>NC_132788.1:15715000-18215000 GCF_048418805.1 Vulpes vulpes
GGCTCCATACTGTGATGACCAAAACCACCACCCAAATCTGTAAATTATTCCTAGGAGAGACAATGCCTCCACTGAGGCAGTCACTCCACTGCCTCCACTCCAGTGTGCTCCACACAGCAGTCTAATCCATGGGTATTTTGGTGACACAATTACTACACTCCACCACAGTGAGGTCACTATGGATGAAGAGAGCCCTGGGGCTAGCATGTGTCCTATGAACACCACCCAGTATACGGAGAATCTGCTAACACCAGCTAGTTGCATTTTGATACTCACTGGCTCTTCATACTCTTACCTGTTTCCAACTACCCAGCCTTCTCTTTCTCTCCTTCCCTTCGATGCACAGGCTCTTATAGATGAAAACAGCTCTTTTGCCTTTCCTGTGAACTTAAGGTCTTCACCACAGTGACTGTCAGCAATGTAGGGGAACCTGCCTAGCTCTCTGAGAAAGGGCCATGGGGTCATGTTCCTCCCCATTCCTGCCTCTCAGATCCTAGCAATCGCACAGGTTGAGAAATTCTCTCTGAGCTCTATGTAAACAGACTTCTGATTAAACTGGAGAAGTTAGGAGATGAACACCAATACAAAGATTTTCATATTTTTTATTATAAATAGCCCAAATATTTGGTCCCATTTCCAGTTTAAATGGGTAAACCATAATATTGATGGTTTGCAACAGATACAAGATGAATTGAGCCTCTCTACCAGCTAGCTGAACCACTTTTAATGGGGAATATATCGAAGCTATAAATTCCTGCAGACAGGATTGCTATGCAATGGCATAATATATCTTCTATTCAATCTTTTATACATTATGTTTTGTCCTGCATTCCAGTGGATATATTTATGGATCTGGAGCCTTTCTGTGAAGAAGCACCAAGTACCTCCTCTTTCCCTTCTCTTAACATTCCCATGGCCTCTAGAGATAATCATTACTTGTTCTTCTTTAAACAATAGCTGGAGTGTGACCCCTTCATCCTCAAAGGTGAGTTTCCTCTCCTGGAATGGGGCTCTGTGGTTCCAAACCTTTCTGGGATCTTATTATCCAGTGGGAAGTAGAGCCACCTGAGGACATAAGTGGATGCTCATTCTAGATAGGAGAGTGGTCCATGGACTCTGTCGACATAATAGCTGATGACCCCGACTTTAGGCACATGTTTGATACGTCAGCTCCAAAAGGTAGATCTTGAGTGCCAAATACCCTTTCATTGTCGTGGAGGTATTTCCTACAGTCATTACTACAAACCAAGTCTCTCAGTCACCACTCCCAGCACTCTCACCCCAAATCCATGATCTGGATGGAGCCAAAATGTAGCCCCACGTTGAGGAAAAAGCAGCCTAACTTGGGCCAGCATCTTTGAGATAGATTGATCCACCTCTGCCTTTCAGCTTTACCACTTCCTTCCAAACCTCAGTCATCTTCAGCACTATTATCAAGGGTAATAGTGCTTCCAGTGGTGTGCTGGTAAATATTTAATCACTTTATTGTGTTTATTACCTTTGTTTTTAATGTAATTTACGTAATTGTAAGTGTATATCATTTTATTTTTAGTAACAGCTCTGTTTAACAACTAGCTCCCTGGATTTCTGAGCATGTAACAGTCAATGCACCCCAAGTCCCACAGAGCACAGTCATGAGGTTAGGTCACCGAGGTCTCACACACATGCAACAAAGCCTAAAACAGAGGAGTGGTTTTTTTTTTGGGGGGGGGGGTTGTTTTTGTTTTGGTTTGGTTTGGTTTGGGTTTTTGGTTTGTTTTTTGTTGTTTTGTTTTGTTTTGTTTTAGAGAGAGAGAGAGAGAGAGAGAATGCACACATGGGTTGGGGAGAGGAAGAGAGAAAATCCTCAGCAGGCTTCATGCCCAGTGTACAGCTGGTGTTGGGGCTCGATCTCACAACCTGGAGATCATGATGTGAGCCGAAACCAAGAGTCAGAGGCTTAACTGACTGAACCACCCAGATACCTCCAGAGGAGTCTTTTATTTAAGGGTAGTTGTCCACATTAATAACAATGAAAATAAGAATGAGGAAAGGCAGAGGAGAGGATGAGAGGGGAGCTGGTACTAAGAGGTGATTCAGGTTACCTTCAGCGGAGAGATTCCACTGGAGGAAGGCTGACAAGTCCTCACCTTTTTTGAGCCGGAGCATCTAAAGGTATCCTCAGCACGTGGTTTCCACTAACTGTTCTGGGAAGTCTCTACACCTTTCATATAGCTATTTTAAAATGCAAGGCCAAGGGTCACGTTGCAAAGCTAAATAGAAGTAATTTTTGCCTGATTTTTCATTAGTTGATCACCACCCCCATCTCCCCACATAAAATAAGGCAAGTGACTATGAGCAGATGTGTACCACCAGCTTTCTTTCCACTAAGGCAGACCTTGAGTGGTTAAAGGGCGGTGGCGAGGATAAATGAACAGGGCTTTTCTCTTTTGGTAAAGTGTAGCTAACAAAAACATCTACCTCACAAGGCTGTTGTGAGGATTAATTGAGATAATCCGTGTAAAGTGATTAGCACAGTAAATGTTTGCTGTTGCTCTCATTGGTCTTGCTAGGCCTGGGGAAACATAAGCTATTGGAGTAGGTGTTTGGCAACTCTTGACAACAGTGATTAGGTGTCTGACAAGTTTATATCTTCGTGTCGTGAACCTTAGAGATCCCACCCTCCCTCTTTTTCAGCTGCAGTAGAAATAAACATTCCCAGACCCAGAGATCCAAGGAGCCATGAGTTTCCAACATGGGATTCACGGAAGTGATCATTACCTGTTCCTGCTTCTCTTGCTCCTACTCCAAAGATGAAGAGAAAGAGCACGGGATCTGGAGTCTGAAGCTCTGGGTCCGACAACAGCCCAGCTGTTTGCTGATCAGGTGAGCCTCAGAAACTACTTCACCGGGCTCAGCACCCTCAATTGTGAAATGGAGGCAATAATTCCTAATTCACAGGGATGCCGTGAGGAGTAATTTAAAATTCTTCGTAAGCTGAACCATGCTTTACCTGGGTTAGCGGTTTTTGCTGGTGGTGTAGCAATATGTGCCTTATGAAGCATTTCACGTCCATTAGCTCATTTGAAGTTTACGGCTTTAAAGTAGGGATGGAAAATGGTGATTTCGAAGTGTCTGAGTGGAAGAGTTGAGCAGGAATGAGAGTTTTTCTCTGGGCCTAAGAGCAAAGTGCTTTGGAAAAATATGGCAAGGCCAGATTAAGAGTCTGGTAAAGGGATATTTGGGATCGTTGAGCAGAGGAATGACCTGTAACTCAGTCTGTTGAATCTTGTCAAGTTGACTTGCTCCTCTGTCTTCATTACCTTAAATAGAGTCAGTTCTTAGAGTTTGACTTCTAGCCCTGGCTCTCTTTCCCACAGAGATATAACAGAATATTGGAAAGTGCTTCTCTTGGTGCCCCAGAATTAACAACCAGACCCCAAGCTGGCACCAAGAATGCCATATTCTAATGAGAGCTTCCAATAGTTGGAGCCAAACTCTGCCCCTACCCAGATCTCATGCCAGGTGGCTTAGCAGGCTCTAAATTACCAGTTTAGTGAGGTGTACAGTTCATTTTTTTTTCCTCCAGTGAGGGGCCAGGAGCCAAGGAGAGTGCTGGTAGGGACCTGCTGTGACTACAGAGCACCTGCTGTTGAGCCAGCCATAGCACAGTGATTTCACACAAAACCCTGCGGGCTAGCCTGCTTATGCTCAAACCTAGTTCTGCTGCTGTATCAGCTGTATACCCTTGACCAAGTTGCCTGACCTTTCCGCTTCATTTTCCTCATCTATAAATTGAGGAAATAGTAGCTGCCTCATTCTTTTATGGTGAGGATTCCATGTTGTTATGGACTGAGTATTTGCGTCCCCTCAAAACTCATATGCTAAAACTCTAATCCCCAATGTGATGGTATTTGAAGGTGGGGCCTTTGGGAAGTAATTAGGATTACATGAAGTCTTGAGAGTAAGGCCCCTACGATGAGATTAATGTCTGTATAAGAAAAGGAAAAAAGAATTTCTCTCTCTCTCTCTCTCTCTCTCTCTCAATGTGCACACACACACTTCCCCACTTTCTCCTCTGGGATGATCTAAAGTTGTTTTTGTTTTTAACTCCTATTTCTATTTTATTCAAAGTCATTTTGTGCTTTTTCTCATCCTCTACAAATAAGCTGAATTTGTTCATTATTATTATTATTATTATTATTATTATTTATTTTTTTGGAGAGAACACACACACACACACACACACACGAGCAAAGGTTGGGGGCACAGAGGAAGAGAGAGCATTGTAAGCAGACTCCCCACTGAGTGCAGAGCTGGACAATGGGGGGCTTGATCTCATGACCCTGAGATCATGACCTGAGCAGAAATCAAGAATCAGATGCTTAACTGACTGACTACGCAGGCACCCCTAAATTATTTTTTAATTTTTAATATTTTATTAGGGAAATTTTCTTTTTTAGCTTTATCGGGGTATAATTAATAAGCCAAGAAATGGACACATTTAATGTATACATCTTGAACATATGCATAAACCCATAACACCATCACCACAACCAAGGCACTAAATATATCTATCACCTGCAAAAATTTTCTTCTGTTCTTTTGTGTGTTTTTTGTAAGAACAATTAACAAGATCTATCCTTAACATATTTTAAAGTGTGCAATACCATATTGTTAACTGTAGGCACAATGCTATACAGCAGATCTCTAGAATTTCTTCATCTTGAACAACAGAAACTTTATATCCATTGAAAAATAGTCCCCCATTTCCTCCACCTACTCACTATTCTATTCTCTGCTTCTCTGAGTTTGACTATTTTAAGATATCTCGTGTAACTGGATTCACGCAGCATTTGTTCTTCTGGGACTGGCTTATTTTACTTCACGTTACAGCCTCTGGCTTCATCTGTGTTGTCACAAATGGCAGGATTTCCTGCTTTGTTAAGACTGAATAATATTCCACTGTATATTTATACCACATTTTTTTGGTCCAGTCATCTGTTGATGAACATTTGGGTCATTTGCAAATCTTGGCTCTTGTGAATGATGTTATAATCTACATGGGGATGCAGCAAAAAAGAGAACTACCCTATGACCCAGCAATCCCACCTTGGGAAGACAACCAAAAGAACTAGAATCAGAATATGGAAGAGATATCTACACCCACATGTTAATTCTTATCCTAACAATGTTTTTCATTTTAGCATCTACCTATACCTCCTTCTGCTCTTTCATTTTCCTTTTCCTCTTATACAGAATTCCCTCTGGTCAATTCTTAATTCTAGAATTATTCATTATCAATAGAAGTAAGCATCTGACCAACTCATGAGGACTCAGAATGTGGTCACTGCCAAACATTCAGATATAGACATAAATAACACTTTATATCAGGTTTTAAAATTCCAAAGGTAGAAAATGTGAAAGTGAGTGACCCACTTTACCCCAGTTGCCCCTTTTTCCTTCTCCAAAAGCAACCACTGTTTCTTATGTGTTTCTAGAGATGTTCTATGCATTTACAAGTAAATGGATAGATAAGAGGTGATGGATAGATAGATGATAGTTGATAGATGATAGATTATTGATAGATAGATGATAGATAAAGATTCTTTATTTTTCCTCCACAAATGGATACAAACCTGTTTCAATATTTCATGGAGATAACTCACTAACAATACCTAAGGGTCTCTACATCCCACTGAATAGATACAGATCATTCCATATATGGCAGTCATCAACATTTAACTATTGCCCTATTGATGAACTATTTGGGTTATACATAGTTTTTCCTTAATACATACAATGATACATTAAGTAATAGCATTGTGCACATGTGCAAATGCAGCTACAGGATGCATTCCTACAGGTAGAATCCAAGAGTCCAAAACACATGTGATTTTTTTTAAAGACTATTTATTTATTCATGAGAGACACACAGGGAGAGACAGAGACACAGGCAGAGGGAAAAGTAGGCTCCTTGTGGGGAAACCAATGGGGGACTCCATCCAGAGACTCCAGGATCATGCCCTGAGCCAAAGGCAGGCCCTCAACCACTGAGCCACCCAGACATCCCCACATGTGATTTTGGTAGAAATCATGAGAATTGTGCTTCCACCAGTAATGATTAGGAATTCCTCTGACTCAAAACCTGCCCAATACATTGTGCTGTCAAGTGTTTTCACTTTTGTCAATCTCACAGGTATTTATTATAACTTTAATTTGGCTTCTCTCCTAATGTGTAAGATATAATATATTTTCTTATTTAGGAATTATTTACATTTCCTTTTGTGAACTCTTCCTTTCCTTGTGCTTCATTTAGACTATTAGACTTTTTTTCCCCCCTAGTGATGTTTAAGGACACATATTCAAGGTGTGTTACAATTCTTTTATTCTCTATAAATTCTTCTTTATTTTTTATAGTATTTTTTCCATGAAGAATATTATTATATTTGTATGATTTATTTTTTCAGTGTTTTCTTTATAAGGATAATGAGTTTAATTTGTAATTTATAGATAATTTGTAGATTATCTTTGGGTTACTATTTATTATAACAAATGTCTTTGTACCAAAAGATACTTACATAAATCAAGATTTCTGACATCTGAACATTGTTTTCTTTCAACTTCCTGACCAAATTCTCTTATAGTTCTTATAGCTTGTAACTGTTCTAAATTAATCCACTTTTCTGGGTATACATGCAGTATACAATCTGAAATTACTATTAGTTTTGCCTTCTCATTTCCAAAGCTATCCCACTTATATCCTTCTCTTTTTTAATTTCATTGACAAGTATCCCCAGGAGTAGACATTTTTATCCTGTTTCTGACCATCATGTGACTTTTAAAGTGTTACTAATATGCATAACCCCAGCTTAAGGGTAGGGAATAGATATCAAATTAAGGAAATATCAGTCTATTTTACTATATTAACACTTTTATCAGGAATAAAGTTTGGACTCTATCTTAAATACCTTTTTCATTTTTATTTTTATCTATAAATATTGTGAGTTATATTCATTATTCAACAACTAGATGTTGAGTATCTAAAATATGCAAGGCAAGGCACTCTACTAAACCCTAGGAATTCAAGAGTAAACATGTACAATTTATTCCTGCCCTCAAAGACTTCACATTTGAATCAAGAAATCTATCAATGAGAAAATAAACAAAGGGATTTGAAATATGATGTCAGGTACTATGTCAATGCTATTATAGTAATAAATTGCTTAATATTACATTATCTTTGCATTCTTATGTGGACTAATTTTTTATGATTGAAGATGACTGGAAATCTTTTGGATTTTCCAAGCATGTTATTAAAGAACAAGAAAGGGAATTTCACCAAACATCCTTTTTATTTTATTTTTTTAAGATTTACTTATTTATTTTAGAGAGAGCAGAGAGCATCAGTGTGGTGGGGGCTTGGGGGGCACAGGGAAAGGGAGAGAGAAAAGCTCAAGCAGACTCCCTGCTGAGTGCAGAGCCCAACATAGAGTTCCATCCTGGGACCCTGGGATCATGACCTGAGCTGAAATCAAGAGTCGGACACTTACCAACTGAGCCACTCAGGCGCCCCTCACCAAACATTTTTAAAGTCAATGATTGAAAAAAACAATATTTGTGCTCCCTGATAAGGTCAGACAGTTCAAACTGAGTATACAGATTGTTCATGGGATTGCTTTCCAAATGCTGGAAAAGTAAGAATTAGAGTGACTAACTGGTTGTTTCAAAAAGCACAATTGCTATGAAAATGAGAGTACAAAGTTATTTTCTGGGAAACAGTTAGTAAAGACAAAACGATAATTGAGCTTCCCCAGACTGTCTACAACAAATCACACTCACCTTCACCCCTGAGCTACATCAGCAATACAGTCAATGCCCTCCTATTCTCTCTTCTTGTTCACTAAACAGAATGGCTTCTGCTCAGAAGCCTCTCAGATTTCCCCTGTGTTAGTCACTCCCACCTCTTTGGTACCAATGGGTTCTGTTTATTTATCTCTTTACATTTATCACAATACACTAAATGCTTTTATTTATACATCTGTGATAAATTACAGAAGTATGGCCCACAATATGTTCACAGCTCCCTGTACCCACACTGTTGTGGAGACCAACACCCTTTCTGACTCTAGGCTTGGCCATGGGATTGATTTGGCAAATATGCCAATTACAGATGTCTATGTAAGCAGAGTCTTAAAAAGTGTGTATGCATTAGAATTTGCAGTGTCTCCTGTTCTGCAGAACCTAAGAATATTACATGAAGAGTCCAGTCTGCTGGGGGATGAGAAGACCAGAGGGATCAGAGACAAGTTGCCTTGCTGAGGTTCCCTAGACCAGCCAGCCTGTCTGGTATGTGAGTAAGATTCTACACTAAGCCAGCTAAGCTGCCAGCTAACCAGAAATCAGCCAAACTAACCCATACCAAAAGAATCACCTAGCTGAGCTGCAGAATTGTGAGAAAGAACAAATGTTTATTGTTTTGGGGGTAGTTTGTTACACAGAAAAATTTAACTCATTTGTGAGCACTTTGAAGGGTCTAACACAGTGCTGGGCACATAGTGTCTGTCTGATTAATATTTTTTTTAATAGAAGAGAGATTCTATTCAAACAGAAGCAAAGATTCTGACTGCATCCTACCTTATGCTGTATCATCTGATTAGCATGCTTCTACCAGGCATGATTTTTCCCTGTGAGAGCACATATTACACTTTTTTTGTGGCTGTTTTGTTTAAATGTCTTCTCATTGGACTATAAACTCTGTGAGAGCAGGGACCTCCTTTATGTTTGCTCACCGCTGTGTCATTCAGCACCTAGCACAGGAATGTAGCAGGCCCTTGGCAAATATTTGTTGAATAAATGAACCAACACAGCTTGGCATTTGCAGTATCCAGTAATGTGGCCCTGGTGGGAGAAGAGGTATTAATCACCTCTTTCCATCATACACAGCCTCATAGCCCCTGTGGGCTCCTCATGGCATTACCAAAAGGCATGCTTCCCCCAAAGGGGAAATGTTGTGGGTAGAAGAAAAAAGTGGATGACTGGTGGCTGAGGGGTCTTAGAAGTCGTGAGTAGCTGGCCATCTTCTACTGAATCTAGGCAGGTACATGCATGCATGATGCGTAGTCCTCCCAAATGGGCACCAATCTAGAAAGCCCCGATCAAAGAAGAAGGAGTAGGTTAAGAGTAAAGAGACTAGAGACTCAGGCCCTGCTCTGCTTTGTGACCTGTTTCAGCTGACCTAACCTCTCTGGGCCATAGGGTCTACCCTACCAGCCTAATATATACCATCTCAAAGGAACACAGTAAATCATATGAAATTGTTTACAAAAATAAAAACCAAAGAGACCACCTTCACTTCATAAACAGGCTGTATTCCACATGCTCATGTTTCAGAAGGTTGTTTAGAAGTGAATATTACATTTTCCCATAGAAACCATATTGAAAATCACAGTTAGGTTCCCTGGCTCCCACTCAAAAGCCTATTTAAACCATAATGTAACTGAAATAACATATATTTGTGAAGAAAAACGGCAGAAAAAATACTGTTGCAATACTAGTAATTAAACCAGAAAAAAAAATAATACCACAGAATAAGGAGCAGTGTTTCTGATTCATCTCTCAAATGCCAGTGCTTGAAGAAAAGTGGGTTTAATTAGAAAAGGAGGAGGTGGCCGGAAGGTTTTGTGGAGATCTAAAGGCATCTTCCAGTCACAGCTTCAGATACTCCAATATTGAGTTGGTGACAGTTTCTCCCAAATGTCAAGTTGTCCTGTTCTTAATGCTGCATCCCAGGTGTGTGCCCTTTGCTATGATTTGGTCCATATGTTGAGGCACACGTGAAATAAGAAAAAGAAAATAATTATCTGGCCAAGAGCTGCAAAAGAAGGAAGACACGAGGATGAGATCGCTAAGCCTGAGAACAGCAAAGCAACATTTCTGAGACTTCTACACAACCTCCTAGGTGATGCTCCTGTGTTCCCGTGTTCTTTCTCCACAATCACCTGCAACAAGACACTTCCCCATTTCGTTAGGGAAAGCACTGAGGCTGGACAGGTAGGTGACTTTGCCAACAGATTTCATGTAAGAACTGGAGTTGGGTCTTATGGCTGCCTGACTCTAAAGCCCACTTTCTTTGTTCCTTCCATTGCTGTGGATGAGCAGGGCAGAAGGAAAGGGAAGCATTATTTCTAAGGAGATGGTAAGGAAGCCATCTGAGGCCCCTATAGGACGTCAGGGGGCTACTCTCCTCCAGGACATCTGAGTAAGGCACTGGGGAGGCTGCAGGCTTAAAATGGGGAAGGAAAATGTGCAGATCTAAAACATTTGAGGCATTTAAAGTCATGGCTTATGACTCCAGCAAGAGCCAGTACAAATGCAAAACACCACTAACCAGATGGACACAGTCCCTACCCTTAAGAAACTATAGTCTAAAATCAATGATCGACAGTGAGATTAAATCCATAGAGAGATAAGGAAGAGAACAATCTCAAAGCACAAAACCCTGAAGGAGAGAAGTTAATAAATAAATAAAGTAAAATTAATAACAGAAGAATATGTACTGAGTGAAAAATGCACCTAGCAAGGAAGACACTTTCTCCTCGGGTAAACAACCGAGAAGAGAGCACAGGGATGAAACGAAACTTTGCAAATTATCATCTTCTCTCATGTTGATCAACCCAGGGGTTCTTGCTCATAAAATTAAAAGAAATAAAATTCAACTGTAACCAGCTCCCTTGGGCTCTGCAGAAGTGCTCACGTGGCAGGGAGGGGACTGTGTAGAAGGAAGCACAATAGGCTCCTTCCATCAAGTTGCTTCCCTTATGTATAAGGCATGTGATGGCCAAATTACAGGATCAGCAAGGATAGCAGCATCTTCCAGACCCAGGGACCCCACATCTTCCTCGATGAGAGCAGCTCTCACTTCCTTCCCTGGCTGCCTCCCTCCCACTCAAGCCAGCAGGTCTGCATACTGCCATTTGCTCTGTGTGATGGCACAAAAGTGCCACTGGGCATGCAGATGTCCCTGGCAGGGTGCCTACCCTCAAGAAACCTATGACCCAGTTGCAGAGAAAAGACTGACATGGGGAACAACCAGAGAACAATTTTTAGACATATTCTGTGCACTTTCCACTGAGCTCAACAACTCACTTCATTCCCTTCCATCTCCTTCCCAACTTCCTTGGATTCTCACTGAGATTCCCACATTTGTGAGGCATTGTGGCAACTTCTGAGCTTTGGGTTTCCCATAGGAAAATGGATTGATGTAAAAAATGACAATGACAATTAAACCTAGCTCTTAACTTCGCAAGTTAGCTCTATAAATAAATTTATTTATTTAGCTCTATAAATTCATTTATTTTAAAAAGCGATTTAGAAAATGCAAATATTAGCTATTATCATGGATGGGTCAAAGGTGATGTTAAAAGTAAAGCAGAAATTGGACTATCGAGCCATTCCTGGTATTTGTGCTTAATATTGTGTGAAGTGTACTCTTTGAGGGAGAATCTTTTGACTTAACAACCAGAAAATGACTTTGGGACCCCAGCAGACCAGCCTTATTCCTCTCTCTTAAACAGCATTGGCTTTCACAGGCCTGGAATATAAGGCTATAATGTGTACTTTCCACTGCTCCTCCCTCTCCTTCTTATTCTTCTCTCTTTCCCCCTCACTTCCCCCACCCACCCACCCCTGGTGTGTAATCAAATAGGAAATACAGACTAGAAAAAGAGGAGGAAACCTGGTTTTGGAAAAGCACAGTGATTGATTATCCAGGGCCCACTAACTACCAGACACTGGAAGGAGCATTTACAAGCATGATCTAATTGAGCTCTTAAAACCATCCTGCTCCTCTGAGATTATTTTCCTCAATGTATTGGAGAAGAAACCAAGCCTCTAAAACACTAAGTGAACCATCCTGCATCAAACAGCTGGTGAGTGGCAAAAAATGAGATCTGAGCCAAATCAGTTTGCCAAAGCATCCATGCTCTTTTCAATACATGACACTTCACCCTCCATGTCTTTGCTTCCATCAGCAAGTCTAAACTGTCTAAGACTCTCTAGTTATTTCACTCTAGTGTCTCCTCTTGCCCTTTCTGGGATCCCTTTAGTCCCAAGCTCAATATTTCTTACCAACATGGTATTTAGGAGCATCAGCCTTCATGCAGAAAAAAATCAAATTTAGGCCACTATGGTCACAGGGTAACTGGCAGAGAGAAGTATCTCTTTCCCAACTAACAACCTACCATCACTGCCTCAGTCTCCTTGTACACCAAAAAGTAGTTGGAAGCCCTTTGGGACACCCCTTGAACATCCTCCTTCCCAACTTATGCCCTCATGCCTCTTTAAAACAACTGCAGTAGGAGAATGCCCTCCCCCTTCTGGCTACCTGATTCTTAAGTACAAAGAACATTGGAGAGGAAGGACCTTTGGAGGTTCTCTACCAGAGGGTGCTACACATGGCTGAGCATGCCCATCACCCAGGAAGCTCTTAAAAATAGGCAAATCCCTGGGCTCTATTTCTCATGGTTCTTAGAGAGTAGGCTTGAGGTTCCAAAATTTTTGTTTTTTAGAACTTCCTGAATAATTCTCCTGAACTACTCAATTTAGATATTGTTATGGGTGAACTGTGTCCCTTTAAAATTCGTATGTTGAAATCTTAACCCCCAAGACCTCAGAATGTGACTGTATTTGGAGATAATGTCTTTAAAGAGATAATTACACGTATTTTAATTACATTTAAAATGAGGTCAAAGCAGTGGGCCCTAACTCAATATGACTGATTCTTATAAGAAGAGGCAACTAGGACACAGACACACCCAGAGGGAAGATCATGTGAAGACAGAGGAAGAAGAAATAGCTATCTACAAGGCAAGTAGACAGGCCTCAGAAGAAGCCCACCCACTGACCCTTGATCTTTTGGGAAGTCAAAGGTCAAGGGTTTCTCCAGAACTGTAAGAAAATGTCTGTTGTTTAAGTCACCAGTCTGTGATACTTTGTTACAGCAGCCTTAATAAACTAAAATAAATGCTTCAAAGTTAACCTTTCTTCTGGCAAAAATGAAAACACATCTACAGAGGTCACTTGACTTACTTAAGGCAACTGAACAAGTTAGTATTAGACTGAGACTCAAACCACTGTGTACTGCTGTATACTGCAGACTGCAGGGCTCACTCTGTGACCCTCCATTGACTATAGGAGCCCAGGAGCCAGACCAGCCCGAACCTGCCAGGAAACCTGCCCTGAAGACTAGTGGAGTCATACTGATACCTCAATCCTCTGAGAATCTATAGTACTTATTATCTAAAACCTTTAATTATCTGCAGTACTAATTATCTGAAGGCTCAGCACTAGAGAGGACCAGCTTTATATTGACATCATTTGGCCTTCCCTACTGACTCATGTCCCTATATCACCTAGAAGAGTGCTAGTGTTTCAATAGGTAACTGATTGATTGACCTGAAAAGGGGAAAAGGGGTGGAGAAAGGGAGATGGAGGATCTATCTTCTCTCACAAGACTTCTAACAGCAGTATGAGAGCCACTGACTCACTTATATAGTTTCTGACCTGGTATTCACCATAGAATTGGGTCTAAGTATTCAAAAGGGGCTACTGTCCTTATCCATCCCTTAAAAACACAATTTATCAGTCAGCAGACACAGTCCCAATTCTGTCACTAATTTTCTCTGTGATTTTGAGTCCATCACTTAGATTACTCAGACATTGTTTCCTCATATGGAGAATAGGGGTGGGGGGAATGTCTGCCTTACTTACCTTACAGACATACAATGAATATAAAATATGATAATGTACAAGAAAGCACTTGGAAAAGTATAAAAATGTTATTTAAATATGAAATGTGACATATCCTTCATCCTCAAAAATATACGTGAATCAGAATGAATCTCTGTCTGGAGGAGGCAGGAGCAATCATAATAGATATGTGAAGTCTGATTGATGGGCAGCCTACATGAGTGGCTTTCAAATTTGGGGAGGGAACTGTGGTGCATAAAGAAAAAAAATTATACTAGAAATCTGGAAAGGAGTCTCTGGTCCTAGCCTTATCAAGAACAACATGTGTGATCTTATGTGTCCTTATTTCCTCTTAGGCTATGTCTTCTCGTGTCTAAGATGAGGATAATAATTTCCACTTTGTCCTCCAAACTAGGTTATAGCAAGAATCAAACAAGACTCTCTGTGTGTGCATGTGTGTGTGTGTAATAAAAAAAAAAGTTTTGATTTTTTTTTAATATGCCTGGATTTAAAAGAATAATATACTTAATAGACTGAGTGGAACAGGGCAGGAGTGTTAGTAGAGAAATTGAAAATCAGGAAAATTATAGTTGGAGAAACTAAATTTTGCCAAAAGGTAGATTCTGACCAGAAAGTCAGTTAAAAAGTATTATAAAGGTCTTGGGATTAGGGGATTACCCAAGTAGAAGTAGACCAACCAAGAAAAAAATGGAAATTCAGAGAAATGTCAGCAAGTAAAGACTGTGTGACTTTAAGAATACAATATCAGGGGTTAACTGGAGCAAAGCTAAGAGGGTTTTTTTTTTCTTAATAAGTGTAACATCTAAATAAAACATTCAGCCCCATATTTCCTCCATACATAGGGCAACTATGAAAAATAGATAAGGTATACACTATGGTTAGAAGCTAAAAACCTTGGGGTGAAACAGAAACTAAGAATCTGATTAATTACTTTACCTTTGCCAACCTGAGATTCTTCATTTATAATTAAGCCATCTATCCATAGAGTTTACCCCTTGATTGTTCTAAATATTCTTGTTGTATGGTTTTTATACCCAGCTACTTAAGCTGTAATACCCCGAAAATATTAATGCATATAATACCCTTAAAATATTAATATATAATACCCTATTAAAATATTAATTAATAGAATATTAATATTATTTTTTCTTGCAGAAAAATAGCAAGAACTATGCTATGTCCTTTACATTCACTAGGCATCTATTAACTATTCCATTCTAGAACAACTCAGAAAATTATAAAACTGGAAACCTGTAAGTCGTATAATTATGAAAACTGAGGCTTAGAGGTTAACATTTTAATAAAAGAACTCAAAATTAGACCCAAATTAGACTAACAGAGACTTGAAAAATGGTGATGTCTTATGATAGAGATTTATTGTTTCTTAAGTTAAAAAAAAAATCCAAAAGTGGCAGTCAGAGTGTGTCATGGCAGATCCACCGTCATCAAAGTGAAGGCTCTTTCTAGCTCTGTGTTCCACTGTCTCTGAGAGGTGGTCATCATCTCATGATCCTAAAAGATTGCTAGAGCTCCAACCATCACCTCCTTGATCTAAGGAGTAGAATGGGAAAAAAAGAAGAGAGACCCTTTCCCTCTCTAGGCTTCCATTGCATCTCATTGGCTAGAACTTAGCCATGAAGTCTTACTTAGTCACAAGGGATTCTGGGAAATGAAGTCTTTAAACTGGGAAGCAATGTGTCAGATTAAAATTTGGGCTTGGTAACTATACAAAGGGAAGTATGACTATCAGGAAGCAACTAGGAATTTCTGCCATACTATAGTTTACTAATGCAGAGTTTATGCTCTTTGTGGCAGGAAACCCTTAACACTCATCTGTTTGAGGATTTCCCAGTCTCATTTGGACACATGTGGTGCAATCTAGTCCTGCTGCTAAATGGGAAAATAAAAGCAACATATTTTGATTGCTGTTACTATTGCTATTACTTAGGGGACAATTGGACTAAATAGAACAAAGGGTGCAATGAACACTGAAGAGAAACTCAGAAAGTTTTCTTGCATCTGCTCAACCAAGATACAACATTTATATATGGCCATGAAAATTATGCAGAAATGTGTCCAGTATAAATGTAATTTGGACGGAGAAATATCAAGACTGGAAAAAGAATGGCTGAAATCTGAGTTAAATTTTGTTCTATCCATTGGCCTTCGATCTGGCTGAACTGAACATTTCAAAAAGGAAACAGAGCAGAGACAAATTTTATAGCTTTGTGAAAATAGCTCTAGATGTATTTTGTACCTATAAATGATCAAGAAGAAATACCTTGTAACAAAACACCTTGTAATCACATATAGAGCTGGCATTCTGGAAACCAGGATAAGCAAACTGGATGCCCATTGTGCTCACTCACTGCATCATTTACAGAGCTGTAGCTTCCAGTCAGGTCTGGGCCAGTGGGGCCATGTCCAGCCTACACTTCATAGCAGCCCCCAGCATGGCTCTAGAAACTTGTCCTGGCCTCACATTCTGCTCCATTCCAAAGCCAGGCAAGATGAGCTCTTTCTGGACTGCAGACAAGGAACAACAACAACAACAAAAAACTGGGGAAGGATCTACCTTGAGCTCTATCTTAAACTGAGTCACCTTATCCTGGGTATGTCCTTTCCCCTATCTGGCCCTCAGTTCCTCATGTATAAAATGGCAAGTAGACCAGTTAATCAGAGGTCTTTTCAGTGCCAAGTTTCATGAAAACTAAAGAGGTCACAGTGAAGGGTGGGGGAACAAAAGCAGAGCAGAGAGGTTGGAGAAAGCAAGAAGTGCCAGCCATTACAGTTGCTTTTTTTTTTTTTTTTAATCCCACAAAATAAGTGAGTTTGTTTGAGAACTCTCCTCCAACGCCCTATTCAATCCCACAAAGGCAGCTGGACACCAACCCTGAAGCCCTGGGCAAGGAGTCTTTTGCTGTCCCTCGCAATATGAAGAGTATCAACACAGCACAATGTTCTGAGCTTGCTAAAGGCCTAGACTCTTGACTCAGACAGACCTGAGTCTCAGTCCCAAATCAGCAACTTCCTGTCTCTGGTCCCTTGGCAACTTTCCTAACCATTTAGTATCTCTTAGTTTCCTGAATTCTAAAGGGGAAATCATACCACCTCTCACAGACTTGTTAGAGTGAGTGGCATCATACTCTTAAAGCTCCTAGCACAGGGCCTGGCACATACTAAGCATTGAAGCAATAGTAGTCATTATTAAAAGCCATACTTGGAACATTTAAGAGACAGAACAAACCCTGTGTCCTGGGAATTTCAAGTATGTAAGCCTGCCTTGAAACTTCTATGCCTTAAACCTCAGGACAATGCAAATGTATTAAAGTGTTTTGTTCTAAATCTGGCAAGGAGTAGTCCACAGTTCTACCAAATCAAAACCCAGATCTGGAGCTGTGTGTGTGTGCGCATGCCCAATGCAATGAAAGCAGTGAAGGAAAGGAATTGCATTCTCTAAAAAATGGGAGGATGATGGTTTCCAACCACAGTATGATTCTCCTCATCCCATATCTTTCTGGGACTCCCCTTTTCCCTGCACTTACAGCCACTTCCAGGAAGAACCAGCTACCTATGGCATTACCTGGACACATCACATAAAGCTCATCTTAATCAACAGAAGCGACATTGCTGAAAATCTGGTGATTTTCATCTGGAGCTGACAACATGGTAATTTATATTCCACACAGCATAACCAAAGAGCTTGTTATGCAAACACAGGCCACTGATTTGACAAATCTCCTGGAAACAGAATTAATGTCTGTATTCTGTGCAAAGATGTAATTTATTTTAATATTTTAAAGAGATAATATCTATCTATCTATCTATCTATCTATCTATCTATCTATCTATCTATCTGTATATATTCAGGGAGTGAGATATACACACACACACACAGAGATGTATATTTAAATAGAGTCGAGCATGGGGGCTGCTGCTGCATTAAGAGGTCTAAGAACTACAATGAAAATGGCATTGCTGATTACTACCAGCATCTTTCATTTGGTGTGTTTCTTTTTCTATTCCTGGTGATAACATAAATATTATTCTTTTGTGAAAATGCTTTATTTATGGTGCTAGAGCAAGGAATGCATTTCATGGTAATTGAGGATTCTTTTTTGATGGAGAGCAACTTGAGCTCTGCCCAACTACAGAAAAAGTTTTAATTGGGTGGAAAGCTCCAGTGGGTATTTCCTAGTATCAGATTTTCTTTTCTTAAAGGGAAAGTTTTCATTAATGGAAAAATCAGCCCTGGCTGGTGATAAAGAACTGGCTCTGATGGTTGGGGGAGGGGGGTGGGTTGGTAAAACCCTGATACCCTTGCCCCTACCAGAGTGAGGCCATCAGAATTTGGGGAGCAGTTCCAGAGAGATACAATTTAATGATTTCCCTTAAATACATTTATGGTCTGTCTTTCGGGGAGTGGGTGCTTTAGGTCCTGCTCTGGGCCCAACCAAGCTTTGGCAGATATTTGACTTCAAAAGGAGCCATTAATCCTTGTTCTTTTTAAATGGAAAATAGAGAAAACAAGTGGCTTCTTACCAAATCCTCACAGCTCTCCATCCCCTGTTTACATGTCCCTCCTACTTGCATTTCAAGACTATGATTTAAGGAATTAAAACCATCCCAACCCTCCTTCCCCAACCAATTTCTTTGAGTCTGAGCACTCTCTCCTCCCTAGCCTGAACCCCTTGATGGAGAAACCTAATCAAACCTGCCACCTCTGTTGTTGATGCGTAGCTAAAGGGTCCTAAACAAGAAATCAATGTTCTGTGGCCCAGGGGATCCATTGTGCTGTTTTCTCTGTTAATGTCATGTCAGGAGATGTCACCAGGAAGCCACGCTGCTGAAGAGAGCATCAGTTCCCATTTGGAAAGGCCCCTGACAGCACTCAGGCAGGTGAGACTGGGAAGAGGGTCCCACATGGACAGAGCTGCTCTGGATAGACAGTGTGCTTCCTAAGTTCTCATGTCTGCTAATGGGAGAAGCCAGGCCCAAAAGAAGGGGTGTCAGGAGTCTGACCCTCTTTCATGGCAAGAGTGGGCAGTGGGGTGTTTCAGTAGAGATCCCAACCATACCCAGGGCTAGCCAACATGCTTCATCAGCTTCATGTCCATCCTGGTCCTGTTCTCATGCCACCTCTATTCTATCCAGGTATGTTTTGAGAATCTCTGGAGAGAAAGACTTCAGCTTTTACTGACTGAGGTTGACCAGGCAGCCTAAAGAGCAGCCTTGGTACTAAATAGCATCTGTCCAGTTTCCCCACCTCATGCCCTGACCTAGGTTCATTACACACTCCCTGACTGTCCAGAGATCCCAACATGCCCTGAAATTTTCTTCTTCCTCTGCCTGCCCTGCACCATCTCACCACCAACTGGCTTCCAGGTCCCAGTGGAGTTCTGACCACTTGCTGGTCACACTAGTGATCATGATGAAGAATTCAGACTCAAACTTAACTGACAGTTGTACAGCAGCTTCTGGGGTCCAACATTATTCCAGGGGCTATGTGCCTTAACCAATCTATCAGAAGACCTGAGTTACAGGCCATGAACTCAGGCAGATCAGTTATTGGCTCAGGGCAAATATCATCTCCTCATTTAAGACTTCTCAGATCCCAGGCCTGATCTTTCTTACAGACCAGGTTATATTAGGTGTCCCTTTATTTCTGCCTTCAACATTCATTGCTTCTGAACATCTGTAATGCCTCCTACCACTCTTTCCTTATATCAACACATCCCATTTGTGAGATTCTTGAACATGAGGATTGGTCAATTTAGAGTTGTACATTCAACACCTAGCTCAGCACTTGGTGTATAGTTGATACTTGCCTAGCATGGGTGGAACACATGAACAAATTGAAGGAAGAAACAGCATAAGGACTCCTGGGTTGCTCAGTCAGTTAAGCATCCAATTACTCAATTTCAGCTCAGGTCATGATCTCAGGGTTGTGAGATAAGCCCCGTGCCAGACTCCCTGCTGAGTGTGGAGCCTGCTTAAGATTCTCTCTCTACCTCTCCCTCTACCTGCCCCACTCCTGCTCATGAGTACATGCTTTCTCTCTCTCTAAAAATAGATAGATAGATGATAAATGATAGATGGTAGAAGATAGATACATAAGATAGATGATAGATAGATAGATGATAGATGATAGATAGATAGATAGATAGATAGATAGATAGATAGATGACAGATAGATAGATGATAGAATTTTTAAAAAAGAAACAAAGTAAATCAACAACATACCACCAACCCCTCCTATGTTTGTGAAGGGAAGGAGGGGACTGAAGATGCAGAAAAGGCTATAAATTTGGGTTTTGAGCCAAGTGTCCATGTATCCAATTCATAGTTCATGAAGGAAATTTGAGATATTCACAGAATTTATGAAATATTCCTATACTATAGAAAACTAGGAATGGTATTTTAGAAAAAGTCTAGACCCTGATTCTAAAGTAACTTGAACCAAATAATTTAAAACCACTCAGATATTCTTACTACCTAGAGTACTTTCCTCCTAAGGGATGCTTGTTCCAAAATGACCTGCAGTTTCGTGTTAGGTGGTTATTCATTACACATTACAAAGAATTTGTCTAATTTACATTTGTGTTGTTTTGCTCAAAATATGCAGGCAGGATTGATAGGGCTGGAGAGGTGCAAGAGGGCAGAGACACCCATCTAGTCTTTCCACAGGAAGTCAGAGTTTCATGTCCCGAAAGCTGGAAGGCAACTCATCTCCGCCCACCCCACCCACCCCAGAGAGAAGACACAGGTAAAGCCCTGCAGACAACAGCCCCACTCAGACATGAGGGTTAGGATGAATGACTACATGGCTCTTGGCCTTCTAGGGGTCACTCTAGATCAGCAGTAGAGCTCTCTGGAAGGGTCTTCCATTCCCACATAACCATGCAGCAGCAGAAGGGGAAGTTTTGCCCTCTACCACATGCAAATCCAGGAAACCAGGAATTTCTCCCAAGATTTGCAGACTACACTGAGATTTTTTTCTTCCTCTGCCTGCCCTGCACCATCTCAGATGTAAACCTCACGTTCGAAGGGTTTGATTCTAGAAACATTTACCCAGAATAGAAGCAGAGCTCCAAACTGGACCAGCAAGGTGTATTACCAAGGGGAGGGCAAAGAGGGTTGTAAGAGCCGGAACTAAGTATGCCTTAGGCAGAAGCAAGAGCAGAGGAGAGTTTTCTCAAAGCAACAAAAATGAAAAACAAAACAAAAAAAATCTCTTCAGGTTGAAAAGAGAAAGGTGGAGTGTGCCATGCAAGACAGCTTTCTAATAGACAGTTTTTATCTTGACAGGGGTGTCCTCTTAACATATATTTACTTTCTAATTACCCAGAACTATGTAATTAACCTGTCAGTAGACTGTGCTTGCCACACTAATGAATGGATAAGGATTCTGAGTGTTGATAATCAGCCCAGTCAAGGGAAGGGGATCCTTGTTCTTATGACTCACTTGACTTGTTTCTCTTGCATAGCTTTGTCGTCTTCACTCCTTTATTTCTTCTATTGGGGTATCCACACAAAAGAAACTTTTTTTTTTTTAATATTAAAGTACCCAGGGCCTTGTCTCATATTGAAGAGAGTAAGACACCTTGAATGGGACAAGCCTCCAAGTGAGGTGGGCAGTGGCATCATAGTTCTAGACAAACAGGGACTCATCCCGGGACTTTGGCCTGTGACTGAAGATAACAGAGAAAAGGACAGGTTAGCCAAGGAGGGCCTGGTGGGAGCCAGAATGGGAGTGTGATTCTTGTAGGAGTACAGGATAGCTGAGCAGCAAAAGCAGTTCAGTCACAGAGTATGACCATATAACAGGTATGTATTAACCGTGTCTTTTGTCTGTGTTCTGCTGCTTTGACAGCTGGCCCTTGCTGACCCCAAGAGAATGCTGCTCCTAGGGCTAGCCCATCCTAGAGATAATAAATCATTAGCCAGGGGGCACGCCTTTCAAATGCACACTAGACAAGCTGGTGTCGTACTCTCAGCACCTCCTTTGCTGGGCTCTCACCTCAGCTCTGTTACTCTGTCTTAATCGCCCAAGGGCCAGGTATCAGACAAGTAGGGAAAGCCCTTCTGCCTCAGAGCCCACTCAACTTATTCACACAAGCCAACCATAAACCTGCTTACTCCAAGCCTTCTTGCAAAATCCGCAGTAAAGGCTCTTGCCTACAGTTTCCCCCTCACTCTCTCTGCCCCTTGACCAATACCCCGTGGTAGGTGTGGCCCCTTCTCTGGGGATCTATGGGCACAACTATCTTCTCGGTGGCAGTTGTATTTTGGTCTGTTGTCCTCACCATACGTGAACAATAGTAAAACCTACATCTTGAAACCAGGTGTCAGGGAAAGCTGTGACTGGATGGCATGATGGTGTCTTGGGCACTCCCCAGTCATTGCTGAGGCCAGCAAGACTACATTTCCACATAGACTGGTGGGCTGAGGCTATAGTCATACTTCTTCTCTAGTCTAGCTCAGAGATTAAGGAGGGTTGAATCCAAAAATAGAGGGCATTAGCAAGCACCACTGGGATGGGCAGGGTGGGAAGTGGGTGCAGAGAGGCCCAACATAATCAAGGGAGATCAAACACTTTGAGCAGTTGCCATCTTTGATTAAAAGACTGGAACCACTGGCCTTGGTTCCAGTTTTGGTACCACTTCTAACTGCTCCTGGTGGAGATGATTTAACTCCTCTGACCTTCATTTTCTGCCTCTGTCTTTGGGATAGTGGTGGCTGCTACACTTTATACCATAAAGCATCATCAACATTGGCATAATTGCAGTTTTGTGACGATTATCCCTCCATGTTTTCACTTTCTTTAAACATCCATTGGGAAGAAACTGCACATTGTATTTATTTGCACGTTATTCAGTGCTTCAGATTGAATAGATGCTTGATATATTCAATTGAATTCAACAATTACTAGCTTTGACCCATCAAGCTGCCTTTATTTTTTTAATAACTTTCCAGAAAGAAGAAAAAGGAGAGGCATCTGTGAGGAACAGCAATACTGGAGGTAGGGAATGTCTGGGGACACTTTCCAGGCACTTGTCTGTCGACTGCATAGGGCTATCACCTTGATGGCCTGTGAAAGAGATTCTTGCTTCTCTATTCAGATAGAAAGATCTCACAGATATTATAATAAGACCTTCATCTTCCTTTTCAGGAAGAGATTTGATAAGAGCATGGGCCAGTCCTGGGAGAGGCCCAAGGAGGAAGCAGGTGCCCTACTTGTGAGATGGCTCATCTAGACCCCACTCCAACTCTCCCCAGGGATGCTAGGTCCCATTTTCTCTCTGGCTGCCCCTCTTAACTCTACAAGTAGCTTTTCATATTTTCTGCATGAAGATGCAATCCAGACCTCATTATTTGATTTCTTATCAGTGTCAGTGCAAAACCGTTGAGTGCCCACCAAAAAGCCTGAGCCTGGATTCATGGTTGCAAGCTGAAGTGATCCTTCCCTTGCCTGGAAGGCATCCTATAATCTCCACACCATCCTATTTGCACTGTCCTATAAACACAAGCCAGAACTCTGACAGAGGGACTTAGCTCTAAAGGAGAAAATCCTTTCTCCTTCCCCTTTCTCTACTCCTCCTCCCCCTCCTTCTTCATGATTTTTCCCATTTATTACCTTCCATTTGGAGTCAGACAGACATGGTTTTGAATCTGTGCCCATCATTTACCAGCTAGACAAGTCACACAACCTGTCTGAACATCACATGTCTTACTTAGGGGATAACACTGGGGTTACCTCAAGTATGTGTGGCCAGAGAGATGTGCAGGAAGGGTACAGTGCCTGGTGCATGATAGATGGCCCATAAACAGCACTCTTCTCTTTCCCCCTCCTTTTTTCAACCTCAGTCTCTAGTCTTCCCCTTATGATTTTTTTTAAAAGCACAGCTTTTTAAATGACAGATCTGAGTATTTCCAGCCTCAGATGATCTGCGTACTGCAACAAAGGCCAATGGCCACAGTTATTAATTCCCCCAAGGAGGGCCCAAGACAAGCTCTAGCCTCTTTGTTCCTGCTTGTGAGAAGCCTCTCTCATTGAGGGACCAGCCTGAAGATTGGGAGATACACCAGGGAGGCGAAAGAGAAGACCTGCTTAAGTCCCTCCAGAGGTCAGCCCATTAAAGTAATGGCGCACAAAGCAACTCACAGATCAGAGCAAAGGATGGCATAATGGCTGATTGCCATTTCTGGGGACTCTCCACTACCCTTACCTGCTGCTCACATGGCTCCTGAGATGCCCTTGGCTGCCATGGTTCCCGGGCCTCAAGACACCAAGAACGAGGCACACAGCCCCTTTGACTGCCTTCCACACAGCTATAGGTCAGCCAGGCCTCCAGGACCCTACAAACCTTCCTACAGCAGCAACCTCCACCTTCCATCATACCAGGTGTGCTTTTCACTCACTTTCTTTCCTCACTGGTCAAAATCCAGCTGCATCACCACTAGCACCACATGAGCCCCCCACACAGGCTGGCCTCCCAAGGCAGCCAGTTTCCCTTCATAGAGCTTTCTTGTCCGTCTCTTCTTCTGTTTCCTGCCATCAGCCTCCTCTCCTAAATCCAAATCCCTCTCAACCAGGTGTCACATCTGAAAGAGGCCTGATAAATTAATCCCCGCTAAAATGTCCCGGCTAAAACTGACAGCAGCTTAATGTGCTTTTAGCTTAATGCATCTGAGACCCTCCCCAGGGTGTTTGCATTTTATCAGGAGACTCCTTCAGACACAGCAGAATGGTCCTCAAAGAAGGAAATGATGCAGCTTTGCATGCAATAAGGGAGGGCAAGGGAAAAGCTTGAGGACAAGTAGGGCTTTCCGTGGATCATACTACGTAGCTGGCTATTTATCCATTCTTGAGCATTCCTCAAACATATAGTAAGAGATTCCTCTCTGATTGGCACTCTGCTGAGCATGAGAAGATCAAGAAAGGAGGGAAAGCTGGGAAACATTCATAGTTTTTCATTTTATATTCGACATTTGTTTGAGTTCATATGACACACCAGGAGTTGACAATGGGTAGGCTTTATATGAAAGATAGAAAGCGAGCCAATTCTGTGACCTTCTGAATTTTTACAAAAACCACCCCTTAGAGCAGAAAACCATGTGATAAATGCTTCCTGTAGGAGACAGGTGTGGGTCACTCCCATGACTGTCGTGCCTCACATCTCAGCCACCTCACATCTCAGCATCTGACTTCGGGCGGATTGCCCTTCCAAGGTCCAGTGTGCCCAGAAGTAGTCAGGCGCCCTCTCATGAGACATGGTAGAGCCAGGTCATCTTCAGGGCATACAAAGAAGGCAGCATCAGGGGAGTTAAGGTCCACACTGCTGGAGCACTTTTGAGGACAATTCATGGGGTGGAAAGGAAAAGCCAACAGGCAGTTTGCAGTTGGCAAGGCTGAGGGTAGGGTACCCATGACCCGTGGCACTCATCATCACGGAGCTCTCAGTATGCTGCCCTCAAAGCTTCCAATAGCAGCATTGTCTCCTTTGACTAGAAACAACACGATTATATTCCCAGTCTCCTGTTTACATCAGTTCCAAGCGCCTCCTATTTTCCAAGGCAGCCTCAATTTCAAATAGGAGGCTCATTTTCTCTCCATCACATGATAGAGTATCAGCCAGTCAGGTTGTAAGATAATACGTCCTAATTGTTCGTTCAGAAAATATGCTTAATGAACCTTTCTAACCATATGGTGGACTTGTCCCTTGGGCAGGATACAGGATTTCTAAGGGATAACCTAGGGGTATTTTCTCCTTGCACTTCCCACCAACCTTTTCCTCCTCAATAGCACTTCTTAGAGAACACAAACCCCAGGACCTAAATATCCCCACATTGGTGGGGATGAAGCCAATTAGTTCAAAGACCCCTCTCTCCTCACTATTGAATAGATCCTCCCTACTCCTCCCGGGCATCACTCATGCCCTGAACTCCTCCAACAGCTCCTACTAAGGAAAGCCCTCCCCACTCTACTGCCCTGTGATTGCAACCTCCCTGCCTCTTGCCCAGGCTCATTAGATTCAACCCAAGTCCACATTCTCTGCTGCACCTTCCCCTCCCTGATTCCCTAGCAGGAGGATTGAGGTGACCTTTAAATGTCGCTTGTAAATGCCAGCTGAAGCTAACTGGCTTCGAACCTCTGCACAGGCGTGGTTTCCCCAAAAGCCAGCTGGATGGCAGAGCTCAGGCACAGGGGTGGGGAGGCTGGCTTTGGGGAAAAAAATCTGTGCCGGCAGCAGCCACATGGCACTGCCCTGAGCCAGAAAGCTTGAACTTCCATAGCCAGACTTACCATGCTCAGAAGGTGGTATCTGTATTATTAAATGTTACAGCTGGAAAAATACTTAGAGACCATCACCCCTCATGGCTCTTGGGAGGAAACCAAGGTCTCAAGAAAGAGATTAGGAACAGTTAGGCACTCACCTGACCCTGATACATGCTTTTTACTGAATAAATGAATGAATGCACGCATGCACGATGAGTTGTTTCAATTAATTCTCACAACAGCTATGTAAGGCAGGCACCATCCTCACGTTAGTATAGACACACACACTCTTGTGAGGTTGACTGAACTGTCCAACGGTCACATAGCTAAGAAGATGGGAAGCCAGGATTCAAGTCTAGGTTTGCCCAGCCCTAAAACAATTTGTAGCAGTTCATCCTGCCCCATCTCCCAACCTCATTCCTTTCCCCTTCCATCATAAGGCACAGATCTGGAGCTTTTGATTGCCCCCACATCCCCTGATGGTTTTTCTAAGTCTCCAGTTTAATTCAACAATTATTTATCAATTAGCATCCTCCTCTTCCACTGTGTGAAGTTTTCATTTCCCATTATCCAATTTCTGTGTGTTTGTCAGAACAAACTTCCTGCAGGAAGAATGGGACAGAAGAGCAAGGGTGAGATCTTCTTTCAAGAGATAACCTCATTACTAGGCTAGGATCACTGAAGGCTGTGGGGGATGTTGCATTTTCCCCTTGCTCTCCCAGAAAGGGAAGCCCCAAGACCCAGCACGGGGCCCTGAGGAAGGCCCTACAGGAGTCATAAAGGAGAAAATATTGGGATATGGCACTAGGTTTGAAAAGTCAGATATCTGAGCCAGATTACAGTGTGACTCTAGCTAAAAATAATTCAGTTCCTTGTTAAGTCAGTGAGTACACACGGGAATCCTGAATGTGCTGTCATAGGTGGGTCATGCAGAACCATACCCCAGTTTTCCAGCAGGCATCTCATAAATGGGTACAAGAGAATTCCCAGTTGGGTGCCTGGGTGGCTCAGTTAATTGGGTGTCTGCCTTCAGCTCAGGTCATGGTCCTGGGGTCCTGGAAGGGAGCCCTGCTTGGGCTCCCTGCTCAGTGGGGAGCTTGCTTCTCCCTCATCTTCTGCCTGCCGCTCTGCCTACTTGTGCTCTCTCTCTCTCTCCCAAATAAACAAAATCTTAAAGAGACAGACAGAGACAGAGAATTCCCAAAACAGAGTAGCTCCAGGCTGACAGCATAGTCACACCATCCTTATCTCTAAACCAGGACAGGGTCATTATATAGAGAAAACTCCTAGCATGTGGCCCTACTTTCCCATCCTCTTGAAAGGCTAGAAGAAACACCTGAAAGCCCCTCTAAGAGAAAGGAGTGACTTAGGGAATTTGATTGTTTAAGACATATCTTATCTCAGTCAAAGTTATCACACTTGACTACTTTTCAGCATTAGGAAATATTAAGGTTCATAGTATGCTTAGGTCCCTATTCACAAGTAATCAGTTAAACAGTAGTCACACCAGACTTAGTGACTTCTCATACTGACCAGGCTTTTACAATGTCTCTCCTCATTCATTCATTCATCTGTTCTTTCATGCATTCAGTAAGCCATTCATTCATTCATTTATCCGTACTCATGGACTCTCAAATGGTATGCAAGTCCGTTGGGAGAATGACAAGATGACGATGCTGTTCCTGCCATGAAGAAATTGACAGTTCATCTTACCCAGGACAATAACACAAGTGCTGGGACCCTCTAGTTCTGGCCTGTTTACATACAGAGTAGGCACTGGCCTCTGAGGCTGCTGGGCTCTGCCAGAAGACCTGCCTTAATTGGATCTGTGAATTCACCACTGTTTATCATCACACTTGGCCTTTCACTTTTCATTTTTCATTCAATAATGTGCTTTATTAAAAATGTTTTCTGGAAAAAAAATATTCTCCAAATGCATGCATACCTACACTCTTCCTACCACCAGAGGTTCTCCTAAATCAGGGAGAAAAATAATCAAAATAATGAGAAAAAAGCACTTTTGGTGAATAAACCATAGACCTATGAATTGAGTGTTTGAGTAATAAGTAAGAGGACTTTTGTCTTCCTGCTTACTAAGAGCCTATACGGATGAGCTTCAGAAGGCTGGTTTCATTAGGGTGGTCTCTTAGGACTCCAGTGCCCCTATAATCCAGTCACTGGCCAAAGAAAATGGACAGGCCAATAAAGTGGTATTACCTTCCAGGAGGTCTTTTTTTTTTTTTCCTCCCAGAGGGTCTTAAACTCATACTCATGGTTTCCTGGCTCATAAAAAGAAAAGATGGAGACTCATTTTATTTAAAATAGTTGGCACAGCCTCAATGATAATCGCATGTACTGCTCTTCATGTTGACTCAGTGGGTGACATTCTGTGTTTATTTTCCATTCCAGCAAGGTGAGACATCTAGAAAAGCTTAAAAGGATCTGTTCTAATTGCCCAGGGTGCATCTCTATTTGCAGCAGAGTATGCACCCATGGGGCAATGGAGACAGGAAGGAAAAAATTGGCTATGAAAAAAACAAAAAAGACCACAAGATGTTCATTTAATAAGAGCCTTCCCCAAAAAGTAGAAGTTATGGTGGAATGGAAAAGTAAAAGCTGCAACTAGTGATGCTTGGAGTGGGGTAAATGGTGGGAGAGCATGCATCTAAATTGTCAGTAAACAAGGTTTTTTGAGGTAGGAGATTAATTTTAATTAGGAAGATTCTGTGGAAAGATCCAAGAAGGACACTAACATCAAGTCTAAAACTCAGCTGTGGGCTGAGGACCCAATCAGAAAAAAATGTTCTGTATCTCTTGTTGAGGGAGAGGAGCCATTCTAGTCACTCTAGCTCACAAGTTCACACAAGAAAAGGAAGCAGGACACACTTTCCTTTTGCAGGAAGAGGGCCTTTGCTGAGCATCCATTGCTCCTCTATCCATCATTTTATTCTAATTTTTCCAGGGAGATACCTTCCCAATCTTTTTTTTAAAGATTTTTATTTATTTATTCATGAGATACAGAGAGAGAGAGAGAGAGAGAGAGAGAGAGGCAGAGCAGAAGCAGGCTCCATGCAGGGAACCCAACGTGGGACTTGATCCTGGGACTCCAGGATCACGCCCTGGGCCAAAGGCAGGTGCTAAACCGCTGAGCCACCCAGGGATCCCTACCTTTCCCATTCTTGATCCATGAGCTACTAAGTGGGGTTGAGTCCATTTTCGGCAGCAGCTGCAAAGCACATAACTTTGGCCCGGCCAATCAGCTCATCACAGATTGGTACAGAATGGGCACATGACTTCACCAAACCAGCCAAAGGAATTCTTAGGGTTTCTATGAGAACCACCAGAAAAAGTCTTTTTTTGTTGTCAAAAATTTAAAGTGGACTGTAGCTACTGCAGTCATCTTTCAACCACAAAAGGAGAGCTTGCCTGGGAATGGAGGCTAAAGAGAGATGAAGAGAAATTGAATCATGGTAATATTGCTTGAGCCCCTGCTGCAAGTCACACCTGGTACCGACTTAGAACTTGATTTTTCAGTTATGATGAAGCTGGTTTGGGTTGGATTTCCACCACTTTGAACTGAATGAGACCTAGTTCATACAAGAGTTGAATAGATTTATTGCAAAAGGTGGCTGAAGTTGGGACTTTGTTGAGAATATGAAACTATAAATCTAGGACTTACATACTGGTGTTTATCACACTCCAGGAATCTCTTAAATTTTAGTAGAATGACTTGTGCTTTGCTGTGCATGGACTGAGGAGGACTGAGTATGGGCATGGAGAATTGGGACACAGATCTAGCAGCTCATCATTGGACCTCAGAGGCTCTGCATGGCAACAAAGAATATTTCTCAAAGAGCAAAAGACTCTTCAAATTAATAGAGACCACAAGCCACCTTTCCAGCTGGCCCTCCTGGCAGTGGACAGCACATTATCCGACTAGAATTCTCAGGGAACGAAAAATCAGTTATATAAAGAATCCCAATTGACAAGTCAATCAGCTTTGGTTTGCACCTCACAAGCAGCAAACCTCTCTGAGCCTCAATTTCTCTCTTTCTACATAGAGATTAAGACCTTCCTTCCCCGCCTCACAGGGCTGACGTGGAGATGCTAACATGAGAGTACCATGAAAAGCATAAAGTGCTTCTTAACTAGGAAGCATTATTAGGAAAACCAGAAATCTCTTCCTGAGGACACACACGTCAGGGTTCGCTTCTCTTTTAGGTAATAAACAAACAAACAAACGAGTCGTTGGCATAATCACAGCTAAATTGGAAACACTGGCATTACCCAGAACAAGCTATCTATCCAGAGAAGCCGAGAGGCCTCGGATGCACAAAATCATATTTCCCCAGGCATAGGATTAATTAAAACTATCAAGTGTTCCCAGCTTTTGGAAATTAACTTTGAAAGTGTTTGGTGTGAAGGGATAAAGAAGGAGGCTATAGGGTGGTGGGGGAGGGGGCAGCCCAGGAGTGCAGTGCTAGGAGACAGATATGCCAGAGCTGTGTGTTTACTTTATTCTTCTTGGGAGAAAAGAGAGAACATACTGAAATGTAGAAGTTTCTTTAGGAAGGACAGCATAGACAGGCACAGCTCTGTCTCTGACCCCAACCCCTCAGGTCCATACATCTTTCTTTTCTATGATCAGGGGCTGGACACTCAGAACAGCAAAGTCAGGTGGTATGGAGGGAAGGTGGGGAGAGGGATGGATCAGTGCCTCTCTTTCTCTCCCTTTCTGGGCTTTGTTCTCCTGAGTATTTTCTCTTTTTCTCCTTTATAAGTAAACCTGTTTCTGGCACTTGGATGGTTGGTCATGTTGTGAGCAAAAGCAACAGAGAAGTACACTCTAGTTCTGGCTGCACCATTTATCAGCAGTGTGACCTCAGCTCAGGTACCTGATTCTTCCTAAGACTCGAATGTTCACCTGCAGGAGGGGAAGGAGAACTGAGGCATTTCTTCATCAAGAAGTATGACTGACACATTGGAGATGAGTCACATAACACATGAAGGATTGCCCTAGGGTTCCAAAGACCCTGAGAAATCTTCCACATATTGCATCCACTCAACCCACTTTAAGCTGGTAGGGCCTTGGTGGTGATGGGACCCAAGGACTTGACAAACTCTGGACTAATGAGTGGCATCCTTTCTGTTGGGATTCTCTTTTTAGAATCCTTTTTAGAAATGTTAGGGAAACATTTTCCTTGCCTTTTGCTGTCACTCTAATACAAACTCTGGAAAGCATATTCTTTTACTTTTGCCTTAGCAAGCTGGCAATCTTCTTCCAAGCCCCACTCACCTGCTGCTTGCCTCCCATCTCTCCTAGATCTCAGAGAAAAGTACTATGGATCCCTAGAACCATTTCCCATGTCCTTCCCTGGGTCTGTACCTCCAAACCTCAAGGATTGTGAGGCCTGTGGACTCTACTTTATGGAACTAAGGAATCTGCTTCTTTGTGTACTAAATCCCTGCTTATCTTTCCAGCTACATTAGATGTCTACCCAACATTAGATGTCTTCCACTCTCCTTCCCAACAGAAGTCAGAATGTGGTCAGTTTTCCTACTTTCCTCCACTCAACTATGTACTTCAAGGGAGAACAGCCCTATCAACTCCTCCAAGTACAAGGGGTTTGTCTTCATTGGTCAGCTGATCATGGTGGTCCTATTATTTTTACCAATGGTTTTTCCATTAGTTGATCCATGGACATCAACTCTGGCCAGCAAGAGATGGGGGGATGTTTGTTGAGGGCTTTTGAGAAATGCTTCCTTATTTTGAAAGAGTGACATAAGGAAAGAAGCCATTTTCTACCCTTGGAAGTCTTCAAAGTATGAATATAATGGCTGGCCCTGAGGGGCCCTAAGGGCAGCTAAGCAAAGACAAACTCTTGAGTAGAGGATGGCAGAGCAGAAGGAAAAAGTGCCCAGAGCCTCTGACACCACTGAGCTGCTGAACTAGCTGCTGAATTAACCAGCCTATGAGCTAGCAACCCGACTTTAGGACTTCGTATTACATGAGATAATTTTATCATTGTTTCAGTCCATTCCAGTTGGAGTATTCTTTTACTTGCCACCTGAAGTGCTCAATCGATTCACCAACTCACAACATTTTTCATGGAGAGTCTCCTCAATTTGTGGTTGAGTCTCATCAGTGGGAAGGTAGAGCTTGCTGACATGGCACCAGGCAGGCTGCCATATGATATGCTGATGCTGCTGGGGAGGAAAGTACACAACTTCACAGTCAAGCCCCGAGATCCCAGTGACACCCGTGGATTGCCAGTGCCAATTTGATCTCTTTGATCTCCTCCCATCCTAGTCAAGCTGCATCATCTCTTGCTTGAGCTGTTACAACTGCATTTCTAGCCAATTCTCCTCCTACTGGTCTTGACCCAGCTCAGCTTTGTTATTTCCATCATCATAAAACTGAACTAAGGCCCATGGCTCACCACAGTCCATCCCCTGCTTAATAGCTCTCTACTGTACACAGGATAGAGTTCAGGGTTCTTGGCAAGAAAAAGAGGATTTCCATGACTGGCTCCCATCTCATTTTCTATCTCATGCCCTGCATGACTATGCCTTGCCCTCCCTGCTCTAATGACATCATACATGACGACATACCCTTTGCTGGCCCATGCCTTCACACTATCTCCTATGACTCTCTGTGCCTAGAATGCTGTTCCTTCCTTCTGCACCTGCCTGATCTTAATGACCCTTTTGAGATTCTGCTTAGGCTTTATTTCCTCTTAGAAGACTTCCTTGACCCTTCAGGACATTCTAAATTCTGAAATCTAGGCTTTCATCCTGTGCATATCTACCACATAGCATTTGCCACATTATCTTAGCTTCTCTGTTTGACTCAGTCTCCCCCACTAGATTTTAAGATCCTTAAATAGGACAAGAACCAATATTTATTCATTTCTGTACATCCAGAACTAACATAGTACCTAGAACAGAGTGGATCCTCAATAAATATAGATTGAACTGAAACTTTGAATTTTGCATTCATCAACTATACACATATCCTTAAAATAAAGAAACAAAACAAAATAAATCATGCCTCCTGAAGAATGACCAGATAAAAGAGAACTATATCATTCAGTGCTTCCATTTACACCTACAGAGATTACTGGCTAGAAAAAGAGGCTGGCCTAAGAATTTGATATAGGACAAGGTAAGGGAAAAAGTGTTATCTCAAGGCTTATACCAGGTTTTGCAATACTAAAGTTGCAGATAGAGAAGATGATTCAATTATTTAAAAAAATATATTTTAACGACTTTGTTAATAAACAGCAAGGCCCAAGCCAGACTGGTCTGAAAAAGGTTGAGACCAAGATGACTATCTTATACTGCTTAACAAAGTGAAAGGAGTTTTTTTTTGGTTGGGGGGGGGGATTCTGGTGCCCAACCAATGCAGGAGAGTTTGGTTCTTGTCTCACGGGGTTGAAGAATGAATCTCACAGACAAAAGGTAGTGAGTAAAGCAATAGGAATTTGTTAAGCAAAGATAGAAAATTCTCAGAAGTGAGAGGGGTCCCAACAGGATTGTCACTGAAGGTTTTCTGGCTGGCCTGTTATAGAGAACCTGACCAGGGATTTTATGGCCTGGAGATTTCTTGTGCCATGTTGAGTGAATGACATATGGCTGTTTTGGGGTCTGGTAAGTCTCTGTGATTACTCTGTAGCTATTAAAGGAAGATACTCTCCAACATTTGGGGCCAAGGGGACGGATCTACTTCCTTTTATCCCTGTTTTTGTTGCATCTTGGATGTCCTTGGGATTTATGGGATCCTGACTCTGAGGCTTCCCCCTTATCTTTCCCTGTATAGCCCTATCTGTCCCTTACTCACAAGGATGCATGTACCCTGGGAAAGATGAGGGCTGCAGGAAGTTATAGAAAAATGGCAGGAATGGCCAAAGGACTTTTGAGAAAGAGGAGTGTAATATTCATTTGGGGGCTTCTTCCTATGCTGATCTGGTCTGCAGTAAGTCTCTCAATTCCAAGGCTTTTAGTAGAAGCCTCAAGTGTTTTTAGGGTTGTTGCTCTCTGGCGCCAGGAGGGAAGGAGGTTTCAACCCCCCCCCTCACCGGATGAGTTAAAGAGTGGGCAGAGGACTGTTTTTCCCTACTTCTGTGAAAAATACCATTGGAGTTTTGAAAGGGATTGAACTAAATCTATAGATGGCTTTGGGTAGAATGGGCATTTTAACAATATTAACTCCTCTGATCCAAGAATACAAGGTATCTTTCATTTGTTTGTGTCCTCTTCAATTTCTTTCATCAAGGTCTTATAGTTTTCTGTGTACAGATCTTTCACTGTCTTGGTTAGATTTATTCCTAAATATTTTACTGTTTTTGATGACTGTGAATGGGATTTTTAAAAATTTCTCTTTGAGATGTTTTGTTAGTATATAGAAATGCAACTGATTTCTGTATGTTGATTTTGTGACTTGCAACCTTACTGAATTGGTTGATTAGTCCTAGCAGTTTTTTGGTGGAGTCTTTAAGATTTTCTATATGTAAGATCATATCATCTATAAACAAAGACAATTTTACTTCTCCTTTCCAATGCTGCTACCTTTTATTTCATTTTGTTGTCTGACTACTCTGTCTGGAACTTCCAGTGCTATGTTGAATAGGAGAGGTAAGTATGGGCACCCTGTCTTGCTCCTCATCACAAAGGAAAGACTTTTAAGCTTTCACCATTGAGTATGATGTTGGGTGGGTTTGTCATATACATAGGCTTTATTATGTTGAGATATGTTCCTTCTATATCCAATTTGTTGAGTGTTTTTATCATGAAAAGATGTACTCCATCAAATGCTCCATTTATTGAGATGATCATATGATTTTATTTATATGGAGTCATGAAAGACCCCAAATAGCCAAAACAATCCTGAGAAAAAACAAGGCCAGAGAGGCCTCACATTTCCAGATTTCAAATCATGCTATACAGTTATAGTAATCAAAACAGTGTGGTACTGGCATAAAAATGACCATGGAACAGAATTGAGATCCCAGAAATAAGCTCCCACTATACAGTCAACTAGTATTTGAAAAGGGAGCCAAGAACTCAAAGAAAGGATTGTCTCAACAGCAAATGATGTTGGGAAAATAGTATAACCATATGCAGAAGAATTAAATTGGGCTCCTATCTTATGCTATTTATGAAAATTAACTCTAAATTGAGTAGAGACCTGAAATCATAAAATGCAGAAGAAAACACAGAGAAAAAGCTCCTTGACATGTATCTTGGCAGCAATTTCCTGGATATGACAGCAAGCACAAAGATCAAAAACAGGGGGGAAAAAGGACAAGTGGGATTACATGAAACTGAAAAGCTTCTGCACAACAAAAGGAACTGTCGACAGACAGGTAACTTACAAATGGGAGAAGATATTACCAAACCATGTAACTGATAAGGGGATCATATCTAAAATATGTAAAGAACTCACACAAGTCAATAGCAAAAAAACTAATAATGTGATTTAAAAATGGGCAGAGGAACTAAGTAAACATTTCTCCAAAGAAGACATCCAGATGGCCAACAGACACATGACAAGTTGTTCAACATCACTGACTATCAGGGAAATGCACATCAAACCACAATGATGTATCATCTTATACCGGTTAGAATGTCTAGCACTAAAAAGACAAGAAGTAACAAGTATTGGCAAGGATGTGGAAAAAAAGGAAACTTCATGCACTGTGGGTGGGAATTTATATTGGTATAGTCAATAGATGGATAATAGTATAGAGGGTCTTCAAGACGTTAAGAATAGAACTATCAGGTAATCCAGTAATTCTGCTTCTGGGTATATACCCAAAAGAAATGAAAATGAGATATCAAAGAGATATCTGCACTTCTATATTTATTGCAGCACTATTCACAATAGCCAAGATATGGAAATAACCCAAGTTCCTGTCAACAGACGAATGGATGAAGAAGATGTGATGTATATATATATAATGAAATATTACTAAGCCATTAAAAAGAAGGAAATTCGGCCATTACAACAACTTGGATGGTGGACCCCAAGGGCATTTGGTTGAGTAAAATAAATCAGAGAAAGACAAATACTCTATGATTTCACTCACATGTAGAATCTAAAAAGGATAAACTCAGAGAAACAGGTTGTAAGGTAGTGATTCCAAGCAGTTGAGGTACAGAGAAAATTGTGAGTGCTGCTCAAAGAGTACAAGATCCCCATTATAAGTTTAGTAAATTCGGGGACTACCGTACAGCATAGCTGATTATAGCTGATAACACCGTATCATATATTTGAACGTTCCTAAAAGAGTAGATCTTAAATATTCTCATGCCAAAAAAGGAATTGGTAACTAGGTGACAGGATGGAAGAAATAGCCAATCCACAGGGTATTTTGCAATTTATAAATGTGTCTAATCAAAACATTGTACACCTTATACTTACGCATTGGTATGTGTTACTTATATCTAAATAAAGCTGGAAAGAAAAAAAGAGAGGACAGAGCAGCCACACAGAATCCAAGCAGGGGCTTGAGACTGCAGTAGGAGTAGAATTCTGGGGTGAATGTTGACCAGGGAAACTCAATCTCTATTCTCCCAACACATTCACTTACCCTAATACAAAATACCGCATTTTGATGCAAACAATCCAATAGTGCAAAGGATAGGATCCTCGAATCACTTTATGTGCATAGCAAAGGAAGGAGCAAACCAAAATTAAAGGACTTACGAATACTTGGGTTGCATATTTAAATATGTAAGTGATATTTGTGTACCATATATATATGTGTGCATATGTGTGTATATATATATGTGTATGTGTATCCATGTAAATGTATGCACATACATATACCTATGTTTTTAAGATTTTATTTATTTATTCATGAGAGACACAGAGAGAGAGAGAGAGGCAGAGACACAGGCAGAGGGAGAAGCAGGCTCCATGCAGGGAGCTCGATGTGGGACTGGATCCCAGGACCAGGATCATGCCCTGAGCCCAAAGGCAGACACTCAACCACTGAGCACCCAGGCATCCCATATTTATTTTTATTGTAAAACAAATTACTAGTTAATTTGTTAAATACCAAATACTATTAAGTTTTTTTAGGTTGTTTAGAAACATACATTTTCAACCATAAATGAAATACTGAATCTTCAACAAAGAAAAGAAAATTAAATAAAACAGTAACAAAAAATGCTCTTTTCTTTCTTGATTTGTAAGTACTGAACTTGGAGCTTCATCTAGCAGGGTTTAGCTTTTTTCTATTGTCAGCTTTTTAAGCTATTAAATTCAGAGTGATAATTCCTGCCATTACTCCCTGCATCTCCCTTTTGCAGAGTCACATATATCCTTACTGGGAGTCTTCCTTGGCCTATGGAGTGAGGCTTTCCCTTTCTTTCTTTCTTCTTTCTTTCTTTCTTTCTTTCTTTCTTTCTTTCTTTCTTTCTTTCTTTCTTTCTTCTTTCTTTCTTTCTTTCTTTCTTTCTTTCTTTCTCTCTTTCTTTCTTCTTTCCAGAAAACTTTTAAGAAATATGCTATTTGACCACTTCTCTTCTTCCCTTCTCTACACATCCCAACAGCCTCACAGAGAGAGCTCTCTAAGCATCCGAGCCTCGAAGAGACAGCTCATGTCCTCGTTCAGCAGTAGCCCCTTTTCTGCCCAGCTCTGCCAGGGGCAGGAGGCACTTGAAATTCAAGTCATCAGGCCCTTACTGAACAGAGGTGGCATACTCAGGTCTCAGCTCCATCCTATGAGTCCACATGTCAAGTGCCAGGGGAAAAACCCTTTGCTCCTCAAACCCATGGATTCCTCAATGTACATCATTCCCAACCCTTCCATGGCATACGACTGCACTTTCCTGCCTCTTTCCCTAGTCAACATTTTTCCTTCCACCACCACCAGTGATGTATCAGATCTCCAACTTGGTTACATGGGGCTGTGGTATCCTCAATTCTTGTGAGTCCCTGAAACTGCTTGTGGCTTACCACTTTCCTGCCAATGGCTGGATTTATGCCATTGCTGGACATCCCAGACATATAATGAGTTGGACTCTCTTCTGTGTACATCAGGCCCCCACCCCCCCACCCCCCACTCCCCACCCCCCATGGAACCAAAGCTTGGCATGCTGATGGTGGCAGCTGCTGTCCTCCGCCTGCCCAGCTACCTTCTACTCATGGCTCTGAAATCAGCAGCCGGCCCAGTCCCTTCACTCCAGCTGACACAGCAGATCCTGCCCAACATAGATGAGCTCTTCCTACACTTTCCCTCTGGGGCTGAAAGTCCTCCTCCTCTGTGGTTTCCAGCAACATCCTCGCACTGATGCTGGGGAGATAATTTAGCAAACACAGTTTAGCAACTTAGCATTTTTCCTGGTCAGACTATTATTAAAGCAAAGTTTAGCCCATATGCATAGCATACATATGTATTTATGTGTTAAATAGATCTCTTCTCCACCCATTCCTTGTTGCTTCACTTATCCAAATATTATCCAGGCATTAAGGTTCACATCATGAGTTGCTTCCCTTCTAAAGACTTTCCTGATGATTTAAAACTCTATAGACCATTTTAAATTCTTCATTTCTCAGGGATACTATTGGTAACATAATTTTTTAAAGATATTATTTATTTATTCATGAGAGACAGAGAGAGAGAGAGAGAGAGAGAAAGAGAGAGAGAGAGAGAGAGACAGAGAGAGAAGCCGGCTTCACGCAGGGAACCCAATGTGGGATTCGATCCCGGGACTCCAGAATCCCTGGGCCAAAGGCAGGTACTAAACCGCTGAGCCACCCAGCAGTTTAATTTAATTTAATCACGTTAAATTTAACATAATTTAAACTAATTCATCATTAACTCTTCTGCATTGCCCTCAGATCTTTTATATGGAAGAGTGTATTTGGTGTGTCTCCAACCTTACAGTCTTACCTTCTTGTTTCCCCTTTTCAGTATAATGTTCTTTATGTGATTATTGCCAAAGAAGGATGGGCTATGACTCAGAAAATGAAGTGTTATTATTTTCCAGTGGGTAGATGTCAAAATGTCCAGGTTGCTGGGATATGGAGTGGGAAGGGCTGTTGAATGGACTTATGGAAGGCAGAAGAGTTTCTTCCCAGAAGCTCCAAAAGTATGGTCAGAGGGTTCTCTGCTCACTTTGTCTTTGAATCTCAGACACTATAACCCAAAGCCCAAGAAATCTTTCCAGCCCATGATGGCTGCATTCTCTCAGAGACAATTCTATGCCAAGAGCACGTCCCTGCCAAGCCCCAGTTCAAGCCCCCAACCCACCATTAAGTCGCCTCCACTGCAGATCAGGCAAGGATTGGAGCCAACGTGCCTCCTGTCGGGGAGAAAACAGATGGCTGGACCAGAGAAAGCTGACGGAAGGAATCGCAAAACAAGTATCAATCAACCCAAGCAATTCACATTAGCAAACAGACAGCTTCTCAGCGCTGGGGCAGGGCTCTCTGGTGGCGTTTTTAGCGGCTTTCCTAATTAAGGATGAGCTGTGGAGCTCATCAGCCACCCTAAGTCCCTGTTAAATGTAGCAGGTGGCATCTGAGAGCCCCCCTCCTACCATGACTTCCCAGTTGTCCTCAAGAGGGGCATATCATGCCAGCCAAGGAGCTGTGAAGAGAAGCAGAACAGAAGAGGAATTTAAAGGGACATTCTCCCCTGAAACAATGCCCTCTTGGCTTTATAGGCTGTGTCTCCAAGTCTAGCACTTCCACAACTTGTGGTTCAGTATACTTTTTGTCTCTTCTGCTGGACTCAAATTATTTTTGAAGAGCCTTGTGTCACAACTTTGGTGATTCCCATAACACTTAGCATAGTGCTAGAAACCCTGATGAGTATTCTACTGAAACGTGGCCATCCTGATCCATTGAGTTTTATTTAGATTCCTAAATATTCCATAGTCTAGCACATTTTGTATGTCCTACTTACCTGTGCCTTTATCCTCATCTAAATTTAATCATGTATCTCTATTGTTTCTCCTACATCTATAAAGTCCTTAGGGGAGGCTACCAGGACTTGTGTTTTTCTGGGCATCTTTACTCTATCTCCCCGGCAGCTAAATCAGGACCAAGCAGATCAAAGGCTATCTATTCATGCTTGCTGACCAGATTTGGTGTTTAGGGCTGAATGTGACCATGGCTTACATTCGTGATTCTCCGAGGCCCTGGGACCTCTCTCACTACTGTTCTATTGCTGATCTATGCCAGGTACTGTGCAAGAGATGCCAACATCCTGGCTGACTCCATCTCTACTTTACCAGGATGAAAAGCCTTTGCACTTCCTGTCTTGTGATCAGAAGGAATGGAATTTCAGTCAAATTCAGATTACTCATTTCTCCCAGAGTACTGACTTCTGATTCTTCAGCCTCCCACTTGTATGATCTTTACATACTGATCAATTTTGTGCTATCATAGGAGATGAAATCTATAACATGTCCCACATTGTCTGGTACGTGGTAGAGGTTCAACTTGCTCAACTCTTTTATTATAAGATTTTTTTTGCTATAAGCATTAAAAGACTTTTTATTCATTTTATTATAAAAGTTACATTTCCTTGGGACCTTTAGGTTAGGTTCTCAGGGCTAAAAAGGAAAAGAACAGAAAATAAAGATGCTTTTTTAAAATAGCTGAAACATGACTATTACTTCACAGATTTCCTCCTAAGTGTTTGGGTTTTAGACCACAAGAGTGATGTTTTGATCACAGATGGAGCCAAGTGGATTGTTTTTAAGGTCATTCTGGCTGATTCACACTCTTTTGTTGCTGTATCTTGCAAAGCGTAGTGACAACAATTTGGGGACTGCTAGGAAAAACTTGACAAGCAGGCCTGATAAATCTGAAGAGAGGCAGGTAGTGGCACAATCCCAGGGCAACAACCTTAAGGTAAAACTTCCTGGAAGCCCCTGGGAAGTGAGGCAGACAAGGACGTAAAAATCAGAAACTCAGTGAGGATAGATCAGGGACAATTCAAGGTAACGAAGACATCAAGGAAAGTCAAGTTCTCTTATGCCAACTAGGTTCCCCTCCCCCTCAAAAGAAGACACAATTCTAAGATAAGTTTTGCGTGTACTACTGGACATTTAATCTTCCTCACTGGAAGTAGAATCCAGGATACACTCAGGAAAATTATGGACTGTTGAGAAAGTTAGAAGACCAACTCTAGATGTGCTCTGACTATATGGGGTCAAGATAAGGGAGCCCTTGAGGGTGGGCATCCAAAAGGAGGGAGTTCCTCATTGCTGTGGGCATTCTGAAGCACATTCCAATAGAGATGCCAACAGAAAGACCTGGAGACCTGCACAGGCACATTGCTAAGGTCCTTCCCTTTCACCTCCCGCCTACCTGCTTTTATTCTAAAGTCCTATATTGGTCCAACCTGAGAACCTGTGGATGAACAGGCTTTGTTGGAAGAGCAAGACATATATTATAAATAAGACATATAAAATAGATTTTGTAAGCTATTGTTTCAGTAGTAGTAAGTGTGAAAAGGAAGTGATGTGTGTTCAGGAAGGATGTTGTGGTCCAGGTCAGAACAGTGCTTTAAGGAAAGCAATCCAAGGTAAGAGTATGCTTTTGGATTTCACAGATAATATTCTCTTTCTGTGTCAAGATTGCTATATTGAGGGACACGTGGGTGGCTCAGTGGTTGAGCATCTGCCTTTGGCTCAGGTCATAATCCCAGTGTCCTGGGATCGAGTCCTGCATCAGGCTCCCCACAGGGAGCATGCTTCTCCCTCTGCCCGTGTTTCCGCCTCTCTCTCAGTGTCTCTCATGAATAAATAAATAAAACATTTTTAAAAATAAAATAAAATAGATTTTGCAAAGCTTTACGAAAAGTCACGAAGGACAGATCCATAGAGAATTATTAAAGCAAAGACAGGCAAGATCCAGGTTAGATATTCCCTGAATTAAATGGGCCAATGGTCTCAGAGCTTGCCTTTCTCTACGATTCTTATGTGGCCATTTTACTGTTTAAGGAATGTATACTCAGTGAGAATTCTCAATAGACTAAGGCCCAGGAATTTAGCAAGGAGAATATCAAAACCATCCAAAAGCATTGGGAAAGACAGAGATGTCCTTAAAGTCTGATTGGGCCTGTATTCTCTGCCTCCATCTGACAGGTTTGCCTTTAAATTAATTAAACAGTCAAATCTGACTGTCATTCCAGTATCTGGTGAAGGAGCAAGCTGTTCATAAAACACCTTGTGTTTGCATAATAATTTTATGCTTTTCCAAGTGCTTTATCATCCATTGGTTCATTTGAACTTCATGACAACTCTGCAGAGTAGGCAGGGCAAAAACTCCTAGGAAGGCCATAGAGTTACTAGAGCCAGACCATCTGAATTCAAACACAACCCCACCTCTTTCCAGCTGGTGACCTTGGGCAAGTGGTTAAGCTCTCTGTGCCTTGACCCTCTCCGCTATGAAACGGGCACAACAGAGTGCCTACATCATTGGTTTGTTGTAAGGATTAAATGAGTTGATATGTGTTAAATCATTATAAAGCCTGATAGATAGTAAGGGCTGAAAGTATGTTAGCTTTCAATATTATTGGCCCTACTGTCTAGGAGGATGCCAGACCTAGCAAACACAGGGAGAAGAGTGCATCAGGAAAAGCTTTGAGGTTGCAAAGGGCTACTCACTCTGAAGAATAGTATTCCTATGCCTTCTCAGGAGGGATAAATCTGACGTGGCCATCCTGACCTTGTTTTGCTCTCAGACATTCTGCAGAGGACAAGCATTGATTGAGTCACACCAGAAAGGAAGCTGTGACCTTTCCCATTCCCAAAGGCCTCTGCATCCTCCGGTTTCCTGCAGGACCAGCCCATCCTTCAGCAAAGGAAAGTAGAGCAGAGGCACACAGACAACCCTTGCCCCCAGCAGGTGAGGTACCTCCATAGCCCCCAGAAAGACCTGCCGGAGCTCAGCAAACATTCTGAGAAGCAGGTCCATCAGCCAGCCGTCCCTGACAGCTAAAAAATTTCTCTAGTCACAGAGTATGTCACAACCTGTCAAGCCTGGGTTTGATGTTTACAGTCCAGATTGAGGCACAGGCTGATGTGAAACAAGACAGTGCAGTAGGGCCTGGAGCTTCCACAAGAGGCACAAAGTGTGCCTAAGACAGCAAGAGAAGGGAGGATGGTGTATACTGGACCCTCCATGAGTTGCCATGTGTCCACATGTGTCATGTGCTCCAGCCACATTTTTTAAGAAAAGGCACTAAGAGGGAAACAGCACAAAATGGTAATGTCAAATTTGAACCAAACCATCAAGCATATGCACGTAGACAGCGGACTGAATCCTCAGACCTGACAAGGTAGAAAGGCTCATGATTTCTCATGGGGTGGCTTAACTCTGCTCTGTAAAACCCCCTTGAGGACTGGGGACAAGGGGCCAGGCTCTGAGCCCTCCTCCCTCTTCTCCCCAGCAGTGGTGTTGGGATCTGCCCAGGATGCTAAGGCTCTGTGTAAAATTTCATTTGGAAACAAGGTTCTTCAGCTACAAAGCATATACATAAGTACGTAAAGGGTGATGCAGAGAAGCAGTGTTCTGACCAAGATGGAGCAGCCTGGAAGGGTGTCAGCTCCTTGACACTACCACAGCACCTCCATGGGATCTCTACCCTTTCATTACTTCACCACCAAATTTTTGTGCAGCAAGTACACTGGACCAGGTATCAGAGAGACTATAGGTTTTAGGTCCAGTCCTGTTGTGTCCTTTTAAGATCCACAGGATGGCTGAGGAGGGTTCTAATGGACAACAGGGACTGGCGCCGCCACAACAGATGCTGACAGCTAGGGACAGGGACAGGCCCTGTATACTGCAGGCACCAGAGAAGGGAGGGATTTGAGAGCCAGGTGCCCGGCAAAGGCTTCCTACAGGCAGTGCAGCCCAAGTAGAACCTGCCAGACAGGGAGTAATTAGGGAAGCAGAAAATCAAGTGGAAAGGAGTGGCAGGAGAGGATGGTGTCTGGAACAGAAAATAAGGCTGAGATGATTGAGTATCTGGGAAGCAACACATGGATGAACTGGCAGCAAAGGATTCCCATAAAGGGGTAGTGGGGTTATGGGAAGGGTCTAGGAAGGGTCATCTTCAGAGTCTATTCAGAGATTTGTGTGATAAAAGGAACCTGAGAGCAAGACATCTGTGACCTGAATGAGTGACAGAAATTGGGTTGTATTGCAGAGACCCCAGGTGGAAGGAAGAGAGGGTGTGGGAAGGGGGAGGGGAATAATCAGGACCAGCAGGTGGGGCTTGCAACAGGAGCCCACGGACAGCAAATTTTGTCTCACTTTCCATCCTCCTGCGACCCCCACCCCTGGTATGCACACAGTCTGAGGCATATGCACCAGTGGAAGGGAGACCAGAGCACAGGGGATGGGAGCAGGGCTCAGCAGTCCACCCGGTAGTGAAACATCCAGGGAATCTGGAGGGAATAGGAGGAGAAAGGAGGCCTCCTCACTGTGCATAGAGGGGCCGTTTCCTCTGAGCCGGAAGCCTCCATCCCACACACTGGCCTGGACTCACAGGAAAAACCAATTCTGTCAAACCAAGCAGTGAATTTCTTCTATTCACTGTTGGAGCATCAAAACGGTGGAGCCGGAGACACTGAAACCCTGCACTGCCGAGAACATAGGAAGAGGCTCACAAAGATGGCATCCTTGCCCCTGCCCACATAACCAACCCCGACCTAGAGCCTTCATCCTGGAAAGACCTCCAAATTCCCTTAACTCACCCCTACCTTTGTCGCATGAACAGACAGACACCAAGACACATGCATGATGTGAGAAGACACCCAGTGACTGCCCCCAGGCCTCTCACGCATTATGGAGCACCCTGTGACCTTGCCCCTGACATCCAGGCCTAATATAGTAAGTGATGAGGGTATAAATCAGGACACCAGTTAAATTAGAATTTCAGACAGTTATTTTTTAGTATAAGTATGTTCTGAATATTGCATGGGATATACTTATACTGAAAAAGTACTCATTGCTTATCTGAATTTGCAACTTAACTGGGAATCCTGTATTTTTTTTTTAAGATTTTATTTATTCATGAGAGACACAGAGAGAGAGAGAGAGGCAGAGACACGGGTAGACAGAGAAGCAGGCTCCATGCAGGGAGCCTGACGTGGGACTCGATCCTGGGACTCCAGGATCAGGCCCTGGGCTGAAGGCGGTGCTAAACCACTGAGCCACCTGGGCTGCCTGGAATCTGGTATTTTTATTTGCTAAATCTGGTAACCCTAAGAGGATGACAGCTGAAAGTGAGGGGTTTGGGGTGAGGAGGGGGAGGACAGAGAGGAATGCATAGGCCCTCACTCCCTTTGTATAAAAGAAGAAAGAGTAATTGAGTCAAACACTTCAGTCATTTGCTAGATGAAAGCTTAAGGAAGCCATCTCCATATGCTCCTCTTCTCATAATAGTCCATCAGGACACCCATCTGGGGCAGGAGCTGCTACAAAGGGGGATGATGCAGTGGCCCCACCAACCTCTCCTTTGCATATCTGTTTTATTTTGATACTCAACAAATTGATATTCAAATCACTAATACTCAAAATACTCCACAAAATGGTATTGTAATTTTCACTTTACAGAGGTTCAGAAAAGTTCAGTGATTTGCCCAAGTCACATAACTCTAAACAGCAGCTACAGGATGGTAAGCCAGGCCTGCCCAGACCCCAAACCCCACTTCCCTCCACCTCATTCCTAGGCACCCAAGAACCCCCTAACTTCCCCTCAGGACTACCCTTCGTGCTGTCCAGTAGGACTTCATATAGTGATGCTGCACTGTAGCCAACACAACAGCCACAAGCCCCATGGAGCAACTGAGCATATGAGGTGGGGGTGGCTAGTGAGTCGGAAACCCAAAATCTGCTTGCAATTCTCATTTTATGTCTGCCTCATAGGTTGCCCTCAAGGCCTGGATCTAGCATTTCCTGGATGCAACTGTGGTTCCAAGAAACAGGGACCCTTGGAAGTCATCCTTATCCACCTCCTCATCTCCAAGATGGAGGATCTGAAAGCCGCAAAGGGCAAGGAGACAGATGCCCTGGTATTGTCTTAGTGACAGAACAGGTACTGGAGAGAAGGAAAGGAAAAACTCAGTAGTCCTCCAGCACACACTGGGCCAGCCTTAGAGGCCCCTACCAGCCCCAAGCCCCACCTCAGGTCACCCACTGCTCTTAAAAAGGAATGTGGGAGGATCTGCTTCATGGGCAGAGATGAATCTTATCTGATTAATGCAGGGAATTTGAGAGACAAAAGAAAAAAGGCAACATTAGCGCAACACCTTGCTGAGTGTACTCCCCCCATTGCCTTGGAATTATAATTACGTCGCCCTTCATATCTACACACCCAAGTAATTATAGCTGGCTTATGGCTTCCCACTGCAATCAGATATTAGCTTTTTATCGCACCCTTTGAGAGCAGCCCTCGTAGAGAGCCATAGCATCAGTAAGGCTTGAGTTATCCCCAGAAGGTCAGCCACCCTGGTGACCACCTTCAGAGGTAACCCAATCTAGTCAACCCCTACCCACCTAGAACCACCACAGACTCTTGTTCTGGCTATACCCAACACAAGAGCATCGAGCTAAGGGCTGAGCAGTGAAAATGCAGCCCAAAGTCACTTGCTAAGCTCTGCAGCACAAAACAGATCTGTCTCTAATTCATTCAGAGACTCCGCCTCCTGCACACACGTTCCCTGAGGTCTGGGTGCAGCCAAGCTCTTGGGCTCACAGCCTGATGGCCAATGAACTGTTTTTTTTGAAAGCAACTGTGGCATAAAGCAATGACCAACCACTAGTCCTGGTTTTTGTCAGTTGCACAGAGTGACCTTGGACCGCTCATCCCTTCCTCTGAAGTTCAGTTTCTTTAGCCATAAAATGAGAAAGAGGATACCTCCTCTGTCATCCTCTTAATGATGCCCCATATATCAAATGAGGTCGTGTCTTTGAAAATACTTTCTACCCTCTACAACCGACAGGTCAATCAGGCTTTACTAATTATTTGGCTGGCTCTCATCCTTAGGGATCTTAAGGAGGTTGAGCTGCCCAGCCACTTGGCCCATCAACCTTGCCCAGGTGCTCATGGCTGGCATGTGCTGGCCCTCAGCACGCTGCAGATCTGCAAATCCAATGAGTCCTGTGGACCACTACTCCTGGGGAAAATATACATTTATATGTTAATTCTTCAGACTTTGAAACCATTCGTGCATACATTATCTCATTGGAACTTCACAGCCATTCAATGATTTGTAGGGAAGACACTATCCTCACTTTGCAGAAAAGGAAACAAACTGAGAGGAGTATAATGACTGGTTGAATTGCATACATTTGAGTTAATATATCTGCAAGAGACACAGCTGGGAGTGGGACTCTGTCTCTCCAGTTGTGCTATTCAGAAAATTCTGGGTCTAGTAGATACTCAGGTATCAAATACTTGGTGAACAGCAGAAAAAAAAAAGAGTGGATAAATAACTAAAGAATGGATAAATAACTAAACTTCTCAAAGCCTTCTCCAACCAGCACGGAATCTGGGGTTCACACAGCAGAAGGGACTGGCACACGTGGAGACCCACTTACCAAATCAAGGTTGGCCTGTGTCTTCAAATCCTGGCCAGCTTTTTTCTGACCTGTTGCCATTCTGTGAGAAATTACCTTTGTTTCACAAATTGGAAACTCAAGCTCAGAGAGGTGAAGTGAAAGGCCTAGTGTGAACAGCAAATTAGTGGGCAAACTCCGATATAATCCCCACCCCCAGGCACCCAAGCAGGCTTTGGGGTACCAACCTCTGCAGCCTCAGCTTGAGGCTTGCTGAAGATCCGAATAGATGAAGGGAAGGAATTTCCATATCCCTAAGCAGGATGAGTTGCCCAGCAAAAATAACTGCAGACCTCCAAACAGATCATATTAAAATCTAGCAACAGGAGCTCAGTTGGGAAGGGAAAGTGGAAAAAAAATCCCAAGTTAGAATGTGTGTAACATATTTTCCCAGAGGACTTGATACAGAGATAGTTTTAATTAACTGTGCATTTCATTTAAGCTTAGCAGGCAAGTTACTGTACATTAAATAAATACCAGTTGGTTATTAAGAATATATTTGCTTCTGACTTAACAACTACAGCAGGTTATAGATACAGATTTCTGTTAAACCAGTCTGGTTCGTTTGTTTGGAATAATCAATAGTTCTTTACTCAAGATACAATAATTGCCTCATTGAATCTGGAGAAGCTCTTCTCTTGGTAATTTATGGCAAACAAATTTCCCCGTTTAGTTACTCCGTCCTTTTCTCTCAAAAAAGAAGAGAAAGCAGGAAAGATAGAGATTTTAGAACTCAGATCTTTGACTTAAGGAAACAATTTGACTTAATATAGATTCACTGCAGCCTTCGCATCAGGGATAACTGAACACTGGACCAGGCAAGAAAACCCAGAGAACTGAATTCAAATAACAAATAATTTTTTAGTACAAAGCCATCCCATGCAATGTTTGGGACACATTAATGCTTAACAAGTATTCATGGTTTATCTGAAATTCACTTGGTGGGGGCAGTGGGAATCCTGTTTTTGGTTTTCGTTGTTTTTTGTCAGTTTGTTTTCCACTCAGTGCTCAGTCTGTCAATCCTTGCCCTAAGGGCCATGCACGCACTGAGAAATAGGTCACTGTGGACGCCACTCCCACCACACTCACACTCAGGTCCTCCCTCAGTGAGACAGTTGAGGTGAGTTAAAGGCACTACACAGACTCTGTCCTCCTGCCCAGATGTGGAGGGAGCCCTGGCTTCCCCAGACAGACAGACACTCTTCTTAGCAGCACCTCTGCTGTGTTCTTTCACTCTGTGTCCTTCATAGTCTCCACTGGGCACCACAGATCACATGGCCTGAGAGTCACAAGGCCATCCTCCACCTAACAAATGAGGAAACTGAGGCTCAGGAAAGAAAAAAGACTTGAGCAAGATCACAGAGCTGGTTGTGGAAGAAGCTTGGTTTTATGGCCATCATTCATCATTATTATGGTTACTTATTATGACTAACTAGTATCTCTTGAGTATTAGTTATGTATCAGGTCCTTGCTCAGAAAATCTTCATAATAACCTTATGAAAAAGATATGTAATTATTTCTATTTTGTATAGCTGGGGCCACGGTCTCAGCTCAGAATCCACAAATTCTCTTCATGACATCCCATTACCTTTTCCTCTTTGAATTGTTCTCTCTCCCCTTACCCCTATAAGGAAACCTGTAGTAGCAAACACTTACTAAAGCCCAACCCTGAGCAGGCACTCCAATGCATAGTTGGATGAGAAGACTAACTGAAGAAGGGTGGGAGGCAGTAATAGGGGCAACCAGCACAGACTGTGGAGCCCCACTGGCCAGGCTTGAATCAACACCCCACTGACATGCTGGCAAGGCATGGGCAAATTACATAAGGTTTCTGTGCCTTCCTTTTCAAATCTGTAAAATGGGGCTGATGCAGGTGTTTCTCAGTAGAATCTGGCACATGGTAACCACTGTATAAATATCTATTCTTGCTGCTAGAAAAACAAGGTGTCAGAAATGTGAGAATGAAGCAACTAGCAGAGACAACAGAGCCTGCAAAGCCAGAATGCAGAGCCAGCTCATGCTTTGTGGACGGCAAATACCTTCTCTTCCTTTATGTTTCTTGAAGTCACTGAGGAAATGGTCCAGGTTGGCTAGTGTTACTACCACACATTTTCTATTAAACCTCAAATCCCATATTAACCTTAATTTTGGCCAATTAGTACAACAATCAAGTTCTTGCATTTTTAGAAGAGTACCACCTTCAAGTATTTTCTTACATTATGGACACAAAGCAGGTAAAAGCATGTACAATTCCAACATTTATGAATTCAGATTACTTCTTCCAGCCTGCCTTCCCCAGTCCTAACAAACATATCAAACTATTGTCAGACAATTCTCCCCACAATTCAAACTTCAAAAAGTTAGAAAATATGGTGGCCACACATGTATATAACCACACCATTATATACAGAAATACTAGGTCACATTAAGATCAAAATTTGTGTTAAGTCTGACATTAAGTTGTAGTCACTGGAATAAATAGCCTGGTATGTATTTAGTTGGTTTAATCATATCAGACTTGCTTCCAAAATAACTGAAAGATAGCTTCAAATACACAAAGTATAGGATGTATAACATTGCTCATCATAGAAGTAATTTGAATTTTCTAAAATGCAACTTAAATAGAACAGAAGGAAAAATTAAAAACAAAAACTACCAAAGAAGTAACCAACTCTCAGAAAGTTATAATGATCAGATGGCTTTAGCAATGAACTCCATTTGTCTTTTAAGGACTAAATGATTTCTGTGTTATAAAAACTGATCTGAAGCATAGGCAAAGACTAGAAGCTAACTGAGTCATTTTATGAGGTTGGCACATGCCTTATACTAAAACTGAGAAAGATGGACCAAAATAGGAAACTACAAGCTAATTTTACTTATGAATACAGATGCTAAATCCCTAAGGAGAATACTAGCATATGGAATTCAATAACACATTAAAATAATGATCAACTATACTACCAAGAATGACTTAACCTACAGAGGCCAGGACAGATTATTAATAGAAAATCAATTAATATAAAATATCACATCATTAGGTTCAATTAGAAAAGCTTAAAAGAATCTCAATGGCTACCCAAAACTATTCAATAACACTTTTGGCTACAAGCATTTAGAAAAATCAAAACAAAAGGGAATTTTCTTAATATAATGAGGACTATCAAGCTTAAACTACCTAACAATATGAAACCTGCTTAAGGTTTACAGTTAACTAATAATGCCATGTAACAAGCTACCCCAAAATTCAGTGATTTAAAACAACTAGAAGTTATTTAGCTCATAAGTCTGAAGTCCAAATGGGTGGTTCTTCTGGCCTTGGCTGGGCTCACCTTCATGGACAGGGTTGACTGGTTTTTGACTGACCTAGTATGTTCCTAACTGGGATGACTGATGTAACTCAGCTCTGCTTTACATGCCTTGTCTTCCAACAAGGCACCACAAGGATATCTTTTTCATGGATACAGAAGAATGCAACAGTGATCAAGTGCACTTCAAAGGCTCTATGTGCTTTATATTTGCTAATATCCATTGGCCAAGTCACATGGCTGTGTTTACAATCATAGTAGAAGAGCTCTCCACAATTTCATGGCAAAAGACAGAGTTACAGGAAAAAATGAAGAATTAGGGCCATTTGTCATCCCACAACATTAGGCTTCTCAGAATGCCAGTTCTACTAAATGATAACATTTTATACTAAAATTTTTGCTTTACACTAAAAATTCTATGATCAAATAAGTTTGGGATACACTGTGTGTAGTAATAAATCACGAGCAATGGGCTTCTTTACAATAAGATTTCACAAACTTCATGAGAGTTTCCAACTGAAGGTCATAGCCTTTTCCAAGCCAATATGAACATAGTACCCCTTTGTTTTTTCAAAAGCATATAAGACACACTTTTGGAAAAGAAGAAGACATAAATTTCTTAATGGTATTCACATGGCAAACAAAAACAAAGCATAAAAGTAAAAACACCATAATGTACCCAGAAATAACCCCAATCATAAATGTGCAAGATTTATGTAAAGAAAACAACAAAATTTCACTGAGAGATATAAAATAAAGATTAATTAAATGGAGACTGGAGACACACCATTTTCCTGGAAGAAAAGAATCAATATTGTAAAGAAGGCAATTTTTTAAAAAATGATTTATAGATTTAACATAACCCCAATGAAAATCTCAATGAGATAATAATACTGAACTGTTGGCAAGAGTACAGTGGAAATAGACATTTTCATGTATTGCAAGTACGAGTTTAAATTTGTGCAATCTTTTTAAAAAGTGATTTGGAGCCTTAAAATTGCTCATACCTGTTGACACAGACCTGGAAATATACTCTAAGGAAATCATATAATGTGAACAAAGATGTATTTGCATAAATTTTCTTTACAACACTGTTTAAAAGGAAATAAAATTTTTATAACAACCTAAATGTCCAACAATAGGGGAATCACTAAATAGACTTTCAGGCTTTCATATTAGTGAAAATTACACAAGATTAAGAGTCATCATTTCAAAATCTAATGTATATGAAAATGCTTACAAGGTAACTTGTGAGGTGAAAAGCAAGGTATTAAGATGCATTACAACATGATTCCTGTTGTATAAGTCATATTCACAGAATGAAAGCCATGAGAAAATAAAACAAATTTAATATTTCTAGACTTAATTTATTTTAATATTCTATATTTCCTAATTTTTATACAACAAACATACTGTACATTTATTTTTATGATTATTGCAATAAATGTTTTAAAAATGAGAAAAATTTTAAGGATCATCTTAAAAACAGTGAGATCAGCCAAGAAAATGCTCAAAAGGAAAATTATTGGAGTGCAGGAGCATATATGTAAGAGACAGGACATATTCTACTGAATAGAAAACAAATTATAAAATACTGCAGTAATAGATTGAGAGTTGAAATGCCAAAAAGCAAAATTCCCCAACACAGGGGTACTTTTAAGAATTTGACAAATTACAAAAGTATTCTAACCTGATAGAAAGTACAATTTAATAAACTGTTTTAGAAAAGTTTTCTATTTGGGGGGAAAAGAGTTAAATTTAAAACAATGAGGGTGGGACACCTGAGTGGCTCAGCAGTTGAGCATCTGCCTTTGGCTCAGGGCATGATCCCAGGTTTGAGTCCCACATTGGGCTCCTTGCATGGAGCCTGCTTCTCCCTCTGCCTATGTCTCTGCCTCTCTCACCTTCTCTCTCTCTGTGTGTGTGTCTCTCATGAATAAATAAATAAAATCTTTAAAACTTTTTAAAATAATAATAAAGCAATGAGGCTATTAAAATATAAAATAACAATATAGGTGACCAACTGAACTCAGAAAGGATAAAACTTTCAAGTCATAATGCATGAAATAAATTATCAAAGTAAACAGTGAGTGATTTATAATTAAAAGATTAATAATTAGAATATTTTAAATGTCAAGATGATCAAACAGAAAATTAGAAAGCATCAAATCTGAAGGGAAATATTAACAACAAATAAAACCAAGAAAGGCCTAATGATTTTTACATATGAAGGACCCTTACAGATCCCTCATAGATGAAAAATAGTATCTTGTAGAGCAAAGCCTGCAAGGAGGCAAATATGGGTGTCGCCACCACTTCCCTGCTGTGTAATCTCTCCAAGCCTCAGTTTCCTCACCTGTTACACTGAGCATAACAACCAGAGAGAGCCATTTTGAAGATTCAATGGGATAAAGGATATGAATAGCTTTGCACATATCTAATAATCAGAAAATGCTCAATAAACATCAACTAGAAGTACTTTTGTTCATTAGCAAACATCTGTGTGGCAACCACCGTGAGTTGGACACTGTGCTAGACACTAGGGATAAAAAGGTGCATAAGACTTAGGTATTTACACACATAAATAGACACATAAACTCACAAAAATCATAGACTATAATACGTTACAATGGAGTGGGGATAGAGTGGCATGGAGCAAGAAAGTCCATTCATACTTGTCTCCAGGGTGCATAGAAGGCTGCTGGAGGTAGTGATTTTAAGTGGGGTTTTAAAGGATGAAATGTTAGGTAGATAAAGGAAATGGAAGGGCAAATGAGGGAGAAGGAACAGCAGGTGTGAATGCTGAGAGATTAAACACTACAGAAGTAATTCTTAAACTACAGGAGTGGTCACCATTGCAGGAGGGTAAATCTTAAGGTCAAAACTGAAGAGAGAGGAAACTAGAGGAGTTAGTGGGGGCTCTAAGTGCTAGGTTAGGGAGCTTACATTTTCATATCAAGGATGACAAGAAGCCCTCAAAGTAAGGATGTGACATGCACAGATTTATACTTTGAAATAATCACTCCAGTTGGGAAAAAGTTGGCAAGGGCCAAAATCAGAGGTAGGGAGTCCAATTAGGAGTTAATGCACTACCAGAGACAGATGGTAGAGGCTGGGCCAGGACAAAAGCAGTGAGGATGAAACAGTGTGGATAGATTTTGAGGGATATTCAGGAAATCAAAAAAATAGATGTGACTCATTGAATGTAAAAATGAGTAGCAGAGATTGGTTAGGGACGATACTGAAAAATCTCAAAGCGTTCAGAACACAAGTATGACAACAAAAACGGCAAAGTTCAGAAAGAAAATTCAGAAAAAGTAACAGATGGGAGCATGAAAATATGCATATGAGAAATATTAATTCAGTACTGGGTATAATTTTAAAAACACAAAGTAAAAAGGAAAATAATTTATCACCTATCAAATCATATGTATTACATTTTATTCAGAAAAATATGTTATTCTTATGGCTCATTTTTAGCACACGTGTTATCTGGATATACTAGTAAAGGAGTGCTCATTTATTGTTCTGTTTCTTCTACCTAATAGGTTTACCCAACAAGTATTAAGACTACCCACTGTGTACAAGCAGCATGCTAAGTGCCTGGGATGCAAAATCAAATCAGAACCTCTCCTTCCCCACAGTACAGTGCTGAACACACGCTGCAGGTTGTTGGTTACAGGGAGGTATCATTGAGGGGTTATCAGCCCAATGCACTATGGTAAGGCAAGTACATTGGATTCAGCAGAAGGGAAGAAGTATCAGAAGAGAAGATGCTGGAGTCAAGGTTCTTTGGGCTCTGGAATAAGCATGAAGAATAAGAATGTTAACCAAGTTTTGTTTTGGTTTTGGTTTTGGTTTTAAGTGATTCTGCTAAAATCTCTAGTCTACCCACTTCTCCAATTGGGCAAATCAAGATTCTGCTGACTGGTGAAGTGGCTTCCTTAGGGCAGGCGTATGAGGAGATACTGCCATCCAGTGGCAAGATGGGAAGTGCAGCCCAAGTAATTTTCTGATTCTGCTGAGTCAGTGCTGAGATTTGGGGGTCTTTCGGGGAAAGAAAATGATTCCCAGTAAATCAAAGATGGTGGCTAGGAGAGATAGGCAGACATTCTGCTTAACCTCCTGAGGAAACATGCCACCTTTATTGCATATATATTTTTCTGAAAAGTGATAAATGTTTCTAAAACTGATAATGTGATAAAGTAAATGCCTCTCTTCTCCCATCCCCATGGCTGATAGTATCTAAACCACAAAGTCTGGCTTAGATAGAAGGAAAACTAAGTAGACTGATTGATCCATAGACATTCATCCAATAAAGTGGTGGAGTTCAAAATTTACTTTTTGTATTTTAAACGATCTCATTTTTAATATATTATTATATTTCATCCATCATTATGACTTTCCAGCTCTAGTTATTGATCAAGACTTGTACCAAATCTTGGAATAAGATCATTGGATCAGAAAGACCTTGGACATATTTATTCAACAGATATTTTTTCATGGCAGGTGTTATTCTAAGTCCTAGAGATATGAGCATGAAAAGACTTCTACAGCTCAAGAACAGAAAAACAAACAACCGGATATTAAAATAGGCAAAGGACTTCAATAGACATTTCTCCAAAGAATATATACAAATGGCCTATAAGCACATAAAAGGATACTCAACGTCACTAGCCATTAGGAAAATGCAAATCAAATTTTAAAAAAAGGAAAATGCAAATCAACTGAGATACCACTTCATATCCATTCAGATGGCAACTATTTAAAAAAAAAATATGGAAAGAAGGAAGGAAAGAAGAAATGAAGGAACAAAGGAAGGAAGGAAATAAATAAGGATTGGTGAGGATGTAGAGAAATTGAAAGCCTTCTGAACTGTTGTTGAGAATATGAAATGATGCAGCCCCTGTGGAAAACAGTAAAATGATTCCTCAAAAAATTAAAAATAGGGGATACCTGGGTGGCTCAGCAGTTTAGTGCCTGCCTTTGACCCAGGGCGTGATCCTGGAGTCCCGGGATCGAGTCCCACATTGGGCTCCCTGCATGGAGCCTGCTTCTCCCTCTGCCTGTGTCTCAGCCTCTGTGTGTGTGTGTGTGTGCCTCTCATGAATAAATAAATAAAATCTTTATTAAAAAATTAAAAATAAAATTACCCTATGATCCAGCAATTCTACTTCTGGATACATTCCCAAAATAATTAAAAGCAGGGTGTTGAAGAGATATTTGCTCTTCCATGTTCTTAGCAACACTATTCACAATAGCCAAAAGGTAGAAACAACCCAGGTATCCATCTTCAGATGAATGAATGAATTAAATGTGATGTATACATACATCATGGTATGAAAATTCTAACACATGCTACAACATGAAGGAACCTTGAAGACATTAGGCTAAGTGAAATAAAGAAGTCACAAAAATATAAATACTATATGACTCCACTTATATGAGGTGCTCAGAGTAGTCAAATTCATAGAGACGGGAAGTAGAATGGGGGTTGACAAGGACTGGGAGGAGTGATTGTTTAATGGGGACAGAGTTTGTTTTGCAGGATGAAAGGAGTTCTAGAGAATAGTTGCACAGCAACTGAATATTCTTAATCTTACTAGACTATATACTTAAAAATCCTTGAGATAGTAAATTTTATGTTTTATGGATTTTATCACAATTTTTTACAAACAGATCTATTCTCTATCTTCAGACTTCTTACATTGTACCAGAGGTGATTTAGCTCCTCAGTCTAGGGTTTCCCATTGTTATTCAGTGTAGACAATTCATCCCCATATAGGTGGGATGTCTTCTGTGTGGATGTAGCTACCCCATTTCTAAAATGTGCTCATTTGGAGTTTCCTTAATTTCCAGGTCAGGAACCAGAGGCTTAATGAAGGGGACTTGTTCAGTGTTCGAAATCTACCACGGAGCCCAGGAAGGCCACAATACATTCCCTCTGGTTCCCTTAAAGACCCTGGTTTTTTGTTTTTTGTTTTTTGTTTTTTTATCTGGAAGGGACCTTTAATTCCATTGTCTCCAGCATTCCCACAAGGTCATCAGCTCAGGCAAATACACTGGCAATTAGTGCCCCACGAAACGAGATGGTCTTCCACATTCAAGCTCATTAGGATCCTCCTCCTGCTCTAAAGTTTAGCCAGATAGGAGGTCTCTAACAGCAGAATTTCTCATTCCCCAGCTGCTCTTAATTTCCTTTTCAAATGGAGTTGAAGAGTTCTCCGGCATCTGAGCCACTGCCCCAGCCTTTCTGTTGGGAGTGGGGTGTCGAAGGCTTCAGAAAGAATATTCTTCTTTTCATAAGCCTTCACATCTACCTTCAGCAGGTTATCCAGAAAGACCTGGAGCTGCTGAATCTTGGACTTACAAACAAAACAATCATCGATTCTTAGAGTGCTTGAGTACCAGGAGATACAGGCACAAGGGGCAGGAGAGGGCAAAGGAGGGAGGGAAGGAGAAGTAAGAGAGAGAGAGAGAGCCCACATCAGCTTTGGAAATGACCTGGTAATGTAAGCCTCTTGGTCTTCTTCATCAGCCTCTCTCTGGGAGTTTCCCAAATGGCTGTGACAATAAGCAGGTAAATACATGTGGGCTGTTCAGTCCACAATCTCTCTGGCCAGGCTAACCCCAGATGGATATGCACCAGGGCCTTCCTGTCAGCAGGAGCCCTCACTGCCTGCTATCACTTCTCCCTGCCTTGTGCCCTGATATTTCTAATTCGGCCAGAGTCAGGCTTATTGGTACTTTGCAGGTGACTTAGATTCAGGTATTTTTAGATTCAATAGCAAAAAATAGCTCATCCTCCCCTGAAAAATCTCCACTTGTTATTCTTGTACTCATCATAGAAGACACGATCATGTGGTGTGGAAGAGAGTGAACAGAATCCAGGACCATGTCAGAATCCTGGGTCCCTATAGGATGTATTTGCTATAGGACTTAAGAAAGTTCCAGACTCTTGAAAGCATAGTGTATGTCCTGTAAAATGGGCATATTGGTAATAGCTACCCAAAGCGTTGTAGGAATCAAACAATCTATAAATAAACTAGACATTGCCATACAAGTTGCTATACAGGTCAGAGGCCAAAATTTGTGGTCCTCATAGCAAATCCAATCCTCTCCATGCCTTGCTTTTAAACCATTTGAATGTCTTTAAACAGACATGCAACTTTCCAGGTACCCACAGACCCCGCTTCTCCATATTATCTCATACCCAGCCTACTTCACCCACTTTTGCTACCAGCTTTGCCTGGAAAGTTTGAATTTGAGTTCCCTTACATAGAATTTCAAAGTAAGCAGCATGCAGCAATGTAGAACAGGCTTCCATGTGCATGTACATCAAGAAAGAGTCTTTTAGTGCAGCCCCGGTTGCGCAGCAGTTTAGCGCCGCCTGCAGCCCAGGGCGTGATCCTGGAGACCCTGGATCGAGTTCCACATCAGGCTCTCTGTATGATGCCTGCTTCTCCCTTTGCCTGTGTCTCTGCCTCTCTCTCTCTGTCTCTATGAATAAATAAATTTTTTAAAAAATCTAAAAAAAAAAAAGAGTCTTTTAGTCTGGGGGCAGCGGCAGACTCACTAGGCTGATAACAATGGTGCAGAAAGTCAAGGTGCCCAGTTATGGGTTTTCAATGACACCAAAATAGTCCTGAAGACTGGAACAATCTTGTCACAATCTCTACAATGGTAGTATAACTACAACTAGAGGTTCCTTGATCTTTATGGTTCTGGCACTAAAACAGACCTAACAATGGTACATGCTAGAAAGCCCAGAAACACAAGTTAGCACACCTACATATTTACTATCAAATAAAGGTGACATTTCTAACCAGTAAGGTGATGATTAATTTATTTCATAGATAAGGTTAGGGTAATATGTTAATTGTTTGCAAAAATGCAGCTGCTTTATATTATACTCTTCACACTATAAACCAATATAAACTCCAAATGGATAAGAGTACTACATTTTTTATTAAAGAACTGGAAGAAAATATAAGTCATTATTTATCTGTTCTCATATAGAAAAGGCACTTCTAAGCATAAAACTGAAGGAAGAAACTGCAAAGAACAAAATCATAAGCCCGATTACATAAAACTTTACATATTTCTAAAGACCCAAAGATATCACGATCAAAATTAAGAGGAAACAACAAACTAAAAAGAGAAAAGAAGAAAAGAAAGAGAGAGAGACAAAGCAAGCAAGCAAGCAGCCAGGGACTAGGACACAGTAATGAACAAAGCACGTAGGATGCCACCTTCACAGAACTTTCAACCTACTGAGCAAGACAGACCTTAAAATCAGGACCACTCTCAAATGAATCATTATAAGAAGTGATAAGTCTCTCTGAAGCCAAAGAATGGGGAGTCATACTGGGAAGATCTGAAGTCAGGTGAGACAATCAAGTAAGGTCTCTGAAAAGCGCTATCTGCACCAAAAGCTACAGCACAAGTAGGAGCAAGTGAGATGGGCAGCATGTAGACGAAGGATTCAAGCAAAGCAAAGACTTCTGTGGCAGGTGTCATAAGAAGCAAGGACAAAGTGTCTGGAGCACACACAGTGGAGGTGGGAACCTGCAAGAGGAATAATTGGACAGGTGAGCAAGGATATGTAGGCTGAACTAAGAGGTTTTTATTTTTAATTGTACTTACAGAGTCAGTCGTTGAATGATTCTTATCCCAGTAAGACAATCACTAGTTCTCCAATAGGCAAATGGACAAAGTGGGCAATTTACAAAAAGGAAATGTAAATAAATCTGTAGAGGCAGAAAGTAGTTAAGTGGTTGACTAGTACCGAGGGAACAAGAAGTGACTGCAAATGAGCACAAGGAATGTGTGAGGGATGAAGGGAAATGTTCTCGAATTGGATTGTTGTGATGGCTGCCCAGCTCCGTAAATATAGTGAGAAGTCATTCGTTTGTGCATGTGTGCATTTTGTGGTATGTAAATTGTACCTCAGCAGAGCTTTTTTTAAAGATTTTATTTATTTATTTATTTATTTATTTATTTATTTATTTATTTATTTATCTATCTATCTATTTGACAGAGAGAGAGCACAAGCAAGGGGAGTGGCAGGCAGAGGGAGAGGGAGACGTAGGCTCTCAGCTGAGCAGGGAGCCTGATGTGAGACTCGATCCCAAGCCCTGAGATCATGACTCGAGCCTAAAGACAGACACTTCACTGACTGAGCCACGACCCTTCAGTAGAGCTATTTTTTAAAAAAAGTTTTCAATTTCTCTAGTAACCAAAACATTTAAATTAAATTAAATTAAATTAAATTAAATTAAATTAAAGCACAATGTCATTTTTACTGTTCAAATTTGCAAAGAATTTAAGGAAAAACATTTTAATGTCCGTGAAACACTGGGAAACTGGCATTTGTATAAAATTCTGGTAAATATGACAGTATGTATCAAAGCCTTGTTACTTTGTCACATATCTTGGAATTTAACATAAGGAAATAATAGTGAATGTGTAAAAAGTTTTATGTGCCGGGATTTTTATAACAGAATTATTTATAAAGATGAAAAATATAGAGAAAAAGTTAAAAGTTGAACAGTAGACAATTGTTTAAATATGCAATAATACAATTCTACCTATTTAAGATTATGTTGTAGAAGAATGCATAATTACATAAAGTGGTGATAAATGAAGTTAAAAAACATGGCCAAAGCATGACAGTGAGGGCAAGCCCAACTGCACAAGCACATCCTGGGCCTCTGCTCCCATCATTTCTGCTCACCTTCCACTGGCCAAAGAAACTCTCAAAGCCAAGGCTGAGTGAAGGAGCAGAGGGTACCCTTGCCAGTAGAAGACAAGTCATGGGAGGGGAGGAAGAACTGGGTATGATAATACATTCTACACAATATCAAAAATTTAAACATGGTCATTTCAGAGTGGTAGGAATGTACACACATTGTATTATTCAGCTTTTTGGGAGCTGATTTCCTACTCATGTTACCTGTATTTATAGACCAACAGCAGTTCTGCTTCATGTGTCTTTTGTACTCCATAAAGAAACCTCTCCTATCTGAGACAAGCAGTGGAAAAAGCAATAGCACAAAACCAGAATTGTTCTTAAAGTTTCTGCTGGGAGGATGCATGTCACTTCCAGTCGTTTTTCATTGGTCTGAAAAGATCACATGGCAAAGCCTGGCATCATCAGCCATTGGAGGGGGTTGGGGAGGGGAATCATTCACTTCCCAAAGGAAGAGGACTATAATCCACATGGGTGATGAATGGAGATGGAATCCAGTGAGTAGTGAAAACAGTAATGCAATCTACTGTATTATTAGCATCTCCAGTTTTTCTATAATGGCCATGAAATAATCCTTATTTTTATTCATTTAATCATTTATGTATCTATTTATTTTTGCTTAAAGATGGATATGAACAGAAAATTTACTTAGATTCTGGGTGCCTGGTTGGCTCACTAGTTGAGCGTCAGTCTTTGTTTGGCTCAGGGTGTGATCCCGAGGTTCTGGGATCGAGTTCTGCATCAGCCTCCCTGCATGGAGCCTGCTTCTCCCTCTGCCTGTGTCTCTGTCTCTCTCTGTGTGTCTCTCATGACTAAATAAATAAAATCTTTAAGAAGAAAAAAGATTTACTTAGATTCCTTTTTATTTTCTTATCTTTTTTAAGTTTTTAAAAATAGACATGCATTTGCCCATCATTTCCTGTTTGTTTTAGAAGGCAAACAGCAGCCTCTGCCTTCTTCCCTGTTTTCTCTATTACTCAGTAACCAGAACCAAATCTCCAATACTTACAGCTGATTTGTTCAATATTTATCTCCCTTTCTCTAAATTACATGCATGTTTAGCCACTTCTTAAATTTTCCCAATTTTAGGTCTCTCCTCTGACTTTGGATATGAAAGATGAAGTGTGAGCTTACTTTCATGCCCTCAATCCCCGTATTTACATATGTTCCCATTCAGGCCCCACAAACACGCTCCCCCCTTCCACCCCCCCCCACCCCCCCCACCCCCGCCCCAGTGGAGATATATTGTAATTCTGGTGGGTTTATTCACCAAGGCCCATTATTGCCACCAATGTGTAAACACTGCATGGTTGAGCCTTAGGGCTTATTGTGATTACTTTTCCTTCTCTGCACAGTTCTTTGTTTTGTCTTGGTTTTTGTTTTATTTTCTTTTACTCTTTCATTTGTTCATTTTGTGTGTTTATCACATTTCAACCTCAAGCTCTCTTGCCCATTCTATAAATCTCCTCTCAATATATTTGGCCTCATGAAGTACTCTATACATTTCATTTCCTTAAAGAGATCTTTCTGAGTCCTCTGAGCTACTCCAATCTGGGGTACTTGCACTCAAGGTAGCCTGGGCTCTTACTTCACCATCCCCTGAGATTCCCTCTGCCTATCTCCTGTGCACAGACTCCTGTTGCTGGTGACTCATGTCTTTCTCTTTCTTGGTTAACAGTCTCATTTTGGTGGACCATAACATTCAACAGCTTCCCAAGAAAAGGTGCCCTGGAGACAAACATCTTGAAACATCTTATATCTGAAAATGTCTTTATTCTATCCATACACATAATTGATCATTTGAATGGATATAACATTCCAAGTTGCAAATTGCTGTGCAAAATTTGAGTACTCCTAACTTCTGGTGTTGTTCATGAGAAATCAAAGCCAGTCTGTTGCTTATAATTTATATATGATCTATCTTTTCTCCTCCCTGGAAACTTCTAGATTCTTTTAATCCAAGTGTTCTAAAATTCCTCAAAGTTGTGCCGTGGTGTGGTTCTGTTAACATTCGTTATTTGAATATTCATTGACCCTTTCAATTGGAAATCCATGTCTTTCAAATATAAGAAATTTCTCTGATTTATGACCTTAATGATTTTATCCCTTCTATTTCTTCTTCTCATTCTTTCTGGAACCATCATTCAGAAATTGAATAATGTCAAAACCACTGAATAATAGTTACCTTTCAGCAAAGATCTTCAAAATTTCTATATTGTCCACTCCTATGTTCCATCATTTTTACTTTTGGCTGTACTTCCTCTGAGAATTACTTAACTTTATCTTCCAATCCTTCTCTTAAGTTTTTATTTTCTGCCATTATAGTGTTAATTTCCAAACAATCTTACTCTCTGACTGTTTCTTTTTAAAATATCATGTTCTGTTTCAGGATTGCAATATATTCTCTTATTTCTCTAAAGATATTACTGATTTCTTCATTTTATTTTTGTGCCCTCTGTGTAGTCTCTGTTCCATCAAGTTGCCTTTTTCTATTTCTTTATTCTGGTGTCTATTTTTCCCATGGAGATTTTTGTCAGATCTCTGATTCTCCTTAGTTGTCTGATAATCTTTAAGACTAGGAGTCTAAAAGCACCAAGTGTATGGCTGGGCTTTGTTGACTGGCCCTGTCACACTAAAGTAATCTGGCTGGCCTGATTCACTGAGAAACTCACAATTCAGTAACTTTATGCCATTCTTCTTGTGCTGATTGGGTCCCTATAGAAGATTTTCCTAGCCTCTTCCTTGAAAGATAAAGTTATAGCTGCTGGAGCACAGGAACCAAGGGTGGAAGCAGGCTAAGAGTGGAGAATCACTTGATTCCCCTGTTTTCAGCATTGCCCACACCACAACCATCAGTTGTGCTTGACATTCCTAGATCCAGAGATCTTCTATTTTATCCTTCTAGGGAATAAACCTCTGGTCTTCTGCAGAGATGGGGGAGTCACTTAGCTGGACAGAGTCAGAAAAGAGGATTTGGGGATCTATATTCTTATAAAAAGACTTTAAATTAATCCTCCTGATTTTAAGCCTTCTCATTTCCCCTTCCTTGTTCCAGGCATGCCTGCTACAAGCAATTCTTAAGCTGTTTTAGGATTTGTAAACATAAATGTGGTTGCTTCTCCATTTTTCTCACTGCCTTTATAGGATTTTGTGTCCTTGAAGCTGCTCATTTACTCTCATCCATATACTCCCCACTTGCTATTATCTCCTCATCCCATTTTACTTTCCTTTCTGGGTTGATGTCTTTATGAAAAATCCTTTTACTATGAGTTCAATAGTTTCTGAAGGTGGCAAAAGTAGATGTGTGCCTTAATTTTCCATTGTTATCCTATAGTGCTTGCTTCCACAATGAAAAGAAAATTGCTTATAAGAAAGTTTGCTTGGTGATCCCAAGACTAAAATAGGGAGTTGAGAAAATTGAATGTGTAATAGAATTAGGCTAAGATAGCCTCATATATCCAACTACTCCCTGGGGGTAGGTGGTCCAGTCAAGATGATTCCAACATTCAAAGTCCATGTCTCCTCTGGATAGGATTTAGTTGGGCACTGCCAAAATCATGCTCTACAACCCTTCTATCCCTTACATACACTTGCTACCAGCCCTTTGTGACTAACATCTTTCTTCCAACATGTCACTATTTTTAGTCAAGCAATAGACAAGTCTGACTGACCTGGGAGGCTTTTTGTATAACATTATTAAAACCTTTCATGAAATGATGCTATATGTAACACATAGAGGACAAACTAATTTATAAGATTTTTTTTAATGAGACATTTCATTTTACGGGTAACTGAAACACCATCTTCCCTTAGTCTGTATTTAACCACAAATGTGATTAAATATAAGCCCAAGTTCTAATCCAGAAGATTTTAAAGTTAAGCCATATGCCTGAAGGGAAAGGAACTGATTATAGTCCCTCCAGAGGGAAAAATTCCCTGAGCATGAAATATTACAAATATCAAACATAAATTCAAATCACTCAATATTCATTGATTCACTTAATAAAAAAAACTACTGAGAAGTCACAGTATGAAAAGTACTATTCTAGTCTGACAATAAGAGAGGGCAAAGAACAAACGTGAATAACAATAAAACACATGTTCTGACTTCAAGGATATTATAGTTGTTGAAATAAAGCAATAGTATAATATCTAATACTGACATATCTAAAATGTGTAAAAAGGAATGAATAAGCCTTGTTCAAAAACCCAAAGAAGGCAAGAAAGGAGACACAGAGGAAGAAAAAATAGAACAAACAGAAAAAAAATAATAAAGTGGCAGGCCCAAGTCTAAACATAGCAATAACTACTTTAAATATAATGGTCTAAACCCATAAATTAAAATTAAATTAATGGTCTAAACCCAGAAATTTTCAGAATAGATGTAAAATGCATCTATTTTTACAAGGAACTCATTTCAAATATAATAACACATGAAAGTCAAAGTCAAACAACGGGAAAACGTCAATGATGATAATATTAAAAAAAAAGCTGGAGTGGCTGTTTTAATATCAAAGAAAGAAGAGAAAATCACAAGGAATGAAGAGAGTAGATAGTGATAAAGGGTCAATTCACCAAAAGGAGATAACAATTTTAAACGTACATGAACCTAACAACAGAGCTTCAGAATACATGAAGCAGAAAGTGACAGAACTAAAAATATATATAAATTCATAGTTAAAGTAGGAGCTGTAAACATTCCTCTCTCATTGATTGGTAGAACCACTATACAGAAAATCAGCAGATTTAGAAGAACTAAACAAACCCTGAACCAATTTAATATATTTGACATTTATAGAACATTCAACCCCACAACAGCAAAATACACATTCTTTTCTAATGCACATGGAAAATTCATCAAGATGGTCCATATCCTATATCATAAAACAAATTGTAACTAATTTAGATACTTACAATCATAAAAAGTTAATTCTCTGACCATAATGAAATTAAACTGGAAATAAATAGCAGAAAAATATAAGGAATATAGCAGTCATTGGAAATTTCACAGTACTTCTAAATAATCCGTAAGTCAAAGAAGTCTCAAAAGTATTAGAATATAGGTTTAATTGAATTCAAACATTTAAAACTATAATCTATCAAAATGTGCAGGATGCAGCTAAAGCAGTGTTCAGAGATTATTTTATATCATTAAGTAGTTATATTAGAAAGGAAGAAAGGTATCAAATCAATAATCTGAGCTTCTATTTCAAGAAAGAGAAAAAAGAGTAAAACACTCCCCAAGCATTCAGGAGGAAAGAAATAGTGAAGAAGATTAGAAAGCAATAAAATTAAAAACAAAAACAACAGAGAAAAATAAATGATTTAGAAGAAAAAACTTATGATAAAACTCTAGCAAGACTGAATAAAAAAGACAAGACATACATTGCTAACATCAGACTCCACAGACATTAAAAGGATAGTAAGGACATGAATATGCACAACTCTATGTACACCAAATTGACAATTTGAATGCAATGGATTAATTTCTCAAAACCCACAAACAAACAAAATTTACCCAACATGGAGTAGATAATCTGAATAGTCCTTATGACTAGTGAAGAAATCAAATCCATAGTTTAAAATCCTTTTGAAAAAGGTAACCCCTAGGCTTAGATGTTGGTTTCTACCAATCATTTCAGGATTCTATACAATCTCTTTCAGAGAATAAAAGAAGGGAAGACACTTCTAAACTCATTTTTTTAGGTCACCAATATTTTGTTATCAAAATCAGACAAAAATAATACAAAGAAGAAAACTACAGATCAATATTCCTCATGGATATAGACACAAAATATTACAAATCAAATCTATCAGTATATAAAAAGAATAATGTACAATAACCAAGGAGGTCTATTCCAGGAATGCAACACTGGTTCAACACTTTAAGATCAATCATTCGAATCCACTGTATGCACCTTCTAAAGAAAACAAACTCTATGATCATATCAATTGATGCAGAAAAAGCTTTCAAAAACTTTAATATGCATTCATCACAAAAATTCTCAACCAAGCAAAAACAGAAGGGAACTTTCTCAACTGGGTGAAGGGCATCTATAAATAATAGTAATAATAATTAAAAAACTACACACCTACAACTAGCATGTTAAGTGATAAAGGATTTAATGTTTCTTCTAAGTTCAGGAATAGGGCAGTGATGCCAACTCTCACCACTCCTCTTCAGTATTTAACTAGAAGTCTTAGTAAGTGTAATAAGACAAGAAAAGTAAATTTAAGGCATAAGATTGTAAATAAGTAAATAAAACTACTTATTTGCAGACATGATTGTGTAGAAAATCCCAAGAAATCTACAAAAATAAAATAATAACTCTCCTAAAACTAATGTCAGAGTTTAACAACCTTAGAGAACACAAAATGAACACACAAAAATTTATTTCATATACTATATAATATTTTATATACTATATATTATTAATATATATGTAATTTGAAAGTAAAACAATGCCATTTAAAGTAATTGCAGAAAAATAAATACTTTGTTATAAATTAACATAATATATACAGAATTATGGAATCTGTATACTAAAAACTACAAATGCCAATAAAAGAAATCAAAGACAATCTAAATAAAGATATAGCCAGGGATCCCTGGGTGGCGCAGCGGTTTGGCGCCTGCCTCTGGCCCAGGGCGCGATCCTGGAGATCCGGGATCGAATCCCACGTCGGGCTCCCGGTGCATGGAGCCTGCTTCTCCCTCTGCCTGTGTCTCTGCCTCTCTCTCTCACTGTGTTCCTATCATAAATAAATAAAAATTAAAAAAAAAAGATATAGCCATATTCTGCTCATGAATTGGAAGACTCAGCATAGTTAAAATGCTGATTGTCCCCAAACTAACTTACAGGTTTAATATAATTCTATTAAAATCCTCACAGGGATTTTTGTAGATCTTTTGTATAGCAGGTAAGTTTATTTTAAAATTTATATTAAAAAGCAAAGAAACTAGAATCGCTAAAAACCGTTTTGGAAGAGATAATAAAAGAAAAATTAAGCTACACAATTTTATGACTTACTATACAGTCACAAGAATCAAGTAAATGTGGTATTGATGAAGAGATAGATCTATAGATCAATGAAACAGAATAGAAAGGCCAGAAATAAGCTCACACAAATATGAACAATTGATTTTTTATAAGGGTGCAAAAGTTATTCAGTGGAGAATGAACAGTCTTTTCAACAAATGATGTTAAAACAATTGGACATCCTTCTGAAGAAGAATCATAACAAAAAAACTCAACCTAAGCATCACAGCATATGCAAAAATTCAGTCAAAATAGGGCATAAATCTAAATGTAAAAAATCACATTATAAATCTTCTAGTGGAAAACGTAGGAGAAAATCTTTGTCACCCAGGAGTTGCCAAAGTTCTTAGACACCACACTAGAAGCATGATCTATAAAAGAAAAATGATATATTGTACCACATGAAAATCAAAGCTTTTACAAAGACACTGTTAAAAGACAAAAAAAGACAAGCTACAGACTGGGAGAAAATATTTGCAAATCACATATCCACTGAAGTACTTGATCCAAAATATAGAAAGAACTCTCAAAACTCAAGAGTAAGAAAGCAAAAACTCCAATTAAAAAATGGGCAAAAGACTTAACAGATACTTAACAAAACAGATGGCAAATAAGCACATGAAGAATTGTTCAGCATCATTAGCCATTAGGGAAATGCAAATTAAAGGCACAACAAGATAATACTATACATTTGCTAGAATGATTAAAATTAAAAATACTGACAATGCCGGTGCTTACTCAATCTTCTTAAAGAGTTAAACATATACCTCCACCTGACCCAGTAACCCCATTCCTGGGCATTTACCGTAGAGATGCAAAAATTTAGATTCACACAAATCTATATATGAATGTTTATAAAAGCAGTATTCATAATTACTAAGAACTGGAACCAACCCACTGTCCTTCAGTGGATGAATGGATAAATAAACTATGGTACATCTACACGTTAGAGTGATACTTAACAATAAAAAAGAGCAAACTATTGATATAAGGAACACCTTGGATGGATCTTAAAGGCATTATGCTGAATGAAAGAAGTTAGCCTCCAGAGGTCACCTGCTGTATGATTTCTTTCATGGGACACAATCAAACAGACAGAACTATGGTCATGGAGAATCAACTAGAGATGGGGGAGGTGTGCCTCGAAAGGGAAAGCCCAAGGAAGTTTTGGCTTTGGTGATGGAACTAACTGTTTGTGGTGATCGCCACACAGATGTATCCATGCATTAAAGTTCATAGAACTGTACACCCCTAAAACAGCCAATGTTACTAAAACTAAACAACAACTGGTATGACTAGGAAAGTGACTGGGGAAGAGGGCATTACCGGGTTCTCCTGGCCAGACAAGGATGTCGCTAAGACATGTCTGACTTTCCTGAATCCCAGTTCAACGCAGAACCGTGCTATCTGATGGCCTCTAGACTCTTCACTACCATGCCCACAGATCTGTGTTGCACTCACTGACCAAACAATCCAGCCTCCCTTCTCAATATGCAATTCAAAGAAAGTCCTCTCCCTGACACTCATCCCAGGTGTCCTGAGGTTTCCAGGAAACAGGCACTCTACAACAAGGCAGGGAGAGAAGGCAAGTGGAGCCCATTCATGCCTCCTCCCACCCCTACACAGGCACTCAGCTGGACCCTCTAAGGAAATAAGGAGAGGGTGGGTGGCTTTAAGGGCTGTGATCAGAGGAGTGGGGGGAGCAACTGACAGTCCAATCAGACTCATCCGTGAGCGTGTCTGTGGCTATTTTTGTCTTGTGAATAGAGGCAGGGCGTGGGCCAAGCTGGGCCTGTGGCCATGTATATTTGTGTGTATGTGTGAATACATGCGTATGAGGGAAAGGAGAGCGAGAGGCTTTCCGAGAGAAACTGAGTGGGCGGCTGCCACTGACGGGGTATATGTAGACAAATACAAAACATCAAGCAAGCAATTACTGCAATCAGACTCATGGGGTGTCTGCCTGCGTCAGCAGAGCTGTCTCTGCTCCCCCACGCTGCTGCTAAGGAGCTAGTGTGCCCTAGGCCTGAGGAGCAGGGCTCAGGATGGGCCTAGGGGTTGCTTTTTACACTCCTTAGGAAATGAGACCCTCTCCTGTCATAGTGGGAACGCAGTACCAGAAACACTACGTGCAGATATGCTTGTCCGATAAGAAAATTGAGCCACATAATGAAGCTTGATTCAAGCCTGCTTTCCAATGCAGGCACTGTCCTGCCCAGCCATTGACCCTCCTGTACACGGCTTCCCATTACCCCCCTTCTCATCTCACAGAATCTGGCAGGTAGAGAGGCCACTGCTTTCTTCCTGCTCCTTGTCAGTAGTAAGAGCTCTGGGATAAGGAGCTCATTCAGCACAGCCTGGGCAATCAGCAAGTCAGGGAGCAAGAGAACCAGCAGCGGAATCACTGTATCCTGTGGTCAGTGTTCCTGGCCAGTAAGGGATGCAAGGGAGACACCAATCCAGCTTGCACCAAAGGGCCCTTTAATCATTTCCAGGAGTTCTTAACCTGGGAACATCGTGAATACTTAAGCATTGTTTAAAAAAACATAGATTCAGACTTTCTGGGGTTGGAGCCCTAGAAACTGCATCTCAAGCACCCTATTCTGATGTGTGCCAAAGCTTGGAAACCAACAATCTACTAAGGAGGGATGTAGGCCAAGGAGACAGGACATTGGACTACTAGGTCCAATGTGTAGACACATCATTGACTGTATAGACAGCTCTAACCCTGCTGGGTGGGCTCAGTGTTCTCATCTGTTAGATGGGGATATTAATACTAGTCTCATATAACCACAGGAGTCCGGGGCTGGTTGTGAAGTATCCTATGGCTATAAGTGAAGGTTTACACCTTGACCCATGGAGAGCATTGCTGGAATATCCCACTGGCTCAGGCAATGGTCATTTTCAGGCAAAAAGAAGTACATCCGTTCTCCAAGCCAAGTAGAGGAAACACACTGATGAAGCAGGGGAACACATTCTTAATGCCTAAGATAGGCTTGGGAGACAGAGGGTTCTAGACACACCATCAGAAGAACTGTGTGATTCTGTGAGAGGAGGAACCGGGTCTGGGTCTGGCAGTGTAAAGTCTCAGGTGGGGACGTGACAGTGGCAGTTCCCCTGTGCAGAACTGGACTCAGGCCTGTCTAAGGCCCTCTGTCCAGAGCACAGGGCCCTGGCAGGGGTCCATAAACTTGTGCCAGTTCAATTTTCTCCAATTTGTATGCAGGGTCTTTATTCCAATTCTTGGAAGCCGAAGAACCCTTCACAATGGGCCTGTCAGAAGGGTCCCACCGAGCTCTTGGTGGGAGGGAAACTGAGAAGACAAGTGTAAATGTAAGGTATTATTATCCTCCAAAACCACATGTCCTCCAGGATGCTGGGTCCTTCCCACACTCAAAGATAAGAGGCTGCAGAAGTAAAACCTGGGTGCGGCACAGTTATACCTATAATGGTGCAAATTACATCATCTGTAACCTTTTTCACAACGGGCTGATTTCAAACAGCTGTAATTTATGGATGTTCTTCCGAGAGGAATTAGTCAATATATTTGTTTTCCCTTTGATATATAGCCACAGGAGCGCGTCAGGCATGAGGTTTATTAAGCCTTGCCAATTTTCTGCCGCTTCTCAGCGCTATAGATTTTGCTCATGGAGTGGGCTGGTTCCACCCCAACATAGAAAAAAATCATTCAGAATACTGAAAAGCCTTCCAGCTCTCCAAGCACAGAGCACTCTAGGAGAGCAGCAACAGTCTTGGGAACGAGACTCCTGGATCCGGCAGTCGAGGTTGCGGGGGACTGAGAGGACTATTACAGGACCAGAGGGGAGGAGGCTGCAGGTCACATCACGCTCTCCCTGGTGAGTCTGTGGGCCACAGACAAGCACAAGGCCTATGGGGTATAGGACTGCTCCTTCCACTGCACCCAGCTTCAGCTACAGATGGGGCAAGTCTAAAGAGTGATGGTGGTCAGCCAGAGCAGGTGCCCTGGCCACGCCGGGTGGTCCCAGATCAGGAAAGGATGCAGTCACCCTTGCCCGTGCCACCCTGAAACAGGGCGGAGCTTCTAGAGTTAGCCCAGGGCACCTGCAGTCCCAAAGAGAAACCCTGGGGAGAAAGCCAGCCTAGGCCCCTTCACATGGTTAAAAGCACCCTGTGGAGAGGCAGTGGTGGTCTTCACACTTCAGTAGGCCTTGTAACTACACTGGTGTCTGTGCAAATGTGGATGCTCATCTTGAGATTCAGTAGGTCTGGATGGGACATGGGACAATGCATTACATACAACAGCCCTCCACAAATTGATTCAAATCCACTGACTACCCCACCTCGACTGGTCACCGCTAGATGAATCAGATTTTCCTGTATCTGAGCAGAGTGGTGTGTCTTCGGGCGAGCCACAGTGAAAGACCTGAATGCCAGGAAAAAAATCATAAACTGTCCAATTCCTGTGTTACTAGTTTGGGAGATAGGCCCACAGAATATGCCTTCCCCAGTCCATAGACATCATCATAGCCATCACTTACCAAGCACCGAGGATGTGTAGGTATCCAGGCTGCTGGGCTTGTAGGCAGGTTCCATTTGAGGTGAGGGTAGACAGCATGACTGAAGGCTCAAGGCTGATCAGGGGCAAAACCAGCATGTGAGGCAGACCTGTCCAGCTGCAAATCCAGTGCCTTCCTTGCCATGCACTGTTTGTGCCAAGCATAAACTGCCCCAACTCTCCTTTAAAAAAAAGTATTTGGGGGCAGCTCCAGTGGCCCAGCAGTTTAGCACCACCTTCAGCCTGGGGTGTGATACTGAAGACCCAGGATCGAGTCCCACATCAGGCTCCCTGCATGGAGCCTGCTTCTGCCTCTGCCTGTGTCTCTGCTCTCCCCCCTCTGTGTGTGTGTGTGTGTGTGTGTGTCATGAATAAATAAATAAAATCTTTTTTAAAAAGTATTTTTGAATGGGAATCACTGATTTTCTTTTCCTTTGCTCTCCTTTACCAGGATCTGATGACTTTCTTCTTAAGAAGCCTTTGAACAACATAGCACGTTGGCTATTTTGGTCTCAGGAGCCAGACTACCTAGGTTCAAAGTTCAGCTCTACTACCGTCTAGCTTTGTGACATCACACAAGTCACTGGCCCTCTCTCAGGCTTTGTTCCTGATCTACAAATGAAGGTAGTCCTTATACCTACCCTATAGAATCTCTGCCTTGTGTGAGCTAATATAGGCAATGCTCATATTGAGCACTTTAGAAATGTTCCTTATCCTCCCTGTCCTACTACATGTCATTTGGCAGCCATACGTTGTCTGATGTAGGTTGGTAGTGGAAAGGACTCATCTACATTATAATAATTTGGGAGATAAACCAGGACAGTGCCATGGGAATTTAAATAATCTCGAGAGTGAAAGACACTAAACACACGCACTCATGCATGCTGCACACATACACACAAACACACACATACACATCCCTTTGAGTCAGCAAATTTGGACAATGAAGATGAGAGGAAATGTGTGTGGCCAGAGAGGGGCTGGTCCCCAGAAGAACTGGGTAGACACAGCATCTGCATCCCACCAGGAGTGAGAAAGAGGAGGGTCGCAGAACCAATGGGCCGGCAGTGAATGAGCTCATAGAGCAAGACGAGCTGACCGGGAAAAGGCGAGGGCTGGGGGCTGGTCTCAGGAAAGGCACACTACATGTGAATGAGAGACATTTGGCACATGCATCGTCAGGCATGGGTGAGGATCAGGGATCAGTGAGGACTTAAAATAAGCCTCCTAGCCATAGCCACGTCCAAATAACTGCCTCAAAGCCACCGTATCCAAACAGCCACGTCACAGCACTCTACATACACCTGTGCATACATACATACATATGCACACACAGACACACACACCTGCATAGATACAGACAGACACACACGTATATGCACAGACGCACACACTTGTCTGTCTGACCTGTGGGCTTTCTACAGGCACAGCTGTCTGAATATAAGGAAGTGGGGTAAGTAATCCAAGTTCTGTTGATAAAATCAGGGATCAGAAGGAATCAACGGACTTTATATTTACACAGAAAACCAGAGGACTCTGAGGCTCCCAGGAGATTGTGAAACAAAAATCCACGTATGCTTTAATCCTATGCATATTGACTCTGCCATGAAAACTGACTGCAGAGAAACCACATCCACCTCGCAGCACCTGGGCCCCCAGGAGCTAGGGTGGTATTGACTTATGTTAATGCCTTAAGGTTAAAGCCCCTCCAAGAAGGCCCAGAGACCACTGAGAGAGAGAGAGGGAATGCTGGGGGACAGCAGGGGAAAGCTCACAACACGCTAGATGCTCATCTCTTCACAGACCTCCCTTCTCCCATCGGGTCCCCCTGATACACAGGCCTGGCCCCCAGGCCTCCTTCTGCAGTTACCAAGATTGCAATGAAGTAAAGCAGAGTGATTAGTGCTCTAGCATCTCTCCTCCCAGCCAGGACACAAACTCCAGGAGGACATGGAGCGTACATGTTGTGCTTACTGCTGTACTCCAAGCGCCTAGCATATGGTGCATGTTCAATAAATACAGAAAATTATAAATGGATGAACAAATTAACAGGGTTAGAGTCAGCAGAGGCAGTTATACCAAAGATAGTGATCAGATACTCCATAGAGGGAAGGTTCCTGTCATCTGCAGACAGATCAGGTGCCAGATTTGAGTCTTGGCCCTATTCTCCCTTCTTTCTACCTACCCCCTAATGTAGGGCTCACCTGAGTCTCCCTCCTCACTCAGAGTCTTGCTTTATCTTGACACAAATTGAGAAATCCCTAAGATTGTGCATCAAAATGTCAAGCTGGGGCAAAACCCTGTCCAAGGGACACTCTGAGGGAGGGAATAATGCCTAAAAAGATGAAGGTGAAAGTTACCAAGATGGCTCTTGATAAGATCAAGACTATTTCCTTTTTTTTTTTTTTTTAAGATTATTTTCATTCTATATCCTGATTCCTCGTTGTTCTCCTCACTCCACCCCTTCCCTCCCAAGGCCTCAGCCATCTCTATCACAACTTCCCAGGGTACTCCCATATTCCTCTAGCCATCTCATCCCTCACCCGTAAAACATCTTTTCTCAGGTTGAAGCTTAACCAACAACTGGATTTATATTAAAAAAAACACCAAGACTTCCTCTTCTAGCCAAGATGGAGTAAAAGGAACCAGATTTACCTTCCCTCCTGAAACAAATAAAACAGACAAAATATATCAAACAACAGTTCTCAGACATTGGATGTCTGGTAGCATAGAACAATGATCCCTGAGAGGAGGCTGAAAAATAAGATGATCCCTAGAATTGTTCTTTCTTCCTACCTAGAGGAAGTTTCTAGGCAATAGAGGATGGGAGGGGGATCTGGAAGGAGACTGGCAGCCTCCCAGAGTCTAAGAGTCGAAGCTGGAGGTCCAAGGAGACCAAGGTGTAGCAGACAACCTTTGAAGGCTTATGATGATCCTGGGCAGTCTATCCCTCCTGTGGAGTCATCTCTCACGTTGTTCCAAGGCTGGTCTGTGTGACCAAACACAAATTGCACGAGGATGGCAGACTATGAAAAGATGGCCACTGTCATCTTGGAGACACCCTTCCCACCTCCAGCCCTTCCTCTCTCTCTCTTTCTTTGTCTCTCTCATCAATTGCTCCAGGGAGAATTAGATGTCATGGCCTACGAGCTGCCCTGCCAACAATCATCCGAGTAAGCTTGGGAGCAAATTTTCTAGCACTTTCCAATGACCACAGCCGTGGTCAACAACTTGGCTACAACCTCATAAGAAACCCTGAGTCAGAACCACTCAGCTAATCTGCTTCCAATTACTAACCTATGAAAACTATGTGAGATACTCGTTGTTTTAGCAATGCCATCCTATGTACACAGATGGGGCACCTGCGTGGCTCAGTGGTTGAGCGTCTGCCTTTGGCTCAGGGCGTGATCCTGGAGTCCCCGGATCTAGTCCCAGATCAGGCTTCCTGCAGGGAGTCTGCTTTTCCTTTTGCCTGTGTCTCTGCCTTTCTCTCTGTTTCTCGTGAGTAAATAAAATCTTAAAAAAAAAAAAAAAGATATGTACACAGATAAAGGATGGACATCAGAAATAGTAGATATGTAGGTAAATACAAAATAGTTCCACCTTTATTTTATAAATATCTTTTAAAGCTAACTGAATGATGGGGCGCCTAGGTGGCTCAGTAGGTTAGGTATCTGCCTTCAGCTCTCAGGACATGATCTTGGGGTCCTGGGTTGGGGTGGAGATCCATGTAGAGCCCATTGTATCCCAGCTATGAGATCCAGGGACCTGAAGCAAATGCAAAAAGAGGCTGAAAATCAACAAGAGAATTCTGGTCCCAAGGGGAGGGTGTTGCTCAGGCTAGGGCTGAGGGAGAAGAATCAACAGATAAGAGGACAAACCATCTTTATCCTTCCTTCATGGCCATCATGTCTTTTTGACTTCTAGAAGTCTCTCATGATGAGGAGCACTGGAAGGGAACTGTCATTCTAGAGACAAGGTCTGCTCCTTGATTGTCAGGACCTCCAACCTCATGCCTTGCAACTTCCATTCTTTAACCCAGAAATGGAAACTCTATGTTTTTACAACTTTGTAGAGGTATAATTGCCATATAATAAGCTGTCCATATTTAAATTCTAAAATTTGATATAGTTTTTATATCCCCTTTTATATAGACTTTTTATATGTGGTAATAAAATTATTACCACAATCACGATAACGAATATATCCATCACCTTCAAAAATTTTCTCATTTCCCTTTACAATCCCTTCCCCCCTCCTCATCCTGCCCCTACCCTCAACTACAGGCAATCACTAATCCATTTTTAGTCACTGTAAATTAGTTTGCATTTTCTAGAATGTTATGTAAGCAGAGTCATACAGTATGTGTTCCTTTTTGTCCAGATTTTATACCTCAGTATAATTTTTTTGAGACTCGTTAATGTCCTTTTGTGTATCGATACTTCATTTTCTTTTATCACTAAGTAATAGTCCATTGGATGTATATAACGTAATTGATTTTTTAATTCATTTATTTATGGACTTTGGTGTTGTTGTTTTTTTTTTTTTTTTCCAATTTGGGGCTATAACAAATAAAGCTGCTGTGCACATCTGAGTGCAATTCTTTTAAGGACATATGCTTTTATTTCTCTTGGATATATAGCAAGGAGTGGGATAGTTGGGCCATGGCATTTGTAGGTCCATCTTTTTACTTTTTAAATTGTTTTCAAAGTGGTAATACCAATTATATTTCCACCAGCAGTGAATGAGGGTTCTGATTCAGAGATACCTTCACTGACTTCTGATACAGTCAGGATTTTTTGTTGTTTTGTTTTTTGTTTGGAGCGTCAGTTTTTTGTTTTTAGTTATAAACCATTCTAGGGGGCATGTAGTGGTATCTAGCTGTGCTTTGAATTGGCATTTCCTTAACGCCTAATGATGCTGAGCACGTTATTTGCCATTCATATATCTTCTTTCATAAAGTGCTTCTCAATTCTTTTGCCCACTTTTTCATTGGATTCTTTGTGTTATTGTCGAGTTGCAAAATAGGATAAGGGGAAAAAGAGTAATAAAGGGCTATTTTTGATAAAATGGCTAGGAAAGTTCTCTCTAGGTAAGTGATATTTCAATAGTAGCCTAAAGGGAGTGAGGAAGTAAGCCATTAAGCATACCTGAGAGAAGAGCTTCCCAGCAAGGACACAGGAGGTCCAAAGGCCCTGAGGCAACAGAGTGCTTAGAGTGTTTGAGGAATAGCAAGGAAACTAGGGGGCTGGACCAAAGAGGGAGAAAGAAGAAATTGATTAAGAAAATTTGCTTCCCAAAGCAGTAAATGAGACACCAAATCTTAAAGGACCAACCACACAGTAGACATTTAATTTAAAAACTCAGTTTAATCTGAGTGCTTACTCTTAAGACTATACCCACCCTATACCCTTTTCATGCTTAGCTCCTGGACTGTAGCTTGAAGCAACTCTTCACCATTCTGGAGACTTTATTCCTTCTTGCAGTGCCTCCCAGAAGGCCTGCGCTGGCGGTTTCACAGCCTGACCTTGCTGGAGGGGCAGGGGCTTGGAAGGGGCAGCAGGGGAGGATCTTTTAATCAAGAATTATTTAAACTGTTTGCTGGACTTCATTTACCACTATGATGGGACATAAAAGTTTAAGGGCTTTCACCAAAAAAATCTATGATCCAGCTCTATACAAGTTCTAATAAATCTGCAAAGAGGGAATTTATCATCTCCCAATAAATGTGTCTTTTCTGCACTATCTTCTGAAAACTTGAAAATCCCAGATATAAATCTCAGCATTAGGCTTCCTGTGTCTCTACTCAGGGGGGTCGGTGTTCCAGACTCTGACATGGATGCCTCCTGGCACCCTACCCCCTTCTGTCCATGACACTTGTCATCCCTTTCCTGTCCTATCTTCCTCACTCCCATAGCTTCTGCTCCTCTTCATCCCAGGAAGCCCCTAAAGTGTTCTGAAGAAGCTGCACACATGCAAAGAAAGCCTCTCTGAGCGTCAGTTCCCTCATCTGGGACCACACAACCTGGAAGGCCCCTTCCTGTTCCAGTGACTCAGTGGTACCCAGACTGTAGCCACTGCTGCTGTCTCTGGAGGCTGGTCAGGTAGGGGCTAAGAGATAAGGAAGTCAAGTAGGCAGGGAATGCAAAAATGCAGACCTTGTTACATGCAACAAATTGGGTGAACCTTGAAACATGATGCTAAGTGAAAGAAGGTAGACCCAAAAGGCCACATGTTGTGTGATTCCATTCATATGAAATGTCCAGAACAGGCAAATCCATCGAGACAGAAATTAGATTAGTGGTTGCCAGGAGATGGGGGAGGGGAAAATTGGGACTACCTTCTAACAAGAAGTCTTTTTGGAGGGTGATGAAAATGTTATAAAATTAGATAGTAGTAATGGTTGCAAAACAGTGAATATGCTGAAAACCACTGAACCACTTTAAAATGATGAATTTTACAATATGTGCCTTATACCTCAATTTAAAAATATATAGCTCTTAAAAAACTGCAGACCTTGGCAAGGTGAAGGAATCAGCTGAGCCCAAGTGGGACGAAGACCTGCCTCTGCAGGGATCAGAGAGCTCAGCCAGTTTAGGGAAAGGGGAGAGGCTCCAGCTGACCCACTGCAGGAGAGGGCGCCTCTTGGGCGCCTGCCCAGGATCGAGAGCCTGACTAAGGTCAGCAGGCCCATAACCCAGGAGACCCAAGCCCAAATCCCAGAGGCAGCGCTTCCCGAGGTGTGATCCCAGGACCACCTACATCAGAACTGCCTTGTTTAAAAAGCATACCCCAGGCCCCAACCGACTGACTGAACTGGAGTCTTATTTTTAACAAGCTCTCTAGGTAATTCTTTTGCACACTAAAGTTTGAAAAACATCTTGAGCTAGAGCACTTTTTAAATTCTAAAGGGCATACCAATCACCTGGAGATCTTATTAAAATGTAGATGATCCTGATTCAGTGGGTCTGGGTCAGGCCTGAGATTCCGCATTCCTAACAGGCTCTCAGGCCAGGCTGATTTTCCCGGTCCATGGACTCCACTTGGGGTAGCAAGGATTGGAACAGTTTCTTAAACTCGTCCGCATATTGCAATCACCCGAGAACCTTTACAAACCAATGAGGCCTGGGCCTCATTCTCTGAAATTCTAGGTTGGTCTTTGGGGTAGTCTAGGCCTCAGAGTTTCTGAAACTTTCCCCCAGGTGATTCTAACATGTAATCATGGTTTCAGACTGATGCAGAAAGAGACTGGTGTTCTGAGCAAGTGTCTAGTTGGATTAAGGAGTGAAAATCCAGGAGGAGCCAATATCTATGGGTAGGAACGATGCAGAGGTGTTAGGAACTGCTTCAGCTTCTGAGCTATGCACGCAAGAGGTACCTGGAGTCCAAGAGCATAAACGTGGATGCTAGAATGGCTATTTCCAAGCCTAGCAGATGGGAGAAGCAGAGCGCTCCTGCCAGTTTTCTGCCTCAGTCCTACATGGCTCAGAGCCCCAGGCCTGAAAGTGGGGTCCATTAGTCAATCTAGTTCAAGAAAGCTGAGAGGGCAGAGGTAGGGACCTAGCACCTTGTACCTTATCCACAATGTCCCAATTATTGGAAAGACCTCAAATCCAAGGAACCATATTGCCAGGAAGGTCTTGGAAGGGAAGGTCAGCAGGGCGCCATCTCTTTGACCCATTCACCCCTGGCTGTCCTGTATTGTCCCCAACTGCAACAGCAACTGGCATTGATTGGAGAAGTTTGAGGAATGGGGACCTTCTGATTTGTTCAGACTGGCATGGGGGACCTCTCAGCATTTGGAGAAAGACACATATGCCAGGAGGAAGAAAGATGTGGAGAGCAGGGAACTGCAAGGGCTGTTTGCTGGAAAGCCAGAGACAGATGTCCAAAGCAACACAGGCACGTTAGCAAGATTGTGCAGGAGCTGCATGGAGCAGAAACACAGGCCATATTTCAGTGGGAAATAAAAATGTGTCTGTAATTAATGATCCTCTAGGAACACACGGCCCTTATTAATGTAGCAATTTGGAGAAACATAATTCACTAGACGTCAGGCTTGAATTACCAGGATGGTTTTTCAGCTGGAGGAGTGTTGAGAGAGAGCAAGAAATGGAGGAGGACGTAGTGGTGGTGCGTTCCCAAGGGTCCCAAGGATAGGGCCCTGGGAGTGGACAGGGGCTGGGCTGGGACCCTGAGGAGAGGTAACTGGCTTCTCCCGATGCCCCACCTCCACACCCTAATCCCAGACACTGTGTGTAGGCTGCAGATCCAGGCAGCCTTGTTCCTACCCAAGCTCTCCCCTTTTGCACGGCGATCTTGGCCAAGTTGCTCCATGTCTCTCTTAATGCCTCAGTTTGCTCATCTGCAGAAAAAAAAAAAGAGTATAATAATTGTACCTACTCATAGAATTAAATAAAGTGTTTTAGCACAGTCCCTGCACTTACTAAGTGCTAAATGAATGGTTTTTATTATCGTCAGCAGATTTCCTCTGTGCATAAATGGGAGTAAGGATAGCAGCATGGGGGATGATGTGGGTTTTGGTAGGAAGCCCTTGCTGAGCTGTCTGCCCAACCAGCTGTGTGACAGAAAGTCTTGTGACAAAATTGGAAAGAGCAGAACAGAAGTGGCCTGTGTCCCATAGTACACAGATAGGGTTCAATGACAAAAATGCTACAACCATTAATCAGGGAAACAGAATTACTGGGTGTGTGGGACCAGCCAGTGATGGGCAAGCAGTGTGCCTCTGAGCTGGTCATACTGAAGGGCCTGGCTCCCAGCCCCAGTCCTCCCTTCCTAGCCAAGTGGCCATGGGCTAACTGCTACTTACACAAGCTTTTCCTCACCTGAAAACTCATCACTTAGTTTCTAAGGGCCTATGTCCTCTAACTTCTTTATTTAATTATATGGTTAAAGAGAGAGCAGCACATAGGGTGAGTAAACCTGGGGACTAGACCAGGGGAGGTTGATATGCCTCAGCCATCATCAGTCCTCCCCAGCAAACCTGTGGATCTGTGGCACGCGTGCTCACCTTTGCCACCTTATCTGGATATGGACCCCCTCCACCCTGCTCCTGAGCTGCTGTCCCGGAGAGTCCTATAGAAGTCATTGTCCCAAGTCCTGCCTTCCCCAGCTGTGTCCGGGAGCCCGTGTGCTCCCAAATGGCACCAAATTGGACCTTTTCCTTATTAATTTTTGCTCTTCTGTATTGTCAGATCCTCTCACCAGCTCTCTTGCCCTTCAGCTTATCAGCATGTTCAAGGAGGCCTTATCCTAAAACAAATAAACATCCCTTGGTTTTGTTCCTTATCCCTGGCTTCCACTGTCTCCTTTCCGTGGCAGACAAGCATCTCGAAAAATAATTGGCACTAGCTGTCTCCATTCTTCATTTCCCAAGCACTTCTAGAGCCATCACTTTGGCCTCAATCACTACCATTCTATGGAAACCACTCTGACCCTATCCATCATCAACAGCCCTATTGCCAACTCCAAGGAGCCTTCCCCATTATTTATCCTAATACTCAGCTGGCTTTAAAAGGTTGGTCACTCTCACCTTCTTTTAACTTATCTCCTTTGGTTTACATGGCACAGGTCCCTCCTGGATCTTCGGCTTCTCTGATTGTTCACAATGGCTGGACCCTCCTTCTGCATGCACACCCTAATTCTGCACATTTTCTTTGGTGCTGCACTTGTCCACTTCTCTTATTTTATAGCCTTTTCTTACCAGATACCATTTCTTCCCATGGTTCTAACACCTATTCCAAATCCTATTTTCCATCTAAGACCATTCTCCTGAGATATAAAACCCACCATGGATAAAAATTATTAAACCCACATACCCATGTCTTCATATGAATTCCCCATAGATATCTCGGACGCGGTATATCTCAGAAAACCATCCATTATCTCCCTCAACACCGAATTCAACTTTCTCTCCCTCCTGTGCTCCCCATACTTGATGGATTACCCCAGGCTGTGCATCACTCACAACCCTTCCAACCACTTGATGCCCAACAGTCTTCAAGCCCTGTTGACTTTTCTCATTCATCAGCCCCCTCCCCAATCCATACCCGATGTCACTTCCTTAGTTCAAGCAAATCTCTCACCTACATGTGTCTATAGTCTCCTAACCGGCCGTACTGTCTTTCCACTCCTCCAATCCATCTGCCACACCCCCACAAAAGTGATTGATCTGTAGAGCTAATCATAGCTTTCTCCATGCCAAAGGCCTTCATTGATTTTCCTTATCTACAAGATAAATGCCAAGGCCCTCTCCCGGCATATCGGACTTTTCATAATCTGGGCTGTCCTCCCTCTTCTCTCTTGCTGCATCACTTGCTGAAGGACATTCAATTCCCCAAACCCACTAGGCAATTTCATGTCTCCAAGACCTCTTTTCAGAACCCTGTGTAGGCTGGGTATAGAGTCAGTTACTTACCACCTTTTTTCCCCACTCTTTTCTAGATTTGATTCTGGCCTTTCTCATTTATGTAATTTGTCAGCCACTCTCTCATCCATCCCGATGTCCATCCTTGACCCTCCTCTCCTGTAGTGGCTTATTCCTGATGACATCCTAGTGAGACATTAGCTCTCAGAAAACCTCAGAGATTCATTGAGGGAAAGCGATCAACAAGTAGTATAGAAACTTTGTTCCTAAGAATTTCCTTTCTTGTAAAATTATTCTCATTGTGAAGCATATTTATTTGTTTCTGTTATACAGAGGAATCCTAACCACAACAAATCTGTATGTAAGTAACATAGCTTATTTTTATAGGTACAATATAAGTAAAAAGCGAGGTTGCATTGTTTTTTTTTTTTAATTGGTCATACTTCGAAAAGACAAGGCACAGGGGTCACACGCACATTCTGGTGGCAGCTCATGGAAGGACATACAGGGCAGGGATCCTGAATTCCAGTGCCTAGTAGAACACTATTAACAGCAGAAGGGGGGAATAGAGCTGCCATGCACAGCTGGGCTTCTGTGCACAAATATGGACGGTGTTGCCAACTTCTCTAAAAGTTCAAAAGAAGTGAGATGTCTGATTTGTCCTTGTTTTTCTGTTTGCAAGGACACTGAGATAATTGAGTTGAGATCTTTCATCTTTCCTAATATAGGCAAATAAACCTATACATTTTCCTCTAAGCACTGTTTCAGCTGCATCCCATAAATGTAGATGTGTCATATTCTCTTTTCTGTCAGTTCAAATTTTTCTAATGTCCCTTGTGGATTCCTTCTTGATCCACTTGTTATTAAAAACTTATTTTGTTTAATTTCAAAATATTTGTTGTTGCATCAAATTTCTTTTGATTTTTTTATTTTTAATTTAATTTTGTTGTGGACAGAGAACATCATTTGAATAGTTTCAATATTTTATATTGATTAAGACTTATTTTAAGACCTAGCATATGGTCTTTCCTGGAAAATGTTCCATGTGCTCTTGAAAAGAATGCAAATTCTTCTTTTGGCGGGGGGCATTTTCTGTAAATATCAATTAGGTCACATTGGTTGATAAGGTTGTTCAAGTATTCTATGTCCTGGCTGATTTTCTGTCTAACTGATTTTTAAATATTGTAAGTGTGGTATTAAAATTTCCAGCTGTACATTTTGAATTGTCTGCTTCTATCAATTCTGTTGGCTTTATATTAATATATTTTGGGCTTTTTTGTTAGATGCCTATGTATTTTAACTATTATGCTTCCTGATACATTAGCCCTTTTATTATTATGAAATGACCCTCTTGTTCTCTAATAGTATTTAAAAACTCTTTTGCCTGATAATAATAAAGCCATTCCAGCTCTCCTATGGCTACTATTTGCACGCTATATCTTTTTTCCATTCTATTAATTTCAAACTAGCAGTATTTTTGAATCTAAATGTGTCTCTTGTAGATAGCAAATAGTTGAATCTTGTTCTTCTTTGTTTTTTATCCAGTCTGACAATCTTTGCCTTTTGATTGGACTGTATACTCCATCCAATTCTCACATAATTATTACATTTGGATTTACATCTTGCTTTGTTTTCTTTACATTCTATGTCTTTGCTTTGTTTTCTATATATTCTATGTCTTTTTCCCCATCTATTCTCCCTTTATATCCTTCTTTTGTTTTAAACAATTTTTTGCTTACTTGCTCTTTTCCTTTATTTAACACCAATGATGGGGTTTTTTGTTGTTGTTGTTGTTGTTAAGATTTTATTTTTTCATGAGAGAGAGGGAGAGAGAGAGAGAGGCAGAGACACAGGCAGAGGGAGAAACAGCCTCCATGTAGAGAGCCTGACGTGGGACTCGATCCAGGGACTCCAGGATCATGCCCTGGGCTGAAGGCAGGCACTAAACCACTGAGCCACCCAGAAATCCCCAATGATGGTTTTTAATAATATATTGTTCATGTATTTTCTCAGTGATTTCTCAGTCAACTGTATGAATTATAACATGTATTTTAATATACTCCAGCTTACCACCGACATCATTCTGGTAAAATATAGCAACTTTGATTCAATATAATTCCATTTCCTCCCTCCCTTCTGTGTTATTTTCATACATATATGTTACTTTGTTATATGTTATAGATATGTTACATTTATATCTGTTTATTATAAACCCAAATAAAGTATTATAAGTATTACTTTATGAAATCTTTTGTCTTTTAAGTTAATTAACAGAAGAAACATAAGGAAAGTTTCTTTATTTGTATCTACATATTATTTATCATTTCTGGGGCGCTTCATTTCTTCCTGTGGATTTTAGCTATGATTGCACCATTTTCTTGTAGCCTGAAGGACTCCTTTCAGTATTTTTTCATGATGCAGTGTCCTGACTCTCAGTCCTTGTATTCTGGGAATGTTTTTTATTTTATATTCAGTTTTGAAGCATACTTTTCCTGGGTATAGAACTCTTGATTCAAAATATTTTCCCCACCACTCAGTATAGGTAATTTCACTGCCCCCTGCCATAGTGCTTCTGTTGGAAATCAGAGGTTAATCATATTGTTGGCCCCCTGTATGTAAGGAGTTATTTTTCACCTCTGGTTTTCAAGATTTTTCTCTTTGGCTTTGATTTTCAACAGTTTGACTGTTGTTTAGTTGTGTTTAGTGGTTTATCTCTTTGAGCTTCTCCTACTTGGGGTTCAATGAATTTTTTTAACCAGGATATTAAGTGTCTTTTACCAAATGTGGGGAGTTTTGTCCATTATTCAAACATTATTTTATTCTCTTATCTTCCTCTCCTCTCCTTCTGGGACTCCCATTACATGCAACTGTTTAACGGGTCTCCAGGCCTCTGTGCATTGTTTTCATTTCTCCTGACCTATCCTTAAGCCCACTGTTTATATCTCCTGCCATCTCCCATTTGCTCTTGAGACAATTCAAATTTCAATTGTCCTTTTTTTTTTTAAGATTTTATTTATTTATTCATGAGAGACACAGAGAGAGAGAGAGAGAGAGGCAGAGACACAGTCAGAAGGAGAAGCAAGCTCCGTGCAGGGAGCCTGATGTGGGATCTGATCCCAGGACTCCAAGATCATGCCCTGGGCCAAAGGCAGGTGCTAAACTGGGGAGCCACCCAGGGATCTCCTGTTACACTTTTCAACTCCAGAATTTCCATTTGTTCTTTTTTAAAACTTCTTATTTCTTTTTTTAGATTCTTTGCTTATGGAATCACTCTCATAATTTTTTTTTAATGATTTTATTTATTTATTTCACACACACAGAGAGAGAATGCACAAGCAGGGGGCATGGCAGAGAGAGAAGCAGAGGGAAAAGCAGGCTTTCCGTGGAACAGGGACCCCAATGTGGGACTGGATCCCAGGACCCTGAGATCATGACCTGAGCTGAAGGCAGTTGTCAACCACTGAGCCACCTAGGCACCCCAGGACACACACTATTGAATTCCAGATCTATTTAGTGAATATATTGTAGCAACTCTGCTCAGTGTCTGCCAGCCATCCCACCCACCCCAAGGACACTCGCTCCAGCTCCCCACAGAGCCTGGCAGTGTCTGTGCCTTTCTCAGCTCTGCCTCTGGATTGAGGACTGAGTTATTCAAGAAAGGAAGGGGTTACAAGGAATGGGAAAGGAGAAGAGAAAGAGCTTCTTTCCTTATTTGAACCTCGGTTTGCTTTTTGTGAAACAAAAATATAAGAACTATTACAGGTTGTTATGAGGATCAAAAAGATAATATATTTGACCGTTTAAAATATTATAGAAACATGAAAATGATATTGATACTAATATTATTTTATCATTGCTTTTTCCCTTCAGCAGTCAGACCATGAACCTCAAAGGTGATATCTGGGGAAAGAATCAGAAGTAAAAAAAAATCAGGGGAAACACCTAGCAGAACTATGTCCTTGACAAAGAGGAAACTCACAGGAAAAGAAGAAAAAAGCAGAGGAGAAATGGCAAGTACAGGGAAAGAAGAGGGAGAAATAGCAAGGGCAGTCTTCACAGTTCTTCTTTTTGTCTGTCCAGAAATGTAACCTAAAAGTCATTATTAGTGTTGCTGACCGTGTAGTAAAAGTTTAAAAGACCCCATGGGACCCTGTAATTTATTTATTCTAGTTCTGTAAATCAGAACCCTCCGGGACCCAGGGCCAGTAACTGGCAGAGAGGAGGAACCATTGTGCTGCCTTCCATATGGGGCTGTGTCCAGAAAACTGTTTTACTTGGCACATACCATCCATTTCCTGCTCTGCTCTTGCTCCCCTACAGAAAGGCTGCCTCAGTGGCTTCCCGTATGTGGCCTCACCCCTGATGGACTCTGGAGGCCTTGAGTGGTGCTGCTGGTAGTGGGGGTCTGAACAGGGATCCAAGGAAACACAAGATGAAACAGAAACATCAGCCTCCCAGTGTGGATGCTGCAGGGTGGAGTCACTGGCCGGAAGGGGGACAAGACAAGAAAGGGGTAGCAACTATGAACTCCTTTTAACTTTTGGAGAGTCCATTCACATTTATTATCTGAGTGCTTGATTATGTATAACATTTCCAGAAATCCCAGGCTTTCTCCAAATAATTCATCTTGAATATTTGAATTTCTGTCTTTATAGTCTAGGACAAATAATAAAAGTATATTATATATACCTGGATAACAACTTCTGCATGAATCTGGCACATTTTTTTGATGTCCAACCTTAAGTTTGTGTTGATAATAAATAAAAGATACTCTGCTAATTGTTTTCAACTAATGAGAAAAGAGTAAATAAATTATGTTTAGTTACCAGATGCCAAATACTGTCACTCTAAAGAACTGATATTAAAGGAGCCAGTACCATTACAAGTTTCAGTTAATTTTTATTTTTAAAAAATCCATCCCATTCAGTTAACTTTGTTTACTTGAACATTATTGGTTTTGTGGTTTTGTTTGTATTTAATTTACAAATTTGATTTGCTTTTATAGTGATATAAAAAGTATAAGCAGGGGCACCTGGGTGGCTCAGTGAGTTAAGAATCTAACTCTTAGTTTCGGCCCAGGTCATGACCTGAGGGTCCTGGAATTGAGCCCCACGTGGGGCGGGGCTCTGAGCTACACTCTAAGTGGAGAGTCTGCTTCAGGATTCTTCCTCCCCCTTCTCCCCTCCCCCTCCTCACTCACACACTCACTGTCTCTCTAAAGTAAATAAATATTTTTGAAAAAATAGAAAGTATAAGCACCAGGAGTTTAAGCCTAGTTCTTTGTTTGTGAATATGTAAGTAAAAATATACTAAGAATACTTTAAGTCAGCAATGTAGATAGGAGGGAGTATTAAAGTTTTCTTTTAAAAGACTTACATTTACTAGAAATCTAGTAACTGGAAAGGTGTGCATCATCTCCTTGCTTATCACCACTTCCAACAAGGAATGTAAGCAGGTAAGATATGATTCTCAACTACAACTCATGCTCAGAGAGGTTGAATGACAAATCCAAAATGGCATACCAAGAGCAAGGGTACTCACCAGGGTTTGGACTATTTAAGCAGCTCACCTACTTGTACCACCCAACCTTCTCTCTAGGCAGAGACCATGAAATCCTAGAAACTGAGCATAAGACAAGCTATAGGGTTATTTTGTCCTGTCCCCACCCAATGTAGGACTCTCTCTTACAGTAGTTCTGTCAGATGGTTCTCAAGCCTTTACTAAGAAAGCAACAGACACAGGGAACTAACCACCCCACCATGAAGCCTTTTCCACATCATAAGGTGATGGTGCAAAAATGGCATAGAAAATAGTCAGAGGTGCACAGCAGTGGCTAAGTTAGGAGCCACTATTAAAAGCACTGCTCTAATTTATTACTCACAGAAACCTTATTACTCTCTATTAATCAATTTGGTGCTATTACTATTCATATTTTATGAATTAAGAAACTGAGGCACAGAAGGGAAAGTGATTTACACAAGTTCTTGTTAACTAATCATTGGAGTGAGAATGCAAAGCCAGGCAGTCTGATTCCAGAGACTATAACCATGGAAGCCATGAACATGTGACCTTCGTCTCCTGGAGTGTAGAGATGGATGACCCCAGTGTCCATCCCGGTGTCCGTCACCCAGACAGTAACAGAGAAAGGCAGAGACCCCAGGGCAGGCCCATTCCTGGACACAGGACTCTTCTGATGGGCAAGTTTAATTCAAGACCCCTTGAGCTCCACCAATATTTTCTTTTAAGTGTGCTACAGTCTGATTCTCTTACTACCCAGTTCTCCTTCTTTCCCTCTCTCCTTTACAGGGAAAGGCCTTGTTGTGGGCTAATATGTCCTAACTCCCAGAACCTGTGAATATTTATCTTATATGGTAAAAGGAACATTGCATGTGCGGTTAAGGATTTTGAGATGAGAGATTATCCTGGGTTATCCCAACGGTCTCATGTAATTATCCTTATAAGGGAGAGGCAAGAGGATCAGAGAAGGGAATGTGACAATGGGAACAAAAGCCAGAGTGATGTGATTGTGGCTTTGAGGATCGAAGAGGGCCATGAACCAAGGAATGCAGGTACCTCCAAAAAAGCCAAAGAAGGCAAAGGACGGATGCCCCTCTGGGGCCTCCAGAAGGAACACAGCCCTGCCAACATTTTGATTTTAGCCAGTGAGACGTCTGGTACCCAGAACTGTAAAATAATCATTAGCGTTGTTTTAAGCCACAATCTTTGTGGTAATCTGTTACAGCAGCAACAGGAATCAATATAGACTTGCATCATAGTCTGATGGCTTCTTGCCTCCTCCAGTTTCTTTCTTAATTTCTTTCTTTCTTTTTTTAAATCTCTGGCAGGTATTTCCCCCTCAATAAATATCTTATACAGCTAATCTTTCATGGCATCTGCGTTTAGGTGGATCCAAACTAACACAAGTGGTAGGAGACTGAGGTTTGAGAAAACAGGCAATAAGGTAGGGACTTTGAACTGGCTCATGCCTCTCTCCTGAGTAGTAAGTGGTGCAAGGATAAGCTGCAGCAAAAAGGGGTGCTGATGCTGAGCTGGGAAAATATCTTAATGCAAGGGGATACTCTTGCAGATGGAAAAAATGATACAATCATTGCACAATTGATGCAAAGGATTGGATTTTAAAGATGCTTTATTTTATCCAGAGGGCCAGAACTGTAAGATTATATAGGGAAGAATTCATTGACTTCAGCTCCCAGGAGATAGGATTTAACACCTAGCAAGGCATTTAAAAATATGGGGAAACAGTGACTACAAAGAAAATGGAGTTGGCTGGTTTACTGATATGTTGTGTTCATGCTCTGCAAAAGGATAATAAGGATAATGAGAAACAAGTGTTTAATGGCTACGTGTGCAAGTTCACCCAAACACCCTTACATTCTGTCATGAAGAGCAACATAGCTGAGCAGCAGGCCCCAGCACCATTTGAATCCTCAGACAATACAAGTCTGCTACATTAAGATCAGGGCACTGGAGGGGGAAAACCTGGGGCTCTGAAACATCTGGATAGATACCCCTGAGGATATCAGCTCTGGGAACTCTGCTAAGCCCTCAGAGCTTGCAAAGGGGCCTGCTCTTCTCTACAAAGAGGCAGCATTTTCACTGTGATGGAAGATGTTATAGGCGACTCCTTCCCATGAGGCAGCAGGTGCTTCCCTCAGGAGCTACCCCTCACATCCTCTCCCAGCTTCTAGACTGATAACTAGGATTAATCTCAGCATAATAATCTGGCTGAACCTACTAAGGAAGGAAAACAACTATGCACCATAGGTGTTTCAAGAATTAGCTGGCAAGTACCAGCAAGAACCAGAGGAGAAACACCAGGATTGGATTCTAAAGATGCTTTATTTTATCCAGAGGGCCAGAACTCTAAGATTATATAGGGAAGGATTCATTGACTTCAGCTCCCAGGTGATAGGATTTAACACCTAGCAAGGACCCGTGGATGCATGGATAAGGAGGAGCTCTTAGAATCCTAGAAAAAAGAGAGACAACACTGGGAAAATGAAAATGCCTGAGTTGTCCTAGAAGAAGCTAGACGAAGAAGTAAAGAGGCTGGGGAAAGTATGCCTGCTGGAATGGATGCATTATTTAAGCCAGAAGAGCCACCAGAGGATTGTAGTTCACAGAAGGGCCTAAAAGAAGTCAAGGGAATTTGACCCACAGGACACTGGGGATGTGGTTAAATAGAGTTCAGTGTCCATAGAAGCAAAAGAGGCAATTGGTGAGGATGCTGCTCATCATTGGAAACCACAAAAATGGCAACAGTGGAGGTGGACACTAAGAGTGATCATTCTAGGGATGCCTGGGTGGCTCAGTGGTTGAACGTCTGCCTTTGGCTCAGGGCATGATCCTGGAGTCCTGGGATCGAGTCCCACATCGGGCTTCCTGCATGGAGCCTGCTTCTCCCTCTGCCTGTGTCTCTGCCTTTCTCTCTGCGTGTCTCATGAATAAATAAATAAAATCTTAAAAAAAAAAAAGAGTGATCATTCTAACATAAAGTCAGATTCCTTACTCAGTTCCCAAATCTGAACCAATATCAAGATCCAAAACCCACTGACTGAGGAAGGACCCTATAGTACTCTGACAAGTACATGCTGCATGAGTTCCCTAGTCCCTTCCCAAAGGGACCTAAGGATGCTAAAAAGGGGAAAGTCAAGATATTTTGAGAATTACTAGACACTGGGTCTGAGTTAACATTGATATTGAAAGACTCAAAGCATTAATCCATTCCTGTTAAAGTGAGGGCTTAGCAGTGTAAGATAATAAATGAGGTTCCAGCTGGTCTGACTCTGGGAGAATCCCCTGAGTCCATGTAGTACACAAGTATGTACTTGGAATTAATTCAATTGGCATTTTGAAACATCCTCCATACTGGGTCATTATCAAAATGGGGAAGACCAAGTGAAAAGCTCTGAAGATGCTTCACCACGGGCCACGATAGGAAATAAAAATTAATACTGCATGAAAAACAAGAACAAAGCTGGATGCATCACACTTCCTAATTTCAAAATATATTACAAAGCTACCGTAATTGAAACAGTATGATACTAGCATAAAAGAAAGACATATTGACCAATAGAGCAGAATAGAGGGCCCAGGAATAAATCCACACATATATTGCCAACTGATCTGCAACAAAGGTGCCAAGAATATACAATAGGGAAGGGATAGTGTCTTCAACCAATGATATAACAAAAAAATGAATGTCCACATGCAAAAGAATAAAATTGGACCCTTACTTTACTCCATACACAGAATTGAACTCACAATGCACTTAACGCTTAAATTTGATATGAAACTATAAAACTCCTAGAAGAAACTGTATTGAAAAAGCATCATGACATTGGTCTTGGCAATGATTTAATGGATATGACATCAAAAGCATAGACAACAAAAGCACAACTAGACAAGTGGGACTACATCAAACTAGAAAGCCTCTGCACAGCAAAGGAAGAAATCAATAAAGTGAAAAACAACTTACAGAATGGGAGAAAGTATTTGCAAACCATATATTTGATAAGGGATTAATTTCCAAAATATATAAGGAAGTCCTAAAATTCAGTAGAAAGAAAGAGAGAAAGAAAGAAAGAAAGAAAGAAAGAAAGAAAGAAAGAAAGAAAAAAAGAAAGAAAGAAAGGAAGGAAGGAAGGAAGGAAGGAAGGAAGGAAGAAAGAAAGAAAGAAAGAAAGAAAGAAAGAAAGAAAGAAAGAAAGAAAGAAAAAGAAAGAAAGAAAGAAGAAAGAAGAAAAATTTTAATAAAACATTGGGTAAAGGATCTGAATAGACATTTTTCAAAAAAAAGCCATGCAAAAGGCCAAAACATGTATGAAAAGATACTCAATTTTACTAATCATCAGGGCATGCAATTAAAACTACAATGACATTTCCCTTTACACCCATTAGGATGTGTATTATCAAAAAAAACAAAAAGAAAGAAAAAAGAGATAGAGTGAGAGGAAGGAAGGAAGGAAAGAAGGAAGGAAGGAAGGAAGGAAGGAAGGAAGGAAGGAAGGAAGGAATGCAAGAAGAAGGAAGGTGGGAAGGGAGGGAGAAAAACAAGTGTTAGCAAGGATGTAGAGAAATTAGAACCCTATACGCTGTTAGTAGGAATGCAAAATGGTGCAGTCACTACGGAAAACAGTATGGAAGTGTCTCAAAAAGTTTAAAATAGAACTACAATATAATTCCTCAATCCCACTTCTGGGTATTTACCCAAAAGAATTGATATCAAAATCTCAGAGAGCCATTAACACACCCACATTCACTGCAGTGTTATTGACAATAGCCAAGATGTGAAAACAACCTAAATGTCCATCAAAAGATGAATAAAGAAAATGTGGTATATACATACAATAGCATATCATTCGGTCTTTCAAAAGAAGTAAATCTTGCAATATACGACAACATGAATAAACCCTGAGGACATCTATCCCCTAAGTAAACTGAGCCAGTCACAGAAGGATAAATACTTTATTATTCCATTTACATGAAGTATCTAAAATAATCAAACTCATAGAAGCAAATAATAGAATGCGCAGGGGCTCATGGGTGGCTCAGTGGTTGAGCACCTGCCTTCAGCTCAGAGTGTGATCCCGGGGTCCTGGGATCGAGTCCCACATTGGGCTCCTTGCAGGTAGCCTGTTTTTTCCTTCTGCCTATGTCTCTGCCTCTCTGTCTCTCTCATGATTTAAAAAAAAAAAAAATAGAATGGTCATTTCCAGGGGCTGGGAGAAGGAGGAAATGAGAGTTACCAATAAATGTGTATAAAACATCAGTTATGCAAGATGAATAAGTACTACAGGCCTATAGGTCTATTATACCTATAATAATAATGCATGTAAGGGATCCTTGGGTGGCGCAGCGGCTCGGCGCCTGCCTTTGGCCCAGGGCGCAATCCTGGAGACCCGGGATCGAATCCCACGTCGGGCTCCCAGTGCATGGAGCCTGCTTCTCCCTCTGCCTGTGTCTCTGCCTCTCTCTCTCTCTCTCTCTCTCTCTGTGACTATCATAAATAAATAATAATTAAAAAAAAATTCAAAATGATTCTTTAAAAAAATAAAAAAATAAAAAAAATAATAATAATGCATGTAAAAGTACACTGAAAAATCTGCTAAGATGGTAGATCTCATGTTAAATATTCTTAATTCATTAATTAATTTTTTATAGTATCTAGTAAAGAAATTACTAAGGGTTCTGACAGCTCAGGAATGAAGGTGTGGTAACAGGTAAGTCCCAACTCTCCTGAGGTATTGCTGAAGCTGAGGGCAGTTTGGAATGAATGGTGGAGGGTGAAGAGGAGGCAGTGCTGTTGCAGCCTCCAGGTCAACTATAGTAGTGGGGCTTTACTTCACCTCACTAACCTTTGTCCTCTAAGGTCCTACTTCCCGTGGGCCTAACACAGGTAGCCTGGCCGAATGTTACATTGGGTAACCTGTGGTAAGTGACAGATTTTCTCAGAACTTTAGTTTCTTTGCCTGAAATGAGGGTGATGATGTCGGCCTTCGTTTACCATGATAGGGGTTACAGAGAAGGCTATATGACATGTGAATGGCCGTGTAAAGTCAATGACCATTTTTGTACTGAATTTAGAATCCCTCCTGTTGGGATCCCTGGGTGGCGCAGTGGTTTGGCGCTTGCCTTTGGCCCAGGGCACGATCCTGGAGACCCGAAATCGAGTCCCACGTCGGGCTCCCGGTGCATGGAGCCTGCTTCTCCCTCTGCCTATGTCTCTGCCTCTCTCTCTCTCTCTCTCTGTTACTATCATAAATAAATGAAAATTAAAAAAATAAAAAATAAAAAAAATAAAAAAAATAAAGAATCCCTCCTGTTAAACTTTTTGCTCAGTCTCCTAGATCTGAGCAGAACAAGTCCAACCTCTCTCGTAGGTCAGCTTTTCAATACCCGAAAACTCCACTGCTTCCAGCCACCAGGGCCAGTCTTAAGCTTCCAGTCTGTACCTTCAACTTCTCCCTCCTCTAGTCAAGTTGCTCACCTCTCTGCTCCAGTTGACAGTGTCCTTTTGAAAACATGGTACCCGTCATGACTCTTCACACTCCCAGTATGGGCTGATAGGTATGGAAAGAAGATGACCTGGCCCCTCCAGGGAGCTGATGGATCTCACCTATATTGGGGCCACGGTCTGCATTTGTTTTTCCTTTCCACTATTGGTTGTATTATTGTCTTATGTATTTTGTAATGTATTAGTCGGTGTGGGCTACCGTAACACAACACTGTGGACTGGAGGCTTAAACAATAGACAGTTTATTTCTCATAGCTCAGGAAGCTGAGAAGTCTACAGTCAAGATGCCAACAGGGTTCAGCTCCTGTGAGAGCTCTCTCCCTGGCTTACAGACAGCCACCTTCTTGCTATATCCTCATATGCTGGAGGGAGAGACCTCTGGGATCTCTTCCTTTTTTATTAAGAGCTATCCGATCAGGGCTTCATGCTTATGATCTCATTTAACCTTAATCATCTTAAAGGTCCTATTTTCAATACAGTCACATGAGAAACGAGGGCTTTAACTGGCAGGTTGAGAGGGGAGGAACACACTTCATCCATAGCATGTAATTAAGCAAAAAACCCTTGATCTTTCCCTAGAAGGACCTGTCCCACAGGTAACTCCCTTCCTATATATGTGCGATTGATTTTTGAGCATAAAGTTAGCAGAACTTTAGGATCTAAGTTTTCAGTAGCTGATGATGGATGTCTGCTCTTTATGTTTCCCCATTTGGGGAAGGTCCTTCCCTTACTTCATGAGACTCTCCAGAGACTCTTGTAGCAAACACCTACTAGGTGCCTCCCAGAAGTCTTTGCACCCCTTCTCTGCCTAAAGCCCTGGAATTTACTCCTATATAACGTGGCTCTGTGCCTAAGAGGGGTCCAGGCCCTTCACTGGCCTCCCAGGATGAAACCCAATTTCCCTCAGTCTATCCCAGGCAATGACTGGTTAGACAATAGACACATAGTGCAATCCTGACCAACACAACATGGCACAATGTCTGCTCAGGGTCTCCTGGGAAGAGTCCCCAGGTGATTATTTATTTATTTATTTATTTATTTATTAATAATAAATTTATTTTTTATTCGTGTTCAATTTGCCAACATACAGAATAACACCCAGTGCTCATCCCGTCAAGTGCCCCCCTCGGTGCCCGTCACCCATTCACCCCCACCCCCACCCTCCTCCCCTTCCACCACCCCTAGTTCGTTTCCCAGAGTTAGGAGTCTTCATGTTCTGTCTCCCTTTCTGATATTTCCTACCCATTTCTTCTCCCTTCCCTTCTATTCTTTTTCACTATTATTTATATTCCCCAAATGAATGAGAACATATAATGTTTGTCCTTCTCCGATTGACTTATTTCACTCAGCATAATACCCTCCAGGTCCATCCACGTTGAAGCCAGCCCCTGAGGCTTCAAAAGAAGTATTTTTCTCTTCTGTCTCTCTCTCTCTCTCTTCCTTGCCCTCTCTTCTTCTTTTAAATAATCACCTGGGAGGAGGGGCAAGATCCCAGGTGATTATTTAAAAGAAGAAGAGAGGGCAAGGGAGAGAGAGAGAGAGAGAGAGAGAGCAGAGAAAAATACTTTTTTTGCAGCCTCAGGGGCTGGCTGTGTGCACATCACCCATAGGCCTGCTTTAGCCATCTTAGAACCAAGTTGGGGAGGGGGAGGACAGCTTAGCAGAGGAGCCAAATGAAATATATATTTTTTAAGTTTTTATTTAATTGCAGCTAGTTAACATACAGTGTAATATTAGTTTCAGGCAGACAATACAGTGATTTGACACTTCCATACAATACCCGGTGCTCATCACAAGTGTCATCATTAGTCCCCATCACCTAGTTCACCCATCTCCCTGCCCACCTCCCCTCTGGTGACCATCAGTTTGTTCTCTAGAGTTAGAATCTGTTTCTTAGTTTCCCTCTCTCTCTCTCTCTCTTTTCCCCCTTTGCTCATTTGTTTTGCTTCTTAAATTCCATATATAGTGAAAGTATATGGATGGAGCTAGAGAATACTATGCTAAGCGAAATAAATCAGTCGAACAAAATATTGAGATGGCAGCATGAGTCTTTGGTGACCTCACTGAGCCACCGAATTAACCAACTCTAGAACTGCTCTGCCTGGCAAGTCTTTTAAATGTGAGGTTAGAACGGTCTTGTTGTTTGAGTGGACTTCAGGCCCCAGGATCTCCCTGGCTCCTCAAGGTTCAGGGGATCAGTGCCTGGTACTGCCTTTTATTCCGTGAGCTTCCCACTTGTGCTCCCATAAACCCCTTTTCAGCTTTCAAGTTTGCTATGTTGATTTCTGTCTCTTAAAGCTAGAACCCGGACCGGGGCACTGTTTATAAGGAAAGGAGGACAGCGCAAAGAGACGAATGTGTGCCAAGAGAGGAAAGGACAGCAGCAAACATGTCACTTAGATGAAAAACAAACAACCATTTATGTATACGGAGGTACATTAATTGCTGAAATTGAACTAATGAAAGAGACATAATTAGCTTCGGAAAGCGGAAGAAACCAAGTTGATCTGCTAATGAGGTCTGAATAGGCCTCTCATTAGCCACATGGCTGGGGACTGGCATGAGGTGGTGGATGTCAGGGGAAACAAGAGGGAACAAACAGGGTGGCATGCAGATGGGGACCCAGGTGCCCTGGTCCTGGATCCTCAAAGTGAGCTTTGTCCCAGTGGGAATAGGGAAGCTGCCTGAAGAAAAGAGTGCCCGGTGACTGAGGGTAGGTGGCACAAACGGCAAAGGTTTCCCCATCACCCCTTCTTTCTCTCATAACCGTGCTTCTGTTCTGTCCTTTTGCCCTTCAGGTGAAAAGGACCACAAATGTGTCCTGGGGCCCTCAGGAGAGTGCCTCTCAGGGTGATGTGCCTATGTGCACCAGCCTCAGAACCAGCTGAGACATTTCCAGTCCCCATTCATACCTATTACCTTAGATCTCTGGGTGTGAGTCCCCCATTTTTGTCAGGCAAGATGCCACAAGATGTCATTAGCAAACCCCACATTAATTTGCAGTCTCACGGAAGCCCATGACAGAAGGGCAATGCTTATGCCAAACAAGTAAATCTCTAATTTTGAAATCTCGGGCCCTGTGCCTTAGGAATGGAGAAAACCAGATATGAGATATATAGTTATACCCTATAAATAAAAACTGCCCAAGAATAGGAACAGCCAAGCACTTTTCTTTTCACTCAGACCAAGTTAGGTACAGTTTCTTCAATTCTTTGAAGCTGCTTTCTATTACATTCTCTCAGAATGACTTGATACTGGCTTGTTCTTCTCTCTATCTCCACAGCCCAGCACAATGCCTGGGACACAGTGGAGTTCAATGAACTCAACAAACACCAACAAACATGTCTATAGTACTCCCATGCTCAGCACTCGGCTGGACATCGTACATGTATTAAATTATTTAATACTTACAACCATCTTGTTTACAGGTAGAGAAAATAAAGCTCCGAGAGGTTAAGGGACTTCCTTAGGGTTGCACAGCTAGAACAGAATGGAACTGGCTCCAGAATACCCTCTTCTCACACTTCTCACCACTGTGCTTCGTCATACAGAAAAGACCCGTGGCATCTCAGAAAACACCCTTGAGAAAACAAAACATGTTTCCAGGTTTAATATAGCCCACTACTTTCACATTTTTGTCATTACCTTTTATAATGAAAAGCCATATTCCTCAAAACATATTTTAAAAGAGACAAGGCATGAAAGGCAGTAGGGCATCATGTTGAAGAGTATGGATTCTGGAAGAACCTTCACGGGTTTGGTTCTGGGCTTCAAAAGTTTCTGTGTATTTAATTTTCTTATAGCTGAGTTCCCTCATATGGTTATTAAAGTTGGGCCTGTAGAAACACACAAAGCATTTAAAATGGTGTCTGGCACTGAGTGAGCAACACTCACTGTTAGTTATTACTGTTATCTAAATAATAACCATGAGCCCTTCAATTTTAAAGGAACTTTATGCAAGTATCGATGTCCAACACAATGTGAGGGTGTTAAAATCTGGGGTAATCATTCCATAACCATTTTTTGCCCGTCGTTATTACAATACAATCCACCCATGGTGGTGACTGGATTATAGAAAAGAAGTACAAACAGCCAAGTTTGGATCATAAGCATGGATAATATGGAATAGTATTATTTTTCAACCTTCTGGGGGTTTTTAAATAAAAATATAGGGTTTTTTTTGAAATTGCAACTAGTTTTTAAATCTATATACTAAGGCTAGTCTTTAAAGAATGAATAAAGAGGGATCCCTGGGTGGCGCAGCGGTTTGGCGCCTGCCTTTGGCCCAGGGCGCGATCCTGGTAGACCCGGGATCGAATCCCACGTCAGGCTCCCGGTGCATGGAGCCTGCTTCTCCCTCTGCCTGTGTCTCTGCCTCTCTCTCTCTGTGACTATCATAATAAATAAAAATTAAAAAAAAATTAAAAAAAAAGAATGAATAAAGAATTGTAATCTGATGTTCTTTTCATTGATTTCTGTTACTATCACAGTCTTACCTTCATTTTACCGCTGAGCTTCAAATGTGTTGACAGAAGCATATTTTTCTTGACAATATGGAAGACACAAGGTAAATCCTAAAAACATACACATTTGCTGCCCTTTAGAATTTTATACTGTAGGGGAACCTGGGTGGCTCAGTGGTTGAGTGTCTGCCTTCGGCTCAGGTAGTGATCCTGAGGTCCTGGGATCGAGTCCTGTATGGGGCTCCCCACAGGAAGCCTGCTTCTCCCTCTGCCTATGTCTCTACCTTTCTCTCTGTGTCTCTCATGAATAAATAAGTAAAATCTTTAAAAAAAAAAGACTCTTATAATGTATGGAGGATACTTGGAGATTTGGAAAGGAGCAAGGGTAAAGCAAGAGATAAGACAAGCAGAAGGTAGACTAGAGTAAATAATTTAAGAAACTTAGAAACTAAAAGCCTGGTGGAGGAAGAATGATCAATAAAGATTTTATAGAAAAGCTGTCATTTGGGGCAAGCCTTACAGAACTCCTTGGATGCCAACAGGTGGAGTTGGAAAAGTGCATCCCAGATGGAGACAGCCGTCTGGGCAGACTGTTTCAGACTCGTCCAGAAGCTACAAACCAGTCTTTGCAGTTTCCTGCTAGCAGCTGTCCCCTGCCTTGGCCCAGCTGGGGTTGCAGCTAATTAAGGGGATAGCCTTGATGCTGCTCCTGGCTCTTCCACTCTCTTTGGAAGGCTCCATCCTCTTCCCTTTCTCTTTCTGGCACACACTCTCTCTCTCCTCACCCAATCTGGGAATCTGAGTGATACTTCATGACCGATATTCCTTAATAAGACGGAAGTAAATGTCTCCTCCATATTAATAAGAAGGGAAGTATGTTTCCTCCCAAATAGATCTGCAACTATTTGAAATGCACACACACTATAAGAGTTTCTCTCAGCAGAGAAATTTGTCCCTAGCAATTTGGTATCATTTTCCCCCCAAAGTGATGAGGAGATAAACAAAGGAATATATTTCTTAGAGCATCAAAATTTTATGACTATCCTTATTTGCTGTAAAAATAGCATTATGCACTCTGAAAGAAATGTTAAAAGACATATTTTACAGAGTGAAAATCTCCCCCCATATACCTATCTGTAACCTTAATATAATCTCACCACCCTAAGGAAATTGAGGAAATTGTTAGCAGTTTTTGGATTCCCTCCCATGTCCATCCATATGCACTGATTTCACATAGCTGTATCATTACTAAAACTAATTTCATGAAGAGCTTTTATCCTTCCAAACAATCCAAACTTAAACATTAAAGATTTTATTTATTTATTCATTGGAGAGAGAGAGAGCGAGTACACAAGTGCTCTCTCACAAGGGAAGGTCAGAGGGAGAGGGAGAAGGACAAGAAGGCTCCCCACTGAGCACAGAGCCCAATGCAAGGTGGGGCTCCATCCTAGGTCCCTGAGATCATGACCTGAGCCAAAGTCAGATGCTTAACCAATTGAGCCCCCCAGGCAAACCCTCAAGCTTAGACATTTTAAAATAAACTTAATGTAACTAGATGGCCTTGCATGACACAGATTCTGAGGTTTTTTTGTTTGTTTGTTTTCAAATTTCAAAACACAGAAAAAAAAAAAAAAACAATGTTCTGGACTTGCAGCAGCCCCACCTGGACAAGCCTAAAAAATCCAGGCTTTGGGAAATGTACTTTTGGAGAATTTGATGATCAATGACTTTGGAGTTCAGAGCCTACAGGTGGAAGTAGCTTCTCATGAAGAGAGAAAAGTTCATTCTGCAGCCAGGAAAGATTTAAGCTGCCAGCCTTGACAGCTATAAGGAAGAGAACTTCCTCTTCTCCCTAGGCTGGGGGCAGAATTGGGCCAAGCCCAACATCTTGACAACTTCGAAAGGTTGTTCCTGGCCTCAAGGATGCAGGAAGTGTTCTGGTGAGGAGCCTGCTGGGGGAGGTTCCATCATAGGGAAGGGAGGTGGCCTCTGGGCCTGTGCATACTTGTAATTATTCTCCGAGTTTTTCTTCCTTCTATTATCCCCAATTTGTAGTAAAGACACTTAAAGTTTACAGCCTAGTTTTGGATATCTGAAATAGTTTCTTAGGGCTATTAAAACAAATTGCCACAGACATGGTGGCATAAAATCACAGGAATTTATTCTTTCACAGTTCAGGAGACCAGAACTCTGGAAGCAAGGTATTGGCAGGACAGTGCTTCTTCCAAAGGTTCAGAGAGAATCCTTCCTTACACCTTCCAGCTTGGCTCCAGGTGTTCCTTGGATTGTGTTTGCATCCCTCTACTCTCTGTCTGCACCTTCACAGTCCTCCTCTGTGTCTGGATCTTCTCCTCTATTGCTTACAGGAATACTTGTCATTGGATATATGGCCCACCTGGGTAATGTAGGATGATCTCATCTTAAGATCCTAATTATATTTTCAAAGACCTTTTTTCTAAATAAGGTCACATTCACTGGTTCCAGTATTTTATTTTATTTTATTTTATTTTATTTTATTTTATTTTATTTATCTTAGAAGGGTGACTTTTCAACATGCTAGAGCTGTGACACGGAGAATTAAGGCCAGAGATTGGGGGCAAAGTAGACAAGTGGAGAGCAGTACTCTCACCCCTACAGCCAGAGTAATGGGGACAGCTGCCCCAACAATGGGAACAACTGGGTACAGTAGAGGTCTCACAAGGGTATCAAAGGTAAAAGGATCAACAGAGGCAACAGAGAACCATGACAAATAGACCAAGTCTCAGGACCCAGGGACCAGTGATTTCTTAGATTTCTTAAGAATATCTGCCTATGAAGACAGTGGGACAGCAAGAAAGCACTTTGAAGTTCTGGTACTGATTCTTGTTCCTTCCAATATAGTAAACCTTTAGGAAGGCTAGATCCATGCATGCCTCCACACACAAACACAAAAATCACTGGTACTCTCTGATTAAGCCTCCTCCCATACTCATTGCCTGACAAAATAATCAATATCTCTAGAGGAAAAGACACACATGCCAAAACAAGAAGATATTTGACAGACAGCACCATTTCACAAGTAAAGGTTCTAGCACCAATTCTGATGTATGTGTATATATTCTCTGAACACCGGAGAATGGCACGCAATTCTCTGATTGAGAATAACAGCAGGGTATACTATAATTCAGCTCAATTCTGACACTATCTCCTTAGAGATAACATCAGATTCCACAGAGTAAGGGTTCAGTCCTACAAGACTGCTGCCCCACTTCAGATGCCAATCACAAGTGCAAGTTTGCCACCTTGTACTTCTAACCCAATCGCTACAAATCAGTGGTTCCCACAATTACCTCCTTAAGTTGAATTAATTTTTTTAGAGTTGCTGACAGAACTCAGTGAAACATTTTACTATTAGAATACCAGTTTATTATAAAAGTATATAACTCAAAAACAGCCAGATGGAAGAGATGTACATGGCAAGGCATGTGGGAAGGGACACATTGCTTCCTAACCCTCTCCAGATGTACCATTCTCCCCAAAACTCCACGTGTTCACCAATCCAGAAGCTCTCCAAGCCCTGACCTTTTGGGACTTTTGGGACTTTTGTGGAAGCTTCATTACATAAGAATAAATAATTAAATCATTGGCTCTTGGTTACTGAACTCAATCTCCAGCCCCATTCCCCTCCCAGGAGGTTGAAGTTACTATTGAATGTTTCAAACCTCTAATAACATAGTTGGCTCCACTGGCAACCTGTCCCTATCCTAGATGTCTTCCAAAAGTCATCTCATTTGTGTAACACAAAACACATTTATTACTGTTAACCCTTCAAAAATTCCAAGAGATTAGGGAGCTCTGTGACAGAAACAAGGACAAAGATCAAATATATATGTTTTTATTATAAATCATAGTATCACACAAAATGTATCTTAGATTATTGTGTGCACCAAAAGTAGAAAAATTAGAAGAGAAGAACCAAGCAATTAAGATTAGTCTAAAAGACATTAAGAAGAGGTTGCAAAGAATAATTTTCAAAAAATTAATAATATAGCTCTCATACAAATTATAGTGAACACATATTTTAATTCAGATTTATTTAGTTCAGTAAAACCAGCAGAATGATGAAATTGGTTAAAATGAGAATTTCAGAGATTGGCTATATATAGTTAGTAGAAGAAAGATTGCTGGATATGATTGCTAAATCAGATGTAAAATTGAGCTTACAGAAAAAGGTAAAAGAACTATAACCTTTCAGGTTATCCTTTTCTATCAGACAGAACTAGCTTGTATTTACCAATCATCTCAGGTTGACCTGTAGCACACACAGTGTGAACCTTAATCAGTTATAAATAGTAAGTGAAAAAGCACAGTCTCTTAGGGACTTACATAGTCCCTGATTGGGACCAGACTATATGCCAGTATAACACTGAACTATGCCTTACTTCCAAGTTTTGTACAATTTTTCTTAAAAGAGATAAAGGAAACTAGCCATATGAAACAAATTTAAAAATGCAAAAATAGAAAAACAGAAGTATTCAGCATAAAATATGTAATGTTAAATAAACCCAAAGATTACATAGTGAAAGAAATTCAGCTAAGAAAGGAATTTGAGATTTGGAAGACCAGATGGAGGAAATCTCTCAAAATAAAGAATTACTAATAGAAAGTATAAAAAAGAAAAGCTAAGAGAAATGAAGGATAGAAGCTAAAGTGTTGATATTTATGTTAGAAAGAAATCCCAAAAAGAGGGATGAACATAGAAAAAAATACATTTTAATAGTGAGGATATATTTTCTGGAACTGAAAAAGGATGCATACCTCAGATATAAAAGATCACAAAGTGCTGAAGAGAGGAAATAAGGAAAAATGACATTCAAATACACTACAGAGAAATATAAGGATATATATTTTTAAAGGAGAGAAAATTATAAAGACTTAAAAAGAGACAAAACAGGACATTCAAAGAAATAAGAATCTAATTGATATCATATTTTTTTTAAATACTGAATGCAAGAAGACAATGGAGTAATGATTTCAAAGTATTAAGCAAAAGAGCATAAAATTTAGAATGTTATATTCAGCCAAACTGTCTTTCAAATATGAGAATGATAAACAATATTCTAGGTACACAAAATCTCAGATAAATTGCCATAAAAAGACCCACATTGAAAGGAGTTTGAAGTATCTGAATAAATGAGAGACAATATAAGAGACATTGCAAGACATTTGTGAAGGAAGGTGAGCAAAACTTGTGTAAGCAGAGAATATTGGACAAGTTAAAATAATATAGTAAAACATTATATGTAGGCCCAAATATATAGGAAAAATTATATTTTAGACAACTTATCACACAAAAATTTTTTAAATTCTGACATGTTTTATAAAAGAGAAAAAACTAAATCCTAAAGAAAAAGATTAAAAATAAAAATGGAAAAAACGTTTTATACAACTTCAACCAAAAATATGATGTAGATATTTTAATATAATTTAAGCTAGACTACCAGAAAAGAATGTTATTAGGGATAAAGAGAGTTACTTCATAATGATCAAAGTTTTAATTCACAGAAAACATATAGCAATTCTTAAAAATGTATTTATCTAATAAAATAACTTTAAAATACATAAAGAAAAGTGATAAAACTGCTGATAAAATTCCATAAGAGGATATTTCAAATACTTTTTTTACATTATTGATAAGTCAAGAAAGACTATCAAGGATAAAGATAACATGATCAACACAATCAGCTTGAGTTGATACAAATGTATAGACTTCTGTATCCAACAATGATATAAGATAGATTTTTTCAAATTATGCTGAAATATTCATAATGTTTGATCATGTACTAGGCCCACAAAAAGACTCTCAACAAATTTCAAATCACAGCATACAGACCATGATTTCCAATAATAGCTCATTAAGTATTAATAAAAAATAAACATAAATTCCTACAATTTGGAAATCTAAAAATGCACTTTGCTAAGTTTATAAATTAAAGAAGGAATCATAAAAAAATTTTCAAATATTCATAACTGAATGATAATGAAAACACCTGATGATGGATTATTAATTGATATCACCTAATAATGTGATAAGGATAATCAAAACCTGTGGAGTACAGTCAAAGTAGTTCTTCATGGTAAATTTATTGCTGTAAACGACTCTATTGGAAAATAAGGAAACTTCAAATTACTGAGTTCATTTTTCTTCATCTTAATGAACAAAAGACGAAATCAAAAAGTAATGAATGGAAGAGATGAAAATATGACAAGAAATTAGTTAAACAGGAAATAAAGACATAATAAAGCATATTAACAAAATCAAAAGCTGATTTGTTGAAAGAATAAAAACAAAAAACTTTAGAAACCCATGCATACCAACAAAGAAAACATAAATGAAAAATACCAAAAGTGAAAAAGAGGGCAATCTACAAAAGCCCCACTTCAAACAGAAAAATTAAATGATAAAATAATACTACCACCAACTATTTGCTAATAATTTTGAAAACTCAGTTTATATAAAGGGGATAAGCCCTTTAAAAATTAACTTCTTAAACAACTCACAAAGACACAAAAATATCAGATAGTCCTGTAACTATTAAATAAATTTAAAATAAAAAAAAAATTAAAAAAAAAAGGGGATCCCTGGGTGGCGCAGCGGTTTAGTGCCTGTCTTTGGCCCAGGGCGCGATCCTGGAGACCCGGGATCAAATCCCAAGTCGGGCTCCCGGTGCATGGAGCCTGCTTCTCCCTCTGCCTGTGTCTCTGCTTCTCTCTCTGTGTGTGTGTGACTGTAATAAAAAAAAAAAAAAATTTAAATAAATTTAAGCTTTGTTTTAAAATCTTCCCACAGACAAAATATCTGATAGTTTCACAGGTGGTGTTTTTCCAAAACCTTTAAGTTTTTGGAAAACTTAATAAACTACCCCAATTTTCTGAAAACAGTTCCATAAAATAGAAAAAGGAGACATATTCTCCAGCTTATTTATGAGGCCCCAATACTAAGCCATAGCTCTAATACTGAAACCACCCAAAGACGTTCCAGGAAAGGAAAGAAATCAGGCTACTCTATTTTGAATATGGATGTAAATATACTTAAAATATCAGCAAATCTACTCAAAAAACATTAAAAAGATAATGCACCTTGACCAAGTTACCTTTATTCCAGGTATGCAAGGATGATTCAATACTTTGAAAATCAAGAAATATAATTCAAATCACATTAAGAAATAAATAGGGGGGCACTTGGGTGGCTGTCAATTAAGCATCTACCTTCAGCTCAGGTCATGATCTTGGGGTCCTGAGATTGACCCCATGTCAGACTCCCTACTTAGGGAGAGTTTGCTCCTTTCTCTCCCTCTCCTCTGCCCCTCTCCCCTACTCAGTCTCTCTCTCTTTCTCTCAAATAAATAAATGAAATCTTTAAAAAAAAAAAAAAAGAAATGAATAGGAAAAGCCATATAATTATTCAATAAATGTAGGAAAAGAATTTGATAAAATTCAACAATCATTCCTAGTTCTCATAGTTAGTAATAAACAGGACCTTCCTCAGCTCATAAAGAATTTTATTTTAAAATATAGGGAAAATATGATCATATGTCATTTTTATAATTGCAATAATTATAATTACCACTTATATTTCAGATTGCACTGGAAGTCTTTGGCAGTAAAATAAACCAAGAAAAATAAATTAGATTCAAAGAATTTAAATGACAACCTAATAGAATCTCCAGATAAATTACTAGAGTAGGAGAATTTAGTAAAGTTGCTGGATATGTTCTCTATCTATAATGCATTAGGAACCAATGAGAAAATACCAAAAGAAGACATCATATACAATAGTATCAGAGAATATCTAAGAATGTAACTAACAAAAGATGTGCAAGACTCTACAAGGAAAACTTTTAAACTTTATTAAAAGATATTTTAAAGAATTAAATAAATGGAGAGACTGATAGATTCAAATATGTTAATATAAAGAACTTTAGTTTTCACGATAATCTTTAAGGAAAGTGAAAAGAGTTAAAACTGGGAGAAGATATTTGTATTGCTCAGCCCCAGCAAATGAATAACATATAAAATCTATAAAGACTCTTTCATATCAATTGGAAAAGCTCAAACAATCTATTAGAAAAATAGGCAAACCATGAATAGACACTTCACAGGCGAAATACATGACCAAGAGCTATAAGAAAATGCTTTTGATCATAGAAATCAAAACTAAGACCACACTTTACATTTATTTAACTGGCAAAAACATTTGAAATTCTAACAAAATCAATAATAGGAAAAGACATGAATCCACAGGATAATGTATCTACTGGGATTGATGCAATAAATTTATGCAACCATTCTGGATAACAGTTTAGTAGTATTTCCTGAATTTAACCAATTATACATTCTATGAGCCAGCACTCCATTCTTAAAAGGAAATACATACAATAACATTCATATTATTACTGTTCATCATAGCAAAACAAATTTGAAATTACTCAAATGCTCATCAGTGGGAGAATGGATGAGCCAAGTGTGGAATGGTCACATGATAGACTATAAGCAATAGAAGTGAATAAAGTATATTAATTTGCAATGGTATGCATAAATCTGAGCATTTAAATGTTAAGTGGAAGAGCAACCCCCCCAAAATTACATAAATCTTGATATTTTTATAGAGTCCAAACTAACTAAAATCAAAATAGGTTTTAAAGTCTACACATGGATGAAATAAAAACAATTCAAAAAGCAAAGCAAGAAAATGATTAGGACTCAGGAGAGATGCCTGGGTGGCTCAGTGGTTGAGCATCTGCCTTTGGCTCAGGGATTGATCCTGGAGTTCCAGGATTGAGTCCCACATCAGGCTCCCTGCATGAAAGCTGTTCTCCTTCTGCCTGTGTCTCTGCCTCTCTCTCTCTCTCTCTCTCTCTCTCTCTCTCTCTCTCTCTTTCTCTGTGTGTGTGTGTGTCTCTCATGAATAAGTAGATAAAATCTTAAAAAATATATAGGACTTAGGATAGGTTTGCCTCAGAAAGGAGGAACCAGAGATGCATGAGTTGGGGTAATCATATGGTTGGATAGAGGTTACTATCCATGGCCCAGATTTCACTGGTGCTGGTGATTTTGTAAGTGCTCGTTACATTCTTAAAAAGAACTAAATAGGGGTGACCTCAGTCAGTTAAGCATTGGACTCAATTTCAGCTCAGGTCATGATCTCAAGGTCATGAGATCAGGCACTGTGTTGGACTCCTCACTCAGCACAGAGTCTGCTTAAGATTCTCTCTCTCTCTCTGTCTCCCTCTGCCCCTCACTCCCCCTTCTCTCTAAATAAATAAATGTATATACATTTCCCATATATATATATAAATATATATATTTGTATGTATATATATTGTATGTGTATATATGTATAAAATGTATATACATTATATATATATATATATACACATATAAAATGTCATGTTCCAGTGATGAGAGTGAGTGATGTACTAAAGATATGATTAATCCAATTCTGTGCATCTAAGATACATGGAGAGATCAAAAATAGGAAAAAATGTGGGGGGGGGGGGGAGGTAATTTGATGGAGATACTGTCAGATGGGAGGGAGGTCACTTGTGCAGAATAAGAAAGAAGATGAAAAAGAAACAGTAAAATGGAATAAAAGAAATAAGTGAAGTAGAAAGTAAAGAAGTAAATAATAGGTGTGAGGGTGTTTGCCCATCATCTTTTGAGTGACAAGATGTTTTGTGTAAGACATTTGCGTGATCCACAATACCACTCTTGCCGTTCGTGGGAAAGCCAGTTAACATGGAAATGCTCTGTTCTATTATAAAGAGATATTGCAAAGTTGAACTCTGTTTCTAGGGCAGCTTCTACTAGATGGCAGTTGCTAAATGTTTCTAGAGGGAGCCAGCTGTGGGAAAACTATTAATTAGCCCCAGTCATTATATGCAGATTAAATTGGCTAACTCGATATAGAAAGGAGATAGAGGAGTTGGGAGTGATGTGCTCTTGATATCGTAAGAAAAGCATACAAGGTTTTTATTGTTCCCAGTGGACTAGAGAGGTTTTTAGCTAAGAGAAAGCTCAAAGTAGCATCTGAGAAGAGAAATGAGACTGGATATTCCTTGGTTTCAGGAAGAAACAGCGAGACTACCCCTGAAGAAAGAGGCAAATTGTCAATTGAGAGATGTTTGAAATACTTTAGAGTCCCAGTCTCACAAAGCCAGGCTCCAGAAACTCTGGAACATTAACAACCATGATAAAATTTGAAACGAGTTGAAGCCATAACATATTTAGATACAATAAGGACTTAGAAGTTACATTTAAATGTACCACTAATTTTTTTCATTAAAAAAATTTCTAAACCATCACAAACTTTTCCACCCCTAAAACTAAAAGGAGACACTTTGAACCCCTAGGGGTCCAAGGGCACAAGAGTGGCCCACCACAAGTAAGTTTCTCTTTGAAGTTCTGTTTTTAATCTTAAAAATTTATGTAAATTTTGGATTCTACTATATATATATCCAGATTTGTTTCAATAGAAAAATATTTTAAGTGCCTTACAATTAAGCAAAAGTAAATGTTTCCAATATGCCATGCTCCTACTAAGGTCTTGCCCTCCTGGCTCGTTAACACATACTTCAATTTGAGAAGAATCACTATAATTATCCTTTTTTTGGTTCACATTTTCCATATGTATTTCTGATACATACCTGGCTATTCAAAAACATAATTTTTAGGAGGGTCAGAAATGTAGAAACAGACTCCCCTGTTTATTTTGTGCACCACTACTTTCCTCAATTATAAAATGAGTGCACTTATCTCTACCTGTGGCAGAAGCATTCCCCTTCCCTCTGAAGACATAGCTAGACTATCTTTCTGAACTCCCCTTGACAGGTGGATGTGGCCACACGGCTGAGTTCTGGCCAAAAGAAGTGATGCTTCTCCTCATCTGGCAAAAAAAAAAAAAAAAAAAAAAAATGCAGAAGCACAAAATCCCCCAGTGATCACTCTTCTCTTCCTTCTTCCACACTCTGGGCCACCTAGGAAGCCACATGTGGAGACTGCATGATCTTCCATCAGCCCAAGTCCTTGAATGCAGAGAAAGCCTCCTGATCCTGGGCTCCACACTCTGGGTTTTTCCTTTGCCAGAAATAAAGGTGTATTATATTAAGCCACGGAGATGACCGAGTTTATCTATTACGGAACATTAAGCATTACGTGAACTAATACATACCTCCTGAAAATGTGGTAAGGCGTAAGATAATTCACATTAAGTAATTAACACCTAGAGTATCATGGAATGTGTGCTCCTGTCAGTTTGAGGCCACAGGGCCCTGGAACTATGCTGCCATCCCCTATCAATCTATTTCTTAAATTGCAGGGTAAAGTTAACCACAAATAACAAAGTCATGGAATCAAGCTGTCACAAATTGGCCTCCACATTCCTAAGGCATTTGAAGTGTGTGTATCGACAGGAAAAATAGGAAGAAATACAGGGGAGGAGAATGTAACTGGAGTCGGAAAACACATTCAAATGTATTTGCAAACCTGGTTTGGGCCTAGAAGCGTGATGGGAAAGAGAAGGGGCTTTTTCTGAGATCTATCGTATGTCAGTCGGAGAAATAAGCAATTCACACTGGTTGTCTCATTCCTTCTCCAGAATAATTGGACGAGTACATATTATTTTCTTCATTTACAATTAAGAGTTGATGCCTTAAGAAACAAGATCTCACAGTTTATAGGCAGCAGACCTGGATTCAAACACGCGTTGGTCTGGTTCAACATCCTTGCTCTTTCAGTGTAAGCATTTAACCTTTCAACACCTCCATTCTTTGCTGAAGGTAAGCCAACCCCTCAGAGCCTGTGATGAAACAAGTCATTAAGGGAAGTGTCAAGTGCGATGCAAACACAGAGGCCTTTTAAAATGGGCTCTCTGAAATGAAAGCTCAGATGGAGCCCACTTTCAAGGGGGCCTCGTTTAAATGGCCAGCTGCTGGAGAAGAAAGGCTTTAAAGGAAGCATCTTTTTGCTGGGCTTGCAAACTTCGGGTTCATGAATTCAAGAGCAGATTCAAAAAGAGAAAACAGGGTTTTAGACTGCAGCCTCGGGAGCTCCCTGCATGTCTCAGGCCAGGAGGTTGGCTGTTCCAATTGTGCAATTAAGCTGTACTATCCAGCCTCACTCCTGGGTTTTCAATTAATCTGCATTAATGAAATTAACAACTAAAATGCATTTGTTAATTGAGGTGCCTGCGGGCCAGGTCATCTCCCCTCCCCTGTCTGACAGTAAACTCCCCCCACTGTGCCAAGGAAACATGGGGCAGGAGGGGCCCCTTCCCCTCTCTCCCCACTGCCATCCCTGGCTGAAAGGAATGCCCATTGGACAGGAAAAGGAGCTGCCTGGAAGGGAAGACCTCAGAACACTAAGTCACAGGTGGAAATTGCTACTTGGGGCACATCCTTTGATTTTTGCTTCTAAGTGAAAGCTCATGACAGGTCCCAGCCGTATTATCTGTCTGGCCCTTGGCAGCTGTTACGTAAGAGTAAGGGCATTGAACATGGGGCTAGGAAGCACTTAATAAGGAGTGCAGACTGTTGTTTAGAAGCAGGTTGACTTTGGAAATTTAGTACCTCTCTCTCAGTTTGCTCATCTGGAAAATGAAACTAATAGAACTGGCCTCGGGGTCACAGCAAAGAGTAAATGAATGTGATAGGAACTCACCACGGTGTCTTACTCTCCACTGAGGAGGGCAGGGAGATGGCACCATGGTTTGAGTGGCCAACCTACAAAGTATCCTGAAGGGCATGGGGAGAACGAATCCATGGGCAGAAGGGGCTGGGAAGGAGGGGGTGCCTGGCTGGGGAGTTGAGATACTCGCTGAAGGAAAGGAAGGAAGAGGGTTGGAGAATGAGATGTAAGAAAGGGTAGAGTGAAAGAGGCAGGAGTGATGTTGGGGGTTCACCCTGCCTGGTTTCAGCTTCTGCACCGTCTGCAGATTACAGATCACAAAGTGCTGTGACTGCAGATGCTATAGGTAGAGATGGGCCACAGAATGCTCCAAAACCCATTGAGAGCCTGAGGAGTTTTCTTTCTTTCTTTTCTCTTTTGGCAAAAGGGCCTGACTGATTCTGCCCCCTGGCCATCCTCCCTCTGTCTCCTGGGTGCAGGGAAATGTAAGCAGCTAGCTTTAGGAGGTTGTGGGAGCTCTGGAGGCCTGAAGCCCAGGCTATCCACCTTAACGCAGCACTGCCCTAGGCACTGTGACTTCCGAAGGAAAGAAACAGGATTTGAATGTGTGTCCTCAGGAGAGGACAGTGGCCTGAACCCCTGCCAAAGCACAGGGAGCATCAGATCACTGAGCCTCAGACTCTAAGACTTCCCCAAATCAGAAATGTGGGCCACAGAAGAGAGGGTTCTGGGGATTTGATTCTAAGAAGGATGAGGCTACAGGACAACATTGGAACTCAGTCAGGAGCTGGGAGTCAGGAGCGAGGGAGCCCCAGTGTTGCATGCCACCTTGGAGAATCCTTGTAGGTCAGGCCAGAGAAGTTCACAGTGACTATGGGATGTGATCGCCTTGGTTGTCAGAGATACTATGCCCGATGCTGGGTTAAGGGCCATTGTCCAGGGACAACACATTTCAACTGCTTCCTCCCTGCTGCTGGAAGAGGTTATACGTTACATAGAGTATCTTACTGAAGTCAGATTGCCCTCTCTGGACCTCTAACTCAGCCTGTAGGTTATCTGCTTCTGGATTTACCATGCTTGAAATGGGGAATCAATTTCTTTAAATATCATCTCCCCCAAGAAATGTAGTTCAGATACCAGGAGCATCAGAGGAAGAGATATCACAGTGGGGACAGGAAGGGAGCTGACTTTTGATGGCCTCATGTCTCAAACCTACAGGTAGGTATCCAAGAATATTGGCCTTCATTCATTCAATAAATATGTATCGAGTGACTCCTTCATGACAGTTTCCTTGCTGTATATATTCTATGAAGCAAAGAGATAAATTTCCTGTCCTCAGAGATCCAGGAAAGCAAATATTAAGCCAGGAATTACATAAGATTGTGAGTGGCTTGCCCAAGCATATGGACTCCAGAAAGCAATGGTGTGTTACAAGAAGAAGGATGAGGAGAGGTGGTCCTAAAAGTTATGTGCACAAACTCTCGTTTCTCAAATATGGAAAACAAATCCCCAAAAGGGGAATTCAGTTAGTATAATTTTATGCTGATGTGAAATGATAAAGGTGTTCTCAGGTATTATCACCTGGCCAGACTCGATTCCTGACAGCTAAAGGAGATGAAAACTTTTGAGTCTAAGTCTTGTCTCTCTAGTAAAACCATCACAAATCACCTCAGTCTTAAATAATTCCTCCCTTCTCTGCATTTAAAGCTCTTGATTACCTGGGCTACTGAAATCTAATAAACTATATTCTGGCCAGAGCGTACTGACTCAATGCTTCTCTTACGTACAAGCTGTTTGGCTCCTCACACCCTGCTAACCTTAGGAGCTATAGTTACTCAACCCCCAAATGTAGTCTCACTTCCCTACAAAAGAGAAAATTAATATTATTCTCAGAGAGGAAGAGTGTGAGAACCACTTGATCATTGTCCCAGAGACCTAATCTTGTTGCTCGACCCCCACTCAAACCCTAGATCTCTACTCCTCAGAGACTAGGCTCCAGCTTTTGCTCTTTAACATCATATTTCATTTCTCATAACCCAGGACTGGGTTCTACTGATCACCTGGAACTACACCGAGCTTGGACTGAGGGCTAGATTTCCCTCTGCTGAACTCCCACATCTGGGAGTGTGGCTAGCTGTTGTCTGCTGCCTGCCCTCACCTGAGCTGGCCATCACAGTCTCTACCCCAGGGATCAGCCCTCTAAGCCTTGTGGGCAGAGATGCCACACCTCAATCTCTGCTTGGATTTCTGGTTAAGTAACACATATCACCTGTCCTCCCTCCTTATCCTCTAATCAATCGGCTTCAGATCACTTTCACATTTGTAATTCTCTCTAGTTACAGACTCATAACCAACACCAGACCTCCTTGAAGTCTTAATACTAGATGGCTAGCACCGTGCCCCTCTGGCTGCATCGTGGTCTTTGTGGTCCTCCTAGGGCCCCACAGGTAGCCGATTCTCTGTGGGTGTTGAATGGTGGACATGTCCATCCCATGTATTTCCTGAGGCAAGGGCACAGCGAATGACCTGACCAGCTTCTCACTGCTGTGATGACAGCACAGGGACCAGAGCACCCATGTCTCCTGTGGCCGTGCAGCCTGGACCATCCTCAAGTCCAATCTGGGCCAAGGCTCACGCTGCCAACCCTTAATTGCTCTCATTTCAGGACCCTGTGAGTCACGGAGACACTGCCAATGCCCCAGAGGAATAAAAAATAAGTAATAGTGCTCAGGTTTAGCATTTTTCACCCATGTTTCTACCACATCCCACTCCCCCCTCCTGTTTTTTTTCTCATCACCTCCCCTTCCACCCCACCATTTGCAAGGAAGAAAATAATAACACATAGGAAGGCTAATTCGAAGTTTGTGCAGTCTCAGTGTGCATCTGAGTCCACCTTCAGTCCTGTTATTTTCTCCCGTGTCTGGCTTTGACAAGACTGATGACATTTACGTTTTCCAAAAGCTTCAATAAGAGCCACTTTAGCTGCAATCACCTCCACCTAATTTCCCCAGTCAATTTTTTTTGGCTTAAATCACACAACAGAACTAAGGCCTGAGCTGTTCTGACAACTTGTCACCGAATAGGGCTCAGCCCAAATGGGCTGTCTTGAAAACCAAGGACAAAAGGGAAAAAATGGACTAAGTGGCCTGAAAATGAAGTGGAATGGCTGGAGGAAAAGAGGAGATTGGCATGAGTCAATTTGGTAAAGTTCTAGAATAGGTAACTCAGTACTGTTTGGGGCCCAGAGCAAACAGAAAATGTTTTTATTTCTCTAGACAGGAAGTAACAGGGTCTGGGGTTGGAAGGGGCCAGTTCCCTCATCGCCCACGGGAGCCTTCATCCCAGAGGTGGATGGTGACTGGGCCTGGCAGCTCTCCAGCTTCTGGGATAAAACCCCCTGAGGAAGGTATGAACACCATTCTTTCCACATGATTCTGGATAGAAAGATTAATGTCCTGGTGAAACTAAGGCCCAGATGTTTTGCCCAAAGCTGTCCGATGACTTAGAGCATGGAGGAAGGACCCTAGATGAAACTTTGCATCCATTTTTTTAAATAAATGCATTTATAAAAGATCATATATATATTCATAAAACTATTCAACATATAAGCGCTAATCTCAGTGAGTTTTCACAGCTCACTCATGGAACCACGCCCAACCCAAGGTCAAAGAAATGATCCCATAAGCTCCACTCAGCTCCCTCTCCATCACTAACTCTCCCAAAGGTATCATCACCCTAATTTCTAAAACCATAGATTAGTTTTGCTTATTTCTTACTTTATATAGACGGAATAATATGTGAATGTGTGCTTTTCTGCATCTAATCTATATGTTTAGATGTGGCAATAAGCCATTCATTTTCATTGTTGTATAGAATTCCATTGTCTATCACAGTTTGCTTCCCTAGCACACTTGACGGACACCTGCATTATTTCCACTTTGAGGCTCTTGTACGTAATACTACTATGAACCTTCTTTTTGTCTCAGTGCACATAAGCATTCATTTCTGTTTGGGTACGGACCTAGGAGTAGAACTGCCAGTTCAGGTACAGTCGGCCTCAGTAGATGCTGTCCCTCAGTTTTCTAAAGTGTTTGTGCCACTTTACCCTCCCATCGATATGAGAGTTCTAGTCACTCCACATTCTCACAAACACTTGGTGCTTCATTTTAGCCCCTCTGTTGACTGTATACGTTTTTACTTTGCATTTCTTCCATTATTAGAAGTGTGCAACTTTTCATTTGTTACTGACTGAATACTGTTGTTAAGGCTTCAGCTTATTTTTTCTAATGAGCTCTCTATCTTTTTCTCATTGATTTACAGGAGTTCTTTATACATTCAGGAGACAAGTTCCTTGTTGGTTATATGCACCCAGACAGTAAGTGTGATATATCACTTACCAATCTCAACTTCTCACTCTTTTCCTCATCCACCTCCCAGCTTCACTTGAGGCCTGATGTCACTCACCTCATTCTCTGTACTCTCAGCCCAGGCTCTCACAAATATTTCTCAATCTCTCTCACTTCCATAAGGCCTGGATGCGGGTACCTGAGCATCCCTTCCCAGAGGCACTATAGCTGTCAGCAGACAGATGCTGCTCACCCAGTCCTTGTGCTCTGGTCTTGGGCTGCACACCAGCCTTAACACAGCCCCCCAAGGCTCACCTATGACTGTGAGCTCAGAAGGGACCTGGGTTTAGGTGTGGAGGTAAGCTCTATGCGGGGTGGAGCAGAGTACTCTCATCCTCTCTGAAGCATGACAATAGTATAGAGGACCAGTAGCAGTATCAGTGGGAGGGCTTTTTCAGAATCCAAACATTAAATACCTGAGAAAAGATCCAACTGTATAGAACATTTGTCTTTGTAAATGAAAAGGTTGCTGGTATGGAGGCCAGGATCCTGTCTCATCACTGCCCAGGGTGACCAGCCTATTTTGGCTTACCCAGGATGGTCCCAATTTTAGCTCTGAAAGTCCTGCAATCTGGGAAACCCCTCAGTGAGAGGGCAATTGTTCCCCCCATTGCTATCACCCTCTAAATGGTTGTGTGTCTTGGGGAAGACTATTTTTCTACTCTGACCTATAAAACTTTCATCCATAAGTTGAATTAGGAGTGAGATATTAGATCTTTACTTTTCTTTCCATATCTGACTTGTTAGTTGTTATTGCTGTTGTTGTTCTAGGATCTTCTAGTAGAATACAGTCAAGAGATAGATGCAAAAATTCCATGATGGTGGTGGGTGTATGCCCACCTCTGTGTTAATGTTTCCCAAATAATAATGGCTACCAAGTGCTGTGTGCCATAGTGTGCTAGGCATTGTGCTATATGTCCCAAGTTCACAATTCCCTTTAATCCTCATGAGATCCCCAGATATAAGCATTACTGGCACCATTTCACTTATGTATGTGAAATCAGAGGCTCAGATATCTGGAGCACTGGGCCCAATACAACAAAGTTAGTCAACAACAGGCTAGTACCCAGCCCCCAATTTGCCTCTTTCCAAAGTCCCTGAGGTTAACCTTAGCATGTCACACCAATTCACATCTAATTGCTCTGGGCTTTCAAGTTATCGCTTGTGAAATGATGCTCTTTCACTCCCCACTCTATGCCCGTCCCAGGACAAGATGCTTTCATCTGTACCATCTCATCTGATAACTACCTGACAGAGTTGTCATGCAATCAAGTAAGAGCCTTGAAAAATTAAAAACTTTCTCTAAACAAAAGGGATTGTTATTAATAATGCCTGGAGAAGACCAGAGCGTGTTCATACGGTTTGGACAACTAGGATGTGGCAGGTCTGAACAAACGCTTCCTCTCTGAAATAAGCTTTCTAAATTTGATGTTCTGTGTGCCTAAAGAGACCGGAAACTCATCTAGAAGGAGAAAAGAAGATATGAGAACAAAAGAGAAAGCAAGAGTCAGGGGACTCAACAACCAATTTCCAAGAGTCTATTCCTATCAGCATGAGAATTGACTGGAAATATAAAGATCTGGACATTTATACTGTGTTTTCCAGACTGTTCTCACATCTCAAATGGTATGAAAATCTATATTAGACCATGTCTGAATATGGATATTAGAATGTAGTCTTTGAAAGGCTAGACAAGCTTTGCTCCTGATAGCAAGAAATAGAAAACAACAAATACCAAAACCAATAAATCAGGGTGATAATACAATAAGAATAGATGGTTGAAAAACCAGCAAAGGGGGGACAGGTGATCCAGGACAGGCTCATGCCTGAGCTTGGACTCTAAAAGGACTCCAAGGACCTCTTCATGGGGTCCTGATGAAAGCATAGAACTTTGTCTGCAGAAAAACGTATAAATTGTAAAATGACATATGCAGAACGTACCGTGTGACACAGAGTGTCCAGAGACCCAAAGCCTATCCCCAGGATCTCTAGCCATCACCAACCCCTCGCTTTTAGGAGAAGGAAACTTAAGATCCATAAAGGTATGGTGTTTTCTCAAGATCAGCAAGATAGTGGGCTGCAGCAGACCCAAGAGGGCCTTCCACGTTTCTTACCTTTGAACTAGAACTATTCTTATGGAAGGGGGTGGAAGAAATTTCCATCTGCACCTCCTGTACTCACTGTACACACCATTTAACTGCCCTCAACTTTGCTGTCCCTATTGGATGTTCCCACCAACCTGCGTGTGTGTTTCTGGGTGATTCTTTATCAGGAAGACCCATTAGAGTTTCCCAAGCCCCTGCATGAAGATAAAAGGAACAAACAGCAAATTCCATAAATGGCACTACTCGTGATTTGAAGTCCACATTTCTATCATTTGTCCTGGCTCCAAGCTTCCCATGCTTTCCATACTCCTGGAGCCCATGTGGGAGTCAGGATTGTGGGAAACTGGCCCTTTACCTAGAGGATGTCTGAGAACCCCTCCCTTTCAACCTCTGCCAAGGTGGAGGTTGGGCTGCTAATTAATAGCTGTGCCAGCCCTCCTGGCGGGGGGCAGATGTACGGGGAATGCCAGCTGGCATTATTATGAGAGTTCACATCCATAGCAGGCCCAGTAGGGGTGAGTTCCAGAGGAACCCTCCATCCTCATTCCACGTTCCCTTCCTCGCTTACTAGGAGCTTCTTTCTGCCCCTCAACAGCTGGTAGGTGTTCACATGGCAATGAGCACTGATATAGCTAAGGCCTTCGGTGACTCTTAATTTTATTATTACTCTTAACCTTGATCATAGTCCTTTGAAAGTTTCACATACTTTCCTGAATTCCAGCATAACCCCTGAGGTGGCTTCTTCCTCTCACTGCTTTGCTCTCAGTTTCCTCCTCCTTTCACTTCCTCTCTCTCTCTTCTCGCCCCTTCACCCGGCTGTTCAATTAATTTACTCCCAGAAAACAAAATCCACTGTCGGGAGCTTTCGCTTTCGAAGGCTGGTTCCCTGCCGTCTTACAACTACTCCTAACAGCAGTGCATCAAGAGAAAGTCATTACGAAGGAGAGGCAATGCTCCCCACACTCCCTTGCGGCTGTGTGCTTGTGTTCTTAGCTGCTGCTGCAGAGCAGTTATGGGCAGGGGAGGCAGAAACAGAGAGGCCAGGGAGAGGAGGAAGGACAGGCTCTGCCCTGGAGAATGGTGTGTGCCTGCGAAAGCAGAAGCTCCAAGGTCTGGGTGCCAGATTCTAGAGAATATAGCTGTGGGAAGATAGTCCTGGGAAAACGTGCATTTTCAAATTGGACTCATCTCTCGTAATGCAAGTCTGCATCTTGAGTTGCCTGCTGGTAAAAATTCAGGCAGACCTCGTTTTACTATGCTTCACTTTATTGCACGTCATAGATATTGCACGTTTTACAAATTAAAGGTTTGTGACAACCCTGCATCAGGCAAATCTATCAGAGCCATTTTTCCAGCACCGTTTGCTCACTTTGTGTCTCTGTGTCACATTTTGGTAGTTCTCACAATCTTTCAAACTTTTTCATTATTACTATATTCGAATTGCTGCAATCTCATGATAAAACTTGAATGAATGAGGAGTTGCTTCTTATGGATTAGCAAAGAAAGTGGCTTCTTGAGATGGAATCTACTCCTGGTGAAGACACTGTGAAGATTGTGGAGATGACAACAAAGGATTTAGAACATTACATAAACTTAGTTGATAAAGCAGGAGCAGGATTTGAGAGGATTGACTCCAATTTTGAAAAATGTTCTACGATGGGTAAAATGCTATCAAAGAGCATTGCGTGCTACAGAGAAATTGTTCGTGAAAGGAAGAGTCAATCAACACAGCACACTTCATTGCTGTCTTATTTTAAGAAATTGCCACAGCCACCCCAACCTTCAGGAGCCACCACCCTGATCAGTCAGCAGCCATCAACCCTGAGGCGAGATCCTCCACTGGCTAAAAGATTATGACTGCTGAAAGCTCAGATGATGCTTAGCAGTACGTTTTAAAATAAATAAATAGCTAGATAAATAAATAAGTTTTTAGCCATAAAGTCTTTCTTAATAAAGATATGTACATTTTTAAATACATAATGCAACTTATGCTTAATAGACTGCAGTACAGTGTAAGCATAACTTTTACAAGCACTGGGAAGCTAAATAATTCATCTGACTTGCTTTATTGTGATATTCATGTTACCGTGGTGGTCCAGATCCAAACCTGCAATGTCTGCTACTTGTGCCTGTAGATACTTGATTGGTTCGTTGGTTGACTGGCTGGCTAGTTAGTTGGTTGGTTTTAGGCCAAGACTTATCACTTTCTGTGAGCCTTAAGGTCACAGAAAGGCCACCACAACTCTAGCCTCTATGGCCTCAGCACTGCCGTTCTTTGCCTTCTGCTCAAAATTTGGCACAAAGAGAAAAACCCTGCAAATCATCACATCTTACTCACTCCATCAAGGACTTCATTGTGACATCTGGTGGCTCTCCACTGCCCTGCCTGGGAAGCAGTAGCTTATATGTTAGACCTTTGGGAATAGCTCTGGGCCTCCTCCAGTTCACCAGGCCCCACACCAGATGCCTTGTCTTTTCCATGTCTTCTGTACCATCTTGCAGTGGATGACCTCTTGTGTCTTTTCTTTTTAAATGCTATTATTATCTTTTACTTAACAACCATTTATGTGAGGCTTACTATATACCAGACAGAATTGTAAGCATTGTAAGGATTAACTGATTTAACCCTCATTTTACAGATAGGGAAACTGAGGCAAGAGTAGTTTAAATAACGTACCAGAATCATACAGCCACAGGTGGCAGGGCCAGGATTCTAACTCAAGGAAACCTGTTTCTCAAGTCCATGCCCTCAACCATGATGCTATGGTGGACAGAGCCTTTCCCATCTCAGGAGTCTCTCACTTCCCTGCCTCCTCTCTCCCCATTTATACCATACTTGCTGCCATATGCTTATTTTGTCTAGACTTCCTGGCTCTGAAATGAGTAGCATAAACCATCCACTTGCACGTGTTCCAGGCTTAACTTGTCATTGTTTTCCAGCAGCGGTATCTGGATGTGCTCTAGGGCAAGGCCTTTACCCCTGCAAGGATGTCATTGCCCATACCTGGGTTCTAGCCTCAAGGCCTTCTGAAAAGACCATCCCCTCCAGTCTAGCCACCAACAGAATCACCTCTTCCAGTTTGTCTAAATCCAATATACACACACTTCTGAATTCACTCTGCTTGTGTTCTCATATGCCTCACAGCCCCAAAGTCTAGCTCTCTCTGCCCCAGCCCTCTCACCCATCTCTGCTTCTGGCAGCTTCTCAGATTTGCAGTCAAAGGCAGATGATATCAGCAACTGACCTTGGGCTCTCCCTTTACACATGAGGCTTAGGGGGCTTAGCTAGACCCCTTCACATTTGGGGCCTTGTTACTCTCACTCAGGTGCCAAGAGCTTGAATGGCCCCTCTGCTGTCCTGTTCTCAGCCTAGGCAAGGCCTCTCCAATTTAAACCTAATTAAAAAACACCCCATCTTCTAGCTTTCACTAGGAATAAGCTACTGTCTGCTTCTCTTCCAAAATCTGCATCTCATTTGTTACCAGTATTCTCTCCCTTTGGGTGCCTTCAGTCTTCCAGAGCCTATTAAAACAGCCACGTCTGCCTTATTTATATAAGGTTAGCTTACAATATATGCAATTCCATCTCTTTCATGTCTTGGGCAATTTATTCTTCGTCTTCAGCATGTCACATGCCTCTTGTCCTTCTCCAGCATTCCTTCGTTTTCCCAGGCGGGGGTTTGAGTTTGACATGGATACTGCTACGAGTCATCTTCTATTATTCAGGTTTGCGGGTGGGCAGGAAAAGGGGCCCCTATGTTTCTAACTTGGAAACTGTGTACATTATTGAATTTGGCCCTCACAGAGGAAAAAAAAAAGCAAGCTGTGGTACCAGATAGCCAGTGATTGCAGGTAGGGAAGAGCAGCCCTCAGACAGGGTTAGCAGCAGTACACTGGTTTTTGCATCCCTTCCACCATGCCCATCAGATACTAGCACCTTCAGATACTAAAGGCAGTAGAATAAATAAAAGAAGGGGAGGGGAGGAAAAGGAAGGAGGAAGAAATAAAAGTAAAGTTTATGAGATGTTGAGAATAAGCCTCTTCCTTAGCTTCCTAAGGAATCAGCCAAGAAAGTTCGAGCCTGAGTTAAAAAGTGGCAATCCTGTCTTCAAATTAGGAGCCTTAGCAATCATAATTACAATCATAGCATAATACATATCATCCATATATTTTCACCGTTTCCAACCCACTTTTACTAGTACTTAAATGAGCACGAGTTTAACCCTAATCTGATCCTCCCAAGACTAAACAGCTAACATGGCCTAGAGCTCTTTGGGGCTCAGATGCCCATACCTGGGCACTCCAAAGGCCCAGGCATGGAAAGAGAAACACTCAGGGTCGGTTCTGTGTTCTCAGGGCGGCCCAAAGAGACCCGAAGACAGGTGGTCAGGACATCAGTACGCTGGAATGCCAAGTCAGCCTTGGCCTCGACAGCATGTTACAGGAGCAGAGAGGCCCCCATGCAACCCACATCCTCCAACTCACTCACGACCACTTCAAGTGCCCTTGTGAGAGAAAAACCTCATAATCCACTCCTACAGTTCAGGGTTATAAAGTAAGCTCTTCCAAAGAGATGCTCAAGATGCTACCTTGGAGTCATGTTAGGTGATAGAATTGAGCTCGCTTTTTTTTTTTTTTTTTTTTTTTTTTTTGATCTCTGATAAGAGAAAGAGAGAAGAGCATTAAAGTCACAGTGGCAGCTGAGAATGCAGACTCTGGGGCTAGACCGCCTCGGTTTGAATCCTTGTTGTACCACTAGTTAGCTGTGTGAATTCAGGCAAATTACTTAACTTCTCAGGGCCTTTTCCTAACCTGTAAAATGGGGTTAATAATAATACCTTACTCCTTGGGTTTGTTGGTGAGGATTAAATGTTACATGTAAACACTTGTAAGAGAACTTGGCACATTGCCAGAGTTCCATCCGTGGTGTTGTTGTTTATCTAATTTTCATTCTTATTAGATAAAATATATGTTTTTAAACAGGGAGAGAAAGGAATTTGAAAAAAAATGCCTTGAACAACAAGAACAATGCACTTTACCCATTTCAAAATCACATTAAGACGTTCTATCAGCTAATTACTGCCGCATAACAAACCACTCCCAAAGTCATTACAATAATCTTTTTTGTTTTTTCTCAGACATCTGTGAACTGGCTAATATAAACTGGGCATCTCTACTTTAAGCTGTGGACCTGGATGAACTTGGCTCTTTGCTGTGGTGTCCACTCAAGTCAGCTCCACCTGTGTATGCTCTAGGACTCTGGCTGGAAAGCACTTCCTGTGGTGGGAAGAAGCCAGCAGAAACATACTGGCACTTCTATCCATATTCCTCCAGCCAAAGCAAACGATAAGCCCAAGGACAAAAGGTGGTAAATTCACCGCACAACTAGCAGGGTTGGGGTCTTCTAGGTTACATTACAAGGAGTGTGGATTCAGGGAGGGGTGAAGAAGCAGGGCCAATAAGCCAGTCCACTACACATAGGCCTACTTATGTCATTCCCTCTATACTCCTCCCAATATTTGTTCTTTACCTATCAAGCTCATAGTTTTTCATCCTTCCCAGACACACCAGCTGCTTACAGACACAGCTGCTTTGAAGGTCATCTAGGATGGAGACTAGATTTATTCTTTGAAATTTGGGCACCTCCAAGGATCAGAGCTATACTGTGGCACTTGACAAGAAGTCCAGACCATGAGAGGCCCTGCAGCCTACAGAGTATTTCCTGGTGGGCCAGGGCCAGCTCCAACCTCAAGAAGGCTAAGGTTTAGATGGGCTGGCATGGGGGCTGGGACCAAGTGTCCACTGTACCCTGTGCTTGGACAGTAGCTCTCCCAGAGCTGGCCTTTCCCAAGAAGCATTTGACCCCCAACTAAGGGCTTGGCCCCATTTTGAGGACAAAGTACAGTTAATAGCTTTGAAAATGCACAGCTGGAATAAAAATTGTTACCAAAGTGGGTTCTTCAAATTTTAGATAAAAGCAATTGCCTGTGAAAGCTTTAGTCAATCGAGCCGAGCTGAAGGCAGTGAGACAACTTAATGTAGCTATGATAGAGAGTCAGGAACGAGTGTAAGGAAAGGTCAAGGGGACTGTGTCTGGGAGCAAACAGTATCCATCTGTGTTTACCAGCAGAAGACAAGAAGGGGCTCGAGGGGTGGAGATAATGGTTCCCTTCCTTTAGTTTGGTCCCACAGCCCATGGCTGAAAAGGGGTTTGACGGTAAGCTCTGGACATGGCTTGGCAGAGATGTCCCCCCGCCCATTTTCTGGTGCCACACTGCCCTGTTCATAACCTTTCGTGTTCCTCAGGATCCACAAAATAGAAGCCAGCCTTGTACCCAGTCTGGTCCCTTCATTCACTCTAACCTTTAATCAGGGGCTTCAAGAATGAGACAGATTCTTTTCCTTCAAGAAGTTCAGCATCTCTTCTAGAAGACATACAGGCACATCAACTCTTCAATTCAAGTTGTTAAGTGTTGTAATAAAGTCCTGTTTCTGGTGCTATGGGAGATTAGAGGAGAAGTACCTGGCCAGAGCAAGATGGGTAGGCCAGGCAGGAAATACTAGAGTTGCCTGGTCAAGTGAGGGGCTGCTGAGCAGTCAATAAAAGAGATGATGCCAGCAAGTTGAGACATTTGAGAACTGTAGGTAAATCTCCATTGGTAGGATAAAAGCTGTGTTGGCTGAGAAGAGAGATGAGACTGGAGGGACAGGCAGTGCCTAGTCCACAAAAAACTCAATTGCAACACCTACAAAAGAATCAAATGGGGGCTGTGTCCATAGTTTGGGTAGAGATATTTCTCTATCAGGTGAAAACAGGATACAGGGTATATCCCTGCTACCCCATCCTCCCCTATCTCCTCTCTAATTCCCACAGAAGGATCCCATATTTCCAATCACCTTTTTGATTTCCCAATCAGCGCTCAGATTCCCCACACCTTCCTGGCACAAAGAGTATTTCAGGTTTGGGGTATGACATTCCAGGGGTGAGGCTGCTGTCCATTTCCAGAAACCATGCCCCCAGGACTCCTTCTGCCCTGTGCCTTGAACTAGAATCGGTTTGAACAAGCCTGCAAGTCCCTCCCATTAGACCATGAGTTCTTTGCCGCCTCTATCAAATGCAACATCTAGCCCTTGATGGGATCAGACAACTAAAGGGAGGAATAAGTGGTTGGTGAAAGAACAAACCAATGAAGGAAAACTTTCTCCAGCAATGCAAGATAATAGCAATGGAAATTTTACCCCAAAAGTCATTGGATGAAAAACTACATTCTTGCTGATAAGGGTATAAAAACACTTCATTACAGAGATAGATCCTGAGAGAGGCAGGGTATGGAGGCCTTTGGGAAAGAGGCCCTTGAAGGATAGGCTATCAAGAAAACGATTGTTTATTTATTATATATCCCATGGGTGGATGGATACATACACATATAATGAGTGGTTATTTTATCTCAAGCATGTTGGTAAGTATTTTGCATGTGCAAATATTCCTGTAGGAGATATGACATTTTTACCATTTTGCCCATGAGGAAACCAAGGTACAGAAGTTAGGAAATTAAAGATTAAAGAAATTAAATGGAGGAAGAAGAGGGACCAGGTACCAATTCAGCTGGCAGACTGCAGCATTTGCAATTCTAACCTCGTTGCTACGCTGCTGTGCTGTGCGCACACATGCACACACATGAAACTGAGAAATGGCATGACCTACCCCGATGCAAGTCATCTGTAGGAGAGTAAATAACACATAGGTAGAGACACAAGCAGAGGCATAGGTATACATGGAGATAAAATGATGCAAATGGACATATTGATCATCTTATGAAAACAGATGTTAGGATCCCAGGACCTGAACACCAATCCTGCTCTATCAAGGTCACCCCTGACTGTGAAGTTCATGAAGGAAATCTCTAGGCAGATAACAAGGTCAGCCAAGTTCTGTCTTATAAGAGCTGGGATCCAGGTTTCAGGTTAGTGAACACACAAAAATTCAAGGAGAATGGTCTACCTGGAAAGGGTATGGAAGTTCTGGACCCTTTCCCCAGACCTTGCTCTTATTCTCTTGATCTGGCTGTTGATTTTTATCTTTTATCATTTCCTTTAATGAAATGATAAATGTGTTTCCCTGAGTTCTATGAGCTGTCGTATCAAATTAATCAATCCTGAAGATGAAGTCTTTGGAACCTCCAATCTGTAGCCAGTTGGTCAGAAGTACAAGTGACAGCCTGGGGCCTGTGACTGGCATCTGAAATTGTGGGGGTAAGGGACAGCATTGTGGGATTGTGGAATTATCCTCTGGAACCTGATGCTGTCTCCAGGCAGACAGTAGTGTCAGAACTGAGTTGAATTCTCACACGTCCTTCCGGTGTCCAAGAATTGCTTGGTGGTATGGGACGGGAGGAGCTCCCCACCACCACCATGTTGAAATTGGGTCTGGGAATCTTAAAAGACTTCCCTACCTGGAGAGTTGAGAGGCAGCTCACATTAAATAAGTCTACACCTGAAGGTAGGACCTACTCTGCAAACAAGATCTTCTTCCTATACTCCCTCTTTTCGGCACCACTGCACTACAAATCTCAAATCAAAATATGAGAATCATCCTTTACACCCAAGTTCCCCTCACACCCCAGAACCTGCTCATCAGCAAGTTATGTCAACATGACCCCCAAACAACACTTTCCCCCATTTCCACCGCTGCACCTAAGCTATCATCCCATCTCACCACATTTGGAGGTCTCCAAAACCAGCACCATATGTCACATTAGAATTCAAAATGTCCTAAGGGAAGCAGGGGTACATGACTTTGCAGACAGGCCAATGCCTTTGTTCTCACTCTCCTGACACACTGTGGCCTTGGTGTGCTGGGTTCACCATGGTATTTTCTTAGTTGGTATTAGAATCTTCTCGATCCTTTACAACAAGGATATAAAGGATACCACCCAGAGATTAGCACCTGTACAAGTGTATAGGATCAACTAACAAGTAATGAGTCATTTTTTCCTTTACAAAAAGGCATGTGCTTCCAATTTGCTGATCTGTGATGGCATGTGGCTATTAATAATATGCTTCCTGGCAGATAGTTTTAAAATATAAACACACTGAATCAACGTCCTTCAAAGTTTAACATTTTAGGAATGAGTGAGAGAAGTTATTTTCAAAGAAATTTGTGCTAAGGAGAGAGCATCTTGAAATAGTATTTAGAAATGTTAATATTATAATATGATTTTGTTGCCAAAAATATGTATTTTATTTCTAAAATTTTTCATGTACACACACATTAAAAAATTGAACATTGACTGTTTTAGCCTGTCTCAAATCTTTAAAATTAAGTATTAAATTTTTAACCCACTAGTTAAAATTACAAAAATGCAAAACTTTTTGATTTAAAGAATAATTGACTTGATATCAAGAAAATAGAAATTTATTTATCAAATCTCAACAAAAACTTTCATATATTTGGTGGATAGGACTAAAATAATGAGTATCATATTTTAATAAGAGCAGCCAATGATGTCTTTTTTGCATTTGGATCCACATACTGCTGCAAAATGAAATTTCCAGCAATAAACACATAATAAAGTGAATATTGAAATATGTAAGTGATAAATCACTAAATTCTATTCCTGAAAACAATATTACACTATATGTTAACCAACTAGAATTTAAATAAATTTTTTTAAAAGAACCTGTACTTAAAAATTAAATTTCTCTATTGCAAAATGATACGCTAAGATTCAACAAACACTGTGAAGTATATTCAATCTTATTTTTGAATCATTTACAAATAAAATGAAATAAAAACATTTTAAGTATTATTTCATCTTTATGGAAATAGTAGTTTCTATTATACATACACGTATGTCTATTTTATAAGGCACATGATATATTAGTTTACTTTTTAGAAATGAATAAACCTAAGTATTTGAGGGAGACCTGCTCAATGTCGGAGTGCATTGGAGTCTTCTTGTGGGAGTGCATAGTCTAACACTGCGGAGACCACTGGCCTGCAGCCCTGGGAAGCCTCCTGGGCTTCCCCACACCAGCCCTTGCGCTCCAATCCATTCCCCATCCCACAGCCTGACTCATCTGTTTAAATTCAGCTCTTATTATCGCCCTCAGGACACAGACCCACATCTAATGCCTGTCCTCTCTCGTTGTCTATGGTCACCCCGCTCCAGTTCCTTAAAGGCAGGGTCATTGTCCAAGCTGTCCCCTGGAATGTTCCTCTCATTCCTCTCTGATAAAAGAGCCCTGGAAAGCCTCGTTGGTCCACTACCTTTACCATTTCCATCTGCCACCTGGTGCTGCTCTTGTAGACTAATGCAGCACAGTGCCAAAGGGACGTACACAGCACAGTGCAAAAGGTACGTGTACACAGCACAGCGAGGATCCAGGCTCCCAGTCTCCACCACAATGGAGGGGGGAGCCCCGGCCAAGACCACAGCCTTGCTCTCATCTTCAGCAGTGGTTCTGTGAACACAGGCATGTTGTAAACACTCCAGACAGCAACATAACAGCTTTATCCATCAATGTACCCACATAGCCCAGCACAGTGCCTGGCATATTCAGTAAATATTCAATCAGTATTTGTCGAATAAATTTACCACTTTGTGGAAAAGTAGGGTCCAGAAAAACTTCTACCCTCAACTGCATGCTGTATTAAAGCATCCTTCCTTCTGTGACAGGCCTGGGGTTCCAGCCTTGGTACCTTTTTCCTTCATTTTATTTCATTTGAAGGTATGTGTGGCCCTTCCTAGACCCTATAACACACTCAGCAGTGTTCCCTAGGTCCACTTCCCACGAGGACTCTCCATTCCTTTCCCCTTCCCTGAATCCTGGAGTTCCTTACACAAATCAAGCCACCTTCTCCTTTGGCAGTCAGGGAATTGATCACATTACACAAGGTTCTGCAATTCCAGGGTAAGGAAGACCTACTAATCTTTGCAAAACCAGTAGAGACACTCAAGTAATGCTTAGCGACTAAAGAAGGTTAAGTTGTTTTTTCTTTTTTAGGATTTTATTTATTTATTCATGAGAGACACAGAGAGAGAGAGGCAGACACAGGCAGAGGGAGAAGCAGGCTCCATGCAGGGAGCCCGACTTGGGACTTGATCCCGGGACTCCAGAATCACACTCTGGTCTGAAGGCAGGTACTAATCTGCTGAGCCACCCAGAGATCCCCAAAGATTAAGTTTTACACTGATACCTTTAGAGCTGATCTCAGACCCAGGAGATTGGACAGGGGTGCAGATACTCACAGGAAACTGTTGTCAACCTGTGCAGCCCGCCAGCCATGTGTAGACAGTGTCACACAAGCTGTTGTTGGGATTGGTCAATCCACAGGAGCACTCTTCCTTGCTAGCAATGTCACATGGCCTTCTTAGCTATGAGGCTCCCTAGAGGATCCAAAGTAACTTTTGAGAATAACAGGAAGGTAGGGAGAAAGAGAAGAACAAAACAGCAGCCACCAGGAAAACAAGTTAAATACCCTTTCCCTAACAAAACATAAATGCTGTGATACACCAGGTCCAGGCACAGAACATACCAGACTACAAACCCATGGGTTGAACAATCTTTGGGTTTACTAAGGGTGGAAAGTGAAGACCACATAGGAGACCAGGCCAGATTCTGCAAAGAGAAGAGATGGTCCTTCCCAGAGGGTTCTCCTGCCACCTCAAAGATCAGGGTCTTGTAGGGATGCACCCAGAATGGGTCTAGAGACAGGATGAATGAAAATCAATGAATGTATAGAATTCTAGAAAAACTGGAAAGGGAACGGCCTGGCTAGAGAAGCAAGCCTCTCCCAAGGTCTTAATGTAACATCCCGGGGGTAAAATAAACGCAGTTATCAATGTCTGTGGGTAAGACAAATGGATTTCTAAGCTTGGTGATGGCCAGGAATTGCATTCTCTACCTAATGCTGGGTTTTCCTACTATGGGGTGTTTTCTGTTAATTCAACTTCTAAATATAGGCTATGTGGTAAGATCTTTTTTCCCCCACAGTTCAGATATTCCCCAGGACTGCTTGGAAAGGGGGAGGAGGTATGCCAAATGGCAAAACTCCATAAAACTAATTACCTGGGAAATTTTGTGGGGAAAATGCACTGTGATACAGGTGTTACATGTAGTTTATAAGTCAGGACAAGCCCTGCATTTATGAGCCATAAATGAAAATATTGAATATGCAATGTCCATTAGCCTTGCGGCTCCACAGTCTGAATCACTTGCTAAATGTGCCCTTAACACATGAGTGCCACCATCCATGGTGATTAGACCACCAGCCCCACCTCTGCTCAATCCTGAACCACTGGTCTCCTTTCAGTGTGCATTTTACTTGGGGTTTTGATTTTTCCCCTGGTCCAGACCTGAGTGCATCATCTAGACCTCACCTGAAACATTCTGGTCTGGCATCTGGCCACTCTAGGCTCAAGCTCTGGGCTACCCGTTCATCCCCAACACCGTCCAACACTGACTCTATTAGTTCCCTTATCCCTTTCCATAAGGATGAGAATACAGAACAAATTAAAGTGATGATATAAACACATTATAATAAATATATAAATATCTATTCGCCATACGACAAGAAATATGAACACATGTTCAAATAAATCTTCAACATCAGCATCCACTGATGCTCTTGCTCCTTATCTTGTTAAGAACCCTAACATGGCAAGAAGAGAGGCCTTCCCCAAGTTCCATCCTGTCATACACACAATTGCAAGCATCAGGTTTCCCAGCTACCAGCCCCCCCACCCCCCCTACCCTGCTTTGCCATTGTTCTTGGAGCTCAATCTACTGTGGCTGCTTCTGCACTGAGCCTCATCCCTTCTCACTGACTTGAGGACAGTGCTCCAGCACCCTGTCCCTTTCTCTCCTACACCATCAAAGCGTTTTCTCTCCATTGCATTATTCTCATAGATGTATATGTTAGACACACCCCACGGTGACCCCCAGGGAGTCCTTTCTTGTGTAATCCCACACGTGGACTGCAGGCAGAATGTGGACTTGATTGTAGCCAATCGAATATGACAAAGGTGATGGGATATATATCCCTGGATTATATCACCTTATCTGACAAAGGTGAAAAGGTCTTGCATATGTGATTAAGGTCTCTACTCCTGTTGACTTTGAGTGTCAAAAGGAGGTTATTCTGAGTGGTCCTCACCTAACCAGAGGGAAGCCCTTTAAAAAGGGCGAAGAAAAAAAAAGAAGAAGAAATATAAAATAAAATAAAATAAAATAAAATAAAATAAAATAAAATAAAATAAAAAATAAAAAGGGTGAAGGCCTTCACTGAGCCGAGAGGTTCTCCCACTGACCCTGAAGTGAGTTGATACCTTGTGAGAGGGAACTGTAAGGGGGCCACATGGCAAAGAACCACAAGTGGTACCTGGCAGCTAAGTGGCCCCAGCTGACAGCCAGGAAACAGAGACCTCTGCCTGCAAGGAACTGAATTTGGCCAACCACCATGTGAGTGTGGAAGGGGACCCCTGCTCCCAAAAGGTAGGAGCCCATGAGGGCAGCTGTGAGAAACTCTGAGCCAGAGGTACCCAGTTGTGTGTGCCCACGGAAACTGGAAACCATCCAGTAACATGTGCATGTGTCTAAGCTGTTAAGTTTGTGGTAATTTCTCACACAGAGGTAGATGTGTGCTGTTACTTCCTCCATTCCCCTCTCCTAACCTCACGTCTGCCCTGGGTACCACCCCGCTTTCTCTATTCCCTTGGACAGTAAAAGCCCTTGAAAGCGTGGGCTGACCTGTGTTTCGAATTTCCTCCAGCTCTCTCTCAAACCCAAGCAGACTCTCACTCTCACCACCCCTCAGGAACTGCTCCTATCTAAGACATCAGTGACCTCTTTGTTGCCAAATCCGGTGGCAAATTCTCAGTTCTCAATGACGGGATCCGTCAGCAGCATTTGGGGCTTCTGACTAGTGGATCACTCTCTCTGTGTGTCAATTCTTTTGTTCTTCATGTCTGTAATGCCACAACTGCTTGATTTTCTTATCTTTCTGCCACCACTCCTTCTCCTACTCCTCTTGTCATGCTTTCCTCCATCCTGTAAGCCCTGAAGTGCCCCATCCTCAGTCCCTAGACTGATCTCATTCAGTGTTGTGGCTTTAAGTACCATCTGTAAGTTGGTGGCTCCCAAATGTCCATCTCAGCCCAAGGCTTGCACAGGATTTCCAGACACAGGTATCTGACTGCCAGCTCAGCACCACCCCTGCAAGTCGAATCAGTACCTCACATTCTAAAATGGAGCTCCAGATTCTTGCTCACCAAACCTGTTGCCCCCCTACTTCTGTTCCTGGCAACTGTATCCTTTCAGTGGTTCAGTCCAAATACCCTGGAGTCTGTCTTGACCTTTTCTTGATCTCACATACCATATTCAACCTATGAACAAACACTGCATTCAAAATATATCTAAAATCTGATCATTCCTCACAACTCTACTGCTATCCCTCTGCCTAAGCCACAGTACTATCTCCCAGATTACTGCAGTAGGTTTCGATGTGGTTCCTCAGCATCTGCCCTTCTCCACCATGGTCTATTCTCAACACACCAGCCAGAATGAACTATCAAAATATGATATCATATCTCTACTCCAATTCCTCCAGTACTGATCCATCATGCTCAGAGTTGAAGCAGAGACAAGACATGATATTTCCATATCCTTCCATGGAATTCAAGCCCTACATGATCTTCCCCTGGTACATCACTAACTTCAATTTCTCCCACTCTCCTCTTTGCTAGTCTCTGCTCCAATTGGCATCCTTGCTGCTTTGATCATTTTCCAGGCAAGTTCCTGCCCTGGGGCTTTTGCACTAGATGTTGTAGACTGTCTTTCAGTTCATTCCTTAAATAGTCGATGATTCCCTCTTTCACAACTTATTTTTTTTTTAAGAGAGGGAGAGAGGTGGGGTTAGGGACAGAAGGAGAGGAAAAGAGAAAATCTTAAGCGGGCTCCATGCTCAGCACAGAGCCCAATGTAGGGCTCAATCCCACAACCCTGAGATCATGACCTGAGCCAAAATTAGAAGTCAAATGCTTAACCAGTTGAATCATCCAGGTGACCTCGCTTCCTTCACATCTTTATTCAAATATCACCTGCTCCTCCCAAAGGACCTAAAATTTTACCTAAAATTTTACCTAAAATTTCAATACCCTCCAATACTCCCTACTGCTCTTTCCTGCTTTATTTTTTCCTTAATACATCAGTTTTTAACACATTCTATATTTATTTAATTTTGTTTAATGTCAATTCCTGATACTGGAACATAAGCTCCAGGAGGGCCTTGTCTTTGTTTGTTTTGTTAAGTAATATGTCCCTAGTGCCTAGAACAGTGCCTGGCATGTGATGCTCAATATATATTTGCTATAGGAATTATTGAGTGAATATGAAAAGTTCAAAAACATTCTGTAGCACAGGAGAGCAAAGTGTACAGCTATCAGAGAAGGGTCCTTCTTGGGAAGTAGATTCACTGTATGGAACAGAAGAAAATTGTAGAAAATACCTTTTTCATGTTTGAAATGAAAATGTGGGAGGGCTTTGTCAACTTTATACAAAATAATTAGAAACTACATGAAGAAACATAATAACTAAATTATATTCCACGCTTGATTCACTACTGTAGAAAATCATTTTTTGGTTAAAGGACAGACTTGGTAACAATCTCTAAGCAGAAAGAAACAAAATCTAAAGAGGAAAAAGGATGTGACCCAATTATTTTATATACAAAGACATCAGTCTTTAAATATTCCAAGTTTAGAAAATACATTTGAATTCCTCTTCCCTCCAAAAAAAATATTTATTTAAAATGTTCTCCACATCACCGGAATCAATAATAGTGCAGTTGTAGAGGTGGAGGGAATATTCAGAACTCCTAAAGATGAACATCAAAACGAAATAAAAATAGGTCTAAATAATTTGCTTTCAGTGCGGTTATAAAATTGATGAAAAAAGACAGATTGAGATTAAAGTAACAAAGAGTAGAAAGAGAGAAAAGACAAGGGAACAAAAGCCCCACATTGCTTAGGGAGGTCAGAGTTTTTATTTCTGCTTTGACTTTAAACTATTAGAAATGTAAAGGTTTTTTAAGCTTTAAGGTATCCAATACTTTAATTAAAAACTGGATGTTAACTCTATTAAATCATTGTAGATGATAAAAGCAAACAATACATAATCTATCTAACAAAGGCATGATTTAAAAAACCTTTGAATACAAAGTTTAACATGCTTATTAAAACAAAGTTATTTATCTATCATTCAAGCCTTCTAAATTCTTGTCATTTAATCTACTTGATCAAACACTGAAAACGGTTTACTAAAATATCCCATTATAATTGTGGTCCTGTCTTATGTAAGCATATCTGATATCTATTGGAAAGTGTTTTTGAAGACGTATTTCAAAAACGAAGAGAGGCTATCTGGCCTACCTGCCATTCATTTCTCAAGAAAGGTGATCTATAGCCAAAGGAAGAAATGGAACTTTCTATGGCTCAGCAATGGGACAGAAAGAGTTCCTCTAAGAGTATAAGATACCTAGAGGTCAGAGGAGAACAGAAGGTGGGGAGGGAAGTGCAGGTGGCCAAGGCCTGAGATCTAAAAGTATGAGAATGATCATATGTAATGGGAGGGCACAGAGAGAGATGTCAAAGTCAAGAGGCTGAAAGAATTGTTTGGAGGAAGAGGCAAGAATAAGAAGCAGGTGTGAAGTAAATTTTGGGAAGAGGTGAATAAGCAGGCATGGCCTAAAAATGGTCTAGACCAATAAAATCCAAATGGTTTTAGCAGTGAAGCCTTTGCAGCAAGGAAGTTCCATAGCAACACCTTTAAAATAATTCTTTTTTTTTTTTTTGAGGGGGGGATGCCTAGGTAGCTTAGGAGTTGAGTGTCTGCCTTCAGCTCAGGTCATGATCCCGGGGTCCTGGAATCAAGTCCCGCATTGGGCTCCCTGTAGGGGGCCTGCTTCTCCCCTGCCTATGTCTCTGCCTCTCTTCGTGAGTCTCTCATGAATAAATAAATAAAGAATTCTTTTTTAAAGACTTAATTTATTTATTTGAGAGAGAGAGATAGAATACATGAGCTGGGGGAGAAGCATAGTGGGAGGTAGGAGAAGGAGAGGAAGAGAATCTCTAACAGACTCTACTTTGAGTACAGAGCTCAATGTGGGGCTCAGTCCCAGGACCCTGAGATCATGACCTGAGCCTAAACCAAGAGCTAGATGCTTAACTGACTGAGCCACCCAGGCACCCACCCCAGTTAAAAGAATAATTCTATTAAGGGTGAGTGGGAGCCTGGAATGCATCCACTTGAACTTTCTTCTATCCAGGGTAGCCTCAAAGCTACTTCCATTGACCCTCTATGATTCCTAGAACTAAGTTTGAAAACTACAGGCAGGGCTACCCTGAGCAATTTTTTTTATGGAGTCTTACATTTATAAAAAATTTTGATTCTAAAATGTGCTATAGGGATCCCTGGGTGGTGCAGCGGTTTAGCACCTGCCTTTGGCCCAGGGCGCGATCCTGGAGACCCGGGATCGAATCCCACGTCGGGCTCCCCGTGCATGGAGCCTGCTTCTCCCTCTGCCTGTGTCTCTGCCTCTCTCTCTCTCTCTCTCTCTCTGTGACTATCATAAATAAATAAATAAATAATTTTTTTTAATAAATAGAAAATAAAATGTGCTATATAGCTCCATGGATCCTATGTCACTTTCCTGGTTGATATTATACTACAGCTATAAAAGTAGCTACCATAGGGAGTGTGATGGTTAATTTGTTATGTCAACTTGGACAGTGCTTTTGGATAAGATTAAAATCTCAGTGTGTAAATTGTGAGTTAACCAAATGGCTCTCCATAATGTGGGTGGGGCCTCACCTAATCAGTTGAAGGCATGACTAGAAAGAAAAGCTCAGCCTTATGGAACAAGAGAGAATCCTCCAGCAGACTCCTTTCAGACTTCATCTGCATCATTGGCTCTTCTGTATCTCGAGCCCGCCAGCTCAAACTGCAGATTTTGGACTCACTATCCTCTGTAATCATATAAGCCAATTCCATATAATAAATTGTATATACATAACATATGTACATGCATACATACATATGCACACACTATTGGTTCTGTTTCTCTGGAAGACCCTTACTAGTAGAGGGGGAAATGGATCAAAGGGTCCATGGGCCCTTCTCTGTACTATTTTCAAAACTCCCTGGAATAAAAGCTTTAAAAAAAAAGATGAGAATGAGGAAAGTAAACGAGGGATGGAGGACCTGTTACACATGGAAGAAGACAAGCAAGACATGGCAGCTAGCTACAACTTGTGACCTTTTGCAATATTTGGAGAAACTTGAAAGGGGTTCCTACGTGAAGAATATGAGAGAGTCATCAGTACTATCCATGTTCTCTTTTTCCTGTAAGCTCAAAATTGTTTTAAATAGAAAGTTAAAAATAATCCATGGATTCATGTCAGGTATAGTGATTTATTGATAAAGATTTAGGACAAGGGCCAGATAATAAATATTTCTTCCAGCTTTGTGGACCATATGGTCTCAGCTGCTACCACTCAGCCCTGTAGTTATAGCATAGAAAGCAGCCAGACAAAATATGCAAACAAGCAGGAGTGGCCAGATTTGCCCTGTGGTGGACACAGGCTGGAGTTTGCCAACTTCTGGTTTTGTATAACAGGTGTTTCTTTATTGCCCAATTAGTGTGCATGAAGATGCTTAAAAAAAAACAAAAACTACTCTTATACTATAGTGGTGGATACACGTCATTATACATTTGTTCAAACGCACAGAATGTGCAATGCCAAGAGTTAACCTTAGTGTAAAACTGTGGACTTTGGGTGATAATGGTGTGTCAATGCAGATTCATCAATTGCAACAAACGTACCACTGGGTGTGGGGACATGTTGATGGGGGGGAGGCTGCGCGTGTGTGGGAGCAGGGGGCAGACATGAAAATCTCTACACTTTTCCCTCAAGTTAATTGCAAACCCAAAACCACTCTAAAAAAAAAAATAAGCCTTAAAAAAAGAAAGATTCTTCGTAAAGTCTGGGGAACATCTCTTCCTGTTCTTCTCAGGTCTAGAAACCAGTTCCTCCTGTACTTTATTATCACGTGTGCCATTCCTGGCTAATTTTACATCTCCCACCTTGGAAAAAAGATAGCCATGTTGTAATTTACTCGCAATGCTGTGGTTCTTTGAAACCCATTTGCATTGAAATAATAAAAATTTTCTTGTCTCTGTAGGTCCCTAAATTTGTGTATTTAATGCTGGTTACATCACTGCATATGACACTGCTTCATCCACGTGCTTCCCTGAGCAGCGGCTCCCAATAACTCTCAGTGTTGCAGTGCTTCAGCAATGATAATCACAGATGCAAGTCTCCCCAGAGCACACAGGAAAATGTAAATGTTAGTTCATTTTCTGGTCATGTTAGATTTACCATTTGGAGTTTTGTAGCATAAATGCAAAACCACACATCTTCCAACTCTATCTTCTCTTGAACTTTTGAAGCCATAATTACTGAATTCCTTCTACATGATCTCTTGGTCTCATTGAGCATTTCCTGCACTCTTGTCATTCTATATTACCACATGGGGCAAGGATAGGCAAAGGGGCCATGGACAGGGTGAGTAAAGAGGTCTCCTTTACACAAGATTGTTGCTCATTAGGCATTGCTCAAAAGTAACATGACAGTGCACAGCGTCAGGACGTTGATTGGAGCAAGAGAAAACATCCTCAGGATGGTCATTAGCTTTGTGGAGCTTATGTGTCAACAGCCCTCTGAGATGATAGGCACAACCACCCCCAGAAAACTGCCTGATATATGGCACAGATGGGGTGGGGACCACCTTGCCTGCCAACAGCAGGGATGCACAGTGTAAAAGATACCTGCCAAGGCCCCCATCCCCTTTGAGTGCTGTAGACCAGAAGTAGCACCATAAGCAGAATATGTTTAGGCAAGGGTCAGTGCACAGGCCCACACATGTGATCCAAGCCTAAGGGTTGGTGGTAGACCACGGGTAGCTCAGAACCCAAAACTCATCATATGTCTGACAGGAGAGAGAATATCCCAAAGCCAGTGGTCTGAATTATGCCATCTTAAGAAAGAAGCACCATGCTGGTCAGTGGGAGAGATCTACTCACAGGGATGACCCCTGGAGCCAGCTACAGAGACCTGGAACAGCCCTGTAGCTAATGGAGTCCCGAAGCTACTTGGGTATTGCTTCAACCTCATGGAGAGGACAGAGCACCAGAGAGTGCACCAAGGGGAAAATAAAAGGACTGAGGACCACATGGTCCTGGTCCAGGCTTGTGACACCCCACCCAGAAACACTTCAGCCAACCTTAGTATGGGGGAACTTAGAGTACTAGAAGCAGAGATAAACAGAAAACAGTTTTCCCAGTCTATGTTATACAGCCTTTGCCTCATCCCAAGGAAATCATCACAAAATGTAAGATAAATAGGATGATAACCAACAAAGCAACACACCATGGGGCACCAGGGATAGGGTTACCTACTTCCGCTTAAGGGGTTGGGATAGCTGTATGAATGTAGACTAGGCCTCTAAGTCGGGACAGCATTTGTAGCCAGATACGGCCTGCAGAAGTCCTCCTAGGCAACAAGAATCCCTAGGTAGGGAACTGGGAGGCTGGACCTGGATGGGCTGTGGAGCTCAGGGTGTGGAGGATCCTAATTACCACCAACTTCCAGGAAGGCCTTGGCACTCGATTCTAAAGATGGCTTGGAAACACCAGAAGAAGAAGACAAGCCGGGAGCAGGAGGGCAGAAGGAAAACTGAGGCACAGCACCACGTGGGGCAGCCATGACCCCAAGCCTATGCATCTGGCCAGAGCTTGTTTGGACACACGTCAACAACTCTGCAGGGAAGGAAGTGAATTCTCACAAGGACTATAACATCAGATAGTGTGAGAACGGAGGATAATAACTGGCCAGGTATTGGGTGTAGAGAAGGGGAAAGGAAGATTAATCAGTGGATTAATCATGGGTTTGTTTTTTTGGTATTTTATGATAGTTTGACATCTTAAAACACTTACTGGCAGGACAAGGCTGTCCCTCCCAGGGCTAAGCAATTCTTAGATTGCAAAGGACTCTTTGGGAACATACGCCTCTTTCACACGAAGTCTATAGCCCCCAACTCATTTCTTTATCTGACACACCACACTGATGTGCCAGGAAACCAGGGACCACCCATATAGCCTAGAGCCAGCTAGAATTATTCAAACTAGATGACTCTGCTCTGCCCCGTCTTTCCCAAAGAAACCCTGGTAAAAGCATCGGCTCACATTTTCCCCTACTCTTATCTTCTACCTCTTGGCCAAAACCTGGCACCTCCCCTGTGGCCTTCTCTAGGACTTGTGAGCATAATAAACTTCTTCCTTCCAAGCCTAGTTCTTGTTTCTTCTTGCACCTGCACTATTGGTACCATAATTACCCAACATATGCACTCTTAGAATAACCATCCAGTCTAATTTATTATTAAATGAGTACGTAGTGTCATGTTCTCTGTACCATCTCTTGAGAGTTTAAATTCTTCCCAGCTTGAAGGGGAAAACTGGAACTTCATCCTCCCCAAAGTCCAAACACGTGGTACCCCAACCTTGGCGCACGCCATTCTCAACTGCCCCCCTCTGTGATAAAGCTCCCATGACTCCTTAGCTGACAAACAAGGGCCTGTTGCATGTTCATCCCAAACTAACTCTCCAGCCTCTCCCCTTCTTGAGCCCCCCACTCCAGGGCATGCAAGTCCTCAATCCTTAAAACCTTCTCCTCATCCACACCTTGGAGCCTTGTATATCCTGAAGAGCTTGCTCTCTCCACTGGGAAAACTTACCCCATTCTTGAGAACAGATCAAATGCATCCTCCTTTCTGAAGCCTTATTTGAATCTTTTGGGAAGTTGGCGATTCACTCTCCTCTCTTTCGCATCTCCTTAGTGGTAAATCTACATTGATTTATATGATTTTTATATTAATATCTGCCTTCTGTGTCTGCATTATAATCTCCATGAAATCCAGGCCTGACAGCATGTCTCGATTCTTTGGACTCACTGCCATAACCAGCATACCTCCACCATGCTGCCTGGAACTCTAGAGAGATATTTGCTGAATGGATGGATGAGTATCCCCATGGACCTTGGGACAACTTGCATTATAATTATTATTTACACTCACCTCCCCCTACTCCTCCAGAAACTAAACACTGCAGCCCAGGCCTAGCTGTCTTTGCAGAGAGACAGTAGAGAGGCACAGATAGTACACTGGCTCTGGGCTCAGGTTCCCTGGCTTTGAGACCTCTCCTCTCCTACTTTCAGTTTTTACCCTTAGGCAGGAAAACCTCTCTAAGCCTTGATTTCCTTCTTTTTTCTTTTTAATGATTTTATTTATATGTTTGACAAGGAGAGAGAGAGCACAAGCAGGCGGAGAGGCAGGCAGAAGGAGAGGGAGAAGCAGGCTCCCAGCTGAGCAGGGATCCCAAAGCCAGCTGGATCCCAGGACCCTGGCATCATGACCTGAGCCAAAGGTAGATGCTTCACTGGCTGAGCCACCCAGGGGCTCCTAAACCTCAATTTCTTTTTATGTAAAAATGGACTAATGAGAGCATCTACATCATGAGGCTGTTCTGAGCATTAATTGTAACAGTTTGTGTGAAGCACTTAGCATAGCACCTGGTAAACACTCAGTCAATATTAATCCGTATTAGTAATCTGGGAGATAGCATTAGTGTTGGTGGCAGCGGAGGTTTTCCCAACACTTGGCGGGGCTCAGGCGCAGTAAGCCGTCAATGATACCCATGTGTGACTGAGTGAGTGAGACAGTCCTCGCCTCCCAGGACTCTCTGCTGGCACAGCTCCAAGAACTGCCATTTGTGTTTCCAACAGCACAGAGAGCTGGAGGGTCCCGTCTCGCATCCAGGCCAAGTGTTTGCAGAGTGTTCCCCCACCCAGGCAACAGCAGCTCATGGCAGAAACTCAACTCTTCATCTTCTCTGTTGACTTTGATTCCATAGATTCATTGCCCTAAAAGGTTGAAATTACAGTGTTCATATTGTGATAAAAGTCCTGCCTCTGTGCTCCTGTTACTTGTTAAAACGTGTAATAGGCATCTCTAAGAACCTTGCGTAAGGCCAGAGGAAACATACTTGGGCCCATGGCCACCAGCAGTAATTAGGGCATCTTCGAGCTCAGGTGAGGGAGCAGGGGACAGGCCTGCAGGTTGGGGAGGAGTGAGGAGCACACTAAGCCCTATGCTGGGCTCTGGGGTTCCCTAAGTTGCTGCCATGAGTTTAGGGCCCTGGAAATGGGGGCAGAAAGTGGTGGTGGGGGGAGGTATGAAGTCGAACAGAGAGCTTAACTTCCCAGTTTAGCTCTAGGCAGGGCCTTCCAGGCTTCAGCGCAATTGGGATGTTGGCCCAGATTGCTCATTTGCAGGAGCAGAGGTCTTGCCCCGAACATCACCTAGGCCTGCCTGGCCCACCAGCGCTCCAGGCTTTCCCATCCTCCAGCTCCCTCAGAATATATCCACCAGATTTGCTGTGTCATCAGCCAGCTGCTTCTTTGGAAAGCTGTCTGATAAACTAAACTCTTCAAATAACTGTGCCAAAATTCATTTTAAGTAGTAACTCCTGAATTCAGTAATGTCCTACTCAAAGGAATGACTTTCTAATGATGAAATTTTAAGCAGAAGCACACCAGTCCAGAAGAAATTTGGAAGCAGATTAGCCGTTAAGAATAGCTCAAATCACACTGGAAGGAGACTGCTCATCCCTGCTGTGTGTTCACCCAGCTCTGGTTCCTGCAGGGATGGCACAGCGAGGAAATATTAGTGCTATTTTGGAGAAGGGAGGATGTTGCTATTTTTAGAATGCCTTGCAAGATGCCCTTCCACCCCCAACCTAGATCAAAATTGCAGAGCTATCAGAGAACCAAAGGGCTTAAGGGACCTTTTCAGATGAAGAATCACAAATAAGTTGTGACTTATCCAAGATCACATTGTTCACGAACCGGTGCCCTGACTCTTGGTCAGGTGTTCTTTCCACAATGTGTGAGACCCGGGTAACACCAGCAGCAGCAGCAGGGACAGCAGTAATGGAAAGATGCCAAGAAGAACTTTGTCTATTCTGCCCATTTCCCTCTAAATCAAATAGTAAACATTTCCCCTTCACACTTCTCCCGCTAACTATCATGACTTAAAGCACTTCGGCCTAGCAAGGAAGCTAAAAACAGAGAATTCCAAAGGAGTTCTAGGCACGAAGGCAGCTTAAAACGATGGCGCTCACAGCTCCTTCTTTTTTAGTAACTGGAAGAGTCACCCTGACCCACATAAAGTGAAGAACCTGAATGTTACAACCCTGCTTTGAAGAGGATCTGCCGTAGTTGAGTTCAAAGGGAATGAAAAACTAGGTCAGTTGCCCAGGGTTTTAAAAGAAGAAAAAAGGGAAGGGGAAAAAGTTACATTTCTAATGAAATTGGTATCTTCTATCCTCCATTGTCTTGGTTCCTAACCAAATGAAATGAATGAACTGGAACTGGTAGGTTTTGAGTTTGCGTCAAAGGTGCAAGCCAAGAGGCCAAGAGTCAACATCTACTTGAAGTCCCCTCTGCCTTGGCCCACCCCTCTTCCTGTAGTTCCCTTGTAGGGGAGCAATCTGTACCAAAGAACACTAAACAACACCCTGGTAGGTAGGAGAATTGTACCCTCGCAGGCTAGAGTCGGACCCCCCAGTCCCTCACCTTGGAGCCAACTCCCAACCATGGCAGCAGTTGATACCGTCTTCTCTCCTTTCATTCACTCATTCAACATGCATTCATTCATCAAATGCTAATACATCAACTCCATTGGACCAGGTGCTTTTACCCTGCTCACCCTGGAACGTAAATGCAAAACACACCCTGCTAATGGTGGCCACTCCTTGAAGAGCCCCTGGCCCTAGCACTTGCACGTGGCGTCTCACTTAGGTCTTGAAGATAGCCTTCAAGCGAGGTGTCACTTTTCCTAGGTCACCAACAGGGCTCAGAGGGTAATTAAGGACCCCAGGGCCCAAGAACATCTTCTTCCTCCAAAGCCAGCATTCTTTTGGCATTAGGGTCCATTTTGGCCTGGTATATGGCTGGTGGCTTCCACATCCTGCCACAGCTGACACACTTGCTTTGTCCCCTTCATCTACCTCCCTGTGGAATTTGTTCGTATGTCTCTCCCACAAAGCTGTGAGCTCCTCGGAGAATAGTGACATGTCACTCAGTTTTTGAATGAATGTCTTTGGTGAAATAAAAGCCCCCCAAAAGGTAGGTGACCACAATAGAGCCAGCTGAGAATGAAGAGGGTAGGGAGGTTCTCTTCTGCCCCACACTCTCCCTGATGTCAAATACTTGGGCAGGCTCAATGACACTTTGTACACCCAGGTGTTCCTCAACATTTGGCATCATTTCCAAAAATACTTGGTCCCACATTATCTTCCTCCCCAAAAGTCTGGTTCTGTGAATTTCCTTAAGGCCTTACATCAGACCCAATCCTAGAAGAACAGATGGCATACTCAAAGGAAAATGTGGTATAGGGCCTATTAAAGGGTGTGGGGTGACAACAGGGGGTGGAATGCACCTAGGACCAACAACAGCAGGAAGCCAGTATTGCCATGGCACCTGGGGGGATAGGGAAAAGACTTCTCACAGGTGGCTGTGAGATAGCAGCCACCTGGCAGGAGCCATCTATGGAATTTAGCCACCTGCAGGAGCACAGACAGGTTTGGAGGGACAGAGCCTGGAAATAAACACCCTCTCTTGCCACTGGATGAATCCACCTGAAGCCAATCAACAGAGGTGTCTAGGTGATGCCGTCCAGGTGAAGCCAGCCTCCAGGACACAGAGCAGACAGAGAAAGAGAGAGATCAGGAAGGAGGAGGGATTTGGCTAGTGGAGAAAAACCAGCACAGCCCTTCCTTTTGAGGACTCTCAGACATTCCCAAATGGTGCTCCAGACCTGCATTCTGGGAGGCACACCCTCAATAGTAAGACCCTCTGCTCTCTCACCTCATGCTTCTAAGTCAACTATCTTGTCTCTAGGCCGCCACTGCCCTAATAAGCACAGCAAAAGCTAATGGAGGGCAAAGAAATGGTTCTTATCTACAATGTCTCACATCAACAACACTTTATAGAGTAACTACTATGTGCCAGACATTTATATTCAGATAAATGAGATGTCTGTGGTCTAGGTCTTTCAGGAGTTCATGTGTGAAAAGCTGAATATAAGAGACCCGTGCTGAAAGGCTCGGTTAGGCAGTGCTATGTAGGGGAAAAGCAGCGGACTTGGTTGGGTCGGGCCACCTGGAGGGAAGTCCTGGTCCTGCTGCTCCCCCCCATGCATGACCCTAACAATTCATTCCTCCTCAGTGTCCTCTCCTGTTGAGAGAGGAGGTGGGCCTGGCTCTGGGGTTCCACCAGTGCTCAAAGGGCAGTAAATATGAGCATTCTGTGAATCTCACAGAGCAGATGGCCTGCAGTGGTCAGCAAGCCTCTATACAGGGAGTGGGCCTTAAACCGGGCAAAGAAGAATGGGCGGTACTGGGAAAGGCAGAAAGAGCAGCACAAGTAGTGGCATGGAAGCAGGAGGGCCCATGAGATTGGAATAGCAGGGCCATAATTCAAGTGTGCCTTGGAAGCCAGGTGGGTGATGGGTAGTCTCTCCGGTGTAGTAGAGTGGGGGTGGAGAGAGGTGACAAGCAGATAAGGCACCCTATCAAATTATAAACCTGCCCACCACTGAAACCCAAAACTTGTTTTCCTAACCTTTGCTTACTAAGAAGAATGAGATTCTAGAAAATCAAATAAAGCTAACTCTGGAGAGTTAACTTGGGAATCAATCGTCCTAGACTTATATTTGGAAAACACAAATCAAATTAAGTCATTCTTTTGCTCATAAGCCTTCTGTGGTTCCTTTTGCCTACAGAATAAAGTCCGAACTCCTTAACTTGGCAGGCAATCTTGCCCAGTCCCACCTGGCAAGGCTGCTCATCCCACCCTAAGCAGGCTACTTGCTAGCCCCATTTACCGTTTCCCTGAAACAAGCCTCTTCAAGCATAAACTATTTACTCATTCATCCATCAGGGATTCATGCAGCATGTATTAAGCATTTATTATGGACCAGGCCCTGCGATTAGCAAAGTGATCAAAACAAATATGGTGCTCCTTTTCTTGGCACTTGAAGTCTGGAAAAGGAGATGGGTTCCAAACAATAATTACAACTGAGATCATTGCTAGGAGGAGAAGCACAGGCTGAGGTGAGCTCTGAGATGTAACTGAAGGGCCTACCCCAATTGAGGGGTCCAAGAAAGCTACCCTCTAGGTGGCTGGAGGGTGACTTGGACTCAGCCAGGCAATGGAAGGACAGGCAGGGGGGAGGGACAGCAGGGGAAGTATCCCAGCCAAGGGGAAGAGCAGGTGTGAAGGCTGGACCAGGTTTGATGAAGCCACCCAAGCCTTCACCGGAGTGAGCATCAAGGCACATGCTGGATGTGGCTGCAGAGGTCTCCCTGCTAAAGCAGGCTGTGTTATTCTGAGGGCAATGAAATGCCACTGGGGTTGGGTAAGCACGGGAATGGCACAATTATCTCTGTCCAACTGTTGTAGAGAGGACAGAAATGTGAGGGGGAACAAAATTCTTTCTTTTGGAACCTGCTCCCAAGACCTCTCTCCATATAGCAAATGGTTTGTCTTTCCAGAGTCTACCTCTTTTAGGAGGACTTTTCCTGCCCCCATCGGGCCAAGTATCCCTCCTTCATTGGCTTCCCATCCTCACCCCACAAACTGAAAATTCCACTTTAATATCTATTACATTGTATTGTGAATTCTTATTCTATCAGTCTCTCCTCAATAGATTATCAGGGCAAAGACTGCATTGTTTTGGGTTTTGTTTTGTTATTATTTTTTTTTTCCTAAATCTTTGTGCCCTTGAGATTTAGCAGAGATCCTGGAACCTGGCAGACAGCCAATAAATATCTATTAGTTAACTGATTAAATGAATCAAATACCCAAATCTCCATGGAGTCTCCTGTGGTTGACCTCTCTTTGGAGCTGCATCCTCATACATGTACAGTAATGTCTGAATTTTTATCTCAAAGACTGACGGAGATCCTTTCATACCTGCACTGATGGATTCCCAGTGCAAGCCAGAGCCCGCTGACCCAGAGAAAGAGCTTTATGTTAGCAGGAATAAACAACACAGCTGGGGGTGCAGCGGGGCACGGACTGTTTGTTTTTGGTGCAACTCAAGTCCAAAGGAAAAAACCTTACAGTGAGACTGATACTCAACTGTGAGTGTGTTTAGGTTAAAGAGGGATGGGAGTAGGGAGTCCTTCCAGTGGCCACGAGCAAGAAAAACAAAAGGGCAGATTGCTTCGGTGGCCCAGGTTCAAGGCCAGCAACCACCACCAGCCCCTTTCATGGCCAGGCTTTCGGCTCTCCCCGTCCTGGACCACAGCACAGGGGCCCCGCATGTTCACCTACACGGGGAGGGAGACACACGCCCGGCTGCATTTACATTCCTAGGTGCATACGGTGTTTTCAAGTCCTGGGATGTGATGTTGATGAAAGACAGTTAATTCAATTTCTACGGAGAAATTGATTAATGGACTGGATTAAAAGAAGTCCCTTGTGTCCGCAGCCTTCGCCCGGCATACCAATTCTGTGTTATCTCCCTGGTTTTCTCCTTCCCTTCTCACTTGACACTTTGACAATACACACTGGGCCCCAGCGGAAAGAAGGAGGGAGGAGAGGAAAGATGAGGAGCCACAGATTAGGGCTGGAGCACACCTCTATATTTAATTAGTTCTATTAATATTTTTTAAAAAATAATAAAAGAGCCCTAGGGGGGATATACCGATCTGGGGATTGTTCTAGCAATTGACAGCTGTTCTGGAACAGGGACTCTGCCAGAGAGTCCTTCAGCCTTTTCAACTTTTTCTTCAGTGGGAAGGAGGGAAAGCACATCTCAGCTCCCTGGGAATACAGCAGAAGTCACAGCCTCCTTGAAGCACCCACTGGTGTGAGGGCAAGACCCAGAGTCACAAAAAGCCTGGAGCCTGCCCTCTCATACCTCCAGGCCCCAGGCTCCAGGAGGACACCTGGGCCAAGAAGAGCCAGGCAGCTCGCTCCTGGGCGAGGAGTTGCCTGTGCTCATATTTTCCTGTTGACATTGGTGAGAGCACTGGAAGCAGAGGTGGACCACATGGCCCCAGAGAGACCTTCCTGACCTCGGCCTTGTGGGGTTAATATTTATATCACCTTTTGCTCTCAGACTAATATTTATAAGACCCTTGCCTTTTTCACAGGCCTCCCAAATCTGTGATCAGCTTTCACTCTACATTCTGAATCACAAACCACAGCACTGACTAGGACCAAGTAAATGAAGTTTGTGCACTCCCTTCCCCTGCTCCACAAATCCATATGTTGAAGCACTGATCCCCCAGTGTGCTGATACTAGGAGGCAAGGCCTTTGGAAGAGATGGCTAGGTCAGAGGATGGAGCCCCTATAAATGAGATTAGTGCCCTTATAAAAGAGCCCCCAGAGAGCTCTCTGTCTCTACCATGTGAGGAGCCAGCAAATGGACAGCTATCTTCGAGCAAGGAAGTACACCCTTCCGGACACCAAATCTGCTAGTGCCTTGATCTTGGACTTCCTGCCTTCAGAACTGTGATCAATACATTTCCATTGTTTAAGTCACCCAGGCTATGGTATTTTGTTACAACAACCCAGATGGACAAAGACATGCAGAGAAGTTATTTTCATCCATATAAAGAAATAATAAATATGCTCTCCCTTGTGTATGCTTGATGTGCCTACTTACACAATGCGTAACTGATTTCAAGGAAATATTCCTTAGGATAATAACATGTGACAGGCACATTAGTGGGCACCACCTCTTGACTCCACCCTTCCCACCTCCCCATTAGAAATGGGATCCATCAAGTGTCTTTAATAACATAGTCCTTTGTGACTTTAGTTAAGAACAACTTGTTCTGGCTTTTGATTAATGGTGTTTGCTGTGGCTGTGCTTGTTTCCTATACCTCAGTGGCAAGAAGGGAGCCACAAGAGCTCCAGCAGGCATGGGTTGGTATGTCACTTAAAAAAAAAAAAAGTAGAAGAAGAAAAGGAGGAGAAAAAAAGAAAGAAAGAAAGAAAAAAGCTGATGAATAATTTATTCAAATGAGCCTGTGAATGTTAGACAATATTGCATTACAAAATAAATCAATTATGATTTTTTTAAAAAGAGAAAGAAATCTCAGTTTGTTGAAAAACATTGCAAACACAGGCGATTTTCTCTTTATTAAAAAAAAAAAAGAAAAGTGAAATCTCATTTAAATAAGAATCTGTTACAACAGCTACAGAGCCATTTCAGTGACTCCTTAATAGAATGCCCCCCTAAACAAACCACATCTGCCAGATGCCTGCCTTACCTTTTTCAATTAAAATTCTGCTCCTATTGTTGGAAGGTTAACTTTGAACTTACAAGGCTATGTAGCTCACTAGGGTATGGAGTTAGTTGCCTGTAAATATGCATAAATTAGCATCATTTATCCCATATGGGGTTTCTAGCAAGAACTGTGAGTACCTCTGTAAATATCTGGATGGATCGCCTTTCTTCCAATACTAGGAGAAGGAAAATACCATTCAAGAATGCTAAGAATCTCAGGGATTTACATTTTTGAGAGAAAAAAAACCCCAAGAACTTCATTTTGGCTACAGTTAAAATACAGGAGGTAGTAGAGGACGCAGTCTCTGTTTATTAAATAATGAAATCTCCATTCATTCACTCGAGAAGCTGTACGTCTTGCCTTGTCCTGTCCAGCCAGGGCATAGTCCTGAGGCAGGCACTAAAATACAGCAGTGCCGGCCATCAGAGAGCTCACAGGCATTGTCCACTGTCTGCCCCACCAGCCTGCTCTTGGCAGAGGGAAGTGCTATAAAGGGATCTCATAAATCCTAGAGATCTAGGACTCATAATTCACCCCCTTGCATTAAGCAAGGCTCTTTCCCAAGTGAGTGTTTATATAAATTACAATGTCTGGAAAGATAACTTGACAGGTAGGGATCACACCCAGAAGCAGGGATAGATGAAGGAAAGGTAAAGCTCATCAAAATAGAGGCTTTGGGGCCATCACTGAAGATAAACTTCATTTACTCTACAATCTTGCTTCAGGTGGATTGGGTTCTCTCAGCCCCTTCACAAAAGAAGTGACTCCAGATAACTGATATATTCTCAACCCTCAGAAAATCCCATCACATCGTCCTACCAATCATGAAGCCCTCATTCTGTGTCATGCATGAGAGGGTCAAGAAGTGCGTATGTGCTGAAGGAGCCTATAGAAGTGAGAGATTCAGACACAGAGCAGGTAAGTCTTGTGGCAGGGGCAGCTGGGAGGAAGCCCCTCACCTCCACCTCCGGGCATTGTCAGAGGGGAGGCTGGCACCAAGGACAGGAATGAGCCATGGCCCAGCACAGGCAGAGGTGTGGGAGGAGCAAAACACACCCCCACAACCTGCAGTGCAGGTGGATGGCTCGCTCCAGAGCTAAGCAGAAAGAATACAAAAGCAGAGGCAAGGCCTTGGAAAGGTCTTGGATGAAAGTTTAAGGGAACTGGCCCATCTCTGTACCTGGCCAACATTCTCCTCTATCTCCAAACTCTTCCATCTTGTGGTACTTCTTCACCTAGAGGTTTGTAACAACCCCCATACTTTGGTTTCCTCTCAATTTGGCTTTACCCAGAGATTCAGTGGCATGCTGGAAACCACCGAGTTGGGTCTGTGACAGATTATGTGCTGGGGAGAAGGGATGGTTCAAACAGAAAATAGGCTGGGCTCTAGAAAGCTCCCCATAGGGAGAAAGAGGCCATGATTTATCCTGGGGCATATGAGGGACAGTGAGGACTGAATGTGACCTCCCAGATGTTTCTGCACACTTGGATTGAGGTAGTACAGGCAGTCATCATTTCCAGTTAACTGACATGTGGGTGCAACAGGAGCCAGGGGTCCTTTGGTTGGGGTTTGAGGAAGGGTGTGTCCATCACAGCAGAACTCCAACCAGTGACAAGGGATGGGATCCCAGGTCTATGCTCTGGGGAAGCACAGGACAAATCCAGCAGGCCATGACCACCACCCCCACCATGGGCTGGGGTTCCTGGCCTGGGAAAACGTGGCTATGGCATTCATGTTGCAAATGAGTAGACAGGCCCAGAGAGGAAAGGGGTAAAGGGCATTGAATGTGCATATTGTTTCAATCAAACCTTAAACTCCATAAAAACATGAAACAGCCCTATTATACCTCTTTGAATATCTATATAGCTAGGCACAAAATAATAATCAGTAAAGAGATGTGACCTCATCATCTTCCTGCTTAAAATCCTCCAGCAGCTCCCCATTATTCACAGAACAAAGTTGAACCACCCTGCAATCATCTGGATTCTATCTCTCCAGCCTCAAATCCCACCCTCTTGGGCATTGTGCTCCCAGCTGCCACCCTGGACCTACCCGCTCCCACCCAAACATGCACACATGGTTATACCGACACCTCCTGCCCACACACCGTCCCTCTCTAGCCACACCTTCCAGTCAAGACCCCACCTTGGACATGCCACAATTTCTCATGCCTCCAAGCTTCGCATGAGATCATCTCTTTGTGCCAGGGACTCTCTTCCCTCCCTCAAGCAAACCTTATTGTGTTGAAAAATTCCTGCTTGTCCTTAAAGACCCAGGTCACAGGGTACCTCATGGGAATCCTCTGCTGTGCTTTGTTAACTCCTGTCCAACAAATGCCTCTATCACACTATTTATCAACCTGTGCAGCAAGCAGTGGTGTTCTTAACTGTTCTTCCTCCACAGATTTAGTAAAACAACTGGAGCTATGGTTTTCATCTCTGAATAAGCATGGTGATGAATGAATGAATGAACGAATGAATGAAGTGCACAAACTTGAGCTGCATTGAATAGTCAAGGTTCAACAATCATGTATCATATGAGAGAAGCCAAAACTGCTCACCCATGTGTCTGGACCCAAATGTCTACCCCCACCCCCCAGCCCCATTCTCTGGCCTTTCTCAGGGGACTCTTGTGTTTGTGAACAGAAGTAGAAGGATTACAGAGTCATCATTCTGCCTCAGCAGCAGTCCAGTCCTGGATGCTCAAGTACTAAACTATATCCTAAAAATGAGTTTGAATGCTCAGTCTATTCCCACTGGCCTTAGCTGCCTGCAGGCTTAGCAGAGGACCCCAAGCCTGCAATACTGAGCTCAGATTCTATTATGGAGAAGGATGCAAACATTTTCAGAATAAATAACATAGAGAAATAAAAGAAATCTTAAGGGGGTCCTTAGGGAAGGATGGGTCACTTTATCTAGAGAGCTTTTCTCCAGATTTGGAAGGAGAAGAAGGAAGGACTATGACATGATGGAGCATTCCCCACATGGCAAGTGCCTTCACGTATGTTCCTCATTAAACAGTCCTCACCACGAGCCTGTGAAGGCAGCCAATTCTCTTCCACAGACGAGGAAGATGAGGCTCAGTGATCCACAGGAGATGATCTCGGGGCACAACTATGCAGCAGGAGCGCCAAAATTCAAACCTACGGGCAACTCCAAAGTCTAAGGAAAATGAATCTTTTCTTGCCAAGAATATGGCTTTGCCAAGTGACAGGCTGCAAAGGGACCCTTTATTAAGATACAACAGCACTTCCCAGAGTTTTGTCTCAGCCAGGACAGCCTCCAGGTGGATAAAACAAGCTGGAGCAAGTGGCTTTGGTATCATTCTCGCAAGGACCCTCACCGCAGAGGCTCTTGCATCCCTTGGCCTGCAGCTGCCACTTCACTGGCCGCAAGGAACTCTTACCCATCTTTAGAGCACTGTTCAAACATTGCTACAAATGATGACTTCAGTTCCTCCTTGAACAACTGAGGCAATTGGAATATCCAAAAAGACTTTGCCAGCTAGTACAGGAATATAGCCAAGAAAAACAGGAAGCATAAAAACATGTGGAGACCAAGGAATCGGCTTCTAATTCTGCCAGAGTGAGTCCATATCATGGCTTACAGATCTGTCCCTTTAAGGGAATTCCAGGGAGCACCTACAGGCAAGTAGAGGCCAGGGGGTCTCAGGGAAGAAAGGAATGACCTGGAGCACCCCAGAACACAGAGGACAGCATATCCAGCTCAAGGATGAGGCAGGCCCAGGGCAGTAGTCCCTGGAACAGAGAGAAAGGCCCAGGGTCAGAGCAGCTGATGAAGGCCCTCCAAGCCCTTAGGACTGGTGCCAATGATGCAAAAATACAGGCCTCATCATGTCCCCCTGAACTTAACATCCTCTGTCCTTCCCCATCACCTTACTGTGCCTAGAAGCCTAGGATATCCCCTTCGTATTAGCAGGGAAGCAGGACCTGTAGGATGTGTGTACATGTGTGCATACATGCATACCTGTGGGTCAAGAGAGATTCATTACAAGGAATTGGCTCATGTGATCATGGAGGCTGAGAAGTTCCATTATCTGTAGCCATCAGGCAGAGACTCAGGAGAGCCAAAGGTATAGTTCTAGTCCCAGGTCAAAGGCCTCGGAACCAGAAGAGCTAAAGGTGCAAGTTCCAGTTTAGAAGCCAACAGGCTGGAGATTCAAGGAGAGCCAATGTTTCAGTTCAAGTCCAAAGGCAGAGAAAGCTCTAGCTCAGAGATAGGAGGACTCTCCATACTCACTGGAGGTCAGCCTCTTTGTTGTATTCAGACCTTCAGCCAACTGGGTGAGGCTCACCCATGTTAAAGAGGGCCATCTGCTTTCCTCAGTCTGCTGATTCAAGCATTAATCTCATCCAGAAACACCCAGACACACTCAGAATAATGTTTGACCGAGTATCTGGGCACCTGGTGGCACAGTCCAGTTGACACAGAATTAGCCATCACACTCCAACTTTGCAGCTGCCTCTCTTCCCACTCCCACAACTCACATCCCCTGACCAAGGCACCTGGTCTCAGACCTCTGGTCTTTACATACATGTTTCCCTATCTGGGATACTCTTCCCTCCATCCTCTCCCCATTGAACTCCTACACATACATCAAGACCCAGTCCATGCGTGGCTTCCCTGGCTCATCAGTCTGTCTTGCCCCTGTGATGTCAGAACAGATAAGTTCAGTTCAACAAGCCTTCATTAAAGACTTCCTACACTATGTGTTGTAGACTGAGAAATAAGCATGAATTAGGATGGGTCCCCTGTTTCCTCTGTGTCTATAGTAATAGAAGAAAAAGTCATGAATGAGAGTCATCTAGCCTAGCCTGATGAGGTGAGTGGGGAGGGCTCTCTCTGCAGGAGATGATTAATGACCCGAGTCTGGAAGTGAGAGTAAGGACAATGAGTAGGAACAAAACTGGCATTTCAAACTTGGAAAGTAACACAAACTTGTTATGAGCCCACCTGTCTGCAGAAAAGCACAAACAGGTGTAGCAAGTATATAGGGCAAGATAAAAGAGGCTCTTGGGGCAGATGTTGATGCTAGACTCAGGTCATGCAGACACTTATAAGCCATGCAGAAGAGGCTGGCCTTTCTCCCAGCACAGATAAGGGCAAGGCCTTATGCACGCTGTTGTTTAAATATTTATCCTACTGAACTTTAGGATCTATCCATTTAAGTGCCTTCCTCATGAGAATGAGTTTCTTAGGAACAAGGAAGTTGTCTTAGTCACCCTATTGCCCTACCACTCAGACCAGCACCCAGTACAATTGAGTTTTCAATAAGGTTTTTATGCAATGGATGGATGGATGGATGGATGGATGGATGGATGGATGGGTGGATGGGTGGATGGATGGATGGGTGGATGGATGGATGGATGGATGGATGAGTGGGTGGAGACAGTGGTCTTATTTGGTCTTTGCAGAAATGTAAGGAGATAAGTAAGGGAGTAGTTCCCATTTTACTGGTAGGGAAACTGAGGCTCAGGGAGTCAAATGATTTTCCCAATCTCCTGCACATGTTTCTGTCCAAGTCCCTGCCCAAGATTCCTCCTTGGAAGACATGCTGCCCCTCTGCAGGAGAGACTCAGAAGGCAAGCAACTGCCACAGGCCCTGGCCTGGCACCTGCCCACCAACCCAAGGCTGGTTCCCAGCAAGCTTCTGCACAGGAGATGCAGCATCCACCATGATCAAACTATTTTAGGAGAGACAGGATCTCTGGGCTGCCCACTACTGCCTTTTCCTTTTAGAGACTAAACGGCAGAGCCATGAACATTCCAAAAACATTAAAGGTTTTTCCAGGATTTTTCTTAATCACATATTTGGGTTCCTTTTCCAAAACAGGTGGATTTTCATTAAGTTTAACCCCGTTTTCTTCCTTCTTCCCAAGTAGCATTTCCTTTCTCTGTTAGCTACACCTGCTTGTATCACGTGATCTTTCTCCTTCTCTTTCTCCTTCCTTTTGTCCTCTTTCCCATCCCCCCTTTTTTCTCTCTGTCCCTCTCTAGTGTAGTTACCCCCATTGGGCTAAGTTTGCCTTTTAAAACCTCTGGTTCTGCCCTAGCATTTGCCTGACCCTGAAGGAGCCATCCAGAACCCTGGCCGTGACTTCACCATCCCCTGGCTGCCCCTTCCAGAGCTGAGTACAGCCAGGGAGGGAGGGGCCGTTTGCAGGCAGTGTTGCAAGGGAGCAGTTTATGCAGCCTGGTCTCCTTATTTCATCTAGTGGAACTGGCCATGTAATTAACTCCTCTCAATGGAGACTACTGGTCCCCAAGCTCCCTTTATACTCAGAATTTTACATTTCAAGGACGTTCCAGAGCCCACATCTGCTCCAACAGCATGTGCAAGCTACATTCCTGCCACCTCTCAGAAGGACCAGGGTTTGAAATCAGTATCTGCTCTTCCTAACCCAGAGTTTCCTGCCCCAGGGTCTAGCCCACCTGAGTGGAGCAACTTCTCCCCAGCTTACATCCAGGGCCTCTACCCAAGTCAAGACAGAGGAGGCAGCCAGAAGCAGCACAGTGTAGTGGAGAGCAGGAAAACAAAGGACTTCAACTCACAGAACTCCCACCCCACCCACTGCAAGCCCCTGCACATCTCAGAAATGGAAATCTTTGGAGTCTTATATTTTCTCTCTTGCAGAGCTCCCAAGAAGACCAATTCCCCCTTTTTGGTCTCTACTTCCTAGATTAGGAATATTTCTTTGTTCTTTTTAGCCTTAAGGGCTCGATATGAACGTGCAAGGACTAACAGGGGGTAAAGATCTGAGCAAAAGAGTTTAGGGAAAGGGGAGAGCCATGAAGGGCTATGATTGTTTCAGTTTAAAATCATGCAGCTTTGTTCTCGGCATTATTTTTTTTATTGGAATTGTACTTTGTTATCGTGCCCTTCGAAAGACAAAACAGGAGGCATACTGTGCTCTATGCATAATAGCGGTGAGTTTGAAGATGTCAAAGTTAACCCTTCAGAAGGATCCATTTCAAGGCAGAAAAGCTGTGCTCTCCTACTAATGTAGGACGTGAGTAGGATTATGATCTTATATGTGTATGTGAGGGACCTCCTTGTTTTCCCTCACTCCCACTGGCTTCTCTACAAACATAGATGAAGCATGTGACAGAGTCATGGCTTCTGCACCTGCAAGAAATCCTGGGGTGGGGGCTCAAGAGACCATTCTTTCTAGAAGAAGGATCCCTTTCTCTCCCACCCTGTCACATCCCTCAGGCAGAGGAGGACAGTGGGCAAAGAGGTGCCTGAGAGCCTGCCCAGTCCATCTACTTACAGGAGCTTCAGACCTCCTTCCCCACTTATTTTCCTCTTCCCTTCTCTAAAGTCTTATGCCACAGTAAATTCTTCAAAGGCCAAACAGTGCTTGAAAATACCCCGAAGGTGGATAACTAAGCTGGTCCACTCATAGAGCCCTGCAGGTCACCTTTGGTTCATATCTGTCAAGCTTCTGAATCCCTAGAAAAATCTATGTCAGGGAGGCTTCCATGGCCAGCCAGAGAAAACATTTGCCCATCTCAGTGCAGTGACAGTAATATCCATCACCCTGTCATTCCAGGCCCATCCGTGGAAATGACTGGGAGTCATGTTTCAGGACTGAGAAGGGTTCTACGTCACAGCACAGGCAGCTCAGGAAAAAAAACACTAAGGGGAGAAGAAGAAGGAAGAGATCAAGTCTCCTCCTACCCCTTTCAATGTAATACTTATTTTGGAAACGAGTTACAGGGGGGGAAGATATAAAGAATCTTTGTAGTTGTCATTTGCTTGTTCCATATCTACATATAATAACAATAATATCTTGCAACTTTATTTTATATATGTAAATGTGTATATATAATATATATTTACACACACATATATACATACACATACAGATAAAATAGACATGGTCTTTAATCTGCTGTTGCACATTCTGAACCTCTAGGATGAGGATAGTATATATATCTCTATTATTTTACAGAAAAAGAAACCAAGCTAAAGATAATAAACATGGTTTACCAAAGTAACAGATTTACCTGATGGCCAAACTAGGTATCCTGGTTTCCGCTGTAAATACACACACACACCCTCACCACTTCCTCAGCCAATGAAAGCAACACTCACTTTCCAGTCTGTAGCTCTCCTGGGCAGCCCAGGGGACAGTATGTGGTCTGGGTCTAGAAATCCAGAGGCAAAAGAAAATAGATACGGATAGTCAGAGAGAAATACAGAAAAGAAAATAGGAAACCAGGACTTGGAGATCAGAGACAAATTCCTACTGAGTTATTAATGGTGAATCATGCTACTCCTCCCAGGGGCATTGGCTTCTAATCAGCAAGTAAATTTTCTATGTCATTGTTCATTGAATATCTATCATGTATCAGGCCAGTGTTGATCAATATGGGAAAACATGGATGAATGGAGTATATTTTCTAGTCTCAAGGTCATTCTAAAGAAGAAGACAGATACTACTTAGACAAAAAACCACTAATTGTCCCCCTTATATTAATCATCTCCCTCTTTCTTAGAAGTACAATTTTGGTTTTAGCTGGGATTAAAGACCATATTTCACAGCTTCATGTCAAACTTGAGCCAAAGGAATAAGCTGACGAGATGTGTGCAATTTCTAAAGAATATGCTGAAAAGAAAGGAATGTGTCCTTCCTCCTTCCAGCTGGCTGGAATGTGGATGTGAATGCTGGGCCTCCAGCAGCTACCTTTGACCTTGGGGTGACTTCTGGAATGGAATGTGTGCACAAAACCCAACAAGTCTAGGCCTTGAGGCGGGGATGGGGGTACACCTCACTATCCCCTCACAACTTCCAGGTTTCCTGTATGAGGGGAAAAGTTCTACCTGCTTAAGATACTATTACTTTAGAGCTTTCTGTCATATTCAGTGAAATGTAAGCTTAATTAGTCAAGCACCCAACAGACAAGTCAGACTCTAGTAAGAGCTAATAGCCTTCTCAGGAGTGCACAGTGGAAAAAAAAAATTAAAAAAAAAAAAAAAAAGGAGTGCACAGTGGGAGCAGAGCAAGGATCAATGGACTCTGCCCAGGCAGGTTAAAAAAAGAATCACAGAAAAGATGTGTGAGTGAGTCTTTAAAATGAAGTAGGGCTTCCTCTGGTAGACAAGAAGGATGAAGCATTCCAGGTAGGGGAGCAGCATCAGGCAAGTACAGGTAGGGGAGCAGCATCAGGCAAGTACGGAGACAGGAAAGCACAGGGTTTCCTTAAGGAATGGGAAGTACCTGAATGCTGGTGAATTCCTTGAGGGGGTAGGGGCCTCCTCAGGGCCACCAGTCCTTCCAGGCACTGCTTATGGGTACACCTTCAATCGCCAGCACCCCTGCTCACTCCTAAGTAATTACACTCCCAGTGCCTTTCTGTCTTGCAGCTGTTCCCACCAGCTGTTGTGACTGTTCTCACTATACCCCTCCAGTCCATGGGGAACAGGCTCTGGGAAGGGAGGGGTGGGGGACTCCAGGGAGAGCTATTAAACACCTGCTGGGCCCCATCAGCAAGGTTTAGGAAGATCATTTCTGGGCTTCCAGGTAATTTGGGTCTTGCAAGGAAAACTACTGCTTTCACAACCACTGCAAGAACTAGAGTCTGAAACCCAGAAAACAAGGGTTCCATCCCTGTGTGAGTGACCTAATGCTGCATAACAAGCTACTCTGAGACCCAAAGGATTAACACGACAACAATCTGTTACTTCTCATGATTCTGTGGACTGGCTGGACTTAGCTCCCTGTGTTGCTGGCTAGAGTTATGCACATAGCTGTAGTCCTAAGGCAGCTCAACTCCTGCTGGATGATCTGAGGTGGCCTCACACACCTGACTGGTGGTTAGTTCTGCTGTGAGGTAAGCCCCCCCAACACACACACATAACTTCCTCAGAAGGATAGCCATACTTCTTTCCAAGGTGACTTATGCCCCCACAAGGTGGGGGAGGGTAGGAGGGAAGTAGGCTGCAAGTTTTCTTCCACCTTACTCCATTGGTCACAACAAGACATAGGGCCAGCTTAGATTCAAGGAAAGAGGAAATAGACTCCACCTCTTATTGGAAGAAATGGCAAAGTCCCATTGCAAGACAGTAAGAAATCATGCACAATGGGAGGATTATTGTGGCCATCTTAAGAAAGAATCTACCATTTGACCTCAATGATTCATATTTCTTGAATATAACATGCAAAACACATATACCTCTGACCCCCAAAGCCTAATCCCACTATAGTATATGCTTAAAGTTCAGAATCTTATCATTATCTGAATCAGATCTAGATATGGATGAGAATCCTTACATGCAATTCCTTAGATGGGAACTAAAAGACTAGTTATTTGCTTCTACACTGCCAACATACAATGTGCCCAGGGATGATAGCCACCAATACCAACTTCCTTTCTTTCTTCCAGCCTCTACTAATAATCTCTTTGCTATCCTTCCAACCTCTGCCAGTCACATGTTTTAAGATTAGTTATGATAATTATTCACTCTAGGTACCAATTTCTAGAGGCTAAAAAGTTGGTAATTCATGTTACGTAGAAGTAGAATGCTTGGCAAAACCATGTACTATGATGCTGTGGAAGGTAGAAATGATTCCTAATTGTATTAGTGTTCTTAAAGAAACATAAATAATAGGAGATATATATCTATATTTGAAGACATTTATTAGGAGGAGTTGGCTCATGCCATTATGGAGGCTGAGAAGTCCAACAATTCACTGTCTGCAAGATGGAGACCCAGGAAAGTCCATAGTATAATTCTAGTCCAAGCCTAAGGGCCTGCAAGCCAGCAAAGCCAGTGGTATAAATCCCAGACCAAGGGAAAGAGAAGACAGATGTACCAGCTCATGCAGACAGGCAGAAAATAAAAAATGGCGAATTCTTCCTTCCTCCACTTTTTTGTTCTATTTAGACCCTCAATGGATTGGATGAGGCCTACCAATACTGGGGAGGACAATATGCTTTACTAAATTCACCGATTAATTTTAATCTCATCTAGAAACATCCTCACAAACATATCTAGAAATAATGTTTAATCTGGGCACCCCTTGGCCCAGTCAAGTTGATATATAATACTGACCATCACACTAATGAATTTGTGGATCTAGTTAAAGAAATTTCTGGGCAGAGGGTAGAAAGTGCCATTTAACTTTTTTTTAACTGCATGAAGTACATGAAGGGAGAAATGAGCTAAATAAGGAATAATTTTCTGTTTTCAAGAAGAATTTAAATAAAATATAGAGAGCTCAAAGTAGCCTCTTCAGCCAGAAAAAGCCTCTGGAAGTAAGAAATGTCCTCAGACAAAAGATCAAATCCATAAAACCCCTTGTTTAGAACACAGGAAGATTGAAGACAATGAATTAGATAGACGTTTTTCAACATGACTAAAGGATTTCTAAGAACTCATAGTACCAGGAGTTCCAAAAATTCACAATACCGTGACTCACAGCCCAAGAAAGAGAGAGGTCTGCCTCAGAAGAAATGTTGGTTGTGGCATTTACCAAATAGAGTGGACAATAATCTCATACACGGAAAGCTCACAAAGTCTTTAAAGGAACTGTATTGGTTCTTACAAATAAAGGGACAGTTCAGAATGAGAAGAGGCCTCTGCCCCTATTCTAACTTTCTATAGGCAGGAAGCAGATTGAAAAGCTTCTCAACTAAGAGCATGAGCCACTTCTTCCAGAAAAGGAAGAACATCTCAGAGCATTGAGCCAGTAATCCAAAGGACAGAACCAAAATGCAAAGGATGGAGACAAGAGCTAAGAAGATCAAGGAATGAGAAGACCACTCCAAGGGAGCAAAGGTGGGCCCTGACTAAAAGGAAATCCTGTGCTCCTGGAGCTGGGGGAATTGGTAACGTGTTTGTACCTGAGTTTCAGGGTTTCTGTGAGCCAGTGTAAGCCTCCTATTCTCTATCTCTTGTCTGGAATGTCTGTCTACTATGACTGTCCTTTCTCTGCCTCTCTATTGTTTGTTGGCACATTGTATACTGGGTGTGTGAGTGGCGGATAACTTGTCTTTTTAATTTGCAGTTCTCTTCATCACTAGTAGCCCCATGGGTGCAGCAAAACACAGGGACCTCATCTACATCTGGATCTCATGCAAAACACAAGATCAAGGACAACTCCTCTGATAGTATGATGGGATGAGGCTTTAGAAGTTTTCTGAATGGAATATGGTGGAAGTGACATTAGGGACTTTCTGGGTCCAGGCCTTAAAACATCTCACAGCTTCTATTTCATCCTCTCAGAACCTCAAGTCTTCATATAAAGAAATCCAAGCTACCGTGATGGAGAAGCCAAGCAGTGAGAATCCCAGCCACCAACCAACACTAACATAGTTTAAGAGGAAAACTCCACTGTCAGAGTGAAGCTATCTTGAAGGTTGAATGCAGCTACATGAGTCAGTGTAGGCAAGAGCAGAAGACCTGCCAGCCAATCCACAGAATCATAGGAAATACGAAATAGTTGTTTTGGTATAAGCCACCAAGTTTTGGGGGTGGTTTATCACACAATACTTACCTAATTCTCCTTCCCATTTTAGAGTGTAACTCTGTGGATGAGGCAGAAAAATAGTAGATACAGAATGCCATTAGTGGAAAGGGACTCACGTACTAACAGAGAAGATTTCATAATTTATCTCTTCCTGGTGGACTGGGAAGACTCCACGTAGTCCCAGTAAAGTCAGAAATAGTCCAACACTCTCATTTTACAGATGAGGAAACAGATACAGAAAATATATCTGAAGGATTTTTTATTCTAATAACTTATGGGCCCAAGTTTATGGCAAATCCAGGACTAGAACCTCAGATTCTAACTTCTAATCGAGGACTCTTCTTGGTAACCACATGGTCTTAGCCAAGAAATTCCTCCACTGGAAAAGTGGAGTATTGAAAGATTGTCCATATGTCCTTCACCACTTCAAAATATATTTGACTGAAGCTCATCTAAAATCCAACAAACATTGGTTTAAAGAAGTGGGGTTCATTTCTTCAGGTAATAAGATGTTCAGAGGAGGCAGTGCAGGGCAAGTTCAGCTGCTAGAAATTGTCTCTGGGAAACTAAAATTCTTCCTCCTTTTTGCTTTATCATACTTAATGTAGAGCTTTCATTCTCCTTCTCTGCAAAAATGGCCACACTTTTGATACTGTTTCACCATCACAAAGCAGAAATTAAAGGGATAGGATAAAATATAAGACAAAATCTTTATTCTTACAAGACTTGCTGTTTTTAACCAAGAATGGAAGCTCTCCCTGGGACTTCTGCCAACACCCAGTTGTCCAGAATGATGTCGCATGGCCACCTGATGACAAGAGAGCCTAGAAATTTAGGTATTTTGCTTTCTAGAGTCTATCAGACAACGAAGAAAGGTAAAATTGGTCTTGAGTGAACCAACCAGTAACTGTCATATGTGTTCCAAAAGAGGGAGCCCAAACAAACAAACCAGGGAGAAGAACAGGTATGGTGCTACTACCCTAATCCTCTATATCTTCATTTCTTTCTCATTATGGAACCCACCTGTGGCTGGCCAGGCTTTTTGGATGACTAGCATGGCCAGTCTCCAAAAGGGAGGGGAGGATACACATAGAAACATCCAGAGGCACAGACATCTGAGAAAGGCCTCTAGGATGTACAATATTAATGCCCTTGTGGATTCATGAAATCCGATGCATTATGCATATGCCAATAAATCATCATTATGTTGGGAGTAAGCAAAGAGAACACTAAATTTAGAATAAATTTCAAATTAACCTAAATTATACATGCCTGGCAAATGGGACCCTTTTGTGAAGCAAGAAGCTGTGTCTATCTGGAACATTCAGCCCAGGTCTCTGGGGCAGAATACAATTTAAAAGGAACACTCCATCGTCAGAGCTTTGTTCCTCACATCATTCTCTAACAATCCCTATTCAGCATCCAGTGGCCTAACTGGATCCAATCCCCCATCAGTGCCGTTTAGGAGAAGCTCAGAAACTTCTGTTCCTTGGCATATGGTTAACATGTGTGAATATAGAGATGAAGTGTTACCGGAGGGACAGATAGAAGCTGAAGAAAGATCTACTATAAAAACAAAAAAGGAAGAAGACAGCCGGCTGGGGAGCCAGCAATCATCATTGTATAGTTAATGAGGCCAACAATGAAAAAGCACTGAGCTCTGGATGAAGACTAGAAATTAGCCATGTTCCAGCCCAGGGAGCTCAGGCCTGACTTGGAGGCCAGTTCTGGGACAGAGGCTCAGGTCCAGGAGAATAAAGAACCACCATATCTTCTGATGACCCTTATCTGGCCCTTGGAGTTGACAAGTCACAGTCACCTGGAAAATCTGGCTGTGTAGAGAGTATCACTTCTAAATTATAAACTTGGATGTCTTGAGGCATGCAGGTGTCCTGCCTCTCAATTCCCCTCAGTACCTCCACTCTCAGGAAGCTGCCATAACCTACCGTCAACTAAATAGTACTACTTGCCCAGCTGCAAGCCAGACAATGAACCAGGAGGGCTACTAGAAAGGCTTCAGGCCTCATCTTCTCTTCCAGGAGCCAGCAGTCCAGCTGGGGCAGCCAGACACATAATGTGCAAAGATAATTAAGAGTGAGCCAGTGGAAGTAACACTGCCCAGGTCAGGAGACATGACTTCTCATCTAGCTCTGTTGCTAATTGGCCATATGATCTTGGAAAGGTCAGACCCTCCACCTCCCTGGACCTCAGTTTCATTATTAATAAAGTATGATGGCTTAACTAGAATCATTGGTTTTGAGACTTTGTTTAAAAGTAGGACCATTTTTTCCCCCAAAGGGATGTTTTCCAGGAAAGCAATATTTAAAAAAAAAAAAAAAAAAAAAAAACAGAGAAAAGTGAAGCTGATCTGTTTGAAGCAGCAGAAGGAGCCCAGAGCTGGGATGCCACAGTCTCCCCAGAATATGGTTTAGAAAACACTGAAATAGGGTTCCTCACAGCTCTGAGTGGTCTGTAGGTCCACCAGGCTTGCTATAATGCAAAACGCATGTGCTAAGTACATGGAATAGCCTGGGGCTACTGCATAAGGTCAGCGATCTAACCTGCAAATAAGCTGAGCAGAACAATATTCTGTTCCAGGTCCAAAGATTTAGAATGGCACTAACCAATTACCAATAGATGCAGTATCCAGCTTTCCAGCTTCACCCAGCTTAGTTGATAAATCTGTGGGTGAGAGATTTCCCATTTTGGAAGACTGTCCTTGCTCCCAGGTCCTAGCCTGCTCCTGTGTCAGGTTCTCTTCAACTACCCCAGAGCAGTGCTGTACAATATAACTTTCTTTGGTGAAGGAAATATTCTGATTCTGTGCTGTGAAATACAACACATTTAGCCATCCTTCACCATATATTGCTATTGAGCACTTAAAATGTGGCTATTTTGACTTAGGAATTTGATTTTTTTAATCTCATTTCATTTAAATATAAACAGCCACATGAAGCTAATGTCCATGATATTAGACAGTGTAACCCTGAAGGATCTGTATCTCCTTTTCAATTCCACCTTCTCCTCACCTAATCTAAATCAAATTATCACTGAGAACCCCACTTGGAAAATAGTAATTTGGGTGCTGTCCCCCAGTCTTTACTCCCAGGGCCAACTGAGTTCCCTAGCCCCTGGCTACACCAAGTATGGTCCTCAGACTAGCAGCATCAGCATCACCTGGAGCTTATGGAAAGGCGGATCACAGACCCCACCCTATACCTACTGTGTCATAATCTGGATTTTAACAAGAACTCCAAGTGACTTTTAAGTTAGACAGAGCTCATGAGGACCCTGAGGTCCAGAAAACGTTCACATGGCCAAGAATGGGTTGAAATCACATTGTCTGATTTAGATTCAGTGGACAGCTTACAGATTCTCTTTATTTATCTGTCCTTTGTGCCTGCCCAGGAAGAGCCATTATCAATTTTTTAACAGGAGTCATTTAGTCTCCCAGACTGCCTGCTTACTCATTACCCTTAAACTGTTAACACTTCAGTCCAGACATTAATGAAGCTATTTAGCATAAACAGAAGGCAGCATCCGGCCCCCAACCTGGAGTTAGTATAGCTAGACCAGTGGTTTCCAACCTCACATGGACTTCAGAGGCTTTGCAAACATTTGATTCTTGTTATAAATATATATACATATATATTAATACGTTAAATGCATAATGCAAAATAGCAAGAACATTAAAATGTGCAACATAATAAATTTTAGCACACAGAAGACCTCCACCAAGTAAATTTGTGATGCCAGGTTAAATCATCTTTGTTTAGACCTCAGAATAATTTCTGCCATCTGTGGCAAATATTTAAACTTCTGGTGAATGTGTCATTGATTAGGAATGTGGTTTTGCTCTGGGGTCTTTTCTCGTGTTTTTTTTTTTTTTTAACTTAGATCTCCACATGTGTCATTTTGTGAGGCTGTCAGAGAAAACATGTTGTGGGTGCATAGGTGGGCAGTGACCAGTTCAACACAGGGCAAGGCTCAGAGTGTGCTATCGGGAGTGTCCTCTCCCTCTCTCCACACAATCTTCAGGCAATCACCAGTGAAAAGAGACAAAGAGACTCACAGCATCATATGGTGATAGTTTAAGTGCTTACAATAATTTATGTGTGATTCTTAATTGGTATTTTGGGTCGTTTTTATGGAGGTGAAATTTGCATACAATAAAATGCACAGATCTTAACAGTTTAATTGATAGTTTTGACAAACATACACAGGTCTGTGGAAACATCACCCAAATTAAGTATAGAAGATTTCTGTCTATACTCAATTTCTCTCATGCCCTCCTCTAGTGGATCCCCATCTCCACATGCCTGATTTCTATTATGGTAAATTAGTGTTGGGTTTTTTTTTTTCTGTTCTTGAACTGCATTTAGATGGAATCACACAATATGTACTTGTTTGTGTCTGCCTTCTTTCACTCAGTATATTTTTGAGACCCACCCTTGTTATTAATATAGACCCATGAGCATTTCTTTTTCAATGCTGAGCAGTATTCCATTATGTGAATGTGTCACTTTTTCTTTATCCATTCACATGTAGAAGGGGGACTTATGGGTTGCCTTCAGTTTGGGGCTACTATGAATAAAGCTATTATTCATGTATAAGTCTTTTTACAGACATGTGTTCTCATTTTTTTGGATAAATATCTAGAAATGGAATTTCCGGGTCATAGGTAAGGTGAGACTCTAACCCTATAAGAAACTCCCATTTTACCAAAACCAGTTGGAACACTACACTGGCAAAGTATGATAATTCAAGTCAGTCCACATCCTTATGAGCATTCGGTGTTGTCAAATATCTCTTTTATCTTTTCTCCTATGTATAAAGAGGCTACTAGATACATTTGATGGTTTTGGTTTTTGGTTGTGGGGCATATTTTTTCTCTGCTTATTTTCCATATCTTCCTTTATCAAGTTTCTGCTTGAGTCTATTCATTTCTTGGAGTCTTGCTTGTCTTTTTACTCTTGATCTATTGGGTTGTTTTTTTTTTTCATTTTTTATTCTGGATACAAGTTCTTTGCCAGATATGTATTTTATGAAAATTTTCTCCCAGTCTTGCCTTTTAAATTTCTTAATGGAATGTTCACGGGCTTTTTATTTTGAAATATGCAAATTGTGTTATATACTGTTAGTATTTCACTTTGATATAACAACTTCCTACACTCCACCTTCTAAGCCTTGGAGCTCTTTTTTAAAAAAGTAAATAAAGTCAGGCATTGGGAGAAGGAGAGGAGGATGAATAGAGCACAGAGGATCTTTAATGCAGTGAAACTACTCCGTATGATATAATGGTGGATACATGTCATTAAACTTGTATCGAAACCCATAGAATGTACAACACCAGGAGTGAACCCTACTATAAACTATGGACTATGGGCAGTAATAATATGTCAGTGTAGGTTCATGGATTGTAACAAATGGACCTCTCTGGTAGGGTTATTGATAATGAGGTAGGCTGCTGGGAGGGGGCCAAGGGATGTATGGGAACTCTGTACTTTCAGCTTAGTTTTGCTGTGAATCTTAGACCATTGCTAAAAAATAAAGTCTATATTTAAAAATAAATAAAATAGGGGCACCTGGGTGGCTCAGTCAGTTAAACATCTGCCTTCACCTCAGGTCATAACCCCAGGGTCTTGGGATCAGCTGGCCCCCAGCTCCTTGCTCAGGAGGGAGTCTGCTTCTCCCTCTCCCTCTGTACTTCCTGCCCTACTCATTCTCTCTCTCTCTCTCTCTCTCTCTCTCTCTCTCTCTCAAATAAATAAATAAAATCTTTTAAAAATAAATAAATAAATGCAACCATTACCATTTGCAAGCATGTATTCATGTAAACATAGATTTTATAACTATTCCCATTTACCAATTTTATAAGTAAATGATTAACATTTTCCAATAAAGCAGTACTTTATACTTTGTATATGTCATAACTTCCTACTATACTTTATTTATCTTAAAGTCTGTTATTAAAACAAAGAAAACATTTTTTAAGAAATCTAAAAAAATATAGATATGCAGAGACTACTGTGTTATTCAGTCCACTCTGATTTGCTGTAAAAAAATATATTCATTCTCTTTATGCTTGCAATTCTCTGATCAACCATCAACCAGATAAAAACACTTCTATACTTATGCACACTCTACCTCACCATGTAATTCAATTATAGAACACGAAGTGGCAAATGTTCCAGGAGGCCCCTGGAATCCCAATCAGTTTGTATGGTTCTTGTGTCCTTGGATCCTTTATTAAGTCATTCAATGCCAGTCATTTAGAACCTAAAGAGTCCCTGAAAGCCTCAGCAAGGGCAACTACTGAGTCCCACACTTCCAGAACTTCTTACCAGGAAAGATGAGCCCTCCTGGCTGAGAAAACCTGTTTCAGCTAACAGCACTAACTCAGTGCTTTGGGGATGCATTGATCATAGATCAAAAAGGGGTAAAAGCAGTCCTCAGCCAAATTTTGGGGGTCTCCTCTCTCAGAAATCTCCCATGACCTATTGAAAATTTAAGCTCCCAAACAGAAAAGCTGGCTTGTTTGTGTGTGTGTGTGTGTGTGTGTGTCACAGGTATATTCTAAAATCAAACGAGAGAGCAGAAATTGAATGTGGGCAATATTACTATTGCAAATTCCTTAAATTTTCTACATTGTACAGTGTTTAGAGAATGTAGCTCTGTACATTACTACATAATTACAAATGGATAATAAATCTACACATCATTTTTATACATATGGGTATATGTACATCACATACATCTATATTATGTATAAATCACATATAAAACTTTATATATACAATACAAAGTGATGGTGCAGAGGATGTGGAGCAGTGGAAATTCTCATACCTTGTTGATGGCACCATAAATTGGTACAGCCATTGTGCAGTTTGGTATTACCCAGTAAAGTTGAATAGGCACATATCCTATGTCCCAGAAAGACCCCTTCTATGTACAAGCCCTAGATAAACCTTGTACTTCTACACCAGGAGCCATGAAAGAGTGTTCACACTAGCACTGCTCATGGTGGTAAAAAAAAAAAAAAGTAAGACACACAAATGTCTGTCAACAGTACAGTCAGTGAGTGAATGGTGGAGTACTCATGTAATGGAATAGTAGGCAGCAATAAAATGAACTGACTATAGCTCACAAGCCCATTGAGAAGCAAAAGAGAAAAATCACAAAAAAATACTTATAACCCCATTTATATAAAGTTCAAAGACACACAAAACCTAACAATACAATATTTAGAGATATCTGAATAGACAGAAAGACTATAAAGGAAACCAAGGTAATGTTATTACGAAAGTCAGGATAGTGTTTGCCCTGGGGGAAAGGACGGAATGTTTTGGGGAGGGAGACTTCATGAGATGCTTTTTTCTTCTTCTTTAGGTTGTGTGTATGTGTGTGTGTGTGTGAATGTGTGTGCTAGCCTCTATACTTTGACATATTTTACAATATAACATATATAGCAACGCATAACGATGCTTCCATATAAGCTCCAACTTTACAAGACTATTTTTACACACTAGAATAACCTGCAACCAAGGCACAGCTCACACTCTGGGATGTATGAGGAAGGAAACCCTAAGGATAACCAAGAAAGTAGCAGTTCTATAAGTTCACTATACACATGAGAGGCCTTCACAGTTACAGGAACCCTGGTCTGCATAGCTGCTTAGACAGCCATCCATGTGCGTAAGGCGCCCCAAGGTCCACATGCATTGCCAGCAGGGTACAGACTCAGGACCTCTCGGACATCTTTTCCCTCCAATGGCAGGTACTGCTGACTTAAGCCAGTCATACTTATATACATAATAAACTCATGTTCATTTCTTCCCTTTCCCGTGGGGAAAGGGACCAAGCCACTGGGAGAAATTGAGGTGATTGAATAGACTGGACCAAGGCTAAAGGCTGTGTTCATTCTCTTCAAGAAATGAAACGCTGGCTCTGGGAGATAGTGTGTCTGCATTAGGAAGACACTGTATAGTGTGTGCAGATCTGAGAAAAAATGCAGATCACTCGGGGTTTGGACAGGCAGATGTCAGAGTAAGATGGAGATGTGGTAGGAGTGCAGGTTGCACTCTTTTTCTCTTTGCAATTAGATACCCACAGCTAGCCAGAGAACAGCTCATTGACGACGGGCACTGTTGTCTTTATATTTGCACCTCAGGTCTAACACAGGTGTGGTTCTGCGCTATGGCGCTCTTCACTGCCTGTCTGGTGGTGCAACAGTCTCCTAGGCCTATTTCTGGATGACATTACTGTCCTCTATTCTCTTTGAAGCCCTTCTTCTCACTCCTGCCTATTTTTTCTCTCCCCTGTTTCCCCTCGTTTCATTTTCCCACTTCCTGTGGACCTTATCAGCAATTTTCTGACCCTGAGTGGAGTCTGCCCCTCTCATTTATTGAGTCTTACTCTGTGCCAGTTCTGTATGAAGTGCTTTCCATGCCTTAAAATTCAACTCTCATCAACCCACAGAGCAGGTGTTATTATCCACACCTTGCAGAAGAGGGTATTAACATGCAAAAGTGTATAGTAATTTATCCACCTATGGCATTTTCTAACCCAGAGCTGACTAATCCTAGAATCCACGTCACTCTCCTGCTTCTCGCCACTTGTACAGAAAGTGGTGCTGTGCCCCCAACACTCCTGCCTCTGCACCTGCTGGCCCTATACAACTATCTCCTCTGTGAGAAAAGATCTACCTGGCTTGCTATGAAAACGTCTAGTGAGTGGCCAGCAACCTGCACTCCTACCACATCTCCATCTTACTCTGACATCTGCCTGTCCAAACCCCGAGTGATCTGCATTTTTTTCTCAGATCTGCACACACTATACAGTGTCTTCCTAATGCAGACACACTATCTCCCAGAGCCAGCGTTTCATTTCTTGAAGAGAATGAACACAGCCTTTAGCCTTGGTCCAGTCTATTCAATCACCTCAATTTCTCCCAGTGGCTTGGTCCTTTTCCTCCTGATACAGTGTCCAAAATAAATCCAATTTCTCTGCTGATCTGAAGCTCACATCAAACTCTTTTCTTCCAGGCATGTGAATTACCACAAATACGTCCCTTGGGTTCATCCCAATTGAGCTACCTGACGCTCCACGCTGACAGCTTCGTCTCTTAGAAAGAAAAGGATGTAAGAATGGAGCTGCTACTCTGGACTTAATTCTGACCAACAAGGAAGAACAAATTGGTAAAGTAGAAGTGACGGGAACCTTGGGAGAAAGGGACCGTGTCATGTTGGAGGTTATTATTGTGAATGAAAGAAGCATTAGATATAGTCAGACATGTCACTTTTGAAATGTAGGTCTCAAAACATTCAAATCGGTCTAGTGCCATGGACAGACTCTAAAAGAACGGTGACTGTATTTCCAAACCAAAAATCAGGACATGTCACAGGCCAAGAGATTTTATATGGCAGCTGGTACAACAGGCAACTCTGAGGAAATGAAACCTAGATGCCAAAACGATGATTGTAGCACACATTTCAATAGTCTATGGGAATAACAGGACAGGTTACCTAAAATACTGGATGCCTGAAATTTTATAACACTGGAACACTGAAAGATGTTGGAAGGCCATACAACAAGAAATTCTTGGGATACAATTATAGTTAATACCATTTAAAATATCAGGAAGGGAGACAGAACATGAAGACTCCTAACTCTGGGAAATGAACTAGGGGTGGTGGAAGGGGAGGAGGGCGGGGGGTGGGGGTGACTGGGTGACGGGCACTGAGCGGGACACTTGATGGGATGAGCACTCGGTGTTATTCTGTATGTTGGTAAATTGAACACCAATAAAAATTAATTTATTAAAAAAAAAGACATGGAGACATCTACAGAAGTCAACACATCTGCACAGGGAGCTCTTTGATGAATATAGATTTCAAAAGAATGTCGGGGTAAGGGGCCAAAGGAAGGTGTTAGAAAAAGGATGACTTGGAAACCCAGAGGAAGCAGCAACTCAAATTAACTTAAAGGGAAGAAACATATTAGAAAAGCTCACTAAGTGGGTTGGCTACAGGCATGGTCTGAGAGAGACTTTTCCCGGACTTCCTCAGTCCTGCCATCCCCTTTGTGCTAGCTTTACCCTCCGGCTGGGTGAAATTGGGTCCTCCCTACACCAATCACTAGTGAGAATTGTTTCATAAAATTATAGTAGAATCATCAGCTAGGATATAATGAATGTTGAGGAATCCGCCAGAATAATCACTAAGGATGGGCACATTGCCAGGGAGAAACGCCACAGTGGCATGTACTGATAAGAACACTATCTAGAGGTCACAGCTAATAACGAGCTGAGGTGATAATGGAAAGGACAACACCAGTGTTCTCTCAGATACATTTGTATGAATAGGACAAGGAAGCACCCTGCTCGAGGTACACAGTGCAACGTCAGCCAAAGACGCAGGATGGGGCATTGCCACTCAGTCTCTGCTTTGCCTCTGTCTTCATCAGAAAGATGGAGCAATTATGGTTCCGAAGACATCCGTCAGAAGATAGCGTGACATGAGAAAAGCATCCCCAGACACTCCCAGGGAGCTCTGGGGGTTAGATCCAGGCTGTTTCATCACAGCACACTGAAAGAAACATCTAATTGGGAGGATACGGCCTCTACTTGTGTATTTAAAGATTCAAAGAATAGAGGGACACATTGTCTATTTTCCTAAAAACTTCAGGAAAAGACTTGACCCATTTACGTGGACCATCAGCTTCACTCTGGCCCTAGTTCTCTCCTTCACCAGCAAACGCCCCTCCCTCTACATCATTCCCATTGGCTTACAAAATTTCCCTAGAATCTGCTGTTCCTTAAAAAGCCTTCATTTAGTCTTCTCTCTTCTCTTCTGTCCTCTCCTGTGTCCCTCTCCTTCCCCCTTTCACCACCCTGGCCCTCTCTCCTTTCTCCTCCAATCTCTTCCCTTCTCTTTCCCCCCTCCTTCCTCTCCCTGCCCCCCACCCTGCCTCTCTTCTGACATCCTATATTGACATTCTCTAGGATTCCATACTGTTGCCCACTTTTATCTCTCCATATTCTCTTCAATCACATCTATACGATAAATATGACAAAAATTTGTAGCTCTAGCCCAAACCCCTGTTATAGACTCCAGATCAATACACCCAATAATCCAGTTGACATATCAATTGAATGCCTCACAAATATCTCAAACCTCACATTTATGAAGGAGAGCCATTCTTTTCTCCCCTAAAATCATATATTTTTCCTTCTCTCCCATTGTTGTAAATGGAACCCCATTTACCCAGTGGCTAAAGCAACATATCTGGGCACCATGTTTGAGTTCTTCTGGCCCATTACACTGACATCTAATCAATTAGTAAGTCTTATCATTTTACTTCCTAAATGTATTTGAAATCTGTTTACTTCTTTCAATTCCCCATGTGAACTCTTGCTCAAGCCACTTTCTTTCATCCAGGTTAATTCAACAGGTGCCAACTGGTTCCCCTGCTCCAACCCAAGTCTTCATATAATCCATTCCCTGCACAGCAAGCAGAGTGAGGTTTTTTAAATGTAAATCAGATTGCTTTACTTCCTTGCTCAAAACCTTTCAACGATTTCCTTTGTATCTTGAATAAAATCCAAACTCTTTATTGTGGCTTAGCAAGCCCCACATGCTCTGACTTAGCCAACCTCTTGGTGGAGGGAAGGGCTCAGGCAAACCATAGAGTGCAAGCCAGAGTTTCTGCAGCTGTGCCGAGTCTAAGAGAGAGACGCCACCCCCTGTGAACTCCACCCCCTTTTTTTTAAGGCTCTTGTGAAAGTATCTTTGAAGGAGGTTGGATGCTAGATGCTCAGGGGAGTCGCATGCTACTGCTGAGAAAGCCAGCAGCTGAGCGCTGATGGCACCTGGGGGTCAGCACAGCCTTCCTACTGAGGGGAACAAAGTCACCCACCAGGTGGTTGCAGGCAGCATGCAGAGTGCCCTGATGGTCACTCAGAGTTAATCCTGCTTGTCTCCCCCACACTCTTCCACTTTTACCTTTGGATGCTCCTCCTTGCTCCTACTGCCCCAGCTCACCTAGCCTCCTTTCACTTCTTCAAATCCACCAAGTTGCCCAGCAGGAGTTTCACACATGCTGTGCCCTCCTGGACTTTCCAGATGGCCAGCTCCTTGCTATCGCTTCTTGAAGAACCTGTCACTTCTTTTCTGGCCTTTTCTGGCTGCTTCCATTATTCGCACTCCTGTGCCTTATTTGTTTCCTTCTTAACAAGTTTCATAACTTGCACTTTGTATTTTATTCCTTTGTTTCTCTGTTCAAAGTCTGGCTCTCAATAGACTGTAAACTCCATGAGGGCAGGAACTGACCGATATGTTATGAAATAACAGTTATTAGCACTTTTTAAATATCTTTCTTTTACAAAATTAAAAGAACTCTGTTTGTATCACCCCTTATTATTTGTATTAGGACTTTTACTGATCCATTAAATTAAAATTTCCAAGAACCAGAAGGCTAGATTATAGTACATTTTGGTATAAATATAACCTAGCTGAATGCCATAGCATACAACAGTAAATAAATTGATTTATGTAAACCTAGATGGAGAAGCACAAGGAGCTTATGGTCAGGAGACATTTCTTGTTCATCATTTATGTCCCCAATGTAAGACAGGTTGCCCAGCAGATATTAGGTATTCAATAAATATTTGTTGAATTAGTGAGACTAATGAGGCATGGCTCCTAATGGCATGCCTCAACAGCCTGTCTCTACCCTTGTCCTGCTCAACAGTTTTATCAACATTGACCCAGTCCTATTGAATATTTTTATCAATAAATTGAATAAATATAATATAAAACTGGGAGGATAATGCGGCGAGTGAGAAATCAAGATTCAAGATCTTGTCAGTTTCGTATAATGGGCCAAAACCAACATGATAAAATTAACAGGCTTCCTTTAGCTTTCAAAGATAAGATACACAGAGCAACATGTCAGGGATATGTTTTAATGAGTTACCTGAGGGAATGATCCTGGTAGATGGAAAAGCTTGACGGTATGATGTGACTATCAGGACAATGGAATGGGTAGCTGAGTGCCACTGATGTGTTAAAGAACAGTGATAGCTCAGCCAGCGTCACCTCCCATTCACAAAAAAAGAAAAAAAAAAGAAAAAAAAATGAAAACCAGAGGGTTTCCTTGGTAGCATTTAAGAACACCGTAATTGACTGCAGCAGCTGGGCAAACAGCAGGGAGAACCATGCTCATGAGCTCAGCAAAAGAAAGCCCTAACAGGGAAGGCAGAGAACCCTGAAACTTGAGATTTGGGGTATCTGAATATTTACTTTTGAGAATTTTGAACTCCCAGATTCCCCAGAACTTGCTAGGCATGCAGAAGTAGCCCACTCTGCCAGAACAAAATGAAACCCCCTTGCTTGAAAATCACGCAGGAACCTTAAATGAGACTGGTGCCTTACAAGATAATGTGTGTCCCTCTTGGGACCTCCCATCACCCTCCCTCCTACTAAGCAGACCAATAACAAGGATCAGATCACACAACAGATAACACACCAATTAGACACCCATTCTACTGATGATGTGGATGAGTAGGCCGAGGCAAGCACGCTGGAGGTCTTCTGCAGACACATACACCCTTCTGAGATTCAGTAAAGCTTTTAGGGCCCAGGGATTTGGGGCATGCTTCACTCCCTCAAAAGTAAAGGACAGATTATTGTGTTACATAAATGTCCCTAATTAAGAAAGACTTCTCTGGGGATCCCTGGGTGGCTCCGCGATTTGGCGCCTGGCTTCAGCCCAGGGCGTGGTCCTGGAGTCCTGGGATTGAGTCCCGTGTGGGGCTCCTGGCCTGGAGTCTGCTTCTCCCTCTGCCTGTGTCTCTGCCTCTCTCTCTCTCTCTCTCTCTTTATGTCTATCATGAATAAATAAATAAAATCTTAAAAAAAAAAAAAAAGAAAGACTTCTCTGAGTTCAGGAGACCGCCTATATAGCCCATTTACTGGGTGACACAGAAGGCTGCCAGCCCAGCGGTGCTGAGAACAGGAAGGGACTCTACAAAAATGTCAAGGTTTCAGCTGTAGGGCTCCACCAGCTTCCTTGTTCAGGCCAAGGTGCCTACCCCCCAGCTGCTAGATATATCAGTTGCTGCATTGCTCACTGGGACTAGCCCTCAGCCATAGGAAACGGACTCATCCAGAGACCAGCCCAGGGCTGATGATGGGCTGCACTAATGAGGGGAAGCAAAGGCTTAGCTCTTTTCTTTCACCTTTGAAGGGCCACCCTACTCCAGAGCTCCACGTGGAATCTGCTCAGACCTCAGCTGCACCCACATCGCAGGTCAGCTTCCCTCTGCCCAATCCTGCCTGTCTCCCGAAGAGGTGTTGCTTGAGAATATGCCAGTAAACCTTCTGCATGCATCACTCCACCTCAGAGCCTATTTATAGGGAACCCTGTCAAAGACAGCAGTATCTATTACCTTCTCTATAATCATGATTATATCACTCCACTTCCCATTTTGTTTACTATGATTTCTTGAAGCCACTATGTCATTGTTTTCAGTTAGTTTCATCTTATTTTTATTGCTTTTAATGTGGCTTTCATCTCCATAATGTTTCTGTTTTATCTTCCATTTTTCTTCAGGAGCTCCGCTAACCTACATGCCATTTCTTTCTGTTGTCTTTTTTTTTGTTTTTTTTCTTCAAACCATCTACTTCCTTTTGAGCGCGACTTTGGAGAGATTATATTGCCTGTAACTTCTGTAAGAATTTGGAAACCTATTCAGATGGGACCACATGAGTTTGTGTTTTTGTGAGTTGATAATGGTCAAAATCAACAATTTCAGGGATCCCTAGGTGGTGCAGCGGTTTGGCGCCTGCCTTTGGCCTAGGGCGCGATCCTGGAGACCCGGGATCGAATCCCACGTCGGGCTCCCGGTGCATGGAGCCTGCTTCTCCCTCTGCCTGTGTTGTGTCTCTGTCTCTCTCTCTCTCTCTCTCTCTGTGACTATCATAAATAAATAAAAATTTAAAAAAAAAAAACAATTTAATGTGCTTGGACCTAATAGTCATCTGAAGTTTTTTGTAGTTTTTTGCTCATTCCTCTTGATATGTTTTTCATCTACCTGTAGCTTTTTTTATCCCTGTCCACCCTACCCAGTCTTTATTTATTATTCCTATACAAAGATTTTGTATTTGCTTTTTAAATAAAATAATAAAGTATATGTAAATGAAGTTAATTACCTTCTGAAGAGTAAGGTAAAAGGAAGTGGGGAAAAGAGCTTTTTAAAAAAAATCAGCAGAATTTATACACATTAGGTGCTCTCAAAGCAGAGACAAGAAAAGCAATTCTCAAGCAAAGGACCTGTAAAGGAGTGGAGGAGGTTGGATAGAGCAGAGGATGGAGTTTCGGCTGAAATCCCACCATCAGCCTGATGCTGGGGCAGGACTGGTACACAGAATGGCCCAGCACAAGGTTCCCTCACATTAGTCGGTTGGTTGGGAGCTGGGAGCTCCACCCAGGGTTCTGGTATAACCTCCCAAGCATCTCTGGATGAGGCAGCTCCTCTTATGTTGTGAGAAGTTCTCTGGAGAAGGGCAGCTGTGGGTCATAGCACCCAACACTCCCAGTAGCTGCAGAATGGAAGCATGGTCCCACTAAGAGGAATCTGGGACCTGTGGACCATCTCCTCTCCCTTTCAGCCCACTGGGTTTCAAGCAGTAGGCTGGAATAGACAGCCAGGTCATCAATAAGCCCGTCATGGAAATGACCAGCATCAACTCCTCCTTCCGCTCCCCTTGTCTTCTCTTTCTGCAAAGTCATGCAGTATGCTCTCCAGGAACATCCTACATCTCCTGGGGCCGAGTCACACCCCTGGGACTCACTGTTCCAACCAAAGGATCATTATGTTTCAGGATGGAGACACTGGTCTTCAGGGAAGTCTGCATCCTGCTCATAGCCCAAGGTGGCAAGTGTCCGCTTTCAGCGTACTTCCTCTGCTCAGTTCAGTGTCCATTTTTTGATACTGATACTTCATACTTTGTTGTGAAGGGTTGGGAAGTTCCTTGTTTTAGTAAATGTGGTCATTTTTTTTTTTCTATTTTCCTTTTTGTAATGTCGTCAGGAGCCTGGGGAAGGTGAATGGTAACACTTCACAATTTGAAAGAGGAAGTTTCTCCGTAAACATTTTTCCTCTTTTTTAAATTGGAAAATGTATCACTTACAAAGTATATATCAAGTTTAAAGTATAAAAATAATATGATAGGGACACCTGGGTGGCTCAGCAATTGAGCGGCTGCCTTTGGCTCAGGGAGTGATCCTGGGTCTAGGGATGGAATCCCGCATCCGGCTCCCTAGCCTGCTTCTCCCTCGGCCTATGTCTCTGCCTCTCTCTGTCTCTCTCATGAATAAATAAATAAAATCTTTAAAAATATATATAATAACAAAATGCAGCAACTTGTAGCTATTATCTAAATTAAGAAATAGAATGTAATTGGTATCATGGGGATCCCCATGTATACCCCCTCTTGAATTCATAGTCTCTTACCTACTCCCTAGGGAGACTACTACTTTGAATTATATTCACCATTACCTTGCCTTGCTTTATAGTGTTACTAGATATATCTTTAATTCCTGAACAAAATAATGTTTAGTTTTTCCTGATTTCACTCCATATAAGTAGAATTATACCCTATTTATTCTTCTGCAAATGTTTCTTAGGCTCAATATTATCATTCTGAGATTCCTGCATAGGGAACACTGAGCCATAATTCACTCATTCCCATCACTGTATAGTACTCCTTTTATGAGCACATCAAAAATGTATTTATTCATCTTGCTGTCAATGCACACTTGGGTTGTTTCCAGTTTTGTAACATTAAGAACAATGCTGCCGTTAACATCCTTGTACCTTTGTCCTGATGCACATTTGCAAGAATTTCTCTAGACTATGTATGAGTGGAAATGTTGGATACCCTACTTTCAACTTTACTAGGTAACGACAAGTTGTTTCCCAAATCAACCGTAGCCATTAGTACTCCCACCAGCAGTGGAAGAAAGTTTTCTTGGCTCTACACTCTTACTAATTCCATTTGGTATTTTTCAGACTTTCTGATTATTGTTTATTTAGGCAGTAAGAAACTATATCACAACATGATTTTAATGTGAATTCCTTGATTCCTAAAGAGTTTGAGCACTTTTTAAAAAAATTTTTAATTTATTTATTACAGTCACACACACAGAGAGAGAGAGAGGCAGAGACACAGGCAGAGGGAGAAGCAGGCTCCATGCACCGGGAGCCCGACGTGGGATTCGATCCCGGGTCTCCAAGATCACGCCCTGGGCAAAGGCAGGCGCTAAACCGTTGCGCCACCCAGGGATCCCCTGAGCACCTTTTTATATGCTTATTGGCCATTCACACTCCATGCTGAAATTTCTGCTCATATCTTTTGTTCCACTTTCCTTGGAGCTGTTAGTCGTTTCCTTATTTATTTAGAGAAGTTGTTTATTATATTCTGGACCCTGAACCAGTGCCAGTTATGTATACTGCAAATCTCTTCTCTCAGTTTGTTGCTTGTCTGTCCGGTCTCTGTTGTTTTCTAATAACTAGAAATTATTAATTTCAGTCTACCCTGTTTTTGCGATCTTTTTATTCATCATTAGGGTTTTTTGTGTTGTTTTAAATAAACACCACCCTTAGGTCATAAAAATATTCTTTCACATTTTCTTCTAAAAGTCTTAAAGTTTTGCCTTTCACATGTAAGACCTTAATCCATCGGGAATTAATTTTTGTGTATAGTGTGAAGTGGGAATCCATTCTCATTGTTTTCCATCTGGATAGACTACCACATATTGAAGAGCTCATCTTTTCCCCCACTGACTCACTCTGTCACCTCTCAATTTCCGTACATGCACGGGTCAGTTTATAAGATTTTTATTGTGTCTATCCCTGTGCCAAAAGCACATTCTTTATTTTTATAGTACTAGCATTTTATGTTGTTATCTGATAGTGCAAATATCATTCTTCTCCCTTGTTTTTACTTTTTGGGAATGAACTGACTCTTATTGACCCTTTGTTCATCTATATAAATTTTATAGTTAACTGGTCAAGTTCCATGAAAATCCTGTTAGGATTTTGATTGGAATTCCAATGAATATATAGATCAATTTTGGGAGAATCGGGATCTTTATAATATTAAGTTATCTTATCCATAAGCATGGTATGCCTTTCTATTTAATTTTTTTATGTCTTTCAAAGAAGTTTTGCTATTTTTTCCAAAAGAAAATTGTAGAATAGTAGTTAAGAGCACATACTCTGAAAACAGATGCTGCATTTGAATTCCTACTCTGCAATTTACTAACCATACAATATGGACAACTTATGTAATCTCTTTGGTTATCAGTTTCCACAGCTATAAAATGAGACTAATTTATAGCACTTACATCATGGCATTGTGATCGGATTACATAGGTTAATATAAAAAGAATGTTTAGAATAGTGCATAGTCCATGATAACTACTATGGAAATCTCTGTTCTTATTGTCCCTAGATACATTATATTTTGTTTTCCTACCATGACGAGCATTTTTAATTGCATTTTCTGATTCTTTCCAAAGTATACACATACAACTGATATTTGTATTAAAACATGACAACCTACTAAATTCTTTTATTATTTTGAATCCTTTTTTGCAGATTATTTTGAGTTTTTTATTGTATTATTTGCAAATAATACTATCTCTTTCCTTCTAGTCCTAATGGATTTTTTTCTTAATTTATTGCATTGGCTAGGACTTGCAGTGTATTATTGATGTAGTTGTGGCAAGGATCCTTTCTTGTTCTTAACCTTAAAGGGAGTGCTTTTAATGTTTTGGCCACTAAATATAATGTTGGCTATAAACTTCAGGTTGACATAGGTATCTGGCTAAGGAATATTCCTCTGTTCTGAGTTCGCTAAGACATTTACCATAAATAATTGACTGTTTTTTATTAGATGTTTCAATTTGCCATTGTGGTAAACTAAATCTACTTTTTTTAAAATGTCAAACTAACCTTGTCTTCCTGGAACAATATAAACTTGGTCATAAAGTTATCATTGGTTTTGGATTCACTTTTCTAGTATTTTGTTTAGGATGTTTACAGAAAAAGCCATGAGTTAAATTGCCCCATAACTTTCCTTTCTTCTACTAGTTTTGTCAGGATTTCATAATGAGGATATGCTTGTCTCTTTTCAGCTCTCTGAGACATTATGTAAGTTTAGAGTTATTTGCTCCCTGAAAGCTTTGTAGAACTCACCTTATTGATTGAGCTGTCTGTGACTGGTGCCTTCTTTGAAGACATTTCTAAATGTTGAGTCAATACCCTTCTACAGAATCATTTCTTCTTAAGGTGGTTTTAGTGATTTTTTAATTTTCCTAAGAATTTATGCAATTTGTATGAGTTTTGAAATTATTAGCATGAATTTTTTTATGATATCCTCTTATTACTTTTTAATCTCTGCTGCCTCAATGCATAGTTGAGCTCCTTTTCATTCCTAATGTTTATTTGTTTCTTCTCACTGTCATGCTTGGTCAGTCTTGCAGAGGTGTGTCAATTTTATTTGGACATTCAAAGAAGAAATGTGTACTCTTGTTGCTCCTTTCTATTGGACTTTTGTTTCTCATTTCTTTAATTCCTGACCTTTCCTTTATTATTTCCTTACTTCTTTCTTTGGACTTTTTCTATTATTATTTTCTACCTTTTAAAGTTGGATGCTTAGCTGCTCATTTATTTTTTCAGCTTCTCTTTCTTTATAATAAAAGCATTTGAGGCCATAATTTCATCTGTGGGTACCAATTTAGCTGTGTCCCACAAGCTTTGATTTATATTATTTTCATTATTGTTTTTCCACTATATATTCATTATAGAATTTCATTAATTTCTGTTATATTTTCTTATTTTTATTTAATACAATTGCATCATTGGCTAAGAATATCTGTTAGATAGACTCTTAAATGCATTCAACCTAGTACTCAATCAATTTTTTGTAAAATTGTTCTATGTGTGTTTGAAAAGAATGTATATTCTCCAATTATTGGTGCAGTGTTCTACATACATCCCTTAAATCACATTTGTTAAATGTGTTATACAGACCTTCTCTGCTATTATTGATTTTGATCTGCTTGACCTATCAGTCTCTGAGAGCAGGATGTTAAAATCTCTCACTTAGGTGGTAAATTTGTCAATTTGTCCTTATAGTTGGATCAATTTTTGTTTTATATATTTTGAAGTTATACTATTAGATACACCCAGACTTAGTATTGTTACATATTTATAGCAAATTGAAGCTTTTATCAATGGATACTGAGAGGATTTGCATTTTTTAAAAGATTTATTTATTTATTTGAGAGAGAGAGAAAGAGAGCTGGAGGAGGGGCAGAGAGAGAAAGAGGGAGAATCTCAAGTAAGGCACAGAGCTTGACTTGGGGCTGGACATGGGGCAGGACGTGGCGCTCAATCCCAAGACCCTGAGATCATGATCCGAGCCAAAATCAAGTGTCAGGTGCATAACCCAGGCACCCTAAGACAGTGAGGTTCTTTAACCTCTAAAAATACTATTCTAGCTTTCCTTTAGCATTTGCCTGGTGTAAGATTTTTTCCTAGCCTATTCAACCTTTCTGTATCTCTGGGTTTTGATCTTATAACTGGCATATATCTGGACTTTGCTTTGTTTTGCTATGCTTTTATTTTTGTTTTGTTTTTTGGGGTTTTTTAAAAGATTTTATTTCAATTCTAGTTAGCTAACATACAGAGCGATATTAGTTTCAGGCGTACAATATACTGATTCAACACTTACATGTAATGCACAGTGGTCATCACAAGTGCACTCTTTAATCTCCATCACCTACCTCATGCATCCTCTATCTACTTCCCTTCAGGTAACCATCAGTTTGTTCCCTATAGTTAAAAGTCTATTTCTTGGTATGCCTATCTCTTTTTTTCCCCCTATGCTATGCTTTTCAATCGAGTTTAGTAATCTTTATCTTTTAATTGGAGCATTTAGCCCATTTACATTGATTGTGATTGCTCATACATTTGGGTTCATCTCTACCATCTTATTATAAACTTAAAAAAAAAACCTATTTCTTCCTTCTTTTAGATTAACCGAGTTTCCCTTCCATTCCATCTTTTCTTATGCTGGTTTTAAAAGTTATTCACGCTATTTTTATACTTTTAATAGTTGTTAAATTAACTTTAACAAATTAAATTAAATTAAATTAGATATTAAATTAAAGTGATAACTTAATTGTCTTAGTTTGAGCTCCTTGATTAACAGAATATAAGACAAGGACTTGGATATTTAGCAGGCAACCTAAAGAAGCAGAAGTAAGAGAATGAGGAGATAGGGAAGAGAGAAAGCCCTGATAAGGGTCTTTATCAAGGACAGTGACATGGCCAATGGGGTATTGATTCTACCAAGTTTTCTGAGGAGCATGAGAAATAAATTCTACAATTAACCATCTGAAAGATGGGAAATGTGGGCAGTTATCTATAACCTTCCATTCTTCATTTGTTGAGAATTGCCCCCAGGGACAATAACTCACCCAAACCTCCATCCTGCTTTTGCACATGAACCTGGTGGTCACCCATAGGTTTGGAGAAATCCTTGCAGCCCAGAGAGAGAAGGAGCATGGTGCATCAGGGGGGGATACTGTCAGCATGAGTTTGAGGTCACGGATGACCGTGCAGTACAACTATAGTATCTATTACATAAATCATCTTTACTAATCCTCCTAAAAAACAAAGGTCTTGGAATGCTTTAAATCCAATCACTTCCATCCTGACTTATATGTAATGGTCCAGGATTTTTAAATTTTTTTTATTCCACAAATTAGGCATGATTAATATTACTTTACACAATGTTCATTTCGATCTATCCACTTATTATTTCCTTTGGTCACCATTCTTGTAATATTTTAGGCCCTCCTTTTGAGATTTTAAGGACTTCAAGATTTCCTTCCTCCTAGGAACTCTCAGAAATTCCCTAAGTGAAAGTTGTCAGTAAACACTCCTACTTTTTGGTTGTCTGAAAATATTTTTTTTGTTCTCCTCATTCTTAAAAGAAGTTTTGTTAGATATAGGTTCTATGTGACAGTCATGTTCTTTCCAAAATGTGAAGAGCTCATTCTCCTAGTTTCCTCTTTGATTGTTAGCAAGAGAAGTTATCTGTTAGCCTCATTTTCTTTTCTCTGCAATAGTTTGTCCTTTGTTCCTGGTTGTTGTTAAGATCTCTTTTTCTTGGTGTCCTGAAGTTTCACTGTGTTTCATGGACTTAATGAATTTAAGCCATAGTGTCTCTTGTCAAATTTGCAAAGTTCTCAGTCATTATATACCCCAGTGTAGCCTCTCCCTTATTCTTTCTTTTGCCTCTTTTTTTTTTAATTCCAATAATAGAAATGCTGGATGTTGTCACTGTGCCATTGATATTCTCAAACTCTCTCCCAAACCTATTTTTCTGTTCATTAACCCTGTGACTATCCAGTAAGTTTTAACTTCATTTATAAATGTTTTTCATTCGTAGAATATCTATTTGGCTCCTTTTTAAAATCTTTCTGATATATTTTTATAACTTCATGATCTGTTTTTCAACAAACTTTTATTTAATTCCAAGGATGTATTAAACATCCTGGCTTTAAATTCTCTATCTGCCAATTCCAATATCTGCAGTCTTTGCAGCTCTAATTTTGTAGTTGGTTGTTTCTGCTGACTCTTGCTAATGGTGGTTTGTGAACCCATGTGTTTATTGATTTCTCATTGTGAGTTCATGTTCCTAAGACCTTTATCTGAGAGAATTCTCCAGCCCTGCATTTAGAGTTTTTCTCCAGAGAGTGTTTATATTTGTTTCTTCCAAATGCCTAGGGGCACTGCTAACCTGGGACTATTTAAAACTAAATTTTCAGAATACAGTTTTTTAGGTCACCTGTAATATAAATCCAGACACCAAGTCTACATGATGGAGAGTTTGTGGATAAGAGTTCTCTGGGGATATATGTTCTTTAATTCTGTAATATCCAGAGCCTAAGGGCATACTTTCTTATCGTCTCCTTTTGTGGGGTGTGTGATTTTTTAGGTCACCCACTGAGATACCCCAGCTTTATGTATGGGTATTCCCACTTTGTTTAGATCCCAGTCCCTTTTTCTTATTTCCTATATGTGTAATCTAAAAGAACACATGCCTGCTCCAGAGCCTAGATTAATTCAGACTTTCTGAATTTGGTCTCTAAAGAATTCCCTTACTTTCCTACCAGCTCATTCATGCATTTGAAAGACACTTTTTAAATCCAGCATGTTTAGGTAAGCTATACTCAGGGGAGTTCTGAACATCTTTTTTCCATTCTTGCTCTCCACAGACATCATGTGCCAAGTTTCTTAACATACCAACAAGACTCCTATACAGAAACCAAAAAAGTAATATTCTTTCTAGTGTGTTATGGAGGGTCACAGGACCCACGTGCACCCAAGTTACCCCCCAGTCCTAAAGTTCTTACCATCAGAGACATTCTTCTTTAAATCCAGGCACTAATCTCCAGAAGAGCTACAGAAAATGGGGTTTCCTGGGAGGAGCAATGTCTGAACCATTGATATCTGTTCACTCAGCAAACATTAGGTAGCTCCTACTAGCCAGATCTCCCCACAATATTTAGATTAGAGGAGGCAAGGAGAAGGCAGGAAAGCTCTGGAACCTAATGCAGTACCCAGAGAGCAAGTAAGGGTTGGAGATTAAGGAGAAAGACACATGTTAATGTTAGGAGGCTGGATGGCTAACAGGTAGCATGAGTTCTCCTAGAGAAACTGAGAGGAGACTGGGGAAAGCAGAAAGAAGAGATAAGTTAGATGCTAAATATAAACCATGGGGGTCTTTACTAATTTGCTAAAACCCAGCCCTGCACCTAGGAGAAATATAAATAAAAGAAATGAATAAAATTTGCATGTTACACATTTCAGCCATAGAATTAACTAGTCTGAGTCTATCTGATGAAGAAGCAGAGCCCAGACAGGTAATAATGTTTGTCTAAGATCACACTGTAAGAGCTCAAAGCCTAGGTCTTCAGAGTCCTAATTCCAGCATTCTTTTTGTCTCCCAACATATCCCAAGACATGTTCTATTCAACCAGTTCCAGAAGACACTGCAAGGTCTACATGAGGAGAGAGATCAATAGCCAGATATGATTGGGAGACACTGACGTGGACAGTGTTCGATATATTTCAAAGGATTTTTTGAAGGATTTTTAATCCCTTTTAATATGCAACTCTGTTTTTTGATGCTCAAAGACAAGGGTGTAGAATATAGAGTCTCCTAAACTTATATGACTACAGACTTGGTTTTTTAATTGAACATCCTAAGAGATTAGTGCTCAGCAGAAAACAATTTGGAAGATGTTAGACTATGTCATGCTGCTCTTAAATTCTGTAGCTCTTCCACAATGTTGGTTGAATTCACAGCAATAAGTATTTATTAAGCACAGGCCATGTGCTGAAGCAGCAGAGGATACCAGGATGAATAAGGTTCCCAACCAACACCAGGATGCTTATACTGTCCTAACAATAGTCATATACATGCACAATGAATTGTTATCCTGCACAGAATATGATCAAATTGCTTTTGAAACTTGTAGCATTGTTTTGGGGGCTGGGGGGTTACAAACATCACAAGAGGACAAATCGTCACATCACTTCATCTCTTAGATGTCTGACAGGTACTAAAGGGGACTTCTTCAAAACTGAGCTTCTAATATCCCCTCAACCACTTTTTTTCACAGCCTTTCCCATCTTGATCATCTTTTCATTTGCTCGGGCTAAAAACTGCATAATCACCCTCGACCATTCTCTTGCCATCACACCTCACAACTAATCTTTCAGAAAATTTGTTGCTCTACCCTCAAAAATATTCGGATTGTTAACAGTCACCACCACACATGCTAAACTATCATCATGTCTCCCCTAGATTACTGCCATAGTGAAGTTTCCCTACTTCCACCTGTAGCACCCCTATATCTTCATGCAACACTGCAGCAGGTATAATCCCGTCAAAACCTAAGTCCCTTGGCTCAAACCATGATAGTGGCCTGCCATTCATCCAAGTGCTAGCACAAACCTTACGATGACCTGTGAGGTCATAAATAATTTGGCCCTATTACCTCTCTGGCTTTCTATTACTGGCCTCCCCTTGAATCTCTTATTTTATTTTATTTTTTTAAAGATTTATTTATTTATTTATTTATTTATTTATTTATTTATTTATTTATTTATTTATGGTAGACATAGAGAGAGAGAGAGGCAGAGACACAGGAGGAGGGAGAAGCAGGCTCCATGCCGGAAGCCTGACGTGGGACTCGATCCCGTAACTCCAGGATCATGCCTGGGCCAAAGGCAGGCGCCAAACTGCTGAGCCACCCAAGGATCCCCTGAATCTCTTATTTTAGACACACTGGCCCCCCTCACACTTCCTTCGACTCTCTAGGTACATTCTTACCTCTGCACCATTGTGTGAACTGTCTCTTCTCTTTGGGCCATTTTTCAGGCAGATACTCATCTGTTCTTACTCTTGCACCTCCTTCAAGTCAGCATTGAAATCGCATCTTCCAGTAAAAGAATACCTGTTTCTAATTGTAATCTCCACTTGATCCTTGGCATTCCTTTCCTGGCTTTATTTTTCCTCATTTATCTAATTATTCATTTGTTCATTTTTTCCTCTCTCCCCAGTAGAATATAAGCTTCCTGAGAGCAAATATCTTCACATATTGTCTCTCCTGTTGCTTCCTTAGAACATAAAACAGTGCCTCATACATAGGAGGAGCTCAACACTTGTTGAGTAAAAAATGAACAAAACCTATTTTAAGTGTTGAAGGATCTCCCTAATGAAGGACATGGTATTTAGGAAGAGTCTTGGAAGAAGGAACTAAGAGAGAATACCGACAGAGCTCTCAAAGCAACTGTATCCTGGTTCAGCTCTGCCAGTGACCAGTATCTTACCTTGGGCAAGTCTCAGCCTTCCTCAGCTGGACTTTGCTTGGTCATAGTTTCAGGACTGTGACTTGCAGAGCCCTGGAGTTCCTGAGAGAGGCTTCTGGGTCTGGGGAGAAGAGGGAGCACATGGCATCACCTTATTTCCTCCAGGATAGCTTTTCTCTTCTGTCTCAGACATTTAACATTCTGCACAAAATTTCCTTTGAAAGAGCTGCGCTGCTGAAAACAAAAGGCTTGAAAACCATTGCCCTTGGTGGTCTCTGAGGCACCTGACCATCCTGGGACATGAGGAGACTATGCGGACAGTCCAGGCAATAGGATAAGGGTGGTGAAAGGCACACCCTTCATGAAGCAGAGCCCTTCGGGTCAATCTAATCCAAAGTGGAAGGGGTGAGGCCACGCCTACAGAAAGAAGCCTCTGTCTTGAACCCAAAATTCTGGCATGGCCAGCTGGTCTCCCCAAAGGCCAGTGGGGGAGAACTGCAAAGCCAATATCTCACAATTTAGTTTAGTGGGTGAAGAATGGAGCAGACAGCCCAGCTTGGGGAATCAGCAGGTGTCAACATTCAGTCCGTGCAACTTTCTGGATAAATTCAGATCCAGGATTCCAGCCTCACACTAATTAAATCATAAGAGAAAATGATAGAGTGAAGAAAGAAGACACTGGAGTAGCTGAAAGCTGCTGAAAGTCTGTGCTAATGATAGCTGATTCTACATTAACATGAACGCTTTTGGTTAACAGGAGAAATGTGCTGAAGCAAAGGCTTTTGTCAGGCCAAACACATCTGTGAATAATTGAACAATATTCATGTCGAAGAGTCAGCAATTTATCACCGGCTTGGCCTCTACTTTTAGAAGGAGTGAATAACTTTTTGAGTGAGTAGATTAAAAACATGTACACACAACACACACACACATGCACACACTACTCTTATTGCAAAAGTTCAGAATCTAACAACGCTTGTATGTGACAATTTGAAATCATCTGAATTTTATCTTTGCAGGATTCGGAATCAGATGCAACTAACTTGAATGCTCTCTGCCCCCCTCCACTCGGCCCTGCTCGACTCACCCCCCCCCCCCCCCGCCCCCAGGGGCCCTCAGGTTCCTGGGTCACTGCACAGGCCCGGAAGGCCCTTCCTGTGGTGAGGTGCTGTCAGGTGTGCCCCCTGCCCCTCAGACCTCACAGGGGCCGCTCTCTCCAGCCCTGAAGAAGCCAGAAGAGCTGAGAGGAGCCAGGCTGTGAAAATCAAATCAGTAACCAGAAAGGAAGCCAGGGGTCAAGGCAGAGAACCTTAAAGATAGGCAGGGAAGTCAACAGTGGCTGGTAAGAAGCCTGGGACCAGGAGAAGGGCAGTGACTTGCCTGAGGTGCAGCAATGCCAATAGAGTGGTGCTGCAGCTCGACTTCCTCGGACCTTCCAGGCAAATGGACTCACACACCCTCTGCAAACTGAGAGACCCAAACAGGAGAGGCTTGGAAGCATCAGGAGGAATGGAACTGCTGATCTCTTGAGCACAGTAGTGCCCTCACCCATGGGGGATACATTTCAAGACCCTGGTGGAGGCCTGAAACTATGACCGTATTACACCCTATATAGAGTTTTTTCCTAAACATGTGATAAAGTCTCATTTATAAATGAGGTTTAATAAGAGACTAACAACTAATAATAAAATAGAACAATTATAACAATATACTGTGATAAAGTTGCATGAATGTGGTTGCTCCTTCTCCCCAAATATCTTATTGCACTGTACATATCCTTCTTGTAATGACACAAGATGATAAAATACTTCTGTGATGAGGTGAGGGGAGGGGAATGACACAGGCACTGTGACTTCCTGGCAGGCAACTACTGACTTTCTGATGACGCGTCAAAAGGAGGATCATTCGCTTCTGGACTTCAGTTGATGGTCAGTAACTGGAAGCGCAGAAAGTGAAGCCACGAAGAAGGGGTGGGGGGGGGGCACTGCTGTACACTGTGGAGCCCTAGCAGCAGGCTTTCCTGTGTCCTGTGGGAGAGCTTGGACTTCAGCTTCAGCTCCAGAGTCAGAGGAGAAAAAAGTCAGCCTGCTCTGTGTGTGTATGTGTGTGTGTGTGTGAGTGTGTGTATATACATGTGTGTACGTGTGTATGTATTTGTATCTTTGGTCATTCCTTTCAGAAGGTCAGAGACAACTAAATCAGACCTCGGGGGGCAGAAACTGTCTTCCTCCAAGAGTGATTCTGAGCTTAGATCAATGGATCGATCTACGTGAATGCTCATTTTTGCCATTTGGGGGTTGGAAGTCACCCCAAGCAGAGCCTCTCTCATGTCACTCCCCTGACTGGCTCTGTCCGTCCTGACCACCAACCTATAGCCAATTTCCTTCCAGATCTATACCTGGGCTATCCTCATACCCAGCCACTAATGAAGCTCCACTTCACCCAGAGGGAAGGATGAGAGGCCACGAGGAGGGGGCGAGCTCCAGATGGAGCTGGGCAGCAAGTGACAGAAGAAAAGTAGAGCTGGCAGTGGCTTGCTTTAAAAGTGGACCCCAGGTGGGGTGCCTGGGAGGCTCAGTTGGTTGAGTGTCTGACTTTTGGTTTCAGCCCAGGTCATGATCTCAGGGCCGTAAGATTGAGCCCCGCATTGAGCCCTGTAACAGGGCTGCTCAACCAGACTCCTTCTGCCTCCCTCTCTCTCCATCCCCCCACCCACCTCGCTCTCTCTTGCACTCTCTCTCTCTCTCAAATAAATAAATAATCTTTTTTTTTTAAAGTGAAATCCTAGGAGGGAACACAGTTGTGACTGGGTAGGATCCCTAAGCCCCCAAGTCTTTCGTTTAAATTCCACACCCCTGAGCCCAACTCCAACCCCAGGACTGTCTGCTGCTCTATTAAAAAGGCACCAACGCTAGTGGGTTTTGCAGCCTCAGCACCCCCAACAACTCCATGCTCTGGAAAAATCCAATTAAAATAAAGAATTCATCACTGACACACTGTGTGGTCTTAGATAAGTCATGCTTTTTTCCTGGGTCTCTGGTTCTCCAGCCACAAAACGGGACAAGCAGTTTGCAAGTCCTGCCAGTTTTTGCACTCTTCCCCTCTTTAAATCATCAGTAGTATGTTGACAGGTGCACACGGAGGAGCTAAGCCCTATGTTTCATCCCCTGCTCCCCCAGCTCCATCTTAGCTGATGAGCAACTTTCTGAAGTCACTCAGAAACAGCCTCAGGTTAGCAAGCATGGGTCTCTCTCCTAGGCCTCCTTTGATACCTTTTCTCCTCCAACTCAGTTGCTCAATTCACCAAACTGTGGTCAGCACAGCACCATTTAGGACAGCTGCAAGTGACATAAACTGTGATGGAAAGGAGAAAAACACTATCTATTTCCTTCCTCACCTGCCAAGTCCGAGAGTTGACTAGCTTCATGCCTGGACTCATCCAGAGGCTCCGGTGACATTATGAGGACCCTATTCATCATTCACCACCCTAACCTTCCCTTGTTCAGGGGCCACTTGCACATAAGCTCTTTCGTCTGGGGGCTAATAGGTCACTACAACTCTTCTGTTCTTACTGCCTCAATTGTAGGAGGATATCCAGGGTTTTTCTTCCAAGAGTTCCCACAAAGACCATAGATTTGAGCTGTGCAGATCAGCCGAGATCAGGAGTCCAGCCCTCATGAGAGGGAAGACGGAGGATGTAGCAAAGTTTGGGTAGAGGTGGATGCCATGTTTCCTAATGACTCAGGAGAGCTGGGAACCCAGTGTAAACAAGCAACCACTGACAGGAGAGATGGAGACAATTTTTCTGCAATTTTAGTTAATACAATCTTGCATCAACATAAAGTGAAATGTCCTGCCTCTACTTTCTCCCCCTTCTTTGTCTCCTCCATCAGGGAAAGGTGTCATAGCTACCAAATGAGGCTTGGAAAATGAGAGCTCTACTTGATTTGTGCTACAGGGAGTAGGTTGGAATCTCTCAGGAAGAAATATGGGAGTAGGCACACACAACATCACCAAAGAGCATACACCTGTGTGCGTGTGCACGTGCACACACACACACACACACACACACTACAGAGTACATGCTGCCCAGCCAGGCTCACCAACAAGAGCACTGCCATTGCTCACCACTGTTCATTACTGCAACCAAATGGTGTGCTTCCGACCTGGGAGGGCTGGATCCCAGGAACACCACACTAAAGGCTTCACTGCCCACCCTCCTCCTTCTGGGTGCCCCATCCTTCACCATTGTCCCTCACAGCCTTCCCTCCTACCCCCAGGTGGGGCCGTTCTCCTCCAAAGGCATCTGCAACTGCTGGCTGAGTGAATCAGAACATCAGATGCCTCCTCCTTGCCCAGAAATCTCAATTTGTTTTCCCTCCGAACATTATAGTTTGTAAATAACATAAAATAAATATATGTTTGGGTTTTTTTTACACTTAAAAGCATGACAGGTGAAGAAAGCTGGAAATGGCAGTCTGCACCAGGCAGGTGCTTTACATCTGGAAAGGCAGGGGGGAAAGCAGAAAACACATTGTAGCAAATCTATGATAAGGTTAGAGAGGGCTCATGGTCACTCTCCCTGTCGGCCCCTACCAGCCCAGAGCTCCTCCTCACCACCTCAGCTCAGATCCCCCAAATAGGAATCTCAGACCTTCTGCCAACAGAATGTCAGAAGACAGATTGGATGGATTTCAGCCTTGTCCCTTCCTCATAGGCCAACACACACAAGTTCTCTTTCCCCATCCCCTCCTCTCTCTCTCTCTGGCCTCTCAAACCTTGTCCCTGATGTTTCCATTCTTCCTGTCTAAAATGCCCATCTCCTTTACCCCCTTTGAATCCTATCCCTCCACGAACACCCAGATCCAGTGCTACTTTCTGCAAAAAGTTTCCTCTGCCTTCCCAAGCCCAGGAGAGCTTTATTCTTCAGAACACCAGCTGCACCTCATGTGTGTACCACTCACACATGCCTCGCCGTGTTGGTTTTTCCAGGACTGTTATGTGGCCAGTAAGAAGCAGGAGAGCCTTGACAGGCAACATGCGGTCCCACCAGTTGGGTCTGACTCCCGGCTCTGCCTTTTGATAGCTTTGCACACTTGGGCAATTTACTTAACCTCATTGTGCCTCAGTTTCCTCATCTGTAACATGCTGAGGATGATACACCATTACCCAGCTGCTCAGGTTGTTACCAGGATTCAGTAAGTGACTGCCGGTCAGACACTCAGAACAGTACTTAGCACATATGGCATATAAGACAGTTAGCATGTCCCCTGCAATGCATGCTCAATACATGTTTGTGAATGAGCATCTGCTGTATACTTGGGAAAATAGCTTTAAGAAGCCACAGTGTTATGCTATATGTTGGCAAATTGAACTCCAATAAAATTAAAAAAAAAAAAAAAAAAGAAGAAGCCATGGACATAGGGTTTGCTGTAGTATGGGAGCCCTTGGAGACCCAGGCCCAAATGAACCAGCCTAACTCCCCTTCCCCTTTCTGCCTGGTAGCCCCTTTCTGCCTCAGGGAGGAAGGATGGTCCTCACAATATTCATTTTATAAGTTGTTTTCACTGTGTGCACCTGGGCTGTCCCATCTCAAGCCCACAGAATAGCAAACACACTTTTAAAAATGAGCAGGCTATCTGTGGAAATAATATTCATGACATTCAGTAGAGGAGGCAGGAGGTAAATGATGAAATTAAAGATATTCATGGCAGAGCCAAAGAGCAGAGAAAGCGTGGAGCAGTGCACACAGGCTGCAGCAGGGCTCGGTCTGTCTGAGCTCTCCAGCAAGTACACATCGCAGGGGATCGGCTGGCTGCAGAGGCAGTCCAGGAGCGCCGGCAGACACACTGGGGACATGAGGTGAGGGAGGAGGGCGAGCAGAGAGAGACAGGAAAAGAGGGGAGATAAGCAGAAATTCTCCGGCAGAAATTTGTGTTTTAGATTAAAGGCCAGAAGGGAAGAACCTTCCCCCTTCTTTCCATTCCCTTGCAATTAGGTCTTGATAGGATAGAGTCCTCTACGGCCATACCACCCTGAATGCATCCCATCTCATCTGATCTCAAAAACTAAGCAGAGTTGGGCCTGGTTACTACTTGGATGGGAGACCACCTGGGAATACCAGGTGCTGTAGAGGGACACCTGGGTGGCTCAGCGGTTGAGCGTCTGCTTTCAGCTCAGGGCGTGATCCCAGGGTCTGGAATCGAGTCCCACATCGGGCTCCTTGCAGGGAGCCTGCTTCTCCCTCTGCTTGTGTGTCTGCCTCTCTCTGTGTGTCTCTCATGAATAAATAAATAAAATCTTGGGGATCCCTGGGTGACTCAGCAATTTGCACCTGCCTTCGGCCCAGGGCAAGATCCTGGAGACCTGGGATGGAGTCCCACGTCGGGCTCCCTGCATGGAGCCTGCTTCTCCCTCTGCCTGTGTCTCTGCCTCTCTCTGTGTGTCTCTCATGAATAAATAAATAAAATCTTTTAAATACTTAAAAAAAAAAGATACCTGACCTGAGTGTGGGAAAGGAGGTGGTGGGCAGGTGACAAACTGGGAAGCAATGAACCTGAGTTCCCTTGAAATTGTTACAAAGACTAAATTAGTTGTGATATTTAAAACACCCAAAGCACATGGTCAGTGTTATTTCCCCGTTCTGGTCATCATCATCATCACTGCACTTATAAAGGGGACACTCGTTCACCCTGGAAAGCCGACACTGGGGAACACAAGTAAGCAGAGAAAGCCCCCTCCCCACGATGGGGGAAGAAAACTGTGGACATGAGTCAATCACCAGACAGGTGAGCTGGGAGGTAGGAGTCAGAGCAGGGGGCCCCTAACTCTGCAGAGGCCCGAACATGTGAGTCGGTCTTGGGGGATCCGTGTGCTTCCTCTTCTGTGCCACCCGGGGCTGGGCTGGCTGAGCCCTGGGGCCCCCTGGCTGAGGCATTCTGTGCCACTCGGGCCTGCAGGGGGGCAACACTGGCAGCTCCGAATCTCGGCCTGGCGCTCGGAGCCGGTCTGAGCGGCCCTCCACCTTGGGTGAGGCCTCCTCTTATCAAGGTCACTTCAGAAACTCTGCCCTCAAATTGTTCCCAGGTTCAATCAACTTTCACATTCATAATACAACAGAGCTCTACAGGGCCGCCGAGCAGAGACCGTCTGTGGCTTTTCATTTCCTGGCACGATTAGGGGGATAATCACGGTGCCTGGAAAAATAATAAAGCCGGAGTCTGAGGTGGGATCCAAGCAGAGGGTCCGGCCACATGCACTGGCCTAGAGCCACTGTGACCCGCAGGCCCTGGCCTTCCCCAGGGGGTAGGACAGGGGAGAGGCCCTCGTATCTAGCCCACTGTAGCCTGCTCAGCATCAGCACCAGTCACACCACTGTGGAAATGTCATGCTGGGGGTGCAGAGAGCTGAGCCCTGGCTGGTGGGGGGGGGAGGGGTGCAGACACATCTCCCAAAAAGAGCAGAGGAAGTGGACATGGGAGCTGCTGACTGTCACATGCTGCTCACAACTGCCCCTGCTGCCCAGGAACAGCCACCCTCCCTGCCCAGGCACTGGGAGACACACATGGCTCAGGGGTGCTGGACACCAAGCCTCAGTCTGGCCACATCAAGCAGTTTTTAGGAAACAAACCCAGGGGTGAAAGAGCAAGTCCAGGAATGGAACCAAAATAGAAGGCGGCTGTCAGCTCTGACCCTACCGGCCAAGAGCCTGTGCCAGACCGCTGTTTCCCCATCTGCCTGATGGAAGGAGCAGCTCCAGCCCTGCCTCCAGGACGTGCAGCGTGGGAGAAGGCAGAAAGGTGAACCCCTCATCCTGAAGGGTAGCAGCGCCTGAAGAGGACTCCAGCTGAGCTGGCCAGGCGGGACTGCTCCCAGAAGGAGAAATTAGGAGAGTAGGGCTCCCTGGTAAATGGGAGCAGCTCGTTTGCCCCCTGGGGCGCTGTAATGGACCTTGCAGGTGTTGGAGACTACTGGAGGGCCTGCAGGGAAGGGTCCCCCTGGAAAACACAGAGTCTACCCCAAGCCCTGAGGGGAACACTGAGCCTGCAGTCCAGTCTCTGCTTTGCCCTGACACCAGCCACTCCCCACATGTCACTGTGCAAGTAAGAGCCCAGCACACTGCCAGCCACACTAGCTCTCCAGGTATGAGTTTCCTTCTTTCTTCTCTTCTCTGGGCCTCAGACTTTGCAGTTTTAAAATGAAGGGATTATTCCTTTCTATGTCTGAGCTCCTTCAGAATGTTCGTCCTGAGGTTCATTGAGGAAGGTGGTATTCTCAAAGGGCAGAACCATGAGCTTTCTATTGCAATTTTTAATTTACATGTTCCTCATCCCTAATTTATTTTCAATGAGAGGAAAGATTTTGTTTTATTTATCTCAATACTGCCTACACTTAGATCATCATCTGGTAACCATGATACAAAGGTGCTGCAGTCTGGATTAACAAAAGAGTACCCCCTGTATGCCAGGACTTAAAAAGCTGCCACCAGGGCACCTGGGTGGCTCAGTGGTTGAGTGTCTGCCTTTGGTTCAGGTCATGATTCCAGGATCCTGGGATTGAGTCCCGGATCGGGCTTCCCACAGGGAGCCTGCTTGTCCCTCTGCCTATGTCTCTGCCTCTGTGTGTGTGTGTGTGTGTGTGTGTGCGTGCGTCATGAATAAATAAATAAAATCTTTAAAAAAAAAAAAAAAAGCTACCACCAAGTCAAAGCTCACCCAGAATCATACTGCCTGCTAGACATCCTTTCAAAATATATAGGCAAGAAAGGATGTGGGATTGGAACCTGAAGGCCTGGCTTCCAGCCCCAGCAGAGTAACAGTTTCCTAGACAAAGCACGTAGGGGAGTGTGCACTGAAATCTCCTCCCCTGCTATCAGGAGAGAAATCTGGAGATCAGAGAAAAATTCTGCACATGATGCCATTCACCCCAGATGGCCCAGAGTTCATCCAAGAACATTCTGCAATGAAAACCAGGCCAGGATGAAAGGAGAATGTGCCTTGAGCAAAACAAGGTTGAGGTTATTATTTATCAAGAAGTAGGTACACATTAGCTGGTTTCCTCCTAGACCAGAGGGAGAAGTCCTCATGTAGCTTAGACCAGAGGGTCTAGCCAGAGGATTTATTTTCAAGTTCCATTTGCCTTCAGGAATTCCCGGAAGGACACCAGCAGTGGTTCTGTAGTAGAGACACAGCTCTGAAGTTGAAGCTTCTGAGGCTTCTCTCTGGCTTCTTCATCTCTCCCCATTCTAAAGTAAGCAAAGGCTGAGCCACGGAAGACCTGCTAGTGTTTGCCCAAGCCCAGGGTTGCAGCACATACAAGACACAGGGCTTGGGGCTGGGATCTGGTTGGTGGTGCTTGGTAAAGGTGGAGATGATGGCATAGAAGGCCAGGACCCAAATGGGGAGGAATGTAAGAATAGAAATATAAAATAGGGGTGGCTGGGGGCAGGGTGGGGGGAAGAGCCTGCTGGGATAAGGACATTTTTACAAGAAAAATCCCACCTTTTACTAAATAATGGAGCAAATTATATCCTAAAATCTACTATAATAAAATAACTGCTTAGGTTTCCACTGGAGGCCAGGATACACCCTGCTTGGGGAGGCCATATGGGGTGGAATTTGGACAGAAGTAGCCTGCTCCAGGTCATCTGATGGACATAGGCCTGACCCATTGCTGCTCTCTGGACAGAAGGTGTCCCTACAAGCAATCCTCCCAGCTAAGAAGGCAGGCAGGGGTCTTCAAAGGGACATCTCTGAACTTACGTTTCCCCTTTCATAAATTCTGGATGATAAATAACATACTCTATGCACACAAAGTGTAGGGTGCATGTGATTAAGATACAAGGAAGAACTTTATAAACATAAAGGCATTAACAAATAACTGGAAAAATCACACAACACACTAACCGCCTGCTTTCTGCCTGTGCCCACCAGAAGAGAGCACTGGGTGACACCAGCACTCACTTAGCACAGGCCTGCAAGTAAAGGTCCATCATGCCTTCTGTGCATAGCTTTGACTATTTTTTTGCACCCTACGCTAGATTTTGTAAAGAAAGAGAAGCCTGAGAAGCCCAGTTCACAAGGAGTATTAGTGTTCCCTTATTCTCTTCTCCACTAACATCGTCTCCCTGTGGGATCTCGATCACCCTTCTGGCTTCCAAATCACCCCCAGATAGGGACTGTCTAGTTGATGCAGCTGGGAAGACACAGGCCTTAAGGCCTGTATTAGTCAGCTACAGCTGCCATAACAAAGTGCCACGGAAGGGGGGTTTCTCTCACAGTTCAGGAGGCTGAAAGTCCAAAATCAAGGCTCTGCAGGGTTGGTTTTCCCGAGGCCTCTGTCCTTGGCTTAGTGATGGCTGTCTCCTCCCTGGATCCTCACACGGCCTTCCCTGTGTGTGTCTCTCTTCTAATGCCTTCTTCCTATAAAAAATACCAGTCACATTGGGATGCCTGGGTGGATCCGCAGTTTAACACCTGTTTTTGGCCCAGGGTGTGGTCCTGGAGTCTGGGATCAAGTTCCGCATTAGGCTCCCTGCATGGAGCCTGCTTCTCCCTCTGCCTATGTCTCTCCTCTCTCTCTTCTCTGTATGTCTTTCATGAATAAATAAATAAAATCTTAAAAAAAAAAGATACCAGTCACATAAATCAGGACCCACCCTAGTGAACTCATTTTATCGTAATCCCATCCTTAAAGACTCTATCTCCAAATATGGTCACATTCTGAAGCACTGGAGTTTGAAGCCAGGGATGGGGGAGACATAATTCAGTGCATAACAGACCTGCTGTCTGCTGTCAGTAACCCCAGGCAATCTTTGCCGAGGGCAGCCTTCTGGGTCAAGGGTGGGGGAGCTCCCCTGCACCCCCTTACAGCTCACCTAACTCCCCCCCCCCACCACCACCACCACCACCACCGTCAGAAGGGCAGGATCCTGACTCTTGTCTCTGGCCCCCAGCCCCTTGCACAGAACCCGAGCAACAGCTGAGCCCAGTAAGTTTCCAGGGCATAAATGAGTGAATAAAGATCCACCAGATCGTGCCTTGGTCAAAGAGGAAAGCCATCCTCCAGCTTCGTTTAGAGAAGGACCATTCCACCACAAGCCATATTACAGCCGAGTAAAGGCCAAGTTTGATTTCTTGCTCCCCTTTATCACGTGATCAATAATTTCTTAAAATCCTTAAAAATAAGCTGCAGGGCAAGGCAAGGGATCAGAAGAGTGGAGATGAGGACAAGTCTGAGTGTCTACAAGAAATATTAATATGATGCTGGCATTACAGGGGATATTAGCATGAACAACAATATTAGTGCCAAAAAGCATCAACCTCAATATTTTGCAGTTCCTTACAAACACCTTTAATGGGTGGTGACAGACTGGCAGTTTTGGGGTGAATTGAAATGGGCTGCTATGGGAGCTGAGAGATAGGAGGCAGCACATGCACTTCGGCTCCAGAGGATGGGCCTGCCACCACTGCCCCTGTCTTCAGCACACTGTAGGCAGGAGCTCAGGCTGTGCCCTGGATGCCCCCACCCACCAGCGTTGCAGGCCCAGGAGTTCCCTTCAGAGGCTGGAGGGTAGAGGAAAAAAAAAACTATCAATCTGTGAACTATTAATCTTGTGAAAGCTGTGCCTGCATGTGAGCAAGGCGCTGATTGCGGGCTCAAAGTGTGAATGTTGGCCCATCCCACTTTAAACAGGAAATGTGTTCCTGCAAAAAAGTGATGCGGAATTTGAAATTACATCCTGCTGTAAATACACCAGGGGGCTTACCCTTTAAAGAGATCCTTTGGCATAATCATAGCCAAGAATCGTTTTGTGAAATGAATACAGGTGTGTTCTCCCTTAAGCAAATCTAACTTACAAATTCAATTTAATTCAACAAATGTTTATTGATTACTTTTTCCGTATGCAGGGCATCCTGCCAGTGCAGGTGATAACAAAGATATTTAAGACATGATCCTTGCCCTTAAGAAACTCATATTCAAAGGAAGGGAGACAGAAAAGTAAACAAATACCTCTAAGTCATGCAGTGAAAACTTTCAGGGGATCAAAATAAAACCTAACGATTCATTAATCATAGAATAGTCCAGGCAAGCTGCAGAAAGGAGGGGACAATTGGAGTGGGCTTTTAAGTTTGAGTAGGAGTTTACTGGGCTGGACCATGGCTGTGCCCAGCATGATGAGGAACTAATGTTCCTACCTATAGAATACACAGGACTAGTGAGGGAAGGATCATGAGAAATGGAAGGAAATATTTTGGACAGTTAGCATGCTCTACACTGAAGAATCTGATTTAGCCAGACTCCAACCTTTATTCCTCACCCGCTTGGCTATTGTACCTGAGAGGTCACCGTGGGATTCACGCAGCTAGCAAGCTCTCCTACCGTATTAATAATATGACTCAATTTACAAAAAGTTAAGAGGAACATTGATTTTGTGGAGAAAGGTACACTTGTCAGGAAAGAATTTTTATGTCTGGGTGTTCACACAGAATACAGAAATACGCAGTGCTCGGCTGAAGTCCAGTGCTCTGCTGCCATACGGGCAGATCCAGGAAAGGGAGGATTGGAATTGAATGCTTAGGGCCACTCAGATCGGATTTGGGTTAGGAGAAAAAAATCCACTTGAACTGAAACCCTTTCTGAATGCATCAGAGCAAAGCATATGACGAGGTCTCGTGTCCACTCAGGAGGTGTGCAGTAGGGCGCTGAGGAAACGGCTACCCATAGCTCTCTGAGTGCTCCTCTCAGCTGCATTGACATCTACCCCCCCATAAGTTTCATACCTCAGGGTTCACAGATTTCCCACCTGTACCATTATCCTCTTCCATCCACCTGCCACCCTCTCTACTGTGATTTTTCAGAATTCTCCTGATGACCAGGTGGAGCAAACTCATCTTTGTCACTATCACTATCGCCATCATTTTTTTAAATAATAAATCTATTTTTTTATTGGTGCTCAATTTGCCAACATACAGAATAACACCCAGTGCTCATCCCATCAAGTGCCCCCCTCAGTGCCCGTCACCTATTCACCCCCACCCCCCACCCCCCTCCCCTTCCACCACCTCTAGTTCGTTTCCCAGAGTTAGGAGTCTTCATGTTCTGTCTCCCTATCGCCATCATTACCATCACCACTGCCTCCTTCCATTTGGGCTGCTGCAACAGAGATACCTCAGACTAGAGGACTTTCAAACAACATTTATTTCTCATAGTTCTGGAGGCAGGGAAGTCCAAGATCAAGGCACCAGCAGAACCCAAGGCCCCACTTCCTGGTCCAGAGATGACCATCTTTTCTCTGTGTCCTCACATGGTGGAAGGAGTAAGGAGCTCACTGGAGTCTCTTTCATAAAGGCACTCATCCCACTCATGACAGCTCTACCTCCCAAAGGCCCCCACCTCCTAACACCACCACGTTAGGAGTTGGGCTTCAAGATAGGAATTTGATGGAGATACAAAATGGCAATCCGTAGCAATCACCATCACCTTCCTGTCATGTACTTTGAAAACTATATGCTCCATCATTTGATGCTGGCAAGTGCGCAGAGAAGAATACAGGCTATTATCCCTATGTTCCAGAGGAGGCATCTGTGGCTCAGAGAGGTTATTTAACTTGCTCAGGGTCACACAGCTAACTATTTGCAGAGATAAAACTAGGTCTCATGACAACCAACGCAAGGGTAGTTCCCCCCAGAGCATACTGCCTCCAGTGAAAGCAGAGTCAGTCGCATACACCAGCAAAGCAGCTGGCCAGGTACATGAGGTGAATTGAGAGACCTTAGTAAGACCTCCTGCCACCCAATTTTTCCCTGGCTATCCAGTCACAAGGCATGAAATTGTACCAGTTGATATCTGGGTATATGTGTATGGTAAAGATAAATGACTTCAATTTATAAAGTGTTTAACTTTCGGAAAGTCCTCCTGCGTGTTTCACCACAAAACGCATCTCATGAGAGGGCAAGGGCTTATCTGTATTTGAGATGCTTTTCACTGCCAAGCACAGCCCACACAGGCAGAGGTGCTCACTATCCTCATGCGAAGAGGTCTCAGGATAGAGATGCAACAGCTCCGGGACTGTCCATAAACTCACACAAAGAGGTCCCCGAGCCCCAAGTCTTCCCAGCTTTCTGCTCTGCATCCTCAGCAAGCTGGCAACTCCCCTCTTGGTCACAAAATCGCTACAGCTGATAGCTCTCCCCCACAGAGCTGCAGTCAGAAGGGAAAAAGTGTCTCTCCATTTTATAAGACTGAAAACACCCCCCCCCCCCCCCCCAGTAAATGTCCCCTTATATCTCATTAGCCAAGTAGGGCCACGAGCCCACGCCTACCCAGCCCTGGCTGAAGAAATGCAATTTCTGTGACTGGCTTTGCCTGCTCAGCATTTTTCCCCAGGAGAGGGAGAAGGGTCCATGAAGCACCTCCTCATCACAGTACTTGAATAAAATCTAGATTCTGTTGGCAGGAAGAAGATGCAATGACTTCTGTACGGCAACTAACAGTGTCTGCCACATAGCCTTTTATTTTATTTATTTTATTTATTTATTTTTTAAGATTTTATTTATTTATTCATGAGAGACACAGAGAGCAAGAGAGAGTCAGAGACACAGGCAGAGGGAGAAGCAGGCTCCATGCAGGGAGCCCGATATGGGACTTGATCCCAGGACTCCAGGATCAGGCCCTGGGCCGAAGACAGGCGCTAAACCGCTGAGCCACCCAGGGATCCCACATAGCCTTTTAGAAGGGAAAACAAAGACTGAGAACCTTCCAGAGCTGACACCTCTCCCAGTAGCACCACATTAAACTAGCATCAGCTTTACAAATTTACCAGTTAAGCCTTATAATATTTAATTATGGTATTATCTTTTCATTTTTAAGTGATTTTTATTTGGCATTTGTTTCTGTCAGTATTTCCTTCTTTAATGCTTTTGATTATCAGATGTCTATATCAGGGTGAGATCAACGTGTAATAATTGTTTAGAAATACAATTTGGAACCTTTGGGGGATTAATTACAACATGGCTTTTGTAACCAGATACCTGATAGGGTTAATGACAGCTGACACAAGAGCATAAGCATTAATAGCTCATAGCATTTGGATCTCTTTTTTTGTGGCAAATAGTTCAGACACAAAGAATTTATTCCATCTTGCTTTGACCTTTATCAAATCAGTAAGAACACGTCCAAAAGCAACTTGGAGCTGAGTGTTAGAGCAACTGTTGCTTTCTGTAAGCTTGTTCCCTTTGGTAATGATGAAAGCATGTTGCCTACCAATCTGATTTTGGTTCTGCCTTCAGATTTGTTATTGCTTTTGCTAATTCAGATTTTAAAATCCATTTCTGACTTAATGTTATATTCCTACAACAGCGTTCATGTCTTCCCTCTGCATTTCTCTGTTCAAGTATTTGCAAAGAACTGCACCCGACAGTGAATATTTGAGCTATAAAGATTTTGAGTAGTAATGGAACAAGACAACATCCAGATCTCCTACAAGTGCTCCTCAAAGCACTACACAGAATCACGTGTCGAAATTGCAATTTGAAGACATATTTCACTTCCAAAACATATTATTTCTTGGAACACCACCCGTAAAGTATTCCATGGGTATAAAGCTTACTAATATTTATTTTATTTGCAACAGTGACTCTCCATTAGCCACAGACAGGGCAATGGATACTTTTCTCATGGCAAGACAGCAAGCAAGACTGATCAATGGGACTCGGACACTGCTGGCCTACCTGCACCTGTCCAGGCTCCTGCAAACTTTGACCTTCACCTTCAACTCCTTGGGCCAGCGTTTCCTGTTCTTATTTTCGATTTAATGTTAGTGGATTCTTTCAAAGCAGTAATGTTTCTATGTTAATTGTTAAGCTTAAATTCTCACAGGAGACTTTTTTTAAAAGATTTTATTTGTTTATTCTTGAGAGACACAGAGAGAGAGCGAGAGGCAGAGACACAGGCAGAGGGAGAAGCAGCCTCCATGCAGGGAGCCCAATGTGGGACTCGATCCTGTGACTCCAGAATCATGCCCTAGGCCGAAGGCAGGCACTAAACCGCTGAGCCACTCAGGGATACCCTACACAGGAGACTTTTAAAAAAGATTTTATTTACTCACTCATGAGAGACACAGAGAGAGGCAGAGACACAGACAGAGGGAGAAGCAGGATCCCTGTGGGGAGCCTGATGTGGGACTCCATCCCAGGAGCCCAGGACCCCGGGATGACAACCTGAGCCAAAAGCAGATGCTCAACCACTGAGCCACCCAGGTGTCCCTCGCGGGAGACTTATAATACTTAAATGTTCCCATTTTCTCAACTGATTTTTCTCAGCATTTGGAAAAACATACACATTTCCTGTGAAATGCTAGAAAAGAATTCCCACCCATAATACACCACTAGGCACAGGTTGGTCAGTCTGAGTCAGACTGGGATGTCTTGGACAAGGATGTCTTGAGACCCTTTCCCAGAGCCCCGGGCAGGAGGACACAAGAATCCAGCCCACCCACCTCTCACTCAGCACCTCTCCTCCCAGCTGCCTTCTATAGCTCCATGATTCCTGCCCCATCTGTCCAGTCCGTTAACCCCCAAACTCACCCAGACCTGCCTACTTCTCTCCTATTTCTTCTGCTCAAATTTATCCTCTTGCTTCTCTCTACAATCCCAGCTCACACACAAAACCTCACATTTCATTTTTCTCCATATTCTCACATTCCAATTTTCTGTGCAAAATTGGTGTCAGCCATGAGTCTGGGCTAACCGCCACTGTGACAATTTAATTAAAGCAATTCAGGCTATAAAGTATAAGCGATACATAAATGTCCACTTACCTGCATATAATGCTGAAAAGATCACTTCATCGTACTGAGCCTCAATATTTCCATCTATAAAATGGAGATAAAAATTCCCAGCTCACAATATTTTTGAGAAGATAAAATGATATAGGCAAAGCATAGAACTAAGTGCTAGGAAATTGTTTTAGTCTTCCTTCTCCAAAAAGGACAATATTAAATCTTAACGGAGGCGCTTTTGAGTACAAAAGAGCTTTGTATCAGCGACTAGAAACCCCAGGAGCAAAGTTAGCTGTGTTCCGAGTGTCTGCAGAGGCCTCTCAGCTCTTTTCTTTTTTTTTTTTTCTTGTTTTGACTGCACTTTTATTTTTTTTTTTATTTTTTTTAATTAATTTTCATTGGTGTTCAATTTACCAACATACAGAAAAACACCCAGTGCTCATCCCGTCAAGTGTCCACCTCAGTGCCCGTCACCCATTCCCCTCCAACACCCGCCCTCCTCCCCTTCCACCACCCCTAGTTCGTTTCCCCGAGTTAGGAGTCTTTATGTTCTGTCTCCCTTCCTGATATTTCCCAACATTTCTTTTCCCTTCCTTTATATTCCCTTTCACTATTATTTATATTCCCCAAATGAATGAGAACATACACTGCTCTTTTCTTAAAAGGTCCAAATTCACTAGCCCAATGTCAACTCCAGGAACTTCTCCCCCTGCAGGTTTCCAAAGTAAGAACTGGATGAGAAGGGCTGGCCTGCCAACCCAAAGCCTAGCTGACTACAGCTGCCCCAGCCTGGCCCAAAGTAAATGCTCAATAAATGTTTGCCAAATTGAATTTCCTTCCCCCTAGATTAATCATGGCAGAAGCAAGGAGGTGGCCCCCCTTGGGGTGGCTCCGGTGCCCACAAGCTTCATGAGTCATGTCTTCAAAGGCCTTGCAGCCACCCCCCTTCCTTTGCCTCTGACCTGTCCTGCCTCTTCAGCATGTTTATGGACATAATTACAGAGTGTTATTGATTTCCTGACAGCCGCCTTGATGTAACTATTTTAGAGAATCAAGCTAATTTCATACATTGAGGTTTTTATGGTCTCTGGCAGACTCAACCCTAGAAGTCATTTCGTCTCTTCCGAGGGCACTACTGCCCCTTCTCAGAAACTGCTTCTCCTGGCCCCTCCTTTCCCGAAGCCCAGCTGGGCTGCGGTATCTGCACCCAGTCTTCTCCTTGTGGCCCCACTCCCATTCTCACATGACTTGGCCATGTTGTGGGGAAACAAGGAGATCCCGAGGCCCCAAGAAGTCAGAGCGGTGCATGCTGGGGGAAAGATGGGACTCAATTATTCCTGTAAACTTTTACAGCTTGAGTCTGCCCCCCTAGTTCCTGTTACACTCCACTGAAACCCTCCTTCCTTACCTGCTATTTACCAATTTATAGTTTGCAGAGTCTTTTAAGAGACAAGACATAACCTTATCTAATTCGCATATCAAGTCTGGGCTATTATGTCCAGTTTGCAGATGTAAAAATACAGAAAATGAGAGCAGAAAAGTAAAACAACTTGGTAATACAAAATGTTAACAATGAGTTATGAACATCCTTCACAGAAAGGCCTCCCATGACTGTTTCTTCTTTTGGAGACACAGAGTTGCAAAGTCAAGATTTAAACTATTCGATTTCTATACCTAGCCCCTTCCTGCACACATAGTCTTCCTCACTGCCCTTCTTTATTTCTGTGTGGGTTCTTGCCCTTCACACAGCCCGGTCTTGGCCATACTAGTCTTAAACACCCATATATGCCCCTCCCCGGTCTGCCTATCCAGCTCACACCTATCCTTGAAGGATCTCCGCAGGCCCTTCTCTACCTGGAAGCCTTGTCTATGACTCCATCTTTCAGTGACACTCCTTGATGTGAACATAGAGGACACATTGTCTACAATATTAGATAACAATATGCTTAAGTAGACATTTAACAAAGCCGTTCCATCCTTGGAAGTCCCTTAGTGCAGTGTATCTGGCTTGATTTAATACCCACCATCCATTTCCCAATGGATGTAAATGTTCTGATTTACAGCCTGGGGCTGCCTTTTTCTATTTGGGGAGCATAGGACACCAGGGATGCTGAGTTCATGCCTGGTTCCAGAAGTGGGACTTAAGACTAAGGCCACCAGTTGGTCACCAGGTGACCTAAAGGTGGTCCGGTCTGAGGGAACATCTAGACTGCTGCCAGTACCCCTGAGGAGACTTGCTCTTTCCTACAGAATATGAAAGAGAGGAGAAAGTCTGCTGACAGTAGAGCCGAAAGGAAGCAGTCGAGAAATGGCAAGAGAAAATATGTCAAGGTCAAGCACGTTGAGCTGTAAGATCGGGCCTTGCCTGAAGCTGACCAAGCCCTTTCTCCAGACTTTCAGTTAGATGAGCCAACTCATTTCTCTTTGTTTGAATCAGTTTCAGTCAGAACTTCTAGCTACAAAGGGAGGCTAAGTACATGCACTTGAATCGTGATGTTTGTTCTAGAATAGTACAAATCAACCTAGAGGCAGCATAGCTCTCCATTCAGAGCTCTCAGTTTTTAAAAGAGGATGCCAAAACTACATTTAGTTCCACCCATCCTTTTATATGACTTATTGGATGTTTGGGTCTTCTCATTACAAAATAATACATGTCTATTAAAGATACTGGAGAAACCCCACTACTGCTACTACCAACCAAATTGTATTTACTTTTATTTAAATATATATAATGTTTCCTAAAACTGGGATAATCATTGGAATGCCTGAGTGGCTCAGTCAGTTAAGTGCCTGGCTTGATTTCAGCTCTGATCATGATCCTGCAGCAGTGAGACAGACCTCCACATGAGGCTCTGTGCTGGGCGTGGAGCCTGTTTAAGATTCTCTCCCTCTCTGTCTGCCCCTCTCTGTCTGCTCAAAAAAAAATTGGGATGATCATCATGCTGTGTGTGTGTAATTTTGTGTGTGCACTCAATGACAGCAGGCTACTTCATTGTAGGGGGAAAGGTGGCCAGATGCCCTGGGTTCAAACCCTGCCTCAGTATGAATATCTGTGTGACCTTACAATTCCTGCAGTGTCTTAATGACCTCATATGTGAAAAGAGTATAATGACAGCACTTGATTTATGGGGACTTTGTGAGAAATAAGTAAAGTTTTTCATGTGACACCTGGCATATGGTAAGAGCTCAGTTTGGGGAAAGGTGGGTTTGAGATGCTTACAGCTCTTTAAAACTAGCCAGTGGGGGATCCCTGGGTGGTTTAGCGGTTTCGCGCCTGCCTTTGGCCCAGGGCTCGATCCTGGAGTCCCGGGATCGAGTCCCGCGTCAGGCTCCCTGCATGGAGCCTGCTTCTCCCTCTGCCTGCGTCTCTGCCTCTCTCTCTCTCTCTCTATGTCTATCATAAATAAATAAATAAAAATAAATCTTAAAAAAAAAAAGAACTAGCCAGTGGGCATTCTTTGTTGTGGGAGTCTATCCTGTGCACAGACATAGGATGTATAGTAGCATGACTGATCTTCTCACACTAAGCCAATAGCACCCTCACCCCACTGGTCTTAACAGCCCAAAGGGGCTCCAGACATGGCCAAATGTCCCTAGGGGGATAAAATTGCCCCCTTCGAGAATCACTGCCTTATGGTATCTCATCATTTAGCTATATTATTCATTACTGTTGTACAGCTAAAACACACAGAATGCCATTGGATGATGCTAGTCTTGCAAGATCCTTATTACTGTTGCAACTTCAGTGGGAATTTCTTTTGTGTTTCACCATCACATCTGATATTGAACTATTACTTTGAGGTAAGTGATCTTACATTAACATTTATTAAATTCTTACCAAGAGGTTTTTTTTAAATGGTTATTTCATCAAAAGTCTTTTAAGGTATCAACTGAAGTTTTCACTGCCTCACTGATCCTTGGATTGTATTAATAGAATTCATAGCATTACATTATTCTCATCCATTCCTGAGATAATGACTAACTGGACATGATATAGCATTCATTTCTTAACATTGCAGTGGGTGTGATTTGATGACATTTTATCTAAGGAATGTTATTTCCATTCCACAAAGTAAACTGTTTTTGACTTGTGTTTCGTTATTAGGGTTACGCTGATTTCATAAAATAATTTTGAAAGTTTTCCATCTTTTTATATATTTGGAAATGGTTAATTTCCCCCTAAAAATTACGTATTTCTTGAGGTTTGATCGACTGAGCTGATCAACAACATTAGGTCAAGATCATTCAGGGGAAATTAATTCTACAGTAATTTTTTTTTTTACAATTTCTTTAAGTTTTCTATTTTTGACTCAATTTTGTTGATTAACATCTTGCTATAACGTTATGTCTTATAATCAGCATTGTAAAAAATAGGACAGAATACAGTATATTAATCTCATGAAAAGCATTTAACTTCAGCATCTATAGTCCCATCTACTTTCTAATATCCTAGTTTGTACTTTTTTCTCCTTTTTTCCTATTGAACTTTCTGGATTTACACACTACTAATTAAGGAAAGCTCCTCAGTTTCTCCCCTTTTTCTATATGTAGTCTTTCTGTGTTGCTTACTTAAATATTTAATCAAATATTTCATTTTTATTACTAATGTGTTAATAACACCACTTAGCCCATGAATCTACCCTTTTGTATGGCTTTGACTTTACTCCATAAATTTTTACATGGTGTCTAATTTTTGCTACTTGATAGACAGTCTGTATTTCTTCTTTGACCCAAAAATTATTAAGCTGAACAGTTTTTAGTTTCCAAGATCTCAGGTGTGCCTTTTCAAAAACCTTACTTATTTTTATAGTCTATTCTTTCTGTATAGTGGTCAGTGTTCTACATAAACACTGATTTTCAGTATTTAATGAGATTTTCTTTTAATTTTTATCACTGTTCTGAGAATGGGTGAAAGGTTCACTATCTGTTCACAGGATTAAAAGTTTATTATGCATTTTTATATTTTTATAAATATTTATTTTTCCCTTGCCTCATCTGCTATGTTCTGAGAAAAATACATTGTCATCTCTCCACAAATAATTTTTGTTATTTTCTCCTCATATCTTTTAATGCATTTGCTCTAAATAGTCTGATATTAAATGATTTGGCATCATCTACTATTTGGTTTATGACTGTTACATTTTTATTCTGGATTTTATTTTCCAATTCAATTGTTGTTATATTAATATTGTCATTCTTGAATTTTTATGTTTTCCTGATATCTTTTACCAAGCCTTTTATTTCTAATCTTTCCCTGTCAGTCATTTTGTATTTTGTATTGGATTTATATCTTGTAAACAGCATATAGTTGACATTTATTATTTGACCTAACCTGAGAGTCTATGTATTTTAATGTGAGGGTTGACCCTTTTATTTATTGCCATAAATTATATATCTCAATTTATTTCTGTCACTACATTTTATTATTTCTATGAAAGTACCTTGCTTTTACTTATTATGCTTGCTTTTTGCCTTGTAATTCTCTCTTTTTTAAATTTCTATTTATTAAAGAGACCATGAATTATTTTCCTTGACTTCTTTTCTCAAATAGCTTGGATAGTTGAAAACATATTTTTAACTCTTTTGATGGCTCTTCTGGGTTTTAGAAAATAATTTTGAGCTTTATTCTTCCCATAATCAATATCAAAAATAAAAGTGTCTATCTACTTGCCCCTTGAAGATGAGAAAGATAGAATGCTTTTTACTACTTTCTACTCTTCTTTCACCCCATTTCTTTGTTTTTCCTGGAAAAAGATGGAGTATTAGAGCCAAATTTTGTTCAGGTTTTTTTCCCACTTTTGAGACAAACTTCTTACTTACCATGCTTCTTTATAGCTGTGTTAACAAGAATTATACAGACTTGCCCCATGACTGAGCAATTCAGTGCTTCAACCAGGCTTCTTATTTGATAACCTCCCCCATGCTAGGGTCTTTATTTTGATACATCTCTCTATTTACTGGAATATATTCTTAAATACTTTTTTCAGGAAGGAAGCATAAACCATTTCAGGAAGGTTACATATTCTGAACTCTTTTATTTCTGGTTATGTTTCTCTTATGTTCATACCTAAGTGATAGCTTGACTAAATAAAAAAGTACTTGAATCATGATTGTGTTCCCTCAAAACTCTCTAGCCCTTTATATAAGAGCAAGTTAAATACTATAACAAGACACTGAACTCGTGTGGTTAACACTTACAGAGCCCATGTGGGGCTCAGAGGGAGCCTCCCAGAAGGTGAATCAGGAACTGAGGCTCTTTGCACTGTCCCCTTGGGTCCTCTGCCACAGTCTGAGCATCTGGCTGATGGAGGAGCAGAGAAAGAGAAGAGATTAGCAGATATCATAGCAGATTTAAAGATCCAAATCAGAAGTAGTATGTGTCACTTCTGTCCACAACTCATCAGCCTGAACTGGTCCCTGGCCCACTTATATTAGAAGAAACCGGGAAATTCTGTCTTTCTCTGTTTCCAGGAGGAAAGTAAAATGATTTGATAAACATAGAGCCCTGTCTGTGCCACATGGCTGCCCTGTTGTTCTGGGCCATGTGCAGAGAGCTCTTGCGATATGCTTTAATTTTAATTTTTGTAACTATATATTCAGCATAGTTGGGTTTCCTCTATTCTAGCTTGCTTGTAATACTTTATCTTTTCAGTTCAAAAATTTAGCCAGTATGTATATGGATGCATTCCCCTTTAAATTTATTTTGCCTGCACATTTAGGCCATTTTGCAAGACACATTTTCCTCAATTATGACTTTGATTGTTGTTTCTGAATAAATTGTTCTGGTTTATTCCTCAGCCAATACCTGTAATTCCTAGATTGGATCTCCTTCTCTCTTCTCCATACCTATTATCTCCTCATCACTTCCATCTCCTTATTCTTTCCCTCTGAATACAAGGAGATTTTGTTCTCACCAGTGATTTGCGTTTTAGCAGTGTTAACTCCTGCCTTCACTACCTCCATGTGAATTTTATTTATTCTATTGGAGTTAGGTATCCTTCAACTGCATTTATATTTTAGCCATCTTCTTTGCAAGCCACTTTCATCGCAATCTGCTTTTCCTCTTATTGTTTCTTTTTCTATTGTCTTTTTCCTTGGACACTTATGTGGCATTTTTGCCTTCTGTGTATTCATTTTCAAACATGATTTAACCCACCCAGAGCAGTGGTTGCCACCAGGCAGGACATGTGGTTTGCCCTTGGCCTCACACACTGTTGAGTAGGGTTGCAGAGTTTCGACACAAACACCAGATGGTAAGGCTCACCCTTCATGTCCTAGCAGTACTCAGCAGAGCGGCACACAGCCTGAGCCTAGAAAAAGATCAAGAACCTTTTGACACAAGTCACACTTTATCCTGTACTGGTATCCTGAACAGAAACACAAACTCTACACTAAATAAAGGCTACACGTCAGCCAATCCACATTTGGACATTTGTAGAAGTCTCTTCTTAGATAAAGAGCTTGTACAGAAAACACATGCACAGCATCTAGGCCATTCTCAGGGCCCCAAGATCAATGAGGTTGGTGCTTCTCTGATTCTCACCAGAAAACCAAGGCATTTTTCTTGGGACCCAAGAGGATTTACCCCTACAACCACCTCCTGCAAAGTCAGCATAGAGGAGTGGAGCAGCTCCTCTGGTGAACAATGCATACCTGTAAGCCAAAGCCAACCTCAGCTGGGTCTTAAATGTGCTGCTCCTGTAGCACCACATGTGGTTTGTGTGCATTGTATTGATGATGTGTTAAGATATTTTTTTATCTCAAAGGGAGAAATTAATGTTATCAAAATCTGGGTTAACCACCCCCAATTAAGTTATCTAAGCTTCATTTTAACTCTCCAAATGAAGCCAAAATTTTTTTTTCTGATTTCTGGTGCTTTATTAATTAATAGTTAGGCATTGTTGAAGAAAGGATGGAAGGAAGGAAGGAAAGAAATCAACTAAATCAATTTTGCCTGCCTATAATAATCAGAATCGATTCCCCTTGTTTGTTTGGCTTTCTTCTTTCTTGGAAGTTGAGTACTCTGAAATTCCTGTTGTTGCAAATGTTAGGACGGCTACTCTTGGGAGACACCTCCTGAGTCCTACCAAACCAGAACACGCAGGAAGCAGGGCCAGGTACCACCTGCCTACTGCCCCAGCCGCTGTCCCAGCCATCGCCAGCCATGACTGCTGCCACTTACCAGGCTCTACTGACACCCAGCATCTACTGCCACCCCTGCTCCTCATAGCTCTGCCCTATCCGGCTTTCTGATAGGAGGAGGCTCCATGTTCTCCCCAACATTGCTGTAGCTAAAGATCTCCCTCCTCTCTCTCTCTCTCTCTCTCTCTCTCTCTCTCTCTCTCTCGGGAAATAGGAGGGGCAAGATCTGCTGCAGATATAGACATCCCCAGGTGTAGAGACATGAAAACCAAAGGAGAGATTGGGGTCAGGTTCAGAGACTCACAGCGAAGAATAGTGCGTTCTGTAAAAATGGCAGACTACAGCCCCCAAGCTTCCGCATCTGACAGCTAAATATGTGATCAAGGTGACATGGTGACATGATGACAGGCGTCTCTGACATAAATACAAGCCAGAACGTAATGAGGATGTTGCCTACCCACCAGCAAAGTCCCAGGCAGGATGCCCTACATGATATAAACTGAAGATCAGACAGGCAGCCCTGGTTCCTCAACAAGGTCAGGGACAGGTAATGAGTCCAGAGCTCTGGGGGTGCCAGCAGGTTTCTGAGCTGGTGTGAGCAGCATTGACAAGGGAACAGGGGAACTGACAGCAGCCCCGGGCCTTCCACTAACTAGCTGTGCAATCTCAGACTAATGTTACCTCCCTAGGCCTTGATATGTTGTCCTTTGTAATGGAATAATAATATTTGTTCTATTTCTCTCATTAAGACCCACCTAGTTCCTGGAGTGCCTGGGCGGGTCAGTCAGTTAAGCATTTGCTTTTGGCTCAAATCATGATCCCACGGTGGTCCTCAAATCGAGCCCTACATCAGGCTCCCTGCTCAACAGGGAGTCTGCTTCTCCCTCTCCCTCCACCCCTCCCTCTGCTTGTGCGATCTCACTCTCTGTCTCCCTCAAATAAATAAATAAAATCTTTTTTCAAAAAAAGACTCCCCTAGTTCCTGTCTTGCATCTCGCTGAGCCCATCTCTGGACAATAAACCACAGTCCACAGGTAGAGCCCTTTACTGAGTGCCATTTTAAGAGCTCTAAATTACTAAGGTTTGTGATAATAAGGACCATGATCTAACTGCCTTACCTATATTGAATAATTTAATCCTCAGAGGAAAGTATTATCATGATTCCCACTGTCCTTGGTTTAGATGAGGAAACTGAGAAACAAAGGATATAAGTTACACCTGAGGTCTCAGGCTAGTAAGTAGTAGACCTTGACCAGCCTTGACCGTGCTGACTCTGCCCCAACACCCAACCAAAGCCAGCTCTCACCCTGTACCCACATTACAGTTCCTGAGCTTCTGACTTCTTCTGCACACCATATTTCTATGTTACAGTGCACGTTGAATAGTTGAATGCCATCCTTATTCCCTATAGCTGGAACTCTGTCTTTGTAACATGTCCAGGATCTCTGTTCCTACAAAACAGGACTGGAGTCTGCCCAATGGGGGCGGTTTCCTGTGGTCAATCATTCTTGTACTAATCCCTAGCCAAACTGGAACTACTCCAGGCCAGAGTTGGGTCTAATGCATCTTCATTTGCAGGGGCTACTTCAGCATAGCCCAGAGCAGGTGCTCAGGTAAGGCAGCTCAAACGGCTTCTGCCTTGGTGGCACCACCATGTGTGAGCTTGCTCTAATGCTAGGGGCTCACCTGGGCCACCACCTGGAATCGACTGAGTATGAAAGCACTTTATATCCAAGCAGCAGGCAGAGTATGGTATGGGGGTCAGACACCCCTAGTTGTGAATCCTGTCTCTTCTATTTCATCTGTTCTTTCATGATTTCTCTTTTCTGGAGGTAAAATATACATATGAGATGCATAGGCCTTAAGTATACAACTCAACAAGCATTGCCAAATTCGTACAGTCATGTTGACCAGCACCCCAATCAAGATAGAGAGCATCTCCACCCCAGAAATTTCCCTCATGTCCTCTTCTAGTCGATCCCCATAGCAACCACAGTTCTGAGCTTTATCACTATAGATGTTTGACCCTACTCCTGGATGTCATGTAAATGGCATCCTTTTGCCAGACTTTTTTCCCTCAACATATTGTTTTCTATTATCTTTAATATTTATTCCTTTTTTATTGCTGACTGATACTCCATTGCCTATGGGGAGATCATGCACCATTCATTTTGGGATCTTGAGAAAGTTACAGGATTTCTCATGCATTCATTCATTCACTCATTCACTTAACCAGAACTTACCCTCTGCCTCAATTTACCTTCTCTAAGATCACGCCAATGATACCTGCTGTTGCCTGAAGTGTTTAGCCGAGATCAGAGAGACAGTAGATACAGGAGTGAACTCAGCAGCCAGGCAGCTTACATTCCAATCCTGGTTTCAGCCCTCGTGCGCTGTATGACCTTGGACCAAGTACTTAACTTCTCTGTGCTCTGTTCTCTCCTCCATAAAAGGATTGACTGAGGATTAACCGACATAGTTAAGTTGCGTCAAGTTCTTAAAACAGTGCCTGGAAAGCAGTAAGTGCCATGTAAGAGCTCGCGATTATTACCAAATATCTAACAGGCCCTAGTACAGAGCGAGCGCTCCTTACATCACAGCTGCTGTGTTCGCTATTATTATGTGAGTCTTCACAGAGACACGAGAAAGTGGGTGCACTATCACTACAGTAGTCAGCGCTGTGGGAAAGGAATCGAGTCCCTCAGCCACTATGACAAATCAACAAAGCTCTACCTGAACTGAGGTGACCAACCTGTTCTTGGACTTGTCCAGCTAGCACTGAAAATCCCAGGAATCTTCCTTAGTCTTGGGCAAACTGGACAGTTGGTCACCCTAATCCAAGCTTCAGTCTTCTTATCTGTTAAATGGGTGTTATATACTGTGCTGCTTTCCTCAGAGAATTATGGAAAAAGCCAATGAGAAGTCTGTAGAAAAAAAAAAAATCTGTAGAAGTGCCATACAAAAGCAGTGGGGTGTTTGCTTGTTTGTTTCTGGGAGCACTAGAAAGCACACTGACCTTGGGCTCAACTTCAAATTCAGAACTTAAATTCAATCTTGAATTTGAGTCATGGTTTCTCTACTTCCAAGCCGAGGGGTGCCAAGTCCTGTCTGTCCTCCAGGATACAACTTCCTCGTCTGTAAAATGGGAATTTGTCATAATCAGCCCCCGGGGCTGGTGTGAGGTCTTATATAGGGAAGCACTGTCTGCATGGAAATGGTACAAATTAAATGTCAGTTAATGTGGTATGAGGGCTCTGTGTCCCAGGAAGCCACTCCGAACTGCCACCCTCTCGGCTCTAGTCCTACTGACCCTGCTGCCTGACCCCAGGCCTCTCTGGAGCTGCCTTCCTGTCAGCCCAGCGGACTCTCACCCTTGTCCCTGATTTCTTGGTGTCTGTGCAGCCCCCGACCCTGATGGCCTGGGGAGGTGGACAACCTAGGGCTCGGCCTGGCAGCACTCCCACATGCTCCTCTACCAGACCGAGCTCAGGCAAACGACTGCTGGAATCACAGGGCCTCAGTGGTAATCAGCACACCAGGCCTGAGGTAATGGAATAACCCTGATGCAATTATATATTGATTGCAAGTATTATGGCTGTTGCTGATTGCTTCTTATTGATACAAATCCACTGGGCTGCCTATTTGGATAAAGCCAAGTGAGAACAAGGAGAGACGGGGGAGGAAGGAGAAAGAGGGAGTGAGAGGGAGGAGGGATAAAGAGGAGGAGGGAAGAAGAGGAGGAGGAGGGATGGCATGGAGAGAGGGAGGAGGGATGAAGAGACGAGGGAAGAAAAGGAGGAGGGAATACCTCCCAGTGGCTACCGTTGGTTGGGTAGCAGAAACACTAGGTGGCCCTCAGCCTCAGCCCCCTCCCCACCACTTTTCATTTTTACCCAGTCCCCTCCCCTACCCAGTCCCCTTTCCATTCTTACCCAGTTCCCTAACTCCAGGATACCTCCCTGCCAAATAAGCACACCCAGGGAGAAGCTTTGACACCCTGTTTCAGAGAACCAGAGAGGAAGGTCAGGAAGGATGGCTACTCCTGTTCCACAGCCACAGTGAGCCCAGTAGAAAAGAAATCCAAAGGCAGCCAGTCACCGGGGACATGGCCAAACCAGGGTCAGGGAGGCAAGAGGGGCTGCAATGCGCTGGAGTCAGAGACCTGCTAACACATGTGTTCTCAGTGGAGGGTGAACCACCCTGCCTTCTTGTTTCAGCTCCTATGCTGGAAGTAAGTGCCCTTTCCAAAGTCCATGTAGTGCCATGGTGTTTGCATTTCTGTGCTTTCTGGTGGTGATTTCTGTTTAAAACGGCCCCCGAGTGCAGTACTGGAATGCTGTCTAGCGTTTCTAAGTGTAAGAAGGCTGCAATGTGCCTCATGGAGAAATCCTGTGTGTTAGAGAAGCTTCATTCAGGCATGATTTTTAGTGCTGTTGGCAGGGAGTTTGATGTTAATGAGCCAACAATATGTAATTCTTAAGGTGTCTTTAAACAGAAACATACCTAAAATAACATTATGTAGTGATCGGTTGATTAGAATGTGAGCAGAAGTTGGCAGGAGCCTTGCCCTGTACCTCTTTAGAAGCAATGGTCAGCATTCACGGAGTCAGTGCTCACAGCGACTTTATGGTACATAACAACCAAAGCTGGCAAGAGTCAGCTGTGCGTGCACACGTAACAAAGGAAAAGAAAACCAGCATCACCCTGTCTGGCTCTAGTATCAAACGTACAGAAAGCCTTGAGCCTTCTGGTAGGTTACTGACTCCAGAACGTGAACAGCTCTGTCCCTGGCTTTCCAAAGCTAATAACTGAAGATTCATCATCATCTTCTGCAATAGGATAATCGTGTAAGAAAACTGTGTGTGTGTGTGTGCGTGTGTGTGTCCATATGGAACAGACTAACCATAAACTTGGTAACTTTGGAAAATCTTGTGCCTTCTTTCCTCTACAGAAGTGTCATAATTTGCAGTTGACAAGTCAGTCCTTTGAAAACTTTCTCTGTGGAGATCCCTGGGTGGCTCAGCGGTTTAGCGCCTGCCTTCGGCCCAGGGCATAATCCTGGAATCTCAGGATCGAGTCCCACATCAGGCTCCCTGCATGGTGCCTGCTACTCCTTCTGCCTATGTCCCTGTGTCTCTCATGAATAAATAAATAAAATCTTAAAAAAAATGGTTATAAAAAAAATAAAAATAAAACTTTCTCCGCAAGTAAACTTCCTTTCTTCTCAAATGCTTTAAATGCTGTCTCGGAGTCTTCCTTTGATTCTGACTAGCTTAGAGGAGTCCACATCAGTGATATCTGACCAGGTCTCAGACAGTAGTAACCCAGCACCCGTGGGCTCAGAGAGCCACAGGCTGGCACACTCTTTATTTTGTTCACACAGCACCCAGGGTGATTGATGTCTTGCCCAGAGTAGGGGCTTATTATGCAGAAACCTGTCCTAGTCAGGGTCCTTGGTTGCAAGCTACAGAAGCTAAACCGATTAACTCAAACACTGGGAGGTTGCCTGGATGTGGAGAGTAGTACGGGTCATCAGGACTGAGGATGATGACAGTGAGTTCTGAGTCAGGAAAACACCATGAAAAGGGAACAGCAAAGTTAACAGCCCAGTTTGGGACAAGTTGCATTTGAGATGCCTGTGGCTGTTCACTGGGTTCTCTGCAAACTTCAACACTCTATGTATTTGGAAAGGATTCTCTTAATACTATTGATGCTATCGCTATTATTAAATATTAATGAAATTTCCATCCTCGAAGAACCTAAGACAGAATCACTCCAGTGAACTGAGAACAAACTGCCTTTGTCAATAGAAAAGAAAGTGAAGATCCAATTTTTAATCCTCTTTCCCTCCCTTTGCCCTGGCTGTCAGTCACAAGGAGAATGGCCAGGCATTTAGGGCAAGGCTGCCCATACAGAATGGATAGCCAGCAACAGTTTCCAGATGGGTAACTAAAAGCCAATCATACATGTAAATCAATAATCAAATTCAAAGCTGTTGTGTTTTAAGGCTCCATCTACATTGGGGGACCATCTGGTGATCATAAAGAGGAAGTAGCATTTGCTTGGATGATGCCAGGGGCCAAGGAAGCAGAAGTCCTGAGAATCTGTGCTTCCTCTGACCTCTTGACATGTCAACTTAGAGCCTGCCCTACCTCACACATGCCAGTTTCCCCGGCTCACGTTTGGTGGGTTCCAGCCTAGCAATATGGTATGGTTGTCTAGATAGAACACCTTAATTAGCCAGGATCGCCCTGAGGAAAATAGTGTAAATACTCATCCTGCTCAAACTGTGTGCCTGGAGTTCTGATGCAGAAAACAGGGCCCCCCCAGTCACTGAAGAGAAAGTATCAGGAGTCAGAAGACCTGAGATCAGAGTTCTGGTTTTACTACTCCCTGGCCTTCAGCACATTTTAAATTTTTCTTAAATTGAGCCTTGGTTCCCTCATCTATAAAATGAGGCCAGTACTACCTTTCTGTGTTACAGGAGGGCTGTAAGAATTAAATGGGGGTAGAGATGTGTGTAAGAAAGCACCATATGTGTATTGCTTATCTCAGCCAGTGATTGTTGATGCCTAACACCTTCTTTACCCAGAGAACACCCTTCAGCTCCCCATAAAATTAAACCCTCCAGTAGTAACATTTTTGACAAGTACATGCACTGATCCCTCCCAGTACAATCGTCACCGGGCTTCCCACTGCATGCCTCCCACACCACACAGGCACGCACGCTGGAGTGCGTCACTGAAGACAGTATGGCAATATAATAAATGAGGAGGGGAAGTTCCGGAAGTGCTAACATCCCACATTCCCTGCCCCCAAAGAGAGAAGATAGCAGAAGAGTGAGTGGCAAAAGGAGACTTTGCCACTTCCCTGCTCTTGTTTCTGGAGAAATGATGTTTCCCCGTCTTAGAGCTGTTTCTGGGACAAAAGAACTTATTAAATTGCTTGTAGTTTTATTTTCCTGTTAATTCTGTTAGTGTAGCCTACAGCCTGAGAGTAAGCAGAGTGTCCTTAATGAAGCCAGTAAATAAATTCAAAAAGGGGTCTGATTTCCTAGGGAAGTGCAATGATGCTCTATAAATTCAAGATGTTGCTTTGCCCTGTCCTGGCTGCTGTGGCCCACACTTCCTTGCTGGAGGGTCATTTCGGTACATCAGGCCATCAGTGATTTACCAGAGGATGGAGGTAATCCCCCAACTTTTAACTCAGTCCATGCCCAGCAGCATTTATTGAGTACCTCCCGCATATGGGAAGTTCCAAGATTAATGAAAGCTTATGTGCATGAAAGGACTCAGTACACAGTAGGTACTCAATAAAGACTTGTTTTCTTCTTTCTTGGCTGTCTTTTGTCTGTCTTTTGTCTGCTGGATCAAGAGTTTCACTGGCATCTGTACACACTCTCTCCATAGGCTAAACACTGAACAAATCAGCTTTAAAAAAAAAAATTACCTCCATTTATTTTGCAAAAGACTTGCTGACAAGACACCCAGCCGCATCTAAAATTCCATCTCGACAAAGAGGGCAGGGACAAGGCAGCCAGGAGCTCTATTTTCTGACTCCGGGCTTCCCACTGCATTCCTCCCACACCACACAGGCACACACATCGGAGCACATGTGCACCACTGCGATAAGGAGACGCTCAAACGCCACAATTCATCACCCTGGCCCCGGATGGAAGAAGAGTGTGCGTGCGAGCGTGCATGCACATGTGTCACACTCCCACATGCACATGCACCTGGAGGGCCTTTGTAGCTGGCCTGACAATGGAGCGAAGGCACAGAGCTTACAAAGGGGGAGGAAAACGCAGGGAAGTAAAGAAAGGCGCGTCTTTGAAGGCGCCCCTTTGGTTGCCTCCCTTTGGTTTTGGCTGCACGAGTGGGGCCAGTTAACCAGTTAACAGCATGATGAAGGACTGCAAAAAAGAGAAGCTTCCAGCCTTAGCCCTAATGCAGAAGGAACAAACATTAATCATCACAATCCCTGTGGGAGCTGGGGTTGTTCCCTAATGTGTTTTGGGAGGGAATTCATGAAGTCAGTGGATCAGGATGAGGATGCTAATGTCCCTTCCCAGAGTCCTCAGGGACCTTTGTGCTAACTAACCTCAGCTTGTCGGAGTCAACCTCACAAGGCACACATGTATGCACACATACAGACACACACTCTCTAACCCCCACCTTGGCTTTCCTCCCAGAGTCAATCACTCCTCTTTTGGAGGTTCCTGAGAAAATTGAAATTAAATGAATCCACATTTATAGAGAACTATTTGGGCCAGGCATTTCCATTTGGTTACTTAGTGTAAGCCTCTCAAGAAAGAGTACTAGGAAAATATTTTTCTAGTTATTACCAGATATCTGTACCATTTGTACAGATGCAAAAAACTAAGACACAGAGAGGTTATATGGTTTTGGGTTTGTTTTCAGGCATACACAGCTGGTAAGTGGTAGATGGAAAATTCTAGTCTAGATTTTTTTGTTTGTTTGTTTGATCAAGTACTATGTTTCCCTTTCACAGCACAACTGGTATCCTCTTTCTGCCCCAGATTCCTGGATCCCATAGGATACAATAGTTCTGAGGTGAGGTCCAGGAATCTGCATTTTATTACAGGCTTTTTTCATTTTTCTTGCTTTAACAGATCTGTTGAGGTGTAACTGAACTACAATAAACTAATTATGTTTGACGTGAACACTTTGACAAGTTCTGACATGCATAAACACCTATGAAACCATGGCACCATCAAGAGAGTGACTATATCAAGCACCCAACATCCAGTCTCTCACAGCCCTCGTAATCCTTCTCCCCTCACCCCCACCCTGCCCTACCCTGTTTCCCCCATCTCCAGACCACCACAGACTTACTTTCTGTCACTATAGACTAGTTTGTATTTTCTGGATTTTACATTTATTGATCATATAGTATGTACTCTTTTTTGCCTGACTTCTATCACTTAGCGTGATTATTTTGAAATTTATTGGTCTTGTGTGTATCAATGCATCGTTTATATCGCCTTGTAGATTCCATCTTAAGGATATACCACAATGTGTCCACCGATTTGCCTCTTAGTGAATATTTGGGATGCTTCCAGTTTGAGGCTCTTACAAATAAAGCTTCTATGCGCATTTACACTTAAGCTCGCAAACCATAATAATAAGAAAATATGTACAAGCTTGTCAAATCACTCTGTTGGACATCCAAAATTAATGTAATACTGTGTCAACAATATTTCAATAAAAAAGAAAAAGAAGGTAAAGGGTTTTTACAACAAAGAAAAAGAAAATAAACAACCCAGTCTAAAAATTGGGGAAATATTTGAATAGACAAGTCACCAAAAAAGATATACAGATGGCAAATAATCATATGGGAAGATGCTCAACATCATTTGTCATTAGAAAAATTCAAATAGAAACCACAATGAGATATCACTCACACTTATTAGAATGGCTGGAATTAAAAAGACTAGTCATTCCAAGTGTTGGTGAGAATGAAGAGCAAGTGGAACATTCATATACTGCTGATGGGAACATAAACTTACATAACCACTTTGGAAAACAGGTGGGTAAGTTCTCAAAACATTAAATGTACACCTACCATACGACCCAGCACTTCACTCTTAGGTACCTAACCAAGAGAAGTGAAAGCACATACCTGTTGGTGAATGTTCATAGCAACTTTACTTATAATAACAATTTAATTTTTAAAAGGATCCCAGGGGTAACTGGGTGGCTCAGTCAGTTAAGCATCTGACTTTTGATTTTGGCTCAGGTCATGATCTCAGGGTCGTGAGATTAAACCCCATACTGGGCTCTGGGCTGGGCATGGAGCCTGCTTAAGAGTCTCTCTTTCCCTCTCCCTCTATCCCTCCCACTCCTTCTCTCCTCTCTCTTTCTCTCTAAAATAAATAAATAAACAAACAAATAAATAAAAGGATTCCAGATGATTCTAAAAATGAGTCAGGTTTGGGAACCATTATGCCACAGGTTTTGGATGAACATAATTGCTCTGGAAAATTCTCATATCCTTCAACTAATTATACAAATGGAGAACATAGTTGAATTATGAAGTCAACTACTTGGCAGAGAAATGCCATTTAATGAACCTATGTGATGTTGAGCAAGTCATTCACCTGTTTAGCTCTCCATTTTATTTGTTTGAACTATGAGAGGGAGTTTCAATGACTCCCAGACTCCAGGAATCTATGCATCTGTGATCTCAAAGAACTCCAAAAAACCTACTCACTCTCCTTGAAAGAGTGGAATTAATTCCATAGACCAGTTTATGGGCCATAGCTTTCCCCTATTGGGAGCACCCGTCCACCTCTCTGGTAGGCATTCAGGTGTACAAGTAGGTATGTAAGTACACACACACACATACACTTAATTTTTAAATTTAAAAAGTTAATGTCTTCAAGATTGAGAGTACTACAATTGTCATTAAACTATTCCATACACAAAGGCCTTATGCTGCCTTGCAGCCAGTATGAGGCTGTATTTTACTTATATGGATCCTTTTTGTCTGGAATTATTTCCTCATTTGGAAAAACCCACAAAATGTAAGGCTGAGGACAGAGAATCGTCAGCCTCCCTTATTTGGAAATAGATTTGTTGTTTGCAGTCAGTACCCATACCTGGGGCAGTTTGGATCAAAAACAGTTTTCAAGCCTTCGTTTATTACCACTCTTTAAAGAATTCACCCTTTGATCAAGAGCCTGGGGATTCCATGCTTTGCCCCCTCAAAATGTGTTCCTACCCCCAAGATCCCAGTGCTGTTTTTGTTTCTTTTGAAAGCCCTGTTTACTTCGGAAATTCAGCAATTGCTCCCGAAGTTCCTTTGATGTCTATTGAATTTAATATATTTCATTGCATTATGGAAAAGCTATTTCAGCTTTTGGTATCAGCATCTTCTTGATGTGCCGAGGGGTCTTTTTGTTGGGTTTTGTGTGTGTGGTTGTTGATTTGCGTGGTTGAATTTTTTTAGAATGATTGAAGATTTTTGTTCTTTTTTTATTTTATTTTTAAAGTCTAGCCAAAGGGTAAGCAAGCAATGAGACTGACAGCTCCTAGAAACTAGGATTTCCCATTGAGTCAAGGGACAGATGACAAAAAGAAATATTTTTTTCTTCTCCCTGTTTTCCATAATTTCATTGTCCCACTACTACCTCCACAATAAATTTACAAAGGCCACCCATTAGGAACACTGTATCCATCTATCCATAATTAATCAACCACCTACTATGTGCTAGCTAGTATACCAAGTGTTGTGCTAGGTATAAAAGTCAAGTAGCTTCAAGTATAATTGAGAAATAAGGCGTATATATCTGTATTGGGTTGAACAATGTCTCCACAAAATTCACGTCCACATGGAACTTATGATGTGACATTATTTAGAAATAGGTTCTTATAGATGCAGCCAATTTAAGAAGTCATATTGGATTGGGGGGTGGGGCTAACCCAATGACTGGTATCTTTTTTTTAAGATTTTATTTATTTATCCATGAGAGACACAGAAAGAGAGGCAGAGACATAGGCAGAGGGAGAAGTAGGCTTCTCATGGGAAACCTAGTGCAGGAATCCATCCCAAGACGCCGGTATCACGCCTTGAGCAGAAGGCAGTTGCTCAACTGCTGAGCCACCCAGGCATCCTAGTGACTGGCATCTCTACAAAAAGAGGGAAATTTAGACACAGACATACACAGAGGGAAAACAACCATATGAAGAAAAAGGCAGAGATTGAAGTGATGTTGCCACAAACCAAGGAATGCCAAGGATTGCTGGCCACCATCAGAAGCTAGAAGAGTCAGCAAATTCTTCTCCAGAGATTTTGAAGGAAGCACCACCCTGCTGATACCCTGATTTTGGTCTTTTAGTTTCCAGAACTGTGAAAAAATAATTCCTGTTGGTTTAAACCATCTAGTCTGTAGAAATTTGCTATAGAAGCCTTATGAAACTAATATAAAACTCAATATACAATTAATAGCAGATGCCTATGTATTGTCAGACACTAATCTAAGAGCTTTCACATATTTAATTTTTGTAATCTTATGAGGTGGATACAATTATTATCTCATATTTAGTATAACCACATGATTTATTACTCAAAAAAAGACACTTGACAGTGAAAGGGGGCACTATTAATAATTACACTAGGACAATAGGGATTAGCCAATACTATCAGGAATGTATGGCCATCCTACCCACACTACAAATGAAAAAACTGAAGCGCAGAAAAGTTAAGTAATTCACTCAAGGACACATATCTAGTAGATGACAGAGACAAGATTGAAATCCAGAGCACTTGACCACCACTCAATGCCATATTGAATTTGCTCAGCCTTCTGGAATCTAGCCATAAGAACAAAGATTCACCCTAATATATGCCTCAGGCACAGATCTCACATTGTATAGGCAGGCCTAGATGTCCAACAACCACTGGCCCAGGTGTCCTAGACCTAAGAAAAATGAAGAAGATTCTCTCTGTTCCAGTATACAGGGCCATAGGGATAGAAGTTAAAAGAAGTTAAAAGTTACAACTTCAATGGTGTCATTCAATTGCCATGTCCTAGGAGCAAGTTCATTCCCCTCCTGCATCCTTGTCCTCTTCTGATCTACTGTGAGGCTATTCTACTTGCAGCATTGCCCGGATGATCCCAACAATAACCAGCTCCCCTCTGCTCCCCTCTGCTCAAGACCCAAACATTAACAGGAAATTGCAAACCAATATGAATTGTTAAAAGAGAGAGAGAACATGCCCCTGTTGCCTGTAGACAGACTCTAGAGTTTTATGGCTCCTAAGCCAGGTGGTTTGGGTGATCTGGAGGTAAGCCTGGCCTTTAAGTGTATAAGCTGTATGCGGGCACATCCCCTTCCTAAACAGCAAAAAGTGGGGATTGTTTGAACTAAGGCTACATTCTGGGCTCTTCACTACTTCTGAATCCTGAACTCCAAGTTAGAAGGAGGTCTTGGTGCCCCCACATCCTCCCTGGGATCACCTGCAAAGCCCTGTCCTTATGCCCTGGCCTACCTCCTTAGTTCTGAGCCTATGGTATAGGCTGAACCAAGCTTGACTTGGCTCAGTCCCCTTAGATCTGGTGCTTGGACCACTGTGGCCAGCCCTTCTTTGTGGATTTGCTCTGCTTGGCCTCTCCCCATGGGAGTTAGCAGTAGGCTCATGATCAGGGCTGACCAGCTTATGACCACCACCACAACCCATTAGTCACCACATCATGCCAAACTTACTTCCCAAGTAACTCCGAGTCCATATTCCCCATCATCCCCTCACATGGGCTAACGCTTCCCAACTGGTCTGGCTCCATTCTCTTCTGTGCTTTGTCTCTTTGTTTTTCCTCACAAATTCCCTTCTCACCACTTCAGGAGCCATGACTCTGAAACACACATTTGACTGAATCATTCCTCATGTGTTAGCCTTTAGTGTATTCCCAGTATAAAGACCAAACTGCCTTGCGTGGAATTCAAGGTTGCACCACTTGGATCCAAACTAGTCACATCTTCCCAGGAACACCAGCCTCCTGCTTCCTCAAAGCACCCCTGGTGTTTCAGACACATGGAATCAAGCACCGCACCCCAAACACAGTGGGCATTTGGCACTTCATTTTTCACTGCCAAGAATGTCCTCCCTCCCTCTTTGATTAACCCAAAGTCCTCTGGCCCCTAAGGCACACCTCAGGTAGCACATCCTGTATTAGTCCTGGTCGGTTCCCTGTTCCTACACTCAGTCTCCATCAGAACCAGTCCCTCACTGTCCGGGGATTCCCATGCCCTTTGATAAGGCTTATTTCACTTCCCTTCTAAATTGGTAGTGCTGTTCTTACAGCCTTTGTCTGACCCCACAGAGACTGGAGTTTTCCATGTGCGCATCCCCCACAGTGCCAGCCCCATGTGTGGCACCTGAAATAGGCTCTGTGCATGTACATGGATATGACCTTTGAGCCAAAAGAGCAAAGCACAACCCCTCAACTGGCCTCCTCCACCCATGACTGGTCCTGAGCCCCAGTGTCACAAGGACCCTCCATGGGGTTAGAACCAGAGGCAGCAGATGCAGACTGCAGCAGGGCACAAGCAAGACTCACAAAGCCTTTGAAGGAACCTGCTTAGAGGGGAGCCAAGGATGCTATTAAGCCCCAAGACAGAGAAAGAAAGAATAAGAAAGAACCTGCTTTGCTTTGTGCTTGTGCCCCCTCCTTTGAAAGCTTTTCCCTGCCAGCAGCCAGCCGAGCAAGCTGCAGTCTTTGCTGCGGAGTCAGTGCTGGAAGGCTCAGTTTTTCTCCTACTCCTCCCTCTCTCCAGTGCCCCAGCCCTCTTGTATTTGTTGCAATTTGGCTGCCAAGCCTTTTTCAAATACACATCATTAATTCCGCTATGCAGCACAAGTAGGATCAGGCATTTGAAAGAGAAAAGAAATATGGAATTCAGAAGCTGGGGCAGCCACATGCAAAGACCATCGGGGAACTCAAACCAAAGAGAGCCTTTATTTTTTTGTGTTTTGTTTTGTTTTTCAACAGACATAAGGTCACTGCAAGCAGCAGCCATTAGTCTAATTAGACCCTCGGAATAAGAGGGGAGAGAGCAATCCAGTGGGAAAGACGGAGGGGAGGGGGCAAAGACAGTAATTGAAGCCAAATAATGAATATTAAACTCTTGTAAGTAATGTTTAATTAAGTTATTCTACGATTGAGGCTTTTTGCAAATATTACCATGGGATTCAAAGTAGTACATTAAGTGCCTGGAAAATCACTAAGCAGAGAACACAGGCTGCCTTGTCGTCCACCCTGTGATTCCTTTTTATCCGCATCACTCCATGGGCTGATGGCCAAAGGAAGTGACAGAAATACGTGTGCCCGAGTCCCTGAGTTTGCCCCCGACACACACAGCCTCCCCAGCACACTTCATGGCACTGGAGCTTAGCACCATGTTACAGTGGGAACATTCTATAATTGTCAAAAGGTTTCAACAGAAGTGAAAAAGACAAGCCAAAACTTGAGAGATGACCTTTGCAAGCCATACAACCAACTGATAATTAGTTTTCAGAATATCTAAAGGCCTACTTGCAGAAAGAGATGAATGAACCAATATAAAAATGGGCAACGGATATGACATGCAGTTCGTAGAAGAAAAAGATCCAGTTTAAAATATGAAAAAAAGAACAATAAAAAAGATCAAATTCACTAGACATCAGAAAAATGTACAATCCTAAGTGCGGCCATGTCAGGCCCATCAGATTAACAATAATAACAAAAAATTAACATCTGACTATACTGCTAGTGAGGATGCAGAGGTTTAGGAACATACACACAACACATACTGGCTACATTGGAGAGGAATCTGGCACCGTACCTAGAATCCCGGAAATTGACTACCAAGTATTTACCCTAGATTCTTAGAAATGTGTATAAAAATATTCAATGCAGCATTATTTATAAAGCAAAAATCGGAAGCAACCTAATGTTCATCAACAAGAGAATGAACATATAAATTGAGGTATGCTCAATGAAAAACTATTCGGGAATACAAAGAAATTAATATGTGATGAATAAATCTCTTAAACGTAATTCAGAGTAAAAATAAAACTGAAACAAAATTTTTAAAAGTAGAATGATATGTTATGGTACAATTTACATAAAATTTTAAAAATATATAGAGCATAATATATTTTTTTAAAGATTTTATTTATTTATTTGCAAGAGACACAGAGAGAGAGAGAGTCAGAGGGAGAAGAAGGCTCCATGCAGGGAGCCTGATGTGGGACTCGACCCCGGGTCTCCAGGATCAGGCCCTGGGCTGAAGGTGGTGCTAAACCGCTGAGCATAATATTTAGAGACACATATATGTGTATTAAAAATGAAATGCATGAGAATGACAAACACCAAAAAGCAGTTATTTACCCTGGAGCAGAGGGTAGGGAGATGCAAGGAGAATGGCACACAGGGGAACTTTTCATTGTGAGTGTTGACTACACAGGCATTTGTTATATTAATCTATAAACCTTTTTCATATCTATGGTATTTCATAATATATATTTTTAAATTGGTAACAACCCTATTTTTAAGCAGAAATAAACATGCCTCAGTAAGATCCTAAGCTTTTCAAAGGAGGGACAATCAGGTAGGATTAGGAGCCAAAATGCAAGGCACATTTGGAGCACAGATCAGATGAGGGGCTTCAGGAGCCATGAAATGTTGGTCTTGCTGAAACCTCCACCCAGAGAGGACCAGAATCTCACGTGGGCCAGGGTATGGGGCCACACCCAGTCTTGGAGCTTTCACAAAGCCAGAACAGGAGAGTCAGCATGCTGGCCCACTCATCAGTCCTAACAACCAAAAGGCCCCCAGGGTGGGTGATATAACCCATAGGCAGAGAATGATAAATTGGGTATTTCTTGCTGATTGATTTGAGGTTAAATTTTAACCCTTCTTGCCATTTTATATTTAATAGACTATCCAAATTCAGCTTCCCAAGAGTAGCTGGGCGTTTTCTGAGGCAACACAGAGGCCTTATTTTTTTTGTTAAGAGTTTGAGAATACCCAGTCATGGAGACTCCTATCTTTGGGCAGAAGAGGTGCTGAAGACACAAAAACTGCCAGTAGAAATATCTAAACCCCTTTTAGTTGAATTTGGACTTGGAGAAGTCTTGTGGAGGACTCACAGTTAACTGCAAAGGACAGTCATGATGAACACATCTTTAACTGGACTTTGAACAGGCATAGCGTAGTATTCTTTTATTGAATACTTACATAATTGATATGCAATACTATATTAAGTTCAAGTCCACAACATAGTGATGCAACATTTATATGCATTGGGAAGTGATCACAACTATAAATCTAGTTCACGTCTAGTTGTCACTAACTGTATAATTGTGGCCATACAAGCTGTTACATACTATTACCCATTTTCCCTATGCTGCACATTGTATCCCCATGTCTTATTTACTTTATAACTGAACTGTTATAAAATTATATAAAAACTATAACTAATTTTTAATTTTCTCATATTTCACCCATCCCTATCCCCTCCTCCCCACCCCCCACAAGATTGCTCTCTGTATAAGTCTGTTTCTGTTTGTTTTGATGTTTGGCTGCTTGGTTGGTTGGTTGGGTTTTTAGATTCCACGTATAAGTGAAATCATATAGTATTTGTCTTTTCTCTGACTTACTTCATTTAACGTAATACCCTCTAGGTCCATCCATGTTGTCACAAATGGCAAGACCTCATTCTTTCTTAAGGTTGAGGAATATGCCATTGTATACATACCACATTTTCTTTATCTATTCGTCTATCAGTGGATACATACGTTGCTTCCATTATCTTGACTATTGTAAATAATGTCTCAGTGAACACAGGGGTGCATATGTCTTTTCAAATTAGTATTTTCATTTTCTTCAGATAAATATCCAAAAGTGGAATTGCTGGATCACCTCTTTTTAAATTTTTGAGGAACCTCTATACTGTTCTTCCCAGTGGCTGCACAGTTTTGCATTCCTACCAACAGCGTACAAGGGTTTCCTTTACTCCACATCCTTGTCTTCACTTGTTATAGCCTTTTTGACAGTGTGAAGTGATAATTTCACTGTGGTTTTGATTTGCATCTCCCTGATGATGAGTGATAGTGACCATCTTTTCATGTGCACATTGGCATCTGTATATCTTCCCTGAGGAAGTCTCTATTCAGGTCTCCTGCTCATTGGTTAATTGGATTGTTTGGGTTTTTTTGATATTGAATTGTGCAAGTTCTTTATACATTTTTATTAACCCATTATTGGCTCTATCTTCTCCCATTAGGTAGGTTGCCTTTTCATTTTTGCTGATGATTTCCCTCACTGTAATTTATTCAACTATCCCCAATGATAGGCACTCCCCTTGAAACAACTTTGCATATACACTCTTACTCACCAGTGCTTTTATTTCTATGAGATAGATTCCCAGAAGTGGGACTGCTGGATAAAAAGGAATATGCATTTTTTAAATTTCACTAGCTATTGCCAGGTTGTTTTCCAAAAAGACTGCAACAGTTTACATTTCCTCCAGCAGTGTATGTAAATACTCTCTGCCCTGCATCCCCTCCAATAGTAGATATTCTTGGTCTTCTTAATATTTGCCAGTCTGTTAGGTGTAAAGTGATAATTCAAAATACTACTTTAATTTGCATTTTTCTGACTTCTAGTAAGTTTGAGCACTTCTCTTTTTTTAAGATCTACTTATTTATTCATTTATTTATTTTAAACAGGGGGGCCACCTGGGTGACTCAGTCAGTTGAGCATCAGCCTTTGGCTCAGGTCATGACCCTGGGGTCCTGGGATCAAGTCCTGCATCAGGCTCCCTGCTCAGAAGGGACCCTACCTCTTCCTCTCCTGCTCCCCTTGACTGTGCTCTCTCTCTCTCTCTCTGTGTCAAATAAATAAAATATTTAAAAGAGAGAGGGGGGGGAGTGGAAAAGGGAAAGGGAAAGAGAATCTCAAGCAGACTCCCTGCTGAGCATGGAGCCCAGTGCAGGGCTTGATCTCACAACCCTGAGATCATGACCTGAACTGAAATCAAGACTAGGATGACTAACTGACTGACCCAGCCAGGCACCCCAACTTTGAGAATTTCTTAATGTGTTTACTGGCCATTAAGATTTGCTCTTTTGCAAGCTACCTATTCATACCTTGTGCCTATTTTTCTGTTTTACTGTCTTTTTCATTGATTTTTTTAAAGATTGATTAATTGATTGATTGATTGATTGATTGATTTGAGACATAGAGAAAGAGCACAAGCAGGGGGATGGGAAGGGACAGAGGGTAGGGAGAAGCAGCGCCCCATTGAGCAGGAATGTCTCCTCAGATGACTATATTCTAATGCCCCAGAACCAGGTCAAGGTAATAAATGTGCCTGTGGGGCAGCCCGGGTGGCTCACCGGTTTAGTGCCACCTTTGGCCCTGGGATGTGATCCTGGAAACCCGGGATCGAGTCCCACATCAGGCTCCTTGCATGGAGCCTGCTTCTCTCTCTGCCTGTGTCTCTGCCTCTCTGTGTGTGTGTGTCTGTCATGAATAATAAATAAAATCTTTTTTAAAAAATTTAAAAAATAAATAAATAAATGTGCCTGTGTGGACATCTGTGAGGATAGATGCCTGCATGGCCATAAGTCTTGGCTCTATGTAGATTCCCCAAAACTTAGACAGAGAGAGGGAGGGAACCACTGACTGACTAAGCGTCGCTTCTTCATCCTGGCAGAAGGGAGTCCCGCCTGATACACCCCTGGGGTCAAGTCCCATATCAGGCTCCCTGCTCAGTAGGGAGCCTGCTTCTCCCTTTCCCTCAGCCCCTCTCCCTGCTTCTGCTCACTCTCTCTCTCTCTCTCTCTCTAAGAAATAAATAAAAATTTTTAAAAAAGAAAATGTAGCAGAGTGAACCCAACAACACTCCAGACAAAGGCCATGAGCTGGGCAGTGCTGGTTCTGGGTAAAGAGCATTTGCTGCCCAGGAGGGCTGTCGTTTGCTGCCACCCCTCTACACTAGGCCTGCAACTCCACCCTGTCCAGAGCCACCCCCTTTGGCCTTATTGCCTAATCTCTTCTCAGGAGCCATAGTTAGAAATGTTCAGGACTGGAAATGAAAAAGCCCCTGCTCCTTCTGCTGAGTCTCCCTTGAAGGAACAAATGGCAAATTGCTCCCAGACTTCTTTAACCTAACCCTCCAATTTATTTCCCATTAAGATGGTTACTCTAATGTACTTATTTGTGACTGTCAGGCAAAGTCAGAGAGACCCTCCTCGTTTAGGGATGCAGTCCTCTGCTCCCCCACAGCAATGCCCAGGGCCTCTCCTGCAGCCTTTTCCCACGGCACATGCACCAGCGCCCGCCCACATTTAAGAGCTCATGCATAAACCAACAGGAAAATAGGACATGCTACATATTTGAGGTTTAATGTCTTGATTCTCAGACTTTATAACACTAGTAAGTATTGGTCACACCATGAAATGGAGAAACACAAGTGCTTTCCCACACCCCTGAATGTCCCACCAAGAATATAGCACAGGGCAGAGAAGGACAGGGAGATCGGAGGCCTGGGGGCTGCTGTTTGGGCTCCTCTGACACACGCTATATCCATAGGACTCAATTTCCTCTTCTCAGCATGAGGAAGGCTCTTCTAGATTAGGAATCTTGGGTTTGGGGATTTTTTTACCCCTTAGACTAGTGTTTTAGATATTCCTTGTTTCGTTTTTGTTTGTTTTCTAGAATTGACACAGTAAAGCTCAGGTCCTTGGAGAAAGCTGAAGATGACCAGCTTTTGTTTTCTTCTGTTGGATCAAATCCACCAGAGTAATCCCTCCCTGACTTCTATTTCCTAGAGTTTTACTCCTGAGCACTCCAAAATGTTAGTGTTTCTTGGATGTGGCACCAAATATTACATCTGGAGCTGTTCTCCCTTAAGAGTCTGCCCTCAATCTGAGAAGTTTATCAGCTCTCTTGGAGAGGCCCCACTGTGCCATTAGCATTTGATATGGATGTCACAATTTGCAAACCTTTTTATCTTTGGGAAAAGCAGAGCAAGGAAAGCGGGCCAGATCACTCTGTCCCTGGCTGAGAGTTGCAAACTGATTTTATTTGTGAAAATGGGCTTAATTTAATCATTGGGATAAGTGATCCAAGCGATGTTCTCAGTATGAGCTGGTGACAGGCCTATAGAGTCCTCCCTCCTCAAACATGCACACATAGGAATGTGCATACACTCACACACACTATCCTCCCACAACACATACACACACGCACACACATATACACACACACACACACCTACTCACATATGAGAAAAATGTCATGAGGGCAATAGGCATAGGGGAACACTAGAGTGAGGACATTTTTTGTAAGGGCGTAAGAGAGGAAAATATGGGGCAGACCTAAGGGCTGTCAGAGAATGGCATCAGGAGATTAATATGAATTAATGCCATATTGTTGACAAGGCATTTCCTCATATATCATATCTTTTGATCTCTCACACCTCAAGGGCCCACTAGTGAACTATCCTCTCCTATGTACTTGTACATCCCTTGCCAACTTCTCTTCTTTCCCAGAGAAATCTATTCTGACAACCCTATCTAAGTTAGGAGCCTCTCCCACCCTTATTCCCCATCTTAACACTCTGTTTTTATAGCACTTGATTAATTGTTTGTGTGTTTGTTAATTTAGCTATTTATTGCCTGTCTCTCCCACTGAACTATAAACTCTTTAAAAGGTAGGAACCAGTCTGTCTGACTCATCTTGGATTGTCAGCACCCAACACAATGCCCAGCATGCAGCCAGCACTCAACAAATATTTTTGAATACATCAACTGATTTTCACAACTCTACAGTTATAGCCATTTCACAGAGAAGGAAACCAAGGTTCATAGAGGTTAGGTGATTTGCAAGTTCCCAATAGCTAGTCAGTGGCAGGGCGAGAATTCAAATTTTAACTCTATGCTTTTTTCAGTACATCATGCTGTTTCAGATAGTCATTCCTGGAGCTGTGAATTATCCTTTGAACACCACTATAATTCCCAGTCTCAGGAAAAGAGAGTTTAATACACACACACACACACACACACACACACACACATCTTTGACCTTACTCCACTCCCCCGGCTTATTATCTAGGAAGTAACAGGTGATGAATTTGACTCTACTATACAACACCATTCTCATATGTGCCTGACTTGCGAATGACCATAATAGAACAATGAGCATTTCCAGGTCCGTGATGATGGGAATACATAAAAGAAAGATAACAGAATGTTATAGCTGGAAGGGACATTCTGCAGGTAAGCAAACCAAGACTACGTTGAATGACGGTGACTTGCCCAAGGTCACTTATAGTAGAACCAGTGCTAGAATCCAGGTATCCTCATTCTTGGCTGCATGTTCCTTCGGTAGGATCATTCACAGCAAATAAAACAATAAATTATGCCATAGGCATCCTCCAATCACTGATAATCAATGTTAATGGCTTTCTTCATCTGCCTCTTCAGAGCTTGGTCCCAGAACAATGCATAAGGGAAGTCTACTCTGATTTTGGGAGAACATTTCATATGTGAAGTTGGGCTTTAGGCAAATTTCTAAATGTTTGTGTGAAGCTATTGCTCCAAACCTAGTTCTTTTCTCCACTTTCCCAGCTCAGCTTCTGACATTCAGCTAGTAAGCAGCAAGGCATTGCTCCCAAACGTGATCAGGAGCTATGTTAAGGGACAACTGGGTGGCTCAGTGGTTGAGTGTCTGCCTTTGGCTAAGGGCATGATCCTGGAGTCCCAGGATCGAGTCCCACATAGGGCTCCTGCTTCTCCCTCTGCCTGTGTCTCTGCCTCTCTTTCTCTCTCTCTCTGTCTCTCATAAATAAATAAATAAAATCTTTTTAAAAAGAGCTATGTTAATGTTCATTTTCAAATGAAAAAGAGTTTTAAGTGAAACAAATGCACACACATAAACATATACACATGTTGAGTAGACCCTGGCCGAGAGATACAAAGAAAATCTTTGAATAGACTTAGGTATCCTGGGTTAGTTCAAAGGTTTAGGGATAAAAAAGGAAAATTCTGTAAAAAAAAAAAAAAAAGTCAGGATTATCAGCAAAAGAACTTCAGAAACTTCCCTTTGGAAGTATAGGCAAAAGACACTAGCAAGGTTAAAGACTGACTCAGGAGCTGAAGACAAAGTCCCACATTTAGCCCACATTCTGCAGAGGGGCTCTAAGTCAGCTTGGAGACCATGCTAGGAACTGGCATTCCTCAGCTCATGAGGAATCGAACCTGAGCAAGGCTTGCCATGCCTTACAGAGGCTGGCACAATTTACATTGATGGGTCCATGGCTATACAGGACATCACACACACACACACACACACACACACACACACTCATACATATGTACTCACATGCTATTCCATGTTGCTTGCCCCTTGCTCATGATGCTCCTCCTCCTGGATAATCTCTTGAAGGCTCAGCTCCCGTGGTGTCTTCTCCAGGTACCTTCCCTGGCTCCTCCCACTTCTTCCTGGGATCACCTCCCCTGTTCTAAGTGCCCATAATACTCGGTGGTCACTACCACCCCAGCATTATGCCACAATTACCTGTCCGTGGGGCCATCTTCCCCACCAGACTGTGAGCTCCTTGAGAGTGAAGACTATTTTATCTGTCCTTATGCCCCAGCACAGAGCACAGTACTAGGCTCTTGGTAGCCCTCAGCAAACAGTTATATGGTTAAATGGATGGATTCCTGCTTGGGGCAGGAGTGAAGATGGTGGGATCTTTCCACAGGTCTATCACAGTTTTATTTCGAATCCTGGTAACATTAACACTTATTATAACCAGAGGATTTTCACCTCAATAAAATAAAGTCCAGTTAAATAATAGGAGGTAAAACAGAAAAATAGTGGAGAAGGAAGATCACTATATTCATTTCCTAAGGCTGCCTTCACAAAATAGCACTAACTGTGGATTAAATGATAGAAATTTATTTTCTCATAGTTCTGGTGGCCAGAAGTTCATGGTCAAGGTGTCAGCAGGGTTGGTTCCTCCTGAGGGCTATGAGGGAGAATCTGTTCCATGCCTCTCTTCTAGCTTCTGGTGGTTTGTTGGTCATCTTCTGTGTTCCTTGGATTATGGATTCATCACCCAGATCTCTGCCATCACATAGCACATTCCCTGAGTCTCTGTACATAATCTGGGTATGTCTGTGCTAATTTCCCCTTTTATAAGGACACTAGTCATATTCACTTAAGGTCTACCCTAATGACCTCATCTTAACTTGATTACCTCCATAAAGACCCCATTTCCAAAGAAAGTTATATTCCGAGTACTAAGGGTTAGGACGTCAACATACCATTCTAGGGGACACAATAAACCTATGAGCTCCATGCTCAAAACTAGTGGACCAAAGGCGTACAACCATAGTGTATTCTATAACGGTCCTCTGTTTCAGGTTCCTGTTTGACAAAATTGTGGGAAAGTTTTTGATGGGCCAAACTGCATATTTGCTGATATTTACTTATGCTGCCCTTTCTTCTACCACTTTCTTTCCCTGTTTTGTGGGTTTCTCTACTATTTGTTTGCTGTCACCTAGTTGCTTACCATGTGATCCTTCCCAGAACACTTACATGTTAATTTAGACACCTGAAAATAGAACAGACTTCAAGAATCCAGGAAGTTTGCCCACTATAATTGTATTTCAGACACAATAGTAGAGGAGAGGTGTGTGCGTGTGTGCTTTTGTGTGTCAGAGAGAGACAGAGACAGAAGCAGAGACACAGAGAAAGGTAAATCAGGATATACCAGGGGAGCAATAGGACAGTCCAGCTGTGTTCCCTGTCTCCTGCCTCCTGGGGACATCATGTGGTCAAGGGAATCCCAAGTGACAGTGTGTGAGTGGACCCAGAGGAACCATTGTACAGTACGGCTAGGTGCAGTGCCTCGAGTTGCAAGGGCTACCATGTGAGATATGTTCCAAGTGCACAGTGCACACCAGGCAGGTTGATGGAAACACCTAGTCCTAGTGGATCCTCAGCTTGGGGCCTTGCTGTAAGCAAGAGCACTGGACTGGGGCCTAGACATGAACTCTGGTCCAGCTCTTCTACTGACCTATAGGAAGCTGGACCCGTCTATTCCCTTCTCCATAGACTCAGTTTCCCCATCAGTACAGTAAACGTTAGGGTGAGGTGGGGATGGAATTAGAAGGCTCATCTCCAGCACCTTCCCATGGTGCATTCTGTGAGCACCTCTAGTGACCCCAGTGTGCCAAGAAAAATCATCAGCACGACAGCAAACAAGGAGAGAGGGCACTGAGCGCCAGCCAAGCCTTCATCTGCTTGCTCACTCTAAACAGAAATCACTTACCCTAAACGGCAATCATCCCCGATGGCCTCCTTTCCAAACGCCGTGTATGACAATGAGTGATTTGTAACAACATCCAATCAGGCGCACCTAACCTTCCTGTAATTGCCTGTCCTTTTCAGCGTTCTTAAAAGCTTTCCAGTGGAACAGAACAGAAGCTCCTTGTCAGAAGAAGGCTATTATACAGAGGAGAGAGACTCCCCCCATTTTTTCCTCTGATCCAGCCCATTTCTGCACCCCCAGTCTCCATACTGGGCATCTGCCTGATGTCGCCACGGAGGCAGCACCCACCTGCTGGCATAAGTCACCCATCTGTTCCCCGTCCCCACCAGCTCCCTTCCTGATGCCAGAACCCTGGGGCCAGGCTCCTGCATCACAGTCCCAGTAGATTCCTTTGTTTCCTTCTAGGTTGGAGGAGGTGACCGCAGCAGCATTTTCAGTTCACACTGAACATCATTATGAAAACAGCAGGATTGAACACCAAAAAGGTCCAGGGACATGCTTTGAGGTCATGAAGACCAAGGCAGAGTCCCATCCCCCCCACACCCTCCTGCGGGCTGGGATCCTGGACAAGTCATGCGACTGTGTTCCATGCCCTAAACGAAAAGACAACACTCTGCTCTCTGTTAGCTAGGAGTAGCAGAAGTCTTGGGGGGGATTTCTTAGTCCCACAACCAACCCCCCATCCCAGTATGGCAAGAAAGTGTACAACTCAAGGCCTAGATTCAGAAGCCCACCAAACCACGTTGATAAGAGGGAGTAAGAATGAGCTATGGGTCTGGAGGTTCCAAGGGCTAAAAAGAAGGTTTGAAATTCTTCAGGAGAGAAAGTAGTAGGGAGACCATGCACAACACTCAGCAACTATACTATGTTTGTTCTGAAAATACTAGATAGATTTCTCACTCTCCCACACAGACCATGCTCACTGGGAATCCCTTGATTTGCCTCTGAATTTACACACCCATTCAACAAATGTTTGTTGAGTGCCTCCTGGGTGGCAAGGGCTGGGTTAGGCACCTCACCATCAAGACCAGACCAACATGTTAGGAAGCCGTACTGTATTTTCCCTCATAGAGTTACAGTCTTCAACAAGGAGAGAGACTGCAGATCCCACATTGTGAGGGCTTAGAGCAGGGCATGGCATCTACTCCCATGCCTGCTGATGGATGAACTCATCTTCCAAGAGACTGGGAAACTGCTTCCTTTAGGGCCAGCAAAATCTCTCCTCTGCCTCTGTGCCCATGGTTATGGGAGGGTACAGAGGGAATTTTCACTCAGTTTCCTTTAGAACAGGGATCCTACTACCTTACTCTACCTTTCTTTTCTTGTAGGCTGCCACTGTGGCTTCATTCCAGACAACCCTGAGCATGCACACATGCACGCATATGGACACACATATGCATGCACATGCAACACACACATACACCTACTAAAGTAATATTCCCACACAGGAACACAGAAGTAAGGAGCATTTCTCATGCCTTTCTAGAGCTGGGCATTTGCACTCACTTGCCCAAGCATTAATCTTCTACTAGTTCCATGTCCTCAAAATGCAAGGGAAATTGACATCCACAAGAATTGCCCCAGCCCCGATGCGTGCACACACACAAACACACACACAGGCACATGTGATAAAATATGGAAAAGAGCATGGAGGAGAGAGAGGATAAACTGTCTAAAATAGAAAGTGAGAGGCGACTGAAAGAAAAAATGGCTTTGTAAAGACAGACAGACAGAGAGTAGTGTGTACAGACCAATGAGAGAGGGAGACAGACAGAGGTGGCAACTGAAGGAGTGAATGTTGCTTCTCCACCAGGGCCAGTGAGCTCCCACAAACCTTCATCCAGAAGGTCTTCATTCATGCCACCATTCAGATGATGTGAAGTGTTCTCTGAGAATGGCCAAAGGGCCACTCACCACTAGACAAGGCTCCCCCAGCCCTCTCTGAGAGTCATTCCCAGTCCCACATCCCTCCAGTCAAGGTCTGTTCCACCTGTGCTGGTGGTCAGTTAGCCCTGGGCCTCCTTCCCAGCCTAGGAGAGGGAGACGGTCTCTACCACCTTCTTCCTCCCACCTCTGCCTGTCCACTGTGCATCCAGCCTCTCAGCATCTTCAGCCTGTGGGCTGGTAGAGGAACTGTTTGCTCAGCAAACTTGGCCCCAAATAGCTTTTGCCCCAGCAGCCCAATCTTCATCTTCCCTCAAGGCCTACCCTACCCAAGAATCCTTCCCCGATCACCTGCTGGCCCACCTGGCCCAGCCAGCTTCCACCTTCCTCACGGTAGAGGTGGGCACTGCACTTCGGGCACTGGGCACATTGTCGAGCTCGCACCCAGCAAAGCACCTGCCTCCTCTCCCCAGTCCCCCAGTGGGCAGGGCCCCAGGTTCAGCATCTGTGTGCCCTGCCTCCAGCACATATGCAGTGCTCTTTGTTCCAAGTTTGAATAACATCTAAGAATTAACTGATTGATGAAAAGTGCTGGTATTTCCTAGAAAGGCTGTCTTTTATCCACAGCCCTTGGGATTCGTGAGGGAACTGCTCTTCTCTCATGTGAAAAGTGTCCAATATCCATCCAGTTCCCTTCTGAGCCTGCCTCATGCACATGAGAACCATCTCTACCAGTCAAGATCCATTATCCAAACTCCTCCAGGGCATCAGGTCCCTGTATCTTTGGAAGAAAACAGGCTACAGCAGGCCCAGTGTGAACTACAGGGCAAGGCTATTAAAGTCCTTTGATTTTCCTACTGCCATCCCTTTCATCCATTTTCTATCTTTAAGTATCTGCTACAGGTAGCCCACACTTCCATTCTACTAGAATCTTCATTCTATCTTGGAAGGAAATGAACTGATAAACTCATGCGCATGTCTACATCTTCCTGACTACTCCCAAATCCTGCTTGGACTTTGAGTTCCTTAAAGGTAGAGTCTGTGCATGGTTATTGGAATTAATAGACATTCAAGGAATGTGGAAGGAAGAAAGAAAAGAAGGGAGGGAGGGAAGGAACACTGAATGTTGTCCAAGCTCCAAGTAGAAGTCTATTTATCTACATGGCACGGGACAGATATTGCTCACCTGAACAAGAGTATCAGACCCTTCCAGCTAATCTCTGTATTCCACAGTTTCCTCATCTTGAATAATAATAGTGATAATACCTCCCTTGAGGAGTTAGAGTAAAGCGTGAACAACTTAATGCACATGAAGCTCTGAGAGGGCTGCCTGTCACATAACAAGCAACCATCTCATGTTGGCCATTGTCTTCATCATTCTTGTCATCATGGGGATAGGCCTGCAGGCCACACAGGCCTATGCCTGGTTGCAAGATGCAGCCTTCCCTTACTGAGTAGATTCTTCCTATAGGTGAATCTAGGAAGGGCAGGTATACATCTTTACTGTTTGTTATATTGTCTCCAATTGTGTGCACTTGAATATGTGATTTATGGGGGGGGGGATAATTGTATATACTCTGTACCCCCCATCTTAATGACTTAGCATGGAACTGATTGCAAACACTGAACCACAATAATGCCTCGTGTATGCCTCTTTGTCTGAAATCAAAGAAGTATTCTGGGTGAGCAAAGTTTCCAGATAACTGAAACTTATGCTCTCAGGTGGAAACTTGTATCATTTTTACCATTTTGGGTGAAAGCCATTTTCCATATATGATGACACCATTTTATCACTATGAACCAAATTATTGGCAACACCTCTCCTGTAGTGGAAATGGCACTGGACTCAAAGTCAAAAGGCTTGCAGTTGCGTCCTGTCTGCCCATTAATACTTGTGCATCTCTAACCTCTCATCTACAAAACCATGGTGAATCCCTCTAATTCATTCAGTTGCTGTGAGGAAGAAAGGGTGGAAGGTCTGTGAAAGGGCTTCGGAAACTCCTGAGTGCTGTGTAAGCATACAGTACTGGGGTGCTTGGGTGGCTCAGTCGGCAAGTGTTGAGTACTGCCTACAGGAATGATCAGGGTCCTAGAGCCATTTGCTGTTGCATTAGATAGCCCCACCCCCTGTGCTGAGCTGTGATGTCTTCCAACTCTTCCATTGCTGTTAGCTTTTCCAGTTGGGTATCTCCAGCTCCTTCCAACTTTGCTAGACAGGAACCATCATGTTTTTCCTGCAAAAGCAGAGAAATCAGGCACCCTGGAGTTGGACTGGATTTAGGGAAGTTTCCAATCCAATTTTTTCTTTTAAGATGAGAAATCTGAGATCCAGGAAGAGGAAACGACTTGTCTGAGTTCAAACAGTCATTTAGCCATGGAGCTGGAACTAGAATTGTGCTCTTTTGATTTTCAGCCCAAGCAATTCTTCCCCTCTGGTGTGAAAGAGGCTCCCCTCCAGACTGTGTGATAAAGGGATAGATGTTGTGTTTTTCATTGCTTTCATATTTACAGCCATGTTTGCAATCAAAATCCATGCAACTGTTACTGTATAAGATCAAGGGTAATGAAACCAGAAGCTTTTTAGGCATCCAAAAGGGAGTCAGGTAAACTGAGTGAGAGAGGTTGAACTGGTATGACTTAGGAATCCCTACCAAGAACAGATTTTGAAGTTCTGCATCCATCCCATGCTTCCAACATTGTCACTTGCAAAGACCCCTGCCAAGTCTCTTATTTTTTAATGCTCAAGTTTGGGTCATTTTGAGAGGACAGACCTGTGCATTTATAGTTGACCTGTTATTACTGGGAGAGAAAGTCCTTAAGTAGTAGCATCAAAGTTGAAGAACTTCAACTCCAGAGGCTGAGGGTCATTCTAGCAAGGTAAAGAGGAAGAGGAAGAGTTGGAGTGCTCAACTTCAAGACAAAGGACACCCCAGGGATGATCCAGAGATCAGGTTCACAAGTGCCTACTTGTACTTGCAGATAGGCTCAGAATCATGGAACATGCCTCTGTACCCTCCATTCTATGTGGCCAGCTCCCCATTCTGAAGGAAAAGACAATGTACTGGACTAGCCCACCATAATGACTCATTTAGCCTGCCCAATGGGCCAAAGTCATGCCCCAGCACCAAGGGATTGGCAAGTAAGGAGAAAATTCCAGTGACCAACTCATCTCATTTGCTCAAGAGCTTCCTAGTTGTAACAATGAAAGCTGGACACCCCAAGAAAACCCTCAATCCCTAATCTGAGCCTCACTCTTCTTATCTGTTAAATGGGCTTAACACCCTGTGCTGCCTTCCTTATAGGACTGTTAAGCTAAACAGATAAGGGAAGATATTTGATCATAAGTTCCTTATTTTTCTACTTATATGGCACTGATAAGAGGAAAAGAGAGCAAAGGGAGAGAGCACAAGCAGAGAAAGGAGAAGGAAGATAGAGAAGAAACAGAAAGTAATGAATGGGAAGGGCCCATCCAGTGAGAGGGAAAGCCACCTGCCTCTCCTTCCATCTCTTCAAATCCTATGCATCCCCCAAAGCCCCATTGGAGCTGGCCTCCTCCTCTAAGAAGCTCTCCCTGACTATCAGGACCCAAAGAGATTGCTTTCTCTCCTTCAGCCTCATGAAGAATGCAGTCTGACATTACTATCAGCCCTGAATCATCTGTTTTTCCTTGACTATGTTTTGCATAGAAAAGTTGCATCTAAAAAAAAAAAAGAAAGAAAGAAAGAAAAAGAAAAGTCGCATCTCCTTTTTTAATTCGTGTACTACCCATTACTCCTGTAAATCACCATAGTGCTCAGGATATGTAGGAGTTTATAAATATTTGTAATTGTCTGAGTGATCAAATAGGGGGGAAAGTACATGAACCTTGAAGTTCTAGGAAAGAACTCCAAACAACCTTAAAGGTCTTCCAGAGCCTTACTGCAAGTGGGCAACACCTGCCTGTCTTTACAAAGAAGAAAAAAAATGTAACATGGGCCTAGGATTCTGGAAACCTGTGATCCTCTTCTAGCTCCATTGCCTCCTAGCTGGGTGGCTTCTGTCAAGCCACATTCTCCTCTGTAAAATAACATAGGTGACTCGACCCTCTCATACCCCAGTGTGGTCTTGGACCAGCTGCACCTACTGGGTACTCCTCTTTAGAAATAAATCTCCTTAGAAATACATACCAGATCCTCAAGTAGTCACAGGCACATCAGAGCCTGAGATCAATGTAGTCCCTGATGGCTTCAACGCTCATCTTCCAGTCTCTTCTTGTTCTGTCCTTAAGGGAGTTCCCAAACACCCCACAGCCACTTGTGAGCCTCCTCCTTCCAGATCCTGCAGGGAAGTCTGTCTGATACCTGAAGCTTTCTCCCGCCTCTCCTGAGAGGGCCAAGGTCACTACTCACAGGAAGTTTTCATGATGGCAAAAAGGAGAAATTATCTCATTCTACTGGGAAGAAAGCCATTACCAAACCACTCCGCTAAGAAAGAAGAGTTCAGCAGCACCCAAACACTGATAAGCATCTCCTTGCTCTCCTAGACTTTTTCCACTCTTTACAGGCAACACTTAATCTAGGAAAGTGACTCGATCTTCAAGTGGGTTTAATAATCTCCCTGGGACGTTGTAGGGAGATAAGGCGATGGGCAGCCAGCGCTCACGGCAGCCTCCCAGTCTGCGCCTGCTGCAGGCTGTATGTGTAGCTCATTCATTCGCTGTGGCACGCCCCTCCCAGGGGGACCTCTGGGCTCAGAGTGGGAACGCATCCTCCCCAGACTCTCCCTTCACCTTCAGAGAACTGGGGAGTCCTAAACTACAAAAGCTACTCAAGCCCTGCTGGGTCCCTGGCCTGGGCCAAGGTAGGCATGGAACAGTAGGCTGCAGCCACATAAGGGTGCCACCCATCTGCACCCAGCCAGGAAATCAGTCAGTCCTTCACTACCACTCTGTTGCGCCTTCTGAGATGCTTCCAAGTAACTGAAATTCACTCTCTTATTTTTAATGTTTAAGGTGGACATTTTTCTAAATTGGATGACAATCTCCTACTCTCTGAAACAGAATATACAGAAAACAAATTAATTTTTTTGTTGTTATTCACATACATCATTATGGTAGAAGCCCCGTGAGGGTGGGGACTTATGTCTCCCTGCCTCCTAGTGCATCCCCAGTACCTAGAACCATGGCTGGTACTCGCAAGATGTCCAGAAGACATAAGCAAAGCACCTTCCGGTGCAGTGCTCTAGGGATGAGGAGACAGATGGATTCCTCTCCTTCTAGGCAGAGCTCACAGTCCAGCCAGCGATGCTTATATCGGCCTGAATGTCGGGGGTGGGGGGTTCCAGCAGGTGATGAGGTAGGACTTCTGCTAACTTCACAACACTGTCTGCCCCACACTAATGAGCTTTTTTGAGCCACCACATCGACGTTTAAAGTCTACCTTTTCTTTCTCTCTGCCAGGCTGTCAGTTGTCACTTAAAGTTGCATAGAATTGTAAACAGGACAGGAAGTTAGAGATCATTCTCGAGAACTGCTATCTTGTCTGGCAACACGGCACTTCTCAGGCACAATATTGAGCCTTGCACACCTCTCCCTTTTCATTCCAGCTGGTGGGCACTGGCCTGAGAAAACTTTTGTGGCCTTGATCCAGTACAAAAGCCACATTTTGCAAGTGAGGAAGCCGAGCACCAGAAGTGAAGTGATTCCCAAGGTCAAGTGGCTCAGGGGCACAAAGACCAGTGTCAAGTCTTCTGACTCCCAACCCTATCAGCTGTATGCCTGCTTCTTATATCCCTGTCACAGACTTGCCTCTAATTTCCTATTGGCTGGGGTGGGGGTGGGGAAGACAGATTTTAAAAACTTATTAAAGCTATTCATAAATGAAAATATATATCCTTTGTTCTATGTGTTCAATATCATATGTCATCAGGGAAATATGAATTAAAACAACGAGGGACCACTGCATCCTACTAGAATGGCTAAAATCCAGAACCCTGACAACACCAAATGCTGGCAAGAATGTGGAGTAGAGGAACTCTCCTTCGTTGTTGATGGGAATGCAAAATGGTACAGCCACTTTGGAAGACAGTTTGGGAGTTTCCTATAAAACCAAACACCCTTTTACCATGTGATCTAGCAATCACGCTTTTGGTATTTAACCAAATGAGTTGAAAACTTACGTCCACACAAAAGGCTGCACATGAATGTTTATAGCAGCTTTAGCCATAATTGCCAAAACCTGGAAGCAAACATGCTATCCTTCAACAGGTGAGTGGATAAACAAACTGGCACCTCTATACAATGGCATATTATTCGGCACTAAAAAGAAATGAGCTACTAAGCCACAAAAAGACATGGAGAACTCTTAAATGCATACGCTTTGCTACGTGAGCAAAGCGAGTCGAAAGGCTGCATGTGTCTAATTCCAACCATATGACATTCTGAAAAAGGTGAAACTATAGTAGACTCATAGCGAGGTTGGTGGTTGCCAAGAGTTCCGTGGGGAGGGAAAAGAGGGATGAAAGGGTGGAGCATTGGGGATTTTTCTGGCAATGAAACTATTAATCTGTATGATACCGTAATGGTGGACACATGTCCAAACCTGTAAAATGCATACCAAGAGTAAAGCCTAATGTAAACTAAGGACTTTAGTTAATAACAACATTCCAATATTGGCTCACTAATTGTAACAAACAGACCACCCCAATGCAACCTATTAATAGGAGAACCTGCGAGAAAGGAAAGGGAATATAGGGGAATCCATTGTACTTTCTCCTCAATTATTCTTTAAACTTAAAACTGCTCGGGACGCCTGGGTGGCTCAGTGGTTGAGCGCCTGCCTTTGGCCCAGGGCGTGATCCCAGAGTCCCAGGATCAAGTCCCACATCGGGCTCCCTGCAGAGAAGGGAGCCTGCTTCTTCTCCCTCTGCCTATGTCTCAGTCTCTCTCTCTGGGTCTGTCATGAATAAATAAATCAATCTTAAAAAAAAAAAAAAAAAGACAACTTAAAACTGCTCTAAGAAAATAAAGGGTTTTCATTAACAAAAAATAAAAAATAAAATAAAATAAAAAAACCTTATGCCCAGAGTGAAAACATGTAGGCACTGTCCTCTCTCCAAAAGGCCTGAGCTTGAGTGACACTCAGTGCGGAGCAGGAGACGGGGTGACTGTTCCCCACCCACTCCCCCAACTGCAAAGCTAGTCAGAACCCCAGCTGCTCTTGATCCTCACGCCCTGGCACTTGGCCTAAACCACCCTGCTGCTAAGCAGAGAAACCACGCCAAGGTCAAGGTGGTAGGGACTGTGATTTAAGAGCCCTTGCCACTCCATCCATGGGTGGAGGACCCTGAATCTCTCAGCATCTTGTAATCCACAGGAACAGCTCCCCACACCCAGTGTGAATCCCCAAGCTGCCAGGCTGGCCCCCCTCCTCCTCCTGCTTTATGCTTAGCAGAACTTGGGTAAAGAACCACGAGTTCTTCCCCCATCAAAATGTGACCTGCGGTGGGAGTGGAGAGGAAGACTTCAAGGCAGAACCATTCCCCACGCGCCACAGCCCCTGGGCTGACAGATCGGCACCATGTCACGCGCAGGCACAAGCGATAAAAGGCTCATCATCTCACTAAAGCCCTCTTTATTCACCCTGTACTTTCCCCACACACTTCATTTCCCATCATGGCTGACTGCCTAAAGCATTCATGTGAAAATAGCAGATTTTTGCCTGTGTTACTCCCAGTCTCCTCCCTATAATGCAGTTTACTGGATTCTCCAAAATGACATAAACACTTGGCGTGTTCCAGAGGAAGAAACCAAGAGAAAAGAACTAAAATAGCCAGGGATACAGTCATGGAAAGGGGCCAGGGCCTGTCATTTGCTAGGAATAATGAAGTCAAAAGTGTCATGATTTGCTAGAAGAGCCCTTGGAGATGATCTCACTGGTCAGAGGGGGAAACTGAGGCCCAGAGAGGTGAATTCTCTCAAGGTTTATGTATGTAGAGGAGGAGGATTGCTGTATGTTCTTCATGGGGTTTCTTTCTAATCAAACACAAAAAGCATGAAGAAGAATTCTGTGCTGGGCCTGAGAATGAGAGACTGAGTATAATGGGACCATAACAATAGACCACTGATGTATTTTTTCATCAGGGCCTTTGTGAGTTCTCTCTCCCAGGACCCACAGAATAGAAAGCCCATGGCCCAGTGAGATGAGGCAGGATGAGAAGGGACAGAGACAGAAAGCAGCAAACCTTGAGCAACAACTGCATGCCCGGCTTGGCGGTGGGGAGCGCTAGAAACTCTACATGAGTTGATTAATGTTTCCAGAATCATCAGATCAAATCTATCTGGAAAGAACTCTGGGATCCCCAAGCAAGATACTCCAGGAAGGTAAATAATAATCGCCAATATTGACTGAAGGCTTATTATTTGCCAGATGTTGTCCAAGCACTTAAAACACTTCAACTCACTTAAATCTCACAGTGACCCCATAAGGTTGGCATCGCTGTTCTCCCACTTTACAGATTACAAAATGGAAGCATCGAAAGGATATGAGGACCACCTTGAGGTTACATAATTAGTCTGCAGTGGGGCAGGATTTTAGCCCAGAAGTCCTGCCTCAGATCTGAGGTACTACACGCCTTTCTACCTTTTGAAAAGTCTACTTTCCTCCATCTGGGCAGTGGTGTAAAGCCCTTACACTGATGGGGCCAGATGAGTTCTTTTCGAACTTTTTGTTGTGCATCATCTCATCTAATCCTCACCACATGGCTGCAAAGTGGGTAGAGCAGAGATATTTATCCTCACTTAACAAAATAAGAAACCAAGACTCAGAAAAATGGCTGGCCCCTGGTCAAACAGCCAACAGGAGGCCAAGCACTGGTGATGGCCCACGTTGCTTCACTTCTTTGGCTCTAGACTACCGCACACTCTCTCTGTTCCCCTACTGAACCCAGGGAAGGCCCCTCAGGAGCAGATCCAAGTCTGTCAACAGTCCTACTGAATCCAAGTGGGAACCACTCTTAGATCTGGGCTCATTGAAACAACCACCCATCTCCAGCTTCATGGGTAGCCCCTCAGGATGGGCTATACAGTTGTTGCAGTGCCTGTAGACAGTACTACAAAGTGACCAGCTCTGCCCAAGGAGGCCAGTCTCCTTCCGGGTGACTCCATTTGGGCTGGTTTGGGCATGGTGAGAGAAGCAAGCCTGTTCATCCTTCCCCTCACCTCCTTTTCTTTCTTTCCCCTTTCCCCTTCCTAAGACTTGCCTGCACTTTCCTTTCCCTCACATCCACACAGCCTTTGAACCACCCCCATCAGCACAATGTGTTAGTGATTGTGCAGCGAGGGTGACATTTAGACTCACAGTCCTGGAAGAAATCGCATGGATTTGGAAACGCCAGAACACTAAATTTAACCAACCCTGAGGCCCCGGGGGAGTCAGGGAGGAGGAGTGAGGGCAAGGTTTCATCCTGGGACTGGTCCTGCAAAATGCAGGTGTGGGACCATCCCTGCCTGCCTCTCCCTGCTCTGCAGGAAGGGGGTAAATGGAGCTTCAATCAGCCCACATTCACCTCTCCCTATTGTCAGGTGCTTGCTCTGAAAGCCCCTAATCATTTCTTTTATTGTCTGGCTTAACACAAAGCAGAGCAAAGCAGTGTCAAAGCTGTGCCTCTCTCAGCAGAAAGCCCTGAGGTATGTTGATATATGTGTGTATAGACATATGAATATACACACGCCATCTCTTCTCCCCCTGCCTCTCTCTCATGCACACACACACACACACACACACACACACCTTGAGAAGGATGTACTGAAGAGAGAGGCGCAGAGCAGAACCACCCTACCCAACCCTACCTTCCCCCCCAACTCAGAATGATCAGAAAGCCACCCTGACTCTCATTCTCCAACTCCCCAGATAGGCCCTTCCAGGGGGACCTTGCCAAGACCTTGCCTTGATAATGGATGTCCATTTTGCCCTCGTGCTCCTGGAGCGGGGGATGGGGGTATATGTGATTGCATTTGCATTTTAGAATTCAGAATCACCGAGACTTTTCTCACTGCCTCAGTTTCTTATTTTGGTGAATGGATCTCAAGTGCTGGCAAAGTAACTTCAGCTTTACCTCCTTCCTCTGTTCAACAGTCTATTGGAACTCAGGCAGGTCCCTGAAAAATAGAGGTTAGATCTGCCAATAAGATTTAGGAAAGTAAATAAATACTTTACAAAAATGTCCCTTTCATGTAGAAATGCTTAAGCCCTTATAAAATGTCATACCATGGGCTATTTTGCTGCTTAATAAGATACCAAGCAGGCATCAGATGTACCAGAGTGAAACTATTGTCTTAACAGCTGGAACCAGGATGCCTCTTAGAGGGAACAGTCTTTTCTTAGGAAAACACTTCTTGAAAGACATGGTATAAATGATGCATTGCACTAACAGCCCCAGCTTCTCATGATGTATCATGGCCGTGCCTTTCTGTAGCACACCTCCTACACTGACTCCAGGCTGGGCCATGTGGACAGCAAACGTGATAAAAACAGAGGCTTAAGCAAAATGCTCACACATTTCCACTCCCTCTTTTCAATCACAGTGACAACATGAGCCACTGTGACAACCCCATTGGGGTAGCATGCTGGATAAGTCTGAGAGACACGTGGAAGAGAATTGAGCCATCTTAGACCAGTCATCCCCACGATGACCCACCAGCTGATGACCTGAACAAGCCCAGCCAAGATCAGCCCAGTCTTGCCAAGATCAGCAGGACTACCCACAGATTCGTCAGAAACAATAAGGACTTATTGTTTAAGACATAGAATTTGGGGTGGGGGAGCTTTTTACACAACAATAGTCAGTTGATACACTTGGCCTAAAGGGTGAATCGCAGAGGATGCTGGTTAACAGTGATCCAAAGGGATTGTTAAACTGCAAAGAACAAAAGTTAGGAAGAGAAGAGCAAAGTAGATAAAGAATGGCAGGAAGGAAAGAGGAGGCCGAAAGAAATTCATGATACCTAATACTCAATTCCAAATCATTTGTGTTGCTTCAACATATCCATCCTTATTCAGTAAAGCCTGCCTCATACATAAAGACCTTGTGTATGTGAGTGGATGAGTGTGTACATGTGTGTATAAATCACAGAAAGAGGATCAGTTCCACATCTGAGTCAATGCAATCTGGAGCAGGAATATTGAGAGGGTCCGTAACTAATTTGATAGCAGTACAACTCAAGAATAAAGGTGACCATGAGAATATAAGTCCCTCGGGAATTTATAGAAGTCTTGGGGAAAGCATTGGGCTCCCCCCTAAACTTGGAACAAGAGTTCCATGCCAATCTTATCTAGAGCTTAAAGGACAGCCGCTCCAGCTGACTTCCAGGCTATATACTCCATGCATGGTCTTAGGACCCCTCTTCATGTGAGCACCCTGCTAGATGGGGCAAGGTCCAAGAAGTACCCAGACTTGGGTTCCCTCTTTCCCTAGATCATCCTCACAAACTAATGCAGTATGTGCACACACACCATCCCACGACCATATCTTCAACACACATATGCACCTCCTGGGCTTTCCAGCATTCTCACAAAGAAGAATTTATCATAAAGCTAATAAATTCAGAATTCTTCAGTTTTGTGACCCCTTCCAAAGTCTGATATCCAACTTTGCATGCACAATTTTGCATTCTTTTTTTTTTTTTTATGATCATTCAAGCTACAAGCTCCACAAAGCTTTTGGAGCTCTTATTCCAAAAGTTCCAATCAAACATCCAGCTCCTAATCAAATTATTCTCATTTTGAGCCACACACAGGCTCTGTGCTGCTGTGGGGCTTTGCTCAGGAGTGGCACTGCACCAGGTCCAGACATCAAGAGCAATGCACCCAGACCACCCATCCCTTGCCCCACACATCTGTGAACAATGTGGAGTCATCCTCTATTGCTGCGACAAGTAAAACCTTTCCAACGTCCCCATCCACAGGTGTGTGGAAGCAGACAGGATCCTAGAACACTGTCAGGAGAAAGATCAGAAATCCACGGGTCACATTTCCTTTCTTCTCTCTTCCCCATTCTTCTCTTCCATATCTTCTCTTTACCATGGCATACATTCTCTCTGGATCATCTCATGCATCACATGCCTTCCAGCACATTTTCCTACTTAACAGATACCTAAATCTCACCATATCCAAAACTGAGCCATCCCTACACACACCTTAACATTCTCCTGCATCACCCTCCCAGACAATGGCATCACCTGGGCACCGGACTGGGAGCTGGAGATACAACCTTCCTCTGTGCCCCATCCCCATATTCCACCAATTATAAAGTTTTTCCATTTTACGTTGTTATCCAAGCCTGTGTCACCTCTCTGCTGGACTGCTGTTCCTGACTAGCCACCCTGATTCCAGTCTCACCCCCTATCCTCCATGCTGAGCCAGGATGGTTGTTCCAAAATGAAGATACTAGTCTGATCCTCCTTTTTTTTTTTTTTTTTTTTTTTTTTTTTTTTTTTTTTAGTCTGATCCTCCTATAAGCAAACTCTTCAGTGGTCTTCCACCAACCACACTTTATTTGGCATGAGTGGTCTTCCATGACTCCCACCACTCCCTCTACAGCTTATATCTACAAGCTTGACTCCCATTGCTGCACTCACATCTGCTCAGGCACCCCAGCATTTGTGACTATCTTAGTGTTTCCTGTCTCCTCATTATTTCCTCCTCTTGAGGTGCTCTGTGCCCCACACCTATTCCCATTCATCTAGCAAACTCTTACCCACCCTTCAAAGCCTAACTCAGCATGGCCCCCTGTGAAGATTTATTTGATGCCCACTAGATCACCTCACCAAGGTGGGCCAACTAGTTCTTCACTTAAGCTCTGGCTTTATTTTATACCACTGACATAATTGCACTTGATATTTGATAAGAGTTGTGTAAATCACACATCCTTGAGGGTCTCTTGGTGTTTTAAGATTGATGTGAAACCCCAGTTTGTGGCCCGTAGAAATCCGAAAACCAATCTCAAATTTCTGTGAATCCCTGGGAAGCTGCATGCTCATGGTCACAGTGATTATGAGCTTTTACATTTATTGATGGATGGATAGATGGATAAATAACTATTCCCACAATGCATTGATGAGTATTGTAGACTACTCTTTAAATGTCTTCGGGCCATCCACACCAGGACATCTTCCTTACATCTTCAGCCCAGGGAGTCCACAGATTAACACCCATTCATTAGATCCTCTTTCTACCTCCTCCCTTGCTTCTCTCCTCTCTTGTCTCACCCACATCACACCTACCAGATTCCCACCAGGAACTCCAAATTCTATGCTCTTCATTGTGCAGAACCCTTCCTCACCCTACTTCTGGCCCATCCCTTCCTTCAATTGTGGTTGTTGTACAAAAAAGAAAATAGAACTTACTTGTAAACCTCCATCTCCCCCTTGAGACTATGTCCTCCTGTCGTTAGAAGAGGTTTTATTCATCTTTATGCCTCCTGTGCTTTCCACGGTGTCTGCCACATAGTATGCACACAATAAATGTTTGCTGCATGAATACATGAACAAATTCACAAATCACCCCACAGTCTACCCCACCCTCACCCTCTCCATGGACGGAAGCCAGAAAGTGGGAGAGGGTAGGTACAGGATGAGCAGGACTTCACAGCTGAGGAGCACTTTCTCGCCCTCCTCCCTCATGGACCACGTGCCCTGTCTTGAAGACTGGCCTCTTTCCCATCAAATGCATCACCTCAGCCACCTTCAGTGGTGGTTCAGCATATTTCTGCGTGAAATAAATGTTATTTTCTGGTGCACCCAGGTTTCATTATTTTTCCTGTCAGAGAGAATCAAAGTGAGAGGGAAGGAGAGGCTGGCGGAAAGTGGCTTCTTGCTTACACCAGGAGGAAAAGGATAAGGAAACAGGGAGGAAAGGAGAGGGACAGAAAAACTCACTTCCTCATTTAATCAAGTTGAAACACGGATTATCTGAGGTTGAAAAACAGCTACCTTGTTCTTGAACCAGTCTCTTGCTGTGTCTGGGGCTGTAAAACCCTTTGCGATTTTATCTTTTCATAAACTTTTATTGAATCCGATGTTCAAGGGGCCATGGAGGATCATCCAATTAAACTCCCCTCACTAATCCTACTCTTAAACCCCAGCACTAAACTGATGGGAGATTAAAAGCTAATAAAGATGACAAATGAGAGACGATCTGCAGGTTGATAAGGGAAATGGAGTCGGGTAGGGATTTGCCAGAGAGGAGCCAGGCCCGATTTTGGAAAACACAGGAATGGACGGAACTTTCATGGGAGCAAATGCGAAGAATTCTGAAAAGATGCACCATGGACACCCATGGAGAAGTCCTGCTCAGTGATGCTGTGATCTGGGACTAACACAGGCTGCCCAGAGCTGGCTACGCAACAGAAAGAGGGCTCACTTGGCATAGACACACAAGGGCTGCCACACCAACTCTGCTATTCCAGCCATGTCGACATGCTGTTCCTGATACAGACATCATCGTAACACCAGCCATATAGCTGCCTTTTGTGGAGTGCCAGGCACATCCCAGACACTCTCTTATAGATGTAAGTCATGTGTCACAGGAGTGCTATCTTAGTTCATACATTAGAAAACTAAGAGCTGAAGAAGGCAAACAATTCCCATGGGCCCATGGTAAGTGGCAGAGTCAATATGATAGCCCCGTCTTTCCTAGAAAATAATCCCCACTTCATGAGGCTGTCCTAAGGATTCAGTGAGGGTTCTAGGTTCATAATGGCCACCCGAAATTCCACTTCCTTCCTTTCCTTTGGCCCAAATCTTGCAATTTCTGAGCATCTCAAAGGGCTTTAAATTCCTCACCACCATCCCAAAATGCAATTTTTAACTATAGGGTAAGTGAGAGTGATTTTTCAACATTCATGCCAGATAGTTTATATCAATTCATTTAATCATTCTACAGGCATCTATGAAAACCTTTCTTTGCCAGACTCTTTCATAAATATGTATCAAACTAATCCTCACATCAGCCCTGAGAAGTAGGAATTATTTCCTCATTTTAATTAATGAGTACACAGAGGCTTAGAGAATCTAAATGATTCTCCTGGGATCACAAAGCTAATGGTGACAGGAATGGAATTCAGGCCCATGTGTGCCTAATTCCCAAGATCATGCTTTTCCTATGGCTCTGTCCTACCCTCATCAACATCCAGTCCAGTAATAGGAATGAGACAGATACATTCACAAATAACAAAACAAGGATGTGCAGTCCATAAGGTACGAGATATACACACTGCTATTGTAGTTTCTCCAAAGGAGGGCATTTCAGGAAAGGATTAGGGGACAGGGAAGCAGGGTTTTTTTCCCTGGGCTTTTGGAGATGACTGGTTACAGATGTTCTAGGGAACATTCCAGGTGAAAGAACAGCATGAGAGGAAACAATGGAGCCTGTTGGGAGTGTTGAACAACCCTGTTTGGCCACATTGTGTGGGTCTGAAGCCAGGAAGATATGATATATGAGGAAGGTGGGTGAAATCAGGGCACCTTGATAGAAGAAGTGAGAAAGCAAGTCAAAAGCTATATATCACACACCATCTTTCCCTGCTTCTCAAGGCATGATTTCTCCCAAGGGACCGCATCTCAGGTGACTCAATAAGCAAACCAACAGGACAGCTCTCCTCACAGTTGATAGAAAAGGCAAATTTTTGGAACTGGAATGGAACAAGCTGGGGGCTAGAACTCAGCAAACAGGGGTTGCAGTGCTGGTTCAGCAACTCCCAGCCACGCCCTCTGAGCCTGTGACCTGGCACCACTCACCTTCTTGGAGATGTCTTTTTGTTCCTATGGAAAATGAGCGGTTGAAAGATGAGTGCTTATCATAGGCAATGCTATCAGTGCTCAGTGAAGAATTCACCTTGGCTTAAACTTCCAGGGGCCTGCAGTCTTCTGAATTCATCCTGGCTCACATGCACTTAAATCTTAGGAAGGGAAACGTGACAATTAATTTTATGTGTCACCCCTACTATATCAAGGGATGCCCTGTTATCTGGTTGAACATTATTTCTGGGTGTGTCTGTAACATTGCTAATCCAGAAGAGATTAGCATTTGAATCGGTAGGCCTAGTAAAGCAGATTGCCCTCCCCAGTACAGGGGGACATCATCTAATTTATTGAGGGACTGAATTGAACAAAAAGGTAGAGGAAAGGAGGATTCTCTTCATTCTCTCTCTCTCTCTCTCTCTCTCTCCCCTGACTGGTTGAACTGAAACATTGATCATCTCCCACTCCCAGCACTCTGGTTCTCTGGCTTTTGAATGGTATCACCAGCCTTTTCTGGGTCTCCAGCCTACACACAGCAGATCATGGAACTTCTCAGCCTCCAAAATCACATGAGCTAGTACCTCAATAACAAATCTCTTTATATGTGTGTATGTGTATGGGTGTGTATATACACACATATATGGAGGTATGTATGGGTATGGATGTGGGTGTGGATGGACATGGAAGTGAGTGTAGATGGGCATGGACATGGGTGCAGGCATGGATGTAGATAGATGTGGACATGGGTGTGGGCATAGGTAAGGATGTGGATGGATATAGGTGTGGATGTAGATATGGGCATGAGTGTGGGTGTGGATGTGGATGGATGTGGACATGGGTGAGGATGTGGGTATGGATGTGGGTGTCGATGTGGACATGGGTGTGAATGTGGGTATGCATGTGGGAGTAGATATCCCATTGGTTTGGTGTCTCTGGAAAATTCTGACTAATATAGATCCTGGTGCTAAGAGTGGTGCCAGAGAAACAGAATGTAAGGATGAGTTTTCTGAATTGGTTCTGGGGTTTCTGGAATTGGCTCTCTCATCTGATTAAAGATGCTAATGACTCTATTCCCAGCAGTAAAGAGTACTGATCTTTCAGAGCTGCAGAAACCAGCCAGCCTTTTCTGAGGCTCCACTAGGTACCCAGCCCTTTTACTCCTTTGATCTCATTTGGTCATCACAGATATGCAATGTAGCTTTGATTAATCTTATTTTTATAGACAAAAACAAAGCACGACAAAACTGAGGCTCAGAGTGAGAGACTCAGGAACACGTGGCTAGCCCAGAGCCTCGTGCGTCAGCATCAGTAGTTCTCAGTCCTGGCTGCTCATGAGAATAACCAGGGCAACCCCACCCCTACAGATCTCTGGCATACAGTCCAGGCCTTTGTACGTTTTAGAAGCCCCTCAGGCAATTCTGTGTGCAGCCAGGGTTGAGAACCACTATGCAAACCACTATTGCCTCTCAGGAAGACACCAACACTTGAGTCCAGCCACCTCAGCCCCCTTCCCCAGCCTCAGTCCCACCCACCTAGTAAACCCAGCCCAGGCCTCTATTTTACAAGTTAATATTCATTTCATCACATTTAATTAACACGGAGAGACTGGAGCTGTCTCAGCCTCGCACCCAGCTAGCAGGAGCCCGCACCTCCCTTGGAGTTCAATCACAGCACTGTCTTGCGCAATTAGCTTCCTTCCCCCAGATCTGAAGGGTCTGCGCCCATAAATATCAACCAATTTTATTGATATTTGTAATTAAAACTACCAAACGGGTCACACTCGATTGAACAAGTTTGCAACACACACATCCATAATGGGAACATGAGCATATTTGTATGTGACATTTGATAGATAATAATCCTAGGCATTTCTCATTTTCAGAACATCCTGTGGGTACCAGCTAATTAAGCCTCGTACGTCTCCTGGGACAGAGGGCATTATAGACATATCCCTTTGATTGTCCTTGTTCCTATAGTTTTAGGGAAACCAAGAGCCAAGAAAATGGGGGCCAAGCCAAAAGCCACAGAGAGAAGACACCATGGGTACTAGGTCTGACCATGCCAACTTCTTAAGTTTCTTCTCACAGCTTCTATCTGCAGCCTTCAAGGATATTTCCTTAAACCAATGGACATAAGAAGGAGCTCCAAGGCTCCCCAGAAGCTCCAAGGTTATCTCTCTGGGATTCTCTCTCATGACCCAATTGGCCCTTCCATCTGAAAAATTAGGTGGACAAAGCCTGACACATCATCCCTTAGTTCAAATTTTGTGGGGCCGGAGTGATAGCTGCCACCACCCTGCAAGCACCATGATCCCATCTCTATGTTGGCACAGTTGTAGCTATATCTACAGGTTGTTTGGGATCCTAAATGGGTGGCTTTTGACATGTCCACTCAAAATACTCTACGGGTTGAGGGGAGATCCAGAGTACAGCACTGCTTGCAGGTCATCATCAGGGGAGCAGAAATAGTTGCCATTCATGGGCCTAGCATTGGCTCAGGTTAGTAGAGCAGCCTCCTTCTCATTTTCCCTTTGAAATCTCATTGCTCACACATACCCAGAGAGATTTAAGACCTTTCTCCAAATCCCCTAACAGCATTCTTACTAGAAACAATCAGTCTTCAAGTGAGTTACAAGGAAGCCATTCTATCCCAAATGGCAGCCTGTTGAGTGCTTGAGCAGGAAGATTATTCCTCTTGTGACCTAAAATAAATCCCTTCATTTCCAAACCCCTCAAGGCTGGAAGGGAATTCCAGGGGGAGCAGGAAAAATGAGTGGAGAGAGAGAGAGAGAGAGAGAGAGAGAGAGAGAGAGAGAGAGAGAACATAGAAACATGAGAACAGACTACCAGGCAATGTTGGAATGAGGGCATTTTTACAAGTGTTATAATTTAGGCCACACTTGCTTCCAAAAATGATTTGAGACAGTTATAATAATAGGCACATATCCAATAAAGCCATTAAACTAGAAATAAGGAGGACACATAAACGTCTGCTGAGAGTGACTTTGAGGTGGTCATCAGTCCCATTATCCCAAGAGCGCAGGTAGGAACAGTGGGCTTAAGTGAGTACCTGGTGCTTCATTGATCATCAAGACAACTAACTCAATTATTCTGGGGCTAATGATCCAATTTGTGTTTAATCCAGCCCCATGGCACCAGCCTTTTCTCCCTTATGCTGCCTAACTATGAAGAATTTCACTGTTGAGCATGTATCTAACCAAACATTGTCATGAAAAGGCATGGAATCAGAGACTTTCACAGTTGGAAAGGACTTTCTACATCACTTAAAAAGACTTCTTCCTAAGTCTAGGAATTCTTTTTAAAGCTGCTATATCAGAACGTTGTGCATCATCAACTTGAATACCTCTAAAGACAGGGTCCTCACTACCTGATGAAGTATTTTTCCTAAGAGTCTATTTTACGGTCACACAATTTGAGTCATTAGAAGTCTCTTTCCATGTATCAAGAGAAAATCCACCCCCTTGAATAAATTAAGCAGTGAAACCTGGTTGATCTTCAAAAATTATCTGGGATGCTTTTGAAAGGAGATCCTGGTGGGATCATAAATTAGTGCAGCACTAGAGAAACAGTGTGGCATTATCTACTAAAGCTGAATGTACACACTTGTGGACCTACAAGTCCGCTCTCGGATATACACCCAACATAAATATTTACACATGGGCACCAGAAGACCAGTACAAAAACATTTTCAGCAGCATTATTCACTATAGCCGGAAACTGCAAACAATCAAAATGTTCATCAACAATAGAATGGGTAAATCTTGATGCATTCAGAAAATTGAGCATTTCCAGAGCAGAGCTGTCCAAAAGCATTTCCTGGAATGAGAGAAATTTTCTGTTCTGCAGTGTCCAAGATGGTAGCCACTTGTCACAAGTGGCTGTTGAGCACTTGAAATGTGACTAGTGCAAAGGAAGAACTGAATTTTGAATTTTATTTCATTTTAATCAGCTTGAATTTCAATAGCCCCATGCCCCTAGTGACTACTATGCTGGATAACAGTGAATTAGATAGAATAGTGGAAAAGAGTAAATTGCACCTATACACAAGGACATAGATGGATTTCATCCAGTAAAAGAAACCAGACCCCCAAAATACATACTATATGATTACATTTATGAAAAGTTCAAAAATAGGTAAAACCATACTAAATGTTCATGATGAAAAGTTAAACTACAGTGTTTAGGGGTGCATGCTTAAGTAGTAAAACTTTGGGTAGGAAGGAAAAGGTAGAGCCACAGGGGGTGCTTCTGGAGACTGACCATGTCCTATTTCTTAGCTATGTAGTGATGAGACAGGCGTTGACTTTTTAACAAATCATCAAGGTATCATTTTTGTTCGGGGCACTTATCTATATGTGCTTTATATTTCACAATTTAAAAATTATTAAAATACAAATTAACTTTGCTACTTTCCTGTAAACCTAAAATTATCCCCAAATTAAATGTCTATTTAAAAAAAAATACAGATTCAGTGCTCCACTCCAGATTTGTTGGATCAGTCTCAGGAAATGGAACCCTGGAATTCATATTTTTCAAAAGTTCCAGGTTATTTCTCTTGCACGACCTATTGAGGAAGCATTGCTTTGCTCCTCTATGTGGAGCCTCTTCCCTAAGACTGAATGTCCCCAAAACAGAAGTGTTCCTAGGATGCTCCTGTTTCCACTCCTCAACCATCCCAGAGTCCTCTGGGGGCTCACCGTAGTGTATAATCACCCATTTATCGTAGCATGGTACCGTAGCTGCATCCTATCACACAAACCAGTGCCAATCCAGCTGTCCACCACTTTGTTGGTGGCTGGAGAAGGATGGAGGAGGAGAGCCACCAAGGATAAATAAAGGTGAGGTGAAAACTAATGGCTGTCATGAGTGTTATGAGTCTCATCTGCTGCCATTGCCCCAGGCTTCAGTTAACCACAGACAATGGTGCATGTCAGGATGCCAGTGGTTTGGCAGGTGCATGGAGTGGGGGAACACATGCAATGTGCTCATTTTTCCCGTGGCCTGCTCAACCCTTCCCACCCTGGAATGACGTCCAACCTGTATTCAGTAAGCTGCCTCCTTCAAGGCCTTCGATAAGATGCACTTTTCCCAGGACAGCCCCAGCAAAGCCATGGTCACTGCAGGTCCTTCCACCTCTCTTTTCCTCTTGGAAACTCGAGGCTCAGGTATCAAGAATGCAAGGTTGACTGGGAGAGATAAGATGGAGGGTTTGACAGAGAGGGAGACAATGGGTTTCTACCTTAGCCGGGCAGCTCAGAGGTCACATTCTAGGAAAATAAGCAAAAGCAGGGAGCTGTAGGCAGTAAATAATCATTTATCCCATGTGACCCCCACATCAGCTCTGAAGCAGGCACACAGGGCCACTGCTCTGCACAACTCCAGGGGGCTCCATGGACCGCATAGTCATATGCCTCCTAGAGTCTTTGGCCGGGCAGTGCCCAGCCTGTGCAGCCATATGTGGCAGCACTGTAGGCTGGGTAGGTTTTCTTATTCCCATTTTTAGAGGACAAAACTGAGGCCAGGAGAAGCAGTGGGACTCACACTCACATCTCCTGGCTGCAGCCCTGAGCCATTATGGCTACAACAAGGCTGCCCCAATGGTCTCTGTCAACATAACAGTCCTTAGGGTCATAAAGATGTCCCACAACACCCACTGGGAAGTGGGCAGAGACTCATCTCTAGGAATAGAGAGGACACAGATAATGCCAAGGAAGCAGGTCTCCAACCATTACAATATCCTCTATGTCTGGTTTCCAACAACTAAAGCAGGAGGCCAGTCAGGTTTAGAGCATCAGGAAAAGAGGCTGTGGAAGGCACGGGGAGAGAAAGCCAGGCTTCACCTGCATGGAACACATTCAGTGAAGGCAGAGCAGAGCATAATTAAGCCTAATTGTGTAAGCCCTGCCATGTTTCGAGAGAGAGGGATGCCAAGGTCTCCTGTTCCCTTCCATTCTGTGCAGCCTGCATATCCCCACCCGAAGGTCACCCTCATTAACGCTGCCAAAAAAAGCCATCCCTCCGCACAACCAGTTGTTCCACTAATAGGACCTTCTACCTATGCCCAGGCATATGAGACCAGTGTCTGCACATCTGTGTATTGTGTGTCGTGGGGGGGTTGGGGGGTGCAGGGGGCGTGGAGTGTGAGTGTGTGCGCCTCTGTAACTCGACGTGTTTCATTTTCTTCTGGTATTTTATGTGCTTACACAGTTAAAATTAATGGAATCAGGTTGCGATTCAGATGACATCACGCTGGTGACTCACATCTTGACAGATGGATAGATTTTCCCCCCTCTGCATTCCTTTCAAGGTAACCTTGATTTGTCACACAGCCACTAGGGAATGCCAGGAAGCGGGATTTTTTTATAGACATTTGACTTGGCCATCCACGTTAGCAACCTAGCCTGTGGGGAAAGGGTAGAGAGAGGGGCCAAGGAGCAAAAGGCCCAGGCTAGTCCTCCCCAGGGGTCCTAGTGTGAGCTAATTAATGGAGTCATCCCCTGGGCCAGCTGACATGGAGCAGCCTTCAGGGGTGGGGACATCCCAGGGGCAATCGCTGGCTCCCTGGAAGTAACCTGTCTTCAGCAACGTTTTTTCTTTCTTCAGCAACATTTTTATTGAGCACCCTTTCCTATTGGAACGTAAACAGGTATTGAGGGGAAATAAATAGTAAGAGCAGCTGGAAAACATTGCAACAACAGAACAGGGTTGCAATTATGTAATCATTTCCGCTACTAGAATTTCTTTGAGGGAAATTTTCATTGGGAAAATGCAAAGGAGAGAGGATGATGACTCACAGTCTTTTAAGACTCAACCCGCCCCAGATTGTGTGAGTCCAAAGGTCAGACTGACATGGCTGGATGACCTCTAATTCTTAAAGTCAGAGGCACCAACAAAGGCCTTCTCTTCCTACTTAGCATTTTTCCATCTTCACACTAGCTCCTTGCTCTGCCAAGGGTTTGGGGAGATGGGGAGATACTCCTTCCTAAAACATTAACGGCAGACACCAGGCCAACTTAAACCAAGCAATCTAGATTATTACAAGCAAGTAGTTTGCTTATTTTTCTAACAGTCCAGCTCTAAAAGCATACCCCCAGGATGCACTGACTGGCTAGCAGTCAGCTTTGTCATGCTTTGTGTAGGCAAGTTTGCCCTCACCACCAGGTCAACAGGATACAGACACTTAGACTTCCAGAACTGGAGGCTTCTTAGCAACCATCCTAACCAGTCTTCTCTCCTGACAGGTGAGGACACAGACAGGGGAAGCAGTCATATAGGTATTGAGCAGAGAAGGAAGAATGTGAGAGCTCTGAGTTCCTGAAACCACCAGCACAGAGTTCTTCCTTGCTTACTGCCCTGGATTCTTTAAGCTCTCCATCTACTTAGCAGAAATGATAACAGTCAGCACTTACAAAGTGTAAGAAGCTCCCTCTTGTAATTCCAGAAAAATGCCAAAACTTGTTTTACTAATAGAGGAGGGAAATCATGTGAAGACGAGCCCTACGTGGTACATGTAAAGCAAGGGCATGTCTGTACCATAGGCACGACCTCTGACCAAGGCAAGACGTCTCTGGGTGCCTGCCCTTGGAGAGCTGGCTTCTTCAGTCCACCCTGCATCGAAGATGTCCTATCTTTATTTATTTTTTTTAAATTAATTTTTATTGGTGTTCAAGATACATCCACAAAGGCAAAAGAAACAAAAGCAAAAATGAACTATTGGGACTTCATCAAGATAAGAAGCTTTTGCACAGCAAAGGATACAGTCAACAAAACTCAAAGACAACCTACAGAATGGGAGAAGATATTTGCAAATGACATATCAGATAAAGGGCTAGTTTCCAAAATCTATAAAGATGTCCTATCTTTCTGAGGCAAGACCTCAACCTCTGCTCTTTCCCTAAAGGACGTCATTGTCAACAAGGCAGGTCTCCCCACCCTTTGATCACTGCCCCACTCCCAGCCCCATGCCACATGGGCGTCTGCCTCTCTGCTGCTCTGGACTTCCCATCCCAAACCACCTCCACTCCATCCTCCCTGGACCATGCTTCATCCTCAACTTATCCCATGTGTTATAATCTCACTCTTTTTTTTTTTAAGATTTTATTTATTTATTCTTGAGAGACACACAGAGAGAGGCAGAGACACAGGCAGAGGGAGACGCAGGCTCCATGCAGGGAGCCTGATGTGGGACTCGATCTGGGACTCCAGGATCATGCCCTGAGCCAAAGGCAGACGCTCAACCACTGAGCCACTCAGGCGTCCCAGTCTCACTCTTTTTAAGACCCTGCTCAAGTGCCATATCCTCTCGGAAGCCTTCCTCAGTTTCCCAGTTGGGGCAAGTATTTCCTTCCTCCTTATCTTCTTAACCCCTTGTGCCCCCCGGCTAGCTCTCCCAGGTGAAACTGAGCCAATCCAAGATGACATTCTTAAAGAGAAGCTCCTGACCCGGCCTAGCCATCTATTGAGGCACCAGAAACCAGCAGCATCCAGCCAGGTCAGGTTCATATACAACAACACCCTTGCAGTTCTTGCACTTAGGATTTTATGAAAATGACAACAGATTGGTTAAAAGTCAGATCATGCCAATTCTGAGGGGGAAACCATGCTCCTGCATAACACATCCCTGTCTAGAGGAAACTATGAGGCCATATGGCACTTCGGATATCAGCATCCCCTTCCTCCATCCTTAGAAGCTGGGAGTAACCCCCATCGATGGTAGTTGAGGGAGGATTCTGTCCATTGAGATTCTCTTCTGCCCATAGCAGGCTGTCCTCTGAGCCCTCTTTGCTCAGAGTCCTTGATGCTATGGCCCATTCAGGTTTGTACTTGGCCAAAGCACCCCCTTAGTGCTGCTGAGACTTCCCCACCGGGCTCCCTTCCAGGTGTGCTTTCTCTGATATTCTCTACAAATGGCTGCTGTGGGACGCCTGGTGGCTCAGTGGTTGAGAATCTACCTTCAGCCCGGGGTGTGATCCTGGAGTCCCGGGATCGAGTCCCACATCAGGGTACCTGCATGGAGCCTGCTTCTCACTCTGCCTGTGTCTCTGCCTCTGCCTCTGTCTCTGTCTCTCTCTCTCTCTCTCTGTGTGTCCCTCATAAATAAATAAATAAAATCTTAAAAAAAATAAAACAAATTATTGTTCATTTAAGGCAGAAAAGCACTGAGCATGTTCTGCCTTAAATAACGACAATAACAGCTATGCCAATAATAGTAAAAAGTGTCCATCCTTTCACCATTTACAGACAAACTATACTGTCATCATATCTTCATAACCACACAGTGGTTCCATGAGGTGTTAAGGTATCAGTATTCCTGTTTTACAGTTGACAAAACCAAGACCAGAGAGTTTAACATAACCTTACATATGATCATAGAATTACAAGGTCAACCCAAATCTTCCTATCTTCAAATCGTTGATGTCACACTGCGCTCTGTAGCTTCTTGAATGTCTCTTTCCCCCAAATTACAAAGTTCCCAAGTAGCACTGCACACACTGGTGCCATCTCTCCATTATTCTCTCCCCCACAGAGTAAGAGTTTCTATCTCTTTCAACCCAATCCTAATTCTACAAACATTTACCAAGGACTTGTTAGAGGGCTGCATTGGCACGGTGGGGCTTACAACGTAGTTGTAAGGTTCCCAAGACTCTTGGGCAGCAAATAAATGTATCCCAAAACATTACAGATAACAGATAATTATGACATAACCCACCCATATCTGGGGATATTTTCATTTTGGCAGAGAAACCCCGGCACCAACAAGTCTCAGCTCCAAAGAAGGGACTCCCAATGATAGAAATTCAGACTATGTGTGGGGTAGGCCAGTTGAGGATGAGTAAGGAAAGGGTTAAGGTACAGGCAGGGAGAGATAGGAGGCCCCTGACTTCCCTGACTAGGCTCACTTAGTGGCATATATGACCAGGTTCACAGAAATCCTAGATGTGGAAATATTAAGGCATACAAAACCAGAGAGAAGGGAACATAAGGAGATCACCTTGCTTGTCTTAAATGTTATAGATGAGATATTATCGTGATAGCTACAAACTGACCACTGAAAGTTACCAAGTCCCCTGGTCAGTTTTCTATAAAAGACCAACCATAAAAGCCCTCGGTGGCAACCCATTCAGGAGCCCTCTCACTTCTCTTTCTTCCCTTTCTGTTCTCACCTTTACTTAATAAACTTTCACTTCACCCTTTTATTCCATGAGATTCATTCTTTGACTCTTTGAGACAAGAACCCTGCAATCCCACAACAAGGAGACATTTGAGATGAGACTTGCCTTTTGGATATTTTCAAGATTTTTAAGAAGACACTTTTCCCTCTCTTTTTTATGACTGGCCACTGGATACAGTCATTGAACTCCAAGCACACACACCTGCGAGAAGGCTCTGTTCCTGCAGTGACCAGCCCTAGTATTATTCATCTCTACCACATGGCCAGCATGGCCAGCTCCCCTAAAGACTACGCTTCCAGAATCTTGAAGAATCCTCAGAGGCTGGGCATCTAAGAAAGCTCCCTCCAAGGGCAAGCAGGACATCCACCAGGTGCCCTCCCTCCCTGCAGCCCCTGCCGACAGCTCAGTCTTCTGATTACAGGAAGGAGTCGCTTCCTCCTATTTCCCAACCAGAGCCCTCCTCTGACCCTAATAACAGGGCTGTTGAAATCAGCAATTCCATTTTATACAGCCAGAACCACACGAACTAAAATCAGCAGGTCAACCACAGAACTGCATTTAGCAAGGGCAGGTAAGATTTAAGGAGAGAAATATCAGAGAATGGGAAATGGGTAGGCAGTCAGCTACACATCTGACTTCATAATGTTCAAAGCCAATGCCAATTATCAGTGTTGTGCTCCTCAATAATAAGACCAACATTCCAGCTGATTCTATCACTCTATAGAATGATTCTGTTCTTTTCCGAATTTATCATTTACACCCACCTGCACCCACAGCATCTCACTGAATCCTCACAGCAATCCTGTAAGGCAAGCGTCATTACTATTCTCAGAGATATACAGTGCAGCAATAGGAAGAGCACAGGCCTCAGAGTCGGAGCCTGGGTTCCAATCCTGATTTTATTTTAATACTAGGCCACTCTGCCTCCCAGATAATAGAAGCCTCTAGCCGAGGTAACAGTTTCAAGGGCTATGAGACTGAGGGGTATTGGGGGCCTTGTTCATTTAAGCACGCACCTGAGTGGCTTGTCACACTCTTCCTGGATGCGCCAGCAGCAAACCTGCCTACTGTTGAGGACACACAGGTAAGCACCCTTTCCTCTGCTGATGATAACTGGCTACTGTCTGCAGTAGGCGTGGTCAGAGCAGACAATCTATCTGGAAGGCTTGTTCAGGTCATAAGGAATGACTTTAGATCAACCACTCTAAAACCAAAATCATCTTCGCAGGAAATCATTCTTTTGGCATTCTATTGCCTAACAATTCTGTAGCGCACTTTAAATTGTTCAGTTACTGGGGGGAGAAAAAAGGAATGTGTAAATAATGCATCTTGGAGGTTTTACTAGGAAGCTACATTGCCCAAAATTTTAAATTCTAGTGGGCACCACTTCTCAAAGTGTGTTCCAGTAACTCTTCCCAAAGGAGATCTGTCAGGGGTTGATTTGTTTCCCCTCAAAAGAGAAGTTAAAGTCTCAACCCAAGTACCTGTGAATGTGACCTAATTTGGAAGCAGGGTCTCTGTAGATGTCACCAAGTTAAAGATGAGGTCATCCTGGATGGCATAGCATGGGATTCTCTCCTGGAAACTTTGAGAGAGCACAGTCCTGCCAACACCTTGATTTTGAACTTCTGGCCTCCAGAACTGTGCGGGAATATATTTTTGTTGTTTTCAAGCCACCCATATTGTGGTACTTGGTTGAAGCAGCCACAGGAAATTATACAAGGTCTGTGGGAAGTGGTGCATTCACGAGAGTCTTTAACCTGAGGGGGGAAAATGTAAAGGTTTTATTTTTAAGTAATCTCTACACTCAGTGTAGTGCTCAAACTTAAAATCCTGAGATCAAGAGTTGCATGCTCCACCAGCAAAGCCAGCCAAGCACCTCCCTGAAAAAAATTTTAAGTACCCCACCATACACCAGTGAAATTACGATCTCTGAGGGGTGGATACTTTTTTAGGTATTTCTTTAAAGCTCCCAGGAAATTCTGGTGCACAGTGAACAAAATTAAACAAGTTTCCTTACTTGTTAATTTCCCAGCCTAGTGAATACACTATGGATTACTTAGATTATTGGATTATTTAGATGCAGAATTTCCCAAGCCTACATGACCAGAGAAACAATTTTTTAATTGAACCTCTTCTCCAAGACACATGTGTAGCAGAACACACTTTGGAAAATATCTTTTGTTGTGTTTTTATGGTCTCAGTGGTTGAGTGGTAACACCTGCTCTGAAATCTTTCCAGGCCAAAGTCATTGCTATGATGCTTCATATTATAGAGGTTGGCCCTTTTTCACCTACATGTGCGTATTCTAGAATAGATTAGATCTTCTCAACAGAGAAAGTGTGAAAGCACTGGGTGCATTCACCCAGTCACATGTATTACACAGGTTCTTTTATTTTCATTTGCAGACCTCGGACCTAGTATCCATCTAGTTGATTGCCAAAGCATATGGATCTACTTTTAAATGCTAACACTGACTAGCTGAGCTCATTCTCACCAAGCCTATAACTTTAAATCACTTCAATCTATGCCACATATAGTTGCAAAAATATCATATATTTGCATGGGTACACACACCCATTTTTGTTTATACAGGATGTCCCAAACCTCATGCATTCCATTCATCCCCATTAAACAACTATTTTTTTAAAGATTTATTCATTTATTTTAGAGAGAGAGCACAAATGGGAGGAGCAGAGGGAGAAAGAGAGGGAGAGAGAATACCAAGCAGACTCAATGCCGAGCACAGAGCCCAATATGGGGCTCAGTCCCAAGACCCCAAGATCACAACCTGAGCCAAAATCAAGAGCTGCGCACCCAACCAACTACACCGGGTGTCCCTAAATAGCTATTCTTAACCCATGGTTATGGATGGAGAGGGATCCATGAACTTAAAGAGAAATAAAAAGTATCTTTAGTTTTTCACTAACTTCCTTTAATTATTAATGTAGGCAAAAAACAACAAACGTAGCAATGGCAATACCTGTGACTTTGTCACTAATGGAAATCACAGACTTTCAAAACATATCACATTACAGGTGTTGCAAGAACCTCAAAACAGCACTTATAATCATCATTTCTTCAAAGCTATGTGGTTATTACATCTGCTTTTAGATCTTGTTATTTGATGCATTAATGTTGAAGCACAGGCATTATGTATCAAATGTATATTTGTTTAATATTTTGAGAGTTTTTCAATATAATCAGTTTCACTTGCAATCTTGTACATTTCATACTCTGCGTTTTAAAATGTTGCTCTGATTTACAGTCTTCGCCTGGATGCCAAAGTGTCCATGGCATTAAAAAAGGTGAAGAACTCCAGTTTTACATAATCTAGTGTATATAAGGATAGCCTGGGACCATTGTTGAAAATGTAGAATCATGAACCTTATCCTCAGAGAATTTGACTCAGTTGGTCAGAGGTGGGACCCAAAAGTCTGCATTTTTAAGCATACAAGGGGATACTGGCACAGATTTTTCATGGACTGCATTTTGTGAAAAAGTGCTCTAGAAATTCTTAACTTTACTCTTGGGTCAAATAAGAGCATCAAAGTCAAGTCTTTAGGTAATGTTGTTTTAACTTATTATCTCATTATTTTGGTGCTTTACACTTCATTACGTCGTTGGCACAGGGGGAAGATACCAGAAGTAGTGGATGTAGAAAATCTGATGCTTTACTCACTGTCAAGAGTTCCTAAATGTTACCAACTTATCATTGTATATTTCTATAGAGATTACTGGCAGAATTTTTATGGATCTCAAATCAGAAAAAGTCGTGCTACTCCTAAGCAACTTTTTAAAAATCTTTGAACATTATTAATCCTGAAATGATTTTTTTCTTCTTATTGGCCACAAGAAGACATAAGCCTAACACTGAGAATAAATGATATACATCTGTGGCCGAATACTACTTTGGATGATTTTGGTGATTCTCCATTCAAAGCATACTGGAAACATCCACTTGCTACCTCTGAAAAGCTTCGTTATAGCAGGAAAACAAAAGGAAACAAAAGGTACCAAGGCTCGGCTTATGAGCTTCAGAATCTACTGAGATGCACAGCAAAGAAAACAAATGAGAGAACACATTTTTAAGTCTCAAAATCCCGGTATGGCAGTATCAAATGCCACAGCTATAAAGGGATCATGGCATAAGGTTTATACTATAAATAATAAATTTGGAAGTAACTAATAAAGTGCCAGACTACCCTGTTCTGACCAGCTGATGTTTGCACAGACCAGAGGATGGGAATGTGTGGCAAGAAGCAGAGAGGAACAAAGAATACAAGACCTGCAGCCTGCTCTCCCTCCCCCTTCTCTGGTCCCAAGCCGGTAATATTGTAGATCCAAGAGAAGCAGAGACCTGGGTGCAGGCCTAGAGGAGCTATGCATGCAGGGTCCCCTACCTCTCGTGCCAGCATGCCCAGGCAGCACCACAGCAGAAAGGAATAGACCCTATGCTCCTTATGCCCTAGAGTGTTGGAAGAGAGAGCCTCAAACGTTCCTGCTCTCCAGTCTCAAATGTAGTTGATGGAGGGCCAATGAGCCCAAAGAGGGATGGTGATGGATACATTGGCTAATCCTAACACAGACAGAAATCAGAAACTAGATGGAAACACCTCACAAAAGCAAGGATTGCTTTCTCAGGCCATAAAAATAGGGGCACAAAGATGGAATTTTCTTAAGTTTCTGTAATTCAACTTATTTTCTATCCCAAGCCTCTGTCCTGCCTACTAGTGAGGTTCTGCTTCTTGTTGATTCAGGGTTTCCCAGCCTATTAGGCATGTTTTCCCCGATATGCCTTTGCCTACTGCGGGGGATTTGGTGGGGTCTCTGCATTTTAGGTGCTGGGAGCATTAGCTGATGACTCCGCTGCTATAACAAAATATCACAGACCAAGTGGCTTAAACAACAGGCATTAACTTCTCACAGTTCTGGAGACTGCAAGTCCAAGACCAAGCTGCTAGCGGATTCGGTTCTTGGTGAAGGCCTGCTCCTTGGCTTGCAGACAACTGCCATCTTACTGTGTCGTCACATGACTTCTTCTTTATGGAAGCATGAAAAGACAGAACTTTGTTCTCTGCTTCTTGTGAGGACACTAATCCCATTGTGGGGGCTCTACCTTCATGATCTCATCTAAATCTAATTACTCCCAAAGGCCCCTCCTCCAAATACTGTCACACTGGGGGTTAGGGCTTCAATATATGAATTTATGGGAGACATAAACATCAGTCCATAATAGGCGTGGAGGGTTGCACCTGGCCCAGACCATCAATTATACTGTGATATCTCCTAATGCATCCTCACTCCTGCTGTGTTCTCTCCATCACTCAGGCCCTCCTCATGGCTTTACTCTGGTGCCTTATTTGGGATGCTCACAATGTCTCACCTTCATGCTGCTTCAGCTTCTCGGCCTGTGGAAGCTCTGTCTTTTAGGATTGGACAGTAGGGCTCCCCATTTGTTCTTTCCAGAAATTCTACCCTATGTCCTTCCAGACTTTGACTTTTGGTCCTAAGCATCTATTTTCTCTCAGTTACGATTTGCAAAGATCTGTGTTGTAATGCCAAAGCTGATGTAGGCATGAATAGTTTCTGCATTTCTATTTGTAATGTTCCTGGACTGTGGGGGGCCAGATGAGCAGGGGTGGCCTGATGGGAGCTGGCAGAGGGATTATAGTGATAAGATACAGGACAACTAATGCTTCCACACATATACAGGTACACATCTCTGAGGGCCAGGCTTACCCTGCCTCCATTATTTTCTTACTTTTACCCTGGCCTATGTGTGCTATTCTCTTGAAGCGTGTGTATGTGTGTGTGGCTGAGAGAGATTTTGTTCAAATGCTTTATAGATTTGAGAGACACAGATAATAAAATGCAACATGTCTTGGTAGGGCAAGAAATTCACTAAGATGTAGCTATTAATTATCTGCATTTTACAGATAATTAATAGTAGATGTTCACTAAATCCTGTGTATTTCATTATCTCCATGTTTACAGCCGAGGAAATGAATAATCCAAGGGTTTAAGTGACTTGCTTCATATGATACAAGTAATGTGTCAGAGAACTGGAACTCAGAATTGGCCCTCTCCTGCCACTGACCCTGTACTCTTTCCCTGTAACACATGGTTTCTTTCTAATACTTTTTCAAGTGATTTTACATTTATGCATCCAGTGGGTTCATTATACTTTGCTACCAGGGTGTTAAAATGGATCTTCAAATGATGTTTCTAAAGAACTTGGAATTTCCCAGGTGAAAATTCTCATTGAAAACAGCTGTATTGTCAGCTCTTAATTATTGGTGACAGCAAGAGGCAGGGATGGAGCAGTTGAATGAGATTCATAATTAATCCCCTTCTCTTCGTCAAGAGTCTCAACCTGCTTCTTCCAAAAGTTCTCCTGCTGGAGCTGCCCACTGGGAGAAACTAGTTTCCTGAGAGGATGAACTCCCAAGGTGTGAGCTGGGGAGAGTTGTTGGGACCAGACATCTGCATTAATGTGGCAGTGAAACAGCAATTCAGAACAAAGGAATGCAGGTGGCTTAAGAAAAGAGTGGAGTGATCCAAGTAAGAGAATTTCAAGAGAGATTTTTAACCAGAAATAAATGTTCAAATCAAAGTTGTGAGTCTGCTCAGATCTTGCCATTACCATTTACTATTTTATTGAGTCAACATCACATCATCCTTGTTGGAGAGGAGACAGGACCTCCTCAACTGTCAGACAATCTGAAAAGAGACAGCAATTTAAAGGGTTTATCGCCTACTTTTTGAAACCTTTTTTTTTTCCTATGTGGAGAGTTACTTGTCCAATCTCCATTTTTGAATGTAGGTCCTGAAGGACAAATGGAAATGACAAAGTGACCAAGAAACTTGCTGCTTTGTTGTAGAAATTATATTCCCAGAGCTTCAAACATTTACTAAGTACCTACTATGTGACAGGTAATGAAATATATTGATTACTGCAAACACAAGGGAGGCTACACACCCTCTGACCTTTTGCATCAGAGCTTACAGAAAAGTTAAAGTCATCCAGCAGGGAAAAATGTAAGCCATGGACAAATAAGCAGGAAGCTGCAGGGCATATTAGTCTAAAACCATATGTCTGCTTCCTTCTCTGACGGAAAAGCTCATGAAGTATCTGCCCCAGCATTAATCAAAGGCATTAGAATTATGAACGGGCCCATAACCCTTTGACAGCCTTCCAGTATGAACAGCCAACTTCAGCATATGAGACTAAGAAAAAACATACCTGAACCAATTATGACTTGATGGCACTGATATGAATGTAAGAGTAACAAAAGCAAAAAGACCCAGGATTCACCTGACCACCACACCCCAGATAGAGTCCCACCTTTCAGCTACTCCTCACTTACTGGTCTCTGAAATTTCTAAGGCTTCAGAAGAGACCCCATTTTTTAACAAGAAAAGAAGGAAGGAAGGAAGGAAGGAAGGAAGGAAGGAAGGAAGGAAGGAAGGAAGGAAATGACATATAAATAAAACATTGAATCAGGCAGTTATTACAAGACTTCCCCTAAAACACAACCATTTGCAAACCTTTATCAAAGAAGAATACAGAATTTCTCTGGAAGAGGAAGAGAAGGCAGATTTATACAAACTCAGTGCCTAGAATCTGGATCCCAGTGGAGCAGGTCCCACTTCTGGCTAGCCTTTTCTGGGGACCTGAGAAGTGGGGTCTGGATTAGCCTGAGATCTTCTTTCCCAAAGAAAAATGCCAAAGGCTATGTACCCTCTTATGGATGCTGATATTGTTGATTAGCGAGCTCTAACACATTGTTGTCATAGGGTATCCCCACATGAACCAAGGCTCTGGACCAGAAAAGGAGATGTCTCTCAATTATATCTCATTGCAGCAGCGAGTCTCTTGCTCTCTCTGCCATTTACTGTCACTGGCCAAAACCCTGCTGGTTCTTTCTTGGAAATTCAGACTCAAAATGAAGACTGGTTTGCAAACTCCCCAAATGCATTGGAATAGCCAGGCCTTGAGAGAAATTAACAAGTAGCAGTTTACCCAAATGTAATCATGAACCAGTCCTCAAACTCAAAAGGAAAGGAATTCAGAGTAAAATTGATGAAGACTGAATCCAATTTTCACAGAGTATCAACGGCATGAGATGTGTTTATTTATATTTATGTATTTCTATATCCTTTCAAAAATCATGAAAACTAGTTAATTACTCGTAGTAACATTAAAATGGGATTAAATATAACCTGGTATAGCAATCTATGGTGTTGATAAACCCTTACTTCTCCACTCTGGGCTGGCTCTGGACCTGAGATCCCCAGTGGTCAGAAGTGTTATGATACTTGAGACCTACCCCGAAATAGGAAGATGAAGAGAAGGAAAAAGAGCAGGATCAAGAGGAAAAGAAGAGGGGGGAGGAGGGGGAAAAAGAGAAGGAAGAAGAGGGAGAGGAGGGGTTTCTTCTGGTGGATTCCCCCATAACCACCACATACTGGAGCTGGTTACAAGAGCTGCTCGCTATGACAGACCTTGTGTTGTTGGTGTCCTCCTGCCTTTGAAATTCATCACATTATGAGTTTCTTCTGCCTACACAAAGCCCCTGATGTGCCTTGCATATTCCCTGGCTCCTGGTAGGCCCTAGATAAATATTTGTTAAAGGCCATTGAATAGAATGTCATGCCTTTATATATCTTGCTGGTAGTAGAAGTTTCTTCCTAAACCCTGATAGTCTATATGTCTAGCTCCAATTAGATACTTTATGAGACTATCCCAGCTGGTCAAACACCATGAGGATACTCATAAATGCAGTGCCCTTTGGATGATCCATATTTCTGAAAGCAGTTCTTCATCTTCTATAATGACCACTTTATATATACCCTGCTTAATTTCTGACCATCCAGTCTGCAGCCCTTGCTTTTTCTCTGACTCTTCTCTTTACCCACACTCAAGGTTCATTACCTGTATAAAGGAAAGAAGAAAGGGAAGTAGAAAGAGGAGGACACGGAGGAGGGAGAGAAGGAGAAGAATATGTAGGTATGAGAAAATATTAAAAAGAAAAATAAGTATGCATGCATATACATATATATATAGCATTTTTGGTCTTACTGTTGTAGAAAAAGGGAAAAAATGAGAGGTATTACTCTTCTTTCTCAAGAGGGTAAGTAGGGCTCCAAGTCATACAGACTATGTTTCTTTTGAGTAAGGGACAGGTAGGGCTAGGTAGGGAGAGATAGGTAGGGAGCTATACCACCAGGCTCACAGACATCCCAGGCTCACAGATGTGGAGAACTGTTACAGATGAGATATTTTCATGATAGTTACAAACAAAACCAGAGATAAGGAAATATGAGACCACTTTGTTTGTCTTAAATGTTATAGACAAGATAGTTTCATGATAGTTACAAACTGACCACTGAAATTTACCAAATTTCGAAGGAGAAGTAAACACGGTGCTACCGGTGGTGACATCAAGTTCCTCAATCATTTTTCTATAAAAGACTGACCATAAAAGCCCTCATGGCCACCCAGTCAGGACCCCTCTCACCTTAGAGAGCTTTTTTTCTTTCTTTTCTGCACTTTCACTTAATAAAATATCAGTTCACTTCACCTTTTGTGTCCATGAGGTTAATTCTTCAACTGTCTAAGAACCCTGCAACACTTTTGCCCACCGGGCAGGGTTAAAAGACCTTTGTTTTCTAAAGCATGTGATCTTTGTGACCAAAAAACCCTCAAAAAACCAAATAAACTGGATTGTCTGAAAAGAGAACATGTGCTGGGGCTTGGGACTGGGATGGCAGAGGGAGAGCAGAGTGACAAATGTAGACCTTGGAGAGGGCTGGGAAGATTTACAGGACTAGGATGGGATAAAGATTTATAGATTCTGGGAGTAATGTGCATCCATTTCCTACTCCCTGGTATGCCCTGGAGATATCAGGACCTCAGCAAATTGCAGATCTGCAGGCACATCTAGGTGATGAGATCCTAGGCTCAGGGCAGCTGGTATTCACAAAGGCCATCCTTGCCAGCTTGCACAGAGGCAGCTAGCTTCAAGGACTGTGTGGGCTTACACACTGGACATGTTCACCGGAACTAGAGTGTGACCAGCAAATATTCTGTACTTTTTAAGAAACTATGACTCTTGACTCAAGGAAAACAGAGTGAGGGGAAGGAGCCCCAGTTGCAGCTAAGATTGAGTTGTCTCCTGCCTTGTTAATTTTCCCCATTCTCACTGGTGTGAGGTGGTATCTCATTGTGGTTTTGATTTGTATTTCCCTGATGGCAAGTGATGCAGAGCATTTTCTCATGTGCATGTTGGCCATGTCCATGTCTTCCTCTGTGAGATTTCTCTTCATGTCTTTTGCCCATTTCATGATTGGATTGTTTGTTTCTTTGGTGTTGAGTTTAATAAGTTCTTTATTAACACTGTTGGTGGGAATGTGAACTGGTGCAGCCACTCTGGAAAACTGTGTGGAGGTTCCTCAAAGAGTTAAAAATAGACCTGCCCTACGACCCAGCAATTGCACTGTTGGGGATTTACCCCAAAGATTCAGATGCAACGAAACGTCGGGACACCTGCACCCCGATGTTTCTATCAGCAATGGCCACAATAGCCAAACTGTGGAAGGAGCCTCGGTGTCCATCGAAAGATGAATGGATAAAGAAGATGTGGTTTATGTATACAATGGAATATTACTCAGCGATTAGAAACGACAAATACCCACCATTTGCTTCAACGTGGATGGAACTGGAGGGTATTATGCTGAGTGAAATAAGTCAATCGGAGAAGGACAAGCAGTGTATGTTCTCATTCATTTGGGGAATATAAATAATAGTGAAAGGGAATATAAAGGAAGGGAGAAGAAATGTTGGGAAATATCAGGAAGGGAGACAGAACATAAAGACTCCTAACTCGGGGAAACGAACTAGGGGTGGTGGAAGGGGGGAGGAGGGCGGGTGTTGGAGGGGAATGGGTGACGGGCACTGAGGTGGACACTTGACGGGATGAGCACTGGGTGTTTTTCTGTATGTTGGTAAATTGAACACCAATAAAAATTAATTAAAAAAAAAAAAAAAAAAAGATTGAGTTGTCCTTTGGCCTGGCAGGATGTGGGCTCCCAATAAATTAAATTAGAGTTAGGGATGGAAAACTTCTCTTATTTCTCATGTTGTATGAAAAGTAAAACTCATACCCACTAAAGCTGAACTCTGCCCCACCCACAACCCACACCTCACTTAACCCCTGTAGGTTAAGTCCCCTCACTGCAACTGGAAGCGTCCCTGTAGGGTCTGACCTCAGGAAGTGCCCACCATTCTACAGCTTAGCCTCGTGCATCCCAGACTTTGCAAGGCAGATCTGCCTTTAAAATGCATGAACCAACACTAGTTAGAAGTTAATATTTCATGGGTTAATCCCTTACTGTACTGCGGCTTTACAATGTCAGAGTCTCAAAGCTTTGTCGTGAATGCTGTCCAACCTCCTAAGGCCCTCCGCTCTGAGCTGGCACTGAATGTTCAAAAGCACTTTCCCATTGCAGCCACAGCTCCTGCCTCAAAATTGCAAACTGCAGTCCTCAGAAGAGCTTTGTTTTGTCCCCGTATTTGTCATTTGCAAGGATTGAATCTGATATGTGATTATAAAGTAATGAGACTGACTTTTAAACAAATCACAGACCTTATGAATCCAGATGAGTGCTGGCCTTCAAAGATGTCACCTTGGGAGGCTGGCCACATACTCCAATGAGGCTGCCACCCAGACACCATAACTGGAATTTCTCTATGGAAATGGCCTGCAGGGACAATTAGCCAAATACAAAAGAAAATAGAAAATCAGTCCCACCACTCGGTGGCACTCATGGCTCTCAAGTATGATTCATTGTTTGTGGACCAGCCTCCCGTGGTAGCTTGTGTCCTCCTCCAGGGCACGTGTCTTATTCGTTTTTGCCTGCCCCAGGCAGTACACAGAGCCCAAGCATATAGGAGACTCTTTATAAATGCTTGGTAAATAAGCAAGGATCCTCAGTGGCCCAATGCATTTCTCCTTCCCCTTTTCCTCCATCTTCCCCATTGGACACTCATTAGCTATCTATATCCTCACTTTTTCGCTGCTTAAGTTACAACGAAAAAATACCCAGGGAGGGAACTAGAGTTAACTATAGAGCACAGAGGGACTCAGCCTTCTGTATCCATCGGGATAGGCTTGGTAACAAATTCTAAATTTCAAGGACCTAAAGCAGTAAGGATTAATTGCTAACTCTCTGTAGGTTAGCAATTAATGTGTGGGAGCAAGGGCGGGGGCTCTGCTTCACATGGCCATCACTCAGTTGCATACCCAGGCCAACAGAAACTACCACGCTCTCAACAGGGACTTCAGGGTTCACAAAGTGTGAGAGAAATGAAGAGACCAGAGGTGCACACACCAGCAATTAAGTTACCTACCTGGAAAAAATATAAGCTTTTCACCCACAACCCACACGGCCCACTGGTCTCATGACTCCACTCGAAGGAGGGACAGGAGAGTAATTGAAATCCTCCTATGTGCCTGGAAGAAGAGGAGGACAAAAATCAAGAAATGGGTAAGTGTTAGAATTCTCTACCACAAATCAAATCGGTAAGTCAGCAAAAACAGATCAATAAGGGCATCATATGTGATACATTGTTATATAAATGGCCCCTCAATGGACCATGATTCCCAGAATCTGTTCCCTTGCTTAGTTAACTCTTACACTGACTATAAGCTTGGCCATGTGACTTTCTGTGTCCAATGAGACATCAGCAAATGTGACACAAGCCAGGAATTTATAAATGCTTGCCCACTGAGGCTTGACCTCTTGGAATGCTGCCACTACAGTGTAGAAAGTCTAGGCTTTGTGCTGGAGAGACCACCTAGAAAGGAGCAAAGGCGCCTCTGTTGATAGCCCCAGCCAATTGGAAGACGTGTATGAGGCCATCTCCATCAGCCAGCCCCAGATGAGCTGACAGCTGAGTGCAAGCATATGACTGAATCTGGCCAACACCATGTGGGACAGAGATAAGCCATCCAAGCTAAGCCTGCCCAAATCACTGAACTACAGAAGAGTGAGCAAATAAATGGCTCTTGTTTGAAACTGAAAAAATGTGCAGTGATTTGTTGCACAGCATTAGAAAACCACTAAAGCAGTTCCTATCTAGTACAGGTGTGCTGCTGTAACAAAAATCTACAAGATGTGGTGGCTTGAGGACAAGACAGCATATTGGAGCTGGGAAAGCAGGGAATCAATTGTTAATAAAGACTAGATAAATGGTAGACAGGGTTTTAGTGTGTGCTAGAAAGGCAGTGAAGGGATTGTTACTAGAAGCTAGAAGAAGGACAGGCCATGTTACATAGTGGCAAGATCATTGGCAGAAATATTGCATGTTGTAACTCAAATGATATGAAATTTTTAATGAACTTATGGAATTGCCTAAGTAGATTTCTAGACACAATGTTGATAGCATCAGTTAGATGCTTCCTATTGTACGATAAGATCCTTTCAGAAAGGAATAAGCTAAAGAAGAAACTGTTCAGAATTCAGGCATATTTCTGAAGAAATGTAGAGAAATTCATCCCTTATATATCCAGCCAAACAAAGATTCTCAAGTATACAATAACCTCAACACAAAGATCAAGTCAAGGACATGTCTATAAGATCTCTGAAAGGCAGTGGCCTGCAGACCCTCTCAGGTGAACAGAAAGGGAGTCTGAGAATTTTGAGGGCACTGTCCCTCAGTAGTTTGAGGTCTATGTCAAAAAGAATTATGATGAAGTATGGGGGTTATGGAGTGAATCCTGGTAAGATTCGTAGAAAACCCTAAAAAATTTTTCAGAGAGTTTTGTCAGTGAAAGCACTACAAGATCAGACTAAAAGTGAAAGAGATAATTCAAAATAAAAAGGAACTTGGATGTCCACTTGCTACAAGCAGGAATCAGGCTGAGAAGGTACTTAGCTATAAACATGGATAATTTCCTATGGAAAAGAAAAAAAACATGCCACAGAGTAGAGCCAAGAACCCATGGGGAAAATCTAAAAGCCGCAGAGAACAACCGACTAGGTAACCCTCTCAGGGAGGAGAATTAGGCCCTAATCAAGGAATGTTCTCTTACCCACATAGAGAAGCCATCATGTGACCAGCTAGACTTCATAAGTCTTGTGGACAGTGACTGTTTTGTGGTTCCCACCTCCTCAATTTTAAATGAAAGTATCCATAAGGTCTATCCAGCTCCTTTCTTACTACTGCGTTTTAAGGGTGTGGGGGCAGAGCACTTGTCTTCTGAGTTCAAGGTTGCTGGATCAAGAGAAGCTGCACCTGGAGAGCCACACTTGAGATCTCTCATCTGTGGGATAACCTGATGCAGACCGTAAGATAATGGACTTCAAGTTCAATGGCATAATAAAACTTTGGGGGGTCCTGAGAAGGATGAGTGTATTTTGCATGTTACAAGGAGTGATTTGCTGAGGCCAGAAGATAAGACTATAGTATTGAGTAGAGGACAGGTGAGGCTAGGTAGGGAGGGACAAGTAGGGGGTTACGTAACTAGGCTCATGCAGAGGGCTATGTAACCAGGCCCACAGAAATCCCACATGTGAAGAAGTGTTATAGGTAAGATATTAACCAGAGTGACGTCTGGGTGGCTCAGCGGTTGGGCATCTGCCTTCGGCCCAAGGCTTAATCCTAGAGTCCCGGGATCGAGTCCCACATCAGGCTCCCTGCATGGAGCCTACTTCTCCCTCTGCCTATGTTTCTGCCTCTGTGTGTGTGTGTCTCTCATGAATAAATAAATAAAATCTTTTTAAAAAAATATATTAACCAGAGAGAAGGGAAGGTAACAAATCTACCATATTTGTTCAAAATACAGACAGGATAGTCTCATGATACTTGCAAATCCATCATGTTTGTCATACATGTTATTGACATCATATTTGCCAATTCCCTGGTCAATTTTATATAAAAGACCAACCGTAAAAGTCCTCAGTGGCAAGCCACTCGAGACCCCTCTCACTCTTGACAGCTCTTTTCTTTCCTTTCTGTTCTCACCTTCACCGAAAAAACTTTCACTTCACTTCATCCTTTTGTGCCTGCGAATTCATGACTCTATGAGACAAGAACCCTGCAACCCTTCGACAGTATCTTGTTTCTAAAGAAGGCCCATTTCTTCCATCTGTGTTGCACACCTTTGCAATGTGACTTGGCAGCTCCTTTCATTACAAGGTGAAACCTCTTTATCCATCCCTTGAATCTCGCTGGCTTTGTGACTGGCTTTGGCCACTCAAGTGTGACAAAAGTGATGGTGTGAGACTACTGAGCCCAGGCCTCCAAAGGCTTAACAACTGCAGCTTTCACACTTTTGAAAAATGGCTGTTATCATGTGAAAGAAAAATGGATTTTCCTGTTAAGAAGGGAGAAACTATGCAGAGGAGAACCAGACACCAGCTAAAAGCTCCTGCTGAGGCATGAGAGTGAGTCCACATTGGGAGATTCAGCACCCATTGAGCTAGGGATGGGGCCCGTAACCACAACAGTGAGCCGCCACCAGACCAGTAGAAGAATAGAAGAACCACCCAGCTAAGCCCAGCTCTCATTTCAGAACTGTGAGCAAATAATTGATTGTTGTTTTATTTTTTTTAATTTTTTTATAAAGTCTTTTTTTTAAAGGTTTTATTTATTTATTCATAGAGATGCAGAGAGAGAGAGAGAGAGAGGCAGAGACACAGGCAGAGGGAGAAGCAGGCTCCATGCAGAGAGCCTGACGTGGGACACAATCCAGGGTCTCCAGATCACGCTCTGGGGGGCAGGTGGCACTAAACCACTGTGCCACCGGGGCTGCCCTTGATTGTTGTTTTAAGCCACAATTTTTTGGCACAGTTTGTTACGCACAAATAATAACTAAAATATTAAGAAATAGAGTAATGGTCCAGTTAGTGTATTTGTGCTATAGAAAAGCCAGCTGTTCACAAACACCTTAAGATTCACAGTCTTATTTGATTTCCTCCTTGACCTGTGTGATAGGTGTTGCCATCATCTCACCTATGGATAAAGAAACAGAGACTGGGAGAGAATGAGTAACTATTCAGCGCCATGCCACCTGTAAGTGCACCAGGACTCAACTTTTTTTAATTTCAAAAACCAGGGTACTACTTGTCTTTTAGTGGTTCAGAGTCTCTGAATCAAGAGAGAGGACACGAGAGGAGTTATACTTGAGGAGCCTTATCTGCTTCTGAGCCTGATGCAGATCATGAGATTATGGACTTCAGGCTTGATGCCATCATGAGAACTTTTTGTCACACTACTGGTGCCTCTGAGATGCTACAGTTAGATGAAATTAATGCAGTCTGGAAATGAAAACCCCTGGAACTCAGAGATTCCACATAACAGCCCAACTGTGTACAAGAGGACAACTACAGAGATACTAAGTAGACGGATGTTAATGAGAACACCAAGCACAGCCCTGCCTTCAGGTCTTTGCACTCACTATTTCCACCGCATGAACCACTCTGCAAGGAATCCACAGGGCTTGCTCCTTCCCCTCCTTTAAATCTCTGCTCTTTGCTGCCTGGTCTGCAAGGCCTTCCCTGGCTGCCCAATCACAATGTATTCCCCTTCCTGATTTGCTTTACTCTGTAGGACTTACCACCTTCTGACATGTTATTTTCCTTACTGGTTTACTTATTTGTTGTCTGCCTCCCCCCACTAGGATGCAAACTCCATCAGGAGAGGGATTTTTCATCTGTCTTATTTAATAGTGTATCCCCACTGCCTTGAATAGTTCCTAGCATGTGGTAGGTACTCCACAAATATGTGCTAAATGAATGAATGAACAGAATACAGTTTTCCCCACCTTAGTAAGAAATTGTGGATTAAAGATAGCTGAACTATAGAAGTTTCTGTCCAAATATCTGTTTTCTCTGGCTTTCTGGTTTCTGTGCCTCTGGTCAAACTCACCTTTCCTCACCCTCTGAATTCTAAAGGAAACTGCTAGGCTCTTTGGCTCCTAAGAAATGGAGCTTTTCAGTTCCATTTCAGTCCCCATACTCTGAGCCTCTGACCCCAGAACTTCAAGGCACTCATTCTTCTTGTGTTCCTTTCCCTGCTTTTCATGTGCTCTCTTGGACTCCCATCTGGCCTTGGCCACTGCTTCTGCACTCGTTGAACAAGAATTCTAGATACACACAGAAAGACATGCAGTGAGGTGAGAGAGGGGGAAATGATGAAGCTTCCTCAGGGATTCCAGGCAACGAAAATGGAGAAATGAGCATTTTAATGGATTTCCTTCTCTTAGGAAAGTTGGAGATCCTTGGGGAAAAGTGTGGACTCTTGGAGAAATCATGTCATAGGTTCTTGTTTCTGCCCCAATACCTTTGTTTATGCTGGGCATGCACACACACACACACACACACACACACACACACACTCATACCCCGTCTGAAATGCCCATCTCTAATCCCAGATTGATCCCATATTTCAGAATCTACTTCTCCTTTGCTGCTTATTCTCACCACACCATCTAATTTCTCTTCTCTGAAACACTATGGTATCTATGGTCTATAACAATCTATATCAGTCAAGGTCCTAGCAGAAAACAGATGTCACCCTTAGCTGGGATGTTTGAAGAGATGTTTAATAAAATGTCTATTTACAGAGGTATGAGCAAAGGTTAAATGAACTGCTTTTTCTGGGCCCTCTGGGAAGAAGATGCCAAGAGAAGATTAAACTTGCAAGAATTTTTTTATGGGAAATATCTATACAAGAAAATGGGAGGGGACTCTGGGAAGGCTGGAAGAACAGTCAAACCATGATGCCAGTTTAACCCTAAAGGAAGCCCAGAGGAATAGAAGGTAGAAGCATCCTAAGGATGATACAGTCTTAAGAAAGTTCACGAGCCCTCAAGTCAATGGCAGTCATCAGACAGTTCTGTGTCATCCAAGAATTGACCTTCTTTACCATAGCTACCACACTCATTCATTGACTGGAAGTAGCTCATGGGAAGTGGGTCCTCAGTATAAATGTGATGGTAGATTTTATAGCACAGTAATTGGCATCCTTGGTCATCTGTGCTTCCTGTAGTTGGGGATTCAGAAGGCACGTTCTCATGGACACTACAGTCCACCTCTTGCACCAAATAAATTTACTTCATACTGATTTGGGCAGCATCCCTTAAAAGGCTCCAGGGGACTTTTCTTCCTGAGGGGGAATCAGAAGAGGGAAGTTGGTGCCCCATCTCTGGGACTATTGTTCTATCTTTGCAATTGACCATGAGGCCACAGCTAATTTCCTTTCCACTACCCTTTTAAAATTTTTCTCAACTTCAGCTATGCCTCGCCAAGACTTTGGCAGGTCTTGGTGCCTTCCCAGGTGGTGTAACCCAAACTTCCATTCCTGAGGGTTAAGAGCCCATGATAGTCATTTATCTCAGGATAGGGCGATTGCATATGTTCATTCATACTTAAGATGAGGAAATGGAGCTTCAGGAGAGACCCAGGTAGATCACCTGAAGTGTTTGCTCAGGCTGATCTAACAAAACACCAGATTGGGTGGCTTAAAAAAACATAAATTAATTTTCTCACAGTTCTGAAAACTGTAAGTCTAAGATCAAGGTACCAACAGGGCTGGTGTCTGACAGGAGCTCTCCCCTTGGGTTGTCGGCAGCTGTCTTCTTGTTGTGTGTTCACATGGCCTTTTCTTAGCTCATGTTCACAAAGAGAGAGAGAGCTCTCCGATATCTTTTCTTATATGGACACTAATCTTATGGGATCAGAGCCTCATTCTTATGACCTCTTTCAGCCTTCTTTGGAGGGCTCATCTCCAAATATAGCTACATGGGAGGTTAGGGCTTCAAAACAGAAACTTGGGAGGAACACATTCGTCTATAACACCCAGATTCTTTCCTATCATAATTGTGTAAAAGTAGATAGGCATCTTCTTGTTGCTCACTGTCATTTGGCCCTGTAAGTATAATGGCTCCTCTCCTTGCTCATTGTCTCTGGGCACAGTGAGTCCGAAGTGCTTTGGCAACATCCTATAACTTGATCAATGGTGCACTTGTTGTGATGCCTGGCAAGTATACACCCCTTCAGCAATCAGAACCTCCAACCCTGCAGAAGCCAAAGATGCAGGAACAGGGCATATAACATCTCCTCATGGGTCATGATGGTTAATGGGGCTGCCCTTGCTTCTACTCCTTCATTCCTCGAAAACTGCATCTTTCTTGTGGGAATATAGAGCATCATATAAGGGTTACTGATTTAGTAAATACTGCATCCTGAATGATGACCCGATCCCTTCTGAATGTTCCCTCTAAGCTAGGGCTTCCATTGTGCCTACAGACATTTGTTCCATCATTCCATTAGCATGACTGCCTCTGAGTGATGCAGTATGTGATAAGACCATTGTATCCCCTAGTCTTGGTCCCACACCAACACCTTCTTTAATTTGAAGTGGATCCTCTGATGAAATGCTGCATGTGTAGGATTCCATACCTCAGGATCAGGCATTCAGTAAGTGCCTAGATAGTGATGCAAGCTGAGGTTTTGTGGGCAAGAAAGGCAAACCCAGCCCCAGAAAAAGTATGCTTATGACACTTTCAGGATGGAAGGGGGCCAATATAGTTAACTTGCCACTAAGTGGCCAATTGGTTTCCTTGAGGAATAGTGCCTAAGTGAATTGATTTCTGTGATAACAGTTTAGACATTCAGAATTAGTAGTGACTAAGTCAGCCTTGGTAAGTGAAAGTCCATGCTGCTGGGACCACAGATTCTTCCTTTCTGACACTGTAACTACTCTACTTGTGAGCCCATTATGCCAGTCTGGGGTGGCTGATGATGAAGGTTGGATAATGTCAACAGAACAAGTCCTTAGACCTACCTGTTTTCCCAGTTGATGATGGATGCTTGCTGGGAAGAGTTAATGCAAATATACTTACTGGTGAGTGAAATACAAAAATCTTCACAGTTTGTGCCCATATGTCCACCACATGCCTCTACTCCACACCTCCTTGTTTATGGTCCCCTATTCCTTTTGCATTCTGACCCTGGACCAGACCATTGGCCATTCAGCTTGGGCCACTTTTCCTCTACAAAGAAAATAATCAGGTGTATCCCTTATAGCTCTACCCTTGGGAACACTTTCTTTCTCTACTGCCTATTAGGGCCACCCCTAAGTGTGGGGACAACACAGCTGGTGTCCACTTTTGACTTGCACATATGTACTGAGTTAATCCATCTGTAAACCAAGCTCAGGCTTTTTCTTTCTTTTCTAGCTGGACATATGGGATTTTCCTATATGGCTATAAGCACAAATCAGAAAAGGACATTGGTTCAACTGGGTGAGTGACAAGGAGGTCTGGGCTGTTTATTCCTGCACATTACTCATGCCCTTTGGCCCTGCCCGGATTCAACCCCAGATGTACTATTTCCATACCACAATGGATGTCTGCCGGACCTGTCTGACTTCCTAACTTGGCAGGTTTGACAGAACCCAGCTCATAATAGACAGTTCCAGATGCATTGTCACTTGATGGTTATGGCTAAGTGCTCTGTCTCTACCAGGATCCAGTAACATGCCAAGAGCTATTTCTCAAAGGGTGCATAATTCTCCAGTGCAGATGGCACGACTTTGTTCCAGAATCCCTGGGGCCTGCATTGTGAATCTCCCACTGGAGTTTGCCATAAGCCAAGGTCACCCCTACCCATCCTTCCTTCCTCCAACCAATTACTCTCGGGCCCCTTTCATCTTATTTTTTCATCTCAAAACTCTATGTTTGACCTATATAACATTGTATTCATTTCCCAGGGTTGCCATAGCAAAGTACCATAAACCAGGTGGCTTAAATAACAGAAAGTTACTGTCTCACAGTCCTGGAAGCTACAAGTCTAAGATCAAGGTGTGGGCAAGGTTGGTTCCTCCCGAGGGCTCTGAGGTAGAATCTATTCCATGCCTCTCCCTCAGCTTCTAGTGATTTGCTAGCAATATTCAGCGTTCATTGTCTTATAGAAGCATCACCCCAACCTCCCACTCCATCTTCATGTGGTTTACTCCTATATGTGTGTCTGTGTCCAAAGATTTGGTCCATTTTTATAAAGGTATAAATCATATTGGATCCCACCCTACTCCAGTATGACCTCATCTTAACTAACTAAATCTGCAACAACCCTATTTCCAAATAAGGCCACATTTTGAGGCATTGGGAGTTAAGACTTCAGCATGCAAATTGTGGGTAACATAGTCCAACTCATCACAAGCGTCTTGACATTGTCTCCTCATTGAGCACCTCTCTCTGATGTCTTCTTCCTCCTGGAAGGAGGACGACTGCCTCCTTATCTGCCAAGTTCTGCTATTCTTTGAATCTGAACCATTCATGTGGAATGGTGGTGAGCAGGAGGCCTCAGGGGCAGCTGTCCCACTGACACAGCCCAGGCCAGCAACCATACTCACCACAGGCTCCACCCTTGCCAGACCCGTTTGATCCCAGGACAACAGCATGTCCTGAGGCCTGTTACTCCTCCTGACCTTCAGCACAACCACCATCCCCTCCTTTTCTCCACAGACTTGATCCTGACACACCATAGTTCACATGTTCCTCACCAGACAGCATGAAAGGCACCTATGAATTGAAGACTATGTTCTTATGAAGCTATGTTCACTCCAGAAGCATGGAGCTAGATATAGCTGTGAAGGAGCCCAAATGACTTCAGGACCCCAGACCCTTTCATCATCTTTGTCAGGCCTTAGTAAACCCCCAATTCTACCCTGCCCCTAACCATCATCATAAATAAGTAGCATGCTGCAATTAAAAAAAAATTAAGCTAGGAGTAAGGAGAGCTGGGCCCTAGCCCAGGTTCTGTTGTATATACCCAGGTGGCCTTGAGCAAGTCATTTCCACTCCCTGATTCTCATCTGTCAAACCAACAAACGGACAAGGAACTATAGTTGATCTCTAAGTTGCCTTCAAGCATGAATGACTTAGGGCTCAAGCCTGGCTGGTCATTAACTTGTCCAAAGAGAATGGAATATATTTGCTCAGTCAGGGCAGCTTATTTGAAAATGTCCTTTTCTTGAAAGTAATTGTGTGAAAGTAATTGTGAAACTGTGAACAGAAGACCCTTTGCCCATATTTAAAATTAGGTTCTTGATTATTTTCCTTCAATATATTTCCAGCTCTATCACTGCATAACAAACCATCTCATAACTTTAGTGGCTCCAAAAAAAATAATTGTTTGATAATAACATAGTAATTGATGATTATCCCTTACATCTTTGTGGGTTGACTGGGCGTGGTTGTGTGGCTCTTGCTCCAGGGTCTCTCATGCAGCTGCAGGCAGGTGGCAGCTGTAGTCACTGAAGGCTCAGGTAGGCTGGCCTACCCAACAGGCTGTTAGGTGAAGCTGGCTGCCAGCAGACTAGTTAGCTGGGGCACTGAGCAGAACACCCACAGGAGGGCTTTCCATGTGCCTTGGACTACCCCAACATAGGGGTAAGTTGTGAGAGGAAAAACCCAAGGGTGAGTGTATCAGAGAAGGGAAGCGGAAACCATAATAAATTCCTGTCACCTGGCCTTGGAAGTACCAGCATACCATTTCTACCACATACTATTGACCCAATTAAAGGCAGCCCAGATTCAAGGGGAGAGGAGTTCATTCCACATCTTGATGGAGAAGTGTCCAGACCACATTATAGAAGAGCATGCTAAGCAGAATTGGTATGACCAAAGATGGAAAATGTAATTTGCCACAATATAGAAACCTGTGTTACAAACCTGCACAACAGAATGCATATATAAATGCATAGAAAAAAGCATCAATAATACTTACCTCTGGCTGACAATTTTTTAAATTTTACCTTATTATTATCAGGGCTTACTTACGTACCTGGTACTTTTAAAAGCACCTGAACACATACAAACATGTTTAGCTCTCAAAAATCCACTTAAATCACTATTATTACCTGCATTTTACTGATTGAAAAACTGAAACACTGAGAGGTTAAGGAAATTGCCTAAAACCACACAGCTATTAAGTGCTAGTGGAATTTGAGCTTAGGCAGTCTCGCTCTACAGTCTATCTGCTACAATTAAACTGAATGTCTATTTTTCTTTTAATTGGTTTATAATTTCCATAATTGTTATTATTGAAGTATAATTGACACACAATGCTGTATTAGTTTCAAATGTACAACATAGTGATGTGATAATTCTATACATTACTCAGTGCTCACCATGATAAGTGTAGTCACCATCTGTCACCATACAGCGTTATCACAATATTATTGACTATATTCCCTGTGCCATACTTTCCAGCTCCATGATTTATTTATTCTATAATTGGAATTTTGTATCTCTTAATCTCTTTTATCTATTTTGCAGCCCCCCCCCCCACTCACTTCCCCTTTGGCAACCACCGGTTTGTTCTCTGTATTTAAGAGTCTATTCAATTTTTTGTTTATTTGTTTTGGTTTTTAGATTCCATATGTAAGTGAAATCATATGGTATTTGTCTTTCTCTGTCTGACTTCTTTTACTTAGGATAATACCCTCTAGGTCCAACCATGTTGTCACAAATGGCAAGATTTCATTCTTTTTTATGGCTGAGTAATAGTCCGTCATATACGTATATACCACATCTTCTTTATCCATTCATGTATGGATGGACACATAGGGTGCTTACACTTCTTGGGTATTGTAAATAGTGCTGCAATAAATATGGTATCTATATATTTTTTAATTAATGTTTTTGTTTTCTTTGAGTAAATACCTGATGGTGGAATTATTCGATCGTATGGTATTTCTATTTTTAATTTTTTGAGGAACCTCCAGAGTAGCTGTGCCAGTTTACATTCCCACCAACAGTGCACCAGGGTTCCCTTTTCTCTACATCCTTACCAGTATTTGTTAATTCTTGTCTTTTTTTAATCTCTAATTTTTAACAGTGAACATGCATTATTTTACAAGTCAGAAAAAAATACTCACTGACACTGAGAAAAAGAAGTCTATGAAAACTCAGCTGTGCATTTGTTTCCATGAACTTGATATTGCAGACACAGTGCTTCAGTCTAGACTAAGGAGGTCTGAGAAGAAAAGGCAGCTCCCAAAGGAAATGGTGTGGTGTTACAAAACTTGTCCTAGGGCTTGGGGTGCTTTGCTTCTAACTCTGGTTTAGCTGGACCCAATCAGGTGAAATCAGGCTAGTAGCATCCCCAGCTATACATCTTCCAAATAAAATCTTTTCAGATAAGAACAAACGCTTCCATAGTGTAAGTGTGTCCTAAATATTGCATGGGACACACTTAAACTAAATATGTATCTAGTTTTTATCTGAAATTCATATTTAATGGAGCATTGCATATTTTCATTTGCTGAACCTGGCAATCCTGCCTGCAGTGAATGTGGTAGGGGCTCTGGGACCCCCACCAGGAATACTACAAAGGTGGGTGAGAGGTCAGGACTCAGGGGCAGAATTTTATGGAAGAATTCAGCTCCATGTTTTTCCTTACTGGAGGCTGCAGAGGAGGAGACTCTGAAATCAGGAACACCCTTGGATTAAGGCTGTTCTGTGCTTGTACCGACAAATTAAAAATAAGTCAGAGGAACAAAATAAGTCATAAGAATAGGAATCTGTTATCTGAGATACTTCCCCCTTCTACTGTGTCTTTGGCAATATGTCTGTCTGTCACACTGGGTGTAAAACCACTCACTTCCTCTCCTACCTGTGAAAAACAATGAAGAGCATTGACCCAAAGTGTAAGATGGCTGTGGGACAACAGGGACAAGGGCATGGGTTATGGGAAGGTGGACAGTGCAGAAGGGCTTAAGGTTTAGTGAGAGAACTTCTAGTTAATTCTGGAAAGGAATGCCCTTCTCTTGTGGTTAAAGGCTGGGATGGATCACAAATTCCTAGTGACAGTGTGTATTTCAGTGGGTACTTCTTGTCAAAGGGTCTTTACAGAGTCCCCTTTCTTGAAGTCATGGAGGGCAGTGGTTTAACTCTACACCCTATTGCATTCCTATTCCCTGGGCAGGGTGGACCAGTGTGAGGACAATGGACCAGTGTGAAGACCATGAAACTTGAATTTGCATCCCTGCCCCCTATTTGCTAACCATGTGACTCAGGAATGTAATTTAACCTCCTGAGCGTTGAATTCTCCCTTTGCAAAATGGCAGGCCCCCAGAATTCATCTCCCTTGCCCTTCCATTCTCCTCTGCAATTACTCTTTCCAGACTTTCCATTCCCTAGCAGGAAGCACGCTTTCCTTGTTCCCCTTTTTCCTCCCCTACGCACCCAACACTATCAAAACTTCTTTCCTCTGTCCCCCTCCCAGCTCAGGCCCTCCTCCTCACCACCACCTCTTCCAGTGCCCACTGACCTTAGATTAAATGTACTCCATCTCTTCCTGCCTAGGGAGGTTGACACATTGCTGGGTGCAAAGGAAGGCAGGCACCTGTGATGGTCCAGGAGTGCCAGGAGGGTCCTGCAAGGTACCCAGTGCTAGATCATGAGCAGACCCAGAGAAGGAGGCCTGCGTCTTATGAACATTTTTTATATGTCAAGAGTGAGTGAGCAGGAAGCTTACGGCCACCATTAGTGTGCAATGAAGCAATTCCAGAGTTGATGTGTTTCAGCAATTTAGTATCTGCAAAACCCTCTGCCTGAGGGAAGCCATAATCATGCCTGTGTGTGTGTGTGTGTGTGTGTGTGTGTGTGTGAGTGCGGGTGCATGCACACACACAGGCACAAGTGTACACATTTCAGAAACTCCAGTGTCTTCAAAACTCCAGTGTCTTCACATGGATATAGGAATGTCATGGAGTTGTAAGCCCCAAGCCATATCATAGAGCTTCCTGATCATTGCCTTCCTGGGAGGCCACAAATATCCACTCTTGTTCCCAGGATGCAGCTCCCAGAGCTGGCCCTCTGGATCTGATTACATCCCAGATGTTTCTAAAGCGTTCTGGTAAAAGCTGTGCCGTAGTGCTAGTTTAAGTAGAAATGATCCCCATTCCCATCACCATCCCATCATCATTTTGTAAAGAGGCCAGCCCCAGAGAACACTTTCATTATCTAATCATCTTAACTTGCATAATTATTTCCCTAAAAATACAATTAGCAGATACACCTCTGGGATTTAAAATATATAGATAGCACAGCCTAACACAAAAATTGTATCACAAAAAGGAGAAGACACTAAAACACAGAAGAAAATGAGATTACAAGATTCGGGAGAAGGTAGAGGCAGAGGTGGGGAACTAAACAGGAGAAGGGGAAATGAACAGAAAGGAGAAGAGCAGAGAGAATGAGGTAGAGGTAAGGAGAGAGAACTGCTTGCAGAAGTGGGAAACCTCATGACAATGAGCATCAGTGCCCTCTATCCTAGCAGCCTGAGTGCCTCTGCTGCCCACATGCTGATCAAAGAACATATCAAAGGCCACTGCAACCAGGAACTCCAGCCCAGAGAGCTGCTCCTGCTCCATGTTCTCCTGCCCACTTCCAGTATAGCTGTCCTGCTTTCTGCCCCGTTGCTTTATATCCAGGGCACCCCTCACTGCCTCATCTCTCCAGGTTGACCACTTGCCTGCTGGTAAGGATGCTGCTTTCTATAGGCATCAACCTTGGTTCCAGAGGCCTGAGATTCTAGACAAGTGACTCCCACTCCAGTGCCCTAGCCAGGCTTTTGGACACTAAACCTTAGACTGAGCTCTGTCCTGGGATCCTAGTTGTCTGGGAGTGGGCATCAGACATCAAACCCCTCACTCCTCCTCCTTCTACCTTAGAAATATTGTTAAGATAATGCTTGGAGAAACAGAGACTCCATGGCAGTGTTGAAGTTCCTCACCTCCTGCAGGTGTCAAGGGGCAGATGTGGTGAGGATGAAGCCCAAAGTTGGGGCTGCAGAGGCCCAGCATCAGCTAGTTCTCAACCCCACCAGACAGCAGATGTAAAGCACAGGCACGGTCAAGATCCAGAGCAGGGAACTCTGGACAGATACTGACAAGGTTGACCAATGTGATCCTGCCAAATTACCCCTGTTCCTTCCTTGCCCTTCAGGATGGGGTAGGAGCAACTCCATTGCTGCTGGCCTCAGTTCACACCTTGCCCATTACAGCCTGCCCATACTTTTGTATCTGGTCCCTTTCTAAATTAAGCTCCTTTATATTATCTCCATTTGAGTGTGCCAACTGTCTCCTGTGGACTCCAACTGATACAGGTGTTAATAAACATTAAGGGGGAAAGGTATTCTGTTGCCAAGTAAGGTTGGAAAAGCCATGGTTAAATATAACCAGGTTTTCCAGCTGCAAAGTACGGTTAAATATGTACTGAGATGTTAACGTGCTTTTTATTCTCATTGCTATAGGAAGCTCAAAAGTATTGGGGTGTTTCCCAGCCCCCAAATAAGAAGTTGGCTAACCTTGTTCCAAGCCTTGACTCAAAGGCCCCACGATGGGGTTATGTCAATGTTGTTGTTGTTATGTTACTTATTAATTAGCCATTATATTATTATTAATAATATTATATAATATTATTATGTTTCAGAGGTTAATGCCAAACACCTGGATGATAAACTTCAACTGAGATTGAGTTCAAGAAGTGGAGAACAATAAAACGAAAAGGATAGGCTCCCTAGACCCTTGGGTGAGACTGAGGATGAACTGAGTGAGTATCTTTAGCAACAGGACCTGAGTTCCAGTTCCTGCAGTGCCCTAGGATGGTCAGAGCTTCAGTGGAAGCCTGAGTACATTGATGCCTGCAGGAGATAAACATGGTGTCATTGGCTTAAGAACCTTGGTTGAGATCCCTACTCCCAAACTGAGCATAGAAAGAACAGAGCCATCATCCATGTTCAGGGTGCCTCACAGAGACCTTTCAGCTCCCCTTTTCAAGAATAAAAGGAAATAGAGGCACCGTAACTGATGTAGAAGAGTTAAGAAAGCTGTACTCTACAGAGTGCAGAGGGGCTCTCACATCTGTGGCTTTCCCTGCAAGGACCCCAGAAGTCTTGGCAATGGGAAGCAACAGCTACCTCAGAAACAGAAGGTGAGGCAGGGCTGAAAAAAGAGTTATCAGTTGGCTGAAGTCAACATGTGGAACTGTTAGGCTCCCAGGTCTTCTTCTTTGCAACCCTGGATAGCCACAGGACTCTCCATCCTGCCCAGATGGCAGAGCAGAGGTTGGTCCTCTAATTATACTGAACTGGAAAAGCTTCAGATACAAGTGCAGGAATACTAAGCAAAACAAAAGCAGAGTTGAATCTCAGGGTTAAAAACAGAAATGAAATACTACATTTTGAATAGTGAGAACACCCCCTCCCAGCTCCCTATTGCCATCCAACTTTGAAAATGACAGCAGTCAGATAGAGACAAAGATAGAGGTAGAGATAGAGATGGTACAGGTAGAAGTAGAGAGACAGAGACAGAGATTCCAGGAGGAGATAGACTTTTCTGAAGAAATTGAATTCTCTTATCTTCTCACCAAAAAGAAAGACCTATATCCTGCTTGGTGCTTGATAACTCTACAGGGAAACTATGTAAGAAGTCGTCTTCCCTCAACACACACACACACACACACACACACACACATAACACACACACACACAAGTGCTTCCATTTTTAAGATCTTGCTCTTAAACATGAATGACAACCATGAGATATGCTAAAAAACAGCAACCAAAATGAACAGTTGTGGAAAAAAAGAACCCAGAGAAAACAATGTTGGAAAGAATAGAATTTCCAAAAACTTCTGTTAATATCTTTTAATTAATATGAGAAAATATTGTATCTATGGAACAAATATAGGATTCCATTAAAGAAAAGAACAATGAGGGCAGCCCCGGTGGCGCAGCAGTTTAGCGCCGCCTGCAGCCCAGGGCGTAATCCTGGAGACCTGGGATCAAGTCCCACGTCAGGCTCCTGCATGGAGCCTGCTTTTCCCTCCTCCTGTGTCTCTACCTCTCTCTCTCTCTCTCTCTCTCTCTGTATGTCTATCATAAATAAATAAATAAATCGTTAAAAAAAAAAAGAACATGGTCATCAAGACAGTGTGGTACTGGCACAAAAACAGACACATAGCTCAATGGAACAGAATAGAGAATCCAGAAGTGGACCCTGAACTTTATGGTCAACTAATATTCGATAAAGGAGGAAAGACTATCCATTGGAAGAAAGACAGTCTCTTCAATAAATGGTGCTGGGAAAATTGGACATCCACATGCAGAATAATGAAACTGGACCACTCTCTTGCACCATACACAAAGATAAACTCAAAATGGATGAAAGATCTAAATGTGAGACAAGATTCCATCAAAATCCTAGAGGAGAACACAGGCAACACCCTTTTTTAACTCAGCCACAGTAACTTCTTGCAAGATTCATCCATGAAGGCAAGAGAAACAAAAGGAAAAATGAACTATTGGGACGTCATCAAGAGAAGAAGCTTTTGCACAGCAAAGGATACAGTCAACAAAACTAGAAGACAACCTACAGAATGGGAGACGATATTTGCAAATGACGTATCAGATAAAGGGCTAGTTTCCAAGATCTATAAAGAACTTATTAAACTCAACACCAAGGAAACAAACAATCCAATCATGAAATGGGCAAAAGACATGAACAGAAATCTCACAGAGGAAGACATAGACATGGCCAACATGCACATGAGAAAATGCTCCACATCACTTGCCATCAGGGAAATACAAATCAAAACCACAATGAGATACCACCTCACACCAGTGAGAATGGGGAAAATTAACAAGGCAGGAAACCACAAATGTTGGAGAGGATGTGGAGAAAAGGGAACCCTCTTACACTGTGGGAATGTGAACTGGTGTAGCCACTCTGGAAAACTGTGTGGAGGTTCCTCAAAGAGTTAAAAATAGACCTGCCCTATGACCCAGTAATTGCACTGTTGGGGATTTACCCCAAAGATACAGATGCAATGAAATGCTGGGACACCTGCACCCCGATGTTTATAGCAGCAATGTCCACAATAGCCAAACTGTGGAAGGAGCCTCAGTGTGCATCAAAAGATGAATGGATAAAGAAGATGTGGTCTATGTATACACTGGAATATTCCTCAGCCATTAGAAACGACAAATACCCACCATTTGCTTTGACGTGGATGGAACTGGAGGGTATTATGCTGAGTGAAGTAAGTCAATCAGAGAAGGACAAACATTACATGTTCTCATTCATTTGGGGAATATAAATAATAGTGAAAGAGAATATAAGGGAAGGGAGAAGAAATGTGTGGGAAATATCAGAAAGGGAGACAGAACATAAAGACTCCTAACTTTGGGAAATGAACTAGGGGTGGTGGAAGGGGAGGAGGGCTGGGGGTGGGGGTGAATGGGTGACGGGCACTGAGGGGGGCACGTGATAGGATGAGCACTGGGTGTTATTCTGTATGTTGGTAAATTGAACACCAATAAAAAATAAATTTATTATAAAAAATAATAAATAATAAAAAGAACAGAAAGAATTATTGAAAAATTAACATATGATAGCAAAAAATGAAAATGTAATAGAATCACAGGAAGACAAAGTCAAAGAGGTCTTCCAAAACGAAGAAACTAAAAAGGAAAGATTAAAAGCTATAAATAAATGTAGAGAATAATCCAAAAAGTTCAACAATTATCTAATAGACATACCAGAAAAAGAGAAGAGATAAAAAAAAACAGAGAGAAGAAAGCCATCCAACATGTGTAACAAAAATATCTCCCATGACCTGAAACATATCAGTCCCCTAACTGAAATGGCTCCCTGATTGCCCAACACAACCAACGAATAAAGATCCTACATTTAGGCTCCTCATCATGAAATTTTAGACCAACAGGGGTCAAGACAATGTCTTAAATTCTTGCATAGAGAAAAAAATGTCACATCAAAAGGCATGAAATACGAATGACAATTGATTTCTCAATAACTACATGGGAGGTTAAAAGACAAAATTCTGAGCAAAATTTCTTTTAATTTTATTTTACTTAAATTCAGTTAATTAACATTAATAATTGTATCATTAGTTTCAGAGGAAGAGCTCAGTGATTCACTAGTTGCATATAACACCCAACGCTCATTACATCATGTGCCCTCCTTAATGCCCATCACCTGTTACCCTATCCCTCCACCAACCTCCCATCCACCAACCCTCAGTTTGTTTCCTAGAGTTAGGAGTCTCTTACAGTTTATCTCCCTTTCAGATTTTGTCTTATTTTATTTTTCCTTCCTTTCCCCTATGGTCCTCATTTTGTTTCTTAAATTCCACATATGAGTGAAATCATATGATAACTGTCTTTCTCTGATTGGCTTATTTTGCTTAGCATAAAACCCTCTAGTTCCATCCATATCATTGCAAATGGTAAGCTTTCATCTTTTGATGGCTGAGTAGTATTCCATAATATATAACTCTCTATATTATATATCAATCTTCTTTATTCATTCATCTGTTGATGGACATCTAGGGTTGTTCCATAGTTTGGCTATTGTGGACATTTCTGCCATAAACATTGGGGTGCAGGTGCTCCTTTGGATCACTACATTTGTATCTTTGAGGTAAATGCCTCGTAGTGTAATTGCTGGGTGGTAGGGTACTGAGCAAAATTTCTTTTCAATATAGAATTAAATTCCCAACTAAACTAAGATTCAAGCATGAGAGTAGAATAGAGATATTTTTAGACCTACAAGGTACAGTCTTTTCAACAGCACCTAGAGGGCAGCCCTGGTGGCTCAGCAGTTTAGTGCCGCCTTTGGCCTGGGGGTGTGATCCTGGAGACCTGGGATTGAGTCCCATGTTAGGCTCCCTGCATGGAGCTTGCTTCTCCCTCTACCTGTGTCTCTGTTTCTCTCTCTCTCTCTTTGTGTCTCTCATGAATAAATAAATAAAATCTTTAAAAAAAAAAAAAAGAGCACCTAGATATTTAGTGGAAAAAAAAGTGAAAAAGAGGAAAACATGGATCCCAGGAAACAGGGCTCTAGACAGGACAATAAGAAAGGTAAATTCTAGGATGGTAGAAAAGGAGAGCCCCAGATGGCAACTTTACAGCAGGTACAGAGAGCAAGTTGACTTAAGTGGGATTGGAGGGTTACTTACTTTGAAGAAGGATGGCACTTTAAAAAGCAAGCTGTTATAATCCCTGTTAATGAGCACACAAGAAAGGAAACACAGTTACAGTACACTACTTGGCTCAACAGTACACAAGATTCACTTACCATAAGCATAGAAATACTGAATATTGGCTTACACAGAATTTGTGATATTAACTACATTGTTGGTGTGGCAGAAATGGAGTTAAGAGTATAATTTCCCACATTAAGAATATGCATTCTGCACCCCTGAGAGTGAGCTGAAATCGGCATCCCCCCTCAAAATACATCTAACTACAGAACCCATTTGTGGTGAGGCATCCTATAGGGCTGGTGTTCCATGAAATATCCTTGAAGGATTTTGTCCACCACCCTCTGATTCTCCCAACCCAGGAGCCTGCCTTGGAGTAAAGAGATCCAGCACAATGCCTATTAAATCACAATGCATAACAGTGAACTATTATAAGTCTAAATGAATGAGGCTCATAGGAGTCCAAAATCACTGTTTTGAGGCAGGAAGTTTTAATGAAGAGAGTGGGACACATTGACATCGGCTTCTAAAAACTGAAAAGATTCTAAAGCCACTCCTTGATGTGCTTTCTGCCAGACTGACCAGATTCCCTGAGGCCTCTGGGTACCTGAGATGAAGTCCTCCTTTCTCCTTCTTTTTTTTTTTTTAAGATTTTATTTATTTATTTATTCATGAGAGACAGAGAGAGAGAGAGAGAGAATGGCAGAGGGAGAAGCAGGCTCCATGCAGGGAGCCTGACAAGGGACTCAATCCTGGGTCTCCAGGATCATGCCCTGGGCTAAAGGCAGCACTAAACCACTGAGCCACCCGGGCTGCCCCTCTTTCAACTCAGACATCACCAATTGTGTTTTCAAAGGCAACTGGGTGGCTCTCCAGCACCCTGGTCTCACAGTTCCTGGGTGTGACACAACTTACTCCACCTCAGAAACTCCATTATCCCTCCCTCACACCACAAACTCCCATCTTAATAAAGCACCTGCTCAAGTTGATTCTCTGACTTTTACTGTTCACTTAACTACTTGTTCAGCTGATAAGGTTAAGTAAGCTTTTTTGTATCTTTTTAAAGTGTATGGTGGCACTGCGACATTGCTATCGTAATCAGAGTCCATGCAGTGTGCTTAAAAAATGATGGGGCAATTTATTTTTGAGATATATCTATATGTCCGTGTGTGGACCTGTGTATGTTTATGATATGCAAATAATTATATTGTCCGCAACTTCTAAACTAACGATGGACAATGCGTATGTCAACTGACGATATACAAAGGAGTATAAAAAGCAAAAACAGTTTTTCCTGCTCTCTTTCTTCTGTGACACCTGCTTTTTGACTCAATGATACTTGGTTCTTTGAAACTTGTATCTTCTCCCAGTGTCCTTTCCTCTTGTTCCTTCCCTATACTCAAGAACTCAGGTCAAGATTTCAACTCTCCCCACATCAGGCTCCTTCATTTTTTCCCCATGCCTTCAGTCTTCTGTGCCACCTGCCCTACAAACACCCTTCAGTCCAGATGCACATGGGTACCTGAGCAGTGCTAGAGAATTCATATAACCATGATGATTGGAGGACTGGCGATATTTTCCAGTCTCAACTGTGTCTTGGGACTACTTGTCGATGTTAGCTTCTTCTCCCATTCACAATATTCCCTATCTCCTTAAACCTGTACCTTCTTTGCTTCACCTCCTGTTCACAGTGGAAGAGGCATCTGTCTCCAGGTTCACAGCCAACACCTCCTCTTCTGTCCTCCGTCTCATCCACTGCCAGCTCAATGGATTGCTGTCATTCATTCACAATGGCAGCTCTTCCCTCTCTACCGGTTCCTCCCCCCTCAAGTCTTCTCCTCAAATCTATGTCACTTGTCATTATTGCTTTCTCTCTCTCCTTCCATTCTGAGCTTCTTAGGGGATATGTGTGCACTCAGTATCTCCACTCAGTGTCTCCTATTCCCATTTTAATGTAAACATGCTTTCATATGCTTCTGCCCCCACCATGGCAGGGAAGTTATTCTTGCCAAGGATACCTGCCAACTGCCAAGTGAAATGAGTGCTTTTTAGCCCTTACATAACTTTGTTCTTTGGTGTACTTCATGCTCTTGACCAAGAATTCTTTCTTTTCTCTCTAGAACATTCCTTTCCCTGCTTCTTTCTTCTTCTTTTTTGACAATTCATTTACTCATCCAGAAAGCATTCATTGAGCACCTATTCCATGCAAAGCTGGGCACAGGAGCCCACAGTCTGGTGGAGGAAGTTGGTCATGGAGACCCAGAGCACTCTGCCAAGGGCTACAGGTGTAGTGTTGAAGTTTATGTATGGGAAGGAGCATAATGAAGGGATTGTCCTTTACACTTACAAGAGAGGTTGTCAGAGAGGACCTGAAAGGTGACAGAGTATTTGCCAGAAAGACACAAGGAGATGTGCAGTCCTGGCAGATTGTTGAGGAAGCAAAGGTTGGGAGCCCATATTGGCCTCAGACCCCTAGCCTCCTGTAAGATGTGTGGTGTGGTTGGGGAGTAAGTGCAGGGGTCTGCTCATCACTAGGTCTCCCTCCACCAGCATCCTATGGCTGCCATTACTACAGTCACTCCTTTGTCTATCTTTACTTCCCTCTCAGAACCCTCTCCCTGAGTGATCTCAGGTTTACCCCCATCTGGGTGTATAAAACAAAACTTCATCCTCCTCCTGAATTCTTCTTTGTGGTTTATAGTTTCCTCATCCCCCAGTCATTAATGGTGGAAGCCTGGGGGTCCTTCTGGACTCCCAGCTGTCCTTTCTCTTCCTCTGACAATATCCAGATCCCTGCCAATACCACTGCCAGATGCCTGCACCTCCCACCCCCATGGCCACTGCCATGGTGAGCTCTCAACCTCTCTAAAGCAAGCTATCCTGAAGACCTTCTAATTGGCTTCCTTGCCTCAAATCTCACCCTCCCTCTTCATGCCAACCACTAAGAGACCTTCCTAAAACACAAGGATGGTTACACTTCCCTTCACTTCCTGTCACCATAGCAGGTTTCCTCAAACTTTCCCAAGAGACTCTCCCAAAGGTAGAGCAGAGCCAACAGACTCCCCCTTAGGGGGGCTGGCCTGGAACCCAGCCAGAGGCTTATCCCAATGCTATAATCATACTTTAAATTACTTAGCTACTGAATTATTCAACTTCTTCCCCAAGGATGTTCAAATAAAATTAATGCCCCAGGAAGATTACACTATGTTTATTTCTCTTGTGGCTTTGAGTTCTCCCTGACATACCATCTCATGCCATCATGTAAACCCGTTCCCCAGACTGAGGAGCACACATGCCCACCTAAAGCCTGGTACATAAATAAAGCTCTCCTAACCTGGCCCATGCCTGGCCCTCCAGTGCCACCTCTCCCCTCTTCCCACCTCACACTCCATTCCAGTGATACTCTCTTTGTGTCCTCAGATAACAGGCTTGTCCAGAAAAAAAAAACTTAACTAATTATACTCTGGTTTAGAAATGGTCTTCAACCAGAGGGCCCCTCTCACTTTAAAGCCTCAGGGCTTTCATTTTGCAGTGGACTTCTGGAAACCTCACTATGTAGTATTGTTATTTTTATTAAAGTAATAAGTTTCTCACTTTTTATGAAGTGCACATGTTCATTACTTAAAAAGTAAGCAATAAAAAAATACGAAGAACAAAATAAGTCAGTCAAACTCCTACCACTATCTAGAAATAAGCAATGTTAACATTTAAAAATCATTTCAGGAATACCTGTATGCATAACAACTTTGTGATTGTTTATATGTTCATCTCTGGTACAAGGCAGTGAGCTCCTTGAAGACCCAAGTCTCACTCACGTGCCCAGCCCCTCCGAATGCCTGACTATGCTGGGCTAGGGAGCAGCCCCCTAGTGCCATGTCCTCCAGAAACAAGAATCCATCCTTCCTGCATGAGCCTCCCCCTTCGTTGACCATCATCAGCTTTTACTTATTTATTTTTTTAAAGATTTTATTTATTTATGAGAGACACAGAGACACACACAGAGAGAGAGAGAGAGAGGCGGAGACACAGGCAGAAGGAGAAGCAGGCTCCATGCAGGGAGCCTGACATGGGATTCGATCCTGGGTCTCCAGGATCATGCCCCGGGCTGAAGGCAGAGCTAAACCGCTGAGCCACCCGGCTGCCCTGACCATCAGCTTTTAGCTCCAAACCTTGGCTTCACCCAGTCCCCCAGCTTTACCTCCCTCACCCACTTTTTACCACCTGTTTCCTTACATCCTGCTGGGGTAAAGATTCACCAGGTGAGAACCTGCTGGACTTTCTAATTACAGGGGAATTGACAGCGTGGGGTGGAGAGATGTCTATTTTTAGCTGTGTGAAGAGAAAGGAGATCAAGAGCAAAAATCTTCTGTCAGAACTTTCCTCAGCTCCTAGTCCTGAACTGAGCGGGTTCCCAGGGTCTCAAATTTAAAAAGTTTTAGAATGAGAGCCAGTGAACAAGAAAAGTGATGGGAAGAGCTGCAGGGAGGGGAGAAAATGGTTAACATTGCTGTCAGAATATTTGTTTTTGGAGAGGTTTGCAAAACAGTGAAATGTGTTTACTGTTCAACGTTAAAAAGCTAACAAGAAATAGATACAGAGGCAGTGTGACACTAACTGTCTTTGACACTGGTGATGGCCCTTTGGTTGGAACAAATTCACCCAGTGCCGAAACAGATTATTTCATGCGTCCATTGTCTTGAGAGCCACCCTTTGCAAATATTCTAATGCCCAAGTTGGCTCATCTGTCCACTTATTGATTTATTTGAAGGCAGATTGGTGTGGAGAAGCATCCGGCAGGAAGGACCCTGCAAGGATGCAGGAGCCAAGGGCAGGGGAGGATGAAGTCTCCGGTAGGAATCACCTCAGCTGCAGGCCCTTGGATCAGGCGGAGGCATTGTCCCCTGGGGCCATCCCCTAGGGTGATGACTCATTCTGACCTGCCATTGTCACTCATTTAGTCTTCACAGCTACAGGAGGAGAGGAATTCTCAGCCACTTTACAGATGAGGGACTGAGGCACTCAGACAGTTCTGTGGCAGTCTACTGGCAGAGGGACAGAGCAGGGATTTGGGCTGAAAGTCAGTGCACTCCCCACCACCTTCCCCTTTCCCTGAGTCCTGCTCCTTGAGAAAGGAAACCAAAGCCTCTCCTTCCAGCAACCTGGGCCTTTGCCACACTCGCCCATCTCTCACTCTGCTCCTCTACAGGCATGCTCCTACCCTCCTCCAGCTTTCACACAAGCACAGGGGCTCAATTTAGGGGTATAGGGATTAGGCTAACTCTGCCTTCTGTAATTAGAATAATAGAGTCCATTTAAGTTTTCTTAGCAATTGATATTGTTCAAAATGCTTCAAATATATCTTTAAAAATAACATCAACATAGTTCAGGGATGCCAATTCCCATTGACTTGGTTATAGCTGCCTTGAATGAGTTCTGAGTTGAGATGGATCCTGAGGTCAACTCCAGGTGCAGTGGGAAAAAGTCCAGGGGTTAATGCATTGCATCATCTGTGCATATAGTAAAATCACATCATAAGCACATTTAATTCACCCAAATCGACTACTAAGGTTCTATAAAAATGAAAGCAGAGACAGAGCAATTTTAGGTGTTCTACACATTCTAACACTCAGTAGACACATGCCCTGGAGTAAACGGATGATGGGCTCTCACCCACCCTCATGCATCTCCTGGTGTGAGCATCTCACCACACTAAGTGGGATTTTGCTGTTCCAAAAAGATAACAAGTATTTTCAAACAGCAGACCCTCAAATATGAATCCAAATATTTCATCCACACTGTTCTGTTCTAACACTGAAAAACATTTTTGAACGGCTTGAGGTTTCCAACTTGGCACCTTCCTAAGAGATTTTCAAGGCTAATTTTGTTTATGTGCAATTTTGTAAGGAGCCCGTTCCTTTAGAACTCATCACTCACACGGGACATAAATCTAGAGTACTTACCATCCTGGTAGAGCAGATGAGCACTGGGCTGGATTTACACCTGCCAGCTCTGCCATTTACTACATCTCCAGTAAATTAGCAGCTTCCTAAACTTTGCTGCAGGCCTCACTGCAGACAGAAATAAGTAGCCCCAGGTAAACCCCAGAGCCAAGTGTTGGGAAAATACTTCAGCTGTGTTCTTCCAGGTTCCCAAGTTTTGTCTTTCACTCCATCACCTACTAGCCGAGCCACCTTGGTCAAGTCAGTAACCGTTCTGATCTGTTTCCTTATCTTTAAAATGGGGCCAATAATCCATCACAAGTGGCTTCAAAGAACAAATCCAACAAGATAATGTGGGAAAAAGTATTTTTAATTTTAAAAAGCACTCTAAAAACAGTTTTGCTTTGCTTGTAAGTGGTTTTCTATTTGTGTTTTTAAGTTGCTATTGTGTATCAGAATGCAGAGCTGATCCTGTCATTCTCTATCTAAAATCCTTCTGCTATAGACTGTTTATAACCCTCCAAAATCCACATATTTTAGCCCTAACTCTCAAAGTGATAGTACTTGGAGATGGGACCTTTGGGAAGTAATTAGGTTTAGATAAGGTCATGAGGGTAGGACTACCATGATAGGATTAGTACCCTTATAAGAAGAGGGAACTACTCAAGACCTCTCTCCCTCTCTCTTTCTCTCTCCACCCCCTATCTTTCTCCATACCAAGGAAAGACCATGTAAAGATATATCCATGGAAAGGGACCTCACCAAGAACTCAACCATGCTGGCACCCTGATTGTACACTTACAGCACCCAGAACTATGAAAAATAAATGTTGTTTAAACCCCCAGTCCATGGCATTTTTTTGTGACAGCTCAAGTAGACTAAGTCACCTTCAATGACCGCCTGGATCCTCAGGGAAGAGAATATCTTCCAGCCTTATATGCCAGGTCCTTCATAAGCTGGCCTTTGTCTACCACCCCCTGCCCATTCAATACATACAAACACATCTGTAACTTCAATTTCCCTCACAGACCATGCTTCAAATAACTTTTCGATTGTGTATGTCATTTCCTCCTTTGGTGAATGATTCAAACTTCAGGAATCAACTCAAAATTCATTTCTCTGTGAGGCTGAATCAATTATTCTGTTGTCTTTCTTATGCCCATGTGTGCTGTGGTGCTTGTCGCATCGCATTGTAATTGGGTATTTAAATACCTTTACCCTCAATTGACCTTGGGAAGTATGAGGAGCTCTTTCTTATTCCCTTAATTAATGTCAACCTTTAGACTAGAGCTCAATAAATTGATGGGTGGATGAATTAATGAATGAAGTAAGGATCCATTTTCAAGTCAGAGGTTCATGGCTGTCTCCAGACAGTTCTGAAAGTGAAGAAAATAGTAGTGGTAGCAATTTGTCTACTTTGGAGATGTCTACCACATTTCCCTCAAAAGCTTGAAATTCTTTTTCCCCATCCACCTAACCTGACTACTAAGCTTCCTTTATGCCCTCACTAAGGAAGAGCAAACTTGGAAAATCCCACTGAAGCACCTCTTTGCAAAGAGAAGGATAGAAATATCTCACAGTACCGATTAAGTTGGATCACCAAGTATTTTTTATTTAGTGCCATTTAAAAACTATCTATTCAACTTACAGTTAACATGGTAGCCAATGTAGACTCTTCTGATATCTTCTTAAAATATGAACAAAGATACTGAAAAAAAACTTTACAACCAATAAAACTAAGAGAACTTTACAGGAAAGTAGATGGAAGTGTATTAGGGAAAAACACCTAGCCAATCCTTGCCATATGATATATTGGGACTCTGTACCACATAAAACAAAGACTTTTTACTTTTATTAATTAATTTATTTATTTATTTTGTGGGTATTTTGTATATATATATTTTTATTGGAGTTCAATATGCCAACATATGGCATAACACCCAGTGCTCACAAAGACTTTTTAATTTAGTCTCTGACTCAAACTTAGAAACCGAGATCTATGCCAAGCATCAATGTGAGGAGCCATTCCTTGGTGCTGATCTTGAGTTTTGACCAAAAAACTATTGCCTGATCTCTTGCTCCCTCCTACTGGCCACCAACTTAAACCCTGCATTTTTCTACATCTCTTTGGCAAGAACTCTTAGGGACCACTCATTACAAGTTCAGAGAAGCTAGGAAATCTACCTTTTCATATATTCCATCCATTCAGCAGATCAGGGAACAAGGCAAATAAATAGCAAAAGGAAAAGATGCCTTCTAGGTTATTACCAGAGTTTGGCAGACTAGAGGTTGTATACACAACCTAGGATAACCCAAAGTTATCCCAAAGTTAACTTTGGGTCTGGGAAAGTGAAGATTTGAGATTTTGCCTCAAATAGACAAAGAACAGGGATTTCTGCTATTGGAAATCTCTAACGAAAGAATAATACAAATTTTAATTTGTTTGAAGATGAATAAGGGAAAATAATTCAAAGTAAGAGAATTACTTAGCAAGAGAAATGGAACAGCATCTAAGACACAGTGGAAGAACATACCTCTGAAAAATGATCACCTCCGGGCATCAAAAGAAAATGTCCGGAAATCTGTATTCTCAGTAGAATGCAACAAGTCATTACCTCTTATGAAACAGAATGAAAAGAAGCTGAGATTTCAAAGACAATTGAATGAAAAGCAGAAATGGATAAAATATAGAAATGACTACCAACCTTTCAGAGTTATAATGGACTAGACCTGAGTGGATTATAAAAATCACCTTTTAAGGCATTTTGAGTTCTCAAGAAAAGAAAATCTACAAGAGAGTGAGATGGAGAAAGCAAGAACAACTTGAGAGAAGGTGCACTGAGAACTATAAGGACAGGATTGCTTTATAATTAAGTTCCTTTATCATTAAAATCAAGAGACTAAACTTGTAGCCCTATGCTAATTGAGGAAAATGAATCCGATGACCTATTAAACCGAGGTCCTCCAAAGAGACTGAAGAGGTCATAGGTCGCTAATGCTCCTTGCTTCCTAGTAAAAGTAAGCACAAATCCTCTGGATTAAAATAACCCATCAGATGTTCTTAGTATTCCCATCCATTAGGTTCAACCAAATATGAACTCACAACACAAAATTTCATCCAAACCCACAAGAAAACAAGGTACCATGATTAAGAATCATCAGAAATAAAATGCAACACATCACAATATCTGAGGGGAAGTACAAAACTTTAATGAAGTAAATCAAAGAAGAACTAACTAAATGGAGAGATAGTTTATATTCATGGATAAGAAGACTCAATATTGTCAAGATGTCAATTTCTCCCAACTTGATCTATAGAGTCAATACAATTCCAACCAAGATCCCAGCAAGTTGTTTTGTGAGTATCAATAAATTGATTCTAAGGAATATTACACTACTTGACTTTAAGACTTAATATAAAACTACAGTAATCAAGACAGTGTGATATTCAATGTGAAAGAATAGACAAATAGCTCAATGGAACAGAGTATAGAGTTTGAAATTAGACCCACACAAATATAGTCAACTGATCTTTGACAATGGAAAATAACAAAAATGTTGCTAGAAAAATTGCACATCCATGAAAAAAGAAAGAAAGAAAGAAAGAAAGAAAGAAAGAAAGAAAGAAAGAAAGAAAGAAACTAGACACAGACCTTACATCTTTCAAATATCAAGAATAAAATGAAGAATCTTATAAAAAAATATAGTCAAGGAAAATAAAATAACTTTCCTAAAAAAAAGATAGCAAGCTAATCTCAGAATTTACCTATCTTAAACTTAAATGCCAAAGGCAATGGAATAATAGCAACAAAGTTTTGAGGAAAAAAAGACTTACTGCCTGAAAACTCTATGCTGGTTGTTGCTTACGTGTAATAGCAATAGAAAATATTCTTGGATATACAAGGACGCAAAAAAATATGCCACTCACAGTCTTTTTGAAGGAAATAAAAACGAATTAAAGACAAAACAGCTGACAGGAATAAATGAATAAAAATAACAACACTGAAGAAAGTATTCTGTAAAAAGACTGGTAAATACTGAAATTATTAAGACAAAGATTAATTTTTTAAAGATTTTATTTATTTATTCATGAGAGACACAGAGAGAGAGAGAGACAGAGACACAGGCAGAGGGAGAAGCAGGCTCCATGCAGGGAACCCGATGTGGGACTCAATCCCAGGACTCCAGGATCATGCCCTGGGTTGAAAGCAGGTGCTAAACCACTAAGCCACCCAGGCATCCCAAGACAAAGATTTAAATGAAAACACCTGCTATCAATGAAATAACAAAAAAAGGGAAATGTCAAAAATAATTATCAAAAGAAAATATATATAACATAAAATGATAGTAAATACACAGTAATTTACTAGTCTAAACATTACATATTAAATTAACACACACTCTCAGTAAGAGAATGATTGAGGGAAGTAAATTATGCTAATTTGTAAATAATATATTAGAAGGTATTAGGTAATATTGGTGATATTTTGATAATACTAGACAATTGATATTTGGTTGACATTGATAAAGACAGTTAGGGGTAATTATATACTTTTAACTAAAGGTAATCACTTAGAGAAGAAAACAAAAGAAACATTGATGTATTTACCAAAAATAAAACAAGGATATATATTTCTAAAGTACAAAAATGGTCCTAAAAATAAGATGAAAGAGGTAGAAGAAAACTTTTCTGTGATAGTAATAAATAACAATAGGATAAACTCACCTACTGAAATTCAAAGACATTCAGAATGAATTTTAAAGAGTCCAATTATAAATTATCTACAAGACATACATTTAAAATGACACAGATAGTTTAAAAATAAAAAGATGAACAAAGATATACCAGAGTAATGTGAACAAAAAGAAAACAGAGGCCAGAAGATTAATATTAAAGTAGAACTCAAAGCAATATTCAATAAACAAGATAAAAAGGTCCATATTTAATTGATAAAGGGCAAAATGCACAAGGCAGATAAAGTAACATAAAATGTCTATGTTTTGAATAATGTAGCATCAAATTACATGAAAAAAAACTATTGGAAATACCAGAAGTTGATAGAAACACATTAGAAGCATGAGATTTCTTAATACATATTTTTGGGACCTGATAGAGATAATAGGAATATAGAAGAATATAGATAATGTAATTAAGAAAATTGATTTAACTTTTTCATTAAACCCGGCAGTTTATACAGAATATATCTTCTTTTCCAGTGTCCGTGACCATTTATGAAAGTTGACCATGTAACAGGCCCTAAAGAAAAACTCAAAAATTTACTCAGAAGCAAAAGCTATTATCTTCATTCTCTGGTAGACACTATTATAAGATTAGAAAGCCAATGCAGATGCACACATATACCAAATCAACTGGAAAATGCTATCCTAAACCATTATGGAGCTAAAGAGGAAATCAAACATATACTTAGAGAAAGCTTGGATAAGAAGGGGGACAGACCATGTCTCCCATTAAAAGATTCAACATTATAAAAAGCAAAATGCACAATTCTCCATCAAGCTTAATTTACAAATTTTAATGTCATCCTAACAAAATCCCAGTCAGTATTTTTATTTGGAGAAATAATTCTAGAAACTATATAAATGGTAAATTGATGAGCTTTTTTATAGTAAAAAAAGATTTCGAAAAATAATAATTGGAGAAAAACTAGCATTGGAAATTATTAACATAAATGATAAAGCTAAAACATTAGAAAAGGTACTGATACAAACGAAAATTTTATCTAGAAGTCTGAAAATATACAATATCTCAATATAGTCACATAATGCTTCAAATCAATAGGGAATCAGTATTATTATTATTATTATTATTAGGTGCTTGGATAATTGGTCAACAGGGAAAAATTTAAAAACCCACATCCCATCATTAAAAATAATACCCAGGTGACAATAGAGTATGAACTAAAATAACAAAATACTATTTAATAGTTAGGACAACCTGCCTTGGGGAAAACTGATAATGCATATCAGTTTAAAAATGTCTATCATCTTTTACCCAGAAATTCAACTTTAACTATTCAGAATTTGCACAATGGAAAATAACAAAAATGTGAATAAAATTAAACTAATAGAGATATTTACTGTAGCATTAATAATAATATGAAAATTAACTGTAGTGTTCATAACAAAGGAACTATTTGAGTACTGTGTATGCAACCATTAATAATGTTATAAATAATAATTTGAGAAAATATGATCTGAAGAAAGCTATATTGCATTGCTGCTTTTGTATAGATCTATACGATTTTCTACATAGACATATATGGTATCTGAGAAAAAAATAGTTTTACATCTTTCTTCATAATATGGCTATTTTTATTGCTTTTTCTTGCCTTATTGCACTGGTTAGGCCCTAATGTTGAATAGAACTATTGAAAGTTAGCATCCTTGCCTTGTGCCTGATCTTAGGAGGAAAAGATTTAGTATTTCACCACTAAGTATGAATTAGCTGTCTGAATTTTGTAAATACCCTTTATCAGGTTGAATAAGTTGCTCCTATTCCTAGTTTGTAGAGTTTTTATTAGGAATAGTACTGAATTATATCAAATATTTTTTTCTGCCTGTGTTGAGATGATCATATGCTTTTGCCTTTTTTAGTTTCTTAATATTGTGATTTATATTGATTAAGTTTTAAAGTGAAACAAACTTGTGTTCCTGGAATTAACTTAACCATAGTAGATTATGGTTTAGAATAATCTAAATATGAAGAGCATAATATATATACTCTTCATAATTTTTTTAAAATGTTATTTATTTATTCATGAGAGACACACAGAGAGAGAGAGGCAGAGACACAGGCAGAGGGAGAAGCAGGCTCCACGCAGGGAGCCCGATGTGGGACTCAACACCACCCCCCGGGTCTCCAGGATCACGCCCTGGGCCAAAGGCAGACGCTTAACCACTGAGCCACTCAGGCAGCCCCATAAGTTGTCTGATTTGGTTTTTAAAATTTGGTTAAGAACTTTTTTCATCTATGTGTACAGGATATTGATCTATATAATAGTTTACTCTGGCTTTGGTATCAAATGAATGTTAGCCCTATGGAAAGAATAAGAAAAAGTAGTCCCTCTCTCCTCTAATTATCTAAAAGAGTTTGTGTAAATAGTATTTCTTCTTTAAATATTTGGTGGAATTCACCAGTGAAGCCACTTCATCTTTCTGTATGGAAAGTTTACAATTACAATTTCTATTTATTTCATATATAAAAAAATTTTCAGGTTATCTATTTCTTCTTGAATATGTATTAGTAATTTCTCTTTTTAGGAATTTACCATTTTAACTAAGCTGTTGAGTTTACTGGGATAAAGTTGATTCTAATAATCCCTTATTACCCTTTTAATAAGTGCAAAATCTTTTGTGATATCACCTTTCTCATTCTTTTTTTTTTTTTTAATTTTTTTTTAATTTATTTATGATAGTCACAGAGAGAGAAAGAGAGAGAGGCAGAGACACAGGCAGAGGGAGAAGCAGGCTCCATACACCGGGACCCCGATGTGGGATTCGATCCCGGGTCTCCAGGATCGCACCCTGGGCCAAAGGCAGGTGCCAAACCGCTGCGCCACCCAGGGATCCCACCTTTCTCATTCTTCATATTCATTATTTATGCCTTCTCTGTTTCCTAATCTGATTAGTTTATCGATTTTATTGATTTTATTGATTTTATTAGAAACAACTTTTTATTGATTTTCCTTATTTTTTGTTTTCTAGTTTATTGATTTCCATTCTGATCTTTATTATTTTCTTTTTCATGCTTACTCTGCATTTACTTTGCTTCTCTTTTTCTAGTATCTCATGGTGAAATATGAGATCATTGAGACCTTCCTTTTATTCTAAAAAAGCATCTAGTATTATAACTTTGTTTTGATAGCATTCTACATATTTTGACATGCTGTGTTTATATTTTCATTCAAAATACTTTCTAATTTTTTACTATTCTTTTTACTCATTTTAATGTGTCATTTTAATTTCTAAATATTTGGGAATTTTTCCAAAGATCTTTCTGTTACTGGATTCTTTCTTTCTTTCTTCCTTTTTTTTTTTTTTTTTAAGATTTTATTTATTCATGAGAGACACAGAGAGAGAGGCAAAGACACAGGCAGAGGGAGAAGCAGGCTCCATGCACGGAGCCTGATGTGGGACTAGATCTCAGGTCTCCAGGATCACGCTCTGGGCTGAAGGCGGCTCTAAACCGCTGAGCCACCCAGACTGCCCTGTTATTGGTTTCTAATTTAATTCCACTGTGGTTAAAGAATATATATTGTACTTTTTGAATTTTTAAAAATATCTTGAGATTTGTTATGTAGTCCAAAAATGACCTATCTTGACAAAAACCTCCTAAACATGTGCCTTGTGCTTTTGTTAGTGTTCTAGGTCAATTTAGTATGTTGTTTGTCTTCTACATTTTTACTGATTTGCTATTTGTCCTATCAATTATTAATAAAAGGATGTTGAAGTCTCCAAGTAGAATTGTAGACTTAATCTTTTTTTTTTTTTACTATTGTTTTATATATCTTGAAGCTTTGTTATTAGGTACATAAGGATTTAGAATTGTAATGTCTGCTTAATGGACTAATCCTTTATCATTATGAATGATATAAATGACCTTTTTATCACTATATTTTCTCTCAACCCTACTTTGTCTGATATTAATAGAACTACTCCAAATTTCTTTTCATTCATTTTAGCATGGTGTATAGTTCATCCTTTTACTATTCATGTCTCTGTATTTAATGTTGGCTTTTTATATGTAGAGTATACTGAGTTGGACTTTGCTTTTATCTAATCTGACAATTTCTGCATTTTAGTTGGGCTCTTTAGACCATTTACATTATATGTGATTATTGATAGGGTTGGCTTTTAATCAACATCTTGCTTTTTGTTTCTGTTTGTTCTATCTAATCTTTGTTCCCCCTTTCCTGCCTACTGTCTTACTGAGTAGCTTCTATAATTCTATCTTATCTCACTTGCTGGTTTATTAGCTATAAGTAAGGCCTTTCGGTGGCTGTTTTAGGCTTAAAATAATACATTTTTAATTTATCACTCTTCTCAAATAATATTATATCAGTTAATGTATGGTATTAAAACATATAGCAGCACTGGGTGTTATACTATATGTTGGCAAATTGAATTTAAATGAAAGTAAAAACAACATACAAAGGTATAATTATATTTCTCCCCTCCCTAGCTTTGTGCCATTTTTGTCACATATTGATATTAACATAAGTCCAAAAAATACACAGCATATTATTTTTGCTCTAAACAATTACTTATCTTAAAAGATATTTAAACATTATGAAAAAAGGCAAGATTTATCCTTATAGTTACAATTTCCAGTGTCCTTTATTTCATTGTGTAGACCTGGTATTCATTGGCATCTGTTTCCTTCTGCCTAAAGTTTCCCTTAACATTTCTTCTAGTGCAGGTCTTCCAATAATGAATTCCTCCAGTTTTATATATATCTGAAAATTTCCTTACATTACCTACATTTTTGAAAGCTATTTTTATTTGGTATAGAATCCTAGATTAACAGTTTTCCCCCTGAATACTGTAAAAGTATTGCTTCACTATCTTCTGATTTACATCATTTCCCATGAGAAGTCTACTATCATCTTTATTCCTCAGTATATAATGTGTCTTTTTTTTTCTTGCCTACTTTTAATATTGTCACTTTACAACTAGTTTTAACCAATTTGCTTATATGCCTTGCTCTAGTTTTCTTTATGTGTCTTACATCAGGGCTTCACGGAGCTTCTTGAAACTATGGGTTTATAGTTTTCACCAAATTTGTAAAATTTGGGGCTATTATATCTTCAAAAATTTTTATATCTCCATCCCCCTCACCTCTGTTCTACTTTGTGGATTCCACTTACACATATATTAGACAGCTTAAAATTGTCCCACAGCTCACTGGTATTCTGTTTATTTTTTCAGTCTTTTCTGTGTGTTTAATTTTAAGTAGTTCCTATTATGACCTTCTCATAAATCTTTTTTCTATAGTGTCTAATCTAGTTTGTTGCTTATTTCCAACATTATATTTTTTTGTCTCTACAAGTTCCACTTTGATCTTTTAAAAATAATATTTCATGTCTTTAATGAAAATTCTTTTTCTTCTAGCTTCTTGAATATATAAAATACATACAATATAGTGTGTTAGCACTTCTATCTCCCAATTTATCATCTGTGTCCTTTCTAAGTCAGTTTATATTGATTAATTTTTCTCATCATTGTGGCTTCTTTTCCTGCCCAGTAATTTTTTATTGGGCATTAAACATTGTCAATTTTACATCATTGAATGTTGCATATTTTTGTATTTCTTTGCTCTAAGATACAGAGATGCAGTTACATTAATAGAAATAGTTGTAACCTCCTGGGTCTTGCTTTACACTTTGTTAAGAAGGACTAGGCAAAAAAAAAAAAAAAAAAAAAAAAAAAAAAAAAAAAAAAAAAAGGACTAGGCCCATGTTTGGTCTAGGTATAATTTTTTCCCATTAATGGAGCAAAGACCTTTTAATTACTCTACTCAATGCTCAGTGAATTGAGTAATGTTTTCTGGTGGGAACAAGACTATACTTGACCCTGCCTGAGTTTGATATTTGCTCATTCTGCTCTTTTGGACCATTCTCTCTCCTCTTCAATAGTTTCCTCATCACATGTGCTAAAGGGTCATGAGTGAGCTACTGTAGATCTTCAGAGCACCTTATTGATCTACTGATCTATCTATCTCTTTCTCTCTATTACTACTCTCCCCTCCTGCAAGTTTCCCTGGCCTAGTTTCCTAGGCATCCCCAACACCTACCTCCAAATCCACAAGTCAAGAAACCAGAGTTCCATGTCGTTTCCCCCTCCTCATGCTGCTGCCTAAAATCTCTCTGGGTAGTAAGCTGTGGAAATCGTAGAGATTACACTTTTTGTTTCCCATCTCTCAGGGTTCACTGTCCTTTGTTGTCAGAAGTCCAAAGACTTGAAAGCTGTGGTTTAACTTATATACATATATACATATGGATGCGTGTGTATATATTTTTATATATGTATACATAAGTGCATATGGGTGTATACACATGTATTCTCTTTTTTTCATTTGTTTCACATAAGTCAGAGCCCTGTTTTTCTATCTTGCCAAAAGCAGAGATCCTGATTGATATCATTTTATTCTTTAAGAGATATAAGCACTTTAGAAGCCCGTTCTAAGGAACTTTTTGCTAAAGCTATTTTATATCAGAGTGTCTGAGAGAGATAAACACAGAAAAAGAGATATTCTGAATAAAAACATGTTTCCTAGTATATAAACTAGGACTACATAAAACAAAAAAAAAACCAACAAATTAAGTATAAAAACTAAGGAAGTCTGTGTAGTAAAAGATGACATCCAAAAAGCTAATAACCAAGTGAAACAAGTCAGACAGAAAAAGACGAATGCTGTATGCTCTTATTTATATGTGGAACCTTAAAAAAAAAAACTGTATTCATTGATACAGAGAATCGATTGGTGTTTGCCAGAAGCAGGGACTTGAGGATGGCAATGGGTGAAGGTAGTCAAAGATACAAAATTTCAGTTCTAAGATGAGTAAATCCTGGGGATAGAATGCATGGCATGGTGACTACAGTTACAAATACTGTATTATATATTTGAAACTTGCCAAGAGAACAGATCTTAAAAGTTCTCATCACAAAAAATAAATTATAACCATGTAAGATGATAGATGTTAACTAAACTTACCACTTACTGTGGTAATCATTTCACAATGTGTGTGTATGTGTGTACTCTGTTGTACACCTTTGAACTAATCCAGTGTTATATGTCAATTATTTCTCAGTAAAGCTGGGGGAAATTTTACCTACATGAAAAAGAGAAAGATTTGCAGTAGCAGTTTTGTTATCTTCAATTAAAGAATTATTTGACTTTTTTTTAAAGAAAGAAAAGAAACATACTTAAAATGAAACAATAACAAAAGCTTTAAAATAAAGACATGGAAAAAAGATACACCGAGAAATAATAAATGAAGCTAATGTAGTGGTATTTTTAAGTATCAAACATTTAATGAGGCAAAGAGAAACATTTGATATTTATAAAATAAGCAATCTCCAAGAAGATCATAAACAAAATAGCCTGGAATGTGTAAAGGAAACAGAATTACAAGAATAAATTGATAAATTCACAATTGTGGTGAGAGATTTTACATCTCTTCCTCTCAAAAATTGATGGGACAATCCCATAAAATATTATGATATAAAAATGTAAAGTATATTTATGAAGAAAAATCTCACACCCAAGAGAATAACTATTTTCAAGTACATAAAAAGATTCATAAAAAATGACCATATATTAGATCAGAAAAGATATCTCCTCAAAAAAAGGTTAATAGATATCAAAATGGAAGAAAATATTTGCAATGTGTAAATCTGAAAAGATAGTTTATAACTACAGCTTCACTGTCTTATATGGTAGCCATTATCCACAAATGGCTAATGAACACTTGAAATGTGGCTAGTCCAAATTGAGGGATACTGTAAGTATGAAATACAAACTGGACTTTGAAGCCTTATTATGAAAAAAACACTGGTTGTTTACATGTTGAAATAATTTTTTAGAAATGTTAGGTTAAATAAAATAGATTATTAAAAATAATTTCACTGGTTTATTTTGATTCCCTTAATGTGACTAGTGGAAGATTTTTTTTTTTTTACTAGTGGAAGATTATGTGGCTCACATTATATTTCAATTAAATAATAAATCTAGAATATACAAGGAACTCTTGAAAATCAATAAGGAAAAGACAGCAACAGTAACCTCAACAGAAAAAAAGGCAAGAGATACAAACAGGTCGTGTACAGACAGGAAATCCAAAATAATCTAAAATAAGCATATGAAGATCTACTCAAAATAATTAAGAATGAGAGAAATGCAAATTAAAACAGCAAGGAAAATACAGATTGGCAAACATAAAATGAATAATGCCAAGAATTGTTGAGGATTTGGAGAAGCAAGTATCCTTATTACTGCTGGTGAGAATGCAGCTGGGTGCAGCCATTCTTTTTTTCTTTTTTAAAGATTTTATTTATTTATTCATGAGAGACACAGAGAGAGAGAGAAAGAGAGAGAGGAGAGACAGGCAGAGGGAGAAGCAGGCTCCATGCAGGGAGCCTAACGTGGGACTCGATCCTGGGACTCCAGGATCACACCCCCTGCCGAAGGTGGCGGCAAACCGCTGAGCCACTGGGGTTGCCCAGGGTGCAGCCATTCTGAAGAATAATCTGCCAATACCCAGTGAAATTAAAGAGATGCATATGCTATAACCCAGAAATACCACTCCAATGTCTATATCCCAAAGTAATTCTTATGCAGCTACAAAGGGGCATAAGTATAAGGATACTTGTTGCAATGTTATTTATGGTGACCAAGAGATGGAGGCAACCTCAGTGTCTATCATTGAGAAAAAGACATAAAATATGTGATGGATATTCTCCAGACAGTACTATGTAGTAGTTGAAAGCAATAGATTATATTTGCACAGAGCAATGCATATGGGTCTTGAAAACAGAGTAGGTGGTGTGAAATGTATGAAATAAATTTCCATGAATATCATATGTTTTGTACATATCATATATTATGTATAATACACACATAAAACAATACCTTTTGTGGGAACATACCCTAAGATAAAGTTACACATTATTTCTATTATAATAGAGCTGTCAATGGGGGGTATAAATGGGGGAAATGAAGAATAAGAACATAATTTAAAAATAATAAGAGTAAGTAAATAGATATATGCCTGCAAATTCATATACATACAACTCTGGGATGATAATGTATCTTGAACTGGGGATTTAATAAATTCAACCCTCTACACCTTTGGTTGAAAAAATTGGGACAAACTGTTGCATCTATTCTAGGACAAGAACAAATGCTAAATTTGAGCATCTCACTTATTGAAATTTCCTGTCATTCAAGGGAAAAAGGGAAATACAATTACCAATCTGGGCAATATCAAAATAAACACAACTATTTCTGCGGTGAGACAAACTATGTCTTAGCATAAACTCCCATAATAATATCCATCTTAGACTAGCATTAATGATTTTTACACTATGTTCAGAGGATATCTTCAACAAATGACTATGTAGAGAAATGTGAGGTAGTGGGTAAGAAGGAGGTGGAGAAAGAAAAGCAGAGGGAGAAGGAAGACACAGCTGTAGGGCTTCCAGCTTCCATTTCAACCATATTGACCTATTTTAAGGCATTAAGCTTCCACATAAGGTTTTATTTGAAGAAAATATCTTGTGGTTAAAAAAGAATATATGCCATTTTCCTAGGCCTTTGTATAAGATATTGAACAATATAATGAACAGAATCTTCAACAGGAGTTATACAAAAGTTGCAGAGTATTCTTCATATCACTCTTTCTGTTACCAACACTGGATGGAAACTGAAGACATAATATTAGATCACTGTTCTCTGAAAAGACACTTCTATGGGAAGCTAAAGTAATATAGTACAGAGTGTGTCTCTCTAGTAATAGAACTCACTAAAGAGTAAATTTAGAAAATTCGGAATTTATAGTTAATGACCTGCAGGCTAATTCTCCAAGGTCCTTGGCAGGCTGCTTCCAGAGGATTTAACAGGTAAGCATTCCAAGTAAACAGATATGTTCAATTGTTGACTAAAAGACAGCCATTTATTTTAAAGAAAATTGAAGTGTTATTAAACAAAAAGAGCCTGATTTGTGGTTACCAAATAAGGATTCCTCTAGCTCCCCTCCAATACACCAACATGCATGCACATAAGCATGTGAATCTACACACACCTGCATGAGAGTGGTTTGCAGAAACACGTAAAGGTAGGATCAGACTTCCACAGAGAGCAGGTTTCCATCTGCACAAGTACTTGAATAGTGGCTCAGCTGAAGTCCTATGTAACACTCTCAAAAAAAGAAAAATGAGTTTTTCATCGGAGATTTTAAGATCAGTCATAACCAATCTACTTGACTATTTTTATATATATATATTTTTATTGGAGTTCAATTTGCCAACATATAGCATAACACCCAGTGCTCATCCCGCCAAGTGCCCCCCTCAGTGCCCGTCACTCAGTCACCCCAACTCCCTGCCCACCTCCCTTTCCACTACCCCTTGTTTGCTTCCCAGAGTTAGATGTCTCTCATGTTTTGTCACCCTCATTGATATTTTCTATTAAAGACCCCTATATATTGCTCTAATTTTTCTTATAGACTATCAGAGAACAGGGTATCAGACCCTAGGATGAGATCCAGGACCTTGGACTAGATTCAGGGGCAAAAAATATTGGCTTACAGGTTGACAAACATGGACTCAACGAAGATTGAAAATTAGCTCATGGACTTCCAGGTTTTGATAACAGTGGAATAGCTAAAATTGAACTAACCTCTTTGCCAATGACAATTATAAACCTGGGACAAAATTTTTTAAAGATGTAACTAATGTAACTATTTGAAGGACTGGAGAGTGACCCAAAGCGGGAAGAAACTAGAGTCTCAGTGCTCTAAAGGCTGAAAGTTCAATGTCAAGGTATGAGCAGGACTGGGTATTTCCCAGAGCTATGAGAAAAATTCTGGTCCATGAGTCTCCCCTAGCTTATGGTGGTTTGCTGGTAATCTTTGGCATTTCTTCACTTAAGGATACATCACGTCAATCTCTGCTTCATCTTTATGAGGAGCTCTCCCTATGTATGTGTGTGTGTGTGTGTGTGTGTCAAAATTTCCCCCTTTTGGGGGACATGAGTCATATTAGATTAAGAACCACCCTATGACTGCATTTCAACTTGATTACCTCTGTAAAGACCCTATATCTAAATAAGGTCACATTCTGACATACTGCAAGTCTTTAACATATGAATTTTGAGAGACATATTCAACCCATAGCAGTAATAATTGCATTTAAGTAGCTTTTCTCTTGAAGACAGGCCACAGTCCACACGGCACATAATAAAAATAGAGCTCAAGAAGGAAACGACAATCTTACAGGCCTAGAAAATCAGACTGAAGTATGGGGCTGTCAAAGTGGCTAGAAATTGAGAAGAAAAATCCCAGAAAAGAGTGAGCCACCAAAGAGAGAGCCACAAAATGCATATAAAAACTGCCCTCCAAATCTTAGCTGACTTCTGAACTGCTCATGCGTTGAGTGATCAGAAAGCTATAACTGGTAAGCTAGAAGAGATAAGAAGGTTGTCCTAATTCAGACTAAAACAAAAACACCATACACTGAGTGGCTTAAACAACAGAAACTTATATATCATAGTACATGCAGCTGGAGGTAGATTTGGTTTCTGGTGAGAGCCCTCCTGCTGCTTTGTAGACACCTTCTCACTGTGTTCTCATATGGCAGAGAAAGAGCTCTAGTCTCTTCATCTTTGTATAAGGACACTAACCCCATTCATGAAGGCTTCATTCTCATGACTTAATTACCTCCCAACAACCCCACCTTTAAATACCATTACCTTAAGTATTAGGGCTTCAATTTAGGAATCTGATAGGGACACAACATTCAGTCCTGAACAAAGATATTCCAGCAGCTACCTCATGCTGAGGAGACAGAGTTTATGGCTCAGACACCAAATTTAGAGATGTTTGGCAAACCCCAGAAGTCTACTGAAGCCCCACAAGGGTCATACCTTGGACTAGAGGCTATATTTGAGCCCCAAACAGGAAAAAACTGAAATAAAGACATCTGAGAGAACCTAAAGTTATATCTTCACAAGTTGAAGTGGTCTGCCAGTGATTAACTGATTTATAGAGCAAACTTAACACTCATCAGTGTAAGAAAACAGACTCCAGAGTCTCTAGAATATATCATCCATAATATGCAATAAATAATAAAATATTATTGGATATGCAATAATATTGGAAAATGTGACACATAACAAGTAAAATAGTCAATAGAAATAGACTCTCAGACAACATAACTCTGAAGTAACTATGAGAAAGGGAAGGGGCTAAGATAAGATGAGTAGTGGCATTTGCTTTGGGTGTTAAACTTAATGAATTGTCCAGAAACTCAGTAATCAAAGTAATATAATGCAGTATTTTAACAAGTCAAAACTAATGTAGAAGAAATCCATAATGTATAAAATGTCAAAAATTTAAATAAAAGCATAATTAATAATAATGCCATGCTGAGTCTTGCTGGAACCTGAAGAAAAGGAAAAAATCCAACATGTTTTACTTAAAATTTTTGTCAGAAAGAAATGATAAAATATCAGGCAAAATTTTTCTAAATCTGAGAAAACTTTAACACAAAGTATTAAGACATTCAGCAAAACCCATACAGAACAAATACAAAGACAATCTCACTGAGGTATATCATAATTTAATTGTTAAAAACAGACCAAGAAACCAACAAAGATGTAAAAAAAAATATGTAAAGCAGCCAGAAAAAAAGACACATTGCAAACAGGTCAACAGTAACAAGAATAGTGGCTTACTGCTTATCAGAAAAAAATGGAGAACAGAAAACATAAGAGTATCTTTAAAGTGCTGAAAGGATAAAAAGCAAAAAAAACTTTAACAGAGATTCCATATCCAGTAAAAAATGTCCTTCAATACAGAAGATAAATAAAGACATTTTCAGATCATTGAAAGCAGAATGAATCCATCACCAAGAGGCCCATACCACAAGAAATGTGAAAGGTGACTATTTTGGCTGACAAGTGACACCAGTTGGAAATTTAGATCTATGAGAAGGAATAAGGAGCACTAGAAGTCATGAATTTATGGGTAAATTTCTTCATTATTTTTAGTGTCTTTTTAAGAAAATTGAATAAAGTAATAATAATGTATTGTGAGGGTTATAAAAATATGTAGAATTAAATATATAACAGCAGTAGAACAAAGGACACTGAAGGTAAATGGAATTACACTTTTTATAAGATCCTTACATTAAACAAATTATAGTATAGTATCAATTTCAGTTAGACTGTGATTAACTTAAGGATGCATATTATAATTCCTAGACAACAGACTTTTTTAGAAATGCAAAAATATAAAAATGTGTAGGCTATAAAGCAAACAGAATATAAAGTAAAACATTTTAAAAATACTTTATTATCTCAAAAGGAAGCAGCAGAAGAAGAGCAAAGGAAAAGAACAGAGAGGGAAAAAGTTTTAAATAACAAATGACAAATGAGAGCTCTCAGTGGCCATATAAATAGTGGTTTGAGACAGACTAGAGTTTGAAACTCGACTTTACCATTTGACATTTGAGTGACCTTGATAAAGTGTCTGAACCTCTCTAAGAAGTTTCCTTATCTGTAAATAATAGTACCTGTCTGCCAGAATTATTGTACAAAGTTTGTTTAGATTATGCACATAAACCCTTTATCACAATGCCTGACCTTTAATGAACCAACAATAAATAAACAGTGGAATCAGCACAAAGGAATTCAGCCCAAAAGTGAAAAATATGAAAGATGACAGGTGGAAGTTCTATCTATCAGACCCCACTGGTATGTTGATAGTTCAGTGACACCTTCATTGATTCCTCCATGAAGAAATAATCTACCCATCCTCAGAGCTCCCAAAGAATTTTATAAATCACGCTATGAGAGCACTTATCAAATTGAATTATACTTATTTCCTTTAACTAATCTTTTTATTTTGAGAGAATTGTAAATTCACATACAGTTGTATGCACCTGCTACATGAGTATGCTTTCCTTCAGCGCTAACAAAACCACCCTACATCACAACCAGAATGTTGATTCAATCAAGATATAGAACATTTCTATCACAAGATCGCTCATGTTGCCCTTGTTTGGACACTCCACTTCCCACCACCTCCCTTAGGCCCTGGCAACCACTAATCTGTCCTCCATTCCTATAATTTTGTCATTTCCATAATGTTATAAAATGAAATTATACAGTATATAATCTTTTTGAGACTGGCTTTTGTCACGTGGGGTTCACCCAACATCTTGAATCTCCAGGATTCAAATTTTACCAAATTTAGGAAGTTTTCAGACTTGATCTCCTCGAAAACTTTTCAGCCCCATATACTTTCTTCTAATCTCCTGGGATTCCAGTAAACAAATGTTACAGCTCTTGTCAGAGTCCCACCATCCCTGACACTGTTCATTCTTTTTCTGTGTAATTCTTTCTCTGCTATTCAAACTGGATAAATTGTATTGTTCTACCTTCCTCTGATGCTATTCTGGAAGGAGAAGGGGAGGCACTGCCTCTTTACTGCTAGGGGGAGGGAGAAGTCCAGGTTCCCCACCCAGAGACTCAGGTGGAAAGGCTTGCAGTTATTCAGGGCAGGGCTGGGAGTTTGGGCTCTTGACTTAGCCTCCACTGAAACCACCCTGGCTAGGAGAGTGCATAGAAGCGCCTCTTTAATTCTCTCTAGGTGGTCTCTCCTGGCATCACAAAGAGGGAGTGACATTGTGACCACTGGGTGGTGATGGAAGCCCTCCCTGTTCACTAGGTCCAGCCTACACCACCCGAGGAGAGCCAGTGCCCCTCATTCTAGTTTGGCAAGAGTGGGAGTCTAGGCTCCCCACTCAGCTTTTGCTGGTGGTGATGGGCTACACTCTCTTCTGTGCTGCTCGTCTGGAGTTCTGAAGTCATTGTCTAAAGATTTCTTTCCTGGGCCTTTGACTAAAGAGCAGGCTTTTATGGGGGCTTCTTTGTGTCTCTGTGCCTATTGTCCTGCCCGGGCTGCCGTTTTTTTCACCTCCAAGTGTGGGATATACCAGACAATAAGAAGACCCAGGGAATTCACTACTGGCTTTTCTCAGGTCCCGGGAGCCCTTAAACAGTGCGCCTTCTTTCCTCAACCTTTCAAAGTCTACTTATGTTTTTTTCCTGTATAATATCCAGGATTTTTCATTGTGCTTAACAGGACGAATAGGAGGAAGTACATCTGTTCCTCCTTCCCAGAAGTGCCAGTACTGAATTGCAATTTGGTTTTTACAGTTTTCTCGTCCAGTGGAATGATTTGAGGGCAAGGAACAAACTTGATTCATTTCGGTTTCCTCAGCACCTAGCTCAGAGTGTGTGTCCCATACACGCTGTTAAATGAATGTGTGAATGAATCAGCGCCTAAGGGCCCGTGAATCATCCTTTGCAGTGCCAAGATCTCTGTGCTATGCCTTACAGCCTTTCAAACACTGAAACTGGAAGTTCTTACCTGTGTGCCTGCAGCGGGAGCTCTGAGATGTCCTCGTGCAATGCCAAGGGCTTATATTCTGGTTTGACTGTGTGCTGTCTTAACGACCCACCATGAGGAAAGCAGACCAGAGACAAGGAAAGAACAAAAGCCATAGTTCTAAAGTGTAAGGAGGGCATGTACTCTAGCAGAAAGCTCCCCAAGGAAGAAAATACCAGAAAGCCTTTAGAAACATTATGCCCAGATGTTTTCATATCATCTCTCCATTTGCTGTTGCCTGGAAAGCTGCTAGGTTAGAGTCAGAGAAAACAAAGCAGGGAACCTTTGGGGATTTCCCAAATTGAAACAAAATTGCATCTCATTAAGATGTGCACACACACTCACACACACATGGCGTACTCGAGTTGTGGGTTACATGAATTCCCACATCACTGGGTAATTTATTCAGTTCCTATTCCCACGCTATTGAGACGCACGGAAATACAAACCAGCAAACATAAATAATGAACAGCTTTAGTGCCTTAATCAATCATAAACATTGTGTTAAGCCCCTCAAGAGAGGCTTGTAATGAAACCCTCCATTCATAATTTGGGGTGCCCAGACCGTGTCTAGGGACCTGTAGACCAGCCTTACCCACTCTGTGATATTATTCAAAGGGGTTAATCCCAAGCTGGGCTTGCTTTTTAACCAAGACCTGTCAGCCTCATGTCCCCTTTCTTCCAAAGGAACAGATATGATTAAATCAGCCTTATACAACAGAAATATAATGTAAATCACATAGGAAATTATACAATTTCTACTAGTCCCAATACAAAAAATAAAAAGAAATCTATGAAATTAATTTTCATAATACATTTTATTTAACCCAATATCTCCAAAATGCTATCATTTCCTATGTAACCAATATTTTTTAAAATTATTAATGAGTTGTTTACATTTTTTGTACTAAGCCTTTGAAATCTAGTGCGTATTTCACATTTACGGCACATCTCAATTTGGACTAACACATTTCAAGTGTTCAATAACCACATGTGACTGGTGGCTACCATTTTAAATAGTACAGATCAAAACCGTGAGTGAACAAATAAATGAGTGAATAAAAGGCTCTGAGACCACCGTCCATCCCGATATGCCCATCACCCGTGCTGGCTGGAGATGACTAGCCAAGAGCTAGAGACTTATAGTTATGATCAGTAGGAAAATGTCCTGCCTTAATGCTTGTGCACCAATGTACCCCATTCCAGGGTTCTTTCACACACTCCTTTTGGTCCTCATTATGCCCCCATGAAGGTGGTAGGAGTCTACAGGAATCAGGACCTCGGGCCTAGCAGATAGCCCACTCCTACCCTACAGTCCTCTCAGCAACAGGCCAACAGATAGTGTGCCAGGGCCACCACGATGAGAAACTTCCGCTAAAACCCTCCCCTCTCAGTTCTCCCTGGCTGTCAGGTGCTGCTGTATCTTTTACTTCCTTGGAGAGTGGCCTCTGGCCATGTTTGTGTTCTAAAGGCAGGCAGTCCCACAGAGGTGCTATGGAGGAACTGACTGCCTTCCTGGAACAGGTAACGATTCCCAACCCTACACTGTAAGCTGCACTATACAGTTCATCAAGGACTCTTTCACACACATCTCTAATCCCTCCGCACTCAGGGCCAGGCCAGCACAGCTGGGGCTCAGACCAGAGGGCTGATTGCAGGATAGAGTCTCAGAGCCCAGGATGGACTCAGATAGGATGTTTTACCTAGAGCACAGGCAAAAACTGAACTGTGAGTGTACACACACAGGTCATGAGGCCCCAAAATCACATTTGTAAGAAACCAGAAAGCTGGGTGGTTGGATTATAACAATAATACTACTCATCTCAATGCTCTGGTACCCTGGCTTCTTTCAGGGTACCTATGGAACAAGGTAGGTTTAGAAAGGGAGGCAACACCTGGTCAGCCAGGTAGGCTTAGGAAGTAAAACTAATCCTAGAAATTCCATAGAGACAGAAAACAGCTTAGTGATTGCCAGGGTCCAGGGGAAGGGGAACATGGTGAGGGAATGCTTAAGACATGTAAGCCTTCCTTTTGGGGCGATAAAAATATTCCAGAACTAGATAGTAATGATGGTTGCACAACATTGTGAATGTACTAAATGCCATTCAACTGTACACTTTAGTAATGGTTAAAATGGTAGATTTGTGTTATATGAATTTTACCACAATAAGAACAATTAGGGCTAGAACCTAAATTCAAGGCTTGTGACCAAGTCCTGCTCTCAGGGCCAGGCCCACACAGCCCAGCACAGACCCTGGATGCCTGCCATGCCCACAGAGTGGGACACTCAACTAACAGTGAAGCCACCTGGCCAAAGAAACTGCAAATTGGCCACTGTTGCGTCTGGAAGATTTGATGCAGCCAATCTCTGACAAGAGAACAAGAAGCTTGTTCAGGGGATGGAGTCTGTAAGTACCTAAACTCCACTCCTCGGCTTATTAGGGAACTTTAATCTTTGAAACCTATAAACCCTTCTTGATGTTATTTATATGATCAGTGTGTGCAATATCTCTTGAGGATAAAGAGTTGCATAAATTTATACTACTCACTGGGCAGAGCGGAATTCCCGTTAGTTCTCCTAAAATTCCCTCCTGTCAAGTTTTATGGGGCTGGAGGAGAAGGAGGGATTTAGGTCTAAGATGTCAGGATTTCAACAGACACTCTCTCTTTCATGATCAGCTAACCTTTCATCTCACCCTCTATCAAACCTGATCTTTCCAGATTTAAGAACCCTAATTGCTCACACACCCCTTTTGATCATTTTTGTAGCCTTTCCATCAGCTTTTACTATTTGTCCTCTTTCTCTCTGAAAAGAGAGTGATTAGAATCTCCTGAAATACTAGAACTCACAGAAGAAGCAGCATCTACCATTATTGAATCTTCTGCACACTTGGTTCATCAGATGCCCCCATGAATTTAGCATCAGCATCTGCTCCTAGGCTTACAGGCCAGCAGGCCCTGCACAGCCCAGCTCCCACCTTCCTCACCAGCCTCTTCTCATACTACTCTGCTCCTCGATCTCAATGCTCTGGTACCCTGGCTTCTTTCAAGTGCATCAAGATTCTTTGAACCTCAGAGCTCTTGTACATGCTCCCCATTTAACAGGAGAGAAGCTGTGCCTATTACAGAGAAAGCACTCCATACATATCTGTTGAGTGATGACTCAAAGCTTAATCACCTGCTAGGCACTGGGAATTCAGAGATGAACAAAACACAATATCTGCTCTCAAGAAACTCTCAGTCTAGCAGGAAAAGACAGAAAAGTAAAGCAATGAATACACTTATAAGCAACAGCTGCCTTCAATGCTAGAAGGAAGCACACAGCAGAGTCGAGGAATACAAAAGGAGATCATGTAAACTAGGTGAGGGGGCACCAAGAAAGTCTTCTCAGAGGAGAAACATTTGACATGAGCTTGAAAGGATGAGTAGGCGTTGTCCAGTGGTAGAGAGGACCCCTTTCCCATCAGATCAAACCACATGAGCAGAGGAACTGAGCAACGAGAGATCTGTGGTTGACTGGATCTGAGATAAGTGGCAAAAGATGAGCCGAGGAGGCAGGTAATACAGGAGTTCAAGCCGCCAACTCTTTTCAGAGCCTTCCCTAAGCCCAAGCAAGGACTAATGGGAACATGGGACAATCCTCCAAAAGCACTGAATGCACAAATAGAGCTGGTGCTATTAGTGCTAGAGACTTACATGCTCTTGGCGTGGAGCACAAAGGCCTTCATCATGCAGGTCATAATGGCAGTCAACATCAAATACCCGTTCATTGGAGACTGGTAGGGTACAGGCATGAACACACAGTGGAGAGGAAAAAGAATATCTCAGAGCAACTTAGACTTTTACATATACTTCCATATCCCAGCATTGTACACACTCACACCACACAGGACAGTTGTCCCCTCAGGCTTCACTTCAAGGGGACTGGCAGCTGCCTGCTGAGGACAGCAGAAAGCCACAACCACCCCTCCCCCCAAGTATCCCTCTTACACCCGTACCTCCTTGGAGATGCCTGGAAATCCAAGAACAGAAGTTTCCATTATGACACAAGAGGGAAGATTCAAAGTATAAACACACTGAGAGAGTTAACACCTTGCCTGGCATTCTCTCAACCATGGTACCAATGAGCAAATGATGATTTTACTGTTAAATCCAGGTCCAACTTTTCAATCCACCGTAGCTCCTGGAAAGAAAAGCCCTTTGCCTCAAACTCCACATTAGAGCTTCTCAGCCATGTGTTGAACTTTCAAGACTTTGGTTAGGTGTTTCCTCTGCCTTTCTCAGTTGTCTTCCTGGAGACCTCTTGCTGGCATCCTCAACGTCCAACTCAAGTGGTCACCACCACCGTGAAACCCCCTGGATCTCCTTGTTGATACCATAGCACATCTTGTCATCAGTGCTGATGTCCTTCTTACTAGATGGTGAGCTACCCAAAGTCAGGGACTGTCTCATCCATCTCTCTCCCCACAACATCAAACACCATACCAGGCAAATGGCAAAAACTTGGTTGTAAAATTTTAGACAAACTACAGAAATCAAAGGGACATGCTCTTTTCTAGCTGGTAGAAAGATTTCTGTATATAAGGCCAGCTGCCCAGTTGCCCCCATGCCTGTAGATCTCTATATGCCCTCGGGCTATGGCTCTGTTAAGAGGAAATGATTCCCAAAGACTACGACTGCACATGACAGATGGATTGTTTTACTAAAATATCTCATAATCCCACCTTCCTTCTGTGATGAGACCCAGAGAATGGCCACACTGGCACACATTGGTTCAGACCTGGAGCACCAGCCCACTATCATCTCCAGCAATGGCCTCAGAAGCTGCTGTCAACTACAGAGTCACCTGGGACAATTTTGAGCACTCTTCCAGATGACCAGGCCTCTGCCTGTGATGCCACCAATGGTTTCAACTCCTGTTCTCCAGCTTCAGATGGAGGAGCAGCTCCCCTGCCAATTCCTTCTCTGGTCATAACCAAGACAGAGAGTTGGTCCCCAGATAGGGTGCTATAGGCTCACTTTCTCTTGCTCCCTTCCTCAAGATAAGACTAAATGCTCTTGAAATAATTAAGCAACCAGAAAACTACTCTTAGGGGTAGAAAGTGGGCTGGATAGGGACCTTGAGACTTGAAGAATGACACTGCAGCAAGTTGTCTGGGTTTCATTTATGTTTCCCATTAACACTCAACTGGGTACCAGAGAGCCCAGCAGTGCAGAACCACCAGGTACAGACACATCATTTCAAAAGAAAGACAACAAGAAGCTTGCTCTTTCTGGTGAAGGCATTGGGAAGGGAGAGGCCCAGTTGGGACCTGGCAGGGAAATCATATTCTGTGGCCAAATCCGCCCACAGCAGCTTCACCAGTCTGGCCCAAGCAGGCCAACACACCCCGATCTCATGAGGCAAGTTTGATGGCTGTTCTCTTCTGCACCACCCACCCTCTCATCCCACATAAATGCTGGGGCTGACCCCCTTCCAGGTCCACACCCCATGATGCTACCTCTGGGGGTCCCACGCCTCAAGCCACACACCTCTCAGATTACAGCTCAGGCTATTTTTGACTGATTTTCCCCTAACACACCTCCTCATTATGTCCCCCACCTGCTCCAGCTACCACTTTGAGCTTGGGCATGTCAGCCCTGCAGCTACCTCCCACCCTTGTTCTGTCTCAGATTATCAATGTTCTTTTTATTCTTCTTTTTTTTTTTTTTTCCAACTCTCTTGCAAGGTTCCCCAGACACAGAATTTAAGGGAACACCCAAAATCCCTGGCCTCCCCACACAAACATATGCCCCCATAGTAGCAGGGTTGGAGGGTCTCAAATAACAGCCCCTATACTCACCAAACCTTCAATCGGCCCCTGAACTGCAGCTGCCTCTGAGACTCTACCAGCCAAGTAAATGGCTTCAAGTTCCCCCCAGGGATTTGTCCTCTGCTGCCCAACTCCCATTTGCAGTTTACCAGATATGTCTGAACCCCAAATTCAGACACGGTTGCAGTATTTCTCCCCAAGAGGTTTCTAGCCTCCATACAAATCAGCAGAAACAAATTTGATTTGCAAGATAGTCCCTCACTCCACACAGCAAAATAAATCCCTATCTCACCTGCAGGCCATGCTGGACTCTGCTATATATTTTGCTTGGGTGGATTTCTTATATACAACTCACTTATTTTTTGTCTTAATGTTAGTCTGGCCCTTTAAAAAAAACCAACCTGCAAAGTCAACTCACCAGTCTCAACTTGAGGAGCAATTTGGAATCACTGGGAACAGAGTAGCACCAGCTCCGGATAGCAAGGTGGAGAAGAGCTGGGGAAGGTGCCCTTTCCAGGAAGCTTTGTGGGGGCTGGGGTCGGGGGAGGTTGGATTTGCTCCAGTTCACAAGTCTAAAGTCTTCAACTTCATTTTGAGTGATTTAATTATGGCTAATAAAGTAGATGAACTGTTTGTACTGTGTTAGTGTAAATAAATACTTTTCTCCTTTGTCTTAAAACGGCTGTTTCAATACCAAGACACAAGTTCACAAGGGTATATTAGACATGAACCTCTACCAGCTCACCTCAGGTGACTGAAACTAGAGAGGGCAAGGCCAGAAAACTTGAGGGGGCTGCTCCTGCCCTTGAATAGTGCTCAGTGGACCACACTGTTGATGACCCTGCCTTCGACATTAATTGATCCATTAGTGAACCTGTCATCAGTGAACTCATACAAAGTTTCTAGACTATGTACATATATTGTTACGGGCTTATAGGTTTCCTAACCATAACTAAACCCTGTGTGAGGTATAATCTCTTATTTGTCCTATAACTCGATGGCAATGTTTCTCAAAGTATGACAACCTGCAACAAACATTACAGGGTACTTATTAAAAAGAAAGATTTCTGGGTTCCACTGAGAACTTGTGATCCAAGATCTCTGGAGGGCCAGGCCAGGAAGCTACATTTTAACAAGCAACTCAGAGAATTTTAAGCATGTTGCTCCATGCTTTTGGTACTTTCTGATTCATGCCTTCTTCCTACAAGATAGTGATGATGATGATGATGGTGATGATGATGATGATGATGATGATGGAAGATACACTAAGATTCCTTTAGATTTTTTTTTTTGTGCTTTACCATTTACAAAGCTCTTTCATAATTATATAACTGAATTCTCACCATGACTAGATTGTTGCAACCCAATTTACAGATTAGGAGGGATCTGAGATTTAGAGGGAGATTAAGAGGTTTCTCAAGCTCAGCAAAGCACCTACTCTGGGTCGTTTTCTGGAGATGACAGACTTTCACAAATCAATTCACTCTTAGCCTGTTCCATCTTCCCAGATACCACCTAGGAATTGACTGGCCAGACCCCATTAGGTCTCAGCTTAAGACCAAAGAACAATTTGACTCAAACACTAAACCAGCTCAAGGACTAAACATATGATCTTGAGTCGTATCCTATGGAGCCAGGAGACTCCAGTCACCTTGGCAAATTGCTACTTATCTCCTCACCCCACACACTCATCAGAAATATTGTATGCCAGTTAGGGGATCCCTGGGTGGCGCAGTGGTTTGGCACCTGCCTTTGGCCCAGGGCACGATCCTGGAGACCCGGGATCGAATCCCACATCGGGCTCCCGGTGCATGGAGCCTGCTTCTCCCTCTGCCTATGTCTCTGTCTGTCTGTCTGTCTCTCTCTCTCTCTCTGTGACTATCATAAAATAAAATAAAATAAAATAAAATAAAATAAAATAAAATAAATATTGTATGGCAGTTAGAAGACCTGGTGTTAGTTATGACAATACCTCTGCTAAGTAAGTGGGGGTTCCCTAGACAAGTCACCTAACAGAAATCTCATCTCCTATGGAAAAATAGGTTGTAACAAGACTGTATGGAAATCATGCTTGTGAGGTACTTTACAGTTATAAAGCATATAAATGTTAGCTAGTATTCCTGTTAGCTTATTATCATCTTTAGGGGTTCAAATTCAGAGCTCCTTCCATTTTATCTTTGCATCTCCCATTGCCCTCCTCCCAGAGCAGCTACCACCATGACTGCCCAGGATGGAAGCCAGGAGCCCAGCATCTCCACAGAGAATGGCTAGTAGTAATTCAAAGGCTGTTTTTCCTCCACACTTTGTAGCAGTTCAGAAAGGCAAGTCACAGCCATAAATTGTGTACAGAAAGGACGGTGTGTCACCAAAGGGGCCATTACCTCCTTAGAAGTCAAGCAATATAGATTAGAATGGAAATTATTTGGGATCTTCATCAGTCGGCTGAAATTGTTCAAGGCTCAGCAATTCACTGAGGTTTGCTGCTGGGTCATTGATTTTAGGAAAGTGTGTGTGTGTGTGTGTGTGTGTGTGTATAAATGTGTACAAGTGAGTGTGTGTGTATGCGTGTCTGTGCGCTCCATAGTTTGTTGAAGTTCAAAACAAAAAGGAAAAACAGAAACTACTTCAGGTTTTCAGGAAGCTGGGATTGCCCCCAGTGATCTGGGCCTGGGAGTGTGGGGCCTAATTCAGTCTAGCAAAATCCTCCCAGGCCATAAGGAGGTCTCCCCAGGAGAGGCAGCCGTGGAAAGAGATGGTGCAATATGAGACTTCTGGAAAACACCTCCACCCCAGAATACAAAACTGTGACAGCCAACAGCCAAGAGGGCAACCTAGACACCCAAGGATATTGTTAGAGATGAGGCCTCAGACCAGGCGTGAAGCTCAGGATACCTACCCCAGTCCTCATGGTGCCTCAGCCCTACCCAACATGGGATCCAGTTGCCCAGTCTCATCCACTGGACTTCTAGGTCAGGAAAGAAGTGTAAAAGTAAGAAAAAGACTAAAAACTAGCCTTTATCCAGTACCTACCTCATGCCAGGCTTTGGTAAATGTTTTATATGTATCGCTGCATTTGATCCTACAAAAACCCTATGAACTAGGTTTTACTATTATCCTATTAACAGTTGGGCACACTGAAATTCACCATGATGAAGCGACTTATGGAAGATCACAGAACCCATAACAGGAGAGCCAGGATTCAGATTTGAGTCTTACTCTACAACCTTGCTTATAACTGGGTTTTGCCAGTTTATTCCATTATTCAGACCTGGCGCATGGAGTGTAGACCTACAATACAGAGGTTCAAAACTCAAGTTCTGGGGCTGGACGGATTCAACACTCAGGATTGCTATTCCCTAGCTATGTACTTTATCCTCTCCGTAGTTCAATTCTCCTATTTATAAAATGGGTGTAATCTACTTCATAGAGCTATAATAGAGTGTCAAATGAATTAGTGTAAGTAAAGCCATTCGAGGGGCTAGCACAAGTAAGTATTCATAGGAAGCATTTGAAACAGAGAGAATTTAAGGAGGCTAAGAACCCAAACAGGAGAAATGGGACAACCCAGAGATCAGCAGTAACATTCCTGGGCTGGTGGGGCAAGGAAGACCTGGTTGACACCAACTGCAAGCCTGCTGACCCAGAGCCTGGAAAACAAGTTCACAGGGGCAGCCCCAGCCAAACACAGTAGGGCAGGGCGTGGGCAAGCAGTAAGTCAGAGAGCAACAGGCTCAGAATGGGCATGCCTGTCTGTGGTGCAAAGGAAAAAAATCCACACTCCCTAGTATGGCCCAGGCTCTTCACTCACCACCAGCCCGGCCTCTCTATAGCTACACAGGCCTTCCTTTAGCTTCCAAGAGCCAAGCTCCTGCTGACCCCAGGGGCTCCATTAATGCTCCCCACTTATCCCTCTTATCCCACTTTTGTCTCTGCTCATCCCAAATCATTCTTCACATCTCAGCTTAAATGTCATGTCTTCTGAGAACCTAGGGGAGACTCCCCCAGTTAACTTTCATTCCAGTACCATCTTCTCTTCCGTCATAGCAATGCCTACTTCCCAACCCACCTAGTACGATGCTAGGTAGATAGTAGATGCTCAGTGCTAATTGCTGAGTGAGCAAATGGAGGTGGTGCCCAGCTTTCATCCGGCAGGCCAGAGAAATGTCGGGAGGATCAAGATGGTGGGTGCATGTCCACAGAGATGCCAGGCTCCTGGATTACCTCTTTCACATGTCCCAAGGACACGGCTAAGACCTTTTAGGTCACTCAACAAATGCCCCCCTGCAGCATTGAGAAATCTGGTAGCAGGCCAAGAGCAGGGCAACTCTCCTGACCTTTTTCTCTTGGCTCATTCCACCCCTCCCTCTCTCATTCACTCCCAGTACCCCCACTTTCCAAAGAAAAGCCTTCGGATCCCATCCCGTGAGCATCCCCAAGCGCTTCCCTCTCTTCTGTATTTATTATCACCCTTAGGTAGATTAAGCCTGGGGTCAGCTTGAGATCAGGATAATGCAGCCTGGGGTCAGCTTGAGATCAGGATAATACAGCTTTAGAAGCTCCGGAGTCATTTTAAAATGTTGAGGATCCTGGAGGAGCAGACTAGGGCCCTCAGAGGCTTCCGGGTCTCCTTTACCTGGAAGACAGGAGAGAGCAGAGAGACAGGAAAGTGAGGGCAGCTGGCCTAGAGGAGACAAGGAGGGATAGGAAAGAAGGGAGTGCGCAGGCCCTGGAAACTCAGCAACTGCCTGTAAGTAGGCCATGAGGGTCTGGGCTGAGAATGTGTGATTGGTACTACTAATCATTTCACCAGCTCAAAATAGGTTCTCTCCTCTGAGACCGTCCTCCCAGGGTCAGCCACGGCTTCTGATTAACCAAGGATGCTGCTGCGCTGCTGCACTGCAGGAAATGACTCCGAGGAGGGCCCCAGCATTGACCCCAGGGGCCTGTGCTCCCCAGAGGTCACTCCTCAGCCTCCCAGCCCCCCCAGCACAGAAGCAACCTCAAACTCACTGGCAGGGCACCCTGGACAGGGTTAGTTCAGGCCCCCTCCCCAACAACGGAGCCCAGCGAGCCAGGGAGGTAATTGGCAGAGCCTGGGGCCAGCCCCAGGGGGACAGTGATCCAGGAGAATATCCTGTCTTCTGGATGTCATCCTCACTTATCCTCAGGGTGCTGTGGCCCCCCGATGCTCTCTGGGAGCTGTCTTACATCTGCTCCCAGAACAGCATCTGTAGTGATTAAAACCACACGGCCCCTCCGTTCAGACTCCTGTCATCTCTCAGCCTGGCTGCCTCAGCTGCCAGACCAGACAGTCATTTTCCCTTCTCCTATAAAGACTCTTGTTCAACATGGTTGTTGGGAAGGGGGGCCCATGGGGACAGAAAGCCAGAATTACAGCAGCGGTTAATTGCCTGGGTAGTGGCAGGGCTGATTCGAGGACATGTCTGCCTCAGAAGCTGACTTGGGTTCTCTGCTGAAGGTCATTAGTAGGAGGCAAGCTTCAATGTCTTCATCCTGCAAGGCCACATGGAAGATGACAAGTCAGCCGGGCCTAAGATGGCACAACTTCAAATGCTGCGGTGGGCATCTGGGATAGCCTCGGGGTACACTCCTCTCTCTACAGTCTTCACTGGCTTGCACTGTTAATTGGCAGCTATGGGAATGCAGCTGAGACTGCCATTTCCCTCCTAGGACAGGTCCCTTTACCCAGAAGCCCCAAATTCCCTCTTGCCACAGTGCTTTCTGGTATCCAGAGCTGTCTTCTCCATAGTCCAAACTCCATTACAGAAGCCCACTGGGTCATTTATAGACCAGGAGGTAGGCTGTGCCTGGACACCAGGGAGTGGGGAAGTCGTCAGTTTTGTGCTGAGGAAATAGCAGACAACGTCAGATGAGTTTCATGCAAGGACTGAGCTGAGTGTCCAAACTGCCCCTGCCCAAAATAGATGATGAGCACCAGACCCAGGCTTCCTCGGGGAATGGGGTTGGCACTTTCTCTGGGAATGCAACCCCACTCCCAGAGAAAGCCTGGGTCTGGTGCTCATCAAGTACAAGTGGCGAATAGAGTTGCAGGAATGTCCTGAGTCCATGGCCCCAAGGGAGCCATCCACAGGCAAGCCACAAAATCCCAACAGTGCCATAAAGGCAGAGCCAGTGGCAGGCCCCAGCAGGACTAAAAGCCATGGCATGAGACAGGAGGGGTGCCAGAAGGCAGACAGCAGAACTGCTTTCCTAGCTGGTTCTGTAGCCCCAGTTGAGGACATATTCTGAACCGTAAAGGATGCTGGAGAAGAAATACTGAGGGGCCTATGGCGGGTGGACCAAAAACTGGCGGAAACTGGTTTCTGGCTGACCAGAAACTGGCATGGCAGATGCACCACAGTCTGGCAGAGCAAATCCTGTCTGTGGACAAGAACTGGCACTCTCGACCCCTGTCTCCCACCCCACCCAGGGAAGTTGAGGCAGAGAGCGTCTCAGCCAGCAGTCCTGCTTACCCCAGCCTGCAGAGGTGGAGGCAGGATGGGCACCCACCCAGGGCTGGCGTCAGCAGCTTCCCAGCCCAGCCCAGGCACAGGAATGTCCTGGCAGCCCTTCAGGCAGCATACAAGCCCTGTGCGCTTGGGAGGCCTACAAAGGCTGCTTGTCTATCCGGGAAGCCTCTCCCATGCCTGTTAGTAGGGCCTGGCATTTGGGGCTTTGTTATAGCAAAGTGACTTTTGCCCCTTGAGATCATTGTTAGGGAGGCAGGCCAGGCCAGCTGCAGCTACTCACAACCAGCTGCTTGGGCAGAGAGCAGTGAGACAACTCTCAGCAACCCATCACAACACGGCATAGCCAGAGTGCACAGGCATGCACACGCTCGCACACACGCACTGCGTAATACAGTTTCCTACTCTAGCCCACAGCCACGCTTCCAATGAGCAGTGTACATTCTCCTGACTAGTCCTTAATTTCTAGCTCTTCCATCCTGGTCACTTTAGGGATTTAGGTTCAGATAAGAACTTTGCCTCCAAATTAAGAGTCCCATTTCAAGGGACGCCTAGGCAGCTTAGCCGTTGAGCGTCTGCCTCCGGCCCAGGGCGTGATCCTGGAGTCCTGGGATCGAGTCCCATGTCAGGCTCCCTGCATGGAGCCTGCTTCTCCCTCTGCCTGTGTCTCTGCCTCTCTCTCTCTCTCTCTCTCTCTCTCTCTCTCTCTCATAAATAAATAAAATCTTTAAAAATGAAAGAGTCCCGTTTCAGAATGCAACATCCCTTTCACAGTGGCTTCAGTTTGTACCTGAGTAAATTGGATCAGAAAATTTGTCCAAAACTCACAATATACCTTAAGTAACTAAGCCTCTTTGAGGAGTGAGTGATGGGTTCACCTAACATTAAACATAGTCTCAGACCCTGGGCACTTTAATACAAATAATGTACAGTGTACTTGGAGAGACAAACACTCATAAGTGTAGTTTCAGGATCAACAAGTGTTAAAATTAAATCTATTTTCACGGGACAGGTGGCATCGGACCTGTGTCTCAGAGGATGAACAGGATCCCTCCAACATTATTAGGGGCCAGCAAGAACTTTCTGTACACTGAGAACTAGGACAGGTGTTTAATTAACAGAGGGATTAGTTAATCTTCACAACTATCCTAAAAGTAGACACTTTCCTCATTTCCACTTTATAAGAGAGTGAGCCCCAGTGTGTGTGACCCAAGTCATGGAGCTGGATGGGGCAAAACCAGGATCTGAGCCTCAGTGGCATGACTCCATTACCAGCACTCTTTTCTTTTTTTTTTTTTTTTTTTTTGATTTTATTTATTTATTTATTTATTTATTTGAGAGGAGGGTTGCAAAAAGCAGACACTCCACTGAGGACAAAACCCAGATAGGGCTCGATCCCAGGACTCTGGGATCACAACCTGAGCTGAAAGCAGATGCCACCCGGGCACCCCCAGACAAGGACTTAATCACCAAGTGATGCTGCTGCCCACAGTGGGAAACAAGGGGGTTTCAGTAACAGTTCCCAGGTGGCAAATGAGGAGAAGGGCATCTGAGCCAAGTGCACAGCATAGGCAAAGGCACAGAGGTTGAGGAGCATGGTGTCCTTAGGACCTGTAAGCAGCCAAGTCCTGCAGGAGCAGGAATCATCACCAAAGAGGCAGATGGCATCAGGTTATGCATCATGAGCTACAGAATCTGGATTCAGACCTGTAGGTAACAGGGAGGAATTTAAGGATTTAGGCAGGGGAGCAACAATTTTGTGCATCAGCAAGATCAGCTCTGGAAGGCTGGGACAGGGAGATCAGTTAGGAGACTGTGACCCCAAATGGAGAACGTGTCTCTGGGAAAGAAGTTGGCCCTGATTTGATGTGAGGAAAGTGAGAAAGATGGAGAAGCCTAAGACAGCTCCTAGGGGCTGGCACCCAGGAGTGCAAGTTGAGAGTAGCAATAAAATGAGTCCAGTCAGGGGCAGGTTGTGTGGGAGGAGTCACCCTTGGGGGAGCTACCTAGTGGTGGTTCAGGTAGGGCTCATGATGTAGGAGAGATGCGTGGCGGCCAGATAAGGGTGGTGCGAGGGGTGGAGGTGTAGCCAAGGGAGAACCGTGGTCTGGTGAAGGGGTGGTAAGAAAGGGCAGGAAGACCCTCAGACAGGAATCTGGGGTTGCAGGCATGAGCACACTCAGCAGAAGAAGAGTAGGCAGCAAAGATACTAGGAGATCCTGGGCAGCAAGCTCAAGGGAGAGAGAAGCAGGACAGAGTAATGGCTTTGGTCTCAGGGGTTTCAGAAGATGAGTAGCTGAGTGATCAATGCAACAGGGATGGCAGGTGAGGTGTGGGCTGCACAGAGACCTCTCAGTGGTCACGAGGGGCTCCTGTCAGTGGAATGGTAGTTTAAAGAGGAAACAAGAAATGAAGTTGGAGATAAGTATCTAGGTGATTTTCCAGGAACTTCACTAAGAAAGAAAGAGCAAGGTGCTGTAATACGGTGGAAGGAGAGCTACTTTCATCAAATTTGATTGTTTAAATTATATAATAGTGGCTACTTGTGATAGGATACAGGTAAAGTGCCCATGAACTTGGCACTTGGCTGCTCATGTAACCCAAGAACCAGAACCTCACTGGCACCGCAGTAGCAGGTGCCTGTGCTCCTCCTGCCCTCCTTCCCCTCTACGGAGAGTGGCCCTGGCTGGAGCACATCTGAAAAACAGGAGGAAGGAACCCATAGAGCAGGGGCCTGGGGAGTGCATGCCAGAGAAGGTGGGACAGGGTGGGCTGTGAACACCAGGATCACTGAATAGGAAAGGCATTCCCTGCCCCGAGCCGAGAGGACAAGAGGTGAGGTTTGATGCAGATTTGGATGGGTTAAAAGATAATGAGAAGAGGGAGCTGGGGGAGTTTATGCCAAATGACCCCCATCTTGTCTTGAAGAGAATCATCACAATAATAAATGGGCCAGTAATGAGGTGAGAACCTTGAAGAGAGTAGGCCGACCAGAGACACATAAAGGCTGTTCCCAAGCAGCCTGGCCAGGGGATCTGTAGTGGCTCCACCCACCCAATGATATAATTCCCTTCAAGGGCTCTCAGCAAGCCAGGTAAGCATAGCTGGACTGACCCAAAGTGGGAAAGTCAGCAGGGCGAGTCTAGTCCAATGGGAATGAATCCAGGTTCTTGATAAGCATGGGCTCTGACGAGAATTGGATTGAACTGATGCACCTCAGGATCTTGGCTACCCAAAGAATAAGATGTCAGAGAGGGAATGGGGACTGGCCTGAGGGCAAGTGGAAGGATCAAGGGATCTCAGTTCAGAATGAGGTCAAGAATCAGATGACACAGTGAAGCACTCTGAGGTAAGTGTCAGATGAGTGCTGCAAAGTGCTGACGCAGTTTGCATCTGGCTTTGACACCTATCAGCTGTGTGGCCTTGGACAGATTTTTTAACATTTCTGAACCCCCATGAACTTACTCAGACCAATACCTCTCTCAAACGGTTGTCACAAGACTCCAAAGAGAGAACTGTGTGACTTCGTTGTAAGCTGCGTGCAAATGTCAGCCATGATGGATCAGGCAAGGGAGGCCAAGAAAGTTTTCGGGTTTTAGGCAGGGCTGGGACGTAGCAAGCCATTCCTCATCATTCCTTTGGCTGCCTCTTCCTCCCTTTGCCCTTGTCCTTCCTGAATCTCATCTGGTTGGTTTCTGACCAATCTGTAAGACCTACTGGAGTCCATTTGAATTCTAATCCAATCCTCCAAGGTGCCCCTCCAGCCTCAGCTGGGTGTCATCTATGAAATTAATGAGCATTCTTTGTCTCATCATCTAGTTCATTGCTGGAAACGTTAAATAGCCCAGGGCTGCAGACTTTGAGATACTCCAAATAGCTCCACAAGTCTCCAGGTTTTCTCTTTGGAGACAGTGGAAAGGCAGATGCTCTTCACCCTGGATTCTCCCACAACCTACCCCTTCACCTCCATTCTCACCCACAAAGGTGGTCTTTTTAAAAAAAAAAAAAAAAGATTTTATTTATTTATTCATGAGAGATAGAGACAGAGAGAGGCAGAGACACAGGCAGAGGGGGAAGCAGGCTCCATGCAGGAAGCCAGATGCGGACCCGATCCCAGGACTCCAGGATCACGCCCCGGGGGAGGGCAGGCACTAAACCACTGAGCCACCCAGGGATCACCCAAAGGTGGTCTTTTTGTGAGGCTCAAAAGATACCCTATGTTATGAAGTAAAATCAAGGCTCCCTGCACTTCCCTGAAGACCACTCCACTTCTAGCCCCTTTGTTAAGAGACCCTGACCCAAAGCCTTGACCCCAACTCCTGCCTATTGCCCTTCCTCTAAGGGCCTCTGAATCATCATTCTCTCAGTCCTCGATGTCTAATGTAGAAGCAATAATTTACCACTAACAGAGAATTCTTGGAATCTAGATGGAAATGTCTTGAAATGCAACCCAGGACCATGCATCTGCCTCTACCTTGCTTTGCCTACAGGCCAGTCCTGAGATCTTAGATACAGGAGTCTGCACACTTTTCCCACCTGCTGCCATCCGTCTTCCCTCCACTCTGCCTCGTTCCCAAAGATCCCACCCAGAATTCATTCAACTTTTATTGATCACCTATGAAGTGGTAGCCTCAGGCATAGGTACACAGCCATTATAAATCTTGTCTTATGGATACTCCAGTCCAAGCTCTCCCCAGTTTTCTGTCTCCCCTGATGTCCCAAAAGAGCTACCCTCCATCCTCCTGAATTCTAGTTGACAAATCCTATACTGATTTCTTCCTCTATGTGCTTGGGAAAATCACCTTCAACTGCTCATCTTCCATCCCAGCTCTGGCTCCTGGTTCACCCTTAATTCTTTCATGCCATCCTTGTCACCTTCCTTGCCCTTTTTATTTTTCACCGTTTCTCTATCTTGTGCCTAAGCACAAGGCATCCCTTCCCTCTTTTTGGTTCCTGCCCTCTCCCATCTAAGCCCAGCCAACCCTCCTTCTCTTTCCCCTTCTGTCTTTACCTTTCCCACTTCCAACTGATGAGTGAGCCAGCATCAATTTACATTTACAGAGCAACCACTTTGTAATTCTCTGTGGCCCCATAGGGGTCTGGCTTTGGCATTTCTATAATTGGGTAGGATGCTTGGCACCAAATTCTCATACCTTAGCGTCTCACATCTCAAGACAGGAGATCCAGGCTTTTGCTGAGAAAAGTTTGGAAGTATACCCCAAAATTCCCTTTGTGACGGATCAGATCCAGTGCCTTTGGGGTCCATTGGCTCATCAGTCATTCAAAAGTGACATGTCCTAGACACACTAGGGATCCAGAAATGATGAAGACACACTATTGTGTATGAAACTAACATGGGAACAGAAACAATAACAAAGGATGTAGGCACAACACAGAACAAAGGAATTCACTTTTTTGCTTAAGGAAATCAGGAATATTTCATAGAAGTGATGTGCAGAGACAAAAAAAGCAAGTGAAGAAAGTGTAAGCAGTGACCCTAGTTTTGACTTGGCCATCTGTCAGCTCTGCAGAGAAGGACTTTTTACCCACCCTACTGAGCACACAGAGCAGCCAGAGATGCGTGCGTGTCTCTGTGTACAACCAAGTAAACAGGTTTCCATGTGTGCCAGTGTGTGCTGGCCATGGAATGAGGGGCTGGTGTTAGAGTTCCTTTTGAGAAATGATAGAAGAGGCAGAGAGAGACAAAGCTATAAGACAAAAGGCCACCTCTCCTCTACTTTGTCCTCATCTAACATCAGCCTGGTGGAGACTTTACCCTTTCTACCTTCTGAGCACCTCCTGGATCTATGTGCCTCCCCCCACTGCCCTGTACTACTTAAGTCAGACCCTTATTGTCTGCCACCTTGATTACTGCAATAGTCTTCTAACTGGACTCCCCTCCTCCGTCCGACCCTCTTCCAAACTGTCCTCCCCACGGCAGCCATGATGTCCCTTCTAAAGCATTATCAATATGCTTTCCTTCTTCAGTGGTTCCCCAATGGTCCTTTGCTTAATGAGGCTCTCAATGTCTGCCAGTTATGGCCCCTGCTGATCCTTCCAGCCTGGTAACTCACTCCTCTTCCCACAACCCCAGGCTTGATGGCCCAGCCATGCTGTGTTGTCCTCTACTTCCAGCACTCATGTGTTATTACTTCTTCCTGAAATGGATTTGCCACTCCCATCCCTTTCCCTTTCCCCTTCCTAACATGGTTGACCCATGGTCAATCTTGAGGTCTTAGCCTAGGCCTCCTGGCCCCCACCTGGCATGCCCCCATCGCCACAGGATAACATGAACACCTGTTCAGGCATCTGAATCCCATTAGACCATCATCTTGGTGCCTGTGCTGGGAACCAGTGTATCTGCATCTCTAAATCACTACTCGTTAAGTTAGAGGTGCTCAATGTTTATTGAACCACCAGATGTGCTGTAACTCCTTGTAAGGCTCTACCTTCATCATTGGCTTCCCAACTAAAAAATGAAGCATTTTAGTGGTTTCTCCTGAAAAATAAGAGTCCCAAACTACCAGGAGTGAGAGGACCTTGGAAATCACCTAGTTTAAGCTATGAACAGAAGGAACTGAGTGAGGCCCAGAAAGCAGAGTCTCCTGAGGCTATAGGGGGAATATGAATATTATTGCTCTATCATTAAGTGTGGTAATTAGTAGTACCTGCCCACATCCCGCACAACTGCAACCCCCAAAGAGCCCTGTCTGTTACTGATTACGAAGCATTTTCTCATCCTCATTTCATTTGTTGTTTGAACCACACAACTCCTACAGAATTGGTTGAGTGGGTGATCTCAGTGCCCCCATTTTATTGATTAGGGAGTTGAGGCTCAGAATGCCCAAGCCACAAGTCCCAGAGGAAGTCTCCTTTGAATCCATATCCATGTTCATTCCCCTTGCTGCACTGCATCTGGCCCTTTGCCCTTTCCTCATAAGAGGTAAGATGCCAGCTAAGACTGGGATGATGAAGCCAATGCCATGTCACCATGGCAGCACATTGCCAGGAAGCTGACAGGGTAATACCAACAGATCTGCAAGAGGAAATGCCCCAGCTAAAGCTGCACAGTGTCCAGAGCTGCGAGTGTGAATGGGCAGGCAGCAGCTCTCAAACTTGCCAACCATCAGCCAGGTGCTTGACTTTATTTAAGAAAATTATTTTTCATTTGGTCTCATGGGCAATGGACCATGTCCTGCCTTTTTAAAATGAGATTGGGAAGCTGGAGCTGACCTGACACATCCCTCCAGTTTTCCTATGCACACTTAAACATCCTGCCAAAACTAATATCTTTATTCCTAAAACCTTCAATTCACGTAGGGCAAGCAGCGTCTGCCTGTGCTGTATGGAGCATGCACTTCAGCCTTTATATTACCCAGAGGAATGAGCTGCTATTATGAAATCATTAAATTAATAACTTGGTAATATAGGCAGATATATAAAACAATCTGTTCATAGAACAAAAGAAATTACTACGTTCCAAACATTCATAATTTAATTTAACAGCAAATTAAAGTAGCATACATAATTTTATCCTCAAAATGTCAATAGAATTATGTAAATAGAGCACCAAGTCCTATTGCTCTGTGTATGTGTGTGTGTGTGAGTGTGTACACACACAGGTGTGTAGTTGTGTGTGTGACAGGAGGGCAGGGTACAGGGTTGACATTTACCTCCTGTAGGCCTCTCTTCTTCACGACAGAGAAGCAATTGACAGAAATAGATGAGGTTCCCAGCTTTTAATTAAGAATTTATTAAACATTCAAAGAGCTGCAGAGGAAAAAAACTAGCAAGGCACTCTGCTGGCTGCCAGGATTGGGTGTCGAGCAAACAGTAAGAGTTGCAGAGGAGGCAGGTCCAATGGGGCTGTGCCAGGACTCCCTCAGGAAGGGCAAGCACCAAAGGCCACCAGGTCTAGATCATAGGATCGTAGAGAGACTCCATATGAGTTTGGAGATGAACAATGGAAAGATGGGCTGCTGGCTACTGTGGAATTATCTCAGGAGAATGACCAGGACAGGGGAGCTCTTCTCGTGCCTCAGCATTTGGCAAGAACTAGCCCTCCTGCCCCAGGCAGCTCTGACATGGGTAAGTTGTAATGTAAGCTGGAGAGTCTCTGGTCCATTCTGGTCAACTCCACAAACCACCTGCCTTATGTGAACCAAGAGGAACGAGGCCAATATGAAGCTGTGTGAGGGACAGTGAACTGCATGGCAGGAGTTCCTGATCCCTCTCCCTGAAAGGTTGGCAGGCAGTGGTCCCTGTTAAAGCAAGAAGAGACAAAGGGTTTCCTCTGTGAGCTGACTTTCCCTCCACCCAAGCTCTCTTCACCTCTGAGGTTATCATATCTATTTCTGCTCTCATGAATTGTTTTCTAGGGACAACAGGAATCCCAGTCTCATGGACTTGCAACACTGCAAGGGATATGTGAAGCTGGTAAGTTCAGTCCTGCTTCAAAACAACTAAATATACACATGCACATACACAGAATTTAGAACATAATTTCATGGGATTCACATATCCCACTGATGAGCCCAAAGTAAAGAATCTCTGGTCTGCCTGAAGACATTCATTAAGCATGGAACTGTATGTATAAAGAGTAACATATGTCTAGTGCCAAATGTATGAGACAGAGAGTAAGATAAGAATTCACAGAAGGCTCCCTGGAGGAGGGAAAACACTTGAAATTGAAGGATCGCTAAGCCTTAGGCAAAAAGATAGGAGGAGAAATAGATGGAGCCAAGATTTAAAAAAGAAAAAGCACGAATGTGTGTAAGATGATGTGTGTTCTATGGAGGAGATAGAAGAGGAAAGAAGGCATCCTGTGGGGAAAGGCCCCGGATAACACAGATTTGTAAACATAAGCATATAAACATTTATCCTCTTAGAAATATTTCTTTCCTGTATGCATGAATGGTGACCTAGAGGAGGAATGAGTAGAACCAGGTAATCTAGTTAATAAATCTTCCTAGTGGTTTAGGAGTGAGGGGAGCAGCAATAAGATTATGATAATCTAAATAGGCATGCGAAGGAGAGGACAGGGAGACACATGTTGAAGATAGCCTTGACAGGACTTTGGAATTACTGGGGGATCAGTCTGCACAGGTCAGCTCCTGTAACAAAACCCACAAAATCTAAATGGCTTAACACTAAAGGTTTATTGCTCACTCACATCACAGTACAATGTGGTGAATGGAGGGACCTAATCCATGCAGTCATTCAGGGACCCAGGCCCCTTCTGCCTTTTGGTTCTAAGATAGTTCACATTGTCCTCCACCAGATGTGTCTCCATTCCACACATGGCAGGAAGATGAGGGAAGATAGACAGCATGGAGGGATTTATAGAAGCTTTTACTGCCAGCCCAGAAGGTAGTAAACATCCCTTCTGCCCATGTGTTGTAGGCCAGAGCTCATTCCTGTAATTGCTGGGAGGCTGGAAAATGTAGTCAGGCTGTCCAGTAAAATAAGGGAAACAATTCCCCCATTTCTATAGCTGCCCATGAAAATAAAGAGACAAGAAATCAAGAATGACAATTTTCAGGGCTGGGAACTAGAAGATTGATGGGACCATTGATACATATAAGAAAATTCAGAAGGGAAGCTACAAGGATCTGAAGCTTGCCATTGTACATCCATATATCTAATTAACCCAAGAGAATAATAAAGTAGATTTGCTCAGACATACAGTTACAACATTATCCAGGAAGCTTAGCATAACAATGACTCTTTCTTACAAGATAAAGAAGTAATGTGGTTAGATATGACACACAAAAAAAATGGCAACAAGATAGCTTAGCTTTCATCAAAATTAAAAACTTTCTTTTTTAAAAAAAAGATTTTATTTATTCATGAGAGACACAGAGAGAGGCAAGAGACACAGGCAGAGGGAGAAGCAGGCTTCCTGAGGGGATCCTGATGTGGGATTGATCCCAGGACCCAGGGATCAAGACCTGAGCCAAAGGCAGATGCCCAACCACTGAGCCACCCAGGCTCCCCAAAATTATAACTTTCATGCATTAAAGAACACTATCAAAAGTGTAAAAGAGCACCTCACAAAAATGGGAGATAAAATTTGTAAAGTATTTACCAGATGAAGGATTGATGTACAGAATATATAAAGAACTCCCATAACTCAACAACAAAAAACAAACAACCCAATGCAAAAACCGGGCAAAGAACTGGAATACACATTTCTCCAAAGAAGAAACACAAGTAGCCAATAAACACATAGAAGAATTCTCAACATCACGAATCATTAGAGAAATGTAAATCAAAACCACAATGGGACATCATTTCACACCCCTTAGGATGGTTATTATTAAAAACGAAACAAAACAGCTTTTTTACATGAGTCGGTCACCAGAACACAGGTGTCATGAAAACCACTGCTAAACCTAAACCAAAATGGGAAAGAAACAGTCTCCTATCAATATCACCATCACTGGACATGTAGATTCAGGCAAGTCTATCTCTGTTGGCCATCTGATCTATAAATGTAGTGGGACTGACAAAAAAACCACTGAAAATTTTGAGAAGGAGGCTACTGACATGGGAAAGTCTCCTTCAAGTATGTCTGGGTCTTGAAAGCTGAACATGAATATGGTGTCACCATTGATGTTGCCCTATAGAGATTCAAGACCAGCAGGTATTATGTGGCCATTGCTGATGCCCCAGGACATGGAGACTTTGTCAAAACCATGATTACAGGCACATGTCACTCTCGGTGTTCTGTCCTGATTATTGCCGCTGGTGTTGGTGAATTTGAAGCAGGTAGGGGAGACCCATGAGCATGCCCTTCTGGTTTACACATTTGGTGTGAAACGCTTGGTGTTCACAAAATAGATTCCATTAAGCCACCTTATAGCCAGAAGAAATACAAAGAAATTGTTAAGGAAGTCAGGACCTACACTAAGAAAGTTGGCTACAACCCCAACACAGTAGCATTTGTACCAGTTTCTGGTTGGAATGGTGACAACATACTGGAGTCAAGTGCTAATAGGCCTTGGTTCACGGGATGGAAAATCACCCATGAAGGTGGCAATGCCTGTGGAACCACACTGCTTGTAGCTCTGGATTACATCTTGCCACCAACTCATCCAACTGACAAGCCTTTGTCTGCCCCTCCAGGATTCCCACAAAACTGGTGGTATTGGTACTGTCCCTGGGGCCCAGGTGGAGCCTAGTGTTCTCAAACCTGGCATGGTGGTGACCTTTGCTTCAGTCAGTGTTACAACTGAAGTAAACTTAGTAGAAATGCACCAGGAAGCTTTGAGTGAAGCTCTTCCTGGGGACAATGTGAGCTTCAAGGTCAACAATGCATCTGTCAAAAATGTTTGTCATGGCACCAGGGCTGGTGACAGCAAAAATGCCCCACCAATGAAAGAAGCTACCTTCCAACTCAGTTGATTATCCTGAACCATCTTGGCCAAATCAGTGCTGGATATGCACCTGTGCTGTATGGTCATGCAGCTCACATTGCTCGCAAGTTTGCTGAGTAGAAGGAGATTGAGCATTGTTCTGAGAAGAAGCTGGAAGATGGTCACAAGACCTTGAAATCTGGTGATGTTGCCATCATTGATACGGTTCCTAGTGAGCCCATGTATGTTGAGAGCTTCTCTGACTATCCTCCTCTGGGCTGTTTTGCTGTTCATGACATGAGACAAATGGTTGCTGTGGGTGTCATCAAAGCAATGGATAAGAAGCTGGCTGGAGCTGGCAGGGTCACCAAGCCTGCCCAGAAAGCTCAGCAAGGTAATGAAAACTCTCCCCAATACCTGCCACCCCAGTCTTTATCAGTGGTGGAAGAGCAGAGTCAGAGCTGTTTATGCCATTTGGCCATTTAAATTTAATAGTAAAAGATTGGTTAATGGTAACAATGCATCATAAAACTTTTAGAAGAAAAAGGGAATGTTTTGTGGACTCTGTGTGTGTGTGTGTGTGTGTGTGTATGTGTGTTGTGTGTACAGCAATTTTAAGTTCTTAGTTTTTTAATGGAAACAACTTGACCAAAAATCTGTCACAGAATTTTGAGACCCATTAAAACAAAAGTTTAGTGAGAAAAACAAAACAAAGTATAACAAGTAGTGTGTTGGTGAGGTTGTGGAGAAATCAGAACCCTTGTACATTGCTGATGGGAATGCAAAATGATATCACCACTATGAAAAACCATATGGTGGTTTCTAAAAAAATGAAACATTAACCTATAAAGTGATCCAGCAATTCCACTTCTGTGTATATACGCAAAAGAACTGAAGGCAAGGGCATGGACAGATATTTGTACACCCATGTTCATAGCAACAGTATTTACAATAACCAAAAGATGGAAGCAACCCGAAGTCTACTGACTTTGATGAGTGGATAAACAATGTGGTTTGTGTATACAACAGAATATTATTCAACCTTTAGAAAGGAGGAGATTTGAACACATGCTACAATATGGATGATCCTTGAAAACAGATGCTAAGTGAAATAAGCCAGTCACAAAATGACAAATATTCCACAATTTCATTTACATTGTCAAATTCATAGAGACAGAAAGTAGAAGGGTGATTGCCAGGCTGGGCAGTAGGGGAATGGGGAACTAGTGTTTAATGAGTACAGAGCTTCAGTTTGGGAGGATGGAAAGTTCTGGAGAGGGATGGTGGTAATGGCTGCACAACAATGTGACTGTACTTAATGGCCTGAACTGTCTGCTTAAAAATGGTTAGTAAATTTTATGTTACGTACATTTTGCCATAATTTTTTTTAGTTCCAGTATAACATACAGTGTTATACTAGTTTCAGGTGTACAATACTGGGATTCAATAGTTCTCTACGTTACTCAGTTCTCATCATGACAAGTGTACTCTTAATCTCCTTCACCCAACCCCCTACCGACCTCCCCTCTGGCAAATACCAGTTTATTCTCTATACTTATGAGTCTGGCTTTTTTGTTTGTCTCCTTTTTTCTTTGTTCATTTGTTTGTTTGTTTCTTTTTTTAGAGAGAGAGAAGGAGCGCGAGGGAGTGGCAGAGAGAGAGAGAGGAGGAGAATCTTAAACAGGCTCCAGATCTAGTGCAGTCAGTTAAGCATGAGTCACTGAGAGCCTCTCGTTTTGTTTCTTAAATTCCACATATGAATGAAATCATGTAGTATTTTTCTTTCCCTGACTGACTTATTTCACTTAGCATTATACTCTAGATCCATCCATGTTGTTGCAAAGGGCAAGATTTCATTCTTTTTATGGTCGCGTAATATTCCTCTGTGTGTGTGTGTGTGTGTGTGTGTGTGTATCATGTCTTCTTTATCCATTAATTTATCCATGGACACTTGGGCTGCTTCCATATCTTGGCTCTTGTATATAGTGCTGCAATAAGAATATATCTTTTCAAATTAGTGTTTTCATTTTCTTTGGGTAAGTACCCAATAGTGGAATTACTGGAGCATATGGTAGTTCTATTTTTAATTTTTTGAGGCACCTCCATAGTGTTTTCCACAGTGGCTACATCAGTTTGCATTCCCACCAACAGTGCACAATGGTTACTTTTTTTCCACATCCTTGCCAATGTTCTTGTTTCTTGTGTTTTTGATACGAGCCATTCTGACAGATGTGAGGTGATAGCTCATTGTGGTTTTGATTTGCATTTCCCTAATCACTACTGATGTTGACCATGATTTTTTAAAAGAGTAGCATGGGTAAGTTCATCTCTCTAAAAATGCAGACTCTGTCAAAATGTGATTAGCCTTACACATCCTCTGTTCTGAAGCCCCTCTCAACCACACGTCTTCTTCAAATAAGCTCATCATCTCCATTCATCCCCAAACCTTCTCCTCCTGGCGCTTCATCTCAGTCCATGTGCACACATGCTGCCAAGAGCCAGGTGAGAAACCTCACTGTCCTCTTCTCTTCCCTCCTGTAAGCCTGCAGGTCCAACAGGCAAGTCTCTCAAATCCATCCTCCCCTTTCCTCGCCATGGCCCTAGGCACACTTCAGTTCTGGCTTCATGGAAATTTAGCTCACTTTGTCTCACATTGGCAGCTGTAGCAGCCTTCAAGCAGGTCCCACTGCTCATGTCTCATCCAACCTTCCTCTCATCGTGGGGAGTCTTTCTGATGCAGACCACAGTCTGCTCTAACTTGCTCTCAGGTAGGTACTATGCAAAAAAGCACACATTATCTCACCTGCATCCTCAGCAGGTGCATTTCTACTGCCCCATTTACAAAGAGGAAAATGAGGTTTGGAGAGTTCAGCCACTACGTCAAGATCACATAACTGACAAACAGCAAAGCTAAGATTCCCACCAGAGCCACCAAACACCAATTAATAATAACAGCCAGCACTGACTCAGGGCTAGCTCTGCGTATAGCATCGTCTAAGTGCTTTATACCTAAAAACTCATGTAATCCTCACAACAATCCCACAAAACAAGACAATTGTCATCCCCAGTTCACATTTGAGGTGGAGAGAGCTTAGATAACTTGTCCAAATAAAGCTAGCAAAAAGTGAAACCAAGATTCAAACCCAGTCAAGACTGGTCAAGAGCATGACTGTATAGGGCATTCCTCTCCTCCAAAACCTGCATAGTAAACATCACCCTCTGTAGACTGGGACCTAAAGCCCAGCCCCAAATGTTCACATTCAACCTTCCACGCCCATCTAATGCTGTACCTAACAAGACATGGCACCCCAGCACCTCACACTGCTCCTTCATCCTAGGGTGTCGTTTAGAACCTCTTCAACCATATATACTAGGGAAATCTTTACAAAGTTCTATTGACTATCATCCACTATGGATGCCCACCCTGATAGCTGGGACCTGTTTAAAATTTATTCATTTAGGGGGATCTGGGTGGCTCAGTCAGTTAATTATCTACCTTCAGCTTAGGTCGTGATCTCAGAGTTCTGGGATCGAGCCCCATTCCAAGTTCCCTGTTCAGCTGGGAGTCTGCTTCTCCCTCTTCCTCTGCCACTCCACTCCCCGCTGCATGTGCTCTTTCTCTCAAATAAGTAAATAAAATATTTCTTAAACATTCATTCATTCAACCAAATTTATCAAATACTTTCTGTAGCCAGTCTGTATGCCAGGTCCTGGGGACACATTGTAAATGAAACAATGTTTCCATCCTTAAATAGTGCCAAACAAGGGTTATCACTTTGTCCTATTCTTGGGTCCTTGGATTATCATGAACAATTTATGTGTTTATCTCTGTCACAACTTAGTGGGCTCCCAGAGGTCAGGGTGACATCTTATCAAGCTCTGCATCCTCTCCTTGTATTTTAGTAAATAAACTCAGAAAATGTGTTCAGTGAATCAATGTTTGAATGACTCAGTGGGCCCCACTGAATTATAAATCTCATCAAATAAAACCGAGCCTCCCATGATGAGTCATGAACTCGAGGAGTTGAGTGTCTTCATTTGTAGGACTGGCGTCTGCATACTCTGCTAGACTTGCTCTCTCACTGCTAATATTGTTCATTTGCATAGCGGTCAACATTTTATAAAATATTTTCACATCCATTTCCTCATTTGATTCTTCATGGCAGGGAAATATAATCTTTTGCATTGGCTTGAAATTAATTTTCTATATGTCCATAAGCATGTTTTGATTGCTCTTGACTAAGTTGTCAAACCAAAGAAGTCTGCCGAAACTAAACAAAATGTCCCTAGAGTAGTAATCTGGAGAGGCCTGGTTCAGGGAGTCCTGGAACAGGGTCTTCATAAGCTCACTGGGGACACCACCTTTATGGGGCCATTGTCAGTTTCAAGGGAAATAAGGAGACATAGTGAACCTGACATAGGATAAATAATAAAGATGGTAAAGGGTTTTTTTTTTTTTTCTACTAACAATAGCAAAGCAAGAATTAGGTTTTTGAACAGATGCCTTGAGAAGCTGGATTTAAGTGAGTTTCCCGACTCACAGACTGAGTTTGCCTTAAACCCCAAAATGAAGGTCATCCCTGGGCCTCAGTCTTTCTAGAAAGGACAGTTTCTTACAGAATCCCGACCACTCCTCAGGGAGACCCTACCTCAAGCTCTCCACCAAAGTTCCACACTCAAAAGCTCACCCCTTCCTTGTTTTGAGTGGCTCACTTAGAAGTTCCAGTTCAACATTCACATTTGAAAGACTAATGTTTTCCGCTGGTTTGAAATTAATTTGCTGTAATTCACACTAGTGTATTTTGATTGCTTTTGATTAAGTTTAACAAACTAAAGAAGTCTGCTGAAATTAAACATTAAAGTAAACAGTCCCTTTTCTAAGGCTCCTTGTGCATAATTATCAGCCTTGTCATTCTTGCTAAATATATCCATTCTGTGACAGCCCCTATGCCTGGGTAGTGGTAATTAATACAGAATCCCAAAATCAATTCCAAAGAAATCCTCTAAAATCAAGGAAGCTCATTTGCATAACTTCTAAAACGCATGAATGAATTGTTTTGAAACTAGGATGAAAAGAAAGGGGCTTTCACAGGTCAGAGTTTCCAAGTAAAAATAAATAAATAAAGCGGGCTGCATATTTAATATTGGATTTGTTGTAAAGAAAAATAGGTCTTTGGTGGAAAGTGTGAATAAACAGGTAAATGGCTCTTTGGAGCCATCACTTTGCAGAAAGCTTCGCCAAAATTAATGGCTAATAATTAGCCACCCAAGCGACTAACATGTTAAGAAAAGTTCACAGGTAGCTTTGTTACATTGCCGAAAATGATGAAAATTAAAGTTAATATCACTTTCTTAAATGTGGTGAAATAATTTAAACATTTTTATGAGGGAAAAAAAAAGAGACCTCCTCATGCCTCCATTTGTTTGCTTATTTTCATCCAAGGAAATAGAGGGGGAAAAAATACCAGCTTTGGAGTAGAGTGGCCCAGCTGCAAAACTCCACTCCCTTAGGAGCTGAGTGACTCTGGACAAGGATGCAAGCTCCTGGAGCCTGGAGGTCCTCACTGAAGAATAGGGGCAACCCAACTCTATCCCTAGCTTCCTCTGAGGGGTGCCAGGGAGACAGTAATGCCCTCTTTGTGGTGCATAGCTCCTCCAACTACAGCTCTTTTCCGTACACATCAATTATTAATGATAATAATAAGAAGAATATTTATCAAGAGCTTATCAGACCCCATGCTAAGCACTTTTCTTGCATTCTCATTTTTAATCCTCACAACAACCCTATGAGAAAGTTGCTATTAGTATCATCTTTTTCTAAAAGTTTAAACAAATTTTCTAATGAGAAAACCAAGGCTTGGAAAGGGCAGCCAACTCCGTGGCAAAGCTGGTTTCTGCACACGAGGACTGTGTATTTAACCACTGCATTATGGAATAGCCCTGGGGGAGGGGCCGCCAACCTAATGTGCATGGAGGCAATATAATGTCTGAAAATATATATGCAAAACTATTTGTGTATGTGCATTTTGCAGAGGAGTGTCCGATATATTTATCTGATCCTCGAAGGAGTCCTTGACACCCAAAATGTTAAAGGGCCCTGTGCTAGATGTTTGAAATTGAACCAGACCAGTAACTAACCTAAGACTGTTTTGCTATTTGTTTTTTGTTTTTGTTTTTGTTTTTGTTTTTCTTTGCTTTGCTATTTGAAGTGCAGTCCAGTATCAGCATCACATGGGAATTTGTGAGAAAATGCATTATCTTTGGCCCCATTCCAGACACACTGAATCAGAAGTAGGGTCTTAGCAAGATCCCCGGCAGATTGCCGTCTCTAATACTGCCTGGGGGAGCAAGGAAGGCTATCTGAAGCAGGTGACACATGAAATTAGCTCTAAGTGATGAGAAAGAATCAGCCAAGGGACAAGGGAGGTAGGTAAAAATGCACAAGCAAAGGTGTGAGGAATTCAATCACAGGAGATGATCCAGGAGTTCCAAGCAGGATAAATTGCTGGTATGTGTGGTGTGAGGCCTGGGGTTCCAGAAGGACCAAGTGAATAGGATGGGTCAGGCCATGCTAATATATACTTGGGATGTATGCAGATGAGAGGGGAAACACTAGAATGGCTGCTGAAGCAAAATCCGGAGGTGGTCAGATACACATTTTAGAAAATCACTCAGACCACAGAGCAGAGGCTGGACATGTCCGACCCTACAGGCATTACTAAGAAGAATCAGCCTACCACCCTCATCATTCTTCCAATCCTCGTTCCCTCACCCACCCCAAACCAAACTTATCCATATCATGCCCTGCTTCTGCTCCCCAAACCTGTGACCTGAGTCCTTCAGCACTGTGACTACACAGGTAACTAAGACCGCAATTGATAGGACCAGGTCTCTGAGATCAGGCCTGTGACCACCAATCCCCAGTTGCAGAGGGGTCCTGGGTAAGAACTTAGCGATGGTTCACGGCAGCAAGAAATAATAATGAGATTAGGTCTGTGTTCTTTTTTTTTTAATTTTTATTTATTTATGATAGTCACACAGAGAGAGAGAGAGGGGGGCAGAGACAGAGGCAGAGAGAGAAGCAGGCTCCATGCACCGGGAGCCCGACGTGGGATTCGATCCCACGTCTCCAGGATCGCGCCCTGGGCCAAAGGCAGACACCAAACCACTGCACCACCCAGGGATCCCTCTCTTTTTTTTTTTTTAATTCAATTTGCCAATATATAGTATAACACCCAGTCCTCGTCCCATCGAGTGCCCTCCTTAGTGCCTGTCACCCAGTCACCCCATCGCCCCACCTTCCTCCCTTCTGCAACCCTTTGTTTGTTTCCCAGAGTCTCTCATGGTTTGTCCTCTTCTCTAATTTTTCCCCTCTCAGTTTCCCTCCTTTCCTTTATGGTCCCTTTCACTATTTCATATATTCCACACATGAATGAAACCATATGATGATTGCCCTTCTCCAATTGTAAGTCCATGTTCTGTTTGGTCAGGAGCACCTGACCTTCCACGGGACCCTAAGGTATCAAAGTGCAAGATGGACCATATACTGTTCTTAGAGGTCTGTCAGAGTGCAAGGAAATTGGGACAGAAATTCTGTTGCAATGTATTTGGCCAGGAAACAGGTTCTGTGAACTGGAGATGAAGGAGGAGAACCATGCGCTGGTGAGCCCCCCACCCACCAGAGACTGCAGCCAGAGAGGTGGGGTCTTCATAGACCATTTTTCCTTCCCTTCTCAGCCTCTTCCCTGAGTCCCTTCATACTCATGCCCATTAAACAAACATTTATTATGCACCTCCCATATGCTTAGAAGTAGAGAACAGAGAGAAATAGTGAAGTAAGTGGGAGTTCCCTGCCCCAAGGAGCTTGAGTTCACATGGAGGAAAGAGGCAGGTACACAAAAAAGATAGTAGAGCATGCCCGGCCCCCCACCCCGAAGATTCTGCACACAAGTATCTTTGCCTACCAGCTCCCCTGAGCTGCCTTTGAGGCTGACCTCAAGGTTCATATGTTCATCTGCTCTGCCGCCAAAATGGGAAAGGTTCAGCATGAGGTTGGCTCTGCGTCACTGTGAGATCGGCACCCAAGCTCCCCGTGGACCCAGCACTGTGTCCTGGTCTTCCCTCTAATTCACAGAAAGGTGCCCTGCAGGCTAGTGGCAGCCTTTTCACATAAGATCCAGGGCCTCCTTAAAGGCCAGTTCAGGACTCTGCTTGGAGAATGATGAAGAGGGATTTTCATTCATTTTGGGTTTTTTGTGTTTTTTTATAATAAATTTATTTTTATTGGTGTTCAATTTGCCAACATACAGAATAACACCCAGTGCTCATCCCATCAAGTGCCCCCCTCAGTGCCCGTCACCTAGTCACCCCCACCCCCCGCCCTCCTCCCCTTCCACCACCCCTAGTTCGTTTCCCAGAGTTAGGAGTCTTTATGTTCTGTCTCCCTTTCTGATATTTCCCACACATTTTTTCTCCCTTCCCTTATATTCCCTTTCACTATTATTTATATTCCCCAAATGAATGAGAACATACACTGTTTGTCCTTCTCCAATTGACTTACTTCACTCAGCATAATACCCTCCAGTTCGGAGTACCTGATGTGGCCCATGCACTGTGCTGGGTGCTGGGCAGGTACCACCCAAGTTCATTTTCACAGCAGCCCAGGTGCTGGGTTTTATCTCTATTTGTAGGTTCAGAGAAATTGTGAGAGGCTGAGGGGTTCAGCTGGGGCCAAGTCTGGTTCCATCCTGCTCACAGTCCCACTGCCTTCCTCCACCCCGGCTGGACCAGTGTCCCTGGGGTGCCAGTTCCCAGCTCCCCTCCAGCTACCATTTCCTATTCCCTCTTTCACAGTAAACACTGAACAAGAGAGTAAAATCAATGAGAAATAATAAGCATTTAAAAAGCGACTCCATAAAAGACAACCTTAAAAGCAGTAAAAACAAAAGCATGCCTTTTAAAAAACAATTGGGTAAACTCAGCACGGGGGGGGGGGGGGGGGGGGGGGGGGGGGGGGGGGGGGGGCAGCTGAGAAGATTAATCTGAATTTTTAAATCTTAAATAATAAAACCATGTGGAGAGGTAAATCAGAGGCCCAGTGCAGGAAGCATGAATTTTATTTTATTTTTATTTAAATTCAGCTAGCCAACATATAGAACATCATTAGTTTCAGAAGTAGAGTTCAGTAATTCATCAGTTGCATTTAACACCCAGTGCTCATCACATCACATGCCCTCCTTAATGCCCATCACCCAATTACCCCATCCCCCCAACCACCTCTCCTCCATCAACCCTCAGTTTGTTTCCTAGACTGAAGAGTCTCTCATGGTTTGTCTCCCTCCCTGAGGACTTCCCATTCAGTTTTCCCTCCCTTCCCTTATGATTCTCTGCACTGTTTCTTATGTCCCAAATATGAGTGAAACCATATGATAATTGTATTTTTCTGATTGACTTATTTCACTCAGCATAATACTCTCCAGTTCTATCCACATCAATGTAAATGGTAAGTATTCATCTTTTTGATGGCCGAGTAGTATTCCAGTGTGTGTGTGTGTGTGTGTGTGTGTGTGTGTGTGTGTGTGTGTGGACACATACCATGTCTTCTTTATCTATTCATCTGTCAATGATTAGCTCGGCTCTTTCCACAGTTTGCCTATTATGGACATTGTGCTATGAACACTGAGGTGCAGGTGCCCCTTCAGATCATTACATTTGTATCTTTGGGGTAAATACAAGGCAACTGAGGGATAAGGGGGTAGTTCTAGATTTAACTTTTAGAGGAACCTCCATACTGTTTTCCAGAGTGGTTGTACCAGCTTGCCTTCCCACCAACAGTGTAAGAGGGTTCCCTTTTTTTCTCATCCTGGCCAATATTTGTTGTTTCCTAACTTGTTAATTTTAGCCATTCTGACTGGTGTGAGGTGATATCTCATTGTGGTTTTGATTTGTATTTCCCTTATGACAAATGATGTTGAACATTTTTTCATGTGTCTGTTGGCCATTTGTATGTCTTCTTTGGAGAAATGTCTGTTCATGTCTTCTGCCCATTTCTTGACTAGATTATTTGTTTTTTGGGTGTTGAGTTTGATAAGTTCTTTATAGATCCTTGATACTAGTCCTTTATCTGATATGTCATTTGTGAAAATCTTCTCCCATTCCATAAGTTGCTTTTTAGTTTTAGGAAGCACACATCTTAAAATATGGGGGAGAATTTCAAGGTTGGACTCCAGTCCCCATGCTCCCCTCACCCTGATGGGCAAAATCAGCACTCATTGCAGTGGTACAGGAAGGTTTCTTGGAAGAGATGGCATTTTGAATGAACTTTGAAGTTAGGCAGTCTTCCCAGAAGAGAACTGAAAAAACAAAGTCATACACACAAGAGATGATGCAAAATTTTGGAGGGACTGGCTGGCCATCAGCCTGACTAGACAAGTTGTTACACTAGGGGAGTGGTGATGCAGAAGGACCCAGAGTTGGTTGGAGACCAACAATGGGGAACCCTAAGCCCACTCCAGGAGTGTGGACCAAAGGTGGCTCTTCCCCGTGGAACAAGGAGAGAGCCTAAAGCATCCCTCCAAAAACTTCAAGGTCACCTGTGGCTCTGTCCCAGCCAGTGGGAGGGCTGAAGGGTAGTGTCACTGACTCAAGGTCATAAACCACATAAGAGATCCAGACAGATCCAGGGCCCAAGGGAGCTGAGTCCTTTGCTGATAAGGACTTGGCAGAGTTTTGTTTCCTGGAGTGACTGCGTGTCAGGAGATGTAGACTCCTTTACACAACAGCAATTCTTCCTGGCAGGATGTGAGAAGTCTGGTAGGGGTGCTGACCAGGGGTGGGCCTGAGAGGTCAGCTCCACCATGGCATTAGAGTTAGGGAGGTGTGGAGTGGAAAGGGCACAAAGGAGTGATAATGGAATGGAGACATTAGGGGAAGATGTCCCCCATAACTTGGGTGTCAGGCAAGTCAAGGTCCTGCTGATTATGTGCAGGCTCTGGCTCCAGCCATCATGGCTCCCCTCCTCCTCCCATGCCCACATACATCTTCTCTTCTCTTCTATCCCCAACACACACATGCACACAAGCAACACACTTGTCCATATGCTCACAGACTCCCACGTCTGTCTGTGACATTCACACACTTGCCTTCCCACATGAGGATTCACATTCACATACATTCTTACACACAAGCATAATCCTTTAAGCTTCAGCCAGATGACTAATGTTTTCAACAACCTCAGTAAAATTAATAAAATAAGACATTGCAGTGAATTTTATCCAATGCTATGTTTATTCAATTTAAAGAACTCCACATCATTCTGAGATTATGTCCCTTATCTCCTCTTTGGTTTGGGGCAAGGGGATGTTAAAACATCCTTTCTTTTAGGAAAAGATGGTGATAATAGATGGTAGCATTTTTTTTCTTCATATCCTTTCTTAGCAAAACACAAAGCGGGTGATCCTATATTGATTTCTAACTATTATTTATTTATTCTGGCCTGTGAACTCCAAAGCCAGGAAGTAGATGCCTTAGGCTGAAAACATAGGTTCTGGAACATGTCAAGCCTCTCCTGCCCCTAGCATCCTAAGCTGGAAATACCTTTCTTCATTGTTTCCCTGATCCCTTCCAACTGCTCACTCCCCCATAGCCCACCCCTGAAAGCATCAAGAGCCCTAGTACAGCACTGTGCCCTGTTCTAGGGCTTTGTACCTTGGGAGCACCCTACTTGAAGTACCACTGCTTAAAGGGTAGGTTTCATGGAGTGTTTTCATGTTAGGACAGTCATGGATGACAAAAAGTTCTGATTGCAAAGGACTTCATATTCCCCAATGATGGAGCTGGTTTCTTGGCAGTCTGACCTCGGTGTTTTGCTAAATCCAATCTCTCTTCCTCTGTGCATAGTAGATCCCTTAATGGTACCTTGAGCAGATTCTCTAACTCTCTGATTGATTTTGGTTATTAAAAAGCTCAGTCCACCTTACATTTGATCTTCATCCATTTAAGGCTTTTCTTCTTCTCAGCCCTGTAGCCTTCAAGCTACAGGACTGGAAGGAGTCAGAAGATAAGGTTTGGTCTTTTGTGTCTTCCTGCTCCTCTCCCTGGAGTCCTGGATAGAGGTGTGAAGACCCCCCAAGAACACCTCCTCTTCCCTCTTCTTGAGTGTTAGAGGAGGGAAGCAGAATGAGACAGGTTGTGTCATTTTAACTGGCTGCATTCCAGTGGCATAGAAGTCTTGTGAACTAAATGTGTCTCCCAAAATGTGTATGTTGAAACCTTAAGCCCCCAATGCAACTGTATTCAGAGATAGAAACTTTAAGGAGGTAATTAAGGTTAAATGAGGTCAAATGCATGGGGCCCTAATCCTATAGCACTGGTAGGCTAATAAGAAGGAAGAGACCCCAGAACTCTCTCTTTTCATGTACACAGAGAAAAGGCCATGTGAGGACACAGAAAGAAGGTGGCTGTCTGCAAGCCAGGACACCGTAACTAGAAATCACATCGCCAGGGGCACCTGGGTGGCTCAGTCAGTTAAGTGTCTGCCTTCAGTTCAGGTCATGATCCCAGGGATTGAGCCCCACATGGGGTTCCCTGCTCAGTGGGGAGCCTGATTTTCCCTCTCCCTCTGCTGCTCCTCCTGCTTGTGCTCTCTCACGTTCTCTGTCAAATAAATAAATAAAATCAAGAAAGAAAGAGAGAAAGAAAGAAAGAAAGAAAAAGAAAGAAAGAAAGAAAGAAAGAAAGAAAGAAAGAAAGAAAGAAAAAAGAAAAGGAAGGAAGGAAGAAAGAGCAAGAAGAAAAAGAAGGAATGAAGGAATGAAGAGAAAGAAGAATGAAAGAAAGAAAGAAAGAAAGAAAGAAAGAAAGAAAGAAAGAAAATCACACTAACACATTGATCTTAGACTTCTCGTCTTCCAAACTGTGAGAATAAATGCTGTTTAAACACTTCCTCTGTGAAGCATGTGGGTGGCTCAGTGGGTTAACTGTCCAACTCTTGATTTTGGCTCATGTCACGATCTCAGGGATGTGAGATCAAGTCCCACTTTGGGCTCTGTGCTCAATGGGGAGTCTGCTTGAGATTCTCTCTCTCCCTCTCCTCTCCCTCTGCTCCTCCCCCTTGCTCATGTCTATAAATAAATAAATAAATAATAAATAAAATCTTTTTTAAAAATTAAGTAAAACACCCCATTTGTGCTCTCTTGTGGCAGCCTGAGCAGTCTAAGGCAGAGTTATTCCACGTCTCTCTCAACCCCACCTGGCTCCACGGGCTGCCAGTAGCCTCTGCCTGAGCACATGGTTACTTTAAGGCATTTCATGCCAGGGGAGTCCCTATGGGTCAATACCTGATGCACCAGGGTTAGAGAAAACGGTACGGCATCACACGGCATAGATTAAGGAATGGGCTTCACTGGCAAAAGAAAAACTTACAAGGCTGAGTCAGCAAGAAGGGAGAAGGCACAGATCCCCATGCCCTCAATGCCTCACAGACAGGTGCCCAGCCACTCTGCTGGACATGCGAGTGTGGTCACCACTGCAGTGGGCACTACTATCCCAACTGCCTTCCCTCTGCATAGGGTAGATGTGGAGTAACATGGCCAGTTGTGGAAGAGTTAGATCACCTTGGCGTCAGGTAGACTGAATTCCGGGTGGCACCTGTAAGGCACTACTTACAGGACTGACAAGGGAGTGAGACCTCAATACCTGGCTAGTTCCTGGAATCTCTTCCCCATCAATTCTGCTCTGTGTGCTGGATTCACGTGGCCCTCCACCGCTGATAACAGAGGAAGGCAAGCCTGCCTCTCCTTGGCTGTCCGGGTAGGCATATCCTCACTGAGGTCCAGCCTACCTCCCTACCCTGCAGGATCCTTCACACTGACCCTGAGCAGATCAGCTCCCATCTCTAATGTCCAGGCAGCTCACCTATTTCTTCTCTCCCTACTACTACCCACAGTATGCTCCAGCCAATCTCCCACTGCAAGAGACCCCAGATAAGAAGTAGGCACTAGGGTTGCTCCCCCCATACCCACTCTTGACACATAAAATACATGCCAGCTGCCCCTTGAGCTCCCCTTTGCCTCACACACCAGTCCAGGGAGAACCCAGCTGGGGAAAGAGCTTGTACATACCTCAATTTCTATGAGTGAATATCTTACCCCTCATCATTACCTTTGGAAAGGGATGCCCTCCCAGCCAGACAAAAAGAAAGGAGAAGCCTCAGAACTTCTCACAGATGAATGAGTCACGACTCCCCCAATCCCTCTACTTATCTCATGAAGGGAATGGGTAGAGACGGAGGCCATGACTGGGGCTGGCAGGGCCAGTTCTGTTACCTCTGTGTAGTCCCTGGAAGGAATGTCTGGACAGACCTGGGCTCGAGCCACCAATTCTGAGCAACAATAGGAGTCCCATAAGACATGCTGTTACATGGAGCTGTGACAGGAAGATAGACTTCCCTGACCACTGGGCTCCCCCTGACATCCCCAGGAGCCTGGATCAAACTGCACAGAACCTCTGGAACGCATTCTTCATCCTTCCATCTGCCATGGTTGGACATGGTCCCCCCTGCTAGGCAGACCCTAGCCCCAGGGTGACTGACCACAATAGAAATACCTGTGTGTTAGGGACCAAATTGTGTCCCTCCAAAATTCATATGTTGGAGTCATAACCTCCTGTACCTCGGAATATGACTATATTTGGAAACAGGGTTTTAAAGAAGTAATTAAGTTAAAAAGAGGTTGGTAGGGTGGGCCTTAATCCAACCTGACTGGTGACTTTGTAAGAATTAGAGATTAGGGCACAGACACACACAGAGCATATGAGGACACAGAGAGAAGACAGTCATCTGCAAGCCAAGGAAAGAGGCCTCAGAGGAAGCCAACCCTGCCCACACTTTGGTATTAGACTTCTAGCCTCCAGAACTGTGAGAAAATAACTTCTGTTGTTTAAACCACTTAGTCTGTGATACTTTGTTAACTTAGCCTTGGCTGACTAGCACACCGTGCTTCCTGTCCTTTACCTCACTTGAACCTCACTAGAGCTTTTTGAGTAGTGCAGCAGAGGTCATTGCTTGCTCTCATCCTAAAGTGGAGGAAACTGAGGCTCAAAGCAGATAAGTGACCTGAGAGGACACTGGGACCCCCAGAATCCCCGTCAGGGCTCCTTCCTTGTCACCATGCTTCCTCCCTGTCTGCTCACCCTGGCACAGCATTTCTTCTGCACCATGAGGGTTCAGCTGCTTCCCCAGCACTTGCCAGGCCTTGTGGGGAGGCTGGGGGATTATCTTACTCCAGTCACATCCCACGTCCCCCTCCTTGCACCATCTCCTTGGGCCTCCTACCCTTCATGTCACCCAGGCAGCTCAGGGCCACTTGGACTCAGGCACTCAGTCCTGGTGCCATCTTTTCCATGGACACGTACATCCACCCCTGCCTGCAGAATAAGCCTGCACATGGCTGGGTTGGCAGCTGAACTGAAGTTAATAACAGGCTGAGGTGCATCCCACTGAGTAGCGTGGGCTAACAGTTTGGTTAGGGGATGGGGGCGGTGGAAATGTTCAGTTAGTGAAAGAGATACCTGTGCACCACCCCTGGGCTTTGGAAAGGAGAGCAGGAAGGAGGTCCTAGAAGCAAAAAGGAAGCTGGAAAAATTGAACCAAAAAGGAAAGAAGAGAGAGAGAGGCGTGAAAGAGAATGAAGGAATGAGGCTGTTACTGGTGAGACTGCTCCCAGGGCCAGTGCAAGCAGACTTCCACTCCTCACCCCAGCTTTAGATCTGTGAAATGCAAAGAGCCTTCTGGACTTAGAAGTTGTAAACTACCAGAGTGGGGCTGCACTCTGTATCTGTCCTGCCTTCCTTCCTCTTGGTATCCCTTCCTGTCCCTAAGCATCATGTCTCCACCTCACTTTTTCACATCCTTACCACTCCCTACAGCCCCCACCACTTCTCTCTGCAGAACAAATCCACATTTTCTCCTATTGATTTGCTCTCTCTGAGTGTAAAGCATGTGGAACAAGCCCTGTGCACAATGTTCTTTCTGTTGGGCGGCTGTGCGGCTTGATGAATGTGTGAGGTGGACGCAGGCTGCTGGCTGACCCTTGACAGCAGCGCATGCATATCTTCACTGTGATGCAGGCAGTTACACTCAATGGAGTATTTACGTGGGTTGAGGCTATTTACAGACACGTGCATCCACAAGCTGTAGTTACAGCGGCCTTGGCCCTTTGATCTGTCATCCATGGGGACTTCACAGAAATTAAAACACCCATTCTCAAAACATTCTGATAGGAAGTTTTCCTTGTTTTTCTGAGCAGAGAATACTCAGAGGCACAATATTGCTCGCTACTACTTGTTAAGTATCTATTATGTGCCTGGGCTTCACGTATGTACCTTATGTCTGGTCTTTCTAACAAACTGAATGGAAGCTAATGTTCCTACTTTGCAAATGAAGAAACTGAGGTTCCATTAGATTATGGAACTATTCACAAGTCCAACAAAAAGTTGGTGGTGGATCCAAAGACAAAGGCTGTGCCCTTTCTGATATGTCACAGGAGAGCCTTCATATGGCCTTCAACAGACAACATAGCCACAGCCAGCTTGGTCTGTTCATCACCATAAAGTCAAACTTTCTTGGTCTTCATACATCTTTGTATTCTCAAAACCCAGAACATTTTTTCTAGGCAGAAAAGGGACTCAATAAATGGTTATGGGTAATGAGAAAGTCATACAGACAAACAAAATCTTGATTAGCCAGACTCCTGCCAATGTGAATACTCAAGTAACTAAAACAAAATCATTGAGCTTCTATTTTAAGTGACACAAGCAAATCACAGCAAAACAGACTTGTGTCTGACTCCTATTTTGAGGATTCCCCTTCAGTTCAGGTCAGTGAACTAGGCAGCCAGTGGTTGGGTTGAGGAACACATGTGTCCTTGCAGTGGGGTCAATGTCCTGCCCCCACAGTCTTATGGACCATCTACTATCTCACTCAGAGAGACGTGATAAACACAAGTTTGACCCCAAGGCCCAAGAAAACTCCTAACATTCAATGAAATGAGACACAATGAGGGCTTACTATGTTCTGGGCATTGCATTAGGCATTGAATACAGTCTGGAATTACAATAATGGTCCAAATATGTACACTACATTATAGTAACTGAAGCAGAGAATAGTCAGAGACTACAAGAAAACTTTCAATAGTCAGGGTAGAAAAGTGCAGTCTATTGAGTTGACTCTCAGTTAACTTGACAATTCAACTACCCAAGCTAACCAGTCTCAGTTAATCAAGGTTACAACGCAATTGGGATTGCCTCTACAGATTCCTTATACTCTGATGACAAACATGTTCCATAAATATGTCCTTCCTGGATATGAAACAGAAGTGTAGCTTTCAGTTCTCATCAGCTTCACCCCCTCACCCCCAGCTGCTTGTGCCAGCAGCTCCTTTAATCCCCAGTATACCTCTTTCTGAATATATTTCACTGAGGAGGGCAGTGAAGTTTGACCTTGGCCTTCTGCTTACTTACTTTATGATGCTGGGAAAGTTGACTTATCCTTCAGAGCCTCAGTTTCCTCATTTCTGTAGCAGGACAACTACACCAACTTCCTGGAGTTGCTTATTTACTCATGTATATCATCACCTTACTGTACATAAGTTTTAAGGAAGCTTATGTTTAAGGAAGTTTAGGGAACCTTAGGGTAACAAAGGAAAGGTTGAAGCTGACAGCAAAAAGGAACACGAATTAAGGTAGGGATAGAGCAGAAGCCAGAAAGGAGGCTGGAAATGTGAAGATGACAAAGATTTAGGATGTAGCCACACTAATGGCCCCAAACATTATAGAAGCTAATGTGGAAAGGGAAGTCTGACCATTCATATAATTCACAGGGTTTCTAAGAGAGACATCAGGTGACCAGAAATAGAGTTGTACTTGGTGCTGAGATCAGAGAAAAATTTCTCCATGGACACTTCTTAAGGAATCCTGACATGATGCAATAAATAACACCTTTGTGGTAAACACCACTGAGATTTATTTTCAACCACTCTCCATATGGACTGGGAGCATCCCACCAAAGACTCATTCAGTGGAGCCAGGAGGATTTGAAGGAGGGGACACAGGAAGGACAGAATAATGAGGTCTTGGTGCTTAACTCTAGTGGTATGACTTTACCTGGGATAGACTTTAAGCTATTGAGACTTAAGACTTCAGGTTATCACTTGAACAATCTTGTTATACATTGTTCCTCTTAACAGAGTTTTTCAAAGTCAGCATTGAGAGATGATGAGCTTAGGCTGCTCATTCTGAAAAGCACCTGTGGTACAGCTACTCTGGGCTGCCATTTCAAATCCAATGCAAACTTCACGAGCAGCAGAGCCAAGGGTGATATCTCCTTGTGGGAGCTGAGCTGAGAAGCCCCTGAAAGAGAATGGCTGAGGAGAAGCCCTCTTACTGGAGAGACCAACAAGCAGGCATTGCTTCTACTATAAATTCTTTTTAGTAGAGTCCTGACTCAATCACAATGCACAGATAGATGGGTGAGCAAGGCCACCCCATGGAGAATGGCCATAAAAATTTTAGCCTGGACTTTTTTTAAGTGGGTATGAAAAAAAGCAAAATTTATGAGCTTTCATTACAATCCATTACATATGCCCAACTACTCTCAGAAATCTACGTGTAATCCACTGGGAAAAAGACAGTCTCTTCAATAAATGGTGCTGGGAAAATTGGACATCCACATGCAGAAGAATGAAACTAGACCACTCTCTTGCACCATACACAAAGATAAACTCAAAATGGATGAAAGATTTTAATGTGAGACAAGATTCCATCAAAATCCTAGAGGAGAACAAAGGCAACACCCTTTTTGAACTCAGCCACAGTAACTTCTTGCAAGATTCATCCATGAAGGCAAGAGAAACAAAAGCAAAAATGAACTATTGGGACTTCATCAAGAGAAGAAGCTTTTGCACAGCAAAGGATACAGTCAACAAAACTCAAAGACAACCTACAGAATGGGAGAAGATATTTGCAAATGACCTATCAGATAAAAGGCTAATTTCCAAGATCTATAAAGAACTTATTAAACTCAACAGCAAAGAAACAAACAATCCAATCATGAAATGGGCAAAAGACATGAAGAGAAATCTCACAGAGGAAGACATAGACATGACCAACAAGCACATGAGGAAATGCTCCGCATCACTGGCCATCAGGGAAATACAAATCAAAGCCACAATGAGATACCACCTCACACCAGTGAAAATGGAGAAAATTAACAAAGCAGGAAACCACAAATGTTGGAGAGGATGTGGAGAAAGGGGAGCCCTCCTGCACTGTTGGCGGGAATGTGAACTGGTGCAGCCACTCTGGAAAACTGTGTGCAGGTTCCTCAAAGAGTTAAAAATAGATCTGCCCTACGACCTAGCAATTGCACTGTTGGGGATTTACCCCAAAGATTCAGATGCAGTGAAACGCCAGGACACCTGCACCCCGATGTTTCTAGCAGCAATGTCCATAATAGCCAAACTGTGGAAGGAGCCTCAGTGTCCATCAAAAGATGAATGGATAAAGAAGATGTGGTCTATGTGTACAATGGAATATTGCTCAGCCATTAGAAACAACAAATACCCACCATTTGCTTCGATGTGGATGGAACTGGAGGGTATTATGCTGAGTAAAATAATCGGAGAAGGACAAACATTATATGGTCTCATTCATTTGGGGAATATAAAAAATAGTGAAAGGGAATAAAGGGGAAAGGAGAAAAAATGAGTGGGAAATATCAGAAAGGGAGACAGAACATGAGAGACTCCTAACTCTGGCAACGAACTAGGGGTGGTGGAAGGGGAGGTGGGCATGGGGTGGGGGTGACTGGGTGACGGGCACTGAGGGGGGCACTTGACAGGATGAGCACTGGGTGTTATTCTATATGTTGCCAAATTGTACACCAATAAAAAATAAATTTATAAAAGAAAAGAAAGAAATCTATGTGTATTAAGTTATCTAAGTTCACTAAAGAGGTAGGCCCTGTTCACAGATGAAGATGAGACCCAGGGTCACACAACTAATAAGTGGCAAAGCCTAGATTTGGACTCAGGCAGTTGGAGCCAAATTCCACACTCCCAACCATGCACAATTTTTGTTTGTAAAGCAATTAAAGTGGGTATTTTGAAATATCTACCAAATTTGGTAGCATTGCTTCTGTGATCATTGCTCTGGAGGTTTCCTTCAGGCACTAGGCATTAGCCCCCCTTGTCTGTTCAGGCCACTCCTAGCTCAAGGCAGTGAAAATTACAATCTAAATATAAAACAATGTATGCCTTTGCTTTTACCATAGTAGGGGTTTTTGTGTCCTTTTAGCCAGAAGGTGATATCCATTAAGAAACAAATTGAAATGATGGGGTTCAGAACACTTCCCTGACTTTACTGATCCATCTACTGATTCTGACTGCTATTATAAAATTGTATCACCAAGCATGTATGAGTATCAATAACTGTGGGTCTTTGTTGAGGTCATATGTTGGCTCATCATCAGTGTGAAAGCTAGGAAAGAGTCCACAAACACCACACATGATCTAATATTGTTCCTGGTGGACTTCAACACCAAATGGTAATTGGTTAAAAACATGGTCTGCGGCTGAAAAGTCTTATTTAAATTCCTGTCTGCTTCTCACATAAAACATTCTTCTGAAAACCCTAGGCTTCAGTTAGTTCATCAAGCAAACATTTTCCATAGAATGTCCTCAGATTAATAAGTCTATATTTGGGAGACAGGTGTCTCTTTTTAAAGATGGGATAAACTATCATCTTTGTCCAGCTAATCAACTGATGTTCACAGAGTTGACAAAGTAAGCAAGTTACTAGGACTGGGGACCCTCTACTCAGTGAGTTCATTAATGGCTCTAGGCACAAATGATCTTCCTCTGGTGTGCTGTTCTGCTAGTTTTACACAGTGTAAGGAGTCTGAAAACATTGGGGCTTTTAGAGCTGGAAAAGTAAGCCACCATAAGCTCAACTGGAATCTAGGAACCCATCTTCTTAATCCCCAGGCTTTGCCTCAGGTAATTGTCCTGAAATATGTTTTTATTATCAGATCTATCAGCCACATTCAGGTCATCTCACAGAGTTTTATTACAACTAAGTGTTTTCCAAGCAAAGTAAAATTTATAACAGACTTTAAATTTGAAAAGGACCCAGTTAGACACTCTGACTTTTTTGTTTGCACAAGTCTTCACCAATCCAGCTACTTGTGTGTGTGTGTGTGTGTGTGTGTGTGTGTGTGTGTTTGTGTTTGAAGTTGTGCTTTGTTTTGTTTTTGACCATTAACTAATCCTTGTCCAACAAGGCACCAGTAAGGCCAACTTTTTGCTGGAACACATGACAACTAAACCAAATTTTAAGTTTTTTACACTCCGTGAGTAAGTGAGACTTTGACCTCAAGGTCTTATAGATAAAATATGTTGCATTTGAAACATTTGAAAGCTCTTCTGACTATTCAATCATTTTTAGCTCCCTAAATTTCCCAGTATAAAAATATAGACCTGGTGAGTTCTGGAACAGTCATGTCCAGGTTTGAACAAGAGGGGCTTATTCTCTTTCCACCTGATCCAGATTATCCATACTTTGGGTGTTATTAACCCAAGGTGGACTGACTTCAACAGAGTCAATAATGCTAGAGGATGCAGAATAAAGAAAGAGATGCTGCTAAAATAGCCCCCAAATATATTCCACAAGCTACCATTTGATTCCATGGGCTCTATTCATAAATGAGTTTGTTGGGAACTTTCACTTTTAATTGGTACAACTGTCTCTAAAGATTTGTCACACAAAGGAGTAATCAATCCATCCCCTAGTGGCCCCTGGCGGAGCCCAAGAAGAGTTGCTGCCAATCTGGGTTCTCAAGACCCCCAAAACAACCAGTCCAAGAGAAGTATATATATAAATAAAGTTCAAAATATCATTTTTACAAGACCATGTGTCCAAACATGCCATGAATGCCCTGGCAGGGGAATCTGAGTGTTAAGACAAATCACATCCAGTTTGCCAGGGAACAAGATCAACTCTAGAAGAAAAATAGCCCTGTCATGTGAGCCAGGTGATCTGACAGCAGTTCCCTTGAGTTTGACAGAGATAAGAGTGGCCAGTCCACTTTTACTTCTGCCAAAGTAATGTTTTCTCTGATGGCTGGAGAGATAAAAACCATAAACATGAGCAGGTGAATTCGTAAAATCCAGGTTCTTTTCAAACAGAATATTTATCAAAAAAAATTCAAAATAGGAAAAAAACCTCCAAGCTATTATCTTTGGGGCTCCAAATGGCCACATTCCCAGAAGGGAACTGTAGTCATTGTGGAGGTCACCCCAGGATGTATACCAGGTGTAAAAAATGCTGGCATTGGTTTTTCAGATTGGCTGGGTACTTTCCAAGGTATCTTCTTTCTATGAGCCAACAGACCTCCTGTTTGGCAGGCAAGATCATCCCAGTCAAAAATGAGGGGGGTTCTCTCAGGTTGAGATCACCCTGGAAGCATTAACTGGGGAAGTAAACAAAGGACAAACTCACAGGCTATTACCAGGAAGAGAGGAATCAGAGATCTTGCTAGAAGAGTGGAGGGATAGTAGTGAGACCATCCCTCAACTGAGTGAGCTAGAGAAGACATCGTGTGTTTGTGTTTGATGACAGCTAAGAGGAGGGTAATCCCACAAACTGGAAACAAACCACAACAGGAGAGAGATGTCCCAGTAGCGAATTTCATGGCATTTGGAAAATGATTTATGCAGACCGGAGCTAACGGTGGATTGAGTTACCTTCCAAGGACTCTGTTGTCCATTGGTAGGTGAAGCCAAAGATTCCTAGAATTCACCCTCAGAACTAATCTCATGTTTCAAGGACACAAACCTCTGTGCCCTTGATTTAACTGAGGGAGAGCACTTTCTCCTTTAAGCTGCCTGGGGGCATCTAACCTATGTTTATAGCCCCAGTTAGGGTGACCTTGGTAAAAGGGTAAGGGAGCTGGGAAGAACCATACTGCAGATGGCCTTTGACAGTCCTGTCAGGAAAGGAAGTGGAACAATTGGGTGACTTTCAAGGATATCTATTAGGAATATCAACACTGCATGATTCTTCATCAAGGCCAAACAAGAGACATAAAAAACATACCTCCCCTGACTTGGGACTTCCTCTTACCAATCCACCTGAGTCATGACATACTAATTGACATGTGTCTTGGTCAGCTTGGGCTGCCATAACAAAATACCATTTACTGGGTGCTTAAACAACAGAAATTTATTTTCTCATAGTTCTAAAGGCTGAAAGTCGGAGATCAGTGCGCCAGCAAGGTCACTTCCTGGCAAGAACTCTCTCCCTGACTTGCAGATGACCTCCAGTGTCAAGAGGCTTCCAGAGCCAGAAGAGAACACCAGTGTCTCTTCTTATAAGACCACTAAACACATCATGAAGGTCTTACTCTCATGACCTCATCTAACCTGAATTACCTTTCAAAGACTACCTTTAAATACATTGAAGGTAAGGATTTCAACATATGACTGGTAGGAGAAGAGATGCATTTCAGTCCATAGCAACATGTTTTGCCATAAATCCAATCACTCTCTGTAATTGATTTTTATTAACAAGTGACATTGTTTCAACATATTAGCAACATGTTTTGCCATAAATCCAATCACTCTCTGTAATTGATTTTTATTAACAAGTGACATTGTTTCAACATATTAGCTTTGATATCAACTTAGTGAGGCTATGATTCTATGGAGTCAGTTAAAAGAGATAATAGACAAAATGACTAGAGAGAATGAATGAATACTTACCAAATACTAGTCCCTCACACCAACTACCCCTCCTTTTCTTTCAGAGCCCATTTCCAAACCCTGTGCTCAAATTCAAATGTCCTCTAAATTCTCTGCTTCAACCCTGGCTTCTAGAAACTTTAAAAATGATAGGGGGGGGGGGTCCCTGGGTAGTTCAGCAGTTTGGCACCTGCCTTCGGCCCAGGGTGTGATCCTGGAGTCCCAGGATTGTGTCCCACATCGGGCTCCCTGCGTGGAGCCTGCTTTGCCCTCTGCCTGTGTCTCTACCTCTCTCTCTCTCTCTCTCTCTCTCTCTCTCTCTCTCTGTGTGTGTGTGTGTGTGTGTGTGTGTCATGAACAAATAAACAAAGTCTTAAAAAAAAAAGGATAGGTTACCAGCCCATGAAACATATCAGGCACCATTGTGGAAAGAAACTGAAACTGTGAGAAAACAAAAGAACCTCTCCACCTATAAGGTATGCAAAGAGCAGAGATCCCAACCATTACCAGCATGTATTTTGTGAGACCAGTACTGTGCTAGGTTCAGAGGGATACATGAGGGAAGGTCCTCAAAGAGCTCATGTTGCGTTAGTAAGGTGCACTGGAATTGTAATTTATGTAGTTCTGACTCTAAGTGCTGAAAGGTCCTGGAAAAGGAAGAAATCTGGGCCAGCCAGAACAATCAGAGAAGAATTTATGGAGGAGGACATATGGGAAGTGGAGCTTGAAAAATGTGTAAACATTTCAGAGAGGAGAAAGAAGAGTTTATCAGGCAGGAAACAGCATAAGCAGAAGCACAGAGGCAGGTTTCTGGCAGGGATAGAGGGCATGAGGAGATCTATGTGCTGGAATAGTGGCTAAGAGTTAGGATGCATTCATTTATTATTCATCCTTTCATTCATTAATAAATATTTATTGAGCACCTATTATATAACAAGCACTATTCTTGCTAAAGAGGACTCGGTAGTGAACAAAAAGATCCTTGCTCTCATGGAGCTTCCATTCTAGTAAGAAAGAAAAAAACAAATAAATGTATAATGTTAGGTGGTAATAAAATTATGGAAAAAATAAAGGAGGATTAAGGTTTCTAATCAAATAAGAAAGACAATTATCTGCTTGCTTAAAACATTCAAAATATTGACAAAAATACATAATGCAATGACTTTTAAGATGCTGTACATCAGGCAACAATGGACAGTGATTCCTAAAAGACAAAGTACACCCTATGTAGTTCCACTTTGAATTTCTAGATCAAGACACAAGGAAGAGGAGCCAAGATGGAGCCCAGCAGATTCTCTTAGTGAGAAGACAGAGTTGAGAGTCCGGAGAGACCAAGGAATTCGGAGTTCCCAGGGAAGAATAGAAAAGGAGAGAAATGTACACAGAGATAACCCTGAAGATCAGGAGAAGGGTCCCATTGAGAACAGCTGAGTACTGATCAGCACATGTGTGTATGTAGAATAGCCAAGGCCAGGGAAAGAACCGTCCAAAAGGCTTAAAGGAAAGAATACCCAGTGTTCAGACAGAGGGGCAGGAACAGTGCTTGCTCCCACCAGCCATACTCTAAAACTTCAAAATTCTAGCACTTTGCCTCAAGAAGGGAAGCCATAATTAACCCCAGACTGAACATTGCCTTCGTCCCACCTAGTAAATCTTAAGCATGAGACCCAAAAGGTCAAACTATGTCCAGTTTCATCACAGGCTATTTCATCACAGTTCAAGAATATTTATATGAAAATAAAAATATCCAGCACCTAATGAGGTAAATTCACAATGGCTGGCATCCAATCAAAAATAACCAGGTATACAAAGAAACAGGAAAATACAATCCATGATGAAAAAGAGTAATCAGTTGAAACCACTCAAAAATGACACAAACATTAGAATTAGTAGACAAAGATATTAAGTAATTTTTGCAACTATAATTCACAAAGCTAAGTAAGACATAATACAAAAAGTTGGACTTATAGAAATGAAAATTACAACATCTAAAATTGAATGGTATAGGATTAGTAGCAGACTAAACATTGTGGAAGAAAACATTAGTATGCTTTGAAAACATACCAATAGAAACTATTCAAAATGAAAGTCAGAGAGAAAAGAGATTTTTTTTTTAAATAAACACAGCATTAGTAGGCTGTGAAACAATTTCAACTGACCTCCTGTATGTGTAATTGGAGTCAAAGTAGGAGAGGGAGTAAAGGAAGACAGAAAAATAGTTGAATATTTGCTAATTTTTTTTTCAAATTTGATAAAAACTATAAACCATAGGTTCAATAATCTCAATAAAAAGCCAAGTTCAAGAAACATGAAGAAAACTACACATGTCACATCCTAATCAAATCAAACCAATGATAAATAAAAAATCTTTTTTAAAAAATCTTAAAAGCAGGGGATCCCTGGGTGGCTCAGCGGTTTGGCACCTGCCTTTGGCCCAGGGCATGATCGAGGAGTCCCGGGATCGAGGCCCACATCAGGCTCCCTGCCTGGAGCCTGCTTCTCCCTCTGCCTGTGTCTCTGCTTCTCTCTCTCTCTGTCTCTCATGAATAAATAAAATCTTTTTAAAAAATCTTAAAAGCAGATAGAGAAAAAGATGTGTTGTATACAGAGGAATAAGGATACTATGACTACAGATATCTCATCAGTAGCAATGCAAGCCAGAAAGCAATGAAACATCTTTACGTTAATGAAAGAAAAACTTGTCTACCTAAAATTCTGCAGAAGCAAACATATTTTTAAAAAACAAAGGCAAAATGATGCCTTTGAGACATACAAAAACATTTCCTAAGATAGACCATAAATTTAAAGACTTAAAAATTGAAAAGAATCTGTCATACAATGTAAATTCTCTGACCACAATGGAATTAAGCCAAAAATAAATAACAGAAAGTTCTCTGGAACGTCTCTCAATATTTACTAACACACTTTTAAACAACCCACAAATCAAAAACATAAATCTAAATGAAAAATAGAAAGTATTTTGAACTGAACAAAAATGACAGAAACACAACAAATCTGCAGGATGGTACTAAAATACTACTTTGGGGAAATTTAGATCAGCAAGCCCCTTTTATGGAAAGAATAAAGTTCTCAAAACCTCAGTTTACACCTTAATGAACTAGAAAAAGAAGAGCAAACTAAACTCAAAATAAGTAGAAAAAAGAAAAAATTAATATCAGGGCAAAAATCAATAAAATAGATAACAGGAAAGCCATATAGAAAAATCAATGAAACCAAAAAATGTTTCTTAAGATCAATAAAATTGATGAGTTTTTAGGTTTTTCAGGGAAAAAAAGAAGACAAAAATCACCAATATTAGAAATGACAGAGGAAACGTCACTACAGAGTCTGCACATAATGAAAGGATGATAATAGAATATTATTGAAAACTTTATGCCAGTAAACTAACAATAACTTAAATGAAATGGACATATTTCTTGAAAAACACTTAAATGAAATGGACATATTTCTTGAAAAACACAAACTACCAATCTTCAGTTGAGACTTCAATGACTTGAAAAACCTTATTATATTACATTTATTATAGACATTTCTTCCCAAAAAGAAATTTCCAGACCCAGATGGTTTCACTGATAAATGCTACCAAAATTTTAAGGAAAAAATAATATTAATTCTATACAAAATTGAAGATGAAGAATACTCCCCAACTTATTCTCTGAGATCAGCATTACCCTGATACCAAAACCAGACAAAAATATTACAATAAAACAATAGACCAGTATCCCAACAATTGCATGTCCAGATGCAAAAAATAAACTCCAATCCACATTTTGAAATGACACACAAAAATTAACTCAAAATGAATCGTGCACCTAAGTATAAAACCTAAAACTATAAAACTTCTGGAAGAAAACATAGAAGAAAACCCTTGTGACCTCAAGTTAAAGAAAGATTTCTTAGCTCCAATGCCAAAAGCATCATCCATAAAGGAACAAATTGAAAAATTGGACTTCATCAACATTCAACATTTCTGACCTTTGAAAGACATTAGTAAGAGAATGAAATGATATGTCACAGACTAGGAAAAATATATATTTAATTTAAAAACACGCATCTAGTTCTCTCTTTTTCTCTGCCATCATGGTGTGTGCCATTGACCTTGTCTTCTCACAAGACTTTCAGGATCAAGAGATTCTTGGCCAAGACACAAAAGCAGAATCATCCCATTCCCCAGTGGATTCAGATGAAAACTGGTAATAAAATCAGGTACAACTCCAAGAGAAGGCATTGGAAAAGAACCAAGCTAGGTCTAAAAGGATCACACATGAGATGGCACACATATTTATGCAGCATGAAGGTCTTGTGCTCATATCCTATCACTCTGTAAACATCACTACTACCTGAACAGTAGACATGTTTTATTGGAGAAATGAGTTTTCTCTGTTACTATGCTCCTACACCAGTAGGTTAGTTCAGTAATAAATACGTGAGACCTTAAAAAAAAGTTATATCCAGAAAGCATAAAGAACTCTTGAATTCAATAATGAAAGATAGACAACCAAATAAAATAATAAATCTAAGAGCACACCCTAGGGTGATCCCTAATAAGTTGTATCGTTGTATAAGCACCTTTCCCTGAGTGCAAGTAGAACCCATGACTTGCTTTTCACCAATAGATTATGGCAAAGGTGATGGGATATTACTCCCATGATTTCTTTATGTTACATAAGACTCCACTTTGGCAGAATGGGGAGAGCCACATGGCAAGGACCTGCAAGCAGCCTCTAGAGCTAAGAGTAGATTCCAGATGAGATAGCTAGTAATGATTCAGGGCCCTGGTCATACAGCTGCAAGGAAATGAGCCCTGCCAACAACTTGATAAACTAGGACTCTTCCCTAGTCAAGCCACCAGATGAGAAATCAGCTAGATGGATGCCACGTTTACAGCCTGGAGAGACCCTGAAAGGAGGACTCAGCTAAACTGTGCCCAGACTCCTTATCCACAGAAAGCATGAGATAATAAGTATGTACTGTTTTAAGCCACTAAATTTGTAATAGTTTATTCTGCAACAGAATACTAATACAATGGATAAAAGTTTTGAACAGGCACTTCACCAAATAAGATATATTGGTGGCAAGTTAGCACGTGAAAAAAAAATGCTACACATAATTAGTAATTAGGGATAACCAAATTATAACTGCAATGAAATAATAGTACACATCTTTTAGAGCTGCTAAAAGTGATGTCAAGGATAGGGGAAAACTAAAATTCACATACATGCCTCGTTGATCTGTACAATGGTATCTAGCCTCTTCAGAAAGAAGTTTGACAGTTGCTTGAAAATTAAACATATACCTATCTTTTAACCCAGTCATTACTCTCCAAGGTATTTTACTCAAGAGAAAGGAAACCATATATGTTCACCCAAAGCTTTGTTCACAAATGTTCACAATATCTTTAAAAGCTGAAAGCTAGAAATATCCCATGTAGCAATTGGTGAATGTATCAATACACAATGGAATACTACTCAATAATAAAAAGGAACAAACTATTGATACTCGCTAAAACATGATGAATCTCAAAATAATTATGCTGAGTGAGAAATGCCAGACAAAAAAAAAGAATATATATTATATTGTTCCATTTATATTAAATTCTAGAAAATGCATACTAATCCTTAGTGACAGAAACCAAACCAGTAATTGCTTATATGCGGGGGAGAAGCAGGAAGAGATTACAAAGCAGCACAAGTAGGCATTTGGGAGTAATGGAAGGATAAGTCATCTTGATTGTGCTGATGGTTTCACTGATGACTACATATGTCAAAACTTACCAAAATGGTGTACTTTAAATATGCATGATTTATTGTGTGCCAATTACACCTCGATAAGGTTGTTAAATTTTTAAAATAAAAAGAATTAGGAGAGAATGACAAAGGTGTATTTTAGATAGGATGTGCATGGAAGGCTCTCTGTGGAGGTGTCATTTGTGTAAAGACCTGAATGAAATAAGGGGGTGAGTAACATGACTGTCTGGGGAAAAGAGCATTCCAAACAGAGGGAGTAGCAGGTACAAAGGCTCTAGGTGGGACTCTGTTCAGCACATCAGAATGTAATGTAGCTGGAATAATGAGCCAAGGGCAATGATGAGGTCAGAGAGGGAGACAAGGTCCAGATCATGTAGAGCTTATTCTGAGAAAGATGAGACTGTACTGGATTGTTTTGCACTGAATTGTGACATGTTTTTAAATTATCACTCAGAACCATGACTATCTTTCTCAGCTGTAAGGAGGAAGGGTAGAAACAAGGAGATGAATTAATGGACTATCACACTAGTTAGGTAAGAGATCATGATGACTTTGCTGCAGGAAAGTTGTAGTGGAGGTCAGAAGAAGGGACCAGAGGCAGGATTATTTCGAAGACTGGGTTGCACATTCTGATGACAGGTCAGACATAGAGAGAGGAAGAGAGAAGTCAAAGAGGACTGATTCTAAGGTGTTTGGTCTGAACATCTGGAAAAATTAATTTACCCATTACTAAAATGGGGAAGTCCAAGTTGTCAGTTTCTAAGATGTGTTCAGCTTTGGATGTGTTAAGTTTAAGTGCATGTTATACAACCAAGCGGCAATATTGAGCAAGCTGGCTAGATGGGCCTGTGATCAGGGCAGAGAGGTCAGGGTTGGGCCTGGGATATAAATCTGAGAAGCAACTAGAGAACAGGCGCATGGAAGAACTGGACAGTGAGCCTGTAGGATGTAGGAGTGAGAGGTCAGGAAGGAGAGGAAAAACCAGCAATGATGACTGTTAACTAAGAGTGAGTGTGAACCAAGGAAAGTGTTTTAAGAAACACTGATTAACTGTGAGGCATTCTGCTCACAGGCCATCATGAGGACTCTGCATGGACCACTGAATTTAACAGTAGGCCACCTTGGCAGGAGCTATTTCAGAAAGGTGGTAGAAATGAAGGTTTGATTGGAATGGGCTCACAGGAGAATCAGAGGTGAGGAAGTGGAAGCAGCAAGTTATCAGCAAATTTTGCTGTCAAAGCAGGCGGAGAAATTAAAGAGTAGCTGAAGAGGTATGTGGCGGTCAAGGGAGTTTTTTTTTTTAAGACTTAAGATATTATTATAGCGTGTTTGTATTCTGATGGGAACACTAGCAGAGAGTACAGAGGTAAAAATTAATGATGCAAGAGACAGGGTTGGGGGGGTACAATTGCAGAAAAAGTCCTTGAGCTGTGGGAGCAATAGGAGATAAAGATGAATAGGTGAGAAGAACCTAGCTGTGGTGGGCTTTTACCCAAATCTACCAGTCCAGGAACCCCAACTGATGAGTGCCTGTGATACCCCAGGAGTCTCCGGGCTATTTTCCTCAAGCACCCTGGGAGGGGTTATTTTTAGCCTCACTCTATGACAACTAAGGCTCGCAGGGATGCGATGACCTGCCGTATCACTCACAGCAAGCAACCCCAATGACACCAAGCCTGCAGCAAGTTACCCTGGGCACAAGAAGGCTGCCCCTTACCTTTTACACCTCCCAACCTGCTCATCATGATGACATTTAAACACTGAACCTGGTCTGAGGCCAAGACTGTGCAAAGAAGTTTTACTCTTCCCAATTGTGCTGCACAGTGCAACTTAGACCACTGGTTTTCTTAACACCTTCATCTTTTCCCACAAATTTAAAAACATAGAGCACTAGAGCTAAAAGACACCTCAGAGATCGCCCGGTCCACTCCCTATTTCCATAAAAGGAAACTGAGGCATAAGATTACATAGGCCCATGCTCAAAGGCAAGCAGAGCAAACTGTCATCTCATTGCCCATGAGCTGTCAAACATCATTCCCCCCTTGTCCCCAGAGATGTGAATGCACACGCCCCTGTGTACAAAATCGATTTGAAGATGCAAATTGGCTACATCCAATTTCATCCAACTGTCCTCGAAATTTAAGAGCTCTGCTGACATGCACAGAGCAAAGAGTAAATTGTCCCCCTGAGAGAAATAGTCTCAGAAACAGCCTCGTGTGTCCCTGTCCAAGGTGCTAGGGGAGCCGAAGCCGTGAGAAAGAAGCCGGAGTAGGCCAGGTCCACATGAATCCTCCTCATGAATCCTCCTCGTGAAAGGAGAGGGGAACAGAGGCTGGAGTTTGGGGTGGAGGCAAATGAAGGAGCCCTCTGAAATTTCTCTGACTTGGAAATGGATTGATACCTTCACCCAGGATTCCCAGTGGGGTTGTTTTCTGATGTAAATTAATGTCATTCCAGAGATGAGATGCCTGATGACTAGTGCTGAGCATCCCTGCCTGCTATGGGTTTAGAAAGAGGATGGAGGAAACCAAGTTTAAAATGACACTGTTACTCTCAAGGAGACCAGTGACATTCCCCGAGTGCCAGGGACTCCAGAACAGGGCATTAGTCACCCTATGACCTGACCTTCTGACTTGCCAAATGGATTCACCCAAAAGTAGATAAATCAAACTCCACAGATTGATTAAAGCAGTGGTGTTCAAGCACTGAGCACAAGAAGGCTCTTTAGAAGCAAAAATGTTGTCAGATCCAGAAGACAGTAAACACAAAGCTACTGTGCTTGAAGGAGTGGAAGCCTCACAGCCTGCCCTTGGCTGCTCCCAGATCTTGGAAGCAACTCTGTAGCGTTATTAGAAAAAGTTGAATGATCACTAGATTAAGTTAACTCACAAAAGGCCTATACATCTCTGCCCCACTTCATTCTTCAGCAGGTAAATAACTCTGCCCAGTCTGAGCCTGTAATAAATCACATGACCCTTCCATACACAAACCATGAGTAAAGAGACCTCTACCCTTGTCACAAAAATTTTTGGTCACTGACAGACCTGAATTTTATCACATTTTTAAATCACACCCTGATTTTTTCTACACTCTGCTTGCAGCTTCTCAATGACCAATGTGGGCTGGCTCCATCTCTAGTTGCCATTCCGGCCTGGCATATGCCAGGTCCTTCTGAAGATCAACTCCCAAATAAACTGCATGCACTCATCCTTCGGCTCAGGTAATGCCTCTGAATGTCCAACTGAAGACATGCAATGCTGAAATGGAGGTAGGAAGCAGACTTTCAGCATGAGGTTCTGGAATAAAACTACATGCCAACTAAATAATAATAAGGACCTCACTGCTGGTGATAAGTGGAAAAGTGATAACCCTAGCATGCTCTAGCATCACAATTGCTAAAACTCTTACCTGTGGTGAGATCAACTGAGCTAGAATACAGACAGAAAGGAAGGCGCTGACTTATACAATAGTTCTAGCACAGTGCTACTCAAAGTGCAGTCCATGGGCCAATCCCAACCCATGAACTATTTGACACCAGCTTCTGACAAGTACAGAAATTGAGAAAAAGTATATGGAAATTTTTATAGCGGAGATGTTTTATGTCTGTTGGACTTAATAATTTTAAAAATTATTCTTACACTATGTGTGTCTTTTTTATTTAATTTTTCTAGTAATTCATCAGTCCATAAAAGATTTTTAAACTATTTCTTAACTAATAGATAGTCTGAGAAGCACTAACCTAGACTTAAAAACCATGGGGGTGATGATAATTATGTGGAGTTGGCTAACTGCTGTTAATTACAACCAAAACACTGAAGGAAAAATATGATAGGCTCAGATCAAGCAACAATCAACTTAAAAGCCAGAAGGCCTCCAGGCATCTTCATCTCCTGTGACTGAAAGACAGACTGAGCTGAAAATCAGGTTCAAAATCTGATTGTAAGAGTGGCAGAGTTACAAAGGTAGTTGGATTCACAGCCCCAGCAAGTCTTCAATGCTAATAGCAGAACCCCAGTAAGAAATGAATGGAGCCTTTGACCCACCATGAGAATATTTGGGGTGGTACCCTTGAGAACCTTGAAATCCCAGACTTTCTGAATCTCTAGACCAGCAGAAATACCCCCTTACCATGCAAAATAGACAGGCTTTCATTTGTCTAGATCTATGCAAAAGCTTCACCAACGCTAATAGCTCGTAAAATGATTCGTATCCTCTTCAAAGGAAGCCTGCACTTCCCCTTGTTGTTTCTAGACCAATATCTAAAACCAACTCTCAACATGACCTGACTAGGGAATTATGTCACTTTTTACAGAATAAAGTAGATTATTCAGCAAAAAAAAAAAAAAAAAAGTAGCTGCAAGCCCCATAAGAACTTGAAAACTATGCCTCAGAATGGAACTTGAGAGTGCAGGAGTGGGTGAGTAGAATGTAAGGCTGGGTGTGGACGGTTCACTGATAGGAGAGCACTTTCCCATGACTCAGGATTTAGTGCTCTGGCAAGGACATCTGAAGCCAGTTCTGACACACTGTTGGCATGGCTCCTTGAAGCTTGGAAACAATAATAGCCTATAGTATATGAAGTGGAAACGCCAGAACTGCCTTGGCAGAGTGTTGAGGAAGAGAACAGAAGGCTCAGAGAGGTTCTCTTGTTGGAACGAATGCACGATGTCAGACCAGAGAACACGCTAACTGACTCTGTTTCCCGGGAGAGTCCAGAGGACATTCCCTTCACTAAAGCAAGAAAATATCGGGGCACTGTTATCAGAAGTTCATTGGTAACTATTGTCTGAGGCCAGAAAACACAGTGGGAGATGCTATCATGGCTCTCAAGTGTCAATGCAGCTAAGATTCTATAATAACCAGGCTAAGTCAAAAGCAAAGTGAATGCAATTATGTGATAGGCAACAAGGCTGGAATGATAACCAGATGGAGGCCTTGACCTATTGGGATCTGTTGCAATGACTAATAATCCATGATGTTTCCAGAGGTGAGATAGATGCTCTCTGCCAACAAAGGTACTGCTTGACTCACATAACCAAAAATATCAAGGTGGGGTGAGCAGAAGGTTGATATCAGCCCCCACAATAAGAAATGATAATCCCCTAACCAGTTTCCAGACCTGGGCTAGTCCCTGGACTCAGAGACCATCAGTGGAAAAATAGGCCAGATCCCCTTGACAAAAGACCGTGATAATGCCACAGGAAATATATGCAGTAGCAATACTTCTATCCTTTCCCTAAAAAACGTTTTGGACATTTACCAGGTAACTGTATACTGGGGAAGAAATAATGCCCAGAAAACTCAAAGGCTTTTGGAGACAGGGTCTGAGCATATTGATATCGATACCAAGGGACATGGAGTGCGAGCATAGAGATGCCATGTAGTAAATGGACTCCTGGATGATGTCCATTTCACAGTGGGTCCAGAGGTTTGCAGCTTCACGCCGTGATCATTTCCCAGGTTCCTGAGCGCATAATCCAGATGCCTACACCTCACAGTTAGCAGAACTCTCACCCTGCTTCCCTAACCTGTGTAGTAGAGTCATTACAGTAGGAAAGCCTAAGTGAAAGTCTTCTTTTGCCACATACACACATATCCACACACACACTCAAATATATCACACATTCACAGAGACACACACATACATACCATTAGACCAAGAGAGTAAAACTTAAGCAATACGGCATCTTAGAAGGAATGATAGAGACTAGTGTCACCTTTGAAGACTTCTAGGGTATAAGACAGTGGTCCTATCATATGTCCCATTTAATTCATCAGCAAAATCAGTGATCATGGATCATGACAATGGACTACTATAAATTGAACCGAGTGGTAACAACTCTTTTTGCCAGGCATCTTTAGTGGAACAGATCCATATGGCCTCTGACACTTAGTATGTGGGTCTCAAGCCAGTGAAAGCATTATTTTCAATGTACTTTAAGGAGGATCAGGACAGGGCAGCCCTGGTGGCTTAGCGGTTTAGTGCTGCCTTCAGCCCAGGGTGTGATCCTGGAGACCCAGGATCAAGTCCCACGTCAGGCTCCCAGCATGGAGCCTGCTTCTCTCTGTGTGTGTCTCTCTCTTTTTCTCTAATAAGTAAATAAATAATATTTAAAAATAAAAGGAGGATCAGGAAAAATTAGCATTCACTTGAAATGCATAACGTAGTTTTATGGTCTTGCCTTAGATCAATTAAACTTTTCTATTCTCTGTCCCTATATGGTTTAAAGGGACCTTGATCTTCTGAGCATGCCACAGAGCATCAGATTGGCCCATTATCATAGCAGGTCTGGTGAGCAGGAAGTGGCAAGTAGTCAGAAGCCATACTAAACCACGTGCACTAGAGGTGGGAGTTAAGTCCTGCAAAGCCTGCAGCGCCTGCCACATCAATAAATTTTTTAAAGGTCCACTGGTCCAGGACATAGTAGGATATTTCCTCCGAAGTAAAGAAGATATCACTGGACCTTGATCATCTACCTTTAAGAGAGAGTCTCTTATTTGGCACCATAGATCTGACTGATTCCACGATGTTAGCAATATCCAGTGTAGATAACAATGTAGTTTGGAGTCTCTGACAAGCTTAAGCAGGAGAGTCACAGAACAAAACCTTAGGATTCTAGAGCAAGACTGTGTTATCTGCAGAAAAAAAAAAAGCAACTTTGACCTTGTATTGGGCTCTAGCCAGGACTGAGCATCTGACCATCAACGAACCATGATACCAGAGCTGTCCATCATGATCTGGGTGTTTTCAGACCCAGTTGTAAGTTGTGTGGATACTGAAGTGTTCTATCATTTAATAGAAATGGCACATTAGGAAGCAAACCAAACAAGTCCAAGAGGCACAAACAGCTGTCGCCCACTTCTGTTGCCTCACTGTGCTTCCTCCAGCTCACAGTTGCAGGTAAGTTCCCCATTATCAGCTGAGAGAGAAGGAAAACCCTGGTTCTTTTTCATAGATAAATTATTTCCATATACTGGTATGAGCCAAAAATGGACTACTGTCTCCCAACAGCACGGCAGAGAGGTGTCCTTGAAAGTCAACGGTGAAGGGAAGTTCTCCCAGTGGAGAAAGTCTCAACCTCTTCAACTGATCACCAACCTGATGTGGTGGGAGAAGGGGCCGGCACATTCCTGAGCAGTTGAGTGGTTTATAGCTAGTTATGGTCAAGGGTCTAGAAAGATCAAGATTGGAAGATGGGGACAAAGTGTACAGATTTTTCTCAACGCCCACCACAAAGGATGCGTTGAACAACCAAATGGACAGGAATCTGAAATCACTAGCCTCTGCCCTTCACCATCCCAGTGTAGAGAGCCATGGTGCTAGGGTAGAAGGCTATCCATGAGCCCAACAGAACTGACTCCTTCTTACTAAGGCTGAAGGGGCCCAACCTCTCAGGGGTAACAGCTTGGTCTATCCTACCAGGCAAGCCAAGAAGAGCAGAAATGTTAGCTGAGCAGGAGAAGAAGTAAGAATTAGTGGTAGAAGGGCAATATAATGAAAATCAAGACAGACTCTGTACCAACTACAGCAACAAAAACTTCAGTTTGTCTCACTAAACTTCTAATGGTCTTTTTTTCCCCCAAGAAATTGTGATCAGTCACCATTTGGAAGAAGTAGTGAGGACATAGTAAACTGCAACATGAGTGAATCTGGGTGGTACAAGGGGTGAACCACAGCAGACGCAGTCCATTCCCGGGCCCCATCCCCTGAGCACTAGAGCCCCAGTCCATGCTGACAGCATCCCGCTGCACTTGCAGCTCTCCTCCCAGACTTGCCAGACTGCTGGGGAATCAATGCACCCAGAAGTAGTATTAGCCAATGCTGAAATGTTAGAGGTGTTGGGAGATTCATACTCCGTTTTCTCACCCTTCAGGTGGGATAACTCTCCGGCATGTTTTCTACTATTCCCCAGAGCTCCCCAGTGGGAATGAGTCCCAGTTTGCCTAACAGCAAACCCTTTATTGGCTTTCTTCCCTGCCCTGCCTCCTTTTCCTCACTCCTGGGATCACCTTCTAAATGAATTACTTGCACTCAAGTCTTTGGCTCACAGTTTAGTTTGCTTTTGGGGAAACCCAACCTAAAACATTCCCAGGTGACTCCAATTTCAATCTCCTTCTTGGACGCTTCCTCTCAGGACTCCACATGTTTAGCTCAAGATCCAAGCCCCCTCATGGACAACCTCTTCTGCCCCTGATGGAGGCAACTCCTAGGTTTCCCTCCTTTTAGGTAGCCTTCCAGACCCTACTGCAATCAGGTCTCCCTTCTCCTGCATTTGGGAAGCTTCCTGCATTTGAAGTATCAGGTCAAGCTTGCTCAGGAGGCCCAGGAAGCCTGGCATGGCCAATACCCTGCACCTAGGCCCACACATTGCTTGAGTCCAGGTCTGTGAATTCCCTGGACAAAAGCACACATAGGAAAAAGAATATCCTCAGAGATGCCCTCTTGTCCATGAGCAGGGACTCTATTCCCCCAGTATCCAGGTGGTCTCCTGCTCGTCCTCAAAAACCAGCAGCACCCCATCAGGCCTGTCAGTATTTCCTCATGAGAGCCTCCTGACAGCTTATCCCTTCAAAAGGACTCACCATTCATTCCTTTAAAGGAAGGACTAGGGTTAAAAATATGCAATTGGGAAATTTCAGCCACCATGACACTGGGTAGGGATGGTATTCTGAGCTTGCGGGACCTTCTCGGTGTCCCTGAAATCACACCATGTAGACAGCCATCGATGCCCCTATGCCTACAGTAAATGAGAGAACCTTTGAGAACCGTTGGCCCATGGGTTCCAGCAATGAGAGAAGAGAATTCTACACTAAACCCCAGTATCGAGGAAAGGGGACCAATGGAGACCCTGAAGGAAGTGGAGGACAGAAGGGAGGCATCAAAAAGAATGAGATGAAATAGGAAGAACCACAGGGGGACTCAGGGAAAGAGGAGAATGGGAGAGAAACCACACACTCACTCCCAGACAAACAAACCACACATATACACACAAACAAAGGGAAACATCAGCAGAGACCACAAATGAAATTTAAAGTTGTTATGGCAACCGGAACAGGTGGGTGGGCACTTGTGCCTACTGAATTTACAAAATTAAAGCAAGCATTGCATTTGCTAACTAATTAAATAATGCCTTCTAAATATTTCTAATCTCCCAGCCATCAGGCACAGAGGAGGACAGGGAGTGTAGAAAGCTGGAGCTCCTTTTCATTTACCTGGGGGGTCTAGAGAACTGCCTCACTAGGCGGCTCTGGCTGAGGACAGGGGAAGAAGTCCCTGGGGAGCAGGGTGGAGACAGCATGAAGACATGCCTTCCCAACAGGCCAAAGCCAGCTCCTGTAGGGGGCAGGCAAAGGCCCAGAGCTCTCTCTGGGAACCTCCCAGGAGGATGACAAAAAGCAGGCCAGCCCAGCAGTGTGTGTCCTGGGCCTCAGTCATTCCGTAGCTCCCTCCCAGCCACCCCCAGTCAGGACTACACCAGAATGAGGCTGGGTGATGCGGGGTCCCAGGGGATTTGCGGACCAGGTCAAGCCCTTGGCAGAGGCACTATGAAGCCCAGAGACGCCAGTCAAATAAGGCAGCTGGAGGGAGGAGAACATTTTTCTTTCAGTGTGGGGGGTGGTTTGGTTTATTTAAGAGAAAGGAAAAGAAACCTCTACTAGGAATCAGATGCACCATCTTAGCCGATCTTCCCTGGGGAAATAAATTACACATAACACTGTACACAAACACAGCTCCGAACACAAACCCAGCTGGCAGCGCGGTGGCACTTCTCTCCCTGGGGAAATAAATTCCAATGTCTATATATCTCTATCTATAGATACAAACACAGAAAAGGTCACACCATGTCTCCTTCGGTGCTCCTTTCACTTGAAATTAAACAATAATTGTTTCAGTGTTTGGTCTCCAGCAAAGGACTAGAGCTCCTGGATTGGAAAGCACCCATGAAGCAGCTCACATAAATGCAGCAAGCACAGGCCTCCTTGCTATGCCCACGGGCAAAGGAAGAGAGGGCGCAGGACACCAGGACGCAGGGCTGGGTGGGATGTGAGCATCCAAGGAGGCTCCGCCTGATGGGATAAGCCAACCAGGACCTGGGGATGTGTGGATCGCAGGGCAGCTGGGGTTGTCGCTCTCATGTTCTCCTGTTTCGGTGGTGGAGGTAGTGGCGGTGGGTGTCCCCAGGGAAGGACAGGTCCTCTGCTTTCCTTCCAACAGCTGCAGCCCGCCCAGCTTGCGACGGAAACGCTTTAGAGGCAGAAGTAGTCACACTTTACAGGTGAAAAATTGAAGGCTGGAAGTGGTGACAGAGATTAATGTAAACTCCATGAGGGCAGCAGTTTTGTCTCAGGTTGACTGTTGTAAACAGTGCTTGGCACGTAAGGAAGGGGGGAGGGAGGGAAACTGCATCCTGTCTCCCCGCCCACTGTCCCGTCTAGTAAACCATAAGGCTTTGCTGTGGTGGGCACCAGAATGTGGCAGCAGTGTGCCTGGTGCTGTGATGGTAACGAGGTCGTGCTCAGATTGGAGCTCAAGGGTGGTCTTGGCAGCACCAGAGCCATGGGGCACAGTTCATCCAATCTGGGGGCTCATTGCTCTAGCTGCGTCCCCCCCACCCAGCCCTGTTCACAGAACCTGCTGTGTGCTCCTCCCCCAGCGCCCCAGCCATGTGGCCCCCGCCTTCTCCAGCCCCTCCCACACTCTGCCCCACACACATTCACTCACACCTCGCTCCAGACCACAGGTTACCTGGTATGCATCTGTGCCCATGCACATCGTCTCTACAGCAAGAGTGCAGGGGTAAGCCTGGGGTAGAGCTGTGTGCACCCAAAGTCACTGACAAATGCTCGAGGGGGTTTTCTGAAGGTTGGGAGTCAGACCCCAGAGACTCAAGGGAATACCAATTCTGGTTCTGTAGGGGGTGTCCACTCTGATGCCTTAAACAGCTCTGGGCACATCCAACTTAGCAGCGTGGTTTTAAAACCCTCCCAGTCGTTTCTGCCTCAGCTCAGGAAGGCCCCGGGCTCACTTTCTCTGCACACATCTACCCTCTTTGATATTGCCCTGCCTGGCCACCCCACCTCTCTGCTCGTAAAGCTCTGTTTGAACCTGGCACCAGACAGTGCATTTTGCTCAGACATGGGAATCCACTGTGATGAGGTTGCTCCCACTGGTTGCTCCCACAGCTCTAAAAGCTTATACTTGGCCAAGAGCATCGGTGCTTCCTTGTCTTGGAATCCAGGATTCAGTCCAGCTTGGACCCCAGAGCCCCCAGCTCCTGCGGCTTCAGGAAGCAAAAGAGGGAAGACAACCAGGATAGAGGTTTCCCCAAACTGGTAAATTGGGGAGGCAGCCGAGGCCCAAACCGAGAAGCCCCCACAAGCCCCCATGAGTAACCCCACAGCCCACTGGCCTCAGCCCTCTTTGTCAGAACAGGCCCAACTGGAGCACACTGGCCTGCATCCTGGCAGGGAGGGGCTGCCCATGCCCTTTCACTGACACACTTGTTCCAGTAAAACTAGGCCTGTCCTTCCTGATCAGCTTCTGGACCCTGAGTCCCCAGGGAAGGAAAGAGAGAGAGGTCAAGACCCAAGAGGAGATGTCACTTCCCATCGAGGTCTAGCACCACAAGCAGACAGAAGGGCTGCCCATGACTCACTTGAACTCTGTCATCGTTGCTTCCCTTCCCTTTAAGACTCATCTAGGGCATCAGGTCAGGGGAATGTGTGAAGCCGGCAGAGCAGGGCAGCCTGTCAGCTGCACACGGCCATGAGGCATGGGTCAAGTCCAAGGCCACACCTCACATCAGAATCAGACAAGATCCAAGTGGTGGTCCATTAATCTCATCCATTTGGGGCATCAGCTGTGTGTCAGGTGCTGGGCCAGGCTCTGGGATTACTGAGAAGAATGAGAGTGATCCAGGTCCTGCCTTCATGGAGCTCACACTTTAGAAACAGGCAACTCTGCGTCATGAACGCTCTGATGCGGAAGAGCGGGGTGCAAAGGAACGTGGGCTCCTGGGACAATGCCCACAGACCAAGAGGGCAGTTAGGCACTCAGCAACACAGTATGGGGGTTACAGGCATGAGTCTGGGGGTAGGACACGCCTGAGTCTAAATTCTGGCTCCACATTTATTAGCTGTGAGACCCTGGGTGGGTAACTGAACTTCTCTCTGTGCCTCAGTTTCTTCTGTAAATGGGATGGGGAAAATAAAGCTGCCTGTCTCACAGGGTTGTTGTAAGGATCAAATGAGAGAATGGATACACGAAAGCACCTGGCACAGAGCAGGCTGTCAGTTATTGTTTTACTGTTGTTCTTGTCAACGGTACTATCGCTGACGATCATAACAACCGCAGCATGGTGGGTGTTGCTCTGGTCGTTGCTGCAACTGCTGATGTCCACAAAGTCCCCAGCAGCTACCTGGCTCCTGCAGGTCTGGGCAGCCTCGGGCAGGGTAGTAGGAGGGAGGTTGGGAGGGGGTAAGCCACTCACTCCAGAGGGCTTGTAGCACTCAGAAGATACCTGGACTGGTCCTTCGGCACAAGAAACGATATGAGAGCCCGGTCACCGAGGATCCAAGATCAGATTCTGATGAGCCAGGAGGGGACAACCTGGAACAACTTAAATCACTCCCACCCCATCCTTAGAATTGGTCTTAGAGTCTGGAGACACTGCCCTGCAGGAGAGCCAAGGGGTCCCATCTCTGGGAGAAGGAGAGGCCTGGGTGGGGGGCCACCCTGGGGGAAACAGGTGCTCTGCAGCTTTGACCTAGAGACAGTGATAGGCTTCCAGTGATAGGGCACAGTGATAGGCTTCCAGTGACCTAGGGCAGTGATAGGCTTCCAGACACCAGATCTCTACAGTTTTGGCAGCGACGATCCGTTCTTCGGCTCTTAACCTTATTACCAGTTTGATGCAACTCCAAAGCCTGATTAATGCCTGGATCTTCTCTCCTTGGGAAAGTGAGCATGTATATTTTGTATGAAAGCACAGGGGTTGAGGGGCTCTTATGAGCTCATGAACACTGGCATAAGAACCTCTCCAGGTACAGCCCATCGGCTGCCAGGAAACACTCACCAAAAAATGCTCACCTGTGGTGTCAGCAATGAGAATAGAAACGTTTCCTGGGTCCCCGCACATCATGTCTCTTGCTGTCTTCTCAAAAGGGACAAGACAGCAGACACTGTCCAGAGTTCCACTGAGATGCAAACGACCCCTCTGCTGTTGGCCAAGTGGCCTACACTCCTCGTTCATCCAGTGCTCTGCCACCACTTACAGAGCCTTTCTCGGGTGCAAGGCCCGCGATAGGGCACCAGGAGGCGTATGAGATGAGGTGGACCCTCAAGGATCTCATGACTCCTGGAGAGAATACAAATGGAAAGACAACTAACCCCAGACTAGGGTGTGGAACAGTGGGTACTGCCCAGAAACAGGCAGGTTCCATGGGAGAAGGAAATGATTCCTTTGGATGGCATCAAGACTGGGATTAGAGAAGACTTCCTGGAAGAGGCCTTAATGTTCGAACTGGATTCCCAAGGACAGAGAAAACGTGCTGTTGAAATTATTGCAGCAGAGTGGCCAAAATCTCTATAGGGTTTTTACAGAGATCAAATAGCCACATTTTCTAATTTCTGTATTAGATGCCCTGAAATCCTAGGGCCTCATTGACGCTGGAGGCACTAATCCACCCAGGGCTAGCAAACCATCCAGTCCGGGGTCAACACCCCTAATCTCCTCCTTTATTGGGCTTTCACACTCCACTCCAGCCCCTCTCCTCTGCCTCCACCCCAGGGTCAGTCATCAGATGACTCACGATGACCCCTCTGCCCCAGAGCCTACTGAAACTATCCCAACCAGCCAGTCCTAAGCCCGTTCACCCTGCCTCACCCAGTTTTTCACACATTTTCCCCTTGCTCCCTCTGCCTCCTAACTGAGCCTGCTGCTTCCCTGTGTGGCCCCTGCACCATGATGAGCCTTGACTCCTGCTTCTAGGGATCTCTGAGCATAAACTTCTTCCTTCATGACAGTCATTTCTGTGTCTGCGTGTCTCACCATACCTGATTCAAACAAATGCCAGTACCCTTAAAACATGGGGTTTCTTCCCTGAGGGGAGGGCAGACTGGCTGGGCTCTATCCCCAGGAATCAATGAATGATGGGAAGATGTAGAGATTCTCTCATGGGACCAACTAAGTGAATAAAGAGGACATTATAAGAAAGATAGGCCTAGACCTACCTACATTTCAGTAAGGAACAAGTTAGTGCCCTAAAGGTCTACCAGAACCCTTCAAGCTGCAGGACTTCACCAAGTTTATGGACGTCTGTAAGAGAGAGCTCTAAAGAGGAGGTCCTTGGGGTCTATTTAAAGACAGCCGGAAGGCTGAAGGGCTCCACTTGGGAATCTTCCTAGGAGGACACGCCAGCACTCTCTCAGGGCGAGGCCTAGTCCCTGGGTGCCTATGACGATGTCTGGCATCAGGAGCTGCCTGTGTCTGCGACCCAAGCATGTTAAGGGGAATCCCAGCACAGGGGGAGTGGGAGCACACAGGAGAACAGAGAAGCGCAGACTCCATCCCTGGGGGCCTGTGAAGAAGGGAGGCTTCACCACTTTGCCTGGCAGGAGGCCTGGTGTCCTCCGTGTGAAACCCCTGTGGGCCCCAGTGACAGGCTGTGGGGAGACTGGCAGGGAAAGGTGGGCACTAGGGCTTCGGGGAGAAGCAGCAGGGAGGATTCTGCACCCAGTGGTGCCAGGCCTGACCCACGGGGGCTGCAACGAGGAAAGAAAAGACTCTGTCTCCCCAGCCTTGCACAGCAGCCAAAACAGACTTGGAGGGCGGTCTCATGAGGTCAGCAGATGGACCGCAGAGCAAAGGCCACAACACTGAGTCAGTCCTGTTTCTGTAGGGTCAAAGCCACAGCGCCTTGCCCTCTCACCCCAGCCCCACAGCCGGGAAGAATGGGCCCCTTTGAGGTCTCTGGCTAGAGGTCATAGGGGCGCCTCTTCCAAGGCCCTCTTCATGCATGGGGCTTGGCCCAAGGACTTCCTGCTACCCAGGAACTGGCCCACTCAATGAGCTCGTTGTTTGGGGTGGGGACAGGGCCCCGGGGTGCACTCAAGGGGGAGCCATTTGATCTCCTTTACCCCACAGCTAGCAACTGCAGCCTCCCTGGGGCAGTGTTCTGGAACTGCCTCGTGGGCTTCACAACAGCCACCTTTCCTCCATCAGCAACCAGGGGACATCTGCAAAAATGCTCACCTGTGGTGTCAGTCATGAGAACAGAAATGCCTTGCTGCGTCCCCACGCTTCACATCTCCTGCCATGTTCTCATTCTAAGTTCCCGGTGCCCTGATAAGTAGGCATCCAGAGCTGCACGGCTGTCCCACACTAGGCCCCTGGTACTCTGTCACTATCTGTCCTCATGCCTTTCCCTAACCCCTTCCTGCCTTGACCCCTACCTCACCCCAACCATCCACTTCCCGCCCTCCAACGTCTCGTACAAAGCCATTCCCCTGCTGCTGGCCTCCCAAGCCACATGGGATTTTGTCTTAGCTGTGCCTTTGGCCTCTTCCCAGTAGAGTGCCTTATGTCCTATTTACACAGAACAATCTTTCCCTCCATCTCTTGTCCCAATTTGAATATTAATAGCATCCCCTTTCATACTCAGAAGCACTCCTTTTTGGAAGATAAATTATATGGCCAGCAGCCTCCTCATGGGCACCCCTCAGCTGCTACCCTTCACTTCTGCCAACAATAGTCCTGAAACCTCAGGCCTAGCTGGAACTCCCTTCCCGGTCATGTGTGGCACTCCCATGATACTCTGCCATGCCTAGAGAGTGTGACCCAGATGGCAGGTGTTATCTCGTTGAGCAAATGAGGACAGTGAAACCGGAGAGAGTATGACCTGCCCAAATCACTGCCTTTGTTAGCCTCAGAACTCAACTATACAAGGGCTCTATGCCCGGTTTCTCACTAAACCAAGCCATCTGCGTGACCATCACACCCAACTGCAGTCTAGGTTGCCTATTTGAAACCTAACCGTTGCCATGTATCATTTTTCTTGAGTTGTTTCATGTGTAATGAGGTATTTTATCCCAGGCCATAAAGTCACAGAGCCCAGGAGCTTTTCCTTTCTTTGGCCCAGGTATAGAGGACATGCTCAAGAAATACTTGCAGAACCATTTCAGATGTGGCTGAGTCCTACAGCTTAGAAGGCTCCTCCCAGATGACTGGCAAGCCCTGTTTAACACCAATGAGATAGCAGTGGCTACTGGGGATAGTGCTCTCTGAACCACCTTTCACCTCTTTTGCCATGTCCTATATAGGCTGCCTGGGCCAAGGTCATGTGCAGAGAGGATTCTCCTCGGCCCAGTAAAAGGAGCAAGAGCTCATCACAGAGTTATTCCTCCAAGGAGAAAGGTTTCTTGGGCAGGGGAATGTCAGTGCCTCATAGGAAAGTCCTAAATCCTCATTCTAAATGTATGCAAGGTCCCAAACACAGGCCAAGACTGGACTGCTGGTTTCTACTTTGGGGGACAGGCCACTGGGACCTTGCTCTCTCTCTGCCCCACTATAGTTGATGCAGGGCACCTGGGTGGCTCAGTTGGTTAAGAATCAATTCTTGGTTTCAGATCATGATCTCAGGGTCATGGGGTTGAGCCCCATGTAGGGCTCCCCACTGGGTATAGAGTCTACTTAAGATTCTCTCTCTCCCTTTCCCTCCGCTCCTTTCCCCACTCACTTCTCTCTCTCTCTCTTTCAGAAAAAAAAAAAAAGTATTTGATGCTATGACACCACCTGTGCCGCCACACCCAGCTTTCTCTGCCTAAGCCACACTGGGTGTGTGATCTTAGAAACCCTCTTCTCTTCTTTGAGCCTCAGTTTCTTCATCTGTACAACAGAAGTTTAGGTTAGATTAAGCCAGCACTGCTCCCTAGAAATATAATGTGAGCCATGTATCTAATTTTAAATTTTCTAGTAGCCACATTGAAAAAGTAAAAAGAAATGTGTGAAATTAATTTTAATAATTTGTCATTGAATGTGATAAATATATATATTATCATTTTAACATATAATGAATACAAAAGTTTTTAATGTGATCATTCTACATTCTTCTTTTTCACACTAAGTTTGAAACCTGGTATGTATTTTACATTTGCAACATATGTCAGTTGAGTCCAGTCACATTTCAAGTGTCCAGTAGCCACATGTGTCAAGTATGACAACTAGGCAATGAAGAACTAGATGATCTTAATGTTCTTTCCCATTCAGATGATCTCTAATTTCATGATTGTGCCTCTACACTTTGCCTGGCCCCAGACTCTCCATCACCAGGCTTTGCCCACCTGCTAGCCAGGAGATACGATGCCACCTCCTGCCTGCCAAGCTCCCCAGATTGCCCTTTCCTACCCTATGCTGACCCTGGTACTCTCTGGATATGAGGTTTGGCCTGCCTGGACTTCCTCCTAAGCCACAGAGGGTCTTGCCCTGGTGCCTCTCTCGGCCCAAAGTATGAGCTTCATTTCCAAATTTGGGCTTTTCCACTGCCCACCCAACTCAAGACGTCTCTTCTAAGGCAGCCGCTGGACCCACAAAGCTGGAGCAGAGACAGTAGAGAAAGGGAGTTAGAAGTGCACATGCATTGCAGTCCTCTCGGGCAATTTTCTGAGCATCTGCTTCATGCCCAGCATGAAGCCAGCACTATGCCAAGCTTGGGGATACCAAAATAACTAGATAATAGTTGTGTCTTCCCTTAAGACCCTAACACTGGTGTGCGTAAGGTAAACAAACAAAGAATGACGTAGAAAAATATATACTGAAATGTTAAATTGGCTACTGCACCATCAAAAGCCGTATCAGTCGGGGTCTCAGCAGGAAACAGATGGTACACACAAGCTGGATAATTGAAGAAGGTTTAATGAGAATGCTGTTTTAAAATATATGGGAGACGTTTGTGGAAAGCCACAAGGGATAATGTGCACCACTGCCCTAGGTCTGAAGAGGCCAGCGGAAGGAGACAGTGGAAAAGCCAGAGAGCACAGCTGTATGGAAAGATCCACTTAAGAAGAGCTGTAGTGGGACACCTGGGTGGCTCAGCAGTTGAGCATCTGCCTTCAGCTCAGGGTGTGATCCTGGAGTCCCAAGATCGAGTCCCACATCAGGCTTCCTGCATGGAGCCTGCTTCTCCCTCTGCCTGTGTCTCTGCCTCTCTGTCTCTCATGAATAAATAAAATCTTTAAAAAGAAGAAAAAGAAGAAGAAGAAGAAGAAGAAGAAGAAGAAGAAGAAGAAGAAGAAGAGCTGTAGCAACTGAAAGCAACCCTATAGGGAAAGAGAGCAGGGAATGCATGCTCCCAGCTCACCCTATTCCATCCTCTGATCTTCTGTTGGTTCATGCCATTAGCTAAACCCAACCTGAAGTCCAAGGGAAGGGAGTCCATGTAGGCCAGCCCTTCAGAGCACAGACCAGGATGGGGTGAAGTCAAAGGGAACAAGAGAAAACATCCAGCCCAGAGACCAGTATGCAGGCATCACAGGTAGTAAGCGTGAAGGAAGTCAAAATAGTTGGAGGAGGGGTCTCTCTGGAGGAAGAAGGACTAGGCTTGGGTCCTGGAGGATGAGTGAGCTTTGAGGAGACAAGGAAGGATCATCCTCCTACTGGGACAGCAGAGTCAAGGGCAGATGGCTTGAGCAAAGTCAGCCAGGCGAAAATGGGTTGGTCCTCAGGGGTGGGGTGGCCATGATAAATTCCTGCAGGGACCTAAAAGTCTTTCTTCTCTCACTCAGCTCTATGACCATGAAATCTGGGCCTTCCTTCCTGAAAAGGTTGGACTTCAATGAGCTCCCTTAAAGAAGGCAAGGCATTGGAAAGGCAGAGAACAAAGAGAAAGATTGATGTTTGATATTCCTATGGTGAGGTCTGAGAGATGGCAAAGCAGGACACGTGCTTCATGGTCTTCATAGTAAGAAAGACAAATGGTTTAAGTCTGTAGATATAGCCCAGGGAAAAAAGGTATCAGAAGAATTACTAGAATGGTTCTGAGTAAGAATATGGCACCTTGCATGAGGATTCTACGTATATTAGCTCATGTGACTATCTCAACAGTCCAGGGAGGGAAAAGAAGGAAGTTGGGCATGAGTACAGTGAATACCAAATACATGCCAGACACTATACAGAACATCGTAAACTTCACGGGTCTGACATTCTATTATTCCCATCATACAGAGAAAGAAACTAAAGAGCAAAGAGGTTCAGTGATTTGTCCAAAGTCAGAGAGCCATTAAGTGAAATGGGAATGGGACCCAACTTCTAAGTCTCTATATACTTTCCGCACTCCTTATCCTAAGAGGATAAAGCAAGCCAGCAACAGATGAGACTCCAGACACATATTATTTTATGACAGGATAGAGCACTAGGTAATTAAGGCATTATTGTCACAGTGTTGGGGCGGGATTTGGGCTGCAGATAAGAGGTGCTGGAGTTCAGAGAATGGAAACTAGAAGAACATGTAAGGGGAAGTCTCATGACAGCAGAGACCATGCACCCAGTCAGCTTTCTACGGAGACCAAACTCCCTCTAGTTGTGAGCCCTGATTCACCCTTTTGCACAGGCCATAAGAGAAAGCTCCCACTACCACTAGGCCTAGGGCTCACAATCAAATTTTCTATCCCACGAAGTCGAACTGTCCTAAAAATTTCAAGAGCACAGGAGAATATATCAGATTTAAATTTAGAGTCTGTGAGTCCTGCCAGCCAAGCTCCACTGGTCAACAGAGTGAAATGATAGGTAAGCTCCAGGTTGACTACAGCCAGTATGGAGAGGGGCAAAGAGACAACCCCGCCACCACCAAAGTTCATCACAACATCTTTATCTTAGTTATGAAGAAGAGTTCCATTAAGATGGCCTTTTATTTGTAATATCATCTTTGGTTTGAAAATGCAGGTCATCATGTCTTATCTAGGCTGTGTCTGTAAGAGAAAAGCACCAGATGGGAAAGGGTCAGCCAGTGTTCCTGATGGATTCATGACTGAATTAGCCAATATGGTTTGTTTGAACCTATCTGATTTGGTATTTAAATGGGGCTGGGGGAGGCGGTGATGGCAACAACAGAAAAGAATAGATGGATCAAAGAATAGCTCCTTCAAGCACAGGGAAGGTGCAGCCAAGCTGCAGCATAGATGGGTTGATGGAGGTGACCCTCCATGCCTCTGAATCATGCCCCAGTGCTCCTCAGGGTCACCTGGGGAGCCCTGGCACGGTACCGATGCCCAGACCCTGCCCTTAGAGGCTCTAATTTAGTGGTCTGAGATGAGGCCAGACGTTAATAGTTTTTAAAAGCACTTTGAGTGTAGCCAGAGTGAGAAAACACAGCTATAAATCCAATTCCACTCTCTCTGAAGTCCTCGCCTCCTTTTCCTTTCTTCCTCATACCTAGCTTCCGAGGGCACAAAGCCCTAGAAGGGTGTATGCAATAAAGCAGCCCCAGGATCACTACTCACAGACTGGTATGGTGACCAACTGTCCCAGTTTTAAAACTGAAAGTCTAGCATCCTGGCAAGCTCCTCAGCTCCAACAAACTTGGAGGCTGGTGACCTTACTTCCAGGATAGACAGCTCACCTGATTGCAACAACCTCGACCCATCAATCCAGAGCTAGGAGACAGCCTTCCTCCTTGATCGTTTCTGCTCATCCCAGGCCTCATGGACCGATGACCCCAGAGCCCACCCTTCCCTTTTTGGCCTCCAGTTCTGGTCCTGGATGCTAGGAACTGCCCAGGTCTCCTGCTGCCCTAGCCTGGAATGCCCCACACATTTGAAAAGGGACAGGGGTAGGCTGAGTGCCATCTGGTTGGCAGCCCCTGGGCTGATCTGCCCCATATCTGAAATGGCACCCCTGGTGCTAATGTCTTCCTTCCTGTGGTCCTGGGGCTCTAAATCCAGGAGCCATTTACTAAGCAATGTTCGTATTTATTTGTGAAATTATATGGACCTTTATAGCACACTTACAAAGACAAATAAATCCCTGCTCGCGTGGCCCAATTTGTTGTTCTAACCTGACACTTTCGTGTCATAATCACCTTTCTCTCAGCTGGTTACGGCCAAGGCTGTTAGGGATTTATTAGAAGCATTTTATAATGTGCTTTACAAGATGTTGTTTGAAGCTGTAGCTTTGTTTATGGGAGAGAGAGGGAGGGAGGGAAGGATGGAGGAAAGGGGGTAGAGAGAGGGGAGAGGAGAGGGAGAGATGAGAGCAGGTAAACAGCTTTTGTGCATCTAGAAGCATCATCCAGGGGTAAGTTTAATGGGAACTCTCCATCCACCCCCACCCCTGCCCCCATCCCTGCTCACCCACCACTTGAAAAACTTTGATCTCTCACTTCTGCAATATTATTGATCTTCAGAGGTGGGGGAAAAAAGACTCAGACATCAAGGAGATTTTAAGATAAGACTGGGGATGACGAGACCTGCTTTACAGCCACTGAAATATCAGCAAGCTTTGCTAGAAGTGAACTTTCCCCTCTCCAGCTCTTTCTACCAAAGAAGGGGAAAGAAGACAAAAGCAAATGGGAGGCTACCTTTTGCCGTGGTCTTCCAAGAACTTTCTGAGGGCTGGACATGGTTCCCCTGGTGGCTCACTTTTGCTGAAGATGGTCAGGGAACCCAACTGGAGAGTTTCAGAATTCACTTGACAAACACTTACTGAGAGCCTTGAACTGAAGAGCCGAGATGGGCAAGTCGTGATTGGCACTCTCAGGAAGCTCACCCCATGAGCAAGAAAGGGGTGTTTGCAAGCTCCATACAGCTCCATGTGCTGGGTGCTTTTACACAGACGTGTGCAAAAGCTCCAGGAGCAAAAGAGGGGGCGGCAGTTTTGTGGATCTCAGGGAGTCCTAGGGGCTTCATGCGTCTTTGAGCTAGGCCTTACGGGAAGACTAAAGCTTTCTAGAGAGGGACAGGCTTTCCATCAGACTGCCGTGTGCAGAGGCAGAACAAATGCTTAGAGGTCATCACTCATTCCATACATGCTGGCTCAGCACTGCCAGGTACTGGGACTTTCCTGGTGAGCAATGCCAAGAAGGGCCCTGCCATCGTGCCTCTCATGGAGCTGGAATCCAGCAGCACTTTGCTGAGGCCTGGAGCCAACCAGGCAAAGATGAAGGAAGATCCAAGAAGTCTATATAGGTTTGTCAGAGGAGCATCTGCACCACAGTGGTTTCAAACAAGACTGAAAAGGTGGCCAGGAGCCAGATCACCATGGTAAGCTGTGTGTATTATATTCTCAGTGAAAAAAAGATGTGACTCATTCTGTGTTTTAAAAAAAAAAAAAAAAAAACCTTTGGCCTAGTGCCAGTGGACACACCCAGCACCCATACCCCAGTTTCTGATACAGCTCTCCACTCCAAGGATTCCAGGGCTCCTGGAGAAATGACAGGTTCTAGGGCTGGCTCGGGGGAAGTGCTGGATGAGCCCACAGCAAGAAGTAGCGGCAGGAAGTACAGAGGTGCTCAAAGAAACAGAGATGGCGGAAAGTCACATGGACGTAGGAGCCTACCTGAAGGAGCTCCCAAAGGCCAAAGCTGGAACAATTTGAGCAGCAAATAAATAACATAGTGTTGAATTAAAATAAATGCCCAAGATTCCAGTCTAGCATGCAGATGATGAATCAATCAGCAAATGAATGAATAATTGAGGAAGCAGAGACTCCAAACAGAACTCCTAGTAATGTATGTTGATGCTCTCCCCTCCAGGAGTTGGGTTCAATCCCCTCCTCCCCCTCTGCATGCCACTGCTCTCAGTGACTGGTTCCCAAAGAGTGAGGAGGGGAAGGAAGCCCACATGGATGAAGCTCTGCCTCGGCAGAGATGACCGAGGTCCATGTCACCTGTGAGCAGTCACACTGATAACACGAGTCCTGGGTGCCATGTGCTGAGATGGGCACTTCACCCCTGCGGCCATCCTCCCCAAACCCTAACTCTCATTTCAACATACGAGAAACATCAGATAAACCCAAATCGGGGGGCTTTCGACAAAATACTCAACCAGTACTCCTCAAAACTGTCAAGGTCATCACAAACAATCAAAGTCTGAGAAACCATCCCAGCTAAGGGGAGATGACTACATGTAATGTGGGACCCTGGATGGGGCACAGACACAGGACACCAGGGAAAAACTAGTGAAATCTGAGTGGAGGATGGCAAGGCCAACATGGGTTCCTTAGTTGTGACAAATGTGCACAGTAATGTAAGATGGCGACAGTAGGGGAAACTGGGTTGGGGTGATGGGAACTCTGCGCTATCTTTGCAACTTCTCTGTAAAACAATTGTACATTTTTTTAAAAATGTAAATATCCTCGTGCTGCTGTGTGCAGATGAAGCTGTGGGGGAGTGAAACAACAGTTTCAAGGAGTGGGGGTGACAGTGAGGATGGGGACAGGCAGCCGGTTGTGGGGTGTGTTCTGGAGGCAGCGGCGGCAGGCCTCGCTGACAGACTGGGTGTGGAGAGTGGGGGAAAGCGGATCAAGAACTACCCATGATTGGCTTCACTGACAGCGAGGAACCGGTCAGAGGGTACAGACAGGAGACAGGAATCCAGTGTTGGAGAAGCTTGTGGAACAGCTAAATTGAGGCGTCATAAAAGTGAATATGAAGACCTGGGACTTGGGGAAAGGGCAGTGCTGAAGATATAATGATCTATCAGCATCCATTTTATATTTAAAGTGATTTTTTTAAAAATCGCATGTTCCTCCAGCAAATATTCTCTGAGCGCCTACTGTTTACAAGGTTCTGTTCCAGGCACTGGAGTTTTAGCAATGAGCAGAGCGAGGCGAGAGGAGGCGGCAGCGTCAGACTGCGGTGAGGGCCTCAAAGAGAACAGAGCAGGAGAAAAGTGTGGGCTGCGATGGGGAGGGCAGAGGCGTGGACGAGACGTGGGAGCGAGCCCCGCGGATTCCTGGGGGAGGAACATTTGGGGCAGAGGGAACAGCAGGTGCAAAGGCCCCGGCATGAGGAAAGTGATTCAACCTGGCGCTGCAGGGCTGGAGAGAGAGAGACTGACCGTGGGGGAAGAAGCCACATGGAGCACCCGTGGGCACCATATGGTGCCAGCCTTTGTGGGGGACAGGGACCTCCCCACAGTAGAGGCAGGGAAAGCAGAGCGCACGGACGGATACAGAAGCTGGTAGCCTCCAGATCTGGTGGTGGGAGGCAGTGATCATTTCTGGGCCAAGAGGAGATGATCTTTGCTGTGTGAGATGAAGTGATGAAGTGTGGCCCCTTTAGAACGAAGATTGGAGGTCAAGTGGAGGCCACAGTTCAAGAGAGAGGTAATGAGGTCCTGAACAGGGGGCTGCAGGGCGGTGAACTGCCCAGGGCTGCTGTGACAAACTACCAAACTTAGCGCTTAAAACAACCCACATTTATTATCTTGCAGTTGAGGAGGGCAGAGGTCCGACCTGGCCTCCCGAGGCTCAGATCAGGTTGCTGCAGGGCCGTGCTCCCTCTGGAGGCTCCAGGGGAGAGTCCATTTCCTTACCTTCTCCAGCTTCCAGAAGCCGCCTGAGGTCCTGGTTCCTGGCCCCTTCGGTCTTCAGAACCAGCAGAAGGCATCTTTAAGTCTCTGGCTCTGTGTCTTCTGCCAGAATCTTCCACATTTAAGGAGATCTTGTGATTACATTAGGCCACGCAGATAATCCAGGCCCATCTCCACCGATCAGCAACCTTCATTCCATCTGCAGCCTTCATCCCCACTTGCTGTGTGGTCAATATAGTCACAGGTCCTGGGAATTAGGGCACAGACCTTATTAGAAGCCTTCATGGGGCCATACAATTAACCGGTTTTAATAAGGTTCAGCAAAGAGGGCGGCATGCCAACATGGTGGTGGGGAGTGGGCATTTGGGAGTCAAATGGATAAGTGCAGACCCTACCTCCACAGCCCAGTAGCAAGAAGGCCATGGGCATGCCCCTCGCCCACCCCAGGGCTCAGGGCCTCCTGTGTCATAGGGAGGTAGCTCATCTACCCGGTAGAGTTGCTTCCAGGATTACGAAGCACACGTAGGTAGCGTCCTAACACCACACCCACAACCACGAGGAGACCAATAAGCAGTAACTGTTGTTTTTGGCAACTGATCCAGTGGAGAAGTTGGGACAAGGAGAAAGGAAACAAAACCCATCGTGGGCTCCTCGACCAGGGACTGGCTGGACAGAAAAAGGACAGAAGGCACTGGTGGAGGAGCCACTAGGGACAGAAAATATGGGTAACTCTCCACATGCTGGCTCAGGGGACAGGGAACTAGATGCTGTGGGCCATGCTGGGCGAGTTATTCGGCCCTCTGCTCGCTCAGCCTTGGGGTCGGGCCTCAGAGGATGACAAAGGTTAAATGCAATGATGCGTATCAGTGCCTGGTGCGCAGTGCCTGGTGCATGGGCAACCATCAGTCACATGCATCATCATCATCCTCCTAAAGCACAGGCAAGGGTTTGAGCTAGAGACAAGGAATTTGGGGAAGCACAAGGGCAAAGCCTGCACTGGGTCATCAGGTACAGCTCAGAGTGGACATTGCAGCACTGCCCGCAGGAGGGCCTCGCTCACCTCCTGTTCCCACTCACAGGCTGTCCCCTGTAGCACAGACACTGCTCTCCTGGGGAGAAGCAGGGCCATCACGGTGGGCAGGGACAGGGCCATTGGGAACCTTCCAGGAGATTAGGCTCAGGGGCCGCCTCCTCCAGGAAGCCAGCTGGGTTAAGTGCCCTATCTCTGCACTCACAGGGCAAGCAGGCATAAGCCCTCTCTGGTCATTTCCAGGGCCCTCGTTGTCTGTTGGTGTGTCTGCCACAGAACCTGTGGGAGGGGCAGGAAACCCTGAGCAGCCTCCGGGTTTCATCAGAGAGCCAGATGCTTCCTATCAGATAGAGGGAAGTTCCATTTTTTTCTGCAGGCAATGGTTTTTAATAATTCTCTGCAGACCTAGACACCTGAGAAAACTCCTCAAGGGTGAACGTGGGGCCTCCTTCATCTCTGTGGACTGAGAACCTAGTACTGGGCTGTTTCACTAGGAGTTCAGAGGGGAGGAAGGGAGGGCCACGGGAAGGGAAAGAATGAATAAGGAAAAAAATTTTGTGTGGGTTTTTCTGAACCTAAAAGAAGCATTTCAACTTTCCCCAAATGTTAAAAATAAACTGCTAAGCACCTGTTCCCTCTTCTGGGTGCAGATGAGTAGGCATCTTAGCACCACAGAACTGCAGCGGCCAGCCCAGGGCCACCCTGGGTATTTTCACCGAACAGAACCCAAGACTCACGTCCTCCACCTACACAACCAGGCCCCATTCCCACCACGCTCCATCCTGAGAGGACTCCACACTCTCAGGCAGGGCCATATGGAGAGGAGAGCAGAGACCCGGCCCCCACAGAAGTACAAGAAATCCTCCTGCCACCTCCTCTACCTGGAGCCGCCCCAGCCCCAAGGTCAGCCAGCAGCCATGGCCCATCTGGGCCTTGGAAGGAGCCCCAAGCTCTCACAAACCACCACGGTTTATTCTCCTGTTTATTTATATTGGGTTTATCATTATTATCATTCCTGCAATTTTTAATTCTCCTCATTCTCTCCTTGGGAATGATGCCACAGGGAAATAGTTTCACTTTAATCAGATGGCCTAGTCTGTGGAAAACCTGAATAAGCCACTGAACCGCTGCAAAAACAGATCATCTCTCAACCTGACCGGAAGATTCCTGCCACCTCCCAGATCCCGGAGGCTGCCCCTGACCTCCCCAAATGTTCCTGTCACTACGTTGCCCATCATGAGTAGGACCAGGTTCCATGCCTTTCTAAAGGGCCTCCACATTGATTCTCAAAGTCACCCTTGCTCAAATTCTGCAACACAGAGAAAGCAAACGCTCTGAGCCCCATTTAACAGAAGAGGACACTGAGGCAGTGGGTGAGGCCTCTGCTTCCAAGGGCTGGGACTGGGAAACACTCTGTGTCTCCTCTTCCACCACCACCCACACTCCTCCTCCCTTATCTCTCCACCCAAAGAGGTTCCCAGGTAACCCCCATTCCTACTCTGAGAGGTCCCTACCTTGCAACCCAAACCTAAAAAAACACAGGCAGAACTGGGTGTGCAACGGAGGCTTTCCAAGTCAACTAAGAAGGGCAAAGAATCATCATCCCATCCCCCATTCAGACGTTGTGCCATCAGCCCACAGTGATGATCACAGCTATCCGCCGGGTGTGACAAGCACCACTGAGGCCCCAGGTAGGGTTCCTTTGGGGATCATGAAGCAGAACCTGCCCCAGTGTTAGTGGTATGAAAATGTAGCCATAGGTCGAAATGAATGGAGGTGACAGTGATGACATGAGGAGGCAGGAGCCATTGGAAGATTTCAGTATTTCTCCCCATTCCCCTGGAAATGAGAGGCCCAGTGTGGCACACAGGACCACATGGGAAAACACCAGGGTGGGTCAGGAGGCAGAAGGCAGAGTGACAGGAAAGCACAGGCACAGCCTTGATTGTGTATCCTGTGCTCAAGGCAGGGCAGGCCAGCGGAGACCACCTAAGCTGGCTAGCTTGGATAATGTCATTGGCGGACTGCGTGCTGGGGTTCCCTGGCCTGGGGTGCTATAGGGCAGGGTGACATGGGCTTGGTGGGTGACAGCTGGATAAAGGACATGGTAGGGTATGGCCTCACGATTGTTGGTTCCTATGCAGAGGTGTGTTCACAGGCCTGTTGCTTATGATCTCCAGGAATCAGCTGGCCCGGGGAGGGGCCATCTCTTCCCAGCCAGTAAGACCCTTCAAGATGTCGAACCATCACAAAACACAGGAAATGCAAAGCACGACTGATGTGGCAGGGAAGAGGAGGGGTGCGATACAGGAAGGCCCTGACATTCACGTACACTCGGGCTCTACAAACAAGACGTTGACCTCCAGGCCAGGGTCCGGCTGCCAGACCAGGAGAGCTACACCCTCCACCATCTCCCCCGACACAGAAAGCTGCCCTTTCTATGCCAGTTTTCCTTCTGAGGCCTCTATCTTATTTTACCTTGATTTCACCTGGATTAGGATGGAGGGGCATGCTGAACCAGATATAGGGGGACAATGTGACTTGTTCTGGGTCGTATGCTCCCCCGTGGACCTTCCTCTGCTATTCACAGATATTGTGTGTGCTTCAGGACACACAGCCAGGCAGTGGGGCCTGTCTCTGCCCCCATGTGTCACTGCCACCCTTAGGGAAGTCCCACAACTTGCAGGGGGCACCAGTGTGAGTTCACTGCATCTGGCACCTCCACTCAGCCAGGTGGGAGGGTGGAACCGCTTGTGAGGACACCACCCACCCAGCTTTCCCAAAAGCTGCGACCGCTGATACACACACATCCTGTGATTTTAGGGGTCCCAGAGGCCCCGCTGCCTGGACATCTTTGCTGCCTGGCTCCCTGACAGCTAACACAGGAAGACTTTCCTTAAGTTTTTCCTTTCACATCAAGCTCCATCCAAATGTCCATTTCCCTGCATTCTTGGTAAAACAAGGTACGTTTCTTCATGCTTCTTTATCCACCTCGTAGCATTGTCGATGACCAAAGGTGACAGCATATGTGACAAGCCTGGCACATAGCAGATACCTCAAAAGAAAGTCATGGCCACCTATATGTTGCTAAACCCCTTAACGCACAGGAGCTGAAGGCCTTTGAGGCTGGGGAACAGCATGGTCACATCCCTGAGGCCAGCACAGGGCCTGCCCATGGGAAAGAGGCCTGGCTGGGAAGACCTGGGACCGTAAGCCCCTTTCTGGTTGGACTGAAGATGCTCCTACTGCCACCAGCAAGTGGGCGTACTCGTGCTCACCGGATGGCCTTCTGATGATACATACGGCCAGCCCAGGCCCACACAGAGAGCCCCGAATGCCAGCCAAGCACCCCTCAGGATCAAGGGTGCATCGTGTCTGTATGCAAAACAATGCAATGGGGTAATAATTAATAATCATCTTTGGCTGGTGAGTTGCACATCAATAACATAGAATGGATGATATAATTGCATAGTGTGCCTAATTATAGACTCCAGTGACAAAAATAATAGGATTAATTAACCTGGAAAACACTGAACACAAAGGGATCTGTGGCAACTAAACAACCACCCAGGGACACTACAGCCCAGAAGAGAGAGAGACTGCTGGCCTGTGTCATCAACAAGGAGCCTCTTCACAGTGAACCACAATTGTCCCCAAATAGGGATGACATGATGCTAGCCAGCAGCTCCTGGAGGAGCTGTTCTGCCCTCCTGGCTGAAAACACCAGTTGTTCGGGGTCCCTGTGGTGGAGGCTGTCTCATAAAGGATCCAGTGGAAATGGTAGCAGAACTGGAAATTTGCCCAGAAATGAGGCTCCCTTTGTGTCGCCAGCCTTGTTCATGTACCTCAACAAAGGCACAGACATGGGGCCATGCTCTACATTTTGGCGATGGAAGAGCTGGCTGCCTGCAGGACACTGGAGTCCCTGCATGAGCGCCGTGATGAAGCTATCCCCAGTCCTGGGCAAAGGGGGTGGTGGGGACAAGGCTGGCTGATCTGGGTGCGATGACCAGCTGCCTCACAGAAAATGCTTTCCATGGCCCGGCTGGGTGGCAGGCACGCCACAGCACGGTGACCTTCCCCTGGTCCTGGCACGTAGGATGCGTTCACATGCACAGCTTTCAGGCCATCCAACCCCCTCCAAGTCTCTTCACCACTCTCCAACAACAGGCAGCAAAGAGGGCCAGAAGTCCAGAGGGCCCCAGTCACTGTGGCTTGTCTTCACCTTCACCTTCATCTTCATCTTCAGCTCTGCAGGGAAGTGTCTCTCAGCCCCCGGCCAGGTCCTCAGAACTGTTCTGGGGACATCCAGCTCTCTGGCACACGGCACACGCTTCCTGAAAATGGCGCCCAGCCACCTCAGGTGTGTCAAGCACCTTTCCCAGTCACAGGGCCATCTCCTGCAAGTAGGCCCTATGTCCTTGGCACCTTGATAGTTTGGGGTACATCCTGGGTTTTCATTCAACCCTTATCAAATGAGTGAATTACAAGCAAGATGCCCTTAGTGGATTGCCCACCACGTGCCGCGCACTGTCGCTTTCCTTGAATCCCACAACAACCCTCCCAGGTAGACATTATTCTGCCTCTTTTGGAATGTGTGATTTTGCCTTTTATCCAAGGGACCCAGAGTGGAGAAATCACACTGCCTAAGGTGCTGCAGCTGGAAAGGGCAGGGCTGGACTTTGAGCTGAGATCTTCCTGATGACACGGTACCTTTTTTCACTTCGTCCTGTTGTGGCCAATATAGTTCTACTGGCAATTTTGGCTTCTATAAATTAGGAATATGGTGTCTAACAACATGCACATTAGAATGCACTCTACTACACCAAAAATGTGGTGAGCTGTGGAGGTAATTTTAAGGGGGTTTGCCGGTGATGTCTTTCCAACAAGTTCAAAGAGGCCCCCAATGTGTGTTTGAGTTGAGATAGTGCCAGTGGCTATAACAAACAAACCCTTAGGTTTCAGGGACTTTGTTTTTGTTTTTGTTTTCTTAAAGCCCAGTCAGCAGGTGGGATGGGGGACTCTGCACTGCCCATTTAGAGACACAAGTCAATGGAAGGGCCTTCATCTTCAATATGTGGCCCTGATCATTGACATCCAGGCAGAGAGAAAAAGGGAGAGAGTGGGGAGGTCATATGGGAGGCTTTGAGGAACCAGGTGTGGGGGCCACACTGGCAAATGGGAACTGGCAAATGTGGCTCCTGACTGGGCAGCTGCCACCCTGCAGTAGCACTAAACTATGGAAGGGGAGGATGAATCTGGTAGATCCAACCATCTCTGCCATGCTGTATTTGTTATTCTCTTGTATAAACAGGCAGAAGATTTGGCCTTGACCTACTGGGATGGGGATGTAGGCTGGGATTTGAGGGTGGAAGTATGCATCCACCATGCATTGTTGTGCATTTATGGTGCATTTACCATGTGATAAGGATGTCAGCTTAGATGGTAACATTTCCTGAAGACTAAGCATGGGTGCCAGAGCGGGGCTGCCTGCTTGCTAACTGAGGTATGAGCTCCCCAAATCTCAGTTTCCCTTGCTGTGTGACGGGATCAGTGAGATGGGTTTTGCCAAGATGAAATGAAGTAGTCCTTGTAAAGCTCTGCGTGGTTCACAGTATGTGTTCTGTAACATTAGTTACTGTTACAACACATTTACCTTATTTAATCTAATCCCACAACAACCCACTCTGATAAGCTGCAAGAAGCTAACTATGTTAGTCAAGTTTATATCCCATTAAGAGATAGAGCTGGGAATCCATTCTATATCTATATGACTAATAAGGCACCAACAGAGCTCTGGGTGTATGGGGAGAAAGGTGTATGGGGACCCTCAGGGGGAATCTGCGTGAAGGCAGGGAAAGAAGGAATGATTGGAAGAAGCCCACGCCAGAACACAGGGAGATCTGCAAGCACTGGACCCAAGCACCCACCCAAGACAGGTTAACAGACTCGAGAAGGGGAACAGCAAAGACAGCTAGTCTTGAAGTCCCCAGGACAAGAGGACATGGGGTAAGTACTCCCTTAATTCCACTGATTGGGGTCCCACAGCCCACTGAATACCAGTAATCACTGGGGGCCCCTCTCCAGGCAGTGATTGTCTCTTTACCTAGAGGCTGTTGCCAGTTGTACTTATTGCTATCGGTTATGCAGCTAGATTAAAGATTATGCAAAGTAATCAACGAGAAATGTGAAAGGAAGTTGGTGATTGCAAGTGCAGCACGTTGAATGCTCCTTGATAAGGAGTGGCATTCCAAAAGTTGTGAAATAAAGGGGCTGATCCCAATAACGAAGAGTGGGGCTTGGGGAGCAGGGCAGGGAGGTGGTAAGAGTAGTCATGAAAATCTTGAATTCTGCATTTACATTGTTTTGCATGGGTCTTGAAGCTCTTGCACTACTTTCATGAAACCTAAACTGGACTTGGCTGATGCATCACGGGTGTGGCTGACGCATGTCAGGTGAAGGGAACTCTAATTACTAGACCTGCTTTCAAAGAATAGGCTTTGACCTTTCATTGAAGGATTGGCAAACAAGTACACATCTAGATGTTTCACATTAAAACAAAATGCTTCTGAGGCCTACATTTCTCTTTTGCCACAATACCCTGCTTCAGCAGTCTTTCTGGATTCACCAAATGCCAGTGCCTGTAAAGTCAGGTAGAGCATGCTCCATTCTTAGAAGGCTAGGTTCCAGGGGCAAGCATGGCCCAGAGAGGCCCGGCTCACCCTTCTACCTGTGATTTTTCTGAAATGCCCAGAAGTCAGGGAGCCTGGTGACCTCACTCAGGGATGCACCATGGGGCCCTCTTGACGGGTGACCTTCCTTTAGATGCCACAATCTTCCACAGCATAGTCCCCACCACCACCCCTCTCACCCTTTGTTAAATAGTTACTTTGCTAATCAAGGACCTTACTCTACTTAAGACCCCTTAGTGCCCTTGGAACCCCGCTTGGCCCAGCCACAGGGCAGGCTGCGTTGCCTTCTTCAGCATCTTCTGGCAACCCCAGGCCAGCGCCTGTGAACAGAGCACACAAACCCTCATTCTTCCACTTGTTCATTTGGTAAACACTCATTGAACAGCTATTACATTCAGGGATTACTTCTGAAATGATGAAGATGGTTTCTGTCCACTACCCCAGTAGAGGAGACAGTAAAAGATGATAAAGTCAATGAAATCAGTGCTGGAATAGGTGCTAAGTGAATAAGAGAGGAGAGAATAACTCAGATATTGATTGGTTAATGCCAGGCTCACAGCTGTGGACCATCACATGTGTGCATGCTACGCACACACACACACACACACACACACACACACACACTCCATTCCTCCAACCCTGTAGCAGCTCTCAGCTGTCCACAAGGTGCTCAGGAGTAGAGAACTCTAAGCCTCCAAAAAAGAATTAAGCTGGAGACTCGGCTGCTGGGTCAGGAATGCCTTCCTCTGGCACTATGGTTACCAGGATGCAAGCAGAGTCGTGCCTTGCAGACCCAGAAGCAGTCCCTCTAAGAATGACTCCTCGGACAATGTGTATTGAGAAGATCAGAGAGTTCCCAGGAATTTTATCAGGACCCCCTCTGCACAGCCAGCTGCCCAGAGAACACCAGTCTAATCACATCACTCCTCTGCTTGAAACATTTCAGTGATTCCACCACTACAGAGCTAATTAAGTCCTCGCCCCTTGACCTAGTGTGGACGGCTCTCCAGGACTTGTTGACTACTTCACCTCATCTGCCAGCATCTTGACCTCAAATTACAAGCCACTGCTAAACACACTCATACACACACACACATGCGTTTTACACATTCATGATTTTATTTATGCTTGTCCCCCTGCCAGGACTTGTTGGCAATGTTTTGTTTGTTTGTTTGGTTTTCTTTGTTTGGTCCTGACTCCTCTTCTTCACTCTTTAAGAGCCAACTCCAGCACCATCTTTTCTTGGAGGCCTTCCCGAAGCTCCAGCCTCTCCAGGTGCTCACACAAAATCCAGTGCCTATTCCATTTACCCACCATAATATATTGACTTCTCTTTGGCCATTCCTTGAGGACGTCAGTCTCTCTGACCCCTACCCATGCGGAGCCCAGCACCCACTGGTCAGTAAATGTTGGTCATCTGAGGCAGACAACCCACGGTGAAACCCATGCTCTCCGTGTAATGAAATCTGCTACATTAGGAAGGGCAGGTTGCAATGAATACTGCCGTGTAGCGTCCCTACTGAACTGGAGAGCGAAAGCGTGAGTATGAGCATCCCCCGGGAAGGTGTCCTGACCTACTGACCTGAATACACAGGCTGCTTGGTAGGCAGAACTCAGAGGAAAGGATCAGGTTAGGTTACTGCAGCTCAATAATAAACTCTTTTACTCACCCTGACCCCATTGGTCCCTTTCCATGTTTACTAACGTTCAGTTAGTAAATTGCTTCTCGAAGAGTGAGAAGAGCACGTGCTGTCCAGGTACCACAACTATTCAGTCTTCTTGGCAACTGCATCTCATTGTATATTAATAAATCAGCGCTCTGGCTTATCAAGACTTTTGTGAGTTGAGCGATTATAAATCAATTTGCCAAGGCCTGATGCCCCCCTGGAGAAATGAAGATGCAGAGCTCCTGACCTCAAAACAGAGGTCCTGGGCTGCCCGTTGTTACCCAGGAGGCAGGCTGCTCAGCATTGCCTCATTCCCCCATCTGTACTACCCGTATCACGTACCAACTCTGTGAATAATCACACAACTCCTGATGCAAAGTAACCCAAAGCAGCAGTCGAAAGGGGATCATTCACCATGGAGTGTAGGAACTACAGGAGCTTAGAGATTGTCTAGGAAAGCCTGGGCATTTCATCACAAAGAACTGGAAGGGATGTCTACAATGAATTCAAATTGATCTGGATAGTGAGAAGAATGTATGAGAATCCTGCTCACTTGAAGAGCTTACAAACGAGTTTGCGAGTTATGTTGTAAAACAGAGAGAAATTGAACTTTCGACTCAAATAGGCAGGGGCTCAGATCCCAGTTCTGCCACTTACTAGCTAATGGTCTTGAGCGAGTTTCAGGACACCTTCTAAGTATCTATTTCTTCACTTGTAAAATGAGATTCATAATATCTATTTCACAGAGTCGTGATTGAGATATTATGTATATCACATGCCTCATATATATAGTAGGTACTCAATAATTGTTTCTTTACATGAACCAAAAAAAATAGGATAAAGGCATAATTAAGGACTAAAGTGTAATGGCCACTGTATATACTTTCAGAGTTCAAAAAAAGAGGAAACAAAAAAAAAGAAACAAAAAAAAAAAAAGAGGAAACACCCACTAGGGGCTTTGTGTGAAGCAGATGGATGGGTTTCGGGAGTAGTTAGCCTTGAACCTTCTAGAGTTATTTCACACCTATCAAAAAAAACATCCAAAGCCCCTACTGAGTCCTGTGACCAAACCAACTGTTTTATAGCCCACCCCCTCTCACTCTATTATGGGTTGAATAGTGTCCCTCCAAAATGTGCGTGTCAAAGCTCTAACTGCCTTAATGTGAACTTATTTGAAAAGAAGCTCTTTTCCAGATGTAATTAGTTTGGATGAGGTCATACTGGAGGAGGGGGACTCCTCTTCCAACGTGACTGGTGTCCTTTAAAAAGCAGAAATGTGGACACAGACATTCACAAAGGGAGATTGGAGTTAGGTTGCCACAAGCCAAGAAGGCACCTGAAGTCAGAATGGCGGCCTGAAATACATCCCCTCTAGCACCTGCAAAGGGAGCACCGCCCTACTGGCACCTTGACCTCAGATTTGCAGCCTCTGGAAGTGTGAGACCATAAATTTCTGTTGTTTAAGCCACTCAGTTTGTGGCACTTTGCTACAGCAGCCCTAGGAAACTGAGCCACCCAGCTGCCCCATCCCACCTAGTTCTAAAGTCCACTTTGCCTTCTTGCCTATGGCTGTCCAACTTTGCTTAAGCACAGTTGAGCAAAATGTATTATCTCTTTAAGTTGAAGATTTCATTAAAAACAACAAACTTTGATCAATGCAAGTTCTTTCTAAACAGAAGTCCAGCTCTTTCTTCCTGTAACTTCATCCCTTAACATAATATTTCTGCCCTCAGGGGTCATGTGGAAAAGAAAAGGAAAAATCCAATCCCACATCTTCTTGGCAGCTCTTCCAGTTCTTGAAAACAGAACGTGTCCCCCTTAGTCTCGTATCTCAGCAAAACATCTCTTCCCACTCACCTTCTTTCTAGAAGGGAGGTGGCCACCTGTTCACACATAATGGAAGCATTTTACTTAGCCCATGTGTCTTGGTCATTATTTTCTCCTGGTTTGGGGCCTAGAGTGGGGTTCATCAGGTCACACAACCACTCCTCCACCTCCTTTCCCAGCCCCGCTCACGTTTGGCAAGAGTCTATTAAAAGGTAGTCACTGGTAGGGGCTGGGAGTACCAGCAGGTTAGGACATAATATCATTCAGACTTCAAGCTCTTAGTAGGCAGGAGGATCTGGACTGTTGATACAACGTGGGAAAAAAAAAACTCTTTACCCAAACAGGCAGTAAGTGAAAATTTAAAAGAGAAGAAAATCAGATACCCTCCAATTGACAGCACACTCCCCAAAAGCTCAGTTAAGCATATTATTGTCCCCAAAGAGGAAGAAGAGAGAAAATTGAATCGACCTGAAAGTAACCCCTGACCTCATTTAAAGACTTCTTTTTTTTTTCAGCCCAATGCCCAGGATCCCCTCTTGGGATGTAAATTCCCTGAAAAGCCAGATCTTTTCAGGACATGAAACTGTTGGCTGCCCTTTTGAGGGCTGAGAGCAAAGAGCTCCAAAATTTATGCACTACATTAAGCAAGATGCCTCGGTATCCAACTAGGTTAAATTGCTTTCTATATTTAAATTGCCTGCTAGCTGGTTAGATGTGGGAGCCACAGCTGTGAAATGGATAGTTCCAGCCAGTAAATAGAAAAGCATAAATCCTAATGGATTAATCTGTTATAATTAGACAATTCTGGATGACTCTGACACGGAGCCAACTCTTGGAAGAAATAGGAGAGAGGTGGGGTGCCCCATAGGTGTGGGGGTAACAGGGCAAGAGATGAGCAGGAAGACGAAAGGTGAGGTCTGAGGATCAGAGGAAGGTCAACAAGCCACGGCCAGGAATGCCTGAGTAAGGTCTGAGATGGGGTGGACAGAGGGTTTAAAGAAGTATTCCTCTTCACAAAAGAAATTCACACCAAAACCAGAAATGTAAATTATAGATAAGAGAGGAAATACATAGCAGTGGACTTCTTCCTTTCTGATCCCTCTCCTTTTACCTGTAGAAGTTCTTTCCTTCTACTTCTCAAGGGGACAAACCCTTTTGAGAAGTTGTCTTTGGAGTGATAAGAACTCTCAAGAAGCTAGCCTGGAGCACTTCACTCTGCTTTGCCCTCTTCCTACAACAATTCCCTCTTGCCAAGACCAGGAAACACTGAGGAGAATAAACACCAGCAGTGAGGGCATTCCAGCCACCAACCCAAAGTGAGCAGGGGTGAGGGTGAGCAGACTGGAGGGTGGAGGATGGATGAATGGAGCTGGCAATAGAATGAGGACACATCTTTCTGCTGCAAGCAATCCTGGGAAATCCCCCCTCACCCTAGATCAGGATAGCAAGGATGCCTAGAGCATAAGGGTTTGGTTATTTGAGTTTTACCTAACTTAAGGTCTTGTTGGTTTGGAATTCCAGGAGGGTTTTGGATGCCTGGGTGCTCCCTGGGACCATCATCTGTCTCAAGACAACCTCCAGGACCAGAATGGTCTCCTCACCCAAACTGTTCAGCGTATTGCTCCTATTTCCAATATGAGCCCTTGGCCCAAGCGAGACTGGCCTCTCTACTCAAAGGGACCTTAAGGAGAGAGGAACTAAGGAGGTAAGGGTGCTAGTGATGACGAATAGAGACCAGAGGCTATGTAGGCTCAGATTTCCTAAGTAACACACACACACACACACACACGCTAACAGGCACAACTTTGGCTTTATCTGGAGATCAAAGAGAGAGACTGACGAGTTAGCAGGCAGTGGTCAAGGAATAAGCTGGATTCTTAATTTAGTGACTTACTAGAGACACTGAGAGTTAGGAAATCACAGCTGGGCATCATTTTGGGCAATCAGAGCCTGTATCTTGCCAACTCTAGATAGAATATGTACTAAATCAAGCCTCATACCTACAGTGGTGCTCTTCTAAAATAAAACAAAGTACCTGCTAACCAGCCATCTGCCCAGAGCTATGCAAAACTATAAACCCAGAGCCAGATAAATAATCAGAAATGAAGAGAGTGGAAATAAGACATGAGCAGCAAAATAAATAAATAAATAAAATTAAAAAAAAAATCTAGAAATAGAGGCCAGGCCTGCTATATAGGCATGGGGTCAAAGTGAGGGTCAATGATAACATGCTGCATCCAGCCTCTCTGCCTCTAATACCTCTCTTTCCTGCCCCCATCTTCCTGATGAGCCAGGAGGGCCACCCTATCCTGTATAAATGACAAATATCCTATTGAAAGAAAGCTTGAGTAAGGATGGTACATCCAGTACGGGAAAGCTGAATGTTGTCAGAATATTCGGTTCTTCACATAGTAATTTACAAACTTGGTGCAACTACAATTAAAATCCCAAGGAAATTTGTTCCCTTAAAGCTTAACTAAGTGACTCAATGGTCCTTTGTAAAAATAAACACGCATTAATTCCCCCTCCCAAAATTACAAAAATAGGAGTGATAAGAAGAACTTGCTGTGGTAAGTATTAAAAACTGACCATAACAACAGAGATCAAATGGCGTGGAACTGATGGAAGGATCAACACATGGTTCACAGAAAACTCAAGTGTGTAATGAAGCACATGATGCACACACATATATGAATGTATTTTAAAAGCAGATGCCATCTTCAATCTATCAGAAAAGTGTTATTTGGGACATTTGGTTAATTATTTGGTTAATAATTGAAAATTTTTTTCATCCAAATTAATGGATGGATGAATTTTTTTACCTAAATCTCATAATAAAATCTTTTTTCATCCAAATTAATGGATGGATGGATTTTTTTTACCTAAAACTCATAATAAAATCATAAAATAAGTAGAAAAATATAGGTGAAAACTTGATTTACCTTGGGGTGGAGAAGACCATCTAAGCATAAAGAGAATGACAGAAAGTGCTCCACACACAAAATTAAAGTCTGTGAATGTCAAAAATCCCTGTTACAAACAAACCGGCAAATGACACATTAGACTAAAATAAGGATATAATTAAACAATCCTTTTTACTTTATTTATAGAACTTGTATTTAAAAAGAAAAAGAAAAATAGCCAGTTAAAAATAGGAAAAAGATGTAGATCACTACAGAAAAAAAATGGCCATTAAACATTTTTAATAGTAATATTTCGTGCCATAAAATGATCATTCTCAATCACTGCTGATAGGAGCAGAAGTTGATTAAAACAAAACAAAAAAGAACACACACATAATACACACACACACACACACATAAATGTCCTGGAAAGTAAATTGACAGTATATAACAAGAACCTCACTTTGAAGACTATCCTAAATAATCAGAGATACAAGCAAAGACTTATAAGCAATGTTTTTTACTGAAGTAGTATTTACAAGAACAAAACACTGGAAATAACCTTAAAGTTCACTAATCACTGTTCAAAAACATATAGGGCGCCCACAAGGTGGATGATTTAAGATCAATGGCATAAGAAAAGGTGCAAAATATAACCTTAAACTTTTAAAACATCAGAGCAGCGTGGAAAAGTAATAAGTAAAGAATTTTGTAAATTTTCTTTAAAAGGAATATATATATAGAAGACTAGAGGAATTCTTTCAAATGCCAACAGTGGCATTTGAATTGGTATCTCTGGTAGAATTGTAGTAATTTCACTTTTTGTCTTTAAACTGTTCTGCATTTTTCAAATGTAATACATTGACCATTATTAGAAATTGAAAGCAATCAAGCCTATTTACAAAAGAGTAGTCCTCCAGTGTTCTAGAAAGAGAAGGGAAGAGGGCTCTCTGTCTGAAACCGCCGGGATGCTTCCTCCTTGGGCACTGAGCAGAATAAGGGAGGCTTTAACTCGGGCTGACAGCAGGATTATTTATACCCGTGGCCACACTGCTGCTCACTCACCTGAAGGGAGCTCCCTGCCGGATCCCCTCCTGCCCTAAATAAATCAGACCCCGCAAGCCAAGCCTCACTGGCTGCACTTACCCATGTAAATTAGCTTGATTTGATGTTCATAATTGCTCTCCTCAGCTGCCACACGCACGCACGCACGCACACACACCTGCTGTCTCCTCGGATGTGGTCGGCACCCACAGAGCTGTCACCATCCCTGACTTTCATAAGTCAGACCCTCGTCCGGGTCGCTCTCAGGCTCACCCACACCAGGCTCACTGCACTGCAGGGTGCACTCATACTCCTCTGCCTGGAATGCCATGCCCCCTCCTGTCTACCAGGGCACACCCTACCCGCCGTGTAAGTGGCCCTGCAGTTCCCAGCCCAAACCATGTGAGGGCTGCTCTGGGCCAGTACTGGGCACCAGGAACAGAAATGGACAAGACCCACACTCACTGCCCACAAGGAGCTCAGCCTCTAGTGCAGCAGACACACAGATGAAGTGGTCATGTTGAACCCAATGAGGAGGGTGCTGTGAAGAAGACAGATGCTGGATGCTAAATGATCATGGAGGACTTCCTGGAAGAGGTGGTACCTGAGCGGAGTCTAGAAGGCCATGTAAGAATCAGTCAAGCAGAGACAGTGGGAGAGATTCTAAGAGAGGGAACAGACTAAACGAAAGACTGGAGAATGGGATGCCTGGGTGGCTCAGTGGTTGAGCATCTGCCTTTGGCTCAGGGCATGATCCCAGAGTCCCAGAATCGAGTCCTGCATCGGGGTCCCTGCATGGAGCCTGCTTCTCCCTCTGCCTATGTCTCCACTTCTCTCTCTGTATGTCTCTCATGCATAAATAAATATAATTTTTTTAAAGTAAGAAAGAAAGACTGGAGTATGAAGCAGCAGAAACTACAGGACACCCCAAACTGAAAGTTGGCATCCAGGGAACATAAACCAGGAGGAAAAGATTAAAGGAAGGAATGAGGTTGGAGAGCCAAAGAAGGAACAGGTAGCAAAAAACGTAGTATGGTGAGCTGTGCTGTAGAGCTGGGTACTTGGGTCTGGTCTTGGGCCTGCCTCAAGAAAAACAGCCCTGCAACCTGGCAGGATTAACTGGTCACACTGAATCGGCTGCCCTGACTGTGACTTCCCTGTACCTCCCTTGCTTCAAGATCACCAATGCCTGGCCAAGTTTTCATGCATCTGGGCCACATTGGGGGGCTGTCAGTGGTCTTCTACTTGATCCAAGTCATCCTCATCTGAATTCTTCCCAATGTGGACCTCACTCTTGTCCCTGATCCACATCTCCACCAGCCCTCCAGGACACCCCCCTTCTTGGTTGTCTTCCCATTCTGCTTGATCCTTGCTCAACCTTTTCTGATTCCTCCTCATCCAGGACTCTCAACATGGCCATGTCTAAGGGCTCACAGTACTTGGTCTCTTTTCTAAGGTCTTTTTTTTTAAAAGATTTTATTTATTTATTCATGAGAGACACAGAGGGAGAGAGAAAGGCAGAGACACAGGCAGAGGGAGAAGCAGGCTCCATGCAGGGAGCCGGACAAGGAACTCGATCCCAGGTCTCCAGGATCACACCCTGGGCTGAAGGCGGCGCTAAACCGCTGAGCCACCCGGCTGCCCTCTAAGGTCTTAATAGTGTCTTTCTGATGACCTAACTCCTGAACTCTAACTTATATATCCAAATACATGAGCGCCTATGTGAAATTCCACTTGGACATCTACCACTCATCTCAAATTTCACATATCTAAAACTATACTCTCTATCTTCCCCCATCCCCTCAAGATCCTATTACCCATGGTCTTCCTCATCTTAGGTGTTAGTGGCTCCATCCTTCCCATTGCTTGGGTTAAAAGCCTTCTTGAAGAAAATATAGGAGAGAAGTTTCAGGATACTGGGTTAGGCAAAGATTTCCTACACGGGTTACAAAAAACCATAAAGGACATACCGGTAACATTAAAAATAAGTGCTTCTGTTCTTAAAAAAAAAAAATCCTTGGGGCACCTGGTTTGCTTGGTTGGTTAAGCATCTGCCTTTGGCTTGGGTCATGATCCCAGGGTCCTGGGATTGAGCCAAGCATTGGGCTCCCTATTCTATGGGGAGCCTGCTTCTCCCTCTCCCTCTGCTGCTCCTCAGCTTGTGCTATCTCGGTTGCTATCTTTCTCTCTCTCTCTCTCTCTCTCATAAGTAAATAAAATCTTTTTTAAAAAATCCTTAAGAGGGATCCCTGGGTGGCGCAGCGGTTTGGCGCCTGCCTTTGGCCCGGGGCGCGATCCTGGAGACCCGGGATCGAATCCCACGTCGGGCTCCCGGTGCATGGAGCCTGCTTCTCCCTCTGCCTGTGTCTCTGCCTCTCTCTCTCTCTCTCTCTGTGACTATCATAAATAAATAAAAATTAAAAAAAAAAATTTTAAAAATCCTTAAGAAAGGGAAAGGCAATCTAGAGTGGGAAGTGGTATTTGCATTGAATGTAATCAACAAAAGACTTGTGCTGAGAATTCAAAAAAAAACAAAAACAAAAAAAACCTCCCCAATCCCAAGAACAGAAAGACAGGCCACCCATTTTTTTTAATGGGCAAAAGATATGAACAAGCATTTTACAAAAATAAACATATGCAAATGACCAATAAATACCTAAAAATCTGTTCAATTTTATTAGTTATCAGGGAAATGCAAATTAAAACCACAATGAGACATTGCTTTACACACAGCACAATTGCTAAGATGGAAAAACACAAACATTAGCAAATGTGAATAACATTGTGGAACAACTAGAACACTCAGACACTGTTGATAGGAGAATAAGTTGGTACAAACACTGTAAAACTGCTTAGCAGTATCTATTAAAGCTAAATGTATTTGTATATCCTATGACCTAGAAATTCCGTGCTTTAATATATACTCAGCAAAAATGCGTACCTATGCAGCAAAAGTCACGCACAAGAATACTCATAGAATTATTATTTGTAATAGCAAAAACCTGGAAACAATCCAAAATGCCCATCAAGATTAGATAGGATAAGAAATCCTGGTGTAGTTACACAATGCAATACAGCAATGAGGGAGAGTGAATGATCACTACCTGCAACATCATGAATCAATGTCATAATTCCAAGAGAGGACATCAGACCAAAAAAAAAGAGTACATTCCATGTAATTGCATTTATAGAAAGTTTTAAAGCAAACCAAATTAATTTATGGTGTTCTAATTCAGATTTATGGCAGCCTTTGGGAAGGGGCATGAGATACCTTCGAAGGAGTGCCGACAGTGGTCAATTCCTGGTTGTGGATGGTGGTTCCACAGATGTGTTCACTTGGACAGAGTTTTTCAGCTTCATTCAGGGTCCTTAGAAGTAAAGCCTGAGTTGGGGCCCTGGTATAACTGGTCTATGGATGGGTGCTCTCAGGAGGAGCATGAGGAAAGTAGACAGCGCAGGGAAGGAGCTAAGCAAGGATGTGCTCTCAACCGGGCACTGGCTTCAGCAGGGTCCACAGAGAGTGCAGGGGCAGGAATTGTACCAGAGATTTGGTCTCACTATGAGACAAGGGGATTGGCCTTGTGTCCCCAGCACCAGCCAGGCATCAGCTGGGAGAGGTGAGGGTGTAACTTCCCAGGTGCAGGGCTTCCCACTGGCTGAGGGGAATGCTTTGTTGATCACTGTCATGTTCTCTGGCCCCACCACACACACACATACACACACAAATTGCACAAAACATTGGTCTGCTTTGTGTCTCTAGCACTTAGATCCATATGGAGATCTTTGGGCACATGGTGGACCTAACACAGTACTTGTGGAATGAATTAACCTCTCCCTCACATTTTTCTTGGGATACTACACAGAATCTGGCCTCCCACACTGCTCCTCTGGCAAAGACCCTCCCTGTCTCTGGAATCCCACCCTTGAGGCCACATGTTGTATCAGGCATCCGCTTAGTATTGGCCTTTTGGTTTGACAGTTTCCCTAGAAAGTGCCTTTTATGGGTTACCCCTCAGGTTCTAGGAGAGCATGGAGCACATTTTAGATGTTTCTTTTACTCCCCAAGCACTGGCCACAGAGTAAGAGCCCAATAAGTACCAGTGGGAAGGATGAACCAAATGTCATATAATTTTAATTTAGAAGGTAGCTTCTGTGCTAACTTTAAAAGAGCTAATGACGGTATATCATCTTCACCCCCAAAGAGAACACAGGGGACTTCAACAAAATTTCCCCTTTGACTAGCAAGCAAGTTATAGGTGGGAAGTAATGGTAATAAACTGCCTGCACTTCATTCTGATTTTAAAAGTCCACCCAGTGCTCACACAATGCTGGCCAGAGATAATCAGTGGTGTGGAGCCGAGGTGAGAGGTCACCCCAGCTCTCAGGGCAGGTGGGGATGGCATCCCCTTCCATGTGATGGATGGCAGCAACCTTCAGCTTCTAATTGCTCCCAAAGAATTCATGTATGATTTAAGCTCCAAATCACACACATGGGGAGACGAAGGACAGAAGCCAAGGCAAGAGGTTCAGTCAGCAAAATTGGAATCACTTGAGAAATGGAGGAGAAAGAACCCCCCATCTTTGCTGCCCTATAAAAGCCTAAGTGATGTATTTTCTTCCCCAGTTGACTTTTTTTAAGTGTCTCTCTCATAAGCTATTAATAACTAATTTCACAATCGCTGCATCATGTGATGGTCATAAAATATTGCCTGCACTTTTCCCAGCAAATTTTAGTATTGAGCCAATAATTGAATCCAAATTATCTATTAAGTTAATTCTTTAGTAGACAATATTTTACACTTGAAGTCATTTTTCACAAGTATTCCGGAATGAAGTAATTGTGGAATTAGCAATGACTTTTCCCCCTCCTGAGCAAGTAAAAATAAAATCGCTGGGTTCAGCCTGGAGGGTGTCAAGCTGTTATGAATTTTGTTTATATGTTTCCTCTTCCTAGTTAGAGCCAGCTCCGTGTCCTCAGAAATCACCAGGCAGACAACTGGACATTGCTACTACATGGTCTGTTTCTCAGCTAGAGCCGTCCAGGGACCGCCTCACGGGTATGGTCACATGTCACCCTTCTCAGCCAAACTCTGGCTTTTAATATACGTCCTTTTTGTCTCTTAAGACTGGTGTAGAATGAACTTGGGGAATCCAGCCAACCCACAACTCCCTCTTCTGAGATCCAACCTCCCATCCACAGGGATGGACGCCTCTAGCCATGTTTGTGCCAATGACCCTGTTCCACTTACTCACACTCTCCCGTTCTGGCCACACAGATTGGAACAAGGTGGGCAGTGATCCCGCTGGAGCCATCAGATTTCCTTCCTCTGAGAAATTGAGTTTAGATCAAAGAGGAACCAGCCAGTCTCTGTTGGTCCTTTGAAATAAGAAAGTGAAATTCCCACACACTTTGCACAGGGTCTTTGCTTCACAATCCCCAAATCTTCATGGACTGGGGTGGGGGGCGGGGGGTGGAGAACCAGGGCAAGAGGGAGAAGGAGAATGAAGAGAGGCAGAGTGAGGGGAGCACACACAGTGGGGAAGGACGGGCATGGAGCCCAGTCCGGGCCTGTTCCAGGAACTAGGGTTCCATGACATTCTCCATCTTCATGCGGCCCAAATAAAATTTGGGTTTTTGAGCTCCTGTTTTATTATGAGGACACATTGAAAAAAACAAAACTCACATATCTAAACACCAAAAGGCCCAAAGATGAACCATAGCTCTTGACTAAAAGTCTTCTTGAGGATTAAGGGGAAAGGAAGCTGTGCCTAACAGTACCAGCAAAATTTCTAAAAATGCTTTTAATGACTTCTCTTCTGAGTCCCCCACATCAGGGCTACTGCTCAGACCTCTCCACCCCTTCCTCCCCTTCCTCCTTCCCCCTCTACCAAATGCTTCCAGAAGGCATCTGTGGAGCATCACACCCTCTCTCTTGTGGAAGCCACTGCCATCTCTCCCCTCAATGCCAAACACTCGTGACTCATCCGTGGCCCAACACACAGTGAGTGAGTGTCACTTACAGGGCCTGCTCATGGGCAAGGCACAGGCAAGGTACATCGCTGTCCAGGAAGGCTCATAACCTAACACTTGTGTCCCTGTCACAGCTATGATCAAGACCCCACTTCTTACAGAACTGAGTTAAGTGATTTTCTGTTATAATCAACCATAATGGCCTTGCTCCAAAGAAATCCCTGAAAGCTGCCCACACCTCAGCTTTACCCCATCCATGGGAAACTGCCTGAGATTTGGGGCCAAACAGACATGGATGCAACATGTCAACTTAAAAAATAAAACAAGAAAGCTCATGTTTCTCCCTTCAGTAAGATGCTAATTTGGAGGTAAACAGCCTTCCCAGAATCAAGGAAATTCCCTCCCGTTCCTCGTTTCCTGAGAAATTTGTTATATTGATGATTATTGCTATAAATGCATGTCTTCGTCAAATGCTTTTCTGCAAATCTTAAGCTAATCATATGATTTTTTTTCTCCTTTGGCCCATTAGTGTGGTGAATTGCTAGACTTTCTGCTGTTAAACCACCCCTATATTTTTCACAAAAACCCAACATAACTGCAACAATTGTTTCTAATATGTACACTACCAGATTCCGTTAGCTAATGTTTTATTTACTATTGTTTTCATCTATTTTTGCAAGTGAAATGCACCTACTGTTTTTTTCTTCTCTCCTTATCTAGTTTAAGAGGAACAATTAAACAACTTCATTAAATGAATCCGACAGCTTTTGTTTCTCTTTTTCCATTTTCTAGGACAGCTTCTATAAGATGGGGGCTATTTCTCCATGAACGCTCCATAAAACTCCACTGGAACACAGTCTGGGCTCCCAGCTTTAAAGGGAGGAGTTCATCATGATTTTAATTTCTTTACTCATCACTGGTCTGTTTGAGTTTTCTTTTTTGTTCTTTGCCAATTTTGGCATTTCTCATTTTCCCAGAAAGCTATCCAATTCATCTAATTTTTCAAATTTATTGGTGCTTTATATTTGTTCATAATATGATTTCTTACTTTTAAACAATCTTTTATGTTTGTCATTTCCCTTCTCATTCAGTTGTATTTGATTATGTCTATTTTTTTTCTTAACCAGCCTTTTCAGAGGTTTGTGTAATCTTATGAAACTTTTCAGAAGACCTACATTCAGCTTTGCTAAGCTTCTATGATTCTTAATTATCATTTGCTCTTCATGTGTTTCTACCTTTACACCCAGTGTTTCCTTCTTACTCTGCCACTACCTTCTCAGCTCCCAGAGATGAGCACTTAGCTTGTTTGTTTTCAACCCTAATAAATGGATGTAAGGCTACACATTTCCCCCTACATTCTGCTTTATCTTTGCCCCACAAATTTTGCCATATGACTTATTCATTTAGTTCTATATTTTGTAGCTGTCTTTATTATTTCTTCTTTAACCTACAGACTTTTTCAAGGTGCCATTTTTTAGTTTCCATACTTACATGTTTTGGGGTTTTAAACTGATTTTGAGTTTCATCATATTATGGTCAGAGAACATTAGCTGTTTGATGTCCTTTTGGAATTTACTGAAGTTGCCTCTTGCCCTGATTTATGGTGAATGTGAATGTTCTACATATAATCAAAATAATGTGCATTTTCTGTTTGTTAAGTAGTTATATATGGGTGTGACTAGACACACATATTTAAGCAGAAGCTGAGTAATAAATTGTGCCACGCTTCTGTAATTTAACAAATTTTGTCTGTCTGCTCTATCCACTTACAGGAGAAATATGTTAAAATATTCAACTAAAATGTTGATTTATCTATTTTTCCCTGTGTTACTGCAGCTATTTTTATATGTGTGTGCATGTGTGTAAGTACCCATATACATTGGAGGATATTGTAGATGGAGATATGCTTTTCATGATTGTTACAGTTTTATGATCTTTTATTCCTTCCTGAGTGTTCCTGTTTTTATTTTCTCATAAATTTTCTTTTGTTCATATTTGCTTACTATATCTTCTTCTTCACATTTATTTCCATCTTCTTGTTGTGTCTCTTGTAAAAAGTATGTTTCTAAATCCTGTGTTTTTCAATCCAATTTAAGAGTCTCTTTATTTTGGATTTTGAGTTGAATCCATCTATACCATTGTAAATGGATGTGATATTCAAGATTGTGTTTGCCATTTTATCTCACCTTTTCTATTTTCCTTACTCTTTCTTCCCTCCTTCCTCTTTCCTGCTGGATAGGTAAATTTTCCTCTGCTAGGCTGAAAGCTCTACATTCTGTTTTTATGGTTCTGGCACCAGGCTCCTCTAGTTATTCATGCCAACAATGGCAACATCCTTGAGTCCTCTCTTTCTCTTACTAATTCATCAGGCTATACCATTGGTTCTCCCTTCAAAATATATCCAGAACCTCATGCCTTACTTCTCACCCACTGACACCACCCTGTTCCAAGTCACCATTGTCTATCATCTGAATTAATGTCATCACTTCCCAACCGGTCTCCACTCTCCTATCTTGGCTGTCTGGAGCCTACTAGACAGACCGATCCTTTTAAGAGGTAAGAGCATTGTCACTCCCCTCCTCAAATCCTCCAAAGTCTCTTCATACCATTCAGAGTAAAGACACATCCTTATAGTGGTCTATAGGCCCACCCATCTCAAACACCCTCTTCTATCAATCTTCTCTTGGCTCACTTTATTCTGTACATGTTGACTTCCTTACTGTTCTTCACACATGCCAAGTATGCTCCTAACTCAAGGTCTTTTCACTGACTCTTCCCTTTTGAAAGAACACTTTTCCCCACATATCCACCCAACTACTACCTCACTTTCTTCAGGAATTGCCTTCAGGGCTTGAAAAGGAGACCTGACCTGCCCATCTTACTTAGGCTGTAACTATGCCCACCCGGCACTTTCAATCTCCTTCATACTACCCCATTTCTGCATAATAGTCACAGACTTGTATCGTTCATTTATTGTTTACCAAGTACTCTGTCTTCCTTCCCCCTATGAGAATAAGAACTTTTGTCTATTGTGTCCATAAAAATGTGCTATTCAGATCTCTGCCATGAGAAGTGGAACTGACCAACAGTCTGAGCTCTGCCCTCTGGGATCCACCACAAGCTCATGTTGAGGCCATATTCCTCAGAGGCTGCTCCTAACCAGTAGCTGAGCACAGCAGGTATTAAGGCAGGCCCAATCCAGCAAAATGCAAGACTGCTCCAATGGAGAAATCTTGTGGGACTCCCCACCAGCCAGGCCAAACCAGTCCTATAACTTGCTTCAAGCCTCCTTCCTTCCCGCTCTCTGTCTGCAAGTTATCTGGCCTGCATCACAGTGTGAAGGCTCTCCCTGTCTTTCTCATTCCTTCTCCAGGAAATCTGATCCCATTGTGGCATTTCCTTGCTGGACCTGGACTGTGTCTGTTTTGTCCACTGCTGTACCCAAGTGCCACTTTTTTTTTTAAAGATTTATTTATTTATTCATTCATGATAGAGAGAGAGAGAGAGAAAGAGAGAGAGAGGCAGAAACACAGGCAGAGGGACAAGCAGGCTCCATGCTGGGAGCCCAATGCAGGACTCAATCCCGGGACTCCAGGATCATCACGCGCATGGGCATGTCTGAAAGGGAGCAGGTGGCTGCCTAGGGACAGCCAGGATGGTGACATCTCAGTGTACACCTGCATGGGCAGCTATGTCAAGGACCCAGGCTCCACATGGGTTTGACATATATTTCAGAAGCCAAGGATGCCTAACATGAGGCATCCCATGTGGCTAGGGAGCAGGGAAGGGAAAGGGCAGCTTGGAATACTTAAGTCCTTCCTGCCTCAGGCGGGATTGGCTCAGAATCTGGGGCTGTGAGTGGGAAGGGGCCCTAGAGGGACTGCCCAGAAAGAGCTGAAGAGTGGCACATACCAGAAAATGCTCCCAGGGGTGAGACTCACTAGCCAGCCAGTTCCCTGGAGAGTTCCCTCTGAGGCAACCACAGCCTGGTTGGATTTTCACCTGGGTTCCCCTCACCCCACAGTGTTCCTTTCCTTAGACACCTCCATACTCCCAGCAGGCCTCATTCATCCAGGTTGAACCCTGTGTCTTGGCAGTCCTGGTGCCAACCCACTGTCTCTGCCAGCAACAGCTACATCTTGCCCATAGCCTGCCAATCAACCAGCACAAGGTTCCCCCTGAGTACCATGACCCTAGCAACCCCACCTTGTTCCGGTGATGAGAGTCGGAGCCCTGCCTTCCAGATCTGCACCCTGCCCCGGCTGCTCCTGCCCCCACTAGCCTATACTGCCCCTCACCACCCCAGCCCAAATCTTGCTCAAAGGATGTCGGGCAACCCATGTTCCTGTCTGGGGAGCCCAGCCAAGCCCCCCAGGGGCTGCCCCATTCCTCTCTTGAACTTATTGTGTAGGTCTAACTACCTAACAACTGCAATGTAATTACCTCCCCCCTGCTAAGCTGCCTGCCCAGCAGCTCCCGGGGAATTATGCACTACTTAAGGGGAAAGTGTTGCTAATAGAAAGCAGTAGATGAACAAGGGCTGTTGCTGGCACCTTGCTTCCTTCCCTTAATTTACAACAAACCTCTGTTTATTGAGCCGGTAACATATTTGAACACTGACTCATAAGAGGCCCTTCTCGCAGACACTGTATATCTGACAAATAATTCCCCTTCCACCGAGGTGTGTGCAGAATTCAGCCCAGGCAATTTACAGGCCTGTTCGGGCAGGGGACACTCAAGCTGTGGACAAGACTGCAGAGCAGCTGGGGGTGCCCTGCCCTGTGGAGGATCCACCCCTACAGCATGGAGTCTAACTCCCACCCCACGGGTGGCTCCAGGGAGGGCCCAGTGCTCTCACACTGGCGCGGGAAGGCAGAGGTACCGACTTTCTATGCGCTTTCTCCCTGGCTGCTCTCTCACTCTTTCCTCAACCAACTCCATCAAGAAGGCCAAGCAGGTGTTATTATAACCGTTTTACAGATGAGTAAACAGAGGCCCAAAAAGCAGACGGGCAGACTGGCTCAAGGTCACATAGCTTTTTGTTCATCATTTGTTCTGCACCCTAGGAGGACATCCTATCTTCTTTCTTGACAAAGGGCAAGGAGAAAAGGTAGCAGCTGCCTCCCACTGGCAGGAGGTGTAGCAGGGTGTCAGCACCTGGTTGAGACAGAGAACTCACCATATAGAGTGAAGACGGAGAGACAAAAGGCATCTGATTGGTATTAGAGGAGGTTATGACAGCTGAGATTAGAGACCAGCTTGGGAAGTCAGTTTGTCACCCTCAAAGCCCTTGAAAGGCAGCTGATAATTAAATCTCATTACCAAGGTAAAAGGACGCCCTCCTCCCCAGCCCCAACCTCTGTAAACACGCACACATGCACATGCATACATGTGCACACATGCTCACATGTGAACACGTGTGCATGCACCCACACACAAACACACACACACATTGCTCTCTAGAAGAGAATCAAAGGTTCCCAAGATTGTCCACATTAAAGGAAATGACTGTGGGGGCTACACTCAGGCCCAGTCTAGCCCAAGGAGATGCCTTGCTCACAGATGCCCCCCAAAGTCAGCCCCAGGCACACACACCCCCAAATCATGGCATACCAGGGAGGCAACAGAAGGAAGCAGAGAAAGTGTGAAATCTGAGTTCAAGTGCCACTTGCTAACTTTGTTATCTGGGTGAGTATTAAACTCTCTGACCTTCTGTTTCTCCAACTCTAAAATGGAAAGTATAGCAATAACACAGATTTTTTTTTTTGAGGATCAAATGACATATTAGACACTTAACATGGTGCCTGGCACATACTTGGTGCTTAATAACTATTCAGCCACTTCTCCTTCCTCTTTACTCTTCCTTCTCTGCTAAAATATAACGGGTCATTATCTCCAGAAAGTTTTCCCCCCCAGGTCAAGCTCCCTAGAAACGGACCCTAGCATCCGGAGCCAGGATTCACGTGGGAGTGACTTCCCAAGGGTGCGCTCCCAGGAGAAATCTGTAAGGAAGACAGAGCCAAGGTGAGTGCAGCTTCAGGCCAGGCCCAAGAAGGTAACCTCAGCAGGTCCCTCGGGGTTCATTACACATCCCAGCCGTCCTGATGGTGAGGCCCCGGAGTGAGCCTTATACTCTTGTCCTCTCCAGTCATGGACCAAGAGCCTGGAGCAAGGGCTCCAGGAGGCGGGGTTCCTGGCATTGGGGAAGCAGCTCCCAAACCCCCAGGGCCACCCCCATCAGGGTGGGCCTTGGAAATTCACTGCAGCCAGGAAAGCACTCAGAGAAGCATTCACAGAGTGGGTGTCCACGGGATTGTGGGTGGAGGGAACCCCAGCTCCTGAGCAGTTCCAGGCTGCCAAATGGTGCGAGACCGGTAATGCTGAGCATGCTGGGATGAGCAGGGCTGATCCCTAGTTTGCAGAAGGCACCTTGTCAAGCATTGATGAAACCTCTACAGACACCCTCCAAACCTCTCCCAGGATTACTCTGCAGCGAGTCAACAGGGCAGACAGCATCACCTTCTTTTGTAAAGACAGTGAGGTCCAGAGAGGTGTGATGAATCACCCCAGGTCACAAAGCTAATTAACAGCAATCTCAAGCCAGGTTTTTGGACTCCCAGCACCGGCCTCCTTCCAAAAATAGTGTTCAAACACACACGCGCGTGCGTGCACACCACATGTGGATCATGGACATGAGATTCTGGCCGCTTTTCGATGGGAAGGTGCAGGTTGAGGACTTGGAGAGGAGAGGAGCCAAGAGCCACAAGGAAAGGTCCCCCCACCCCCACAGGGCATGCAATTGTGGGAGGTGGAAGGAACCCCAGGGAGAACTAGTGGGGATTCGTGTCTTGGCATGAACTTTTGCCTTTTATCTGCTCTCCTGGAAACATCAGGATGCTGGAGAAGGATGAGCTCGGAGGAAGGGAAAGAATGAGTAGCCTTTGCTGAACTGGGTAGACTGGGTGCAGGCCAGGCAGCGCTCATGGCTCCGTTGACCATCCTCAAGGGCAGGGCCGCCACATCTCCAGCGTGCTCAGCACAGAGGGACGGGCGCCCACCCGTGTTCCACAAGACACAGGGAGCAGAGCTCTGTGGCCGGGACCTCAGGAAACAGCAGGACGTTAGCAGAACATCTTGGAGGAGGGCCATGCCCCTTCTCCTCTACAGGACTCAGTTCCCTCGCAGCCAACGTGAGCGAAGGGACAGGGTCGCAAGAGAGAAGACACCCTAAGAGGTTGGGAGGGCTACACAAAGGAGAGTAGGACCCCGCCAAAGACATCCTTGGCTGCCACAAAATCATCTCTGCGGGCAGCAGTTCCCGCCAAACACCTTGCACACGTGCCAGTCCGTCTGTTTATGTCAGAGCCCTCCGAGCCCATAAAAACGAGAATGTTCCTAAGAGCTCCAGTCTCTGGAGCTTCTCCAGACTTCCCTCCCTTGCCCCCAGATGACCACGCTGGGGTCATCAGCTTGAATGTAACGCTTTGGCTCCAGAACCTGGGAGAACGGGCTGCTCTCCATCCAGTCAAGGGAGAGTGAGAGGGGCGGCAGGAAATGGAGCCTGAAATTCAGCAAAATGTGAAGAGAAGAGTGGAGCAAAGTGTCTGCTTCCAGGGGATTGAAGTTTGACACATCGTGTATCCTCCCTTAGTGCAGAAGGTTCAAAGCCACACTGAGAACAGACCAGGGGGAGGTGGGTGGGCAGCTGGGCCACCCCGCCTTCAGCATGCCAGGGCTGTCAGCCTGGGGACAGCTGGCCCATCGTGTCAGGGAGCTGCTTCTTTGAGCCTGCCGGTCCATGCCTGGCTCTGGCCACAGTAGGAAGGCCAGTGAAAGCTGCTTTGTCCCCCAGAGCAAGGGGCTGAGAGATGCTGCCTCTCAAAGGGGCTTCCCTTTACCCCAAATGTTTGCTGCAGAGACGTGCCAGGGGAGGGCAGGTGCTAGGCAGGAACGCCAGTTGGCAGGGGCTCTGGAGAGGGGCCTAGAGCAGCTCCCCCGTTTCACTGGGGAGGGAACTGAGTCCTGCAGAGGAGAAGGGGCATGGCCCTCCTCCAAGAAGATGTTCTGCTAACAGGGTGCAGGGGTCACAGGTGGAATCCAAGCAGTGTAGGGTGCTGGCGAGAGGGGGAGCTGCCCTTGCCAGAACGGCACTCCCAACGCCTACCACAGGCCGGGTTTGGCGGGTGTAATCTCTGGCTCACAATTCCTTGTTGTTAGCACATTTTGGAAAGCCCAAGTTTTTCCAGGACATACTCTCATGAGTCCTTAGGGACTTCAGAGAGAGACAGGAAGGAAACAGACTTTTTCCTTCTGATACAAGAAAAAAAGAAAGAAAAAGAAAAGAAAAACACAACAACAACAACAACAAACCAAAAGCAAAAACAAAACCCACACACAAAAACACAAAAACAATCAAGTTGCAAGAGCAGCCAAGAGAGGGTGGGGCAAAGGGCCAGGCCGCAGAGAGCCGCCACCGTCCTTGGAGACGCAGCTCAAAGCCCATGTTCCTTTCCGTGTCTTGCCCCTTTGGCTCTGGGCCCACAGAGAGCCCTTGCTGGACACCGCTCAGCCAGAGACCCTCCGGGTCCCCTTGGCATGTTCTCTGCAGGCGACAAGCTTAAAGGGCTGATGCCTGGCATGGAGTCTCCAGAAACAACACCCTAACTTCCAGAGTGCATCCCAGAGAGGGCCTTGAAACTGATGCCTGAGGCCCAAACCATGGTCATGTCGTTTCCCCAGCCTCTGTACTCCCTCATGGTCATGGCTTGGGTTACTCCTTGCTGCTCCCCCATGAAGATTACCAACAAAACCCTTAAAAATGGGGGTGCCTGGGTAGCTCAGTCAGTTAAACGTCCAACTCTTAATTTCGGCTCAGGTCATGATCTTAGGGTCATGAGATTGAGTCCCACATTGGGCTTCACACATGGCATGGAGACTGCTTAAGGAGTCTCTCTCTCCCTCTGCCCCCCACTTCCTGCTCATATGCTCTCTCTCTCTAAAACTTAATTAATTAATTAATTAATTAATTATATAAACCCTTTAGGGATGCCTGGGTGGTTCAGTGGTTGAGCGTCTGCCTTCGGCTCAGGACGTGATCCCAGAGTTCCGGAATTGAGTCCCACATCAGGCTCCTGCATGGAGCCTGCTTCTCCTCCCTCTGCCTGTGTCTCTGCCTCTCTCTGTGTTTCTCATGAATAAATAAATAAACTCTTTAAAAAAAAAAAAAAACTTTAAGTGGGGGGAGCTTATGTCAGCCAGAAGGTGAGGCAGCAGAGGTGACCTGCCTGTGGGACACATGGCCCATGGGAACAAGGCCTGTGGAAACACATGGCCCTGGGGACACACAGTCTGTGTGGGACAGGGAGGAGAGCTCGAGAAGGAGAGAAAGGCGAGATGGCCTGGTGCTAGGAGACACCCCCAGGGCCACTGGGCTGCCACAGTGACCCACTGCCCGCCTCTCAGGACTAGCGGCTCCCTCTGCATTATCCTCTCCACAGAAGTGGAGGCAGTGCTTCCTGGAGGGAGAGGAAGGATCAGAGGGATGACTTTAAGCATCTTCCATCCTTGAGGGTAGGAGAGGGACATTGCTGGGTCAGTAGATAGGTGTGTCCATTGGAGTTTTCAGAATTCCCCGGGGAACGGGCCAGGGTGGGCATAGTTTGAAAAAGTATCTTCAAGAGCATAATATTTCATATTTAAAAAACAAAAACAAATCTATGTCATTTTCATAACGCAAATTGTGGAAAATGAAATCCAACGTGCATTTGATTGCCGGAGGAAGGCATGTAACGGTGGGGCTTCTCTGCAGGATGGGAGGACCGGCTGGATGGGGAGCAGAGCAGGGTCCCCAGGGGAAGGAGCGAGATTTCCGTGCCCATCCGATTGGACCCTGGGTTTTCAGGACCTGGGGCATGACACAGGGTCGGGCTTGTCTGCCTGGCGTCTATGGCCACGGAGGGGCTTCCGCACTTGCCTAGCTCCCCTCGCAGAGTAACCTGGTGCTTGTGGGGAAACACGTATTCCCAGGGCCCATGACAGACAGGGGCCTGGATCTGGATTAATGTTCACAAGTGACCCAAGTGATTCTTATGATTAAGCTGGATTAGAACATACAGCCTTCCAGGACAAGTCAGATAAAAAACTGTACTCACCAAAAGCCCAAACTAAGTAAAAAAAGAAACCCAGAGAAGCCTTGCTCCGTACCTCCCCTGCTCCCCGCCACAGAGAACCCTTTGATCAACTCCTTATTATCCTCCCAATGTTTCTTCATGCAAATATAAACACAAAAGAATACATATATTCTTATTTCTTCCCACTTCCCCTCAAAAGATATGATACTGTTTACATATTCTCTACCTAGCTTTCTTCACTTCACAAAAATATCCTGGAGCTCTCCACACACCCCTACACAGAGATTTCCCTCTTTCTTTCTCACCGCTGCAATTTTCCACTGGGTGGATGTACCATAATATACTTATCTCTTCCCCTGCTGCCAGACATGGGAGTGTTCCCAGGTTCTGCTTTCAGCAGCGCTGGCATCATGAATGGCTTTGTCCATATGTGACATCACACCTGTGCAGCTGTATCTGTAGGATAGACCCCCACAAGTGGGACGACTGGGAGGAAGGGTGGATGCATTTGTGATGTGGGGAGACATCCCTGGTGTCTCACCCAGGGAAACACTACTCTTGACACGCTGCCAGCGATGGTGGAGGACGCGTGCTTCCCCACAATTTAGCCGGCCCTGTGTTTCGTCGAGATTTGGGATTTTTGCCAGAGCTGAGAGGTGAGAACTGGTATCTCTCCGTGTCATTTTCATTTGCGTGCCTCCCTTTATGAACAGAGTGCGCATCTGTGAGAAGGGGAAAGGACCATTTGCATTTCTGTTTTGTGAACTCAGTGTTCATATCCCTTGTCCATTGTTCTGCTGGGTTGTGGATCTTCTTGATTTCTAAATCTTTTCATGTTAGAAGGATTAGCTCTTTGTGATATGTGCTGCAAATACTTTTTTCTCAGTTTGTCATTTGCCTTGTGACTCTACTCATGGTGTTTTGGGCATGCATAAACTTTTTAAATTTTACATAGTCAAATTTACTCATCTTTTCCTTGGTGTCTAGATTTTGAATCACAGTTAGGAAGTCTGTCTTCGTCAAAGGTGATCTCCATGTTCCCTTATGGGATTTTTATGTGTGTGTATTTAACATTTAAATCTTCATTCCACCTGAACATTTTCCCAGTGCATGGCATGAAGCACAGAACCAAATTTATCTTTTCCAAAAATGGCTATTTTGCGGTCCCCACATCCTTTATTGAAAATTGATCTTTAGCATATTGATTTGGGACGCTGTATCATTTAATAATTTCTTATATATGTTCTGGGCCTATCTTGGGAGCATTCTGTCTCTTTGGCCTATTTTTCTATACCAACTGCCACACTACTCATTTACTGAGGCTATATAGTGTTTGCAAGTTGCCTGGTAGGGCTAGTCTCCACTCACTGCTTTTTTTTTTTTTTTTTTTTAAGTTATTTCTATAATCCCAGGTTTTTGCTTGTTTAAATTTCCATATAAACTTTAAAATACTCTGTCTAGTTCCAGGGGGAAAACAAAACCCATTGGTATGTTGTTGGAATCATATTAAATGTATCCATCAACCCAGGGAGTATTGGCCTTTTCATGATATGGACTCTTCCTATCCAAGGGTGGGGCTGGGGAAAGGGGGCATGAGTTCCAGCTTCAGGTTCTGGAGGCTGGTGTGGGATGAGATGATAAGTATGGTGAGTGTGAAGCCTGAATTGATCTCGCCCACACACCCGCCACCCGCTATGGTAGTGTTTATGGCCAACGTTCATCCCAACTGTTCCTAATTTTCTCCTATCACTTGAGATTTTCAGAGAGGACATAAGAGGCATTGAAGAAGTTTAGTAGGACACACTAATTTCATAATCTCCTGAAAATCCAATTTAGAATTGGGACTGCTTGGTGTCACGGTAGTGGTTGGTGGGAATGAGGAGAACCGAGGAAGGCAAGTTACGAGTTTAGTAGGTGCTTCCCACGTGCTAAGACTAGGGAGGAGGTTTTGCATGGAGAGGGAGATTCCCAGACACCCCAGAACATGTAGCTGGGTTCAGCAGCTTGCAACTGCTTAATGCAGGGGGTAAGATCCTACAGCACAATGCCAAAGGCGACCATGTGAAAAATGGGGTTTAAGTTTTAAAAGTGAAAGAGAAAGGCATTGATGGATAGCAGAGATGACCCTCGGCATGACGCTGAGATCCATGAACTTTTCCAGTTAGGCCCTTCTCTCCACCCATACGAGACTTCCTCCAGACAAATGAGCCTGTCGTTGGTCCTGGGCTGGGCATATTCCAGCCACACCCAACATGTCAAGGTGCTCAGCAGCAGTGCTAGCTCCCTCTGGGCATCCGCACATGCTGTTCCTTCTGCTGGGTGCCCTTTTCCCCGTGGCTGCCTGGCATCTCTTGCCCACTCTTCCAGGCTCAGCACAACACCCCACCACTTCCACAAAGGCAGAGTCTTTTCTGTGTGCCAACTGTTGCTAATGTTTAGCCTACCCTTGAGGAGCCCTCCGGTGCTGTGTGCTCTGCAGCCTTCTCCTGAGCACTTTCCCCTGGGCTGTGCCCACATGGCGTGCTTCAAGGAAGGCCTCCCCCATTAGACTCTGAGCTTCTCCAGGGCAAGGACTTCGCTTGTATTTCAGAACTGGATTTATAGAACACATCCAGTATGTGTGTGTACCAGTGGACAAGCCAGCAAAGCAATAAGCAGGAGGTTCAAATCCCAGCCATCTGCCACCATCACTTACCACAAACTAAGTGACCTTAGACAGGTTATTAAACCTCTGTTAGCCTCAGTTTCCATGATCATAAAATAGAGAAAATGAAACTGACTCCTCATAGGAACATGAATAGGATTAAATAAGATAACACATGTAAAATGCCTAAAAGGCATTCAATTAATGTTAGTTACTATCATTGCCATTAATGAGATCTTAGTTAATGAGGTCTGAAGTTTGAGCTTTACATTTAACAAGAAGGTGTGGGGCTGGCTTGGACTCACATTTCCTGCAGGAGAGGTCCTTCTGCCACACTGTATCCCTTGCAATACCTGCCCTGCTCCCCCTGAATTAGGTGTGGTGGGACCTGCCAGTGAAATGCACTTGGAGGGGTTGGGGAATGGAGTGTGCTTAGGAGCAGCTGCCTCTGGGACAGGGGGCACCACAAAAGTTCAGAAACCTGAGCTGGAGCCCCAGGGGGCGCAAGGAGCCCAGCAGGACACAATTACAGCACCATGGGCTTTCTGGAGCATTCCTTAGAAATGCTTGCTGAACAGCAAACCCCAACTTCACATAAGGTCCCGTCGGAAAACCGCTGACAAAGGCCCGGTTATGTAACTGAGACTGCAAATTATTAGCACAAATGGTCCCCAACAGAAGTGGAAGAAACACCCCCTAAGGCCCAAGTCGTTCTCCAGAAGGATATTGCAGAGAAAGTTGCTTGCATTAGCCCAAGTATCAGGAAGGATTTTCTTCCCTAGGACAGACTTAATCGAAAAGCTTCAGAGAACAGCCTGCCCACCAAAAGAAGCTAAGCTGAGGCCTGGGGATCTCCCTGGGGGGCTGCTATGTCTTTCTGCATTCCCTGGGAAGGCGTGGAGAAGGAGCTAGGGGAAAGTTCATGGCATCAGTACCCATGCATGCGGATGGGAAGCCCACCCTGCTGGCTGGCCCACAGGGACTTTTTAAGGCATGTCCTCCTTGGGCTCCTCCATGGTCAGCATCTAGTAGGCTCTAGATAAATGATGTTGAATGAATAAATTTTTCTGCATCTCAGGCTCCAGGCCTGCAGGGATTTCCAGTCGACCAGGAGAAGAAGCAGGTCATCAAGCCAAGGAGGAGGGTGCAAACAGATCACCTCCCCCTAGCAAGTGCCCATCTGCCTCATGACCAGCAATCCCTGGCCCTCCATCATCTTGCAGGCTCCGGTTACTGAGACTGGCTCTGTCTGGGGAGAGAATGGATTCTTCTAGGTAAGGGTTAACACCCAGCTCTCAGCAATGTGGAGTGAGTTACCGCATAGATTATAAATTGGTGAGGGCTTCATAAAGAGCCACTGAATAAATAGGCTATGCTTTAAAAGCCCTTAAATGTGGATTTAATTTTAAACTGCAATTCGAATTTGGAAAGTTGCTAAATGCCAATCCGTGCGTGTGTCTGGGTGGCCAGTCTGAACAGAGGCGTGTGTGTCTACATGATACAGCTTCAGAGGCAAACTGCAGGGCCTTTACTCCACATGCAGCCTTCCCCCCGACCCTTACCACATTAATACTGTCTTTGGCAACACTGCCAGTCAGAGCATTTGACTTTGAATCCACCGCAGAGACAAATCAAGGCCTTCAAAGCTAAGCCCCCTGTCCTCCCCTGATGCCATCATCCTGTGTAGGCCACGGGCAGAGGTGGCCTTCCCAAGAGGCCAGGCCCTCTCAGCTTCTGTAGGCTGGACTGGTTGGGATCTAGTCTCCGACCTTCTTCAGAGTGAACTTCAGAGACCATGCCAACGGCTACACAGTAGCCCCTGGGGGCACTCCTACCAGGCACAGGGCAAAGAGCTCTGAACCAGGGTCCCAGCTGCTCTTTCTATTCCAGCTGGGCCACAAGCTGGCTGAGGGATTGCCACCCCATCACTTGACCTCTCAGGGCCTTAAGCTTCTCACAGAGAATCCAGATGAAAACGCCTGCTGGCCTGCTTCACATAGTCCCTGCGAGGATGAAATGAGATCATGGCTGTGAAATAGCTCTTTGGAAACATAAAGCTCCAAGCCTACACCGTGGGTAATTACTGTGGCTTCAGGACAGTGCCCTGGAGAGCCACTGTCCCAGGCCAGGTTCAGTCCGTCCCAGCCAGGGCACAACAGAGGGGAGGGAAGGTGTTCTCGCCTGATGTCAGGAGCCCAGGGTCTTGGCCTGGCTGTCCACCCAGCTGTGTGGCCTGGAGCCACCATGGTGCCTGTCTGGGCCCCCATTTCCCACATAAAATGAGAGGCAGATCCTGACCTTAAGGGCCCCTTCTAGGTCCACATGTTACGAGTCCATGAACCAGACCAGTAGTTGTCTGGAAAGTGTCTCTAATGGTGTTCAGAAGTTTATTCGGGGACTTGCAGAGCCAGTGTGTCCAGCCAGGCAGTCAAGATTACACAAAAGGAGCATCAGGCAAAGTACCTGACCTTTGGGAGCTTCAGGTGAAGTTAGGATGGCAGCACATGTAAGGCACATCACACCACTGCGCCGGACTCTTTCACTCATCATAAACATTTGCTGAGCACTTGTTAGGGAACAAATAGACACATTTCACTTATGGGGTCTATTTAGTCTCCCACTGCCCTATGAAGGAAACTTCTTTACCTCCATTTTCATAAATAAGACAGAAGGTCAGAGAGGCAGAGCCACTTGCCCGAGGACACACAGCAGTTAAGTGACAGAGCCAAGAAAATGCATGTCCTGCTCTATTCCAAAGTCTGTGGTCTGTTGCACAAGGGGCTTGCTGGCTGGAGTTGGCACAGGAGGTGTTGTGGCTGAGAAATTTAGTTATTTGTTCCCTTGTTCACATCCCTAACCCCACATAATTCCAAAAGCCTTAGAGTTGTGTTTATAATAAAAGGTATACAATAATTGTAAAAGATCAAAATGTAAAAGATCAAGCCCCATTGAATAGAAAAGATGATTATATCTGACACCTGAACTAAAATATTTTATATAAACCACTTGTTCAGCCATTCACCTTTAGTCGATGAGCGTTAATTGAGTATTTCATAGATTCCAGATGCCAGGTGTTCTGTGCTGATGTATTGAGCTGAAAGACATACTCCAGCCTCAAAGAACTTACAGCTGGAGGTAGGGGGGAGCCTATGTGTGTGCATGTACACCGACATGTATGTGTGTGGGCATGCACGTGTGTGCATGGATGTGTTGAGTGTTCTGTACATGCATGTGTGTGTGTGTACATGTGTGTGTGTGTGTGATGAGAGAAAGGGAGCAAAAAGGTCAGCCTGACAGTGTCCTGTCTGAGGCAAGCATGAATACCAGAAGCAAAGGAATGGGGCCTATTTCCCAGACTTGGGGAGTCAGAGAAGGTTTCCTTGAAGGATGTGTGAGAGAGGTTAGGTAACACAAGTATTTCAAGTATTATAGCTCCTAAGCACAAAATTTAATTGAGTTTTCTGACAGCCAAGGCCAAAAGGGGAAATATGATCTGTTCTATAGTAGTCTAACATCAAGGAGGACTTCATTTTTCCTGTACTAAAATCTGAGATCATGTATTTCAGGGTCATTGCCTATAACGGGCGGTGTCTTCCAGAATGGGCTTACAGACAAAGCAAACCTTCATCAAGTGGCTGTGACTTACAGCAATCCCCCAAGAGAGCGGAGAGTAGAATGCCAGGATGTCCCCCACTGCACCCTGATACAGGGGATCAAACAAATACAGTCGCCTTATCTGACTTTCCAATTCTCAAAACTGGTACAGCCAGTGAGTGAGAAAAACATAGATGTGGACAACGAGGAAATAAGGACACGAGAAGGGAACCTTATTTTGTTAAGAGCCTACCATGTGCCAGGCCCTGCACTACATTCACATTGCTCATTTAGTACTCCCAACTCTTCAGAATAAGTGTCACTCAACCCCCTTTACGTGTGACAAATTGAGACTTACAGAGGTTCAGTGGCTTCCCAAGGTCACTTAGCAGCAGCTTGCCGTTGAAGGAGCTAGAAATTGAACTGGCCTACACTGAGACCGTCCACATTCTCCACTGGGCCACCCATGGCTCTCACCCATTCCACTCATTCTAGATTGCCTGAGCACCTGCTCCAAACCACTCACTGAAGGAAGAGGAAACTGAGGCAGACATAAGGAAGTCACCTGGACCAGGCCAAGGACCACAGCCTTGCTTTTCTGACTCCCAGACAGATACCATCTCTCCTCACACCTTTTCTGCCAGGTAAAGGCCTTGTCCATCCTGGTAGAGCAGCCAGTCCAAAGCCTCCATCTGGGGCACCTGGGTGGCTCATCAGTGGAGCGTCTGATACTTGGTCTCGGCTCAGGTCATGATCTCATGGTCATGAGATTGAGCCCCACGTCTGACTCTGTGCTCAGCACAGAGTCTGCTTGAGATTCTCTCTCCCTCTCCCTCTGCCCCTCCCACTCATGCTCTCTCCTTCTCTCTCTCAAATAAGTAAATAAATCTTAAAATCTTTTTTTTTTAATTTTTTTTATTTATTTATGATAGTCACACACAGAGAGAGAGGCAGAGACACAGGCAGAGGGAGAAGCAGGCTCAATGCACCGGGAGCCCGACATGGGATTCGATCCTGGGTCTCCAGGATCGCACCCTGGGCCAAAGGCAGGCGCCAAACCGCTGCGCCACCCAGGGATCCCAGTAAATAAATCTTAAAAAAAAAAAAAAAAGCCCTCACCAATGACTACTTCTCAGTAATGAGGAACTTGTTAGAACCCCTCTGCCCTTTGCCTGTTCTCCATCACAAGGACACGGCCACTTCAGTACAGCCCCAAAGGCCATGCACGCAATTCCCCAAAGAGAAAATACATCCTAGGCTCCATCCAAAGGCATGCAGGGTCAAAATCCTATCCATCTTCCATTACGAGGCGATCTCCACCATGCACAGGGAAGCCAATTAAAGTAAGAGGGGAAATCCCTCAGCAGCCTTCTCTGTGGATGCTTTTCTCCCCTTCCATCCTTCTTTTGATTTCTGAGATCGTGTGCAAATACTTAATGACATTTTTAAAAGCCAAATGAAAGGTTTAGCAAAACTCTTCACTACTTGCAAATTATCACATGAAGAGTGCCATCACTGGGGCCATGGAAGGAAATGCCCTGAACTGACAGGCTCTCGCTGGGATTTGAGATGGGAAGGCAGGTGGACAGGCAGCAGAACCCCTCCTGCGGCGTGGGCTCCCCCGGCCCAGCCTGCTGCCAGGCTCAACCCTGGGCTCCCCCGGTTACGTGAGGCCACAAGCAGCTGGGTGGCTGCAGGGCTGGGCCAACGAAACGGGTCTCTATGGTCCCACCATGTTTCGGCCCACTGCCCTTTGATTTGTCAGTGAGCGTCCCACAAAGGAACTTTGGTTCAGAGCATCATCAGAGTGAATGATCCCACCCCCAAAACAATGGTTTTGCAAGAAGAAATGTGTGTGTGTATATATATATATATCCCCACTGGTGCCCACACCCCCAGCCCCCTCACAGCAGAACAAGAGCACAGGAAAGAGAAAGGCAGCCCTGGTCACAGTCACGGTCACGGTCATGCAGCCGCCGCTCGGATGCAAAGCTCCAGCCCTTCCCAGAGGAGAGCCCGCTGTCATGCACACGAAGCATTTTTTTAAGTAGAAGAGTGTCAGGAACTTTCAACAACTTAAGACTGAGAGGTTGCCGTTCCTGGTCCCTGACTTCTCCTTTGTCTTAAAAAGTCAGCAGCTTCGTGACCCCGACGGGAGGCCAGGGACCTTGGCCTCCGACCCCCACCGCTGGCCCCCTGACCGAGGGCCCGAGGGCCCCATCACCCATGGCTGGTGCGATAATTATGATGGGGGGGGGGGGGCTGCTCACCCAAATCTACTTTGTATGAGCTTCTGTTTGTTTGCCAGGGCGCGCTGGAACCTTTCAATTTTATCGCCTTCCTGAGATTGTATCTATGTCCTCCCCGTTTCAAGAGGCAGCTGTTGATCCGGCTGTAATGGCCTGGTGATTTCTAACAAGCTCCTCGTCCCTCTGCTGACGGCCTTTCTCAATCACATACCTGAACAAGCAAGACTTAATTTTCCCCTTTTACTATCAGTAGCTCCACAGAGTGAATAAGCCCCTGCCCCTTCCTCTGCCTCTCGAGCCAGGGCCCGTCTTTAACCCTTCCCAGCTCAGGCTCATACCCTGGGTAGATTTTTCCTCACTAACCTCCCAATGTTTTAACGAGGAGGGTGAGGCCGGGTAAACCAGGACACAAAGTGATTTGGAGGGACGGGATGGAAAAATCCAGATGAGCGCCAGCTTGGTGATCAAATATGCTTCCTGCACAGGAACTCCGCTCAATATGTTTAAATCAGATGTTCAAGTCTCCATCTTCGGCCAAGGGTTTTCTTTAGACACCCTCATCAAATCTGACCAGGTGTGAATCATGGTGCTTCGCTGGCTCCACTGAAAGGTCCCTTTGTCCTACTCACTTGAAAAGCTCGCTAAGCAAATTCATTCTTTTAAGTGAGATCACAGGGGATGGATACAACCCCCTGATAGAAGAAAACATTGTTCAAGGTGGAAGGAGGAGGATCCGACTAACAGTCCTGAGGTCTAGGCTTGGCCCTGCTGTTAGGGACGCACTGTGTGGCCTGGGAGAGAGCACCGGCTCTGACTTGTTTCAACAATAAGGAAAAGCTGTCCCAGGCCAGCGCTCTCTGGGCTTCCACTTTGATGTGCTAATTCAAGATTCTCTCTGTTCCTCCCACACCCTGTTTCTCTCAGCGTGCCACCCGCACGTTCTCCTGGGACCCACCGAAACTCCTCATCTACTTTATTTCAGTCAGTCAACAAACATTTGCTGAGGTCCCTCTCTGCCAGGCACACTGTTCCAGGTGCTGGGATACGGCCATGGAGAAACAACAGATGGAGATCCTGCCCTCTTGGAGTTTACATTATAGTGGAAGGAGATGGGTCATAAATATCCAACACACACACACACACACACACACACACATCTGGACACACACACCCCAAACACACGTGAAGATATACACATAGTATAGTCCATCAGGAGGTGACATGGGCTTTGGAGAAGTAAAGTGTTAGGGAATGAGAAGTCCTGAAGGAGGGGGACAGGAAAGGACTCATTAACTGGACAACATTTAAGCAGGGACCCGAAGTGGGCAGCAGAGAAGGTAGCTATCATGATTAGGAGAAGAACACTTGAGACACATGGAACAGCCACTGCAGAGACCCTGAGCTGAGAGCCATCCGGCCACATGTTCAAAGAACAGCAAGGAGGGCAATGTGGCTGGAGCAGAGTGAGCAGGGGAAGGAGGTGGGAAGGCAGCCACGGATCCTGTGGGTCTCACAGGCCATTACAAGGGCCTTGGCCTACTACAAAGAGATCATATAACTTGTTACGCAAGATTCTAAAGTTCAGATTTTTTTTTATTCATTTAGATGAGTCTCCCTTGACCTCCCAATTCATTCAATGAGAAGAATATGGCCCCAACTGATGAAAGGATGCAAGAAAATGCACAGGAAAATCTGAAGAGGCTAGTAGAGCAGGAGATGGAGTTCCTAGGGCGATCCACGTGGGTGGAGGGAGGCTGCCTGCCATGCTGAGGGGGACCCATGGTTTCTTTTCTCAACTCTGCAGCTCACAGAGAGGATGCTGCCAAAGGGTGGGACTGGATGGTGGGAGCCCTCAGATGGTATAATTGAGATGGAAGCAGACAAGCTAGTTCAAGGACTTTGAGGGGACACATCCCCGGGATGCCACCCAGGTGGACCCAGCTGCTGAGAGAAAGAGCAACCTGACATGAAGCAGAGGACTCCAAGGAGGAAAGCCCTTACTTCTCCAGGGCCGACAGAGGCTGAACAGATACTCTGGGGTGAGGAGATGACACCAGGGAAAACCAGCCCAGCAGAAGATGATGGAAAGGAGAAGGAGGAAAGACAGACTTAAAGGAAGAGAATTCCTGGACACAGCACCTCGGAGTCAGCTAATCTGTTGAGCTCCACCCATACTCAAACCCCACATTTGCCTCTCTAAGGTGTAGACTCTGGAAGGGCTTGGACAACAGGAAGCATCCAAGGCCACAGCCCTTGCCCAACAGAGGGTGGAGTGAAGAGAAAAGGGAAAAGGGCCTCTGGGATAGCAGCCCCCAGGGTGGAAGTTGGAGGGATCCCAGGAATTCCCCCATCTTCAGCTCTTAACTCCATAGCCCAGTTCAGAAGGAGGTAGAACCTGTCTCCCCAGCACCCCCACTGTCCTGACACCATGGGATTTCATGTCGGAGCTGTGGATCGCTGAGTCCACATGGAGATGCCCAGGACAAGGCTGAATTGTTCCCGATGCATGGGGTCCTTTGCCTAGAAGACTCAGGGGCAGGTGCCAGGGGTTATGGAGGAAGCCCTGCCAGCTAACGCCCACGGAGAAATGAGGGCCACAGCACAAGCTCAGCTGCGTCCCACCCATGACAGAGACCCAGCACTTGTGGCTGCTCCCACAAGCACTCCTCCGACTGGGTGGGGGGGGTCTTTCTAGACCTGTCCTCTCCAGTGTTGTGCCCAGGCCCCAGACACTGAGATGCATGGGCTTGGGCAGGTTCGAGGGGCTGCCAAGGGGCCACCCCATCACCGGGACAATGGCCCCTCTGGACCATTTCCAGTAGCCAATTAAGTCGCCTCTTTGATTGGAAGAGAAGGTTATTTCAGCAGCTTCCAGGTCAAAATGCTATAAACAAACTTGGGGGATACAGGCCTTTTAGAGTCCTTCACGTCCTGTGGCCTCACACCCACCCGGCTTTCTAACACAATGAGAATTAAGAGTGATTTCAGGTTACGGAGGCCCCTGAAAAAAAGGCCTTTCATCTTCCACAGAGGATAAAAGTGAAGGATGGGCTGGGCCAGAGGTGTCATCCCACAAGGATTTGTTTGGCCCGCCAGGCTAGACTCTGGTTTTTAAATGAAGTGGTGAGTGAGAGCTATAGCCTTTCTTTTAAATTGTCAACCTCCTACATGTGGGTGGGCAGGGAGGGAGAGAAGGGGCATCCACTGCGCACCCAGGAAAGATCACAAACGGGATTCCCCCAGATGCCTCTCTTCTGGCTGCAAGAGTTTGGGCACCCCCAAATCATGCCAGCCGTGGCAGCTGGGCCAATGCCGCCTGCAGACCTACTGGATGACAATTAGTCACTGTAGGCCTGGATGGTCCAAGTGGAGACAGCTTCGTGACCTCGGAGTGCTGAGCAGCATCCAGGTCGAGATGGGGACTTGAGTGGGGAGGCCAGGACATGGCAGGCACCGCTCCATGTGGCCCTGGCAGGTGTTGACTCTCTGAGAAACGCTGCCTTGAAAGAAGAAATGGAGCAGAGCACGAGGGGCGCCACCATCCGCCAGACCCAGAATGAGCCCCACGGCAGCAGTCCAAAGCTCTGCACAAGACACTCGGTGAAAAATTGGAGCAACCAAGCGGGTGGCGGTGTTTATTGAAAGAGAGATGAATTCCGTCTCCTTCCAAGTCATTCTGTGCCGGGCTGGTGAGTTCAGAAATAGCTGGCAGTCATAAAATCACAGAATCCCATTTGTGGAAAGGAACCTCCGAGAGCAGTGCCTCTGACCCTTCCCTTTGTAGATGAGGAAAGGGGAGCCCGACCAGGTTAAGTGACTTGCCAACAGCCACGCAGGGGCTCTCAGGGGCCCCGCTGCCACACCCACCTTCTCGATGTGCATGTGTGACCCTTCTCCCCTCCCAGCCCTGGAATGGCAGCCTTGCTGCTTGCTCTCGGCCGCAGGCCCTGCTGCAGTATGTGCAGGAGCCCTCGTGCAAACCAGCTAGCGGTGCCCCCTCCACAGCCCCAGGAGGGCCTAGGGATGTGTGAGCTGAGTGCGGCTGAATTCCAGCCCCATCCATCTGCACGCCTCACTCATAGCTCCTGTGCAGAGCACGAGCACAGCCCCCATGCTCCAGATCATAGCTCTGTGAGCACAGCCCCCAGGGTACCTGCTTCTTCTCCTCTCTCCTGCCCAGCCCCGGGGCCCTTCCTTCTGGTGCCCTCTACCACCAACTTCACCTCCCCTGTCACCATGGTAGACTGCTGGCTCTTTCTCTGACCCCAGGATGATTCCAGCCCCATCACCCATCAACACTCCCAACCACTAAAGCTCAGTGGTCAGCCTGCAGGCGATTGAGAGCTTGGTCTCAGAGATTATTTAGAGCAAGGGGAGGGGGGGCAAACTACGACCCCTAGGCCAAGTTCAGCCTGTGTCTGTTTTTGTAAATACAGTTTCATTGGAACACAGTCAGGCCCCGTGATTTACATATTGCCTAGGACTGCTTTCAAGCTACAAAGGCCAAGTTGGTAGTTGGCAACCAAGATGGCATGACCCACAAAGGCCATGATACTTATTATTTGGCCCTTTACAGAAAAACGTTTGCTGATCTCTGATCTAGAGCAACCTTTCTGAGGCTCAGAGAAGTTCAGGGACTTAACCGGTGGATGGCCAGCCAGACTCTGAGTGCAGGTCCCCTGACACCCAAGTGTACCCTATATTTCTTGAAGAGAGCCTGTGAGCTTGAACATGCCCAGACTCACGCCTCATTGCCAGCCTTGTTTCTATAGGAAAATCACAGAGGTGAGCCAGTTCTGCTCAGAAAGCATGAAGGTAATTCAGAATTCATCTCAAAAGAGGAGCCTGGGGCTCCATCCCCCCAAGGTTGTTCCCAAGAACCCATGGTCGCTAAGTCGCTCTGCTCTTGCCTTGCGCCCACCAGGACTCCACGCCAGCCTGTTGCCTGTGGGTGCTGACATCGTCCTCAGGCCCCACAGCCGATCAATGCTTCCTGGTCTCCATTTGGGGCTGATGACCTGAGATGCATTTGCCCTAGTGCCCTTGAGCTGAGATGTCACTGCAGCAGCATATCCTCTGCCATCATGCATGGAGAGGGGGTGGCCAATCAAAAGGACTCCAGAGAGCATGACATTTGGCTGCTCTATAGCCACTGTCCCCAGTAACTCATAAATCAAGTCAATTTTTCTTTACAAATAACAAGTTTCCCTTTTTTTCTCTCCCCACTGCTCCTGCCCTCTCAACCCCACTTGACAGTGGTTCAAAGAGTGCAGTCCAGGGGCCTAATGACTACCATTTTCCTGTGTTTGCCACAAGGAATCTGGCTGCTAAGAGGAAGAGCCCTGGTGGGCCAGACAGGTGCTGAGAATCTGTGCAGGTCCAGGGTAGCACACCCACTGGTGAAGGGAGGGGCATGGCTGAGCAGCTGCCCACTGTGTGCCAGGCCCTTGGCCATTTCATCTCAACAAGTGTTGCTAAGAGGCAGCAACAGCCTGCCCCATTTTACCGATGAGAAATCTAAAGCTCACACTGGACATGATCATTCAGCTGGTCAGTGACAGATTTGTAAATCAAGCTCAGGTCCACCTGAACCTCAATGTATCCTTTTTCCTCCACACCATGGTGTCCCCAAGGCAAGAGTCTAATGAGCAGGTTCAGAGTCTAATGAGCAGGTTCCTAGATGGTGAGGCTCCATCCTCAAGAGGCCATCTGCCAGCCAAAGCTGTTTCCCCACAAGGTCCACACCCCTCCCAGCACACCCAGAGGTGGAACGCTCCCCATCAGGAAGACCCTGGGGTGAGCCACGTCCACAGCAGCATCTTCCTTGCGCTTCTCTCCTGTTTTGAGTCCACACTGTATTGGATTTAATGAACTGCGTTTACAGAACTCCCTCACCTTGTGCCCTGTAGGCTGGGGCGGGGAAGGAAAACACAGCAATGAAGCCGATCCACTGGAGCCCCACAGGGAAGTCTTCATCAGGCCAGCACAGTGCAGGGCACCGAGGCAGGAGCTCAGCTCGGGCAGCAGCCTGGCACAGCAGCTTGAGCCCAGACCAGGCAGCGCACCTGGGCTTGCGTCTGAGGGCAGCCACCCTCCCTCTGCACGATCTGGGGCAGGATCGTAACTTGTCTATGCTTCAGTCTGTAGAATGGGGAAAGAGAGCCAAGGGCGCTGCATCCCCGTGGGAATGGCATGAGCTGATACTCATGCAGTTTCGGAATAGTGTCTGGCACATGGTGAGAGCTATGTAGACACTAGTTAAATCTTATACATACATATTTTTAAATATCTGCGTTGCGTTTCGGTTTTGAGTAATGCTATTAAAATCCTCCTAAAATGCTCACTTCCCTTTCTCTGCTATGGAAGGTAGAGCACAAGAAAGCACTTCACTCCAGACGTGAAATGTGGCAAATCGCATTCTGATTAACTGATGCTGCTCTGCACGACGCTGATTTTATAAACCGCATCTTGGTGAAGATTTCAAAGCTCTTTCCATTCCCTCGCTTGTTTTAAGTTAGGAGTGTAACGATGAAGTAGCATAGCTGGGCTTTTAGAAAACACATCTGAACTTAGAAATTCTAAGTGGTCAGGTGGGCAGATGGGGCCGGCCCCGCCTTGCTCAGACACCCGGCAGGAAAAGCCCCTGGATGTGGACCTCTGTCTGTGTCTCTCCCCCTCCAGAGCTGGCTCAGCATTGAGAAGGACCTTAATTATCATCTAAGAGAAATTTGTAGATGAGGTAGGGTTGAAGAGGATGATACCCACCGCTAAGAATGATATCAATATTTTACCAGTTTTGGTTCCAAATGACATTGGCTTTTCCTTTAAAAATTAGATCTATTTCTAAAAGATAAATATCTACTCTCCACTGAGACTTTAAAAGAATGGGCAACAGACTGTGACTACATTTACTTGTATTAACACGGAAGGTATGGCCAGTTTTATCCCTTGGTTTCCTAGCCTACAAGAGAGGGAAGACCCAGCTTGAACTCACTTCACAAATTAAAAAAGACTGGCAAGGAATTTCCCCCATGGCAGGCAACACTGGGGCTTTGTGCTTATATGAGGAAAGGCAAATCTTTGTCTCATATAGGCATTAGGGAGTCCCTAGAACAGGGCTGGTGACTAGAGACAGGGACACGCACCCACATGTGCATGCACACCCCCCCCCCCCCCCATGAGGCCCTTGGGATGAAGCTAAGCCACTGCAGGTGGACCATCAGACCCTGGGAACCCAAGGACCAGCAGTTAACCAGATAGGGGAGGCTAAACCAGGGCTCCTGGGTGGGCATCTCAGTAAGCAGGTGAGTCATGGACAGGTGCCAAGACGCAGGTGACAGTTGGCCACCCTGGCAGCCCTGGAGTGGCCTGCCATTAAGAAGGTCTTGTGGAGACAGTAGGACCCAGCTAGGGCATAAGGATGGGGTCAGGGCTTGTGTCTTAGAAGGACTCAAGAGAGCAGAGTTGGGCTCAGTCCTGAGAAACCTATGCTGGCAAGCAGGTCATAAACGTAGGGCGTGGGATGCAAGGAACTGATAATGACCCTGCATCTGGTCTCAGAACAAGGTAGAAGTTCAGCTCTGCAGCTCACCACCAAGGTCAGCCCAGGACCAGGGCACAGCCCACTTGATGTGGAGTCCTCTGTGTTCCTGAACTGGCTTTCTGGGATCCACTGCCATCACAGGTCTCCACTGGGCCTTCAGCGCAGTCTGAGTGGTCCTAGCTATGTCAGTTAGAGGAGGGCAGCAGGGCATTGAGCCAGGCAGGAAGCAGAGGTCTGGGTTCTTGGCTGAGCAAAACTGTCCCAGGCTAGAAGCTTCCACAGGGAGGAGGAAAGCATTCTTATGTGGTCATCGTCTTGACAAGGTATTGAGGCCTGGTTGCAGATAGATGCATGCCCCAGATCAGGAATCCCCAAGGGGCTAGTGGCAAAGAAAGCACATTGTACAGACTGTGCTGATGGGGTAAAGGCACAGTGAGCCCCTGCCTCATGCAGCTGACTCTCCCCAGAAGAACTCTAAAATAAGTTCAGCTCTATCTCTGGAGACCCTACCAATCTTCTGATTTTGTTCCCGATCCTCTTTACTTAACTGCTCCCCAAACTGAATCTCAAGGTCTAAGCCCAAATGTCTTAATGTTACTAAGATTCCTTCAAACCATTAAACTAATTAGCATTAAGGTAGTGATATTTTATTCTTCCCAGTTTTACTTATATATTTGGAGAGGATTGCAGAGAACAGGAATCATCTCAACCAAAGGAATGAATATTTAACAGTAAAATTTCAGCTATGTGATATCTGGACAAGGAGAGGTTTTAAGACAGAGTAAAGCTGGCACCTCCATTTCCTTTTGGGAAATTTTCTCTCCATTACACAAGCTAAGGGCTTCTATCACTTAGGAATGTCAGACATGACATATTCTCCTCTCCCACCAAAGTATGGCAGGAGGTGGGCACAAGGCCCCAGTACAGCCAGTTGGACAACAGTTGGTGGTCCGTCATCTCAGAGGCAGCTGCATGCTGACCCTGTAGATCATGCCTTCTGTCCCTTCAGATGTCCTTTGGTTCCTGCCCTGGCCTTCCCTGGTGCCCCCACCTTCCACTGATTCTGTGAGTCTTTTCCACCCAAAGCCTTTTAGTTAGCCAGTCTTCCCTGTTCACAAAGAACATGGATTGGGATGCCTGGGTGGCTCAGTGATTGAGCATCTGCCTCCGGCTCAGGGTGTGATTCCGGGGTCCTGGGATTGAGTCTCACATCGGGCTCCTTGCAGGGAGCCTGCTTCTCCCTCTGCCTATGTCTCTGCCTCTCTCTGTCTCTCATGAATAAATAAATAAAATCTTTAAAACAAAACAAAACCAGAAACAACATGGATTCCCAAGTAAACTCCACCGCCACCTCAGCCCAGAGTAAGGCCAGTGGTGGCTGGGGAAGAGGACTGGCTGGCCCACTGTCAACTCCGCGCATGGGCTAGAACCTGGACACCACACTAATCACGCCCATGGGCCAATGTGGCCAATGTTTCTGCAACTGGAAACAAGAGCCATTGGGGGGAGGATCCAGAATTGGGAGACTGAAAAACAGCATCTCATCTCCTAATGGCGACAGGATGGGATCATGTGCGGTCCTGACAGTGGGAACATCCCCCACGTGGCAGTCTTCCTCCCCTCTCACCATGTGCACACACTCATACACACATGTGAACACACACACACACACACACACACACAGCCAGTAAGCATCGTCCCAGCCTTCTCCAAGGAGAATCTCTCCAGGAGTGTCCAGGTGGAGCCTGAGTGGTAAACGGAGAAAAAGAGAAGAAGGCATAGACCACAGTCATCTTCCTTCTCTGGTGGGACCCAGAAGGCCAGGTCCTTGCCTTCAGAGTCACATACCTTAAATTAACCAGGAGTCCCAGTGGGAAGATACCACCTCCCTCTACGTAACACCAACAGGGCCACTAAATGGGACCACCCAGGTAGTCTTAAAACCAAAACAGACCCGAGGCATCAAGGTCAAGTTGTCTCCCACCCTTCCATCCCCACTGCTGCTTGCTTTCTTTTCAAGGCTGGGACCAACAGGCCTTGGCACTGATTGGTAAGGGGAGGCAGGAGAGGATGGACCTGGCAGGTTCAGCACAGGCAGGATGCAGAGATCCACCAAGTGGAAACCATCTCCTAAAGGAGCTCCATCACCCACACCAAAGACACAGGACGGATGTAGACACATGTGCACACACTCCCCCCAGGGCCCACCACGAGCCCAGGTAAGCACTGGGCCAACAAAATATGGGGAGAAGGCACACCGGGAGTGAGGCAGAAGGCAAACTGCTTCCTAGTATGTTTATTGGAGCCTTGGCTACGTATGAATACGGATCAGAAACCCCCCTCCACAGCCCAGTCAGCCCGACGGAGGCAGAGACACAGGGAGTCAATCTCCTTTTTTTCCCATTATAGACAACATTATTAAAAAAAATAAACTTTACAATAATACATTTTCGCTCATCTGTTGGGGGTATTATTTCGATAGTTTTGTCTCTTAAAAAAAGGAAAAAAGGGGGAACCACACTATATATGTATATGGATGTGTATATACATATATGCTGAGAAAGGAGTCGTGTTATGTACATACAGTTGGTGTTCGTCTGGGAAATGAGGAGAGAACATGGGAAAGAGGAACGGGGAGCCGAGAGGAGGAGAGAGGCTGCAGCCACCAGAGCGTGGTGCTGCCAGGCATCCCACCATGCTCTTCTCTGCCCCTCTCAGAGACCCCTTTCCCCAGGGGGCGGGGGAGAGACCCACCAAATGGACCCATAAGAAACCAGAAGAGCCAACAAAGGATCATTTCTCTTTGATTTCAAAATTCCTGCCACCAAAGAGGAAGCAGCAGCCTTGAGCTGGTGCCCAAGCTTTGCTCCCTCTGCCCAAGGGAATGAGCTCCGGAGCCCCCTGGAACTGGCCCCAGCACCCCCTCGAGGCCACAGTCAGGGAACCCAGTGCCACACCCTCCACAGGCATCGCTGGGGGTTCCCAGGTCAGATGCAGACCCACACGACCCACAGACAGAGAGGGTGAAATAAACTCCATCCTTGAAGCCAAGTGGGGGTGCTGAGGTACCCAGCTGGACCCCCAGCAGCCAGCCTCTCTGCCCTGCTGCCTGACACCCTCTGCCAAGCCCCCCACAGGTCCCTGGAGTGGGTAAGCTTGAGAAGGGCAGTCACCCTGCCCCCAGTTCGCATCAACACAGCCACAAGTCCCTTGGGCTGCAGGGGTGTCATCCTGGTCTCTTATGTCAGCAGGATCCAGAGAGGAAAACACCAGGAGAAAGTGAAGGGCACGTCTAGACCCTTGGCACCCATCCTCAGCGCTGGGTTCCCCTTGCCGAGGGATCTGTGGGCCAGCTCTCAGGCTGCCCGCCTGCTTGTCTGTTTGGTTTAGAAAAACTTCTCCAGAGAAGAAACCTGGGAGGAGACAGGTTCAGAGACAAGGTGGGGAAAAATTTTTTTTGCAAGGTGTGTGTGTGTGTCTGTGTGTGTTTCCATTTTGCCAGGCGGGTGTTCTCATCTGTGTAGTTTCCGGAAATCTCCCAACACGGTTTCCAGAGCCTACAAGGCCAACTTCAGCATCAGGAAGGAGACAGCGGTCAAGGCAGCCGACGGTCTGGCTCTGCAGGGGCCTGAGTTAGGTTTGATCACCTTTTTACTCCCTGGGATGATATTGGTTGTGAGCTGCAGCCACGGCGTAAGGGGAAACAGAAGCAAAGAACACAACAAAAGACAGAAAACCAAGTGAGTCAGCAGGCCCGGGATCAGACAAAGAAAAGGACTCAAGAAGTTGAGTCCTCAAGCCCCTGCCCTCCCCGTCCCCCCAAGGGACCCTGCTCTGTGCTCGCCTGCAGAGGGAGCGGGCTTCTGTGGAGCTGAGCTGGGCCCTGGGCTCCGGGAGCCAAAGCAGCAGTGCCCAGGAAAATGGGCTGATGCTGCCAGGTGAGGACGAGGGCCTATGGACACAGAGCAGAGAGGAGGGCCATGGTACTTCGATCTCAAGAAGCTCCCAGGGTCCACAAGTACCTGCTTCTTGAGAGGAGAGGAGAGGCGGGAGAAACTCTGTCCTTCCTGTTCCTAAATTTCTTTGAATCCCTCTGCTCCATAAAGCTTCCTTGCACATCTGTGTCTGAGTTCCCTCCTCCTCTAGCAGCTTACGCTTCCTTTCTTTTTTATACATATATAAACACCTACACACACACTACAGATGTGGCCAAAGAGACGCTCCTGTGTTGGGCCTCCTTCTAGGAAGGGACTGTGTCTTTTCCCATCTCACTACCTCTTAAACATCGCAAAACCAGCATAGAGCAGGTGCTCAGGACACTTGTCATAAAGAGTCAGGATGGCTGGAGATGGCCTCTGCTCAGAGCGGCTGCTTGTGTCTCACCCAAGGAGACAGCCAAGGGTGCTGGCTGCTGCCCTGGATGCTCAGCACGGTGAGTGCCCACCCAGGTCCAGGTGGGTCAGAAGCTCAACTAGTCAGGCCCACGCAATGGGATCTAGGGGCTCCAAGTCCGAGACTCCCCTGGGAAACATCCCCCTTCTGGCCCTTGCACCCACCCCCCCACTTCTGCCCTTCACTCACCTCTGTGAAGCACATGCTTAACTCTTTGGAGTTATTGGCCTTCAGTCCCTGTTCCTGTGGAAGAGAAGGTGTTGGTAAGGCCAGGCCACCAGAGCCAGCTCTCTGGCCGTGCTTTGTCCTATGACTTGAATGAGATCAAATACTCTACGGCCCTGCCACCCACCACTGGCAGCATTAAACAAGCACATGGTACATGAGAAGATGTTGGCTGAATCCCAAGCAGCAAAATAAGAACCTTGTCCCCTTCTCACACCACCAGCACTTAGGTCCTATCTCCCCAGGGCTCCTGGAGAGGAGACTCCTAGCTCTGCAGTCCAGCTTGAGGCATTATGTAGTCATAAGCCATTTGCATATCTGTCTACTATACTCGGAGCTCCTCTTGACAAGGCAGGGATCGTGGCTTCTTTTCCTTGCATTGGGCAGTGTCTGGCTCATAACATAAGTTTAGTAAATGCTTTACTAGATGCAGGAAAGGATGAATCAATGAATGAATGTCATAGATCAGAACAGGAATCCAAGTGCCAGCTCCAAAAAGCTCATAAGCCTTTATCTGGGCTTGTGGGGAAGAGAACTGTAATTGGTTAGTGATGTCTACTGCTGCTGCATGTTAGGAAGACATCTGGCAACGGAGGCAAGTGTTGGCCATTCCACCCTAAACAGATGTGGGACACCTGGGAGCTCAGTGGCCAAGGTGAGGAATGAGAAAGGAAGGCTGGCTTGCTGATGCTTCCAGGGTTCTCTACTCTTGGCATAACCACTTGGATGCAGGACTAGGGAGTGTGCATGAGAACCGTCCTTTGTTATCATCATCATAATGATCCATGGGAACCAGCTGGGGGACATGGTGTTTCTGGCTTTGAAAGGCTTGGTTCCCAAGGCACTTGTGGGGACGCTCTGGCCACCAAAAGCACCGGGAAGCCCAAGAAATTATTCCTAAATCACTGCTCTTGGTCAAAAGTATCAATAATCCCTTAAACATCATACGTAATCTACCACCCAGGGCATCTGGTCAGCTAAATAAGGCCCCAGCTGTCACACAGAGGCCAGCCAAAATCTAAGTCACTACCAATGGTGGAGACGTGACCACAGTGATGATGAACACAATAGGAATGGAACCAGGGACCTGACCCAAGAAGATCCCGTTCAAGACTACAGTGCCAGCTAGTGACTCCGGGTGCCAAGATCCAGCCGGGCTGAGCCGCCCACCTTTGTGCCTGCAGAAGTACCCTTTGGAACCCAAGGGCTGGATTCTACGGCCTCTACCAAGTGCAGCTCCAGCCAGGGCTGTCAGAGGCCACGGTGGGACAGAGCCTGCCCACCTCACCTACCGGCTGTGCTGTCACCACTGTCTTCCATTCTACTACCCTCCTCTTCACCAGTCCTACCTCAGGCACCCCACCCCACCCCTGCCTCAGGGACTCACAGCACCAGGGACATCCTGGGCCACATGGCCCAGTACCTGCTTCTCCTGGCCTTCTTTCCCATTCTCACTGGTTCTAGGGGTGGCAAGTCCCTGCCCCGTCCTGTGCAACCCGTCCCCACAATGTCAGTAACTATGCAACCTGTGTAGAACTAGACAGTCAGGATCAACGTTCTCACCCCCACTTCAAACAAAGCAACTGTTATTGTTTTATATGTTGGAGTTGGGTTCAACCAGTGGGGTAGAGCGGGGGAGGAGGTGAGATCTGAAGGTGGACACCCTGCAGAGCCGGCCTCTGGCTGGATTGTGCTCCTCAAAATGAGTGGACTTGACAGGTTCCTCTTAAAAGAAGAGAGGAGAGGGGGCTGATGGCAAATATTTGAGGAAAAAGGGGGGGGGGAGAAGGAGCAAGAGGAAAGAAGTAAGTAAGAGAGGAAGAAGAGTAGAGAGAAAAAGGAGAGGCACACCCCAGGAGCCCAGGAGCACATGGCAGGGAGGTTAGGGGTGATGGGGCGGCAGAGGGGGACAGAAGGGAGTAGGAGGCAGGGAACAGAGAGGAAGGGAGGGCACAGAGGAGGAGGAGGAGGATAGACAAGGAGAGGAAGCTGCAGAGGAGTGTCTCCATCCTCTCATCAGACCCACATTAACAGAAATGGGAGAAAGTGACACAGCTCCCTGGGCCGGCCCAAAGGCAATCCCTGACAGGTGCCACAGGGACTCTGGTGGGAGAGAAGGATGGGCCTCCACAAAGATCAGGGATAGGACCCCTCCCTGCTCCCCATGCCCCATGTCACCCACTGTGTATCCATCACCCACAGCATTTACTAAGTCCTTCTGAACCAATGACGTGTCTGTCCCATAGGCCCCAGAGCCACAGCTACACACTGAATGTGTGCTGACGGCCCAGGTGACATCGGGCTTCCTCTTGCTGTCCTAAAGTACCTCCTTCCGGTGCCCAGAAATCTAGCTTACAGGTTTTTATCCTCACAGACCCATCCGGCCTTGCTTTTTAAACCAAAGGGTCCTAATCCTTGGTATCCATCACCGCAGGACAATCCTTGGATCCAAGGAAGAGCCCGAGAGGCCCCTGGGCTCAAGTCTTATTCATCCAGGCAAGTCACATCATCTACTGTAACATACGTTTTATCATCTATAAAATAGGGATAGACCAACGTACCTCCCTGACCCACCGTGACAACTACATGAGGCAGGGCATCTGGCACAGCAAGGCTCTGCACACCCATAAGGGTCCCTTCATTCCACAAGGTGCGAAGCTGAGCCAAGCTTAGTTTTGCACCCTAAGGCAGGGCCATGAGAAATGCAGGCAGGGCCCAGGAAGAGGCTTTGAGGGGAAAGCCAGGGCCAGCTGTAGCCTGGGGCTACCCAGACCCTGCTTGACCACCACTCAAAAAGCAAAGGGCAGAGAGCAGTCTCCGCCCCAGGTGGACAGGGCCACCTGACCTCCAGCAGACACAGAGCAGTCAGTGAAGGTCCCCCATGGTGACCCTGAGACCCTCCCCCAGCGCTGGCCACACAGAGCAGTGTGGGCCTTTGCCCACCAGATGACTTCTCTGAAAGCGGCCTACAGGCAAGGCGAGGAGAGAAGGTTCCACCACCTAATGACAAAACCATCAGGGGCTCGAATCCACTGCTTCTCTCCATCACCATTAACTTTCCCCATGGCTCCCTCAAGGGGCTCCAAAAATGAACGAGTCACAGTCTGCTCACACCCTACTGTGAGAATAAATATCTACATGGTCACCTCAGTGTCAGTTAAGAAAACAGGAGCAGAAGAGGCCACCTCCCTCCCCAAATCCCCCCAGCTCCAGGCTGCCCTCTGATGCCCATCTCACCCAATCTTCTTGGGCTCCTATGTAGGAAGTTTAGGGGAACAGAGGTTAATTGCTCCAACCCCTGCCCCATCCCCATCCCAACCCTGAGCCTCTCCTTCCCTCAAGGCAAGCCCTGAGACTGTGGGGGTATGTATCTCAAAGGGCACAGGTCTGGGCTGCAAGGGTGGCAGGGAGCAGAGCTTTTAAGAGTAAAGCCCTCAGACATGGAGGCAGGTTCTTGGCTATACTGCAGGTTGCCTCCAGAAGTTTAGAAGGAGCAGGTGGCCCTAGGGACCTGACCCGGGATAGGAGCACAGACACAGAAGAAGAAGGAAAATGGCAGCAAAGGCGAAGTTCATCCTTCTAGAAATTTCTCCCAGGGGGGGGTTCTTGCCCAGACAGTTGGAAGGAATTATTATCTACCTCTTCTTCCCTGCCCACCTCTGTCCCTACTCCTAAATCTAGGTCTGACTGTCCCAGGACCTTGCCCATGTGGCTTGGGTCCCAGGGGCCAAGCCCAGCGTTGCATCCGTGGGAACACTGCGTCCTCTGCTTCTGGTCCCAGCCCCAGCTCCAAATCTCAAAGTCCTTGGCCACTTCCCTCCTAGCAGGCCCACCTGGTAACTCACTCCTCTTCCCCTCCATTCCTCGCCATCCCCTCATCCAGCCCTCCCATCTTGCCTACCTATGACTGCCAACTATGGCAGAGAGCACAGAGGTCTGCAAGGGCATCTCCTTTGCCAACCAATCTCTATCTGTCATCAGAATCTTCCCAAATTGCAGCACCCATTTTCCCATCACCACACTCCCTGGTCAAAGGCCTTTGGTGGCCCCTCCACACTCCCCACTTCAGCCTGCTAATCGGATTGTATTCCCACCCATCCTCCCCATGGCAGTACCCTGCGTTCTCACCCAACCCAGAGCCTGCTGTTCCTCTAGACCAGGGGGCAGACAAACACTTTCTACAAAGGGCCTGGTTAGTAAGTATTTTAGGCAACTCTGCCTGTAGCGCATGGATAATATGTAAACAATGCGGCGTGGTTGTGTTCCAATAAAACTTGATTTATCCCAATAGGTAGCAGGCCAGATGTGGCCGGCAGGTTCCCTACCAGACCTGTTCTGTGCTATGCTGACTGTGTGCCCTTGCTCCTACTTGCCCGTCACCCACACCCTCACCCACTCCACTCCGTTCCACATCGCCACCTACTCAGCCCTCCCTGTTCTTCCAGGCCTAGCAGCGGGGTTAACTCTGCCCAAGAGTCCTCTGCTTCCACTCCCATCCAAAGCAGCCATCCAACCCCTGGATCCCACATCACTTTATCGGTTTTCCCCGTGTGCCTATGGCTTCCCCCCTCAATTATCTGGCATGCATCCTGTCCATCCTACCCGTGTGGGACCAAGGTATGGGCCTAGTGAGCTTGTCAGCCTCAGAGCTTGGAACAGAGTAACATGGAGTGAGGACTCATGTTGAATAAAGCCACTAATGAACAAATGAATGAACACTACAAGGGGGCCAAGACCAAGGGAAGAAAAGAGGGAATGTATTCAAATCTTTCGAAGCTTGGAAATGAGCCATATTTATAAATCAGGACTATACAACCCACTGAAAGGCCTCTCAGCACCCCAATCTGATGCCCACGGGCTTGTGCACTAGGTAAGAGATCCAGCCAGACAGCAGGCAGGATGAGGAGGAGACAAGAGCATCTGCAGGCTGCCAGGCCTACTGCAGGTGTGTGGTGAGGGGGGCTTGCATCAACCCCCAAATACATTTCTGATTCCCCCAGATGTGATGGGAAGTCCAAGGATAAGAGCAAAATTGGCTGGTAGAGACAAAAAGAGCAACGGAGACTGTGTTGCCAGGGCCCTGCAGCCCTGGGAAAGGCGAGACTCCAGTTGATCTGATGGGTCCCTGCAAACTGGCCCAGAAAAAAACACCGGGAATGCCAAGGACGCTGGAAACAAACCACAACCAGAGGAAGCAAGAACCAGCTGCCAGTCTCCCAGCCTCCCGCACCCACTGCACCACCCTGGTCCAGGCCTCGTCATGTGACAGAAGGTGGGGCCTGGACCCAATTTTCATGGATCCTCCACAGAAACACTGCTTCACCTTCCCACCCTCATGGCAGGTACACAGGCGGCATCGACGAGAAGGACGTAAGCCGAGCAGAGTTGCCCACAAGCAAGAAAGCACACAAGGCCTGTTCTAGAATGGAGAGAGCAGGATGTTCCAATAAACCCAATGAACTGGGGACTCTGGGTTCTTCCTCCCAACATCTCTTAAGCACCTACTCAATGCCACACACTGAGCCCTGGGGTACACAGAGCAACTAAGAGGGGGGAGACAGCCCCTATCCTTGGGGACGCTCAGCTGGGAGAGCAAGAAGAACACATCATGATGGGGGCTCAAGGGAGGCAAAGCAGGAGCAGAGTCAGGGGAACACTCTGGAAGGTGAATCCAAGTAGGATCTGCCATGCAGAGAGAGGAAAGACGGGCACTTCACTCCAAGGAGCCGACAGGTGCACGGGCCAGCATCTTGCTTACCACCGTCCTCGGGTCTACACCTGGGGAGGGGCTGACTGCACTTCAGAAACAAAGGGCCCCGGAGGAGAGTCCACGGCTGACCTGCTGCCTCCAGATCAGGGAGGGAATTCACACAGTGGTGTGTGTGTGCACATACACACCCTGGCAAGGCCAGAGGGACAGGGAGAGACCATTTTGCAGATCTTGCCATGCATTCTCCAAGTTCCAGAGAGTTCCAGGCAGGCAGGGCTGCCTGGAGTGGGGGTCCAGCCAGGAGTGGAAGCCTACGAGGGCAGGACTCAAAACAGCATCGAGGATGCCCAGACACAGGGCCAACTCGGGGGTCTCCTAGCTCCTGGCTCCTCTGTGGACACCCATGTTTTTGCTCAGCAGCCCCATGATGTAGACAAGAGTTCTTCGGGTTGCAGAGCCTGCTCCCCATCGTGGAAAAGCCCTCTGGGGTGGAAGATCCATCGCCCTGCAGAAGAAACTGTCCAGGAGCTGGCGGCCAGGGGCTCTGGACAAGTAACTGTCCTCGCCGAGCTTCCATCCTTTGGGGTTTGAGAACAAGATCTCAGAAGGCACTCTGGTCCTGATGTCCAATCACTTATGTGGGGTCCCCAACTGGCTGCCATTCCTGGGTCAGTGAAGGGGGTCCCTGAGGCTTCCCCGAGGACCTGGGCCTTTTGAGGGGCAGGACAGAAATCAGTCAAGTCCCCTAGTCCCCTTGACCCCACCCTCCCTCCCACCCGGGCCTCAGCCTCCTGTCTCTGCCCTCCCACAGGGACCTCCATCTGTAGCTATGGGTGGCTGTCACTCCCAAAGCCCCCACAAAGGCCACCATGGAGCCCTTCCAAGCCTACAGAGCTGAGGGAGAGGGTATGAGCTGGGGAGGGGGCAAATCACCCACACCAGCCTCCAGCTGGACTCTGCACTCCCAGCACCTGGCACGGAGGAGGAGGTGCTCACTAAAGACCGTGATGAAAACAGAAGCAGGGGCCCTTACCCTTTGGATTCAGTGAGAAGGAACCAGGAGTGACATTCGGCGCCCCCCCCCCCCCACCAAGGGCCTGCATCTCCTCCTTTGCTCTTGAGATGGCCATTCTCAGCTGTGCTGCCCCGAGTGGCTCCTAGACTGTGAGTGGGTGGTCACTGAGGCCAGGCGTGGGGAGCCCCCTGCCAGCCCAGCACCCCAACATTCGTAACACCTAACACACACAGAGCACCACTCGGCTTGCAGGCACTTTCCCATACATCAGCTCACTTACAGATCGTGTTAACTCCACTGGAATCAAACCAAGTGTAAGACAAGCCCCCAGATGGTGAGTCTGCAGAAAAACCAGGCTAAGGCTAAAAGAAACCAGGCAACAGTTTAGCAGACCGCTGAGGGAAACTAGGGGAAAGGAAGGAATCAGAGCCATCAGGCACTGAGTGGGCCGCAGTGGGGCAAGAGGCCGTGGCCTTGAACTCGTCCACACCCACGGTGAGTCATATAAGAGTCTGGGAAAGGTCGGCAGCTACCTGCTGAATCAGCATCCCCACCCCCCCACTACCGAGTAAGCTGGGCCCCAAGGGACTCAGGGAGGCGGTGGGTGGGGGGAGGTGCCCACGGACATGGGGGCCGTGCCAGTGCATGGTCACCTGACAGGTGGCACAGCCCCGACCGGCGAGCTGCCTGCCACTCTAGCATGAAATTGAGCTGGCAATCGTGCAGCAGGCCCCCGAGCCCCCGCCGGCAGTCACTCAAGCATGGCTAGTGTAATTAGGAGCTGCCCAAGGGTGACACCAGCACCTCAGCCCAGACCTGGAGGGGTGACCTAATGGAGGGGAGCAGGGCATGGAAGGGTCCACACAGAGTCTGACGTGAGGGTACTCAGAGGTCAGCTGTTCCGGCACAAAGGAGCCTACCAGGACGGAAGGGAGAGCAGCTTCCCAACCAGGACGGGCACCCCCACCTGCTCTTCCAGTATGACAGGTCCAGGGGACCTGAACGCCTCCCTGAGGCCCCATCCCTGATCTAGTTCTCCTCACACTGGGGTTTTTTCCAGCTTTATGGAGATTATAATTGACCATTAAAATCGTATATATTTAAAGTGTACAAGCTGATGACCCAATGTACGTATACACGTCTTGTGAAATGCTCACAAGCCAATCAACATATCCATCACTTCCCATCTTTACCATTTTCCTCTTTTTTCCCCCCTTTTTGTGGTAAGGACACCTAAGGTTTACCGTCTCAGCATATTTCAAGCACAGAGCACAACGATGTCAGCTATAGTCACATGGCTGTACACTGGTCCTCCAGAAGGGCCTTGTCCAGAGTGACTGAAACATTGTGGCGAACGTGCACTGTGGGTGCCTGTGGGTGCCGTGAGCGTGCTGCCCCACTCAGACCGGGGTCTTCACTGCCCCCCTCCACACACACAGCCAGGCCTTGTTCTCCTCGCCCATTCTCCTTAGGTTGTGCCCCCCGCATGAAAGGTACTTCAGAGCCCCCCCAACTTTCTTGGTAACTCCAGGGCCACCCCCACTCTACCCCACACCCTCAATCTCACTGATCCCCTTGCTCTGCTCTGATATTCAGCATGAGGTCCTATTTCACACTTCGCTCTAGGGGTGGGTGGGTGTATGCGTGAGAGAATGTGTGTGTGTGTGTGTGTGTGACACAGAGAACGTATATATGTAAGTTGAGTGTATGAAAATGTACATGTGTGCATGAGAGAGAGAGAGAGTGACAGTATTATGTGAAAAGTGCATGAGTAAGAGTGTGTGGGTGAGTTGTGTGTTATGTAAGAGTAGTACAGGTGTGAGAGTGTGTGTGTGTGCATGTGTGTTCTAACTAGAGCCAATCTCCCAAGCAAAGAATCTGCTGTAGCCAATGGCACGAAGGCCCGAGAGCAGCTCAGCAGAGAAAGGCTGAGTGGGGAGCCCTGACCACAGTCCACGCCCGATGCTTGTTGAATGTTTGATCCTGGGAAGGACCATAAGGACCTCAAAATCCAGGACTGTGTCGGTTTTATTCATCAAGATCTCCCTTGCACACCCCACAGTAGTCCTGGCACACAATGCAACATAACACATGCTGGATGGATAGATGGATAGACAGATGGACAAACATATGAACATCATGGGTTCTGGAGTCTGACGTAGGTTTGTAATCTTTATCACCAGCCAGCTGTGTGACCTTGGGTGGCCTCCCTAACCCTCCTGGGCCATTTTCCTGTGCGTAGAATAAGAAGACCAACACTTTACTGTGTGAAAATTCGATGCAGTAGGTAGACAGTCACTGGCATATACCTGGTAATTAGCAGATGGCTAGTAATGGTACCCCTTACATTTCTCTGGTGCCCCATGGCATCTAACACAATCCTCTGAGAGGACAGGTGCTTCGTACCTGTAAGGTGAACGCCCAGGGAACGTAGGCACAAAAAAAACTAACCCCCAACAGCTCCTCCCTGCCTCTTGGATCCCGATCCAAAGGAAGGACCTTGCGTGCGCCATCCCTGACCTAATCTCCCATACTCGCCTGGGGTGTCGTGGTGCTTCTCTAGACCCTCAGCCCACCCCCAACTCCTTTTCCCCGGCTGCAGAGACACATCCCCTCACCTGAACAGATGTGCAGGTGGTGATGACGCTGGTCCCCAAGCTGGTGCTATCACTGAGGTCATCTGGCAAAGAAGGTGTTTTCTCCACCCGAGGGGCTTGCGTGGCCTGGAATGAGGGGCTCTTGGGGGACAGGTTCACATCTGTGCCATTGCCAAAGGCCTGGATGGCATTCCCTGTGGGGGGAGAGAGCAGGTGGTCACAGAGAAACCAGGGGCTGCCCCTCACATCCCGATACCGCCTTCTCTGTATCAACCTAGAGCTGAGGACGGGGTGTGGCTTGTCCAAACTCAACTTCTCTGCAGCTCCTTTCAGATGCTACTGACAGCTCACACGTAGAGAAGAAAACAGCAAGAGGGAGGCTGGAGAAGAAACCATAATAGAAAGAAATGTGGAAGAGAAAGGGAAGAGGGGACATGCGCGTGGAGAGCCGGGAGGGGGCAGCAGGGCAGGCCCAGGGCGGCAGGTGCTGGTGTCTCCAGGGCATCCCGTGCTGCAGACCACTCCCCCTACAGAGGCTTCCTCCACACCGATGACCCCCACCCCTCCCACACGCCCTCCAGCACAGGTGCCAGGTCCCCCCGCTGGCATTCCAAGAGCTCCAGACTCAGCTCTTCTCCTGGGTTGGCCTCACCCACTCCCACACCATTAGCACCAATGCACTAAGGATGAAATCATGGGACCTCTTGAACAAAACTGTCCTCAAGACTTGGCGCTGGAACCAAGTGCCTAGAGAAACCTCCACCTCCAAGTCCCAGACGCACCTCCAGGTCATCACATCTACGTCCCAACTAGGCATGGCTCCATTCCGTTGCATCATTGCTTTCTGGCCATGTTTCCAGTCTTGAAGGGGGTCATCTCTCCCCACCCAGGTCCCCCACTATGCTTCTCTAACTGCCCACTTGCCACCAGTTAAGCCCGCCTCCTAAAGATCTGTCCACCCCCTCCCTCTTCTCCCCTCCCCACCGCTGCTCAGTTCAGTCACACCATCCTCTCCATGACCAGCTTCTCCGCCCCCTGAGCAGACTTCTGTCGGGCCACCTGTCAGACCCACATCCCCACCCCTCCACAGCAGAACCAGAGAGCGGGCCTTCTGCAATGCAGGTCCGCCCACAATGCCACCTGCTGACACTCCTTCAGTGGCCCACATCCACCACCAGCAGGACCGTAAGATCCTAACATCCTCAGGACTGCGAGGTCCTTCAGGAGGAGGACTCTCCGTCCCTGTCCAGGTAACTCCAGGCATCCTCACGCCCTATAGCAAGACTAGGTAGTCTACAGTTCCTACAAGCACCTCTGCCCGGGTGGGCTGGCATGCCCTCCCTGCCTCATCAGCTGACAGACGCCCACTGTCCCTCAATGCGCCAGGGTGTGAGAAGCTTTCAGGGCCTTCTCCAGGCTGACTGGAGAGCCCTGCACAGACCTCCACCCTAGCATCATTCACCCCGTACTACGATCACAGCAACCCCCTGACGGTGTGCGTCCATCAGACCATGAACTTCTCAGTGACAGGCACTGTCGCTCATCTCTCCGAATCCCCAGTGCTATAAAGAAAGGCAGGATGGATGGAAGGAAGACAGGACACAGGGAAGGAGGGAGGCGATTTTCAAGTGGGTGGAAGGCAAGAGCATCAGACTGAGCAGATCGAGGCAGGCAGGATTTGTGGCTCAGCTCTCTCTGTAGCCGTTTGAATAGCAGTCTGATGACTTGAAAAGAAAGTCACCAATTCTAAAGGGGAATGGATCCTTAAAGGGACAGGTGACAGCTGGAACCTGGCTGAAGCTGTCAGGACAACAGGCCAGAAAATTTTGACCTTGCCCTGACATAGGTTCAAGGTCTCCAGTGGTAAACTGAGGCTGGCCTACTGACCATTCAGTAGCATGAGTCTCCAAGAACACAAAACCCAAGGTCTCTGCAGGTTGCTGGGGAAGCCCCATAGATGCCATGGGACCTCCCGATGTGGGGCCCCTGTGGGATGTGAGGATCTCGGGGAGGGACTGGTGGGACTTACGGAGGCATGGGTTCTCGGTGAAGTCCCTGAGGAACTTCTCACACTCCTCCTCCATGTTGCCACTCCCACGACAACTGCACCAAGGGGACACCACGATGCCAGTGGGGCTGGAGTCCACGTAGTTGGGTGTCATATCAAACCCTGGGCAGGGGGAAGGGGAAGGCAAAGGAGAGGGAAGAGTAAGGCCTTCTCTCTGGAAGAGAAGCAGCTTGGGAACACCCCCTCCCTCCCAACTGCCCCCTCAAACACACATACATCCCAACTCACAAAGTCTGAGCATTACTATCCCAGCCACCAGGGGATAGTGACCACATGGGGCAGAGGGACACAGACACCGAGGACAGAGCCAGACAGCAGAGGAGATATCGGGGGCCACCACCCTGCCCCCTGCTTCCTGGAGCCTGGCCCTTTGCCTCCTTTGCCAGCAAGCAGAGCGTGTGCTCTAGAGCCAGGGAGACAGAGGTTCACATCCAGCGTTTAGATCCCAGTGCCAACATTTACTAGCAAGGTGAACCTCTGCAAGTTCCTCGGCCTCTCTAAGCCTCAGTGTCCCGATCTGTGGAATGGAGATACCAACCCCTCCCTAGGAAGCACTGTTGTGAGAATTAAGACAGTCCACGTCTACCGCTCAGGGCAGTGCCTGGAATGTCCAAACCATGCAATAAATCTTACTTTCTCATTTCAAAAGCTTTATAAGGCTCCCAGGGCCCTGCTCTCCCCACGATAAAGGGCTGGCCTCTCCTCTGGCTTCTCTGAAGAGAGGAGTGAGCTCACACTGTCCACCCTCTGGCCCCGAGCCGGGCCCCCTACCCACAGCCAGGTGCCACTGTGGGCACAGGTGCGCGGGGGCGGCTTACCAATCATGCCAGCGTAGGAGCCCAGACACGCCTGGTAATTGTCGGCAGGGCAGCTGGTGAGCGTCTGGTAGGAGGCACGACAATTGGCGTGGAAGTCTGCCAGTCGGGACCTGGTGTCAGGAGAAGACCCAACAGAGAGAACGGTTTAGTCTGGCGGCCTTCCCACCTTTTCTGCGGCAGAGCAGCTCCTCTCCACAGGTTCCCAGGCCGGGAGGAAGCTAGGAAGATGGAGAGGAGGAAAAGGAGAGGCCTCAAGCCTTTGGGGGCTTCATGCGGGGAGCTCCCTGGCAGCAGGACTTCCTGGAGGACCAGGTACACAGCTGAGGCATGGCAGGCTGTGAATGGATCTTGAGTCTGGGGAACACAGAGAGAACCTGGGGTGGGTTTGCCAAGAATGCCCGGGACCAAGGCAGGAAAGTGGGCTCTGCTCTCTGCTTGGCCCACTCCTGGGTGACCTTGCCCAAGGCCTTCAACACCTCACTCTACCTGCCTGCAAAATGTGTACAGTAATCCCTGTCCCAGCCACCTCCACTGAGGGCCACAGGAGCCAGCCCCCAGGCAGCTAAACAAAGAGTCCCCCCCAGCAGGAGACACCTGGGGGCTTTCTTGATTGGCCTTTTCTGGATTGGGTCAGAGCAAAGGACCCCCACCCCGGCTGTCGTCCCTCCACTTCCTCCTCTGTCCCATAAGGGCAGAGTCTGCTGTTTCTTCCCCTGGTGACATCACCCCTTCCCCTCTGTTGGCACCCATGATACTACTTCATAACTACCTGGGCACCACTCTCCTAGACCATGAGCCACATCAAGGTCGAGGATGCTCTGTGACCCGGGTCTGTCTCCAGTACCTGATGTGGAAGGTCACATGGAACCTCAGGCACCCAAGTCTAACCTGTCCCAGCACCCAGACTCCCATCGGCCTGGGCTGGGGGTGGCCAGCTCACCTCACCCCACCCCTCGGCATCACCTCCTGTAGTGAGTGCCCTTTGCCATGGGGTCGTCATGTATCATACCATTTGTGTCTCACAGCAGCTCCAAGCAGCGAGGAAGGTCTCATTCACTGGTATTTCCCCAATGATGGGCACACAGTAGGACCTCAACCAATATATGGTCAGTGAGAAGACTGTGGTAGCTACTGGAAGGGCCGGAACCCAGCCCTTGACTCCCTGCCCCCACTCTCTCCATGTCACAAGGTACCTCACGAAGCCATCCCAAAGGCTGCCCCAAATCCAGCTCCCCCAGTCCTCCAGAGGAGCTCTGTCCCGCTTGACAAAGGAGACAAAGGTAGAGAGAGTCAAGAGGTTGAGAGGAGGCAGCTGTGTGTGTCCCACCTCGGGACACATTCTGGGGGGATGGGGGGGATGTGGTTTGGGGCAAAGGAAGCTCTCTGGAGGAATTCAACCCCAGTGATGCCTCCTGTGTCCCCAGACCCTGCAGCCCACAGAGGTGTGGGAGACTGAAGAAGATGAGCACCACAAACTACGTGGCAGGGGACTGAGGTTCTCACTTCAGTTGTGCCCCTAATTCACTGGGCGACTCAAGCTCTTACTTTTCAGGGACTCGGGTTCCTTATTTATCAAATGAGTAGAAAGTGCTCTTTGTAAAAGGCATTTTCACAGTCTGGGCAGATGAAAAGTTCCGGAGTGGGATGGTGGTGCTGGCTGCATGACAATGCAAATGGACCTAATGCCACTGAGCTGCACGCTCAAAAACGGTTAAAATGGTAAGTTTTACGCAATGCATAATTTACCACAATAAAAAATGATTTAAGAAGAGATACTTGCACATTCATCTGTCTTTCGTTCAATCCTCACACTGAGATCCGAACTCTTTGAGCTGTGACAAGCAGTCAACGTTAGGGTCCCACATTACAGAGCAGGAAGCAGACACTCAGAGAAGCTAAATAACTGGCCCAAGGTCACAGAGCTCCTGAGCAGCAGAGCCAGGGCTCTGCTCCGGAACTAACGACAGGGTGGAAGCTCTCTCTGGCAGGTCTCACTGCTCTGGAGCAAAGGCCCTGGAAGGGTCCTTCCAGAGCCAACATTCAGCATCCCTGAGGAAAGGAAATCTGCAGTTGTCTTGGAGGCAAGCAACACAAAAGCTCCAGGCACGGGCTGTGGGCTGAATTGAGTCCTGACTCCCGGTGTCCATGATAGGACCTGACTTCAGAATGAGCTCCCTGCAGATGTGACCAGCAGGAAGTCAGAGTGGATTAGGGTGGGCCCTCAAGGCCCTCAAACCGATGACTGCTGTCCTTATAAAAAGGGGGAAAGACATCACGAGGACACATGTGAAGACGGAGAGAGAGACTGGAGTGACGCATCTACAAGCCCAAGAAGGCCGAGGATTGCAGGCAACACCAGCAGCTAAGAGACAGGCATGAAACAGGTTCTTTCTTCAAGCTCATCCTTGAAGCCTTCAAAGGGAGCACAGCCCTGCGGACACCTTGATTTTAGACTCCTGGCCTCCAGAACTGTGAGAGATTAAATTCTCTTCCAAGTCTCCCAGCTGGTAGGACTTTGTTTCAGCGGCCACAGGAAACTCATCCAGCCCCTCCAGAGACTTCACTGTTCATTTTGGCCAACTGCCTCCCTCTAGAAGGAGCCAAGGGCACAAGGTCAGGCCCAGCACTAAGGAGCACTGCGGATGGGCAGCACACAACCAGAACGGAGTTCCTGCACGCTGTGAGCAAGGAAGCTGCTAGATAACAAGCAAAGCCCCTTGTTTCCATCTCCTCCCCATCAAAGAGGCCTCCAAGTCATCTCTCAGCCAAAATACAGAGAGCATTCCTATGCCGTTTGATCACCCTAAGGCCTGACCCCCTCCTAGTACCTCCCCAAGACCCACCTGCATGAAGCGCTTTCTGGCCACCCCGGCTGTGTGGATCTCTCCCGCCCCTGTATTCCAGCTACACAAAAAGTCTGGACCATGCAGTTTCATACTTAGTTGTATAGAGACTTACTGCTACTGCTCCATTTGGCCTCTCCAACTGAAACGTGTGTTCCCACAGTGGCAGACTTTACCAACTTCATCCTTCCTCTAAACACAGATTGAGCCCCTGCCATGTGACCGACAGACTAAGGATGGGAAGGATACCCTTGCATTGAGAGTCACTGCAATGTCAGATAGGAAATCCCAGCTAACGGGGTCAGGGTAGAGTGTCCCCCAGGCCAGGATCCAGGGCCTGATGAGAGGTCAGTGTTGGCTCACCCTCCTGCAGCAGCACAGGGCCCACTGCAGCAGATGGGAGGGGAGCCTCCCAGGCAACTCCACTCCCCGCGGGGCACATGGGGCCTCCTTCTCTTCTGCAAGGTAAGTTCTCCACTCACTGGCACTAGGAACCTTGAGGATCTTGCCTGGCCCCAAAACGTCACTGGACCCCACAGGCTAGAGAAGGCACAAAGCATGAGCAAGGAGAATGTGACTGTCCACAAAGAGAGATAAGGCCATTGGACAAAAGAGAGAAAAGGAAACTGGGACCTGGAATGTGATGGTGATAGAGCTCCAAGTGAGGGCGGGGGGGAAGGGCAGATCCAGCTGCTGGGAAAGGAGAGAGTATCTGTCCCATGGCCATTCTCTCTCACTCACCGGCTGTGTGACCTTGGGCAGGCCTGTCATGTCTCTGAGCTTGGTGGCCCCAATTAGCAAACTGGGTGAGCCATGCCTGCCTATCCTCCTCGCAGGGATTTGTATGCTAGCTGGGGCACTGGCAGAAGGCGTTGCCTTCTCTTCCTTCTCTATCTGGACACCTCGTCCCCAGCACTGTGCCTGCCAAGCACCAGCAAGTACAAGCAAGAAACAGCTTTTCCTGTGTCCAGTACAGAAGGAAAAATACCTGTTCAACCTGCTAAGGTGGGTCTGCATCCCATACAAGGCAACACAGGAGAGATGGCCCCCTCACCCTGTCCCTCGTCCCAATTGTGCAATGGCCTCTCTGCCACACTGTTACTCTCCACGTCACTCTGAGGACACAGGAGGAGAAGCACAGGCCCTTGAAGCCAGGCCACATGCACAAGGCTCCCTTGCCATAGCCCTCGAAGGCCATGGCCTACTTCCTATTAAGCAAACTCACTGGCTCCATTCAGAGCAAGGGAAGAGAGGAGCGGGTCCAGCAGTGGGGCAGGTAAGGGAAGGGCCATGGCTAGGCCTTATGTCCCACCGTTTCTCCATTCTCAGCATCAAAGTGGCCTTGGCAAGAGGAGGGCCAAATGGGGCCAGTCCTGGGGATGCTGCATCCAAGTCTCCAGAAGGCCTCTGATTGCTCAGATTCTCTCTGCCCCTCAAGACAGGCTGATGTCCATGGTACTGGCTCCCTCTGTCAGCATCGGAGACCAAGTGATGTCAACTTCCATCAAGCTGGCAACATCCTGGACTCCAACCACCATGCAAACCAGCCACATGAGCACTCCCTACCCGGCCCTGGGAGGTGCATTCTCCAAGGCAAATGTTATCCTTTTCATAATGCACGGCAAGCCAGCTGGGGCTCTCTGCTGCTCTTCCCTGCAGATACCATGAGGTCAGCTCTCCAGACGCTGTTCTCACTGCTAGGAACAGACTTTTTCCTTGGCCCATCCCCATCACTTTACAAATTTCTGCCTTTAAGAACCCCCACAAGCAGGCTGGCATAAAAGAAAGTATAAGAGAAAAAGAGAGACAGACAAAGAAAAGCAGAGAGAGCCAGCAAGAGAACCAATATGAACACAAGCCAAGTCCATCCCAGAGAGACCAGGTGAAGACTGCCAAATGAGCTCAGGGGCAGCAGGTGGCTCTGTCCGAAAAACACAAACCCTCTTTGGGCTGGTTTCACCAGCAGCTGTAGCCTATTCAATCACAGGGAAGTGGCAGGAGAGGCACAGAGAGACACTTGACCCCCACTCTGATGAAACAGTTGCCAGATGAAATACAGGATGTCTATTTAATTTGAATTTTAGGTCAACAATAAGTTTTTTAGTGTAAGTATATCCCATGCAATATCTGGGACATACTAATGTTAAGCTAAACGTAACCAATACTAGTACTAAGCAGGTTTTCACTCTTCATCTGGAATTCAAATTTCAGTGGGTATCCCAAATTTTTATTTGTTAGATTTGGCAACCCTATTTGACAGGCAGATGTGCTCCTGCAGAGGGAAAAAGAGGCAAGGCTGGTCATGCAAAGATCAACAAGAAGAAATCACCCAGACTAGAGAGGTGGGGTAGACCTCCTATAGATCAGTGATTCTCAAAGTATAGTCCACAGAGCAACAGCAATAGCATAAACTGGGAACTCAGAACAGCAAATTTTCAGGACGCCTGGGTGACTCAGTGACTGAGCATCTGCCTTTGGCTCCAGTCGTGATCCCGGGGTCCTGGGATCGAGTCCCACATCGGGCTCCATACAGGGAGCCTGCTTCTCCCTCTGCCTAGGTCTCTGCCTCTCTCTCTCTTTCTGTGTGTGTAATTAATTAATTAATTAACCTATGAATCTATGTATCTATGTATCTATGTATCTATCTATCTTAAAAAGAAAACCTGCAAATTCTCCAGGCCCACCCCAGACATACAGGATGGAGACAGACATTCTAGACATCCTAGAGGGATAGTCCAGCAATCTGTGCTTTAACAAGCCCTCCAGGTGATTGTGAGGCACACTGAAGTTTGGGGACGTGGCAATCTGCACAGGCTGCAGAGCTGGGCTTCTGGTGGGCCCTTCAGACCCCACTCCCTGGTCTGATCTCAGCTTTGAATATCCCCACCTAGCCAGGGAAGAAAGTGATGCTTTGGGCCATGGCCTGAGAAGGCTCGTGGTCATGAGGCAAAGAGTGCTCGTGTTTATACACATACCCACATACACTCACCTATCCCCACACAGCCATACATCTACACGATACATGCCTTTCAGTTCTGTGCTTTGGTCTTAGCCAAGAGAAAATATAGGCACCTATATCACCCTTGATCCAAATTATAAATACCTTCCCAAACACAGAGAGTTTCTCAAATCTGTCTACCCTAAAATAATACAAGGAGAATTGCTCCACAGAATCCCAAAGCATTCCAATGCCGGCCAGTATGTGGCTTTATGGTTTGAAGTTCTTGTCAGTTTCCCAAAGTTCCCATTTATCAGATCATACCTGTTATGCTGCTGCCACAGAAACCAACGGGTTTCTATTGGTCTTAGAAGTGGGGAAGGAGAAAAAGAAGCTGGTATTTATTGAGAATCTATTATGTGCCAAAAACTGTTACCTCATTTAGTTTTCTGAACAATCCTACAAAGTAGACTTATTCCCCAGCAAGGACACAGCAGCTCTGAGAGGTAGGCCACACAACTATATACCCTACAGCCAGCACACCAAGACCAGGCACCTGCTAACAAGGACACGGTCTTTTCTCGGCTCTGTTGTTACGATCCACCACTGCTGAGGATGATTCCAGAGGCAGCCACCAGCACTGCCTCATGCAAACGAACAGGGCACCTGAATATTTCATAGAGGGGAAAAGGGGCTCCCAAGAAGTGCAAATTACTCATGATAGACCTCATAGACAATTTATGGGAATGCAAGAAAATGGCTTTAATAGACCCAAGTGCCTCTGGAATGGTTTTCTGAGGTGCCTCCAGCAGTGCAGAGCTTGGTTAAGTGGGTTCACAATTATGTGACATTGAGAAAGGGGAAAATGGATTTCACCCATGTGGCTGCTTTCTGACACCTCCAGAGCTCACCATGGACAGCCTGATCCTCTGTCCTTTTCTCTTCTCCAGGACACTGCCACCACTTATTCATGAACTCAAGTACCAACCTGGCTTCCTGCCCTTCTGTTTATTCTTCAAGTGTGTAGTGAATATTTATTCTATCTGCCCAGAATAGCAACTCCCCTGGGGATGGACTGAGGGAAGGGACTTCCTCCTCCAGCCAGGTAGTTCTAGGAAAGGCTGTCAGCCATGGTACTCTACCCTCCTGGGCCAAAAGTGGACACATGACCTGGGCTGGGTCAGCCATACATCCCTGTCCCTGGCCCACACTGACTAGTAGTTTAGGGAGAAGAAAGTAACACAAGCTAGGCTAGACACGGTCCTTCCCTGAGGTTTTCCTAATGGAGCCAGCAAGGAAGGAAACATTCTTTTCTCTCTGGTTATGAGACACCATAGATGTGAGCCCAGATAAATCAGGACCACAGTTATAGCCTCTTGGTCACAATAAGAATAAACATGCAGCTACCGTGCAGAGAGAAACAGAACGAGAGACAAGGAGAGACAGGCCTATTTGTATCTGAGTCCTGGAATATACTCCTGCCCTTTCTGTATTTTATTGGAAGCCAATAAATTCCTTTCTAATTTTCCTAAGCTAGTTGGGGCTCTGATACTTAAAGCAGAAAATTCTTAACGAACGTTTAGCTTTACTCTCTGATTTTATAGGATCTTCTCTGCCCGAGTTCAAAGCAATCAAAAAAAGGTATATGCTGAAGAGGACACAGATCAAAAACCAAACCCCAAAAGGTCTGATAACCCATGTGAAAAAGCCAGTGTTGCAGGAGCACCTTAGTAAGAGCAACTTAGGAAGCAGATGCTAACAAAATTCACAAAGGGAGATGGACCTGGCCTTGGATTCCTTCCTCTGCTTAACTAGAGGGGAATGGCTCAGACAGATGAGCCACGGAAAGCTGCATTGCTATTAAAAATGACAAGGATGTGGATTGTGCCAACATATGAAAATTCAAACATGAGATCACGTGAAGGGATTAAAAATCAGGAGACAATACAGTCTGTGCACTCTGGCTGCAAACAGGAAAAAAAGGCAAATATATAAACCAACGAGATCCAGAAGTAAATTTCAAAGATACTAATAGAATACAGTCTTCACTTCGTTCTCTTTTAATAAAGTTTCTTTAAGATTGTAATTATTTCTTCAAGTTTAATTGAATGAGGCCTCATGAATCCTGAGCTATGATTAACAATGATTTTTCTAAGCCTTTGTTTAGAGAATGTGTTACTGGTTCCAGGAGCATCAGCAAATTTCACTGTCCCTCTGTCCCAAGACAAAGAGAGAAAAGCTACCACCTCAGGGAACCGGCTCCTTACTCCAGGGCAGCTCCAATACCTAGGAGCTTACAGGTTGAAGACAGGTGTCAAGCTGGGAAACTTAGACCAGGCCCTTCTGGACATGAACACGACCCCAGCACAAGCTGCCACAAGTGGAAATGTTTGCTCTCCTCCCACCGGAGGTCCTGAATTCTGCGAGAGCCCCTCTCCCCTCCACCCAGCCAGCAGCACACTCAGCTGGAAGGTCCAATTTCTGACATCTTGTCTGCTGACTGGGTCTGAGGCTTGGCTTTAGCTACTCACTAGCTGTGTAACCTTGAATAGGTCATTAAACCTCTCCAGGCTTCCATTTCTTCACCTGGAAAATTGAAGTAGTAACAGTATTTATGTCATATGGTCATGGCAAGGACGGAATGAGATGTCCAACGAGCAAGGGTATGTGAGTTCTTGGACAATGTCTGGCATGTAGCAGATGCCCCAGCCATACTCACTGCACTATTGTTGAGATCACAAGACCCCACTATCCACTCCTGAGCACAGAACATAGTGTAGAAGGCATGAGCCCTTTCCCTTCAGGCCCAGCCACATAACATCTCTGATCTATTAACAAGCATCTCCTGCATTTGTACAGTGTCACACGAAGTACTTCTACTAACATCCCCACATTTTACTCTGACAACAATTATCTGAAACTGGCATTATTACCTCTGCTTTACAGATAAGGAAACAAAGACCTAGAGAGGTTAATTAACTCAGTTACTATCTCAGAAGCAAAGCCAGAAGACTGAGCTTCAAATATTTGCTCCGAAGCCAATGGGTTTTCCCTTCTGCTATGCGGCCGTCCCCCCTCTCCTTCTCCCAGCATTCTGAAGCCACAGAACGAGGGAGGTTTATTTCTCCCTGGTGTCACCCAAGGGAATCATTGGCATGCCACCTTGCTCCTTGGCCCCCACCCCCTGCCATCCAGCCTAGAGATCGCACAGCATCCCCTTCTCCCTTCCAGGTGAGCCATGAGGGCATCCACAAGAAATGGCCTGGAGAGTTCTGTGGTTGGAGCCACCACACCTCCAACTGACCAAAAGAAATCAATTAGTCTCAGTCCACCATGAAGAGACAGCTACACCAACCACAGTGGCCAACCAAGGCTGCTTTGGGAGAGGATCAGCAGGGTCTGGATGGACCTCCCACCCAGGGCCCAGACATGGGAGCCAAGACCACATCCTTCTTCCCAAGACCACCACTGGCCTCTAAACACACAAGCAGAAGGGCAGATATCCTTTTCTCCATTTTTTCCCCAATCCCTTCACCTATGTTCCAAACCTATTATTATCCAGTAAGAAGAGAAAAGAATTAAACATATGCATCATTTGATTTTAATTGAAGGACTGTTCTATTTCATTGAACTGCTAAGTAAGCTGAACAAGAGATTGTGTTTACATAAGCAAACCCCGAGTCACTATAGACTTGCTGTCACATTAAGTCAATACTTATGAAGGCTCTCTATTTAATTATTCAGTGAGGATTGACTTATTATTGTGTTAAGAGTGTGGTTAGCCTTGAGCTAGGTAGCCAGCCAGCTGAAAGATTTCTTTCAACTTTCTCTGAATGCTGATATGGTTCTCGTTGGTGGTATGAGGTTACGTTTCTTCCATCTATCTCTCTCTCTCCCCACCACCGCCCTCCCTCCTACTCCAGAGCAAAAAGCTCCAGGTCCATCTCCCTCCAGTTGGGGGTAGCAGGGGATCCTGCAATGCCAGGGAGCAGGCAAGGTCCCAGTTCCCAGTGGCCAACCACTCACCTGGTCTTCCTAACCACAGGAATCAGTCCTGAGACACTGACACCTGAAGTCCCATTAGCTCACTTCCTCTCTTCTGTGTTCTAGCAGCTCCAACCTTTCTTGTTCCCCTTCCTGACAATGAGGACCTCCTACTCAAAGACCCAGATCCCTCCCCATCTTTGTTATTCTCAGCATTTCCCCTCCAAAGAATGTGTTTCTCAGCCTTTGCAATCCATTCAAACCCTATTATTCCATGGCATATTGTTATATTCAGATAGATTCTTACATCAAATAACATTTCCTGAAACAGAACATATGAGAAAAATCCACTATTTTCTTTTTAGGATGCTTCACCTAAACTTCAGAGCCACAGAAGAGGCAGGACAGCATCATGACTAAGAGCAACATGACCCTCAAACTCCAACTCTGCAAATTACAAGGGGTACAATCTTGGGCAAGCACTCTCCCCTCTGTGAGCCTCCCAACCCATAAAAAAAAAAGTCTAGTAGTTTCTGAAAAGGTAACCAAGATTCCCATCGAATACCTACAGCTGTGCCCTGCATGCTAGCCTTGGCTTTTATGAAGGGTCCATTCTGACCCGGATGACTACAGACCCACTCATGACCCAGGTTTCTTCAGCCCATCATGTACCACCCTGATCCCCACCCATAATCTGGACTCCACTAATGTCTATCATCTCATCTCTCCTCACACTCCTCTCTCCCACCCAAGCCTTGCAGCAATATCAAAGAGCACACATTCCCCAACCATGATGTTTCATGGATCCTTATCCTGTGGAGCTTCTATTACCAGGAATGCCATCCCCCAACCATGTCCTCCTTAAACCTCTAAGCCCAGTTCAGGTGCCAGCTCTTCCAGAACACTTTCTGTCAATGTTCTGCTCCAACTCCAAACATGTTTCACAAACTCCAATCACTTCGTTTGCACCATCAAGTATATCATAATGTATACATTTCATATCTGTTTCTCCCATTAAACTATGAGTTCTTTCAGAACAGAAACAACCTTTTTTTTTATTATTTACGATAGTCACACACACAGAGAGAGAGAGAGAGAGGCAGAGACACAGGCAGAAGGAGAAGCAGGCTCCATGCACTGGGAGCCCGACGTGGGACTTGATCCCGGGTCTCCAGGATCACGCCCTGGGCCAAAAGGCAGGCACCAAACCACTGCCCACCCAGGGATCCCAGAACAGAAACAATCTTATTCATGTTTGAATCTTCAATGCCCAGAGTAGTACCTGACACCAAATGGTGACTCAACAGCCACTGGATGGAAGGAGGAAGGGAAGGAGGGAGGAAAATATGGATGGATGGATGGATGGATGGATGGATGGATGGATGGATGGATAGGTGGGTAGGTGGGTGAACGGATGGACAGACGGATGGATGGATGGTTAGGTGGAAAGATGGATGGTTAGATGGGTGGGTGAGTGGATGAATGGGTAAGTTGGTGGGTGGATGGATGGATGGATGGATGGGACTACTGTGGAGGACTTGAAGACTTTCCTTAAAGTAGGAGGAGAGCCAAGAACTCTCCTAATAGCCTGTCTTGAAAAATAAAATTACTAGCAGCTTCTAGCTGACAGCATAGCAAAATGCATCAGCATCAGTATCTTGCTTAGGCACCAAGTAAGATACCTCTTACTTAGGCACCCAGTAAGATACCTCAGTTCCCCAAAATGCCCTTTGGTGGGTCTGTCTTCCTCCGCCTCTAATCCTGCCTGGTGGTTGTTAGGCATTTGGAAAAGTATCTTTGCTATCTCTGGTAATAGCCATCTGCTAAAGGAGGCCCCAGTGGCCTGCAAGAATTAACACACATCCTTAAGTACCACTCTTAAGATGAAGAAGTGCCTTGGGGACCTAGAGAGAAAAACACAATGGGTCCCTGTGGAGAAAGGCTGGGTAAATTGTCCATTCTCAAACAAGCAGAAGGGCAAAAGGAATCAGTGACAGAGCAGAGTATTTGGGTCAAAATGCCGCCACTTACGAGCCATAAACCCTGGAATTCACTGCAATCTCTCAGTACCTAAGTGGCTCTGATACCTACGCAGAAGAGTAGTTGGAATGAAACTGCATATCCGCATATGCAAAAGTACTTTGCAAAAACAGAATTCACTATATATATGTATATTCTTTTTCTTCTTTCAGAATAGTAAGAAGAAAAAAAAAAAGGCAGGCCTATAGCATACAAACTCTCTTCTTCGGCTGACTCAAAAGACCAGCTCCCCATGCAGGCAGCCAGAACAGGGGACAGGAGAGGGCTGGTGTGTCAACATAGGTAAGGAACCTGCACACCACAGCCTGTGCCCACCAGGAAGCAGGAAGGACCCCATGTGGTTGGGGTCTGCTCTTAGAGAATGCTGGAAGAGCACCCTTGGAGCCACAGAGCCTGCAGGGAGCCTTGGGCCCTGAGCCTCTTCCCACTGGCCCTCAATTCTAGGCCGTCCAGGGAGGACCGCATAGGCAAATATTCTTCCAATCAGGCAAATATCTGGGCAGTCATGTCACCACCAAGAGTATTTCTCATTATATAGACTAATGAGAACGCTATGCTTCTCGGGAGCAATTTATCAAGGCAACATCCATTATAAATGACATTTTTCCTGAACTAACAAAGAATGTGAGGCTGGGGAAACTGGTTAAAAGGAAATGTTTAGCTGATTCCAGAAATCATTCTGAAATTAATGACCTACCCTCTCGCTGCTCAGGGATCCCTCTGTGCTCTGCCTCCCCCTGGAACCCCTGCCCTGGCCACCCACAACCAGACGACCGGACCACCACCACCATCGCAGCCAGCAGGCTGGGGAAGGAGACCAATGCCGGCTCCCAGGAATACCCTGCTTTAGGAGGAGAGCGTAGTCTTGAGCAGCAGCATCACTGAAGCATAGAAGACCAGATTATTTGTGGTCCCAACTTGCTGAGGCAAGATGAAAAATACAGCAAACTGTAGTTGCTGAACTCAGCTCTTTTTCTCTTTCTTCCATCTTTCTCCTTCGCTGAGGTTAGTGTTTTACAAAAAGGGCTTTAAAAAAATAAAATCTATAAACTAAGGGGTTCCAACCTGTCAGTTTAAGGTAAGCACACAGAATGCAACACAGGCCACACCCACAATGGGACTCTCACCATGCGCATCCTCACGTGCGCACCCATGTGAGGGCCCTGCCACCATGACAGGTGCACACCACATCCCCCCCAACCACAGGTCCTTCCCCTATGCCTTGACTTGTGTGGGTCCTCCCTGTTACTGCCCTCCAAGTCCAAAGCAAGTGACCTCAAGTTTCCCTTTGACATCAGAAAGCCAGGAGCCATGCCCTCCTGTGTGGCCCGTGCATCAGTGCTGAGCCCACAGAGCTGCAGGCTTGCCATGGATCAGCACATATCCATGTCTCCCACAGGGAATGGGCAGGACAAAAATCAGAGAGGACTCGGCAAACTGCTCAGGGAAGCAGATGGCCACTGGGTATCCCTGGGCTAGTCACTAGCACCCTGAAAACCCCTACTGAACCTACTGAAAGTCAATGAAACATCAAGACCCTGGAGCATCTGAGAATTTGAACAGAAGCCTCTGGCTTCATCTGAGAAGATAAAGTGTGTGGACAGACATTCCCATGTGGCAAGAAAAAGATGGTGACTCCTATGTGAAGATATGATGCCAGGTGAGGAGTGAGAAGACCTTTCGTGAGCTCATCAAGCATCGAAATGAATTCATCTTAGAATAAGCAGCCTCTGGGGCCCAGTCAAGTTCCTCACTGCTTCTAGTGAGTCTCTTACACATACCCTGGAGGGCTCTGCCAAGGCTGAGTTTCAAAGGATAGGGGACAGGGCACAGGAGTACAAAGGACAGAGAGAAGAAAAGCCTGAGTCAAAAATGAGATACACGTAAGGGCAGAACCAGAAAGGAAGGGGAGGCCATCACAGCCTATGGCGGATGCAGCGTAGGACGTGGATCCGGCACTGAGTGTGAATGAGTGGATTCTCGAGTGAGGTCCCAGAGTCTGGATGCAACAAAGAGAGGGCTTTCCAGACCACCTGTGCTCCAGCCCACACAGAAGGAAGCCCCTGAGGGGTCTGCTACAGAAAGAGTGTTTGTGTGATCACAAAATGTGTATGTCGAAACTTAATCCCCAGTATGACAGCATTAGGATGGTGAGGCACAGTGGGTGACACATCACAAACCACCGCCCAGACCTAACAGAAAACAAGAGGGGCTGGGGGCAGTCAGGTTCTGCTCCAGGAGAACTACAAGAGAACGACACCACAGGGGCACAAGTCAATCAGGCTGATACATGTGACCCCGGGCCCTAGGGAGCAGTCCTCCAGCTTCCTGCACAGGAACGCATCATCTCCCAGTAGCCTGACGGTGTCCATCCACGGATGGTCTTCCAGGGCGACATGGTGTTTCACAGTGTTCTTTCTTGCTATCCCTTGGCCAGCTGGACATCCTTACAGGCAACCTATATTTCATCTGTATATTGCTAGTGATGTTGCTGGTGTTGAAAGGAAAGAGGGAGTACAAGCTACCATTGCACTGGAATGGGGTACAATGAGTTTTGATATATCGGTCTATGGTAATGAGGAAGGTACACCAGTTGTAGAGCTGACAGGAGACCTATTCTTTGACTACCCAGTTGAAGTAGTGGATACTTAGTGATACCCAGGCTATCGAAGGCCTTCAACAGAGACTTCTCAAACCAGGAAGTAAACTGGGAATGGCAATTTAAAATCAGGTGGCTGATGATCTGTAGTCAAAGGATCTGCAAAGGGTATAAGCTGCTATTTTTTAAAAATATTTATTTATTTATTTATTTATTTATGAGAGAGAGAGAGAGAGATACAGAAGGAGGGAAAAGCAGGCTCCATGCCGGGAGCACAATGTGGGACTCGATCCCGGGACTCCAGGATCACGCCCTGGGCCAAAGGCAGGCGCTAAACGCTGAGCCACCCAGGGATCCCCAAGCTGCTATTTTAATGAAGGTGTCCAGGATGCCCAAACAATGGTTAGTAAGTGCACTGAACTGAACATAAATGAAATAAAAACTTGTCATACCCCAGAAGGCATTCAGGAGTTTACAGGATCCAATAGTCTCCTTAGCCCTCCAACCCCCTCTAGGCTCAAATACAGGTAGCACATCTGATGGCATCACGCAGAGCATCACTTCTGGTATGTCCCTGTGACATAGTCGACATCTTGACAAGGCTGCAATGGCCAGCTGCAATGGGGCCATGGCCCACACATAATTTCTGGACGCCAGCCTTCCAGGCCAGAAGTTGCTCCCACTCACCTTCCTAGAGCAGATCTTCTCAAAAACCATCCCTTCTGAGCCCTCCTGCTCTGAAAGGGAGCAGAGGAGGACAGCAAGAGGCACGAGAGAGAACAGGATGCCACCCAAGCTTCCATCTTCAGAGCAGAGCCAGCCAGCTTGGAGAAGTTGAAGAGTCAAGGGTTAAGACCAGTTAGGTCACCCCAAAAAAGACTTCGGAGCTTCTCCCAAAACTGAGACCTCAGAGCTGGGTCCTTCTAATCCAGTTCCCGCCAAAGAGCTAACAGCCCTCTCTCCCTACATGGATAGGGGCTGCTGTCACCAGCAATAGGAGCCTGAAGAGGCTGCCTGGCTTCCAGGTCAGGGGCCAGATCACTACACAGAAGCCCAGCACCCAGCCCAGGGAGAGAAAGAAGGAGCCAGGACAGTGTCAAGCCAGCCCAGGCACTCGAAATCTGAAACTTGCCTGTACCTTGGAAACCTATATTTTTATGCTGTTTATGTTTTCTATAATTACTTCCTTTCAGTCTTGCCTTTGCATTCACTGAGGCCTACCAAACTAATAGTAAATAGTAACAGCTAACAATCTGCAGTGTTTACGACGTGTCTGCTAAGCACCTCTAAAAGCAATACCCCACTTTCCATAGAAGGAAACCCAGCTTTGGACACATGAAATGACTCGAGGCATGGCTGAGAAGTGCTGGGGTGGAGACTTGAACCCAGATGAGCCCGAAGCTCTGGGTCCTCCTAGGGTTTTGGCTGCTGCTCCCATGTGGGGTGGACATTGTCCTCCGAGGGTAGGTATTAGAGTGGCAGTAGAATCCAAGAAAGAGGCTCCAGGGTAGGGCAGTCACAAAGGCAGAGCCAATGATGCCTGAGCTTGAACACACTCTTCCCCCTTCCCCACCAAGTCATACCCAGGCTCCACCCAGAGGGCACTGGGCTTTGCTGCCAGGAGGAATGCGTGCCCCTCACAGGGCTACAGCACACCTGCTCTTGGTCTCTGGCCTCAAAATCATGGTCTTTCTCCAGCTCGGAAGCCACACCTCACCCCAAAACAGAACCTAGCCCAGCCAAGCACCCTGGCACCCACCATCTCACTCCCACTCCCTCAGAATTTCCCAGCCTTTCTTAAACAAAAGCTGCCCATTTGAGCCCCCCTCCTTCCTGCCTCTAGTGGGATATGAGCTGTCATGGCCTTTGCCAGGGCCCCCCAGCCTTGAGGGTCAAATGACAGCAGCAAGACAGCCTCTCCCTGCCTCATGACCACACCGGAAAAGTGTGGGAGACCCTGCCTCAGTCTGTTACAAATCACCACAAACTGAGTGGCTTATAACAACAGAAATTAATTCCCTCACAGTTCTGGATGCTAGCCATCTGAGGTCAAAGGTCAGCACTCTGAGGCTGCCAGAAGAGGAGGCTTTCTCAGCTCTTGCAGGGGCTGGTGGCTCCCAGCAGTCCTTGTGTTCCTTGGCTTGCAGCTCCATCTCTCCAGCCCCTGCCTGTCTTCACTGGCTTCTTCCCAGCATGCCTTTGGGGTAGCTCTCCCCTTGTCATAAGGACACCCTAACCCAGGATGGCCTCAGCTAATTACCTCTGCAAAGGCCCTATTCAAACAAGCCCATATTCTAGGTTCCAAGCGGACATGAATTTCTGGAGGGATGCTGCTCAACCCACCTAGACTCATCAATCACCTTCCCCTTGTGGCCGGTGCTTCATCTCATCTCCCACCGCCCCCCAGCTGACTTCAAATGCATGCTGAGCCCCCCTGAGTGCCCAACCTGGCTGACCACCCCTCCAAGGGCAGCTGTAACTCTCCAGGATCTCAGACTCTGCTGCCCACCTAGGGACAGCCAGCTCCTCTGTCCCTCCTCAGGGCCATCTCTGGGAGGCCCTCAGGAGCTGTCCTAGAGGGTCAGAGCCCCGTCCAGGACGAGGTCCCCAGGACCCACATGCTACAGCGACACCCCAAGGGAGCAATTCTTACTGTGCTTTCCCCATTCTCTGTGTCCTGCCAGGGAAAGACAGCTACAGGCCTTCGCCTCACTTCCTTCCTCAGGGCCTCAGACTCCAATCCTGTGTCCTCCAAGGGCCAGGTGCGCCCCAGCACTGCAGTCAGAGAGACCATGCAGGATGCCATTTGGCAGCCAACTCGCTGTAATGGGTCAGCCAGACCCATGCAGAAGCGCCACCACTCTCTGTCTGACGACAAGCACTAGTCTCCACACTAAGCCTAACTCAGTCTTGGAGGCTCGGGCCCATCCATCTGTTCCATTCACGCCACAGTGTCTCTCTGCACCGACATCCCATTTCCAAGGACTGTCTGGGCTCACGGAAAACACTTGGATTGTTTTCCAGAGAATAAACAAGCAGAGGTCATTTTAATAGTAAAAATGCCAGCTGGATATTAAAACAAAAGTTTTTGGATGCTCCACACAAGTAAACAGCAGATACATCCGGACCACTCTGTCGCCCCAGCATACTCCATCTGCCGTTGGAAGGGAGCTCTAGAGAAGGCAGAGAAGGAGAAAACATGGGCAAACAAACAGCCCCTCAGTGGTGGATCTCGGAAGTAGGTTCATCAGACTGCACGTCCCAGGACCTTCTCTAGAGGACCCCATACGTCACGGACCATCGGCACAGTGTGCCTACATGTACGGGTTCTTAACCCTACTGGGAAGATAATCATCTAGGGAGAGCCAGGCGAAACCGATTTCTGGGCCCCAAATCCAGGGATTCTGTTTCAACAGATTTTAGGAGGGACCCGGGAATCGGTGTTTTAATAACCACCACCGTTGACTGAAGTAGAGGCTACTCTGGGGAGACAACACAGAAGCAGAGTGAAAGCACAGCCTTTGGAGCCAGCCTGCTTCAGGCTTCTGCTCACCATATTAGCCATGTGGTCTTGGGCAAGTGGCTTAAAATCTCTGGTCTGGGTGTCCCCCACCAGATCAGAAACAACAGCGTCCGCCCCAAAGGGTTGGTCATGAAGAACACGTGAGGTTGGGCATGAAAATTCCTAACACAGTGACCCGGTGCCTAACACACAGAGCTCCATCGGTGTCACCTGTCTCTCACCTACCCCACATCCTTCTGGACAAGGCTGGCCCCCAGAAGGGGTGGCCATCCAGCGTCAACCACAGGGGGATGGATAAGTCCCTTTGGCAGCCTTGCTCTCTGGGGTCTGGACAGCAGAGTCAGGCACTTAGGCCTGCGTCCGGGTGGTAGATCCCAAGCGGTGCCCACCACGTACGGCAAACCAAGACCAGAGCAGGATGGGCGTTGGCTAGCCCCAAGGCGCATGCTAAGCCCAAAAAGCAGTAACTCCAATGTGGGGGACTCCCCACGTGTATTCTTTGCCTCTCTGAGGCTTCATTCGGTGTCAGTGAACATGTGAGCCATATCCCTGTGACCGGGGGGTACCGCACGTGGAGAGGCACTCCTGTCCAGCCCCTTCACACCGAGGGAGGGGTGGTGGCCTTCCAGGGAAGATCTCCCAGGGAAAGAGCCGCAGGAGACAAGGTGGGGCCTACAGGTGCACCTGCCTTTCCTTCTCGCATTTCAGATCTCCCCACTTTACAACCATGGAAAGCGGAAAGGAAAGCGTGGGTTTCATTACCATTATGGAAGAAAGCAATTCTTTACAGAAGTGGCCCCTGCCGTGCAGAAACACTTCGGGGGAGCATGCTGACAAAATCCGGAGACAGCACACAGACCCACTCACAGAAGGAATTCCTCTTGACTGCGTACATACACATTCATCCCCTCATGCCCCTCGTGTGACTACACACGCATCCCCCGGAGAACACGCACTTCCCTCCCACTGCCACCCCCGAAGGGCACAGTGACCCAGGCAGAGTCACCAGGGAATGACTCTGTTTTGCTCTTCCTCTTCCAAGAATTAGGAGGCCAGCTCCCACCCTGCCCCGTCCGGCCCACATGTTTCTGAGTCCGGGAAGCCTGAATGCAACACAGAACAGCCCACAGACATGCTTTCAGAGCCGGCAAACCTAGACTCAGAGATGCAGCAGCCACGGTGCCCTGGAGAGATGAGCTGTCGCGGGCCACACCACCCAGAGGACTCGAGGAAGGGCCCCAGGGACAGAACCCTGGCAGGGAGGAGGAGGGGCTGTAAAGGCATTTTCTCGGATTGTCAGCGTTGTGGCACAAGAGGGATCGTAGAGACCAGTGAGCCCACTCCCCTCACTCCAGAAATGAAGCTGTTGCCCAGAGGGGCCAGCCACTAACCCAAAGCCCCTCTTCCAGCTCCTGTGCGTGTGCCGGTGTGCTGAAACTCCGAGCCTTGTAGAACAATCCAAGGTTCAAGGCCCTCTTCCAAAGGCTCAGCAGCTCCTGCTCAGTCTCACATGCCCTCGAGATCTCTCTTCTGCCCCCCACACCTCACATAACCACACGTACAGTAGCCATAAACACTAACCACCCACATCTTCTCGTATAAACTAACGGAATCATAAGACAGATGTCAGTGCAAAGCCCTTGGTTTTTGTTTTTGTTTTTGTTTTTTACCTCACTGGTGGCAGAAACTTTATTAACGCCCTGAACCCACGGTTCTCCTCAGATCACATACTCCCTCTGCCCCCTGCCCTCAATTCTAGAAATAATGCATACCAATTTACGAAACACAAAAGCTGGGATAAGTGTCATTTCATTCAGCCTTTCTGTTTTCAGATAAAGGCGCAAACCCCAGCAGGTTACATAACATCCCTGAGGTTTCCCAGCATGAAGGGCTGATGTCGGCTTAGGACTCAGGAACTCTGGCCAAGGCCTGGTCCCTTCCAGTAAGCCTCTGACACCAACCTAACTCACATTTTCCTCATATTTGAAAAGAAGCCTTCACCATGCCTTATTTTTTTTTTTAAGGTTTTATTTATCTAATCGAGAGAGAGAGAGACAGAGGCAGAGACACAGGCAGAGGGAGAAGCAGGCTCCATGCAGGGAGCCCGACGTGGGACTCAATCCCGGGTCTCCAGGATCACACCCTGGGCCAAACACGGCACTAAACCGCTGAGCCACCGGGCTGCCCACCATGCCTTATTTCTATCTGGTCCTCACAGCACCCCGGCTTAGGACGGGCAGTAATGCCACGGTCACCAGCGTGGTGCTCACTGTCACAGGGTAAGGAAGTAACAGCTCCACGATGCCTAAGCAAGTACCAACCCCACGGGAGACCAAACCTGCCCTCATCCCAATCCCTGGGCCTGCAGTCAGTGACAAAAAGGGGAAAATTGTACTGTTACCCAAGGTCATCAGGGAAAACAGAACAATGAGGATTTGGTCACATTCTTTTGCAGAGAAAACAGAGAATTTGCTTATCCTTATCCATCTCAATAGCCAACTCTAATTCCAAAAGGTCTTAATATGCTCTCTTGTCCCTTTTCCAAAGTCATCCTACAATATATATTTTTAATCTGGAAGGGCCCCAGCACAACAGCACTTCTGTAGGTCACTCATCTGGCAGCCTGCCAGGAACAAGGAAGCCGCCTGCATGGAGTATAACGTTTGCACACTGAAATAGATATTTTACTCCTAAGAAAATCCTTTATCTCTTCACTTAGAGTCTAATCGGTCCTGGTGCATACATAATTCTAAAACATAGGTGATCTGGTTTTCTCTTCCACGGAAAGCCCGAGAACGAGAAAGGGTGACAGAAGGAAACTCCCAGGGGCAGCCAGAGCCTTCAGCAGGAAATGACAGCAAACACGAAGAAGGAGACAGAACTACTAGAAAAGCAAAACACAGTGACTCAAAATTCACAGTATCTGGGGCTAATTAGTGCAGGGGCAAACGGATGTCTCCAAGTCAGGAACACCTGAAGGCATCAGCGCGTGTCATCTGCACGACGTCACCACCCGTCAACAAGAGCACTATGTCATCAAGAAAAGGTTAAGTTACCTTCTACAATCTCTGTTTCAGGAGACAAAGAGCATTTAAGAACTCAAGTACTCCTTGCACCTTGCACCATGCCAGGCCCTGGGCTGGATGCCGGGGTAAATGGACAAGCGCCGGCGCAAGCTGGAGAGACGCACTCGGTGAGCCGCACGCAGGTTAAAGCCCTGGAACAGGCTGCTGGGCCTCACGTTCCTTAAGGAAGGCGCAGCACAGTATGAATGATGACGATGAAAGGTGTTTCCCTTTCCTCCCCACATGCTCACGTGCCCCTTCTAGAAGGTGAGCAGGATTCGGAGGCCAGGAGGCCTGGGTGGCCCTGCCACTGAAAGGCCTTATTTTCAGACACCTTGTGAAAGCAGGCTGAGAGCCACAGGTGCCCAGGCCTGGTGAGCGGGGCCAGACAGAAGGCCACTTCCCCGGGCTAGAAGAAACCTGGGGCTGCAGCCCCGGGGCCCAGCTGAGGCAGCGGGTCAGGGAGCCCCACAGCCTTGAGGGAAGTACCTGCAGGGCCTCTCTGGGCCAGTCTGGAGTCAGCAGAGTTCACAGGGGTGATGGCCCAGGGCTACCCAGCCAATGCTGAAGGACTCATGGTCAGTGGGGCTGGCAGGAGGAGCAGCACCGCAGGCCACAGACCAGTTTCCCCCCCCTTCAGGCTCCCCCACCTGTGGTGGCCAGGGCCCCTGCATGCCACAGACCAGGGAAGCTCAATTCACTGGGACTGCATTTCCTGCCAGCCAGGATGGGGGGGGGGGGGGGCGAAGGGGGAGCTATAGCTGGTTTAGAAAGATCAGGAAATGTGATCTGACCCCAGAGTGCTGCAGAGTAAAATCCACACACTTTACAAGTACAATGCATCCTAAGAATAGCTCTGACTGGTTGGGACAAAGTAGTGCTGGAACACAGGCAACAGAACACAGCTTCCTGGAAGGCGGAGAAGCTTCGAAGAGGTGATGACCTCCGAGGGTCTTCTGAGATGAATGGGCACTTTCCATTTCACAGGAAAACATCCTCTGCAGGGGGGCCCACCCGTGCAAGATCCCAGAGACAACTTACATGCCCAGGGAGGCTTGAGCCCAGGCACCCAGAAGGAGTGCCATGAAAGGGACCAGAAGCAGGGGCCTCAAATCCTAGACTCTTCTGGAACCTGAGGCAGGAGGGGCCCGGGCTTTGAGTGCTTCGGAAAGTTCATTCTGAGGACTTATCTGATGGCTGCTCACTGCCAAGGTGTTTGATTGCAAAATCCATTTCCAAATGGCCTGCTCGTCTGTGAGAAGCTACAAGGACTGTATATCAGGAACGGCCATCCTCCTAAGGTTCCGCATCCCATCCCGCCTCCCAGCTTCCTCGGGCAGCGGCCACTCCCGTTCCACACCGACCCAGTCTGCCCGTCCCCAAAGCCCCACAGATCACCAGGCACCTGGCCTGCCCACAGCCCAAGCTCAGGAGCTTCATTTGTCATTAGAATGAGCAGATGATGACCCCTGCATTTATCCACAGCATGTGGTTAGAATGAAGGGTTGAAGCCCACAGGCCCACCACTGTGACCTCTGCTCAGCACCTGACACCTGAAGATGGGCCCTTTCAAGTCTCCAAGGAGAAAAGAAACAAGAGAGAGAACACGCTGGCTCCCCCCACCCCCAGCCCACCCCACCCCATTCTAACTACCTGGCAGGTTATCCAAACCCAGCAGGGCCCACGGCTGAGCTGGGGGGCACTGGAAACCCTGCTCTAGTTAAAATACATCTATCTGCAGCATTCAGAAAATAGCTATCTACAGCATTGCTTTCAGCTATAATGGAAAACTCATGGCTTTTATCTCCCCAACTTTATGACTATTGATGGGATAGAGGCTGAGGTTTGATGACCATTTAATAGCCGACCCTGTGCAGTTAGAGGAGCATCAGAAAGCAATGAAAGCGCCGAGATGATTGTCTGGCAGAGAATTCTCCGCTGAGGTCCAGGAAGCAAAACAACCACCCTCCCCAGGCTCCGACAGGAGAAAAAAAATCCAAGTCATCATCGTTTCTGTTTCTCCCTCCTCCTTTCTGCCATTGACCTCTAGGATGTTGATGCAAAGGGGAGAGAGGGGCGGGGGACATGAGCAATGTAGGAATGAGTCCTTATGCGGAAAGGCGGGGTGAGGGGGCTGACTGGTCATGCTCCCACCAGCCCTTCCTGCCCAGCCTGTAGTCCCCCATGGACTGGCTGGGCTTCTGGCAGGACTACAGGGGCTCCGGACTGTCTGATGGGCTCCCTGGGAAAGAACTGAAAGGAAAAGGAAAGAAGCAGAGGTCTGGTCTAGCCCATGATCCAACTGGTCTTCGACCTTCTGTCCACGGCCAGAAGCCAAAAGCGATTTCAGGGCTTTGCAAGTACTCAGGCACCAAGCCTTCCCTGTACTCCACCCCTTCCCCGGTCTGAGGGATCTGCCCAGTGTCTCCATCCCTGCCCACCTTCCTCCCCAGGTTAGAGGCCAGGGCTCTGTCTGGGGGTGGGGGTGAACACAGCACACTTTTTAAAAAGATTTATTTATTTGAGAGAGAGAGAGGGAGGAAAGAGAGAGAGAGAATGTGTGCACTTGAGTGAGGACAGGGGCAGAAGGAGAGAGAATCTTAAGCAGACGCCCCGCTGAGCAAGGAGCCCGAAGTGGGGCTCGATCTCATGACACCGAGATCACAACCCGACCTGAAACCAAGAGTGAGTAGCTCAACCGCCTGTGCCACCTGGACACCCTCACATCACACTTTCAGACATGCAGGGAGGGGCTATCAGGGCTGGATTCTCTGCAGCATTACAAGCACCTTCACTGATCTCTTATTTTCTACAACTGCCCTGTAAGGGAGACACTCTTTTAAATAAGGGAGCTGAGGCTCAGAAATGGTCCATGTCCGAAGCCTGGGACCCCGGTTTTTGACTCCCTGTCCAATGCACCCACTGCCAGGCCAAGATGCCTTGCCCTGCCCAGGGAGGTAAGACCTGCCCTTAGGCCTGGGCTCTGCCATTCTTGAGCTGTGTGGCTTTGGGCAGATAACTTTACCTCCCTGGACCTCAGTTTCTTTATCCAGAGATGAAATTTTGTTGGGATGAGCTTCAAGAGCTCCTACAGCTCTGTTTCCAAGTGAACTCACAGATTTTTTTTTAAGATTCATTTATTTATTTATTTATTATGATAGAGAAAGAGAGAGACAGAGACACAGGAGGAGGGAGAAGCAGGCTCCATGCCGGGAGCCCAACGCGGGACTCGATCCCGGGACTCCAGGATCGCACACTGGGTCAAAGGCAGGCGCCAACCCGCTGAGCTGCCCAGGGATCCCCTGAACTCACAGATCTTATGGGGCTCTACAAAAACACATTTTCTGGTACAATGTCTTATTCTTCCTGTACCGGCCACCTTCCAGACAACACACCGTTCTCCCATCGGGAATAAGGCTGAGGAACACTAAAGACATGGAAACCAAGGCCTTACCCCTGCCAATCCCCTTGTCATACACCATCACACCAGGGTCCCTCCAAGCCACCCCTCCTTCCAGCAGCACAGAAGGGAGGAGGATGCTCAGGCCAGTGGACAGGGACCTTCAGGGCTCTCCCCTTCCCACCTTTGGACCAGTGTAGGTGCTTGGGGTTGGTTCTCTCTCTGAGGACCCCTCTACCAGCCCAATTTCCTTAAAGACATAGACCTTAATTAAAGCAACTGGAATACAAAAGGAGGTACATGCAGAAGAGGTGGTCAAGTGCCTCCTCCACCCCCGGGCTTCTGTGGACACATTCCTAGCAGGGGGAAGAAGGAGGCAGGGGCCCCCCAGACCTGTTCACCTGCCCAGCTTTCTTCTCGCCCTGCCTAGGAGATGAGAGCCCACCTGTGCTCCAAGCACAGCTCTGCATCTCGGTCCATTAGCAGGGCAAGCTGGCAGCTTAATTGCCTCTGCTGCTGGGGCCCCCAGGTCTTCTGAGCTCACTGGTTACCACTCGGTAGCTACTAGTTGATTTCTCAGGGATTTCCAATCATCCCTGCTGGAACTAGGGGAGGATTAGCGAGCAGCAGGCAATGATCCTTGCTTAGTTTACTTAAAACTCCCCCAGAGAAGCAAAGCACTTAGGAAAACCAAGTGGAGAAAATATGCCACCGCCCCAGACCTTCCCTCCAGGCTCGGCCTGCCAGTACTCTCCAGTCCAGGCTTCACTGGTGGGCCCCACGGCCCCTCACTCTCAACATCACCAGCTAGCTTATGTTTTAATGGTGCCAACACCCATACCGACTCCTAAAATTCTCCACCTTGGGCATCATGCTTCCTTGTCTTTGGATAGCTGCTAAAGAGGCCTTCACATATCCCATTCTAAAACTCACTGGCTCCATTACAGTCCTCACCCTACATACTGCCTCTGAGAAGTTAGAGGAAACCACGCTCTCATGAGTGACCCACTCCAGCTGTATGCAACCCAAACCCACAAAGAGAAACGAGCCACAAACCAGTCCCTCCCTCTACCTTGAGGAAGTCCTGAGTCCAGGACCCAAGAGCTCTCTGAGGGCCTTGCTGTCTGGTACCCCTTCCTCTCCAAGGGCCTAGAATGTGCCGTCCCTTACCATCCCGCAGGCTTGGATCCAGACACAAGGTTCTCCCATAATAAGAGTGAATGCACACGTGTACAAAGAACCAAGGGGGCATGTCATCCCCAGGGACACAAACCCATGGGGAAAAGCAGACCGCCATCGAAATTGGGTAAACCTGCATATATGGAGATGTTAACAAAGGCTGAATGTTAACAATATATTTAGAGGAAAAAAATAGCTTACAAAACAGCATGTACTGCATGACATCATTTTTACTAAAATATGTGTATGCATATTTAAAAAGTCTAGAAGTATATTTTCTCCAAAATGTTTGCCATGGCTTATTTCAGGGTGTTAGAGTCAAAGATGATTCCTACTTTCTTTAGTATGCCTATCTTGCCTGAACGATGTGTTATAGCGAGTGCATTTCACTTTTATAATCAGCAAAAATGGTAAAGTGAATTCCATTTTAAAAATCAGGAGGAAAAAAAGAAGAAAGGAAAGGGAAGGGAGGGAGCCTCCTGGCTCAAATAATCCATTCTCTTCACTTGGCCCCAAGAGACAGGAGATCTGTGTCACACCTGCTCAGAAGGAACCTACAAAGCCCATCCAACTTGATACTTATCTGAGCCTGGCGAGGGAGCTCAAGCCTCTGCTTGGTACCTCTGAGGATGGGGAACTCACTAACTAAAAAAGCAACCCATCCCAGTTTCCAGCAAGATCACAGTCTAGTGTCTGCAAAACGTCGTACTAGGACTGCAACAGTATTAGGATATAACTCCTAATCCAGGACCCTTTTCACCTGACTCTATTTCTTCCCCTTACTAAGCAACAAGTTTGGAAAACCCTGAGTCTGTTGAAATTGGGATCAACAGAGGAAGGCCTGGGAGGAGCTGGGGGAGACCCTATGTGCTCTATGTCTCCCCAGGGCATGTCAAAGCTCCAATCTCTCTCTCTCTCTCTCTCTCTCTCTCTCTCTCTCTCACACACACACACACACACACACACACACACACACACACACACACCTTCCTCCCTCCACCTGCAGCACCTTCTGCTCCAAACAGGACATTTCTCCTTGCCCAGAACAAGCCAAGCCCAAGCCTGCTTCTCCCTCCTGTCCCCGTCCCCTGGAAGCCTCTGCCCCTACAGCACCCTGCCCTCCCTCCCACCCCAGCCGTAAGACCCTGACTCCACAGCACCTTCCATGGCCCTTCAAGCCCCAAGGCTCCTCTTCTCTGAATGCCTGCAGCAAGCAGTTTAATCCTTGTAACACCTAATTAAGTGGGGCCTCCTCTTCATATTTAATGTTTTCACACGTGTGAGACTTGTCTCCCCAAATGAGCTTACATGCTCTTTGAAGGAACTAATGTTTACCTTATGCTTGTGTGCCAGGTCCCACGCTCACTGCGCTCCTGCATTACTTCCCTTAATTCCATAATCTTGATCCCAAGCCCCGGCCTCCCTCCGGAACTCCCACATACACAAACACTTCACTGGATTTCCACTTGTTGCCGACAACAGCTCTGAAACCCAGGCATCTTCCCTCTGGGCCTAGACCTCGTCTTCCCCTCTTCTCTCAGGTGATGACTTTACCAATCAGGAGACCACCAGACCGGACACCATGGCATCAGTCTGGACTCCCCCCTCCCTCCAGTCCCTATCCTGTAGGTCTCCTGGGACTGACCTCGTCTCCGAAGTGTCTCTGACCTGGTCTCTCTGCACCAGCCCTCTGCCTTGGCCTGACCAGAGGCCCCATCGCAACACGGTCCCAGTTGGGCCTCTCTGTCTCCAGCCTTACTCTCCTCAAACCACTGTGTACACAGCAGCAAAAGAAATCTTTCCAAAACACTGGCGGGATCACGTTATAGTCTCTTGCTTAAAAGATTTCATGACTTCCCAGTGTCTTCTGGAGAAAATCAAACTGGCTCTCAGCCCCCACTTCATAACATACTCATTCCCCCTGTGAGGACAAGAGGCCTGCCTCCTTGTGTAGGCCCTATTCCTCCCTCAAACTTGCCTCAGATATCTCCCCCCATCCAAAGCTGCCCTCCACAATGGCCCCTGCCAGCCTCAGTGAGGCAAGCCCTCCATCTCACATCCAGTACAGGGCAGGCCTGTGGTTTACCTGAGTGTCCTGGGTGCTAAGCACTCACAGTAGTTCCACTGAATGGGTTACCAGGCTTCAATGTGGCATCATGTTACTGCCCTTATTTTGATGAGGAATACAGAGGCTCTGTGATGTTAAAGAAACTGTCCAAGCTCGGGATCCCTGGGTGGCGCAGCGGTTTGGCGCCTGCCTTTGGCCCAGGGCGCGATCCTGGAGACCCGGGATCGAATCCCACGTCAGGCTCCCGGTGCATGGAGCCTGCTTCTCCCTCTGCCTGTGTCTCTGCCTCTCTCTCTCTCTGTGTGACTATCATAAATAAATTAATTAATTAAAAAAAAAAAAGAAACTGTCCAAGCTCACACAACTGCCAAGGTGAGGATCTGAAGCCAGGAATCTGACTCCAGCTGATTCATTCCACCCTTTGAAGAATATAATCTGGGGAGTCTTTTCAGAGAGCTCAGCACCTGCCACAGGCCAAGTGGTGGAGGAGTCACACGCTCGAGATGACCCCTGCCAGACTAAAGCAATGCACCTTGGGCAAGGCAGGCTGTGAGCCACTATCCCAAGATTCCCCATTGCTCCAAAATGAAGAGTGGATATCTTACTCTTTATGCATACCTCAGTGTCCTGCTTCTACTCCAGGTAAGGGCACCAATGGTTACATGATTCCTCACCTCAGAGACCTTGGGCTGACTGGTCCACCTGCATGAGGGCTGTGAGTCTTCCATAAAAGCCTCCAAAAGGGCCCCCATGTGGACAGCCAGTTCTAGGATACCAGGAAGAAGGGGAACAGGGCTGCCTCACTCCTGTGGCTACCACCCCAAGAAGACAAAGAACAAATCCCAGCTGACCATGCGAAAAGTCACATCCCACCCCTGAACACCACAGAGAGGAATTCCCATGCAGTAGCCCTAGAGGCACTTCTCAAACGTTCCTCAGTGTTGTAGCATGTACCTCCTTGCCGAAGAAGGCTGAAAAAGCAAGTTTCCTTGGGCAGCCCAGCCTGTCTTCTCTGGGAGGGTGTTCATGTAGGTTTTTCAAAAGGGCATGGGGCTTAAAGAAAGGTCTCTTCTTGTATTTTAAGGACCCTTTTGGTGATAGCTAGAAAAACTGTCAATGGCAACCATATCACAGCCCCTCAGAGCCCAGGGAGGACATGCAAGGTGAGGATTAGAGTCCTAATCGTACTGCAGTGTGAGAGTCAGCATCAGAGACCATGACACAAATGGAGCTCACAACACGGGCTCTCCCCAAGGCTGAGCAGCCTCAGAATCACAGGCTCACCCTGGCCCAGAGTGTGGCCCTGCAGAGTGCCATGGGAGTGCCTGAGCATGCTCATGGTGGCAGTGACTCCCACCCTATACTTCTCAAAGCCAAGCCAGTGGTTGGGGTCCCCTTGGCCATTTCTCCATTGAACAGAGGAGCAACTTCTCCATGCTGCACCTGCTGCCTTTCCTGGAGGATCTTTCCCAAGAAGCTCTGACCAACCAACTGACAAACATTTCCTTCACTCTGATCAAGCTTCGGTAATCACCTCTTCTCCCAAACCGCTGTGGAAGAGGTCACCAATGCCTTCTACTTTCCCAAATCCAATAATTATCTGTGTGCCCTCATCTTTCTGGACCTCTCCACAGCATCTGGCACAGCTGTCCTCTCCCTCTTTCTCACAAATCTCCTTCAGACACCTTGGGGCACCATAACACCACCCCCAACCCCTTACCAGGCACTTATAGGTGCCAGGCACATTCTCAGTGCCTCTGCCCAGGCTAGCCTTTCCCGGGAGACCCTGCCCATTGCCCTCGCTTTGAATACCAGAAATATGCTAATGACCCCCAGAATTTATAACTCGCGTCAAGCTCCAGATAGGAATGTCTCAAAGGCATCTCAAAATTAACATGCCTAAAATGGAATCCCTGATTTATCTCCCTGTCTAAGCCTTCACCATCTCAGAAAATGGCATGATCACACACCAAGCTGCTCCAGCCAGAAGCCAGCAGGTTATCCTTCAATTCGTCTCTTCACTCCCACATCAAGGTATATCATCTCCATCTTCAAAATATCTCACATTTGCCCACTTATCTCCCTGCACACGGCCACCCCCTGGATTGAGCTGCCATCACCTCTGGTCTGGCGACAGTAGGATAACTGCCTCCCGGGCTCTTTGCCTCCTCCCATGGCTCTCCACACGTAGCCCAAGTAATCTTAATTTTAATAATGTCCCTAGTTGGCTTCAAAGCTTCCTTCTAATTGTGCTCAGAAAAAAAAAAATCCAAATTCCTTGTTATAAAACAAATATGTCACGGGGATGTAATGTACAGCATGGGGAACAGAGTCAATAATATTGTAATAACTTTGTCTGGTGACAGAGAGTGACTACACTTATCTTAGTGAACACTGCGTAATGTATAGAATTGTCAAATCGCTGTCACATACCTGAAACTAATAAAACACTGTATGTCAACTATACTTCAACCGACAACTAAATCCAAACTCCTTGCAGTGGCCAGCAAGCTCTGTGTGAGCTGGCCCTGCCTCCCTCCTCTCACCTCCCCCTCCTGTTCCCTCCTGGGGCCCCCTCGCTCCAGCCACACTGGCCTCTTTTCATTTCTCCAGCAATGCCAGGCTCCCTCCCAGCTCCAAACTTCTGCACATGCTATTCCTTCTGCATGAAATGTTCTCTCCTATCTGCCTTACCTCTGGCTTCTCCATTCTTCAAGTCTCCATATAAATATCACCTCCTCAGATAAACTATTCCTGACCGCTGTCTAAGTAGCTCCTCTATTTCTATGTCCCACTCATTTTGCAAATGCCAGTTATATATTTATCTGTTTACTATCTCCTCCATCAGACAATAAGCTCCAGGGGAACAGGGACCATCTCAACTATATGCTCCAGTAAGTACCTCATGTCTAGCACAGTGCCTAGCACCCAATAAATATTTGATAAATATATAAGTCAACACAGTAGTAATAGAAGAATGGAAAAAACCAGAGACCTAACTGGGACAATAAAGTATTAAAGGAAGGTCATGTGATCAGTGGCACATGAAGTATACAGACAAGTTCTAGAAAGTATCAGTAAAAGATATAGCCAGGAGATGAGGACCACACAGGCTTTGAAGGAAGGTAAGTTTTCGTGCTATAGAGTGAATATTCATGTCCTCCAAACTGATATGTTAAAATCCTGATCCCCAGTGTGATGGTTTTGAAGGTGATTAGGTCATGAGGGGAGAGCCCCCATGATGGAATTTGTGCCTTTATTTAAAAAGGAGCCCAGTGAACGATGCAAGATGATAGCAGCTGAAAGTGTGCCCTGGTCCTGTGTAAGCAACACACATACAAGTGGAGGTGATGCTTCTGGTGTGGACAAACCTTAATGACTCGTACTCCTATTCTCTGCATTAGTGGCGTCTCCTCCAAATGGTCATTCCTCCTGTTGCTCATCCAGCAATGGAGGGGTTCTCATGCAGAATGCCACAAGTGGGAGCCTCTGCTAGACAAGGGGTACACCACCACATCTCTGTGGGGTGTGAGCGTTACGGAGCCCAGATATCCATGCAGCAAGCCTGGACAATAATGGTTTAAGGCACTCTTTGCCCAGCCATGCTAAGACCCCTGCAGTGGGCAGAGCTGGAAGATGTAAACTAGATATGCAGGCAGTGGCTTCCCACCGCATTTATTTTCCCAGAGCCTTCAGTTAAAATGACATTCAACATTCCAGCTTGGTCTCAATGTGCCACAGGAAATTCCAAGAGGAGTCATTTGGGCATCCTTGGGCAAGCAGGACCCTCACTGAGGCCAGCAGCAGGAGCCAGCATGGGATCCCCAGTGGGAAGATGGGTTTTGGGCTTCAGCAAGGCTGAAGATCCCACAATGCTGCCCGCATGTAGAATCTCCATCCACTAGCGACCTTGCTGGTTAGGTTTTCTTCAGGAAGATGGTGACTTCTCTACCCCATGGCACTCCTGGGGAAAGACTGGGATTTGGGGCTCCGAGCTCTGCTCAAGCCTGGCAGGCCCTAAGCCAGGTTCACGTGTATGTGGCTCCTCTTCACAAGGGCTGCCCGCAGTGCTACCAAAGTGACCCAGGGAAGACCTGGTAGGTAGCAGACCAGAACTGTGATGTCAAGAGAACCTGAGTAGAAATGCTACCATCTAGTTGATTGTGTGGCTTTCTTCTCGCTGCAGAGGCAATAATGACAGCATGTTGGCACTAGACTCGTAAGCACCCTGAGGGCATGGACTTCCACCTACTTTACTAACTAATCCCAGCACAAGGCCCACAGCGGATGATCAATAAATAGCTGTCAGATGAATAAAGGAACGTCCTGAAGACCCACACTCCTCCGCTCCAGGTGACCCACAGGGCCCTGGAACACTGGCTGGATTCCCGCAGAGCATCCAGTTTGCCTCACCCATGCCTGTGGCAGACATCACTAATCAGTCATTCATTCACAGTCCTCCAGGCAGCCAATCCAAGTTGGACATCTAGAAAAGACAGAGCTTTGAGGAGTCCAGAAATCCTTCAAGAATCTAATGAAAGCACCGTACTTCTCTCTCAAACATACACATGAAATTTTGCATATGATTTCACGATATTCCAGACTCTTTCCTTTAAAAGAAGTAAAGGCTTGGAAGCCCCAGAGCCCACCACCCCCTGCAAATAATCATTTGCTGCTGTGTAGAGATAGCCCACTAAAACTGTCAGCCAACAGATTTTATAAAGAATCCCAAAGAAGCTGAAGGGCCACACCAATCAAATCCAGACCTGCCCAAATATACTGCCTGCCTGCAGACACCAGACATGCCCCCAAGCTAAGCAAGAGGGCAAGCCTGTCGAAGGGACTCCTCCCCATTCCGTGTGGACAACCTTGATGGAGAGGACCCCATCCCTCTGCCTTCCCAGCATTCCTCCCAGACCAGGACAGCATCCACTGCATGAAGGAACCCAGGCAGCCAGGGTAGCCCCAGGCTGGAATCTATTTATACCCATCCTCAGCATCCAGAGGTTAAATTACAGCCCAGGATATGGCACAGGGCCAGCACCGAGTTATTTATGTCCTCTCGGGAGACCAAGAGGAATAGGGCATTTCAGACAGCCTCTTCCAAACAAGGCCTGAAAGGGGACACAGTTTACAAGACAACGGAATCATCCTCCCCACAGCTTCCCAGCCCCATATACCCTACCCCCATGCACACACACATACAGTCCAGACCATCCTCATAATGAGTGTAAGTGGAGGGTAGCAATCAAAAGATCAGGTTAAAAAAAAAAAAAAAAAAGAAAAGAAAAGAAAAAAGTAGGTCATGGCCCATTGTGGAGCTGGAGTGAGAGAATTCGACCAAATTCCGTGGATTCATTCCAAGAGATTCTCCAGGCTTTTCAGACTCCGTATCAGGAGACTTTAAAAGGAAAAGCCTCCCCTTGTCTTAAGTTTACAGTTCTGAAGGCTCATGGGATATGAACGAGACAAAGGCTAGAGACATGGCTGGCGTAGGAAGCTTCCATGCTGATCCTGATCCAAAGAATCAGGGGAAGATTCTGAAGTGCTGCCCAGAACCCCAGCCCCGTAAGCAGATGTCTTTGCTTAACCAAAGGCTTCTTCAAACCCCAACACCTTGTAGTTAGTGACATTTCATAAGATGGCATAGCAGAGTCTGTTAAATATCACACTGGGGATGTACAAGGCCTGCCCCTGGGTATGCCCCAAAGCAGATTAACAAACTTGCTTTAATGTAGTGCCAGGTGAGGTGAACTCTGGCAGAGCTGTCCCCCACCCCCGTGCCCCCTGCCAGGAACCCTGGGCCAAGATTCACTCAGGGAGAAGCATAGCCAGGCCAACACCCCCAGCAGGAAAGTGAAGGGGGTGAGGCAGGCTTGGCAAAGTGAGGACTGGGTGCTAGAGCACTGGAGCACAGGGCATGTTCTGAGAGATGCCTGCAGGCAAGGGCCTCATTCCCAAAGAGTTAGCTCAAAGAAGCTTTGTCATGACCCCCATCAAAGCCAGCTTTGTCCATTAAAGTATCCAGAAAAGGAAGACTCAAAGTCTCCATTTCCTCGTCCAAACACCACAGCAATGGGCTCTCCCATTTCACAGTGAAGATTTCCACCTGCGGTGCCTACCCTGGAGGGCAGAAACCTAAAAAGATCCAATGCCAGGAGGGCGCTCCTTCCTGGGCAGAGTGCAGAGTGAAGCCTGGGCTGCCTCTTCTCCACATGCCCCCTCCTACCACCCGTCACCTCCTTGGGCTCCTCTGCAGACATGGTGAAGGGTCCATGGGTCAGTACGTCAGGCTTGCAAGAGCATGGGGGGTTGGGAAATGAGCCCCTCTCCTTCCAGGCCTCCCCCTAGGTCCTTCAAATCTGCCCTCCCAGGCCCTCTCAGGAGGTGTCTCTGTTGTGCCCTCTTGTGCCAAGAGCTCCTCTCTCCAAGAACAGAACCTCAAGTGGAGTTGCAGGGGGAGAAGGCTGCCCCAACAGACTCAGAACCGTGGAGGGGTCCTTGGAGATGGGTGAGCATCCCCTTGTGATCAGTGAAGAAAAGGAAGGCATAACGAGTGAAATGGGCCATCCAGGACCACCCAGGAGACCAAGAGTATGTCTTCTAGCTCGAGGGTGTCCACGACAACCACTTCCACCCACCACCTATCAGTCTGTTTCACCCATGTGCACCTCCCCAACCCTGCCTTAAGCCTCAACTCTGAGTCATGGGCAAAGTTCCACAGAGGACACCTGGCCATGCTGTTATATGCCCCAGGCCCTACTGGCCCCATCCTGGATGCAGGCAACCCTATCACATCCTGGAGCACCTAGAATTTCTATTCTTGACCCAATTCAAACATCTAGAGACGGTACTGTTCATGGGTCCTGTGGTCACTGCTGTCATTGCAAATACACTGTGTGAGGCGGCCTGGCAGGTCATGTTAGCACCTAGAAGAAGGAGAGAATGCGTCTCCATGCAAGAACTGCTTTGCTCCCTTCCATCGTGTTTTGGGACTCATGCGGCTCATCAAGGTCCTGCTATCCCAGCTACCTGAGGCTCAGAGCTCCACTCAGTGACTGTTAGATCACACACCTGCGGCATTTGCTCCCAACTTCCTTTACACGGCTCTTGGTTTCTTCTTCCAACCATCCTCTTTGTGTATGTATGATTCATTTTATTGTATTTTATTTAAAGATTCATTTATTTATTTGAGAGAGAAAGAGATTGAGAGTGTAAGCAGGGGGAGGGAAAGTGAGAGAGAGAATCCTCAGGCAGACGCCCTGCTGAGCATGGAGCCCAACACGGGGCTGGATGCCAGGCCCCTGAGATCATGACCTGAGCTGAGATCAAGAGTCAGCCGCTCAGGTGCCCCTGAGCCAGCCAGGTGCCCTGCATAGTTTCTTTTAAATCGCCTCAAGCAGTGTCTGTAGGTGATAAGACACCTATTTTTTTTTTTTTTTTTTAAGTAAGCAAAACAGAAAGGCCCACCTTCTACACAGCTCTCCAGAGCCTGCAGCTAGCTCTGGGGATCAGGCCCATCTCTGAACTCAGGCAGGGCTTGTTCTCCAAACCCAACTAAGCGCTTCCCCTTCATCCAACATGGCCCCTATACTCCCATGGCACAGAGGCCTCCCTTCCCTCTGCAGGCTCTGTCTCAGTATCTCTGTTTCTGGTTTTTTGTTTTGTTTTGTTTTGTTTTTTTGTTTTTTTTTTTTAGGTTTTTTAATTAATCATGAGAAACAGAGAGAGAGAGGCAGAGACACAGGCAGAGGGAGAAGCAGGCTCCATGCAGGGAGCCTGACGTGGGACTCGATCCCAGGTCTCCAGGATCACGCCATGGACGGAAGGCGACACTAAACCACTGAGCCACCCAGGCTGCCCTCTCTCTCTGTTTCTCTCTCTCTCCCTCCCTCTCGTGCATGTCCTCAACAAGAGGGTTCGCCTCCACTTCTGCCTCCTGCCAGACCTAGATCAACTGCAACTAGCTTCCGCCTCCACTCACTCACTCACTCACTCACTCACACAGACTTACGTTCACACACCGCCTCACACATACACAGCATACACACGCTTCCATACACTCTTGCATTCACACACACATACACACTCCCTCCCATGGACACACACACACACACACACACACACCATGAGGCGCCATGTCTCCCACCCTCCCTCCCTCAGGAACCCCCATCTCTCCTGGATTCTGGTCCACTCTCTACCTGCGAGCCTCTCTGTCACAAGCCCCCCTTCTTCTGCACTTCCTCAAAGAACTTGTGTTTTCGGCAGAGTTCCGCCTCACCGTCCACATTAATGGCTTCTCTTATCACCAAAACACTGAGGATGCCCAAGTCTGTAGGCATCTCCAGCCGAGACTCCACCAACCCACCCTGCACCATTTCACTCACTGCTGGAGCTTTAATCACCGAGGCGCCCAACAACTCCCAAGCCCATTTCTCCACCCCAGCCCCTTTACTGAGCATGCCCCCAGACATTGCCAAGGGGATGGCATTGGTCCTCCAGGTACCACAAATGCTGCACATCCAAAACCCGCCCCCCACACTAAATGGGTCCTTCGTCCCATGAGTATTTAACTAGGAAACATGACGGTCACCGCTCATTTATCCATTCAAGTAATGTTTGTGGAGTGTTCACCATGTGCCAGGCTCTCTGTGCAGGATGAGGTGTGGAATAAACAAAACAGAAATGACTTCTGCCTCCAGGGAACTTTCAACCAATCACCCAGTCCGGGCAAGTCTACTTACAAATCATATCTGAAATGATACACTTCTCTCCACTCCTATAGCTGCTTAGTCCAGGCCAGTACGCTACACTGGTAAGCAGCAGTATTGATGGATCCCGGCTCTGAAACGTATGAGCCGTGTGACCTTAGGCGAGGTACTTTCTGCATCTCGATCTCCTTGTGTGACAGATAAAGATGATAATAGTTATCTGCCTCATAGCTTTATTGTGAGAGTTAAATTAGATAAACCATATAATAAACCAGAGCCCAGGGGATCCCTGGGTGGCTCAGTGGTTTGACGCCTGCCTTTGGCCCAGGGCCTGATCCTGGGGTCCCAGGATCGAGTCCTGCATCGGGCTCCCTGCATGGAGCCTGCTTCTCCCTCTGCCTGTGTATCTGCCTCTCTGTGTGTGTGTGTCTCTCATGAATGAATAAATAAAATCTTAAAAAAAAATTAAAAAATAAACCAGCGCCCAGCACACAGTAAGCAATCCCTGAATACCTGCACTACCGTGACTTCTGTTCCTCCAGCAGCCCCGCCTGTGGCCTCCCCGCCTCACAGCCCTACCTCCACATGCCCCCACCATCCTCAGCTCTCCATAAGGCCAGGCTCTCTCCTACCCTCCAGCCTCTGCATATGCTTTTCCAGCTGACAACATTCTCTGGCTTTCTTCTTCCTATTTTTCAAGGTTGAGCTCAACGCCCCCTCCCCTGGACCCCCAGGCAGATGTCCCTCCACGATTTCCACCTGCAATGCCTCATCTGAGAGCCCACAGCCCTCACCCCACTGCACAGGGATCACTGTCTTCTCTGTCTCCACCCCCTGGACTGGCTATTCCTCGCCAGAGCACGATGTTCACCTCTGCGTGCCCAGGCCTTACAACTTAGTGCTGGGTGCAACAGGGGCTTGATAAATGCTTAACAACAAACAAGAACTGTAAAGAAGCAAATTTCAACTCCCTGTAACGACGATCAAAAAAACCCTCCTAATGATTAGGCTACACTCACTAAGCATTTCCTCTAGGCCAGGCTCTGTGCCAAGCTTCGGGCACACATCACCTCATCTAATCCTCACGTTACAACCCTGTGACGTGGGCATTTGTACTCCTGTCTGCAGGTGAAGGAACGGCAACTCAAGAAATGTTTACAACTCTCTCCGAGCCAGGCAGTTAGGAAGCGGAAAAGTCCAACCCAGGCAGCCAGACTCGGACCCGCGCTGCAGGCCGGAACCAGCCTGGCTCTGCCACCAGGGTGCAAAGAGCCACCTCTGTGATTTCTGAGAGCCCCTTCCTGATGGCCACGTGACCTCACGAGGACATCAGGTGGGGGCCTCCTGCAGAGGTGGGATGGAATCCACTGAAGGTCCCTTTAGTCCAGGCTCTAGAGGTCTAGGATTTGAAATTCTACACTCCTGGGCTTGCTCCCTGCGGCTTCCCACAGTGCTAAGCATGAGCAGAGCGCGGAGCAGGCACAGAAACCATGAACCTGCACCCAATGAATGAGTGGCCGGCAATCCGGTCGGCGATACCTGAATCCCCTCTTTGCTGGGCCCACGAGCTGCAAAGCGGTAGCGTGGTGGCAGGCTTACCGGCACAGGTGGTCGGTCCGGCACACGCTGCGGAGGTCCAGGCAGTTGGGCTTCTCCTTGTCCTCGTAGGAGCAGCTGGGCAGGATGGTCTGCCGGCGGCGCTCGGCACACGCCTGGTCTTGGCAGGAGCAGAAGAGCATGCGGTAGGTGTACTCGCTGGGCACCCGGTCGAAGAACTGGCGCAGGGCCTTGTGGCACTTCCGGCGGTTGCAGCGCTCGGTGGGCGAGATCTCACGGTTGCAGATGGAGATGTAGGAGGAGCGCAGCTTCTTGCAGTTGTCGTTCAGGTTGCAGGCCTTGGCAGCGTCCAGGCAGTGGTTGCTCTTGGCGCTGACCGCCGGGTCTGCCCCTGTCCCTGGAGGGGAAGGAGCGAGCAGGTCACAGGCCCGCACAAGCATGGGAAGACCACAGCACCTGCTCCCTGGGAACACCTCCCAGCGTTCAATAAGCCCTTTGCCTCAGTTTCCTCATCTGTGAAGTGGGGACACCTAATAGGCAGTTAGGATTTAAATGACCGAATAAGCAGGTCCACAATGGGCTTATAGGACAACACCTGGTATAGAGCAGCATGTACCTGCAGGGAGCTACAAGGATGGGGACTGCTAATTCAGCCTTATTTAAAACTTATAACAAACAAAATGGCAAGCAACTAGGTGTTCATAGTCATGTTCATAAATGTGAGTAATGGAAAATAAGATGACTGGCTCAGGATCATACAACCTATGGCAGGCTGGGTTCCCAGGCCCCTGAGCACCCAGGAGCAGCACACTTGAGCAGGCTCCTGGTCAAGGGTCCTGCTGGCATTTAGGGAGGGACAATTCTCATCAAGGCATCTTCAGCAGCCAGAGCACAAACAGCACCACTACACCATCCTCACACCCACCATATGGCCACTGAAACTGTCCCTACACATTTCAAACTGTCCCAAGGCAGGGGCTCTACAGTGGCTAGTTAGTACAGAGAACCATGAAAACGGAAGGGGCTGGCGGGAGCCCTGACACCATGAGGTGGAGGGTAAAGGTCAGCCTCGGACTCTAACAGGGCTGAGCACATATCAGCCAAAGGGTATATGTGCTGGATGTTGTGACCTTGGCATTAGTGCCATGGCTCTAAGTTTTGCACCACTGTCCATGGAGTGGAATGTCCTGGACAAAAAGCAGACTTCTCAGGAATTGTGGGGTTCCCTTTGTGGTGGCTACTCCATCATCCCACAAGTCTCAGCTCTTCTAAGGACCACCTGATCCTCCACCGCCAGCTGACCCTCACCTACAGAGAGCCTCTTGTCCATCCTGATGACAGAGGAGGGAGACAGGAATCCAGTCTGCACGTGCCCACCTGAGACATTCTGGTGAGAGCCAGATGGGAGATCACCTAATCCTACCTCTTGATTTTACAGATAAGGAAACTGAGGCACTAAGTGGGCAAGGGTTTGCCCAAGGTCCCCCAGCACACTGGCTGGTAAACCAGAGCAGGAACCCAGTCATGCCAGCACTGTGTACAACATCAGCTTAGCTTTTAGGATGGAGGAGCCACAGCCTTTTTATTCAATCTTCATCCACTCAGTAAATGCTTGCCAATACTTAGTGAGTACCACCCACCTTACAGAAGGTCCTGGAAGGTGGTGGAAAGGACACTGAGTGAGGGAGGCTGATGCCATGCCCCACCCCACCCCCGCCATGGCCAGCGCAGGTGCCTGAGCATTTCCAACACCACTGCTTGTGTTCAAGTCTCTGGGTCATTAACCATCTGTCTAACCCCACCTCTGCACAGCCCTCTCTCTGCTAGGTGCTGGGGCAGAGACATATGTGTAAGAGGTGGTCACATTCTTGAAGAGCTCACAAATCTAGCTAGGAAACCAAGAGGCAGAAGAGCACAGCAGTTAAGACTGGGTGTTCTAGAACTGAGCCATCTGCATTGGATGGCTCTGCTGCGTGACTCTGGACAAGTGACTTAAAAAAAAAAACCACACCAACTTCCTCTGCCTCAGTTTCTCCACCTGCAAAACAGTACCTACCACATAGCATTCTTGAATGACATGGCTCACTTTTTACTCTCTCCCGCATGATAACTTTGCCCTGTCTACAAGATCATCCTCATCAGCTGTTACACCACCCATCTTTAAGAAAAAAAGCCTCCTCATGACCCACCGTGAAGGTACCACCCCATTTTTCTGCTCCTTGAAAGCAAAACCCCTCAATGGAGTTGTGCATACCAGCAGTCTCTTTCTCCCCTCCTGGTCTCACCTAGACCTGCTGCAGCCTGGCATTTACCTCCCCCTCCTGCTAGTGATCCTCTTCCTCAGCCCATCAGGACACTGGCCACAGTGGGTGGCCCCCTATGGCTCCCTTTCCTCATGGCCCGCCCTCTCTGTGGTCTTCCTGCAGCCACCCTGCACTTGTCTGAGCAGTCTCCGCCTTTTCCAGGGCTCAGCCTCCTCCTATATGCACCCACTCTCTAGGGCCCTCATGGCTGGCCCCCACCCAGACCTCCCTCTGAACCCCAGATCCGTATGTCCAACTGTCTGCTTGCCCACTCTACCTAAAAGGCTGACACCTGCATCTCAAATTTAACATGCCCCAAATCAAGCCCACATGTTCCCTGCGAGGCTCCCAGCACAGGCCTCCTCCTCCCTCTGAAAATAACTCACCCTCCCAGTAGCTCAGGCCAAAAATCTCAGTACCTCCATGATTCCTCTTGTATTCACACACTACGTCAGGAAAACCAGGCAGTTCCACCTCCAAAAAACATCCAGAATCCAACCACTTCTCCCCACCACCCCTGCTCCCCACCCCCACGGTCTAAGCCGTCATCACCACATGCTGGCAAGAGCCTCTGTTCCTAGTCTCCCTTCTCTGTCCTTGCACCCACTCCACCCCCTACCTTAAAACAATCCTCTCTCATCACAGCTGGAGTGAAACTTCTAGAACCTAAGGCAGAGAGATCACGCTCCTGGGCCCCAAAGCTTCCAGTGGATTCCCATCTCACTCAGGCCTGGGCATGGTCTTCAAGGCTCTATATCTGTGCCATCCAACATGGTAGCCACTACTCACATGTGGCCATTGAACCTGAAATGTGGCTAGCTCGAAATGAGATGTCCATACCAGGTTCTAAAAATACACACCAGATTTTGAAGATTTACTAAGAAAAAATAATAATGTAAAGCATTTCATTAATAATTTTTTAGTTTGACTACATATTGAAACAATAATATTGTGGAAGTATTTTAAACGAATATATTGTTAATTAATTTTACTTGCTTCTTTTTTACTTTTTTAATGTGGCTACTAGAAAACTTAGAATTATATAGGTGACTCATATTTCTGTTAGCCAGCACTGCTCTATATGACTTCCCCTCCTACTCCTCCTGGTTACTTCTTCAATTTGAGCCACAATGGCCTCCTTGCTCTTCCTGGACTGTGCCCTGATGTCAGGGCCTTTGCACTTGCTGCTTCCTCTTCCTGGAAAGCTCCTGCCCATTACCTTTCCTCATTTCTTTCAAGTCTCTGCTCAAATCTGTGAATCCTTCCCAACCACTATACATAATAAGAAGCCAAGCCCATTACCTCTACTCTGATCTCTTTTTCCCACAACTCATCACCATCTACCATAGTATTCACTTCCTTCGTCATTTGTTTGTTTGTGTCAAATATAAACTCCGTGAAAGCAGGGGCTTTACTGGTTGTACTCACTGCAGTACCCATATTTCCCAATGTCTGGTACGTGGTAGGTGTTGCAGACAAATTTAACAAGTCAAAGAATAAATGTACTTTGAACGATATTTAATTCTTAGCAAGTACTCAAAAGCTGTTGGCTAATATTACTAAAGAAGCCAAACTGACATGGAGCCAACAATAGTGGTCAATGCAAGGCCATGTCTAGTCAAGTATCAATGTGGTCCAGAAGGGCTCAGATGTGAAAGTCAGGAGACAAGGGACAAAGACTGGGCCTCACCCCGACACCCTGCCAACAACAGCCCTACAAAGGTGGAAAAAGAGAAGTTCCCTCTCTTCTTCTTGTGAAAACAAAAAGGGGATTAAGGCAGAGAGGGAATCGAGGATGGTTTTCCCATTCACTGGATAAAGAAATCTTTACTGAAGGCCTACTAGGTGCCAAGCACTTCCTCAGAGCCCCAGCTGGGAACAAGGGGGCAGGCTGCGGCAGTGCTAAACTCTGCATCAGCGAAGTCAGGCTGCTGCAGGAGCAGAGAGGAAAGCATCGTGCCCAGCCCAGGGGTCACAGAAGCAGTGACATCTCTGCTGAACCTACAGGATGAGTCAGAGGAAGCAAAACGAGTGCAAAGCGGGTCCCCAGGCCGAGCGAACAAAGAGTTGGGGCAAAAGCTGGGGGGGGAGCCCACAGCAATTCAGGATGCCAGGAGATGGAAACTGAAAGAGGAGCCCAGGGGTGCACAAGAGAGGCTTGTCCACAGTGGGGTGCGGCCTCCCAAGCCGTCCCCACCACACCCCCGAGCTGTGGCCACACCATCCTGCCAGGGCCAGGATCCAAGGATGCCTGTCGACACAAAGGCTGTTCTGGGGGCATCTCCCCCGCCAGCCAGGTGGTTCTTCCACGTTCCTTGCACCTGTCAGGACGCTGGCGGGCGGAAGGGAAGAGCCAGCGAAGCAGCCTGGGGCGGAGGTGGAGGAGCGCCAGGACGGCCAGGCCCCCGGAGAGGCGCGGGGCGACGCCGCACGCGGAGCAGCAGCTAATTTGGGCCTGTGGCTGCTTTTAGGTTCCCCAGGTGCTCTGTTCCTGCTCCTCTCAGCGTGTTCTGAGCTAATGCCGCTGTAATTACAGCCTCAGTGCCTTCCATTTGGAACTTGAATAGTGAGAGCTTGTGCTAGGGGGCGGGAAATGTAAACCCCTGGGCCAAAACTTGGTAAATTTCCTAGAAAAAAAAAAAACAATAAATGTGGCAACAGTAACAGCAATTGCCTGGTTACAGGGATGATGACCCTTCCGACCCTCCCGGAGCGGATGCCCACCCTGGGGGGAGCTCGGCCCAGGAGGCTGGCCTGGGCTCAGCTCTCCTTCCAAGCCAGGAGGCCCGGGGCCGAGACGGGCAGGCCCACCAGACGGCCCCTTCCCACAACCACCCCCTCACTTTCACCACTGACCGCCTCTCCCCTGGGTCCAGAAGGCTTGCTTTTCTCTTCAGGAGACCCCACTTGGGGAGGAGGGAGGAAAGTGCTGGGTTGCAAATAGCAGCCTCACCCAGCGAGGGGCTCAGCCCCTTGACCAAAATGTCCAAAGGGCAGGGAGGGAGGGAGGCCCCTGCTACCCGCCTCCCATACCACCCAGCAGAGACCACACAGGACCTGCAAAGAATTCAGGAGCTAGGGGTACCTGCGTGGCTCAGTGGCTGAGCGTCTGCTTTCAGCTCAGGTCGTGATCCCAGAGTCCTGGGATCGAGTCCCACATAGGGCTCCCTGCATGGAACCTGCTTCTCCCTCTGCCTGTGTCTCTGCCTCTCTGTGTCTCTCATGCATAAATTTAAATATATATATATTTAAGAATTCAGGGGCTAGAAGTCCACATAGACCTGGTCCAGCCTACTCTCCACACTCACTCTGCTCCTCCCTACACAGGTCTCTCAGGTCTGCTGTGAGGAGCCCAGATGGGCCAAGGGACAGTGAGGGGGGATTTAACCACCTTGATACTTTACAGAACCTCAGGGAACTCAGCCTCCCAGCTCCAGCCCCTGGGTACACACCCTGGCTTCTTCATGCCCCTCCATGAGGCAGGGCCAGGGAACAACTGTAGAGGAGCTCCCTCACCCCAGCCAAGCCTCCCTTGCCTCCCCTCTTCCCTCCTGGGGTGCTGCCTTGAGCCAATGACCATCTGTCCCTAGATCTTCAAACTGCTAATCCTGAAATATCTGTGTGACACTTGTATCAAGTTGGGTTTATCACAACGCAGTCACCTTGGTCCACCTATATCAATTTTGGCACGTTACCAGTACCACACATACGAGCATTGAATTAATTTCTCCTTTAAATAAATCTCTTGGGATCCCTGGGTGGCGCAGCGGTTTAGCGCCTGCCTTTGGCCCAGGGCACGATCTGGAGACCCAGGATCGAATCCCACATCAGGCTCCCGGTGCATGGAGCCTGCTTCTCCCTCTGCCTATGTCTCTGCCTCTCTCTCTCTCTCTCTCTCTCTCTCTCTGTGTGTGTGTGTGTGTGACTATCATAAATAAATAAAAATTTTTTAAAATTTAAATAAATAAATAAATCTCTTAATTTTTAAACATTTTAGTTTAAATTTTGGGCAGCCCCGGTGGTCCAGCGGTTTAGTGCTGCCTTCAGCCCAGGGTGTGATCCTAGAGACCCAGGATCGAGTCCCACGTCGGGCTCCCTGCAATGGAGCCTGCTTCTCCCTCTGCCTGTGTCTCTGCCTCTCCCTCTCTCTCTGTGTTTCTCATGAATAAATAAATAAAATCTTTTTTAAAAAATGTTTAAATGTCTTCAATTGTCAATTTTTAAATTTTTTTAAGATTGATTGACTGATTTGAGAGAGCAACTGAGCAAATGCATGCAGGCACAAGTGGGAGGAGGGACAGAGGGAGAGAGAATCTCAGGCAAGCTCCATGCCCTCAGCCTCTATCTCACAACCCTGAGATTATGACCCAAGCAGAAACCAAGAGTCAGACACTTAACCAACTGAGCCACCCAGGCACCCCTTTAAATTCTTTAATACCTAACCAGATTTATCCTAAATGATAACATCTATGTTAGTTCTGAATTTTTCTAATATGTGTTAAAATACACTGCTATTAAAATAAAAATATTTATTCCTACGCCCGTCTCCCATTCCAGCAGCAGGGTGCGTGCAGTCAGAAGGAAAAAACTGATTTACAGTCGAGGTTCTTCAACTTTGGTGCATTTGTGAGTCACCTAAAGTGCCTGTTACATGCAAATGCACAGGCCCCACGCCTCCCTGTCAAAAACTCTATGCCTGGTGCCTGAGAATCTGGATTCTGCAAGCTCTCGCATGATTCTGAGGCTGCCTTCCCAACTTGCAGAACCAGTGATTTGGAGGAGAGGCTAAGCTGCCAGTGCCCACTCCTCAAATACACACACATCTGATCCAGCATATTTACCAAACCCACCCTCAGCAGAAGGCACCTGATGGGTCTCTATTGCACACTCCCTGGGGCTTCACCCTCAACCCAACTGGAAGCTTCAAGGTAGACTCTCCAACCACCAAAAGGCCTCTCCCTGTGGGAGTAAAATAAGATGCTCACCATTCTGTGATACTTGTAATCCAATGGGGTGCTGGGTATTGGTATTTCTATTCCCCTTCTGGCCTTCCAAGAAACTGCCAGCCTGGTCACTTGCCCCTAATCTCACTTCTAGCTGCAATGTCCAGCCCCAAGCCTAGCCTGGGCCTCTGTGCCATACTCCACAGCTCTGCCACTAAAGTGGAAGCTGGAGGCTTAATTCTGTCTCTGACTCTCCCAACGTGTCAATCCCCAGATAAAGCCTGACCCTCTCTGGGTCTTACTGCCTCATCTGAAAAATGACAGGTTTTCAACTATATGGTCTGTATTTTGTGATTCTCTTGCTAACCCTCACCCCCCTACACACACACACACACACACACACACAGAGTGTAAGACTCTGAGGGCTGCAGGGAGTGAGGAAATTCCCATCCCACCTCCTTTAGAAACAGGCTAAAAGGAGTCTACCCTGGTCCCATGCAAACACAGCATTTGTATGCATAGAAATACACTCGCATAAACAAGGACTCACAGCCACACCTGCCTCCTCCATGCGCAGACCCCAAGGTCCTGTCGGCTGGCAGTCAGTCACACACAGCTAGCTGTCAACCAACAAATATGTTCAGGTATTGACCACATGCTCTAGAAATCCACCTATGAACTGAAAAGACAGAGTCCCTTCTCTCCAGAGGCTTTCAGTCTAGTGAGAGAAAGACTGATAATAAACATGTTATTAAATAAATATGGTAATTTAAAGTGCTAATACATGCTACAGAGAAAATAAACTAAGGGAATTCAAAAGAGAATGACTGGGGGATGGGAGGCTCTGTCCTAGGAGGTAATATCCAAGTTGAGAAAGAATGGTGGGCAGAAGGAGTGAAACACACACAAAAAAAAATCCAAGGTAAGAGAATCCCAAGCAAAAGGAAAAGCAGGTGCAAAGGCCCTGAGACAGTCATAAGCTTGGTGTGTGCCAAAGGAAGAGTAAAGTGGCTGAAGCTTCCTTAACGAAGCAGAAGTAAGAGAGAAGAGAAGCCACAGGTGGGTAGTGACTACAAAGATTCTGTATATAACTTAGAGATAAAAACAACAGGATGGGTGGGATGCTAAATGGGATGAAAGAGAAATCCAGGAAAACTCTTAGGTTTGGGGCTTGAGCACCAGGTGGATGGTGAAATCACTTTGTAAAACAGGAAAGACCTGGAGGGGGCAGCGCTGGTGGCGCAGTGGTTTGGCGCCGCCTGCAGCCTGGGGTGTGATCCTGGAGACCCAGGATCGAGTCCCACATCGGGCTCCCTGCATGGAGACTGCTTCTCCCTCTCCCTGTGTCTATGCCTCTCTCCCTCTGTGTCTATGAATAAATAAATAAAATCTTTAAAAAAAAAAAAAAAGGAAAGACCTGGAGGGGAGAAGGAGCGCAAAACTAAACACACAATTCTGTTTTCACTGAAGTTGGAGATGCCTACTAGATGTCCAAGTGGAGATGCTGAAAGGGCCGAAGGACAAATGAGTGCAGGAGGTAGGTCTGAGCTAGAGGCATAAAACAGTATGACTGACATGGAGGCTATTTGGTACCAGAGGACTAAATCAGGTGGCCCAAGTTGAGGGTGATGACAAAGAAGAGGAAAGGGCTCAGGACAGGATGGGCTTGGGATGCCATCATTTAGCAGACACTGGGAAGGAGTGGACCAGGAGGTGGTAGAAAGCCAGGTGTCATGGAAGCCAAGCCAAGACCTCCAAAGAGGACAATCAACTCAGTCCAAAGAAGTAGGGATGTAAGGGTGAGCAGAGGGGCAATCGACAATGAGATGCAGACAAAACCAACCCTAAATGGGGCTGGATGGGAAGCAGGACAGGTGAGGAACTAGAGGGAACCCACTTTCCCGATGGGCTGTAGCCACCCACACCATCACCACCATACCCCTCACCCTCATGGGGCCATCCGTGCCCAGTTGCCCAAGATTCACTCACTCTCCCAACACTTGCATCCTGAGCACCCGCTACATGTGGAGCCCAGCCAGAGAAATGAGCAAAACCAACAAAGGCCCCTGCCTTCCTGAAGCTTACATTCTCCTTTGAGTGAGAGACTATAATCCAGTAACAAAGAGAAAGTTACACTTGGCCTGAAGCTCGCTCTGCAGCTTCACAAGTCTCCCTGCCCGTCCCTGCTGGGGGCTGGGCTGATGATTATGTGCAGGGACTCTGGCCCAGCTGGGAGGCGGAGGACCTAGCTGGGCCACCAGCTAGCAGAGCAAGCGTCACAGGTTATGCAACCTCTTTGAGCCGCATTTATTTTCCTTATCTGCAAAACGAGGACAAAACACCCAGGCTGCCCGCACATAGGACGGATGCTAAAGATGAGACAGGATAATATAGATAAAAATGCCTTCACAGTTCCCGGCACATGCGCCATAAATGCTTGCTTAAGAATGTGTTCCCCAGCTGGAAAGATCTTCCCCCCAATCTCTCCATTTTCACATAACTCTGCTAGAAGAGACTCATCCCATGGACCTCTTGCCCCAGCCTCACACACCACACCCCAAAAGATAGAAGGGTCCCCAGTCTCCTCATTGGTGAACAAGAGACAGGCTCTCTGCTCATCCAGGAGCCTAAGAGATCAGGAACTCCAGAATCTTCCTCGCCACTGGAGTGGTGGCCAGGAGCCCCACACCATCTGCATGAAGTAATGCCTCAGCTTCCCCAAGAGATGATCTTGCCAATCCCAGCATGCCTCGCCTACCAGTCCTCTGTCCTCACTCAAGGGCCAGGCATCCAGTGGGACCACAATCTTCATCCCCACTGCTCCAGATGCCTGCCCTCCTCGAACTAGTAGCAGTCCCAAGCTCCCTTATATCCTCAACCTTCTCTGGGACATTCCTCTCACCTCCAGCCCCACACAGCACACAGCCACCCCAGCACCCTCCAGGGTCAGCCGTATTTTTGGAAGCAAACCAACACACCAAAAGTTAATTTGATGAATGGCAAATTCACTGAAAATCTATTCCAAAAACCGATTGCTCTTAAACATCATTTTATATTTTGTCAAACCTTAACCACTGTCAGAATTCTTTCTCCAATTCTTCAAAGGGCTTATTAGTCTTAATTTGTGTTGCAAGCAATTAAAAATTAAAATTTCATTATTTCACATTTGAAGGGGCTTTTTTGGCCATTTTTGAGGGCTCTGTGTCTTCTCAAATGTAATCGGAGTGGGTTTTTTTAAACTAGGTTTTTGACCATGGTCACACCAATTCCCACAATGGCACATCAGCTTTAATTTTGTATTTACAACAATTAAAAACAAAATTGAAGCATTTCATATTGATACGATTCACCTAAATCCTTCATCAGCATTTTTTTTTAAGATTTTATTTATTTATTCATGAGAGGCAGAGAGAGAGAGAGAGAGAGACACAGGCAGAGGGAGAAGCAGGCTCCATGCAGGGAGCCTGACGTGGGACTCCATCCCAGGTCTCCAGGATCACGCCCTGGGCTGAAGGTGGCGCTAAACTGCTGAGCCACCCGGGCTACCCCAGCATTTTTTATTTGTGGTGAATGGATGTGTGATTGGAAGCACCAATCACAAGTTAAAATTTTTTTACTGATTATGAAATATGCTTTTCTCATCCTAAGATGTCCTTCTTCACAAAGAAGTTCCAAAAAGCCATCTACAGTTGCTGTTTTTATCTTCCTACCTCACATCCTCTCTTCCATCCTCCCCAAATCAACCTTCCAACCCATGGCCCCACTAAGGATAGTGTAGTCAAGGTCATTAGGGACCTCCATGCTGCCACATGCGATGGCCATGTGTCTAAACTTCTCTGAACTGACCCCTCTGCTACATTGGGCATAGCTGACCGCTTCTCTCTTGAGACCTGTACCTCTCTTGGCTTCCCCCGGCACCTTTGACTTGCTTTCCCCTTCCTCACTGGCCCTCATCTCAACTTCTTTGCTCACTCTTCTCCCCTGCTCATGAAGCCCAGCCTCCCTCTCTTTTTGTCCACACACTCTTGCTAGGTGACCTCATGGGTCCATGGCTTTAAATATCATCTATATGCTAACGACTCTCAGTCTATATATCAACCCTGACCTCTCCTCAGAAGTCCAGGCTTATATCCAACTGCCTACTTGGCATTTCCAGGCAGAGGTCTGACAGAGAACTCTAGCTTACTGGCCCCCCCCAACCTCTCCTTCCCTCTTTCCCATCCTAATATATGGCAGTCCCATCGTTGTTCAAGCCTAAATTACCAGAGTTGTCCTTAGCTCCATCCCACAACAAATCCCTCTCCATCCCCTACTGTCTTAGGACTCTAGCCTGTGCAACAGCCTCCAACTGCTCTCCGGCTTCCACTCCTACCCGTGCCCCTCCCCACCCCATGATCCACTCTCCCGCAGCTCAAGAGTAAGCTTTTCAAAAGTATAAATCACACTGTGCTTCTCAAGTGCCTAAAATCCTAAGTGCTACCCAAGTGCCTAAAAGGTTTCTCATCACTCTTCAAATGAAATCCAAAGTCCTTAACTTGCTTGTAGCATCCCAGTGATCTGGCCCCTGCCTGCATCTGTGCTCACCCCCCCAAACCACCACATCCACCTCATTCACTGAGTCCCAGCCACATGGCCTTCCCAGGTCCCACCCTCCCTCATGGTGTCTCCTCCTGGGGACTTCATGGCTGGATCCTTCCTGAGAGTCCAATTTTGGCATTCCCAATCTGGAGGACCCACCAGCCACCTCGGTCCTATCTTCCTATTTAACTTGCATGGCACTCATCACTATCTATTTGTTGGTGGTGCTGTTAATTTGTTTGTTGGCTTGTCTTCTGTTTTTCTGTCTCAGGCTAATTGAAATAAGCTCCATAAAAGCAACAGACTTCCTTGTCTCATTCACTAACATATCCGCAGCACCTAGAACGAGGCGCAGCATGCAAAGGACGCTCCTGGAGTTTAAGGATGAATTCACACACACACCACCTCTGCAAGATGGGGCATAAGCGCCCAGAGTTCAATGACAAAGCCTCCAGACTGTAGGAAGCCTAAAAATATACATATAATGGTTTAGTCCAATAATTATTTTTCTTGATCACGTGAAAATGGACTTCCCATCTTCAAATGCCCCTCTGTATCTAGCCCTGGACCAGTGTTCCCTGGGTTTCCCCAGGCGGTAAAAAAGAAGGCTGAAGAGAGTGATTGTTCTGCTGAGGGAAGGGCCCCATCACCCCTCTTCACTTGCCCACTCAAGCCACACACACACACACACACACGCACACACACGCACCCATGCACCACCACCACCACCACCTCACATCCTCATATATACATACCACTCCACACACACACCACCCCCATGCCACACACACACACATAGCATACATGCCATATGCACACATCACCTCACACACACACACCATATGCACACACACTTTCATATGTACATGCTACTCCACACAAATATACACCATACGTATGCTGCCCACACACACATATCCTGCGTGCCATATGCACATACCACCTCACACACACATACACACACATGCTCACAGCACACACACACATACACACACACACACAATCTGCACCACCCCACACATACCACCCTCCACACACTCTGACCCCAGTCAGACCTATGCCTCTCTCTCCACAGCCATGGGGCTAAAGGAGTCTATCAACAGATATGATTGGAAGGGGCAGCCCCAGGGCAGTTACCCAAACCCTGTCTTATGCTGGGATAAATCAGGTGAGTACAGTGCATGGCTAAACCAGGAGCATGCGCGGGGGGGACGGAATCTTGCAGCCATCTCAGGAGCCTCTCAAGAGCAGAGAGACCCAGCCCAGAACAACCCCACATCCACGCTGCTGGCCGAGCCTGTCTTCATACCCGAGAGGACGCAAGTAGGTGTCCCCTAGGAGACGCTATTTTACAAGTACCAGAAGAGATGCCTGCGTGGCTCAGTCAGTTAAGTGTCCGACTCTTGATTTCAGCTCAAGTCATGATCTCAGGGTCCTGAGATCCAGCCCTGCATCGAGCTCCGCACTGGGTGTGGAGCCTGCTTATGACTCTCCCTCTGCCCTTACCCCCCTAATAAAAAGTACCAGAAAATGTCTTTGCCCTAAAAACCTCACCCCAACCATGACATCTCAAATTCTACCATTAAAAAAGCCTCTCTTGGGGGTTAAACTTTGTTCTCTCCTGTTCTTTTCTTCCTTCCTTCCTTTTTTCTCACAGCAGTTTCTTCTTTGGACACAAAGGCAACGAAGCATGATGTCACCAACACCCTGCTCACACCTTAGCACAAGCAGATCCTCCCACCCACTGACGGGAGCCCGAGGTCACAAGATCACAACACTGCTAGGAGAAAGCAGGAAACAAAAAGGAGGGGGGACACCTCGGCACCCCTTGATGACGAAGCTGGCCTCCTCCCAGGTGCTCCCAACTGCTGATTGGTGTGGCAAGAATCACTGGTCACCTGACCCGATCCACCCATCACCTCCCCTCCTCTGTCCCCACAGTCCCACAGTCCCTGGCCCCACACCCCACACCCTCGCTCCCTGGCCATCAGAGGAGCTCTTCCCGAAAGGGGAGGAGGAAGAGGTGATAGAGCTGCAGCTAAAGCCCAATTTTCGTTGACACTCAGAGTCTCTGACAGCTGTTAGAAGAAGAATGTGATTTTGAAATTTAAATAACACGCTTCTGCATTCGGCTCAGGGAGACAACCTGAGGATAAGCAGTTTATCGCCTAAGCCACCATGCAGGGGGGCAGGGAGAGAGGCCGCCTGCTTCCTCAGTTCCTCCCTGTCCTCCATCCCCAAACCGCCTCCCCACCCACCTCCTCGTAGGGGCTGCCTCAGAAGGGGGTTTCCGAGACTCACCAGCCAAGCAGCTGAAGCCGGTGAAGCCCTTGCTCCCAGTCTCTGCCAAGCAACCTGAGGGGAGGAGGGGCTGGGGCAGAAAGGCTCAGACACCCCCTCAGAGGAGCCGGGAAAGGAAGGGGCCTCCACAGGCATCTAGCAGAGCTGAACCAGGCCCCCCCAATGGCCATGGGGGCGACCGTCACACAGGTCTGGCTCTGGAGGCCAGGACCTCAGCCCCTCCCCAGTCAGGTAGCCATGCTGAGTGAGCTCTGTTCTGGAGAAGTCCAGGGCAGGACTCCTGGGCAAGGAGACCCCAGAGAGGCCAATCTCCCATCTGACATCAGGATCTCTCTTCACTGTCCTTGGAGCCCACCAGGCCCAGAAGATGTGTGGTTCCTTCACTATCCCAGCTGGGCCAGGTCTCTAAGCCATGATGCTGCCAGGAATGGCATTTCCAGAACCCCTCTCTCCCCTTCCAAGACTTCCATGATCTACCCAAGTGCACTGAACTCTCCAGGCAGCACTTGGTCTACACCACCACCGCCGCCACTAAGCCTCCTGGTGAGTGTCTAAGTGGGTGTCTGCTCACCCCACCAGACAGTGAGGACGTGAGTCTGCATCAGTTTAAAGCAGTGTCTGATGTAGCATCTGGAACACAGCAAGCTGAATGTTTACTGAACTAAACAGGTGGGCCCCAGCCCCACCTCTCCCACGAAGCACTTAGGAGCCCCGCCTTTCCCTAAACCTCAGATGCTCCTAAGGTGCAGCCCACACAGGCCCCTCACACTCGCCTGGACCTCTTCACACCTTTCCTCATGTGGTCTAACACCCCACACCAAGCCATTAGCTCCCTCCTGCCCACAGCAGCACCGCCCATGGCCTTCACCCAGGTTGCCCCAGTGCCACATAAGGACCTGTGCATGCATCATCACCAACCCCTGCAGCGAAGGCCCCAACTGCTCCGTTTTACAGGTCAGCAGGGTCAGGTGACCCACCCTGTGGTCACCCAGCTGGTAGGGCAAAGCCAAGATTCAAACTAGGTCTAGCAGGCCCACTCCAGGATCTTCTGTGGATATGTACTAGGAGCACGGCGCAGTGCAAGGCACCCCCAGGAATATGGAGAGGCTAGATGCACTGACACAGACACCAACACCCACAATCACACACATGCCCCAACCATGACACTTCTGTGGTACCAAGGGCAAGGGTGGTGTTCATCTGTCAGGGGCCACCTGCCAGACTTCTTGGCAGGGATAGGGTGCCCTCCACTCCTAAGCCCCCAAAAACGGAACCACTGGAACCTGAAACAAGACCAAGCAAGACAGCCCATCCACCCCAGAGGCTCACGGGCCAACTCAGGCAGACAGCGCCCATGGCTTCTTCCTCCAACCCACAAAAGGCCACGGGCCCAGACATCTCGCCAGCCTCCGTGTGTCCCCACCACCCCACAGCATGACTCACCAAGGTCAGGGTGGCTCAGCAGGAGTCCCCAGGGTGTACTGTCCCATGAAAATTACCAGTCAGCTCCCACTCCAGCCCCCACCAAGCACCATCGTGGGTAGGAGGCAACCTCGTGTCACCAAAAGCCTTGCAACCATTTCCCAGATGGAAGCTTCCAGACCAGCTCTGCCACAGCCAGTCATCTGCCCTTAGAGAATCCACTCCATACGTTTTAAAGAGCTACATATTTTAGTGCAATGTGCCCCAGCACTGAGTCAAGCATTTGCCTGCAGTAGCTCACTTAGTCCCAACAGAAACTCTAGGCAGCAGGTGTTTCTTGCAGTGCCTTGCTGTAGGAGAGGAAGCCAGGGCTTACAGGCACCTGCCTGAGCAGCCCCGGGGCAGGGTGGAAGTGAGCACTAGATTCCCAGTCCAGTCTGGCCCTGCTCTTGGGGTCTCCGTTTCCTCTTCTGTCCAGAGAAAGCCTGAGCCTAGGTGATCTCCAAGTTCCCTTCCAGCTACAGGAGGGACATGTTTCCATAAATATGCTCCACACCCATGCATCTGGTAAGGCCTGCAGTGGATGCAGAGGCCCCAGAGGCTCCTGTTCTGCGCCAAGAATGCCCAGCCCGGCCAGGCCATCTGCCTGTGGCTTCTCTCTGTCCCTGAGGCATGGCCCCATGGCTGCGAGGGAAACCACTGCCTGGGCCACCCGGACCCTTCACCCTCACATGGATGGCCTCCCTCCATGTGAACTGAGCAGTGGAATCTTCCACAACCTCTCTCCACCTGAACGGTCTCTCCTTTCCCTAACAAGACCTTCTTCTTGCCTGTTCCATCCTCTCCTGCCTCCCCATGTGCGAACAGCTGGGGTTCAGTATTCACAGGGTCACAGACACCTGGGGATGGAGGGGCTCTCAACTTCAGCTCCCCAAACCCCTGTCCCCTACTGAACATCCCTGGTACAGGGAGGACGACTAATTCTGTAACTCTGCCTACGTCCATTCTCAGTGAATTCTCTATAGCAACCCTCCCAGCAGGTATCACACCCCCATATTGCACACATAGGCACTACAGTTCAAGAAGGCCCAGTGAGGCCCAAGATCACACTCTCCTAAGTGGCCAGGTCAGGATTCAAACCCTAGACGGACTGTCTGCCCGAAGGCCCACACTCTTCTTGTGCACTAGGCTGCCTCCCTAACCACCCCGCTTCATGCTTGCAAGGGCAGCTGAATTGCTGCAAGCAGGAAAAACCTCATTTCTCCATGAGCACTCCCATCTCCCTGGATGCCTCTCCCATCACTGCTGCCATGGTTCAGGGCTGAGCCAGATTGCTCTCCTGGCCTTGAACTCAGGGCTAACAGGACACCAGTAATCCCAGACCCAGTTACTGATCCTAGGGCCTACGCAGAGAGAAGGACAGGCTTACCCTTCCCCCAGGGCCTCTGGCATCAGAATGCTAGAGAGATTCTGGCAGCTTTTTTTGCCAGTAGAATCCCAGTAGGACTTTCTGAGAACCCCAACAGAGAGAGGAGGCCAGAGATAAAGAACAAATGTTCCAGGAGGCTCCAACGACAGGGACCCAAATTCTTAGACAGTAAATGTTAAAGAGATAGTAGAAACTGAGCCCCAAAGATAACAGCACACTCTTCTGAGTCCCTAGGACTGAGTGGGGACAGTAAGGCCTAGAGAAGGGGCAAAAGACCACATAGTCCCCACTCACAGCCTTTCCACACAAAGAGGATAGAGGAGGCAATGCACAGACAACTATGAGTATGTGCAAGTGCAGAAGGGCTCCTTACAGTCCTACAAGGTGGCAGCCTCATCACCCACCCTAAAGCACCAGTGCCAATCTTAGGTCACACAAGCCCGGCCTTCCGAGCCAGCAAGCCACAGGTAGGTGATATAGGGGCCCAGATGCTGACCCCACAGGGAAGCCACAGAGGGATGCATGTTCCCCTAAGCTCCAAGACGCTCTGCTTACCCTAGTACACCAAACAATGCTGCTGCTGTCTGTGTGCCTTGATGGGCAAATATTAGGAAGCTCTGTTCTAAGCTTCTGTCTTCCTTCATCAGAAAAGAAACAAGTCTGTGGCAGAGAATGCAATGGCACTCGGGCCTCCCAGCTCCGAGTTTCTTCTCGGAGCCCCACACTCGCCCGTTTGGCTTCTTGGTGGCCTGGCCAGGGCCCTCCACCCAGCTACGTGCACAAGCTTCCCAGAGAGGGACACTCATGCACCAACTCTAAGCTGGGCTACTCTGGGTGGAGTGGGGTCAACAGGAGCAATAAGGGGGGAGCTGTCACAGACCTTGAAGCTAGGCCCTCTCTGCAGGGAGCAGCCCTCAGAGCCCAGGGATCCAGGGTCATGTGGGTTCCAGTTTCATCTGGGCAGCAGGTAAAGGAAGCTGATCCAGTGAGCTGAGACCTGATAATTTCCTCACTTGTCAATATCCTTATCCCACAGAGTATCTAGTCCATCACATAAAGATTTTCTGCTAGAAAGATGTTTAGTGGGATTCCAAGAAGCAGACCTCTGACCTTCAACCTTCAAGGAGCAAGCCTAAAATATTTCTTTATTGGAGAGAAATCCAATGGCTCCCACCCCTCCAGCAGTACTCAGCCAGCACGGTGGGAATCAGGTACATTGGGGTGGTGGCAGGGCATCCCCACTATGGTATCACGTGCTGAGAATATTCTTAACCTGCATCTGAGCCCTGAGGCTGTCTCAAATGGAGTAGCCCAAGGTGGAGTTCTACCCAAAACCAATGAGGATCATCTCTGAAGTCTCCATTTCATTCACTACCACCCCCAACCACCACCAGGGCCCAAGGGCAAATCTAGATGGTCACCCTTTGGCCAATGCCTCCTTTCTCACGGGGTTCCAGGATTTCTCCCCCCAGGTACCTACATATCCTCCCACATCAGTCCTTAGATATAGTCCCATATACTCTCAATGGAACCAAGTGAGGAAAAATTGGTTCCTGAGTAGGCCAAAAAAAAAAAAAAATTAGGTATTCCTTGGCATTTGCTATGGACTATGTTGTGCCCACCAAATTCATATGCTGAAGTCCTAATCTCCGATGTGACTGTATTTGCAGACAGCTTTTAGGAGGTAATTAGGTGAAATGAGGCTGTAAAGGTGAGGAGGTAAGGCCACAGCCAATAGAACTGGTGTCTTTTTTTTAAAAAAAAAAAAAAAAAAAAAAAAAGAGCTCGGGATCCCTGGGTGGCGCAGCGGTTTAGCGCCTGCCTTTGGCTCAGGGCACGATCCTGGAAACCTGGGATCGAATCCCACGTCGGGCTCCCGGTGCATGGAGCCTGCTTCTCCCTCTGCCTGTGTCTCTGCCTCTCTCTCTCTCTCACTGTGTGCCTATCATAAATAAATTTTAAAAATTAAAAAAAAAGAGCTCTCTCACTCTCTCTCCCTCTCCTGCCCTCTGTGCCACCCCTCACCCCACCGTGTGAGGACACAGGGAGAAGTAGCCATCTGCAAGCCAGGAAAAGAGCTCTCACCAGAAACCAAACCCTCTCAGGCTTTAATCTTCATCTTCCAGCCTCTATGAGATAATAAATTTCTGTTGTTGAAACTCCCCAACATGGAATTTTGCTATGGCTGCCAAAACAGATGAAGATAGTATTTCTCTACAGAGTATTGACTTTTCTCCTTAGGGGGGCAATAACAGGAAAGAAAGTTTGAAAACAGTCTCCTAGGGAATTCTTCATTTGAAAGGGTTTAGGGTCTCACTGGAGAGTCTTTCATTTCACAGTTTTAGAGTGCTGCTTCTCAACTGGTAGCAGTTGTGCCCCCCAAGAGACATTTGGCAATGTCTGGAGACATTTTTGGTCGTCACGACTCAGTGGGTTGCTACTGGCATCCAGTAGGTAGAGGCCAGGGATACTGCTAAACATCTGACGGTATATGGGCCAGCTCTTCCCACAGGACAGAACTACCCGGATCAAAATTTCAACGGTGCTGCTGTTGAGAACCCATGGTTTAGAGCAAAAGAAACTTGAGAAGGCTTCACATACTGCCACAAAACTTCCTAGAAACCTCAAGTCTGGGGCCCTGTACCATAACAGGCCCCCCTGGCCACCTCTGAGCACCAGTGGTGGCTTCAGGAGCAGCTCATCCCCAGGCCCCACAGACCAGTTCCCAAGACTGGAAGGCCCTCCCCAAGGCCTGAGCAGGGGTGGCGGCCCTGGGCCCACGGGTCTCCCAAATGCCAGAGGGAACAAGCCAGGAAGAGAGAACCAACCAACCCATCTGAGTCCTAAACAAGGACCACGGCAAGCAAAGTGAGAGCTCAACACAGTCCTTCTCACTCCCTGTGCAGGCCGGGACATGAGCGGCCCGGCACTCAGAGGCCTCTCAGTGGAGTTCAAGAAGAAGAGCCCTTGGCGGAAGGGGAGTCCCCAAGGGGAACAGAGAGTGGTAATACTACCACACACAGCCACGGCTATGGGCTCCTGTTGGGGCCCCGTGCTGTGCTGCCCAGCAGCTCTCTGAGCCCTTAACAACCACTGGCTCATTTTAGACCTCATGACAATCCCACTGCACAACTGAGGACACCAAGGCATAGAAAAGTAGAACAACGTGATCAAAGTAGAACTCCAAAGTGAAAGAGCTGAAAACTGGAAAGGAGGACCCACAGGGCAAGATCAGTGACAAAACAGGAGAGTGACAGCAGGTTTCAGACTCAAGACCTACTGCATGGTAGGCACATTCTAGTCAATTCCCAGAATTGCTCCACTCCACACACAACCTCGGGGTGGGGTGGGGTATTACGGGTTTCTTCTTTTACAGATGAAGACCTGAAACTCAGAAACATCAAGGGGCTTGCTGGTGGAAGGCAGAGCCAACTGAGGGCCAGGGCGCCTAGGAGGACTGCGGAGCCCCTAGTGCAACTCCACTTACCTGAGAAGATTGAAGCAAGCCTGAAGATGTCCGAGAGGCGGGAGGTCACCGGCTCATAGGGTGAGGCTTCGTAAAACTCCTCACCTGGAAGAAAGAACCGGCGTCAGGCACAGGCTCACCCTCCCTATGGTGCTAGACCAGAGCAAGCCACCATGGAAATACTGACAATTTCATACAGGTGAGTTCTTTCTCTAGCAGTCTTCCACAGCAGCTCAGTACTGCTAACATATCCCTCTCTTGACCTCCCTGCATGTCTAGCCCTCTTCTAAGCACCTCCAAATGCTTCTGGAAAGAAAGCACCAGGGAGGTGGACAGCCTGCAGAAGGCCAGGTTATAAATCACAGGATTCGAAGCCAAAGGCGCTCTGAGGTCATTTGGTACAACTTCCCCACTTCACAAGAGAGGACTCTCGGGTGGCCCAGAGAGGTAAAGCCACCTGACTGAAATCACACAGCTACTCACGGCTGAGCTAGACCAGACTCTGGTCCGTTGGCCCTCACACCAGCATTCTCTCCCATCACACTGGGTTGGCTCTGCTCAGGCCCACCCAAGGGCATAGAACTTCCTCTTTGCTTCCCATCATGTCATCAGAAGAGTCTGATTGGAAGGGCCGAAAGTCTGCTGAGTGGAGGCCTGACCCCCAGCTTGTCTGACTGATCCCCACCTCTGCACTCCCTGCCTGGCCTCCCCACCACCTGCTGCTTCTCAGACCTCTCCTGAAGGCTTCGGGATGCATCAGAGGCTTGGTGAATGGAAAAGCAAGAGAGTGACAGGAGATAAATGGCACAGGCATGCCCTGGAGACCCACCACCTCCTCATCAGGACTCCCGCCTCTTCCGCCAACACCTCAGCGGGAGAGGAAATATCCTCTTGAGACGTTACTGTGAGGAGAAATCAATGAATAATCACTCAGACTGTGTGTGTGTGCACGCTGAAGGGGCGGGGGAGACAAGTGATGACCCACAGTCTCACACGCTGATTTCCTATCCACCCAGGTCCAGCACCTAAAGAAGCGCACATGTGTGGTGGCATCCAGGGGGGCCACCTGCAGGAAGGTGCCAGCCATCTGGAAGAGGGGACTTGGAATCTGCCCATAAGGGGCTCAGGTCACCCAGAGGCCCGCACTCAAGGTTTATCCAGCCCTCTGCTGGTTCTCAGAGCAAAGCACCTGTCTGCTAGGTATAGCCCAAAACGGCACAGACCCCTAGATGTTCATTCTCCCCCTGGAGAAATGGCCCCCACCCTTTACTTCACCTCATAGGAATGAGCACCCTTCATGCCCTACAACACCCAGCACACTGAATGAACTATGCACAGTGGGTGCCCCAGTCATACCCACTGACTGCCATCCAAATGGTACGTATCCTTTCAGGCCACTCTCCAATCCTACCTTCCCCGGGACTATCCAGGCCTGTGCCATCTCAGTGTCCTCCATTCTACCCACAGGCACTGGACAAACTCTGGGTGGTGGGGTGACCAGCCACCGCTATCTGTTGGGGCCAAATAATACAAGAGCTTAGGAAATATTTTTGTAATAAAAATGATGTTATACCAAGCCCTCTAAGTGCAGGCACCACTGAAAGTGCTTTAAGTGTACGAACTCACTTAATCCTCTTAATTTCTCTATGAGGCGCTATTCCTCTCCCTGTTTTATTGATAAAGAGCTGGCCTGAGGTGGTACAGAGATGTTAAGTAACTGGCCCAAGGTCACACAGCTGGTAAATGGCACGGCCAGGTTTCAAACCCCGGCAGTTGGCTTCCAAGTCCAAGTACTTAACCATCACGTATGCGGTCTCCAAAATTAAAATTAAAATTTTTGTTACTGAACCAAACTTCGAAACAAGTATTGCTGCTGTTGAACTTCCCACAGGGGCAGTCTTGTGCTAGCTGGACCTCTCCCCCAGGCCAGGGCCTGTCCTTCCCTCTTGCATTTGGCAGAGCTAGGCACTGGGTGCCCATCAGCTAGTATGACCAACTGGGGGGCTGACTGTAGTATGATCTGGGGGGGAAGCAGCCTCTTCCAGGACGGGATGGGAGAAAGGCCCACCTTATTTAAGTTAACTCACGCTGTCTGCTGCTGTGGCTGAGAAGGCCACAGCGCAGTACACACCTGTGGGAAATCAAGACACCTGGCCACCAGGCATCCTGGCAACCACACAACCAGACGGAACAAAATCTAGGATATCAGATCCCTAGGCCATGACCTGTGGGAGAGGCCTTTGCTCTTCACATCTATAGTATGAGAACGACCTGAACTTCAGTGCCACCTTTGGAGAAGGCAAGAAGCCTGGTCTCCGGTGCCCTGCGCAGCTGTCAGTGACAGCGCCACCATGTAAATACTGGTGGTTTTGGTATGGCGACAGAAGGAAAAGCTGAGCCCCAGACCACAGGCTCTCCCTAGAGCAGCTGGAAAGGGGTCTGGGTAAGGAGTCAGGGACCCTGGTCCCACCAACCCTTCTCTGGCACCTTAGCTTCCCCCATCAAAGTGGGACAGAAAAATCTCTAGGTCCTTTGCAGTTGGGACTGTCTAGGAACTCAGCAAAGGCCACATTCCTGCCACCCCAGCTCTGTCCACAGCTGAGGTCCTCAGCCTCTACACAGCTCAGCCTCAGGTGGAGGGGGAACGTAGGGCCAAGCCTCCAGGGGAATCACCCCCACCAGCAGGGGCCGGCAGGGGCCAAGGAGAAGCCACAATCAAAGTCCAAACCCACACAGATCTCTCCTCTCCACAGTCCCTCCACCCCACCCCAGGCCCAAGCCAGGTTATTAAGTGTTATTAAGGAATAGGGAGGAAGTGCTTACAGCGTCCCCCAGGGAGACCACTCATCCCACACGGTGAATAATTAACTCTCAGGTGGATCCTGTCACTCAGAGGAACATTACCTGCTGTTAAAAGGCCTCTCAGCTTCCCCTGGCCAGCCCTCGGAGCCAGCTCTCAAGAGCCAGGAATGGGGGTGGGTGGATTCCGAGGAAGGACCGGGTGGGGGGGGACACTCCTCCAGTACTGGCCCAGGGAAGGGCTCTCCCAGCCTGTAGGCAGGCCAGCCCAGGGCGGGGGGCTGAATCTGTGCTCTCACCCTCCGGAAGAAGGCACACACAGTCGGGCCTTCACAGACGTTTGCCAGGTAAGAGAACCCGCAAGCCAGCTCAGGCCTCTCCAGTCCGGCCTTGAAGGCCACAGCGCAGTACGCACCCTAAGGCCCACTACGCATACCATCACCATCCAAACGCCTCACTGCCTGGCTCCGACCAGCAAGGTCCTCGGCCTCTGACGCCGTGATGCCAGAGGGAGCCACTCGGGTGACAGGGTGCTCAGGTGGCCCACCCGGCCCTTCTAGCTGGCAGTTCTTCTGTCCCCCGGCCTGTGTGTCCTGCAGCCCTCAGCAAGCCCACTCCAAAGCAATGCCCCACCTCCCCCGGGTTGAACCTGAAGGCCTTGGGAAAGAAAATAAGAATCTAAGGACCCTGTCCCACCAACCCTCCTCCTGCACGTGAGCTTCCCTCCCACGGTGGGGGGGGTGGTGCTCAGGGGCCTCGGTTTTCATGCACGGGAGAGGCCTCCTCCCCGTGAGGCCTGCTCCTCACCCAGCAGAGAATAAAGGACACGCACTTTGTGGCACCGTGTCCCTCTCTTTGCTCACTTCCGCTGCCAGGACTCGAGGTTGCTAGGAACGGGAGACTGATTCAGAGGAATTACTTTGCTATTAACGGTGGTGACACTGTTCATAATTACATGCCAGCTTTGCTCCCGTATTCAGGGCATATTGGAACCATCTTGGTCAGAAAACCCTCCTTCCCCGAGCCCCCCCACCGGGTCCCGGTGTCCCCCTTCCCCCCAGCATCCTGAGGCCCTGCTGCTCCTCCATGTCAGCTAACCAAGGGCCCGGTGCCAGCGCGCACTTCCATCCCACTACCCGCCTGCCTTCAAGTTCAAGCTGCCTGACCCTCTCACATCTTAAAAAAAAAAAGTCATCCTTTGTTCTCTCCTCCTCTTCACACTAAAATTCTAGCCATTGTCCACAGTCACCCTTCCCAGCTCCCCAGTTCTCATTCCCTCCCCAAAGCAGGCCTCTCCCCCAGCACCCCTGCAGAGCTCACCACGAGGGCACAGGGACACGCTTCCCACCCTCTCCTGCTCGCCAGATGGACTGGGGACTGCTGACCCTCCTTCCTTCCTGGTTTCCTGCTGTCCCTCCACCTCTCTCCCAGCACCTCCCCCTCCACACACCTTTGCAGGTCCCCCTCCCCCACCCACCCATCTTTAAATGTCAGTCATCCCCAGGGGCTCTGTCCCTGCCCTCCTCTCAGTGTAGTCTCCCAGCACACTTGGCCCCCATGACACGGACAGGCTGATGGCAGCTCCTAAATCCCTATGTCCCATGTTCCTTCTCCACCTGGGCTCCAGCCCCATGCCCCGCTGTACGAGGGGCATGGCCAACGAGAACCACATGCCCCAAAATAAAGGCAGTATCTCCCCGCCCTCCCGTGATACGAAACCTTCTCTGCTTCTTGTGAACCAGCCGCATGGCCTACCCAGTTGCCCAAAACAGCAAACTGCCCTCCTTGACATCTCTTTCTTCACCAAGACCTGTTGATTCTACTTCCTGAGAGCCCCCCTCATTCCTGCCACTGTCCTCAGCCGGCCACCACTACTCCTGGCCTGTACCACAGCTGCAGCCTCCAATCTACACTCCTCACTGGAACCACGTAAACACCACCCTGAAGCAGAGATCGCAAAGACTCCCCTTGCAGGGCTCCCTACTGCACCCCAGGCCCTGCCCCCCTTCATCCCCCACTCACTTGACTACACTGGGTTACTGCTAGGTCTGCAAGTGAGTTTGACTCCCTCTTGTGGGCCTTTGCCCAACCTCCCCCTCCACCTCCCACACTCTTCCCATCTCCCTCCTGGTGTAACTGTAGCTCACTCCTTAGTCTCAGCTTAGAGGCTGCCTCCTCCAGGAAGGCTCTTCAGATTTTCTAAGAAGTTGCCTTGGGGCTACCATAGCACCAGTGCTTTCCAACAGCACTCATGTTGCCAAATGACAACAGCCCCTCATTTATCTGTATTGCCCCTCCAACTAGGAGCTCCATGAAGGCAGAGGCTACCCCAGCTTGTTCTCTCAAGTGTTCCCACAATGCCTAGCAGATGATAACCACTCAATAAATCATCATTGAATCAATAAATGAACATCCTACCGAAGTGGCCAATCCTCCTGCACTGTTTGCAAATCCTCCCTCTGAAGTATGAAGGGGGAGGATACAGGGGAGTGGGGTGTTAGCGGAGGGGGCGGTTACAGGTTCCACCCTGGGACCTGAAGGGGCCTGCTGCCCACACACATCTCTGAGCTCTGTAGAAGGTACCTAGGGCAGCCCTGGGGTCAGGAAGCCACCTGACAGCAGGCCTCGTGGCAATAGGAAGAGCAGAAATGGGCCTGGCTCAGCTCAGAGCCCAGGCCTTTAGAGAGTGGTGGGGGCTGGTTTGCTTCCACAGCCCTGCGTGCACATGACCCACACCAGCTGCCTGGGTACTCCTGCCTCCCCTTCTCTCTTACCACTTCACAAGTCCATCCATCCATCCACCCATCCTCTCTCGGACCCCTACTCCCCTCCTTTCTCCATCTTTGTTCTCCTTCTCCCCTCACCAGCCCTCTCTCCTCCCCAGCTATTACGCAGCCTCCTCCTTCACCTCCCTTGGCCACCTCTGACACCTGCCCTCCCAGGTGGGCCAACTACTTCCTCTGTGTTCTCGGCTCTGCTGGCAGGGAGCAGTGGAGAGCTGGCCAGTTCATTCCATTACCAAGTCTGCCCCAGGACCTAGGTCCCCACGCACCACTCCCCCGTCCTCCCCCCAACCCCACCGCATCCCCCTGGAGGCCCAGCAGGGCTTACCCTCAGTCAGCCCCAGGTGGATGCTCCAGTAGATCTGCAAGCACTGCAGCTCCTTCTTCATGCCCCGCTTGCAGCGACAGTCATACAGCGGGCTCTCCTGCAGGACCTCCAGGGCCGCCTGGCACTCCTTGTTGGCCAGCATGGTGTTGCGGTCCCGGCCGGCCAGGCACTGCCGCAGCGTGCGGTAGCGGGAGCTGCAGTTGGATTCCGCCGCACACAGCTCATTGGCCCGGACACAGTCCACCGGGGGGCGCCAGCCGTGGAGCTCGGGGCCCTGCAGGGAGGAAGGGCTGGCCAAAGAGCGGAGGGTCTCGTCTGGGTGGTGGGGAGGGAAGACAAGCATGAATGAGGGCCGCCAGGACCTCGGATCCAAGCTGCAGGCCTGGGGCTTGGGCCCTGCTGGGAACTCCACACCCATTCCACTCCAAAGCACACCAAGGCGACTCAGTGCTGCCTTCCCCACGGCGCAGCGGAGCGAGCAGAGGAAGAGCTATGAAAGGATCCCAAGGCATCAATGGCCCTCCTCAAACCCAAAGGAGAACCGGAGCTGTCCCTGTGCCCGGCTCGACCAGCTTCTCTTCGGATTCCACGCCGGCACCCCTCAGCCCCGGGCCCAGGGGCGGAGCACAGCAAAGCAGACCCTTGTGCAAGAGCACAGAGGCTCAAAATACCCGGAGGCCAGAGAAGAAAGCCACAGCCTCAACCAAGAGCTGGGGGCCGCAGGGCCTGCCGGGATGCAGAGGGGGACTCTGGCTTTCCTGCTGCCCAAACCTCCATCAACCTCAGGTCCAGCCAGAGGTCCAAGCCAACATGCTGGGTTCAACTGGGAAAACGGCCGAGAATAATTTTACTTTCCTAGTCTGTTAGGACCTTAGAGGACCACAGCATCCAGCCCCCCATTCTACCCTGGGGAAACTGAGACCGAAAGAAGGAAGATGACAACTCAAGGTCACACACAGGCTGCAAGGGCCTCTCAGACCCCTGGCCTGTCCATCCTGAGTTCTCAGACTATGAGAAGACCCCGAGAGACAAGCCTGACCATGGCCTGAGGCACGCCCAGAAGTCACCCATTTGCAGCCCAGCCCTCTACACCTTCCAGTCCAACTGCACCTGGTAGACACCTGAAAACGTGCCTTCTGTAGCCAAGTCCTACCCCAGCCCTGCCTAAAGGAAAAGTGCTGCAGGCAAGCCTGACGAGCAACTAGATTTCCTCAGTGTGTGTCCACATGGGCCTTTCCCGTATCTCTCTCTCTCTCTCTCTCTCTCTCCCCCTAGCACCTCCTACTTCTCTCTTTCTTACCTCTTCTCTCCACCCTTCTCTAAAACCATCTCCCCCAGCCTCTCCTTTTTTTTCTTCTTCTTTCCAAAAGCCAGATAATAAGCCAATTGCAAAGCAGAAAGAGCTTCCGTCCTCGGACTCTGGCCTTGCACATGGAGCCCCACCTCTCCAAAAGTGAACAAACGGGATTTGGGCCACCCTTTTTACCCACCACCCTCAGAGCATCTAAACCCACAGTCCTCTCTGAAGGAAGGGGCTCAGGGGGGACAAAGAGTCCAAAGTGAAGGGTAGGGAGGGGCTCACTTGGTCCCATCAAAATCAAGCTCCCAAAATGGTTTCCTCTAGACACAGGCATCTCCTTAGTCTCCCTGTCCACTCCAGATCCTGCCCGAGAAAAAGCCCTTCCATAGGCCAGAGCCAAGACTGCCTTTTCCAAGACCCAGGAGTGACCTGGGCTGGGAGGCTCCGTCCATTCCATTCAGCCCAAGGCACAGTGAGATCCTAGGCCAGAAGTCCTCTCCCCAGAATCCCACAGAATCCACCCTCCCCACCCCACCCCACCCCCCATCCCTACCCAGAAAGGCCACTTCTCAATCCTTCCCCCCAGGCCCAGCTCAGGGGGGGAGCTACCGTAGGGAGACAGCGACACCTAGAGGCAGAGCCCTGCAACGCGAGCCTGTCACTCCAGATAGCTGCCAAGGGGAAGGATTCCACCACCGTTGGAGAAAGGAGACCTGCCCCACAAGAAGAGGAAGTGGAAGAGCAAGGGGTAAGCCAGGAGTGGAATAGGCCTAAGGACTGGAGCAAAAGATATTCCTTCTCCCATGGGGCATACCTCTGCCTCGGGACTGGAAGAGCTGAGGGCTGTGGGCAGGCCCGAGAAGAATCTGGCATGGGGTGTGGGCACCAACGGTGGGGCATCTGCCTGGGCACCAGCTGGAGAGGTGTCCTCCGTCCGAGCCGAGGCAGCAGCTTTATTTCCTGGCTTCAGCAAATTCCTAGGTCCCTGAGCAGGACTCAGGGCATCTGGGCCACCCAGGAGCAGCTGAGCTGACCCAGCCTCACTTGCACCTGCTGCCCCCACCCAGCCAGCCAGCCTGCCTGCCTGCTAGAACCTCAAGAAGGACCCAGCCCTGGGGCTTCCAGACTTTCCCCCAGCGTCCCTGCAGCTTCCTCCCTTCCCACCTTGACTGTGCCTGAGACGGCACCATCAGAGACAGATCCAGAAAGCAGCACCGTGGGCAGGTGGAAAGGTCAGCACATCAGCCTAAGGCACTGGGGCGATAGGGTACTTACCCAGCCTGCCCTACAGGTGGGGTCCTCCTCACAGAGCCCTGGGCTCCTGTGCCCAAAGCAAGAGCTTCCCTGATCCTGCCAGCCAGCATGTGTGACCAGGGCAGGAAGACACTGCAGAGAGCCAGTGTATCCTCTCACCAAACTCCCCTGGCTGCACCCATCCCTGGCTCTTCTGCTTGGCGTCACGACCCTCAGAACCAATCACGCCCGGCCAGAGACAGAAACAGCTACTGGGAGCTGTTCTAAATTCTAAAAGAGTAAAGGTCAGCAGGTATCCTGCTGCCTCCCAGTTCTAAATCAGGCAAAAACTCAGATCCATCCAAAAAAAGACATGTGGAACAGTTTCTAGAGACAAGGGGGACTAGGAGACTGCACAAACATCCCCACAAGAGTGAGGATGCACACTAGGACACCAGTGGGCAGCAGGCCTCTGACCAGGCCCGCCCTCCCACTTACTTTCCCCATCTCATCTTGTTCTCTTCCTGGGTATGTCAACCCTGCAGGTCAGGAGGACTGGGCCAGAAAGGCCACCTGCTTTCCAGAGTTCACTCAGGTGAGGGGAAGAGCACACAGAAGACCCATGCTCCTGGCCACACACTTCACCGTGCCCCCTACATACACACACACACACACACACACACACACACACACACTGCAACTGCTACCCAATCTCCAGCCCCACAAAATCCCCCCAAGCAGAATCTCCAACCAACTCCCAGCTGTGGGCTCTGTGTCAGGAAAGTGGTTCCGAGGCGGAAGTTCCCTTCATACCAACCCATCCCTTCCTCCTTGGTTAGCTGACCTAGAGTCTCCTAATATCCAGTGGTCACTCAGTTAAGCCTTCCCCCAGCTTTGGAAAGGGGCATCTCAAGGGAAGCAAACTGAAGGGCTTTCGGCCAAAAGACTGCTGACACCCTGCTCTTACTCCTCTCACCTTGGCCCCCAGGGTCTCAGACACTGTGTGCATCACACACACACACACACACACACAAACCCCTGTATTGTGAGAATGAAGTCCACTCCGCATCTCAGCTGAGAAAAGCCTGCCTGCAACATGGGGTTCCAGGCCTAGCCAGTACCAAAGGGCCCATACCGCACTTCTCCACCTTAGGACATCAGAAAGCACCTCTGGGGTACATACACAGCTCAGCAGCAGGCAAGAGGGCTGCTTTTCCTGAAATACAATTTTCTTTTCTTCTTGGCCCCAGAAAGCTGGGTTTTCAAACCAGCAGTGAGAGAAAAGGTCAGGTTTTAGAACAATCCCTCCAGAATGAGAGTCCACTTGCAGTAGGTTGCCAGGAAGAGCTGCAGGCTCCTAGTGGGCCCGGAGCACCTACCCAGCTTCCTTCCTTCCACAGCCCCTCCCACCCCGGAGAGAAGCTGCCTCTGGCTTAGCCGGGGCAGCACCTGTGAAGGCCACACCCTAGGGCAGGGCACCCCCCCCCCAGAACTGGCGCTTCTGGGAGAGGGCAGAGGCTAGGGGTAGACATAGGGTCCAGCGCCCAACCAGGATTGACTCAAATCCCCTATTCCAGCCAGAAGAGCACTTCGTAGCCCACCCACCTCTTCTTTCGGTGATGGACACCTACCCCCTCAGGCCTTTCCTTCTCCCCTCCTCCAGGAGGAAAGGGGTACACTCATGACCCAGAGAGACAGCCTGGCTCACCACAGGCTGACAGCAGGCCAGGGTGGCAGGAACAGCCTCCACGGCAGACGTGTGCTCCCTCAACACACTCCTTACCCAGCTCCCTCTCCAGCGCACCTACCAGGGGCAGCAGCCTCACCACCAGGGACTCCAGGTCAGCACAGGGCCTCTAAAACACCTTCTTTCTCACCTCCACTCCCAGAATGCTCTCTCTATATACACCCATTTCCCAAGCAGCTGAAATTTCACAGAGCACAAAAGGGGGCCTGGGGCTGGGAATTCTGGGTGGGAAAGAGGCTGCCCTCGGTTCAGGAGCGCCAGGCAGCCCCCCCTCTCGGGCCCTCGGAGGAAGGGGCTTACAGAATGAGCAACGGTCTTTGTTCAGATCCCTTTTTTTTCCATCACTCCTCTCCCTCTTCACCCAAGGAAGAAAACTTTGACCTCCCTCCCGCCTCCTCCCATAAGCTAGGACAGGGGCCCCAGGAGGCCAGAGGTGGTGAAGGATAGGTAGTCAACGGTTGCTCGCCACCCTCCACTCCTGCCCAAGCCTCTGGCTCGGCAAAGGGTGGGGAGAAACTTGCAAAGTGTTGTCGGGAGTGGGGCCACTGGAAAAGGGTTCGGGGAGCGGGAAGCGGGATGCATTTCCCAGAGGCTGATTGGCAGGTGAGGGGATGGCTGCCGGCGCTGCCCGCACAGATGTCCAAGCAGGAGATCCTGGAGAAACCCACGCCGTCCACCCGGGTCGATCCGGGAGCCGACCAGAAAGATGGGCCTGGCACGAATTCTCTCCCCGCGACCCACAGCGTCTCCCCACCCTCTTCCCCTCCAGATCAAGAGTTGGAATTCTTTTTTTAAGTTGCCGCAATTTGAACCCATTATTTTAAGAGACATGAGTGCTATCACTGTGCGTGAGTAAGCGAGTGTGCCTGTGTGCGTGCGTGTGCGCGGCGGGGGTCCGGGCGTTCCAAGTCTCCCTCCCAGGCCCCCCCACCCCCCAGCGGAGCCAGCCACCGCGGTTCTGGTCCCCGCGCCCCCAGCCTGGCCGCCCGGGCCCGCTCGCTCCGGCAGCGCCCGGGCCCGGCTCGCTCCGCGGCGCGCTCTCCCCGCCGCTCTCCAGCCCGCGCCCCGCTCGCCCCCCGCGTTCCCGGGCTCTCGCCGGCGCCCCAACGCGCGGCCCCGCACGGCCCCCCGGGGTCCGGCGGGCGAGCTGCCCTCCCCGCTCGCAGGTACTCACCTAAAAAGAAGAGGAAGCAGAAGACGTTTGCCAAGATCATGTTAAATAAATCCCACAGTTTTGTGTGTGTGTGTGGTTTTTTTTTTTTTTTTTGTCTTTCTCCCTTGGGTAAAAAAATAATAATAACAACAACAACAACAACAATAATAATAGCCAAGCAGTGATAATCAGCCCCAAATCCAATGCGGAGATGCCGGCGAGTCCAGCCCGGTGAAGATCCCGAGTCCTGCGATGCTCGCCTCTGGCTGGAGGGGGTGGAGGGGGGGAGGCGGTGGGCTGCCTCTCAACGCCCCCCTTGCCCACTAAAACCAAACGTACACGTATATGAGGGTTTATCTGCTTTACGAGCCGACAGCCTGGTGCTCCCTCTGTCCTCCCCGCCGCCGGTCCGGGAAGGCGCGAGTCCCCGCGGGTCCAATTCCCCTGCGCTTCCCAGGAGCGGACTGGGGAGGTGGGGACGAGGCGATCGGAGAGTGAAGGGCTGCAAGAAAGCAGCGAGGGTGGGGGTCAGAATAAAATGCAAATAGGAGAGAAATCCACCGACGGGCGTGAGCGCCAGGAACAATCCAGTGGGAGCTTCGAGGACGAGAACCCGGAGTCGCTTCTTTCGCACCAAGACGAAGAAAAGATTCAAAAAAAAAAAAAAAAAAAAATCTTCTCCCGCTAACCCTTGCTCGGCTCACTTTTTTCTACTGGAATTCCAGTGACCGTGTGTCTCTGCGTGCGTGTGTCGTTCCCCCTCCTGTCCCTCCCTCCGCTCTCCCTGCTCTCGCTCCTTGCTCTCGCTCTCTCCAGCTCTCCCTCCCCCCTCTCGCTCTCTCCCTGCTCCTCCCTCCGCCCGCCCCCTTCCCCCTTCGCGGCTCCCTCGCCGCGGCTCTCGCGCCCGCGCCCCTCTCCTCCGCCCGGGGCTCGGCGCTCGGGCTCCCAGGCGGCCGGCGGCGCGGGGCGCGGGGCGCGGGGCGCGGGAGCGCGGCGGAGCAGCGACGCTCTGCAGCGGCGGCGGCCACTCGGCGCTGGTGGCGGCGCCGGGAACGCTGGACGAGAGCAGAGCTCCGCCGCCCGCCCTTCCCGGGACTGACCTGCTGCCTCGGCCGCCAACTGACCGGCTCCCCGAGCGCCGGCTCAGACCCACCAAAGCCTCCGCACCCTGCTCCTCCCCCCGCAGCAGCGCGCCCCCGCCGCGGGCGGGCTGCGCCCTCCCACCCCCACTGCCCCTGCCCCCGCCGCCTCGGCCCGCGGGTCCCGGAGGCCCGGGGAGGCTCAGCCCAGGCCGAAGGGCGTGGAGTCCAGGACCCCCCAGCCATCCCGGGGGCGTGGGGGAGGGGCGCTCGACACCCCCGGCTGGGGGCCCGGGTCTGGGGCGGGGCCCCACCCTCCCTGGGCGGAGGCGTCCTTGGGCAGGGGAGTCGAAGCCCAGCTTCCCCCCGAAAGCGCAAGGGAAGGGACCCCCCCCCTCCAGCGCCCCCGCGCAGCCCGCCTGCCTGGGTCTGGCCCCCATCACGCACACACGTGTGCTCTCCACGCGGAGCTCGAGAACTTTCCCCGCACGCCCCCCGCGCCCTCGGCCCCCGCGCGCCCCGGCGTTGCGGCCCTTCGAGACTCCCCCCTTCCCCACTCCTCTCCCCTCCCCTGGCGCGGGAGGAAGGCCGCGGTGCCCGGGCGGCCTGACCGCCTCCTCCCAGGCCGCTGAGCAGCCCGAGGCGCCCGGGAGGCACCGGCCGGGGGCTCGCACCCCACCCAGCGGGAGCGCCCGAGCCCGACCCGCCAGGGCTCCGTGCCACGCGGGGCGGCCCGCGCTCGGCGGCGTGCTGGGCTCCGAGCTCTCCCGAGGCAGCCGGCAGCCGCCCGCTTCGGAGGCTGCGGGTGGGGTCCCCCTCCCCCAGCCGAGAAGGGGGCGATTGATCCATCTGTCGATGGGCCGGGCTCACCGGCGTGTTTTAGTCACGGAATTTACAGTAAACGCCCAGAGGCACCAAAAAGGAAGCGTCTGGCTGGGAAAGGGCTGAAGGAGAGCTGAGGTTCCTGGCATGTCTCGGCAAGAGGGGGCGAGGCGGCGGGCCCTGGACACGCGGGGGGCGCACGCCCACGCACGCCGGGCACCCCAGTTTCCCTCTCCCTGCGCGCACACACACATCCTCGGCAGCGCTGGAGCTGCCTGCGTGCCTCGGCTTCGGTGCACGCATCCCTGTGTTGGGCTCTGCGCACCCGGGGTGCTGGGGTGGGGTACCTCCAGGGCCTTGTAAACTTTACGCGCTACCCCAAAACCGGATCTGGGCTGCATCTAAGGCATATCTGGTAGTGTTTTACCGTGCGTTTTTAAATGAACGAGACTCCAGAAAAGAGTAGATGTTAGAAATCGACCTGGGCGCGAAGGGAGGGGTCACTACAAAACCAGCAGCCTTCGCTAGTGGAGAAGCTAGAGGGAGCAACTTCCATCTTGCGGATTTAGGCGGGAACTCGGGCTTCCCCAGACCGGGAAGCACAGCGCGGGGCTCCTCCGAATGCCTCTCCTGTTTGGCTGACCCTGGGGCGTAGGCCAGAGCCCTATCTCCTCCCCCCGCCACTAAGTGATGTCCGATGGAGGCGCAGCCCTAGCCAGTTAGTGGAAGACCAGGCCCAAGAAAGCTAGAGCATAGGGGCTGGGGAGCGCCTCCTCCAGGCAGGCCGCCCTGCCTTTACACCGGGCCTCTCTAGTTCTAGAAAAAGACCACATCTGACAAGATCTCCCGGCCCCTTTTCCAAAATTCGGGGACTTAAGAAATCAGCTTTAGAAAAGTATAGGTGGAAGGATGACAGGCCGATAGGAAATACACTGCTGGGGAGGCTTGGACTGTAGGCTAAAGCTTGGGAGCCTGCTATAAATAAACTTTCTCCCTCTGCTCCCCCACTTCAGGGCCTACTGGTCACCCAAATGAAATACCCTCTACCATCCCAACACTAAGGTGTCCTCTGTGGGTTTTCCCTCTTCCAGGGGCTCTACTCCAGGCTTCCAAATTAGCATATCCCTCTTTCTCCTCCAAAAATTTGTTGAGCTGTCTTTTCACCCTGGCTGGGTATATAAAGGACAACTCTAAAACACGTGGAAACTTTGCTTGGGCCCCTTCTGGGTGAAAGAGGCTGAAAAAGCAGCAATGGACACCCAGGAATGGCTCCCACTGACTCACCTTCATGGTGCATCTGGTAGCAAGAGGTAAATGGCTGGGACCCTTCAGAACATAGAACCACCAGGCCTTCATAAAGACAGTGGGCAACACCAGCCAGATCGACATTTGGCTTCTTGTGGCCCTCTCTTCCTCCCTGTCTATACAAACCTCTCCCACTACAGCCTACCCTCTGCTGACCCCAGCCCTCAACCTGAGCTGCCCTTAGATATGCAAAGTCCAAGGGCCATACCACTATTTCCTGAGCACGTACTATATGTAAGGCCCCCCCCCTTGGCCAAGATCTGCAGAGGACATACAGATGAACACATCCTAGCCACAGGCAATTTAATCTATAAAATTTTTACTCTATAAAGTGAGAATTAAAAAACAACAATAACAATCTTGAAGAAATTAGATGAGATACTGTGCACACAGAAGCTAATCAAATGCCTGGTTCATAGGAAGTTATTCATAAAATGTCACCCTTTTCCTCTGGGATCCAGAAAAAGAATTGAGAACCTATGACAAGGCATAAAACTTAGTGGGAAATGAGAAGAGAAGATTAAAAAAAAAAAAACTACAGGGATCCAAGGGAAAAAGAGACTACTTTGTAGAGGATGAGGGATAGGCGATCTTGCAAGAGGGAGTCATGGGAGAAAGGAGAGTCAGCAGGTGTAAACAAAAGCCCCTGGGGCTCACTGATGCACTTTCACACGCCCTCAGGTACTATATCCTTCAAACCACCTGCAAGGGCCCAACCCAGCTGCCCTGAGCTAACCAGCTGGTAAGCCTCCTGCTCACCCACCCACTTTGCCTGTCCCTCCACCATTAAAGATCCAGAAGTTATGATGTGCAAAGGGGAGGGAAAGAGAACACTTAGGGCTTCAATTTCTTCCTTTGGCCTCATCTTTCTAGACCTGCTCATCCTGTGGAGTAGATTCACTGGAGGGCAAGAGCAGTAGCAGAGAGAGAAGAAGGACTGGGATAAGGGGTTACAGCCCCACTGCAGTCCACACTCGTGCAGTACACACACATGTGCACATACATACATGCTTGTGCACACACAGGCATGTGCACACATGCATTAGCCACAGAGCTCAGCTACCAGATTCGTGCTCCCCCAGCAGAATCTCACCCCTTCCTTTCTTTCAGTGGAGGGAAGAAGGCTGAGTGAGTGTTCCCTTGTCCTGGAGATGAAAACCAACGGGAATAAAAAGAAGGTGCCAGCTAAGGCATGTCAGAAACCACCATGGGACAGAAGCCCACCAGAGTCTCCTGAAATCAATCAACCAGCACAGATTTATTGGACCCCTTTTCTGTCCCCAGCACAGCAACAGACTGCCCCTGCCATGGAAACATTTACAGATAGAGTTAAGGCACGTACCCATGAAAAGAGTGAGCACTCCAAAGGCACACTGGGGCCACGTAAGAGAAAAGAATTAGGATCACTGGATTTCAGCACTGGCTGGGGAGGCAGGATTTGAACTGGACTGGAAGGATGGGTAGGATTGGGCTGAACACAGAGGAGACAGCTCTGGGAAGGGGGCGGCAAAGGTAAAAAGACAGTGGTAAGAACGGTTTGAGAAACAGTCCAAGAGTGAGGAGGAATCATGGGCACAGGTCAGAAGATCTGGAAGGTGCCATTGGGATGCACAGTGGAGGACCAAGCTAGCGAAGGCTTCCAACTTGCTCCCCAAGAAGCCGCGAAGGTTTCTGAGCAGGCAAGTGACATAATGAAAATGGTATGATTGATCTGACAACCCTGTGAAGGATGGAGACAGGAGAACAGTTAGGAGGCAATTTTAACAGTCTCACCAACCCGGAGGAGGTGGTGGGCTAGACAAGGAGGTGGCGGTGGGCGTGGCAGGTGACTATGGACAGTAGCGGTGGGCAGGGACAGGAGGTGGGCGTGGACAAGGACGGTGGTGGGCGTGGCAGGTGGTGGTGGGCGTGGACAGAGAGGGTGGCGGGACAGAGGGTGGTGGAGAAAGTGAACGTGAACAGCAGGTTGTGATGGGCCTGGACAAGGAGGCGGCGGTGGGCGTGGACAGAAAGCAGTGGGGGGCAGGGACAGGAGGTGGTGGGCGTAGATGGGAGGTGGTGGTGGGCGTGGACAGTAGGTGGGAGGAAGCCTGGGCACAAAGCAACAGTGGGCGGGGGCCAGGAGGTGACGGTGGGCGTGGACAAGGAGGTGGTAGCGGGCGGGGCAGGTGGTGGTGGGCGGGGCCAGGAGGTGAGGGTGGGCGTGGACAAAGAGGTGGTAGTGGGCGGGGCCATGAGGTAACTGTGGGCGTGGCCAAGAAGGTGGTGGGCGGAGCAGGAGGAGGTGGGCGGGGTCAGGGTTGACGGCAGGCGGGCCAAGGAGGTGGTAGTGGGCGGGGGCAGGAGGTGGTGGGCGGGGCTGGGGTGACGGTGGGCGTGGACAAGGAGTTGGTAGTGGGCGGGACAGGAGGTGGTGGGCGGGGCCAGGGTGACGGTGGATGTGGCCAAGGAGATGGTGATGGGCGCGACAGGAGGCGTCAGTGGGCGTGGACAAGGAGGTGGTGGGCGGGGCAGGGGTGGTGGGCGGGGCCAGGAGGTGGCGGTGGGCGTGGCCAAAGAGGTGGTGATGGGCAAGGATAGGAGGAGGTGTCAAAGGCAATGTAAAGATAAACCTGCAAGCTCTTGGTAACAGATTCATCACAGAGGCCCGGGAGGAGAGAGATTGCTTTCTACTCAGTGGTCAAGCCAGGATAAGGTGACCAGCCCTGACTTCTCAGGCTTTGTCAATTAGAAAAAATAATTTAAGTAACAGCTTTATGGCAAGATACATGTTATTTCTTTAATTCTTATAATAACTCTGTAAGGTAGTTAACTATTAAGAGCCTCATTTATAAATGAGAAAACTGAGGCAAGAAAAGTGATTTAACTTGTCTAAATTTAGTCATATTTTAAGTGGCAGAAACATACTTCGAACTCTGGCAGTTGGGATCCAGGCTTCCTCCCTGGTAACCTATGATCCTAAATAAATAAGCCAAGTGATGGCTCTCCAGCCTGTAAGTTTTTCCATCCCAATTCAGAGCATCTTCAATATTCCCCGTTCTCCCTGCCCTGCCCAGCAACCAGTGTGAAGACATTGTAAAAACTGAAATTTCTTTTTCCTGGGACCCTTGTCTGGCCTGATCCTTGGATTTCAAGTGGAGAGCCTAGCAAGGATCCTGTCCAACATGCCCTAGCTGCACAGTGCCCAGCTCATTCATGGGCTTTCCCAGCTCTGCTCCAGCCACCTGTCTGCTTGCTAATGGCAGGCTGGACCCCCTTACCAACATCCTCTTCCCACAGGGCCACTCCAGATCCAAGGCCTGGCCTAGAAGGAGAGAACTAGTCTGGGAATGGAGACTAGCAAGGATTCAACTAAACCATCTGATCCCCAAGAGTGAACTGGGCTGCAGGGCAGGGTGGGTGGGACCAGGCTAGGAGGGAAGAAATGCATGCTGTGCTCTGGGGTATTGATTTCTCTAATTGATTTTGGTCAATGTTCTCTGTGCTTCATCATTGTCTTTAGAGGTAGGCACCGCAAGAGGTGGGAATCTGGCTCTACTTAGCCTCTCCCCAGGGCCTCCCAGAACTTTCTGCAGCCCCACCCATGCCAGGGAGTCCCCAAGCCCGGGGTTACCCATTAGAGGGGGAGGATGCTGCTGCTGCTGCTGCTCATGCAGGGATGCAGGAATGCAAATGGGAAGTTACTCCTGGCAGGGAACTATCAGAATCACTTTCTGTGGATATAGCACCTCCGAGTTTCATGGCTTTCTCCTCCCTAATCATGAAGCCCTCACAGCATCCCTGGGAGGAGGGTGTAGCAAAATTAGCTTCCCTTCCAAGTGAACCAACTCAGGCTTGAAGATGTCCCACGATGTGGTCAAGGTCACAATGCAGCCAGCAAGTGGCAGAGTGAGGACTCCAAAGTAGGTCCTTCCACACTCCCGTCTAGTGAGTTCACTCTTACCTAGTGAGTTTCTTCTAACACAGAAACCAAGCATTCATCCATCCTGCCAAGGTGCTGGCCTCTCCTCTCCGCTGCTTTCTCCACCATAGGGGATCATGGAGGAGAGGGAGAAGGCACCCACTAATTTTCGGCAGTGTCTTTCTTTCATCCAGGACAGATCTAGGAAGGACTGTTTGTCTAAAGTCCTCTTTCACCTGAAGTCACGGATATCCTCAAAAAACTGCAAAACCCCATTTCTCCTCTGCCCCCTTCACAACTCCCCAATGGCAGCAGGAGCTGAGCCGGTAAATGGCCCTTCTGGTGAGCTACTGTCAGCTTAAAATATCCCAGCTCACTGTCAAGCCTCCTCCCCAATGGCCCTGACTGTGCTGCTTGCCGCCTGTGTTGGCACCATCCAGGCCACGCCCCAGAGTTGTCCTGGTGCCAGCACTGTGCTTGGCAGACCCCAACTGCCTGGAACAACCCCACATCCTCTCCTGAGCATGCACACCCACCCCAGCTCTCAGGCACTGGCCATCTGCCAGGTTACCCAAGGTCAGAGGCAGAATCCAGGGAGAGGGGCAGTGATTACTTCTGCTAAGCTGTGGGGAGCCGGCTCCTGCTGGCTAGTGGCCCCCAGGAGAGCTCTCAGACCCAGCAGCTCCCCACAGAGACTATGTCTTTATTTAGCTTAGCCTGGCGAAGTGGGTGGAGCACCAGAGCTAAGTCTGAGATGGACTGTCACTTGAAGGGCCCAGGTCCGTCTCCAGGGGGCTGGAAGGCAACTCACAAGCGGTTATGGACAGAAAACCAGGACCAGAATGTCCTTCTCTGAGCAGACATGCCTTCCCTGGACCCAACCTAGAGCTTGGACGGCTAAGCACATTTACCTTCATGGCCCACCTTCCTCACCCTGACCTCTAATCCTGGAACTTCTTTTGTCATCATCCAAAATGATCTCTCCTTATCTCCACTGCCCCCATGCACTGTGCTTTCCTCCATTCTCTCTCTTGCCCCGGTAGGAAAGTCTGAAAGGATGATGCTGCTCCCAAAGGGACGGGCAATGTTTTACCCAAAAGAATGAATTGCTATTGGTAGAATTTCAATCATCATGAGCCCTCAGGAGCTCAGGGTTGAAGGAAACCTGCAGGACAACCAGAATAAAAAGCCAAAAATGCATAGCACTCAACAGCTTACAAACATTTTTTTTTCTGCAAATTCATCTCCCTTGGACCCCCCCCCCAAACAGCCTCTGAGGTGGGCATTTCTGAGATAAAAAAGCTTAAAGTCAAGATATCAAGTGACTTATTCATGATCACGTAGTGAGTTGCTCACCTAGGACTTGGACCCAGACCTAAACTGATTCCAAACTTCCTATTTGTGAGGTGGCTTCTGCTCAAATACTTCAGTAAAATAAAAATAAAATACTTTTTAATTGTAAAAACTAAGACAACTTCACAAAAACATTGCCCATAACTGGGTGCTCATTTCTCCAGGGGGTTTATTTCTCCTCCCATTGCGAGTCCTAAATAGCCTGGATAATTGAGACATTCTTCCTTATGCCAAGATGGAATCTGTCTCCCAAGACTCCCATGTCCTCAAGGATGGGACCTGTGGAGGAGTTCCCCCCCCCCACACCTCCAGACTGCACAAACCCATGGACAGCCTCCTGACATCAGCCTCCCTGACAGCAGGCCTCTTCTGGGAGCTGTCTGCTTTCAGCAGAGGAAGCAGAGGCTTCTCCCATCAAAGCCAGCAGGTGTAGTCCCCACCTCCTACTCCCTAGCCCAAGTCATCATGTGCTAGGCGTCATCATATCCACAAAGCAGGCTTCTGGTTGGGCCATTCTCAGAGGTCCAGGTACCTGCTGCCTCCCTACTCCAAAAATGGGTGAGGCCCTGCTCCCTGGAGGGGGAGGGATGACTGCACTAGGTGTAGAGGCTGATGTTAGGCAGCAGGCTTGAACAATGGGAACCTGAGTAAGGTAGAAGGGCCTAATAGTGCAAACAGGCTCATTAGGCGACCTATTTCGAAATAGCCATAGCCCCCCCCCCCCCCCACCGCTGACCAATGGGCTACTTACACCAGGCACAGGTGCCAAAAAAGGGAAATTCCATACATTCCCACACCTCCTCACTACCCTCCCCCCTTAGCTATAGCTCTCCCGCCACTGGCTCCTGGCAGACAGCCTATCCTTTGCTGTCCTGCCCACTGCTCCCTTGCAATGTATTCAATAAACTTCTATCTCCTTTGCTCTGCCCCAGGTGAATTCTCTCACCTTCCATGGCCTCCCCATAATTGGATGGTCCCAAATGAGGGGATCTGCACTGCTGAGAGCAGTGGGAGCTTCAGGATCCTGAGATCTTCCCAGGCCTGGGGTGGTCCCACTTCTCCATACTCTTGCAACCTGGCTCCTGGGGCAACACCCCAATTGGCAAGTGTGGCACTGTGGAAAGAGGCCAGCCTAGGGTTAGAGTTCCAACTTTAAGAGTCCAGTACTGGGGACTGGGGACTGGGGACTCCAGACTGGGTGGCTCAGTCAGTTAAGCATCCACATTCTTGGTTTGGTTTCAGGTCATGATCTCAGGGTCATGAGATCAAGCCCCTCATAGGATTCCACACTGGGTATAGACCCTGTTATGATTCTCTCTCCTTCTCCCTCCTCTCAACCCCACTTCCCTCCACCTACCCCACCCCCAGTTCCTGGGCACACATGCACACATTCTCTCTCTGTGTCTCTCAAAAAAATAACCCATTACTATTTGGAAGCAACACAGTTCACACAGCTGGCCCTTAGTAAGGATTTTCTAGCTGAGAGAAAGAACTAAAGGAAGGAAGGAAGGAAGGAAGGAAGGAAGGAAGGAAGGAAGGAAAGAAGGAAAGAAGGAAAGAAGGAAAGAAGGAAGGGCAGCCTTTGTACTACAGATCTTCCTTGTCTTACAATGGGGTTACAGCCAATAAACCTGCCCTAAGTTGAACATATCATAAGGAGAAAATGCATTTAATGCACCTAACCTGCCAAACATCACAGCTCAGTCCAGCCTAGCTTAAACGTGCTCAGAACATTTACAGTAGCCTACAGGTGGGCAAAACCATGTAACACAAAGCCTATTTTATAATATAGTGTGGACTAGCTCGCGTAATTGAATATTGTGCTGTGGATGGAAACAGAATGGCTGTCGATGTATCAGTTGTTGACACTCATGATCACGTGGCTGACTGGGACCTGCGCTCGCCACCACTGTCCAGCATCATGGGAGAAGCTTGTACTGTATGTCACTAGCCTAGGCAAGGCTCCAAATTCAAAATTCAAATTACAGTTTGCACTGAATGCATATTATTTTCACATCATTATAAAGTTGAGTGTTTGTAAGTTGAACCATCATCAAGTTGAGAAGTCTCTGTTAGAATCTCTGTCCTCTCTTCATCTCCACCCAAAATCACCAGTCCATCTTCCACCCTATTCACCTCATGCACTGAGCCAGCCGGATGTACTTGGGTTTCAGCCCCAGCTCTGCCCCCACTCCATGTGCAACCTTAGGTCCACTGGGATGATAATCCCTTACGCCACCAGCCATACAGAGGAGAAAGATCCAATAAGATGCTGCATGTAGCAATGTTCTGTGGGTGCATGAAGAACACCCTATGTTTTGGGGCAGCCCTTCCCCATCTGCTTCAGAAGTGAGCAGCCCACACCTGGTACACTGCTTGGGACAGCCCTTGCTACTCCAGTGACTTGGAACTCCGTGGTAAAGAGGGATATCCCCTTTTCACAGATGTGAAAACCAAGGCCTCCAAAGCTAAGCGCTTACCATACTCTACCGACAATGCCTGTTTTCTTGTCTAAACCCTCACCCCACCCAAAGCTCTATGCAGACTGGACCTACATCTTCTTCATCTCCATATGGTCAGAGACTGGCACATAATCAGTATTCAGGTAAGTGCTTGTTGAATTAATGAATTGAATGAATGAATGAATGAATGAATGATGCCCCTTCCCTGATCTAAGCTCAGCAGGAGGCTCAGGCCCAGGATCACTGACCTGAATAAAAACCCTTCTTTTACTGGCCTATTGTTGGACTCACTGGGGTCTAACTGATCCATATAGAATGCTTCTCCTCCCCCATTCTGTTCTCCATAGGAAAAATTGATAAATCTGACCAAAGGATTTTTTTTTTTTTGCCATTTAACTTCTTTTAATTCAGACTAGATTGGCTTATACTCTTCGCTTTAAAGTCTAATTCTATAAAGACTTAGTACGTTAACAGTTCATTAGAATCCCGATCGACACAATGAACTGCCTTGCTCTTACTTGTTAGCATGTAATCCCCCACCCCCTGCACTTCAGCCCAGCGACCCTAATAATTCCTACTCTGAAGAAATGAAGCAGCTACAACCTCGGTTCTCCCCAAACCTACCCGCCCCCACAATGGGTGATGGAGACCTAGCCAACAGAGAATGGGCAACAGTGTCAGAAACACAGGTCTCTCCCAAGGGTTTCTAAGCAGAGTGTACTTAGAAGAGTAGAGCTGGTCTATGCCCCCTCCTGGGCAGTCAGGGTCCACCCGTCAGTGTGCACCCTGTCGGGGAGGAGGGCCTCCAGATTCCAACCTTGCCTGCCACCCAAATGACCTGCTCTCCCATTTCCTTTCAGCCAGCTGCCACTTTAGAAGACAATCTGATAAACACATCCTAACCCAAGCGATAATCCATGTATTTTAAGTTTGTCAGTGCGTTGCATTTTCCAGAACTAGCAAAACTGATAACAGTCTTTTTTTGCAGTCAATCCTGATCAATCAATCATTGAGTTCTTCAATACCTTCTCGGTACTCCTCTCTGACACATATGCATTTTAAAGAAATATGAAGAGAGAGACAAGGCCTTAATGTAAGGTAATGGTTCTCTAATGGTGGAAATCAGGCACTAGGAGAGAGAGATTCAAATGAGATCCGAGAAGGCAAATCTGCTGCATTCATGCACCACTCCCCTCTCCTAACCATGGCAGATTCTGTTAATTGATCGCAGCTAAGACTTCTCAGTGCAGCGCTCCAGGCAGCCATAACCAGACATTTGCAGTGGGCACACAAGTTCATCTAATCCATTTGCAAGTGCTGCTTGATGAATTCTGAATGCCCTCTGGTCCTAAGATCTGGGGTTCTCAGAGGTGTCTGGGAAGCTGCTCCCTTCACCCTTCAAACCACACCCTAGCTGACCCCACAGTTTCCAGCCAGGCCAGGGGTGTCCACTGGGGGAGTCAAAGGGCTTTTCAAAAGAGAAAGCCCTTTCCACTCCCTAAAGGACAGGGAACGGGTCTGTTGGAAGAGACCTACTGTGCCAAGAAAAACAACCAGCCCCTGGTGGAATCTGATGACTAATTAAAACCAATCCCTGCCACAGAAGAGCTTCCACCTGCCGTCAGCCCTGAGGGAGCAGGCATTTCTTCCCGAGGTGCTGCTCGCAGCCCCTGCAGGACCACCATACCCGGATGCTCCATCCATCTGCTCCTTGGATGGGATTCAGGCCACCAGAGGATGAGAAAGAGCCTCCCCTCTGCCACTCTACCCCACTGAGGAGCTAGGAATAGGGGAGGCCCCATGGCTGATACTGTTTGCTAATGAGTGTTCTGGGAGCACTTAAATGGACTACACAGGTGCAACAATGAACCAGCCACACATAATATCACCTGCTTGGCAGCCAACCCAGCCCTGACATTTCCTCAGGGGCAGAAGACAGACACAACGTGAGCCCCAGGGGATGCACACAGCTGGAGGGCAGGCAGCAATGGGGCCTGCGTGCATTCCCTATCCTGCACACCCCCATTACAGATCTGTACCTTCAGAATTCCAGTTGCAGCTCCTTTCTCACCTCCCTTCACCTGCTGGTTCCTGTCCACTTCTTCAAGGGGACACTGGATTGAGCATCTACCTCACTCCAGGCATGCCCTGCTGCCGAAGGTACCACAGACAAGGCCTCTTCCCCCAAGGGGCTCCCGTCCCAGTCCTCTCAACGTCTCTCCAGCTTCTGACCCTGCCACTGGGACCCCACGCTGGCCTTTAAATTAGAAAATGCAGCATAACAAGAATGCCTCACAAAGCACCCTGGCAATATCTTATTCAGTTCTCAAAACCGCCTGTTCAGTCAACGGGTTGTGATGGTCACTGTGAAGATGGGGCCCACCACTGGCTCACACACTGACTAGCTGCGTGACCTTGGGCCAGTCCCCTCACCTAGCTGCATCTCCAGAAAACAGTGACAATGGGCCTATACTGCCCTCACACAGCTGTGGCCCACTCAGCCATCACCTAAGCACCTGCCATAGTAGACACTGAGGCACAAAATCAACAAATGCTTTCTGTCTTGAATAAGACAGTATCAAGGAGCTTCCCCCCTGATTGTGGAGAGGCAGATGTAAGAACAAAGAAGTGTAACATCATTTGGAAGCTGAATAGTGGTAGAATTAGAGCATAGAAGAGAGAGAGATTGATTAAAAACCGGATGTGTGTAGCAGTGGGGTTGTCAGGAAGTCATTACATAAAGAATTAACGCTTTCTGAGCTCTTGCCGGGGGCCAATTCCCATATAAATAATTGCTCCTAGGACTGAAATGATGGCGTGAGCCTGGTCTACAATGAACTGTGGAAAGCAGTCCAGTGCGAGGTACTAGTTTTACTGTTAAGATAAAATGTCAGCCCTCAGCCAACCAAAATGGGTTAAGCTAGGCTACATACGTTACAGCAGAAAACATGAGGGTCTCTGAGGGTTGCACCACGAAGGTTTCTTTCTTCTTCACAAAAGTGCTCAGCTCCAGTTTGCAGGGACTCCGCTCCACACAGTCACTCAGGGATCCAGACTGATTGACACGCTATCGTTTCACGGCCGGAACAAAACGGCCTCCTCTGTCTGTCCCTGAGGCAGGAGCAGAGAGAGCTGGAGTGTAGACAGCTGGCCAGAGTGATTCGGGTCACTTTCACCCACAGCCCATGGGTCAAAACAAATATGCAGTCCCATCTGACAGCACGGGGACCGGCAGATGTGGAGAAAGGTGGAGTGTGTGCTGCGCATCGATGTCTTTGTCGTGGGGGCCAAAGAAAAGCTCTGCCTCCTGCAAAACCCTTTAAAGTATCTCAGAGAACAGACTTTTGTCAACTATCAACTCTTCTGCTCTTACAAGACAAAAAACATCTGTGGATCAGATGTCTCCCGGGGATGAGGCAGGAGTCTGAAGGGAGGTCCCACCTGCCGGGTGAGGACAAAACAGGGCAGGCTCCTCATCCCCTGAGCAGACGTGCCCACACGGGGGAAACAGCCCCAGCCAGTCCCACTAGAGGCAGGTCTTCTGCGCCTCTTCCTCTGGTCCCACACTCCCCTTGGCAGCTCTGCTACAGCTTCATATTTGTTTATTTTTCCTGCCGGGGTTTTTGCAGTATTTCTCCTAAGTGGGACAGCTACATCAATAAGTTCCATTGCATCAGGAGTGTGATTGAAGAGCAGAGGGCCGGCTGGCTTGCTGGCTGGGGCTTCTGGTCTGATGCACAAGGCACCGTCTCTCACACACACACATACCCTCCCCCACTGCAGTCTGGCCCCTTCTGCCCTCTTCGCCCCTTTACCCTGCCTCCAGCCGCCAATTCCATTCTGGTCCAGGACCCCTGCTCCAGCCTGCCCAGTCCGCACATCCATCTCTCAAAGCCCCCACCACAGGTCTTAGCCTCCTCCAGCCCAGAGCTTTCACTCAAGACATTTCTTCCACCTAGAATATCCTTTCACCATCTCCGCCTGTCAAAATCCTCCCCAGATACACACAAAAATGTCAACAGCAGTTATCTCTGGCTGATGAGATTACAGATTATCTTTATCTTCTTCTTTCCAATTTTCTCTATTTGGAGATTTGGGAGAATGAGTGCATGTTATTTTTATAATCAGAAAAACACAATGAAGTCATGCTTCAAGTCCCTGCCCTCCTGCAAGGCTCCCCCTCACCTGGGCCTACACTTCTTTTTCTCCCCTGAAATTCTGTGGCTCTTGGCCCGATCACAAATTGCTTTGCACTCTGGTGAGTTTGCTGTGTATGAATGTCTGGTAACCACAAATTGTAAGCTCCATGAGAGCAGGGACCCATTATTCACATCTGCCCTACCCTGCATCGTCCCTGCATATATTAGGGCTCCAGGCAACACTAAGTTGTGCGTGACCCTTACCAGTTACGGGGGTTATAGGGATGGTCCTGGCATACCTTACATTGGCTTGGGGAAGTGGAATCACAAGAAGTTAGAATGAAGGGGCCTTGGAGTTTATATTACTTGAATGCCCTGTGTTTATACAGACTGTTTCTGACATTTTCATTTGCCCGCTAATAGGGTTTTATTACTCCCAAACTAAAGCCTAGAGAGGCAACGCAATTTGGCCCAAACGTCCAGAACCCACAGCTCCTGTTGCCCAGCCCATGCCTTAACCACTAAACCACAGCTGCCATTTATTAATAGCCATTTCCCCGCCCAGTCAGCAGCTGGACATGGCTTGCCAGGTTAATAATTTGTTCATTAGGCGCCTAATGAATTACTTGTTAATTGCTAACTTGATGAACAGCCAGCAGTCCCCATCTGCCTGGAGAAATGGCAGCGAAGGACCGCACGGGGGCCAGCCCAGCCCCAGCCACCGGAGAGAGCAGGAGCCTTCGGCCCGAGGGCAGCAACAGGGGCTCCCAGGGGACAAATGGGAAGAGCCCACTGAGAAGCACCCAAGGGTGGGATGCCGTCCAAGGAAGTAGTGCTGACAGGACACCCCTGCTGGACCTGGAAGTCCCCTGCAAATAGCCAGAGCAGCCTAGATGTTCATCCCCTGAGCCTTTCTAGCCCCCGCCCCACAAAACCTCCCCTAATGATCTCCTTTCAGTTTTATTTTCTCTGTGCTTCCACCACTGGAAGTTAGCACCACTCAATTTAAACCTCACATATACACATATAATTAGATGCCATTGTATTTTCTCCGAGCGCTGGTCTTAGATCTCCCCCATCGCAAGGCAGCCAGGATATCCCATCAGACGTCAAGCTTGCTGAGAGTGCCCACCACATCTTTCTTCTTCACACTTGTATCTCCCATCCACATCGTGCCCAGCTCACTGAGTAGTCATTAAAAGAGTGAATACTTTGTACTTTTCTTTGTAAATCTGCATTAGTCTGCTCAGGCTGTCTGAACTAAATGCCACAGACTACGAGGCTTAAATTCTCCCACGGCTCTGGAGGCTGGAAGTCCAAGATCAAGGTGCCAGCAGGGTTGGCTTGTGCCCAGGCCTCCCTCCTTGGCTGGCAGGTGGCCGCCTTCTTTCTATGTCCTCATACAGTCTCCCCTCTGCGTGTGAGCATCTATGTTACCTCTGCGTGTGACCCAACGTCCACCTCTCATTAGGACACCCTCATAAAATAGGATTAGGGCCCACCCTAACAGCCCCATTTTAACTTAATTACCTCTTTAAAGACTTTATTTCCAAATACAGTCACATTCTGAGGCCCTCAGTATCAGGACTTCACGTAGGAATTGGGGGGAGAGGGGGCGGTGAAACAATTCAGCCCATAACAACTCTCCCCTCATAATGCCTACCTCAGTGCCAGGCACATATTAAATATTCAAAACATGCTCCAAAGTTGATAGGCATTCTGTTTCCTCTGGGAAAGGGCTCATCTCTGCGGCCTGAGCTCCCAGTCCTGCATTGGTCCCTGAAAGACTCTACTGCAGAATGTTTCAAGCAAACCCCCTTGGTCATGTCAGCTCCAAAATCCTAACAGCTCCGTTATTTTCAAAATCACTTCAGAGCAGCCCTGAACAGAGATGATGATTTTCTACATTTGCATAGCAATTTTGTTTTATCAGAGCACGTTCCTATTTCATCTTTCCAGCATGGCTCCGAGGGAGGAAGAGGAGGGTTATGGTGTCCATCATAGGGACAAAGAATTGAATTAATAACTTTTCCCAATCAAGCTAAGCCCAGTGTGACTTTCCCTCCCAGGGTCCTTCTGTCCCAGCCCCGGTAGGACCGGAGTTGGTCATTTTCTTCTCTGAGTCTGCACACCCAGGCCAGGGCCAGGGCGCAGAGGGGATGCTCAGGGGAGACGTGGCATTGATGATAACGGGGCCGCCAGGAAAGCCTCCGCACAGAGCACCAAGAGGCCGAAGAGTCAGAACTGAGCGCACCCCCGAGCACCCCCAGGCAAACCCAGCCTGAGGGATCGGCAGATGGCTGGCTTCCGTGTCTGAGGACCCCAGCCCCCCACCCCCACAGCCCAGCTTTTCAGTTAAGGCCCTAAAGGCCAAGGTTAAATTGAAAATGAGTCTGGGAAATAATATATCTATTATCACTTTCGCACTGCTCCCAGGAACGATAAGGAAAACGTGTTTACAGTACAATCGCAAAATGATTTCACATATTATTTATTTTTATCCTTTATATCGCAGGTATTTTTAGAAGCTGCCTCAAATCCACTGTGGAATGAAACAGGGTGTGAATTTTTAAAATATACTACTCCATCTCATCCTCAGAACAATGCTTCAAAGTGGATTTAGAAGGATGTTACTATACCCATTTGACAGATAAGTAAAGCAAGACAAAGAGAGGTCGAGTATTTGCCCGGAGTGTGAGTGAAGGCCACTTCCTTGGAGTCCCCGGTTTGGTGTGTGAGGAACCCCGAAGAGGAACCAGACCTGGAGAGCTCCCTTCTAGGGTAAGGGCAGGACGAAAGAGAAAGGTCAGCATGAGCAGTTGCCAGACTCTAGCTGCAGATATATCTTCTTTGACACATTTTTTTTTTAAGATTATATTTATCTATTCATGAGAGACACACAGAGAGAGGCAGAGACACAGGCAGAGGGAGAAGCAGGCTCCCTGCAGGGAGCCCGATGTGATACTCGATCCCAGGATCCAGGGATCATGACCTGAGCCAAATGCAGAGGCTCAACCACTGAGCCACCCAAGTGTCCGGCAGATACAATTTTTAAACAATCTGTGTCTGAATGATTTCAGCTGAGGTGCAGATTCCATAGTCCCCCACAGACCACCCCCACACACACACCCCATGCCCTCATGCATCAATCCCTGCTGTCTGAGTCTATATTGTCATCAGGTCGCTTAATGCCTTTTGAACTTGCAACCCTGTTTGGTCTGTGAACAGCATCCTTGCAATGGGCTCCCTGGGGCAGCCTCCGGATGTCAGAGATGGGAGAGAACTTCAGGTATGACACAGGGTTTGGGAAGGGGAGTGGGGGAACAGCAAATGCAAACTGCATGCCCCTCCAAGCCCAGCAACATAATTTTGCCAAGGCCAGGCAGGCCCTGGCCCAGGTGATAGGGTCTGGTGCCTTAAGGCCCAGATGCTGATCCTGGGCACAAATGGACCCCACATTTTTTATCTTCATGATCATCCTCTAATATGCGATATGCAATAGACACAGAATTAACAAGCCATGGTCTCTAACCAGCTCAGCTCAGAAAGGAGAATTTGTGAGCCCCACAGGCTCCCTCGAAAGCCAAATACAAAAGGCACATAGCAGATGACACCACTCCCTTCGCTGATGAGAACAGGCCCCCAAACCCAAAGAGGCCCCTGTTGCTACCCATAACTCTGGACTCAGGGAGTGGACCTGAGCCACCACATGTGGTCTTCTCCTACTTCTCACCATGCATGTCTGTCTCTAGCTGGGTATAGTCAGCCTCCCACTCTCCCCAAGTCCCCTAATTGGTCTAGAGCCTTATTGTTGCTCCTTCATCCCATACTGATGTCCGTAGTCTCTTCAAGTCCCTCCCCTCCCCGGACAGAGTCCTTCCTGGGCATGTGCTGCCAGCATAGATCAAAATCTACAACCACTTGATGCCAGCTCCTTGGTACACTGAGGCCCCAGGGGAATGGGCTCTAAGGGAGCAGAAATGTGGCACATTCCTGTGGGACTGGGGGAATGGGAGGCATCAAAGGATCCGTCCCTTAGAGACCCAATCTCAACAGGACTGGGGCAGGGCCAAGTACCCAGAAGAATGCCATCACCACAGTGGGCTATGGGCCTGCCACGGAGCGGATGGCAATGGAGGAAGTGTCAGCTGCAGAGGCCTGATTCTCAGGGATCCTGGCAAAAAGAGGAGGTGGTGTGAGACCAAGGCCCGATTCTCAGAATGGAGCCTTGGGGACAGAGTGAGAGAGGCACTGAAGCACACTTATGCATCCCATGCCTTGGGTATCATCAGTCTTGGGGACTGGGAGGAGCCCCAGCAAGTAAGCAATCCCCAGGGGAAAAGAGGGAACTGAAAAGCCACCTGCTACCCGCCCACCCCCATCCGCAGATATCAGGGGAGAGAGCTGCCTCTTGGTAGCCTTGCAGAAATACTTGGCACTTCTGTCCTCTCTGGGAAATCCATTTTCAAATCCCACTGCCTTTGGGAACAGGACTGTGACTGCCATCTCCTGGGCCCCAAGAGACAGGTGGAGCAGCATGCAGACAGCAGGACAGCCCCAAACCCTCAGCAAAGCCAGGACAGAGGACACACTTGCAGCCACCTCCTTGGAAGTCGCTAGGGCCCCCATGGATCATCCTTCTGGCAGTGTCCTCCAGGACCATGCACTCTCTGTCTCTTGTCTCCCCCAGAGCAAACACCAGAGCTGGCCTCCCCCAAAGGTGGTCTCATTGAGGCAGCCGCATAGCTATCCTCAGCCTGCACTGCAGGAGGTCTGGGCTGAGCTTGGGGGCAGGTCTCCCCAGGGCTCCAACCCCCCTCTAAGTTCTCAAGCCAGGAGACCTTTACTTTCTGCTTTTCCAGCTCTTAAAGAACTTGGGGGGCAGCCCAGGTGGCTCAGGGGTTTAGCGCCACCTTCAGCCCAGGGTGTGATCCTGGAGACCCTGGATGGAGTCCCACATCAGACTTCCTGCGTGGAGCCTGCTTCTCCCTCTGCCTGTGTCTCTGCCTCTCTCTCTGTGTCTCTCATGAATAAATAAATAAAATCTTTAAAAAAAAAAAAAAAAAACTTGAGGCAGGTTTTACCACACTGGATCATACCAACAGTTGATTGTCCCTCCCAGGATAAAATCCCAAAGCATCTCTCCCTGGCAACCACTAACTAAACTCAGTGTCAAGGGCCCAGGAATGTGGAGCGTCCCCAGTCCTCCACCCACCTGGAGCACCAGTGGGTTTGGGGAGTAGCCCTCATCTCCATCTTGCATAAGCTTTATATTCCCAACATCCTGGGCCTTGCCAAGGGCTCTTCAAACACCAGTGACCCTAAAGACCTCCTGCACACAAGTCTCCCCTCCCTCCCCACAGGCTGTCCTAACAGCTAGTTTCTGCAGGACTGAATGGAGATCTCCTTAACCCCCATCTGAGGGTACTCATCGCAGAGTGACGAGTGCCCTAACTCAGTAGCTTAGTTTTTCTGGTTTTATTCTCTTTAACCTTTTAAAAAAGAAATAATTCGAGATCACAGGAAGTTGTAAAAAAAAAACAATTGTACAGTTCCACCTCCTAGACCCTTCCTGCAGTTTCCCTGAATGGTTAGAATTTACCTAACTATGCTTCAATAGCTAACCAGGAAACTGACTCGTTTACAATGGCACATGTGTGTGTATAGCCCCGTGTCATTTTTACTCACAGGTGTAGATTCACATAGCCAGCCCTGCGATCAAGGTACAGAACTGTTCCATCACCACAAAGGTCACCTCCTCCTCCTCGTCCTTCCCCTCAGATACCATGGGCCCCTCTATCCCCTCCCTAACGTCAGGCTGTCACTCATCTGTTTTCCATCTCTAGAAGTGTGTCATTTCCAGTCTTGGCTCCCCACGGAGCTAGTGGGCATGGAAAGCCCCTGCAGACACTGGGCAAACCCCAGCTGAGAAGAGGACTGACCAGGGCGGCAGGCTGGGGACAGAAGTGACTCAAGGCACCAGGACCCCACCTCCCTTGTGGATTCAGACAACCCACATACCTGGAGTGTGTGTGCTACAAATCAGCCTTCCCTTACCCACATCAGCCCGCTTGTCCCTTGTCCCCTTGTGCTTCCCAGCCTCCTGCTGCCCGGGAACAGCATCCCTACCTGCGTGGTCCACTCCCCCCCCCCCCCCCCCCCCCCCGCGTGAGTCCTTAAGCTGCTGCTCTCTGCTGCCCCCATCAGGCAGCTTGCTGCTCAACGTGTCTCAGGCACAGGATTTTAATTCGAAATCATGCTTCCCCGTACTGTACCTACATAATTCATTTTTACTACCTAAATATAGGGCTTAATATTTGTCCCTATTAAATTTCCTCTTGTTTGTTTCAGGCATCATTTCAGCTTATCAGGATGTTTTCAAGCCCTTGGCTCTTTCTCTGGACCTCAATTATCCCTCCTAACTGTCATCTAAAAATTTAATAATACTGCTCTCTGTGTCTTCACCCGCATCATCAATGAAATCATTGAATTGACGAGGGTTTAGGACCAAGTTCTATGGCGCAATACTAGGAGTCTCCCTTGTAGACTGAGATTTGAGATTTAAGCAATCCCCTTTAGGGACAGCTGTCCAGCAGCTATGGGTTCAGCCAAGTACACTATCAGCTGAAGTTCATTTTTTGTCATTTCTTCCCAAGGCTGCCACGAGTGATTTTTCACTGTGTTCAAAGATTGACCAGGCAAGTAGCTAGGTCTCATCAGCCTCTAAGTATAAAATGTGGTCACATTTCCTTTCAAGCACAAGTTACTATGGCTTTAAGTCCTCAATCACTTAACCAAGGATCTGATTCCCAAAGATTTCCAAGAAGTCCCAGGGTTATGTACACCTGTCTAAAACTCAGCCCTAAAATAAAATAAAATAAAATAAAATAAAATAAAATAAAACTCAGCCCTCCTCAAGGCTACCTGGCTGCTGCTACCTTCAAAGAAAGCAGAAACTCAGAAGCTAGGTCCTCTCACTGGCCTTGCCAGAGATGTCTGTCTGACTTGGAGATGGCTCTCCAAGGTGAGAGAGAGGACACCAAATCTACTCAGGACCCAAGCTTTCGCACTGTTAATGGGAAGTTGAAAGCTTTTCCCAGATCCAGACTTCTAAATTTGCCCTGGGCCACAATGGCATCCAGAGCCACCTCCCCATGCACCCCACATACATCCCCCTGCCTCCTGCTAACAGTCTTAGAGGCCTGGGCCACAGCCTGGGACTCCCCCTTATCTACAGGTGAAGTCCTCCCAGGGAGCCTGCCTGTGTGCCTTAGATGCAGCCATCCCATGTGGCAATGTGGGGCATGGGGTGCCTTCTTTAGTCTCTGTGGGGACCACCCCACTCCTGTGTATATTTAAGATAAAAATAGGGACTTAAGAGAGGGATAGCCCACAAAGCCACCCACCCCGCAGTACCTAATTCACATGGGCACATGGATAATATTGGGAGAAGGTAACTCTCACCTACTGCCCTCTACACCCTCACCCCCCACCCCCCACAGCAGAGGGGCCCTGCCACTGATTATCAATCCAACAGCTGTCAAAAAGAGAGAGAAAGGAGGTGGGTTGATCTGCTTTGTTCTAAGTGAACTCATGCTGTCTTCTAGCAATCACCTTTCTTTTCCAAGAACTCACAAATCATTGGTTTCAGTCATCTGTTTTGGAATTTTGCCAAGAATCAACATCGAAATTACTGAATAATCCTTTCCAGAATCAAGAAAGGTTCCAGGCCATCTGGGCCTGACGAATGAGTAAGATCCTCAAGTGGAAGCCAGGCTTCTCCAAGCCCTGCGGCTGCTCCTTGCCCCTCACTCTCCATCATGGTCACACACACACACACACACACACACACAAGGCATCCCCTTGCCCCCCACCCCCGCCTCCAGGACTACACAGAGAGGAACCTCACCACCCCTTGTAACATGGACCTGCCATCCAGTACAAAGACACCCAAAATCAAGGTCCCTGACTCTTCCCCACCTTTTCTTCTTTTTGCCTCATTCAGAATCGCCTGCCCCTCCCCAGGAGGTAACAGACGTCTTCATGTCTCTATAATTGTGACTGGCTGAGTAGCCATGTGATCGCAGGGACAGGGGAGCCAGGCACGTGGAAGGTGCTCGGCAGGCTCTGACCCATGCCGCAAACACACCTCCATCTGTCAGCGGCGGCCCTCCCTGCGTGGGGAGTTGATGGAGCGTTGACTGCCAGTTCGCTAACGTCCTTGTCTGCGGACGCTGCAAAGACACGGTTTTCCGTGGAGGAATTCTAAGGCTTAGACTCAAGTCTTCTCAGAATTATAGTAATTAAAGTTGAGAAGAGCAGCACGCCAGAGCCCCTCCTTAACCTGTCATTTCTGGGCTAACGACAGGACTCCAACTCCAAGGTCATGCTGTCCTCCTCTCAGATGCCCTGCCTCTTTCTGTCCTGCCCATGCTCTCTTCTCCAAGCCAGGCCTCACACAGGGAAGAGCCCCAGCTTCCCTAGTCACAGATGAGAGGCCAGGCAGGTCCCCTGGGAAAACAGGCACCTTCAAAATGCAGTTCATGGAACCCGATTGCATCTTACTGGGTTCATTCATCTGGGCCTTGGGGGGGGGGGGCTGGGACAGAGACAACATGAGAACTGGAAGAGATGCAAACCAAAACAAATTCCTACTTACAGAGAACAAACTGATGGTTACTAGAGGGGAAGAGGCGGAATGGGTGAACAGGGGATGGGCATGAAGGAGGGCACTTGCTGTGATGAGCCCTGGGTGTTGGATGGAAGGGATGAATCACTACACCTGAAACTAAAATTAAGTCCATGTTAACTAACTGGAATTTAAATAAAAACTTTCTTTGCGGGGGGCGGGGGTGGTGGTGGTGGTAAAAGAACAGCAGTATAAGCAGGCACATACCCTGGCCCTAACCTTAGCCTGCCTCTCACCTCACTAACCCATAACCCCAACTAGTACCAGAACCAGAACGCTAAGCCTCACACCCTGGAGAGGATTCTTAACTGCAGGTTACCAGGAACATAGCCTTGCCCTAACTGTCACCCTCACCCTGACCCTCATCGTAAACCCCACCCCTACCCTCACCCTCACCATAGATCTGCCAAAGTGAATTCCTGAACACAAGATAAGTAAAACTAAGCAGCCTTAGTTATTCTTAGGAAGATACCAAACCTTTAAGAATTGGTAATATTTTTGAAAATGGGTATGGAGGAAGAGATAAAAACAGGAGATGCAATTAAATATCTATTTAAACAGCATTTAGAGGCCCAAATCCTCTCCTTGTGTCAGCTCAGTAGATAGCTGCTAAGTCTATTCTAACCCCAACAGAAGCTTAGGGTTTCCTTCTCTGGAGACGTCTCTGAACTGCATGGTACCAGGCACATACCATGACCCTAACACTAACACTAACGCTAAACTGTAACCCATAACCTGTAATGTCTAATCCCAAACCCTTACCCTAATGCTAACCCTAAACCTAACACTCTGAAAAGGACTCTGAACTGCAGAATAGCAGGCACATACCCTCACCCTTCCCCTCACCCTGGCCCCAACCCCGAACTCTAACCCTAGATCTGAGGGGGGAAAAGGAAGATATGATATATAGATACAGATATTGATATATAGATATGGATATAGATATAGATAGATAAATATGGAATATTACTCAGCCATAAAAAGATACAAAATCTCACTAATGGCAATGGCATACATGGAACCAGAGAGTATTTTCCTAAGTGAAATAAATCAGAGAAAGACAAATACCATATGATTTCACTCATTTGTGGAAATTAAGAAACAAAACAAAAGAACAAAAAAGAGAGGGTGGGCAAACCAAGAAACAGACTCTTAACTCTAGAGGAAAAACTGATGGTTACAGAGGGGAGGCCGGGAGGGGAGTCAAAACAGGTGATGAGGATGAAGGAGAGCACCTGCTGTGATGAGCACCAGGTGTGGTATGGAAGTGCTGATCACTGTATTGTACACCTGAAACGAATATTACACTGTGCGTTCACTGGAATTTAAATAAAAACTTATAAAGAAAAGGAAAAAAAAAAAAACTAGAAGAGACCTCAAATACTGCCCAGACCTGCTAATTACACAAATGAGGAAACTGAGGCTCCAAAGAGAGAACTATCTTGTTCAAGTTCAGTTGAACAGTCATAGAACCAAGATGAAAACTTGGTTCTCCCAATTCTGGTTTATTCCACTACCTCAGAACTGTTTATTGAAACCAGGCATTGCGCTAGGTGCTTTACATAATTATTTCTAATTTTCTCAGCTACTTTTTTGAGGTATCATTATCCTAATTTGGGGGTTGAGTAAATGGACTGATTTGCCCAACAGCATATAGATACAAAGTGGTAGGTGAGGAATTCAAGCTCATTAAACCATCCTATCTCATAAAGATCTATCAGGGATGGACAGAAGCAAAGTCTAAGTGGATTTGTAAACACATTAGAGTGTCCCAATGAGAGAAGTCCTAAAACTACCTCCTGGAATGTCCTAGCCTTGGGTCTCCACTGATAACATTCAACTCAACGTGTTCTTCACAGTAAGAGCAGTAAGGACCACATGTGGCCAAATGTCAACAGGCAGGGTGTCAAGAAGGAAAGATGCCCCTGAGTACAAAAGACAAAGAAAGGTTTCGTGGAGGAGGTGTGCCTGGAGCCTGACCTCCAAGGGGATTGTGGGAGAGGAGGGGGACAAGAGATGTGGAAAAGCAGATGAACACAGGGAAGACCCTGGAATTTATGGAATCTCAGGGAAGACCTAGTAAGAACCATAAGCTTCCCTCGGGTATTGGTAGCTATACGTATGGGAGCGAGAAGGAACGCAGACTCCCTGTCTAGCTCCCAGATGGCTGCCCACCACTCCCCATTCTCCAGGCCCTGTCCCAGAATAATTGGAGGATCGCTCAGATCTCAGAGAAAGTGACAGGATTGTTCTGCTCCTAGAGCACTTGCTCCATATACCACACTCCTACCGAAGCTCTTGGGAAGTTAAGAGGCTTGGCAGAGAGAAACCAGTGGAGAGGGGGTGTGGAGTGGGAACAAAACGTGGCTGTGTTTGCAGGAAAGATGGCCCCATCCAGCTGGGGGACAGGGCAAATGAGTGGACCTTGCAGTTGTGCACTCAGGCATAGCATGACATAAGGCTTACGGGTGGAGGAGCCGCCACGTTCTCAGCTCTCCAGCTCTCCTCGTGAGGTGGGACAATTGCCATGTGATCATCATTTGAGTTATACCAGCTTTTTCATCGTTTTTCTTTGCAAAATGAAGATGATAATAGTATGCACTACACAAGTTGGTTGTGAGAATCAAATGAGATGCAAAGTACCTGGTAGGGTTGCTGGCACATAACCAACACACAATAAATGCTAGATTTTTATTATTGTTTTTATTTCTAATCTTGATGAAAAATGTATTATTTTCACACTGTTGTAAAACTAAGAGAACCATGAGTTAGGTCCCACAAATTTCATTGCTGAAATCATGTACTTTGGACAGTTCTATTACATTTGTGTTATTTAAACAAAAATTTTCCTTCTTAGGCAAGTCGGGAGGAAAGTGCTCCCTCTACCACCCCAAGGCAGTGCTTATGCTCATAAACCACTTTTTCATTTCAAGGTGATATCTAACTGCTCCTCATCACATGCTCATGGTATAATTCCGAGGTCAGCGGGGCAGATGCTGTTATACTTTCTTTATTAGATCCTGAAACTCATGGCGAAGGAAGTTTGTTGGCTGGACCTAAAGCCACATCCCCAGTGCCTCCCTCTGTCCTCAGCCCGGCAACATGGAACGCAGGTGTCTCAGCAGGCTGCCTCCCCGTCTGCCCCAGCATGCACAGGTGTTCCTATTTGCGACCTGCCCCTGACCTTCGTGGAGTCCTGATCTCTCCCAGGAGACAGGATCCTCACCTGGGAATGAGATGTTCAGAAGCCTGAGAGGGTTGGAACCATATAAATATATAATGAGATTGTTCTTTTGAAAGGAGCGTGATGCAGACATGTTTTTCCATCCCACAAGGGTTTCTGGTACCCAAAGCTGCCATTCCCAGCTCCATCACCATTGCCCACCCACATTCACAACTAACTCCTTTCATTGCACGTCCAACTTCCAGAAAAACAGTCAGGCTTACCTTGATGCCATTGCTCAGGGCGTGAGAGGGCACATCTGGTGCATGTTCTGATTGCTCAAAGCAATCAGCAATGTTCTTCCAGGAGTCAGAGATATTCCAGGTAGGAGCTATTTGGAATATCATCCCAGCCTGTTTTCCTATTTCCCATAACCCCCATATGGCCACTCCCCTACAGGGAAGCCAAACAAACATGAAGGCTTATCCTTCAAGGCCTTGCTCTGGGTTCTCTCCTAGCATGACATTCCTTACTTGACACAGCACCTGCGCCTCCTCCAGGACACTGGACAAGGGCCTTTCCCTATAGGAAGTACCGCTACACCCATCCCCAGGCCACAGTGTTAACCACCACTTTCTAGCTCCCTAAAGTCTCTATTGTATAGACTCATTGTCTTCAAACTGCAGACTCATTAGAGGGTCTTGGGAATCTATTCAGCGGGCCACAATGAATATTCTTTGACAAAATTGAATAGAATACAAAATATCAGAATATATTGCCAATGATATTGATCCTGGCACACCCACGCACATGCGCATATACGTGTTGCATACTAATGAAATGTAAACTCTATTTTCCATTGTGAGTTGCAATCAAAACTTTTTGGGAAACATTGGATATTAGTGCCTTCCAGCCTCAATAGCACCACAAACCTATAATCTGCCTAATTCCTCCACCAGTGCGAGGAGTGAAGTGGTGAAGGGGGGCGGGGAGCCAAGCTAGAGCCACTCCCACCTGGAAGAGAAGACACCTGTCCACCACCTGGCATAAGTAAGAGACCACAAGCTCCTAAGGACAGGGGCTCGGCCTCTCTGTTTGCCTCTCTCCCTAACACCCGGAACCAAATAGCAGGAGCTCAGACATAAGTGTTGATGACTGAATCAGGCAGGTCAGGCTAGATTACCCTGTAATAACAACAAAAAACAGAAACTCTGTATGGCTTAACATGGCTTGCTTCCCACTCATACAAAGTCCAGCCTGGGTCAGGTGCCCTCTGAGCAAGAGCTCAGAGATCTAGGCTGCTCGTGTCATGTCACACTGCCTCTGTGTCGGTGCACAGATTCCAGGTAACTATGGCAGGAAAGAGAGCTAGAATGCTGGACACAGTGACAGGTGTCACGCCCCCTCCCAGTCATTGGCCAGGCCCTGCAACTCCCTCCAACTGCAAGGAGGATGGGAAATACAGAGAAACACATAGATGTTTGATGAACAGTAAATGTCTCTAGCACAACGCTGCATGAGACATTTTGCCTTGTGACTTAACTATGCTTAACTCTGTGCACCTACCTTTCCTCCCCGGCTACCCGGGTATTCATTCCACAGAACTTCTGGGGGTCTGCTCTAAAGTCAATGCTATGCTGACCTCTGGAAATACCTAGATGCCTAAGACCATGTCCTAATTTGGATCACTCTGGAAGCACACCCTGGGCCAAGGACCAATGTGGCTAACCTGGGAGGTGCAGAGAACACCAGCAAGGTTGAGGGTGACTGTCCAGACGATGTGTTTTACTAAGCCCGCTACCTCAGAGCATGTTTCAAGATCAAGCTCACAGAAAAGCTCATACCTCAAAATTATCCCCACTTAAGGGTTGTGAGATTGGAGGCATCAACCCATTGCCGTAAGCCACTCCTGAAATCCTCATCCCCTTGCCATATTCTTGGCTTTCCAGGCTCTCTTGTATTGAGCAGTGGTCCCATAAACCAGTTCTGGCCCATGAGAAGTAAAAGCAGATCTGTCAGGGAAGGTTCTGAGGCAGCATGTGCTTTCCTGAGCACAAGAACAGATGGATTTGTTGCTATCCCTTTCTTTCCCCTTGCCCTGAATGCAAATGCAATGCCTAAAGCCACTACAGCCATCTTGCGACCACCAGGTGTTGAGCAAGACAACAAAACGCCAACAAGCTAAGGATGGCAGAGTGGAAAGGGAGAAGCGACCCAGAATTCTGACAGCGTTACTGAATAGCCAAATGTCTGGCACGAATGTCTGTCTTCTTGTCACATGAGAAATAGAAGGTCCTGGGGATTTAAGGCCTATTTCTGCCAGTATCCTATAAGAGCAGCTCAATGCCATCCTAACCAATCCAAGGAGATTCCAGCAGAGGAAGCTCTGCACTGGAAGCCATACCTGGGGCTGGGGAGAGGTTTGGTTGGGCCAGAGGATGGGTGTGTGGTATGGGTTGGCCAGGAAGAGGCTGCAGAGGAAGGTCAGGAAGGACATAAAGGGCCTGCTTTGCCATGCGAAAGAGTTTAACAGAGAGGTTTGCAGAGATTCAAACAAGGAAGTACTAACCCTGGGAAACGAACAAGGGGTGGTGGAAAGGGAGGTGGGCGGGGGGTGACTGGGTGACAGGCACTGAGGGGGGCACTTGATAGGACGAGCACTGGGTGTTATGCTATATGTTGGCAAATTGAACTCCAACTAAAAAAAAATGCATATGTGTAAAAAAAAGAAATAAAGGAAAATAAATAAATAAATAAATAAGGAAAAAAGGAGTATTAAAAAAAAAAAACAAGGAAGTAACAGAGTTGTGTTTGAAAACTCCACTGATCCTATAAAGGAAGACCTATCACCCTCTGAAAGACAGGTGATCTCTGAGGAGCGTCCAGTGCGATTTTAGCTTCTCTACAGCCTCTAATACACTCACCATTTCATCCTTGTGGAATTGAACTGAAATAAAGTTACCCTAATTATTTTTGTGTGACATACAGTGCTTCAAACAACAGCTAGCACTAACCAGAAAGCTTCAGTTGTGCTTCCGGCTCTGCCACTAACCCAGTATGACCTCAGCCGTGTCATTTCCCTCTCTGGGCTCAGCGACCTCATTTGCACAAGGCAAGTGGACAAATCACTCTCACTTTTTGCAGTGATTCCGGGGACCGTGGCTGACTGCATCCAGCAACCCAGAGAGGTGTCCCAGGCTCCCTCCTCTTTACTCCCACAAAAGGGGCAGGGGAAGTGGGTGGGATGGCTTTATCAAGGCCCTGGGCCACCAGGCACGGCAGAGAAAATGGGGCAGTAACTCTGCTACCCCAAGCCCGACTGGGCAAAGAATAATTGCAGGTCAAATACACAGATTTCCACAGGTCTCAAATCACCCAGGTCCCAACCTACATCTTTCTCTACATGTAATATATATATATACACACACACAAGTTTTTGGTTTTGTTTTATTTTGACTCTTCCAGTTATTATTTCAAAACCAAGGATGAGGAGAGAAGGGAAATCAAATGCTTTCTCATGTCACATTCAAATGAAGAATGATCAATTAACCCCCCAAATTGGGTTTGTAGTGGGGAGACCTGCAAAGATGAGGCACCGGACTCCATGTTCATACACCCATCAGCCCTGCAGTCTTAAATTATATTTGACATTTAATTAAAACTCCAAGGCAGTGAAGTCAGGAGCTGAACTGCTACATTTCTAGAAAAGGAGCTGCTCTTTAGGATGGATTCATTTATCTCCTGTCACCAAAGGCATCAACACTCACCCCCTATGACTACCCCCTGCACCCCGGCCCAGCTCCACTCACTACCACCAAGAGAAATACAACAGAGGCAGTGATTGGCCTAAGGGACCCTCCTCCCCCGCCCTCCCCTCACAGGCACATGCTCCCTCGGATTCCTCAACTGCCAGGAGACAGCTGGTCCATCCAGGTTCCGTGCCTCCTAGAGCCAATGCCCTTCCTGGCCACCACCCACTCCCCACCCCAGTTCCTGCTCATGTCCTGTCCCAGAGGCCACACTTTTACCTGTGCAAAGACACAAAGGTTTTCAGCACTGAGCTGTCTTCCTTCTCTCCTTCCAGCCATCCTTTCTCTCTGCCCCCCTCCCTCCTTCCTCCTTCCCCGGCTGTCTGCAGGACTCACTGAACAGATTCCACATTTTAGGGCAACACTACATGTGATGGGGACACAAAGACCTGTACGATTTAGCTCCCCGCCTTGTGATCTCTTGGTAGGAAACCACAAAACTCATGAAACGCTGACAACAGGCACTAGATGTGAAGAGACAATGTGTGTGTTAGCACCAACGAGGCCTCCAGAAGACAGGAGCTTTGGGGTGGGAGGAAGGAGAGATTTGGGCGTGTAGGAAGGGTTTCAGGGAAGAGCTGGGACTTGTGCTGGGCCCCACATACTGATAGGATCTAGAAAGACAGGAGGAAGAGAGGCATTCCAAGAGGGAGAATAGCATATGCAAAAGTCCAGAAGCAGGAAAGAGTGAGAACACTCTCTGCCTACAGAGGAGGCGCAGTTAGAGGGTGGAACTCACAGGGAGTTAGTCGACAAGAGGTAGTGAGTGCTGGCTGTGGAGTCTGTACTTCCTCTGGAATCCTGGCTCCCCACGGGCCCTGCAGGGATTCTGGGGTGTTGGTGACTGTGGAACACTACAGCAGACTCAGACCGTGCTGCTCTCTGACTTTCCTGGAGCCTGGCTGTGTAGCCTTGGGCGGATTGCCTTCTCCCAGAGCCAGATTTTCCTCCCTCTGTGCAATAGGGAGCGTTATCCTCCCCCAACCTACCTTTCAGGACCAGATCAGTGCCAAATGGGTACCACATACCAGGTCTGGGGAGAGAGGGAGTGTCCCTGGACTCTTCCCCCCACAGGTTTGAGATGTCAGAACACATGGTGCTTCCCTGATACAGATCACAGCCCCAGGATGGGATCGAGACACATTAGCAACAACTCCAATACACATCAATCTCATTCTGCTAAGCACAGTGCAATTCATAACCTCTAGACTCATCTGTTCACAGTTTTATCCGCAGAAGGTTTAGGAGGTAACAAAGGCAACAGCCCGCTCAGGCTTAAGTCTGATCCAGCAAGAAGAAATTACTGAGGGATAGCTTAGGGGAAAGTGAGCATGTCGTCTTAGAGCTCAGAACAGCCCAGAAAGAAAACAATGGTGCAGAGGGGCAGGTGTCACAGACTTTCCAGTCACTTAAAGAAAATGTGGCTACAATCCTATGACCAGAGGGGCACCTGGGTGGCTCAGTGGTTGAGCATCTGGCTTTGGCTCAGGGTCCCAGAATCAAGTCCTGCATCAGACTCCCCATAGGGAGCCTGCTTCTCCCTCTGCCTATATCTCTGCCTCTGTGTGTGTGTGTTTGTGTCTCTCTCATGAATAAATAAATAAAATATTTTTTTAAAATCCTATGACCAGAGACTCTAAAGGGGAGACAGTTGGAGAAAGATGGGCAGCAATTCCTGGAGACAAGATTCTCACTCTGTGATTGCAAAGTACTCCAGCAGGGAAGAGATAGGAGAGAAATCTGAAGAACGCAAAAACAATCTCAGCTGCACTAGCAGCTCCCTGGCTTCAGTGAGAAAGCAGACTTACCAAGCTCCTGTCTCCTCCGGCCTCAAGGAGAATGATCTCTGCCCTGAAAATCCAGTTTCAGTCACATCCCTCTCCGGCTCTAGAATGTTCGTGGCTTCCTCTCTCACTACGAATGGCCTGCCCAAAGTGGACCTGGCTCCCTCTCCCAGTCACAGCTCCACCCTCACCCCAGTCACATCTGATGCCCTAACCAGGGCTCGGCAGGCTGCAGCCCACAGACTAAGCACAGCCCACCATCTGTTTTTCTTATGGCCCATGGGCTAAGAATGGTTTTCATGTTTTTTTAAATGATGGGGGGGGGGGGGATTGAAAAAATAGTATTTCGTGACACATAAAAATAATACAAGGCTCAAAGTTCAATGTTCATAAAGTTTTATTGGCACACAGCCACCCTTGGTTGTGTACATTCCACCTGTATTGGCTTACTAGGGCGGCCATAACAAAGTACCACAGACCAGGGGTGCTTAATCCATGGACATCTATTCTCTCATGGTTCTGGAAGCTGCAAGTCCAAGATCGACATTCTGGCAGGGTTGTTTTTTCTCAAGGCCTCTCTCCTTGGCTAGTAGGCGGCCAACTTCTCGCTGTGTCTTCATGTGGTCTTCCCTCTGTGCACATCTCTGTCCAAATTTCCTCTTCTTATAAGAACACCAGTCCTACTGGATCAAGGTCCACCCTAGGGACCTCATCTTAACTTAAGCACCCCTTTAAAGACCCTGCCTCCAAATACACTCACATTGTGAGATATGGGGATTAGGACTTCAACATATGGACTTGGGGGAACACAACTCAGCCCGTAACACTGCCTGTGGCTGCTTTTGCACTACAACGACACACTTCAGTCTGTGCCGCAGAGACCAGATGGTCTACAAAGACTATTACAGATAGATTTTACTATCTGTAGACTAGCTACTTCCTGCCCTTTACAGAAAAAATCGGCAGACCCCTGCCCTGGACGATCTGTACTTGCTGCAGTTTCCTGAATGGTATGCCTCACTTTCATATTCTGAACCTTAGGCTAACATTCAGATGCTCTCTCTAATTCACTAATAAAGCCCTTCCTGTTTTTCAAGATACCAACACTGGCAAGGGCCCTGTGTGTGAGCACTCCCCGGGGGCATTTGCATTTAAGCCAAAGAAATGAGTCTCTCAAGCAGTCAGACACACTGAGCAGAAGTATGGTAGCCCATGTCACACTCCACATGTTCCCCAGGAGGGTAGGAGAGGGGTGGGGAGGGGTAGGGAGGGGCAGCCAGAAAAGCAGAAGAGCCGGTAACAGGGACTAGGAAGGAGCTTGGAGAGAGCACAGGGTGGTCTTGGAACCCCCTGGAGACAGGAGGCCCTGCAGCTCCCTGTGTCCCAGCGCCTAGAGTGAGATGCTGGCATATAAGGAAAGGGTGAGCTGCGGAAGTATGGCAGGAGCCCGGGTTCTCACAGGTCAACTGGGCATGAACCTGTAAAGGGCATTAGAAACATCAATGTGATAAAGAAGTAAAACTGTGTCAAATAACTCAGGTGTCTCCACACAGCTTCCCCAGTAACTGGAATCCCGGTCCTACTGGAATGGACAAGGCTTGGGTGGGAAACTCCCAACCCTTCTCTCTGGCACCAACTCCTACTCCACCACAAAAAAACAGGGGACAGTGGTGTCACAAAGCCAATCCGAAGGACACCAATATTGAAGCTGCCCAGAGACACACATGACTGGCCCAGGCCCCAACTCTGACTCTGAAGAGCTCGGTGTCCCTTGCTCAGCCTCAACATCCTCATTTGAAACACAAGGGGCTTAGCCAGCTGCTTCCAGGCCCTTCCAGCAGTGATGTCATAGGAGGGGATGGCTGTAAGGGTTTGGGTATGATATGGGCCTGACAGCAGCAGGGGAGGCCTGAGAAGAGCAAGAGAGGGCGTGCAGGTTGGATGCTGCCCAGAAACCCTCCCTGTGGCTTGTCTGCTCCGAAAGCTCGATGAAGGTCTGCGGTAAGGAAGGATAGTCATCTTGCAAATGGGGACCACTGGCAGAAACAGGGTGTGCCTAGCACGTGGAGCTCCGTGGGCACGTATACACATGCACACACAGCTGATGTCCCCCAGCCTTGACCATGCCTTCCCAGCCTTCCCAGGAAGGAAGGGGCTTGGCAAGGAGCTAGAGCCAGAGGGGGGACAACAGAGGAAGATAGGGGACCTCGTCCTGCTTCAGCCCTGCACGAAGCCGTATAACTTCTTTCATTTTATCGAGAGACAAACTGAAAAAAAAAAAAGAGAGAGAGAGAGACAAACTGAGGTCATCCTCAGGAAGAGTATCCTCTTACAGAGTCAGCTAGAGGCTGGAAGGAGGCCGCAGGCACCAACAGTGGTCTGGGTCTCACTTTGACCAGCTGGGAGGGAGGCGGGGAAGGCAGGAAGTGCCTGTGGTAAATGAAGATGGTTCAGATAGAAGGTGTGCTGGAAAACATCTCCCTCTCCATAGAGGGAAAAGCCACAACCAAACAGGGCTGCCATGAGCAGGGAGAAAAGAGAGGAACAATCCGGGCACCGAGGGCTGTGGTCAAACAAATGGCTCCACAGCCTCATCTCCTTGCCCTCCCTGGTGTGTATGTCTGGAGACCCAACCACTTCTACCCTCGGAGAGGAGGAGCCTTGGAGGGTAATTCAAGCCCTACGTTTCCTTGTCCTACCCCTGGTTTTAGGAAACCACCCCCTTAACTCTCAGATGCGTCCAGGCCTGTCTCCAGCAGTGACCTCCATGCAGATTTCTCAGTCCATCACAAACTTGTCTCAAAACAAAACTCATGCCTGTCTCAGTCATTCTGCTCTGTAAGCTTTAAAGCAGAATGGAGCCTGGGAGCCACTGGGGAGCCCAGTGTGAGTACTTACCTTGGGTGGTGGGGAAGGGGTGTGGATGGGAAACCCACTCAATCTTCCAGAACTACCGACCTGGATTCACTACAGTATTGGTGGCCTTGGATTTCCCACCGGAGGTGACGGCCCGCTGTAGCCAGCCCAGGTTCTCCAAAAGGAGGGGGCCCTGAGGGTCAATTCTGGGAAGGAGCACAGTAAGGCAGGTGTTTGCCCTCACCCTCTTCCGGAAACATCCTTCTGTAGCATGCCATGGAGCCATCACCCACAAAATGAGTGAAGCCCCCAGTGGGCCTGTTTGAGCAAAATACACTTACTTATTTCCAGTAAGTGGATTTCACTCTCAAGGGGTGAACTGCTCCATGTACCTAGTGCCCTCAGTGTACTGGGGCCTGCTTTCTCTGCGGCCTGAAACTGCCTCCCCCGGTCTCACTGGGGGCTCTCCTTATTCTGCAGTTCAGCACATCCTCTCCACCAAAGGCAAGGGGCGCAGACTGAATTCTCTGCCAGTCCTGGCACTGTGAGCCATCTAGGGCAGGTAGTGGGGAGCCCACTAGGTCTCAGGGGTCTCCAGCGGGGAGTGTGGGAGCTCCAAACAGCATTTGAGGAAGCAGCTCCCATCAGCCTGCAAGGGTGGCTGCTCTCCTGGGCTGGACAGATGCATTCCTGGCTCCATCAGCTACTGAAACAAATTACCTCAAGCTCAGTGGCCAAAAACAAAAGAAATGTATGCTCTCACACTTCTGGGGCAGAGGTCCAAAATCAAGTGTTGGTGGTGTTCTGCTCCCTCCAAAGGCTCTAGGAGGGGATATTTTCTTGCCTCTCCCAGGTCCTGGTGGCTCCTGTGTTCCCTTGGCTTGTGGCTATGCCTCTGGTCTCTGCCTCTGTGGTCACACAGCCTCCCCTGTGTATCTGTGTCTCAAATCTCCCTGTTATTTCTCTTATAAGGATCCAATCCTAAATCTAGAATGATCTTATCTAGAGATCCCTAATTACACCGACAAAGACCCTATTTCCAAGCAAGGTCATGTTCCTGGATACAGGGAGTTAGGACTTGACAAATCTCTTGGGGGGACTTGATTCACCCCATTGCACTGGTCTACTGGTCATTCTCTTGAAGGTGACCCCCTCACCTTGGAGGTCCAGAGTCCCTTCCATGAGTTATGGGAGGCCCCATCTTACTCAGAGGCTTGGCAAGAAGACGGGGCTACCCCAAGAGGGAAATAACAGAGGGAGGCAGGAGAGCCTGTCCCACTGCAGCCCAGCACAAAGCCCCTGTTTCCTGTGGGCCCCACAGCAGTCCTCATTCTCATGTCCCCCTTTTAGCATCCTTGTTCACACTGCTGAACCCTGCTCAAGCTGGCCCCCTCCCACCCGAGATGTCCTTCCTCCTTCCTGCCGCCTACCAGATCCTGCCTCAGTGCCTTCCTTTCCTGACTGAGCCCAGAGGGGCAGGGAGGAAGGACTCGGCCCCAAGGCCCTGACCACTGGCTCTGTCACTTGCCGGCTCCTTGAGCTCAGATAGCACGTGGATAAGCCTCTCAATGTCTCTGGACCTCAGTTTCTGTACCTGAAAATGGAGACAATCCCTTCCTCACAGATTACTGAGGAATAAACAGCACAAGGCAGAAGAAAGAATTTCCCACAAATGCTTGTTCTTTGGTTATTTGATCTTCCCTTCTCCGAATCTAATGCGAGTGACATCGTCACTGCCCTTAACTGTCTCCTTCTGTCGGCCTGGTCTCCTAGGGCCGAGCTTCTAGAGGAAAGGGATAGAATTTTGGAGCTTCTCTGGGATCTCTTACAGCACCTGGGATAGGGTTTAGTCTGTAAAGACCTCATGCCTGGAATAAACACCCTGGTGATGCCCGTATCTGTATTTCAGACTAAAGGGGCAGCCCTGGCCTGGGTCCCAGACCCCGTGTCCCTTCCGTCACCTCCCTGGTCTGCTTCCCCCCGGGGCCTCATACCTCATGGGAGAGGTAGGGCTTGCCTGGCTCCTGCAGGCAGCAGCCAAGCGGGGGGAGGGGAGGTGGCAGTAATGGAATGAGAGGCCTGAGATCCAATTCTGAAATGATTAAGGTGAGAGGGACAAACTCCAGAGGCCAGTTGTTGGGTGTAATCAGGGCGACCGGCAAATCATGGCCAGCTGAGAAGCCTGAGGCCAGACAGGCTGGACCCACCCGTGTTCCAGGAGGACCCCTGTGGTCAGCCAGGCTGAAGGAGATCTCTCTCCATTAGGTCCTGGCAGGGAAGGGCAAGCAGGCTGCACTGCATCATCTGGGTGGAGCAGCTGAGTGGATGTGACATAATTGAATGAAGCCTCCGCATCCTCCACCCAGAGCGGGGGAATTAGCAGGGCCGACCCTCGCCTCTGGAGACTGCATCCAACCCTCATCCGCCTGCATTGCTCTACTCCACAGCCACCTACCTGCCAGGGTGCCAGGAAAGGGTGCTGGGAAGGGGTGCCGGGAAGGAGCTCCGCCAGGGTTGTGGGAGGGAACCGAGGGGGATGGGCAGGGAAGTCCCAGAGGAAGGGGCGACAGGGAGGAGGTGATAGTGACGGGCAGGGGCGGACAGCCACCGAGTGCTTGCCAGACTGTCAAACAGATGGCAAGGAGATAGCCAGAGCGAGAGGGAGGATGGGGACAGAGGGGCCGGGGAGGGATGGAGACAGGCAGAGAGCAGGAGATGAGAGCAAGATAGGCAGAGAGATAACATGACAGCGGCCAGAGATAGAGATAAGCTGAGCGATCGAGGGGAAGAAAAAAAGGTCAGATAAAAAGAGGCCTCGTAAGAAAGATAGACTGACGGGCAGCCGGAGGGATAGGCAGGCTTCATGCAACAATGCTGGAATCTTCTTCTGCAGTATTAGCAAGATACCAGGTCCCTCTGTGCACTCACTATGTGACAGGTGCTGTTCTAAATGCTCCACTTTATCTCATTTATCCTGCACAACACACTATCTTACAGATGATGAGAAGGAGGCAGTTGGAGAGGATAAATTAGCTGCCCAAGGAGACCCAGCTAGGAACTAAAGGAGCCAGACATGACCCCAGGCCTTGCCTGATTTCTCAGTCCCCTCACCAAAGCACTGGGGGGCGGGGGGGCCTGTAGGTTCAGCCCCGGGTGAATCCAAGCTGGTGTCTCCCCAGGCTGACCAGATATGGAGAAATTTCTGGTGGCTGGAGCCATGGAGTGTGTTGGGAGACAGTGTCGTTTTTTAACCTCTCCTGATCTCTGTTCCCTTCTCCTGAGACCCCCGGTACTCCCCCCCCGCCATATGCATAGGCCTCTCCAGCTCTCAGCTGGCCATCACTAAATATCCACAGAAGTGTGGGCCAATGTCATTTTAAGGTATGGCCCCTGGCAGGAGTGCTTCCTTTTAATAGGAGGCTCAGGGTGTAATACAAGAAACATATGGGGGCCAGGAAGTGTTTCCTATCAGCTTTAGTAAGCCCACATGGGCAGATTCCTTCATGCATACCCATTGAGCTAGTTCTGGCTGTGTGACTTGCTCTGTCCAGGTGGGAAGAAATGATACCCGGATATACATCACTCATTGCCTTTGCAGTCCCCACCCCACCATGGAAGAGTCTCAGCCCTAGGCACCAGCTTGGAAAACTTTGCCAGCCAGACCAACCCAACCTCTCCTCCAAGAGCCAGTGTCCTGCTTTTGGGGACCGCCAAACAACTGCCCTCATTCACCAGAGGAGCTCTGCTGTGCTCCCTGGCCACCCTCTGGCAGGATTCAGAGGGGCTTTGGGCCAGGACAACCCCCACATGCCCACTTGCTGGGCACTCTCTGACCAGGCCAGATGGCCATCTGGGTGCGGCAAGGGCCCTTTGCCCCTCCCAGTACCCCCGCAGCCCCCTGTCAGGAAGGGGTGCCCATTTCAGCTCAGAGCTCACCAAGGAACACTGAAGGGAGGCAAGAGCCAATTCGCCTTTGCAGGCAGCAGTTTCCTAACAGCAAAGCTGGGATGATGCTCAGCACCCAAGGAGGAGGTGTTGATCCCTCCACCCGCTCTGCTCTGGTGCAGCAGGAGAAAGCAAATTAACTGCTCCATTCTGCCCACAGGAAATGGACTGGCAAAGCAGGCAGGGGAGAGGAAGGAGGGAAAGCAGGAACAGGCAGGCAAGACAGAGACTAGAGAAGAAACACCAACGATGGAACGCCAAGCTGAAGGGATGACTTCACCCATGCCTCCACTTTCACCTCCTAAGACCCAGCTCACCCAAGAGATCACCCAAGTTCACCCAGCTAGTCCTGACCTTGCAATCTCATGATCAGATCCCAATTTCTGGCTCCAAGAGGAAGCTCATAGCTTACTCACCAAAGGACTTGGAGTGTAGCTCTGCCCCAGGAACCAGGAGGCATGACTCCTCTCCTGATCAAAAACCCCCTGTGGCCTCCCTAACCAAGGCTCCCTCCTGAGCCTGTAAGTCAATGCTCTCCCCACCTGGCCCCAATCTCTTCTCTATTGTGTCTGCCACCAGTGCTCCCCATATATCCCTGAGCAAACTGATTCCTTGCTGTGTAGTGATGTCCTACACTCTCCCAGCTTGGCTCACACTAGAATTCCTTTTGCTTCAATGCTTCTCCAGATATCAACCATTCTGGGAGGTCTTTCTTGAGACTCCTGGACCTCAGGAAGTTCTCCCTATCTTGTGCGGTCATGCCACATTTGTTGCATCTCTCTTTTATTTATCTTTATTCAAGTATAATTAACACACAGTGTTATATTATTTTCAGATGTACAATATAATGATTCAATAACTCTATATTTTTTTCAGTGCTCATCAAGATTCTGTTGTACCTCTCTTATCGAGAGAGGAAAGTAACTTCATTGAGAATTATCTCTATATTCACCATGCCCTGTGTTATTATCTCTACAAATGAAGAAACAGATTCAAGAGGTTAAGTGACTCACTCAAGATCACGTGACTATCAAGTGAGTGGTAGAGGCAGAAATCAAATCTAGGGCTAACTCTAAACACTGTTGTGCTTTGCATTGTAGTTGCTGTAATATTGCCTAGTCACAGCCTCTTGGAGAGTTACGTTCTTTGATGTATAGGATATGCCTTCTTATCTCTCAGTATCTAGTGCCTAGCAGAGTGCTTGGGCACTCCAGATAACCATTTTTAGGAGGGATGGATGGATGGATGGATGGATGGAGGATGGATGGATGGATGGATGATAAATGGATGGATTGATGGAGGATGGATGGATGGATGGATGGATAGAGGATGGATGGATGGATGAAGGATGGATGGATGGATGGATGGGGGATGGATGGATGAGTAGGTGGGTAGGTGGGTGAGTGGATTATAGAAGAGTATGATATGTGTACCTGAGAAGACAGAAGTGGCTTGGAAAGGCCATGCAGATCTATAGAACGGATCTACATGGATCCAAGGATCATGACCAGCCACTAGTTCTCAGCAGAGCCTTAGGAAAGAGGTGATGGTAGGGGCTGCCTTGGAATCTAGCAGGTGGAGAGTTGCTAAGCCACCAGAACAGGAGATGGCCGCTCCAGCAAGTGTTAAGGATTCTTAGACTTGAAACTTCATCATTGGACTAGAACATCCTTAGAGATTAAAGGTCCAACCTCTCATCTCCTCTTCCCTCTCATTTTGCAGATAAATAAATTGAGGCTCAGGGAGAGGATGCAGCATGCAATATCACACAGCTAAGTGATCCCAGGCACTCAATTTCTTTAGAAACACAGAGACTTTATATAGGAGTACAGTCAGCTGGATGCGTTAGATGATACTCAGTGCCATATCCTGATGCACCAAGCCTCTGCTTGGAGACTCTTTGTGAGGGACCATGGAAAGATGTGCTTCAAGGGAAGCCCCTAGACAACAACTACTCACCACCAAGCCCCAGGACACTGAAAGGGGCTGCTGCACCCTCTCCCTGTTAGCCTCCTCACCCAGCCTGAAGTGGAGCTTGGCTGTGCAGCCCACGTAAGCAACCACATGCAGCCCCATGTCCTAGCCTGCCTGGGAAGGACTCCTGATCTATTCCACCTGCCTCCATTTCAGAGGTTGCTGCAGCCCCAGGCCAAGTCAGCTTCTCCAGGACACCCCAGGTCTAGTTTCTGGGCAATCCCCATGGACGGTGAAGCCATCCTTCCCCCCATTCTGGTTGTAGTTACTATACTCTGCCTTTTGCTTCAAGGGGTGAAGGCAATATGTTCAAATACATTTGCTGTGCTTTGAGCCCCCATGAGGCAGATGCAATTACAAGTAACAAGAGTCATCCTGTAACAGCTTCACAAAGCAGGAAAGAAAGGTGAGAATACCACTCTTATTCCAGGTGAGGAAACTGAGGCACCGAGTAGCACCAGACAATTTTTCCAGGCTAACCCAAGAAACAGAGAACCCCTGAACCCCTCAGTCCCAGCTGACCCAACCCTGCCTGCCCTCTGGGTCTCCAGAAACCCCAAAGGCACAGCTGGGCTGAGAGAATGACCTCTCTGAGAGATGACACCTGTCCTTCCTCCCCTTTTATTCCAGTCCACATCTTTTACTTTTATCTTTAACCCCAAGTGCTTCAATCCTCGAAGGAGCTTCAAGTGGAACTGCCCCAAAATTCCTAGAAGAAGGGGAACAGCTGGGAAGGAGCCATCAAAGGCCCAGGAAGGAAGCAGAAGCACTCAGTGTAAACAGCAGGAAGAGGCGATGGAGGGGACCAATCCATGGGGGCCAGTAAACATCCACTGGGCCCTGTTAGGATAGGAGCATAACACCCCACCTGCACTTATGGTACAGTAAAGTCTGCATAGGCACAGGGCTGGGTTGTAGGCTCTGAGAAACTCCTCCCTCAATGAGACAAAGCAGCATCCCTGTCCCCCCACCATCCCCCTCCTGAATAAGATCCAGAGGCAGAACACTATTATCCAGATCTAATTCCACTTGGAACAGTGCCCTCCTTCCTCCCGACCTCTCTGCCCACACACCTCCTTCTAACCCTCTCCCATTCCACTCTTAAAAATGTCAATGGAGACAAAGTTGTAGCCACTGGAATCCAAAAGGCCCTGTCTGTCAAGGGCGGGGTAGGGGAGTGGAGACCTACTTGCCTGCTGGCTGATCCAGAAAACATCCCAGGGGACCTCAAAAACTCAGGGTCCGGTAGACAGGATCCACCAGGGGCACCTGAGACTCGATTTCTAATTCTGCCTCTGCTGCTACTAAGCTGTGTAACTTCCAGCAAATCCTGCCTCTCTCTGGGCCTCAGCCTATCTGAGTAATGAGGGAGCTCAGAGGTTGCTGAGGAGACAAGGGGAAGAGTTAGCAAAGGGACTCTGGGCCCCTCATCTCATCCTGCACCTGAGCAGCCCTGCTTTTGTCTCTTTTATTCTTCAGGCTTCAGGTAAGATTTCATTTGAAAAGAAAAGATTTGGTGATTGTAAAAAAAAAAAAAGAAAAAAATTAAATCCATTGGCCTAGAGGTGACCTCTGCTATTCCTTTCTTCTCTGTCTCGTTCTTTGATCCCATATATGGGCATATGTTTGTTACTGGCTACCCTAACCTAGACAGTTCTGATTTCACACAACTTCTCCCGTGATCCCTACAAGATGGTCATAGTCACCAGGCTTCACGCCCTGATTTGGATTCAGAAAGTAGGATTCCCCCACCCCTTATACACTCTGGCTGAGTGTATAAGACATGGGCCCCACCCTAAAATTCAGGAAATAGGTGCCCTCTGAAAAGGTAACAGCTCACAGCTCAACCAGGACATCGGTGCCAAGTGTGGAGTGAGTGTTTTAGCCAAGAAGGGCAGCAGGGTCCTGGAAGCAGAGGTGGCTGTGGGCTGGGGTGCACAGGGCAGGCTTCCCAGAAGTGGAGTCAACTCAGGAACACAGAAATTCCCAACCACTCTGGAAAACTGTGTGGAGGTTCCTCAAAGAGTTAAAAATAGACCTGCCCTATGACCCAGCATTCGCACTACTGGAGATTTACCCCAAAGATACAGATGCAGTGAAACGCCGGGACACCTGCACCCCGATGTTTCTAGCAGCAATGTTCACAATAGCCAAACTGTGGAAGGAGCCTCGGTGTCCATCGAAAGATGAATGGATAAAGAAGATGTGGCCTATGTATACAATGGAATATTCCTCAGCCATTAGAAATGACAAATACCCACCATTTGCTTCGACGTGGATGGAACTGGAGGGTATTATGCTGAGTGAAGTAAGTCAATCGGAGAAGGACAAATGTTATATGGTCTCATTCATTTGGGGAATATAAAAATTAGTGAAAGGGAATAAAGGGAAAGGAGAGAAAATGAGTGAAAATATCAGTGAGGGTGACAGAACAGGAGAGACTCCTAACTCTGGGAAATGAACAAGGGGTAGTGGAAGGGGAAGTGGGCGGGGGGTTGGGGTGACGGGTGATGGGCACTGAAGGGGCACTTGATGGGATGAGCACTGGGTGTTATGCTCTATGTTGGCAAGTTGAACTCCAATTAAAAAAAAAATTAAAAAAAAGAGGGGATCCCAGGCATTAAATCCCAGTTTAATGCCTGCCTTCGGCCCAGGGCATGATCCTGGAGTCCAGGGATCGAGTCCTACATCAGGCTTCCTGCATGAAGCCTTCTTCTCTCTCTGCCTGTGTCTCTGCCTCTGTGTGTGTGTGTGTGTGTGTGTGTGTGTGTGTGTGTGTGTGTCTTTCATGAATAAATAAATAAAATCTCTAAAAATAATGATAATAAAAAAATTGTTAAAAATAAAAAAAATAAAAGAAATGAAATTCCAAGAGGGATGTGGGGAGTTCAGCAAATGAACTAATCAGGCCTCAGAGGCGAGCAGGGAGGGAAGATGTTAAGATCCCCAATGCTGTCATACAATTGCCTTATAAGTCAGGCGAGCCATTTACATCCTTAGCCTCAGTTTCCTCATCTATTTTTTTTAAGATTTTATTTATTTATTCATGAAAGGCAGAAAGAGAGAGAGAGAGGCAGAGGGAGAAGCAGGCTCCATGCAGGGAGCCCGATGTGGGACTCGATCCCGGGTGGCCACGATCACGCCCTGGGCTGAAGGCGGCCCTAAACCACTGAGCCACCCGGGCTGCCCTCCCCATCTATTTAAACAGTACCTAGGATTCCAACCAGCTCCGTCGGATTCTCCGCCTCAGCTTCTTTCCGGGGGGTGGGGGGCTTGGTCAGGATTCTCATGGGAGAAGAGAAGGACGAAGCCCAGACAGGTCAGGCTGAAATCCGCAAATTAGAGACCTAACCTAGAACCCAGGCCTCCTTCCCCACCCCACCCCGTCCTGCGTCTGCCACACTCCGTAGGTTAGGAGGGGACACGAAGAGGGTGGGAGAGGGGAAGAGCAGCAGGAAGCCAGAAGCCCGACCACATCCCACCCTTTGTCTTGCCAGGTTCATTAGCAAGCCTGGAGGAATTCCCACTGCTCGGAAGGGAGAACTCCTAATGAATATTCATAGTCACCAGAGGCCTCATTTGCATCATCAAATTCCCTAAATGCCACAAGCAACAGCAGCCTCTGTCCTCTCGGGCTGCCCCCCTCCTGGAAGAGGGTGACCTGCCAACCTAATCCATCACTCCAGCAACCCGCCCACCCGCCTCACTTCATCCTGCTGGTCTTCCCTGCTTGCCGCCAAGCCCCAGGCATGGGGCAAGACCCCTCCACTACCCAAAACCCCCAGGCTGAGCAAACAAGTCCCCGCCAAGCAGGTGGGTGACTGGACCTGTGAAGGAAGACAAACAGACCCAGGGGATGGGATCAGGTTAGCCAAGCTATAAACAGAGGAAAGTTGTCCCCACACCCCTCTGGGAGTGGCACAAGGCCCAGGATGGGGATGGAGGCGGGATGGGTGGTTTTGCTGTTTCTCGTAAAGGCGCCACCAGGAGAAAGAGATGATGAAGAAGAGCATCATGCCTGCCTCCCGCTCTCACCACTCAGGCCTCCTTCAAAATGCAATTTCCATTTAGAGCAATCCGGAAGCCCGTCAGTCAAGGACTGGTTAAATAAGTGGTGCCTCCTGCATGTGTCAGAATATTATATGGCCATTAAAAAGAATGTGGTATAGGTAAAAAAACAAAAGCCAAAAAGCCTGCACTGTCCATAATATGTTGCTGGGTGAAATAAGGAAGCTGCAGAAACTATGCTTAGCAGGGTCCTGCTTTTGTAACACAAACAGTCAATCAATCAAAGTGAGTGGATCAACCAGAGAGTCCGCAAAGCCTACCCTAGCCATCTGATGGGCATAGGGGTGGATAAGAAGGGAATTTGTACTTTTCATGTTAAATGTATTAAGTATTTCCTTCCTGTTAGAAGCTTGAGTGCTTTACAGTGATCGACCTTATAATCAGAACAAGAAAATTAAATGGGAGGAAATGCAAATTTCCCCTGATGGCAGGGAAAGGATGGCAGGCGTTGCTGCTACGGGCTGCCCTCTGCACACCTCTGCACACCGGGGCCTGGGCCCTGAGCTGGTGGGCCCTGCAGAGGAGAGGGCGTTGGCTGCTGTAGCCCCCTCCCCTCCCCAGGAGCTCCCGCAGGCCCGGCTCCAACCCGGCCTTGGCCTTGAAATCGGGCTCTGTTTACTTCATTATGCGTTTGCCCAAGGCTCACTCTCTGGAGAAGCACATTAAGTAACTTTTGTAAATTCTTACAATTTACGAAGCACTTACACATTTTCATTCATTCATGCAGAGTCAGTCCTCGGCCTGTCCTGAGAGGCAGGTGCAGGGTGCTAGGGATCTGAAGACCCAATAAGCCACAGCCCCACTCTTGCAAGGAGACCTGGACAGGTCCTGTTGGCACGTGACCCTCAGGCTACATCACAGGGATGCCCAGAGTGGGGCAGAGCACAGAAGCCCCCCTTCCTCCCTCCAGAACTGGTGGTGATCCTGAGCTTCAGGGAAGCAAAGGCATTAGCCAGATGGGCAGCACATCAGCGTGAAAGTGGACACCTCCCGAGTGCAGGCCCCATGCTAAGGAGCTTCCCCTCCCCATTCAGTCTCCACCACAACCCTCAGAGGTGCAGCCACCATTATCCTGGTCTATGGAGAAGAAGCTGACGGGCAGGTGGGACACCAACCCTCAAGCACAGGGAAGGAAGAAGGCCTCTTGAGTTCATGACAGCCGAGGGAAAGAGGCCTGACTGGTTCCAGTATGGCTCCCAAAGTGCCCCAGCCTCCCTGCTGCACCTGCTCCCACCTCTGGGCTTGACTCAGTAATTCAGAACCTTCCCCTGGATGCCTGGACTAACCAACCTAGGTGGAGTAGCATTTGGGAGCCGGGGTCTCCCAGGCTCCCTGGCTGGAAACAACCGGTTCTGCACGCCTCTGCCTCCCACACTCAGTGCTCTGCAGCCACGTTGAGAGGCGTGCACGGGGCACCACGATCGCTGGCCAACGGTCTCCTTCAGGGATCTCTGAACACACAAGGCTCGTGGGAGTCTCCTTCCTTTGTTCATGCCGATCCTCTACCTGGAATGCCGTTCCTACACATCCCTGTGCACAAAGTATAGGATGCAAGTGCTACTCCCACCGCAAAACCTCCTACATTTGTTCCAACCGGACTAGTCCATTCTCTGAACGCTTCAGGTACAATGACAGAACCTAAATGCTTCATTGTTTTGAACGACTTCCGTGTGCGCATGTGTGTGTGTGCGTGTGTGTGTCTTAATTTATTTGTGCAAAACTGTGGGTATATGTATGCCTTTATCTGTATAGGAGTGTGTGTCACTATTTATTTATGTGAGAGTGTGGGCATGTCCCTGTGTGTGCGTGCTCGTGTGCATGAACCCTGATCTACCAGTGTGTGTCTGTGCACATGCATGTACACAACTCAATTGTAAATCCCTGAGGGCAGTAATGTGGCCCTGTTCCTGCTGAGTTTCCACACCCCCCAGTCTGCATCAGTCATAACACAAGAATTCTCTGCATCTGCCCCCATGGGCACAACCTCCAACTCCCACCACACCCAGGGGGCCCCAACTGTGCCCGCAGCTTCGCAGCCCATCTGCACCCTCCAGGGCCCAATGAGCAGGGAGTGCTCAATGTGAACATGGTGGCTGGTCCTTGGATCTTGCATTTGTGCCTGGCACCATCACCTCGTCGCTTGCTCCCTCTCCCAGTTGTGGTCACCTCCTGAAGGCACCCTGCAGAGTGACCAGGGACTCAGAAACAGAAGTTTCTATCTGTGTCTCAGAAACCAAGCCAGGGGGATCCCTGGGTGGCGCAGCGGTTTGGCGCCTGCCTTTGGCCCAGGGCGCGATCCTGGAGACCTGGGATCGAATCCCACATCAGGCTCCCAGTGCATGGAGCCTGCTTCTCCCTCTGCCTGTGTCTCTGCCTCTCTCTCTCTCTCTCTCTCTCTCTCTCTCTGTGACTATCATAAATAAATAAAAATTTTTAAAAAAATAGCATTAAAAAAAAAAAAAGAAACCAAGCCAGGGTGGGGGCACCTGAGCATCTGCCTTTGGCTCAGGTCATGATCCCGGGGTCCTGAGATCCAGTCCCGCATCAGGCTCCCCACAGAGAGCCTGCTTCTCCCTCTGCCTGTGTCTCTGCCTCTCTCTGTGTCTCTCATGAATAAATAAATAAAATCTTAAAAAGAAAAAAAAGAAAAAGAAAAAAGAAACCAAGCCAGGGCTCTGGACCTTCATCAGAGGAGATGAACCTCAAGTATTTGCTCCATAGGCCTGAGCCTCAGGGCCCCCCACTTCCCCCAGAAGATGCTGAGTGTCCTGCCCTGGGCCCCCCAAGCAAGTGCAGGGAGCAAGGGCTGGCTAGGGAGCCCATCCTCCAGAATAACAACTCAGGGAGGTGGCCAGAGTGTCTCAGGGCCTCAGCTACAGAAGTGGGTCAGCATGGGGAAAAAAAGTGGTTAAAAAAAGAAGTAATCTGTTTCTGGAACCTGGTCTCAGTGCTGACTGGGAGCTGAGCATACCCTGAGGATGCTGCAGAAGTCTCCCCGTTTCTTCCTCAGCATCTCAGGGACCACCTGCTTTCCAGTCACTGGCCCCAGCAGCCAAAATGAACTCTGGTGCAGAAACAGGGAAAACTGGGGGCCTCCGTCCCAGCCCACTCCCTCTCTGCTGCCACCTCCTGGGGGCTCCTCTCTCCATCCATGGGCCCCAAGACAGCACTGGGCCCCTCAGTGGGGACATCCAGGGTGTGGTCTGCCTCTCTCTGCTTTCTGGGTTGCTTCCACACTGCTCCACTTCCTGCTAAGTAGGGCACACCAGGGAGTGAGGGCACTGAGCTCCTAGAGGGGCAGGCCAGGATGCAGACACTACCCAGGCCACAAGGTGGGGGGGTCTGGGATGGGAGGGGGCCACCCATGGCCACCCATTGCCATCCACCTAGTGAGCAAGAGGGTGCACCTGACAAGGGCTGCTCACGGTGCATGTGCTGGGGGTGGGGGGGACGAGCGGAGTGCCCAGGGCCAGCACCAGACTCCGCCTCCAGCAGCTCCATCTCAGTTGTTTCACTACACTGAGCCTCAGTCTTTTAATCACTAAAACGGGAGAATAATATCTATGTCAAGGATCACCATGAAAACTGAATGAAATACTATAAGCAAAAGATCTTGCCTACAAAACGCAGTAGTAGCCCGTACAAACGTAAGGCATGATTCTTATCCTTATCTACGGTCCCCTCTATCCATAAACCCCCAAGATCGGCCACATGTTGATACCTGCTGAACCCAGTGGGGACAGCGATCTGGTCTACTGTTCTCTCTCCTTTTGTATATTCGTGAAATGTTTTTTTTAAGATTTTATTTATTTATTCATGAGAGACATACAGAGAGAGAGAGGCAGAGACACAGGCAGAGGGAGAAGCAGGCTCCATGCAGGGAGCCCGATGTGGGACTCGATCTCGGGTCTCCAGGATCAGGCCCTGGGCTGAAGGCAGTGCTAAACCGCTGAGCCACCCAGGGATCCCTCATGAAATTTTTCTAAATAAAAGTCAGCATGGACACAAGGCTATGTTTCTAAGTTCCCCCAGCACGGCCTACCCTGGCCGTGGCCTCTCACCCACACATGCAGCCCAGGAAGGGCCTGTGCAAGGATGTGCAAGGATGGACGGCCTCCTAGAATGCCACCTGAGAGGGGCAGAAAAGCAGGGCACCGTCAGGTGTCTCCTAACAGCCAGTCGCCATAGAATGTGACATGACTCTCATAACCACCTGGTTGATTGATTGATTTTTATTCCCATTTTACAGAGATCTGAGTCAGGTTCTGGCCAAATTCCTCCCCTCCCCTGCATGCCCAGCCCACTGACCTGCTTTTCTTCGGCTTTAAGTCATTGACAGGGAACAAGGGGCTTTGTTTCTCTGCCTTCTTCTTGACCACAGGTTCACGGGGGCATCTCACTCCTTTGCACACAGCATAGCATTAATACAGCGTCCACTTAGAGCAAGGTCCTGCGCACGACCCCTCTTTTCATTTCTCCCTGGCCACTGTCCCCACTCTGAATCGGTCTCCTCTACGTGGGCACCTGCTCCAGTATGTTTGCTGCATGTCCTTAAAAATGCATATATCCTGTAAATTATAGAGCATTGTTATGAATATGTGTTTTGAATTTTCATAAATGGCACTGTGTTATGAATGTTATTCTGCAGTTTGGGTTTTTTTCAGTCAGCACTGTTTTTTTGAGATCTGTCTTTGCTGTAGATGTCATATTAGGTGGTCCCAGCACTACACAGGATGCCTCAGGATGCACCTGTCACTCCCCCTTGTCCATGCCCTGCTCACGGACATCGAGAAGGGCTCCCGCTTGCCTCTGCCACCAACAACACCCTCTGGACGCCCCCCCCTTTATCGCTGCCCAAGACCTTCTCCTGATCCATTGCTAAGATTAGGCCCTCTGGATCATAAGGCAGAGCCATCCTCAAATAAATAAGTTTGTCAGTGTTTGTAAATTGCCTACAACACTGTCTAAAACACAGTAAGCACTTCGTGGGGTGTGATCAATAAAAATAATTGGAAAAAAAAATAAATAGGACTGCGTGTGCCAGATTGCTTTCCAAAATAAGTGAACCAGTTTACACCCCTACCTGTGATTCAGGAGAGGACTTGTCTTCACACATCCCCATCAGCTCGATGTTTTGGCCACCTTTCTACCTTTTGCCATTCTGATGAGCTGAACATCAAATCTCAATTATTGAAATTCCCATTTTCCCCTAATTCATAGTATTTTTTTTTCCTAACTCATAGTACTTAAACCTTCTTCAGATACTTGTTAGTCATTTGCTCCTTATTGTTTAAGGGGTAAGCAGTGTTAGAAATATGCCTCCACTCTCCAGGTGACCCAGAGAATCTGAGAATCTTTGAGACCACCTCTGGTGAGATTTCACGTCTTGGGGGGGAAAAAAGAGGGGTGGGGAGAAGAGAGAGAGAGAAAGGAGGGGGGGAAATGCGGCAGAGGTGGAACAGAGAAAGAGAAAGTTGTTTCCTGTGTAGGTGGATTGTTTCAGTCAATCAACAAGGCTCCTCCTGCCCTTGCCAGAGGCCCAGTCCACACAAGGTGGCTCTCGCACAGTCCCCTGCAGGGCTTGTTAAAACACAGCTTCTTGGGCTGCATTCCAGTTTCTGATTCAGCTTCTCGGGTCCTATCCCAGTTTCTGATTTGGGGTCTGGGCGGAGCCAAGAATTTGTATTTCTAGCAAGTTCCCAGGTGGTGCTGATGCTATAGATCCAGACCCCCACACACACTTCCCCCGAGAACCACTGTGTTAGAGGAACTTGCTACCCTAGCTAGTGCAGCATTGTCCCCTTGGGCAGAGCTCCACCTGCTGAAGCATCAATCAAGCCTTTCAAAGAATATGAAAATCCAACTGGCGGGCAGCCCGGGTGACTCAGCGGTTTAGAGCCGCCTTCAGCCCAGGGCCTGATCCTGGAGACCCGGGATCGAGTCCCGCATCGGGCTCCCTGCATGGAGCCTGCTTCTCCCTCTGCCTGTGTCTCTGCCTCTCTCTCTCCCTCTCTCTGTGTCTCTCATGAATGAATAAATAAAATCTTAAAAAAAAAATTCCTACTGGCCACCCACAGTACCCATCTCTCCTACAAGAATGTTGTCAGCTCTCACCTCCAGACCTGGACTAGAGAGGTGAGCACGACCCCCCACCCCGAGCCACCGTTAAGGAGTCACTGCCTCTCAGGACCAAGATCTGCAGGGCGAGCACTGGGGAGAGGCCCCCGTCAGAGTGACACATGTCACTCTGGCTCGGCTCCAGCCCTGCTCACCGTCTTCCTGCTCCTGACGACTGCCGATGACAACACGCTGTGCTCTAGCACTTTACTCATTCTCAGCCTGGTATCTCATTTGATTCTTGAGACAACCCTAAGGGATCACCCACCTCCATTTGACAGATGGAGACACTGAGGCCAGAGGGTTCCTGCAGCAAGCCAGGGAACAACCTCCTTCTCTTGCCCCCTCAGCCGGGCCAACCCCCGGGCCAACCACCGCTGGTCCCCCTGTCCCAGGCCTCAAGGAGGCACCCCCCGGCTTCCTGGGGTCCCAGGCCACCACCGCACTGCCTGCCAAGGCTCCAGAGAGGCCGCGCAGCCCCTCACGCTCCTCAGCTCACCACCACCATGCTGCTCACCTTCAGCGTCTCTTCTGCCTGCCCCCATCTCTTTGAATTGGGGGTGCTGGGGCTATCTTTTCCATTTCAAAATTGAGGACATTGAGGTGCAGAAAAGTCGAGGCCCCTTCCGGAGGCCCCAGAGCTCCTTAGAACCGGCACTCACTCTAGACTGAGCTAGCCTGGCCCACTGCATTATTCAAACCGTGCCACTCCTCCCGCCTGCTGCACTGCCTCCAGATCCTTCCTTCCTCTTTCTTAACTGCAGACCTGTCAGAGTCTGCCTCTTCCAGGAAGCCCTCCATGCCCCCCCACCCTTTTCTAGGATCTCCCAAAGGACTCTGATCAGTCAGAGATCTCCAGAGAAACCGAGGAATTGATTCATGTAATCGTGGACACCGGTTAAGTTCAAAACATCTGCTGTGGGGGCCGGCAGGTCGGACACCCAAGGAAGAGCTAACCATGTCGCTCAAATCCAAAGGCCACATACTGGCAAAATTTTCCTCCGGGGAGCCTCAGTCTGTGCTTTCTCAAGGCCCTCTTTCTCCGAGGCCCTCCACACCTTGAAGAGCGATCTGCTTTACTCCAAGCCCACTGATATAAATGTAATCTCACCTAAAAACTACCTTCACAGTGAAATCTAGACCGGCGTTTGGTCAATGTCTGGGTACCACGGCATCTCCAGATTTGACACCCAAAGTTTCTGTCCCAGACTCTTAATTTCTCCCTCTCCACCTGTATCTAGCTCTGTTTCGTTGACCTTTCCATGGGTTGCCACCAGGCTGTGCATGCCCCGTGGTGGTCACACGTCTGTCTCCGTCATTGCATGAACACAACACAAGGCCCTACCTCTGGCAGGTGTTCTATAAGCACCGATGAAGAAATGGGACTAGATGTCACTGCCTGACACCACCCAGTGCTATTGCCCCAGCACACACCATGACCTTTTAGGAATCAGTGTGGGGGGCCTGTTTCCCTCTCCCTCCTCAACCCTGCACAGGAGCAGAGCCTCCTCTGATTGGGCAGGTCAAATAGGGCTATTGAGACACGGAATTTGGCCAAACCACTGTGGACCTAAGATCTTCCACAGGGGGGTCTTCTCTTCCCTCCACGCAATTGCTCATTCCCTAGGGCCCTCATTTGTGGCCAGCCCCCTACTACAATTGCATTCAGGGGTAGGACTGAAGGAGAGGTTACAGGGCTGGCTTCCCTGGGAAGATACCAGTGCTTGGAAGAGCAAGGCTAGGCTAGGAGAGCCCAGAGCCCCAGGTCTGCCCCCGGGAGGCAGGGCTGGGGGACAAAACACAAACCCTGTCCCTGCCCTCCTCACATCTCCCCCAAAACTTTGACCTGGTCGATGTCACATAAAATGCATGCCAAACTGTTTTAAAGCAGAAGGGAAGCTGCATAAGGATGACCAGGGATGGAAGCAAAAGAACAGAGGGATCCAGGTAAATATGTATCACACATGCTGTGTGTGTGTACACACGCGCACAACCACACTCTGTCCCTTTTATGTTCACATGCGCCGGTGGAGCAACCCCCTCTTCCTATGCCAGCCCCCTCCCACTACACACATACACACTTGCTTCAGTTCAGGCTGGACACTTCCCTGGCTGCGCCCAGGTCACTGCTGTGTGGAGCGGAAGTAGAATACCTGGGAAATAGCCTGCAGCCAGGATTGCGGAGGCAGGATGAACCTAAGAGCCACTCTGGAGCCAGGAGTGCAGGAGAAAAGCTCTAAGGGCCAAAAAAGAGATAGAGCGGAAGCCTGGCAGGACCAGTCTAGGGGGAAATCACCAAGGATGCACCTGGAAAATGAGATGCAAATTGCCAGGGCTGGGGGCGGAGGAGATGCTTATATGCAAATGAGCAGACCGGGCCTCTATTCGGATTAAGCTCAGTTATATTTTTTAACCCTTTTTTGGTGGAATTCATCCTCAAACTGAGGGAGCCGGGAGCGGCCCTCCCCATCCTGCAGAGGGAAGAACTGAGACCGAGCCATGGAGAGTGAGAGGGCAGTGGAGAAGCAAGTGGCATTAATGCCCAAGCTAAGGGGGGGGTCCAGAGCCCCATCCTGGATTCCATCCTTCACCACCCCCCAGGAACCTGCCTGCAGCCTAAGCCACAGTGTACAAATGACCCAGCACCAATGTGAGGGGCCGTGCATCAGGCAGTAGGAGGAGCATGGGGCCCAAAGGATAAAAGGATAGAAGGAAGGCCCAGAAGGGGAGGGAATAACTAGCCCTTGGATAAGAAGAGGAAGAGGAAGGAAACAGGCATAAGGAAGGGAAGGGGCCTCCAACAGGGTCTGCCTGGCATTCCCAGGGGGGAACAGAGCAGAAGAGGCAAGAGGAGTAGCTGCCAATTAGCTCACTTGTAGGGCAGGGATTCCAGGAATTTTGAATAGGAAGACCTGGGTTCCAATTCCTCTTCTGCAAGAAATGTGTGACCTTGGGCAAGTCACTTCACCTCTTGAGCGTTGGTTTCATCATCTATAAAGTAAAAACCAGCAGTGCTATCCCTGCCCACTCACAGTGTAACCAAGGATCACAGCAGGTAGTGCAAGTGAGAGCCCTTACAAAGGGCTGTGCAAATGGGAGGGTTTGTCACTATTTCCAAACAGGCCACCAGCAGGGTGTGAGAGTCACAAGGTAAGTGTCTTCCCCACCGCTGAAGGAGGCTGGGTGTGCCAGCTTGTGCTGGGATTCATTCTTAATGTTTTTTCTACCTGGCGAGTTCCCATCCGCAGGGATTTGAGGTGAGGTCAACCCCCAGTGGCCTCAGCATCAGGGAATTTGGCTTCTGATCCCAGCCCTGGCACCAGTCACCAGGCTGGCCTTGGGCAAGTCACTTCCGCTCTCTGGGCCTTAGCTTCCCTGTACGCAGAATGAGGCTTTTGAACCTGATGGTCTCTGAGGCACGGAACGGAAGCCTGCTTTTTATGCAGAACAAGGAATCCTGCTAAACCCTTGGCGGCTGGGTGACCCATGAGAACTCAATTTGTGTTCGGTTTTAGTTTTTGCTTCTTTAGCAAGAAATTCTTCTCTGTGTTACATGGAGAAATGGAAAGCATTTTCACTTCCTCCTCCAAAGAGAGGAGGATGGCCCTTATGATTCTAAGAACTGGGCCTTTCCTAGCTTGAGGAGAAAGTCAACAGGCCTCATTTGGTGACTTGAGGGCAAGGTCCTTTTAGGCTAGCTCTCAAATCCTATTATGGGAGAAAAAAATGGAAAATTCAGGCCACTGTGGGAAGGGCCTAAAAGAAAGGTTGGCAAGACAGGGCAGAGGACAATGAGAGTAAGAGTCGGGAGAAGCGGCCCCGACTATGGATCCCATCACCACAAGAATGGGTCTGTGGCCCAGAAAATGCCAGGTCTGTTAGACTTGACTGCTGGAGGGAGAACATACAAACACAGTGGCACAGTACTATAACAGATCACAACGACACAACTCTCAAGGGCTCGCCTGGGCAGACGGCCCCAAAAGAAGCTGGAGCCTGCCTAGCCCATAACCATACATCTCACCCACTAAGCTTCTGCTTGTTGCTTGAGAACACACAGGGCACTTAGAAGCTCTGGGGACCACTGGACACCCAAGACACCAGAAGAGAGAAGGTCCCACTAACCTCAAGTTAGGGCCAGACCATGACATGTTGGGAGCTGAAAACAGGGGTGACAGGGCATCCAGGTGGCTCAGTGGTTGAGTGTCTGCCTTTGGCTCAGGTCTTGATCCCTGGGTCCAGGGATCGAGTTCTGCATTGGGCTCCCCACAGGGAGCCTGCTTCTCCTTCTGCCTTTGTCTCTGCCTCTCTCTGTATGTCTCTCATGAATAAATAAAATCTTAAAAAAGAAAGAAAGAAAAAAAGAAAGAAAGAAAGAAAGAAAGAAAGAAAGAAAGAAAGAAAGAAAGAAAGAAAGGTAACAGACATCTCAGTAGACACATCCATTTGTGTCTTCTGGAGGCCAGAAGTCTGAAAGCAAGGTATCAGCAGGAAAGGCTCCTCCAAAGGCGCTAGGGTAGGATCTCCCTTGCCTCTTCCTGGCTTCCAGCGGTTCCAACCAGGCCTCAGCACCCTCGGCATATAGACCAATCACCCCAATTTCTACATTTGTCTTCCCGTAGCCACCTCCCCCGTATGTTCATCTCCATGTCCACATTTCCCTCTTCATGTACAGACACCGTCTATCTGTCACCTAATCCAGGGTGACCTCCTCCTAACCTGATTCCATCTGCAGGGACCCAGTGAAGGTCACAGTCACAGGTTCCAGGTGGAACATGAATTGGGGGTGGGAGGGGACACTCTTCGACCCAGGATAATCAGTAAGCTTTCATTTTATCTTTCTGCATACAAAAGAGACTATCACTCTCTCAAAGGCTAGACCTCTGTTAAGTTCTGTTAGAACTTACATCAAACATGTTTACTCTAAGGGACAAAGATGAATGGGACATGCCCACCTATTCAGGCCAGGAGCACAAGTTCACGATTGTGGGAAGTGCATAGTCTGGGTGGGGCAGCTGCTGAGAGGTTGGGGGCAGGGAGTGAAGGAAGGACAAAGCTGAGCTGCGGACATGGTGCCACAAACCAGAACCAAAGGGGACTCCTCTGCACACCCACGGCTCGGGTTCACACGGGCCCCTTGCCTCAGGCACAGACATTCCACCCACACCTTCAGAAGCATTTCTGTACCTTGGCACTACCAACGTTTTGGATAGGATAACTCTTTGCTGTCAGGCTCTGTCCTGTGCATTGTAGGATGTTTAACAGCACCCCTGGCCCCAGTAGATGCCAATGGAAGTTCCCAGCTGTGATATCCCCTCCTTGGAGGCAAAATCTCACCCAGTGGAGGACACTGTGTTAAAGGGTCAGGAACAGCAGGGTCCAGAAAAGAAGTAGGCTATACTCCTGACCAAAGAAAGGGCAGGCTTTCTCTCTCATCACCCTCCCAGCGCCACCTTAGGAAGACTAGGACTTTGAATGAACTGTTGAGGCATAATGACAATCATGCTCACCCTGGGAACCATCACTCACTGCGTAGAAGCTTGGACCTCACAATAGAATCGACTAGCAGGATCTATGAGCCTCAGATGCAAGACACGATAGGATTTTATCAGCGGGCAGGAGGACAATTCTGGATCCAAAGAAAGGGACCCAGAGGTGGAACAGGCCCCACCCTGCCCCTGGGCCCAAATCACAGAGCCCAACTTGAGTCCAGTCAGCTACTGCTGATGGCCACGGGTCCAGGCAGAAGTCCTCAAGACTTCAGGGAGTTCTGTCTAGGTTTAAGCACAACCCTAGCCAGGGCTGGGAGATGCAGAAAACAGGCTGAGCTCTAAGAGCTGGCAAAAGTTAGCCAGAGAGACAGAGACCCGATCAACAAGGCTAGGATTCGGGCGGGCTCCATCCCACTGGGGAACTGAACTGCCAAGGCCAGACTGTGGGATCCATTATGCCCAGCTGAGCTTGGGGAAAAGCCAGAGCTCACGGGTCCCTGGGGACCCCAGGGACCCACCCATGACACACACGCTGGCAGTGGAGGGAGGAGCCACTAAAGTTGGTTGCCCCTGACTCAGCAGCTGGATCCTGTCGGAGGGAAAGGGCCTGGCTTCTCCCTCAGCTCAGAGCCCTGCCTTCATTCTCCACGCTGCAGTCTGGACGATTTCCTGCTTATAAATTGCCCATCCCCCTTGAACGCAGAATTCACAGTAAAGTCCTCCACTGTCACCTCTAACTGAGTCCGTCTTGACACTTATGAGGTCCAAGGAAAGCCTCCAGTCGCAGAGATGGCAGGATGTGGCCCGACCTGGGTGGCAGAAAGAGCTGGGCTTGGGGATCCCTGGGTGGCTCAGTGTTTAGCGCCTGCCTTTGGCCCAGGGCGCGATCCTGGAGTCCCGGGATCGAGTCCCACGTCGGGCTCCCGGCATGGAGCCTGCTCCCTCCTCCTGTGTCTCTGCCTCTCTCTCTCTCTCTCTGTGTCTATCATGAGTAAATAAATAAATAAATCGTGAAAGAAAGAAAGAAAGAAAGAAAGAAAGAAAGAAAGAAAGAAAGAAAGAAAGAGCTGGGCTTCGGACTGGGATGAGCCTCAGGCTGTTTTGCCTTCAGCAGATGTCTTAACCTCTCTGAGGCTCCAGGTTCTCCTCTATAAAATGGAAGGAACGGGAGGTACCTACATCAAAGGACCTTAGAATTAAGTGAGATGACATACATAAAGCTTTGGCACAGCGCCCAATACAAAAAATGTCCTCAACAAATGTGCTTTACTGTTATGACAACCCATCTGGCAGACATTCCAGGAGTGACCTGTGCTGCAAAGGTGGTCCCTGTCACACAGTGCACAGGAGCATCTGCTGGCCGGAGCAACAGGACATAGGGCGTGCCTGCCCAGATGGCTGCTCCTGCATCCAAAGACAGCAACCCCAGCCCTCTCCTTGCAGCTTTGAGGCTGGGAGATCAGAGCCCTCCAGAGGAAGGATGACTCAGACCCTCCGCTGTTCCAGCACCAGCAAGGAAGTATCCAGGGCTCCCAGGTGCCGTTCAGGGGTCTTTATTTTCACTTGTCAGAGAGCTGTGCACGCAAGGAGCTTGTGCAGTGCCTCTAGTCATGTTTATCAGTGGTGTGGCTCCCGGGTGGCCACCAGCTGGGCCCAGGGCCCCTCCAGGATCAGCAAGGACACCCTCCTAGCTCTCCTTGCCGCCCTTCGGTTGCTGCTGAGGTCCTGAGTGCCCATTCCAGACCGCAATGCGGATGGTGCACCTGCTGAAGGCAGCAACGCACCTCAGCGTGACCCCCTCTGGGAGCAGATGAAAGGGCAGGATCAAGGCTTCTTGAAAAGGAATCAGAACTGGGTGACAGGCACTGAGGAGGGCACTTGATGGGATGAGCACTGGGTGTTACACTATATGTTGGCAAATCGAACTTCAATAAAAACAAATTAAAAAAAAAAAAAAGGAATCAGAAGCCCAGGTTGCATCAGAACAGCCCCATCAGAGGCTAGAGCCAACAAACATCCTCAGCCTCAGAGAAGCAGGCCTCCATGGGGAAAGTCAAGGCCAAAGCTACTTTGCAACAGGTGTCCTCTGTTTACCTTCTTTTCCTCTCTTAGCCCTCATTATGCTTCATCATTGATATCTGCCTCCACTGCTCCACTGGAGGCTCCAGGAGAGCAGGGGCCATGGCTGATTTGCTCTTTGTGGTCTCCCCAGCACCTGAATAAATAAATACCTCTAAGATACAGAAAGTGAAAAGACAAAGCACGGGATAGCACTAAATCAGATGCTTCAAAACATCTCACGAGCCCAGAGAGTATTGCTGCTGCTAACACCCAATGGTCTGAGAAGACTGCAGAGACTGCAGTGCCCCATGATTGAGGCATTTAATACAGACGTGGACAGACTAGCCCAGCTGTGACTCAGCTCGTCCCTCCTCCTGGACCTTCCCAAGCGCATGGAGAGGAAATCTGAAGAGACCCTGCGAAGAATCGTTACTTGCTGGATACCAGCAGAGCTAAGCACCTTAACAAGTAGGGCATGTGCTGCCGTCTAGAACCTTCCCACGGAGAGCCATACTGTGATATTGCCCTGATGTTTACATCAGCAAAAATAAACTCATAAGAGGTTTTTGTGAAAGCCCACACCTTCGGCAAATATCCGTGTCCTTGGGGAAAACAAGAGAAGTGTGAAACTGGACTTACTGTCACCTTCTCAGACGACCCCATCATTGCTGCTACCTCTGCCTCCCCCACCACAAAGCCGGGTCTACATGATCCATGAAGTGTTTATTCTCAAAAAGGAAACAACAACCTCCAGCCTTCGCCTGGCAACTCCGTTTCCAAGTTTCCCCTCCTTAAGAAGCAACAATTGCAAAACCAATTTAACTTCCACTAGGAAAATGTCCCATGGTATTGGACTTACCATCCTGAGGACACTTCCAGGAATGTCAAGCAATTATAGACCTCTGAGTCTGCATCAGGATATTATAATAAACATAATCCACCACTTCTGACCAGTGACGCTTCGCCTAACCCTATCTGGGCCGTGCTCAACCACAAGATGCCAGAGAGACTGATAAGCCAATTGCTTATGACTTCAGAGCAACATCATCTGGGTACAAATTGATAAAGAAGCCCTAGAGATTATCACAAAAGTCAAGAAGCCTTAAAACTAATTCTCTGTCCTTGCAATTATAAACCCTTTTTGCAAATCTTTTCCAAGGACGAGCCTTCCCTCTTAATTATGCCACAATGTATGCATCCCTGAAATGAGAGGCTCTGTTCGGCATTTATGACTATATGCTTATCTTCCAGCCTGAAGACGCACTTCTCATTGCTGATGTGCTGAACCAGCTACTATGCCAGGTTCCAGAAAACTGCCCCTGACAGCAGCCTACTGTGACCATGAAGATGACCATGAAGATGGAGGTGTGGATGAGCCACGGTAAGGGGAACAGGAACACGATGTGCTGCAAAAGAATAACAAAGGACCTGCTCCCCTAAAGGAGAAAGGGCCCCTCTCCCACCTCAAGCAGCAGAACAAAATAGAAGACTTTTAGTGCAGGGACAGGATGGAAGAACTGAGGCAAACAAGTGTAATACATGTCCCTATTTTTAAGGGCTTTGCAAGCTAATGGAGGGAGACAATACCCACAAAAGTTGCAAGTTAAATATCCAAGTCAATAATGCAGAGCAAGTGCTCTAGGAACTCAGAGGAGAGTTGACTATATGCATTGGTGGCCAACAGGGGACTTACATGAAGTAGGGTTTGGACAACAGGAGACTGGTCTCTCTAACAGTATTTTTCCAATGGATTATGGAAGAGGTGATGTTAAGGCTCTGAGGTGGCTGGAAGAGGGCCCCAAAGCCCTCCAGGGCAATAGCAGGATGGGAGGCACAGGAGTGGGCAGAGACTGGCAGTAACCAGTAAAGGGAGACTAAATGTAAGAACTAGGAATGCAAACTCCAGAAGCTAGGTGACCTTACATCCTGGCTGGCCTGAGGCAGTCCCAGTTTACCTCTTCTGCCCCACTGTAATTATTAATAGCGTCCCTACAATCTCAAAAGTGTCCCAGTTTAAATGAAAAATTATATGGCCACTCTAGTGACAAGGATCTTTGGGCAGTCACCTTCCATCTGTGGGCAGGCCTCCAACACACCCAGGGGTCTGAGACCACGCAGCTCCCCTCCTGAAGGAAGTTTGCCAGCCCAGATCTACACACATCCTCGTTTCTGCCAGGAGCCTCCCGTCCCCAAGCACCCAGATCCCTTCTCTCCCCCATCACCATCCCTGAGGAGTCCTGGTTTCCCCCAGAAAAGGGAAAGGGATTAATTTGAATTTAAAAAACATTAAAGACCTATGCAGAACAAGAAATTCCCTGAACAAACGAAGAGATTCACCACAGACAGGGAGCAGATAGTTGCAATGTAGGCAGTGGAGAATGGATCTGTCATCAGAATATGCAGGAAATCCCAACATATCAGTAAGAATAAGACAAATAACCCAATGGGAGGGCACCTGGGTGGCTCAGTGGTTGAGTGTCTGCCTTCAGCTGAGGTCGTGATCTCAGGGTCCTGGGATCAAGTCCCACATTGGGCTCCCCACAGGGAGCCCACTTCTCCCTCTGCCTGTGTCTCTGCCTCTCTGTGTGAGTGTCACTCATGAATAAATAAATAAAATCTTTAAAAAGAAATAACCCAATGGGAAAGTGGGCAAAGAAAATGAGTAGGTAATTCACAGAAGAAGCCCAAATGTCAATAATTACAAAAGGATGTTCAACCTCCCTCATAATTTTTGAAATATAAATTCAAACAATAAGAAGATACTCTTTTATACTCGCAAAAAAAAAAAAAAACTCTTTAAAGTCTACAATGTCAAGTGGTGGTGGACAAACAGCTATGGTCAAACAGTTTGATAGGAGATCACTTGGAAGAACCACTTAGTTCTGTTTGGTAAAGTAGAAGATATACGTGCTCCACAATCCAGAAATCCCATTCCTCAATGTATGTCCCAGAAAAATTCTCTCACCCATGGCATAAGGAGATCCAGGTCTCCCTGTACAAATGAATACTTAAGTGCGCAGTAGTAGTGAAAAACATTGGAAAAAATCTAAACATTCCTTGACAGAAGAATGGACAAATCAGTTTGGTGTAGTCACACAATGAATATCATACAGCACTTGAAATGAATAAGCCAGTTACAAGAATCACGTGGATAAGCCTCAGTAATGTTGAAAGGGAAAAGCAAGTTGAAGATTTACACAGTATAATACTTTAAAATATGCAAAAATTTATATATAGTTTATGGAAACATACATATGTAGCGTAAGTCTAAAATTATGAGTGGGATGATAAACTCCAAATTCAGAAAAGCAGTTACCTCTGGGGAAGAAGGTCGCACATGGGATCGGGGGTGGGGGAGGAAGAGGCCTCAGGGGGCTTCTATTGGCTGTGTCATTTTTTAAATGTGAAGCAACTATGGCAAATCTTAAGATTTAACAGAACTGAGTGATAGGTAAATGGATGTTCCTTATATTCTTATCCTCCCCATTTTTTCGTATTCTTGAAAGACAAGGAGGGTGGGTGCGTGAGGGTTAGGTAGTATAGGCATGCAAAGGAGCAAAGATTATAAACCAAGAGGCCAAGGCAGAGACAAGCTTGGGTGTGCCTCCCTGAGTCCTTCACATGACCAACACCAACCCTACAAGCCTGGAAGGGTCGAGTGTAGGGCCAGGGTGACTCCCAAGCCTCTGGCCCAACAGGGACAGAGCTAGCAGGTGGGAGTGTGGTTCCCCACAGCCCCCTCTCCCTCTTCTGTCTCTGGTTGGCCCTTGATCCTCTTCCCTGTTGGTCTTTAGCACCCCACAATGTCCACTTGGACAAGCTTCACCTATCAGATTGACAAAAATCACGATGTTTGATGCCACCCAATGTCACAGGTCTGGATTTGTTCCACACCTCTTTGATCCAAGAAATGTCACATAGCTCATTTGTCTAAATCCAACTAAACTTGGCTACAAGACCCCACTCTCTAGAGCTGACAAAAAAATTCAATCTTAGTCATGATTTGGAGGGTGGCTCTCCCTTTTAAAGATCATACTAAAGTCCTGTGTTGTTGAGTTTGCAGGGAAATGGCTTTTATGGACTAAACTGTGTTCCCAAAAGTATGTACATTGAACCCCTCACCCACAATGGTACTGTATTTGGAGAAAAGGGTTTTAAAGAGGTAATTGAGGTCAAGTGAGGATATATAATTAGGGTCAGGTCCTAATCCAGTGTGAGCGGTGTCCTTTGTAAGAAGAGGAAGAGACACACAGAGAAAAGGCCTTGTGAGGACCCAATGCAAAGGCTGCTGTCAGTGAGCCAAGAAGAGAGGCCTTGAGAGAAATTGGCCTTGCCAGCACCTTCATCTTAGATTTCCAGCCCCTAGAATGGTGAAAAAATAACTTTCTTTCTTTGTTTAAACCATTCAGTCTGTGGTATTTAGGAGACCCTTTACAAACTAATACAATGTCCAAGGGTGTGTGTGGGAACTTAGAGCTGCAACCCCCAACCCCAGACAAGGGACACTCCCCACAGCCTGTGCGGTGGCTCTCCATGTCCACTCTGCTTGGCTGTTGAGTCAGGGTGACCCTTTTAGTGCAAGTAAACCCTCCAGGGACAGGAAGAGGAGGTTGCCCAGGGAGGAGATACCAGATTTACTAATACGGGAGGCAAGTTGACATGAGCACATTTTTACCCGAGCTGCAGAACTTTACGAGTGATTATTTTGGGGCAATGAGATTGGAAAGGAAGTGTATTTTCTTTGATTTGTCTATGTTTCCTCTATGTTCTAAATAAGCACATATTGGCTTTGTAATAATGAAAATAGTAAATTCTTAACTTCTCAAATTTCTACCATCCTCTAGGCCCAAATCCAAGGCCATTTTCTCCAACGTACCACTCTCCAAAGATGAGTGCGTGAGCTTTTTCTTCTCTGACAGCCCATGAGACTCGGGCTTCTCCCATGTTTCCTGTCTAGGTTGTAGTTACTTATTCTGTGGGTGATTTTGCTCCACTGCTAGCTACCTGCCTCCCTGTGGCCTTCAAATAGTGCCCTGCCCGCTCAGCATGGCCGTGTCCCATACTAACATTAAGCACTTTTTTTATATAAATGTATTTTTTATTGTTGTTCAATTTGCCAACATATAGAATAACACCCAGTGCTCATCCCGTCAAGTGCCCACCTCAGTGTCTGTCACCCAGTCACCCCCACCCCCTGCCCACCTCCCCTTCCACCACCCCTAGTTCGTTTCCCAGAGTTAGGAGTCTCTCATGTTCTTCTCCCTTTCTGATATTTCCCACTCATATTTTTCTCATTTTCCCTTTATTCCCTTTCACTATTTTTTATATCCCCCAAATGAATGAGACCATATAATATTTGTCCTTCTCCCATTGACTTATTTCACTCAGCATAATACCCTCCAGTTCCATCCACGTCGAAGCAAATGGTGGGTATTTGTCGTTTCTAATGGCTGAGGAATATTCCATTGTATACATAGGCCACATCTTCTTTATCCATTCATCTTTCAGTGGACACCGAGGCTCCTTCCACAGTTTGGCTATTGTGGACATTGCTGCTAGAAACATCGGGGTGCAGGTGTCTCAGCGTTTCATTGCATCTGTATCTTTGGGGTAAATCCCCAGCAGTGCAATTGCTGGGTCATAGGGTAGATCTATTTTTAACTCTTTGAGGAACCTCCACACAGTTTTCCAGAGTGGCTGCACCAGTTCACATTCCCACCAACAGTGCAGGAGGGTTCCCCTTTCTCCACATCCTCTCCAAAATTTGTGGTTTCCTGCTTTGTTAATTTTCTCCATTCTCACTGGTGTGAGGTGCTATCTCATTGTGGTTTTGATTTGTATTTCCCTGATGGCAAGTGATGCGGAGCATTTTCTCATGTGCGTGTTGGCCATGTCTATGTCTTCCTCTGTGAGATTTCTCTTCATGTCTTCTGCCCATTTCATGATTGGATTGTTTCTTTGCTGTTGGGTTTAATAAGTTATTTATAGATCTTGGAAACTAGCCCTTTATCTGATACGTAATTTGCAAATATCTTCTCCCATTCTGTAGGTTGTCTTTGAGTTTTGTTGATGGTATCTTTTGCTGTGCAAAAGCTTCTTATCTTGATGAAGTCTCAATAGTTCATTTTTGCTTTTGTTTCTTTTGCCTTCATGGATGAATCTTGCAAGAAGTTACTGTGGCCAAGTTCAAAAAGGGTGTTGCCTGTGTTCTCCTCTAGGATTTTTATGGCATCTTGTCTCACATTAAGATCTTTCATCCATTTTGAGTTTATCTTTGTGTATGGTGCAAGAGAGTGCTCTAGTTTCATTCTTCTGCATGTGGATGTCCAATTTTCCCAGCACCATTTATTGAAGAGACTTTTTTCCAGTGGATAGTCTTTCCTCCTTTGTCAAATATTAGTTGACCATAAAGTTGAGGGTCCCACAAAAAAGGATAATTACAGACCAATATCCCTGATGAACATGGATGCAAAAATTCTCAATAAGATACTAGCCAATAGGATACAACAACCCATTAAGAATATTATTCACCATGACCAAGTAGGATTTATCCCCGGGATGCAAGGCTGGTTCAACACTCATAAAACAATCAATGTGATTCATCATATCAGCAAGAGAAAAAACAAGAACCATATGATCCTCTCAATAGATGCAGAGAAAGCACTTGATAAAATACAGCATCCACTCCTGATCGAAACTCTTCAGAGTGTAGGGATAGAGGGAACATTCCTCAACATCTTAAAAGCCATCTATGAAAAGCCCACAGCAAATATCATTCTCAATGGGGAAGCACTGGGAGCCTTTCCCCAAAGATCAGGAACAAGACAGTGATGTCCACTCTCACCACTGCTATTCAACATAGTACTAGAAGTCCTCGCCTCAGCAATCAGACAACAAAAAGAAATAAAAGGCGTTCAAATTGGCAAAGAAGAAGTCAAACTCTCCCTCCTTGCCGAAGACCTGATACTCTACATAGAAAACCCAAAAGACTCCACCCCAAGATTTCTAGAACTCATACAGCAATATGGCAGTGTGGCAGGATACAAAATCAATGCCCAGAAGTCAGTGGCATTTCTATACACTAACGATGAGACTGAAGAAAGAGAAATTAAGGAGTCAATCCCATTTACAATTGCACCCAAAAGCAAAAGATACCCAGGAATAAACCTAACCAAAGAGGTAAAGGATCTATACCCTAAAAACTATAGAACACTTCTGAAAGAAATTGAGGAAGAGGGATCCTGGGGTGGCTCAGTGGTTTAGTGCCTGCCTTCAGCCCAGGGCATGATCCTGGAGTCCTGGGATCGAGTCCCACATCAGGCTCGCTGCGTGGAGCCTGTTTCTCCCTCTGCCTGTGTCTCTGCCTCTCTTTCTCTCTGTCTCTCTCATGAATAAATAAATAAAATCTTTAAAAAAAAAAGAAAGAAAGAAAAAAGAAATTGAGGAAGACACAAAGAGATGGAAAAATATTCCATGCTCATGGATTGGAAGAATTAATATTGTGAAAATGTCAATGTTACCCAGGGCAACTTACACGTTTAATGCAATCCCTATCAAAATACCATGGACTTTCTTCAGAGAGTTGGAACAAATTATTTTAAGATTTGCGTGGAATCAGAAAAGACCCTGAATAGCCAGGGGAATTTTAAAAAAGAAAACCATAGCTGGGGGCGTCACAATGCCAGATTTCAGGTTGTACTACAAAGCACTTTTTCAATCATGACTCTTAAGATTTTTTTCAACAAAACTTAACAATACCTAAGATCTTCCTTGTTTTGCAGATTTGGAGTGTAAAGGTCAAAGGTTGACAACCCATGAGTCTCAAGGCCAAAGGAGAGCAGAGACCAGGCCCATCTGGCTCCAGGTCTTCCAGGCATAACCACAGGCTTAGGGTTAGAGCCCCCGTCAACTCTCCCTGGGGCTTCCATATTCCCCTCATCTGGGTCAGGCAGTTCTGGCTGTCATTTTAGGCAAAGAAGCACCTCCTGGTACAGGGAGAGGGCCTGGGTGAGCATGGCATGATGTGGTGAGTGCCTTCTTTCTCTCTCTGTCATGCCAGGCCCTAGAAGAGCCCTGTGTTTTCAAGGGAGATGAAAAAATTCAACTCAGGAGTGTAGAAGGGCCAATCTCCCTCAGATAACAGCCTAAAGCACTATTCTCCAGCAGTCCTCTCAGTGATAAAGGAGATACTTTGATCTCTTTCTGCCTGATTCAAAGTTCAGACCTGGGACAAGGAAGAGAAGGTGTCCTATAAAGACCGCCTCAAATGCCACAAGAGTCCAACTGACCACTGGGAACCCTGCTGTCCTTCCTTCTGTCCTTCTGTTAAATGTGACGGGCTAACTCTACAGCAGCATCTCTCAACATTGGCATTATTGATATTTTGGCGAGGACAATGCTTCATTACAGGAGCTGTCCTTGGTTTGTAAGATGTGCAGCAGCATCCCTGGCATGCCACTGGGTGCCAGCAGTATCCCCTCACTCGTGACAACCAAAAATGTCTGCAGACATTACGAAATGACTCCTGGGAGACAAACTTGCCTCCAGTTGAGACGCACTGCTCTAGAGTTTTGTGCTCTCAAAACTCATGTAGACTCATCCCCCAACACAGTGTCAGTACCCGAGCAAAAGTGTCAGACTGGGGCCTTGATTACCAGACACCAGGGAGCAGAAAGAACATGATGGAAATAGTGACTCCAGCTCTGAATCACAGATACATTCCTAGCACAGAAGGGTGAAGGCAATGAGGGACCCATTCATTCAATCAGGCAATCAACAAATATGTGTCTATTTATTGGTCGATTATTATGCACTGGGTGTTGTGCTAGCTGTTGGAGACACAAAGATCAAGAGGATAAACAGAGTCCTTGCCCTAACGTAGCTTTCTGTCCAGCAGGAAAAAAGACATTACACAGTCGACTGCAATCAAGTGTGTTAAGGTTGATGATGGAGGCATACAGGGGGCTCCAAATGAATTTACGAAAGATGAACTCCAGGATTAGGAAAGGATCCTTTGCATCATCTGGAACTATACAATATTGGTCTACCTGGCAAGTTGGCCCTTCTCCACCCAGCACCCCCTTACCAGGTTCCTCAGTCCCCCCTCAGACCTGGAAGCATGGTTGTGACAGGCCCTAAGTACTGAGGGTGTGTCAGGATCCAGTTGACTTTGCTCCCAGGTGTAACTTCTGATTCCATTTTGAGCCAGCTGAGGCCGTGGAGTAATCGAATTAGGCAAATATTATGGGGAAGAAAATGGGCCTGTAAGTAGCTTAAAGTGATGGAAATGACCTGAAGGTGGCCATGCAAATGGTCTGTATAATATCCTGTAATAACCCTGTCCAGGCAGCCCGAGGAGGCAGGCTTCCAATAATGAGGTGTCTGATTAGAATAATGTTCAGTGGGAGAATGTGTGAGTGTCCGCATAAATCAGGCCTGGAGAGCCTCCCCAATTAGCCAGGAAGGAGACAGGCAAGGTGCGTGCCAGTGCTACGCTGGGAGGCCACTGGGGGAGGAAAGCTAATCATCCTCATAGCAATCCTGATATTTTATAGCACTCTACAGTTTATAAACGTTTTTCCCAAGCAATAGTTCACCTGGTCATCACCCAGCTGTTCTAAAGATTAATTGAGATAATGTCCTCTTGTGAGATAATTAATGGCCAGTTTGGGTCACAATTACAGTCCCAGCACCCAGCATGGTGCCTGGCACATAGTAGCTGTTCAATAAACAGAGCTATGAAGGGCCAGGTAGCAGAGAGCTGACTGTTCTCCAACCATCTGCTGTTCTCCTTACTGGCACCAGGGTCAGAAGCAAGCTCCAACACAGCCTCAGAAAGCTTCCTTTCCCTTCCTTTGCCTCCCAGTGGGGATACACGAGCTTTGTTTTGGGCAGTCAACTACTTGGGAGATGTCAGTTCCCCTGTCTACTCTGTCCCTCTCTGCCCCAGCTGGCGAGAAGTGAGGCAAAACGTTCCAATGGGCCCACAGGACACCTCACCCACCCAGTAATTGCGTACAGAGTGTCTACAAGGTGCCATTCACTCATTTATAGACTTGAAACTAATTGTTGAATAACCAGTGTGAGCCAGGCTCAGGTAGCTGGGCGGGGGGGAGTGAAAACAGGAGAACAACACGGGCCCTGGGAGGCCTGGCAGCAGACACCCCGCCTGTGCACACGCCTCCTGGGTGGGGTACCCGAAGCAACAGCCGGTAAGGACTGGCGGAGAGCGAGCGGCTTGGGGGGCAGGCGGGGTTGGCCACAGAGCCTCCCAGGGTCGGGGAAGGGCAGCTACCGCCTCCCCCACCCCCAACCAACCCAGGGCTACCCCTTCCCACCCTGTGGGCCTCACCGCTCACCTCTGGGAAACAGTTCTGTTCTCTTTTCACAGAGGAAGAGACTAAGGATCTCGCCAAAGATTATGAAGCTGATAAGAAAAAAATGTAGCTACAACCCAGGTTCCAGACCCCATATCTAATCTTCTATGTGTAAACGAATGTGCATGGTAACCAAACCCATGAGCACACCACAGCCCCATGGCGCAGACGCCTAGGTGACCGCTTGTACATACGTGAACGCTCAGTGTCCCTGTAAGCACACCCACACACAGACGCAGCTCCTCATCCTTGTGCACACCCCAGCAGCATCCCGGAATGGCACCTGACTTCTTGGGCTTTTATCTTCGTGCCAAAGAGTAGTAATCTGTGAGGGAGCAGCTAGAGGGCACAGGATTGGGGCTCTCAATGCTGGGCTGGATGTGAGGCTGCTGGTAAAGCTTGGAGCAAGGCAGAAAAAACTTGGCCCACAGTGACCTCGTTGTGACCACCTGAAACCCAAACACATTTGAATATTCCTTATAGACAATCCATTAGGTATAAATGCACTACCTGCTTGAGTGGATGAGGAGTGCTGAGCGTTGCCCCGTGCTTAGCTCAGACTACTATAACAGAACACCAGAGACTGGGAGGCTTAAACGATGCATTTGTTTTGTCCCAGCTCTTGAGGCTAGAAGTCTGGGACCTATGTGTCAGTAAGGTGGGTTTCTGCAGAGACCTCTCTTCCCTGGCTTACAGACGGCCACCTTCTCACTGTGCCCTCCCCTGGCCCTTCCTCTGTGCTCCTGCAGAGGGGGGTGGGGGAGGAGGGAGAGAGGGAGGGAGGGAGGGACGAGTGCATGCTCACATGCACACTCTGGTGTCTCTTCCTCTTTTTACAGACACCAGTCCTATCAGATTAGGGCTCTACCTTTCCCACCTCATTTAACCTTAATTACTTCCCTAAAGTCCCTATCTCCAAATACAGTCACATCAAAGGGTAGGGGTTCACTGTAAATTTGAGGGAGTCACCATCAGTCTGTAACACCTCCACAACATGAGCTGGAGGCAAACTCTGGGGCACAGGAACACAGACACACATAGAGAGCTGCATGTGTCACTCCTATCAGGAGCAGCCTGCAGGGTCTGGGTTCCTGCACACCTCAGACACAGCTTCCTCTGCACCACAGGCCTGTAGCAATATGCTCCCAGAGGAGAAAGGCCGTCAGAATGCAGAAAGGTGGGGTGCCTGGGGAGCTCAGCAGTTGAGCATCTGCCTTCGGCTCAGATCATGATCCGGGGTCCTGGGATGGAGTCCCATATCAGGCTCCCTTCAGAGAGCTTTACAGTGGTGCAAAAGCAATGCTTATTCAATAGCAGCCATACTTCAAATTTTGAATTTGATCTTTTCCCAGGCTCATGATATGCTAGGATATTCTCTCATGATGCAGGGCAGTGACAGTGAGCATGGCTCGCAGCCAGCCACGAGGGTAAAAACACCAATACACTGACAGCCATTCTATACCCATACAACCATTCTGTTTTCACTCACAGTACAGTACTAGATAAATTACATGGGCTATTCGACACTTTATTATAAAATAGGCTTCTTGTTCCATGATTTTGCCCAAATGTAGGCAGACGTACATGTGCTGAGCCTGTTTAAGGTAGGCGAGGCTAAGCTATAATGTTTGGTAGGTTAGGTGTATTAAATGAGTTTTCAACTTAATATATGTTCTTATATATAATGGTTTATCAGGATGTGACACTATCATGATAAGGAAGATCTGTACTCAAAATTTGCTAAAAGGGTACATATTAAGTGTTCTCACACCCACACACACAAAAGGAATTATGCAAGGTGTTGGATACATTAACTAGCTTGATTGTTGTGATCCTCTTACAATATATACTATTTCAAAACATCAAGTCACTTGCACCTCATTTATTTGTCACTTGCACCTCATGTATTTGTCACTTGCACCTCAATAAAGATGAAAAAATAAAATAAGAAATTTAAAACTATAAAAATGATGACTAGGGGGGCCAACATGGCAGAGGCTCAACAAGGAATGGTGGGTCACATTCATGATGCTGGGGTAACTCCTGACTCTTATCTGTTTTCCCTTCCTATCTCTGCCTTGCCATTTTCCATTGGTAAGTCCAAACCTTTAGAGAGGAAGACTTAGGTCAATGATATCTCAAGGAAAAGAAAGAGTGGTATAGGAGGGAAACTTGGGCTTTTAACCAAAATGAAGCATTAAAGAACCGGTGCCATCAGCTTCAGTCTACATCCCTTGAGAGAGCCCAGACTCTCCCTGACACATTTCCATAGATCCCCTCCTCTTCTAAATTAACCTGCTTCCTTCAAGTACCAGAATTCTAGATAAATAAAAAATGAGTCCTTATTCAATGGAATTGTTTTTTCTGTTTTGTTTAATTACTAAAATTGTGACAGCATTATTTTCTACCATTTCCAATGCAAATACGCGATGTTCCTGTTACGCTGTGGATTAAGCTGGGTTTTATGAGCTAGCCCTGGAAGCTAACCACCACTTAAAACCTACTCCTGTGGGAAAACGCATGCTAAATTCCTAAGATCCAACTTTTACAGATCAGCTCTGGAAAGTCTAGCCTGTCAGTACACTGAGGGCTGCCTGGAAAAATGCTGTGTTTTGAGAGGCACATTCTCCTTTCATACCACTCTTACTAGAATCACAGACTACGGAGGTGGAAAATCCTTAGAAATCAGTTAGGACACCCTCTCAGGTCACAGATGAGCAGAATGTTTACATGTGAGAGTACAGCAAGATGGAGTGACACGTCCCAATTCACACAGCTAGACAGTGACTCGGGTCCCCAGACGCCCAGTGCAGAGACTACAGCCTTTTCAGGTGAGTGGAAATACCAAGGAAGAAAAGAAGTATAACAATAGCAGCCAACATTTATTGAATACTTGGTATGGACTGGGCACCATGCTAGGCACTTAAGTGCGTTTAATCTTCCAAAAGCCCTATTGGGTAGTACAAATACTATCTCCATGGTACAGAGGAGACTTCTGAGGTTCAGCCCAAAGCCATTTAGTAAGTTCAGAGTTAACCATCACGGTTAATAAATAACAGGTAATTCAGACAACTACACTCCTAATCAAGGTGATCTTCAAGTTTTCAAGCTGCTCACTTACTCTCCCGCCCTATTGCACCCCCAAAGGAAGAGCTTCACTACCCAGCCATCTGTTGAAGGTAGTGCTTCACAAACCTCAGATTTGCATCCTTCTTCCCCTGTTGTAAGAGAGGTGGCCCTCATGGTACAAGATTTCTCTGTTGAGAAGTACTCAATAGGACTTCCCATTTCAGGTCATACAATAGTCTAGATGTCCAGAAAATTCTCACAGTGAAGAACACCAAAAATATGATGAATAAAAGTAAATTAATTTCATAAATACAGAGCTGAACTGGGAGAAAGAAAAATCTTCAAAGGCCAAAATAATCAGAAGGCCCAGTCTTAAGGTTGTAAGTGCCCACCAAAGCCTGAGGTGAGGGGTGATCAGATGATTCCATTAGCCAGGAGCTTGGGTTTTAATGATCAAAACAAAGCTAAGGAGCTTAAGAGACAAAGTCAGGGCTCAAGAGGAATGAGAGGCAGCTGAGAGACCCCATCACAAAGCCAGGACACCTCTACACCCTAAGTAAGTCCACCGCACTCCTGGAGATGGTGGAGATTCCTGCCCATCTCTGCTGTGGGTAGAGTCTCCCTGATAATTCCTAATCAAAAAATGACCCTCCCATGGATTGGGGGCTGAAACTTGTACCAGCTGTAAGACAACAACAACAAAAAATTATTTTAAAGTCGTTTTGCTTGAAAAACACAAATACACAGACCCTCTCCAGAGGAACATAATTCAAACTTAGACATCAAAGAATTCTACAGATAAAGCACTAAAGAAATGATTTCAGATTTCTGTACTTTTAGTCCATTCCCACATTATTCACAATAGCCAAGATATGGAAACAAGCTACGTCTCCAATGACAGGTGAATGGATAAAGAAAATGTGGTATAAATATACAATGGAATATTATTCAGCCTTTTAAAAATAAGGAAAATCTGCCATTTGCAACAACATAGATGATCCTGGAGAGCATTATGCTAAATGAAATATGTCAGAGATAAAAATACAAATACTCTATGATCTTGCTTCTATGTGGAATTTTAAAAAAAAATTAGTTGAACTCACAGAAACAGAGTAAAATGATGGTTGCCAGGAACTGGGGCTAGGAGAAATGAGGTTGGTAAAAGTTACAAGATGAATAAGTCCTGAGGATCTAATATATAGCATGGTGATTATGGTTAATACTCTATCATACACTTGAAATTAGCTAAGAGTGGCACCTGGGTGGCTCAGTGGTTGAGCGTCTGCCTTTGGCTCAGGTCGTGATCCTGAGATTGAGTCCCGCATCAGGATCCCTGCAGGGAGCCTGCTTCTCCCTCTGCCTATGTCTCTGCCTCTCTCTGTGTGTCTCTCATGAAAAAACACATAAAATCTGAAAGAAAGAAGAAAGAAAGAAAGAAGAAAGAAAGAAAGAAAGAAAGAAAGAAAGAAAGAAAGAAAGAAAGAAAGAAAGAAAGAAAGAGAAAGAAAGGTGTGAAATGATGGATGTGTTAATTTTCTTGATTATGGAAATCATTTTGCAATATATAATATATCAGACCATCACATTGTATACTTTAAGTATATTAGAATTTTATTTGCAAATTATATTTCAGTAAAGCTGGGGGGGGAAATGATCTCAGAATCATAAATTAGAGGACACAAGATGGTGAACATCAGTAACCATCGGGGAAGTAGAGATCAAAACCACAATGAAGTATCACTTCACACCTGTCTGAATTGCTAAAACCAAAAAGACAAGAAATAACAAGTGTTGGCAAGGGTAAGGAGAAAAAGAACCCTTGCATACTGTTGACGGGAATGTAAACTGGTGCAGCCACTGTGGAAAACATTATGGAGATTCCTCAAAAAATTGAAAATAGAACTTCCATATAATCCAATAATTCTAGGTATTTACCCAAAGCAAAAACTATGTATTTACCCCAAAGCAAATAAAAACACTAATTCAAAAGGATGAACCCTGGGCACCTAGGAGGTTCAGTCGGTTAAGCAGCTGGCTTCACCTCAGGTCATGATCCCAGGGTTCTGGGATCGAGCCCTGTGTTGGACTCCCTGCTCAACAGGGAGCCTGCTTCTCCCTCTCCCATTGCAGTTTCCACTGCTTGTGCGCTCTCTCTCTCTCTCTCTCTCTATGTCAAATAAATAAATAAAATCTTTAAAGAAAAAAAATATGAACCTCTATGTTTATTGCAGCATTACTTACAATAGCCAAGTTATGGAAGCAAACTAAGTGTCCATTGATAGATGAATGGAAAAAGATGTGGTGTGTGTGTGTGTGTGTGTGTGTGTGTCTCATTAATAAATAAATAAAATATTTTTTAAAAAGACAGAAGTCAGAGAAAGACAAATATCATATGACTTCACTTACATGTGGAATCTAAAAAAAAAAAAAACTAATAAAAAGCAGAAACAAACCTATAGATACAGAGAACAAACTAATGGTTGCCAGAGGCAGGAGTAGGTAGGAAATGGGCAAAATGGGTGAAGAGAACTGGGAGTCACAGGCCTCCAGTTATGGAATGAATAGGTCATGGAAATTTAAGATACAGCACAGAGAGTATAATTGATGGTATCGTAACAGTGTTGTGTGATGACAGGTGGTAGCTACACTTGTGAGCATAGCATCAGGTAGAGACTTGTTGAATCACTATGTTGTACACTTGAAACTAATGTAACACTGTTAACTATACTCAAATAAAAGGAAAGAAAATTACAGGACACAGAGGGAAATGAGTACCTGTAGGAAAAAGCCAAAAGGGGAGAAATGAAGTGAGCTCCAAGGTGCTGAAGCCAATCCAGGTAGTGAGAATAAAAGTAACAAGTGAGTCATAGGACACGTACTGTGAGCAGAACCCTGTGCTAAGAGCTCTACACAGACATGTAGCCTTTGACTGCATGTTCAATGAGTCACCCAAAGCTGCCTTAAGAAAACTTAAAATAGCAGCATTAGAGAGGTGCCTGGGTGGCTCAGTCAGGTAAGCATCAGCCTTCAGCTCAGGTCATGATCCCAGGATCCTGGGTTTGAGTCCCGTGTTGCCTCCCTGCTCAGCAAGGATATGCTTTTTCCCCTCCTTGTGCCTGTGCTCGCTCTCTCTCTCTCTCTCTCTTTCTCAAATAAATAAATAAAAGTCTTTTAAAAATAACAGAATTAGAATCAATCACCCAAAAAAAAAAAAAGAATCAATCACCTATTCTAGGGCATTTCAAACAACAAGTCTTACAATCTTTATCTATCTAGCTAAATAGATAATAGATAGATGATATGCATACAGAGAGAAATGGAAAGACGGTAGGTAGACAGATAAAGAAATGGGCACACAGATACATATACACAAATGTGTGTGTGTTAGGGTTCTCCAGAAAAACAGGACAATAGGACATACATACATTTATCTGTGTATAGAGGTGGGAGGAGGGAGAGAGAGAAAAAGAGGGAGAGAGAGAAATATTTATTATGAGGCATCAGCTCACACAGTAAAAAGGCTGAGCAGTCCCAAGATCTGCAAGCTGGAGGCCCAGGACAGCTGGTGGTGTAATTCAGGAATAGCCCAAAGGCCTCAGAACCAGGGGAGCTAAAGGTGTAAATACCAGTCTGCGGTCAGAAGAGGAGATAAGATGACTCAGCTCAAGCAGTAAGGAGGGGAAAAAAAGGTGAATTCCTCTTTCCTCTGCCTTTGGTTCTATTGGGCCCCTCGGCCCCTCAGTGGATTGGATGGTGTCAACCCACATTGGGGAGAGCAATTTACTTTCCTAAGTCCACTGATTCCAATGCTAATCTCCTCTACAAATACCCTCACAGACACAGCTAGAAACACCCTCACAGATATACCTAGAAATAGTGTTTCACCTGGGCAGGCCATGACCAGTCAAGCTGACACATTATATATATATAATGTGTACATGTATATATGTAATGTGTGTATCCACATACATCATGAACGCATATGCTGGGTCTCAATGGAAAGTGTATTTCTTACAGCAGATCAAGGTTAAAATTAAAAAAAAAAAAAAAGCCAAGGGGATACTGATATAGCCCCAGGCCGCCGTTTTCTTTTCTGGGAAACTGAGGCCCGGAGAGGGAGCATCAAAGTTGCTGGCCTGGCTACAGCAGAGTTCAGATGAGGGCCAGGTCTTTCTGTTGCTCCCCATGGCAGCAGGTAGCACTGGGAGCCTTCACCATTTATTATTATTATTCTTTTATTTAAATTCAATTTGCCAACATATAGTATAACTCCCAGCGCTCATCCCATCAAGTGTCCTCCTTAATGCCCATCACCCAGTTACCCTATCCTTCACCCTCCTCCCCTTCTGCAAACCTTTGTTCGTTTCCCAAAGTGAAGAGTCTCTCATGGTTTGTCTTCCTCCCTAATTTTTCCCCACTCAGTTCCCCCCTTCCTTTATGGTCCCTTGCACTATTTCTTTTTTTTTTTAATTTTTATTTATTTATGATAGTCACAGAGAGAGAGAGAGGCAGAGACACAGGCAGAGGGAGAAGCAGGCTCCATGCCCCGGGAGCCTGATGTGGGACTCGATCCCGGGTCTCCAGGATCGCGCCCTGAGCCAAAGGCAGGCGCTAAGCCGCTGCGCCACCCAGGGATCCCCTTTGCACTATTTCTTATATTCCAACTATGAGTGAAACCATACAATAATTGTCTGTCTCTGACTGAATTATTTCACTCAACATGGGGGTATTATACCCTCCAGTTCCATCCACATCAAAGCAAATGGTAGATATTCGTCCTTTCTGATGGCTGAGTAATATTCCATGGTGTATATATACCACATCTTCTTTACCCATTCATCTGTCAAAGGACATTTGGGCTCCTTTCACAGTTTGGCTGTTGTGGACATTGCTGCTATAAACATTGGGTGCAGGTGTACTGTCATTTCACTACATCAGTATCTTTGGGGTAAATACCCAGTGGCGCAATTGCTGAGTCGTAGGGTAGCCCTATTTTTAACTTCTTGAGGAACCTTACACCATACACAAAGATAAACTCAGAATTGATGAGAGATCTACACGTGGCCAGGAGTCCATCAAAATCCTAGAGGAGGACACAGGCAGCAACCTCTTTGAACTTGGCTGCAGCAACTTCTTGGTAGACACATCTATAAAAGCAAGGGAAACAAAAGCAATAATCAGCTATTGGGAGGTCATCAAGATAAAAAGCTCTGCACAGCAAAGGAAACAGTCAACAAAATTAAAAGGCAACCTACAGGATGGGAGCCTTCACCACTGAAAGCCGTGGGCTGGGAAGCTCCTTCACATGCTCCCTGGGGAGGAAAGGACAGAGTAAGTCGCTCTGCACAACAGGGAGCATTAGGTACTTTGCCTTTGGTGTCTCTAACTTTCCGGTGATGTCCTCTCCTTTTCTACCTCTTTTGCAGAGACACTCGTGGCCTTTCTGCCATCTCTGCTCTCACATTATCAAGACCTGGTCTTGGGAAAGGAGTTAGTAGTCTTCTTCACACAAAGCTGCAAATTATCCCCATGCTATCGTCTTCCTGATTATTTGCTCTTGTACTGAAAGATTGAAAGTTTAAGCCAAAGACAAGAATTTCTCAACCTAGAGCTTTTCTCTGGCATCAGCAAACCAGCAGAAAAGAATTGAGGGCAGCAATGAGGAAGGGAGAGAGCACATTTGGCCTCTCTGATACCTGGTGACCCACTATGCCTAGTGCTGGATAACCAGGTACCACCAGCAGACATGGGTGGTCCTAATGGGTGCCACAGGGGTTGGCACTATTCTTCTCCCCGTGATCTCCACCAGCTGCTCTTTTCTCTGATATGGAGCTCTTTATCCTCCGACTTGCAAGGTTGATAAAGATTAACTGATATGATTATAAAGTTATAAATCTGCTTTTTTAACAGACTTAGCAAAATTTATCATTCTAGATAAAGTCTGTCCCTTCAAAGCCATCACCTTGGGGGATGAATCATTTACTTCAATGATGCTTCTATTCATTTCAGGATCGCTGTTTTAGGAATATTAATAATTACCAATTATGAAGTGCCTGCCATGGATCAAAAACTAGACCAGGCACTTCACACGCTATACCTTATTAAATCCCTTAAAAGAAGTATTGTCCCTTTTAAACAAGACAAGGCTAGTTTTATTCTATCCGTATCAGACCTCATCCGTGGCCACAAAAAAAAAAAAAATCTAATCCCCAATTTTAGTCATCACACTTGGCTCTAAATGACTTTAGGCTGTTCCAGAAATCAAATCTACCCTTGGAATGCAGAGTGACCCCCACAGAGAACAGTCAGAGAGTGTGTCACATGCTCAGTTGGATTTCCCAAAAAGGAGTTCCAGCAGTATTTTCTGCCATGGCAACATCTTTGCAATAAGTTCATGGCCCAAGATGACTACTTTGATGTTTGAGCTCGTGTGTGTGTGTGTGTGTGTGTGTGTGTGTGTGTGTGTGTGTGTAATTAGCCAAGGTACCTCAGAGATGCAAGCTATGCCCTCAGAAAAATCTGCCTAAATGTCTGACCTGGTACTTTGAGAGGGGAGAGTAAGAAGATGTAGTAAGAGTTTCTTCTTCTGACAGATGATGTGGTGTGGCCACCATGTCACCTGGTGCACTCCCATCTAGTCCTGAACCCTCCTTCTCACCCCACTACTCCTTTGATATGACTGCACACAGCCTGCAACAGAGGGGCGGCTTGGTTCTCAGCGGGATGGGTCACCCCACCCAGAAGGCCCATCCTCATACCCCAGTGTAACACCCATGCTGAGGGGGCTCATAAGGCGTTTGCCTTATTTTTCGACCCCTTCAGCTCTTCTTCTTTTGGATGTGGACAACTGAGATTTCTCTGCCTTACATGGGCATTTCACAGGTTCACTGTCAAGCTCCTCTTCTTTTTTTTTTTTTTTTAAGATTTTATGTATTTATTCATGAGAGACATAGAGAAAGAAGCAGAGACATAGGCAGAGGGAGAAGCAGGCTCCATGCAGGGAGCCTGATGTGGGACTCGATCCCAGGACCCTAGCATCATGACCTGAGCCAAAGGCAGATGCTCAACCGCTGAGCCATCCAGATGCCCTGTCAAGCTCCCCTTCTGACCATATCAACGTTACTCCTTCAGATACAGAACTTCTGGGGCGCTACCAATCAAGTGGGTGTTTGGTGCCACTCAACAGTCCTGCATTTCCTGAGTCCTCTTCCTCTCTTCTCTGCTCCCTTCAAAATTCCAATGTCTCATCCTTACCCTTTGTCCTCCACCTGTGATTCTCACTTCACTGAGAAGAGAGAAGCAACCAGAACACTGAGACTCTCACTATGGGATCTGTTCTCCTGCCTCTCTCTGTCTTCCCTCCCAGAAGAGTGACCCGCCCACAACATTTAAATAACAGGCTGAACACCCCCTCTTCCTCAAAACACTTTTTCCCCACAGCTTCCAGGACAACCACTCTCTCTCTCTCTCTCTGTGTGTGTGTGTGTGTGTGTGTGTGTGTGTGTGTCTCTCTCTCTCCTGGTTCTTCTCTCACATGGCCAGCAGCCCTGCCCTGTTGTCTTTGCTGACCTGACCTCCTAGCCTTACTGATTGCAGTGCCCCAGGGATCAATCCTTTGCTTATCTTTTTTTTTACAAACATTGGCTTTCACAGTGAGCTCATTCTGCCTCACGGCTTTAAAATGCCATCCAAACTCTAATAACTAACTCATAAATGCACATCTCCAGTCCAGACTCCCCACTAAGTTCCAGGCTCGTGTATGCAACTGCCAACTCACCACCTTCCCTTAAAGTCACATCTACCTTTGTCTACCTTTAATCACGCCCACTCAGACCCCTTGATCTTCCTGCCAGACCTGCACCTCCTGTAGCCTTCCCCATCTTGGAGTATGGCAACTCCATCCTTCTAGCTTCTCAGGCCAAAAAATCTCAGAGCCAGCCTTGACATCTGTCTCTCACAGCTGGTCCAATCAGTAAATCTCATCGGATCCACTTTCAAAGAATATCCAGAAACCAGTCATTTCTCACCCCTCACCACCTTCCCTACTGTCATCTGGCCTAAACCACCTTCAGCTTGTCTGGATCACTGTGAGAGCCTCTCTCTGCTTCTACTCTGGCCTCTCAAAGACTATTCTCAGCACAGCAGTAGGGCGATCTATTTAAAATTAGGTCAGATTACTGACTTCTCTGCTCAAAATCCTGCATTGACACTCAGGAAAAAATACAAGATCCTTACCCACGTGGAATTACCAGCACCTCCCCTCCAGACCTGGCCACCCACTGCGTCTCTATCTTCCTTTCCCGCCTCCTTCTTCCCACTCTGCTCTAACCTGCTGGCCTCTGCAGTTCCACCCCTACCTTCATGCTTGCTGCTCTCGGCCAGGAATATTCTTCCCTGTTCTCTTAGACTGCTTTATTTTTTGCCTTAGCCCTGTCGCCACCTGGTGTATCAGCTGTCTATCTCCCCCTCCCCCAACTCCAACAGAGCTTCAGGAAAGCGGGGACTTTTTCCACTTCCCTCCCCACAGTGCTCAGTCAAGTCCTCCTACCTGTGTCTCTGAGAAACTCTCCCTGAGGCTGCAGCTGCCTCTCTGACCTGAAGCCTCAGCCTCTGCTACATCTCCCCACCCCCGCCCGCCTCACCCCCATGTTTGGCCCTTTTTGCTTGCCCTTCTGCTCCATGGTGGGCCCATGAGACCAGATACTCCAGAGCAACATCCAGGGAACTGCAGTGCTTGACACCCAAGAGAATCTCAGGAAATGCTGGCTGCTTACAAAGAGGTCTCTAAGATGCTGATTTTGTGACCCAAGGGAGGGCGGGGTGTCCTCAGGGGGTACCTCCTGGCCCAGGGCTGATGTAGCAAATGCCCATTCAGGCCTCAAGAACGCCACCTGCTCCTGAGAGCTTGGTAGATCTTCACATTCCTTAGCCCTGGAGGCAGGGGGAGACTCAAAGCCTTCCCATCCCCGCAGCTCCCCTTTGGGTCTCTATGCTGGCCCTTGGACAGGCATTAGGTAGCACTGACCCCACGATGAAAAAGCTCTCCCTTTTCAATTCTCTTTCAAAGATCCTATCATGGAATGAATTGCACCCACCCCCCCAAAAAAAGGTATGTGGAAGTCCTAATCCTCAACGCTTCAGGAAGTGGTCTTATTTGGAAATAAGTTTGTTGCACATATAATTAGTTAAGATGAGGTCACAGTGGACTAGGGTGGGTCCCTCATCCAAATGGCTGTCGTCCTTACAAAAAGACGGCCTTGTGAGATAGACACAGGGAGAGGCCATGTGACAAAGAAGACAAAGACTGGAGTGACATGGCCATGGACCAAGGAACAGCCAGGTTGCCAGCCAACCACCAGAAGCTCTACGCAGCAAGGAAGGACACTCCCCTACAGTGCTCAGAGCACGGCTCTGCTAACATCTTGACTCCAGACCTGTAAGCCTCCAGAACCGAGGACAAGTTACTGTTGCTTTAAGCCTCCCCGTTTGGGGCAGCCTGAGGAAGTTAACACAGGTCCCGGTTACCTCAAGAAGCTCTCATCTGGGGCTCCGAGGTTTTTAATGCCTTTCCAACACTTGCTAATTTTCCTTTTGACAAAGCAAAAACAGTCCTCAGGCTAAGAGCTTTTGGCAGGAAAGGCACCTAACTAAATTTTAATAACCTTGTTTTGATCTCATTATATTTATTTTTATGATTACCATCTATTTCTGGCAAGTGATAACTGGCTTTCCTTGCACAATAGTAAAACAAAGTTTTGTTTTTAAATAGATTAAGTTTAAAATGAGTTCATTTAAAGAAAAATATTGTCATATTAACAAAAGTGGCACAAAAATATGGCAAAACCAGCAAGGGTGGGGATGGTGATCGAAGTTTGGCACGTACCCTCCCAGGGAGGGCCAAGGCCAGCAAGCCATTGCACAGCTGCCTTTGAAGCCCTCGTTACACATGCAAAATAAAGAACATGAAACTGGCAGCACATAGGATTGGAGGAAATACCACATCGGCAAAATTGTCTTCATATGGGTCCTGCCTTCCAACACCCTCTCTCGATCACACCCCACCTACTCTGGCCTTGTCAGCCTTCCCTCACTTAGGAGTCGGGGCCTACATATGGCCAGGCTCCCTCTTGTCCTGGAAGAAGACTGATCTGATAAACCAGGTACCACTGGGCTTGGAGTCAGAGGATCTAGGCAATGGCCACATCACTGTCACTGACATACTGAGTGACCTTGGGCAAACCCCCCAGACTTCAGCTTCTTCTCTACAAGAGAACATAAGACCATCTTTAGAATCTCTTCCGGCTCTGGATTCTTTGTTTCTGGGACGTTAGTGACTTAATGCATTCCCCTCTTAGAGACTCATATTTCATTTTGAAAAAGACCCCAGGAAAGGGATGAATAAATTCATAGGAATGATGCCCCAGTAGAGGAATTCCACGTTCAGTGGCATGTGGAAGAGAGGTATTTTCAGGGTGGTGGGATGGGGCACCTCTAAAATCACACTGTGGGCAAACTCTGGCTCTACATGAGGCTGGCTTCACCCACAGATGATAGGACTAGCATCATCTCAGACCCCTTTGTCCCTCTATGGGGGCTCTTGCCCCCAGGGTGGCTGCCTTCTACTCTATCAGGAATCAGGTAGCTGAATCTCTGATAGGGATAAATACCACATTTTAGCTTTTAAAAAGCAAAATATAGGTATTTATTTACATGCATGTTCATACGCACACACACACACACACACCAGAGTTGGGGGCAGGAAAGGGCCAGGAAGAAAAATCAGCTTTGACAACCTAATAAATGTCAATTTCTGAGGGGGTCTGAGTTAGAAGATGAATCCTCCCAACTTTAATTGGAGACATGATGCTCTCACTTTGCCAGGCTGCCCCGCCTCTCCGTTAGATCCCGCCACAGATAGCAAAGCCCTTGCCTTGCTCTAATTGACAAGAGGCCTCTGTCTGCTAGGATTTGTTTCTGGGATGTCAGAGATGTAAGGGGGAGGGGGTGCTCTAATGTCTTCCATCCTTACCCCAACGCCCGTCGGAGTGGAGAGACAGAAGCAGCAGGACACGGGGCTCAGCAGCCCCACAGATGGTACCCACAAGATCCAGTAGGAATGAAGGGGCCCTCCAGACAAGTGATGTTTGTCCTCACCTCACAGAAATCAAGAGTTTCTTTTCTGACCTGGCAATGATGTTCTGACCTAGGCACAGGGGAAGAAATGACAAAGAGCTGGGGAGATGGCACCGAACAGGCAAGGAAGTCATGGGCCTGGTTCCAAGAGGCAGCGTCCCATACAGCTGGGAGGACCTCGCCAGACCAGACTGCCTGTAATCACAGCCCAGCTCCACCACCGTCCTCTGATAAAGTGCTTGGCCTCTATGCTTGGCCTCTGTTTCATCATTTGTAAAATGGTGATCATCATAGGGCCCACCTGGAAGCATTGTGAGAGGATGCACAGCCTCCTGCACTCATGCCCCGGCACAAGGCTGGGCCTTCCTCGGCCCAGCACGCCTCTTTCCACTAGAGCGTTGAAGCCAGAGCTCCTGAGTGAGACATGGAGGCTTAGTGATTACCCAAACACACTGAATGTCATGCATGAGGCAGCCTGCTGGGACAGACAGCCACGCATCTGACCAATCTGGGCGGGGGTTGCAGCCCTCCTCACAATCCTAGGCCCGCCATGTCACACTGACCAGCCACCTCCTCTGTAACACTAAGGACCGCTCTTCCCCCAGGACCCCCCCACTGCGATTGCCCTTGCCCTCTCCCAAACCCCCAAGCATTCTCCTTTTGCCTGCCTGCAGACTCAGGTCCTTATCATGCCATTTAGCCCATTTTTATATGAGTGATGGCCCAAGTCACTAGCATCTGCACAATGCTCTGCACTTTACAAAGCCATGTTTTATTCACATGTTTGAATTGCTAACGCACATACCTGGTTCAAAACATTAAAAATACATATTAAAAGGTGAACAGCGAGGACTCTCCCTGACACTCCCATCTCTCATCCATCCAGATCCCAACCTCATCCCCCACAAGTGGCCACCTGTTATTGGTTCCTCAGAGATCCTTCCAGAGTTTCATTATGTAGGCACAAGCAAATATTCTTTTTTTTTAATTATTTTATGTGTTTATTTGGGGGTGGGGAGCATGAGCAGGGTAGGGGGCTGACGGAGGGGGAGAAGCAGACTACCCACTGAGCAGGGAGTCCCATGTAGGGCTGGATCCCAGGACCCTGGGATCATGACCTGAGCCGAAGTCAGATAATTAACTGAGCCACCCAAGCACCCTACAAGCAAATATTCTTATAACCTTTTTTAAACACAAAATGCAGCATACTGTACATACTGTTCAATATCTTGCTTTTCTGCACTTGACAGCATGTCCTATACATCATACAAAACCCCGCTTTCTATTTCCTGTTTATAACCGCATAATACTCCTCTCCTGGGTGAACCAGAGTCTCTTAAAAAGACTCTTCTTGATGGATATTTACATCGTTTCAAATCTTTTCCCATTGAAAACAAGACTGCAACAAATAGCCATAAACACAGGCCCTTTGCACTTATGCAAATATATTTGTAGGATAAATTCCCGAAAGTGGAATTGCTGGGTCAGAAGATACGTGTATTTATAATGTTGACAGCCATCACCGAGTTGCCCTCCAGAGAGGTTATACCCATCTATCTTCCCATGAGAAGTACGAGAGTGCCTGCTTCTCTACAACCTCACTATTAGAGCGTGTTTCAAATTTCTGGACTCTTTCCAATCTGATAGGTGAAAAAATTATTTATCAGTGTAATTTTAATTTGTATTTCTCTTATTCTGAGTGAGATTGAACATCATTTTATACATTTAAGAGCTATTTGTATTTCTTTCCCTTAGATGTACTTTGCTACCCATTTATCTCCTTTGGTCTTCACAACACCCCTGTGAGATACAGAAGGCAAGTATTAATAAGATCGGCATTTTAAAATGATAAAGCTAAGACTCAAAACATTTAAGATACTGGCTCAAAGCCATAGGCTGGTATGTGGCAAAGCCAAATTTCATCCTGCATTTTTCTACTGTCTGTCATGAATCACTCCCCGCTGAAGCCAGAACGGTGCTGAGATGTGGCAGGAGAAAGAGCCAGGGGACCAGGAGCCTGACCTGGCTTCTCCCCATGGCTCTGGAGTTACAGGCTGTGTGCCTTTGGGCCGGTCCCTCCTTTTGGGGCAGACTTTCCATATCTATTAAACCAAGATTTGAACTAAATCACTAAGGTCCCTTCCAGGAAATGATTATAGTGGGAAGCACTCCATGAATCTTTTATTATTATTTCTTTTTGAGCAGAGGAAATAAAACCGTTTTCAAACCTCCCAAGATGAGAACTTTCAAATCATACCCGTTTACGTGAACCTAGTCTAATCAGAGGCTGAGTGTGAGGAAGCAGGAGACGGGAGAAAGGGGGGGTTCAGGCAGGGTGGGGAAGGATGGGGGGGCCTGGTGCTGCGGCACGCTAGAGTTTTCCATATCGAGAGCCGATGGCAAGATTTTCAGGAGTTCTGCAAGCCAACTGACGTCAAACTGATGGCTGGGAAATAGCCCCACATGGAATATTTACACCATGTAAATGAGCAAATGCTAGAAATGATGGCCTCCCCATCTCCCACCCCCAGAGCCGGTTATTCAACAGCTATCAGCCCATCTCTGCTAGAGAGTCTGCAAAAATCATAAACAAGAGGGAAACTGGGGAGTTGAGAAGATTTGCGGCAGGGGGCAGCATGGAGGGTTTGGGACTGTGACCACCCCACCAATGCCAGCGTGGTGCTCAAGCAGGGGCAGCCAGGCCACCTCCCCACGTTACCTCCAGGGAGAGTATGACCCCGGAGCAAAGCCCTAGGGGCTCAAACCCCTGCTCCCTCACACTAGCAGAGTGACCTGGAGTAAATTGCTTCCTCCTCTGAAAAATCGGGAAGTAACAGCCCACTCACCTCTGGGGAGTTTTGTGAAGACGCCCAAGCTAATCCACAGAAAGTTTTTAGAACAGCGTCTGGCACACTGGAAGCTCGGTTGGCACTGGCTCTTGCTGTCCTTTGACAACAGCTCCAGGGCAAGCATGCTCAGGAGCCCCCAGAGGGCAGCCTGCCTGTCTGGTGCTCTGGGACCTTGGGCAGCATTCTGGGCCTCTGGGCCTGTTTCCATAATCTGTAAGGGACTGGATTGGATCGAATTGGAGTGAATCGTCCCTCCACTTCTCTAGCGCCAGCGTCCTGTGATCCTACCATGTCTGCCCATGAGGAGCTCAGCTCTCTGAGGCACGCCACTCCTCCAGGCGCCCTCCGTGCCCTGCCCACTGGACCTTCTATGGCCTTCCTCAAATTTCCTTCTTGACAGAGGGGGTCCATTAGGCTCAGAGCCAGCCGTCTAAGCACAGCAATCCAACTTGCCAGTCTCTCAGCCTAGAGCAGCATCCTTTTCTCCCCTCTCAGTTTGGGGGTGCAGCTGCTACATCACCTCCCCTGGGAAGCCTTCCCTCATACCCAAGTAGAGTCGGGCCTCCTTCCATGAGTCAGGCCCATACTCTGGTGTGATGTGTGCAGATCCCTAAGCACTTAAACACACTACACCTTGAGTCTCTCCCCATCTCCCCACTAGACAACTTGAGTCAAGGACTTTTTGCTTTTTTTTTCTGCCCCTTACCTAGCCAGAGAAGACCCTCAAGGATGGAATGAGGGAGGGAAAAGTGAATGGAGAAATGGGCAAAGGGAAGGAGGGGAGAAAGGAGTGTGGGAAGGAAACCAGGTACTTTCTGAAATAAGCCCTTGCCCACCTATCCTGTGCCCACCCCTGCAATGCTATCCTAAGCCTTGGCTTTCTGCTGCAGAGTGACCCCTGTAACTCCACATAGCTCCCCTGATCCCCACCAAATCTTGGTATGGAAAAAAAAAAAAGATAAATAGCCCAGATTAGGGCTGGGTAATGAGCCATGCGAGGTGAGCAAGCACCACATTCCTCACTGATCTTGGCTGGTCCAGAGCTAGCAAGCCCCACTCACTTCCTCTTCCTGCCAGCCCAGGGAACATTTCCAGCTGGTGGTCTGCCAGGGGGGCTGACTCCCCACAGTCTTCTCTGTGAGGACCTGAGAGCTCTATGGATCTTGGGGCTTGGAGTGAAGGAGGAGCCGGCGGGCGGGCACAGGCGGCAGGTCCCACAGCACTCACACACCTGACTAGTCTCAGTGCTGGCAAAGGGCAAGAGGTCAGCTCTTTCTCAAAGCCAAGCACCCGACCTAGAGGTTTGCCCCTCCTCCCATCATAATCCTATCCCCTTCCCTTCTCAATTCTTCCCCATAGCACAAACTGATATTCTATAAATTTCATTTGTTTATTTGTTTATTGTCCCCCTCTCCCAAAAGAATATAAATGCCACAGGGGCAGATTTTCACGTCTTCCGTTCACTCCGCATCCCCAGGATCAAAAATACTATTTAGCATGTTCCCCCATGCTCGATCAATACTTGTTGAATGAATGGAAAAATAAATCTCCCACCTTCAACCCAAATACACACACACACACACACACACACACACACGCACACGCACATGCACACATGTACACTGATACCTCTATCTAGACCAAATTTCTGGCTGTTATCTAGGTCCCGCTAAAATGATAATAACTGAGATGTTGCCCAATAATGAACTGAAGGCATGACTGCTTTATAGAGGTATTTGCATTTTATAAGGGAGGCCTTTAGAAATGATAAAACTTTTCATAACCAAATGGAGCGAAGCTTTAATGGTGGATTATATGGGGGAGATATTTGGGGACCCCCTCCTGCCCTGTTCAGAGTGCCTCAAAGCAGATGAGCACAAAGTGGGGAGTCAGGCCCCCAAATTACGTAGCCAACAGCTGGGCTGCCTGCCTCTAAGGTTCAGTTTAGCTCTCCCTGATTCCTGAGAAAGATGTATCAGCTGTTCAGCTCTCTCCTCTTCCGCAACCTACCCACCCCACCCCACAGAAGGTCTCATTTTGTCTTTGTCTAGGCAGCCAGGGCAAGTAGTGAGTTCAGGAGATTATGGCTCTCTAGAGCCATGGCTCCCAACCAGGGCCAGGAGTGGCCCAGTCTGAAGCTCTTGGAGGTTCCCTGGCATTTTGATTAGGTGTTACTAGGCCCAGCAAATCAGGTGCCCAGAAGAGCTGGCATCCTGGCACTCTGGGCTTCAGACCCCAACAGCAAAGGCCAGAATGTTTATGGATGAAGCAGAAGACTGCACAGAGACTGCACAAAGCACATGCTTGGCCGCCAAGGAGAGGAATGGTCTGGACCCTGGGTCACTGTCCCCTACCCCCAGCACCCCCAACACTTCTGATCGGGCTAGGGCTGGGCTGCTTCAGGGGAGTCAATCCAGGGCCTAGCCTTGGGAAGACCCCTGAAAACAGAAGGAGTCCTCCAGATTGTCCCTTTACTTAGGAAGATTCCCCATGTGAGTGATGTCCAAGCTCGCCCCTCAGAGGACCCCAGCCTACTGAAGTAGTTCTATCATTCCTCTTGGGGTGCTATGAACTAGTGGGGAGGGTGTATTGAGTCCAGACCTCCCGGAGAAGGAGCTGATGGTGTAATAGGGCTGTCTCTCCTGCAGTCCCACCTTCTGGGGACAGGAGAAGGCCCTGAAGACCCAAACCATCAGTGACATAAAGGTGTCCACACTTGCCAGCAGTGACAAGCCTGGGACATTCAGAATGTGACAGCATCCAGATGTGGCAATAGAAGTACACCCTCACACCCCCGCCTTCTCAGCTCCATCAGGGGCACAACTTAAAGTGTCAGTCCCATGGCGTGGGAGAAGGCAAGAGAGAAGGGTTCTCAGTCCTCCGAAAGAGGGGGTGGGGTGGGAATGGGTACCAGGCCTCCAGCCAGAACTTCTCTCTTCTCTGGGAGCAGGGCAGCATATAACAGGCTCTGGGGAGCCCAGCCAGTGGCTGCTAGGCCCCTAATTGCAGACTCTCTATTCAGATGGTCCCCATCAATCTCCTGGAGATTTGACCAGCTGGTCAGTTCTCCATCCCATTTCTTCTTGTGGCTTCGATTCCCTCTTCAGGCCATCCATCATTTGTCCCCCTTTCTGGATCAGCAGGAAGGGGCAGCGTCTTAAAGGAGCCAAGTCCAAGCCTCGGGTGACCTATAAGCCTTCCCACAGGTGCCAAAGGCTCCCTCTGCCCCAGCACCTTTGCTCTGGGTCTGGTTGGTTGTGTGGCCTCTGTTAAGCTTCAGGGGGAGCTGGCCGGCCATGCCAAGGACAGGTGGATCTAAGAGTTCCTAGCTCCCACCTGCCCCCATGGGGCCGTTCTGTGTCCCATTCACACTGCTCTCAATCCCATGCCTCTCAGAAGCTCAGGTGGTCCCTGAGATATGAGCTGATAGGAGGTCATAGGGGACTCATGATGGAACAGAGCCGCACAATTTCTACTTACCTTCACACCATCTTATTTAAGCCACATGGCAACCCCATGAGGTCGACAGATGTGACCAAGCCTACCTTACAGATGAGAAAACCAAGGCTCAGAGAAGTGAAGGGACTTGCCCCAGGTAGCACAAGTGAGCGCTCGAGCCAGTTCCCTTCCCATTCTGCTACACTGCCCCTTAGAGGTTCCCAAGTCACACCGGGTCCCTGGTGCCACCTCTCCATGCAGGGTGCTCTGGCATTCTGGGAAGGGCTTAGTTGAGTCCCACGTGGCCACTTAGGAGCCTCATGATCTCGGGTGAGTCATCAAGTCTCCAGTCTGAACTTCAGTTTCTTCATCTGTATTGCACAGCAACACTCACTGTTTTGAAAAGAATAGAGAAGACTGAAATGTTCTGGATTCTAGGAAGCCCTGTGCCCAGGAGAGGGGCCATGGTCACCACAGCCCCCCCCCCCCCCCCCCCCGCTGGCCAGATGATACAATACAGTGTGACAAAGCAGCCCCTGAGGCAGATTGTGACTCCCACAAACCAATACTGCTGTCTCCCCCGCATGACTCCCTTTGTGAAAGGAACAAAGGGGGTCAGGAGAGTGGCTGGGAGGACAGGCATGGAAGAGAGCTGCATGGAGCAGACAGGTGTTCAGGTCAGAGGTGATTAAACTTGGAGACAGGCTTTTCTAGTTGCTGAGAGAGGGTGAGCCTAGCTGGGACCACCGGAGGGGGGCAAGCCAGCTGCACTGAGGGAGAGCTCTAAGGCCACCTTCCGAGGACGGTGACACAGGAGTGTACAGCCCTTGGCAGGCCCCTGCTAATGAAGGACCTCAGTCCACAAAAAGTGCCCCTTGGGTGTTTACGGCTAACCCAGGCACTGGCTTTCTTGTCTTCTAGCACTGACGCCACCTCCACGCACCATCACGCTTATGCCTTCTGCTCCTGCACTTCTGTGTCCACTGAGCACCAGGAACTCCTAAGGTACCAGGTCCTTGGATCTGCTGACAGCACTTGGCATCCTGTGGCAAAGCAAGGAAACCCCCACTTTCCCTTTTCTGCCTCAACCCCGACTGTAGGAAATGCCCAAATGTGCGGCCAGTGCTCCAAGTGAAAGAGGGGTGCTGAGAGACAAGACCAAGAGATAGATACTCAAGCACAGCTCCACCATGGTGTATGCGAATGACATCCCCGGACTTGTGCAGTGTACAGCATGTGGCACTGTGTATGGTGGCCATGCAGAGGGGTGCAGTCCTCAAAGCACCCCATCTCTGACAACTTGCCCTTTTTTCCTTGGCCAAGCTTGTCATGCTTACCTGAGTCTTCATTATGAATGGTTCTGTCTAGCATTGTTCATTGCCCAACCTGTACAATCATACTCAGAGATGCTGCAATGCTGTCTCCTTCCTCTATGATAAGGTCTCTTCCAGGAAGTTCCTCTGTCTGTCACGCTAGAGGACCCACCCTACCACTTCTTCAAACACCTCTGAACCCCAGCAGTGGGCGGGCCCACTCTGTGTTTAAGATTTTGAACCCATATTTCCCATACCCCCTCTTGTTGAAGTCATTTCTGCTGCCCTGCTATCCTTGTCAACTGCCCTAAAACAAAGGACTAGAGAGTCAATGGGAACGTTAAAGGTCTTTTAATCCAGTTCTATCATTTTCCAGATAAAAGGGGCTCAGAGAGGGGGAGTGACTTGCCTGGCATCCCATGGCCAGTTCATGGCAGAGCAAGGATTAAGTCTCCTAGTCCAGTGCTCTGGCAGGTGTTCCATGTTGTCCCTGTCATAGACATATAGGATTAAAGGCACAGAGCTGCTGAATAAGCCGAGATGCCCCAAGCCCAGAGCCCTCTATATTGCTGCCCCTCTTGTTGCCTTTGCCATCAAAGGAATCAAAGCTTTTTTTTTTTTCTTTAAAGGAGGCAGCTCTATTTTGTCTACTGGGAAGCAGGACCCTGTGCTGAGCCAGCCAAGCCAGAAAGCATGGGTTGGCTATTAGGATCTGACAAAGCCTAAAGGACCAAATACCTGCAGGGAGGTGACCCAGTCTCTGTCTAAGGTTCAGGCTGGGTCTGGCTGGTCAGTTCTGCCCAGCTGGCACTCCAGGCCCCAGACACTGGATGCTTGGCTCTGAATGCCAGTTCTTACTTCCTGCAGGCTCCTCTCCAGACTCCCAGGCCCACAAAAGCCTGCTGAGTGCTCTGTCCCCCAACTCTATGCCCAGCCAGACCCAAACAAGCCCACTCTGGCTGGTCATGCTCCTCTGACCCCCTCCACCCCTCCCCAGCACCACCTCCCACCCCAAGACAAGCCAGACTCCCACTCCATCTCAGCCAACAGTCCTTGAGAACCAGGATCTTTCTCACTGGTTCTCAGGCATAACCCCAGGTTTGAATAAGCCAGCCCCCCAGGCACCTCGTGGCACTGGCTTTGGTAACCACTCTGCTGTTCGAGACCATGACTTCTTGAGGCCTTCCTTTGTGACCTTGTGACCGGGCAGCGGGGCTTTGTCCCAACTGCTCTCCTGCAAGCTCCCTTAAGGATCCCCCCTCCCCATCCTGCTGGAACCTCCCATCCTTTGCCCAGTCCCCATCTCAGCTTGTTCCTTTTTATGTGCACACCGTCCCATCCAGCCAGGCCCAATCACCTGCCTGTGTACCCTCCATCTCCTCTGCACCGACCCTTTAGCTGCTGGGGGCAGGGAGTGGAGGGTTAGTTATGGGAGGAACATAGAGAATAGGATCAGTGAAGTAACCAGCAGAAAATGAACAGCCTCAATCTAAGCTGCCCTTAATTAACCCAGGCCTCTGGCTCATACCCCTGGGCATTTGCTCAGGGACTTGCAGGGGTGACATTGGGGAAGCTAAGACAGCTTTGCTCAGAGATAGGAGAGTAGGGGAGTCTTTTCCCCCCTTTGTCCCTCCCCTATGCATCTAAAAGACTAAAAATGAACTCCCTGTGGGTGTCAAAAGACTCAGCATCAGCGATTGGTTCCTTTGCATTAAGCACAACTGTAAACAATTTCTAATAAAATGTAAATACGTATGAGAAGGATTAAAAATTTACTTGGCCTCAGTTTCCCTCAAGTGGAAGATAAGGACTCAGGCAAGAGGGTTGCCAAAGCGCCTTCTGGCTCAGACGTTCTATTCCTCGAAAGGTCACAGGAGAGGGGGTTCCCGACTCCCAGGTCATCCAGTGGGCCCAACTGTGGAGGAGCAGGGCTGAGATGCTGAGTTGGGCACAGGAAAACAGGTGGGCACCACCAGGGGCAGGCTGCCATTCTAGGCAGAGGTGGGCCTGCTAAGAAGCTGGCCCCGTCTTGGCCTCCTGCGTTTGGACGCCTGGCTGGTGGGTTTCTTGGCTGCACCAGAGGGCCGGCCCCCACCAACCCCTTCTTCTAGACCAGAGTCAGGGCATTTCTCACCCTCAGCCCCCCTCCCCTGCCTCCTTGCAGTCTTCAGTCCAGACCAAGCCTCTCTCCCATCTTCACTCTGCATTTGAAAAGAGGCCTGCTGGGAGAGGGAGGGCTGGCCAGAAGACCAGTGCTGGGATTCCTGGAGTTCACTGGAGGTTTGGTTTCTGGATGGGAATCCCAGGGTTCCATGATTCCATGAACCATGACACATAGGGAACACCCTGGGTTCCCCCCCAAGCAAAGTGGCTTTCATTTATTCTTTCCATCAGGAAGCAGTTATCTGTGCCTCCCCTGTACCAGGCCTCTTGGTAGGTGCTGCAGTTCGACAACAAATTAGGTAAAGAATGAACCACCCTGAGGACATCTCCAAATGTCCCTCAGAGAGATGGTGAACTCCTTCAGAGGTGTCTGTGTCCCTTCTACTGCCTTCTCCTCAGCCTCTCCCTCCCACAGCCCCTCTGCTGGCTGCCAGGCAGTGGCTCCACAATTGTGTTTTGATAGTACCAGTTGGTAGGCCATGACAGCCTGACCACCAGGTGCCCCCTATCCAGCCAGAAGCCTGTCCCTGCCCTGGGGTCCCAGCAGCCAGGCCCTGACCGGGTGCAGAGGCTAGGATTAAAGGGGGAGAAATCTCCTGTGGCTTCTGCACTCTGGTATATCAAGCCAGAGAGGCCTTCTAGCCTATGAAGCAGCCTATTTCCAAGCTCTCCCATTTCTGGGCATAAAAGGGCCAGCCAGTGCTGCTCTGCCCAAGTGAGAGCCCCCTCAGGAGAAGCCACGTACCCAGCGCTCAAAGGCCTTTGATGTCGCTCTCCTCCCCTCTCTGTGACTCTTCTTCCTTCCAATCAAAATCCTACCTGCCCTTCCCAGCCAGGTCCTCCCGCTTCCACAAAGCCCAAGTTCAGCCCCCAAAGAGAGGAGGGGCTTCTCTATGCTTCTATTCCCTTCTTTATGAAATGGGGACATCTCATCCTGTCTGTGTCTGTGTGGATAAGACTGGAGGGAGCTCTGTGTGTGCCAGGGGCTGCTCTAGGAGCTCTGCGTTTACACCCTCACTTCAGTCTTCACAACAAACCTCTGAGAAACGTATTATTAGTATCTCCATTTTACAGATGTGCACACAGATGCTCAGAGCAGATGTCCCAAGTAGCAGAGCCAGAATTCGAATGCAGATCGTCAGGCTGCAGCCTGGGTGCCTCACCAACTACCCCAAATTGCCCCCAAAGCCATTTATAAATAAGAAAATGCTGCACAAACTCAAGAGCATTGTTATCATCCCAATTACTGTCCTCTCGTGGGGCACATGCTCACACCACTCCTCTCAGCGCTCTCCGGAAGCAGAAGGCTGACCCTGTCCCTGGGAGGCAGGTCCTGGAATCAGTTAACCCCAGCTCTGGGACACCCGTTCCCCATCAGATCCCTGAGAACCTGGCACACCCCCACCCACAACCGCTCCTGAACTCACCAGCTACTTCTGTCTGGCCCAGGGATCCAGGAGCTGGTGTCAAGATCAGGGCTGTGGCCTCAAAAGAGAGGCAAGGAAGAAAGGAGCAAGCCTGGGGGGGTAGGGGGGCAGGTACAGATGGGCCCTGCTTATTGCTCACCAGCATCGGACAGGCCTGGGAGCCAGGAATCTGAGCAGGGCAGGGATGTACAGCTGTCTACCAGGGAAAACCAGCCTGATGCCTAATCAGATCAGATGCCCCTGCCCAGAAACCTCCCCCATTCCATTCCTGTACCACCCTGTCATCACTGATCTCCCCCCTTGATTCCCGGTCCTGCCCTCCCTGAGGTCTCCAGCTGCCCCAGCTGATTTTATAAATGGCCATTGCAGGAGGTGGGCACCTTGGCTAATTGAATCAGTGCCTAGGAGGCAGGAGGCAGGAGGCTGGTTAGCATCACGGCTGAAAGGTGGTGGCAGCAACAGCTTGAGTGCAGCCATTAGGGAGGAGTCTAAGTGAGTCCAGACAATCTGGTCCTTGGTATATTCTGAAGCATCAAGGTGGGAACCCACCAGGGGGCCCTGGATCCCCCACCATGAGCCTGAGAGCAGGCTCATAGGGTAGACCACAGGCCAATACACACATGCACACACATACACACATGCACACACACACATACCCCATTCATGTTCTCGAAAGTAGAAAATACAAAAGAGGGCAAGAGAGAGAAGAACAGAAACAGGAAGAATGACCTGGTGTGCTTGTGTGTGCACCTGCGCAGTTACGTGACTCTGTGTACACATCTCTATGCTGGGCACCACTCGTGATGCCATTCTTCCCTGCCCCGATGTCACCTCTGCATAACGATGAGCCAGTAAAAGCAGTTTCTAAGTGTCCTGGTCACAGCAGAGCATCTCATGGTATCCACAGCTGCCAGGTAGCAGACCCTTGAGCCAAGGGAACCTTTCCTGCAGAACTGTCACTTGGTCTTACATTGCCCTGTCCCCTGGAGACCAGTCTGTTTCCTGACCTATGAATTTGCCTCTGACAGCCAGGCTGGCACGGAAACACTTCAAGGAAGGCTTTACCTCTGTGTTTCTGTTTGAGATGGATCCCTAAGGCTCACCCCATCATTAATCCACTCAGTCAACATCTCCTGCATAGCCACTATGTGTGCGGGCTCCAGAGGGCAGGGGATGGGTCTGTGGCATTGCCCCAGGCCCTCCCATCCCCACTCCAGGTGAGGCCCCTAGGTGGCAGGGACCACGGCATGATGCCCACGTCCTGTCCTAGGCCACAGGGCAGTTGAGGCTGACTGCACTGGCACTGACATAGCTGTCTGTAGGATGACCCACCCACCTGGTCGTGTCTTCTGAGAGGGACACTGATGGCATGGTCATTGTGCTTTACCAGCTGCCTCAAGGACTTTCATTACCCCTCCCAACTTCCCCAAATGCTCCACTTCCCCTGCCCTCCAGCCCTTACACCACCTTTCCCTAAGGCCCCTATCTACCACTTCCCTTTAGAGCAAAGCCAGCATCAGAACAGAAGTCCGAAGTCCCTGGATCTCCACGGAGAGAAAGCAGGGAGGATGGGGGCAGTTTTCAGCTTAGGGTCCCACACCGCTAGGAAGCGGCGTCCGCAGGCCTCCAAGTGGGGCTTGAGCATCTGAAGGGGCAAGGTCTGACGTGCCCATTCCTCAGGTGATCCTCTGTTCCTTTAGCAAACAAGAAAGTTCCTTCCTTCACCACTGAGCCCCCACACACCTGGCAGCAGCTAAGCCCCCAGTGGCCTTTTCCATGGGCTAACACTGCCCCCTGCTGGGATGAACTGGGACATCCACCTCAAGTGCCACTACAGGAAATTAGAAATGTGGCATCCTCGCTTAGGAGCCCCTCAACTCCTGCCCCTGGCCTGCGGAAGGGAATGACAGAAGCCCTTAGAGGCCTCGGCCTCCCTGCCTCCAGTGTATTCTGAGACTGGGATTGGAGGGTGGCAACAGGAACAACCCGTTGGCAGACAAAAGAGGCAGGACTCCTGGAAGCCCACCTGCTGCTCCACCTCTAGCCTGCTCACCCATTGCCTCAACTTCTCTTGACAAGGGGGCAAAGGCTGGGTTTGAGATAAAACTTTGATCACAACACACCTGAGAGGCTCTATCTTATTTCCCTCCTGAGCTCTGGAGCCCCTTTCCAGCTGTTTTTAGGACTCTTCTAGCTGGATACAAGAAACCCATCTTAACCTCTACACACCAGAAACCAAGCTCACCTTCTTCCCAAAACCCGAATCTTTCCAGAAACCCTATTTCTCTGTGTTCCATACCCAATATAACTCCAAGATATGCAGGCCCCATCTTGACATCTTTTGAATCCAGTCTTTTCTGGATTTCTCCTTCCATCCCAGCCTCAAACCATCCCACCCCCAGGCCCATTTTTCCACAGGGCTGATGGGATTATTGCCCACAACACACAGCTCTTCTAGGAGTCTCTGCTCAAAAGCCTCATCTCTTTCCCTTCGAATCCCTCCTTCCACAATATGGTTGGAGCCTGCCTTCCCAACTAGATGGCTGCATGTTTGCCCCACTCTGAACATGGAACTCTTTCCAGAGCACATACATACCTCCACTCACGCTCATTTTTCTGCCCACGATGCTCTCTTCACATATTCCTTCAATCTTCATCAAATTCCTTCCCACCCTTAGAGATCCACCTTCCAGATGAAGGTCTTTCTTCATATGTCCCCCGGTTAGCAGTTGTCTCCTCTGACCCCCAAGACTCTGATTTACCTCTTGTGGCACCTGCACCCACCTCGTGGAACAGGCACCTATGCCCTTGTCTCAGCGCCCTCTGAGCTGTCAGCATCTTGAAGCCAGGGTAGTCAAGAGCCTGACAGTGCTCCATGACACCGGCTGAATCGGCTGATAGCAGAAGTGCATAGACATCACGTGGCATGATATTGACACCAACTGAACGCAGGTTTTAATGAGAGGGGAGGGTACAGGGCAGAGGGACATGGGGTATTGAGGACAGATGGGGAATTACAAAGCAGGAAGGGATCTTAGAGCCTACACAGTGGACAAAGGAGGCAAGTCTTAGGAAGGCAATGGATCGATCCAAGGCCACACAGGTCTAGACCCACTTCTAGTCCATAAGAGGCTCAGGAAGTGCCAACTCTTTCCCGTCCTCCAGGACAGTTCTTCACACACATACCCTGCTTCCCCGCTATTTTCCTAGGATTGACCCCAAGCTGGAAAAAGGTTAGAGAAGCTTAAATGTCTTTCCCAAGGTGCCCTGACTTTCAGAGACCTCCCACTCTGTGGACAAATGCTTGGGACCCAGCCTAGGCCCAGAGAGGATCTTGCTGCTGGGACAGGAGGTATCCATGGTGGCCAATTGAAGCTTTCATCCCCATCCCCACCCCACAGCACTGATGCCACACATAAATATTCCGGAAATGTTTAATGCCACAGAGAAATCCAAAACCTCCAGAAAGTTACAGTCATCCTCCTGGGTGCCTGGAGCCAGGGCTGTCCCCAGGAGGCAGGAGGCGTGCATAAGCCAAGGAACCAGCAATCTGCTGACATCCTTCTGTCCTCTGCCCTAAATGCCAAGGTTCCTTTAGGCTGGGGAAAGAAGAGGAAGTAGAAAAGGGGTAGGAGGAGGGTGTGTCTCTTTTAGGCACTCTTCCTGTGTTAGGATGATGACTCATATGGCAGGCCCTGGGAGGGACAAGTCCTCAGACCAGACAAAGGCAGACCAAGTCCAGGGTTCCGGAAGGAACAGAGGGAAGTTCCTGGAATGCAGCAGCCAGAAGGAGTAACCAGCAGAAACTAGAAGGGAGGCCTGGTGCCTCCATCACACTCCTTGCTCCTTCTCATAGGCCTCTGACCCCACCCCAGTGGGGACAGGCAGGCTTCAGCCCCCACAGGCTTCAGCACCCACATCTGATAAGATCCATACCTCCTCCACTTTAGGCATCACTTTGGGCCTTTCTTAAGTATGACATTGTCATATTCAGTTCCCTGCGGCCAGCCAGAGGCAGAGAAGTCCTGCCCCGCTGAGTAGACGTGCTGGCTGCCGCTGGGGTCCCTGTCAGCTGCGGCCTGCCTCCTCCAGGCCTCACCCTGGGGCTCCTGTGGGCAGTCATACAGGGACAGGGCAGCCAATCCCTCAGGCTCATCGTATATGTGGTCAGGTCGTGGGGGTGGGTGCTCCTCGATGCTGTCATACAGAGGGTCCGCCGGGGGCTGGGGAGGGACCGCCAGGATGCCCCGCAAGCTCTTCCCCAGGTTGCGGGCCACGGCATCAAAGGGCACTGCATATTCCCCCTCTGGGCCCCGTGGCTGGGCGGTGGACACTGGAGTGGAGGGTGACAGAGGTGGCAGTGAGTCGTGGGGCCGGGAGTAGGGGCTTTCTGGCCGGGGCAGCACCAGAGGGGCTGTGGCCGGCTGGCTTTGGGGCCCGGGAGGGGCACTGTTCTTCTGGGCAGAAATGGCTTCTTCCAGGGCCAAGAAGATCTCGTTGCCTTGCCGGGTTTCAAACTCAAAGTTGCCCTCTCCAGAGACGCAGCGCCGGCCCGCCTCGAAGGAAAAGGTTACCTGGGTGGTTGGGAGAGGGAGATGATTAGCCAGGCCGCAGGGTGGGGTCGCTTCTGCTGGACCCAGACCCCAACCGCAAACCTGTCACTTCCGACTTCCCTCCACAGGAACTGCTTCTCCTCCTTCTGGGCTCTTTCCTCAACAAGCAAAGCCCTCACCCTTCCTTCTCCCTCCCTCCATCCAAGCACAGAGCTTGGTACCTAGTCAACCTCAGTAATACCAGCCACCATTTATGCCTCTGACCTGTCCACCTCTTGCTGTTCTCCTGTCCCTCTACCCCCTCCCACCCCCTCAGTATCCCTGATGCCCCCCCTATTCCTGACCCCTCCCCCACACACCTCCACCCCACACCTTCTCTCTCCTTCCCCTGGCTCTTAGCCTTCTGCTGGCTTTTATCCCTGTCTTTCCTTCCTCATCCCATTCTCTCCTCTTTTGAGGGCCCCTTCGCCCTCTCCCTGACCAGCTCTTCCTCACAGCTCTTCTCTCCTTCAGCCTGCCCTGCGGCGGCCCTTGCTCACCTTGTCCCGCCCAAAGCGCCTCAGGAACCTGTAGGGCCACTCGTAGAGCTGGGTGCCCCGCTCAGGGCCACTCCACAGCTCCAGGGCACTCTCTCCAGCCCGGAGGATATAGGATCCCCGGAGCCGGCACCTCTCGCTGGCTTCTGTGGGTCTCATGGTCACGGCAAACTCCTTGCGGGGGGCTACTGTTAAGGGTGGGGAGGGGGAGAAGGTGGTAAATGGGAAACAGCTGACCTGCCTCGATTCTGCCCTGTTCTAGATGAAGGTGCCAGAGGCCTCCAGGAAAAGCATTAGCCATGTGCCCGTGACCCCACAGCCTGGGCTGAGCTGCCCTAGGACAGGTCACACTCCCCAAAAGCCAGATCCCTCCACCCCTTACCCTAGCGGCATCATGCCCTAGCCACATGCACCCCGACATCATGCCCACATCCTTCCTGCCCCTTGCCAGAGCCACAGCTTCGTCCCCTCCATCTAATCTCCTGTCCCCACCCAGCCACCTCCCAAGTCCTGTCACAGCTGCAGGTGTGGCCATCCCAGCCCTCCCTGCTCTCAGCCTACCCACCCGCCCCTGATGCCCCCCAGTGCCCTCTGTGAGGCGGAGCTGGAATGTCACCCCTGTCCACCTGCTCCCCCACACACACCCAGCCGGGTGGGCGAGACATCACAAACCGGGACTGTCTCATCAGCAGAAAGCTCCCTTGCCACAGGACACCTTAAACCCCCAGAAATAAAACCATTCTCAGACAGAGAAGGCCAGAGGGTTCACTGGGCGCTCCTCTGCTGACCCCGACCCCCCCACCCCCAGCCTCGCCCTCTCCCCGCAGCGGGGCCCAGGGGACAGGGCCTGAACCACGGCTGAAGGCCTGACACTCGGGGCAGGCCAGGCTCCCCCAGCTCGGCCTCCCGGAAGCGATGCAGAGAGGCTGATAAGGGGGCTGGCCAGGGCTGGGGGCAACCACAGGGCAGGAAGAGTCAGCCGCGGCTGAGGCCCCAGCCCCTCCCGGCACAGCCTCCCGAGAAGAGGCAGCCCCTCACCTGCGGTCGTGCTGCTGTACAGTTCATTTTCCTCCATGTGGGGCCGGCTGCCCTTCCCCGCTGGCCCCGGCAGCTCCTTCCTCTGGCCCTGAGGAAGAGGCCAGGGTCTCAAGACCGCCACCAATGCCCAGCCCACGGCCAGCCCAGGCCTCCCTCCCGAGCACGCTCAGCCTGCTGTCCCTGCATTCTGGACTGGGGCTCCCCCGCCTGCCCCCCCCAAGCAACTGCCCCCAGCATCCTGACCTTGGCTCTTATCACACCTGTCTGCAAGTACAGACTGCCCCCCCATGCCATGCCCCCTCCTCTCCGCCCCCCCCGGGGGGCGCTCACAGAGAAGGCCAAGAGGCAGATGGCCTGGATCCAGTCGCTGCGCTCCGCAGCCGGGGCCGCCAGCAGGTACGGACGCTCCTTGGTCTCCAGGAGGAAGGCGCTGGTGTCCCGGGGGCTGCTGGCCTCCCCGCCGGCCTCGGTCACGCGTAGGCAGTCACTGAGGCGGATCACCTTCCTGGCGGCCTCTCCCCGTCGCGGCTTCTCCGAGGCCTCCTGGAGCTCCAGCCGGGCCAAGGCGCAGTCTGACTCTCCATACAGCATAGCCCCGAAACGGCGCCATTTCTGAATCCAGATGCGTGGCAGGTGGGGTGCCCAGAGGGAGCCACCCGGAAAGGGACAGACGGTGACCAAAGGGGGAAGAGGAGGAACCACGGGGGAGGCCGTGGGGTGGCACTCAGACGAGGAGAGTGGCAAAGATCACAGGAGAGCCAAGGGAATCAGAGAGAATAACAGGGACCTTAGCGACTAGAAAGCATTGCAGGTCTGCCACCCACAACCAAGGAAGAGGCAGTGACAGCAGGTAGAGTGCAGAAGGCAGGAGGGCACAATAGTGAGCCCCCCAAAGGCAGAATGCAAGGCAGGCCCAGCCCAGGTCCCTGAAACCCAGAGGAGGATTGAGAGGGTGGCACCAGGGCCACCCTCACTCTGCGCGAGGTCCTACAGGAAGCCCCAGGCCAGGAACTTCAGCCCACCCTCTTGAGCCTTCCTACTTCATCCCTTGGCAGGTTGGGTCATGAGAGAGACAGAGAAGCCCTGGCGTGGCTCAGCTGAGGGAAAGAGGACTTCCTCAACCAAGGAAGGAAAAGGAAGCTGGCCACAGAGACCCTCGCTCCAGCTTACCACCGGCCAAACTCACCCCACTGGAGCAAGAAAGGGACACGGGAACCTCTACTGCAATCCCAAATTATCTCCCCCGCTGCTCCTCCCCTTCCCTTCCCAAGCACCCCCTTGAGAAGTTACTGGAGAGCCAAAGAGGCAAGAAATGGAGTCACAGAACCTCCTTTACACCCTCCCCACTGGCCCAACAGCCGTCTGCAAAGCACACACTTTGGGGCCTGGTTGGGGAAGCGAGCGGCTGCTAAGGAAAGACCCCTCCGAAGATTGGGCCCTGGGTGGAACGTGGTGGGTGGCACAGTGCTCACCTTCCCATGAGGGTTTTGAAACATTCAGGGGCTCCTTCTCCTCCCCAGGAATTTTTAGCAGCCCCCCAGGCCCTCCGCCCAGTTCCAGCACAGTCTCACCCTTACCTTTCCAAAAGTCTGCTGCTGTAGAAGGTACAGGAAGCCCTGTTTCACTGCCACTTCTTCCATCCTCCCACCATGCCGGCACCCCAGCCCTACAGCTCTCTCCTACTCCCGCCCTCTTTCTCTCCTCCCTGCCGTGTTCCCCCTTCTCTCAAGTGCATTTCCTCTCAGCCTAGACTTTTCGCACTGTTCTGTTCTCGTCTGCTCGTCTGCTCGATGACGACAAACCGATAGGCCCTGTGGTTTCTTGCTCTGTGTGGTTTGTGTGTGTGTGTGTGTGTGTGTGTGTGTTTGACGAATGAATTTCATGCACAAGCTTCCTGCATTTTCATTGAGTAAGATAATTTCCGAAAAGCCAATTTTCAGTTTTTCACCTAACAACAGCACAGGTGCAGAAGCTGGCCAAGGAAGGGCTGACCGAGGAACGAACGAGGAAGGGCTGACCTATAGCAACAAGGAGACCCAGGACGAAATTTAACAGTAAAACCAATAGCAAAATACCCTCACACTCCAGCTGCATGCTCAGCATGACACAGCTGGAAGGGAACTTAAAAATCAACCGGCCTAAGTCCCAAATGTAGAAATGAACGGACTGGGGGCACCTGGGTGGCTCCATCAGTGAAGGGTCCCACTCTTGATTTCAGCTCAAGTCATGATCTCAAGGTCTTGAGATGGAGCCCTGTGATCACAGTCATCTGGCCACACACTCAGCGGGAGCCTGCTTGGGACTCTCTCCCTCTTCCATTGCCTGTCTTCCTGCTGGCATCCTCTCTCTCTAAAATAAATAAACAAATCTTTAAAAATAAATAAATAAATAAATAAAAATGGTAGAGTGAGGCTCCAGAAGACCAGAGGGACATGTTGAAGGCCACTCAAACCAGAACCTAGGTCTCTCAGCTCAGTAAGAGCTAAGCCACACACACACACACACACACACACACACACACACACACACACACAGCATAAATGACACATCAGACAGAAGCTCATCACTTTCACACACAGCTGCAACTATGTTTCACTCTGAAGGGAGCACTCCCTGCTCCAGACAACTGCACACACACACAACAATCAATTCTTTGGGATTCTAGAAACATCCCCACACTGAAACATGCTATTTCTTGGAGCACATCCAGAGAGTTGAAGTTCACCAGAAGGTGAACTGGAAGGTTCTTCCAGTCTTTGTGAGCATTGTAAAGGCACTAGAGTTTCACCTGGACATTATCTTTTTAAGTTGCAATAGCAATCTTTTATACTAAAAAAAAAAAATTTAAAGACTTCATAGTTGCCAAAACAAAAGTATTCCTTCATAGTTGCCAAAAGTATTCTAGTAACAAAAGTTACCAGAGCTTCCAGGCACACAACCTTACCAGCCATACTATCTATCCCTGGAAGAAGGGAATGCAAGTATGAACCCACCTATTTGTGACTGTTCTGAGGTCACAGGGCTGGTAGGGACAGGAGGAAGAACCAGGGTTCCTGATTTTTAATCCAGTGGTCTTTTTAATGCTGGCCCCTAAATGCAATCCAGACTCCTAGATGCAAGAAGATACATTGCTTTGGGGAAAAATGAAGGTCCCCAGAGAATAGTTAACTTAGAGACAGATGGTTTAGAGAACAATCTGATGGAGGCATGGTGTAGAAATGTTGGGGAACCAGAGAATTAGACAAGCACTCTTGGGGTAACCCCATAATGGGTGCTTATATAATCGGGCCATTTCCTCTACCACGGGGTTTTGTTTGCCTTGGGAAGGAGAGCAGAGCAGTGCACTGTTCAGGCCATCTGCTGTATATGCCGTGTGCTTTACCAAAACAGCTTTAAAAGATGAATGTTATGAGCTCTGGGAGGAGAGGGCTGAGTCATGTAGAGCTCACAGCACTCAGCCCTGCTGCCTGCATTTGAACAGGTTGATCCAGAGATCAAGGATGCTGGTGTGAGAAAAGCTCTTTAGGAAGTGGTCAGGAGTACGGACATGGGGCAAGGTCTACTCTGTCTCTCTAGTCCCTAAGGAGAGGCAATGTTACCTGGGAGCCATTTGGTCTTTTAGCCATCAGCATCTTCTTATGGAGTGAGAAGAAGAGAGCTTTTAGAGTCATCCTGAAGGCTGCCAGAGTGGTGTCTTTCCAACACTAATGTGTAGATCCTGTAAAAAAGTGCAGATTCTGTTACGGCAGATCTGGAGTGAGACCAGAGATGCTGAAAGGAGGAAAACAGAAGCCACCGGTCCCCCTACGACTCTGATCGCCTTTCCCTAAGGCAAATCGGACACATTCCACTCAGAACCACAGGGGGGCACCCAAGCTTACTAGATTACTTGATAGCTATTTACACCTGAATGCCTGGGCCCCACAACCAACCACAAGCCACCCCTTGCCTCTGGTAGCTAGAAAAACTCTTTGGCTGTTGTCTGCAGATGGAACAGCAGGAATGTATTATAAGTGACACACATTAAAAGCCTCCCACTTTCCTTGGCAGGACTTGTGGGATCCCTGCAGTGGAAGTTCTAACTCCAGTACCTTCTGTCTGGCCACAAGCAAACCCTGTGAGTAGAGAGACCCAGGAGACATAGCTCCAAGACAGAGTAGAAGGGCAGAAAATTAGAGGCGCTTTAGGTTACCCAGGCACCAATGATGGGAAGAGAAAGCATTCTAAAGGAAAGAGTCCCAGTGATTTATACCAAGGCACAAGTGGGTTCTGGAGTGCTCTTTGGTTTCTCTTTGCTTTTATTGGAAAGGAAAGGACACACCACACCCCATCTGTGCTTCAATATAAGCCAGGGGATCCTTTCATTTACACTGGTTTCTCTCAACAGGAGTTAGGAACCATGCAGGTCAGAGAACACAGCTCCAAGAGCTCTGCAACTTTTTGTTATTATTCTCACCACTGATTAGCAACTAAATCCTTAACACAAAAGGATTTATGAGCTTGTCTTTGGGGATAAAAAAGAACGGAGCAGAGACTGTGTCTGATTCCTTGGGCAGGCTTAGAGATTAGGTGACTGCCCTAAGTGACAGACAGGTGGGACAGTTACCCCAGTGCTAGGGCTGGGCACACAACAGGAAAGAAGATATTCAATGGGCATGGAGCTTGCGTGGGCCTGGGGAGGATGGAGAACTGAGGAAAGAGATACATGACCTGGGGTCATAAAAGATCCTCCTCTGCTTCCCCTCAACCCAGTGGTTCCTGACTGTGGAGGAGGGAGCACAACACCAGTCTCCCAAGTTTTCTTCTTAATCTCACCCTTTCTCCAATAAGTATTTTCACTTCTCCCAGTACTAGGAAGGGGAGACCCCATGCTGGAAACTCTCTGAAAAGAAGGGCCTATAATAGAATATAATAATTATGTTACTTCACGTTGACACAACACTTCAAATGTTTTATGTTCTCATATAAACCCACACACACCATAGAATGAGACAGAGACATAAATAAGTTAATTAACTCAGAAATTATTTATCGAGGGATGCCTGGGTGGCTCAGCAGTTGAGCCCGGGATCGAGTCCCACATCGGCTCCCTTCGAGGAGCCGGCTTCTCACTCTGCCTCTCTCTCTGTCTCTCATGAACAAATAAGTAAAATCTTTTTTAAAAAATATTTATTGAGCACCTACTCTGTACAGGCGTACGAGGTACAAGGCATAAACAAGACAGAAGGTGGTTCCTTTCTAATTGGAGACCCTGACAATGAAACGAGTATGCAAGTAAATAGCTCTGGACAGTGAACAATGCTATAAGTATGACAGGGATGGGGTCAGAGGACAACTCTCATAGAATGGTGAGAAAAGCCACTGAGGAGATAACAACAGCACTAAGAAGTCAATGACAGCAGGGAACTAGCTACTTAACGATCTGGAAAACCATACCGGGCAGAAGCGACACCAAATGCAAAGACCCTGAGAAAGAATCACCGTAAATGTGAGGAGCTGCAAGAAAGCCAGAACGAACAGAACATTGTTAGCAAGAGATAAGGTAAGATTACATGGCTTCTCGGGCCACACCAAAGATTGGGAATGTATTTTAAATGCAACAGAAGGCCACTTAAGGATTTTTATGCAAGGGTGTAATGATCTAATTTATGATTTTAAAATAATGTTCTGCAGCTGTATGGAAAACAGATTATCACAGGGCAAGGCAGGAAGCAGGGAAACTACTTAGGAATCTATTACCAGACCTCAAGAAAAATGTGATGTAGCTTGGACCAGGGTGTTAGCAGTAGAAATGAAGAGAAGCGGCCAGATTTGGGAACGTATTAAATATAAATTAAATGGGACTTGCAAGTGGATTGGATGTGAAGGACTGTTGAGATGCTAGGAATCAAGGTAATGCCTGGGTTTTTAGCTGAGCAACTGGGTAAAGAGTGGTACCATTTACTGATGAAAAGAGGATAGAGTACCAAGCGTGGGGAGCTGGATTGGTTGGGGAGTAAATGGGGGCCTAGACCACAGACAGCTGTCACTCCCACCCAATCAGGCAAGTAAGGAATTGGAAGATTGCCACTGCAATTGTGACTCCAAGAATATACCACTGCAGCTGCAATGCCAAGGTCGGGAAGCCCCTGACTCACCATCCCCACTCAATACAATTAGGGAGCTTATGATTGGACACTAGGAAAACAAAACACAGCACAGCACAACACAACACGACATCCCAGGGGTTAGGCTTGCCAGAAGCAACAGTCAAAAGCTTCTGCCTCACTTCTGCCTCCAAAAATCTTCCCTCAGTGAATCTAATTGGCAGAGGCGATCTTGCATAGGGAACCCTAGCTGCAAGGAAGTCTGGGTAATGTAGTTTTTAGGCGTCCTACCTCTGCAAATCAGAACGATTGCACTAGGAGGACCCAGGTTGAAATGAATGCTGAGCACCAGGCCTCTCTGTCCACAACAGGAAGTGATTCACTACCACCTTCATTTCCATTGCAGGTGGTAGCCCACAGTCGGTGTAAACTTCAAACGACCAATAGTCTCAGGATCCAGAGAAGATTTAATCTGGGGGCCTTGACTGGAAGCGAGAGTGAGATCCAGTGGAACACAGAAACCAGCATTATCTAACACTGATAATTCCCAGTGGCAAAGATTGGAATCGGCCTCAGCGGGAAAGAGACTGACCTGATCTGACCCAGAAGGTTGGCCCTCCCAGTCAGACTGAGCCCAGGGGTCCTAAACACCCTTTATCTCACCCTACGGCCACCGCCACCACCTCTTCCCAGCATCTGACCCCTCTCAGGAGGCAGCCTAGAGAACTGCTTAAGATAATGATCTACTTGCGAACATTGCAACTGTGCCTTCTGCGTGTTTCCATTGTCACCACTATTTGGCGGCAATTAGCATGAACGTTTCTGGAGGAGCAAAAGGACAGAGGTGAAAAGAGGGGAGATCACTATCCGGGTCCGAGGGCAACGGCCCTGATCCCCTGCAGCAGAAAACTAGAAAGACAAACATAAATTCGGTCGACGTCGAATTGGAAATTCATTGGAAAGTAAATAATAATGCAGACATCCTAAGTGTGGGGTGGGGGTGGGGGGGCACACGGGCGGAGGGCGCAGCGAAGACCCGTCGGGGTGGGATGGGACAGCATTTGCACGGTCGGGGTGCGGAGGCGGGCATCCAGGGGCAGGTCGAAAGGACACTCGGGGAGACAGGCGTCCACCAGGTGCTGGGATCCGGGCGGGGACAGGTCCCGGCCCCTCTCCCGGAGCCGCCGCCAAGCCGGCCGGCCGCAGGCAGCCCCAAGTCCCGCTCCAGCGCCCGCCCGCGCGCCCGCCCGCCGCAGCCGGCGCGGCCCCTTTAAAAACCATGTAAACAAAGCTTTGTTCCCCCGGCGCCCCTCCCTCGCGCTCCCCCGGCCCGCTCCCTCTTCCCACCCCCCGCGTCTCCGGGCCGCTGACGTTGCCCGCGCCTTTACGCCGTCCCAGCGGCGCTGCGCATTCTCCAACCGCGGCCGCGGCCGCCGGGGCCTGCGCAGCCGAGCAGCGCTACGCCGCGAGCGTAGCGCGACGAGCCCCCAGCGCGCAGGCGCAGCGGCGACGGCGGCGGCGGCGGCAGCGGCCCCGGCCGAGGTGCGCGCTGGGGGGGAGGGGGGGCCGGAGAGGAGCATGAATGGAGCAAAATGGCGGATCATGTGCAGGTGAGAGGAGCCGCGGGGGGGAGGCGGCGGCCGCGGAGAGTGGGGGAGTGGGGGGCGCCCGCGGCCCAGAGGGCTCGAGCCGGCTCGGGGCTCGCCAGGCCCGCGCCGCCACCACTCGGGGCTCCGGAGCCGCCGCCCGTCCCGGAGCCCCGGGGCCTTTCCCGCCTCCCGGGCCGGGGGCCTCCTCCATCCCCTCCCACCGGGTCCCACGCCTCTCGCGCGGGGCCGGAGCTGCGGGAATCCGTGCCCCGGCGCGCACTGCTTACACGGCTTATCGGTCACTGTCCGCCCGCTGGAAGGAGGCCTTCCGCGAGTCCTCCTGCCCCCGAGACGGGGGAGGGAGGGGGCCCCCTCGCCGGCTCTGCCCCGAGGGGTCTGCCCCGTTACCCTCGCCAGCTCCGGCGAGCACCAGGAGGGAAAGCTCACACTGGGGAACCTCGCTCTCCCGAGTAGTTCCCGCCGCCTGCCTCTTCACGGCCCCGAATACAAGAGACGACCCCCGCCCCCACCTGGCCTCCTCCCCCCACCCCCCTCCGCGGATGCGCCCTTCACTCCCACACTCCCGATCGCACGGCCCTGGGGCCGAGCTCCCCAGTCCTCCAAAATGGGTGCTCGGGCCTGGGCCCGCCCTCCCTCCTGTCCCCCTATCCACAGTGAGGGAGTTGAGTGCCCACACCTCCTCTGAAACGCGGGGTGGAGGGGGGTGTGTCTGGAATGAGCGATTCGGTGTTGGGTGCACACGTTGCGGTGGAGGGTCTCCACGAGGGTCTCCACGGGGCGCAGGACCTGCCCTAGCCGTGCCTTGGGCCCAAGCCACTTTTCTTCAAAGACATGGCACAGGCCCTAGGAGGGGACAGCCCGCACCAAACCTGGTCGTAGCTCAAGGACTGCCAGGTTATTTCTTGCAAACTCCGTCAAGTTGTTTTCTTCTCTGTGCTCTAGACGTGATTGAGATATATATATATATATATATGTTTGTTTTTTTTTAATGACAGTTATTGATACAAACGTTGTCAGAATTCTTCAGATTTTTTTTCTAGGTAACTGCACAGATTTTGTGTTGTGGGAAGCGCAGAGAGGATGAGGAGCGTCACCTTATTTTGCACGCTGTACAGTACCATTTCTCTCAAGAACAAGAAGCTAGAGTGGTGTGGCTTCTGTCAGTTGTTTAATTGGGAGAGGAGGCACTAGTTTTCAGGCCCAGGGATCAGTGGAGTAGATCTTTGGAGTATGAGGGGTAAGTTATCAGGACAGAATTATTTAAAAAAAAAAAAAAAAAATGTAACCGAAGATGGAAGACCACAAAATTTGTGTTTTAAGTTTTTGTTTTTCTTTAAGATTTCGTTTATTTATTCATGAGACATGCAGAGACATAGGCAGAGGGAGAAGCAGGACCCCCAGGAACACCACTGGAGCCAAAGGCAGACAGATGCTCAACCGACTGAGCCACCCAAGTGCCCCGAGATTTGTGTTTTAAAGCCAATAACATGACCTGATTCAGAAATAGCAGTAAAACGATACAAGGTGATAATAGTATAGTGTAGCACCTTGAGTTTTATACCAGCCATTTCTAAGAAACACGAAGGATCTTATGTGATTAAAAAAAAAAAAGAAAAAAATTCTCCCATCCTAGAAGAGTAGGTAGGTAAGACCTGTTTCTCTTTTTAGAGGCAAACCAAAGCACAAAATGATTTATGTGAGATAAAGCTGAGTGGACCAAAGGCATTTTGACTCTGGATCTGGTGTTATCTGTTGGGGGAAAAAACATAGTGTCCATGAGCATTCTGAAATGTGATTTGAATGGTTAGCCTTCCCGAATGATGCTTTGGAAAGCAAAGAAAGTCAGTTTACTTTTATGTATAAAAACCTGTTGTGTCTCCTGTAAGGAGTAACTCTAAATGCTTTCTCTTCACATCTTGAACCCAAAAGGAACTCTCACAAGAGGAAAGTGAAGCTGCATCAAAGCAATCTTCATAGCATTTTTTGCTCAAAGCATGGTCTACTGTATGTTTAATAAGGTGATATTTTCCTCCCACCTACCCAAGAATAAAAATCTACCAAAGTTAAAAATTTATTAACTTTTTAAGACAAAGGAATATGCCAGCCAGTGTTTTATTTCACTTTTAAGAACTGTGTAGTGTGTTGTTTGAATTGGTCTTTATTGCAAGAGAATTAGCTTGTGAGGGAATTTTTTTCTCTTTAGCTAGAATGGGGCATGTTGCTTTTCTTTGTTAGGTCAGTAAATTAGTGGTTAGTATTGGAAACTCACAGATTTTACCCTGGTATTTCATTGTAGCAGAAAAACCTTCCCAAGATGATGCTCTCTCCCCAGTATGGGATGAGTAAATAAAAGGACAAAAGACCCATCTGAAGTACTTTGAGGGGTGGTACTTTTCTCATAACATTACTGGAACATGAAGTTTAAAAAGGAGTCTGTTACAGATTCAAAACAGTGATTATTTGAAAGTTTCATATGTACTACTAAATAGTTGAGTCATTTTGTGTCTAGTACTTTTCTGAACCACCAGGGTGAGCAGTTTTGTTATTGATTTTTGTTGTTGTTGTTTTTTTTTTTTTTAACTGACACTAAGCGAGTGTCATATGATTCTCAGGCTGAAGTCCTGAGCATCTTTTCTGATAACGTGTTTTATGGATGACTTAAGTGTTACGAAACATTAGTAATGGGAAAATTATAATTGATCTGTCTTTCAGCTCTATTGTTGTCATAGTCAAGCCTCTTTAGAAGAGTGACTGTAAGCATCTCAACAGTGATGGGTCTCTTGTTCTTAGATGACCTTATCTAACACCCACCAGGCAGGCAGTGATTACAGAGCAGCATGGACTAAAAAAAAAAAAAAATCAGATTCATTTGTATTTATCTTCAGTTGCTCTCCTTCTATTTATTATTTATTTATTTATTTATTTATTTATTTATTTATTTATTTATTTATTTTTTATATCTAAAGTTAGATGAAGTTAGGATTCAGTATCTTCAGTTACTGGCTAGTTACTGCAAAGAGAAGATAATTCTCAGTGTACAGTGGTAATGAAAAATATTAAGAAGAATCAGGCATTAGCTTAAATAGTGCTAGCTGGTGTTCAGGACCTTGAAGGAAAAGGAGAGAGCATATATGTATAATATAGACATTACTTAATTTTTAAGTATATTAAATGTATAGTAATTATAATGTAAATGAAAGATGGTCCTGGGTGTTTTGTTTTGTTTTTTCTTAAGATTTTATTTATTTATTCATGAGAGACACACAGAGAGAGAAGCACAGGCACAGGCAGAGGGAGAAGCAGGCTCCATGCAGGGAGGCTGATGTGGGACTCTATCCGGGAGCCCCAGGATCACGCCCTGAGCCAAAGGCAGACGCCCAACTGCTGAGCCACCCAGGCGTCCCATCCCGGTCCTGGGGCTTTGTTAGATTTATTATGTTGTTATGCTGGGTGCTACACAGAATCCTTTAAGTATAATTTATTGGGCTCTGCATTATGACTAATAACAGAAGATACTGTTTTCATATAGTCTTATTTTATTTTAAATTTAAGGTGTGGTGATTAAATACTGACCACTGATGTAACTTTAGGGAGTCACTAGAAGAATCTTTACAACTGGCAGGTTAAAATTGAAGAGTGCAAAAGTTTAGCCTGATTATGGCAAAATTGATAGTTGTTTCAGCTTTTAAAAATATGTAAGGAAATGATTGGAGCTGTGGGTAGTCCATTTTGAGAAGGGAGTTCTGTACAGCTTTTGAAAATTTTAAATGGAAAAAAACTCCGTAACTTTTGCAGCTTTTTTTCAGTGATATCATAATGCTTAATGTATATGAGGCCCTTTGCTGTTCTGTGCTCTGTAGAGAATTCAGAGCTGAGAAAGACACAGGAGCCAGACTGCTGAAATGTCAAATTCTGCTGCTCTCTTTGGGCAGGCTTCAAAAGTACACATACAGGAACTAATACATTGATTTCATAACATACTACATTTGTGTTGGATGATACTGAAAAAGCTATATTCCCTTAATTCACCCCATCTCCTTCCTCTGGATTTATATAAGTGATATGTCCACATTTTAGAAGAACAGATATTTACTTGATAACTGGCTTTAGTATATTTCATCTTGTGAGAAAAGCCTTCAGAAAAATTGAGGTATGGATGTGATACCATTCAAACACTTAAGCAGTAAAACATAAAACATTGTATTGTAGTAGAATTTCTAATTTAGATGAAGGTAGGAAAAAGAAGCATTGAGAAGATCCCTGTTCTGCATCTTATAGAGAAACTAAATTCCATTTGATGCAGAAATTGGTATTCATAACCACCGGTTATATTTTCTTTTTTCTTGGTTGGGTTTTTGTTTTTGTTTTTTTAAAGATTTTATTTATTTGAGAGAGAGAGAGAGAGAGAGAAAGAGTGATGGGGAGGGGCAGAAGGAAAGGGAGAAGCAGACTCCCCAATGAACAGGAAGCCAGACTTGGGGCTAGATCCCAGGACCCTGAGATTAGAGCTGGAGCTGAAGGCAGACACTTAACTGACTGAGCCACTCAGGCATGCTTCTTGGTTAGATTTGGAAAGCAGTGTTATACCACAGCCTTTCAAGAAGGAAATATTGCCAATTTAATGTCTCAGTAGGTACAACTACTGAGGTTGCTTTGCTCACTTCAACATATATAAGGAAGGTAGTGTTTAGACATTGCATCATCTTTTTTTTTTTTTTTTTTTTAACACCAAACATGTATTATCCCACAGATTTTCTCAGAGTCAGGAATCAAGAAGTGGCTTACCTAGACCATTCTAGTACAGGGTCTTTCATTTGCAGTCAGGCTGTCAACCAGGGCTACAGTCAGTATCAGGGCTCGAGTGAGGATGGTGAGCGTGCCCCACTTAGTTCCTTGCAGGCTACTGGACTTAGGGGCAACTGGGCCTCATTGGTGGTTTCACAGGGGCCTTTACTAGTAAAGAATTTTTTTTAAGTACTTGTTTTTTACATTATGTCATGATGTGTGCTTTGTATAAATGACCAGTCTTTGTTACTGTTTTGTTTTGTTTTTAACCTCTTAGTGAAATACACCTTCAGAGAGGTTTAAAAAAAAAAAAAATCGTGTGTTCAGCTTGATGAGTTTTCACATAGCTAACACTTCTGTAGCCAGCATCCAAATCCATAATATAATCAGTGCCTCAAAAATCCCTCTGATGCCCCCCTCAGTAACTACCCATACATCCTTCCTCTTAAGGGTAACTGCTATCTTGTCATTTGATTTTTTTTTTTCTGTCATTTGATTTTTAAATATACTTTTAGAAGTCAAGCTGAGTAAGGCCTATCTATAAGAACTTGACCTTCAAAGCCAGGGAGAACAGTATAGAACAGTAATTCTTCAGCTTTTGGGGGGAGTTGGGAGTTTTTTGCATTTTTTTGTGTGTGTGCATTTTTAGAATGTGATGGAATCTGTGTGCTCTCCAGGGAAGAAAAGCATACCTCCACAAAAATCTGCCTCCAGTTTCAGGCCATTCATGAACCTTAGAACTAATATGTAAAGATAACATTTCTTTTAGATGGAAATGCTCACTGCATTTTTTTGAGAAACTAATTTGTAAGTATTTCTCTTTTGACCCATGTGATAGGGTAGTTCAGGGTTACAGTATGTGTTCCTGGAGAGTTATACGCAGATTGAATTCTCAAGACTGATTAATAGAGACTATTAAGCATCTGCTGATGTACTGTTCTTAATGCTATATAGACACATGGAAGGAAGTACAAGATGTGATGTCTTATTTTCAGGGGCCTTGAATTTTAATTGGGGAGGTAACAAGCCCAGGTTATTGAGTTGTGAATTTGTAATGAGACCATGGTTTTCTCAACATGTCTCTGAATGAGGGGGCTATTACTTCCATTCCTTTTTCCCTCTATTCCAGTGCATCTGAGCTCATGCCTCACATTTATAGTGACTCACTACAGCAGCGAATTCTCAAAGGAATGAGCTTTGGGGGAGGCAGGGTCAAAATCATGGGGAAAGGAGGAGAATTGTCAAAAACTGGGTCCTAAAGTATGTCATATTTGCATCCCTGGCCCTTCACCCCTTCGTAAACCTTCATACGCACTCACCCAAAGGCATAGACACTCATGTTCTTACTACCATAAATGGAAAAGATGTCTTTGAGAGAAGGCAGAAATGGAAACTTTATGCTAGCATTTATTGGACTTTCAGCTGCTTGCCACTTTACATGGTCTCATTTAATGCTCACAGCAACTCTATAAGGTAGGTATTATAGAGATTATAGTAATGGAATTTTCCTTGATATAGGCAGATGAAAGGACCTAGTGTCTCTGGAAGACTGGAGAACTATTGGAAGCTTTAAGTGATGATTGTGATGGTACTTATTGTCAAACTTAACTGGTATGGGATCTTGGTTGGGGTAGGGAAAAGGGAGATGCCAACATTTATTGAGCATCTGTTAGCCAGCCATCCTGCTAAGTCCTTTTATGCCATTTAATTGGGTAACTCCTCTAGTGTCTTTGAGCCTGGATTAGGTAATCTGTTAAGTCTCTTATACTTCCAACATTCTGGCTGAAATTTCCAGTTGTTATCCTTACCATTTTCTCCCAAATAAACCACCCTGTTCAATTCATACTTATGGTATGGTGAATTTCCCTAAAATATTTATGCTCATACTAGTATCTCCGTTTCATCTCTCTTATTTTTTATTTATTTTTTTTAAGATTTTATTTATTCATGAGAGACACAGAGGCAGAGACACAGGCAGAGGGAGAAGCAGGCTCCATGCAAGGAGCCTGACGTGGATCTCAATCCCAAGACTCCAGGATCATGACCTGAGCCGAAGGCAGATGCTCAACCACTGAGCCACCCAGGCGTCCCTTCATCTTTCCTAAATATGCTTTCCTCAGGACAGTAAGCAGTGAAAGACATTTATTTTGGGACAAGAAATTGACATTATTAGATATTGATGCTAGTAGACTAAACATTTATTCTCACTTAAGAGTCCCTGGATATAGGTGCCTGGGCGACTCAGTTGTTTAAGCATCCGACTCTTGATCTCGGGTCTGTGAGTTTAAGCCCCGCACTGGGATCCAATGTGGACCCTACTTTAAAAAAAAAAAAAAAAGTCCCTGAATTTAAACCTCTCTTAGAGAAAGATTAGTCAGATGAAAAACAATTAGAATGCTTTATTATACATACCTCTGAAAACAGATTAATGAAAAATTCTTGTGCTACTTCAGGAAGTTGTGATCATATAGCCGTAGTGGCCTTTTAATGTTTAAGTGTATGAACTTATGTTGGGCACAAATACTGATCTCCTTGGTACTCTGTGGTAGGTTATGACACTTGAAGTGTGTAGTCTCCAAATTGAGGTATGCTAGTCATTTGCCCGAAAGCTTGAGTCACTTGTACAGTTAAAAGGATTGTGTTTAAAGCCAGAAAAGGAAAAGCAGGGTTTTTAAAAGTATATTTTTCAATTCTCTTTAGAATTCTTTGCAGAGTTTTGTAAGTATGTATCATTTCAAAAGGCAAAAGTCATTTCAGGGTTTGGGTTAACCTCATTCACCTCCACTGACTCCTGAATTTTGATGATTTATTTCACTTTTCCAAAAGGACATTATCTAAAGTCAAGTGTGAAATTGATTTAACTATAGGAAGCCATAACATACAGTTATCTCTGAAAAGAATCTGGGAAGCCAGATACATGTTTCACATATCTGTGTTTGACTGAAAAATTTTGCCCAATCCAAATTTTGCCCATGGTATAGCCACAAATTATTTAGCGTCTTGTTTTGTGTTAGTAGATGGGTTTTTGTTTGTTTGTTTTAATCATCAATTTATCATTGACCCATCTGAGGAATCCCTGTAGGGTCTTGTCAAAAAAGTCTGAGGAATACCCAAGAATTCAAAAGAATAGATAAAACTTTATGGAAAATGAGACCTTGTTTTCTTTATTAATATTTTGAACTGATAAACTTGTTCCATGTCCCATGGTAAGCATGTTTCATCAAGCTTTCAAAAGACCTATAATGAAATGTTTCTAAACCAACTAAACTTGAGTAACAGGGTATACTTATTATCCCAAAGGTGTTACAAGTGAAAACCTATTGTAATGTAAAAGATGGAATTCTGCATTCTAGTCTGACTTAAAATTCCTGTTTCAATCTGGGAGATCAGAATGTTGTAAACAGGAAAAACGTTAGGTTCACAGATTTCTAAAACCTTTCCTCAAAAAAAAAAAAAAAAAAAAAAACCTTTCCTCAAAGCTCTTTAATTTGGGTGCCCTCAAGGTACCAGGAACATATTTCTCTTAAGAACTGATAGTATAAGACTTCAAACTAACTTTGCATCTATCCCCTGCTTACTCATCTCCTCAAAATTAAGTAGCACTTATTTTTTTTTAAGTAAATATATCAATTCGTAAAGATTGTTATGTGTAAATCTGATGCCAGTGGAATCAGATTTTCCTTTAAATTATGTGCACAGTAAATTGCATCCTTTTAAGGTGTACAATTTAACAAACACATACCTGTGACTCCTTCACCATGATCAAAGTACAAAACATTTCCTCCTAACTCTGCCAGACAACTCTGATCTGCTGTTACCATAAATTAGTTTGCATTTCTGGGAATTTCATGCAATAGACTTACTTTGTATTTTTTTGGCTTTTTTACTTCTTTTACTCGCATGTGATTTTGAGATTCATTCCGTTGATTGGGTAGAATCAGTAGCTGGCCACCTTTTATTGCTGAGCAGTATTCCTTTGTATGAATGTGAATGTATCACATTGTATATATCTATTCACACCTTGGAGGGATATTTGGGTTGTTTCCAGTATTAAATCACTCTGAATAAAAGGGCTATAAATAGGGGATCCCTGGGTGGCTCAGCGGTTTGGTGCCTGCCTTTGGCCCAGGGCGCGATCCTGGAGTCCCAGGATTGAGTCCCACGTCAGGCTCCTAGCATGGAGCCTGCTTCTCCCTCTGCCTGTGTCTCTACCTGTATCTCTGCCTCTCTCTCCTCTCTCTTTCTCTCTATGTCTATCATGAATAAATAAATAAATAAATAAATAAATAAATAAATAAATAAATAAGGGCTATAAATATTTACATGCTAGTCTTTGTGTAGACTAAAATTTCCATTTTTCTTGAGTACCTAGGAAAAGAATGGCTGGGTCTTCTGGTACATTTAACCATTTATTTATTTGTATTTTTACTTTTTGAGGGGAGGGAGAGACGGGGAGAGAAGAGAATCAAGCAGGCTCTACACTCAGCATGAAGCCCAACACAAGGCTCAGTATCAAAGACCCTTAACCAACTGAGCCACCCAGAATATATAACTTTTCAAAGAAACTGTCAATTTCCTTAAGTGACTGTACCATTTTACTTTCTCACCTGCAGTGTATAAGAATTCCAAGTGTTAGATATCTTCACCAACCTTTGATATTGCCATTCTAGTGGGCTCTTATTATGATTTTAGCTAGCATTTCCTCTACGACTAAGGAAGTGGAGTTATCTCTTCATGTCCTCACTGACTTTTCATGTATTTTAGAGGTTTGCAGACCGGGCTGGTGGTTTGGTCACAGCCTGTTTTTGTATGACCTGATAACTAAGAAAAAAGTCTAAGAGTAATATTTCATGGCACATGATAATTATTTGAAATTCAAATTTCAGTATTCTTAAATAAAAGTTTCATTGGGATATAGCCATACAAGTTCCTTAACAAATTGTCTGTGGCTACTTTTATGCTGTAGTGGCAGAATTGAATAGTTGTGACAGAGACCTTTTGGCTTACTGGCCCACAAAGCCTAAACTACAATCTGGCACTTTACCAAAAAGGTTTGTAGACTTTTGGGTAGGGGGTAGCTTAGTGTGGTTTTAACCCAAGCACAGTATGATAGGAGGAGATCAGGCTATACTTTTTTATTGACCATAGCATTCTGAGATCTCTACTGGCCAAAATGGTAACTGCTAGCCACATGTTGCTATTTAAATTTAATTTAAAAATTTAGTCCTCCATTCACACTGACCACATTTCCATTACTTACTAGCCTCATGTGGCTAGTGACTACCATATAGCACAGTGCAGGTAAAATATTTCTTTTATCACAGAAACTTCTGTTGGACAGTGTTACTCTAGAGTAAGAAAAACTTGCCAACTAAACCAAAGGGAATGGAAGCAGAAGTAGAACATAGATTATAGAATTACTTTCCTTGATGCATATAAAAGTAAGCTACTCATTCTCCTAGGTATGCGAATGCAAATGCCTATTTTAAGGTATTTAAGACTACTTACTGTTTATATCATGAGCCTAGGATATGTTCTATTCTAAGTGAGAAGTCAGCTCATAAAAGAAATTCAGAACTTTATTGATAGGAAGTAGTGTTTTAAGGACTTTAACACAAAAACATCCAGAGCACTTGGCAAAAACAAACCTAAAATCCCATGTATTTTGAAACTGTTTTACAAATAACAGTGAAGAATATTGAGGAAGGTATTAAACCATGAAGTCATTTTATTCAAGGTGCTAAGCCTTGAAATACTAGCAATTCTGGTTTCTTTCAGCTACTCATTTAAAAATATAATTGACCTTAAAAGTTTTCAAAATGATAGCATTAGCTTTGAAAATAATTCAGAGGGTCTCCTGAATGGTGCAGTGGGTTAGGTTTCTTTCTGACTCTTGGTTTCGGCTCAGGTATCAGAATCTGCTTAAAACTCTCCTCTGCCCCTCCCTCCCACATAGGCATTCCCTCTCTAACTTTCAAATAAATAAATAAATCTGTAAAAATAAATATTTTGAGTTAAAATGGGCAAGGTAGCCTATTTTAAGATGGAATTTAAAGGCTTTCCTTCACATCACTGAAAATTTTTGTGTGATTCTGCTCTTGGGGGCAGGCAAACTGATTATGAATAGTAAAATGGAAGTCAATAAATATATTACTAAATGATCATCCTCTTCTTTGGCAAAAAGAAGAAAATTATGTAATTATTATACTTGATGAATTATCTTGCTGTTAACAGAGATGTTTATGAGTTTTGTGATTGATTGGTCATGTCAATATGATCTATCTTAGTAATGTATGTTTTGCTGAAGTAAAAATCTAAATGTACCAGCTCACACTGAGAAAGTGGCATATGTTCTATTGTTGTTCTTATATTTAGATATAAGGAAATATGTAACAAAGGGTATTTTAGAGGCTTCCAGAAAGATACATTTTTAAACAACTCTTCTTTTTTTGGTTTCAAACATAGTTCTTGTCACATTCTTGAATGACCTGATGTGTCTCATATGTACTCTAAATGTGTCCCCTATTTGCTATTTGACAGAATGTTGTTATTAGAAGAGTATCATCCTCTTGGTGAATTGGTAAGATAGGTGAAATTACAACTAAAATAGGCATATTTGTAAACAGTACTTCAATTTGGCTGATTTTTTTTTTTATTGTGTGTTGTGTGGATATATAAAGGTGAATAAGGTGCAACATCTGCCCTCAAGGACCATGATAGCTAGAAATGTATGCCAGTAAGGGAAGTAAAATGATATAGATGATATGACACATGTATGCATAGAACATAATGAGATACTCATGTTAGTCTTCCCTTAGAGAGCCAGGAAAGTTTTCTTTCTTTTTTTTTTTTTTTTTTTAAGATTTATTTACTTTAGAGAGAGCGCACAAGTGGGAGGGGAGAGGGAGAGAGAATCTCCAGCAGACTCTGCACAGAGCACAGAGCCTGACACGGCTCAATCTCACCACCTGATCTGAAACCAAGAGTCTGATGCTTAACCAACTCTGCCACCCAAGCACCCAGAGCCAGGAAAGTTTTCTTAAAGTGGTGAGTGCTTGAGCCAGATCTGAAAAGACATGCAAAATAAAAACAAAAAGATGTAGTGTTCTCTAGGTCAATAAAAGCATACCAAGCAGAGAGATAATACCATAAGGAAAGCTGTATATGGGCAGCCCCGGTGGCGCAGCGGTTTAGCGCCGCCTGCAGCCTGGGGTGTAATCCTGGAGACCCAGGATCAAGTCCCACATCGGGCTCCCTGCATGGAGCCTGCTTCTCCCTCTGCCTGTGTCTCTGCCTCTCTGCCTCTCTGCCTCTCTCTCTCTCTCTGCCCCTGAATAAATTTAAAAAAAAAAGGAAAGCCATATATGTTCATGGAACATTCCAGGAAATTGAAAGCAATTAAGTATCCCTGTTATATAGAAAATAAAGAGGAGGGCAGCCTGGGTGGCTCAGCGGTTTGGCACCACCTTCAGCCCAGGGCGTGATCCTGGGGTCCCAGGATGGAGTCCCGCATCGGGCTCCCTGCATGGAGCCTGCTTCTCCCTCTGCCTGTGTCTCTCTCTCTCTCTGTCTGTCTGTCTCTCATGAATAAATAAATAAAATCTTAAAAAAAAAAAAAAAGAAAGAAATTAAAAAGAAAGAGGAACAAAGTGGGACATGAGACTTTAATGATTGGAAGGAACCAGAACATGAAGAACCTGTTATAATATAATAAGGAATTTGTTCTTTAGATGTGTTGTTAAAGGTTTTTAAATAGAAGTGATGGAATAATCGCATCACTATATGATGGTATAGAAAACTGATTGGATGTGGACAAAGTAGGAAATAAACTATGCAAAAAGTACCTGGGACTTGAATTAAGGTTATAGCTTTGAGGATGGGGAATAGATTGATATCATGGAGGTTACACGTGGTGGGATTTGACAGTCAGGCTTCCACATTTCTGAGTAGGTAAGGGGACAGTGAATGAACAAGATGTTGAAGAAGTAGTAAGGTCAGTTTCAAATATACAGATTTTGCGGTGCTGTTGTACATTTGATACATTTGAATGGAGATATCTAGTAGTGTTTACCTGTTATCAACTTGGGTTAGAACTCACATAATCATAGTAAAAGCCCATTTCAGTTACCTTCAGATGTTGTAAATACATTTAAAATGTTAGCTGTTCACAGTACACATCTATCAATTTCTTAGTTTACAACAAACTGCAAAACTTGAGTGAACGGATGTTTTATTCTAGTTTGTATTCTCAAACAGCCTCAAATTCTGTTACCAGCAGCAGGGGTAAAAATAATTTGACAAACAGCAGTGAAACTGGCATGCGTTTAGTGCGGGAGTTTCAGTAAACCTGATGATGTTAACTACTCTGACCACCAATACCTCTTAAGAGTCTCATGCTCTGAGATAGCTGAGCAGTTTAGCCACCAAAACCTATTAAAGGTTTCTTTATTATTAAGGCATTTAAAACTAAATCCACTTGATCTGCCCTTGGTCCAGTGTGTCTCCCCATCCCGTTTTTAAGTTTTGGACAACAGACGAGTTTTTATCTCCCCATCATAACTAGTGTTTGAGGGGTACCCAGGAAAAACTTCTTTAAGAAAAAAAAAAAACCTGTTTCTTCTATTAGAAGATTCGTCTAAATCTTCTGTTTTGCAACTTTCCTGGTCCTCCAAATAATGCTGACTTGATAAGTTCCTGGAAAGCATTTTTCATAGATCATATAGTAGTGTAGACTTGAAAGGCAAATTTATATTTTACAAAACTCTTAAGGGAAAAATTATTTAGAATTCCAGAGAACCAGAAAACCAGTTTAATACTTCTTTTTTATGTTTTTTTGTTTTGTTTTGTTTTGTTTTGTTTGTCAGAGGGTAAATATGGAACTCTGAATTCTTTGCTTCTCTGAATCAAAGTTCAGGGTTCCAAGATTACGTATTTGTGATTACTTTTATCTTTTTTCCTTTAATAAGTTGTTTTGAGTTTCTTAAGCTCTGTTTTTGTTGAATCTTCTAAAGGAGTATATACAGTGTTTGGGATTTTCTCTTGGGAAAAAGAGCTGAGAAGCTTCTGAATTTTTAGGCCAATAAAAATCCTGTCCTCTTTACACCTTTATTTCTGAAGTCTTTCATTCTTCCTGGCAAACTTTTAAAAGTTTATCATCAAGAGTTAGACCAAAAGTCTCAGTAGATTAGAAGAGATGCTCTCCTATCTCAGAATAGTAAATCTCAGCTAGGCTCAGAAACTTCACGTTGTTCATTCTTGATACCTGTGATATACAAGCATATACAGGTATAAAGAAATAACATAGGAAATGAGAGCATTCAAGGAAAGTTGGCTGTGATGTGTACTTAATATACACATTGATTTTCTTTTAGAGAATCAAAAACGTATTTCTATAGGATAAGAAGGTATTATTTCGCCTGTGGTATACTGTAGTATTTTACTGCCAAGATTATAAGTATGGGAATGCCTGTGTGGCTTGGTTGAACGTCTGCCTTCGGCTCAGGGCATGATCCCACATCAGGGAGCCTGCTTCTCTCTCTGCCTGTGTCTCTGCCTCTCTTTGTGTCTCTCATGAATAAATAAATACAATATTTATAGAGATTATAGGTGTATATAGCACATTCTGAGGTTTGAGAAAACAGTTGAAATGTCTTACTGCTTTTCCTGGGTTTTAAGATGTTTGTTATTGTTACTGTTGTTTAACCCATGATGTGGCTACAGTTTGAAAATTCCTCTAATTCAAGCCTTTAAGTCATTAGTTCCGCAATCACATGCACAGGTTTATTTAGAATGGAATATTGTCCTGACCCCTGTTTTTAAACAGACAACTATTTTAATGATGTATAAGGGTAGTTTGCTTTCTGTTTAATATTATATTTTATTTATGTGGGTGTATTAAGAAACCATTTTAAAGCCAGTTAACATTTCTCCACCTGGTGTACTGTTTTGGTTTACACACAACTGAATATTGAGAATGTTTCATTTATGACTGCAGTAATTATATTACATGTCCATGGTAATCAGAATGATACCATTAGTGAGTTAATGAAATGGGATTAGAATCACATAATTTTTAGGCTAGAAGGAATCTTAGAGTGTGATGACACAATTTAAAAAATTCATATATCCTCTTTTTGTAGGATAACTAGCTTTATATTATTGTTTTTTAGAGATAATATAAGAATTTAAACTTTTCCAATCATGACAATCTTAACAATCTTAATTTTGTTACACAATTAGGACAATTAAAGAAAAAGTTCAAGTAATCATGCCTAAAGAAGGTTTAGACAAAAATAGGTTTAGAAAATGGTTTATTTATCTATTTTACTTCTATGGGTCAGATACTGTGGTAAATACCAGAGATAAAGCAAAGAACAAAAATAGGCATGGTCTTTCCTTATAGATACTCTAGAAATTGTACCAATAAATACAAATTTACCAATTGTGATAAGTGATAGGAAGAAAAAGGTATACTGAAATCTTTTGAGTGTACTGATTTCTTATTTTTCTTATTGGGTGGGGATATGAAGGGAAGGAAGGAGACAGTGTTCCAGACAAAAAGATATGGTATATTTAAGGCCCTGAGGGAGGAAACCTCCCCTCTCAGAACTAGAAGAGACCATCCTGGATATGAAGCTTATTGCACCAAGGAGGGAGACAAAGCTACAGGGATTAGGAAGCGTTAGAATGTGATGGGTTGGTATGCAGGCATTCAAACTAGATTTTTTTCAGAGATTTAAGTGATTTATTAAAATACTCATTTCACAAATCAAATGGAAAAAGCAAGGAGTGAAACTTGGTGTAGTATCTTGATTCTAATTGTTAGTTGCAGGGGCAGAGGTTGTAATAACAAAAGATGGAAGTATATCACAAATTAGATCATGATTATCTGTTATTTTTTTTTCTTCCTATGTTATTTTCAGTTTAGCTGTCGGAATTAGTCACAAGAGATGATATGATTGTCTTTTGATGGAGACTCTCTTTTGAATAGAATATCCTTTCCCCAGGGCGCCTGGGTGGCTCAGGTCGTGATCTTGGGGTTCCTGGGAATGTGCCCTGCAGGGGGCTGGAAGTCTACTGTCTACTTCTCCCTCTCCTCCCTCTGCCCCTCCCCCAGCTCATGTGCACATGCTCACACTCTCTCTCTCCTCTCAAATAAAAAAAAAAAAAATCTTCCCAAGATAATTTGTTATGCCTAAGGAGTATACTGATTATATGCATATACATTTAAAGTTGTGTTTTGGTATAGTATATGTATGTGTGCGCATATACCTTATTTAGTTTCAAGTAGCTGGGAACATTTATTCTCCCATTCATAGAAAATCATAATGTTTTCTCGAAGAAAACTCAGTGTCCCTTTGTTAAATCATTCTATTTTGGATATATTGCTATTTATGTGAAAAAATAAAAACTTATTATTTTGTTATGATATTCAGTTTTATTTCCTGAAATTCATGTTTGGATAAAGATAAAATTTGACTTTTTCCCCCACAACGAGTTTTCAGCCTTATTGTACTGTTCACTCAGTCTTTCTCCATCTGTATTGCCACATGTGAGTTACAAGTTTTCCTTCAGGTGCTATGTCTGTTCTATTGGCCTGTTTCTCTATCCCTGTGCCCATATCATACTGTCCTATTTTTTTTTTTAAGTTTTATTTATTTAAGTAATCTCTGTACCCATTGTGGGGCTTGAACTCATAATCCTGAGATCAAGAGTTACTCTTCTGACTGAGCCAGATAGTCACCCCTCATACTGTCCTAATTGAGGGAGCTTTATAAGTTTTGGTCTCTGGCAAGGCAGGGACTCCCAAACTACTTCTTAAAAATGGCCTCCGTTGTTCTTGGCCCTTTTTTTCTTCCACATGAATTAGGATCAGCTGTCAAATTTATCAGATTGGATTTGCTGATATTTTATTTAGGATTTTTGTAACTGTTCATAAGTGAAAATTGGCCTATAATTTTCCTTTGTCATACTATGCTCTCCTTTTGTCTGGTTTTGGTGTCAAGGTTATACTAGCCTCAGACTCAGGTGAGGATCTTTCCTACTTTTCTTTTCCATCTTTCCCTCCCTCTCTTCTTTCCTTGCTTTTCTGGAACAATTTAAATAAGATAGGTATTAGTACTTACATGATTAGTACTATTCACCATAAAACCATATAGCATGGTTTTCAGAGGTAGAGAGTAGATCTATTCAGGTTTTCTTTTCTTTCTTGAGTCATTTGTGGTGAGTTGTAATTTTCTAAATTTTCATTTTATCAAAATTTTCTAATTAATGGACAACGTTGGTAAAATTATTTTTTTCATCTTTGTGCTATCCTTCTGGAATGAATCTCCTCTAATATATGCATCCTGTAGTAATTGTTTCAACAATTTGAACAAGAAACTTAGTCCACTTTTGTCTGAAAATGTTTTTATTTAGCCCTCACTTGTGAAAGATCTTGTAGCTGGATATAGAAATAAAAGCAATACTGTTATTCTCACCCATTGAAAAGGTTATTTCATTGTCTTCTGTCTTTTGCTGTCAGGAATTCTGCTGCCAGTCTCATTTTTTTTAAATAAAACTACTCCGTGTCTTGGCTGGGACATATAAACAGGAACAGTCCCAATTTTTTACTCCTTTTATCTTGAGGTCCCATGTGGGGACCTCGGACTAAAGTGTCCTAGTTTGAAGAATAAATTATGTGGTCACTCTAAGATTTTCTTTTTGTTTTACATGTTTTACTACAAAATGGATGTTTTTTTTTTTAATCTGTTTGATATATGTTGCATTTTCTAAAATTGGAGATTTGTAGTTTTTTTTTCAGTTCTGGAACTTTTTGAATATTACCTTTTGCATTCTCTTATCTTCCCTTCTGGAGGCCTTTTTAGAAACGTATTAGGTTCTTCTTGTTCTGTCTCCCATATGTCCTAACCACACTCATATTTCATGTCTTTTTTTTTTTTTTTAAGATTTTATTGATTTATTTGAGAGAGAGGGAGACTGAGCACGAGCAGAGGGTCTAAAGGGAGAAATAGAAGCAGGCTCCTTGCTGAGCAGGGATCCGGGCCTCATCTCCAGACTCTGGGATCATGACCTGAGCCGAAGGCAGACACTTAACAAACTAAGCCACCCAGGTGCCCCTCATATTTCATGTCTTTATTTCTTTTCTATTAATGTAGAGCTTCGATGGATTTCTCTTTTAGTTCACTAACTCATTCTTCAGCTGTGATTACTCAGTTGTTTAACCCGTCTACTGAAGCTTTTGATTTAATTGACTTACATTTTCTTTTTTCACAGTTTCATTTCATCTTTATTGAAATCTACCAGTTTTTTTTCAGAGTATCTTTTTCTCTTAAAGTTTTGATTACTTTAACATCTGTACTCATCTCTGTCATTCTTTTATGTGAATTTCTTAAGAGGTTTAATTCTGCTGTTAGTCTCCTGATTCTTGCCTTCACGTGTTTTCAGTCTTAGATTATGAGCTAAGCTGGAATAGAGATTTGTGTGTGGGGATCCTCTGTGGTCTGGATTGAAGATGTCCTCTTCCAGAGAGGTTTTGCATTTATTTCCACCCAGCCCAAAAAGCATCATTGGCCCAATGGCAATTACTTGTTTGTTTCATGACCTGGGATTTCCAAAACTGGAGTATGACACCAGTCCTTGGTTAGAGATTCTTGGATATTTTTTTCTTTTACTAAAGTTCAGATTGAGGTAGACAAGCCTTCGTGTTATCTCCCAGTTTGGTGAGCAAATTTTACTTATATTTTAGTATCAATATTATTTTTAGTCCACTCTCTTTTTGAGCTACTTTATTCTCTGGTAGGAATCCAGAATCCCTGAGGACTTGTTTCCAGCTCCCCCACCAGTGCAGGCTCAGAGCATCTCTAGTCCTTGGGCTGGTATCAAAACATAAGCCCCTAGATTACCAAGACCAACAGGCAGCATGCCCCATCTGCACTGGGACAGTCACAGGACATGCTTGCTTCTCTGGTTTTTAGTTTTCTTAGTTTTGTGCCCTAGTTGGTTTCTTCTCTTTAGTTATATAGTTCTATAGCCTTGCATTTAAAATAATTTTTGTCTTACTTAAATAGCAGCTCTAGATGTTTGTGTCCAAAGGTTGGAAGCTAACTAGTTTGCCATTTTGCTGGAACCAGAAGTCTAAATTTAATTTGCAGTGTATCTTCAAATGCGTGATTTCTTTTGATTTTTTTTAATCAAAGTGCAGTCTTTTCCCAGGTGAGCAGACTAGTTGGAAATTAAGCTTGTTGTCCACAGCCTCAGTCAGTGAGAGCTGGGATTAAAACTTTTGAGTATTAAACTCCCAAGTGTGGGGGCACCTGCTGGGTCAGTAGTTGAGCATCTGCCTTCGGCTCAGGTCATGATCCCAAGGTCTTGGGATTGAGTTCCTCATCAGGCTCCTGACTATGTCTCTGCCACTCTCTCTGTGTCTCTCATGAATAAATGAGTAAAATCTTTTAAATAAAATAAAAATAAATCCGAAGTATAGGTCTCTTGCCAACACTCCTTTTCTGCTGAATACAAACAGACGTACACAAATATATTTGTTGGTATGTATATTCTTTCTCACTAAATTCCGTGGCTTTTTGCTTCTTTCTCATAGATAGGATTTTAAGAGGAATTTATTATGTTATACAGTCTGATTTAGTGGAGGGAGCATTGGCTTTGAGGCCACATCTAAATTTTAATAGCAGTCTAACCTTGGGCAAATTCACTGTCGGAGCTGTAGTTTTCTTGTTATGTGAAATGTTGTCTGAGGTATTGGGACTGCCTTCTGATTAAATTAAATCTGTGGCCCCACTCATATCCATTCAGAGTCCCTGTGAGGAGTCTGTATGAGCAGGATATTTCTTTGTTCAATTTCCGCAGATCCCAGGGCTTTAATGTGCTTTCCTTAGTTTTGTTAGTTGCTTCTCTGTTCTCTCCCTTGGGGCCTTCTTTCCCATTTTTATGCAGTGTATACCCCTGAAACAACATCATAGGCCTCTTCTTTCCTAATACCTTTACTCCTGATCACCAGTAGAGGACTGGTCAGGAGTAGCAAAAGCAGTGTACACTGAGCCCTCTTCACATAGCAGGTGCTTTGCTAAGTGTGCAGTATCTCATTTAAGCCTCATGACAACAAAGGTTCATGTTATTATTTTCATTTTATAGATGAGAAAACTGAGGTACAGAGAGGTTACCTAACTTGCCCGATTTCACTTACCTAGTAAGTTGTGGAGTACAAATTCAAACCCACAAATGAACTATTCCCTACAGTCGTGCAGTATACACTAAACGTCACCAGTGCCATTTTTTTTTAAGAACACCCCCAACTGATTTTGATTAACAGTCATTTAGGGGTTACTAGTAATTATTTCTTCCACTGTCATGACTTCTCTTTACACCCAGAAGATAAAATCAGCAGAACAATTATTGCCCTCTTGTTTCGCAGAAGCAGTTTGAATCTGCAGTACTTCATCACATCCAGGTCACTGGATTTCTGCTGTATAAAGGATGATAATGTGTGGTACTATAATGACTAAATCATACCTATTCTGTGATAGTCTCAAAAGATTAATCCCCAGACTTCCATGAATCTTCAAATTTTGTGAAACCACGGTAGCAGCATTTGCTAAGTACTATATTTCTTGGCTCACTGGTCTGTCACCTATTCCATACACAAAAGGGTTATTTGGTCTTAGAAGTTGGGAAACTACAGATAGTGTCTCTTACTCAGAAATTCATGGTGTACATTAGCATACTGAACTTCACCTTAGAAGTTCTTCAGATGAAAACTACTCTTCGCGTTGTTTAACTTGTCACTGGAAGCTCTTTTATCCATGCAATTCTGTTAGTAGCCAGTGTGGAACATGCACTGCTCTGTAGGCAGAATTTTTGTTTTTTCCATTTGAAAGAGGAAAAAAGGTCTATGAGAGTTAAGAGGTAAATGTTGAGTAGCTAGGCTACTCACCACCTGTGTAAGTGCATTGCTACTACCTACCAGGGTCAGCAAAATAAAACAACTTACTTTGTCGTCAACCTGTGAACCTGTAGTCTCTATGAGTTCCAAAATGGTACTCTATTTGAAATGCCTAGCACAATAAGAGCTCAAAAAATTTCAAACTTGCATATCTTCTGGAATTGTCAACATGGATAGAAAATGTTCATAACGTGTGTAATTTACATAATTATTGGTAGATTGTAAATTAACCACCATAGAGCACACACAAATTCATATTGATTGAATCAGTTTATTAATGTATTTCCAAAACACACTTGAGTTTAGTCATTAAACTTTTTATTTGCTTTTTAAAACATCTTGATCTGTTATGTTTCAGGCAGAAGCACTTTTGATCTCTCTACTACCAATATTAAATCTTAGTACTCACATAATAGGAGAGACTGATATCTCATGTTTTGCTGGCTTGACCCCATAGGAGCTGAGCTTAGTATACTTTTCAAACTGTGCTTGTCTAGTTGTTTAGGATTCTTAAGTAGCTCTTGGCTGCTTGCTTCCTGTTCGCATCACTGTTCTGATCACTGCAGTGTTCCTGTCTATAACAGCCTACCAGTTGTCAAAGCAAGGAAGGTATTCCTTTTTTGAGTTTATTAATTACTGAAAGGCTAGCTAAAATCACTAGAAGTTATTGATTAGTGACTTTGTTTAATTGTAGAGGATCAACAGAAAACTGAAGTACCCTGGACCAACATGGAATCTCCATTTCTGTTTCTCAGTGCCCGATTCTTGGTATCTTTGTTCCTCTTTTTTAAAGCATTGAGCAGCTGCTGTGTTCAAATTGGTATTCACTTTTTGCCGGTAGAAATGTTGCAGGGGTGAACGAGAATCTTCAGAGGTCTTGGTGTGGTATATAAAGAAGAGAAATTTTGTGTTAAGTCCCATTTGTGTTAAACTGTTTTATTACTAAACTTTCTAAAGTTTCAGAGAAATAGGATGTGGATGATGTTTATGAATCTTGCATAACAGTTTTTCTCAAACTTTCTTACTGTATAGTCCCTCTTATGAGGGCAGATGGCGTGTCACCGATTCCCCAGCACTGATTAAATTACTTTGGCTTTAATGTAAGAGATATTAACAAAGATAAAACTAGACATAAATTCTATAGGGCTGTCACTCTTCTGCAATTATAAACAAGTTACAAATTTAAAACAAACCATAAGATCAATTATATTCCAATTTGCAACATACATTTAATATATCAGGTGATGATATCTGTAATACTGACTGATGTGCTCTAAGTTCTTTCTTTTTTATTGAGATAAAATTCACAAGCATAAAATTAACCATTTTAAAATCTATAACTCAGCTTTTCCAGTGTATTCACAGTGTTGTGCAATTATCAGTACTGTCTAGTTCCAGAACATTGTCCTCACCCCAAAAAGAAACCCCACACCCATTATGAAGTTTCCATAAGTTCTATTTTGAGTTCACCATGTCAATACTACGGGTGTCATGTGATGACCCAATTCCTCCACCATTTTTTTTTTTTGTATTCCAAGGACTAGGAAACTCTCATTTATATTATAACTTGACCTTTACTTTGTAGGACACCTCATTTACATATTAAATCTACCTCTGCACCATTTTTATTAGCCCTCAATTATTAAAGTACAACTACTTGGCACTGGTAAACCTCAAGCAAGTATGTGAGCTCAAAATCATGAGATAGCATTTAGTATTAAAGGTGATCAGCCAAATGATCCAAAATATGGGTTGTTGTTTTTTTTCCAACAATCCGAAAAATGGAAATACATCATTATAAAATTCTTGTGGAGAACAATAAGACTGTTTCTGAGGATCCCAGATTGAGAAACATTGTTATATACAATTGTTCAGGTCTCATGTGTACTTAATGAGAATGAGGCGCATTTTAAATCTCTTTAAAATTTTGACAATAATTGCCTTGTGTTGTGGAAAATAACTTTTTGGAAAAATCTTGTCCTTTTAGTAAAAACAAGATTTTTGTTTATGTATTTTTTTACCCCATTGGAAACATGATACTTCTCCCTTTTGGAAACTTCATACACTTATTCTTATATTGTACCTTTGTAACTTAAAGATAGGTGGATGTAGACTTTGCCTATAGAATGTGCTCAGGATTTTTAAGCAGTAACTTATTTTTGGATTTTTAAAATTACATTAGAGTAATTACTTTCAGGAGCACCTGGCTGGCTCAGTCAATAGAGCATGCAACTCTTGATCTCAGGGTTTTTAGTTTGAGCCCCATGTAGGGTGTAGAGATTACTAGAATAATTACTTCCAACAGTTGGGTGGCAGTGTTGTTGTTTTTAGTACCGGAGTTAATTGGAATTAGATTCTTATAAAATAATTATCATATGAACTGCATTTAGATGTATATGGATAATTTTTTTAACATTATATCATGAAAACAGCACCACCAAAACAGACTTTTTTTTTTTTAATTTATATTACCCAAAAAGATGAGAGGGTTAGTGAGACACAGTGGCCAGAGATGAGGCCAAAGAGACCAAGTGGTGATGTGCTTTATGAGCTAAGCTAATGAACTTTCATTATATTCTGAAAATCAAGGGGAAGTCATTAAAGAATTTTTAAAAATAGAATTAGCAAACACTTCCCAGCCTTTTAAATTTTATCTGAACTTCTTATCTCCACGTAAATGTTAAGAAAATCATATTTTTTAATCTACCTTGAATTTTTTCGTGTAAGAACTAATTAGTTATCAGCCTTTTCCATAACTAAAATGTCTTTGCTTATGGAGAGTTACCTTTTTAGGTGTGAAGCTGATCTTTACAGAGCTAAATCTAATGTACTTAAATCTAGCCCTTGGTGGCCTAAAAGTGCTGTTTGAAAATTTGGCAGGAAGATCAATCAAGTATGTTTAAATCCATTAATTCTTAATGATATTTAAAAGTAATAATGAAAATGATTGGTCACTGTCAGAGGGTGATAGGAAACCAATTTATTATCTTGAAAACTTGTAAAGGAAAAGAATCAAGTATTTCCCCTGACTTTTCTATATGATAACCAAATAGTAACTGAGGGAAAGAATCACTTTATAAATGTATTCCAATTAATAAATTAAAAATAAATTGTAAAATTCCCCATTTTACAGTCTCCACTGACTGAATAGATACAGGCAGTGAGCATCAGTGGCTCCCAAGATCGCAAAAAAGACCAAATTATTGGGCATTACATGTCTCCTATAGTCTTCCCAAAGAGGGACAAACCTGAATGTAATCCAATTTCTGGATTCATCTGTCAATTTTTAGGTTATACCAAGCACAGGAACATGCTGAAGTACACCAGTACTATGCAGTTAACAGAATCCAAACCTGAGGAACTCTATTGGTAAAATAGCCTGGGTCCTTCAGGTGAATAAATTTTTTTTTTTTTTTTTAAGATTTTATTTATTTATTCTTGAGAGATAGAAGGAGAGACAGAGCCAGAGACACAGGCAGAGACAGAGCCAGAGACACAGGCAGAGGGAGAAGCGGGCTCCATGCACCGGGAGCCCGACATGGGATTCGATCCGGGGTCTCCAGGATCGCGCCCTGGGCCAAAGGCAGGCGCCACACCGCTGCGCCACCGAGGGATCCCAGGTGAATAAATTATAGGGAAGTGAAAGGGATGCTGGCTCTCCCTATAGCTTAAAAGAGACCTAGAAGACACCAAAATTTCTTTACATGGGCAAAACAAAACTGCAGTGTCAAGAGAAGCACACCATAAAAAGAAAATGTCAAAGAAGTGATTAATATAAATCAGGATAATGGTTATTAATGGTTACATACAACAAGAGTGGGAAGATATTATTATGATTGAGAATGGGACAACAGAGAAAGGGCTTCTGGGTAGGTGGTAAAGTTCTGTTTCTGGACTTGACTAGGGTTCACCTTATAATTCATTAGGTCCTTCATTGCAATATTGGAGAAAATATACAGGTATTCATTATTTTTGTTTATTTATTTTTTTATTAAGTAAATTCTACTGCCGTCTTGGGCCTTGATCTCACAGCCCTGAGACTGAGTTGCATGCTTTACCGACTGAGCCAGCCAGGTGCCCCAAGAAATATTCTAAAATATTTCTTGCTAAGTAAGAAAAATCAGGTAGTTAAGTCCTACTGTGTGTAAAGTGGAACAGGGCTTGCCAAAGGATGTTTTTCATTAACTCCAGTAGTTGTCAGATTTTTTGGTTCAGGACCCCTTTATGTTTTGTTTTTTATAACTCTTTAATATCTGGCTTAATAGAGTGGATCTGAATTCTCATATTTACTTCTGTGTTCAGTCCATTACCATACATTGTTTTGTCTGAAGTATATGAACAAAATCCAGCCTCACACAAATATGTAGTTGGAAAACGGAAGAATATTTTATTAGCCTTACAGATAATTATGGATATTCTTCTTTGATACTTCTTTGACAAGGAGTAGTTTTGTAAAGGTGAGCTGCAGTATAGAATGGAAACCATATCTGAACTGTCCTTATTACATGAAAAGCCATTAGTATGCAGTGGAAATTTTTATGTATGCTTTTATGTATGCTTTGTCATAAAGAATATTAAAGAAAATAAAAGAATATTAAAGATACATTCTCAAGGTTGAGATTTAGGAGAAATAATTTTTCTGCTTCATCAAGGACATTCTTAAGTGAAAACTGGCCTCTTTTTCTTTTTTTTAATAAGTATGAGACGATGAGGAAGACAATGATTGCTAACACACTTTGATGCATCTGCCTTGGTTTGTACCAAGATACCAGTAATTTTACCCAGCGCTGGCCTTTGTACCATTGGTATACCATTGTGCAAATGTCAATACAGTGAGAAAGATAAGTAACATCTTAGTATTAATTTGAAAGTAGCTTGGATCTTGGGCAGCCTGGGTGGCTCAGTGGTTTAGCGCTGCCTTCAGCCCAGGGTGTGATCCTGGAGATCCGGGCATGGAGCCTGCCTCTCCCTCTGCCTGTGTCTGTGCCTCTCAGAGGCTCTGTCTGAGCCTCTCTCTCTCTGTGTGTCTCTCATGAATGAATAAATAAAATCTTTAAAAAAAAAAAAAAAAGAAAGAAAGTAGCTTGGATCTTATAAACCTGAAAGTGTCTCAGTAACTCTCTGGGGTCGTCCATGGACTATACTTCAAGAACCATTTAACTAGAGAACTTTATGGTTTCTCACTAGCTTCACTATCACTAGCTGTTCTATTCAGCTTGGTTATTTTTTTGAGAAAGATATGAAATAACTTCTTGTGTTTTTAAGGAATTGGCATACAATGTGGCTTTCCCAGGCTTGTCACAAATTAAGAACTTGATAGTTTATAGAAGTTCCTTTGGGTGTCGTCATATAAAATATTTAGGGCTGTAGTGATAGTATGCTAAGGTGGATCTTCAAAATATTCTGTTTCACATCATCTGAGAAACATATAGGCTTCTTTATTCTTTGGATTTCTATAATTGAATACGTCTCTTTTACAAATATTCATTACTTTACTTTGAAGAAATAGGATTTCTATTTCCTGTTTCTTCCCTTCCATTTTCCCTAGTAAGGGTGGGACTAGAGATGAGATTTCTCACTTTTAAAAGACTGTGCTCTAGGAAAGCAGTAATTTATTGATTGTTTGCTATTTGTTTTAACACTATATTAAATCTCACAAGTCCCAAACCCTAAACAGTTTTTAAGGAATGCAGGGAGTACTCAGCATCACTCTGTTGGTATGCTTTATCACCATACTAGGTTAAAGGAATTTCGTGTAGCCATTCAGATATAAGGTATATTTATATGTGTGGATATGGAAATAAATCACCCATTTGTATTGTTAATTTAAGAATGCAAGGTCTAGAACTAAATACAAAATGTTCCTGTTTGTGTAAGAGAATTGTTTCTCTTTGTGTAGAAACATAGGTATTTGTGTCTGTGGGCACACACACAGTTCTGCAGTTGTTAAAATTTCTGTGAGGATAAAAACAAGTTTTACAGTGGTTGACTCTAGAAAAGGAAACAAAGGATTAGGTGGAGGGAAGATATTCTTTTTTAAAATCTTTTTTTAGGGATCCCTGGGTGGCTCTGTGGTTTAGCGCCTGCCTTTGGCCCAGGGTGCGATCCTGGAGTCCCGGGATTGAGTCCCGCGTCGGGCTCCTGGCATGGAGTCTGCTTCTCCCTCTGCCTGTGTCTCTGCCTCTCTCTCTCTCTGTCTATCATGAATAAATAAATAAGTAAATCTTTTTTTAAAAATAAAAAAATAAAATCCTTTTTTACTGTAGAATTTTTCAATTAAAATAAATCATTTATTTTATTTTTTTTTTTTAAGATTTTATTTATCCATTTGTTCATGAGAGACAGAGAGAGAGAGAGAGGCAGAGACACAGGCAGAGGAGAAGCAGGCTCCATGCAGGGAGCCCGACCTGGGACTCAATCCTGGGTCTTCAGGATCATGCCCTGGGCTGAAGGCAGCGCTAAACCACTGAGCCACCTGGGCTGCCCTAAATTAGTTTTTAAATGGCAAAAAATAACTTATGGAAAAGTAATTTATAAACTCAGTTGGTAAGGCAAAAAAATAGCACATAAAGTGTAAAAATGTGTTGCTGAGTTCAAGGTTGTGCTAAAGAGATCAGTTTGATCTGAATATTCAAAAAGGCTTCATGAAGGATTTAAGATGAGTCAATAAGGCTAGTAGAAAAGGGAAATGCTGTAGATAGACTATATCTGGATTTCCGCAAAGCATTTGATAAAATCTCTCAGAATATTGTCATAGACATTAGATAATTGGCTGAAATGTAAAATTTCTTAGATATTTATCTAAGAAATTATCTTAGTCTTAGATATTTGTTGAATCACTGAATTGAGTAATAGGTTGAATGACTATAACAAAGAGTGCTATTTAATGGATCATTGATAGCTAGAAACCAAGTCCCTCCTATGGCTCAGGGCTCTGACCATGAGCTTATCCTGTTTAATATTTTTATCAGTGACTTAGGGACATTCATTCAATATGCACTTATTGAATACCCCCTGTGAGTTATATACTCCATCATGAGCTCAGAAATCAAAAGTAATTAAGGTATTTCCTATTTTTTAATCTCAAAGAGTAATAAAGGAAATGATCATATAAACAAATAACTTTTGGAATATAAGTTAATACACTGTTTATATACAGGGTAAAGCAGTGGATTGTTTGATAATGGGAACTAGAAAGATCTCAATATATTAAGTAAAAAAATTCTCCAAATCTGACAGGGTAAAAATGTTATACAAATAAATGCAACATTCTGCGAGTAGGTATAGAAAACCACATGGGTATAAAATGGAAGACATCTAGTGTAACATTTTGGGGGGAGAAAACAGGACTACTGAAATTTCTAACAGAATGGCAGTGTACATTACTTAAAATTCTTCTATATAACACTCAAAAATGTTGAGTAAAATATTAAAATTAAAATAATGCCTTTTAAATACACAGTCAACCTTATATCAAAAAAGTAAGGAAAGTCCCTTGGGAGCAAAAATTAGAGTTCCATTTCCTTTTGTGTGGCAAACTAACTTTTCTGAAGTACCCTGTTACTATTATGTAAGTAAATCTGTTAGAATTTGAACAAGCATTGACAAGCTTACAAGAAACAAGGGAAATCTCCAAGTCCCCCAGCCCTATTAATTAATTTCAATGAATCCACTCAAACTGAAGTATGGGGAGTGTTAGAATGAACATCACTCTAGGGTCAAATGCCAAAACTAAACACTTGTCCCTACTGCAAAGGGAAGAAGCTAATGCTGAAATTTCTTTGTTAATCCGTGACCCTAGAAAACAACTAGAGTTCTTAGCACTCCCTGGCCATTAGCAGAAACAAGAAAACCTAGGTACTCAAGATTTCCAAGATTTATATTGACCAATTAGCAGTTCATATTATCCCACACACAGAAAAGGCTTGAGCAGAAACTAGAAACAACAGTTTTAGATTACCCCCATCTCCCCCACCCCACCCCCGATACCTCACAGATACTGCAGATCATTAGAGAATTAAAACAAACTATGTCTGAAATGCTTAACAAAGTAATGAATTTTTTTTTAAGATTTTATTTATTCATGAGAGACACAGAGAGAGAGAGAGAGAGGCAGAGACACAGGCAGAGGGGGAGAGAGAGAGAGAGAGAGTGAGGAGAGAGAGAGAGAGGCAGAGACACAGGCAGAGGGAGAAGCAGGCTCCATGCAGGGAGCCCGACATGGGACTCCATCCCGGGACTCCAGGATCACGCCCTGGGCCGATGGCACGTGCTAAACTGCTGAGCCACCCACAAATCCCCAAGAGTAATGAATTTTTAAAAGAAAAATCAAGCAAGGAGTTATAAAAAATGACAAGGCACAATTGACAAATCAAGTAGAATGTAAGTTTAAAAATATAACCATTGAAATTTTTAACCCAGTGGATAGGTTAGTATATTAGACATAGCAAGGAAGAGAGAGATCTGGAAGATCTAAAGATATTATTCAGAATATAGCCCAGGGAGATGGGCACAGGAAAAAGATGAATGGTTAAAGGACATGGAATCTGGAATATCTAACATACCTTGAAGGAGAGCATGGGAGAGAGACATCTCAACAGCAGCATGGAAGCCAAAAGATAGTACAGAGAAAAATAAATGCTAACTTAGGATTGTATACCCAAAAAAATAATCTCAAGAATGAAGGCATTATCAGTCATTTTTAGATAAACAGAAACTTTTTCACTCAGTAAATCTTTAAAAACTATTATAAAGGATTCTTAAGAAGGAAAATATCCTAGAAGGGTTTGGTTATGTGAGCAAAGAAATTGGTAAACATAAACAAATCTAAATATTGTTTGAAATAATAGTAATGTCTAATTTTTAGGACTAAAAAGACAAAACCAAAATAAACTAAAAAGACATAACCAAAATAACAAACGTAACACAGAAGTGATCATAGATGTGTTCTAAGGCCATTGTGTTATTCAGAAGGAGGGATAAACTACTGCCTAACTTTGGACTTATGCTTAAGAGTGTGTGGTAACTAGTTTTGAGAAAAATAGAATTTAAAAACTAACAAACAAAATTTTTTTTAAAATATGAAAAAAGGAAAGAAAAAGCAGAAAAGTAAGACAAATATAGCAGAAAGGAAGAAGGAAGAATGAGTCCAGGGTACATTAGAAATCACAAGTACTAAGTAATCTCAGAGTTAAAATCCAGTTTGAGTGGAATAAAAATAATCATATAAAAGAAGTAAAGCTTGATCATTGCCTCCACAACATGGTCACTTCACTTCCAACTGCTTTTATTTTATTTTATTTTTTAAAGATTTTATTTATTCATGAGAGACACACAGAGAGAGAGAGACAGGCAGAGAGAGAAGCGGGCTCCTCGCAGAGAGCCCAGTGTGGGACTCAATCCCAGATTCTGGGATCACGCCCTGCGCCAAAGGCAGATGCTCAACCGCCAAGCCATCCAGGCGTCCCCCAACTGCTTTTAGACCTAAAGGTGAAAGTAAAAAAGAAACGAAAGTTTAAAAAAAAAAAAAAAAAAAAGAATAGGTTTGTTGTCTTAGGAAAAGATTTGTTAAACAGGGCAAGCAAATACTAATAAAGGAAAGTAATGATAAGTTGGACTATTAAAATTAAGAACTTCTCTTCATCAACGACATCAGTGGTTAAAAAAAAATCTACAAAGTAGCAAGAAAGATTGATAACAGTAATTGGTTAAATGAAAAAGCCTTTAGAGAATAACATTTACATGGAAGCTCTATGATATATGGTAGCTCTTTGTGATCAGGGAAGGAATCCCTGAGGAGGTAGCACATGAACCAAGAATAAATGATGATAAGAAGAGCCGTGTAAGGGCACCTGGGTGGCTCAGTGGTTGAGCATCTGCCTTTGGCTCAGGTCGTGATCCCAGGGTTCTGGGATTGTATCCGGCATTGGGCTCCCCTCAGGGAGCCTGCTTCTCCCTCTGCCTAGGTCTCTGCCTCACTGTGTCTCTCATGAATAAATTTTTAAAAAGTAAGTAAATAATCTTTAACATGGAAAAAAGCCTTTAGAGATCAAAAAGTCACTAACAAGAGATTCAGTTCCTATACTTGTATGCACCTCATGAAATAGCTTCAGAATTAAAAAAATGAGCACTAGAAGTATAGAGCAAAACTAGAAATCCATAATCATAGTAAAAAAAAGTCACTGAATCGTTATAAGGCAAGGAGCCAAAAAGAATAAAGTTGCAGAAGATTTGAGCACAAGTTTAACAGGTTGGATTTGATGGGCATACTCAAACACATTTTTTTTAATATTTTAATTTATTCATGAGAGACAGAGAGAGAGGCAGAGACATATATGGGCAGAGGGGAGAAGAAGGCTCCCTATGGGGAGCCTGACGTGAGACTTGATCCCAGGACCACAGGATCACAACCTGAGCCAAAGTTGCTCATCCACTGAGCTATCCCAGCTGCCCCCTCAAACACATTATTAAACACGCTTGGAATATCTGCAGAAATGTACAAGAATCAGGACACCTGGCTGGCTCAGTCTGTAGAGCATGGGACTCGATCTTCGGGTCATGAGTTCGAGCGCCACATTGGGTGTAGAGATTACTTAAAAATAAAATATTTTTTAAAAAGAAAGAAATGAATATGAATCAAAACTGGACTGGTAAGCAGGCCCTGTAAGCCCAGAATGAGCACGATGTATTTAAAAACCAAAGAGACAGAGGGTTTGTATTATAAGTGGAAAGTAGATTTAGAATAGGTAGATTTCAAGTCAGATTGTTTACCAAATTTGTAATAGCACTCACCCTAATATCTAATATATTGATCTGAAATTGAAATCAAGGGGCACCTGGATGGCTCAGTCGGTTGAGCATGTAACTTTTGATATCCAGGTTGTGAGCTCAAGCCTCACGTTGGGCCTACAACCTTAAGTGCTCTTTAAAATTGCTCTTTAAAGGTGCTCTTTAAGTTGAAATCCAGCCCTTCATTAGAAGCAGAACACAGGGATCCCTGGGTGGCGCAGCGGTTTAGCGTCTGCCTTTGGCCCAGGGCGCGATCCTGGAGACCCGGGATCGAATCCCACGTCGGGCTCCCGGTGCATGGAGCCTGCTTCTCCTTCTGCCTGTGTCTCTGCCTCTCTCTCTCTCTCTGACTATCATGAATAAATAAAAAATTTAAAAAAAAAAATTAGAAGCAGAACACAAATTTCATAGTACTTTGAAGGCTTTCTTTTTTTCTTTTTTTGAAGGTGTTTTAAAGTATTATTTTTATATATTAGGTTGAACCACATAAAATTGCCATTTTTGTAGATCAAGAATGATTGGATATTTGGCATTTTCATATAGCTCAAGCTAATACAAGGTGAGGGAATGAGCTTTTCTGGGTTTGTTTTTGTTTGTGTGTGGGGGGGGGTGTTTCCATCTCTTCCAGAAAAAAATGAGTATTAGCCAGAATTCACCATCCTATCAAAAATGTCTGTGCCAGAGTCTTCCTGAATTTAATATTTTATACTTTGGAAGATGTCTCAGGCTTTAGTAATGACACACTCTCAGAATGGGAGGATATGGTGGGATTATTTCAAAGAAACCATCTAATTCCTCACAGGATCCTTTAAAAAGCCAGTACCTGGGGTACCTGGGTGGCTCAGTGGTTGAGCATCTGCCTTTGGTTCAGGTGGTGATCCTGGGGTCCTGCATTGGGCTCACCACAGGGAGCCTGCTTCTCCCTCTGTGTCTCTGCCCCCCTCTCTCTGTCTCTTATGAATAAATAAATAAGATCTTTAAAAAAAAAAAAAAAAGCCAGTACCCCAGAGAGTACTGGTACTGAATATGTGGTCTCAAACATAGTTGTTGAGTCACCACGAAGAAACACTGCCCCTGGACCTGGGGACTTCTGGTAGCAGTAGCAAATGAAAGGTCCCTAGATAGGAACAGGGTCCTGAAAGCTCCCACAATTCAAAGTAATTTTCTAAAGTTTTGCTAATCTCTGTCCACTTCTGGTTTCTACTTAACTGTTGAATTATGCTTTTTAGAAAGTCTCCTACATTGACACACTAGTTCCAGATATTAACATCCTAGGGAAATGAATTTATTTTTCTCACACTGTAAAGTTTAATTTTCACATGTATAATTAAGTGACTTTTCTTCCTGTGTAACACAAATCTTCCTAACTTAATGAACTTTTGTTCTCTGAGATTCAGTTGTTGCTCAGGTAACTATAAAAGCCTGACACAATGTCATCCTTAGTGCATTGCCCGTGCAAAGGCAACTGCTAGCATAGCTGCCTTTCTCCAAAGCCTACATACTGTAGGACATGAAACTGACAAGCAACTCTGAGATTCTTGCTGTATGCAATACTTCTACCATCATCACCACTCAAATGAAAATATATTTGTGCATTTGTGTGCCAGGGTAGTTACAGACAGGTTTAACATTTGAGAATTAATTTGTTAAAAGCAATGTGATGGGGGAGGGGGGGAAGCAACGGTGTGTAAAAAGTAGTGCCAACTGTGGCTGTAAAGGCTAAATGCTTCAGGACTTCCTTACTCCCCCCACCCCACCCCCCAATAACTTGTTTCAGGGGCTGCTCCTAACTCTCCCAGGTGGCAGGTAAAGCTTCTTCATGCCAAGGGCAAGGTTCTTGAAAAGCTATCCATCTCAGTCTTTGAGTGTCATTGTCATTTATTGTTCAGTCCTAAACTTTATTGAGCACTGTTGATTAGTTTTGGTGGGGAAATGCATACAGAACTTCCCTTTATTATAGTTTGGGAAATCTTTTAACTTTCTGAAAATGTATAGTTAGGAGCACTTCACCTTAAACCTAATCACCAAAGTAGGAACAGGTTTAAGTTCCAGAAGGTAATTTTACAGTCATTCTTACTGGGAGCTGGGTTTGGTTTTTTTTTTTTGTTTTTTTTTTTTAAATAAAACCCAAACCTATTATATGGGGTTTGTTTTTGCTTAACTCACAGCCATATCCTAAAATAATTGTTTCCAATTGAGCTGAATAGTTCTACAGTCATTTTATTTCCTTGGAACTAATTTCTTTAATCTCATTTGTCTCATAAGCTCTTATGGACATTTTCAGAGAAACATTTGTCTGAAAATTTAATTTGCATTTGTACCATTCAATAAAGGAATATTTCATGTTCCTAATCTACAGGAGTTGATTTTTGTTCCCCCAAAAGGAAGAGTAAATTGAACTCCCCATCAAATAAGTGAGATTTGTTAGGTTATATGGAGAGGTTTAGGTCACATCATGACTATTTCTGGGATTATTACTGTTGTTTTTATTTCAACTGCTAGGTTGTCGATTTCAGGTCATCTTTTACAGCCTGCAGATGTCATATGGACTTTTTTTGGAAGTATCTTACAGTAGACCATTGTTAATTTTAAAAAACAGCATTAGTTGGGTGAATTATATATGTGTGTATATATATATAATTTCTTTTATATATATAATTTATCTTTCTTTTTGGTAACCTTTAAATTAACTCATGTAGAGTTTATATTTGTGTTTTACTTTTTTTTAAAAAAGAGAACTACCAATGGGATTTTAATATCCTGTCTTAAATTTGTATAGGAAGTGAGATAGACATAAGTACATACACAGGACCTAACACACAGTTGGTAGGTACCCAACCAAGTGATAGTCTTTCCCTTTTGAGGACCTCATGTGTGTTGTCTTGATCTATAGGGAATCCTTGTTAGGAGTCTTAGGAGTCATAAGTAGATGTGCCCTCTTTGGTTAATTCCCTCACTTTCTAAACATTTGGCTCTTTTTTTAACCTCTCTGTGAAGCCTACCTTAACTACCCTGTTGACTACTGTAACCTGCAGTTCTCCCTCCATCCCATATAGACTTTATTCATCCTCCTTTCCTTGCTCCTTTTGTTTCCATAGATTTATTGCCTTCCAACATACCCTAAAGGTAATGTATTATGTTTATTATGATTTGTTTTTCCTCACTTTAGTGTTCCCTCCAAGAGGGCAGGGGTCTGTTTTGTTCACTGATGTATCTCAAGCATTTAGAATGATGCTCGGCACATAGTAGGCACTCACATATTTGTTATTGAGTGAATGAATCTGATTTTCTGTGATAGAAGTTCAAGTTGGGAAACTTCTGGTGTCATATAAATAGTCTAAAGCAGAGCTGCCCATGAAACCTCTAGTTAAAACTCTCCTTTCCTGACTTTCAAAAGTAGTGTTCTTTTCTTTAGTCTGCCATTCTGCACAGGTAGTTAAAATATTGTTGCAGCCCTCAAGCATTTGATCACGCTTGGAGAAGCTGGGAGCCACATACATGTGTTATCAACTATTTTGTTTTGGTCTCCAGCTACTGCTAATGTATTTTCAGACCCTCATGTTCCCTTCCCAGTATTTTTGGAAAACTGCTTTTGAAGAGTATTTATGGTACGTATGGTACTGGAACTTACATTAAGATCTTATGTTGATTATAAGTATATAAAGTGTACAGTTGACTGTGACTTGTATGTTGCCTGTGAAAGAGAAGATACCGATGGTGTTTGAACAGTGAGAATCCTTGAAGAAGGTGACAGAGACACAACAGTTAATCAAGACACAACAGAATCAAGATAGGAGTGATTGGAAATAACCCAACCCAGTCTCCACAAATTTAAATAAAATTGTTCAGTATCATCTCCCCCCCATTGTTGTAGAGTTCCTCGTTGGTATTAATGACCTGTTTAGCAGATATCACTTGTGTTCTTTCTAGAATAACATTCTTTTGGCCTATTTCTTTTGAGAATTTAGCTCAAAAAACATAACCAATTTAGGATGTCAGAGGTGGTAAAATATGAGTAGTCATTTCCTGCATTAAGTTTGTGAATGAAAACATTAGGCCTATCCAAAAATAATATTGGCATTATTTTTGGATATATTTTCTTTAGCTGCACATTTTGTTATTTCATATGTAGCAACAGATCTTCTAAAATTTACAGTAACTTTGGTTCTTCAGGTGAAGTGAGTATTGTTTTCTTTTTTTTAACTGAGACAAATGCATGGTTAGCTATAGCAGTTTACAGAGAAAATATTTTCAGTTGTCAAAATGTGCCAGAGTGTATTCAGAATTTTGAGAGGACAGAGCATGCTATACAAAATAAAAGACCCATAAGGCAAACTAAGACATATTTTGCTGATCTTTTATATATATATATAGATATAGATATAGATATAATATTTGGGTGGCAGGGGATAATAAAAGTAACTGGGGTGCCCAGGTGGCTCAATTAAGCATCCATTTCTTGATTTCAGTTCATGTATGTCATGGTCTCATAGTCATGAGTTAGAGCCCCAAGTTGGGCTCTAGCTCTGCAGGGGAGTCTGCTTGAGATTCTTTCTCTCTCCTTTGCCCCTCCCCCTGCTTACATGCACATGCTTCCCCTCCTAAAATAAATAAATAAATCTTTTTATTTTTTTTTTTTAAGATTTTATTTATTTATTCATGAGAGACACGGGGGCAGGGGAGGGGTTGTAGAGAGACCGAGGCAGAGACACAAGCAGAGGGAGAAGTAGGCTAGCTGCAGGGAGCCCAATGTGGGACTGGATCCCGGATCTGCAGGATCACACCCTGGGCTGAAGGTGGCACTAAACCGCTGAGCCACCCGGGCTGCCCAAATAACTCTTTTTTAAAAAGTAACAGTAAGCTATTTAAAACAGCATTCCTTTGAAATGACCTTATAAATCTAGCTTTTTTTTTTTTTTTTTTTTAAGATTTTATTGATTTGTTCATGAGAAACAGAGAGAGAGGCTGAGATATAGACAGGGAAGAAGTAGGCTCCTCAAAGGGAGCCCGATTTGGGACTCCATCCCGAGACCTGGGATCACCCGGGATCACATCCAGAGCGGAAGACAGACACTCAACTGCTGAACCACCCAGGCATCCCTGAATCTAGTTTTTAAAGACTTTTCCTACACAGATCCTCTAGGAGAATTTTTTTTTATCAGATAGATACAGTATGGATTCTAACTTAGATCTGCCAAGGAGCACCTTGCTGGTTCAGTTGATAGAGCATATGACTCTTGATCTTGGGGTGGTGAGTTTGAGCCCCACATTGGATGTAGAGCTTACTTAAAAAAAATTTTTTTAACTAAAAAAAATCAATTTAGATCTGCAGAAAATCACTGTCAGTTACATCATCTTTCATTGTGAATAGTGGTGTTATAATGCCTTGTATTAAACTAGGGAATTTTAACCATTTTATTGGACTGTCAGATGAACTAGCAGCATGAAAGCTAGGATGTAAAATGTCATGTTTTATTATAGAACATTGGTTAGTAAACCAGACATTATTAAAATTTAAGGGAGTAAGTAGCTCTTTTAAACTATCAAATTAGATTTGGTTTTGATAGACTTTATATTTTAATATACTTTTCTGGAACGTTTTTAGGTTTACAAAAAAATTGAGCAGAAAGTAGAGTGTTCCCACATACCTACAGTTTCTCCTCTTATAAATAGCTTGCATTACAGTCCATGAGCCAATATTGATACACAGTTATTAACTATTTTTTTTCTTTATTAAAATCTTTATTTTAACATTTAAAAGAAAGAATCACATGTTCATCCTGACAGCTTTACCAGATTTGGCCACTCAATAAGTTACACACACACGTAGGTTCTTGGAAGGTTATTGCACACCTCTTTCACTGATGGAGTCACGGTGAGGTAGCCACTCTCCCCACCGTAGGACCCACAGTGGGTCCTCCACAAGGAGGCCTGACTCAAACCAGGCTGTGGGGAGGTTCAGGTGAACAGAATGTACTGTATTATACATTCTGTAGGTTTTGACAAATGTATACTGATATGCATTCATCATTATCATACAGGGTAGTATCATACAGTGTATCATACAGGATAGTTTTGTGCTCTAACATCTCCTGTGCTCCACCTATTCTTCATCGCTGTATACACCCCAGACTCTTGGCAGCAACTGCTCTTTTTACAGTTTTGCCTTTTTCTGAATGTCATATAGTTGGAATGACACATATAGCTTTTTCAGATTGGCTTCTTTCACATAGTATTACGCATTTAAGTTTCTTCCATGTCTTTTTGTGGCTTGAAAGCTCATTTCTTTTTATTCCTGAATAATGTTCTGTTGTCTAGATGTACCATAGTTTGTTTACCCATTCACCTATTGAAGGACATCTCAGTTGCTTCCATGTGTTGGCAATTCTAAATTAACCTGCTGTAAACACTCATATACAGGTTTTTGTGTAGACATAAGTTTTCAGCTCATTTGAGTAAATAAATACCAAGGAGTGCAATTGCTGGATCATATGGTAAGAGTATGTTAAGTTTTGTAAGAAACTGCCAAACTCCCTTCCAAAGTGGCCGTACTGTTTTGCATTCTCATCAGCAGTGAATGTGAACTCCTAATATTTCACATTGTTGCCAACATTTGGGGTTTTCAGTGTTTTGGATTTTAGCCATTCTAATAGATGTGTTGTAGTTTATCATTGTTTTAATTTGCATTTCCCTGATAAGATACAATGTGGAGCATCATTTCATATGCTCATTTGCCATCTGTATATCTTGTTTGGTGAGGTGTCTGTTGAGGTCTTTTGCCAAATTTTTAATTGGGTTGTTATTGTCGAGTTTTAAGAGTTCTTTGTATATTTTGGATGCCAGTCTTTTCTCAGATATATGTTTTGCAAAGATATTTCTCCTAAGACTCCTGAAGTTGCCTGAATATTCACCAGGCCAGTCACATTCATTTAGATAGCCTGTTAGTAAAACTAAGTATAAATGCTTTAATCTGAAATCCTTTTTTATTTAGTCACTGTAAAACATAATAATCATTGGTGATTGGTGGCCAGAGGTAATTGGTAATTCTGCATTGGATCCCTTTCTTTCCTCTATTATATATAATTAAGGGTTTAAATGGCACTTTTAATCTTTGTGTTTTATTTTTTTAGTAGTCTCTATGCCCAACATGAGGCTTGAACTCACATCCCTGAGATTAAGAATCACATGTTCTACCGACTGACCTAGCTAGGTAGCCCACTTTTAAAATATTTTTAAATGATTCTGTATAAAATACACCCAAAACTCTGAAGTTTGAATCTTGTACCAAATTGACATTAAGAACGCAAAACTAAAATAATAAGTGCACACCCGCCCAATGGTATGCCTCTACAGTGTAACTTGAATTAATAATAACTCAAAAACAAATCACTCTTCAAAACCAGACTAAATGCAGGTAAAGTCTGTATACCTCTAATAGTTCGGCTTCTTTAACCAATAGGCTATTACTTTCTGACCTTTGGAGGCATGTTTGACCATGCTTGCTATATGGTAGAAATCATTAAATTTGTAAGGAAAAAATTTGATAACATCAAGAGAGAATATCATTCCAACTTAAATTGTTAAGAGTTGTGTTTTGACATTCTAAACAGTATTGACCTATTATAAATATGATTTTTCTCCCTATATAGATCTGCTTTTAAAAATGAGGTTTTAGGGCAGCCCAGATAGCTCAGCGGTTTAGCGCTGCCTTCAGCCCAGGGTGTGATCCTAGAGACCCAGGATCAAATCCCACATCGGGCTCCCAGCATGGAGCCTGCTTCTCCCTCTGCCTGTGTCTCTGCCCTCCCCCTGCCCATGTCTCTTATGAACAAATAAATAATCTTTTTTTAAAAAATGAGGTTTTAGACTGGCTTGTGACTCTTGATCTAGGCTAGGGGTTGTGAATTCAGGCATCATGTTGGGTGTAGAAATTACTAAAAAGAAAAAGAAATTGAAGTTTTAGGGAGCTGGTTAATATAGCAGAAAAGCTTATTTAAAGGTGTGTTGTTTCGCATTGCAAATTTAGGTTCCCAAATGGCTGGGTGTTGGCTTCCTTTTGTAAGGTGATCTGCTTGGCCTACATAGTCCACTCTCTTACTCAGCCATTTTCATAGCAGAGTACATCATTTTGGTCTTCTACTGCTGTCAGCATGACAGAATCAAGTTCCATAAAAGGCATTTGAGAGACAAACAACCTTATTTATAAAGGAAGTGAAGGTGGCAAAAACCAAGTATATTGTTCCTTTTTTTGTTTGTTATTGGAACTCCTGTTTATAAATCATAGGGTGCAAAATGTTTATGCCTAAAGCCCATTACAGATTTTTAAAATGCTGTGAGTAACCATACAATGCAGTATTAATTTCAAAGCTGTCCTTTAATGTTGCACTACTGCCTTTTTCTTGGAATGTTAGTTTAAAATGAGTACAGGGCAGCCCGGGTGGCTCAGCAGTTTAGCACCGCCTTCGGCCCAGGACCTGATCCTGGAGATCCAGGATGGAATCCCACGTAAGGCTCCCTGCATGGGGTCTGCTTCTCCCTCTGCCTGTGTCTCTGCGCCTCTCTGTCTCTCTATCTCTCTCTCTCTCTCTCTCAAATAAATAAATAAAATATTTAATAAATAAATAAAATGATTACACAGTTCTGTAGAAAAACTTTTCAAAGTTTAATAGAAAATGGTTACTTTGTCAGTTGAGGATTTTTCTACTTCAACATGAATTAAAGTGAAATCTTAATTTAAGAATCCTCACCCAGGTATTCTCCATGGCAGGAGGAATCCTGGTGATGACTTCTTGAACAAGGCTTGGCCCTTGAGCCAATTTGCTTGAATAAGACTGGTTGCGTGGACACAGTTATCATCATAGGATCTTCCTTCACCACTGCCCCCTAGGAATTTTTTTGGTGTCTCTCCACCTTGGCAGTTCCCATTTTCTGCATTCCATGCTTACCTTTTTATATGGGATTACTCTTATTTTGATGTAAAGCACTTCCTTTCCATTGGAGCATGGCTAATAGATTGTTGTGGCTTTGCAGGCTAGAAATAGCTTTGTTCTACCCTCACACTGGATTACTTGTTTGTCTGGGGTAGATATAGTGTTCTATGTGGATCATTTTTTTCAGAATCTTGCAGATGTTTTTCTGTTGGCTTGTTTCCAGTATTGGTTTTGTGATGTCCAGAGCCTTCCTGATTATTCTTGATCATTTGTATGTGACCTGGCTTGGGTTTTGTTTTTATTTTTTTATCCCAACTCCCACCCTCCCACCCACCTGGGCAGCTTGTAGAATCTTTTAGTCCTCAGGTTTCTGAAGTTTTACAGAGATGTGCCTTGGCTTGATTTTCACCAAAATCAGTGCTAGACATTCAGTAGACCCATTCCTTCTCGCAACTGATGTTTTTCAGTTCTAGAAGTTAACTTAAATTATTTTGTTGATAATTTCCCCTCCTTTACTCTTCTGTTTTCTTTCTGGAACTCCTGTTACTTAGATGTTGGTCCTCCAGAACGTGGTCTCTGATTTTATATGTGCTCTCTTATTTTTCATCTCTGTCCTTTTTCTTTACTTTCTGAAAGACTTTATTTTCCAACCCTCTGATAGAATATTTTATCTCTACTATCATATTTTTATTTTCTAAGATCTCTTTTTATGTTCTTTGGACTTTTTTTTTAGAGCATCCTGTTCTTATTCCACAGTTGCAGTATATTTTCCTGTCTCTTTGGTGAGCTTAATATTCTCCCCACCTTATCTCTTTTTTTTCTTTTTCTTCATGTTTCCTTCTCCCTGCACAACTCATTTGTTCCAGGTTGCTTTTTGTGTGCTTATTTAGATTGCTATTGCTAAGAGATAAGATGAGGCATATTAAAACTTGCAAAGGATTATTTGGGTAAAAATTAATTAGAATCGAGCAGCGTCCAATCTAGCAGACAGAAAGGAGCTCCAAGTTGCTGCACAAAATGAAACACAAGCAAGAAGGAAGTGGGAACAAGGAAATCATACGAGGAAAAAAATGGGTTGGTTATTGCAAAGTTACTTTCCTTTAGGGTATGGCAGGGGTCTGTCAGGCAGATTACTTTACTGGTGCTGATCAGGTGATTCCTGATTGACATGGTTTAGGATTCCATTCCTGGGCGAGTCAACCTTTAGTAATGTCTCAGTTTGGTGACATAGGGCTTAGCATAAATAACTCCATTCTGGGCCTGTTATCTTGTTCTAAACACTGTCTTCCATGTTAAAGACCTTCTTTAGATTTCTAGTAATCCTTTGTTATTTGCTCATAATCAAGATTAGGAGACAACAAAACTGATTGGAGAGCTCTTAAGTGTGGGAGTGAGACTTGTTTGCTTAGCATCACAGTAGGGTCATCTGACTATATCATTTGTTGGATAATCCCCATATCAGTGATCTTTAAGTATTGCATTTCTCAGGGGAGTATCTTCCAAATTCCTGCCTACAGAGTACTGTCCGAACCTTGGCATTTCTGCGTAGAAGGAACCTAGTAGGGAAAGACTGTGCACCATTTGATGTCTTTTTGGCTGTGTAATTGACCTGTTAGCTATGTGGTACCCATATGCTTTTGAATGGTTTGGTATCTTCCATTCCAGAGAAAGAGGAACAGTCATTTAGAAGCATGGAGTGAGGGAAAATATCTAGAATCTAACTTTACTTTTTTTTTCCTTTTAAGATTTTATTTATTTATTCATGAGAGACATAGAGAGATGCAGAGACACAGACAGGGAGAAGCATGCTCCTCGCAGGGAGCCCAATGCCAGACTCAGTCACCAGACCAGGCAGGCATCACGTCCTGAGCCAAAGGCAGACACCCAGCCACTGAGCCACCCAGGCATCCCTAGAATCTAACCTTTCAAAAATATTTTCACCCTGTTCTTCCTTGCTTTGGCCACCCCACCTCATCTTAACATCTGAGCATGGAGTGTATAAATCATGTTGGTTTTCAGATCTCACTGGCAAGGGATTTGGCTTTCTTGAGTCAGTTAAAGTCAGTGACCACTGATTTTACTGTATCCCAAAATTTTGTTGCTATTTGTCTCCTCTCCTATCTTCCCCATCCAAGTGGGATTATGACTTTTAAAAATCCCAGTAATGTTGTTTTAGTTGGGCTTTGGGAGTAGGGAACAAAATTAGATGTTTGGTCAATCTGCCATTTTAACCCAAGGTCCCTTTAGAAGCCTATAAAAGTTAGACGTAACCATTTTTACAAGACATTTTTATGAAGCTCCTATTATGTTTCAGACACTATGCACACTTTTATCTTTTCCTCTAGTGTGTTCATTACTACTCATTAATTAAAACTATAATGCATAAAAAATATAAATGCAGTTTCAGCAAATGTTTGAGTCAATTGTGCAAAAATCCTAGTATTCTAGATGTTAATATGGAAGTTCTAGAAGTTCGTAAATCCCTCTGTTTGAGATAAATGCCCTTAACAGTGGCAGTGTAGTTCTCTTTCAATGGGAAAACGTGTACTGAATACCACCTAATGTGCCAGAAATAGAGTCACTGGTCCTCATTATTCATGGTGGTTCTGTTGTGTGAGTCACCAAGAACTGAATTAGGAAATACTAGAATGTTGCTCCTAGAGGATATGCAAGGTTAGGTTCCTGCAGACCTCTGGTCACAGTATTTTCATTAGCCGATCAACCTGTAACCTTGGCTTTTTTTGGTTTTTGTTCAAAGACATTATATTTAATATGTCTGAGTGAAGCTTATCTGACACATGTATTTTCACACAGCCTTCTTGGCTTTGGAACACTAACCAGCACTTCAGCTGGTTGAATACTTGAGCCATTTTAAACGACAAAATCAAAAGTGTCAGCTATACTTTAAAAATTTTAATGAAATACTTTTCTCAAAAGAAAAATAAATGGCAAAAATAATAAAAAGCACAAAACTATGAAAAGCATCACATTAAATAAACCAAAAAGATGCTTATACTTGTTCACTGTATGAGAGCTGAATGTTGCACCTCAGCTGGAATATGTATCAAATGACTCAGATTTTTCGCCATTCTGAGTATGCCTGTGAATGACCACAAAATTGCCACAAGTATTGATTTTGAGGTTACAAATAAATTTTAGCAAGTCAGTAACACAAATTTGGAATCCACAAATAATGGCAATTACTTGTATATCATATCCCCGATCCCCCTACCTATCCCTATAGGGAAAGGCATTTATAACCCTTCTAGAAGAAACAGTGCAGCTTTTATATGCATTTATCCCTGTGCTTTGAAAATGTTTTTTATTTTTTAAAAATTTTATCTGTAAGTAATTGCTACACCCAACATGGGCTTGAACTTACAATCCTGAGATCAAAACTCCCATGCTTTACTCACTGAACCAACCAGGCACCCCCAGAGTTTTTAATAGCCAGTGTAATTGATAATGGCCAGTAATAGACTCAGTCATTAACAGTTTACATATAATACCTTACTGACTTTTCCAGCTTCATGTAGTATTTCTATTTAAAAGAAATAAAAACTAGTTTGAAAGATATGAGTAACTTATTCAACTCACTAGTACGTAGAGGAGTGAGGATTTGTCTGACGTGTAAGGTCTTAGTCATTACATGGCACTGTGACCCTCCAAACAGGATCCTTGTTCTGCTAGGTCACTCAAGTTGTTTGTGAGTAAAGCTCCCATGCTGTTTTAAGAGGGATATATGGGAGTGTTGCCAATTTTTTTTTTTTAAGTGTAATTCTCTCCTTAAGAAAATTTGTCTTGTTTTCACAATTATCTTAATTTTAATATTTGCTTACTTTTAAATCCGATTTCTTTATTTAATCGAAAGAGGAAGAATAGTATATTATAATCACAGGATTTTGGAGCTGAGAGTGTCTTTTTTTTTTTAAGATTTTATTTATTTATTCATGAGAGACCCACAGAGAGACAGAGACGTAGAGGAAGAAGCAGATTCCTCCCAGGGAGCCTGATGCGGGACTCGATCCCTGAACTGGGATCACGCCCTGAGCTGAAGGTAGATGCTCAGCCGCTGAGCCACCCAGGCGTCCCGAGAGTATCTTTAAAATAATATAATAAAATCCACTTGTTTTACACATGAACAGACTGAAGCTTCAGGAAATTAACTTGCCCAAAGTCACACAGTTAATTAGACCAGAATCCAAATTGCTTGAACTCTCAATCTGTCTTTTCTCTGTGCCTGCTTTATGTAGCCCCTGTACTCAAAAGATTGTTTGAAACAGATTCAGAAAAGAGTTGTTACCCAAAGTTAAGCCCAAATCTACTATGGTATGCTCACTACTTTTTACCCTTGAGATCCTTGAGGGGGCCACTGATAGAAGACAAAACTACATTAGAGCTCAGGGAAAAGGCATTCAGAGGCATGCAGGAACTGAAGTGAACTAGAGAACCTGCCTGAGGCAAGTGTCATCTGATTAGTGACACTTGAAAATGCAGCCCAGTGTTATCAGATCTTTGAATTTTTCAGAGGAAGCTTAAAAAACAGATATTATGAAATACTAGCAACTATGTCTAACTTTAAAACCACGCTGTAAGACAACAAAAATGTCCATCAGCTGGTTTGAGGCTACCACTAGTTTGAAACCTGTACTTTAGAGGATTCTGCTTACACTGCAACTTTCGTTCCTCTGCGCTGCGAGTGACTATGAGAAAGAACCAAAACCAGAGTTTAGTGGCATGCTGAATGAAAACACTTGAGTGGAGTTTATAAGTCAATAAGCCATTAAGTGACCAGGCACAGTCTGTTTACTTCTTGAAATAACTTGTTTACATGTGTTTTTGCTGCCTATTACCCACAATGCAAAGATCTTACATGTTTATTACAAGTTCGAATTGATTCGTATTTTGAGGCTAAGTGTAGAATTCTGCAGTCTCATATGTTAGTAGACTTACTGTCCTTATCTAATGCATGCAAAGCTCTGGCATAGTATTATCACTTGCTGAAAATACGTATTTTATCTTGTTTTACGGCAGTAGACATTACACAGCATCTGCAACCAAAAAGTTTTACTCAACCTCTTAGTACTCTCAGACATAGAATGTCTCCAGAAGCATCCAAAAGCCTTACCTTATTTATTTGTTGAGAAAATGATGGAACTTATGGTTCTAAAAGCATGAATTGATATAAAAGTACAGCATTCCAAAACTAAAGAGTACCTGCCAGTTATGATGAACTTCTTTTCCATTAATATCAGAAAGAAATATATGAGATAAATACCTGGAGAATTACAACTGTGGCATTCAACAGTCTTTTTTTAAAGCTTCTCGTTGAAGTATAACATACAGAAAAATATACAAATTGTACAGTTCAATGGATTTTCTCAAAATGAACATGCCTGTGTAATGAGCACCAGATCAAGAAATGAAATATTTATCCATACTACGGTTGATGGACATTTGGATGTCCATTTAGAAATGATTACATTTAGTGCTGCCTTGAACATTCTTGTATGTGAGTTTTTGTTTGATTAGTTTGTTGTTGTTTTGGTAGATTTAGCACATATCCTTTTTAAATGTATTCACAGGAGTGTGATAGCTAGGTCATAGGGTATCTGTTTTTTGTTGTTGTTGTTTTGTTTTGTTTTGTTTTGTTTTTGGAAGAGCACAAGCAGGCGAGGGGTAGGGCAGCAGAGGGAAAGAGAAAAGCAGACTTCTGGTGAGCAGAGAGCCTGATGGGGGGCTGGATCCCAGGACACCCTGAAGTCAGACAGTCAACCAACTGAGCATCCAGGCACTTCATAGGGTATCCATATTTTGAGCTTTAATAGGGCCAGTTTTCTAGTGTATTTGAACCAATTCAGGCTCCACTAGCAGAATATGAGTTCTTGTTTTCACATCCTAAGCAACACTAGATGTTGGCTTTTTCATTTTAGTTGGTCTGATGGATATCTCATGTGTTTTGAATTTACATTTCCTGACATTTATTGTGATTGAGCACCTTGTCATTTGCTTATTGGCCATTTGGATGTCTTGTACACTGGCTTTATAAACTTTTAACTTTTAAAAATCAGTCATTTGCATATATAAACAGTCTCATGCGAAGGGCTACCTACTTTCCCCCCATTGACTCCACTGCAACAAATAACATTTTAGAGATCTGCTGATACATGTATAAAACCATAATGGCTTTGACCCACAGGACTGCCTTCTGGATAACATAAAGAGGAATCTTTGTGTGGAATGTTCTTTTTAGGCCATTTAAACTATTAGCATTTATTATTGTAAGAAAAAACAAAATAGAGACATAGTTTTTAAAATTTTCACTTTTAGAATACCCTTTTGCCTTTTTTTTTTTTTTTTAAGATTTTATTTATTTATTCATAAGAGGGAGAGGCAGAGACACAGGCAGAGGGAGAAGCAGGCTCCATGCAGGGAGCCCAATGTGGGACTCTATCCCAGGACTCCAGGATCATGCCCTGGGCCAAAGGCAGGCGCTAAACCACTGAGCCACCCAGGGATCCCACCTTTTTGTTTTTTGAATTGGTTTTATGAATTCTGATTGGGAACAGAATTAGCTGTTAATTAGCAATATTACTAATTAGAAGAGTTTGTTTAGAAAGAGAAGGTAGCACAAATTTGTCCTTTAAAAAATATTATCTATATAGTTGTTGGGGTGTTTTCCTGCTTACAAGTAATATATGGTCGTAGTTAAACATTCAGAAGTTAGGGATGCCTGGGTGGCTCAGCGGTTGAGCATCTGCCTTCAGCTCAGGGCATCATCCCCAGTCCAAGTATCGAGTCCCACATCGGGCTCCCTGCATGGAGCCTGCTTCTCCCTCTGCCTATGTCTCTGCCTCTCTCTGTCTCTCATGAATAAATAAATAAAGTCTTTTTAAAAAAAATTCAGAAGTTACAGAAATATGTAACATAGAAGTTGACAGTTTTTCATAATCTCACCTCCCAGAGATGGTTGGTTTGTTCATAGCCCTTCAGATTTTCTTCTGTGAATTTGCTAACATACACAAATGATACACTCTAACATAGAGCTTTGCCACTTGCTTTTTTAATGTAACAACTGTTGTTACCGGATCTTTAGGAGTTTTAAAATATTATCTATGATAATGGGTATACATTATTGACAAGAATGCCTAATTGAATAGATAAGTAATAATATGTAATTAGTATATTTTATTAATCTTATAGATCTTTAAAATGGTTCACCTGGCACTTTCAGTATGCATTTTTAATTTACTTAAGACAGTATTTTCCTAGTACCCAGGAAAGTTCTAACTAAAGATGTAAATTAATGTAGTTTATGAGCAAGTTGGAAGTGGCTTGATTTTTTTTTCTTTTTCTTTTTTTTTCTTTTTTGTATATTTAAGGCATCATAATCATGAAAATTCAGATACTGATTTGGTAAATCAGTTCTATATTTTTCATGAAAAGTTCTCCGGACTGAGTCTGCGCTTTACACTTTGTAATAGGATGGTGGCTTCTTATCATTTCAGGTGGTACTGGTGGCTGTCAGGTTAAAGATGTGCTCTACAGAAAACCTACAGATCTGACTAGTCAGATCTTTGTTTTCTGTTCAGTACTCAACATTATTGGAAAGGTCATCATATCCTTCCTAAAATTGACTATACTAGTCTGTGATTGGAAATCTCCAAGTAAAAATTTCTTTAAGCAATAAGGTTAATTTAAAAGAATATACTGGTAGGCTTTTAAAAAAAGCAGTATTTTGCAAATTAAAATAAATTCCAAAGTATTCTGCTTTGTGGGGTACTATAGCATCTAATCCACAAACAGTCTTCATTTTCCTCTAATCTAAAGGAAACTCTTCAGGTAATCATTATATTTTAAGAGGTCTATAGTCCCAGTTGGTTGCACTTTATATTGAAATGAGACTAAAGGAGTTTCATTTTTCCTATTCAAGTTTAAAAGACTGGATAAAACAATATTGTTTCTCAATATTAGTGAAGATACTTTTCTTTCAGTACCTTCATCTTAACTATCTCTGCTGAAATCAGTATGGTCTACGTTTGGGGGGATCATCTTATATTTCTTGTACTAAAGCAGTACTTTACTAGTGGAAGATCGCCTTTCAGTTTCGTGAAGTATTTCACCCAAATGCGCTTTTCTGTTCCAGTGGGACCAGATGGAAGTTTCTTTGTGGATTATACATTTGACAATCTCAGGAATAGAAAATAGGCAGTCATTCTTCTCTGGAGGCTTTTCTGGCATCATGTTATAGTTGTCCTCAGTATGAACTGGTAGATGGGAGAAGGTTTAATACAGGTGTTACTGTGCAAAGGCGAAAATGCTGTTATATGTTGTTGCTATCCTAAATGTGAAGTACTACTTTTAAAAGCTAATCAAATAATTGTAGGATAAATTGTTTTATTCAGGGTCCCCAAAAAAAGGTGATTCAGTATAATGTTAGATTTGCTTTGTAAACATTAGGATCCAGAAGGGCATAAAGATAAATGTGTCATTCTCCCTCATTGCATGGGTAGCATGGGTAACCCAAATAAAATAATCCTGTGGTTTTAGATGTTTTCACTAATTGTTTAGGAAACAAAATTGTTCCCAATTCATTCTGGAAACACATACAAGGCTATAGATCTTCAAACTGTGTAAATGGTCAAATTACCTTTTTTTTTTTTTTTTTTTTTTACACAGACTTGTTTCTTGAGCTGAGAACTCACTAACAGACTTACTCTGCAGTATGTTTTTGTTTGCTGAATTAAAACAGATCAAAAAACAACCACCGAGAAAGCCCATCATAACCTATGTGTAGGTTTTTAGCAGTAAGGAGCTACTGGTGACAGATGCCTAGCCATTGTCTTATGAACAACTTTGTTGTAATAAACATAAACAAGACATGCACACATGAGAGTGCTACTAGAACTGATTGATCAGACTTTAAGGAGAGTCATTATACCTTAAGCAGCATGACTATGTACAGAATGTCTGTTTGAGCTTTGGAAAGCTCCAAGTGTGTGGTGGCTGTGGAGTTATGAGGTGGCTACTGCTCCCTAATACCTAATACCAGGTTTTATAACTATTTTCAGTTTTAGTTAGGGTGACTTTCTGATGATGGCTTCAGCATTAGCCTTTTTTTTTTTTTTTTTTTTTTTTTAAGATTTTATTTATTCATTTGACAGAGCACAAGCAGGGGGGAGCAGCAGGCCTAGGGAGAGAGAGAAGCAGACTCCCTGTGGAGCAGGGAGTCTGAGGCGGGGCTTGATCCCAGGAACCTGAGATCATGACCTGACCCAAAGGGTAGACACTTAACCAACTGAACCACCCAGATGCCCTGCTTTTTTTTTTTTTTAAGATTTTATTTTTAAGTAATCTCTACACCCAGCTTGGAGCTCGAACTCACAATCCCTCCCCCAAGAGTCACATGTGCTACTGACTGAGTCAGCCAGGTGCCCTGTGTAAATCATTTTTTTCCTTTTTTTTTTTTAAAGTGAATCATTTAATGGGGGGTTGGGGTGGGGGTGGGGGACCAGCCTGCTAGGTTGAAACAGAACTTTGCAAAGGAAATTTAATCCCTTGCTTAAGAACGTGGGGATTTAAAATTAAACCTATTCATTTGTCAGTGGGGTCATGGACCAATATTGCAAGCATATTGCTTTCACTGCTGTTTACGGAATGAATATATGTAATAAATTTGCCTTATCCTCTCTATTCCTTGTGTTTATAAGCTTGTGAAAAAATCAGGTACTACTTATGCAACTTCACCGAGATTTGACTTTGCAAGTACAATTTCCTCTGTGCTTTTAAATTCAAGAAGGTATTAAATGAGACTCCTGAAAGTCAGAGAGGAACAAATTAAACCTAAGGCTAATCTGAATCCCAAGATATTTTGAAGGCTGGTGGGTTGGTTTTGTTTTTGAGGTAGAGGTTGTTGTGTCTGTTGTTGGGGAGCTCTGAAGTGAGACTTGCTGATCAAGTATTTGTCAGTGTCAGTATTTGTCTTTCATGTTTCTTTTAGGTTAATGTTTGAAATTTATTAATCAGGTTGAGTAAAATAGGTACCTGCCCTAAGGGCTTTCCTGCTTAGTGGAAAAGCAGTGATTTATAAAGTAACACCATAATGAAATAAAGTGATCACAAAAAGCCTTGGGCAGAGAGGCTTTGTAAGCAATTGTAGACTATTTACCCAGGTCAGTTTGTTTAATAATTATTATTCTTGCTGTTCCCATCAGAATTGTCATTTCTAATAGTAGGATCCCTCAAAATGTTTAAACCAAATCTTACTTGCTACTGTAGAAAATAGGCTCATATTTCTTCTTAAAGTCCAAACCGTTTCTTTAAAGACTAACAGATGTTTGCCCTCCTCTTCAGTCAGTGAAAGGTGACAGTTAAGTGAACTCTTACTGGTTTCTTTCCTCTTTGCTTTTCAACACCACGTTTAGTGGAAGTAGATTTGCATCCCTTTGGGTTTTTGACTGAAGCACACACCCATCTCCTTCCTGCCTCCCTGGAACTGGTTCAAGATTTGGAGAGAAGGGTTTGTTTGGGGGCGTTTCCTTGGTCTTATCTCTGTCTGAGCATATGCTAGGGTTGAATTTATTTTGACCCTTCCACTTTAAATTTGGAACCGAAGCAAGAGTTTAAAGTACGACAGGAGAAGAGTCTGCTGAACTTTAAACATGAGGGATCCAGGGAGGAAGGTGCGTACATGCATTCAGAAGCCTTCTCATAGTGGTTGGCCATCTTTATTCATATTCATAATTTTAAGCTGATAACTACTAGGCAAAGGGAAATATTTAAAACTACATTAAGATATACGTGATGCTTATATTGTGTGCTTATGTGCTTAATTTTACAGCAATGCCTCCAGTATTGAGTTTTGAAATTGATAGCAGAAAAAGTCAATTCTGAGTTTTTATTTGAAAATCTTTTAGGAGGATGAGTATTTATAAGGAAAAATGAATATATCATCTGTGACTGATCTCCAGTGGAATGACTACAAAAGTATAGATGTTTTAGGCATTTCATCATTTTGTCTTCTAAAGCATAAAATTTAAGAAGCTATAAATGGTTATTATTAAATAAGATCACCCATATTCTCCTCAGAGTTGAGAAACAAATATCTCTCCATTGCTTATTACTTACCTTTGTCTAGTGGTTTTGTGCATGGTACTTTGAGTGGGCTGGACTGATTTCTTCCTTGACTGATCTTTTCCAGAGCCTGGCCCAACTAGAGAATCTGTGCAAACAGCTTTATGAGACAACAGACACAACCACTCGACTCCAGGCAGAGAAAGCCTTGGTTGAATTCACCAACAGCCCTGATTGCCTGAGCAAGTGCCAGCTACTCCTCGAAAGAGGAAGTGTACGTAAGATTTGAAGAATCCTGAAGGAGAAGAAAAGTTTAGGAAAGTGTATTCAAAGTTTAAGGGTGAATTGGGATAGCTTGTGTTCCATAACCCTTCTAGGTGCCTCTGACTTCTTAATTTCACCTTTAAAAAGCACCATAGCTAGCCCCCAGGTTGACAGTGAAAGGACACACAGCCTCATCAGGAAAATCTCATTGAATATACATTTTATTCTGTCATTTTTCATCTTGAATCAAATTTCTGGGACTTTTTTTCTGTTTCTCACAATTAAGTACCACTTCATATCCTTTACTGACAAGACAGAGCTGTATATGAATGATCCTTCCTACCCACATAGCCTATGTCACTGTGCAAGCACCCCAGTGGTCTCTGAGGCCTCCTGTATACCACAGCTGCTGCTTATTGCCTTGCAGGTGTGAGGAGTGGGGAGGAATCCACAATGAAAACCACAAGTCATTGTTTTAAAAATGGAATCAGAACCTCTTGGAGCTAAAAATGGCAGTATAGTGATCAATGTAATGCTGTCAATGAGACATAGTTTGATTCAATTAGCATTTGGGGCAAGATGGAGGTCTTAGAAAGGCTAAGTAAGAGTCCAACCAGGGCATCCTGAAAGGGCCCTGAAAGAGTCAGAATCCCAACTAGACTAGCAGCTAGCATTCTGCTTAAGACGGGAAGGATATGTGGAAAGAACAAAAGCAGTTAATTTGTTTTGAAGGTAAAATTCTAGATGACTTCATGTTTGAATTTTCATTGACAGTGTTACAGTATTTGTTCAGTTGGCTAAAAATTACCCTTCAGTAGCTAAGAGAGCTAACTCTTTTTCCAAGCATAGGAAGGTTACAGAGTCCTGGTCAGAGACTATATAGTGCTCTGTTCCATTTTTGCATGTAGTATGTTATGTATTTCTTTCCAGTCCCTTAATCTTAGGATTGACCCACTTATATTTGTATATTTTGTGCTAAAGGTCAAGGACAACCAGCTCTTCCAGGTGACTTCCACTGGAACCATACAGTATCATCTCTGACACTGTTAATTCCAGATCTTCATGTTGACAGTCAGTAAATAAAACAAGCTGCAATAAAACAGGATTGGTGTGGTACTAAAAACAGTTATAGTGGATTCTTCCTTCAAATCTCTATTGATTTAGCAGATTTATTGAAATTATGTATAAAAACCACCTAGACGTTGTATAGTGTATAGTTACAGTTGTATGTCGTATTCTATAGAGTAGCCTCTTGCATTATTAGTGTTTGACACACCTGCTCTAATCAGTTTAAACCATATTCAGGGGTATTGAAAAAAAACATGTCGAAGTCACATCATAGATTTTGTTTCTTAAGCATAAATTTTTGTTTGTAACTGGTGGTATTATGCAGTGCCTGTGGATAGCCTACTGTTTTAAGGATTTTTAATGTTATAGGAAATTGTCCTTGACCTTTGATTAAATTATTTTTGGTGGGTCTGAGTCTGTCCCTGTTATAGGACGTTATAATAATAGAAACATGTGGAAGAATTCGCGCATAGCTCTTTTTTATACATTATGGTCAGTTGGAATGCTCTGATTCTCCATAAGTTTAAAACTCATAAAATCCACATGGGAGAATGTGCTAATACTGTACCCTTGCATATAGAGCATGATTTTTCTTTCTCATAAATGTTATAAATTCACTTTAAAACTAGCATATACATCTCGCAAAACTGGATCTGATTGATAGCCATGCTGATGTAAAGATGTAGTTGCACAATGTAGTGGTTCCCTCTGACACTGCATCGTTTTTGTTTTTGTTTTAACTTTCTAATGGTATACTATAGGAATACTTTGAGTTGAACTTTTTGAACATCACTGTAACAAGGCTTTTAACATAAGATTACTTGGTTTAAATGAAAGAAGAGATCCATCTTCTAAAGATTTGTCTTCTTAATAACTCTCTGAAATGATCTTCTCTAGAGTGGGCCCCCTCTGAGTGATGCAGAATCTGCACTGGATTCAGTTCGATCAGGCCATTCACTTTATACTGTACCTTGTTCATTACTGAAATCAGCTCAGTGAACATATACTCTATGTGGGACTCATTTTTCCTTAGACCCTCTAAAATGCAGAGGATCAGATAGGGCAAAACTGATTAATATTTCTGGAATCTGAGCATAGATCTCCAAATAAAAAACCTCGTGACTGAGTAACTCAATAAAATTGAATTCTGAGTCCTTTTCCTCATCTTTCCACAGTCCTCTTACTCCCAGTTACTGGCAGCTACATGCCTTACAAAGCTTGTATCACGCACAAACAACCCTCTACCATTGGAGCAACGCATAGATATTCGTAAGTAGAGAATCTGTTTTCTCTTCAAGAAATTGTATGTTTGATGATATGCTAGTAATAATTGTATGTTGTTTGATAATGTTCTGAAATTGGTAAGCATACAGAATATATAGAATCTAGTTTTTTTCCTAGAATTTGGGGCTTTTAAAAGTATAGAGGATCTTATATAATTATTTTTAGATAAAGTCCTAAGTCATCCCATTTGTTAGGAGGTTTCTTTCCTTTGGTCCCTACTACTACTATTAACTAAGAAAAATATTGTTAAGAATTTTGAATTCTGCACAAGCATGTTATTTAGCTATCTAGGAGTAGATTCACAGTTGCCATATTCCAGGGTCTTCATTGTGACAGGTATAAAATCCTGAATTGAAAAGCCTACTAATCATAAATTCAAAGTCCCATTTCTCAGTTGCATTAAGAATTAAGAGAATATTACAGAAACAAGAATTACAGAGACTTAGGAGAAATGGTTATGTTTTCTTTTTCTCTTTTTTATCTCCAGTTACAACTCTGCTTAAAACTACATTATGACTTGCACATTCTTACTGTTAGATATATCACCATGTTAGAAAGCAGGGAGAAAAAAAATAATAGAAGAAAACTAAGGCAGTCATGGGAAATAAGCTAAATTTACCATTTCCTGAATGTTTAATATATTTAAAGATGTGTGCCCTTCCCTGGCAGAGATTTCCAATTATGTGGATTTTTTTGTTTTGTAGGGAACTATGTGCTCAACTACCTTGCCACTCGGCCAAAGTTGGCTACTTTTGTGACACAAGCACTTATTCAGTTATATGCCAGAATCACAAAACTGGGCTGGTTTGACTGTCAGAAGGATGACTACGTCTTCAGAAATGCAATCACAGACGTCACAAGGTTCTTACAGGTACGATGTGTATATGTGATGGAGTAGGAATGTGAGAAGCAACATGTATGTGCTTATATAGTGATCTACTTTTTTTTTTTTAATTACACAAAATGGAATTATTTTATACATTCTCTTCTATGTCTTTTTTACCTTTAATGTTCCTTAGCTTTATATGTTTACATGTCAGCACAGACAAACTCCATTTTTTCTAATGCCTATATACTATGCCAGTCTTAAAATACCATAACTTAATTAACTAATGTCTTATAGGTGGACCTTTAGTTTGGTTCTATACTTTGTTAAGTAGACACATCAGTGAATATCCTAAAATAATTACACCTGTCATACGTGGAATAAGTATGTGTTTCTACGGTGATTTCCTAGCCTTAGAATTATACAGTCAAAGGGACATGTGTATTTTTGGCTTTCAAAGATATTTCCAAATTATCTTCAAAAATGTTGTGTCCTACAACAATTAAAAGAATGCTTGCCTAGTCCTCTGTACCTCCACCCTAGGAACTCAGCTGTTTATTTTTCCAATATTTAATAGGTAAAAAGAATTAGCATTTCAACATTTGAGTTATGAATGAGACAGAACAAATGTTCATGTTAATTTACACTTTTTTTTTTTTCTGTGAACTTCCTATTTACATCTTCTGTAAATCTAGTTTTTGGTCTCTGTGAATTGTATTACACATCTACTTATTGCTTAACTTAGATGTATTTTGCCAGTTTCTCTTTGTATAATGGGTGTGATATGATGCCATGAGTATGTTTTAAATACAAAAGGTTTCAGTCTTGATGAAGTCAAAGTTAGCAGCCTTCCCGTGTAGCAGTTAACGTTTTATGTCCTGGAAAGCAACAGCCTTAAACTACCTTATCTGGGCGGTTTTAGTAGCTACACAGGATTCCACCATTTCCAAAGCGTGGCTGCAATTCCGTTGCTGAAACCTAGCTACACGCACCAACCTGTGCCTTACGTTGTTTTTACCAGGATAGTGTTGAATACTGCATCATTGGCGTCACAATTTTATCTCAGCTAACCAATGAAATTAATCAAGTAAGTGCTACAGCCTTCCTCATTGAAGTAAGTGCCATATTTTTTCTTAGTATTGGTGTTTTCTGCTATGTGTGGGATGATCTTTTTTGGCAGTTGTGTGCTTTTGCGGTAAGTGATTAATGCCCTTTGAAACAATAGTTCCATTGGGTTTTCCTCTGTAAGTGCAGCCTACCTCATTCTTAATGTCCTGGTCCTCTTCTCTCTCCAGAACATTTTATCCTCCACCAGCTCTCCTTGCTGGTATTAATGTTCATTGTGAGAGCTGAGAGCAACTGTCCTAAGTCAAAACCTTAATGAATTACTGCTTTGCTAATCAAAGAGAATGCATCCAAAAAAGGGATCACAAAACTGGAACCAGAACCATTTGTGTGCCACTTCTGCTAAATACATTAGTATGTGTTTATAATCCTTTAAAACTCAATTCCTATATGCTATTATTAAAGACTTTTCTGGTGATCTTTTTAGAATGCATAAAACATTCTACTAAATACCAAATAATTTTTTGAGTAGTCCTTGATGTCACAGTTACTACAGAGGAAACACCAGTGGCTTTCTTTTGCTCTGGCTATTATTATTATTATTTTTTTTTAGTCATTTACTTTTGTATACAGCTAAAATTTTGTAATTATTGAACAGGCCACTATTAATATTAGTTGTGACATCTCACCCTTCAGTCGCAAGCTGTGAATTACATTGGCATCACTGTTGCTATTGCGCATATTTATGCAGATCTGTATATTAACCCTGAGAAATTTTAACTATGAAGCAGTACTATTTTAAATGCATCAACCTCTGGCCATTTAAACTCTCTGTCACATGCGATCCCCACTATGGTCAGTAATATCAAAATAATAATAGCTTGTACTTCTGAGTTGCTGATGTGTGGCAGGTGCTGTTCTAAGCAATTTACTGATAGCAGCTAATTTTATTCTCACGATAATCTTGGGAGGTAGGTTCCGTCACCATCCCATTTTCTAGAGAAGGAACCTGAGGCACATAAAGGTCAATAATTTGCCTAAGGTATCACAGGTAGCAAGCAAGCATATCAGAATTTAAACCCATATAGTCTTACTACGGAGCCTGTACTCTTAACTAATTTACTATTGAACCACTGTTACCTTTGTAATAGGAGAGCGTGCATTAACTGAGGACATAGATTGTGCTGTTAATGTTCTCCTCTTTGAAGCTTGCCCCCCCTCCCCCCGGCAAAATACACCAGTCTTGATATTTTGAACTCCAAAATTTTATTTGTCTTTCTTAATAAAACAATAGAAATATGTGTAATATATTTAATGTGTGTAGTTATTCTCTGTATTATGATCAGTGTAAATGATTATATATGGAATATGGTATATAATCTGGCAATGCCGTACTATCCAAGACATTTATGGTAACACAGTGACACTGAAGCTAGAATCGGGAGGTATTTTGAACCTCTGCCAAACTTAGTTTTCTTTTTTTTTTTTTTTGGTTGTCAGATTTGAATCAGAAAGCTTATTTCTGTTATCCCTGTTTGAACTTCGAAATAAAATCAAGGGGAGGGGTGCCTGGCTGGCTCAGTCAGAAGATCACCTGACTCTTGATCTCAGGGTCATGAGTTTGAACCCCACGTTGGGTGTAGAGATTACTTAAATAAAGCCTTTAAAAAGAAAAGGAGAGTCTATAACCTGATTGTCAGAAATCTTGCTGTATTCTTTAATGTGCCAACGGCAAATGAACCCCTTCTCAGATAAATTGATTGGTATATAGAAGAGATTTAAGCTTTTAGTAGGTGGTTGGTCTAAAAAAAACCCTGGTTGTGGTTTGGTGCCTGCCTTTGGCCCAGGGCGCGATTCTGGAGTCCCGGGATCGAGTCTTGCATCAGGCTCCCGGTATGGAGCCTGCTTCTTCCTCCTGTGTCTCTGCCTCTCTCTCTCTCTGTCTGTGTCTATCATAAATAAATGAATGAATGAATGAATGAATGAATGAATGAATATCTTTAAAAAAATAAAATAAAAATTCCCTGGTAACCTTGAAACCCCTTTATATTCCACTTACCGAAGTGCCTGTATGTCAGGAACAGAGGGCATACTAAAGAAGTAAAAGAGCCTTTAACCACAAAAAACCTTAAAGTTTGGCTGAGAAGAGGGGAACAGAGGAAAAAGTGAGAGACCAATGCAGCCCTTCAATTAAGTGCTCACTTCTGGGGTAGAGACTATGTGTTGAAATAGGTTAGAGAAGGCAGAGGGTGTTATGGACTATTGTCAGCATAAGTTCATGACTGTCGGTTAATGGCTGCTTTGGAAATGCTGTGGTAACTTTAGCCCTGGGCAGATTGTTTACCAAACCCAATGCCACTGTCTATTTCTGAGACAACCCACAGTATAACATGCTAGTAATAATTAGCACTATCTGCCAGCAATTGGTTAAATTTTACCTCCCTAAGTGCCGAGGAAGTGAAAACTTGGCAGTAGAGATGCTTACCCCTTTTTCCATCTTCTGTCTGTAAGCTAGAGACATATCCTGGCTAGCTGTTAGCAGCTTATTATCCTTTGCATCCTCTCATTATACGTCAGTTAACAGTGGTTTAAACATTAAAAATGTGTTTTGTATGTAAGTTGATTTTATTAGAAATCCTACTTTATTTGAAGTCTACATGAAATATTTTTCTTTGCAATTAATTCTAAAACTTAGATTGGCTTATCTTTCTGCACAGGCCGACACCACCCATCCTTTAACCAAGCACAGAAAAATAGCCTCTTCTTTCCGAGATTCATCGTTATTTGATATCTTTACACTTTCCTGCAATTTACTAAAACAGGTGAGATTATAGGTTGGGCCCTGCTTCCCAGTCCCCTTTGAAAGGATGAGAATGCGTGAGGACCTGTAAAAGATCAGCTCTAAGCTGACCTCTCAAGAGTTGGTACAGCTCTCACCATCTTTCACGAAACACTTGTCTCCAGGATGTGGAAGGAAGTGCCACACTGACCACAGACATTAGAGAGGGGATTGGAATCGCCTTATTTCAGAACTGTTCCCCTAAGCAAAGTGCAGCAAGTGAACACGTATCCCAAGGAATCTAGTTTACCACAAAGTTTGGGATTTTGTTGTTTGCTTTTTTATACCCACATAAAATCTTCCTGCATGGAGGAAAGTCATGTTAGCTTTATGGTGTTTGGATTCTCAGAGCTCTAAAAGTAGGTTCAGACTGCATTGTTAGCATACTGAAACGGCTGGCTCCCCTGCCTCCTGCTGAGTTACAGGCAGCACATAAACAAGCAACATCTGTAAGGAAAAGTAGGTTTTGAATTTTTAACATCCATCTAGATTTCATAACCCGAAGGGGCAGACAGTTACCACATAAGGAAATTACCTGTTTTAAAACAGAAAATGGGTGCTGAGGTCCATTTATGGATGAGTTTAACTAGAAAGGAAATGCTCACCTATGTGTTGTGCACATTGATAGCAATCTGTTCTAAGGGTCCCTTGTCCCCATAGAAAGCTAAATGAGGTTAGCTTCTGGCTGTCTCTTCATTTTGGGTTGTCTATTTGGTTTGGTTTGTTGTGGGGTTTATTCTTAGTCTCATTTTCCATTATGCTTCGAGTTTTAGAAGCAAGTTTGGATTCTTTGTGTTGTCCCAGTTAATGATGTTCATTTTTTTTCCTCAATTGCCTAGTTCTACCTCAGAATTCCCACAGTCCTCGAGTTGGGCAAGCTGCCTGGCAAAAAACTATTGAACCCTCTAAGGTGGGGAAGCTTTTGATAAAACTGAAGATTAACTCCTCCTGGCCAATACCACCAAAAATAATTAGCCAACTAGTCACTGAAGTCAAAGGCCCCATCTAGAATTAACTAGGATCTCATAGCGAATGGAGTACCCACCCATCCCATATTGCTTCAGAATCCCATGTGGTCACTATGTGTACAACATGTAAAGAATACATGTCAAAAGGAAGATTTCTTTAAATACCAATTTTATATTTTTACAGTAAATAAGAAGCTAGGATTTTCATAGTGACATTAAGGTGACACAAGTGCAGCATCTTTTGCAGGGGAAACATCATTTTGTTGAGTTGAAATACTGCCCTCCTTTTCTGGCTTAACAGCCTTCTCAGGAGTCTGGCAGCCAGCTTGGAAGAGAGGAGTGATTGTTTGGGCCTCATTATGTGGTAATTTTTACAGGCTTCAGGAAAGAATCTAAACTTGAATGATGAAAGTCAGCATGGCTTGCTCATGCAACTGCTCAAACTCACTCATAACTGCCTAAACTTTGATTTCATCGGCACTTCTACTGATGAGTCCTCAGATGACCTGTGCACAGTACAGATTCCCACCAGCTGGAGATCAGGTAATAGCACTGTGCCACCTAGAATAAACTGCTGCCCAGCCCTGCATAACGTCTGCAGGACGATCTGAAGAACCCCTGACGGTCCCTTACTGGCTTTTAGAGAAAACCTAGAAGGTCAGCATCTGTCTTGAAAAAGGGAGAAAGAGAGTGTTGGATGAATCTTACAGATCCCTCAGCTTGGGAGAACTTTGAATTACTGGGTTACTCACAGATGTGAGTTTGACCTTCTCACATTCATCACCTATAGACTTCTGTGATCTTACTCATTTCAGGTCACTTCTAGATTTAAACATAAAATCGGAGAAAAGAACTTGTTTTTGTGTTCTTCAGGATCAAACTTCTTCCTTTAAACACATTCCTGATTGTCTTAAGTTCTCTGAGAATCATAAGAATGAATCTGCTCCTTAGAGGAGCTAAAACCTAGTACTTTAAAAAATGAGAAAACAGGAAAAACAAAGAGCCCCTTTTAGCTTATCAGTTTGAAAGGAAATAAACACTGAGAAAAGCAGAGGATGTGCCCCCTAATACATAGTGCTGTAAGTATGTCGCTAGCAATGAGCAGACGCACTCAGTAATGACTCCTTTGTCTCTTTTCAGCATTCTTAGATTCTTCAACTCTGCAGCTGTTTTTTGACCTGTATCATTCCATCCCTCCTTCATTTTCACCTCTGGTGAGTCAGGCCCACAGTTTACAAAGCTAACCTACTACTAGAAAGTAGCAATGGTGAATGAGCCTTACGCTCATTCATTTTGTTGTACCAAATCACACAAGTAAAGCATGTGATACTAGGAATACTAGGGTTAGTTATCTAGCCTTTTGTGGTAAAGCTCATGGCCTAAAAATTCTTGCAGTAAAGTCTTAATTCTCTTTAAATTTTTCCCACTAAAGACAAATTGCTGCAGATGTCAAGGGTCTTTTGGTCTCATCTTGAATCTGACTTTATACTGTACTGTTTGAGAACAGCCACAGGCTACAGTAGAGGAGGTTCAGCTTGTATTATCTAATTAAAAATTATCCTGCCCAAAATTTTTGAATATCCTTCAGGCATGTATTACATGAGTGCTAACTGGAAACTGTAAGGGGAAGGCACATTTGTATACTATCCTGTATAACATTCGAGAGCTCTTGGAATGATGCATTTCTCCTTTAAAACAGTAATTACCATCCTCAAATCTCAGAGTTCATCCAGGTCCTGAAAGACACTGGCCTAGTATTTCAGATTGGTATAAAATGCTACTGTACGAAACACAAACAGAACAGTACAGTAATGGGTGTTTTGCTTAGTATTTGTTTCCCTGGTTATTATGGTACTTTTCCAAATGTAGACCTTAGCTCTAGTAGAAACATGAATTCAGTATTGTTTGTATCATTAGGTTTACTTCAGGAAAAGGTAGCTCACTCAAGAGAGGTAGTTTGTGAAAGGCCAATTGGTAAAGATGTGGGCAACACTAAGGGAATCCAACAAGGAGTGGTGAGGTGAGGTACACCCTCTAGGGAGTTGCAGTAGTGGGGAGCCCTAGTGGGCAAGAAGAGGAAACACTGGAAAGAGCTGAAGCTGTGATTTGGTGACAGCTGGACGGCAGAGGGAGGGGACACTGCCAGTGATGGCCCAGCCAGAGGTCCAGAAGGGATGCCTCTTTTCTTCCTGCCTTTAATCTCTCCCCAGTACTTTGCAGTGATTGAAGCCTACTAGAGGCAAGAGGGCAGCGGAGCTCTGGCCACGTTACTGGTGGGCAGAAGTCAACCTCCCAGGGAACAGAGCAATCTGGAGAATGATAGAAGATAGATCTGGAGGGGCAAACAATATTAATATCTAACACAGTGGGGAAAGGGTAAAATATTTTCAGTGTAAAGCCTATTCTTTTTCAGGACGCAGATCTAATTCGGTTATTTCATTATGGCAAAACCTGATTAGCCAAAAGTCTTAATGAAGCAGGGAAAACTAAAACTTAAACTATGAACTGTATGGTATTTTCAAGCCTTAAATATATCTATGTTAAGAACCAAAGAAGCCATTGTGTGGTCAAAGAATAATACTTAATTTCCAGACTATGAATTTAACTAGTTAATATGGTAACTTGTATCTAATTCTCTTTTTCGAGTATTGCTGGCTGCACCTTCCCTAATCTTTCTATATCATTATAATGGTAGCAGAGGTTGAAAGGATAGAGTTAGTGGCATATGTAAAGAAGAATATTATAGGAGGGGAGGGGGATAGTATGGAGTAGCCATATCATCTTTTAATCAGTTGTGTTTGGGTTGTGCCTGCTTTTTAGGTATTATCCTGCTTAGTACAGATTGCCTCAGTCAGAAGATCCCTGTTTAACAATGCAGAGAGGGCCAAGTTTCTCTCACATCTTGTTGATGGTGTTAAACGAATACTGGAAAACCCACAGGTAAGAGTTTTGAGAATTTATTTTTATTTGAATACATATATAAATAATGTATGTTGTGCGTGTGTGTGTATGTGATTAGTATATGCCTTTCTGTTGGGTCAGAAGGAGATCCATCTAAAGGCCACACTTAACAGAAATCCTAGAGAGTCATTCTTCAGATTTAAGTGAATCTGTATCTGTAGACAGATTCTTGAGAGTGTTTACCCAAATGGGGAGCTTGTATCCTCTAGCATCAGAAATGCAGGAGTTGGGGGAAAGGATACTTTGACACGAGAAAATAAGGAGAGACCTAGTCATTTTTCTCCCAAGAAATTAAGAATCTAGAGTTTGGGTTTTGTTTTTGTTTCCTTTTTTTAATGTACATTATTTACCAAAGTGTATAGGGCTGCTTTTAGGTAAGAAGGGAGATATTCCCATTCCAGTATTCATTCCATAACTTGATTGCCCTTTTTGTGTTTTTCAGTCCCAAAGATTCCGCCAACGCCTAGTTCTTTTAAAGTACTACTTCTCTACACTAGGAAATACCATATAAGCATTTCATTTTTAAATATACTCAGTTCTGTCCCTCTTGGTAATAATTCTTTTTTTAAATTGAAGTTAGTTGACTCAGAATGTACATTAGTTTCAGATGTACAACGTAGTGAAACGATTCTCTGTTATGCCATGCTTACAAGTGTAGCTCCCATCTGTCACCACAGAATCCTTTTACAGTATCATTGACTATATTCCCTGTGCTGTGCCTCATCCCCGTGACTTCTTCACTGCATAAGTGGGAAGCCTGTGTTTCCCACTCCCCTTCGTCCATTTTTGACCATGTCCCCAGTGCCTCCCCTCTAGCTACCCTCAGTTTGTTCTCTTTATTTATGGATCTGTCTCAGCTTTTTTTGTTTGTTCTTTTGTTTCATTTTTTAGATTCCACAAATAAGTGAAGTCCTATGGTATTTGTATTTCTTTAACTGACTTAGTTCACTTAGTATAATACCCCATAGGTCCATCCACTTAATCACAAGTGGCAAGATCTTGGTCTTTTTTATGGTTGAATAATATTACATTGTATGTATATGCATGTATGTAGGTATACGTGTATGTGATGTATATACACACACACCACTTATTCTTTATTCATTTGTCTATAGTGTACACTTAGGTTCCTTCCATAGCTTGATTATTGTAAATAATGCCACAGGACACAGAGGGTTGCATATATCTTTTCAAATTAGTGTTTTTATTTTCTTTGGGTAGATAACCAGTAGTGGAATTACTGGATCATACAGTATTTCTATTTTTAATTTTATGAGGAACCTCCATACTGTCTGCCACGATGACTACACCAGTTTGCATTCCCACCAGCAGTGCATGAGGGTTCCTTTTTCTCCACATCCTCACCAGCACTTGTTCTTTCTTGTCTTTTGGGTCAAGTTTTTAGGTTTTTTTTGTTTTGGGTTTTTGTTTTTGTTGTTGTTTTGCTTTGTTTTTTATGCCCCTGTGTGAGCTCCCTGTTCAGCAAGGAGTCTGCTTCCCTCCCTCTGCCCCTCCTTGTGCTTGTGTGTGAGCACATACATGCTCTCTCTCTTTCTCTCTCTCAAATAAATAAATAAAATCTTTTTAAAAAGAGGGATGCCTGGGTGGCTCAGCAGCTAAGCGCCTGCCTTCAGCCCAGGGCATGATCCTGGAGTTCCAGGATTGAGTCCCACATCGGGCTCCCTGCATGGAGCCTGCTTCTCTCTCTGCCTTTGTTTCTGCCTCTCTCTCTGTGTATCTCATGAATAAATAAATAAAATCTTTAAAGAAAAAAGAGACGCCTGCATGCCTCAGTGGTGGAGTGTCTGCCTTTGGCTCAGGGCATGATCCCGGGATTCCAGGATCAAGTCCCACATCAGACTTCCTGCATGGAGCCTTTTTAGTAACTAGCTGTTCTGACAAGTTGTAAGGTGATATCTCATTGTGGTTTTGATGATTAGTGATATTAAGCATATTTTCATGGGTCTGTTGGCCATCTGTATGTCCTCTATGGGAAAATGTCTCTTCAGATCCTCCCATCATGTTTTAACCAGATTGTCAAGTTGCATGAGTTCTTTATGTATTTTGGATACTATCCCCTTATCAGATATATCCATTTGCAAATATCTTTTCCCATTCAGTAGGTTATCTTTTCATTTTGTTGATGGTTTCCTTCACTATGCAAAAGCTTTTTATTTTGGTATAGTCCCAATAGTTTATTTTTGCTTTTTGTTTGTCTTGCCTGAGGACACATATCCAAAGAAATGTTGCTGTGGCTGATGTCAAGGAGATGACTGCCTACTTTTTCTTCTAGGAATTTTATGGTTTCAAGTCTCATGTTTAGGTCTTTAGTCCATTTTGAGTTTATTTTTCTGTATGATGTAAGGAAGTGGTCCAGTTTCGGCTTTTTGCATGTTGCTGTCCAGTTTTCCCAACACCATTTATTGAAGACTGTTAAAAAGACATTTATTCATTCAGCAAATATGTAGAGCACCTACTATGTGTTAGGGATATGGTAGTGAACAAAACAAAGTATGCTAATCAAGGAAGACCAACATAAGAAAACAGTTAAATACGTTGGTATCATATGCAAACAAATCCAAAGTGTTTGATTATAAAGTAAATATATAAACATACTAGTATAGGATCTTTAAAACTTATTATAACAATGATAATATAATGTAAATAAATTAAGTATTTGTGTAACTTTGCCACTGAAGTATAGTCTTATTTACTGATAAATTTGACAGATGTAGAAATGAAAATCTCATGATCTTTGATCAGTGGGAAGCAAACAGACAGTCACATCCTCAGTTGTGCCTCTTTTCTATTATTAATCAGCTTTACAACTTTAGGCAAGTAATGTGATCCCTCTGGGCTTCCATTTCAGACTTTAAATTGAGGCTCCTAATTTCATCTCACAGGATGATTGATAAGAACAGATGAGATAATGGATGTGACCATCTCTTTTAAAAGTTACATCTTTAAAAATTGTTTTTAAACCATTCTATAGATGTATCTTTCTAAGTGAGGGCATGTAGCTCAGATTAAATGATTGTCCCCTCGTGCCATCCCAAATGTCATTCTGGAAGTATAGTGCATCACATTTTACATTTTATTTTCCTCCTGTGCTGTCACCAGAGTTTATCAGACCCAAACAATTACCATGAGTTTTGCAGACTACTGGCCCGATTGAAGAGTAACTATCAACTGGGAGAATTAGTAAAGGTGGAAAACTATCCTGAGGTCATCCGATTGATAGCTAACTTCACAGTGACCAGCCTACAGGTTTGTCTTTGATTGCTTGTCTCTCTTTACTACACATTGGAACCTCTTCTCTTGCTCATTGGTTTTAAACTTATAAGAATACAGGCATACCTCATTTTATTGCACTTCACAGATGATACTATGTTTTTTACAAGTTGAACGTTTATGGCAACCCTGCATTGAGCAAGTATGTCGGTGCCATTTTTCCAATAGCACTTCATGTCTCTGTGTCACATTTTGGTAGTTCTCATATTTCAGACTTTATCCTATTTGTTATAGTGATCTGTGACCAGTGATTACAACTGCCTGAAAGCTCAGATGATGGTTAGCATTTTTAGCAATAAGATATTTTTTAGTTAAGGTTATGTACATCGTTTTTAGACATAATGCTGTTGCACACTTACTAGATTGTAGTGTAAAACATAACTTTCTTATATGTGCTGGAAAACCAAAAAGTTCATTTGACTTGCTTTATAGCAGTGGTATGGAATCAAACCCATAGTGATATCTCCAAGATGTGCCTGTATTCCCTTTTCTTCCCCCAGGCAAAAATGAATATAAATTTAGGGCAACCCTGCAGAGTAGTTACTGCAGCCTGCTTATTTGCCTAACAAAAGTGCAAGGAGTTTGGTTAGAGCAGCATGTGGGAGCTGCAAGGATAATATTTACATTATCACTCTAAAAAGGGAAGACTAGAACAGAGAGCCAGACAGAAGAATAAAGAGAAAGCTAGTGGCCTCTTTCATAGTCATGTAATATAGGACAGTGGTTCTCAAATTTTATGACTTGCATCAAAATCATCTGAGGAGTTTGATGAAAAATACAGGTGCTGTGTTTTACCCCCATAATTTCTTGCTTCAGTAGGTCCAGGTGGATCCTTGGTGTCTCTGTGTCTAACAGGTTCTCCGGGTGATTCTCATGGATACTAATGTTTGAGAACCACTTACACAAGACTTTCCTTGTGGGAAGGCTTACACAACCAGCGTAGAACAGCTCTTTTTATTAGATTGTTAATCTCTGAAATACTAATAAGCACATTACATGAGTTGTCATGCACAGAACGAAGCCCATAAACATTTATCCCTTTTTTTTTTTCTTAAGTCAAGTGGAATGGGACTAATGTGTACAAAAAAAATGAGAATATGCCTCCTACTCTTTTGATTTTCCTTAGCACTGGGAATTTGCCCCAAATAGTGTGCACTATCTCCTGAGCCTATGGCAGCGGCTGGCAGCCTCTGTGCCATACGTGAAAGCCACAGAGCCCCACATGCTGGAAACTTATACTCCTGAGGTCACCAAAGCCTATATCACATCCCGTTTGGAATCTGTGCACATCATCCTGAGGTAAGGAAACTGAGACAGCCACATGGTGTCAGACTTGACAGAGGTCAGACACCCAGTTGTCAAGAGCGCACTTGACTTGGGCCTCCTTGGAGCTGACGCCATATTAAACGGCCATTTCCTCATGTCAGCCGAATAGCAGGTAGAGCATAAAATCTGAGAACAGGCTTTCTCTGCAACATCCTGATTCATAGCCCCCCTTTTTTGCCCTCCTTAGCGATCTCTTTGAATACAAGCTATATAACAATGTTCTCTTTGTCCTTGGAGATGATGTCTTTTAAACGTGGCAGGAACATTTATAAGCTATAGATGATAAGAATTATCTATAAGTTATAGGTGCTCTAATTTCTTGAAGAAATTGGTGGATAAATAAGATGACACAATCCAGAGCTTACTAGAAGAGGGAAGAATCCTAGGCAGCTGATTATCAATTGCATGGTTTCTATCTACCTTGACTGTTAACTGGACCAGAAATCTCTACCCAAAGAAATGTTAGACCCTTTCAGAAATGACCTATATAAATGAAGTTACTCTTTGTTTAGGGACCTTTCTTGTATATTTTTTCTGCTGGTTATTTTTCAGGGGAATTTACTTGGACTCTGAAGGTCTGGGTTTTTTTAAAAATCAGATCTTAATTGGCTCAGAGTCAAGTGCATTTAATTGTCATAAGAGTTATAGGCTCAACTACTAATGACTTGAATCATTTCAGAATCCAAGTATTTGTGAAGACCACTGGAAAGCATTGTTCTATCAGCTACATAGTTTGTTTCTGAGGATTCAGCTGGTTTCAGTGAGGCATTGTTGAGGAGTGGTTACAGGTGTGGGCTCTGGGCCCAGAGAACCAATTAATAACCATGTGCTCTTGGGCAAGGTTATTAGAAGGATTAAATTACTGTATCCTGGCCCAGTGTATGGACCATGGTACACACACAACTGTGACTCTTGTTGTATGGTAGTGGTGCTACAGCTGTTGGATTGTCATACTGTGATGTAGCAATAGACCAAGAGCTCAAGAGTATGACACAATTTTTTTAAGTCTAGGAGCCTAGAGAGAAGCTAGGACCTGGTATAGATCCATAGTGCCTCATCTGCGAGTCTAACATCCAAGATGTGAAAACTAAATTTTCTCGTAAGTTTGGAATCAACACTCATTCGGTGGCAAAATTTGTCATGCGCTGATAAGAGACCATTTATAGTTTTTTTAAAAACTGCTTTGTATAACTATCCATGATGGTTCTACATTTGGCACAGGAATATTTTATTTGATACACCAGAGTCCATTGAGGGTTCGTATCACATGGTAGAAGCATCATATTGACTCTTTAAAATCTGGAGATCTCTGAATTCCAAAACCTGTCTGGCCACAGTGGCCTCACCACAGGGACAGGATATATGTAGTCCCAAAGGTTATTAGAGTCAACAACAAGCAAGAAACTAAAAACCAAGAGCATGGGGGGAAGCATAGGACTGAGAGGGTGGAGGCAGACGAATGTTACAGGAGCAGGAGTTCAGATCAGAAGGCTGGACACCAACACAATATACTTAAAGAAGACAGACGTTAGGGTGAAGACACCTGTCTTCCCACTTTTTGTATTTTTTTCTTGGTAAATGTTAGTGTTGGGATATGGGCCTCTGTCATTGGCAATGGTGGCTAAATGCAGAAGAGTGAGCGCTGTTGTGGTGGGGTAATCAATGGCATATTTGAAGAAAGCCACCTTCCTTCTTCTTCCCTTGGGAATAGGGATGGCCTAGAAGACCCTCTGGAGGATACAGGCCTGGTGCAACAGCAGCTGGACCAGCTGTCTACCATTGGGCGTTGTGAGTACGAGAAGACATGTGCACTTCTTGTGCAGTTGTTTGACCAGTCTGCCCAGTCCTATCAGGAGCTGCTGCAGAGTGCTAGCGCGAGCCCAATGGATATTGCAGTGCAGGAAGGTGAGTGGATAGGAGCTGTAGCCTGGAACGCGGTGCTGTCAGTACCATTTCACTCATTACCACCTCTCTTCCCTACCTGCCCTCCAAAAGAGCTCTTCCATCATCCATTACCTCCCTCTACACAAAAGAATATTGTGAGTAAATGCCACAGGGCTAGGGAAGAGTAGCTGAAATTGTGTCTATATGCATGTATTTAACTTCAAGAAAGTACTGAACTCTTAAAAATAATGACTTTGTCTGATAGGGGACCATTGGTTATCTAATGAATTTTCCCCTTGACATCACCCTTACCAAAGTTAGGGTAATAGCAATACTCGGTAAGAAAAGTTAGACATTATGGCTTTGCCATAGTGTTCTAAAGATTACAGAAGCTCATAGTAAGAAACGCACCTCACCATAAGGAAGTTTCTTCAATGAAATGACCACTATAGGGGACACTAATATATCTCCTTCCTGTTGCAGGAAGACTGACGTGGCTGGTTTATATCATTGGCGCAGTGATCGGTGGCCGAGTATCTTTTGCCAGCACTGATGAGCAAGATGCTATGGATGGCGAGCTTGTCTGTCGGTAAGTGCTCTCATAGACTTTCCATTTCACTGGTGTGACTGCCACCCCTCTTTTTGGGTCCTAACACCACGAGAACTTTTGCATGCTTCTATTAATGCTTTCCTCCCTGCTTATAGAGTATAATCTCATGAAGCTGATTGCCCATGAAAATGAAGGACTGTTACAGGTCTAACTTTTAGAAGTACAGCAAAAATTCTACCTATAGTCTATACTGAGAAAACATTTGCAGTAATTCAGCAAGGAAATAATGGATACAAAATTAGGAAAACCAGAGTAGAGAGTAGCTTTTATCTTTAAGGACATCTCAGAGTTAATGAAATGTGGATTGCTTTTGCCATAGCAGAGTAAGACTGATAGGAAAATATGGTTCTTCAAATATCACCAAATATGGAATTACAGAGTTTCTACAGCCTTTCAAATCTCTTGACGTACACTTTTCCACCTGGAGGATTTCAAGTTATTTTGTATCTGTGTGATTCTCATCCATCTTTTCTAAAAACCTACAGTGAACATTTAACAATTTCTAAAAATTAACCTAACATAGAAATAAAAAGGCAGGATTTTGGGAGTGCCTGGGTGGCTCAGTCAATTAGTTATCTGTCTTTGGCTCAGGTTGTGATCCTGGGGTCCTAGGATAGAGCCCTCCATCGGGCTCCCCTCTGTGGGGAGTCTGCTTGTCTCTCTCCTCTTCTCCCCCCCCCCCCCCACACTTGTGTACATTCTCTCTCTCTCTCTCTCTAATCTTTTTAAAATTTAAATAAGAAGGCAGGATTTTTTAATACTCTACTGCAGAGGTTCTCAAACTTTTTCCTCAAGACTATTCACCCCTTAAAAAGTATTGAAGATCTTAAAGAGCTTCCATTTATAAAATATAGCTATTGATACTATATTAAAAACTAAAACTGGGGTGCCTAGTTGGCTCAGTTGGTAAAGGATGGGACTCTTGATCTCAGGGTTGTGAATTCGAGCCCCATGTTGGACAGTGAGATGACTAAAAAATAAAAAGTAAAACTGAGAAAGTTTAAAATTTTCTTTTTTTTTTTTTTTTTTTTTTTAAGTTTAAAATTTTCACTTAAAAATAATAAGCCCGGGGATCCCTGGGTGGCGCAGCGGTTTCGCACCTGCCTTTGGCCCAGGGCGCGATCCTGGAGACCCAGGATCAAGTCCCACATCGGGCTCCCGGTGCATGGAGCCTGCTTCTCCCTCTGCCTGCGTCTCTGCCTCTCTCTCTCTCTCTCTCTGTGACTATCATAAATAAATAAAAATTTAAAAATAAAAATTAAAAAAAATAAACTGTTGAGCCACCCAGGCTGCAAAAAAATAATAATAATAATAAGCCCATTACATGTCAGCATAAATAAAGCTTAAGTATTATTCAAAAAAAATTAGAGGCACCTGATTGACTTATTCAGTTAACCATCTGCTTTTGGCTCAGGTCATGATCCCAGAGTCCTGGGATTGAGCTCCCAAGTCAGGCTCCCCCATCAGGGGAGGAGTCTGCTCCTTCCTCTGCCCTTCACCCTGTTTGTGCTCATTCTCTCTCTCTCTCTCTCTCTGTTTGTCTCTCAAATAAATAAGTTAGTAAAATCTTTTTTAAAAAATTTTAATGAGGAAAGTGGCTTTGTTTTAACGTCTAGCCCAGAAGTCAGCTAGATTCTCCTATCTGCATCTGCATCCAGTCTGTCATGGTGTCACACATCCAGTAGCCCCTGGACAACCCACTGCAGCCTCCTATCGGAATGCAAGTAGAAGGGCAGATCATGTTACAGGATTGTGTGAGAACAGATTTCAACCTTGGGGACCTGCCACCCTGAAGGTTCTGAACTTTCAGATGCTCTCCTTGGAGATAAATATATTTTAACATGATGCCTTCAAATAGATTGATTCCCAGGCATTTCAATCCATAATTCTTTTTCTGAAAATCCTCATTTTTCTATTATCAGATGCCCATCTGCCCTTAGGTACCTACCTTAATCCTGACCAAAGTCTCCATGCCGTGTCACATTGGCATTTTTTGAAGAGGTGAGCCAAGATTTGATAAGGATGAAAGCTAATATAAGCTTACTGATGCAGCGGCCTTAATATATATTGAGTTTAGAGAGTGTCTTGGATACTGGTTCCCACACTGTGTGTTACAACATCATGCCTGAGTCTAATTTACTTGTGATATGTCAAAAACAGTCTACCTGTTCTCACATCATCAGAATGACAAATGACTCACTTGTAATAACATTCATTCAGTATTTATACACTTGTATTACACAATTCCAATATGCTTTTTTGGGGAGGAAGGAAAGGCATGGGGAAAAGGGATGAAGTCACGGGTGACATATCTGTTCTTGGTCTTTGGAACTGTTACCTGCCTGTGGACATTGTCCTTCATGTATCCATTCCCTTCATGGCTCTGTGGGAAAAGAGAATGAGCTTAGTCTAGTCTCCCTCATCTTTTAGATGCGGTACTGGGACTCATAAAATAAATTGCTTCACTTAGTCTCCCAAAAGTTTCAAGGAAAACCATTACCATGGTGCCAGTATTGTTTTATTTTTCCCCCACTATTTTTTTTTTTAAAGATTTTATTTATTTATTCATGAGAGAGAAAGGCAGAGACATAGGCAGAGGGAGAAGCAGGCTCCATGCAGGGAGCCCGACATGGGACTCGATCCCAGGTCCCCGGGATCACACCCAGAGCTGCAGGCGGTGCTAAACCGCTGCGCCACCGGGCTGCCCTCCCCCACTATTTTTAAGCCAGTTATTAGTTCTGCCTCAGTCTACAGTCTCCGTGAACTGGAACTTTTAGACATCCAACCAGTCATTCATATTCATTCTTCAGCTGTGGTTCCTATGGGTCAGAAGTGGAGAGTTTTGGTCTCTCAGCAGAGCATAGAGCCTGCAGAGAATGCCCTTTAGATAGGATGGGTAAGGAGAGGAGACACATAGGACTACTTGAGGGTAGGTCGGATCTTCTAGAATGACCAGGATATCCTGCTGTTGAGAGAATCATTGCTCTTCTTCCTCTAGGGTGCTCCAGCTGATGAACCTAACAGATTCTCGCTTGGCTCAAGCGGGTAATGAGAAGCTAGAATTGGCCATGCTGAGCTTTTTTGAACAGTTTCGTAAGATCTACATTGGGGACCAGGTGCAAAAATCCTCTAAGGTAACAGACTCTCATTTGGCTCCACTTGGTTCTCACTTATGCTTGTGGAATTGCTGACTGAGAAACATCTGATAATAGTTCAGACACAGATTTTAGTATCAGGCGTCCAAATGTCTCTTCTTCATCTGTAGAATTTTGAGAGATTGATTGGGACCCAGAGAATTGGGTCCATTTCTCTAGTGTTCCACGTGCTTACCAGATGGCCAGTCAAAACATCTGTTGATCTCAACATTGGCAGTTCTTGGTCTCTGTACGTGAATTGATGTCCAAAACAGCAGAAGGTTTTGACAGTTTGTAATGTAAGGGTTGAAGGGGACTGGTAAGATAGTTCAGCATCTCTCCAGTATCAAGTAATACTTAGAAACTAGCTTATCCCTTCAACAGAGACTTTTTCTACACTTTTGTCCATTTTCTTCCCACATCTAACCCCTGAATAAGAATAAAAACAATGTTGGGATGTGATTTTTTTCTAATCCATATTTTCTGATTACTTTCTCTTTCCTTAATAACACAACACCAGCTGTACCGCCGACTTTCAGAAGTTCTGGGCTTGAATGATGAAACTATGGTCCTAAGCGTCTTCATAGGAAAAATGTAAGTGTTTGGCTTGCCATCAGCAAGAGTCCCTTGCAATCCTGTTGCAACTGTAAAATGTGATATTGGCATTATGCTGCCAGTGCCTTGGTATTCCAGCATTGATCGTTTGCGTCAGAAAATTGTGCATTTGAGTGTGTGACAAGCTGTGCTTAGAGATATGGCCCGGCCCCAGAGCATTCCAGGCTTGTACAGGCAAGGATTTAATTTTGTTCATGTGGAATCTCATCTCTAGCTTCTGGAATCACCGGTGAAACCCTGTCATGGCATTAGCAAAATGGACCTCCCTCCCCAGTGATTGGTGCTCAGCCTCTCACCCAATCACCCTGCTGCCAGGGATGCCCAGAGGGGGCATTCATTTTCTGGTGCTGATTTCCACTAGGTTTGCCCCCCTTCCCTGCCCAAGGAGGAGAGCCCCACTTTAAAACAGGCTTTTCCTCTCAAGAAGCATCACACCCTTTGAGAGCCTTAAATCTGCAAAATACAGTACTATTTGAACTGTCTTCAAAGTTAGAGCTCCTAATTGGCCCTTTTTCGTTTGTTTTGTTTTTGTTTGTTGGTTGGTTTTTTAAGTTATACCCCTTTGTTCACATTTTTCCCCTTTCTGGAGCTCACTATCTCAAAGCACACGCTAGGAGCCAAATATTCTACCCAGGGCTGTGTGCAAAGTGACATTTTGCCCCCTTCCAGCCATCCCAATCCTAAACACTCATATCCATGAGCTGGTTAATAATTTAAGATGCAAAAAACAAAGGGGGTCTAAAGGACTCTGCCAGCCAAGAACCCGGAAGCAAGGGCTACTAGAATTCTGCAGCTGACAGTGGATGGTGCAGGTGCAGAATTGCATACGTCTGCATGTTATCACTGCCGCAGAAATCTCTTACCCTTGCTGCAGAAATCAGCCCTGGAGTGCCCCAGAATTCCAAGGGCCTGGGTATGGGCCAGTGTAGCTTTGGAACCAAGTAGTGAAGATTATCTGAAGGATAATTTTTCTAGTCAACCAAATGTAAGTACGGAGATTTTATACCCATTTTTTGTGGTTGTGATGTCTGTGAATTGGTGATGCAGATGTGTGGTGACTCTTGATGGATGATATTCTTCTTCTCCCAACCCTGAAGGAAACCAGGCATATCAAAAGTGTCTCCTGCTTTTTTTCTTCTTTTTGTCCTCCAGCATCACCAACCTGAAGTACTGGGGCCGCTGTGAACCAATCACCTCCAAGACACTACAGCTTCTCAATGACCTCTCCATTGGATATCCTTTTCTAAGCCAGCTTCTGTGCACAGCAGGAACTGTGGCTTGCCACTGTCTTACAAATCATGGCCTCCTGCTGTTTCCACTTTAATTTAGTTTTATGTGTACTCCATTCTCCTAGGAGCCAGAGGCAATACCCACACAGAATCCAGGGATAATTCCAGACTCCAAATATGAGCCACCCCACAGTTTCTACAGATTTATCCCTCGTTATTTCTAAGATCCAGAAATACCCAACAGATCTGTCCGATCAGTATACCCTCTGTAGCCAAGATTTTTGCATCCTCAGTGATGCAGAGTCCATCTTGATTTTGATTGTCAGCCTTTTGGTAAAAGGAGCCTGATTATAGGCTCTGCAATAAAAGCAGTGGTTATACTCCCTCTTGACTTGGACCAAGTCTGCTGTAAAGTTTGAATTGCTCGGAGACAGCCTTCTACAACCAGGGGTCTGCCAGAGACTAAACCCTGTAAAAATGAGTGACTTTTTCCTCAATCATCCCAAAGTTTGTACATAGCTAGTACCATTCTAAATGCATAGGAAAGAACTTGATTCACCACACACAATGCATGCCTTAGACTGGGATTTAGGGCTTAATTCACTTAGAAGCAAGAAAAGCTACCCTAGAATATTCTTGGGGGAAACTGCTGGGTTTTATCTCTTTTCTTACAGATAGGAGTTTGTTATGTCAATTTTGTCATTGATTGGTTAAATACTGCTTAGAAGAGAACACATCTTTTTTTTCATTTGGCAGGTATTATATTCAAGTGTTTAAGGAAAATAAGATCATCTGGGTATAGAACTCATAAGAAAGAAACTACTTTATCCTAGAAAGTTGCATTCTACATTAAAGATTCTTCATTTGTACACACTTTCCTTGACCTTCTTTCTTTGTCTTCACATACAGTAGTGTAAGGAAACTAGTGAAGCTTAGTGCGGTACAGTTCATGCTGAACAATCACACGGTGAGTTAGCACCTCTTCCTGGTTCTCCTTTAGCCAGCCACACACGCTTCCTCAGCCATATGAAGGAGATGTTTTCAGCTGAGGTTCATAATGCTCTTCCTCCTCCCCTTCTCAGCCAGAGACCCCTCCCTGACTCCCTTCACCCTGCCAGAATGTACTTAACTGGCATCTGAGCTGCTCTTCAGGAGCCAGATAATCTGAGTTTTGATGATGCTGCCTACTTCTACTCATACAAAGATAAATTAGTTGGAGATAACAACAATAATCAAAAAAAATTTTTTAATCCCCCTCATAATCAAGAATGACGATACAGCCATTAGCTTGAAAAGGCTCAGTAATTCTGAAGTTCCTGGCTTGCCTTCTGCCTGTGACCCATGTCTTTATCTTTTTAACTTGTCTTCTTTTTTTCAATAGAGCGAGCACTTTTCATTTCTGGGTATTAACAATCAGTCCAATCTGACAGACATGCGGTGTCGGACTACTTTCTACACAGCACTTGGGCGTCTCCTCATGGTGGATCTAGGTACTGCAATAAATCCTAGAGGCTTGTGCTGTAGTCTGGCACTGTCCTAAATTCTTACTTGAGCGTAGGAGACTAGAGTGGGGGAGGTCTTCCCTGTTGTTTCAACAGTAACAGAACTATCTGAAATAACAGACTGATTTCACCAAGAACACATCATGCCCTCATGATCCCTGTAACTGGAAGAGAAAAACAGTATGTGTCAGTTTTCATCTGATGTGCAGTGGTTTTATTTTTTTATGTGCAGTGGTTTTAAAAACCTCTTCATATTTCTCCTCTGAAAGTTCAGAGCATCAAGAATGGAGAGTCCTAAACGCATCTCCTTGGCCAGATAACCCCTCCACCCCAAATGAAGGCCACCTAAGAGAGTCAGCAGAACTTTCCATGCCCCAGTTCACTAGTACATGTGAACTCAACAGGGCTAAAGAACCTGTCTAGCTCTGTTGTGGTATTAGCAGTTTGGATCCAACTAATGACTGAAACTCAATGCTCTCATCCTCATTTTGAGCTATTTAAGTTTAATCCTACTCTAGAATATTACAAAACCTTTTAGGTTTATGGAAGATCAGTGAAAAGAGAAATATGAAGAGAGCCTCCACAAGCACCTGATTCAAGTATGAGTCTCGTCAGGTTTCATACACTAGACTCAGTCCTTTCTCAGCTGAGTGTTAGCTCTCACTTAAGGAGAAGTAAATAAAAATACACTATCTTGTACGCATAGGAACCTATGGTTTTGTGGTTCAGTGTCTGAAAAAAATATGGACATCCCTGGACTGAAGATTTCTGCCCTTTTTCAGTTTAAAAATTATCTTTGTATATACATGTCACTCTTGAAATTACTACTATTTCCTGTGGAGATGATAAAAGGGCCCCCTTGAATTGTCCTTGGGTCTGTTCACCTTTCATACCATCTTACTTCCCTTGCATATGCAGCTTTGACTTTGTTATATTGGAGTTTATAAGGGTTGTTTCCCTTACAGGAGAGGATGAAGATCAGTATGAGCAGTTCATGCTGCCACTCACAGCAGCGTTTGAGGCTGTGGCCCAGATGTTTAGCACTAATAGTTTCAACGAGCAAGAGGCAAAGGTGAGTCTTTCACCCACTGATAGACCAGCTTCTGCTTTTAGGCAGCCCCTGACAGAGACTAGATTAGCTAGCACTGCAGAAAATAGTGCTCATCCATACATTTTCCACTGATTTTGCTTTTTATTTAATCTCTTTGGACTCCTGGGATTTTGAAATAGAAGAACCAGTAGAGATTATTTATAAAAGTCTTTAATTTTTATGTTAAAGTGTGTTCTTCAGCACTTAGGATTTTTTGTCTAAATTTTCAAATGTAGTAGCATAAAGTTATTATATATGTTTTCCTATTGCCTTTTTAATTTCTGTTATATCTTTAGTTATGTTCCCTTTTCATTTTTAATACTGCTTATTAGTGCTTTCTCTGTTTTTCTATATCAGTTCTGCCAGAGTTGTGCTAATCTTATTAGTCTTCACAAAAATAATAATTTTTGTTTTGCTTTGTTTGAATTTTCTGTAACTGCATTTTCTATTTCATTTATTTCTACTCCTTATGTTTATTTTCATGTATTTTCCTTGGGGTTTTTCCTTTATCCTAACTTCTTCTCAGCCCTCCTTCTTTCCTAATATAATCATTTAAAACTACTACTGTCCCTGTTAGGTATATTATTCCACAGGTCAGTTTTGGTTTTGTTTGGTTTTGTTTGGTTTTTTATTTTAATAAAAAAACACGTAACATAAAATTTACCAGCTTAACCATTTTTAGGCGTATAGTTGAATAACATTAAGTATATTAACATTTTTGTAATCTAAGCCTCCAGAGTCTATACTTTTTATATGTAATGTTTTCATTATAATTCAGTTCTTTGTATTATCTAATTTCCATTAAGATTTCTTCTTTGACAGGAGTCATTTAGAAGGGTTTGTGAATTTCCATACATATGGAATTTTAAAGTTACCTTTAGTTATTGATTTCTGGCTCTCAGAATTATCATTTCTTAATTTCTGCTCTCCTCATCTTCACACACACCTGCTCTCCTTATCTGTAGGTCTCTGTACAAAAACCAGAAGCACCAGACTATTAATATTTGTAGGACATTTTTGCAGTGTTCATAATGACACTGAAGCTGAATTACAGTCACCAGATAACCAGAAGTATTGCCCCCAAAATGCTAGGCTTTACCTAATATTCTAAAATTCCGTTTTATCTTTAGAAAGCCTCTTTGTTTTCTGTCTCCAAATCACAAGGGAAGTTAGCAACACCACTTTATCCAGCTCTCTCTCCTCTTGAGATAGGTACTATTCAAAGCTGAGGTTAGTGTGGAGCATATCAGTTACTTGAGCTAGAGTACCAACCAATACCAAGGATAATTGAGGGGTATTAGTGAGTAGTAACCCTTTTCCTCATCACTTTAGTTTAGCAGCACTTTTCCCCATTGCTTTAGTCCAAAGCAAGTAAAATTAATGAAAAGAACCATTTGGGCCATGAACTACAAACATTATCCATGTCTTTGTTACATCATGTAATAAGTCTTTTAAGTGACTGCGTCTTAGGCTTGAAAACAACTTATTTATCAGTTTAGGAACAGAACTTCGCCTAAAGCGGGCTGTTATGTTAGCAGAAGTGCAATAATTTTTGACAAATGAGTCAGGACACTGAAACGTGCCTTGAGCCTATTGATGATTATTAGCCTTTCAAAATAGTCTTACTGCCGTTCAGGGCCCATAGGATAAGTAAAAGTTCTGTTGAGAAAGAGCATTCATTGGATTTGGAGTCTTTTTTTTTTTTAAGATTTTATTTATTTATTCATATGAGAGAGAGAGAGAAAGAGGCAGATGGAGAAGTAGGCTCCATGCAGGGAGCCTGATGTGGGACTCAATCCCGGGTCTCCAGGATCAGGCCCTGGGCTGAAGGCAGCACTAAACCGCTGAGCCACCCAGGCTGCCGTGGATTTGGAGTCTTGATGGCACCAATCTTAACCGTGGCCCTCTTGCCACCTAGCAGTGTAACTATAGCCATAGTATCTGAGCTCTTAGGGTATGGTCTTTTCTATGAAAGTGTACTTTACAGCTCCAGGAATTGACACAGTCTTATTTCCAGACACCCCAGGCAAAGGGGGAAGTAACATGTAGGCTTCTATGTCTTCCAGCAGGGTCTGCAATTGAGTTCCTATGATATTAATGCCTTTGTAATAAGGTGTGGTACCAGACCTTTAAGATACATAGTCCTTCTGCCTCTTGTGTGAACTTTTTGGCCATTTTTTCTTTTTTTTTCTAACTCTTCTTAAGTCAAGCTTTTTTACTTTTCTACTTTCTACATATGAGTTATCACATTTTAAAACTTCATTAGCCTCTGTTTTTGCTGTGATGGAGCAGGAACCATTGCTTTTTCTTTAGTATATAGCAAGTTTTCAAAACTGATTTTCCAAGTGAAAAGATTCTATCCTAGTATGGAAGAGATCAGTTCAGAATATCTGGGAAGGAGTATTTGTTGAGTGATGGAAGAATTTGGTTACACATTTGTGAAATCCCCATCAAATTGTTATAGATTTGGTTTTTCTTCTATTTTAATATATTTTTGCCTTCTACTACAGCGAACTCTGGTTGGCCTCGTAAGAGACCTGAGAGGGATAGCTTTCGCCTTCAATGCCAAGACCAGCTTCATGATGCTGTTTGAGTGGATGTATCCTAATACAGACCAGGAGCTTGCCACTGCAAGTGGTGGAGTCATCAGGGAAGGGAGCGCGGGAGGATTAGTGAGGCAGCAACGAAGGCAAAGAGTTGCCACCAAAGGCCTGTCCTGTGTCTTGTAAGGTGCCATTCCACAGTGGTGTGATGGCATAACGCTGCCTGCTTGGGTCAGAGGGATGGGCAATGAATGAGGTCATTTCCCACTTTCTCTTCTGGGTCCCAGATACAGATGCCTGCAGAACTGCTGCACGTGAAGTTTGCTACAGTCAGAAAAAGAGATCTCTCAATATAGTAAAAAAAAAAGACGGCTTTCCTAGGAATGGGAAAGTCTAACCTTCTTGAATTCATAACCTTAAACAAATCTTTTCAAAGCTGAGTGCCTTTGTTTATCCAGTAGTTATATAACAGAAATAGCTGATTCCCTTTCATGTCATAAAAGGGAAAAGAGAATAAATAACAATATGAGATACATGATGCTCTTCAGATGAAAGTCATTATGTAAATGACAGTGCATTTTTAGATGCCTATTACAATTTCAGGAGCACACAGTCACCTTAGCACCTTACAGTTAGAAAGACTGCAAGATTAGCAAGCAAGAGACAGGCAGTTGGAGAACTTCCATTTGACAGTTTGTGCTTGCCCAGTGCAGAAAAATATTTTCAATTCTCTACCTTTCTGGATTTAGAATGCTTCCTTAGCTTTTCACTTACAGATATCCATCCTACATGCCAATTCTTCAGCGGGCAATTGAGCTATGGTACCATGATCCAGCCTGCACTACACCTGTGCTCAAGCTGATGGCTGAATTAGTTCATAACAGGTAAGCAGGAAGAAGATTTTCAAAGGACACAACTGCCCTTTTATCAGAGAATTCTGGGAGAATAGATTTTATCTCATGTTTGGGCAGATTGTAGAAGATAATAAGACTCACTGCCATCAGAATTTGAAAAACATCTCTAAAAGTTAATGTGTATATATTTTTGTTTGTTTGAAAGAAGGGTGTCCCAGCCACACAAAGCCATAGCTGCTCGTAGGAAATAAGTGACTCTGGAAAGTCACAAGATAACTCATCCTTACAAGAGGTGAATCTGGCAACCAATATTCTGATTTCCCCACCCATATATAAAAGTTAACATTTAGTACTGGTGTCATATACACTACATTTCAGAGAGACAAGAGTGATGCCAGATTCATTAAAATACCCCATTTTAAGAAAGGTGTCTATTTGGCAAATTGCAGCTGGATGGGTAAAGATTTACTTAGAAAGTAAGACAGGCTTCCCAAAATACTGAATTTTAAATTTGCCCAAGAATTTAGGGATGGAGGAAAAGAAAAATCCATTACCTTGACTTCACTAGAATTTTAGGTGCTTGCCATGGCACTCCCTTTAAGACTACCTTACTGAGGAGGTAGGTAATATTCATAGAGCCTGTAGTCTCTCTCCTAGGAGGCTCATAGTCAAGAGTTACTCATTTACAAAATAGATATTTGAGAGCATCTACTCTGCCAGCCACTTATCTAGCTGTTGTGCCAGACAAAACCTCTCCCCTCTTAGATGTTACATTTTGGAAAGACAAACAGTAAAACGAGTATGGAAAAATCATTTCAGATAGTGGTAAGTGCTATGCAAAAGTTAATAACAGGAATTGAAGGAGGGTCAGAGAACTGACCTCTCAGAAAAGGTGATGTTTAAGCCAGGATCTGAATGACAAGAAAGAAAGATTCTAGTAGCCCTACAAAAATAAGGTGAAAGAGCATCCTAAACAGTGAAAACAACTGCAAAAAAGTCCTGAGATGGGATGAGCTCACTGGGACTTGAGACAGAAAAATGCCACTTGTTGGAGCATGGTGAATGAGGGAGGCCAGAGTAGGAGGAGTCAAACAGGTGGGCAGAGGCCCAGCCCTGGAGACACTTAGTACAGCAGTAACGAGGAAAGTGCGTGCATTCTCATTATAGCGGGAAGCTGCTGAAGTATTTTAAGCACAGGATTAAAATGACCTCGTTTACATTACTTAAAAGTATACCCGTACTATCTAAAGAATGAGACCATAGAGGGGCAAGAGTGGATGCAGAAGAACCATATAGGAAGTGGATAGATTCGGGGCATGTTGTAGAGCTAGACCTTAATGGATCCAGGATGGGGAGGAAAGGAAAGAAGAATCAAGAAAGACTCCTGGGTTTGAGGCTTTAACCACTAGAGTCCTTCAGAAGACTATCTAGAAAATCATTAAAAGGTGGTGAAAACCAAAGAGGTTCTCTGGTCGAAGGAACAATCAGGAACTCAAAACTCAAATTGTTTAAAATGCTTGCCTTATGTACTCTCTCTTGTAGCATTCTCAGTCCCTTCTCCTGGTACCCTCAGGTGCCACTGAACCTGTGAAGGTAAATGTAGGCTGATATCTGAGGGGCCGTGATTTACTACTACCAAGAAATGACTGTCATACAAGCCATAACTTAATCAAATGGAGAATTTTAAGAGAGTAATTTCGTCTACTACCTCACTTTTGTTTCTTTTAAATGTTTTTAATTTGAGAAGCAGAACCTGAGTCTGGCATGTCAGTCTTCAAGACAGAAATTTTGTCACTGGTTAAATATCTTTAACTTGGTTAATCTACATTAGGAATTATGTACATCTTAGTGCAAAAAGAATCACCCAGAGTACTCAGATGAGAGCCTGAAGTACCCTGGTCTTCCAGCAGCATGCCTCTGACTTCCTCTGCTTCTGTGTTCTCTGTTCAGGTCTCAGCGACTCCAATTTGATGTCTCTTCCCCCAATGGCATCTTACTCTTCAGAGAAACCAGCAAGATGATAACAATGTATGGTAAGTGCCTTAGAGGAGCATAACCTTGGGAGTGAATTTCAGTGCAGTCACCACACTGTGTGCAGTGTAGGCAAGCTCTGGCAACAGCCAGGTTAGGCAGCTGGCACTGAGCGCCTTTGAATAGAGGGTTGAGTTGGTGACATAAACTATCAGTTACAATGTGGTTGAATAAATGTATATATCATATATCTGTCTACTCAGGCAATCGCATCCTGACACTAGGAGAGGTCCCAAAGGATCAGGTCTATGCACTGAAGCTCAAGGGCATCTCCATCTGCTTCTCCATGCTGAAGGCTGCCCTCAGTGGGAGTTACGTCAATTTTGGAGTCTTCCGTCTCTATGGAGATGATGCGCTGGACAATGCTCTACAGACCTTCATCAAGCTGCTCCTCTCTATTCCCCACAGTGACCTCCTGGTAAGTCTTTAGCTTCACTGACAGGATCCAAGCCCCTCATCACAATCAGATGTTTTTGTTTTGGGGTTTTGTTTTTTTGTTATTTTGCCTGACGCTATGATTGAATGTTTCTCTGGGAAACTGTAAGCTAGCTCCAGCTAGTTCTTTTGTCTTCCCATCTGAAAGGCAGTCAGCTATTTTATTTAGGATCTTGCTCTCCATGTTGGAGCACCTGGGTGGCATAATTGCTTGAGCATCTGACTCTTGGTTTTGGCTTGGGCCCTGATCTCAGGGTCGTAAGTCAAGCCACATCAGGTTTTATGCTTAGTGGAGAGTCTGCTTGAGATTCTCTCTCCTTTCCCTCTGCCCCTCCAGTTCATGTTCACTTGCTCTCTGTCTGAAATCAGTCAATCCTAAAAAAAAAAAAAAAAGATCTTGCTCTCTGAATATTTAGGTGAACAGTGCCTCAGCTTTTATCCTCCTCTTCTCCCACAGGACTACCCCAAGCTCAGCCAGTCTTACTATTCACTACTGGAAGTCCTGACCCAGGACCACATGAACTTTATTGCAAGTCTGGAACCTCATGTCATCATGTATATTCTCTCTTCCATTTCTGAAGGACTTACTGCACTTGGTGAGCACCTAGATTGGTTGCTTTTTACCACTTCACAGAAAGGGAGAGTTTTGCCCCCATGTCCAAAAGGGTTACTGCTTTGGGGTATATGTATGACCCATGGATACATTCTCATCCATAAAAATTTAGCGACCCTATCCTAAGGACCAAGCACTCTGCTAGGCACTAAGGATATAGTAATTAATAACCACCCTATCCTTTCAGAGCTTTTTATCTGCTAGATGAAATAGACATGTAGATAAGTGCCTATTTACTGCACTTACCTACTTATGCACTACAGTAGGAATGCAGAGGGTGTCCTGTGAGAGCTAGCTGTTGGGAAGAATACCTAAACTCCTGGTATTGAGGAGGTGGAGTCAAACAAGGCTGGCCAAAGGCATTGATATCAAAGTATAGGCCAAAAAGCTGAACGGGTGTTAGCAGGTTAGTGAAGAGGCTTCCTAGCAGCAGAGCAAGTACTAGCACCTGCGGGCAGGAGTCGGGAAATCCAGGTGGCTGGCACACTGGTGCGGAGGAGCAGGGGAGAGAGGTGGATGGGGCAAATCTGGAGATCACACAGGGGCCCTCAAGCCCTTTTAGAGTATTGGATTCTTACCTGAGGATAGTGGAAGGAGGCTATGGAATGTGCTCACACAGCTCCACAAGTTTTCATCCTCCTCCATCTGGTTCCTGTCAACTCCTTTGTTTCTGAGCTACCTTCAAGGAGTCTTAGTAGGTATGCATGTGTTCAGAGAATAAAAACCATTTTTTTGTGTTAGGCTACACCAAACCTAAATAGGAAGATTAAGTCAACTGTAAAATAATCACAATGTATTGCAAGTACACACAGAATTGCCTACTGTGGTGGGTTACACCTCCACGCCCCTTCTTTGACAGGCATTTACTTCCAGCAGGGTGTAGAGCCATTCCTAGGACAGTCCAGCCAAGGTATCCGACACTGCTTTGGAAAGCTGTTTGATAGCTTCTTGAAAATGGAGGGACATCTGCACAAACAGAAACGGAATGGTTGACTCTTTAATGGTTTATCCCTTAGTCCTCTGGCCTGTGCCTTACCTTGTCAGAGTTCTGTCCACAAGTCAGGCTGCAGTGTCCCCTTCTGTAAAATGCAGAGATGAGTCTGCAGCTCCCTATGTGCCCTCCACACTCCCCGCAAAGTGCTTCGATGATAAGGAATACAGTATCTCTAACAAATTGTAAATGTTGTTAGGCAGTAGGAAGCTAGGTTTAATGATCTTCCTCCAGTAACTCAGACTTCTTGGATTCCCATCACAGCTTGTCCAGTTATTAGCAGTGTGATCTGGAGGCAAATCACATAACCTCTCCAAACTTTGGTTTATTCATTTGTAAAATGGAACACCTACCTCCTGGAGTTCTCAGGAGGATAAATTGGAGATAATACCTGAAAAATCCTTAACACAATATTTGGCACAGTAGAAATACTTGCTGGTTGTAAATTATTTGTCATTTTTTATGAAGCAGAAGACCTATATCCATATCACATTGAGTCAGTAATGTCGATACTACTAATTTATATTGTCTATTACCACATGGTCACTTTCAAGCTTAGAATTGGACCTTGCTATATGATGAAGGTGAGAGGTCAACAGGAAGCACCCAAGCACAGGCCTTGACTGAACTGGGACAGTCCCCAGGCTGCTGGGGTACCTCTTCCTCTAAAGGATCTCAGCTGAGGGCAGTCCCTTAGTTGCCCATGTCGCCATCAGCCGTTCCATCCCTGCTCTAATCCACCCCTGCCCCTCATTCTTTTAGACACCATGGTATGCACAGGCTGCTGCTCCTGCCTGGACCACATCGTGACATACCTCTTTAAGCAACTGTCACGGAGCACCAAGAAGAGGACGACACCCCTAAACCAGGAGAGTGACCGTTTTCTGCATATCATGCAGCAGCATCCAGAGATGATCCAGCAGGTAAGGAACATGAGCATTGGGAGGTGATGTAGGGTGTCTTGCATTGAAGAACCTCTCAGAGAGGAGAAGCCAAGCAAAATGAGGAGTCTAACACCTCACCAGCCCAGTGCTGCTGAAGTGAAATTTATGCCTTAAAATTGCCATGGATTTTGAGTTTGGTGAGTAATTATCAGATATTTAAAACCTGAAGAAGGATGGACAGCCCAGGTGGCTCAGTGGTTTAGCACCGCATTCAGCCCAGGGTGTGATCCTGGAGCTCCAGGATCAAGTCCCACGTTGGGCTCCCTGCATGGAGCCTGCTTCTCCCTCTGCCTGTGTCTCTCTCTGTCTCTGTGTTTCTCATGAATAAATAAATAAAATATTTTTTAAAAAGAAAAAAAGAAAAAAAACTGAAGAAGGAAAAAAAAGTTCTTAATTGTTTTTCCAAGTATCATACAAGCCTCTACGCCTTGGACCATCCTCCTACAACAATGACTGTGTTCACCCATTGCTGTAAAGTTTGTACTCCCATTTGCAAAATGGGAACAAGAATGCAGGATAAGGGGCGCCTGGGTGGCTCAGTGGTTGAGCATCTGCTTTTGGGCTCAGAGTGTGATCCCGGGTCCTGGGATCAAGTCTTACATTGGGCTCCCCATGGGGAGCCTGCTTCTCCCTCTGCCTATGTCTCTGCCTCACTGTGTATGTCTCATAAATAAGTAAATAAGTATTTTTTTAAAACGGGGGTGGGGAATGCCTGGGTAGCTCAGTGGCTAAGATCTGCCTTTGGCTCAGAGCATGATCCTGGAGTCCCAGGATCGAGTCCCACATAGGGCTCCCTGCCCGATGGAGCTTGGTTCTCCCTCTGCCTGTGTCTCTGCCTCTTTCTCTGTCTCTCATGAACAAATAAATAATTTTTTTTAAAAGCATGCAGGATAAAAGGAAATAACTGACCACACAGAGATCAAACCATATGTTTGCCATTTGTGTGAAGCATCTTTCCAGAAGTAAGATTTGCAAAAATATACTAGATAAAACTCGATAAGGAAATGGGATCAATGGAATTATTTAGCTTTTAGCTATTAATTTTAACCAATCTCATCTTTGTCTGTTTTGTTCTCTAAAGAAACCGTGAAATAATTCATATTTGCATCATATCCTCAGAATGTTATAAAACTGTCTCCTCTGAAACAAGTACCTGGGAACTGTAGTGTAAATTGATTTTGCCTACTGTAATCATTGTTTGACCCATCCCATTCCCCACAAAAATCAGGGTGAACTTGGAAGGTCCATTTTTAAAGGAATTATCAAACCAATTTAAAGAATAGGACAGGAAATATCATAGAAAATTTACCTTGTAATAGAGGATTAAAATAAAGCTTCATAAACTATTTGCCTGGCTTATCCTAGACAGAAGAGGCCTTCAACCCAACAGACTCTTCATTTAGAATCTATAATTCTGTCTTGGGTAGCTACACACTAGATCACTGCCTCAGATTCTCCATTTCCAGATGCTGTCAACGGTGCTGAACATCATCATCTTTGAAGACTGTAGGAACCAGTGGTCTATGTCTCGGCCCCTACTTGGCTTGATACTACTTAATGAAAAGGTAAGAGAGCTAACCCCTGGTGCCCAGAGCCAGAAGCATGGATAGACACGCGTTTGGCTGTCATTTTCCAAGGCACTGTAAGAAACATTATAGGAACACCCCACAATGGTGAAGCAGAGAGAAAACAGCCCACTTTCTGAGTATGCACTGTTCATTTTTGAACAGCACATAATCAGTGAACTGTTAGAAGTCAGCATGTGTGGCAATTCAGACAAAGGATGAGGAAGTGTTATTAGGAGAGAATATACAGGGGCAGCCCCGGTGGCTCAGCGGTTTAGCGCCGCCTTTAGCCCAGGGTGTGATCTTGGAGACCCAGGATCGAGTCCCACATCAGGCTCCCTCCATGGAGCCTGCTTCTCCCTCTCCCTGTGCCTGTCTCTCTCTCCTTTCTGTGTCTCTCATGAATAAATAAATAAAATCTTTAAAAATATATATATATACCTAGAGGGCAGACCACCTATGACCTAAATTCTAGTTCCAGCTCTACCACAGACATACATAAGGAAGTCTAGAGGTTTCTATAAAAATAACCTGGATCAGGGCACCTAGCAGGCTTGGCTGGTAGAGCATGTGACTGTTGATCTCACAGTCAGTTGTAGGTTCAAGCCCCACTTAGGGTGTAGAAATTACTTGAAAAATAAAATCCTTAAAAAAAAAAAAAGAAGAAGAACCTAGATCAGGTGACCCTTAGAGTATTTACACTTAAAACTCTTGATTTTCAAGTAAGATAAGGTACATTATCTTGCAAATACTTACTAGATTCAAAAAAGGTACCCCATTTGGTAGATAATTCTGTGTCTTAGAGAAGAACATCCTTTCAGCCCTGCAGATGAGGGAGAGCTAATCCCCATCTCCTCTCCTTACTATGTCTCACTCTGCCCTGCAGTATTTTTCTGACCTAAGGAACAGTATCGTGAACAGCCAGCCACCAGAGAAGCAGCAGGCTATGCATCTGTGTTTCGAAAACCTGATGGAAGGCATCGAGCGAAATCTTCTTACGAAAAACAGAGACAGGTGAGTGTAGAGGGCCCTACTGAGAAGTCCTAGGCCATTTCTCAAGTCATCGAAACAGGAGACTCCTTAAGAGTCTTTTAGAGGCCATCTTACAGCAGTGCTGTCCAATAGAACAGGCCACATAAGTAACTTTAAATGTTTTAGTAGCCACATTTTAAAAAAGGTAAAAAGAAACAGACAAAATTCATTTTAATACATTGCATTTAATATATGCAGATTATCATGTCAATGTGTGATCCATATTTAAAAATTGAGAATTTTAACATTTCTTTTTTATTGTACTAAGTCTTCAAGATCCTGTGTATTGTACACTTAACAGGGCATCCCAGCTAGGATGCTAAATATTCATTTGAAATACTAAGACTTCATAAAATAATACAGTTGACAAAATAGATTCCTGTATACACTTAGAAGTTGTCTGGCTGTCAACTGAATTGGGTATCAGGCTTTTGTGAATTAATTTTTAAATTGTATTTAATTAATTTGAAATTTGGCACTTTAATTTAAAATTAAGGTACAATTGGGGAACTGAATTTTAACCTCATTTTATTTGGCTGAGTTCTTCAACTGCACCGAGCACATTTCTAGTGTTCAGTAGCCATGCGCAGCTACCGCACATCCTGGCACTAAGCCCTGAGACCACTTCCTTCTCTTCATGTCCTCACTTTGGGAGGATTACTTCCCACCTCTGTGAGACGCCTGAGCCGGAGATGGCCCTCAAAGCCCAGATTTGACCAGATCTCTGGGTCTGCCACAAGGTTGTCAGGTAGAAAGGTATGCACAACTAGCCCAGCTTTCCACTAGGGTCTGAAGACTAAGGTTAACTGACCTTAGAAGCAGATTCATATATTCTGCCTCTCAGTAGCCACTTCTCTGCCAGAAATATTTTAGGCGGAGACCTTTCCCTCCCACCCTCCTCCCCCAACCTACATGCATCCCCTCTGCAGGTTCACCCAGAACCTGTCGGCATTCCGTCGAGAAGTCAACGACTCGATGAAGAATTCCACTTATGGCGTGAATAGCAATGACATGATGAGCTGACACCTCCTTGGACTCTACCTGTACAGAGCAGCGTCCCTTTGGTCTGGCCCAGAGGGGCAAACAATTACAAGGGAGAGGGCCTGGCTGACCCTGGCTCCCTCCTCCAGGGGTGTGGGGAAACTGGCAAAGTCAACTGGCTACTTCCCCAGGGAATAGGGGTGTGAGTGCACTCACTAGGGGGCAGGGCGCTGCTGGTTCCTGGGGGGTTGGGTGGGAAGGGTGGTGGGAGGAGATAGAGACACAAATGTGTGAGACTCCAGCCCCTCCTCCTGGGGCCACCCCAGGGGGCGGGGGGGCGGGGAACCCCCGGTGTCCTGCCACAACCTGCCTTGTATAAACATGTACATTTTTTCATAACATTTTGAACAAGGTTTATATTGACTCAAGTTTAAAAACAAAAAGTGTGACTGAAAAATTTTTACAGAGTCTAGTGCACCAATGCTGATGTGAGGGGTTATGTATGCGAGTGAGGAAAAAATGTGTATTCTGGTGGCCTGAAGCTTTACTGGACGAGGATGTGTGAACGTGCAGAGATATATTTAGTGACACAGTGTAGAGAGGCAAAAAAAAAAAAAAAAAAAAGGTAAAAATTCCAAATGTATATTTTTTCTTATTGCCCTTCCCTTGCCCCCCAAATTATCACTTCCTGTTACTGTATTACCCTTGTTATTAGGAACTCTAAGCCATGCGGAGCACCATCCTTCCCCTTCAACCATAGATTCTGCCCTAGGTCCCTTGACCTCTTGCAGTGACAGACAACTCCAGCTAAAAGTGTTTGGTGTTCTTAGCTTCATCCTTTTTCCCACTTTGCTTATCCTCATCCTCAGACAGATGCCTCTTGCTTTTATAAGTCGGATGTAACTCTATGACTTCGGGTTCTCGGTCTCTGTTAAAGGGAGAGACCGGAGAGAAGGAATTGAGCCAGTTGCTCTCCTGGTGAGCCATTTGGATGAGTCCACCAGAGGCCCAGTTGTGTGGCCAATAACTTTGAGTCTTCCCCAGCCCTTGAGGCAGTGTGTGTGGATGTGTGCGCGTGGATATTTATATATGTACCCTGCACTTGTGAATGTATGAACTGGAGGAAGTTACTACAGTGGAGGGGTTCTTAATAACAAGGTCTGCCTAGCATGAAGTATTTAACAATCTCCCAACCCTTTAAAAATATACATTTTTATAAAATGAAAACCATAATAAATGTTTTGAATATTAAAAAAAAATTAACCTACAGAAGAAAATTAATGGAGAAAGCTATTTGCCTTGTACTTTTTCCACAATTGCTGCTGCTAGTTGTACGCATCTCTAGTTCAGCTCTTGCCCATGGGACACTCATCAATTAGGTTTTATCTTTATTTCTCTCCTTTACCCCCCAAAACAAGCCTGTTAATTTTTTTTTTTCCTTCTCCTCTGGCGACTGTGTGGTGAATCCTTTCTTGCGTGATCAGGTTGCGGATAGACTTGTAAGGGTGTTTGCTGCATACAGTGTAAGCATTGTGACCGCCAATAAACTTCAATGGTTTCTACTGACCCGGCTTCAGCGATCAAGTCTAGTGTGTCTATAGGGCCATGTCTCACTCTAAACACACAAAAAATGTCTGAAACATGCATTCTTAAAAAAGCCAGTGGATGACCGATGCCTCTCACCCTTGTAAAATTAGCTTCTCATTCAATTAAATTTGACTCAATTTCTTTTAAAAATATGATTGTTTTATTTGAGGCAGATTATACTATAGATAGATATCCATGCTCCTGTCCACAGCTATAAAAGTGAAGCCACTCTACCTCTACTAGGTAATAACATGGCAACCAACAGAGAAGTAATAATCATAGAAAGCCCAGTTTTGTTAATGTTCTTTTTTAAAATTTTTTTATTTAAGAGAGCGTTGTACAGGGGAGCAGGGGGAAGGGCAGAGGGAGAGGGAGACAAGCAGACTCCCCACTGAGCTCGGAGTGCAGCTCAGGGCTCAATCCTGGGACCCTGAGATCATAACCTGAACCTGACTGAGTCACCCAGGTGCCCCTTTGTTAATGTTCTGACATCTGCTCCTCTTATGTGGGCTGGGCTTCATTCCTGAAACCCTGACAAGTTCAAGGATCTGGTTTTTTTTTTCCCCCTATGCTACTTTCCTTATACTACCCTAATGGGCCAGAATTACCAATGAAGAACACCATAGTTAATGACTATTTCTCGTCCCCATACTTTGTAGTTCCTAGGTATGAGAACTTCATTACCAGGAACATTGTATCTGTATCTGTCCCTTAATATAGATTTATAGCCAATGAATCCCAGGCTCTAGAGCGGTACTTAAAAAAAAAAAAAGATTTTCTTATTCACTTTATAGAGTGTAAGTGCGGGGAGAGGCAGAGGACAAGAACCACCCTCCTGTAGACTCCCTGCTGAGCACAGCCCACACAGGGCTCAGCTAGATCCCGAGACCCACGAGATCATGACCCCAGCTCCACCGATGCTCCACTGACAGACCAGCTGCCACTCTTGTCCACCTTAGCTAGATGTCCTGCTACTTTCGTTTGCTGTTTCTGTTTTCTCAGGACTGTCTTGGTCCTAAGTTATTTTGAAGGCAAAAATTTCTATTCTCATAGCTAGAAGGCAAATAGAATTGATTCATCTTAGTCTATCTCTAAGCCTAAGAGAAATATAAAATGGTCAGGCTTCATTAATATGCAAAGCATTCCAGTCACATGCCCCAGTGACCTGGCATTCTAATTCTGTGGTGAATAAGATAAAAAAACAGCTTTCGAGGGGCTCCCTGGGTGGCTCAGCGGTTTGGCATCTGCCTTTGGCCCAGGGTAGGATCCTGGAGTCCCGGGATCAAGTCCCACATCGGGCTCCCAGCACGGAGGCTGCTTCTCCCTCTGCCTGTGTCTCTGCCTCTCTCTTTCTCTGTCTCTATGAATAAATAAATAAAATCTTAAAAAAAAAAAAACTTTCCCACGGGTACTTGAAGAACCTCCTCTCCCTCAACTATCCCGAGATGCTGCTTGATCAGCAAAGCCCCAGACCCCTTTTCCCTTCCACGAAGAGCTTCAGAGGTGAGAAACCCACCATACGTGGTGGCCTCCAAAGTGCAGTCTAGTCATGACAAACTGCTGTGGTAGAATCTTCCACAGCCACAGCAAACTTTTTAAACAGTGAAGCTGTGCCTTTCTTGACAGTGAAAAGAGGGGGCACCCAAAAAACAGCCAAATAGGAAAATTTTTTTCTGGTCAAATTATCAGCAATTTAACATGATCCATCCTTTAGAAAGCCAGTTATCTTTAAACCTTGGTTTTCCCCCAAGAAGTCGTGTGGGGGTTTTTTTCAGTAAAAACAGGAGAGTAGTTTCTGGGCTGTCCTGGGCAGTATGGTCAAGTGTCTTTAGACTTTTCTGACACAAACTGTACCTTCTGTTGACAAAACACCTCAAGTCTTTATATACATAAATTGTATTATGTGCATTATGTATGTGGTTTTTTTGTTGGTTCTGCCCAAATAAGGGTTATTTATTCTCACTAAAGTATAAATCAAATAGGAAGAATTTGGCCCAGGGTCAAACCTTTACAGTTAGATTTTAAGAAGTAATGACTTTCACCCAATTGTTTATTTTCTAATAACAAGTGACAGCCTACTAAGAAATAAGAGTTTTATATTCTGCAAACATGAACTTACTCTTTTAAGAACTTGTGGGGGTTTTCTTCTCCCAAGTGGAAAAATATTTTAACACTTTGTGAAATTTCAACCAGGTGCAGACACAGACCACCTTCCAAAATGTTCGTGGTCATGAGGTAACAGGAATTGAGTGTAGAGGGGACCCCTGGGTGGCTCAGCGGTTTAGCGCCTGCCTTTGGCCCAGGTGTGATCCTGGAGACCCCGGATCGAGTCCCGCGCCGGGCTCCCTGCATGGAGCCTGCTTCTCCCTCTGCCTGTGCCTGTGCCTCTCTCTCTGTGTGTCTCTCATGAATAAATAAAATCTTTTTTAAAAATAAAAAATGAATTGAGTGTACAGAGCCAAAGCACCTCTCGGTATCCTGTTTGCCAGCCCGTGCCCCACCCGGGGTGTTTGGCTCCGTTGTCTTCTAATGCCGCCACGGTGCCAAATGCCAAAGCAAAACAGGAAAGCAAAGATAATTACAGGGAACCTGCAAAAGCCATAAATCTAATAATAAGGCCTTGAAAAGTGTCAATGGCTATAACTCTCAAAGTCCTACTTCAGATATTTCAAAAAATAAAACTGAAAGTATAAAAGTGGACACACCAACCATAATTAATACATCCGCTAATTAAGTGCCAGGTAGTGTCCTAGAACTCTTGCCTCTGTGGCTTGTCTCCTGGGCCCATTACATCCACCTTGTGTTTCTTAGATGCCCTGGAATTCACTGGTCAGCCGCTTTGGTGTATTTCAGGAGCCGGGTCAACTAAACAAATCGGCTGCTAGACAGTGGGACCTCCACCCCATGAGCAGACTGGATGGGACCAGAAAACCTCTGGGTGTCCGGGCAGCCTGACTGCTGCTGCTCTGTTCACTCATCCAACACTTAGCATCCACTTCAGGACAAATACCTTCTGGATGGTCAGAAACAAAAGGAAACTCAAAAGCAAAAAACCATTGGCAAGGCTACTGATTCCCAGTCTTCAGCGTAAGATGCTTGGACGGGCCGGGCCGGCTCCAACCACGCCGGGCCTTGGTGAGGCCGACGGGCCGCTGTGCCGCCGGCTGCGGAAGGGGGCGGCCTTGGCGGGGCCGCGGAGTCCGAAAACCCGCGCTCTCCTCCCGCGTCGAAGCGAAGGCGATCTCCGGAGGCGGAATCGGTTCGAGTCGAAGGGCAATGAGCGTGCAGCACCGCTCCCGCCGCCCGGGCTCCAGCGCCGCAGCGGCGCCCCGCTCCCAAGCCCGGTGCCCGCCTCCCCCCGCGGCCTCCGCAGGCTCGTCCCGGGCGCTCCTCCTCGCCCTCCGCGTCCCCGCAACCGAAACGTGCCCCTTGCGGGCCGGGACCTCGTGGACGGACTGCGGCGAAGGCCCAACGCAGCCCCCCCGCCCCGCCCCGCCCCGGTGCCTGCTGTGGGGGAGCGGACGCAGTCGTCGCCATAAGCCTCCACCGAAAGGAAACGAGCAGAAGCCGCGGACACCAACCCGTCGGCCTCGCAAAGGCAAAAGGTTAAGAGTTCACCCCCGCCCCGCGCGTCTGCCCCGGAAGAGGTCCCGCGCGCTCCTTCCGCCCCCGGCGCGTCTGCGCACAGAGGCCCTCTCGGCGCCGGCGATCGCCCCGCCCCGCCCCGCGGTCCTGCGCAAGCGCAGTCGTGAGCGCCGGCGGCGCTGGCGAGCTGCGGTCCCGCGCGTCCTTCTCGGGGAGGGCGGAGCTGGCCCCTGCGGCCCCAGGACCCCCACCCAGCCTGCCCGGTGCCGGCTCGCGTTCCCGCGGACCCGCGGCCTCGGTCCCCGGCTGGGAAGGACTCCGGGGGAGGCAGACCTCTGCGGGGACGGGGGCTGGCGGCGCGGTTTGCTCCGGGAGTGCGGAGGGGGCCCGGGCCGCGCGGAGACCCCGGGGCGTGAGGCTCCCAGACCTCTCGACGAGTCGCAGAACTAGCGAGTCCGGTTGCGGGGTGGGGCGCGGGAGGCCGCGCGCCGGTGCTCGGGGCCTCGGGGTCCCGAGGCTGCGAGGCTGCGAGGCTGCGCTGCGGAGCAGGCCCGAGACCCGCCTGTTGCACCTGCCAGCTGGCGGGTCTGTTGCGCAGGAGTCGATCAGGGATCGGGGCGTTAGGGGTGGAGGCCGGGGTCAGCCGGCCTGGTGGCCGTCAGCGTGTGAGCCGCAGAGGATCGGGGTTCCGGTGGGGGGCGGCCGCGGAGAGGGCGGGGAGCCCCGGAGAGCCCGCGCCGACTCGGGTCCGCCGACTTCGGGCGCTTGGACAAGACCCCGGAAAACGGGGGCACACGCCCCAGTCATTCTCTAGGACGTACCAGGCCAAGTCACGTAGGAAACAACAGGGACGCCCGGGGGCTCGGCGGCTGAGCGCCGCCTGCAGCCCGGGGTGCGGTCCTGGAGCCCCGGGATCGAGTCCCGCGTCGGGCTCCCTGCGCCGAGCCTGCTGCTGCCCCTGCCTGTGTCTCTCATGAATGAATAAAATCTTAAAAAAAAAAAAAAAAAAAACTTAAGACTAATATCCCTCATAAACGAAAAAATAAAAATCTTAAAACATAAGCGAATTAAATCCAGGAATATATGAGAAGGATAATACATCATGGCCAAGTGGGAATGATCCTAGGAATGCAAGGTTGGTTTAAGACATTCAGAAAAACGAATAAATGTAATTAGCCATATAAATAAAATGAGAGAGAAAAGGCTGATCAAGTCAGTAGATTAAAACAAAAACCATAGGACAACATTTAATAAGCATAAAAATTCTCAGCAAATTAGGACTAGGAGGAAACCTCCTTTACCTATTAAAAGACATCTAAGAAAAACCTAATCGAAAAAAAAAAAAACCTAATCACCAACAGAAGTAATGGTGAAAGACTGAATGTTCCTTCGAAGATCAAGAAGAAAGAGAGGGTACCTGCTTTACCACTTCTATTTAACATTGTACTTCAGGTCCTAATGAGAGCACATAGGCACTTAACTCATTAATGGCACAAATCAAAAAGAAAATGAAACTAGTCACAGATGTCACAGTTTGGGGATCGGAAAGCTACTAGAACTATTTGAATTTAGCAAAATCACAGAATACAAGGTCAGTGTACAAAAACCAACTGTATTTCTATATCCTAAGAATAAGCTATTAGAGGATGAAATTTCAGGGGCACCTGGGTGGCTCAGTGGTTGAGTGTCTGCCGTGGGCTCGGCGTGATCCCAGGGTCCCAGGATGGAGTCCTGCATCGGGCTCCCTGCAGGGAACCTGTTTCTCCCTCTGCCTATGCCTCTGCCTCTGTGTGTGTGTGTCTCTCATGAATAAATAAAATCTTTTTTAAAAATGATGAAATTTCAAAATACATATTATTTGCTCTAGCATCCAAAAACATGAAATACATAGGAATAAATTTAACAAGATATATGACAAACTTGTACACTAAAATCTTTAAAGCACTGCAAAGGACAATCTAAATCTAAACAAATGGAAAGATTGTAACATGGTCATGGTTTGGATAACTCAAAATTGTGATGTCTTTCTCCTCAAATTGAACTATGTATTCAACAAGATCCCAATAAAAATGCCAGAAAGTTTCTTCATAGAAACTGTCAAGCTGATCCTAAAATTTATTTGAAAATCCAAAAAATTGGGGCACCTGGGTGGCTCAGTGGTTAAGTGTCTGCCTTTGACTCAGGTCATGATCCCAGGTCCTGGGATTGAATCCTGCATTCGGCTCCACATGGAGCCTGCTTCTCCCTCTGCCTACGTCTCTGCCTCTCTCCCTAAGTCTCTCATGAAGAAGGAAAGGAAAGGAAAGGGAAAGGGAAGGAAAGGAAGAAAGAAAGAGAAAGAGAAAGAAAGAAAGAAGAAAGAAAGAAAATAAAGAAAAAAGACAAGAGAAAGAAAAGAAATGCAAAAAATCTAGAATAGCTAAAACATTTTGAAATAGAAGAACAGAGTTGGAGAGCTCAACAACCTGATTTCAAGGTATACTGTAATGCTACAGTAATCAATACTATAGTGCTGGCACTAGGACAGACAAATCAACGGAAAAGAAAAAAAGTCCAGAAATAGTACATGCTTATTTAATTCTCCACAGAAGTGCCAAGGTATTTCAATAGAAAAAGGGTAGTCTTTACCATATATGGTGCTAGAGGAACTGAGGATCCACTTGGGAGAAAAAAAGAAACGAACCTAGCCCCTTACCTAACACCACACACAAAAATTAACTTCAAATGGATCACAGATGTAAAAGTAAAAGCTCAAACCACAAGACTTCCAGAGGAAAACTTAGAAGAAAATTTTCACGGCCTTGGGTTAAGCAAAGATGTCAAATGCCAAAGCCATGCCCCATAAAAGGAAAAAAAAAAAAAAAAGATTAGCCTTCGTTAAATTTTAAAATTTCTCTCTTCAAAAGATACCACTTGAAAGTGAAAAGATGAGGGGCACCTGGGTGGCTGAGTGGGTTGAGCGTCTGCCTTCAGCTCAGGTCATGATCCCAGGGTCCTGAGATGGAGGCCCAGGTAGGGGCTCCCCGCTCAGTGGGGCCCCTGCTTCTCCCTCTCTCTCGCCCCTCTCCCCTGTCCATGTGCACATGTGCTCTATCTCTCAAATAAAAATCTTTAAAAATAATAAAATAAAAATGAAGAATAGACAAGCCATAGGCAGCAGTAAAAGAATATTTGTAATGCATATACATGACACAACACAGATATCCAAAGTGTATAGAGAATCCCTACAACTTAATAATAACCCAAAATAGCCCAATTTAAAAATGGACAAAGTATTTAAACAGGTATTTTGCAAAAGAAAGTACACAAATAACCAGTAAACACTTGAAAAGCTGCTCAACATCACTTGTCATCAAACACAAACACAGGAGATGTCACTGTATACATGTATATGTCCCCTGGAATGGCTATGATTAAGACAACTGGGGGATCCCTGGGTGGCTCAGCAGTTCAGCGCCTGCCTTCAGCCCAGAGCGTGATCCTGGAGTCACCGAATTGAGACCCGCATCGGACTCCCTGTGTGGAGCCTGCTTCTCCCTCTGCCTGTGTCTCTGCCTCTCTCTCTTTCTCTCTGTGTCTCTCATGAATAAATAAATAAAATCTTTAAAAAGGAAAAAAAGACTGACAATGCCAAGTGTTGATGAAGATGTATGGCAACTGGAATTTTCATTCACTGCTGGCAGAAATGCAAAATGGCACAGGAATTCAGAAAATAGTTTAACAGTTTCACATAAAGTTTAATATATCCAGCAGTTCTGCTCCTAGGTATTTATCAAAGAAAAACTAAAACATATGTCCAAGCAAAGACTTGCTCTCTAATGTTCACAGCATTTTTATTCATAATATGTGTCTAAAACTGAAAACTACCCCAAATATCCATCAACGGGTGTATCAGTCGGAGATGTGTCCTAAGGAATTGGCCTCATGCAGTTATGAGGACTAGCTACAGGTCTGAAATCTGCAGGACAGGTCATCAGAAAAAGCAAACTGGAAGCTCTCTGGCAGGAGCTGAAGCTGCAGTCCACAAGCAGAACTTTTACAGGGAAACCTCAGTTCTGTCCTTAGAGGCCTACAACTGATTGGACCAAGCCCACCCACATTACTAGGAGTAATCTTTATATAAAGGCCCCTGGAGGGACGCCTGGGTGACTCAGCGGTTGAGCATCTGCCTTTGGCTCAGGGTGTGATCCCTGGGTCCCCAGATGGAACCCCACATCGGGCTCCCAGCAGAGAGCCTGCTTCTCCCTCTGCCTGTGTCTCTGCCTCTCTGTCTTTCATGAATAAATAAAAATCTTAAAAAGAAAAAGGCAGCTGGTTGTAGATGTCAATCATCTCTACAAATGCCTTCATAGCCACATCATCATCGGTGTTTGACTGAATAAGTGGCTCTGATAGCCTAGCCAAGGTGACACATGAAACTGACCAGCAGTGACTGGGTATACAAATTGTGGAATACTACTCCACAAGAAACACAAACTACTGACGGAAGTAACAGTATGGAAAAATAAGTCTCAAACAATTTTGTACAACAAATAGGGCAGACGAAAAGACCCTGCAGGATTCTACTTATATGAAATTCTAGAACAGTCGATAATGATCCACAGTGTCAGAAAACAGGTGTTTGCCTGATGTCAATTAGGCATTAAGGTGAGGATATTGACTGCAATGGGAAACAAAATTTAAGAGAGAGGTGGAAATTACAACTGGACTGTGGTGGTGGCTACGCAGGTATATACATTTGTCAAAATTTATCAAATGATGCATTTTTTAAGATTTTTTTTGAAGATTTTATTCATTTATACATGAGAGTCACAAAGAGAGAGAGAGAGAGGGAGAGAGAAGCAGGCTCCATGCAGGGAGCCGGACGTGGGACCCAATCCCAAGACCCTGGGGTCACAGCCTGAGTCGAAGGCAGACACTCAACCATAGAGCCACCCAGGCGTCTCTAAAATTTTATTTTTATTTTAGATTTTTTGATTTATTTACTCATGAGAGACACAGAAGGAGAGGCAGAGACACAGGCAGAGGGAGAAGCAGTCTTCCCCAGGGGAGCCCGATGGGGGGCTCGATCCTGCAACTCTGGGATCCCATACTGAGCTGAAGGCAGAGGCTCAACCACTGAACCACCCACGCATTCCAAGATTTTATTTTTATAAGTAATCTCTACACCCAATGTGGGGCTTGAAACTACAGCCCTGAGATCAAGAGTCACTTGCTCCACTGACTGAGCCAGCCAGGCACCCCAAATTATACATTTTTTAAAAGATTTTATTTATTCATGAGAGACACACAGAGAGGCAGAGACACAGAGGGAGAAGCAGGCTCTCTGTGGGGAGCCTGATGCAGAACTCGATCCCAGGACCCTGGAATCATGACCTGAGCAGAAGAAGACAGATGCTCAACCACTGATCCCCCCCCCAGGTGCCCCAAATTATACACTTTAAACGAATGCATTTTGTATATAAATTATTTCTCAATAAAGTTGATGTGTTAAAAAGGGGGAGGGGGAGCTGATTCCTGCACAGCAGAAGCTCCAGTCAAGGTTCCAAAGACATATATCTAGTTCCTATAGCACCATTTTTGGCAAAGACTATCATTTCCTTTTTTTTTCTTTTAAAGATTTATTTATTTATGAGAGAGAGAGAGAGAGAGAGAGAGGCAGAGAGAGAAACAGGCTCTATGCAGGGAGCCCGACGTGGGACTCGATCCCGGGTCTTCAGGACCACAATCTGGGCCAAAGCCGGTGCTAAACCGCTGAGCCACCCCGGCTGCCCAAGACTCTCATTTCCTTATTGGAAAGCATTGAACGCTGTAGGTAGGTGAGAAGTTTCCTGGATGGGAGTGAAGGATGCAAGTGCAATGAGATCAACTATGCTTCATTTAAGGGAAAGAAGGAGGGAAAGGGGGGGGAGGGAGGGATTAGAGCTTAATCAGAGAGATCCCTGTTTTCTTCTGACTCCCAGGGATGTCACAGGAGGGAGACAGGGGGGTTGTGGGCAGATGACAAACCTCCTCCCCCTCACCACGCCCACCCCACGCAAACATTGCCTGCCCCGCTGTGCCACGGCGGCCTCTGGTGACCAAACGCATTCGCCCTCCTGCTGGCCCCGGGAGAAATCCTCCTCGGGGAACAGGGCTCTTCCTCTCTGGGGACCGTGACCCTGGGGTCCGGGCCTCCTGGCCTTGGAAAAGGCCCACACCTGGGGGGAGGGGGAGGGGGAGGGGGAGGGGGAGGCGCAGGGAGCCTCGCGGCCGCTTCCCCCCGCGTGGCCGGGCCGTCCGCGCCGGGCAGCCTCACCCAGCAGGCCCCGGCGGGTCCCCAGGGGCCGCCAACGAGGCGCCCGCGGCCGGGGCCCGGAGCAGCAGCAGCACCTCCACCTGCGAGCGCGTTAGAAATGCAAAGCGCCCTGGGCGGTCCCAGCCCGGCGAGCGGAGCCCCGCGCAGGTGGGAGGGGCGGAGCCTCAGCAGGCCGCCAGGTGCGCGCGGGCAGCGGGGGGCGGGATGGCGGAGCCGACTGCGGCAGGGGGGCCCCTCCTTTAAGGCTGGGGAGGCGCCCCTGCCGCGCCCCGCGGGCCTCCTGACAGCCGGCGGGACCCGGCCCTTTCCAGCCCCGCGACCTCGGCGCCCAGCGCCCCGCGTCCCGCCTCCCGCCGGCCAGGGGCTCGGGATCCGGGGGGATGCGGGGCGAGCGGGGCGAGCGGGGCTGGGGGCCCGGCTCGGCTCACCGCGGACGCCCCTCCCGCACAGCCGCCGCGCCCCCCGCGCCCCCCGCGCCCCCCGCGCCCCGCGGCATGAACCTCAGCAGCAGCAGCAGCGCTGCCGGGAAGGCGCCCGCAGCCGTGCTCTGGGGTGAGCGAGGGCCCGGCTGCCCCCGAGCCGGGAGGGGGAGCGGGGCGGAGAGCCGGGGAGCCCCCTCCCCCTGAGCCGGCCCCCTCGCTCCTCTCCCTTCTCAGGCTGTGAGCTAACCCAGGAGAAGCGGACCTGGACGGTCCAACCCCAGAAGGAGGGCAAGCAGGACTGGAAGCTGCTGCTCTGTACGGTGGGTGCCGCCCCCCGCCCCCGGGAAGGGCGGCGCCTGCAGCCCGAGGGGCCTGCACAGCTGCGGGGGCGGGGGGAGGGGGGACTCCCCGGGACCAGACCCCCCGGTGGTGAGGGGGCCTGTCTTCAACCGCCCTCAGATTTGCTTGGGGGAGAAAGCCACAGAAGAGGTGAACCTGGTGGAAATCCTGCCCCCGGCCAGCCCGGACGACAAACAGGCCAAGCCCATCACCATCGCCTCGCTCCAGGCCTCCGTGCTACCCATGGTGAGCCTCTCCCCGCCGGCTTCCGAGACTGCCCGCCCTGGGCACCTGCTCGGGCCTCACCCCCAGGGTGCGGATGGACAGGCCCAAAGAGGGGGTACAGGCCTCCTGCAGGGGGGCAGCGCTGCCAGAGAGGCCCCGTAGCCCATAACCGAGAGCCCTGGGTTTAGGAGGCAGAGAGCCCCACTTCCATCCCAGCCCACCCTTTCCTAGCTGCGTGACCTTGGGCAAGTCCACCGCTCTGCAGAATCACCTTTTTTTAAAAAGTTTTTGATGCTGGTGAGAGGACACTGTTGATGACTTCTATACTGATTGTCCATCCAGAAACTCTCTTATTTTTTCTAATAATTTATCATGAGTTCTCTTTGCAAATCATCATTGTTAATGGCATTTTTTTGTGTCTTTTTTTAATCTGACTATGCTGCCTAGGGTCTCCAGTATAATATCGGGTAAGATTATAACGGCAAATGTCCTTGTTTCATTCTTGGGGTGTGTGTGTGTGTGTGTATCATGTATATTTTTATAGCTTATTTATTTGAGGGTGTGTGTGAGCGTGGTGGGGAGGGGCAGAGGGAGAGGAAGAAAAAATCTTAAGCAGACTTGGAGCTGGCGCAGGGCTGACCCTGAGATCATGACCTGAGCTGAAACCAAAAGTCTGCTGCCTAACTGAGCCACCCAGGTGCCACTATATGTATATTTTGAAAGGAATGCTTCTAATGTTTCTCCACCAAGTATGACGTGTTTGGTAAGTCTAGTCCTGCTCTGCCTTTTAAAACTGGGATTTCTTCATTTTAATCGTAAATGGTTATCAAATGCTTTTCTATTCAGGTGACCATAAGCTCTTTTTTCTTTAACCTGTTCATGTGGTAAGTTATATTAATAGAATACTATTCAACCAACTTTGCATTCCTGACAAACACTACTTGATCATACTATAAATTTCTACATTTGCTTTGCTAATATATTAAAACTTATATTTAAAAAATCCCTTATATACTCAGGAGTTTATAGGCCAACCTCACTTATCTTATTTGGGTGTCAAGCGATACTAGCCTCTTGAACTAGGGGATGTAGTGTTCTCTCCTTCTATGTGGTGGAACAGTGAATGTGAGACCAATGTCCTCTGTCCCTAATCCGGGAGGTTTATCTGTAAAACTGCCCTCAAACCCTTTTTTCCCTTCTATCTATGAGATTTCCCTAGACCATTCCTTGCCAGGGTTTTAAAGACCATTTATGCAAATGAACACTCTGGTATTTATTTCTGCCACTCTTTCATGCTCCAAATCCTCTGTCCAACTCAATATATTTAATAGGTATCTAGGAGATAACCCATACTTAACAAATCCAAATCCAAACTCTTGATTGTTATCTATAATCTCTTCTCCCACCCCCAAACCTGATCCTCTCCCAGGATATAATTGCTCTTCCAGTTAATCAGGACAAAAACTTCCTTCTCAAACACTGCATATCACCAGCAAATCCTGTTGGCTCTACCTTGACAGTATACACCAGTCTGACCACCTCCCTTCTATACCCTGGTCTGGATGACCATTACCTCTTGCTCAATTTTATTGCAGGGCCTCCTATCTGGTCTACCTACCTCAACCCTTGGTTCCTTATAGTCTGTCTATTCCAGGGTTCGACAAACTGCAGGATTAAACCCAGCCCAATGCCTATTTTTGTAAATAAAGTATTATTGAAACACAGCCACACTCGTATGCCTGCCTATTTTCCCTTGGTAACAGCAGAACTGAGTCATCTCCACAGAGACCGTATGGTTCATAAGCCTTAAATATGTATCAAATACAGAAAAAAATTTCCCCAACCCCTGGTCTATTCTATGCACAGCTGCCAGAAGGATCCCTGTATTGTGGGGTTCTTTTGTTTGTTTGTTTGTTTGTTTTTTAGCATTTAAGTGATCTCTACACCCAATGTGGGGCTCGAACTAAGACCTCAAGATCAAGAGTTACATATTCTTCGGACTGAGCCAGCCAGGTACCCCTAGAAGGATCCTTTTAAAAGTCAGACCATGTTGCTTCTCTGCTAGAACAGTTAGGTCAGTGGTTTCCCATTTCACTTAGGATGAAATCCAAGATCATTTATGTTCTAGCCCGCAAAAACCTCTCTCAATTTCAACCTCTGCTACTCTCTGCTCCCTAACCCTGTTCAAACCACGCTGGCTTCCTTGCCTGTGCCTTGGAAATTCCAAACATACCCCCTCCTAGGTAGGAGTCTTGCATTTACTGTTCCCGTGCTAAGGACACACTTGCCTCCCACTTCAGTTCAACTTTATTCATATGTCCTCTCACTGAAGAAGTCTTGCCTGACTACAGACAGCACCCCCTCTTCCTATCCTTCCATAATCACTTTTCCTACCCATGGGACCCGTCACTGGCTCAGTCTTCATATGTGCCTTGTCTTTCTCCCCAGCCAGGATATAAACTCTAAGAAAGCAAAGACCGCCTATTTATTTATTGCTTTTGCCACACTACCTATGTAATAGTGTCTGGTATATTGGAGAAACTCAACATACAATTAGTGAATACGGAAGTGAACAAACCATATGGGACTGGTTTGATTTTATTTTTTATTCTTTGGTTTGATTTTAAACTATCGTCATTTCATAGTTTTAGGTCTCAATGTTTCCCTTTCTTTGAGTCAGTTCTTGTATCTGCTCTTTTGAGATATAATTTATATATAATAAGATTCACCAATGCTAAGTATACCCCCTGATGCATTTGACAGATGTATGTAATTGTGTAGCTACCACGACAATCAAGGTAGAGAAAATTTCCATCACTCCCCCCCAAAAAAAATTTCCTCATGCCTCTTTGCAGTCAGCCCTTTCCCCCTTCCACGGTCTCTGGCAACCATTGATCTACTACTTTCTGTCTCTATAGTTTCTAGAATTTCATTTCAACGGAATCACACAATGCGTGGTCTCTCATACCCAGCTTTTTTCACTTAGCGTAACGCTTTTGAACTTCATGCTGTTGGTGAAAGAATCACATGCTCCTTTTTTATATCTGAGTGATAATCTGTTCTACAAATACATATATACGTCGAGATTTATTCATTCACTTGTTAATGGATATTTGGGTAGTTTCTAGTTTTATACTACCATGAATAAAGACTGCTGTGAGCATTTGAGTGTATTTGTAAGCACATATGTATGTTTTCATTCCTCTGAAATTGAGTTAATTTCATTCCTCTGAATTGAGTAAATACCTAGCAGTAGAATTACAGGATCATACAGTCAGCCTATATTAAACTTTATTCCGCCTTCCCATCCTCTTGCATATGTTCGACTTTATACAAAACTGCCAAGCTATTTTCCAAATTACTATACCATTTTGCATTCCTACCAGCAACGAATGAAAATTCCGGTTGTTTCACATCCTTACCAACACTTTGCATTGTCAGTCTTAATTTTAGCCATTCCTGTGTGTGTGTGTGTGTGTGTGTGTGTGTGTGTATTGGCATCTCATTGTGGTTATTATTTACATTACTTCTTAGGGGGTTTTTTTGACTAAAAAAACCCTCTTTTGCAAAAAGCCTGTTTAGATATTTTTCCCATTTTAAAATTGAGTTATTCTTATTAAGCTGTGGAAGTTCTTTATATACTTTGGATACAAGTCTTTTATCAAAACTATTTCAGGGGCGGCTGAGTGGCTTAGTCAGTTAAGGATCTGCCTTCAGCTCAGGTCAGGATCTCAGAGTCCTGGGATTGAGCCCCAGGGAGTCGTCTTCTCCCTCTATCCCTTTCCCCACTTGTGCTCTCTTCTCTCTCAAATAAAATCTTTAAAAATGTATTTATTTCATATATTTTCTCCTAGTACATGGCTTGCTTTTGCATTTCATAATCATTTTTTGAGGGCCACAAGTTTTTAATTTTTATGAAGTCTAATTTAACATTTTTTTCCTCTTTTTTTTTTTTTAAAGATTTTATTCAGGGACATCTCGGGGGGGCTCAGTGGTTGAGCGTCTGCCTTTGACTCACGTCGTGATCCTGGGGTCCTGGGATTAAGTCCCACATCGGGCTCCCCTCAGGGCACCTGCTTCTCCCTCTACCTATGTTTCTGCCTCTCTCTCTGTGTCTCTCGTGAATAAATAAATAAAATCTTTTCAAAAAAAAAAAAGATTTTAAGAGAGAGAGCGAGTGTGCACATGTGCAAGTGCATGAGTGGGGAGAGGGAGAAGCAGACGCTGTACTGAGCAGGGAGCCTGCTGTGGGGCTGGATCCCAGGACCCTGAGATCATGACCTGAGCCAAAAGCAAAGGCTTAACTGGCTAAGTCACCCAGCCCCTGAAATTTTTTTCTCATATGGTTCGTGTGTGTGTGTGTGTGTGTGTGTGTGTGTGTGTGTGTGTGTGTCCTGAGAAATCATTGCCTAAACTAAGGTCAAAAATGTTTTTTTCTAAATTTTCTTCTAGGAGTACTATTGTTTAACTCTTAGAGTCAATGATCCATTTCTTTCTTTCTTTTCTTTCTTTCTTGATTTTACTTATTTATTCATGAGAGACAGAGAGAGGCAGAGACCTAGGCAGAGGGAGAAGCAGGCTCCCCTCTGGAAGCCCAATGTGGGACTTGATCCCAGGACTCCAGGATCACGACCTGAGCCAAGCTCAACCACTGAGCCACCCAGGTGCCCCCAATGATCCATTTCAAGATAATATTTTTTGCCTGATATAAAGTACGGATAGAGAAACAAGTTTAGCAAGTTGATATCCAGTGCTTAGTACCACATTTTTTTTTAAGACTGTCCTTTCACTATACAATTTTGTTGGGATTTTGGTACAAATCAGTTGCCCGCCTATGTATGCATATATTTCTATATTCTATTCCACTGGTTTACTTTTTACCTTTACTCTCATAACAGAGTGACTTAATTATTGTAGTTTTATAGTAAGTCTTAAAATTAGTGTGAGTCTTCCAACTTTGTAGTTCTTTTCCAAATTTGTGTTGGCAATGCTATGGCAATGCTAGGTCCTGAGCATTTCCATAGAAATTTCAAAGTAGGTTTTCTTTACAAATCAGTCTGTTGAGATTTTGAATGAGGTTGTATTGAGTCTATGGACTCCTTTGAGAGGAATTGGCATCTTAGCAATTTTGAGTCACTAATAACTGAACATATGTTTCTCTATTTGTTTATGTCTTTCACTTTTCATTCTAACGTATGTCTTTAACTTAACTTTCCTATTATTTTGTAGATTTCAGGGAACTGGTCATGTACATACTTTGTAAAATCTACCCCAACATTTGGATGCTATTGAAAACAGCATTAATGTACTTATTGAAAGATAATTCATGTGCCATAAGCTGCACCTGTGAAGGTCGACAGTCAGATGGTTTTTAGTAAATTAAGGGTGGCGTAACCATCACAATCTAAGTTTAGAACGTTTTTGTCACCCCAAAAAGTAACCCCATACCTACTAGCAGTCACTCCCTACCTCCTACCCCTGCAGCACTAGGCCACCATTAATCTGTTTTCTGTCCTTCTAGATTGGCCTGTTCTGAGCAGTTCATATAAATGGAATCATAAAATATATGGTCTTTTGTGACTGCTTCTTTCACATAGCATAATGTTTTTAAGATTCATCTATGCTATAGCACACAACAGTACTTTCTTCTTATTGCCAAATGATATCCATTGTATGAACCACATTTCATTTATTCACTCAGCAGTTGATGGACATTTGTTTTATTTCTACCTTTGGCTGTTATGAATACTGTTGTGAACATTCATGCACAAATTTCTGTATAACATGTTTTCATTGCTCTTGATCATGTACCTGGGAGTACAATTATTAGGTCACATGGTAGCTTTCCATATATAACATTTTGGGCAACTGCCAGATTGTTTTCCAAAGCAGCCTCACCATTTTACAATACTAACAGTGTGTGAGGATTACAATTTTCCCACATCCTTTCAATACTTGTTATTGTCTGTAATTTTGACTTGTTGTTTTATTGGGTGTGAACTGGCAGTTCAACGTGGTTAATTTTTTTAAAAGATTATTTATTTATTTATTTATTTATTTATTTATTTATTTATTTATTTATTTAAGAGAGAGAGAGAGAGAGAGAGCAGGGGGAGGAGCAGAGGGAGAAGGACAAGCAGACTCCACCCTGAGCTAGGAGCCTGATGCAGGGCTGGATCCCAGGACCCCAGATCATGACCTGAGCTGAAATCGAGAGTCAAACACTTAACCGACTACACCACCCAGGTGCCCCCAATGTGGTTTTGATTTGCTTTGCCTAATGACTCTTTTGATTCGTCATTTGTGTATCTTTTTCAAAGTATTGTCTCCTTAGGGGTTTATTCATTTTTTTTAATTGTGTTTGAGTTTGATATTTTAATATTGGTCTTTAAATCATAGTTTTTTAATATACTCTGCGTACAAGCCCCTTATCAGACGATTTACAAATATTTTCTCCCATTTTCTGAGTTGTCTTCTCACTTTCTTGATGATGTCACTTGAAGCACAGAAGTTTTTAATTTTGATATAGTTCAATCTACATGTTTTGTTGCTTGTACTTCTGGTGTTGAATCTAAGAAACTGTCACCTAATCAAGGGTCATGAAAATTTGATTCAATATTTTCTTCTGGGAGTTTTATAGTTTTAATTCTTATCATTAAGTCTCTGGGCCATTTTGAATTGTTTTTTGTATATAGTATAAAGTATACAAATGGTCGGCTGACTGTTTGGCTCAGTTAAGCATCTGACTTTGGCTCAGGTCTTGGTCTCAGGATCCTGGGATCAAGCCCTGGGTTGGGCTCCCTGTTCAGCAGTGAGTCAGTTTCTCCCTCTCCCTCTGCCCCTACACCTTCCCCTCCAATTGTGCTCACATCGTTGCTTGTTCTCTCTCAAATTTTTTAAACGTTTAAAAATGAATAAATAAAACCCTTTTTAAAAAAAAGGAAGTACCCAAATGACATTTTAAAATTTCATTTTATCATTGTTCAGTAATAGTATAGTTATGTAATTGTTTTTTGTCTTATCTGACCTTGCTAAATTTGCATATAAGTCCTAGCAGCTTTTTGTTGATTCTTTAGAATTTGTTATGGATTTATTCATGTCATCTGTAAATAAAGTCAGTTTAACTTCCTGCATTTCTTTTTCTTGCCTTCCTTCACTGATGAGGACTTCGAGTATAATGTCGAATAAAAGTGGTAACAGCAGGTCTATCCTTGCCTTCTTCCAGCCTATTACCATTAAGACAGATGAAGGATTTTTATAGATGTCCTATATGAGGATGAGGATGTTGCCTTCTACTTCTAATTCCCTGAGCTATTTTATCATGAATGGATGTCAAGTTTTGTCCAAGAATTCTTTTCTACATCTATTGAGGTTATTTTTTTCCTTTACCCTGTTATGTGGCAAATTACATGTATTGATTTTTCAATTTTTATTTCTTTTCACTTTAGTTTTTTTTTTTAATTTTAAGTATGCTCTATGCCTAACATGGGGCTTGCACTCACAATCTATCGATAAGTAAAAAGATAATACATCATGACCGAATGGGATTTATCCCAAGAAGGTAGGTATAGTTTTATGTATTGCTGAGTTCCATTTGCTAATATTTTGTTACAGGTATTTGTGTTGGGGTGCCTGGCAGGCTCAGTCAGTAGAGCATGTGACTCTTGATCTCAGAGTTGTTAGTTCAAGCCCCGTTTTGGGTTTAGAGATTGCTTAAAATCTTTGAAAAAAATATTTGTGTCTATATTTATGAGCAACATTGGACTGCAATTTTCTCGTCATTTTTTGTTTCTGTCTGATTTTAGTATTAGGGAATACCGGCACCATAAAACGAGAAGGAGGATATCCTCTTCTGTTTTTTTTTTTTTTTTAAGATTTTATTTATTTATTCTTGAGAGACACACAGGGGCAGAGACATAAGCGGAAGGAGAAGCAGGCTCCCCACAAGGAGCCTGATACGGGACTCGATCCTGGATCCCGGGATCATGCCCTGAGTCGAAGGCAGAGACGCTCAACTGCTAAGCCACCCAGGCGTCCCCCTCTTCTGTTTTCTTAAACCATTTATGTAACTTTGGTATTATTTTTTTCTTAAATGTTTTGGTAGAACTCGTGTGAAGCAACCTGATTAACTACAAGTTAAATTTCTTTACTAGAGCTAGACAATTTGGGTTTTTTTTTTTTCCTTAAGAGAGCTTTATGTCTTTCGATCAATTCTTCCATTTTGTCCACGTTGTCAAATTCGTTGGCATAGAGCTGTCCATAATATTCCCTTCCTCTTCTGTAAAGTTTGTAGTAGACTCTATTCTTTTGTTTTCAATATTAGTAATTTGTGTCTTCTCTCCCTTTTCACTGTACAATCTGCTTACAGGTTTAATATTTTTATCCATCTTTTCAGGAACCTGCTTTCAATCTCACTTTTATTGTTTACTCACTTTTGTATTTTATTGATCTCTGTTCTTTATTTCCTTTCTTATATCTGGGACACAGAGAGAGAGGCAAAGACACAGGCAAAGGGAGAAGCAGGCTCCATGCAAGGAGCCCGTCGCAGGATTTGATCCCGGGACTCCAGGATCACGCCCTGGGCCAAAGGCAGGCGCTAAACTGCTAAGCCAACCCCCTCTGGGTTTGTTTGTTTTTTTTAAGAGTTTATTTATTTATTTATGAGAGACAGAGAGAGGCAAAGACATAAGCAGAGGGAGAAGCAGTCTCCAGGGAGCCCAGTGTGGGACTCGATCCCAGGACCCCTGGATCATGACCCCGAGCAAGCGCTCAACCACTGAGCCACCCAGTACCCCCTATTTGGGTTTTAATTTCCTCTTTTTCTAGTTTTTCAAGGCAGAATCTTACATTATTGATTTTTTTTTTTTAGGCCTTTATTCTTTTTCTGGTACAACCATTTCATGCTCTGATTTCCTTCTAAGCACCTTTCTGACTTCATCCCACAAATGTTGATAAGTACAGTTTTCATTTTCATTCCATTTAAATTATTTCATAGTTTTCTTCTTTAGCCGCTGGGGTGTTTAGAAATATGTATGCTTTTAAATTGCCAAATAGGAATTTTTAAAGATTCTTTTATTGATTTCTAGTTTGTCTCATTGTGGTCTGGAAAATATTCAATCCTGTGTTAATATTTTACTCACGATCCTGAGGTCAAGACCTGAGCTAAGATCAAGAGTAAAATGTTTGACTGAGCCACCCAGATGCCCCTTAAGTTTTATTTATTTTAATAACCTTTACACCCAACATGAGGCTTGAAATCACGACTCTGAGATCAAGAGTCACAGACTCTTCTGACTGAGCCACCCTAATAGTCTATATTTTAAAGAGAATAGAAATTAGAATAAAATGTTGTTATATTTACCATTTCTGCTACTCTTCATTCCTTTGTGTAGAACTCTAGGTTGACTTTTTTCTCTTCAACACTTAAGAACATTGCTCCATTACCTTCTAGCTTGCATAATTTGGATAAGTCTACTAGTATCCTTGTCTTCATTTCTCTGTATGAAATGTCCTTTATTTCCCCTCTGGCTGCATTAAGATTTTATCCTTAACACTGGTTTTGAGCAATTTATAAAATGCCTTGAGGTTCATTGTTTTCATCAAATTTGGAAATTTTTGCCCATTATTTCTGCAAACATTTTTTTTTCTGTTCTCCACTTCTCTCCATTGGAGAGTCCAATTACAGCTTATTGTGTTCAGACCTACGTATTTTGTCTCCCTAATCTATCAACTACCAAAATAAATGTGTTAAAATTCCCTATTGTTATTGTGGATTTTCAATGGATTCCCCTTATAATTTTATTGTTTACTTTGTGTTTATTTTCAATTGAAAATTTTTTTTCAATAACTGTAGATTTACATATAGCTGTAAGAAATAATAGAGGGATGCCTGGATGGCTCAGTGGTTGAGTGCCTGCCTTTGGCTCAGGGCGTGGTCCCGGAGTCCCAGGATTGAGTCCCATATTGGGCTCCTTGCATGGAGCCTGCTTCTACCCTCTGCCTATGTTTCTGCCTCTTTCTCAGTGCCTCTCATGAATAAATAAATACAATCTTTAAAAAAAAAAAAATAGATCCCGGTATATTTGCCCAGTTATCCCCAAGTAACATTTTGTAAAACTGTAACATTGTTGCAGTATATGACATTCAATGTAATATAGCATCAAAACGAGGATATTGACATTGATACAATCAGGCCATCTTGTTCAATACAATTTCATCACCTAAATTCATATATTTAGCACCACTGTGGGAAACAACAGAGATCCCTCATATCACCCTTTTATAACCACACCCACCCCCCTTCTGGGTCCTGTTCTATCCCTAACCCCTGGCAACTACCATCTATTCTCCATTTCTGAAATTTTGTTCTAGAAATAGTATCATACATATGGAACTTTTTTGGAACAGGCTTGTGTTTTTTTTTTCCAGTGTAATCTGGAGTTTCATCCAAATTGTTGTGTATATTCTTTGTTTTTTTTTTTTAGGATTTTATTTATTTATTTATTTATTTATTTATTTATTTATTTATTTATTTATTTATTTTTGAGAGACAGCATGAGCAGGGGAGAGGGGTAGAGGGAGAAGCAAACTCCCAGCTGAGCAGGGAGCCAGATGCGGGACTTGATCCCTGAACCCTGGGATCATCACCCAAGCCAAAGGCAGAGCCTTAACCAACTGAGCCACCCAGGCATCCTGTGTATTCTTTTTATTGCTAAGTCTTATTCCATGGTATCACTGTACCACAGTTCAACCATTCATCCCTGGGAAAACTGAGCTGATTCTACTCTGGGGCTGTTATGAAAAAAGCTGCTATAAACATTTGTGTAGAAAATTTTATATAAGCATAAGTTTTCCTTTCTCTGGGATAAATTCCCAGGAGTACAATTGCTGGGTCATATGGTGGTTTCATGCTTTCTTTTTAAAATGCCCAACTGTTTTCTAAAGTGGCTGTACCATTTTACATTTCTACCAGTAATGCATGAGTGATTGCCTTTTTCTGCATCCTCACCAACCTTTAATGCTGTCACTATTTTGTTTTTAGCCATTCTAAAATGTGCGCAGTGACATCTCATAGTGCCTTTAAGTTTCATTTCCCTAGTGGCCAATGATGCAGATCATCTTGTCATGTGTCTATTTGCCATCTGTGTATTCAGTAAAATGTCTGTTTATGTCTTTTGCCTGTTTTTTACTTGGGTTGTTTTGTGCCTGTTGGGTTTTGCTAATTCTTTATAGATTCTAAACACTAGTCATTTGTCAAACCTTTGGTTTGTAAATATTTTCTCTCCAGTTACTTGTCTTCTTATCCTTTTCCAATGAACCTTTATGGGAGAAAAATTTTAATTTTGATGAGGCCCATCTTATCAGTTTTCCTTTTATGATTTTTGGTTTTAAGCCTAAGAACTCTTTGACCATTCCAGGACCACAAAGATTTTCTTTTTTTTTTTTTTTCTTTTCTTTTCTTTTCTTTTTTTTTTTTTTTTTTTTTTGTCCAGAAGTCTTATTGTTTTATGTTTTACATTTAAATCCATGATCTGGGGCAGCCCAGATTGCTCAGCGGTTAGCGCTGCCTTCAGCCCAGGGCGTGATCCTGGGGCCCCGGGATCAAGTCCCACATTGAGCTCCCTGCATGGAGCCTGCTTCTTCCTCTGCATGTGTCTCTGCCTCTCTCTCTCTGTGTCCCTCATGGATGAATAAATTTTTAGAAGTCTTAAAAAAAATAAATCCATGATCTGTTTAGAGCTAATTGTTGTGTAAGTTGTGAGGTTTAGGTCAGATTTCACTTCTTTGCCTCTGGACATCCAGTTGCTCTGGCACCATTTGTTGAACAAGCTGTCCTCCCTCCCTTTAACTAATTGTGCACCTGCATCAAAAATCGGTTGCTCATGTTTGTGTGGATCTATTTCTAGGTATTCTGTTTTATTGATCTTTGTGTCTCTCCTTCCAATACTGTAGTCTTGATACTGCAGCTATATTCTTACGTTAGACTATGTCCTTGGTACGTATGATTTACGCAATTATCTTTTTCATGAACTAACATTGGTTCTTTGTTCCTAAAATGCTTAGTGGATTAGAGCTTACCTCATCTGCTATTAGTTTTCCAGTTTTCTCTTAATATTCATTTTCCTCTATTCTTTAGTAATGGAATTCATGACTCTTAGTGGGCCACAGGCTACTGAGAATAAAGCATGGCCATGAAGGTCTGGCCAATGGAATGTAAGCAGAAGTGGTAAAGTATCCTTAAAGAGAGTTTTTTTTTTTTTTTTTAAGATTTCATTTATTTATTCATGAGAGACAGAGAGAGAGGCAGACATACAGGCAGAGGGAGAAGCAGGCTGTCTGCAGGAACCTGATGTGGGACTCGATCCCGGACCCTGGGATCATGCCCTGAGTCAAAGGCAGATGCTCAACCACTGAGCCACCCAGGCATGCCTTAAAGAGATCTTGTGGTCATTTTTATCCTTTCCTCCTTCCTGCTAGCTGGAATATGGATGTGATAGCTAGAATGTTTGCAGCCATCCTCGCCCAGAAGGTGGAAGGCCATGTATTAAAGATGGTGGAGTAACACAATACAAAGAGCCTGGATCCCTGGTGATTGAAGAGCAGTATACCCACAGCTGACCACTTATCTTCAGATTTAGTTTATGTGACAAGGAAACGAGCTTCTATGTTGTATAAGCCCCTGGTATTGAGTTTTCTGCTGCTTGTTACCAAACCTAATCCTAACGAATACAACTAACTTCATTTTTGTAAGGACTCTGTTTTTTCTTAGCAGTTTTAGGTATACAATAAAGTTGAGATGAAAGTACATACAGAGAGTTCCCATATGCCTCCTACCCCCACGCATACACAGCCTCCTCCATTTCCAGCATCCCACACCAGATGGTACAACTAGCTTCATTTTTGTTTTAAATAGGTATGCTTGCAATCACAGAGACCCAATACAGGGACTCAAAAACATTCAGGATTCATTTCTGTCTTGGATAAAAGACATACAGAGATAGGCAGTATAAGGCCGGTAAGCTGGCTCCATGGTCACCAAAGACTTGGTCTTCTCTTTCTCTTCTTGGTTCAAAACTTCCATGCTCAAAATTGTCTTAAAGTCCAAGAAGGCTGCTGTAGCTCCAGCTCTCACTTTTGCATTTAGAGTAATCAGCATGAAGAAACAGGGGGAGACCAAAGGGACTTTACTAGGTTCTCTGTCTCCCTCTTCTAGAGTCTTCACACAAGCACCACCCACCAAATTCTGCCTACAACTCATTGGTCCAGAAATTAATAACACAGCCACAGCCAACTGTGTTTCCAGTACAGGAAACCGGGATACAGTCTTCATGGGTGCAGTATTTGAATAATATCAGGGCATAGTTATTATGGAAAAAGGAAAGAATAGATATTGGATGAGCCATGAGAAGTTTCTGCCACACCTGGTACATATGCTTTCACATCTTTTCTCCAAAATTTCTGTGTGCTTATATTTTAGATATGTATCTTATAAGCAGTAAGTAGCTATGTTTTTTTTTTGTTTTTTGTTTTTTGTTTAAGATTTAATTTTTTAATTTATTCATGAGAGACAGAGAGAGAGAGAGAGAGAGAGAGAGAGAGAGAGGCAGACACACAGGCAGAAAAAGAAGCAGGCTCCATGCAGGAAGCCCGATGTGGGACTTGATCCAGGGACTCCAGGATCATGCCCTGAGCTGAAGGCAGGCTCTCAACCGCTAAGCCACCCAGGTGTCCCAGTAGCTATGTTTTGTTTTAATCCATCTGGTCAATATAGTCTGCTTATGTTTACTGTGATGCTAATATACTTGGGTTTGTTTGTAACCTGTACTTTGTGCTTCTACATTCCTTGCTTTTTCACGTTTTGTTTTTCTTTTTTCTCCTTTTTCTTTTAGTAGGTAAAGGTTTCTTTTCCCCTACTCTACTAGTTTGGAAGCTGTTGAATCTCCTTCTGATTTTTATTGGTTCTCCTTAATTTTTTAACAATCATGCATGATCAGTCTAAAATCAATATTTTATTCTTGCCCCCCAAACAATCCAGGGAGATTTTCCGGTTACCCTCTTCTTAACTTATATGTCATTATCATGAAATATCTTAGCTTCAACTTGTTTTTCTTTTCTTTTTTTAAGAGTTTATTTATTTATTGAGACACAGAGAGAGGCAGAGACACAGGCAGAGGGAGAAGCAGGCTCCATGCAGGGAACCCGACGTGGGACTTGATCCCAGACCTCCAGGACCACACCCCGGGCTGTAGGCGGCGCTAAACCGCTGTGCCACCAGGGCTGCCCCAGCTTCAGCTTGGTTTTTTTTTGTTTTTTTTTTTTTATTTATGATAGTCACACAGAGAGAGAGAGAGAGAGAGAGAGAGAGAGGCAGAGACACAGGCAGAGGGAGAAGCAGGCTCCATGCACTGGGAGCCCGACGTGGGATTCGATCCCGGGTCTCCAGGATCGCGCCCTGGGCCAAAGGCAGGCGCCAAACCGCTGCGCCACCCAGGGATCCCTTCAGCTTGTTTTAAACCCACTCCACACTTGTCATTAACTAGAATGATTTTATTTTACAGTAATGCTTTGTTGACCAAGGTGCTTGCTCATCACTGCTGCTTGTATCCATTTCTTTTCTCTCCATGTAATTGTCCTCTTTTTAAAAAAATTTTTTTTCTTTAAATTCAGTTTAGTTAACATATAGTGTATTATTAGTTTCAGAGGTAAAATTTAGTGATTCATCAGTTGCATACAACACTCAGTGCTCATCACATCCTGTGCCCTCCTTCACCTAGTGCCCTCCTTCACCATCACATCCTGTGCCCCTGCCCATCACCTAGTTACCCACCCACCCCCACGCACCTCCCCTCCAGCAACTCTCAGTCTGTTCCCTAGAGTTAACAGTCTCTTATGGTTTGCCTCCCTCTCTGTTTTATCTTAATTTATTTTTCCTTTCCTTTCTCTATGTTCACCTGTTTTGTTTCTTAAATTCCACATGAGTGAAATCATATTGTATTTGTCTTTCTCTGTCTTATTTCACTCTAGTTCCATCCACATCATTGCAAATAGCAAGATTCCATTGTTTTTGAGGACTGAGTAATATTTGTGTGTGTGTGTGTGTGTGTGTGTGTGTGTGTGTGTGTATAAATATCTTTATCCATTCATCTGTCTGTGGATGGACATCTGGGCTTTTTCCATCATTTGGCCATTGTGGACATTGTTGCTCTAAACATTGGGGTGCAGCTGCCCCTTCAAATCATATATTTGTATCCTTTGGATAAATACTTGGTAGAGCAATTGCTGGGTCATAGGATAGTTCTATTTTTAACTTTTTGAGGAAACTCCATACTGTTTTCCAGAGTGGCTGTGTAATTGTCATCTTTTTGAGACTTCATTGAGTAGGTCTGGGAGGAGTGAACTTTTTTGGGCTTTGCCTGGAAATATCTTTATTTTACCCTCATTCCTTCATGGTAGTTTGGCTATGATAATTCCACGTACAGAGGTAGTTTCCCTCAGAACTTTGATGATTCTATTCTTCTAGCTTCTGATATTGCTGTGGAAACCCTCTGTCATCTGGTTATTGTCCCTTTTTGGGAAATCTGTCTTTCCCAAAGACAGATTTTAAGTTATTTTAAGATTAACTCTTTGTGAGCAGCCTGGGTGGTGCAGCGGTTTGGCGCCACTGCAGCCTGGGGTGTGATCCTGGAGACCCGGCATTGAGTCCCACGTCGGGCTCCCTGCATGAGCCTGCTTCTCCCTCTGCCTGTGTCTCTGCCTCTCTCTCTGTCTCTCTGTATCTCTCTCTCTCTCTCTCTGAATAAATTAAAAAATCTAAAAAAAAAAAAAAAAGATTAACTCTTTGTTTTTGCTACCCTCCATTTCACAATGGGATGTTCAGGTGTACGTTTATTTTTATTCATCTGCTCAGGACTTAGGTTTCCTGGACATGAGAATCTGTGTCCTTGATTGTTTCCAGAAGCTCTTGGTTATCACTTTGAATATTGACTCCATTGTTTCTCATCCCTTGCTGTGACTAGATGCATGTTGGATCTGCTCATTCTGTCTTCCATACCTCTCAGCTTCTCTCCCATATTTTGTCCATCTGTCTTCTGGGCTGCGTACTGGGCAGCTTCTTCATAGCGTGATCCCAATTTCCTGGCCTTTGCTTTAGCTGGTTTATTCAGCTTTCTAACCATCTGTTCAGTCTAGAAGCTGCATTTGGTTCTTTTTATTTCTCAAACTACCTATTCTTATGGTTCTGATTCCTACTTTTGTTTATTTGATTTTCATCAGCCTGATTTCATAATTGTTCAGGCTGTTATTCCTTTTACCTCACGTTCTTGCTTGTGCTAGTCTGGGGTCATTTTTGTCCCTTCTGCTCACTCTAGCAGGATTGTGTCTTGTCATTATTTTAGATGGGGAGTTGTCTTAAGGGTCTTGTTTTTTTACCCTGAAAGAATACCATGGGAAGATAATTGACAGTGCCCCAAGAAAATAGTTTCATGTCGGTGTCTGTCATTGGCCCCAGGAATGTCATCACCAGCTTGGGATTTTAGACCAGCTTCTTGACTGGGTAGTCCTCACCAAGTGAATTCAAACTTTGTGTGAGAGGTACAGCCATGGGCTTTTAAGTTCTCACAGGTTTAGTTTCTCTTCTTTTATTACCCTTGCATTTCTTTGTTACCTTCCTTCATTGGGGCGGGGGGGTGGGGATGCCTACTAGGTTGCTTTGGAATTCTCTGGCCCCCTACCCTTACCCTGAACATGGAGCTTTTTAGTGAGGTGCAACCCTTGGAGGGTCCTAGCTTCCACGCAACAGCTCCTTGACAGCACTCCTCTCTTGAGCCCGGGCCCTGCCCCCTGTCTCTGAGCGTGTGTCTAAACTCCAGGCCAGAGCTGTTTTCGGGGGCATTTCCCCCCAGCTGCTACAGCAACAGGCCTAGTGCATGGTGCCCTTCTTCCTGGATCATGGGACCACTTTCCTCTGTCTTACTAGTCAGCCATGCAATAACCACATTGGAGTGCATTCTATCCAGCATCTCTAAGTGTTGATGGCTGCAGAGTTTCAATTCTCGCTTATCTCCTTCCTGTATGAGCCCAAAATTCTAAATTAATCTCCCTAAGCTTCAGCTCCCTCCTCTGTAAAGTCATGGCACCTCCGTTGCAGGATTGCTATGAAGGGTTAGGTGAATAAGGCAGGTGCTTAGCACTGGGCCTGGTACACAGTAGGAAGTCAATAAATAGGAGTATCATCATTGATACTCTAGGACATTCGGAAAGTTTGGAGAAGTATAAAGAAAAGAAATATCGTACTATCCACTGAAAATTATGGTCCACACTTAATAGAAGTCTAACTTTATTTGTATGTATATCCATGCATTACTCGTACTGTTCATATCACTTTGTGTCTGCTTTTCTCATTTGTTTAGTGTCTTATTCAGGTTGGTTGCTGTAACAAAATACCATAGACTAAGTGGCTTAAACAACAAACAATAAAAAAAAAAAAAACATTTATTTTGTCACAGTTCTGGAGGCCGGAAGTCTGAGACCAGAGCACCAGCATGGTCAGATTTTGCAGCTGGCTGGCAGCTCTATCTCTTCTCACTTGGCAGAGAGACACAGGGAACTCTCTGGTCTTTACAAGGGCACTAATCCCATCATGAGGGCCCAGCTCTCATGACCTCATCAAATCCTAATTACCTCTCAAAGGCCCCAGCTCCAGATATCCTCAGTCTGGAGGTGAGGGCTTCATCTAGGAACCTGGGGACACAATTCAGTCTGTGGCAATCAGACCTCTCTAACAGCTGCCCCTCAGCTTGGAAGCCCGTCTGTGATCTTCTACAAGAACGGGGTTATCAGATTCACATTATTCTCCGACAGGATCCACCTTGACAGGAAAGGCCAGGGATAACCTCAGTGGTCCAGAGAACCTGTAAAGTGTGTGTACTCGGGGTTTGGGAATACATTCTGAGTGTTTCTGCCAGAGACCTGCCCCCCCCCCCCCCCCCCTGCAGCTGCCAGGGCTGAGTGAGTCCATCTTCTCTTCTCTGTCCTTGTCCCTCCCTTCTCCCCTCCCCCTGCAGGTCGTCATGATGGGATTGGAGCTTTCTCCTCCAGTTACTTTCCAGCTCCGGGCTGGTTCTGGACCTGTGTTCCTCAGTGGCCAGGAATGTTACAGTAAGTGGGAGCTTGGACCCGGGGAAGGTCTCAGAGTACAATGCCTAGCACAGGGCCAAGGAGGGACCAGGTACCCAAGAACTAGAGAGATTCTTGAATCATTAGTAAAAATCCCTAAAGGCAGTATGATTCCCAGTAGTCTGGACTGGAAGTCCTCCTTTACCTTCCTGCTTCTATGGGCTGTAGTCCCCTTGCCTGTAACACGGGGGCAGGGCTATACTTGGTTTCATCTTCAAAGAACAGTTGTGAGGAATAAATGGGATATTCAGGAAAAAGCAGTTTGCATGATGCCTAGTACTAGCCCGCACTTAGAATGTTAGCTGCTGTGAGGGGCACCTACCTGGGTGGCTCAGTGGCTGACCGTCCGCCTTTGGCTTGGGTTGTGATCCCAAGGTGTTGGGCTTCCCGCAGGGAGCCTGCTTCTCCCTCTGCCTGTGTCTCTACCTTTCTCTGTGTGTCTCTCATGAATAAATAAATAAAATCTTTTTAAAAAAATGTTAGCTGCCATGAAGCATGAAGCTGGAGGAGTAATATGGCTCCCAACAAACCACTGTGCTATTGACTCTTTCATACCCTTCTCTGTCCAATTGCGCCTCTTTCATCAGATTACTGTCCTATCCCAAAACCCTGGCAGGCTCTACTTCCCTTTGGATGAGATCTGAATTCCTTGGCTACTGTTTCGGGTTCCTCCCTTTGCTGGCACATCCCATCCGCCCTCACCATCCTGACTCCTTCCCAGCCAGAGCCGCAGCTGGCCACTTCCCCTGCCTTCGTCTGCACACCCCCAAGCTTTCTGGGGTTCTGGGCCCCTCAACCCCCTTACCCTTCATTTTGGCAGAAAGGTCAGAAAGGGTCCATAGGAGGCGGCAGGTGCTGGCTTCCCTGGGGCAGCTCTGAGAGCAAGACCCAGGGCGGACCAGGAGCTAGGCAGAGAGCTGTAGCTCCACGGCCCTGCCCCCTTTCCATGCTAGTAGACGCTGCAGACGTATCCTGGGAGGAAGAGGAGGAGGACCCTGAGGAGGAGGAGGAGGAAGAGGAGGAGGAAAGTCACAGTGATGAGGTTGATGATGACGACGATGACGACGATGATGTAGATGTGTCCCTAGAGGAGACCCCTGTTAAACAAGTCAAGAGGCTGGCGTCCCAGAAGCAGACAAGTGTTGCCAAGGTGAGGGAAGGGACCCCCAGAGGCTCCTCAGAAACCTGGGCCAGCCCTGCCGAGTGGAGTGTGCCTGAGTGTGTGAAGCCTGGACGGGACCCGCCAGGGGCATCTGCTCAGCCCTGGGCCCACCCTAACCCCCTGACCCTCTAACCCTCCCAATAACGCTTGTGTTTGGTTCCCAGAAAAAAAGGATGGAAAAAGAAGAGGAGGCAGTGAGGTAACTCTTTCCATCTACTAACTTGGCCGACACCTTGTAGCGGGGGTGTATGGGGCTACAAAGAGCCTGGCGTGTGTGCACACGGGTATGAGTGCCCAGGTGTGCTGCCACTGCTGGCTGGCATGACCTTTTTTGAAAAGCATTAAAATATTCTTACCTTCTGCCCTAATTCCACTTATGGCACTTCCTTCCGAAGGATGCCGTCCAAAATAGGGGTAAAATGATATGCACTAAGAAACTTATCACTGCATTATTCAAGTAATGGTGAAAAATGGAAGCATTCTCAATATCTACCAATATAGCAGTTGATGGAGCCATGTCACATGTTCCCAATGGAATGGGACATAATGCCTATGAGAACATGGCATCCTGGAAAGTGCTTATAGAATTTTTTAAAAAACAGGATATTAAGTCATTTTCATGTTGCTTCACATGTTTTTAGAAGAAAACAAAGCAAAAAGCCCTCAAAGGAAACACACCAAAATGTTAGAACTGGTAGGAAGTAGAGAAAATAAGTAATTTAATCCCCATTTGCTGTATTTTGTGCAATGTAGTTAAACATTACTTTTGCCATGAAAAAGGCCTATTTGTGATCAGTAAAAGAAAGCAGATGGAAGCCTGAGAAGAAAAGGACATCTTGTTTAAAACAGCGAAAAAAATAAATAAATAAATAAAACAGAGAGCGGTCCCGGGCAGGTGACAGGTGGGGAGGTGAATTCTGCAGCTTCCAGCTCCCCAGGCCACAACCCCCTGCTCTCAGCATGAGCATTAGGAGGGTCTGGGCTACTGGGGTCCGGCTGAGCTCTCTCTCTTTCCCACCCTCATCCCCTGTCCCTGCCCCGCCCCGCCCCCTTCCAGACCCAGGCTTAAAGACCAGAGTCCTGTGAAAAAGGTGAGTATCAGAAGAAGGGGGGCTGGTCCTGGGGTCCAGGGGGAAAGGAGAGTGGGACACTGGCACCCTCCTTTCTATCCATAGGCCAAACCCACACTCAAACCTAAAAAGCCAGGATCCAAGAAATGAGCCAGGAGTGGCCTGGCTGCGGCGACCCCAGGTCTCCCCACCCAGCCTCTCTCCACCTGAGTCTGAATGGGATGGAGCTGCTGAGGCCAACACGAGAGGCCCTCGCCCCAACTCTCAAGTGTTCAGCGGGACCTGGAGCTCCAACCTCAGGGCCATTAATAAAGTTTGCTTTGCCAGGACCTTGTTTCTGCCATCTGTTCCCAGGGGCCGGCCCTCGAGCAGTCTGGCTGCAGCGCGCCCGCGTTCCCGGTAGAGGGCGGCCACGGGCCAGCACACCCCGACCTGGGGGCCCAGCCAGCTGCCTTCTGCTCTACTCCTTTATCTCCCTCCTTCATCCTCAAAGTCCCGCCCACTCCCACCCTCCCCCACCCCCAGCTTTGGGGGGGAAAACAAGTATCTCAACCCCTTGCCCAGCTTCAAATTTCTGCCCCTGGTCTGAGGAAGGGAGCCCCAGCTGGTGTGGGTCTTCCGGTGTCCACACTCCCTTCTGGCTGGCTGGTGTTCCAGGGACCAAACCAAAGGACCAGAGCTGCCTGCCCCTGTCAGACTGGCCTCAGGATCTTCTCTCCTGGTGCAAACCACATCTGTCCACTATCAAGTCCATAGAACGTCTCCTGGAACCTCAGAAGCACGATGCTAGTTCTGCTCTCCAGGCTTGCATCCTGTTCAGGCTGAGCTCCTGCTCATTTGTGTGAAGATCTGTGTCAGGCAGGAGCCCAGAGGCCTGTTCTTTCAAGGAAACCCTCCCAGACAGGGCAGGTGAGGTGGGCTTTTCAGAGGCTGTAGAGGGCCTCTTACAGGAGGTGGACTCCCATGCTAGGCCTCTCCCAGGGCAGCTCTGGGAGCCACGGGAACAGGGTTCACCAAAGTGTTCAGGGAAAGCAGTGGGGGATAGGCAAGGGGGTGAATGACCCATTGCGTGGCTCTGGCCTCCTGCCCTCTCCCAGGCCTGGAGCCTGATTCACCCATCAGGACACACAGAGCCCCCACTTGGGGTTATACTTGCAGGGTCCCTGCTGGGCTTCTCCCTGGCCCTCCCCCACACTCCCACTGGCCAAACCTAAAGTGGGCCAATGGGGAGATGGCCCTGCCTCTCTCCAGGATCCCTAGGCAGGGTCCCCAGAGGGTTGGAGCTCTTTGAAGCCTGCACAGGCAGGTCAGCAGCCAGGCCCAAGTGCTCCTGTTCAGCTTCAGCTTCTCTTCATGCCAGAGAGACGGAGGAGGGTAGGGCAACCATTCTTGTTGCTCGCTCTCTACACCCTGGGAGACGGGTGTAGGCATTGAGCACCCTCTCTGACAAATGAGAATGAGCCACTGACCTCAGGTCGCCCAGATAGTGACAGGGGACGTCAGTTCACATCTGGCTCCAGGTGGGCAGCAGGCGTTCACCATGGCCTCGTGACACAGGGTAGACAAATCCCTCACATCAAGTCACGTACAGTCTAGTGGAAACCAAAGCCACCAATAAAATGTCAGTTACTGTCCAGTGCTTTGGAGGAAACGAAACAGGCTCCCTTCCAGGCTGGAGAAGTACCGTTGAGATCAGAGGAAGTCCCTCAAAGGAGAAGAGTGCCGAGAAGGGGGCGGCAGGCCTCGTGAGTAGCTGCCAGAGCAGAAGCCAAGAGTGCAAAGGGCCTGAGGAAAGCGCAGGCTTGGAGGCCTGAACAAAAAGGAAGTTGTCATGATTCTAGTAATAAGGTGTTGGGAGTGAGGTGCTGCTCCGAGTGCCTCACTACAGTAACCCGGTTTCTCAGGCCTGGAAAGTGAGGCACAGGGGGGCAAAACAACTTGCCCCCAAGGCCGCACAGCTGGTGGAGGAGCCAGGGTCCACCACCAGCTCTAGTCTTGAACCGCACAGCAGCCAGAGAGGTAGGACATCTCAGAAGCGGAAAGCAGGAGTGGGCATGACGTCCCCCGGGCAGCTGGGACCCTGGCAGGGGCGGCCCCCAGCCAGCTCTAGCGAAGCAGGGATTCGCAGGGGGCACTTCCCTTTGCCTCCACCCAGCAGACCCGGCCCGGGGTCCAGAACAGCTAACCAGCTGATTTCATCTCCAAGTGCTGGCAGGCAGTAGGGATCACACAGCAAGGATGGAGGGCTCCCCGTATTGTAAGGGCCCCTGTGCCCTGCCCTGCCCTGCCCAAGCCCCAGCCCCAGCCCTTCTGTTTTTCGACAGGAAAAGGGTGGGCTGGGGTCGAAGCAGGTGGTGACAAGTGGCAGGTCTGCAGGTGGTTTCTGCGGGCTCTGTGTCTGCACCAGCTGGGCTGTTAGAAGGAGCAGGCGTGAGACGCCTCAGCTGGGGGGTGTTGAACTTGGCACTGGGGGGGTGAGGATTAACCAAGGCAACCCAGGCTACTTCTCACTTCCCTTACCACCTCCTGCCACCTCCCCCCATAAATGTTAATGAACCCGACCCTTCTGCCTCCCAGCTCCCTCTAGTCAAGGGAGAGAGTGGGTCAAAGTTGAGATAAACCGAATCTGGACCACATAAGGGGGTCTAGGCCCCTTGCCCCCACTCTTTTGGCACTTGATACTTTTCAGGGAGCGTCCACCTCAGTTGATGCTCGTGGTGGTGGCAGTTTTGACAGCATCAGTAATGGCCATTTTGTTTTTATAAATTAGAAAGCTGACACCAGAGAAGTGAAGGGACTTGCGGTGGGTCACGCAGCCCGGAGAGGACAGGACCTGGGGATGGGGAGAAAAATCCATGGAACACTCTCCATGCTGCCTCGCCTCTTAGAGCCCAGCACTGGCCTTCCCATAGGGGTAAAGGAGCAAGCTGAGTCAGAAAGCCAGGCCTGCAGGTGCACAAATGGGAAGGGACAAGGAGCAGATGTCGCACCATGAAACTGGCTACCCAGCCATGCCCCAGAGCCCCCTGGCACCGGCCCCTGGCTGAGCCCCAAGGCCAAGCTTGACTGCTGGCATCTGTTACCATGGAGACCCAGGCCGGGCTGGGGGGCTGGCCAGTGACAACAAGCCCCTCCCCCACCGACAGGAACCAGGCACTCAGGCTCAGAGGGCAGAGGACTGGAGCCCAGACAGCGCGCTAGGTGGCACTCCCCACACCTGACTCTTGATTTAATTCCATCCCCCAGCTCACCCGCCCACCCCAAACTCCAAGCCTGAACTGTCCTTCCAGCACTTGCTCTCTCACCTGTCATCCCAGGACTGAGGGCCGGAGGGGGTTGCCCTGAGTCCCCCACCTGGGAGCTAGCAGCTGGTGAGACGTGGGGGAGGTCACAGGCTCCCCAGGAGACAGAGCTGGAGCAAGCACCAACCACAGCAGAGACGTAGATTCAGGAGCTTCCGCAGAAGAGACAGAGTTTAAATTGGGCCCCAAAGGGAACAAATGTGGAAAATGGAAATGATCGGGAACATCAGTCAGGGCGAAAGCAGAGAAGCAGCTCAGGCTGGGGCATGCTCAGAAAATGATGAGCACTGGACTGGGAGTCTGGGCACCTGGTAGCTTGTCCGAGTCACGCCACTCACTCACTAGCTGCGAGACCCCCCTGGGCCTCACCAGTGGGTGAGGAGGCTGGACCAGATGCAGAATGTCTAAGACCCCTTCTGGTTCTGACACTATAATTCCAGTATGGTTCCAACCAACCCTGGACTCCCCCAGGGACAGGGCCACCACTGCACCCCCAGGCCAGTGCAGGCTCAACAGGGCCCTGAGCCCCTGCAGGGCACTGGGGCGGAGCTGGGAGCCAGGTGCTGGGGCTGGACAGCTGGAGGTGGCCAGGAGGTGGCCTTGGGGCTGGTCTGTGGGGGGGGGAGGGGTGGCAGACAATTTTGTGGATTGACGTAGCTCAGGAAGGTGAGAAGGAGGCTTGGAGGTGAGAGTTTCGCCCTCCTGCTCATCTCTTTAGGTAAATACATCCACCACCAGCATTTCCCCTTCTCTCTCCATCCTGGGGGCACTTAGACCTCCGGGGAGCCCAGAGCTGATGTGTGAGCTCTGCTTCCCTACGCGGGGTGGGGGGGCTTCCCTCAGAGATCCCCCCCCAAAGCCAGAAGCACGAGCTCGCTTCTACAGTCACCACCACCCACCTTCCGTGGGGAAGGAACAGTTAGAGTTCCTGGTCACCAGCTTCCAGGACCTTGGTGATTGCAGCCTGGAGGGCATGCACACAGCAGACAGGCTCCAGAGAGACCCACGTGGAATAGAAAGAGCACTGACTTTAGGAACCTAGATCTACCTACCATTCACTAGCTGTGTCATTCTGAGCAAACTACATACCCCTGTGCCTCAGTTTCCTTCTCTGTCGAATGGGGTAATACCGGCAGGGTAGGACCAGGGGTCCTGTGAAGAGGCCGGTGGGCACTTCATCCCAGGCAGCTGCTGCTGCCGCCAGGCTGGGGTGGAGGCCCGGGGGTGGCTGCTGCCCAGGCGGCGGATGGTGAGTGAGGCCCAGGACATAGGACGCCTTTGACGTCTGCTAGGTGCAGTTATCTCCTACGGTCCTCTGACGTGAGGAGGCATCTCTCAGAGAAAAAGGTCCCGGGCCCAGAGACAAGTAGTTGGTGCCACTGCGCCAGTCTGTCTTTTCCGAGACGGCAGGCCAGCTTTCTGGATTCCTCGGGGTCCCTCCACAGCCCTACCTGCACCTTGTCTCCCATCCCTGGCCCCCAACCTGTTGCACCCACTATTTGCTGCCAGTCGGGACAGCCTTAACACCTCCATCCTGGTGGCCAGACAGCAGAGGGGGGGGCAAGGGGTGACAGAGGCAGTGGAAGCAGGCGCTCCTAGCCAAGCCCACCGCCTGCCCCCTGGAGGGAGGCTCCTCCTTTTAAGGCTGCTTCTGGGAATTTCCACCCCCAGAGCCAGACTCAGCAACCCCTGGCCCCGGAATGCTACCTGGCTCCCACTTGGGGAGGTGGGGCATCAGACCTGAGGGCACGAGAAGCTGGCCCTGGGAGGGGAGGAGGGGCCCTCCAGTCCAGGTCTGAGGGTCAGGAAAAACCTGGGAGACCACAGGGGCAGCCTCCTTAGCCAGCAGCTCCATCCCCTGTGCTCGGGGAGCCCCCGCCAGCGGCTGCTTTGCCGGCTCACTGGCCGGGAAGGTGGACACCTCACACCTCAGTCTCCCAATTACGCCCTCCTCCCCCACTCCTCCTCCCCTCCCTTCTCTCCTCCTCCTCCCCTCTCTCTCCTCCTCTCCCCCCTGAAAACCTGTGGCTTGAAGAGACCTTGGCTTCTCTGGGACTCTACCCCTGGGGAACTGCCCATATCTGCTCCTGAGTTTGGGGGCAGGGGGGCAACCGCCCCAAGAAATCTCTCCGGCGATGGGAGCCACCCGCCTGCTGCCCAACCTCACTCTGTAAGTGCGCTGCCTCTCTGGGCCGAAGTTCTGTTGCCATTTCCAGCCTGGGGCAGACCTGATCTTACCGGGACTCCCACACGGAGGGGTGGGGGGGTGCGGGGGTGGTGGTGACTGGGTGCTCACCCTGGGCTGACTGCTGGCACCCACACCAGCGCCTGCCTTGTCTTCCCACACAGGTGCCTGCAGCTACTGATTCTCTGCTGTCAAACCCAGGTAGGCGGGCGCCCTACCCCACTAGCTTCCCCCCATCTCTCCCACCCCACCCAGCTGGGGCGGGGGTAAGTCTCCTTTGGGCTGACAGAGCCAGGTTCTGGCCTCTCCCTGGACCCAGATGGTTTTTGAGGTGGAGGGCGGGAATGGTGTCAGGCTTTGGAGGCCAGAAGAAGGGGCTAAGGCAGGTTTGGGGGTTGACTGAGGTCTTTATCTATCCCTCCTCCATGACCCTCCCTACTTGTTCTGGGGTCTCTGCTTCTCTCTGCATCCCGCCACATGGGTTCCCCCAAAAGCTAAATGCATGGAGTCTGGAGTGGGAGGTACAGGGCCAAGGCTCTGGCTCAGGTGAGGCTTATACTTGGAGGTCCCCGAAAACCACTTGTGTGTCCACTGGCTACCCCAGTCCCCACAACAAGGATGTCCCCGGGGAGTCACCGTGCTGGGGATTGCGTGGGCAGTCAGATGCCCAGCCCGGGCGAGGTGACTCCTTACCTACAGGGCAATGAGGTCAAGCCCAGAGAGGTTTGTTTGGGACAAGATTCAGAGTTTGCATCTCCATACTCCCCCCACCCCGTGTCAGCCCCCCATGCACACATACCCCCACCCCAAGCCTCAGCCCCCTGTGCGAGGCTCGGTCCCTTTTTGTGATCCTCCATAAAAGTGCAGCTATTAAAATGCACTCGTCCAGAACCGCTCTGGGGAGAGATCGCTTGGCTTTCCCAGGCCAGAGGCCCGCTTCTCTTCATATCCAGTGGGGACTTTTTTTGAAGGTAAATGCCTTTTCTCTGGGAGAAGGAAAGGGGCTGCCTTTGAAGCAGTGGGGGGGTGGGAGAGAGAGAGACAACTCCCCCCCCTCCCTTCCCCCTTTTGCTCTAGCCCCCGTTCCAGGCCTTTTGCTTCACACATCCAGGGAGAGCAAGAAGAAAGCCCCCAGCCTGGCCGGGAGGGGGCCGGGGGTGGGCCCAACCTGTTCTGGAAGGGGAATTAGCACAATGGTGAGGCTGGCCGGGGCGTTTATGGCCTGGCTGAGGCCCCATTCAGGACTCAGGGAAGGTGGCAAAGCTGTCCTTTCCCCCTTGAAGTGCCCCCTCGCCCCCCCTGGAGGGGGGGCCGGCAGGCCGGACCATAGCCATGCTTGAGGGGCCGTCTGACAAGCAGCTGTCTGCAGCAGTGGAAGGGGAGGTGCCCCCGCAGCGGGAACATGAAAGGGACAGGCCAGGTCCCGCGGGGAGAGCGACTTGTGGGCTGTGGGCTGTGGGGGGGGCGTGGGGCTGCTTTTGTGCAGGGCCTGAAGGGGGACAAGGAGAGGAGGGGGCTTCGGGGGGGCCCTCCCTGCTCCTGACCTGGAACAGACAGCCAGAAGGAGGCTGCCCGCCAAGAGGGGCGGAGGGCCTGAACCTGGGCCAGGAGGCTGGGGGGCTGGGGCCAGGCCGACCCCACCGAGGGTCCCGGGCCAGCCAGACCCCACCCACTGGCAGGGAGGCAGGCCCCCACCCCAAATGCCTGCCTCAGGTTTTTCCAGGATGGGGTGTGGGGCACACTTTGCTGCTCTGAGGCTCCAGACCCTGCTCTCATAGGTGGGGGTCCCGGCGGCCACCCCAGCCTATGGCCTCTCTGGAGTCGGAAATGAGCAGTGACACACACACGAAGGGTTAACCCTGAGCAGGTTACAGGGTCAGCCTGGAGCCAAGCACTCACCGCCCCCTTCCTCAAAGCTGATCCTTCCTGCTCCTGCTCCTCCCTCCACAAAAGAGTGGCCTCGAACAGATGCTGATCTGGGCCCAGGTCGCCTAGGTGGCTGTGACTGGGCCTGGGATAAAGGTGGCCTTAGTGACGTGGGACAGAAGGAGTCTGGCCAGCAGGATCCAGTGGACAGAGAGACAGTTTAGTCTAGGGTTGAAGCTGTCACAAGCAGCTGAGAAATGTCATCTGGTCTGCACCTTACTGGAGAGAGAGGACAGGAAGTGGTCTGTTTTTCTCCCACTCAGTGTTGTAGATAGGGAAGGAGAGACTGGCCGGAGAAGGTACTCGTCCTGGCTTTGCACCACGTGTGGGCGGAACCCGGAAAGCACGGAGGGGGCAACAGCATCGTCCCCACTGGCCTGTTACATTGTGGCACAGGCTGGCGCCCACCGGGCCACTGCTGATGGCTCCTCTTGCTGTGCAGCCTCAACCTCCCTGACTCCTAGACCAGGGAGGAACAGTGAAAGGGGGACGGGCTTCTCTGAGGGCCCTGAGCACCCAGAGTTGAGGGGCAGGGGGAAGCCAGGCAGGAGCTCAGGATTCCACAGTTAGTGCTGAAAAGAAATACCTGGGAGGTGGGGGGGAAACTTGCAGGAACCCAAACAATGCTCCCCATAATGCTCCCCCATAAGCCTAACAGGTCAGCTGCTGTGTGTGCATGTGTGTTTGGGCATGCGTGCGTGTGTTTGCGCCTATGCCAGGCATGGGATCCTTCAAGGCCAGTGGGGAGGATGAAGGAGAAATCCGGTTGTCCTGGCGAATGGAGTCAAGACCCTGGAGTTCTGGAGAGGAGACAAGCTCCAAACCTAGAGGCACAACAGGGCTTCTGTCTCTAATTAGCTGGGTCACCCAGGGCACCTCCTCCATAGAACACAGAAATTGGGTACCATAACTATGAAGGTTCCTTCCAGCAACCAGAGTCACGATTCCAGGTCTACACTTGACCACCAAGTGTCCCCCAAGCCTGGGCAGATGGAGAGCCAAGAGATCATGACTGGCTCACCCACTGGCCTGGGAAGATCATGGCCATAGATACCCTTCCCCTGCACCTCTGCTTCCCAGGACAAATGGCCTGCCTCCATTACACTCACCTCCACAGCCCTCTCCCCTGGATGGCCCCGTGGTGGTGTCACCCAAAGCAAATTGACACTATTTTTCCCTTGGTAACCGCAAAGGGGGAGAATCACCCGTCTCCTAATTTTAACCAGTACGTGAGGGACCAGGGTGCCATGACCGACCAGCTGAGCCGGCGGCAGATCCGTGAGTACCAGCTCTACAGCCGGACCAGTGGCAAGCACGTGCAGGTCACCGGGCGTCGCATCTCTGCCACCGCGGAGGACGGCAACAAGTTTGGTGAGACCCAGCCCTCACCAGAGGCCACTCACACCACCGGCCAGCCTAACCTGGTCCATCCCCAGATCCTGGGCCAGGGCAGGGCCGAGTGGGAGAGCAGGGAGAGGCTTCTTGGAGGAGGGTCTCCCGGTGCCCCCCACCCAAGTTCGGAGGTCAGGCTGGTTGGGGGGGGGGGGCCCTGCCACAACCCTGAGCCGGCATCCCCGATGGACAGAGGTCTCTCTCCCCCTCCCCCATCATAGCCAAACTCATAGTGGAGACGGACACGTTTGGAAGCCGTGTGCGCATCAAGGGTGCTGAGAGTGAGAAATACATCTGTATGAACAAGAGGGGCAAGCTCATTGGAAAGGTGAGACCTGGGAGCAAAAGGGGGGGCAGTGGCTGAATGAATCAATCTCACTGCGTGCCCCACAGCACCCCACTCTCCTCTACTAGGCCCAAGCCAGGACTGCTTCTCCTCACCCCCCAACACTCAGCCACTCTCTGTTTTCTCCATTTAAATGAGTTCCAGTGGGTCTAGAAGTCCTCTGAGGACACTTACTGATCCATGAGGCTCTTTGGCTCTGATTTATGGGGTATGCCCCCAACATCAACGAGTCAGCACTGTAGCACCTCCATGATACTGCAGCCCCCTGTGTTGAGGGTTAATTGCTGATCAGGGCTGTGAGTGTGCATCTAGAGGAGGCCACAAGCTCCCCCGAGGTCACTGGGTCCACAGGATCCCCCACCAGGACAAGGTACACTAACTGCCCACTCGCGTAACCGCCTGCTAGTGTGACCACTCCGCAGTGGCAGGTCCGGCCCTGTCGTGTAGAGAGAGTCCCATTTCCTTTAGCATTTGTCAATCCTGGCTTCCGATTCTGGCTGTTCTCACCAAATATTTGCTAGTTTTGGTCAAGCCTCAGTCTTCTCATCTATGAAAATGGACATAGTGTCAAGGTTATCGATGGGGTCAAACGGGGGGCTGTGTGGCTCCTGACAGTCTCTATTCTGTACACATTTGCCCCTTCATCAAAGACTGTTGTCTCCTTTCCCTGCACCCAGCAGTACCATTTGCCCATATTGAGGAGCACTCCTGTGGCCCGAGTGCCGACGGGGTGGGCACTGAGCTGCAGAATAACCTTGGTCTTGATGCCACGTCCCAGGAGCCAGGCTCAGCATAGCTAAACACTGCCAAAGCCTGCATTCAAGTTCAGATCTGACTCCACGCAAAGCTTGCTCCTTTCTCCCACCTTGGCCTCTTCAACAGGGGCACCTTCTCACCAGGCCATCTCACCTGGGCCTACAGCTCCTGTCACTCCCTCCTTGGTCCTACAAAACGGGTCCAAAAGGCAGATGAGCCAGACAGGCCGGGTGGACAAACTGCCCCCCCTCTCCCCCCTTCCCCCACCACAGCCCAGCGGGAAGAGCAAGGACTGCGTGTTCACGGAGATCGTGCTGGAGAACAACTACACTGCCTTCCAGAATGCACGGCACGAGGGCTGGTTCATGGCCTTCACCAGGCAGGGCCGGCCGCGCCAGGCGTCTCGCAGCCGCCAGAACCAGCGAGAGGCCCACTTCATCAAGCGCCTTTACCAGGGCCAGCTGCCCTTCCCCAACCACGCCGAGAGGCAGAAGCAGTTCGAGTTCGTGGGCTCGGCCCCCACCCGCCGGACCAAGCGCACGCGGAGGCCACAGCCCCTGACGTAGGCAGGGACACAGGGGGCAGCGGCCCCTCACCAGCCTTCCCATCCCCTTCCCTTCCTAATCCCAAGACTGGGCTGGGGTGGAGGGAAGGGAACCGGAGCCCCCCAAGGGGGACCCTGAGGACCGAGGAGCAGCAGCGAGGCCTCAAGCTGGATGGGGCGGGACTGTCACAGACCAGGGCTGGGGCCTCAGGGCAGCCGCCCCAGACCTGACTGGGGGGTGGAGGTTGGGGCAGACGCCCGGGGCCAGGAGCTGTAGCGGGACCGGGACTCGGGCTCCCCGAAGCAGGTGGACCGGGCAGCAGATTCCGGGCCTTGGCACACGCCGTCTGGAGGGGGCCCTCTCTAAACCCTGCCTGCGGAGTCTTCCTCAGTCTGCCCCCAGCTTCCAAATCCCTCCTGGCCAGACTGTAGGAAGGGACTTGTCTGTGCGGGTGTTTCAGGAAAGAAAAAAGAAAAGAAAAGTAAAAGGGAAGAGAGAGAGAGGAAAAAAAAAAAAAAGGAGGGATGGTCATTTTTCACATTCCACCACCCAGGCCTGCACCCCCATCCCCAACTTCGAGCCCCAGAATAAAACCATTTTCCTGCAAACGGGTCATCTGAAGGCGGAGTGGAGGGATCCAGCCGCGCGCAGGAGCTGCCTCCCCGAGGCGCGGGGCCGGGGCGCGCCCGGCAGGTGCAGGGGCGGCGAGCGCGGGGCGCCGGGCACGCGGGCGTGGGAGGCCCGGGAGGCCCGGGAGGCCCGGGAAGGCCCCGCACCTGCGCCGCCGAGGCTGGCGGCCCCTCCCTCCGCGCGGGCTCCGGTTTCCTGGCTGCGCGGCGCGTCCCGAGCTACCTGTTGGGGCGACGCAGGCCCGAGCCCGCGGGCGGGGGGGAGCAGCGGGCCCGGCCCCCGAGCCCCCGACGCCGCAGCCTCCGCCGGCAGCCGGATCGCAGCGTAGCGGTGAGGACGGGGGAGGGGAGGGGAGGGGAGGGGCGGGGAGGGGAGGGGCGGGCGGGCGGAAGGGGGACGGGGGCGAGAATGCGTCCTCTTGTTCCCTGGGTCCCCGCGGGGGGCGGGGGCGGGGGCCACACCTGAGGGGAAGTCGCAATTAGGGGCAGCGGGCCCGGGGGGGGGGGGGGGGGGAGGGGAGGGGAGGGGAGGGACGCCCCCGCCGCCGGCTTCTCGGGTGGGCTTTCCCAGACGCCTCCAGGTGTGCTTTTGGGGAGTGGAACCAAGAGGCCATAGAGGCCGCCCCTTCCCTCCTCTGCGCCGGCTTTTAATCTCGCGGAGGGGAAAGCCCCTCCCAGCAGGGCTCCCCCCACCCCGCCTCCAGGCCGCTCCTCTGGGGCTGGACAACTCCCCCCCCCCGGCCTCAGTTTCCCCTTCTTCTTCCTTCTGGGAAGTTGTCGGAGGGAAGTGTTATGCAGAGAGCGGAAAAGGATGAAAGACCTCCCTGCTCCCCACTTTCCCCAAGAATGGCCTAAAAATAAAGACCGAATGGGAAGTTAGGGAGGAGCCTGGTTTCGTCAGAACGGGAGGTGGGTGAAGCCGCAGTCCTAGGCGGTGGCGGTGGGGGTGGGGGTGGGGTGGGGTGGGGGGGTCCCTCTTCTCCCCTCCCCTCCCCTCTCCTCCCTCTCCTCTGCTGGTGCTGGAGCAGCCTGACACCCCCAACCCTGGGCAATTGAGAAGCCAGTAGCCTAGAGGGAGGTCCCCCGGGCCCCAGGACAGACATTCTCCCCCGGCTTGTCATAATTGCTTTGCACCAGGTTGCTTTCCTCCCCCCCCACCCCCACCCCATCACAAAGAGCCCTAATCCTGGTGAAGACTGCGGGAGATGTGTTGGGGGTCGTTTTCTGAGGGGGGGGGATAGGGAGGGTGGTCCGGAGCCACAGCTGATAACTGGAGAGTTCAATGGGATTTTGAACACAGAGGCAACGCCCAGCAATTACCTGAGGACAAAGGGTTGGGGCCCCCAGGTGTGGAGGTCTGGACTTGGGGGGCAGGGGGCTGGGAAGGAGGTGTGTTGGGGAGGGGGGGCTCTTACAATCCTGCTGATTTCCGCAGGAATTTAAGACATTCTTTAAAACTCTAGACTGCCTCCCCCCAGCCGGGCTCTCAGACCCACCCCACCCTCCCTGGCTCGGGTTAGAGACAGCTTCAAAGGTGGACCGAGCCCTTTGTCCTGCTTCTGCTTTCTTCTCTGCCTTTCTCGGCCCCTCCCTCCCTCTCTCTGACCTCCCCAGCACAGACAGGCCTCTGGGGGCCGACTCCAGAAAGCCCTCACTGTTTCCTTTCTTGCCTTCTGAGGTGAGACCTGGTGAGGAGACACTGAGCGCACTGGGTGAGGGAGGACGGCGGCCTCGAGGCCGGGGCCATCTCCAAGGGGGCCTAGCCCCGCCCTGAGCCCAGAGGAGCCGGCAGGGCTGACGCCTGCTGGTGGCCTTGGGTCTCGGGTTTGGCTCTCCCAACCTTCTCACCACACCTTTCAGTGCCTCTGCCAAGTCCAGGCTCCACATCCAGAGGGCCTCTTCATATTCTGGGCAAGTCTGTTCAGTCCCCTGAACTGGGGATGATTTCAAAGATGCTCAAAGGAAGAGGCCAAAGGAATGGATCTCTGATAATGGGGCCTCAGGGGATTTAACATGGGGCGGTGGGAGAAGGCTCCCCTGAGGACCTCAGACCACCCCGCAGCTGGCTGCAGCCGCCCTGGCTGCTTTCTGTGTGCCAGAAGGTTCGAAGCAAGTGTGAGGATGGGGGTGGACATGGTGGGGGAAGACTTGGGGCTAGATGAGCGCATCCATCTCCGGGAGGATGTGACCAAGTGGAGGGGGAGGGCAGCAGGTGCCTCGGATCCTGTGCTGGTTGGGCTTACCAAGACCTCCAGCTAAGAATAGCCTGCGTATTGATCTGCCCTCCTCTGTCCTGTCCTCCAACAGCCAGATGAGGCAGAGGGGGAAATCCATTCACTCTCTGGTCCCTGCAAGCTGGCTTTTTTTTAAGTCACTCTCCTGAGCCCTGTCCCTATTCTTCAGTGGCCAGTGACCTCTCTGGCTTCAGACCTAGCTGTCCTCAGCCCCATAGCCCTGGACTCTGTGGAGGACCCCCCCCCCCCTTTCTGAAGCTCTTTCCTACCTCTTCATCCTCTGTCACCGGGACCCTTCTCTTTCCTGGCTCCTCTTCATAGAAACATTCCCTAAGATTTCTGCTTTTCCCTCCTCGCCTTGTTCTCCCTGCTGAGCCTCTGCTAGCAATGCAGCACGTCAGCTGTCACCCCCTTGCACACCGCTGCTTTCTCTCCAAACTCAGAAATTCTGCACCATTGCCAGACCTCGCGGGGGTCCGTCTCCGTTACTACAGTAGCTTTCCAAGCCCTGTCTCTGCCTCCCGACACCCCCACCCACTCCAGGACATCACACGGTTTGTTCTGCTCGTCCTACCCCACCCTAAACCACAGCTCTGCCCATGTTATGTGATCACCAGTGGACTCCTTAGCATGATTCTCAAGGCTCCTGTGCAATCCTGCTCTACCTCCCTTCCCAGCCCTGTCCCTGTAAGTCCCCTCCAGGAGCTCTGGCAAAACAGCAACCCTGGCTGTCCGGCCAACACCCCGTGCCCGTCTTGGATCATGAGGTTCCTACTGTCCAGCACACCTTTCTCCAGAACACTTGCATGCCCAGACTGCTGCTGTCCGCTCTGCCCTGTAGACTTGCCCCTTCTCTTGGGCTAGTGGTGGTCTCTGGTGCCACAGGGCTCTCTGGCCACCTGCTTGCCCTTGCCTAATGGCACATATCCCAGCTTGTCCAGAACTGTACTTATTTGTGCTTGTGTAATGGTTGTGCACAAAACAAGTGCCTCCGTATAGGGGTAGTCAGTCTTTGCTTCCCCCGTAGTAACCCCCAGCAGAGTACATTACACAGATTAAGTATTTGTTGAGGGAATTAAACCAACTGAAGGTCCAGAAAGAAGTCTTTGGCCCAACACCCTCAAGTTGGAGGCAGAATGAGAACGAGAATCCTGCCTCCACCTTCCATCCTTAGGTGGAGGTGGGTGAGGACGGGTCCTCAGCGGTTAATCCAAATATTTCTTTATCCCCTACAATGTACAAGCACTGTACTAACCCTTCAGTTAACAAAAAAGATGTCAAGATCTCGAGGCACTTGAAATTTAAGGACTTGTGGAAATCTCTCTCTTGCACCTAAGATAGCAAAGAGGCACTTGGTACATCCTAAAAGAGGGGAAAAGGAGATAGGAGCTATTGGAAATAAGGACACAAATGTGTACAGAACTCTGGAGATGTGCCAGGCAGCCTGCAAGGCATGCTCACATGTAACCTGTTATTCAGGGGCTGAGATTATTCCCATATCATGTGTGGGCGAGCTCAGACTCAGAGATATTAACTCATCCATGGTCTCAGCTAGTGAGCATTACAGTCTAGATTCTTGCCTGTCTTCATTGCCTGAGTGGGCTGTTTTCCACTTCCGGCCAGGCATGGTGGGTTTGGGATGAGAGAGTACATGGGGCCAGGGCATTGGGAAAGGCTGGGGCTTGCATGGTCTTTAAGGATTTCAGGGGTGCTTGGGTGGCTTAGTCGGTTAAGTGTCTGACTCTTGATTTCAGCTCAGGTTGTGATCTCAGGGTCTTGAGGCTCCAAGCTCAGCGGGGAGTCTGCTTGAGATCCTCTGTCTCTCTCTCTCTCTCTGTCCCTCCCTCCAAAAAAATAAAAATAAAAGAATGAGCAGGATTTCATTCAGCAGAGAAGACATTCAAGGGAAAATACTGAGAGGGAAAAGAGCATGAGAAAAAAGGGCTTTGAGGCAGGAAGATGTGAGGTGTGTTTCGGGGGAAAGTGAGCAGCCCATGGCTTTGGCTACAATTGCATGTCTGCCTGGAGAAGAGGCAGGAAAGATTGGGTCACATTATGAAAAGTTTTGTAGCAGCAGGGGTTTTGAGAGTGACCGTGCAATTGTGGGGTTGGGTTTGGTGGAGAGGCTGGTCTGATGGCAGCATGCTGGGGGATGAGGGTCTGGGGTCCACGAGACAGAGGGTCCAGTGCACAGAGGTAGAGGGGTGTGACTTCCAAACTCTTGAGAAAGGGTCACTTCTGGGCCCTTGTCCGTCCTTTTATTCCCGTGGCCCAGTTCTTTGTCACCTTTCCCCTCTCCTTAGGTGCCTGGGTGCCCTAGTCAGCCTCCCAGGGAGTTAATGTTTAGATGGCCCAGGCAGAGGGGAGAGTCCCTGGTGCTCCCAGTCTCAGCAGGTTGGGGCATGGGGCGGGGCGAGGGGCAGTGGAGTGAGGCAGAGGAGAGAGGCCTATCGCGCAGGCCTTGGGAGGGGGCTGGTGGCAGGGCCGGAGTCCAGTCAGGACGGCTGGCACCAGTGATCCTGCCACAGAAGGGAGCCAAGGACTCCGTGTCTGGGGCCTGGGACTGCCTGCCTGAGAGGGGCAGGAGCCCCAGCCCTGGTCGTGGACGCAGGGGTCATCCTCAAGGCCTCAAGGCACTCCTGAGAGGTAGGCGAGTCCCCTTAGCAGCTGGGTATGGCCAAGGGGTGCCCAGGGAGCCTGCCCTGAGGCCTGGACAACCGGCACAGGTGTTCAGTGTTGCCCGGTTCTGGGAGGAAGATTTTGCCTCCCCTCCCACCCCAGCCTGAAGGGGAGGCAGGCAAGCAATGGCGTCGGGCGTGGGGAGCATGGGCCACTGGCCTTGAGGAGTCTGGGGCTGTCTCAGGAGGAAGGGGCTGCTGGGCAGAGCAAGTCCCACCATCGGGCAAGACCGGAGGGGAGGTAGAGGTGGAGGAGGGCAGGCGAAGAGAAGGGTCTCCTGGCTTGGCTGTGCCCTCCCCGTGGACACCCACCACCCACACACCCAGACACACACACACACACACACACACACACACACACACACACACCAGGATCCCTCTCAGTGAGGAATGACCTTGACAGCTACCACGCCTCAGGTCGACAGAGGGAGCCCTAACTCTGCAGTCCCCTCGGTTCCAGGGCTGGCTGGTGGCAGACTCTTCCTGCGCAAGGTGGCTCTCCCACCCCGTGGAAGGACATTCCTAGAGAGTGGGGGGCAGCGGCCCGGGCTCTGCAGGATTGGAAGACTTTCCCTTTGGTCAAGGGGAAGAGAGGGTTTAGGACTGGGAGGAGGTGCTCAGTGCTAGCGGAGGTCCCACAGGGGGGCAGGCTTCTGGGCCCGCAGCCCCATGTCCACCCTAGCCATGCTTGTGGGGGGGGGCGTGGAGAGGGCCTTGTCTTCCTGCTGGGAGCCACCCTCTGACCCTTCTACACGGTCATCCCTCCCTGTTCCGATCACTCCTCCCCAGCTCCACACCTAGCTTCCTGGAATGAGGGACACTGTCCAGTGCTGCGTCCCTCTGCAAGGCCCGCCTGCTGTCGGGCCCTGAATTAGGGGTGTCCGGAGACCGCCCCGGGAGCCAACCCCACAGACTCCCGGATGGGGTAGGGGAGACTCAGTGGGAGCCCTGGCCCGGGCGGCAGCTCCCCCACCCCCACCCCAGCACGGAGGCAGACCTCAGGCCACCTCCCTCCATCACTGAGGAGGCAGTGGGAGCCACCGCCGCCTCCTCCCCCCTCCCTGCTGCCGCCGCCGCTGAGCCGGCAGGTTGTCTTGGCAACAGGAGGCGGAGAGGAGATGCGCCGAGGGATGGAGGTGTATGTCACCGAGGAAGCCGCGGTGCTCCTGCCCCACGCCCCAGGCCCCTGAAGGTACCGGAGAGCCCTCCCCTCCCCCCTGCCCTTGCCCCTGGCTGCTTGGCTTCCCCATTCCATCCAACGTGCTCGTGTCGCAGAGGAGAATGTCCCCCTCTTCCCGGGCCCAGAGGCTCCGATCCATTCGTCATGAGTCTCCTTCCAGGCCCCTGTCCACAGCTGTCCTTCCCCGCAACAGCGCATTCCAGCCCTGCCTCTGGCCACCCTTGCACCGGAAGACAAATCTGGGGTGGGGTCTGGTGGGGGGCGAGTGGCAGCAGGGCAGGAACGTGGCAGCGGGGAAAATCGGGGATCCTGCGGCGCTGGGGTGGAAAGGCACCGGCGCTGGGCTCCTGGAAGGGTGGCAGGAGGCTGTGCAGAGCCGACCGGGTGGGGCCGGGGCGGGAAGGGTGGGCTTCACCGGAGGAGAGCCGAGAGGCTGCCAGGGCCGGGCTGGTTGCCCAGAAGGGCTGGTGCCCGTCCTGCCACACCAAAGGTACACCCCCTCCTGCATCATGTCCTGACCTTTTTTCCCCAAATGTTTCTTCCCCCACCCCCACAATTTCTGGTTCCTTTCTGCAGGGCCCTCTCCCAGCCACTCCCCAGCAGCTGAGCCCGATTCTTCCTCAGCCACTCCGCTGCCTGCCTTCTTCATTTCTCCTTTCTTTCTGGAGCCCATCCTTCAGAATTCATTCTCCTCTGCCTTCCACTACCCCAAACATGCCTCCTTTCCCGTCCCTACCTGTCCCCTCCTGTCCTCTTTTCTTCAAGAAGGAGGTCCGGGGCACACTGTCACCTGTCCCCCTAAAGACCCTTCCCCTGTGGTTTTCCACTCAGAGACCCCAAAGCCTCCTCCCCAGATTCTAGATTTCCCCAAGGACAGCTCATACCATCAGCTGACCGGCTGTGGGCAGCGGTTACCAGGGCAACAGCAAGGGCTGCCTAGGTAGGCAAGTCTGCTGTGAGGTGGAGAGGAGGCTGGGGCCACGGCCAGGGTCAGCCCTCTGAGGTCAGCCCGCTGGGCTCCCTCCCCTACCCCCAGGGGTCACAAATGAATGAGGCACTGCTCTGAGCCCAGAGAGAACCACGGGCCAGTGGCAGGGCCCTGGAGTGGTGAGGGTTTTCCCATTCAGGGAAGGCACATCCTGTAGTTCTGTGCTAGGCCCTGGACATCACCGGGCAGGAAATTCCCTTCTGATGCAGCTGCCCTGGTGAGCGACAGGGTCCTTCTCACAGTTTCCAGGGGATCCAGGTGACCTCAGGGCCAGCCCAGTCTCTGGTGCTGAGGATCCTCCCATCCATCCCTCACCAGGAGGGGGTTAATCCTTCCTTGGGTGACCAATTCTGGCATCTTTGCCCTCTCCTTGCCCCTGAACATCTGTGCCCTTTAGCACCCTAGGGAGGCAGGGCCCCCGGAGGCCTCTGTCACTTGCTTTTAGGTGACGAGTAGGAGATGCAGGTGCTGGTGTTGAGGTGTTGTCACCCCTCGGTTATCAGTAGAGTCCCCTTTTGCCCCCACCCCAACTCAAACTGGCTGTTTCTGATGAGGCTTTAGGGGCTGTGTGTGTGTGTGTCTGTGTGTGCGCGCGTGCATGTGTGTGAGCGAGCAGCAGCGTCGCAGGGTTGGGACTATGGGAAAGGGGAAAGGCCAGCCGCTCCCCTGGTCTGCTTCCGATTCTGCTTCGTCATGATGCCTGGTTAATGCTCCTCTTGTTTGAAACGGATTGAGCTGCAGCGAGCGAGGTGGAAGAGCAGACACACACACACCCTGGGGCGGCCACACGCTATCAGCTGGAGGTGGGGGGTGCCGCGGGGGAGCCAGCGGCCCGCCCGCCAGACGCAGGCTCCGAGCACCAGCTCCGGGAGAAGCAGGGTGGGGACGAGGGGGTGGGGGCCCAGAGGGTAGGTCCCCTCCTGTGCCAGCTCCCCCCACCCACCCACCCACCTACCCCGGAGCCGAGCCGGCTTTTTTCCTGTTATTTGTGCTCTGGGAAAGCGCGGCTGGGTTCCTGGAAGAGACGCCTGTTACCTTGGCTCTTGAGAAAAAGCGGCAGCCCCCGGGGATCTGGGCCTGTGCCTGCCTGGCCTGGCCTGGGGGCCTCAGAGCATCTGGGCCGCACTGTCTGGGAAGAGGTAGGTGGCAAGGTTTCCCACCTCTCTTCCCCTCTGTGGGCACTTTGGGCTCTGGGTGGTGGCTGGGACTCCCTGGGGAGGGGTCAGCTATGGCCCCTGTTCAGTGGGAGAGTGGTCCCAGACCCTGGGACTAGCTGGGTTTGAGCTCATCAAACCTGACTTGGGGGAAAGGGATGGGGTGTTTCATACTGGCACCCCAGGACCCTCTTCCCCTAGCTGTGCTGGGCGGAAGTCCAAGTGATGGCATGGGGAGGACAGAGGTGGGCAGGGGAGCTGTTCTTTCTTTGCTGAATAACAGGGAGAACGTGGGGGGAAGAGAGAAAGGGGGGCAGACTCCCTCCAGCGAGCCCCAGATCTAGAGAGGGGACCAGTCCACACAGAGACCTGCATGCTGTTGGTGACCGGTGTGCTGCTTGTGGGGAGGTACCCGGGAGCCCCTTTCTAGCCCTAGGCTGGCCAGGCTGCAGTGAGAACCACACGCAGAATGAGGTTGGGTGGTAGGGTGTGGCCACAGGCCTGACCCCTGCTCCATCCTGACCAGCCTCCGAAGCACTCCAAGGGCTGGGGGCTGAGCAGACATTCAGGCCCTAAGGATCCAGAGGTGCCTTCTTGTTAGCTGTGCCCCTGCCTGGGCAGATGCACCTGGTGTTTCCCTCCCAGAGGACTGTGTTGCCAGGGTTTGAGAGTCAGGGGAGCAGGGGCAGGTGGAAGAAAAGGAAGGTGGTGGGGCTTTGGGAACAGGGAGCAGGAAAGCCCCCAGGGAATAGGTAAATGGGGGGGTGCTGTGTGTGTGCCGGTACATGTGCTCAGCTTGGGGAGGGGATGGCAGCATGTGATGCGGGTGGTTGTGAGCGTGGAGAACGGGTGCCAAGGGAGGATCAGTGGGTGGGGGTGAGTGGGTGTCAGTGGCACTGTGCAGCACTGTGGGGGGGCCTTGCTGGGAGAGTGGGGGTGTGATCTTGGAAGGAGGGTGCATGGGTTTTGCAACTCTGTTTCAGTGTGGGCTCTTGCCTGTGTGGGTGAAGCACTGTGTCCACGTGTGAGGCTCCGTGCTGCCGGCCTCCCCATATGTTGAATACTTGAGTCATGCTGTTCACCTAAGGGTGCAGGTCTGTAGGAATTCCTCTTTTGGAGCTCACGTGTGTGTGTGTGTGTGTGTGTGTGTGTGTGTGTGTGTGCACCAGAATAGGGATACCCCCAGAATTCAGAAAGCTAAATTTGGGACACAAGACCCTTGCATCTTCCCTATGAATCCAGCTTGTACAAGTGACAGCACAACCCCCCAACCAGACCAGCCATAAATAAAGGCCAGAGCAGGAACATACTGAGGACCATGCAAGCCTGAGGAGTTGGGGGGGAAGACTCAGAAAGAGAGGCCTCCTCAGAGGGAAGGTATAGAGAAAGGATACAGAAACCCAACAGAGATCTAGGAGAAACAGGATGAGAAGGTGCGTATTTGTGTGAAGTAGGAGTGGAAGGAGGTGTCTGGGCCTGGGCCTGCTGCCACCAGGAGCAAAGATGAGGCAGGGCCTTGAGCAGGTGGGTTCTTAGGCCGGGACCCAGTTTTGGGCCCACCCACACCTGCCTGATGCTTCATCAGAGTGTGAGAGGATACTATATAGTGTTGGCATTAGAGGAACCTAACCCTCGTCCTGGCAGATAGAGCAGGATTTAAAAAATGGGGGTGGGGAAAAGGAGAAAGGAGAGCTGGGGAGAGAGGACACAGGCTTCAGGGATGCCCCACGAACCCTGGCCCAGAGCTGGGAGCCCTCTCCTGCTCTTTCATGTCCCTAGGGGCAAGCATGGGTGCCGCCTATACACACACACACACACACACACACACACACACACCCTCAGGTCTTCCCTGCTGCTCCTGGTCTGCCCCTGCACCCCCCTTCCCCACTCCACCCTGGGATGGGATGCTGTTTTGGGAACTGGTGACCTAGCTGGATCCTGCCTTTATTTCTGGCATTGAATTGTTGCCACAGTAACTGTAGGGGTGGGGCCGGGAGCAGGACAGTGTGAAAGGGAAACAGAGCCCAGGGAGGAAAGATGAAGAAAGAAGAAACGGGGAATGGCACGCAGAAAGAGTGGACAAGGAACAGGGAGGGAGCAAGGCAGGCGGCCACACTGTGGCTGAAACTAGAGAAAACAGAGAGGGCCAAGCTCCTGCCCGCCCTGCCCTCGGCCCACTTGGACAGTCCGCACGCCTCATTTCATAACTGGCTTCCTGTGTGCAGCACCCTGCCCGGCTGCACAAAGCCCCCCCACCCCCAGCCCCCCTGCTCCCTGTGCACAGGCCAGGCCAGTGAGCAGGAAATCTGGGTGGCCCCACCAGATCAGGTCATTCTCAACACTGAAGTGGGGACCTGAAGTGGGACCTTTGTTCAGACTGAAGTGGGACCTTCGGGGACCTACTGAGAAGCATGTTCATTGGCTTTGACCCGTCACAGGCCTGGGCAAGGATTCCAGCTTGACTTGTGTTTGGGTGGCCTTTGGCAAGTCACGCTCTCAGCCACGGTTCCCAGTCCCTGAATGGGGAGGGCACTGGCCCGTGTGAAGGGTAGAGGGGACGTATGGAAGTCCCTGGGACAGTAACGGGCACATGGCCCGCGGTGCTTGGCTTGGGACTGGAGGCCTCCAGCCGTGGTTCTGCCTGTTGAGCCTTCATTTCTACCAGTCCAGGGAGCCACAGCCAGGTTAGTCCTACCTGGGGCAGAAGCCGGCTGGGATGGGTGCTCGGGTCTTATCACCCCCAACCCAGAGCCCAGAGGGTCTAGGAGCTGCAGAGACGCAGATGCCAGGCAGGCAGTGTGAGGCGGGGCTGGGCTGGAGGCTCAGATAAGGGGGAGGGTGGGGCGGGGCTGGAGGAGTGAGGATGGGAGTGAGCAGCTGGGAGGTCCTCCCCACCACCTGGGCTGGCCGCCTCTGCTGCTTTTCTTTCCCTTTCCTTCCATCCCGGCCTCCCTTCCTGCTGCAGCCTGCCCTCTTGGTCTCTGTCACCCGGAGGCTGCTGGGATGGAGACAGTGCATTGTACGTGTGTGACACAGGGTGTGTCCAGAGGGGGGAGAGGGCCAGCATGGAGGAGGAGGGGGACAGGGGGTGTTGACTCAAGAGGAAATTAGCTTTGAGGGAGGGGGCCACTCGAGGGTGGAGTAAGCACTTGCCTGCATGATGTGATTTGAGAGAAGCCAAGAAAACCCTCCTTCCCTCCCTCCCTCTCTCCTTCCTTCCATCTCTCTCTCTCTCTCTTCTCTCTCTCTCTTTCTCTCTATCTCTCTATCTCTCTTTCTCTCTAGAGTCTCTCGAGACTCTATCTCAAAACACTTTTCCTTAAAATTTCACCAGTAAGACCTTCACTTCTTTTTTCTTTTTTTAAAGATTTCATTTATTATTTATTGAGACACAGAGAGAGTCAGAGACACAGGCAGAGGGAGAAGCAGGCTCCACGTAGTGAGCCCCATGTGGGACTCGATCTCGGGTCTCCAGGATCATGCCCTGGACCGAAGGTGGCGCTAAACCACTGAGCCACCCAGGCTGCCCAAAAAGATTTTATTTATTTATTTATTTATTTATTTATTTATTTATTCATTCATTCATTCATTCATTCATTCATTCATTCATTTATGAGAGACAGAGAGAGAGAGAGAGAGATATGCAGAGACACAGTCAGAGGGAGAAGCGGGCTCCATGCAGGAGGCCTGACTGGGACTCCAGGATCAGGAGTTCACCTGGGCTGAAGGCGCTAGACCGCTGAGCCACCTGGGCTGCCAAGACCTTCACTTCTTAAGGCAAGCCCTGAATTAAAATGCAGTGCCCCAAAAGGGTAAGAAGTCAGTTTGTCAGCATGTGTCCTACCTACAGCACTGGGCACTGGCCAGCAGGCCCTGGAGGAGTGTGGCTCAGGGGACATGATAGAGGAGTTCCTGAGGCTGGGAGGGCGGGGGTGAGCCAGCACCGGGGATGGGTCTGGGGCTGCAGGCAGCTCTGGATAGGAAGGGTCCGGGGAACAGAGCAGAGACATCATTATTTCAAATCACATTTCTGAGTGGCGATGCCCGAAGGCAGTGTTTGTGTGTGTGTGGGTGCAGAGCATGATCACGCATCGCTGTGACTTGGCCAGTCCTGGACCCTTCCCCTCCCTCCTTGACTGGGCAGTGACCCCTCTGATACACAGTCATTGCCCCACCCAGTACCCCCAACACACACACACTGGTGTTCAAGGGGAGGGTGCCAGGGCCACCGCCAGGCTCACCCTGAGGCTCCAGGACACAAGGAAACTCTGTTCTCCCTGGTGGCTCAGCCATCCGCCTCCCCACCAAACTTTTTCTACCCTCTTCAGCCTCTGTCCCACTGACCTGTCAGATCTGCATATGGCCTCCGCTATCATTTTTCCTGGGAAAATAAGGGCCTCCCATTGGGGACTGGCCCAGGCCACAGGGCCCTGTGTTGTGGATACCAACTTTTCCTTTCCTGTCCTTCCAAGGAAGCCCTGAGTTTTCCTTCCAGAGCCCGCCCTCCTCTTGAGCCTGGGCTGCACCCCTTCCTGCTGCTGGGACCCCACTTCCTCCCCACTGCCTACAAGCATCTTCAAGTCTCCCCTTTCCTGAAACACCTTCAGCCAATCTGGCCTCCTCCAAAGTCGCTCTCCGACCCCCCACACTCCCCTGCCTGTGGCCTAGCTAGGCCTTCCCTGACAAGAAGGCCTCACTTTTCCTCTAGAAGTGTGCTTGGAGGCCACCAAAACAGAGAGCCATCACTCCCTCCAGTGCCTCTCTCCTCTGGCCACAGACTCTTGGCTTCATGACCTTTCCTTATCCCCTTGCTCCCACCATGTCTCTCCATAATGCAATCGCCTCCACTAGATTCACTCCCTGCCCCCAAGGAGCTGGCCATCTCCTTTTCCTGGTCCCTTTCATGCCATCTGGGATGATATTTCTTCTAGTCCCCTAGGTGTTTCCTAGGATTCTGGTTTTTGAACTTCTTTCTGCCTTGGCAACCTCATGTGCAGACTACCACCTCTAGTCAAATGGCTCCCAAGTCTCTCTTTCCAGCCTGCCCCGGGCTCAACCTCCTGTCCCTCCCGGACATTCCCACCTGCTCATCAACTGTACCCACCTCCACCTCACGCTGGCAAAAAGTGAACTCACTGCTTCCCCTTCCTCCGTCTCTGAGCCAGCCACCTTACCGCTGCCCTGGGGGGCTTTCGGATCATGTCTGTTTTGCACATTCTGCCTCTAGGGTCTCTCCCATTTGCTTCCTCTCCCTCTTGGGCTGCACACACAAGTCAAGGCCCTCACGAGCTCTTGCTGGGACTCCTACTGTAGCTTCCAGGCTGGCCTCTGTCCATGCTGCCCCTACCTGTCCAGCCCCCTCTCCCAGGCTGCAGCCACATTCATCGTCCCAAAGTACTGCTTGGATCTGTCACTTCTTTGTTTGAAAAAAGTTTCTAAGCATTCTATTGCCCTGTTGTCCATAAAGTACAATCTAAATCCTCTGGTCTGGATTGGAGGCCTCCATAATCTGACTCCCAACTTCTTGCCCAAACATATTTCAACCCCATGAGCCCTTAGTGTAGCCATACTTGCTGTTCCCTAGATAGACCCAGTGCTGCCCCTCCACCTCAGGCCCGTTACTTTGTTCATTTTGTCTTCTCTGTCAATAATCGATTCTTTAGTTTTTGCATAAACTCAAACTGGGCATTCAAGGCCTACCTCAAATACCTCCTCTAAGGAATCTTCTTTATTTTCCCTTCTCAACACCCCAGCTTGAGTGATCCCTCATCCTATGACCTCTCATGGCTCCTTCTATTATCTTATCTGGCATATGTAATTTTCTGTTTTGCATGGGAGTTATCTATATACATGCCTCATTTCTGCCTGGGCAGCTTGGATCCCTTGACTCGTCTTTCTGTTCCCCATAAGACTTGTCACAGAGTGTTGTCTGTGGTTATTGCAGAAAGGTCAGGAAGTATTTGATGAATGGATGGGTAAAGCAATATATGACTGGGGGGTAGATGGTTAGTGGATGGATGGATGGATGGATGGATGGATGGATGGATGGATAAGTGGATAGGCAGATGGATGAGTAGATGAATGGATGGAAGGATGTACAAGTGGAGGAATGAGTGGATGCGTGGATGGATAGAGGGAGGGAAGGAGGAAGGGATGGATGGAAGGATGGACGGATGGATAGATGGGTAGATACATGAATGAATGAGTGTTTGGCTCTAAGGCTAAGCCAAGTATATAGCTAGTTTGACAATGGCTGTCAATACAGTAAAGATCAGAGAGGAGTGAAAGAGAGCTAACAGCTCTTTGAATATGTATTAGAGTTGATTCTGATCCTCAGACACCTAGTTATAAAAGTATTACAAAGTGAGAGCTAAGAAGGCCGAGAAGGATAAAGGTCTGGAATGGAGTCTTTCCGCGGGCACCAAATACCTAGTGTGACCCAGGAGCTTGTCTTGGAGAAGCCTTGACTCTAGAATTCTAAAAAGACTTGAGAAATGTAGCAGGTTTTACTCTATCCCCACAATGCACCTGACACGGTACTAGCTAGGCACTTTGAACCATGCCGGTGCTGAAGACACATTTTCAGCTTCATGACTCTGGACAACTTTTTAACCTCTTTGAGCCTCTGTCTTCTCATCTGTAAAATGGGTCTACCTTATAGGGATGTCGGAGGGGATGAAACAAATCATCCTTTTAAAGTGCTTATTAGAGGCGCCTGGCTGCCTCAATTGGTGGAGCATGTGACTCTCCATATTGGGGTTGTAGGTTCGAGCCTCACATTGGGTATAGAAATTACTTAAAAATAAAATATTAAAAATAAGTGCTTATCAAAGTACCTAGCTTGAGCATTCCAAAAATGATGGTAATTGCTTTGTTATTTTGCCCTCCAGAAGTTAGCACTCATTCTGGTTAGTGAAAAAACATGTTCCTGCGTTAGGCAACCTATAATCAAGGTCTGTTGTATGGGCCTCTTTTTCAGTCCTGCTGGAATTCAGAGAAGGGTTATCAGAAGGACTAGAATAGTAAGAGAGGCCTCCCAGGAGAGGAAGGCTGGGATCGACCCTGAAGGACAAGTGGCATCTGGGAGACAAGGAAGTGGACAGAGAATAGTGGAAGGGCATGTGCAAAAGCAGAAGGTGGAAATGAGGGCTGCTCGTGGGGCCAGCAGGTGGTTTTGGTGGTGGAGCCAAAGAATGGCCTGATACAAAGTAATAGGTGATAAGATTGGGAGCACTAGTGACCTCAGTCTTTCATTACCCCCTGTGGTTAAGAATGGCTATGGAATAGACATCTAAATTGATTAGTCCTTGGGGAAATAGAAATAATAATAGCTAATACTCTACATAGAATTTATAGTGTTTTTTTTTTAATTTTTTATTTATTTATGATAGTCACAGAGAGAGAGAGAGAGAGAGAGAGAGGCAGAGACACAGGCAGAGGGAGAAGCAGGCTCCATGCACCGGGAGCCCGACGTGGGATTCGATCCCGGGTCTCCAGGATCGCACCCTGGGCCAAAGACAGGCGCTAAACCGCTGCGCCACCCAGGGATCCCTATAGTGTTTTTTTTTAAATAGAGTTTATTTTTTTATTTTTTTTAATCTTTTTTTTTTAAGATTTATTTATTTATTTATGAGAAAGAGAGAGAGAGAGAGAGAGAGGCAGAGACACAGGAGGAGGGAGAAGCAGGCTCCATGCCGGGAGCCTGACGTGGGACCCGATCCCAGGACTCCAGGATCGCACCCAGGCCAAAGGCAGGCACTAAACCGCTGAGCCACCCAGGGATCCCCTAGAATTTATAGTGTTTTAAGCACTTGACATGTTATAACTTATTTAATACTCAGAGCTGCCCCATGACATGGACACTAGTACTATCTTCCATTTTTACAGATGAGAAACATGAGGCACAGAGAGAGTAAGTAACTTGCCCAAAGTCACACAGCTGCTGTAGCAGAGTCAGTACTCATCCCCAGGTACTCTGGTCCAGAGCTCGTGCTTTTAACCACTACATTAGGCTGCCTCTTGCCCGTCCCTGCTGTAGCCATCAGCTCTCTTCACTCTAGGAGGCTTATTGCCAGCAGATGGAAAGCTAGCCTCACTGCCACCATTGCTGGAAGCTCGGCCAGGCATTCACTGAATGGTTGTTACGCGTCCAGGACTAGGGGGTGGGGGGATGGGAGGAGTGCTAAGGGAATTAATGAAGGCTGAAGGTGAAGACACCAAGGCATGGGCTGTGGCCCCAGGGAACTCATAATCTACTGCAGCAGACAAGACCCAACTGTCTAGGAATGGAGAGCAGTGCGGGCTGGGACGCCTTCCTGCTGAACCTCAGGGGTGCTGCCTTGCAGCGAAGCAGCAGTTTGGAGGGCAGCGTCAGCACAGGCATCCTGAGAAGCCTGCCTACAGCTGGGGTGTGGCCTGGGCCCCAAGGGGGGCTCTGTCAAGTGAGACAGACTGTGGGATGGGGACAGGGACAGGGACGCGGGGGTTGGGGGCTCCCTCCAACCTCTCCTCCCTTCTTCCCTGCCAAGGAACCCAGGGCAGAGGACAGGGGCAGGGACCCAGGGAATGTGGGCTCCCTCCAGCCTCCCCTCCCTCCTCCCTGAGGCCTCGCCCCCCCCCCCCCCCCCCATGACCTGACCGCGCCACGCCAAGGCAGTTTGGCTCCATCCTGCCCTCCCGGTCTGTCCACCTCGCAGGGTGAGCAGGTGCCTCTGTTAACCCCGCCTGGGCTGCGGGGCAGAGGGGGCGCCACGGGCAGCTGATTGCTCGGGGAGTGGGCCAGGGGCCGGGCCAGGGAGTGAGACGCGGGGCGGGCAGGTGTCCCCGGGCCGGAGCGCGGAGGCCGCCCGGGCAGCCGGACCCCTGCGGGCATTTCCTTTCCAGCCGGAGAACAATGGCTCCGGCCCGAGTGCGGCCCGAGCGCGGCCCGAGCGTTTCCCCGCGCCGAGGCCGGGCCCCTGCCGGTCCCTCACCCGCCCCCGCGCCCGCCCCCCCAGGCCCGCCCCCGCTCCACGCGCGGACAGTCGCTGAGGCATGAGGACGCCACAGCCCGGGGGGACGCACTCTCTGCTCTCGGGGCCCCGAGCGCGCCGCGCCCAGGAGCCGGCCAGAGCCTGACGCCGCGTCGTCTCCCCGAGCGCACGGGGCTCCGCGGCGACCGACCGGCCAGCTCCCTGCTGCATGGACCGGCTGCAGAAGGTGCGCGGGGCCGGGCCGCGGGGGGGCGGGGGGGCGGGCGTCGACGGTGCCACCTGCCGGCCGCCCGCAGCGCCGCACCCCGGGGCCCGGAGGCCTAGGGCAGCCCCCGCCCCCGCCCCCTCCCTCCGCCAGGCCCCCCGCCCGGTGGAGAGCCTCGCCCGGCCCTGGCACGCACGCTCATCCCCACCGCCCGCCTTTCACTCTCCCCAGCAACCACTTACCTCCCCTGGGAGCGTCAGCTCCTCCCGAGGCTCCAGTGTTCCCGGCTCTCCCTCCAGCATCGTGGTGAGTACCTCTCGGCCACCAGCACCCTCAGGCTGGGACCAGCGGGTGGGGTCGGGACCCGCTGGGCACTTCACCCAGAGCCTCCCCGACGACAGCGACCGACCGTCCTGCCGGGGCTGGTGGGCAGAGACAACCCAGAAACCCAGAGAAGGTTCCCCACCGCCACCTTCTACTGGTCTGGTCCTGCCTCATTGTACCCGAAGTGTTAGGTGAAGGACTATCATCTTTTAAGGTGACTCTCTAAACCCTTAAAATAAAAAAAAAAAAAAAATACACACTACTAACTCATACGAGCTGATGGCTCAAATGGCTGTCCCTTTTCTTCCTGATAAATTGCAAGTCTAGCTGGTAAGGCCAGGATTCTAGGTGAGGCCTTCGGCACATCTGTTCCATTCCTACCATTTCCCCCCAGGCCAAGATGGACAACCAGGTGCTGGGCTACAAGGACTTGGCTGCCATCCCCAAGGACAAGGCCATCCTGGACATCGAGCGGCCTGACCTCATGATCTATGAGCCCCACTTTACCTATTCTCTCCTGGAACACGTGGAGCTGCCCAGAAGCCGGGAGGTGAGGGGTGGGAGGCTCCTCTTGGATGGAACTTGGGGGAAGGGCTCCCCCAGCCACACAGGGAAGGAGGCAAAATCCCTCTCCTGCTTCCTTTCCTGGCAGCCAGACTCCAAAACAGGAAAGGGAACCGTGGGCAGAAATCAACCAATGGTCAACCCAGTGTTCGTGGAGGGCAGGCAGGGACGGGCTGGAGGCCGGAGGGGAGCTCCATGCTGAGAAGCCGGGAGGCCGGGTTGATTGGCAGCCTCACAGAGCAGGGGGTGGAGGGTCGTGGAGGAGAAGGCTGGCAGTGGACAAAAAGTGCAAATTTGCCAAAAGCCTTCGGGAACACTGCACTGGGATTCTGAAGTCCCAGCTGACTGACCTGTGAGAAGGCGTGGTTTGTTTCCCCTCCTGTACAATAGAGGTGATACATCCGCCCCCTACCTCCCTCACCAGTACTTGAGTGCCGGAGATAACACATGGCAGCTACTCTGTAAACCATGTTCCAGAAAGGGCTAGTGTCATGGCTGAGCCTTGAGCTGGAGGCGGGCTGTGGGGAGACTTACTACTCTGCAGGGAGCCCAGATTCCATCCTGGATACTTGTGGCTCCTGGTCCTTCCCCTGGGCTCTAGGCTCTGTGGACAGGCCAGAGCCACCTTCGGTTGGCCCCCAGAGCACAGACACACTGCTGCAAGATCCGTGGCTTCTTCGTGCATCCCAAGAAAGACAGGACTCTGCCCAGGAGAGCACTAAGAGGGAGATGGATGGAGGGCCAGTGCTGGGAACTGGCAAGGACTGACATAGAAGACGTGGCTCAGAAATTGGCCGGGCCAGGGTGCAGAGTTGGGTGGTGGTGGGGGGTGAAGTGGCCCCTCCGGGGATCTAGGGATGAGGATTTACCCCTACCCTCGTGGCTCTGACCAGCCTCCTCTCCATCCGCAGCGCTCACTGTCACCCAAATCCACATCCCCCCCACCATCCCCAGAGGTGAGTCTGCCCCACACCTGACACTTGCCCGGCTCCCCGCCCCCACACATATGCACAGCCCACGGGATGACCTGATCCCGTCGCCGACCAGCTCTGGGTGCATCTGTCTGTCTGACCCAGGACCTCATTTAACCCTGTCTCCCCGGGTCATACACCATCAGCAAGTTGAGTCCTTGGAGACCCTTCCTCTGCCCTGGGGTTGGGGGCTTGTGGGATGCTAGGGTGGGAGGACAGAGATGGTGGTGTGAGGTGAAGCAGTGTCTCCATGGGTTGGAGAGGGTAGGGTGGGGGACCTGGGAGCTCCAGTCAACAACACGTCTGCTCTGCAGGTGTGGGCGGAGAGCCGGTCCCCTGGAACCATCTCTCAGGCTTCAGCCCCAAGAACCACTGGGACCCCCCGGACCAGCCTACCCCATTTCCACCATCCTGGTAGGTTTTCTGGCAGTGTGGCTGCACACTTTCCCCAGGACCTCTTTTTCTAACAGGGACCCAAGCTGCTGCTTCTCAGTCCCCCATTCTCTGAGGTATATGCTCAGCACAGAATGGCTGCACCCCTGATGCCCAGACCCCAGGCAAACCACCCTACTCCTCCCAAGATGATGAGACCTCTTGAGCCTTTCCTCCCACCCAACCAGAAAAGTGTGGAAAAGTCCAAAACCCCTGAGGGACAGTTCCAGGCACTCAGGTTCTGTCTCAGGTCTCGGCTCTCGGCGGGAGCCCATGAATTCCCCATACCATCTCGTTTGTGCCCTTCTCTTCACTGACCCGGCCTCCCCCACCATCAGCATCTCCTCATCTGCTCTTGCTCCCTGTCCACAGAGACCACCCGCCCAGATTCCAACATCTACAAGAAGCCACCTATCTACAAGCAGAGAGGTGAGGGCTCCCCTCTGTGACCTGGGCCCCTTCACGCTGCGGGCTGGGAGGCCACGGGAGAACAGCTGTTCATAGCAGCAGATAACCTCTGCCCCGTATGCCCTTTCTTGTGTGCACTGTTTGTACACCCACAGTGTCCCAGGTGTGAGCAGGGGACAGGAGAGAGAGCTGGGGGCTGGGGTGGGCTAAGTTGGCCTGGCTCAGGATGTGGGCTGACCCTGACCTCCACCTGCAGAGTCCACGGGAGGCAGCCCCCAGAGCAAGCACCTCATTGAGGACCTCATCATCGAGTCCTCCAAGTTTCCTGCCGCCCAGCCACCTGACCCCAACCAGCCAGCCAAGATCGAAACTGACTATTGGCCGTGCCCTCCGTCGCTGGCGGTCGTGGGTAGGAGACTATGCTGGAGGGGGCAGGGGAGGCCCAGGGCACCGCCTCACAGCCCTGTCGAAACTCATGAACCCACCTTCTCTCTCCCCACTGCCACCCTACATACTTCATGACCTCCTGGCTCCCTTCATGACCTCCTGGCTCACCGTTATTCCCTGCATTCCTCTAGTCTTGGTTATGTGGCCCTGCTTGTTAGTCTTTCACTAGCTTTCCATTTACTTATTTGGCCACTCAGTAGACATATCTTAAACACCTGCATCCCAGGCTCTGTAATAGGAGCTCTGGAAGAGAGAAGGAGGAATGAGGCAAGGTCCTGGTCCCCAGTGACTTTTTTTTTTATTTTTTTTTTTAATATTTATTTATTCATGAGAGACACAGGCAGATGGAGAAGCAGGCTCCATGCAGGAAGCCCAATGTGGGACTCGATCCGGAGACTCCTGGATCATGTCCTGGGCCAAAGGCAGATGCTCAACCACTGAGCCACCCAGGCACCCCCCAGTGACTTTAAGTTGTGTGACTGAGTGTCGCCAATTCAGCTTTACCATAAGGCTAGAGAATGGTACTTTTATTTTGCACGAGATGTCTTGTCGCATTCTCTGGAAGGTGCACAAGGCAGCACCTGATAAATACTTGGCACGTGAATGGCTGATTGATGAGCTTGCTTTTGTCTGTGTTCCCCAGAGACAGAATGGAGGAAACGGAAGGCCTCTCGGAGGGGGGCAGAGGAAGAGGAAGAGGAAGAAGATGATGACTCCGGGGACGAGATGAAGGCTCTCAGGGAGCGTCAACGAGAGGAACTCAGTAAGGTAGCATCTCGCTTCGCCCACGTCTTCTTGGGGACCAAAGGCCTTGGGCTCTAACTCTTCTGTCCTAAAGAACCTCCTAGTAGAAACATGAGGGATTCCCCCTTCTTCCCGGGACACCAGGTTGCTGCTACTGAAGGGACACCAGGACTTCATGCTACTTGGGGGGAACACCAGTTAACTTAGGGTTAAAGGAAAGAAAAGTCCCCCTCCCTCAACCCAGTGCCAGGATTCAGGAAGGCTAAATTCATGGGAAGAGGAGCAGGGAGAGAGCAGGCTGCTGTCATCCAGGGCAGCAGAGAGGGTGTCAGGAGTCATAGGAAGGCCAGTGACAGTGGCCTGGGCTTGTGCTCTGGGTGAGTAACCTGGGATGCAGAGGCCACTCAGATACAGTTAAATACCAAGCAGCACTGCCTCCTTGCTCTCGAGGGTGGCCAGACCCCGAACGGCAGTGCCTTAGACCAAAATGACAGGCCCCACAGGCTCCGGGGCACAACCCCAGCCCCTTGGGAAACCTGTCCCCAGTCCTGCCTGCGGATACTCAGCTCCAATGGAGATGAGAAGTGAGTATAGAAGTCTTGGGCGCATCTTCCTTTCTCCTTCCCCAGGTTACTTCCAACTTGGGAAAGATGATCTTGAAAGAAGAGATGGAAAAGTCACTGCCTATCCGGAGGAAAACCCGCTCTCTGCCTGACCGGACACCCTTTCATACCTGTGAGTGACATGGATGGGGCCCCGAATCACCTGCAGAATCTGTCTGTCTATCGTGTGGCTGGCACTGTGCTCCTGTGGTACAAGGGACAGAGGATCCTGTGCTGGCTCAAGGCACTCATGCTCTCCTTAGGGCAAGGATACCAGTCATGGAATAAGACTAGATGATAAAAGATAGGATTAGCTACAGCAGAACTAGCAAATTATGTTTAATTTACCAGATGTTTATTGAGTGTCTAATATATGGTGACACAGGAGATTATAGAGTCCAAAAATATACTGTCCGTCAGTAGCTTCCAGTCCACGGGGAAATTGACATGGAAATTGGGGTCAGTGCAGTGGGGCAATGTTGTGGTGACATGAGAGGCACACAGTGAGTGCTTCGAGGAAACTGTGACAGGGCCTGGGGCCAGAGGGCCAGGGGTAGTGATATGTGTGGGTCACTAGGTCTTGAAGAGAAAGACAAAGTGAGTGGCGGGGGGAGGGGGGTGGAGATGGGCATTTAGGACACTGGGGACAGTGCTGGAGCAAAGGCAAGGAACAGGAAACATTCTGGCCAGCTTACAGGGCCTGCAGGAACCCAGAGTGTGCCCCAGGGTGGCAGGGATTAGCCAGAGAGATAAGGTGGCCTGGGCTCTAGGTATTATGCCTCTAATCATGGGAGTCTAGCCTGGACTTCCCTAGAACATCAAGGCTGGAGCAGAGGGAGGGAGATCTGAGAACCCCAGCTGAAAGTATGAGGCGTCTAAAAGCCTAGCATCAGGAGCCACACAGCATCACTCCTCCTACGTCCTGTTGGACAGAGCAGCTTAGCGGGCAGCCTAGACTCAAGGGAAACCATGACTCAAAGGCACACAGGCCCGGAGATAACATGCAGGCCATCTTCTGAGACACTCCACCACATTTTCCAGAGGTCTAGGTAAGGGCTAAAACTACACATAGATCCAGAGAAGGGAGGTGAGCTTCAGAAATATATAGAAGATGGAGTCAACTGGACTGAGTTGCTGATTGGACATGGGAAGGGAGGGAGAGCCGAGTTGGGATCTTGGCTTGGGTGCTGGGCGGGGATTGGCTTGGGTTTGGGGGAAGGATGAAGGGACTGGTTTGGGACATCCTGGGCTTGAGGCACCGGTAGGTGGGAGCCAGGTCTTGCTCAGTTGGAAGCTTGCAGGATGAGTTGAGTTTTCAGCTTGTATATAGTAGCAAGACCTTGAGAAAAAATGGGATCATGCAGAGAAGAGAGGGAAGAGAAAATGTGAAGGCTGAGCCCTGGAGCTGTGCCCTGGAGTGCTCCCCTCAGCAAGATCCAGGATGTGGGAGGCAGGCGTCAGGCCCCAAAGGCCTCTTTCTCTGTGGGCTGGGGACCTGGGTCTGGGAGCAGGTCACAGGAGAAGTTGAGGCTGTCTGCTGAGTGGAAGCAGGGTGAGGCTGGGTGGGTTGGGGAAGCTTTAGACTACCCATTTGCAGGGAAGGGGAACCAGTGCAAGGCATTCATCTGTAGTGAGGATAATCTAGCAGTGTGGGCTTTATCCCCATGGACTGCAGGCAAGAGAGAGCTGGCTGATTCAGGGCTAGAGTTTTGTAAGGCAGGTGCTGAGGGATGAGAGGCCAGGGGAGCTGCTGAGTGGTGGTGAAAGTAGTGATATACCTAACTGTGGGTCGAAGGTCAGGGGTGGGGGTGGGGGGTTGGAGATCAAGACCCCGGGGGTCCCCATGACACTGATGAACAGACATGCTGGGAGTGAGGTTGAGAAGTTACAAATAAGGAAGGGTATGACGTGGTAGCTGCAAAGTGCGATTCCCGGGCTTCAGGCATCAAGGTATTGCAGATGTAGACAAGACCAGGGGGTGGCCATTTGAAGGGGCTGCCTTGTGGGGGGTGGAGGTGAAGGCCACTGAGATGTGGGATTCAAGGAGCGGTAAGGGTCATATGTGCATGGACATGCACAGGTCACTGAAAGTCCCCAGGATGATATTTCAGGATGAGTGGGAAGAGTTACAATAGGACCTTTTTAGAAAATGTAGAATAGTGAAGGTTTGAAGAAAGAAGCAGATGGAGAGATGCCCTGAGAGTTGGATTCAATCTTCATGTTGCACCAGATTTTGCTATTTAGTCAAAATTAGCTTTTTAACTTCCATTTTGGCCTTGCAAAGTCGAATGGCCAAATGTCTATGTCATCATCATTTTTGGCATCCCTGATCTTATATGTGACCAGTGATCACATGATTGCATAGGTTATGGTCATAGCTAATCAACCTCAACAATTTCAGAACTTTTTCCTAAGATTTCTTATTTACTTATTTGAGAGAGACAGTGAGCACATGTATGAGCAGGGGGCGGGGCAGAGTGAGAGAGAGAATCCCAAGCAGACTCCATGCTGAGCCAGGAGTCCGATGTGGAGCCTGATCTCAGGACCCTGGGATCATGACCTGAGTCGAAATCCCATTGGACACTTAACCTACCGAGCCACCCAAGCACCTTCAACAATTTCAGAATTATGAACAGGAGTGTCATTCCAACTTCATGGTAACATTGAAATGGTGACTTTCAAACATAAATAAGCATTCTAAAAATAATTTGAAGTGAAAATCTTCCTATGTGCTTTGTTGGTTAAAATTCTATCAGCTACTTGAAATATAAATGTATACTTATAAAGTGAAATGCTTCAATAATGAATGATCATTGTAGAAACAGATAATTTCCTGCACAAAATTAAAAAGTATTTTTAAAAATATTAAGAAAAAACAAGTTCCTCAAAATACATTTCATGCTCACTTAACTTCCAAGCCACAGATTCTAAAAGAGTGTTTTAAGAAGACAGATCTGTATATCCTTTAGTTTTGAATCTATCAAGGCTAAAATCTTCAAATAAAAACATTTATCAGGACATCTGGCGGGCTCAGTCGGAGGAGCGTGTGACTCTTGATCCTGGGGTCATGAGTTCGAGCCCCATGTTGGTTGTACAGATTACTTACATACACTTTTTTTTTTTTTTAAGATTTTATTTATTTATTCATGACAGACACACAGAGAGGAAGAGAGAGAGGCAGAGACACAGGCAGAAGGAGAAGAAGGCTCCATGCAGGGAGCCCGATGTGGGACTTGATCCCGGGTCTCCAGGATCCGGCCCTGGGCTGAAGGCGGTGCTAAACCGCTGAGCCACCCAGGCTGCCTTTACATACACTTTAAAAAAAAATAGTTATCCAAATGATCACCGTAGAATGCCAACGATTTCTAGTATTTGGACATGAAAGAGTTTTGAGATTTGGCCAAACTAAGAATCTTAGTTACAAAGTTCTTTTTAGGAAAACCTGTTAACTTAAAACCAATTTTCTTGAGTTACAATCTGTGGTGCAAGAAAGTTAAGTGATATGAAATGTGTAAGTTGAAGGTGACATCTGGTCTTGCAAATGTGAAGTCTATATATATAATTTTAAGTAAGCTTCACATGCAATGCGGAGTTTGAACTCAGGACCCCGAGATCAAGAGTCACATGCTCTCTCCACAAGTGTGACGTCTACTGGCTGCTGGTACAGTCTAGCAGCTGATGGTGCAGAGAACATTATCATTTCTGCATTGTAATAAATAGCAAATGTTGGAAATTTGATTACTAGCATTACTAATAATAATATTGTAACGATTCAGTAATTTTGACTAAATTTCAGACATATTTTTGTAGCCCATAGTGTCATTTTATGATGGTGAGCCTCATCGTCTGGCCGTTATTGGCTGACTATCCATTTTAACACTCAGGCATCTCATCCAGATGTGTATTTGGTTAGAGCGATGGCTCAGAGCCTCAGCACAGTGCCGCTTGCTGAAGGTAATGGGCAGGAGCTGGGAGCCAGTAGGCACCCCCACCCCTCGAGCCCCCCAGGTCCATGCTTCACCGCCTTACCTCTGGCAGGGGAGGCCAGGGAGGCAGCCCTCTCAGGAATGAATGTCAGACCAAAGGCACTGAACAGGGCCTCCTGCTCTCTTCCAGCCTTGCAAGCAGGAACATCCAAGTCGTCTTCTCTCCCCGCCTATGGCAGGACCACTCTGAGCCGGGTAAGGTCCCTGACCAGAGATCACAGACTGGGAGGGAAGAGTGTGCCCTTGGGGCACCTCAGAGGGGCTGAGCTGCTTGGGCATCCGGGGGAGCAAGAGACCTTTAAAGTGAAGGGAAACAGTGCAGACTTTTCCACCTTCCTTCTGATCCCTTCGTGTCCTTTCTAGCTACAGTCCACAGAATTCAGCCCCTCTGGGAGTGAGACCGGAAGTCCAGGTGAGAGGCAGGGCGACCCAATGCCAGGCGAGCTGGGCAAGGGGCCTGAGCAGGCCCCATGGCAGCCCGTGTCTGTGCTGCGGGCAGGGCTGTGGCTTGAGGTTGGGAGGCTGAGCCGGCAGGTTTGGAGGCCTGCTGCCCTTAGAGCCGCCTCTGGACAATAATTCTTCTCTCCTATAGGCCTGCAGGTGAGTGCCTTCTGGAGGGGAACACATGGAGCAGCAGAAGCAAGCCGTGGATGGGTGACAGGGGTGTTGGGGGTGGTGGGGCTACAGAGTTGCCTGGCAAGGACAAGAGAAGCCCAGGGTAAGGCTGGGGAGGTCTCCCTGCCCCACTCTGGCTCACTGCGGCTTTGGTCTCCCCAGAACGGAGAGGGCCAGAGGGGGAGGATGGACCGGGGGAACTCCCTGCCCTGTGTGCTGGAGCAGAAGGTGAGGGGCAGGGGCAGAGTCAGGGGTGGTGGGCAGGGGACAGAACCATCTACAGTGGGGGTGGGTCAGCCAGCCTGTGGGGAGAAGCCAGGGAAGCAAATGCACCAAGGGGTCACTGACGGGAGGGGCAGCAGGGAAGTTGGGGGCAGTGGTTGGCAAAAACAGCATGAGCCCCAATGGCCCTTACAGGCTGATCAGGGGCCCAGGGAATTGAGGGGGTTACACTGACAAGAAACTCTATGAGCCTGAGGTTGCCCCCTCTTTGCCCCCCCCGCCCCCCCCAGATCTATCCCTACGAAATGCTGGTGGTGACCAATAAGGGGAGAACCAAGTTGCCTCCAGGTGTGGATCGGATGAGGCTTGAGGTATGCAGAGGAAGTGTGGGGTGGGCCTAGGGGCTTCCAAAGGGGCAGCCTCCCTGGTGGGCCTGGTGGGGGAGACCTGGGGCCTCTGTGTGAGCGCTCCCTTAGTCATTGGCCCAGCCTCGCCCCAGCCCCTGTCTTTAAGCTGCCTCTGGGTGTCCCCTTTCCAGAGACACCTGTCAGCCGAGGACTTCTCAAGGGTATTCTCCATGTCCCCTGAAGAGTTTGGCAAGCTGGCCCTGTGGAAGCGGAATGAACTCAAGAAAAAGGCTTCTCTCTTCTGACCATCCTTCCTGCTCCGTGACTGATGCTCTCCCCTGCTGCTTCGGGGCTCTAGAGCTGGGGTCACTAGACCCCAAAGCATCGTCTCTTAGGGGCGCAGGGTGGTGGGGGGGGGATGGAGGTAGGGTTGTCTCCATTCCCCAGGTGAGGGGGAGCCAGGACCTCTGCAGTGCTGGGGTGTGGGACGTGAACTTGCTTCCCCATAAAAAGCCAGGGGCCTCCTTCCCTCTTCCTTGGTCCTCACTGCACAGGGCAGACCCAGTCTGGAGCCCAGCACACACAGAGTCAACGTTTGCATCCTCTCCCCCCATCCCACCCCCACGGGAAGGTCCCCACAAGAGAGTGAGGAGAAAGGAAAGCAGCACTTAGTGGTCAGGCATGTTGGCAGTCTGGACCCATGGGTGGGTACAACCCTCAGGCCTGCGGGGGGAGGGGGAGAGTGGGGAGCAGCCAGGAGGGCAGGGAGAGCCCCAGGACTCTGTGCACCCAAGCACGCCTCCTCACCTCACCTAGGACAGCTTCCCCTGCACCTGGGTCTCTGGCTTCTCTGACTCTTAGCAGGAACAGGCTTGAGCTCAGCCTCTAACAATGAAGCCACCCTGCCCTCCAGCTCACCCTCTCCTCTCCTGGTGACCCCTAAGCTTCAAAGCCTCTTGCTCCAGCCCTGTGGCTTCCCTAGAAGCCATGGCTTAGAGTGGAGATGTTGCAGAACCCTGGCCCACCGTCAGCCTCCAGGCAAGTCAGCTAGACTCCAAGCACCCAGGTCCTGTGCAGAACCCAGGCCTTCAGGCTCTCTTTGGATGGGATCAAGAGGCCAGGCTGTGTCCTGGCCACCAGGTCCTGCCCATTTCCATGCATCCCCACCATGCTGTCTAAAGAATGTAATTTATTGGGGCACCCCCAAGCTGCTTTCTCTCCTAACTCTCTGCCCTCCCTTAATCACACTCCCAGCTTCTCTTCTCTACAGATACATATGTGTATATAATTATATATATATTTTTGCCGGGGTCTGGCTTTTGTTCCTGCTCAGGCCCTGGTACCCCTTTCCACTGTGTGTGTGTGTGTGTGTGATAATGCTGTGGGAGGGGGACTCTGCTTGGAATTAAAAGGTTGCATTGGGTCCCCAAATCTATTTGTTCTTTCTGGAACACCTGGGAGCACTTGGGAGAGGCAATGCCAGGCTGAGGGAAGCCTTGGGGGTGAGGGTTCAAATGGGGACCACAGAGGGCTGGAAGAGGCCGGCATCACACACTGCCCCTTCCCCCAGCCCCTGGCCACAAAAGCAGGGGCCAGCCTAGCAGGGTCCCGTCTGCTGCCTCTTCTTCAGGGGCTGCGTGATGAAGTATGGACGAAGGACAGAAGGTCACGCTGGAGACTAATACAGGAGCCGGCTCGGGGGCAAGCCCGTTGTCCTCTGCTGAGGCCTAACCGCTCACCTTGGCAGTCAAGCTCACCAGCATCTGACAAGATTGCACCCTCCAGGGCCTGATACTCCCAGTTCTCTGGGGGAGGCCAAACACACAGAGAAGGTCAAGGATGCAGGAACAGGCAGTAAGCCAACTGCTGAAGAGCAGGCAGGGAAAACCAAGCAATGGAGAAACAAACAGTGGGTGAGATCTAGTGGACCATGGGTGGGGTGGAAGCTGAGAGAGAGGAGGGGGTAATTGACTTGGCAAGGCCTCGCAGGGGGAGCAGACAGGGACCCGGAGTGCGGAGATCTGCCTGGAAGATGGGAAAGAGGATTGTGGGTGCCTGTGAAGGGAGGGGCCAGTCTCAGAACCTAGATGTGGGCGCGTGAGGAGGCATGTGGCCAGAAGGACCAGGCGAGCTGGAGTGCGAACCTAAGGACTGGACCTGATGCAAGTGTCCTACCCCCCGGGATGAGTCTCCACCCCTTTTGGCCAAAGCAAAAGCAAAGTGGTTAAGAATCACTCAAGTATGAACAACTGTTTTAAGCTGTAGGAGTTCCGATGATACATCTACAACATTGTTTTATCCTTCCAACAACCTGTGAGGTCAGTAGCACAGATCAGTTGAAACCTCAGCAAAAAAGAACATTGTAGAAGAGACTGTTCATCCTGAAGCCTAAAGCCACACGCAAGTTAACAAGTGGGGGATGGAGACAGACCTCCCCATTTCTTGGCTACTAAGCCAGGACTCCCCAATATAAGCAGCTGCCTCCCAAGAGGTAGCTGGGAGGACAGCCGATGAGGCGGAGAGAGAGAAAGAGGAATCATCTCCATACTTGTACGCAATTTCAGGTATTCAGCCAATGTTTGGAGGGCTTACCCTGTTCCAGCACTTGGGATACAGTGGTAGCAAGTCCAGTACCTCCACGTCTGCAGAGCTCCCGGACTGTTGGGCATCAAAGGGTGCGGCGGCCGTGTTTGGTCACAGGTCACTGGAAAGTGCTTTTGAGGGGGCAGATTGCATGCTAAGACTTAAAGGATTTTAAGTTCTTGAGACCTGGAGAGGCTTGAAGTGGAGCTGGGTCCCTAAAACAAAACCTTAGGAGAATCTCTCAGTGCCTCTTCCCACAACACGCACACACACACTTACTTGTACGCAGGCACATGCATGTGAACAGATGCAAAACTGTGGTGATCACTCAGTTCAGGGGCTTCCAAACCTTTTTAGTAGCAAACTTAAAAAAAAAATCTTATTATTAGTAATTGGAATACATTTATAAGGTGAATTTTATAGCTAATTATGATGAAAATGAATGAGGACCAAGAAGCTTTGATGACTAAAAAAATTTTAAGGCAAGATTTATATACAACAGTTGCCCTTTTATCAAATGCAGGAGCTAATTCACTATTGTATTTGGCTGCACAGTATCGGGAAAATCCTGATTCACACAGATAAGTAGTCACAAAATTGTGGTGTTTTAAAAATGCTCACAAATCCATTCACACTCCTCCCATTGAGTTAGCACAGTGTCAATGTCCCCTCTTCTAGGATCTGGGCTTAGTGACTCGCGCATTTAAAAACAGTTCACCCAGCAATAGCCTTCCGCCCTCACTTAAATTGACAGGAGGAAAGGCTTTATTTACAGGTCTTCTCTCAAATGAGCTTATCTGGCAGTTAACTGCCACGGGGTCTGTTTGAAAATGCAGTAAAAATTCTGCATGTAGGGGCGTCTGGGTGGTCAAGCGTCTGCCTTCAGCTCAGGTCATGATCCCAAGGTCCTAGGATTGAGCCCGGCGTTGACCTCCTTGGGCTCCCTGCTCAGCAGGGAGCCTGCTTCTGCCTCTTGTCCCTCACCTCTCCACTCTGCTCATGCTCTACCTCTCTCGTTCTCTGAAATGAATAAAATCTTAAAAAAAAGAAAATCTGCATTTAACTTCTGACTGCCTCCAAATAAATTTAACTATTAGCCTGTTAACCAGAAGCCTTAGTAATATAGTTAACACAGTTCGTATGTTATATGCACCACATACTGTATTCCTACAGTAAAGCAAGCTAGAGAAGAGAAAATATTAAGAAAATCATAAGGGAGAGAGGCACCTGGCTGGCTCAATTGGAAGAGCATATGATGCTTGATATTAGAGTTGTGAGTTTGAGCCATGTGTTAGGCATAGATCTTACTAAGTAATTAATAATATATAAAAAATAATAATAAACTTTTAAAAAATGTTTAAAAGAAAGAAAATCATATCTCTCTTTGGGACGCCTGGGTGGCTCAGCAGTTGAGCATCTATCTGCCTTTGGCTGAGGGCATGATCCTGGAATTCTGGGATCGAGTTCCACTTTGGGCTCCCTGAGGGGAGCCTGCTTCTTCCTCTGCCTGTGTCTCTGTCTTTGTGTCTCTCATGAATAAGTAAATAAAATCTTTAAAAAAAAATCATAAAAGAGAAATTACAGACCCAATACTGCACTGTATTTATCTTTAAAAATGCATGTACCAGCAGACCTGTGCAGTTCACATCCATGTTGTTCAAGGGTCAACTGTACATCAGTGGGCTCTGATTATTTTGGCATATAGCACATATAACTGTGTCCATTGACTTTTATTAGAACTTTTAAGATAAAAAATTTTAAGTGAAACCAAATGAAAGGTTATAAATTCCTGATGCACTTCTGTATTTGGGAAAAGCTGATTTAATACATACAGCTGCTTCCCTGACCTAGGAGGAAGCAGGCCCAGAAACCCACAGGGCAGGACTAGACTCAGGTCTCCAGCTTTCCAGGTCGCCTCTCTGTGCACAAACATAGGCATAAAACAGGCTCATTTATTCCCTTTGTTCTTACACATTCTGGCCTAAAAGCCTCCTCTCCTTTCCCATAGGGCTCCTCACCGGGGCCCATTTACAGATGGTCTATTTAGTTCATTTTTCTCAAGCAGCTCTCAGAACTGAGATCCATTTGCTAGCCCTGTCTGTCCCCACCCCCTGGTGACTTAGTTGGGGCTCCAGGCTCCACTCCAGGGTACACAGCCATCTCTGGGCCACTTGGGGCCTCCTGGGCCTCAGCCTGATGGGTGAATGGAGCCCAAGGGGCAGGGCGAGTGCAGTGAAACCCCAAGACCCCACAGCTCTCCATCCTTCAGCTTTGCAGTAGAGGCTACTCTCCTCCCTAGTGCAACCCTTGATCCCTCACCCACTCATCATGTGTTGAGCAGAAATACATTTGGAACAGATAACCAGCCCTCTCCTCAGGAAGATCTTTCCATTGTGGAGGGTGGTGGTGGAGGTGGTAGGGGAAATGGGCTTTAAATCCGTGGTTGTAGCTCAGACATTCCAGGAACCCCTACTCTTTTATACAAGTCCTGCCTGCCTACTTCTTGGGTCCAACCTTCCGGGGCAGGGGCCCTCTCCACATGGGTCACCCACCTTGTGTTTCTTTCCTTGGTGCTGCCAGGACAACCGGCCAGCCGTTCCTTCCTCCGCAGGACCGCTGGACCAGTGCCCTATCCACTAGAAGGAACAAGCAACAAGTGAAATTAATGTTAGTAATATGCTTCATTTAACCCAGTGGACCTAATGCATTACAGTGTCAACAAGTCATCCACACACAATACCACGAATGAACTAGTCTGCATTTTCTTTTCTGTGCAAGTCTTCAGAACCCCGCGTGTATTTTACCCTCAGCACCTCGCAGTTCGGACCTGCACGTTTGTTTCAGCGCTCCACAGCCACGTGCAGCCTGGGGCTACTCTCCTGGTCGTGGGGGGCGGCGGGTGGGTTGGGGCATCTAGAGACTTACGGGACCCACACAACTGCCCCTTCCTCAGGGAAGAAACTCCGGGGCCCCCTCGCCGCCCTTCTCGCTGCCCCTGGCTCCTCCGACTGGCCCCTGCGGAACTTGCACCTGCTCCTCCGCGGCGCCCCTCCCTCCTCCGCTGAGGCTTCAGGCTCCAAGGGCCCCCTTGCTCTCCCCGGCCTCCGTCCCAACAGCGCACGGGGGGGGGGGGGGGGGGGGGGCAGGGGGTGCTGCGGGGGGGGGGGGCGGGTGCTGCAGGGCCTCCAGCGGGCCGGGTTGGGGAGCCCTCAGTGGGCCGGGGGCCAGGGGTGTGCTTCTGCGGGCCCCCCAGCAGGCCGGGCCGGGGGACCGGGGGTAGGTGCTGCGGGGGTGCTGCTGCGGCGCCCCAAGCGGGCCGGGCGGGAGGGGGTGCTGCTGCGGGGCCCCCAGCGGGCCGAGCAGGGGGGCCGGGGTGGGTGCTGCTGCGGGCCCCCCAGCAGGCCGGGCCGGGGGACCGGGGGTGGGTGCTGCTGCGGCGCCCCCAGCAGGAGGGGGGCCGGGGGGGGTGCTGCTGCAGGCCCCCCAGCGGGCCGAGCCGGGGGGCCGGGGTGGGTGCTGCGGGGGGCGTGCTGCCGGGCCCCCAGCGGGCCGGGCCGGGCCGGGGTGGGTGCTGCGGGGGGCGTGCTGCGGGGCCCCCAGCGGGCCGGGCTGGGGGGGGGCGGGTGGATGCTGCGGGGGGTGCTGCTGCCGGGCCCCCAGCGGGCCGGAGGGCCGGGGTGGGTGCTGCCGGGGGCGTGCTGCGGGGCCCCCAGCGGGCCGGGCCGGGCCGGGCCGGGGCGGGGCGGGGCAGGTCAGCCAGGGCCCCGCCCCCGCGCCGCGCCTCCGGGGCCGCCCTCCGCCCGCGAGCTCCGCCGCCGCCGCCGCCGCCGCCGCCGCCCGGGAGCCGAGCAGGGCCGGGCCGCCGACATGCTGAGCCGGCTCGGGGCGCTGCTGCAGGAGGCCGTGGGGGCGGTGAGGCCCGGGAAGCGGGGCGCGCGGGGCCTCGGCCGGAAGGGCGGGCGCGGGGCCGGGGGAGGAGCCGGCGGGCGGCGGGCGCGGGCGGAGGGCCGGGGTGGGTGGCGCGGGCCCGCGGGGGGAGGGACCCCCTCCCAGGCTCCCAGGCTCCCAGGCTCCCAGGCTCCCAGGCTCCCAGGCTCCCAGGCTCCCGGCCGCGGCGCCCTTCTGGGCCTCCCCTGCCCCGGGTCGCGGCCCGCGCGGAGTCCTCCCTGCGCCTCCGCGTGGCCTCCCTCCCCGTCGCCCTGGCCCCGGCCTCTCCAGGTCATGCCCAGCCCCTAACTAACCCTTTTCCCCCAACGGCTTCCGGTTTATTTTCCTGCTCCGCGGTCCCAGTTTGCTCCCGGTTCCCGAACTCCTCAGTGCTGGAGGCTCCCCCGTCAGCCAGCACTTTCCTCCCCAAGGTGCCTTCCTCCTCCTCCCCCCACGCTCCTCCCCCCCTGGTCACCTGGCTTGGAAAAAGAGGTGCCCTTCCGCCTCCTGCTGAGCCCCCAGACAACCCCAGGACCTTAGTCCCGCGGGTGCGCCCAGCCTCGGCTCGGGAAGTGCCGGCCCGGCCCGGCCCGGGACGCGGGAAGCGGGACTGTTGGCAGCGGGGTGGGTGGGCGCCGGCCCGGGAAACAGCCCGCCCCAGGCTGTGGCCTCGCACGGCCCAGGCCTTAGCCACACTGACCTTGAGTCGGGAGAGGCCAGCAGCGGGGGACTCCGGCGTGTTTGCGGCTTTCTCTCCGGTTGAAGGCTGGTCAGAGGGTTCGCTGCATTCAGGGAGATAAAAGTGCATGCAGTTCCGATAGACTAGGCCCAACGCCTTCTGTTGAAAGTAACCCTGCCAAGAGCCTGTCTGTAAAGTTAACAGCTCTTTGGTCTCCAAGCAGAAGTCCTCCTCTAATGGATCGATTTAGTAATATCGTGTCAGATTGGCTCCAGAGCCAAAACCGAGCTTATTATAAATGAGAACAGTCTCAGCCTTAAACTTGTGAAGAAAGTGAAAAGCTCCGCCCACCTGTCCCCAGCGCTGCATTCCTGGCATCCAGGTGCTTCCAGGGCAGCCCACCTGGGGAGGGGTTCCAGAATGATTTCGCCTTCCCCTCCCCCTTGTTTCCAATCAAAACAGCTGTCATCTTAGAAAGTGATAGGCCAAACTGCTACATGCTTCTCAGGGAAAACCCCCTACACCGGGCTGGTAGTCCGGCCAGACAGAGTCTTAGTCCCCAGAAGTGAATTTCTGTTGCTTCCAATGCAGGCACTTCAGCCTCCGTAGATGGAGGAGAGATTGGTGGTCAAGGGAGATACTTTTGGCTCCTGAGTATAGGATATATAGACAATGCCACAGAAGCTTGGCTGGCCCCCCTGTAACGGTCAGGAGAGAGGGGAACCCCTCTTCTCCCCTCCACCCCCACCCACATCAAGGGCATAGGTCTTTCCCTGCCCCCAGCAAGTTGCTTGACTTCTTGTCAAGGAGGAAGAGTGCTCCTTCCTGCCCTCTTCTGACAAAATAAGAACAGCAGTTGTTCTGGTTTTTAAAAAAATATTCTTTATTATTATTAACAGAGGTTGTGAAGATTAATAATTTCTCTTTAAAAATAAATCATCTACAATTTCTCTGGAGTTATAATAGCTAATAGTGGATTCAGGTGAAGATGTTCCCCTTGCTTCCTTCTAACAGTCTACTTTGTTACAGTCTGTTACAGTTTGCTGATCATTGGTGCACCCCAGTCTCTTACTCTTACTGGATTGTTCCTTTTCACTGTAAGCCCAGCTCAAGGGTTTAGGAGACTACAAATGAATCCTAAGGCCCATCGCAGAACTGGAAGATGATTATAGTGCCTGTCAAGGGTCAGAGAGCTTTCCTGAGACAAGGAACTATGGAAAGGATGTCTAAGGGAGTTTGCTGAGATACTTAGTAAATATGAATGAGTAGTCACTATTGACAGCGCCCTTTAGGGGCAGGCAGAACTAGAAAACACAGAATCTGAGCCCTCAGGGAGCTCACAGTCTAGTAGAAGAGGTGACTCTAATCCCACAATAATAGTATCACCCAGGACCTGGTGAGAGGCAGGGGCTCCATGTGGATGGTGTGTTTGGTGTTGATCCTGTAAGGGTGCTGCCCTGCACCACTAACTATGAAAGAAGACAAGCTTGCCTGGGCAGCTGAGGGTTGGGGCAAGAGTTTCAGGGCCTCTGATTCAGTGGTACTGCTTCTTTCTCCTGTCTTAATGGCCTTCTAACTGTTCTTGTCATCATCTCCTACATGCAACTGTCAGAGGACTTGGAGGACTCTGCCTGAAACACCACTAGATGTCCTTGAGCTGCACCCCCTCCCACCCCCGCCTGCAAAAAAACAGTCCTGACTTGGTGACTTGATGTTCAGGAGCCCACACACTCAATCCATCCTTGTCCCAGACACGCTTTGCAGAGTTCCTTCTGCAGGAAGGAACTTCCTTCATCTCTAATGATTAAATTCGGGCTCCATTCTTCATGGTTTATTTCCAGGGTAACTGCAGTAAAGCCTACTCTGTTCCAGCCCTCTCTTCCCAGGGGCCAGTTTCCACCTCACCTGTGTTCTCACACCTCTTCCTATAGCTGAGTTATTCAGGGCGGTTTTTATATTGTTCTCCCCGGCACTGGGTGTTCAGCAGCCTTGTATTACATATAGCATCTAGCATGGTGTCTTGTACACAGTAGGCACTCAGAAGATACTTCCTGAATCAATCAGTAGACGCTCAGTTCTGTGATGCAGTGAAGTGTGAGGTTAGAGAGAGAGGTGTCCAGGAACTCTGGTGAGGCCTTTGTGGAGCTGGTGGCCCTTAGCTGGGCCTCACTGGTGAGCCTTTGGATCTAGGCAAATGTAGGGGGACATAGGGCCTCCTGGGCAGAGCGGCCTGAACAAAGACAGAGAGGAGGAAATGAGCACCTGTGGTGACTATTTGATGATGCATTTTCTCCTGTGTATGTTTACTCTTCAAGGAAAGAGAACAAATGCTCTTTCTTGGAGTTTTTGGAAAAAGCAGTTGTTGGAGGTGGAGATGAAGAGATAACTTCTGGAAAAGGGGCAGGTCTGAGGCTTGCTCCTAGCAAAAATAGAATTCCCTGGGGCTGCAGGCTGTGTATCCCCAGCTCCTCTGGCAGCCTGCAGCCTTGGAAAAAAGATGCAAGCATGGTATAAGTAAGATGCTTTATGAATATTATGCTAACACTACACACCTGGCTGAACGAAGCTTTTCAATGGCCTCAAACACAGATTTTTGCAGACTCTCGGATTGAGAAGGACCTGAAAGCTTTGTCATTGCCATGCTTTCCATCCATATCATTTTGATTTTGTTGTTCTGGGGGGTACTCTCCTGTTTTCTCTCTGTGTCCCTTTATTGTAGCATAACTATCTTGAGAGGATCTATTTCTGTGTCTGTTCCCCCCACCAATATTCCTAGTTCTTCCAGGACAGGCCCTATGGAATCATGACATGTAGTAGGAGTACAGGATTTCCAGGAGAGAAGGGGGCTGGGAGAGGTGCTGAGTGATTGTCCTGGAGAAAATGAGTTACTGTTCCCTTTGAGAATCTGGATCACAGGGCCTCCTCCAGGGCCTAGTACCGACCCAATGCTTGGTAGACGGTGGAACACCTGCTCCGAGTGGCAGTGGCAACAGAGCCCGTAATCACTGTGACAACCACTTAGGCTGTGTCTCTGCTCTCTCCACAGCGGGAGCCCAGCATTGACCTGCTAGAGGCCTTCGTGGAGCATTGGAAGTGCATCACGCACTACTACATTGAAAGCACAGGTGGGGCCTCGTTTTCCCTGGCCGGGGGAGCCTTGCATGCAGTGGGGAGGAAGGTGTGGGCAGGGTCACCATGCCAGTCAGAGATGCAGGGAAAAGGTGACAACTGCCAGCCGCACAGGAGTCAAGAATGGGGGCTGGCCCCACCCTGATCTTTCATGAGAGGAACCGTGTCAGGTGGGAGCAGGAACTGTGAAATTGTGCATGTCCCTGAGCTGACTGCAAGGCAGAGGCTGAGCTCCACTCGTCCCTAGCTCCCAGCGAGGCAGACTGTCCAGGCCGGCAGTCCCCAAGTGCCTGTGCTCAGGGCTTACTGATTAAAAGAAAAGAAATGGAATAAATTCCTCTTTTCCCTGAGCTAACTTAGAGGGTGTGTCCCTTATAGAAATTTACAGTAGCAGAAGCTGAGGCATGTACCGTGCCTGGGTCCTTCTCCCTAGCTGACACCTCAGGGAGCCAGCTTTGGGTAATCTGGGCCCATCAGGATCACTCATTGAGGGGGTGGAATCTGATTGGCTGCTTTGTAGTCAGTACGTTGGTATTGGTGGATACACGCTGGTTGCCAGGTAACCCTGTCCTGCATCCCTGGCTTTCTACCTCCTGGTTCAGATTGTGGTTTGATTCCAGTCTACCCCTTTCCTGAAGACTGTATTTCCAGCCTGAGCTAGCCCAAGAAATTAAAAAACAGTCTTTGGACACTCTGAGGAACACCCCCGCCTTCTGAGAAACACCCCCCCCCCCCGGGTCCTTTTAGACCAGGTTTCTCCATCTTGGAACAGTTGACATTTGGGCTTGATCACTATTTGTGGCGCAGGGCTTCTGGGGGTGCATTGTAGTATGTTTAGCAGCAGCCATGGCTTCTACCGACTAGATAGATGCCAGTAGCAACCCCTCCCCATTTCGATAGCCATAAATGTTTCTCCAAACATTGCCGAATGTTCCTAGGGGCAAAATCACCCCAGTTGAGAACAACTGCTTTAAACTGAAGTCTTTTTTTCTTTTTTGAGATATAATTGATGTGACATTATATCATGTAAATTGGGTGTACAATATATTGATTCGATATATGGATATATTGTGAAGTGATCACCATAGTGAGTCTAGTTAATATCCATCACCCTAACTAGTTACCAATTTTTTTTTCTTGTCATGACAAGTTTTAAGATCTACTCTTAGCAATTTTTAAATATGCAATACATTAACTATAGTCAACAGGCTGTAAAACATTCTCAGGACTTATTTATTTATTTATTTATTATTTTTGTTTTTTGTTTTTTAAAGAGAGAGGGGGCAGAGAGAAATGGAGGGAGAGAATATTAAGCAGGCTCCAGGCCCAGCGCAGAACCTGACACAGGGCTCTCTCTTACAGTCCTGAGCTGAAATCAAGAATCAGACACCCAACTGACTGAGCCACCCAGGCGCCCCAGGACTTATTTATTTTTTGACTGGAAGTCTGTACCTTTTAGACTGATATCTCTTGACAGCCCCAATCTACCAGGATGTAGGAAAAGATCCAGAACTGACTCAGGTCCACCTGGGGCTTCACCTGAACCCAATCCACTAATTTCCAGAACAGTCCCTAGACCACAGGTATGGGGGTGAGTGAGGTGAGCTCTGTTGCTGAAAAGCCAATGCTTTCAAGAAAAGCTAGGGGGTGCTCCAAGGCTGGTCCCAAAGCACCAAAACTTGCTTTACACAAATACTCTCTACCTGAGACTCTCACTAAGAAAGCTCCAGCTTCTCCATCAAGACCTTTGCATGATGGAACAAGTTTGCCTCCAAACCCGTGGTCATGCACAGATTTTTTTCTCCTTTGTAAAAAAAAGTTGTTTCTCCTATCTGCCTCTTGTGAGTGTAAAAAGGACAGGATGTTTACCTCTCAGGAAGCTCCTCCAAGACAGCTTCTAAATTCAATGACAGAGAACCTTGAGCCCACGGCTTCTCACTCAGGCCCAGAGCTGGCCTGAAGCCTGGGCAGTGTACCCTCCTATATGCCCCAGGGTTAGGAGAAAAAATGATGCCACTTCCCTCTGATAAAGTGCTAGAGTATGTACATGTTCCCAGTCAGAAGGCTGTATCCTGGGTCTCATCCCAAAGGTATTTTGTTGTTGTTTTTTTTAAGATTTTATTTATTTATTCATGAGAGACACAGAGAGAGTCAGAAACATAGAGGGAGACGCAGGCTCCATGCAGGGAGCCTGATGTGAGACTAGATCCCAGGACCCCAGGATCATGTCCTGAGCCAAAGGCAGACTTTCAACCACTGAGCCACCCAGGTGCCCCATCTTTTGTCTTTTTAGGTTTAGAGGCACCAACTGTAAATTTCTACTTCCCCATGTCTTTGTTCAAAGCAAACCGGTAACTTGGCCTTTCTCCAGGGATACCCTCAGTCTCCTTCCACCCCTCAGACCCCATGGGTTTGACCTCATCAAGCCAAAGTGCCACTCTTCACCCCACTCACCCTCATTTCCTGAATCTCTATTAGATGAAAACACCCCTGCCAAGAAAACGGATATTCCCTGGCGGCTGAAGCAGATGCTGGACATCCTGGTGTACGAGGAGAGGCAGCAGACAGGAGCTGGCGAGGCTGGGCCCTGTCTAGAATACTTGCTGCAACACAAAATCCTGGAGACCCTATGCACACTGGGCAAGGCCGAGGTGGGCAGGACCCTGGGGTGCCCCTGGAACCTTCCACCCAAACTGGAGCCCTCTGACTTCTAGGCTCGTCCACCTGTGTTTCCATCATGTCATGGATTTGCGCCCATTGTTTAGTCAGGGTTCATTTGGAGAAGGTGTGCTAAGAACCAGGCATGTGCCAGGCAGGATCCTGAATGCTGGGGATACAGTGGTAAAGAAAACAGACAAAACTTCTAGTCAGAGAGAGGTGGGTAATTGGGCGGCCCACACATAGTATATTCAACGATGACAGGGTTATGGAGAACAGAAAAGCGGGAAGGGGAATCGGCAGTGTGGGAAAGCCAGTTTCTTTCTTTTTTTTTTTTTTTAAGATTTTATTTATTTATTCGTGAGAGACACACAGAGAGGCAGAGACATAGGGAGAGGGAGAAACAGGCTCCATGCAGGGAACCCAATGTGGGACTCAATCCCAGGACTCTGGGATCATACCCTGAGCCAAAGGCAGATGCTCAACCGCTGAGTGTTATGTTTTGGTAATTCTTGGTAATATTTCAGACTTCGTTATTATATTCATTATGGTGATCTGTGATCAAAGATCTTTGATGTTGTTGTTGTCATTGAGGGTACTACAAATAGTGCCCATGTAAGACTGCTCCACTGACCAGCCATTCCCCATCTTCCTCTCTCTTCTCGGGCCTCTCTAATCCCGGAGACACCATAATATTGAAATTCAGCCAACTAATAACCCTACAGTGGCCTCTAAGTGTTTAAGTGAAAGGAAGAGTCACATGTCTCTCACTTTAAATCAAAAGCTAAAGTGATTAAGCTTAGTGAGGAAGGCACATTGAAAGCCGAGACAGGCCAAAAGCGGGCCTCTTGCACCAACCAGTTAGCCAGGTTGTGAATACAAAGGAAAAGTTGTTGAAGAAAATTAAAAGTGCCTTCCAGTGAACACATGAATGATAAGAAAGCCAAACAGCCTTATTGCTGATGTGGAGAAAGTCTGAGTGGTCTGCATAGATGAAACCAGCCAGGACATTCTGTTAAGCCAAAGCCTATCCTGAGCAAGGCCCTGACTCTCCTCAGTTCTGTGAAGGCTGAGAGCAGTGAAGAAGCTGCAGGAGAAAAGGTGGAAGCTGCCAGAGGTGGGTTCATAAGGTTTAAGGCCAGAAGCCATCTCTACCATAACCCAGTGCAAGGTAAAGCAGCCAATGCTGGTGTAGACACTGCAGCACGTTCTCCAGGAGATCCAGCCAGGATAAGTGATGAAAGAGGCTACACTGAACAACACATTTCCAATGTAGAGAAAATGGTCTCTATCGGGAGAAGATGCCAGCTAGGACTTTCATAGCTAGAGAGAGGAGAAGTCAGTGCCTGGCTTCAAAGCCTCAAGGAACAGCCCGAACCCCTCCTTAGGGACTAATGCTGCGGGTGCCTTGACGTTGAGGCCAGGGCTCATTGATCATTCTGAAAATCCCAGGGTCCCGAAGAATTATGCTAAGTCCACTCTGCCCCGTGCTCTGTGAACGGAGCAACAAACCCTGGATGATGGCACTTCAGATCACAACATGGTTTATTGAACATTAAGACCATTGTTGAGAAGTACCGCTCAGAAAAAAATATTCTTTTCAAAATACGACTGCTTATTGACAATGCACCTGATCACACGTGAACTCTGATGGAGACGTATACTGAGATAAATGTTGTTTTCTGCTCACATAGCATCCATTCTGCAGCCCAGGGATCAAGGAGTCATTTGACTTTCAAGTCTCATTATTTAAGAAATACATTCTTTAAGGCTGTTGCTGCCATATATAGCGATTCTTCTGAGGGATTTGAGCAAAGTCCATTGAAAACCTTCTGGCAAGGATTCACCATTCTACGTGGGTGCCATTAAGAATATTTGTGATTCATGGGAAAAAGTCAAAATATCAACATGAACAGGAGTTTGGAAGAATTTGATTACAACCTGCATGGATGACTTTGATGGGTTCAAGACTTCAGAGGAGGAAGTGTGGGGGAAAGAGCAAGAGGAGTAGAACTGGAGATAGAGCCTGAAGATGGAACCAAATGGCTGCCATCTCATGATCAGATGAGGAGTTGCTGCTTGTGGATGAGTAAAGAAAGTGGTTTCTTGAGATGGAATCTACTCCTGGGAAGACTCTGGGAAGATTGTTGAGATGACAACGAAAGATTTAGAGCATTGCGTAAACTTAGTCGATAGAGCAGGGGTAGGTTGGAGAGGACAGACGCTAGATTTGAAAGAAGATCTACTGTGAGTAAAATGTATCAAAAAGCATCTCCTGCTACTGAGAAATTATTCATGAAAGCAAGAGTCCATCCATGTGGCCAGCTTCATCGGTGTCTTATTTTAAGAAATCCCCACAGCCATTCCCACCTTCAGCAGCCACCACCCTGATTGGTCAGCAGTCACCAACATCGAGGCAAGCGCCTCTGCCAGCAAAAAGGTTACAACTTACTGAAAAGTCAGGTGATAGTTAGCATCTTTTAGAAATTATTTTTATGTTTTTAATTTTTTAAAAAGATTTTATTCATTTATGCATGAGAGACACACACAGAGAGAGAGACATAGGTAGAGGGAGAAGTGGGCTCCCTGCAAAGAGCCCAATGCGAGACTCAATCCCAGGACCCCAGGACCATGACCTGAGCCAAAAACAGATGCTCAACCACTGAGGCCACTCAGGTGTCCCAAGAAATTAATCTTAAATTAAGATTACATACGTTGCTTTTTAGAACTAAAGCAATTGCACAATTAATAGACGACAGCATAGTGTAAAAAAACAAAGCTTTTGTCTTCACTGGGAAGCCAAAACCTCAATTTTACTGGCTTTATTGGATATTCACTTATCGCAGTATTTGCTTTATTGAGGTGGTCTGGAAGCAAGGTGTGCCTGTAGTGAGGCAAGTGACTCACGGTGACAGAAGACAGGATGGTGCTGTGGGCTGTGGGGGAGGAGCATTCCTGGCAGCAGGCTTGGCTTCACCTGATGGGCACCCTGCTTCTTGACCCCGCAGTACCCCCCGGGCATGCGACAGCAGGTATTCCAGTTCTTCAGCAAGCTTCTGGCCCAGGTGCAGCATCCCCTCCTGCATTATCTCAATGTCCACAGGCCCGTGCAGGTAAAGGACCAGGAAACCAAGGGGTGTCTGAGGGTCAAGCCCCATCTCTTCCCTGCTACCTCATTCTTCTAATTTGCTTCCCTTCTAGAAGCTTCTCCGACTTGGTGGGACAGTCCCCGGATCCCAGACAGAAAAGGAGGAGGTACAGTTCACCACCGTCCTCTGCTCAAAGATCCAACAGGACCCAGCTCTACTCACCTATATCCTGGAAGTGAGCATCTCGGAGGAAAAGAAGCGGGAGGGCCCAGACCCCCAGGGCCAGCCCCTAGGGCCCTTCTGAGGAAGCAGAGGGTGGAGCAGGTATTCACGTGCCTCAGCTTCCCCTATAGCTCCACGCTGAGGCCCGGACAGCCAGCACATCCTGCCTTCCCAAGGGGGCACCGTGGGGAATGGTCTGCACCACAACCTGGCTTCACCCGACCTTCTTTGCAGGGTAAGAAGATGGTCAGTAGGAAGAAGTCATCCAGAGAACCCAGCACCCTGCCTAGAGAGGCAGCCAACATCCAAGACAAGGACGACCCTCACAGCAAGGCTCCTGACAGGAGTTCCGGTGGGGCCCGGGCCTTGAGCCCCCAGCCGCCTGCCGAGATGGAGGAGCCGGGTGGAGGGGCTGCAGACAGCAACCTCATCACATCCCTGATGGGCTTGTGCAAGAGCAAGGTGCTGGCTGCCGAGACAGAGCGGGCAGGGGTGAGGAGGGCAGGTGGCTGGGAGGGGACTGGGGGTTAGATGTATGTCCCTGAAGCGGTCCCCTTATCTCCCCAGAAAGGTCGGGTGGCTCTGAAGGCCCAGGAGAACCTGCTGCTCCTGGTAAGTGTGGCTTCGCAGGCAGCTGCCACCTACCTGGTGCAGAGCAGCCCTTGCTGCCCTGCTGTCGCCGAGCATCTCTGCCAGCTGTACCAGGCCCTGCCCACCTTCCTGGACCCAGCAGACATTGCCGCTTTAGAGGGTATCAGCTGGAGGTAGGCGCTTGGGCTTGGCTGGGAGCCGGGCTACAGCTGCAGGGGATAGAAGCCCTCCCTGCCCTCTGGTAGCCGTTCCTCTGGTTTTCCAGGAGGGTAGGGACCCCTGCTGGCCACCTTCTTCCTGAGGGCACCACCCATCCTTCTGGGGCTTTCCCTCCAGGGAAATATCATTTTGCTTCACCTCCCTCACCTCACCCCCCCACCCGCAATAGAGGGTGCAGGGAGAAGGGGCCCAGGTTCTGGAACATACCTGAGGCAGGCCCCATAGCCCCTCCCTCACTCCCTCTCAGGCTGCCCAGCGCCCCATCTGATGAGGCTGCCTTCCCTGGCAAGGAGGCCTTGGCTGCCTTTTTGGGCTGGTTTGATTACTGTGACCACCTCATCACGGAGGCACACATGGTGAGCAGGAGCCGGCACCAGCAGGGCTCTCTGTGGGGCGGGGGAGGGTGCCCCACGGTTCACCCCACTCCCTTCACCGTGTCCACCTTGAGGACCGAGGGGTCTCTTGAGAGCTAGGCAGGGCCCCCAGCCTGCCTGTTGCGTTAGACACTGTGCAAGGACACAGTTGTTTCTCAGGGGAAAACTGTCATGGAGGTAAAACGTGCATAAGACATGCTCTTTGGCACCTAGGTGGTTGCAGACGCCTTGGCAAAGGCTGTGGCTGAGAAGTTATTCGTGGAGATTCTGCAGCCCCACCTCCTGCATGTGTGAGTCTCTGTTCCCTTGGGCACGGCCATGGTCTGGATCCACTGGCCCACCCCACCGAGTCCCCTCCTGTCCCTAAGGCCGGGGGTCTCCTCGGCCATAGTCACGTGGGTCTGTGGGTCCCATGGTTCATATTTGCCAGGTTTGGCCCCTGACACACGTGGCTCAGAGCCACATGGGCTGACGAAGGCCTCCAGCTCTTGGACTCCAGGGCCTCCAGAGGGCTAGGGAGCAAGCAGGGAAATACCAACCAAGACATAAGGAACCCAGGAAAGGGTGCTGTCATCCTCACATTCATTCACCCCTGGCTCCCTCTCTGGTCTCCCCTCCCCTGCCTGGCTCTCAACCCCAAGGAGGCCTGGCTCAGTGCTCTCTCCCTGTAGTTCAGAGCAGAGCGTCCTGACCTCCACCGCCTTGCTCACGGCCATGCTGCGTCAGCTCCGCTCCCCGGCGCTGCTGCAAGAGGCCGTGGCTTTCCTCCTGGGCACAGAGCCACAGCCTGCAGCCCCTGACGACGGCCCCCGCACTCTGTGCACTCACCTCATCGGGCACTGCGACCACCTCTCTGACGAGGTGAGGTGGGGGGGGGGCACCTCGTCCTTCTGGCTCCCACCAGCCCCCACCCAAGGGATTTCCTGAGGGCTTCTCCCTGCTTGCATTAGCTTACCGGGTGGTACTACCCTTGAGGCATCGAAACACATACCCCCCAAAAAGCATGACACAGTCATGGCGGCTTTTGTCACATAGTAATCATCTGTGATCAGATATTCGCCGGGTGACTTTGTCTTCCAAACCTACTCATACTCATTTGGCTTTTTGGAGGCTCACAGCTCCCCTAAGCTGGGTGAGGCTGCTATTCCATTCATTTCTCAAACCTGGGAACCGAGACACAGAAGCGCCAGTTGGCTCATTTGCTTGGTGACAGAACGCGGGGGGCGGGGGGCAGACTTCCGGCTCCCACACCAGCACCCACTCGCTACCCCTGGTCTTGCCTTATCCGAGGGAGCCATTCCTAGGGACTCCTGCTGACCCTTTCTCACCCAGATCAGCATCACCACGCTGCGGCTATTCGAGGAGCTGCTCCAGAAGCCACACGAGCGAATCATCCGCAGCCTGGTCCTGGGCTACCTGGAGGGCCGCCATTATGTGGCCCGGGGCTCACCCGAGCCCGAGAGCTACGAGGACACCGTGTAAGTGAAACCCCGCACCCCTGGGACCCAGTACGGCCCTCAGTACCCCGCGCTCGCTCATTCCTTCATTCCTGGTGCCACTTGCCGGCCCTGGCCACAGAGATTTGGAGGAAGACCCCTACTTCACAGACGGCTTCCTCGACTCCAGCTTTCAACCCTCTGCAAAGCACCCCCCGGCCCCCCCCACCAACTTGGATGGCAAAACAGCCGTGACTGAGATCGTCAACAGGTAGGGAGCCGCTCTGGAACCCGAAGCCACTTGAGGTCTGTTCCATCTTTGGCCAGAGCCCTGATGAGGCACAGCCCAGGAGGGAGTGCGCCTTCAGGGCTGGAGTGGAGCAAGGAGGAACCGGGTGGCCCAGGCGGTGCCCCTCCACACCCAGGTCTTGTCTCTCAGTTTCCTCTGCCTGGTTCCTGAGGAAGCCAAGACCTCAGCTTTCCTGGAGGAGACCGGATATGACACGTACGTCCACGATGCCTACGGACTGGTGAGTGTCGAGGCCCATGCCCACTCCTCAGCCCTCAGAGTCATGGCATTGATAAGCCCCACCTCCTCCGTCTGTGATCTGCCCAGGGTGCTCCCTACTCCAGCCAAGAGCTCAAGTCCATCCCTCCCACGTGGTTCCCTGTGTCTGCAGGTGCCTCCTGGCCACTGGGCCTCCCTCCTCAACTCTCACCACTGTTTCAGTTCCAGGAATGCAGCTCCCGAGTAGCCCCTTGGGGCTGGCCCCTGGGTCCCACACCCCTGGACCCCCATGAACCCGAACGGCCTTTCTTTGAGGGTCACTTCCTCCGAATGCTGTTTGACCGCATGTCCCGGATTTTGGAACAGGTAGCCAACAGGCCTGGGCCCTGGCTACAGGGTGAGGGCCGGCAGGAGAACTCAGGCAGGTGCCTCTAGAGCCCATCAGGACAGCCGCCCAGCCCTGGGGCTTGAGTCCTCTTTGGTGCTTCAGCTCCAGACCCCCCCACCCCTCCCCCTTCTCCAGGCGGGAAGCCCCGTCTTGCCTCTGCCCCACACGCCCTAACATGTCCTGGCCCTCAGCCCCAGGGAATCCATGACACACACACACATCACGTGAGACTCCCACCCCCGCACACGTTCACACCGGCCAGGCGCCTTGCTGGGGGAGTGCAAAAAATGCTCGCCGCCCCCTGCCAACCCTCGGCTTGTCCACCGTGTTCCCTACAGCCATACAGCCTGAACCTGCAGGTGACCTCAGTCCTGTCCCGGCTTGCCCTCTTCCCCCACCCCCTTATCCACGAGTACCTCCTGGATCCCTACATCAACCTGGCCCCTGGCTGCAGGAGTCTGTTCTCTGTGCTTGTCAGGGTAAGGATGTCGGAGCCCAAGGGTGTGTGCCAGTGGGGTGGCAGGAAGGGAGGGGAACAGGAAGGAGGGTGGGGGCAAGGGCTGCAGGAGTGGGCACCCCGGACAGCTCCGGGGAAAGCACAGGCACACACACCCACCGACCGTGGCATGGCAGAGCTAGGGGACCCTGCACGAGTGTCACTGGCCCCCACCTCAGTCCTGTCTTATTCCTGCTCTAGGTGATAGGGGACTTGATGCAGAGAATTCAGAGGGTCCCCCAATTCCCAGGCAAACTGCTCCTGGTGCGCAAGCAGCTGATGGGTCAGGTTCCCGGGGAACAGTAAGTAACCCAGGGCAGTGGGTGCCCAAGGGTGGACCCTAGGGTGGGAAGGCAGCCTGCTCCAGGGTAGTTGGAGGAACACAGGCCAAGGGGTGACGGTGGCCCATCGCTGAGCTCTGTCTTCACTCAGAGGAGTCTGGCACTGGAACGTGCCTCCTGGGCACCAGGATGTCATACTGGGCACACTCCCACCACCTCCCAGCCATGACTCCCATGCTGTCTCCCTCAGGCTGGACCACCAGACCCTCCTCCAGGGTGTGGTGGTTCTTGAGGAATTCTGCAAGGAGCTGGCTGCCATCGCTTTTGTCAAGTTCCCCCCACATGGACCTCACCTGCACCTATCCCCTCCCCGAGAAGGGCACGTCTGAGCCAGGAGCAGGACAGGACACCTCTGCCCGAGAGCTGCCTCCCACCTGGCACTGCCGCCACCTCCTGCCTCCCAGGGTGGGGGCTCGGCTCCATCTCCTCTACATCCCAGGCACCTCTGCCTCTGAGGAGGCCTGGGCTTCCACTCCAGGTTCACTCCAGGAGACCCGGGCCTGTCAGCCACATGAGACTGGGTTCGGGGAGTGGGTCTCCAAGGTACCAGAAGCCACGGAGCAAAAGAGATGGCCTCCCAGACAGCATGGTGTCCTTGGGGCCTTCTCAGGGGAGCTGGGTAATTGCCAGGTGAGCAGCCAGGCCCAAACCCTCGCGTGTTCTGTGTCTACGGGCCATTTCCGGGGCCAAGACCTATGGTCAGTCCCAGGGGCACAGAGGGGAGTGAGTGATGGTTCTGAGGCTGGTCAGGACTGCAGGCCAGAGAGATGGGGGTGCAGGAGCCCTGTCTCTGACACAGTAGGTGCCACAGACACTGCTGACACTTGACATTTTTTTCTCTTGCCTTCTTGGCTTAACCAGTGGCAAAGGCACAGTGGATGGCCAGGGAAGCCCACTCTTCCTGCCCAGCCCTCCTAGAGACTGTTGCAAAATTCCCAACCGCCTCGTGGCAAATATCCAAAGCCTGCTCCGCGCCCAGGCGGGGGCAGCTGCTAATGAGAGCCTTGGTACAACTGCAGCCAGGGCGGGAGAGGGCTTGGGAAGTGTGGGGGGGCTGGGTGCCAGGCTCCGGCTCCAGCTGGTTTCTCTCTGGCGCCTCTGAACCCGTCTCGGCAGGTCCAACACACCTGGGCAGAGGGGCTCAGAGACCGGGGGAGGCCAGGCCTGGCCCTCAGCATTCCACCCTGCCGCAGTGTCCTTGATGGAATACTCTTCCAGGAGAGCCAGGGAGCTCAGGACTGACGAGGCCAGGACGCCCACCTGACCCCAGGCCCCCAAGGCCTGGCGGGGAGGTGCTGGGGCACAGGCAACCAGTTGTAGTGTTGTTCTCCCTACGTGCCCTTCACGGCTGGGGCTGCCACCCCACCCGGCCCGAATCTGTCTCAACCTGCAGGAACACACAGGCGGCGCCAGGCATTACCTCACAGCAGGACTGCAGTTGCTGGCTTCGCTCCTGGGCAAGGAGGAGCAGGCCAGAGCCTCTTTTGCTTCCTTTTCCTGCCTGTGCCGCTTCTAGAAGCCGGCCGCAGGTTGCCAGGAGGTGACATGAAAGAGGAGGAACTCAGTGACCTCTCCCTCTCCTGCATTCCTCCAAGCTGCGGAGGACTTAACTGCCGCTCTGAAGGACACCGTGCCTGTGCGTGCATGCGTGTGCGCGCACGTGGGAGTTGGTGTGGGACAGGACAGCCGAGCTCATGGGCGAACCGAGTCTGCACTCTCCAAGTCAGAAAATGTTTGAGCGTCCGGGAGTCACAGATCCTCTCCTCCTCCATCCCCTTCAGCATTTGCACTGCGTCCCCCCAGACGACACAGCAATAAATGATTTGGTTGCATGGACACAGCGCCCCTGTTCTGCACCCTTCGTCCCTTCGTGTCCTCCTGCACAGGACTCCACTGCTCATTCAGGCCCTTCTTCTTCCCCAAGAAAGATTCCTTTTCCAACACTGGAGCGGAGGGGGGTGGTGTGCTGGGGGGGGGGGGGGGTGGCAGTGGTGGTGGTAAATAGAGACAGGCTCTGGCAGTGCAAATCTGATGTTCCTCAGTGCCTGCCAGGAACCAGGCTCTTTCTTGGCCAAGCAACACTATTTCTGCCCAGCTTACTTACAGCTGAGAGCCAGCTAGCCTCGGAGACACTGGGAAAGAATGGGCCATCTGGAGCATCTGTATGCGAGTCTCATTTCGGGGTGTTTATGTCGTGGGCTGTACGAATGCTGTAGTGGGCCTCCTATTTTTAAAAAGCTCATCCTTAGGTGCATTTGTGTGGGGACACTTTCAGGAAGGTAGCTGAGAGAACTCCAGAACGGAGCAAGTTGAAAACTTAGGGCTAACGAGTGGCTCTTACCTTAGTATGTCAGAATCACCGGATTGCTTTTTACAATCCCTGTGGAATCAGTGTCTCTGGGGGATGGGTCCCAAGTTGTTTTTCAAGCTCTCCAGGTGATTCTCTTGGGCAGGGCTGAAAACTACTCCAGGCTAAATAAAGTGGGAGCAAAGACTGCCCTTTGACATGGACTGGTGGGTCCCTCAGACACTGAGAGAAGTGAACCAACGTGAAAGGGTTTGATTCCATCATGTGGGAGATGTTTGTCCTCAGAGGAGACAAGAGGATTCCTACCACAGCCTAAGGCCAGAAAGACAAGACTCCAGCTTCAGATTCATAACCCTAGGATCCTTTCTGGGTTTATGGCAGCCAAGAGAGGATGGGATGGGGGGCCCTTATCCTGGTCCATCAGTGTTGGAGTGCAGCTACCTCAGAAGGAAGGTCTAATCAAGTGTTCTCTTGCCCAGAACCAGAAATCTGTATTACATGCAGTGAGTAGCACACGATAAATCTTCTTTGTTTACTTCCTATGATTTTTCCCTTAAATTTTAGTAAAGTTCTTTTTTTTTTAATAATAATACTTTTTATCATGATTCCGCTGGGCTCAGGAGAAATGAATAAAGGGTTTCGGTCTGGCTCCGGCTGGAGTTGTAGAAAGGCAGGGGCAAGAAGCTGGTGGCCCGCAGAGTGATGTAGGGAAGGAGCAGGGGAAAAGAGGTGGGACTGGCTTTTACTTTACAGCTCCTCACCCACCTGAAGCTCCCAGTGTTCTCACTGCCCAAACCCTGGAGGGGATGTGGACACAGGCAGGCAAGAGAAGGAGAGCCCCAGTGGGCCACAGAGGCTATGGTGGATGGCAGGAAGCCTGCCCACCCCAGTCACTTGCTGTCTGGGAAGAGCTGGGAGGGTGTGGTGGGCCAAGGGAGGAGCTTCCTTCTTGATGCAGTCCCCTGCTTCCTGCTCACTTCCTCCCCACAGACACATTTAGGCAGGAAGGCAAAGCAAGTACCACCTATTTACTCAGCAAGGGGCCCACTCCCTTGGAATGACCCCCCCCCCATTCCCACCCCCACCCCGCACCCAGTCTGTGTTCTAAGTGCCTAAGAACCTGGAACCCGGATGTAGGCCTTTACTGAGGGGAGCATGGAAAATGATAAGTAGATGCCATCTCAGGTTCAGAAAGTTCTCTCCTCCCCTTAGGGAGTAGTGCCCTCATCATGCCCACAGAGTAATTAGATCCTTGAGCTCTGAACTCCTTGTTTGGTTAAAGTCACTGTCCTTTTGGTGCAGTGTAGGGACCTGTTCCACAGAAAAGGAAATTACCCTGAGAACTAAGAGAAGCACCTGCTCCCAATGCAACAAGACTTCTGACTGCCAACCTCCTGCCTCCCTCAGGAAGGCAGAGCCACGGTAGGGGGTGGGGCACAGGTGCCTGGCTCCTTGCACCACGATGGCACCTTCCTATCTGTTGATTGGGACGACCGATGATTCCTGAAGCCTCTGTAAGAGCTGGCTTTGTAGGTCTTCCTCCATCACCTTCCACCAAAAAAAGTTCTCACCCCGAACTTTTGGGGGCTCACTCTGCATGCCTGGGTTCCGAAAAGCCACAGTCACCAGCACATTCAAGCAGATGCCATCTGCGTGGTCCTTGCCCAGGTGCTGCAGTCCAAGCAACCCCTTGGTCTCCACTGCCAAATGGTGCAGGGTCAGACATTCCTGTAGCAGCCGCAGGATGGCCATCTTGATGCCACCCCTTTGCTCCATGGGACTGAAGCCACAGGCAGTGATGGGCAAGTGAGGCATCCCCTCTGTGCCCACCAGCACCCACACTGTCTGGACATTGGTAAAAGTGGCCACGAGTCGCTGGCAGACCAGACTGCAGGGAAGCTCCTGGGGCAGAAGAAGAGGGTGCCTGGCTTGCTGGCGGTACCGGGCAGCTAGCTCTACTAGGTGCAGAATGTCCTGGGCTCGCAGCGGGGTGGGCAGGGAGCTTCGTGGGTACCAGCCAGCCTGCAGGGACTCTGCATCTGCCTCCTTGGGAGTCTTGAGAATTCCACCTGGAGGAGATGTCGAGGATGGGGTTGGGAGAAAGGGTCTCTGTTGAGAGAAGTCCTGGGTCCGGCAGAGTAAATGGTCACCCAAGGATCCTAATCCTGACCCAGGGTAATGGGATTGGTGGGGGCTGGGATCTGGAGATGCCAGGCTTGTCCTGGACAGAATAGGGGCTCATCGCACCAGAGGACAAGCTGAGGGGAAAGGTGTCAACTGCCCCCTGCCAAACACTGCCACCAGGTGGGCCATACCTGTGGCTTGAGCGAGGAACACAAAGCGGATCCAGGATGGGCCCCGCTCCTCCACAGAAAGCAATGTCAGGGGCTCACAGTACAGCCCGGCCTCCTCCTTCACCTCCCGCTGCAGGGCCTCCACGATGGTCTCCCCAGGCTCCATTCTCCCCGCGGGTAGGTACCATGATCCACGGCACTCTTTCTTGGCCTCCTGGATCAGTAGAACCTCATCCTGAGGGGAGAGAGAGGATCCTCACCCCCACCACAGCTCCGCTGCAAACCTGCCCTTGCCCCGGGGGTGAGATCCTATCTCAAACACAGCCACCCAACACCCCCTTACTGGTGCACACCTCAAACCGTTGAGCTCTCCAGGGGACTGGCCCTTGTGTGCCTGGGGGCCTGCAGCTGTCTGCAATTTACCCTTCTTTGCATTCAGACTTCTGTTTTGGAAAGGGGTGAAGATTCCTGGGAGCTATTTCAGGGGCTGGGGATTAGGCCCCACAGGGAGCTTTGCCATGTGTCCTGCACTGATTCCTGTCTATATGCCTCTGTAGATCTCTCATCTCCCCTGGTGGTTTACGAACTGCTTGTGGCAGGGCCTCCCACTGGGGCCTAGGCTTTGAAATACCCACTCCCCAAGCCCATACAACTCCTACCTATGACCCCGGCCCCTTCTAGCTGTCGTGGCAACAACTTGTACAAGGATCAGTAGAAAAGAGCAGCGCACAGTGGGACAGGAGGCCCGAGTACAAGTGCAGGTCATGCCATTACTGTTCATGGGACCCAGAGGAGGTCTCTGAGACACTGGGCACATCTTTGAGCACTCTAGGGGCAGGCACTGTGCTCGATTCTGGGGAAAGAAGAGGAATAAGGCAGGCCTCCTCTCGAGACACTGAGGCCTACTGGGAGGGAAGAAACAGGCTCCGGGCCTCAGATTCCTCTTCTGTATAAAGGGATCAGCTCCGGGCTGGGCCGCACAAGGCTCAAGGCTCGGATGCAAGTGTGAGTGAGAGTGCTTTGCAAAACTGGGAGCACCACGCACTAGGAAGCGGTGGCTCCTGCCGGGAGGTCCTCCGTCCCCACCGGGGCTGGCTGCGCTCACCTGCTCGTTGAGGAACACGGCCAGCACCACGTAGCAGACGTTCTTCCGCAGCCGCGCCGGCGCCGGGGGCTCCCCGGCCGGCTCCGAATCATAGCCGTGCACGCTCACCCCCTGGCCCCCCAGCACCGCCGCCAGCACCCTCGCCAGGCCCTGCGAGGCCATCGGGTCCCCCGGGGCCGGCGGACGGAGAGCGGCCGCAGCGCGCAGGGCGGGACGCCGGCGAGGCTGCGGTCGGGCGCCCTCGCCCCCTCCCCCTGCCGACCCGGGCCCGGCGCTCGCGAACGCGGAAGCGCCCGAGGAGCCCTGCCCGCTGATTGGCTAGGCGTCACCGCGGCCTGCGCGGATTGGCTGGCTCGCGTCGGTCATCGCGGGGCGGGGCCGGCCGGGAGCCCGCTAGGAGCGGGGTAGGACCCGGGCGGGAGCCGGGCCTGGGCGCTGGGCGCTGGGCGCTGGGCGCCGGGCGCCGCCGCCGGGCTTCTGCGTCTCTGTCGGTTACCCCCTCGCCTCCCTCCGCGCATCTCCAGTCGCCAGCCTCTCTGACTCCTCCAGCAAGCACTTGTCGGCGCGGGTTCCGACGATGACGTCATCCAGCCTGCGGGCTGCGGAGCGCCACAGGAGCCGGCGACGGTGACGTCACAACAAGCCAGATGACGTCACGGAGGGTGGGGGAGGGGCCGCGGCTTGGACCCACCGTTCATACGCCTACCGTGGCGTTGCCCAAATTGATCACTTCCCAGATAACCTTATTTCTTCGCAAAAAATGTACCGCATGTCTCCACGGCAGGGGGAGCATTAGCTCCTGCCTTGGAGGGGATTCTGACCCTGGAGGTGGACATAGACATATAATGAAAAGTCCCTCAAGGGTTATAAGCCAAGTGCTAAATGATTGGTTTGGGCAAGAGGTGTGACAGGTGCTCAGAGGAGGGAGGGAGCAGGGCTGGGGTGGTCAAGGTGTGGTTGGCGGTGGGAGGAGGGGGTTTGGGGCAGAAAGAGGGCCTGTAATCAGCCAGCCCCAACCTTCATCGGTGTCCTGGCCCCTTGCCCGCTGCATGTCCCACGCAGTTTTAGGGCCCTCTCCACTGCAGACTGAGAGCCCTGGGAGGGCAGGGACCAGGTCCTGCTCCTTCCGCTTTGTTCCCCGCACACCGAGCTCACAAGGCCTGGTGGCCTGGCGCTCTGAGAGCAGGGTGTGGGTTGTTTTGGCGAGTTCCTACTTCTCTCCCAGACTGACCTTTCCTCCTCAGAGCTTCCTTTAACCTACTCTTAGGACAGGAAGGCAGGGCCAGCTGGAGTGAAACTATGAAGGCAGCCGAATCGGAGCTCCTCATTCCCAGTTAGGTCTCCCCTTTCCCTCCTGCCGGCTTCCTTTTGGGAACGTGTTGATAAAGCACTGGACTTGGAACCAGATGTCCAGCCGCAGCTCACTGGCTGGCCCTGTGCCCCTGGATGAGTCGTGGGTCTTAGTTTCCTCATCTGTAGAGTAGGCTCATAATAGCCCTTCTTCCACAGGGTTGTCAGGGAGGTGAACCGTCCTGGGAGGAGCTCTGTAGACTGTTGTACAGGTCATCATGACCAGGCAGCCCAGCCCTCAGGGTGAGCCCTCCTGGCCACAGCACTTGTTGCCGCCACACAAAGGCCCACTGTCATGAAATATGCCTACAGGACCACCACAGAGCTGTAGTCTCAGGAATTCCAGCCACACCAGCCTGACCTCCTTAGGTGCCTCTCACATAGGGAATTGACTGCAAGTTCCCTGGGGGCAGGGCCCTGGATTAGGTGGGGGGGCATCCCTGCTGCCCCTGCTGGACCCTCAAGCATTTGAGGCACTTGGTGAACACTGCTGCCACCAGCCCTATCCAAGGCCTCTCTCCTCCCAAACACTGGGACTCGCGGGGCTGAGAATCAGGCCTCAGGGACCACAAAGCAACTTGTCAACATATTTGCTGTGTGTATGTATCTACACGTCGTCCTTTTTCACATCTGTGAAGTGGGGATAGCGTTGGTCCCAGACTCCTTTCTGCCTCCCAGGGATGATTTGAGAGAGAATGAGGTCATGTCTGGCAGGGCTCTGAGAGCCTCAGAGGCAGCCTAAGATAAACACCAGACTGCCTGGAAGAGCAGACTGCAGCAAACCACGGCTCCACGCTCCCATTATCACTGGGAAAAGCACTCCTCCCCTGTTAAGTGGACCTAATGACCCCTGTGGTGAGGAACACACGAGGCAGAGGACCCTCGAGGCAGTGTACCCAGCCCTTCCGGGAGTGCTGAGGGAAAAGGAGAAAGCAGACCTTCTCAAGGCATTGGGTGGAAGACCAAACACACCAGACTGAGACAGCAGAGGCCCTCAGACCCACAGAAAAGGTGGAGGGAGGTAGGGGGGCTAAGGGAGAAGCCCTCAGAACCAGAGACAAAGAAAGTTCTCCGTTCAAGTTTGCTCTGCCTCTTGCATTCCCAGAGAGGGTAGAGCATCAGCTGGTGGGGGTGGCTACACAGCATGGTGGGCAAGAGTGGCCACACTTGGGAGATCCATAGTATAGCACTCGCAGCACCCATGGGAGCAAAGCCTGGAGCAGCCATTTCAGAGCACGTGGATGGACATGCGTGTGAGCACATGTGCAGGAAGGCAATGTAGACAACCTTGGAAACAGGGCCAGGGATGGGCAGGCAGGGTGGGGCAAGGGCGTCTGTGCTTCCAGAGGCCTTTACAGAGCAACAAACGCCATCCCTTTGCAAAGTAGGAGGGTGAAGAGGGCAGTAGCCCAAGGTACAGGGTGGGGGAGGTTTGGCTCAGCCTGTGCCCTGCCCCCAGCTTGCTGGATGGCCTTGGGGGAGCCACATGGACCCTCTAGGTCATCTGTAAGATGCAGACATAGGTGGATCCTATCTGGAAACAGATAAAGGAATTAGTGGAAAACCGGTGAAATCCCAGTAAACTCTGTTGCTTGGTTAATAGTATAGACAAGTATTTCTTGTTTTGATCACTGTGTCTGTTTGTGTTAGATGTTAACATGAGAGGAAGCTGGAGCAAGGGTAATCAGGAACTTTCTGTACTAGTGACTCGACGGTAAATTTAAAATCATTTCAGAATCAAAAGTCTAAAAATGTACTTTATAAGGAAAAAGAAAAAGTCAGCACTGGTTACCCACATGCCAGAGTCACTTCCAGCCCCAAGAGTCATACTTGGGTGACACGTGGGCCAGTGAGAGGGGCCAGAGCAGAAGGCGGACAGTGGGGTGCTGGGAGAAGCAGAAGCCCCAAGGGCAGTGCTGGGCCCAAGATGAGACAGGTGAGCCTCCACGAACAAGAATGCCACCAGGTGCCCCCCAGTCATCTCAGTATCAGCTCCCACCCGGACTGGCTCTTCCTGCCCAGGGCCAGTCCTGGAACATTTAGTCCACCCGCTGTTTGCAAGAGTCAGACTTTTTTTTTTTTTTTTTTTTTTTTTAAGGATCTCATCTATTTACTCATGAGAGACAGAGAGAGAGAGGCAGAGACACAGGCAGAGACACGGGCAGAGGGGGAAGCAGGCTCCATGCAGGGAGCCCGATGTGGGACTGGATCCCGGGTCTCCAGGATCACACCCCGGGCCGAAGGCAGATGCTCAACCGCTGAGCCATCCAGGGATCCCCCAAGAGTCAAACTTAATATGCCCTTGAGGGTGCTGCCATGAGATGGGAGGTGGGCAGAGGGGTCTGTGGAGAAGAGAAAGGCCTGGTGACCAGGCCATCTCTGCCTTCCCACAGGAAGGACCCTGTGTTTGGGGTTCTGGGGTGACACTATGGCACAGCTATGTAAGGTGATGTGTAGGGAGGGATGGGTCACTCGGTGCCACATGGAACATGATCAGCTATAAAGTGTGTTGAAGGAGGACAGAGAGGACAGCAAGCCCATCTGCAAAGTCCCTTCAGGGCTGAGACTAATGGAAACGAGGCTCTAGTCAGGAAGCTTGGTTCCAGCCCCAGTTCTGCCACTGAAATTGCTGTGTGACCTTGGGTGACTCGCTTAACCCCAGCCGGTCTCTCACCTTTGCTGTAAAATAGAAATAAATAATATCTACCTCACAATCATGAAACAGGATTAAATAAGATCGGTTAAATGAGAACAGTGGCAAAGTATAGGAGCTCCTTGATTTCTTCTTTTTTCTCTATCCCATGAGAATATGAAAATGACCTAGCAAAAAAAAAAAAGAAAGGAAAAGAAAAGAAAATGACCTAGCTCGGCAAACAATGAAGAAACCCGATTTTTTTCCTTTCAACAAGGGATGGTTATATGAATCACAGCAAAGCCACAGAAGGGAACACAAGCAGCCATTTAAAATGAAGGTTAGGTAGCAGCAACACAGAAAATGACCCCAATGCAGTGTTAAAAGGAAGAAACCGAGTACAAAACACACCGACTCAATCATGTATAAAACAGCTCCTTGGAAAAAAATAGGAGGAAATACACCAAAAATGCTAATAGTGGTTGGGTTAGGGGTGAGTGGAGCTGAGCTTAAGGTGATTTTTTCCTATTTTCTAAATGTTCTGAAAGTATATTAACTTTATAATAAAAAATTTTATTTCATAAAAAAATATTCCCCAAACCACTGCAGGAACAATTAGGTATAACAAGAGTCGGAGCGTGTTGGCGCTGAGATGTACAAGGGCAGGGGAGCAAGCAGAGCCACACCAGAGGGCCCTGGGGGTGGGGAGGGGCTGTCAACTGTCACAGGCAGCAAGCCAGTCCCTGGGTAGCGGGCCTGGGGCCAGCCACGGGCACTGAGGGCAGACAGCTAGGCAAGAGCTCTTCTGGGCCACACTCCCAGAGCTCCAGGTCAGGTCTGACAGGAGAGCGGGGGTAGCCTGCAGTTTGCGTACAGGCTGGGGTTCCCGGGTCTCTGGAGCCCTGGAAGGTTCCAACTGCTTCTCAGTGGCAAGGAAGGATCCAGGCCCCGGGAAGAGGAGCAGGCAGGGGTGTCTGAGGTCCCTGTCATCATGCCACCCCCCCACACACACTCCATTTCCTTGTGTCTCCTCCCTCCCCAGTCCATGTGGCCTGCCCGGAGCAGGGCCAACCACTCCAGCAGCATTCACAAAACAACAGACTTTAATGGAAATCATGAAGGAGGGAGGCGAGAAGAGGGAGCAGGGACAGGGCCTGTATCATTCCCTCCAGCCAAACCTGGGCAGGGTCCTGATGTTACCCCCCTTCCCACAGCACACTGTTCTCTGGCAAAAGGGCAGGATTTCAGAGGCCCCTTGCTCAGCATGGCTGCAGTGCGAAGGGCCAACCTGGAGCCCAGTGAAGATGTGGATGGTGTAAGCAGAGCCTGGGAGCGGGTGGGACAGCAGGGGGATGACGCAGCAGAAGGTGTTGCTTAAGCCAGAATGATTCCCGAGGTCCCCCAAAGAAGAGCTGTTTGTCTCCTGGGTGCAGGGGGGGAGCAGAGGTCGGAAGGGGTCTTTCATCCCCGATGTGGGCCTGATACCATGGAGAGGGATGCAGGGACAGAGCAGGTGCCAGCCTGCGAGGGCAGGTGTAAGCTTCGATGGCACTGTGGTTGTTGGCTTTGGGGCCGAGGTTGGAGTGGGGAACAGGGTGCCTGCCTGTGCCCAGAATGGTACTTGAGGGATTGCTCAAAAGTCCCCAAGTCCCCCAGCGTCACTCTCTGCTAAAGCTGTGCCTGGACTGAGCACCTGGTCTACCTGCCCCCCAACCTACCCCAGACACTCAGGATCCCCCTATTTAGCCTCCTGTAATGTTCCCACAGACACCTTCACTGCTTGGAACACCGCCCAGTCCATCTAGAAGAAAGAGAGAAGACAAGGTGTTTACAATCACATTCCTGAGCTCTTCCCACCGAGAATGCCCTTCCCAGGCCCAGGTGAGCTGCTTGCTTGGCACAGAGTGGATTTGCCATGCTACCCCAACCATCCTCCTGGCCAGTGTCACACCCACCTGGGCATAAAGCAGACGGCGCTCTGGGGACAGGCTGGGTCCCTGGTGGCAGAGCTGAGCAGAGAGGGCAGAGGTCTCTGGGGACAGGAAGTGCTGAGTGACGCTCACTGTGTTTACCAGGCCCTGTACCTATGCCAGAGAGGAGATGGGCAGGGGGTCAGTGGAGACTCGGGCTCATGCATCCTTCCCTTACTCCTTTTGTCACTAAGGTCTATATACCATAATGACCCCCGCCCAGCTCTCAGAGAGCAGAGGCCCTGGATCCAGCACCAGGCACCTCAAAGGGCATGGTCAAAACCAGGCCAAGGGGATGGCACAGGCAGGGTGGGTATCCTAGGACATGAAGCCCAGTAGGACTCGATGACTCCCGGGCCGCTCAGCTTCTCTTTTTCTTTCCAGTGGGCTGGGACTTCCTGACCTGCCTCGCTCTTAGGGCCCTGGGAGGGGTGAGGACAGAGTGGGTAGGGGAGCACTGTGGCACTGTGATGTCAGCTCCCACCGCTCCTCATGGGTCAAGGCTCACTGCAGAGCCCCTGGCCTGTGGGGGAAGCACCTGGTGGGGGGCCCCGGCAGGCACCAGCACGGCCTCTCCGGGGGCCTGCAGCAGGGTCCAGCAGTTCACGCCCCACTCCTCCCGCAGGCGCCGCCGCAGCCCTGCATCCAGGTAGCAGCAGCCTGGGGTGCCAGGCTCCAGGTTGCCTGCTCCGGCCGGGCACACCTCAAAAAAGAAAAGGGGGAATATGAGCAAGGTGGGGGAAATAGGAAAGGGCTACAAGATGGGTCACAGACTTTCCAAAGGCCAAGGACTGATGTGGTCAAGTCTCAAGGGGCGGGCAGGGGAGGTCGTAGGGGTGGAAGAAAGGGCTAGGTAGTGAGGGGCAAGGGCTGCTCAGGTCGGCAGAACAGAGCTTTGGCTAGAAAGAGCTTAGAGGACAGGATTAGGGGCTCTGAAGCTGGGGATCTAAACCCCCACTTTTCTTGGGGCTATAGATGCCTTGAATAGTCTCTGCGTCCTTGACCCTGGGCTCCTTTCTCCAAAACCCCAGAAAGATATACTGCATGATCCCAACTCCTAAACTGTTTATACCAGGAGCTCTTAACCTGCAGTCCCTTGAACGTCCTGAATTGTGTGCTAAATTGTAGGCGACTAGATGGCTGTATGTCCCTGGGGAGACAACCTAAAGCATCGATCAGATTCTTCTAAGATCCCAGATCCAGCATAGGCCACACAGAAGCTCTGACGCCCCGGGGATGTACAGGCCGGCCTGGCAGGCTGAGGCCTCTGAAGCAGGCATGGCTATGGGGGGTAGGGGAGCCTTCATCAGCCCAACCAGAGTGGGGGGCTCCTTGGGCAGACAGGGGTTCACAGGGGGCTGGAGAAGGAGATGCCCAGGGGGTACCTGCAGAGGTGAATGCCAGCATCGTGATCCACCTGGCCACCAGCCAAATCCACCTCTTTAGTAGAACCTTAACAATTTTTCCTGGGCATAGGACTCAGCGGTCCAAGACTGGGCCATGGGGAAGAGGAGACTGGTGAGCCAGGCCGGACCCCAGGGCAGCCCCACACAGGTGCCAGAGCTCTTGTGCCCTCACAGGCCATCCCAGAGCTAGATCAGTGTTTCCCAGGCCACCCAGTGAGAATATACCCCTCAAACCTTCTCCATGAATCATCAGGTTTGGCCATGTGAGACTGCCTAGAGCCACCACACCCAGACTAGAGGAGGCCATCTGTGTGTGAAGGTGTGCTTCTGTCGGCGTGTTCCAGCATCTGTGTGTGCAGCTACAGATCTGTGTTTGTCAGTGTGTCCGCACATATGCATGCCTGTGGGCAGGAGGGTGGCGGTGGACAGCCGTGTTAACACCTGCGTGTCTGCACATGTGCCTTAGCAGGGGTGACACTTGGTGGACGTCTTTTTCCCCGGACAATCAGGGTTCAGCTGGATTTTGGAACCACTGTACCTGCCCTAATCTTAACACTGGCCTTCAACCTCCCCTGCCCCCCAGAGCTTCCTGCCTCCTGCGTATCCCATATCTCCTCCTTTCCTGCCCCTTATCTGGGTCCAGTCTCTCCCTCTACCTACCCCATGCTGCCTCCCTCAGCCCTCACTTGCTAGGACCCCAAAGACACCTCCTCATAAGATGTAGAGCAATGGAGAGCGGGGCAGCAGGAGGGCATCTCGGACGAGCCTCCCTTCGCCCTCTGCTACCCGGAGCCCATGCTGGGGAGGCTGTCTGCCCCCAGGAGGAGCAGCGCAGTGACCTGGGGGTGGGAACAACCATAAGCTCAGGTCTCAGCTCTACCACTCAGCCTCAGTTTACCCATCTGCATAATGGGAAAGCAGCAGTGCCTGCGATGCAGGGTAGTTGAGACAATGAACTGAGATAGCGTACCCACGGCCCTTACACGGTGCCTAGCCTGCAACAGCTTCTGCTCTCGTTTCGGCTTTAGGTCCCTCCTCAGGCCCTGCCCTTTCCGTGTGCCCCACCATACAGCTCGCAAGATCCCAATCTGCCTTCTCTGTGAACCACAGCTGTCCAGCTCACCTGAGGGGTGGGGAGAGTGAGCACATGGGGTACGCACAACAGGGAGAGCTTCGGGGGGCTGGGAGCCCCCACTTCTAGGGAGCACGAGGGCAGCGCAGGGGAAGGGGAGGGCTCCCAGCTCCTTCCTCACCATCTGGAGAAAGCGGCGAATGCGCTGGGCGTCCTGTGCCCGGAACACGTGCCACACGGTGCTGACCTGGCTGCCTGGAGACCAGAGCCCCTCCCCGTCCAGGCCTGAGAGGAAGTCTGTGGGAGAAAAACAGCTTAGGAAGGCCCAGGATGGGCACAAACATCACATCAGAATCTGCAGATGGTACCCCCCTACCCCAGCTCTGGCCCAGGACCCACCTTTCTGTGCCCGGTGCCATGCAGGCAGTGGGGCTTCAGCACGTACCAGGACACTGACCAGGTCAGTCACCTCCACACAGAGGTTCTTGGTCCCCAGGTGCCCACGGTGTGGACTCACACCTGCATGAGGCAGAGAAGGGACCAGCTGGTCACCAGCTCCAGGACTTGGGCACAGACACACGTATGCCCAGAGGTAATAGGAATGGATGGGATCAGGGGCTGGGCAGGAGTGGAGTGGGCACTCACCATAGGCTGCCCACAGCTGGGGCTCCAGTGGACGCAGGGCAGGGCCAGGTGGGAGGTAGGAAGCCAAGTTGAGTTTCCCACGGAGGGCACAGTACTCTGGGAGTGGCAGGCTGGCAGCCAGGTTCTCCATCCTGGAGGGGGCGGGGTCAGGCCCAGCAGGCTCAACTCAGGTGCTCCAGATCCCCTCGAAGCCCACCGCTACTGGGGCCAGTCCCAAAGGCAAGCAGGAACACTGAGGATCCCGGAGTGCAGGGCGAAGGAGGAGGGGAAGTGAGGGCAAGGAGCTGGACAGAGGCTAGGCAGGTAGGGCCAGCCCTTGGTACCATACACACCTGCTGGTGTCCTCTTCGCCCAGAGCTCTGTGCAGCAGGAGGACGGAGCCCTCGTCTGACTTTGGGCGAACTAGGGGAGGAGACATGCCATTGGCCTGGAGAGGCACCTCCTTGCCCAGAGGACGCTGGCCCCATGGCAGCAAGAGAGCCCGGTTCCTGCCCAGGGCTCTGCTTCCAGCTGCCCCCAGGGTCACCATGGGGCTTTGCTGCCACCTGGCTCAGCCTCCCAACCACTACCCCCCATCAGGGACACTTACTTTCAGGCCGGGAGAATCCCTCCCAGAACGTTGCACTGCGGAGGCTGGTGGGCTGGGGAGGCCCCAGGGGGGTCAGCGCCTGCACCTGGCCTCCAAGCGCCCCAAGAGCTTCCGTCCCCCACAGGCTGCCCTGCAATGTCCTCTGAATCCCTGACACCAACACGGGCTGTGGTGAGGAAAGGAAGACAGATGCCGGGAGAATGAACTGGCACCCAACTTGGCCAGGCTGGGGCATGTTGTAGGGGCCACCAACCCTGACGCCTACTCTGGGTGACGGACTGGGTGTGGCTGGGCCTACGGGTTGAGGCTCTGAGGGTATGCAAGGCCGTGACGACTGGGAGCCAGGAGGCAAGGAGCCTCACCTGGCCCTGCCTCCAGTGCTCCTGGAAGAGGTGGAAGCCTCGCCGAGGCCTGGGCTCCTGCAGCCACAGCAGAGCTCCGGGGGGCGGCAGCCGGGGCCGTACTGGTGAGAGGGGCAGGCCCAGGCCTTTGCGCAGGCCTGGCCCAGCCCGCAGCCCCGGCCCCAGGGCTTTCTCCTGGATCTTCCGTTCCACCACCTGCGCGATGATGCTGTCTAGGATGTTGGTGATGCGGTCGTCCTGTGTGGACAGAAGGACGGAGGGGCTGGATGACTCAGGACCTGCCTTACCCCACAGGGAGGGCCAGCCCAGCCTCTGTCCCCGGGCCCCCAGGCCTCCCTCTGTGCCCTTGCTCACGCTGGGCAGGGCAGGAGTGACCGGGGCAAAGGCCATGTGTATCCGCTCGTGCCCCAAGCAGAGTTTGACAGCAGTGGAGGCCAGCAGTTCACAGAGAGAGGGGCAAGGTAGGGGCCCTCGGCCGGCACGATCCTCTGCCGGCGTCTCGGTGGAGTCCGGGGTCTCTGGCAGGGAGGAAAATGGTGAGGGGCCTCCCTTTTCTCTCAAGGCTCCACTGCCCACAGGCTCGGCCCTCATCTCCTGGCCAAGTCTCTCTCCTCGCTGGCCTCGCCTGGCTCAGCTCCTCTCGGGAGGCGCTCACCTCCCGCCGCCTGCCTGCCAGCAGCTTCCCCCACCTCTCCGAAGGAGGGGCTCACATGGGGGTCTCACTGGAGAGGGTGAGGACACTTGTCCTACACTTTATTTAGATTCATTTTCTCTGGGATGACTTGAGAAGAGTGATGGAGATTATGGGGGCACAGGATGGCTGAGGCCATTCCAATCTATCCCGGGGACTCCAACCCTGGACCAGCCTCCCCTGCACCATCTGAGCAAGGGCCAGGGGAGCTGCTTACCCTCTTTGATGTCCTTGGTCCTGTTGGTATCCCCATTGCAAGAAGATTGTGGAACAGGGGGAGTTTTCTCTGTCGGTTCCTTCTGTTAAACCCATCCACCACCCCCCAATCCAACCAGAGATTTAAAAATGGCAAACATAGTTTAATCCAATCCAACCCACAAGTATTAGCAAGACTCTAAAATTGTGTTTACAGGGAGCAAAATGTTATGTGATATAACATTAGGTGGGAAAAAGTTGCTCACAGAATTCCACACACAGTATGATTTAAAGTATATAAAAACAGGGGGGCCTGGGTGGATGTCGGTTGGGCATCTGCCTTCAGCTCAGATCACGATCCCAAGATCCTGGGATCGAGTCCTGAGTCAGGTTCCCTGCTCAGCAGGATCTGTTTCTCCCTCTACCTTGTCAGCTTGTGATCTCCCTCTCATGCTCTAATAAATAAAAATATTTAAAAATAAAATAAAATCGGGATCCCTGGGTGGCGCAGCGGTTTGGCGCCTGCCTTTGGCCCAGGGCGCGATCCGGAAGACCCTGGATCGAATCCCACGTCGGGCTCCCGGTGCATGGAGCCTGCTTCTTCCTCTGCCTGTGTCTCTGCCTCTCTCTCTCTCTCTCTCTCTCTCTCTCTCTGTGACTATCATAAATAAATAAAAATTTTAAAAAAACTTAAAAAAAAATAAAATAAAATAAAATAAAATCTACAAAAACAGACTGAACAAATATGTAGACTAGCAACTGGAAAGAAATATGTCAAAATAAGAAGGGTGGTATTATAGGCTATTGTTTTCTTCCTTATACGGGCTTGTATTTTCCATCATGGGTATGTACCAGTGTCTGGCACACAGAATGCATTTATTTATTTATTTTATTTATTTATTTTTTAAAGATTTTATTTATTCATGAGAGACACAGAGAGAAAGAGAGGCAGAGACACAGGCAGAGGGAGAAGCAGGCTCCATGCAGAGAGCCTGATGTGGGACTCGATCCTGGGATCCGAGGATCATGCCCCGGACCCAAGGCAGGTGCCAAACCGCTGAGCCTCCCGGGATCCCTCACAGACTGAATTTAATAAACTATTTCTTGAATGAATGATTTTTATCATAAAAGCATGAACTTCATGAAAACTTTGTGAAATGTATCCTGAGTGCCTGCATACGGAGAAGGTGGGCCCACACTCCGCCTGCAGGAGCCTGTGCCTGGGGAGTGGAGAGATGGGACCCGCCAGCCAGCGGCTCTAGCATGATGTGGCAAGTGCTAAGCTGGAACACGCACAGAGTGGGTAGGAGCTCTGAGCAAGCAGATCCTGAGGTGGGGCAGTGCTAGAGCTCGATCCATGGATCCTAATCCCCGGAGAAAAGTGAGAAGTAGCTTGATTTTACGTAGCTCCTTTAACCCCATCAAAAGATAGGGGCGAAACCCTGCCAAGGTCAGTAATTTCCAGACACACTGCCCGATCTTGGGGTCCACCGGCTAGTGCCAGCACCCGTCCTGCGCTCAGCTTCTTACCTGTTGGCCTCCATCCCCAGGGGCCCACACCCGGGCATCAGCTTGGCAGGGGCAGTGCCCCCGGATGTCAAACTTGACCCAAACCTCGTGCATGGCGGTACTCAGTTCGGCCAAAGCTGTGAGTGGGGAGGGGAGACAGGGTTTGGTAGTGAGTGTGGACAGAGGCCATCCCTGTGCTGCTCAGCCTCAGCAAGCAGGAGGGCATGGGACTGGGCTGAGCCGCATCCAGACAGGAAGCTGCTCTCCCCGCCCTCTGCACGCCCCACCCCTCCAAGATGGCTCACCCTGGCTAGACACGAATTGGGTGAGTATCAGGGAGCTGGCACTATGCCCAGCCTCTTGGGGACACTCCTCCACAGACTCCTCCTGAGGACCTGTGGGGTAGGAAGAAAGAAGCTGCAGGTCAGGAAACCAAGGTAACCACAGCTTAAGGTCACAAAAGAGGGACAAGGGCATGATAGCTTTAAATCAAGGGGCTTGACAATCCAGTGGGCTTTCTGGGACACTTGAGTTCAAGAATAACATAGGATCCTTTGCTTGCAGAACACAGAGCCTTTAAAATGCTTATGTGAAAAAAATAAAATAAAAAATAAAATAAAATAAAATAAAATAAAATAAAATAAAATAAATAACATGCTTATGTGCACTGCCAAACTCCGAGATGATCTTGTGGAATACAGTGTTCTCCAACATTTTTGACCCTGCAACTCTTTGGCTATCTCTATTGGAACACTGGGAAATTTTAAGCCCTTGGGCAACCACGTGGAACCAAGAGAGAAGAAGCTGAGAACCATGAAAAGAGGAAGACTTAATGGAGTTTAAATCCTGGACCCAACACTTACTAGCTGTGTGACCCTGAACAAGTCACTTAACCTCTCTGAGTTTTTCTTATCTGGAAAACGGAGGCAACAATACCCACCTCACAGTGTTGTAAGGTTTAAAAAGGTGCAAGCTGAGCAAAGTGGGAGGCATAGAGTAGGCACTCGACTTCTCTTAAGGGTGGGCAAGGACACAGGCGTGGCCCTCTGATCTGAGGAGAGGGAAAAGTCTGCTCTAAGGGGCATTGAGCCATGGTGGCTGAGGCTGGAGTTGGGGAGGCAGGCTTTCTTGGGTGAAGGCAGCCCCGAAATGGCCACAAACCTTAGAGCAGCCCTTTTGAGGGCCCCCATCTCTGCCCTCCCACCCTCAGCCCCATGTTCCTTTCCTACCTGCTTTGTCCCTGGTCCTCCTAGCACCCGTCATGCGACCACAGGCCACGCACAGCCGGTGGCTGCACTGGGGACATTTCCAGTGGGTGTTGAAGAGGCCACGGTGGCAGCGGCTACAGCAGCGTAGAACACCTGGGTTGTCCTCTGTCCTGGCTGGCCCCTGGCCTGTTGACCACAGGAGAGAACGGGGTCAGAGAAGGCTCAAGCCACTGGGCCCTCCTGAGGACCTCCAGGCAGGGATGGAGAGATGTAGAAGCAGCTTCCACTGCGGGGCCATCCTGGAAGGGAGACAGGCCCCTTATAGACACTCCTCTTTACTTGACAGCCTCTGTAAAGAACCTCCCCATAGCACGGTCTCCAGAAATCCTTCCCAGGGACAGTGCAGGCCTCACCTGCCCAAGTCCTGCCCCCAGGGACTTCCCCATAGCCCTGTATTACCAAACCACACCATTTCTAGCACATTCCTTCACCTACCTCTCTCCCTCCTGAGGGGGGGACTCTGTATACCCAAAGAAGGAACTTTAGAGGCCACTCCTTCCCTCACCCAGCATTTCTGACTAAGCCCTCCGCAGTAGTGGGCACACGATCATTTACTCATGCAATGATCACCCTATCCTGTGTGAGGCTGAATGCTGGGAACTCAGAGCTGGTCAGGGCTCAGAGCTGCCTCCCAGAGCTCATCTTCCAAGAGGGGAGATGGGTCCCATGGCCGTAGCAATGATCATGGCACCACAGGGTGGATGCTACAGCAGAACAGGCTAGAAGGACGAGCAAGGGTGGGGATCGTGGGGCAGCTCCACAAATGGGCCCCAAGTGATGAGTAAGTGTTCATTCATCAGGGAGAAAGGGAACAGAAGGACATTCCAGACAGAAGGAACAGAGAGTGCCAAGGCCCAAGGCGATGGACGAGCTGGGGTGATGTGAGGAGGATGGGCCACCGGGTGATGTGGAGTGCTGGGAATCCAGGCTGAGGGAGTGGCAGGCTAGACCAGCTGAGGAGAGGGGGAGGGGGCTGGACTCTCTGGGACAGGAGAGAGCCACCAATGGGCCCCTAATCAAGCTGTGACCTTACTGCAAGTGTGTGTACACATTTTCAAAAGCACACACAGGGTTGTAGAGGGAGAAGGAGGGACAGCCTGAAGCCAGAGGGACCCGCTGTGTGCTTGGCACCCCACCAGTCTTTCCACATGGGTCCAGGCCCTACTAGCCTCCCAGAGCCTTAAAGCCTCAAACCGCAGAGAGGGCCCCCACCTGCCAGTGCCCTTGAAGACACTTGGCACTCCGTCTCTTTTCCCCAACAAACCCAGAAACTCTTAAGTATCTGGACTGGACCAAGTTTCACACATTCCCAACATCCCTCGCCCCGGCAAGAAACTTCAGAACTCATGTCAACGAGGAGCCTAAGCCAGGAACAAGGTCAAAACAGGGCAGGAGCTCTCCTGAGTTGGTATCAGGATGGATGGTGCTGATGTGGGGGAGGGGTCCACATTCTGCAGGCCCCATGCTCTGTGTAAAAAGACAGTCACCCCAGAATCCAGCCTTCCCGGGCTTCTGCCTGCCCATGGGTCCTGCTCACCTTCCCGCTGCGCCCAGGCCAGGGCTTCGCGCTCCCTCCGCAGCAGGCGGCATAGTCGGTCCCCCAAACCACTCAGCAGATGCTTGGCAAGGCCCTTGCTGAGCCCAGCCTCAGGGCTGGACCCTCCTCCCTCCTCAGAGCTGGCTGCTGAGTCTTCCTCCTGCTGCTGCTCCCCTCCCAGAGGCAACCTGGAGACAGGGCACCAGAAAGTAAGGAGGGAGCCTCGACTGGGAGGCTGCTGGGGGCACCCAGGGGCAACAGGCTCACCTCGGCACTTGCTGGGAGTGGCGGGCTAGCCCTCCTGCCTCTCCAGCTGCATGGGTACAACTTTGGCACTGAGCCATGCCTGCCAGGGGAGCCGAACAAGGTGTATCCTGAAGCCCCAGGTCCTGGATGCTGGCCCTGCCATCTTGGGGTCCTGAGGAGACAATGAAGCTGGTCAGGAGTCTGGGCTTCCTGAGCTTAGGTGAACCCCAGGCCCTTAGCACCCAGCCACCCACAGGCAGAGCCAGCCCAGCCCCTAGGCCCTGGTCTACAAAGCCTGATTGGGAGCTAGTGAAAGTGAACCTGGCAGTCAGAAACTTTACAAAAAGGGCTGGGTGGGGGAGCCTAGGAATGCCCTGACCCGGCCTGATGGCCCAGAGGAGGGGTCTGCTATGCAAGATTGGAGCAGCTGGGATGATCATCCTGCCCCAAGTCCCCAAGTGCAAGATCCAGTCACTGTAAACTTTGTTACATCTTTTTTTTTTTTTTTTTAAAGTAAGCTCTATGCCCCAACACGGGGCTTGAACTCATGTCCCTGAGATCAAGAGTCACATGCTTCGCGGACGGAGCCAGCCAGGCATCCCTGGGTCAGTGCAGACTTTGGATAGCTCCGCAGTGGGCTTAGTGAGACCTCTGGCCTCATGTCAACAAGAGGAGACAATCCTGGCATGGGACAGAGGGTGCCAAAAGGTGAGAAGGCCGGAGAGTTTCAACATAGGCCACAGGTGCAGTAACCCAAGAAGGGAGAGGGGCCAACAGCTTTCCCCCCCCCCGGCAGAGGCCTGTGAGAGCTCCGACAGACCCATGCCAGGTGCAGGGGTGCTTGGGTGAGGCCACTGAGAGCTCCAATCCAGGCCCAGTGGTCCAGGACACCAAGAAACTGAAGTGATCCTGAAGAGCTGAGACTGGGGCCTGCTGTGCTGGAACCCTCCGTGAAGAGCACAGCATGACAGACTGTCCAGGAGGTGCCCCAAGTCCTACTGCTGGTGGAGTCCAAACTGAGTTTCCATGATCCGGCGGGCCAGGGGAGTAGTTGTTTGCTCCTGGGGCAGGACCAGGGGTCCTTCAGGAGGGCCAGTCCCTCAGACCGCCCCAGGTGTGGCACAATCACACAGATGAATGTTTACTGAGTGCTTGCTCACTAAAGTGCCAGGAATTCTTCAAAGCCCTTTATGTGAATTAGACCATTTCATCTTGCAGCAGTCTTTATGAGGTGGATGCCATCTTTATCCCCATTTTATAGATGAAGAAACTGAAGCCCAGAGAGGTGAAGTAACTAGCTCAAGGTCACAAAGCACCAGGCAGCAAAGTCAGGACCCAGGCACTCTGACTCCAGAGCCCATGCTCTGAATTGTGTTGTTACACTGCCACCGACACATCGCAGCTTGGAAGGAGGCAGATGGAAATAAGAAGCCACTTGCTGGAAGGCTCTGGCCTGTAGATGCTAAGGAACTCCCAGAAAACCACCACACCCGGGTGGGAAACCGGACAACTTATGCGATCCACTCATAAAGGGCCTAATGATCCACTTCCCTGTAAAGCCCCAGTCCTGGCCGACCCCTCCCAGGTGGGGCTGCCCCGCACCCTTACCTCTGTGGTCATCACGCTGTTCCGCCTCCATCTGGTTCCCAAATGATGAGTCCAACATCTCCTGCCAGGCTCTGGCCCCCTGCCCCGTGCTCCCCGGGAAAGGGTCGGGCGGGCGCTTGGCAGCTGGGCTTCCACCTGCTTCCTGGGCCTCAGGGCTGCTTGCCCTCTTGAGGGCATGCGGCTGGGCAGATGGGCTCTCGTCGTCCCCAGGGCAGCCACCTGGACACCCAAACTGCTCAGAGTGTCGTGTGAGCCATGTCTTCTTTAGCTTGGTGTGGTGGCTGGGTGGGCAGGCCCTGGGACCAGAGGCCTTATTTGCTTCCTCGATGGATTCACTGGGCCCGATGGTGCCCCCATCCGGGCCCTCCTGGCACTGCCCGCAGGGGCTAAGACCTCCATCTCTAGCACGTGGGTGAGATGAGCAACAGCCCACCTGGGTGGTCGGAGGCCCAGGAGAGGGGCACCTTGATGTGGCTGATGGCCCCAGCTGGTTCCTGAGGCTCCCATCCCCTGGTACAGCCCAGACGTTGCCAAGAGTATGAACCAGGCCTGGGGGACAAGTGGGCCAGGGGGTCCGGGGAACAGCGTCTGGATGCCCCAGGAGAAATGGGCAAAGATTCTGATGCCTGCCCACTCCTGCCTCTCCGTCTCTCTGGTGGAATGAAGGACGTTCCACTTCCCCAGTTCTCTGGAAATGCCCACCGGGGGCTAAGCCTAACAAGCCAGGTTCCGCAGTTGCCAATGGCTCCTTTGCCAGCCTGAGAATGCTTGGATCCTTGTGGTAGAAGCCCTAAAGAGAGGAGAAGGGGTAGAGCTAGTGCTGATTTTGATCCTAATGCTTCAAAGGACGAGCAGAACCCACAACCAGCAGGTGTGTGCCTGTGTGGCCTTAAGGGTCATAAAAACACTGAAGAACTCAATACTGGTTTGTAGGTGGTTCTCCCTAAGTGCCCCCCCCTCCGCCCCGCCGGCCGCACCGCCCTGGCTATTCCAGGGTCCCTCCCCGGGGTTTCTTAGACCTTCGCACAAACCCAGCAACTAAAGGCTTCGTGCTTGCCACCACAGAAGGGCCTCCAAGGATCTATTCAGATTGTTTGATGTCCAGCATCAGGCTGCTCTTAAAATATTTTAAATCTTATTCCTGGGGGCAGCCCAGGTGGCTGAGCAGTTTAGCGCCGCCTTCAGCCCAGGGTGTGATCCTGGAGACCCGGGATCAAGTCCCACGTCGGGCTTCCTGTATGGAGCCTGCTTCTCCCTCTGCCTGTGTCTCTGCCTCTCTCTCTCTCTCTCTCTCTCTCTCTCTCTCTGTGTGTGTGTGTTTCTCAAGAGTAAATAAATAAAATATTTTTTTTAAAAATCTTGTTCCTGGGCATGGAGGTGGGTTGCCTGCGGGGGAGGGGTGTGTGTGCCATAGACACAGGCCATTTGGACACCTGTGCATCCCATTCCCAGACAGAGGGCCTTGTCTGCTCTCACCAAACCCCACCGACCCCAGGATGAGATGGCATATTCCGAGGCCACAGTTCCCAGGGCCTTGTTCTGAGTGGACAATAAGTGAGTCAATCCCTAAAATGGCCCAAAGGCAGGGAAGGCTCAGTGAAATGTAATCACTCAGAGGAGGAATTGCTTGGGGTTGACTGTGTCTGAGCTGACAGGCTCCTCTCCTCAGGTGCTGTCTTATCTTTTGGTGAGAATGGAGGAGCAGAGTGGTATGACCCTGGCAGGGCTGCTCAGGGGTCCCTGAGCTACCTCGCATGGCCGAGGCCCCAGGTGCCCTCTCTGCGCCAACACTCACCTTGCTGCCTAAGCCGAAGGCAGAGGGCACTTTGGGCTGCCCCCCTGAGTACACCCAAGGGTGTGGGGCCAGGGGCCAGTCACACGGACGCTCTGGGGGCAGGCTGGACACCAGGTAGGGTGGCAAGCAGGTAGGCACCCAGAAGGGAGATTGCTCAAGGATCTTGGTCTCCAGAAGGAAGGGGCAGTGCAAGGGCCGGAAGGCCACAGGGTCACTCTTAGGATGGCCACCACCGTGCTCAGGAATCAGGGGGCCATAGCGAGGCGGACACGCTGAGCCACAGAGTGCCAGTGGGTGGGTAAGCATCGCCTCCTTCCAGCGCAGCCCCTCCTTGCTGCCCAGCCAGCTGGCCTTCCTTCCCCCATTGCGGGGACCTTCTCCCTCCACCAGCGGGAGCGTGTCCTTGGGGCTCTGGGGAAAGCCTGGGGGAAGCCAGGAGTCTGGGGTGCTTAGGACACCCCTCCAGAAGGGAGCAGGCTCTCCCAGGCACAGTGCCCCACGGCGCAGGCCGTCTCGAGGCAGAGTATCCGGTTCCTGTCCCACGATGCCATTCTCAGGGGCTGTCTTCTCCCAGGCTGGGGTGTCCTTCAGGAAGCTGGGCGTACTCTCCATCACTCTCCTGCCCTCATGGGGCTCTCCCAGAGGGGGTCCCTGGAGCGCAACCAACAAACCATGAGCGTCTTAAGCACGCGCCCCAAGCACCCTACCACCCGGTACCAAGTAGGCACCGCCCTGGCAGCACCAAGGCAGCTCAAACCAGTAAGGCAAGTGTCAGCCTACAGCTAGGCTCTACGATGCCTGCCCACATGCAACTCGAAGGACCTGCCTAGATGGGATGCTCAAGCGTGGGGAGGTCACCCCTTCCCCCAAACGACTAGGACTTGACAACCCACCTGGGCCAGAGCCCCTCAGCGGAGACCACCATTTCTAGGATGACATGGCCTTGCATTGCTAAGCCTGGACCCTGGTCACGAGCCGTGGGGAAGGGCAAGGGGCAAGAACCCAAAACATGAGGTGAGTTTAAGGTACTTCACTAGGGGCCAAAAGGCTGGATCCTGGCCCTGACTCAGCATCTGCTATGTGACCTTGGGCAAGTCACATCCCTCCTCCGGGCCTCGAGCACCCTTGTGTAAAACAGGGCTTGGAAACTGGCAGTCTCAGAGGCTTCCTTCCACACTCCCGTCTGTGGGGCTGGGGGAGCTGCTTGCCACTCAAGCTTGTAGAGGTGGGAAGTGCAGGCAGGGAGGGCTGGAGTCACTGGGGAGAGCTGCCAGGCAGGGTGTCTCTCCCTACACTTGGGCAGTCCCCAGGGTGCCTCTTCCCAGCTCTCCACAGTTTCTTGGCTTCTGAAGCAGAGTCCCGGGACAACTGCTGGGGGCCGCCACAGCCCCCAAGGGAAGGAGAGAGCCAGCACAGGAGAGGGGGATTAAGAGGCCTCAGCTGGGACAGGTCAAGCTGCTCCGGTCCAGCAGGCAGTGCCAGGGCCGCTGGCGGCCGCTGGTAGCTGCAGCCTGGCAGAGGGAGGGAAGGAGGCGGGGAAAGCGGGCTGGGCCCCAGAGAGAGGCAAAGGAGGGAAAATTGAACGTGCGTGCAAGGGACCAGGGCGACAGGTGGCACCGGAGCCACAGCGCTCTCCCAGCGCGGGCCCCTCGGCCGGCCGAGGAAGCCGCAGGGGAGAGGGGCGGCAGCCCAGGGGCCGCTCGCCGAGGTCGCTCTGGTTTCCGGGCCCCGCGGCCCCGCGCGCACAAGCGCAGGGGACGCCCTCGCCGCGTGCGGCCCCTCGGGCGCTTACCTGGGCTCGGCGGGCCGGGCGCGGGCGGCGGCGGCGGGCGTGGTGGCCGGGGCCGGGCGCCCGCTCCCCATGGGCCGGCTCCGGGGCCTCCCGGCCGGCGAGCGAGGACGCGTCCTCCCGCGCTCCGCTCAGCGCGCTCGCGTGCTCTCCCCCCGGGGCGGCGGGGGCGCTCTAGGGCCGCAGGTTGGAGGGGTCGGATTCCGGGATCTGGAGGATGCGGCACACGGCGCGGATCGGCCGCACCAGCTTCTGGGCCGAGGCCGTGGGCTGCGCCATGGGACGCCGAGACTCCGTGCTGCGCCGCGGGGAGGGCCGGGCCGGGGCTGGGGAGCGGGTGCCCCCGGGGGGAGAGTGGGAGCCGGGCCGGGGGGAGCGCGCGCCCCGGGTGGGAGACCGCCGAGAGGGGGCAGGCCGAGAGGCCGGGGGAGGGGGTCGTGCCTGGAAGCGCGGGACCGATCCCGGGTCCCGAGAGAGGCACCGGCGAGGGCGCGGCGCGGCGCGGCTAGTGGAGGGGGAGCGCGGCGGGCAGCGCAGCAGGACCTCTCATCGCCATCGCCAGACGCGCAACTGAGAGTGGGGAAGCTGCTCCGCCGGTTTCCTCCTCCAGCACCCTGCGGGAAACAGGAGCCCGTGATTCGGCGGCCCCGCCTGGGCCTGCCCCCTCCCGGGCCCCGGGGGCTTCCGCCAACGCCCCGGCGATGCCACCGGCTGCGCAGGGGGAGAATGAGCCCTTTGTTCCCCCCTCCCCCCCGCGGCACCCGGGCGCCTGCCGAGAGAGGCTCCCCCGGGGCAGCGTGCCAGCTTCCCAGCCGCCCCACCCTCCCGTGGGCCCGGCCCCGGAGCCTGGCAGGCGGGCAGCACCCCCACTATAGGTGCCAAGCCCGGGAACTGGAGCAAAGGGCGGGAGGGGCCGGACCTGGCCACGGTGGGGCGGGGTGCCCCCCGGGGTGCTAGGGCGGGGCGGCTGGGAGGGGGCAGTGCGGGAGCTGGCAGGGGCAGTCGGGTTCTCACGGGTCAGTGATGGGCGCCCGACCCGCGCCACCGACCCTGTGCCTCCTGGACCACTTGCCTGTGGTCCTCCAGCTCCCGCACTCCCTCCCGCACACCCCGCCGGCACAGGTCTGCCCTGCCTCAGCCTCACCCCACCAAGCTGCTCTTCACCATTCTAGACACAAGCCCCCTTCCAGGGCCCAATAGCAGGCACCGAGTCGGCCTCAGCAGTTCTGAGGAGACCTAGGCTCTCCTCTGTCCCTACTCTCAGGGCCTAGGGTTCACCAAGTGCCCAGGGAGGAGGTGGGACCAGAGGAGCCCCGACACCTGCTCCAGCCTGGTCTTCTGGGGGGTCCGTCCCATCCCAATTCCTAGTGCTTCCAGGCCCAGCACTGGAGAGGAGCCCATGGGAGTGGCTCCTGGGAGGGAGCAGAGAGGAGGAGAGGAAATGGGAAAGCAGGGCACCCTCCACCCGAGGAAGCATCCCGGCTCCTCTGCGGGGGTGGTTCCAGAGCACAGACACAAACAGACAGATTCAAACACACACAGACAGATTCAGACACACATTGAAACCCACACGCCCAACGGGCGCTTCCCTTCCCTGCAGGCCCCCACCTCCCACCCTACAACTCCCCTGCCTCCCTAGAGAAGCCATCCTCGGCCTACCTTCACCCAGCCTGGGACAGAGGCAGTATCACCCCCGACCCCCCATCCCATGGAAGGGATGAGTTTTGGAATTGCCTCCAGCCTGGTCCCAAGTCACACTACCATCCCTGGAGAGAGGAGCCATGAAGAGCTAGGAGGGAATTGTCTCCCAAGAGACTGAAAGACAGGCAGGAATCCTGTTACCAGTTGAGGAGAAGAGGAGGGGGCCCAAGAAGAGAAGGCCAGAAGGGGCACCGGGCAGGACTTGGGTCACGTTGGCATAGACTTGCTCAGCCCCTCCGCCTCCCCCCAGAGGCCGCTTCTGTGGCAGGGCAGGCTGGTAGGGGTTGTTTACATGACTGAGTTATTAACACTCCCTTCCTCCCCCAGCTCCCCTGAGGGGTGGCCTGGACCTGAGTGCACCAGGGGAAATGATCCTGGAGGGTCTAATGAGCGCTGTGATGCCAAAGCCCCAAGCCCCAGATCCCCACCCCCCAACCACACACACACACACAAGGCTGGCTCCAGGGTATGGGTAGGGGGGTGGGGTGTGCCTGTGGTCCCCCATCTGTGTCCTCTGGCAGCCAAAGCTCGTGGGAGAGTCTGGGGGTAGATTTAATCAGCTGAGGGCCTAAATGAGGCTGGGCAGAGCAGGGTGGGAGCCTGGGCAGTCCTGGGCCCTGAGGGCCTGTCACTGTTATCCCCAAAGGAGTTGGGGACTGTCCCAGGGGAGCAGGACAGATATCTCCCCACACCTCAACCCCAGTTGCCATGTCTGCTTTGTCAGGTCACCGTCTCTGGACCCCAACAGGACTCTCAGGACAGGCTCCTGAAATGCCTGGGGGGTCATGGGGGGGTCGAGGGAGAAGGCCCTTGCCGCCCTCACCCAGCTGCCCATCCTGCTCCACAGCCCATGCCACCAGCCCACAGAGCCCTTGGAGCCGGCTCTTCTGTGCCTGAGGACGGAGCAGATCTAAGGAGACACACAAAAGATACAAACACAGAAGGAAAGCCACACACGCGTGGACACAATGCTGGCTTCACGGACAAAGGCAAGCTGACCAGCACCCCCAGAAGCGCAGGGGCCCACCCTGGGCTCACACCGACCCCTCACGCGCCTGCACCCACATACACACAGATACACACACACACACACACACACTGCTACACACATTCGTGCTGACAAGCGCAGCAGCACTCACGAGCCGGCTGCCCTCACGCTGTCCCCAGAGCCCCTTACCTGGGCAAGCACAGTGCCCCTCGGGTGGAACAGCCCCCTGCCCAGGGGAGGGCAGCAGGCGGGGGCGGGGGAAGGAGCCCCGGAGAGTCAGGCCAAGCTGCCACTAATCCGGGCGGGGAGAGGGGGGGGCACCCACGTCAGAGCGGGGACTGCCGGGTGGAGGGCATCTGAGGACATCCCCTCCCACACACGCGGCCGTCTGGGCACCTAGCCCTACTTCCCCAGCCCCTCCATCCTTCAGACAGCTGAGGCTGGCCTCCCCCCACCCTGCCCCCCACCTTTGTGGCAACGCCTGGACCAGGGGGCATGGGGGAGGGGGAATACTGGGGAGAATTCTCCCAGGACTTGGGGTGAGGGGGAGAGGAAGGGAAGTATCTGAGATGCTTTTGGAGCCAGGAGGAAGCTCTGGAGCAGATGCCCCCTCCTCTCATGCCCACCCACCCACACCCCTGACCTAATTCCTCTTCTCAGTCCGCACCTCCCCAGTGCCCCTCCTCCCTCCCCCAACCTCCCCTCCCCTGCAGTCTAACCACCCCGGTAGAGAGAGCTACCTCATTCTGCCCCAGGCTCAGGACCTTCTGCCTAGCAACCCAGTTCCGGGCGGGGTGGGGCAGGGGGGGTGGGATGGGGGGGGGGCACCCAGGATTTTCTGAGTAGCAGGCCTCATTTTTCTGCTGGGGTTTCTGTCCCCTACCCAGCTATGAGGCATCCTGGTCAGCCCCTGATGTCTATCTAGGACAAGAGGTGAGAGCCTGGGTGCTCCTGTCAACCCCCTCATGGGCGGGGCAGTGCCAGTCCAGACTCCCCAACTCAGCCTGGGCCAGGGCAGTGTTGGAACAAGAGGCTGACTACCTGCCGCCCAAGAGTGGCAGGTAGGATGGCAGTGGGGGCCGAGTGCACACAGAGGCCGGGGGCAGGAAGGGGGACCTGGACACACAAGGGCCACAGGCCAAAGGGAGCCAAGGAGTTGGGGGGAGGGAGCCATCTGAGGTCCAAAGGCAGGTGGGGCGGTGTGGAGGCAGAAAAGAGGAGGCCAGGAATTCAGGACCACACACAGCTGGCTCCTGGGAGACGATGGAGGAGACCCTCAAACAGGCAAGGTGGATGGGGAAGCTGGAGGGTAAGCCCAGGGTGCAAACCCATGGAGGCCCTTGCCTAAGGCCAAGCAGAAGTGTGTTCTTCCCAGGGACATCTCCCTTCTCAGTGCCCAGAGCTCGCTTGGGGGCCCAGCACATCTGTGCTCCAGGCCAGTTGGAACAGAGGCCCCGCCTTGATCTGCCTGGGCATAGCGGTGGATGATGGAAGGCTGAGGGGGACAGGGGCAAGCCAGAGCCTCTGGGGCCTGAGGGCCTGGAATCCCCTGCAGAGGGAAGAAGCGTCAGTGGTGGCAGATGTCTCAGTGATTCTGAGGGACATGGGGGGCTCCAAGGGAAGCCCAGCCCACACCCAATGTTCCAGTCTCAGGAAGGCATGTATGCTTGGCCAGAAATGCTCCAGAATTTATAATTCCCCTTGGCCCTTCCCCTCTGGCTTCAGAATGTCCTGGAACCCATGTAATTACAGCAGCCACTTGGCAAATGTGTGCTATAGAGACCCTGGCATTACCAAGGAGACACAGTGCACAGAGATGAAAGTGCAAGGTTGTCTCCTCCCTCGAGGAGCTTATACTCAATTCGTGCATTTGTTCTTTCACCATTGAACAGTTGCTGGGGCCTCTTCTGTGTCAGGCTCCATGCTGGGCACCATGTGGCGACTATGGGAGTCAGCATGTTAGCAGGGTACTTCTGGTCCCACTCCAGGGAAGTCCGGACAGGGGGCACTTCACAAAGGAGGGGATGCTTGGGCTCACAAGTCAGACAATAGATAAGTGAGCCTTTACCACTGAGCCACGCATGTATGACAATATTTCACTTTGACTAAACCACTATTTGTTCTAGGCTGGGATACAAAAGTGAGTAAGATGCAAGTCTGTTCTTTATGGAGTCACAATGAAAGGGGGAGAAAATCTAATGTGCTCAAGGCAAAAACAGATTGTAAGAATAGATATGGAGAGGTCTGGATGAGCAATCAGTTCCAAAGGGGCAGGGGGTGTGCTCACAGAGGGCTTCCTGGGACAGGTGGTGTCTGAGTGGGGATCACAGGGCAAATAGGAACAGGACAGAGAATGGGGTAGAAGAGGAAGATCATGCGAGGGCAACAGCATGGAGCTAATAGATTGACAGAGGTGGCAGATGCAAAGCAAGTCAGGTTTAGGGGAGGCCAGCTGGGTGGGGAGGGAAGGGTGATGGGCATACCGGCACAGCCCACGGTGTCCCCAGGACTGGGAGCAGGCCAGAGATCAGGACCCTTGGGAGCTTGAGAAGGGGTTAGCCAGTCAGGGAAGGCTTCTTGGAGAAGGCAGGTCTCTAAGGAAGGCTATGGAGGCTGGGAAAGAAAGGTTGTCGAGAGGGCGGGAGATTCATACAGCTGGAGCAAAGGTGGGGGGGGGGGTGCCTACGTGAGCACCCAGGAGTCAGGAAAGGCACTGCCTTGGAGCTGTGGGGCAGCCAGGCTAGCCAGGAGGCTCGGAGAGGGGAAGGTGAAGATCTTGGGCCTAAGAAAACTGTCACCATTTGTACCCAGGGGCCCGGGGGACCCTGCTGCCCACTCTAAAGCCCATCTTTAGAATGAGAGCAAGCAAAGCTTCAGCAGCGTCAACACCCCATAGCTTCAGGCCTCCCCCCAGTGCCCTTTCCTCTGGGCTTATGTTTCATTCACTCCTTCATTGCATACTCCTCTCTTGTGCACCCCCGGGGTTCCGGGGTGTGGATCCTGCCATTCCATGTCTATCACAGCAACTTCTGGGCGAGCTTGCCTCATGAGACAGGGCCCCCATGCACAGGCAGCCTCACCAGGGACAAGCTACTTCATCTCTCCAAGTCTCCGTTTTTCCATCTGTGAAATGGGCCTAAGCCCTACCTGCAGCCTTGTCAGGAAGATTCGAGGAGACCATCTCTATGAAATGCCCAGCACAAGGCCGGGTGCACAACCGGTGTTCAATACAGCTCTGTCTCCTTCTTCTGGCCTCCTCTCATCTACTTAGACACACACAGTGATGAAGCCACACTGCCTGGTTCGAAGATGAGTTCCGCCATTTATTAGCTGTGTAACCTCGGGCAGATCACCTGCCCTCTCCGTGCCTGTTCTCCCATTTGTAAAATGGGTGTTATAATAATAGTACCTGCCTCTGGAGGTTGCTGTGAAGATTAAGTGAATGTATGTTGGGGGCTCCAAGCAAGAGCTGCTGGGTAGTCATGTTTGAGATACCAGCTATTCCTAGACTCCACATCCTGAGTATCTTGAAGCGTGCCCGGTACCCGGGAAACACTCCATAGGGGTTTTCTGAATGAACAAAGGAAGAGATGAGACAACACCACGATGCAAGGGAACACCTAGATAGGAAATCACTGAACACCAATATGTGAGGGGCTAAACCACTCCGGCCGATTAAGTGCCTTCCCCAAATAAAACCCAGATAATCCCCACACCAAGAGTTAATCCATACTCTTCAGGTCACTCAGGGTGACCACCCTATTTCCCCTCTTCCCATCCACCTCTTTGCTTAATCAAAAGTGGGAAGGAAGAGCAGGCATGGGGTGGCCGAGGGGAGCAGCCTTGGGATAGTGTGGTGAGACCAGAACCCAGGGGCAGGGGAGGGCAAAGCCATTGAGGCTGCCCCAGGGATTAGCATAGGGGATGGAGTAGAGTCAGCTGGGGCAAAGAGCCTGGATCTCAGAACAGGGGAGACTCCATGCATGGGGCAGAGGGCACCAATGACCACAAACAACAGGAAGGAGCAGCAGAGAGGGCCATTGGAGTCCAGACCAGAATTCTGCATCGTTTCCCAGCCAGCCAGCCGGCCAGCCAGAGGCCAGGCCCCTCTAGGGCAGGGCTCTGGCCAGACTCCCAACCCCACCCTCCTTGACCTGGAAGCTAGGGGCAGCCCAGACCCTGGCAGCTGCTGCCCTCTCGCGGCCATTCCGAAGACATGCAATGCTCCCAATGCCATCTGGGATGTTTACAGGAACTCAATGCCCCTAGAGCTGCCTCCTAGAGACCCCTGAGGGCCCACGGAGGCAGTTGGTCTCCCCAGGCCTAACTGTTTACAGCTCCAGTTAATCCCCATGAAACTACTGTGCTGCCCAGAGTTCCCTCCACACCTCTGCTCCCACTACCTTCTGCTTCCCATCAAGGTCCAATGCCATCTCCTCCGCTTATAGTCTCAGACTCTGACCCCTCTCCGGGGTGTCCTCCCCACCACCACCCCTAGTCTCCCATCTGTGTTCTCAGAAGTCTCCAAGAGCTTCCTGTGACAGTACTTGCCACATCACAACTATATGTCAATGGCTACGTGCCCCCACCAGGAGACTGGCCCCAAAAGGTCTGTCCTTTTAGCCCCCATCCTAGGCCTGGACTGGCCTGTAACAGGCTGTTTAGCATTGTGTACTGTGAGGACCAGGAATATAAAACCAGGACAAACAGAACACTTTTATATGTTTATTTACCAAAATGTGCATAAACCTGACCTCATTCACCAACACAAAACACAACCAGGGAACACGCGCACGTGTGCACACACACACACACATACACACACAGGGCCTTAGAGGAGGCTGTCAAGTACTTTGAAGGACAGGAAGGAATGAACACAGCTGGGTGGACTTTTGGCTTCATTTGCAGAGGTCTGGGAAGGGCTCTGGTCCCACACACCCAAGAGGGTATAAGGATGAGAAAGGCAATAAATAGAATCATGGGCCCAGCCTGCTTTGGTACATCACAGGTATATCCCTGTGCACCGCCCCAGCCCCTAACCGAGAGCAGGAGCCAGGAGGACACAGCCTGAGCAGCTGGTGTAGGCAGGTCAGATGTGTACCCAGTCACCCCCTCCAAGCAGTCCCTGGTACTCCATAAGGCAAGAGGTAAGACTTGGCCAGGCTCTGCAGATCCTAGCCATTCATGTCTGAAGAAATGGTCTTTTTCCTTGTCCGAACCTTCAGGGAGCGCGAGGTACCCTGAGGGGAGAGAGCAGATACAACGGGAGGAGGTGTAGGCCAAAGTCCCTGGACAGCCCACCTCCCTCACACCTTCCTGGCCACTGACCTCCCGCACGGGCGGCTTCCTCTTGACCACACGCAGGCTCTGGCTGCGGTTGAGAGGCTTCTCTCGGGGCCGGGCCGGTGGCTGGGGGACTGCCTCTGTATCCGACCAGCATTCATCATCGGTGTCGCTGTCCTGCAGCCCCCCTGCCCGGTACCCTGAATAGAGGAGGGAGAGGCCAGGGAGCCAAAGCTGGGCATTTCCACAGTCTGAAGGCCTGGGGCCCAGCCACGCCTTCTTCTAATCCCCAGGGAAGCCACAGCTCAAATGGAAGGAGCATCCCTCTTGGAACAAACAGCTCCAGATCTCTCTCTTACTCACCGATGGGTCGCCTGCGAAGAGGTACTTGGTCCTCCAGGTAGAGGGGATCCTGGTAGGCAGGGGCAGGGGCATCAGGAATAGAGCGCAGGTCCTGCATGGAGAAGCTTCGTAGCCTTCCGGCCAGTGCCCCCTGACTCTGCAAGAGAGGGGGAGCTGCTGCATCACCTGGAGGGATGGAGCAGGGGATCCTAGCAGCATCCTCTATTCCCAGGTCTGAACCAGGGCAGCTGTGCAGGGAAATTAAGCACTGACTGGCAGGTCATCACTGGGGCCCTGGCTTCGGAACTGAAAGCAACTTAGTAACCTTCTAGCTCCATGTCTTTGTGCTGCCAACAGGAAATGAAGGCCCAGAGAGCAGGATTTACCGCTCGCGGTCACTGGCCCAGCTCCATCCTCTGGCCAACACCCCACCCATCACCTCCTACCCTGTCCCCTGGCATGGTCTGGTGCTCTCTCCCAGCTCCCTGACAGAGAGCTGGACTCCCCCAGAAGGCACTGGGGGTGGGAGGGCTGCTGGAGGGCTGGGGCCCAGGTCACCTTGGTGGCAGCCTGTACAGCGGCTGAAGCAGCAATGTTGAGGCCCCGCTTCCCAAAGCTGAGCATCGTCTCATAACTGCGCTCCTTGGCCTGCACGATGCAGGTGTCAATCTCCTGTGGAGGGCGGGGAAGGGGAAAGAGTTCAGGTGCACAGTGGGAGTCATCCTTCCTCTGCAGACCCAGAGAAGCCACTGCGTCCTGTGCCTCCCTGTCCACCCCCACCTACAGGGCGCTGGCAACCACACCAAGGGCAGGGCTCCCCACCCACCCATTCCCCCACCTCAGGGGATGACCATGCTCAGCCTTCTCCCACTGTCCCCAAAACAACTGCCAGCTCTGCACATTCACATGTGCTCCCATTTGATTATCGCAAAAGAGGAAAAAGGCTACTTTCTATCAAGGTCCCACAGCTAAGGGCAACAGGACTCAGATTAGAACCCAGATATCATCCAGTATTCTGAACCCCGAGTCCAGGGTCCTTTCATTCACACCCACCCCTATGTTTCACTCCATGACTCCCCCCGAAGTACCTTCTCATGACGGGACAAGGACGGGTGGACAAACTTTCGGTAAAGCAGGCTGGCCCCTTTGGTGTAAGGTGAGAGCAGCCACAGCACAAAGGCCATCTTGATCTCATAGTAGAAAGGGAACCTGTCAGAGGACAGGGTGGGCAAGGTCAGCAGGGAGCCAGGCTGAGTGGGCCAGCACCTCCCCACAGCCCATAGGCCCCCTGCATGCATACCAGGAAATAAAGATGTCTGTGAAGGTCTCCACCGCCATGAATAGTGCAAAGACTATCCAGTACATCATCCATCGGACCTGGGGGTGGGGGTGGGGGTGGGGGTGTCAGAGGCCAGCAGCTGAGCCTGCAGAGCCAACTCCCCTGTCCTAGGCTGACCCAGAGATTCCAGAGAGCCTGTCCTGCTGCATTCTCCTGGCAACTAGTTGGCCCTAGAGTTGCCTCTGAGAAACTGCCACTCATTTCTGGACCCACCCCCAAGAAGCTTCACCCACACGATTCTGCATGGGCACCCCAATTGCCTGCCTTCCAACCACACCCACTCTGCTTAGGATATGCCACCTGCTTATGCCCTGGAGGCAGGGGATGCCAGTTCAGACCCTCCCCACCTTGCCAAGTCCCCCCAGACCTGAATGAAGCCCTCCCGCCAAAGCCACACTCACATATTCACGAATGTTCTTGGTCTTCACAGCCTTGTAGGAAGCATAAGCTGGGTATAGCATCCCAAACACCAGCCTAGAAGAGCAGCCCATAAAACAGAGGGGGAATATGAGCAGCATCCTGTCCTCCTTGCCCCACCAGGTGGCCACCTCCCTCACAGATGTGAAGTGGCAAGGGCCTACCTGTTCTTCCCGCTTGGCTTGCACAATGTGTGCCTGAGTCAGTGCCCTGGAGGCCACCTCCCCACCCTGCTGTTTACAAACACCCCAAGCCTGCCTGGGCCTGCATCAGTGGCCTATGGGTGCATGATCGAGCGGGAACACACACAGCCGCACACAGGTGGGTGGGAGGCAGGCTGCTGAGTTGGTGAGAGCACCAGGCTGTCCGCTCCCGTGGACATGCCATCAGGTCCACGGCCACCAGACCTGGCACTGCCAGGTTGCAGATAGGAATACTGGAGCCAGATGGAGTACTAAAAGGTGAGAAGAGGCCAGAATGGGGAGGCTGAGGCCAGGATGGTGAGTCAGGTGACTGCTCAGAAGGGAAGCAGGCACCTGGAACATCCGCCCATGACGTGCCACAACACCTTGTGTTTGCTAAGGGACTGCAGGTCGGCCTGAAGTCCTCTGCCCCACACACCTGTCTGCGGTGTGTGTGACTGCGGGAGGGGTGGCCACAAACCAAGGAGGCTTGAGGGCTGGAGGACAAGCCAGGGTACCCCATGGCACGTGCAGGCCCGCAGGTCCGTTAACCCTCACGGTGAGTGTTGAGGGAGCCCCACAGGAAGCCCCTTTCCCATCAGATGTCCCCGTGTTCCAGATCAGGAGCGCTGGGGCTCCTGGGGCTAGAAGGTGTAGGAAGGCACCCATACTCACACCACCAGGCGACAGATCATCCAGGACACCATCCTGCAGCCTCGGGGACGAAGGGGGAGGGGATCCCCCAAGAAGAGGAGCAGAGGGACGCTCAGGCGGGGCTGGGACGGGGCTCGGCGGAAGCGCGGGAACCAGAGGGGCGCTCGGGCCGCCCCTGAGTCTGCGAAGCGCGGAGCCGGAGAGCGGGGGGCCCGGTGCCGAGGCTCGGAGGCCGGGCTCGGGGGCACCGACTCGGGAGCCCGGGGCGGGCACGTCCTCCCTCGCCGCCGCGCTCCTGGGCGGATGCCGCGCCGGGAACAGGTGTCGGGCTCCGGCCGCGCCGCGGGGCGGGTCCGGCCTCCGCTCGCCCCGGTCCCCGCGGTCTCGCGGCGCCGGGCCACCGGTACCGGCCTCGGGGCGGAGTTTGCAACTCGCTTGAAAGTTGCACGGAACTGCGCGCTGCCCAACCCCTGGGCTCCGGCGCCCCGCGCAGGCGCAGTGCGGCCCGGAGGGGGCGGGGCGAGGGCGAGGAAGCCGGGGGCCCGCCCCTTAAAGGGCGACCCGCCTCCCCGTCGTGCGTGGGGGCCCGCGGGCCCAGGAGCCCGCCGGCACTGGCAAGATCAAGGGGTGGGAAACCGCAACAAAAAAGATGCAGAGGAGGAAACTTGGACTCCACAATTTTCGCGGCTCTTCCCCGGCTTCCCCTTTTGCCTCATCTTTCCCTTCTGTAAAATGGGAAAAAGTCCTGGGCCGGGTGCAGGATCCCGCTTCCAGGCTCACGCACAAGGGGAGGGAGGCTTGGCGGAGCGCCGGCCGAGCCAGGTCTCGCAGCTGCGGGGCAGGAGATGCATAAGCGCCTCCGTGACGCTGAGATGACCCAGAAAGAAAGCGGGAGGAAGTGGGAGAGGCGAGCTGTCGTCACATGCGTGGCCCATCATCCCTTTGAGACTCACCCCGAAGAGTGGGCTTCAGGAGTTGACTTCTCTCAGGGATACCTCTCCAGAGGCACATACCTGGGCGGACTGACCACGAGACATTCTGGACAGAGAGCCCCCAGCCCCCACCCCCCACCCATGCCTTCTTCACCAGACCTTTGAAATTCCACCTATTTCTGTGAGGACAGAACACAAATGTCCCCAAGAGCTGAATCATATCAACAATTGCCACTTAGTAGCTAATTTTTGTGTGCAAGGTCTTGCAAAGATTGCCCCCCCCCCTTTTATTCACCATTGATGAAAAGTAACAGCATCTAGTGGCATTTGTTGCTGGATGATGGGTGAATGAAGACAGAATGATCAGTCTTCTGAACACAGCTCTGGAAGGCGAGAGGGAACGGAGAAGCTCCTCCAGGGGCAGGTGTATATGGGGAAGAAAGTGGGAGGCTCAGAGGAGAAGGCAGGCTTGGTGGCTTCCAGAACTTTGTATGTAGGATTGCATGCTTTGTATCTCTTCTGCACAGTGCCCCAATCCTCCCGCTGACAATGGGGACTGTGCCCTTCACCCTGCGCAGCCTCCCCCCTGCTTCACAGGGCTGGCAGCAGAGTTACCTAGAACCATGGGGATGGGAAACTTGAACAGTTATTACTTTTTATTAGAGCCATAGTTAACTCCCATCACCTATAGAGAGGATGGAATAAATAATGATGGGGGCCAGGGAAAGGAGGCTTCCTGGGAATAAATAAACACAAGGTAATTATGTAGTCTTAATTACTATCATCCATTTTATTGGTGATGTGGGGTGTGAGAGCTAGCAGTGAAACTGACCCACAGGAGAAACTTCCCTGAGGCCTCCCTCTTTCCCATCTAACCACCCCCTCACCCTGGGCCTCGCTCCTACCCTATGTTGGAAGAACAAGAAACTCCAAGAGCCAGAGTCCCACCCTCCATCTCTAGCCACAGACGTTGTGAAAATCTGCACCTAGAAAAAAGGATGTGGTAACTCCATAGGGGGCCAGCTCAGGAGGAGCAGGGGGCTGCAGTAGAGAGAAGAGCACCCGTTCCTCGGGAGATAAGGGTGCCTGGGCTGTGTGCATGTGCACTGCGGGCCCTTTGGTCCCTGCTGCAGAACCACGTCCTCCCTGGCTGCCTTCCAGAGTCACCTGACCTGACCTCAGCATCTACCCTCACTTGCTGGTGAAGAGCTCTCTTGTGCCCACTTTAAGACCTCTCTCCCCAAAAGACCACCCTGGAGGGGAAGGTCTCTCACATAGAGACTCCTGGTCCTCCTGATGGCATAGGAAATCTAATGGACATCAGAGGTGTGCTCCTGGGAGCAGGGCCCAGCGTGGAGGGGTGTGCGGCTGGGAGCTGAGGGGTGTCATCCTCAGCTCTGCAGAGTGAGTGGACTCTGTCTCTCATGGCCTTTGGTCATGAGATGTTGACATAGTTACCCAGCTACACTGGATTGCTAAGCAACTCTCTGGACACACAGATGACCCCCAGGGCAGGTGACCAGGCAGGCATACAGCAGGCCTCATTCGCTGTGGCATTCAAGAGGAGGAGTGTCTCCCACCCCTGGAAGGAGTCCTAGGGGGAGTGACAGTCAGAATGATGTTTATCTTTCTACCGGGCAACAGAGTGCCAATGTGTCTGGGAGGCTCAACCCACTTCCCCTGGCAACTTCTCCCTGGCATAGAGTGAAGGGCCATTCCCCATTTGAGAAAGCAGAGCAGGAATTCCCAGGATAGTGTGGCTGGGGGACCTGTGAGGCACCTGCTAAGCCAAGAGCATATGGATATGGTTTCAAGAGGTGGAACCCCAGACATGGCACCTGTGAGATTCACCATTATGAGGTTCGGCCAGGGGCAGGTTTGTCTGGGCACCTGAGGCTACAGGTGAGACATAGGGCTCAGGGGCTCTGAGACTGATGGATAAGAAACCCAGGTCCACAGACAGCAGTTCTCTCCAAAGATCAGCCTCCTTTCCCACTAAGTACCCTTCTCTGAGCCACCTCTGCATCTCATGGAGTCCCAAGGACCAATACAAGTCACAATTCTGTGTCAGACACACTATTCCATGGGCTATCCATATACGAATATATTATACATTTCATGCATGTAAATCTCACACTAACCGTGTCAGCTAGGTGTCTTGATTATCCACATGTTATAGATGAGGAAACGGAGATACAAATGGGTGGAATAACATGGCTGAGGCCACGCCCGCTGCTAAGTAGCAGAATTAAGAGTTGACAGAGTAGGTTTTATCTACTTCACAGAAGGAGAAGCCAAGGGCCACGGAACTCAGTGGACTTGCTTGAAATCTCACACCTAGGGCAAGGGTGGCAGTAGTGGAGTGGAGGGGAGAGGTGAGGAGAGGGACTGTTGCGCTTGTCTTTGGCCATGTTGGTTGGAGTTGACCTGACAGAGGGACAGGATTGCATGCTTTGTATCTCTTCTGTAGTCTCGGTGGGGCCCCAAGACTGGGAGCTCCAGGAAGAACATTTGGGTCATGAATCAGCCCCAGGTGGTAGACTCAGGTAGTAGTCACACTTGCTCTGCACCTGAGTGTCATCACTATGAACTCCTGACCCCAGCACCAGCTGATCGTGGGGTACCCACTTGCACCTCTGGAAAAAAGCAAGGAAGAAGGGGGTCTGAATGCTGATGCTGGCCCCCTAAAAACAGTAGGGACAGAGAGAGCACAGCCCTGGCTCTGTTCTTAGTGAAACAGCTGCCTCTCACTGTAGCCATTGGACACCTGAGAGTCAGTAATGGGGTGGGAAATTTTTATTTGCAGCAGTGAATCATCACATTGCCCCTGAGTGCTCCTGGGCATCCTGCCACCAGTAGGCCCTCACACAGTCTAGACGCAGAGAAATTTCCCCACCCCATGCCTTCTCCACTGGCCTTGCAGCTCAGAGCTGTCTATTCCCAGCATACAGCAGAGGGCAGCAGAAGCTTGGCTCCCAGGTGCTGCTTCTACCGGACCCTCACCCCCTCTATCGCTCAGCTTGCAATAAAAGGCAATGCCTGCGGCCTGCCTCTGTGGATCGGAGAAGCCCTAGGATCCCTAAGATGCTCTCTAGCCCCATTCCACTCTTGGCACCCACCCAGTTGGCCCAGGTACTTGCAGAGCCCCCGGAGTGGCCAGCTCTTGAACCCACCACAGCCCAGAGGTGGGGCTGAACCAATGGGTGGTCTGAAGCTGGGGCAGCTACAGTAAAGAAGAGCTGAAAGGCTTTTTTCCAGGTGGTCTCCTGTCCACAGGTGAGCTGGATTCAGGCTCAGAGCAGGAAACTCCAGTGAGAACAGAGAGGGCCCCCAGAAGAACTCAGGGTCTGCTTTGTTATTGCTTTGGGCAGAGGGGCTTTGCCCCCAGGAGACCAAGCTGGTACTCAGAGGCAGGCACCACCATTCCCATCCTTATCAGCTACAGGGTAGGCACACCAGGGATGAGCAGAGGAGGGCAGGTGCTGTGTGCCTTCTCCAAGAAAAGAGTCAAGGTGATGAAGGAGACCATCCTTAGGCCACATTGAATCTGGACATATGCACACAGAAGTGGGAATGTCAACAGGTGCGTGTGCATGTGTAACTGAGGGTGTCCATTAGCGTCCCTGGGTGCATGCACAAGGAGGACAGCATGGGTGAGTGAACCCAGTAGGGTGAAGGATGTGGCTGTGGGCTGCAATGCGGAGCATGAGTAGATAAACACACACCTGGAGCACCGACAAGGAGAGGCCAGAGAGCTGAGAAGATAAGCCGAAAAACAGGAGGAGGGGGTGGCTCTGCCCCTCCCACTCTTCCCCTGGGGCCGGAGCATGGGAAAGTGGCAGATCACGGGCCAGGGGGCCTTTAGGTAGGGGTGTGGGGCCGACATGTGCCCACACATGAGGGGCACAGGGCCGCCGGCTTGCCTGGTGCATATACAAATCTTCATGCTGTCACAACTACGGTAAGCGGCTCCCCTGGGCTAGTGCACAGTGTGTGCCCATGCTCACGGGGGGCACGGGGGACATCTGTGAGGGCACGTATGCAGGTTGGTTACATGTGTCTTCACATGGGCACACATGCTGCTCACACAGAGACTTCTATGCTAGCCTCCAGGGGCCACCCGAACGCCCAGAGGACTCGGCACCGCTCTAGGCACTGAGGTCCACCACTACGTGCCGGTACACGAGCGTCTGTCCCTTGAAGCTGGGGGCCAGGAGCAGCTGGGCGTCCCCCGCAGGCACGTAGCAGAATGCCCGTGGGGCCTGCACAGCCAGCTCCTGGAACCGCACGAACTTTTGGCGCCCCTCATCCCACTGGTAGATCTGCGTGAAGGAGAAATCACTCCCCAGCGCCAGGTAGCGGCGGCCACCCACGAGGAAGGGCTGCATGGCCAGGGAGCCCCGGGAGGGCAGGGCCTGCACCTCGGAGAAGCGGGTGCCCTCCCAGCGCAGGATCTTAGAGTCGCCGATGTAACGGCTGAGGCACAGGTAGCTGTCGCGCCCGGCACGGAAGTGTTTCACAGCCTGGGCATCGGGCACCTGGCTCACCTCACCCTGAGCCACAAACTGCTTCTGGGTGCGGCTCCACTGATAGATCACAGGTGCCTGCGAGCTACTGGACACAATCAACCGTGGCTTGCCCTCACCATCCACAAACTCCAGGTCGGTGTCTCGGTGCCAGGCGTGCAGGGCCTGGTGGGAATAGAAGCCATTCTGGTGCCAGCGGTAGAGGCTGGTGGCCCCCGCCTTGGAGCTGTCGGCCACGGCAAAGTACCAGTCGCCGTCGATGCGGAAAGCCTCTAGGTCGTTGGGCTTGCGCACACGCTGTGGGTCGATGTCCTGCAGCTTGGTGAAGCGCGTGGTGTTGGGGTCCCAGTGGTAAATGTAAGAGCCACCAAACAGCTGGGCCACAATCACGTACAGCTGGCTGTCTACCACCATTGGCTTGCAGTGCACCGCGGAGGGGGCTGCCAGGACGAGGAGAGGCAGCATCAGGGAGTGTCAGGCAGCCGCAGACCCCCACCCTGTGCCAAGCCCTCAGGAAAGGGGGTCAGTCCCCTCTGACCCTGGCCCAGAACTAAGGCTCTCCACTACAGCATCCCTGAAGCTCAGCCGCCTTTCACAGCTAGTCATCTGTCTCTGCATCACTGTCTCTCCACCCTTGCCCCTAAGGTTTAAATATAAGCTAAAACTGAGCACAAAAGAGGTGCCCCTCGATATTGACCAGTTGTTTAGCCATAATGTCAATTGTTGAATTTTTATTGTGTGAAGTCACTGTGCTAAGTGTGAACAGATCGCTTCACTTAATCAACTCTGAAATGGATCCTATTATGTTGCCCATTTCACATCGAAAGGAGCAGGCTTATGGGACACTTGGGTGGCTCAGTGGTTGAGCATCTGCCTTCGGCTCAGGGCGTGATCCTGAGATCCAGGATCGAGTCCCACATCGGGCTCCCTGTGAGGAGCTTGCTTCTCCCCTTGCCTGTTTCTCTGTGTCTCTCATGAATAAATAAAATCTTAAAAAGGAAAAAAAGGAGCAGGCTCAGAGTCTAAGTGACTTGCCCAAAGCTAGCCGGCTGGCCAGATGCCAGACAGGGAAAGAGGAAGAGTCTGATCCCATCTGCAGCCCGGTGACAGAGCCGAGGTATACCCAATGTCAGTTTGATTTTTGCATAGTTGTGTATGAAAACACATTCTCCTAAGCACTCCCACTTTTGAAAGGACTTTTATGCACAAGGATGTCTGCATGAATGTACTTTTGCTCAATAACCAGATTGATATGGCCCTTTCTCAGGTACCCGAAGCACATGGGGACACACTTCACCTGTCCTGGTGTCCCGGATCATCGCCTCTCCTCTCCTCCTTCCCAGTGCTGCTTTACCCACCCTTCTCCTCCTCACCTCTCCCTAGCAAGAAAGCGGATGCTGAACCTCAGGCTCTGGCAATCACCCCAAATCCCTTCCACAGCCTTGGTCCACCTGCCCAGATCCTCATGATCCCCAGCTCCCAAGCTGCAGTTCAGACCCTCCATGCCCACGCTCACAAGAGCACCTCAAATTCCAGCTGGCCATGACTAGGCACATATCTGTGTGCTCCTCTGTGTACTCAATTTCCATTTGTGGCTCTACTCAGTCACCCCCTCCAGAAACCTGGAGCCATCCCCCACAGCTCCCTGTCCCTCACTCCTCCACAGCTGGTTGGCCTCGAGTCCTGTCAACCCTCCCCTCTGCTTTCTAAGACAGTGTTTGGGGGATTGCTGTCATTTCTTCTGTAAATGTTTTCTAGAATTTACCAGGGAGACCATCTGGCCCTGGAGTCTTCTTTTGGGTGAAGGGTTTCTTTCTTTCTTTCTTTCTTTCTTTTTTAATAAATTTTATTTATTTATTCATGAGAGACACAGAGAGAGAGAGAGAGAGGCAGAGACACAGGCAGAGGGAGAAACAGGCTCCATGCAGGGAGCCCGACGTGGGACTTGATCCCAGGTCTTCAGGATCATGGCCTAGGCTGAAGGTGGCACTAAACCGCTGAGCCACCGGGGCTGCCCGGGTTTCTTTTTTTATAAGGACTTTGAGTCCTTTCAGAGATAATTTAAATTTTCTGTTTCCTCTTGTGTCAGTTCACTCCTCCATTCTAAATATCTCTTTCCATCCCCAGTGCTATTGCCCCAGCCCAGACTCCAGCACGTTCCCGTGATGGTGTGCCCACATGTCTTACCCAGTGCCAAGCCATTCTCCATACAGCATAGTGTTCTAAAATACACCTTGGTTTGGTTCACACACTCTGCTCAAAACCTGTGCATAACCTGTCTCTTGGGTCTCATCTGCTTCTCTCCACCTTGAACCTTATGCTATAGTCATATGAGATGCTTATAGTTTTTACACAGGCACTTACTCATGTACTAAGCTTTTGCACACCTTCTTGAATTTGCTCATGCTGTTATCTTTGCCAGAATATCCTTCCCACATTTTTTCTCTGAACTCCGCCTTCTAGACTCAGCTCAAATTCAGTGGACCTCAAGCTGAACTCACTAGCCACTCCTATCTCCTCCTTGGTTCACTGGCACCACCCAGTTACTTAAGCCAGGCATTTAGGCATCACCTCCGACTCTCCCTCATCGTTCAAGACTCAGCTCAGGCATCCCCTCTACCAGGAAGCATTCCTTGATTGACCTCAAAGGTAGGCCTCTCCTTTGTGATCTCAGAGCATCGTATTCATATCTCCCTCCTCATACCCACCTATTATATGGATGTTATCTGTGTATGTATTGGCTTCTCCCCAAAGACTGGGAAGTTATTATGGGCAGAGATCATGTCTCATCTATGCCTCTACCTACAGGAATTCAATGGAGAGGAACGATGGAGCCCAGCACCTCCCTGCCTCCTTAAATCGGAGCCACCACAGCCAGGCTGGGGGTAGGTACCTGGGATTCTATCATAATCTCGAAGCTGCCGTTCAACATAGTCCCACTTGAGGACAGTGCAAGCACTGGCACCTGGCTGGGCTAGAGCCAAATAGAGGTCGCTGGAGTAAAGGAAGGGCTCAGCTGACACTGCTGGGAAAGGCAGGGTCTGGTACAGCACGAAATCTGCAGGGATAAGAGGTGAGGGGTGGGGAGAAGAAGGGTAAGTAAGAGCTTGTTGGGGGAATGGGTGGCTGGCCTGGGGATTGGGGGTGCTTCCAGCAGTATCTGTGGAGCTGCTCTGGGGAGGGCTGCCGGCAGCACATCCTACCCGTGGTGATGCAGTCGAATTCCCGCAGTGGCAGGTCCTGCACCTTATGCTCTTGGAAGCGAGGAGGGCTGGCGCAATAGATGGGGGCCACAGTGGTGTTAGTGTGTGCCAGCCACTCCACCAGCCACTTCACCTTGCAGTCGCAGTTGAGCGAGTTGCCCCGCAGGTCCCTGGATCATGAGGGTGATGGAGGGAACAGAGAGAGGAGCAGGCTCCCAGCTGCTCTGCCCACCCAGGCTCTCTAGGTTTTTGGAAGTAGATATACTCAAGGCTGCTGCTCATTGCAAAGGTTAGGGAAAAGATCCCCTGGGGCTAGACACACTCCCATGCACACATGCTTGGTTAGCAGAGTAGGGGCCCAATCTCAGACCCTACTTGCATCTCAATTCCTCAAACCTTCTACAATCCTGGGTTGTTTGGGTTTTCTTGTGTGAATACTGATTAATGGTTGTGGCCATGCTATAGGACTTTAATGTATTTAATGTATGTTCAAATCAAACATACATTTAAAAAGCACATATTTAAAAGACATACATATATGTCTTTTATAAACACACACACACACACACACACACACACACACACACACACAGGCGCGCGCGCGTGCGCGTTGTGTAGCTACTTAGCCTTCTAAAAGGCATCCCCAAACCCAAGCACTCCCAGCCTCTCAAGACCTTATGATCTTCCCAATTCTGACTCCCACACCACTCCCTCCAGCGACACACCCTTCTGTGGCATTGTCAAAAGATGTAGGGCTCAGCCTTACAAGTCACTCAGGATGTCCAGGGGCCGAAAGATGTCTCTAGGCAGTGTCTGCAGGTTATTGTTGGCCAGTGATCTGCAAGAGAGACCCCTGGGTCACCTGAAGATTGTGACTGAGGCCAAAGGCCACAGGAGAGATGGGACTTTGGTCCAATGTGTGTATGGACATGATGTACTCACAGGTGTGTCAAAGACTTGAGTCCTCTGAAGGTGAACTTGGAGAGTGCCCAGATGTCATTATTCTCAATGAAGCTGGAGAAAATGAGAACTCACCTTAGATGCCACTTAGGATCCCAGACCCCCAACCAGCTATTTCCTTCTGTCCCACCTAGATTCCTGCCCATGGTCCTGAGACAGGCTTCCATTCTGATTCTGGTGACATGAAGCCTGTGGTGACAGGGCATTCAGGTAGATGGTTTAGGCGGAGGGATGGATGCAATGACCCTCAGCTTGGGTCCTGCAGTCAGAGGATTCAAAGGCTCTCCCTCCCCTCTCCCCCCAGCCTTCCTCCTTCAACCTGCCCTCTCAGCCCACCGCACCCAGGCCTGGGGCTCCCTCCTCCCTCCTAGCTGCCATTGCCCGGCTCCTTGCCACACACAGGTACTGGAGGTGTGACAGTCCTGTGAAAGCGTTGTCTCCAATCAGAGTAAACTTGTTGGAGTTGAGTAACCTGGAGAGACAGAGGGGGAGTTAGAGCTTCCAAGGGTGTGACCATCACACCAGCCCCCAGCCTGCTGCCTCCCCTTGGCGCTTCCTCACAGTTCCAAGGCCATGCTGCCCCACAGAGTCCCACCTGGCCCACACCCCCACCCCAGAGCAGCCCTGCAGCAAGACCACCCAATAGCCTGTCCTGGGGCAGATCACTCCTATCAAGCTGGGTCCTTCCCCACTGTGTGTCTCTCTGTCTCTGTCTCCACTTCTTCCCCCACCCTCACCCCAGCTCATTCAGTCCCTCTCAGCCTGGTTGTGGGTTTTAGGATAACTTGCAGTGAAAAGGAGTTGGAGTAACTCACAGGTACTCTCTTGCAACTGGGGCCTCAAGCAGAAGCAGCTCTGTTAAAATTCCACACCCTTACACGCCCCTTCCTGTCGACCCCCAGCTCTTTCTTCAAACCCTGCTCCCTGGGGTCAGCTGTCTCTGAGATGACCCCTCTCCCCTGCAGTGTCCACCCTCTGGCATCAGCCCAAGCTACTGCATCCAATTCCTTTGGCTCTCCAGAGGAAGTAAGTCCATTCCTAATTGGGCCCCAAATACCCACTCTTGGCTTTTGCATGCAACCCCCCACCTTCCTTCTCCCCACTGCCACTCCCTGTACCCTTCCTGACTCTAGGCAGATCCACATTTGGTGGCTATCCCATCCAGGGAAGAAAAGGGACACCTGTACATTAATCTATTAATCCGCAGTGGCTACCTGCATCTGCTCTATCTGCTCTTCTCTCCCCAGTCTGAGGAAGGGGGATGGAGGTAGGGGGGTGTCCATGCCCTTCTGCTGCCCTACCCCCTACTGGCCCTTCCCAAGGCCCTGTCCTTACAGGAACTGCAGCAGTGGCAGGTGGGAAAACGCTCCATCCTGGATCTCAGAGAAGGCAGCATTCACCAGCGTCCTGCAGGGGACACTGGAGTCAGTACAGTGGGGACTATGCAGGGACTGGGGGAGGGGGCACGCAAGGTGAACAGGGCGATGGTTCTATGCACACTTGGCCTGGAAACTTCCCATTTCACCAGCCTGGGCTCCCTACCTGGGGCTATCTTTCTCTTCCCTTCATAAACTCATCGCCTTCTTCATCACTGTGCTCACCTCCTGCCTCTCTGAACACCAGTGGCCCCAGGCTGAGCTTCCCCTTCAGCCAAAAGAAGCTTCCATTACCCACACCCTCAAGATCATCCAAACACTCTGTGCTGGGTGCTGTTGAGGGATGGAGCACCGGGGATGCTCACCCCAGAAGGTTAGCATCCTGCTCTCAAGGACCACACACCCCACCTAGTCCCTGAGGCCACTGACTGCAAGTGACAGGCTGGCTGGCCCAGCGCAGAGTGAATGGAAGCCCAGGCGGCTGTCCCGTGCCAGGGCACCCTGTGGGTGTATCTCACTTCCACCCCTCCCCCTGCTTCCACCCTCCCTCCCCCCACAAAAAGCCTTTCTGCCCTTGGTGTGACATCACAGGCAGGGGCCCACATGCCCTTGTAAACAACCCCTCCCCCCGCGCCCAGAGCCCCGCACACAGTAGGTCTCATTGTTGCCGGCGGTGGTGATGATTCATTCTTGGCCACAAACTCCTGCTTTCCCCGGCCATGGCTGCTGAGCCTGCATGACTACAGAACTCTCCACCTGGCTGATGCCTTGAATCTCCAGTCCCCGAGGACCCCCCAGAGTCCTCCCGCTCCCCGCACTTTGTAGAGGGGGAGCAAGGGTTTTCCCCAGGGGCTCTCGGAGCGGCTGCAGCCTGGCTGCCTCCCTGGGCTCCCCCACCTCCCCAGCCAGGGCAGGACACTCACAGAGAGATGACCTCGGAGGGCAGGTTCCTGGGCACTGCCTTAGAGTCCACGCAGAAGGCGGTGTCCCTGGTGCAGGAGCAGCTGGGCGGGCAGGGGGGCGTCTTGGGGGGCCTCTTGGCGCCGACTGGCAGCATCAGACAGCAGCCGAGCGCGGACAGCGCCAGCAGCCCGAGCCCGAGCCCGGAGCCCCGGCCGGCCCGCAGCCCCGCCATGCTGCCTGCAAGCTCTGCCCCGGGCCACCGGCCGCGGCCCCCGCCCCGCGGCTCTCGGCCACCCCGCGCCGGCTGCGCCTCCCCGCCGCCGCCGCCGCTGCCGCAGCCAGGGGCCCCGCCGCCCGCTGCGCACAGCGGAGTCCTCCGGCCCGGGCGGCTCGGGCCCCTCCCCTGCTCGCGCCCGCCAGCCGCCGGGGTAGAGCTGCGCGGGCCCGGAGCCGAGCCAGGGCTGACCGGCGGGGGCGCGCGCAGGGCGGAGGGGTGGGGAGTCCCCGGAAAGGGGTGGGGGCGGCCCTGGCCGCTGGCTGCCCTAGGGGCGGTCCCTGGGGCCATCTGCCTGGCTGGCTGGCACGCAGTGAGGCTGTCGCGAGTGCAGGTGTGCGAGGCGTACGTGTGCACCCCATGACCGCATGACTGTGCACCTGTGCGCATCGGGGGCACGCGCTCCCCCAGGACGCACTTCCGCGCTGTGGATCCGCGTGCCTCTGTGTGCCCGTGTATCTGTCGTGGCCTTCAGGGGACACGTCCTCTGAACAAGAAGAGTTCACGGGTGTGCCATCAGCGACATGCGTATGTAGCTGTGTTCACATGTGTTTCCACAAGCCCGTGAACAGAATGTGCCTTTGTTTCTCTCTGCGCTGAAAAGGGGAATGTTGTCACCCAGTTGGAGTGTGTGGAATTCTGGAACATCTCTCCCTACCCAACCGTAAACTGTTGAACCTTCCTAGAGCCCTGGATGTTTCCTGGTCCAGCTCTTTGTCCCAAATGAGGAAACAGGCCCAAACGAGGAGGAAAGCAGTCACGAGCTTGATGTCACATCTACTGTGTGTTGTGTACTCTATGCACTTAACGCTGCCAACCTTTTGAAGTGGATGATATGAATCCCCTTTTACAGAGAAGAGATGTGAGACTGGTAGCGCCCGAAGAAAGCCACAGAACAGGGATCTCAACCCGCTCTGCCAAAGTTCACCGTGGTACTTCTATACCAGGGATTTTCAAAGTGTGGTCCAGGGACGCGTGGGTGGCTCAATGGTTGAGTGTCTGCCTTTGGCTCAGGTTATGATCGTGGGGTCCTGGGATCGAGTCCCACGTGGGGCTCCCTGTGGGGAGCCTGCTTCTCCCTCTGCCTGTATCTGTGTGTGTGTGTCCCTCATGAATAAATAAATAGAATCTTGGGATCCCTGGGTGGCGCAGCGGTTTAGCGTCTGCCTTTGGCCCAGGGCGCGATCCCGGAGATCCGGGATCGAATCCCACTTCGGGCTTCCGGTGCATGGAGCCTGCTTCTCCCTCTGCCTGTGTCTCTGCCTCTCTCTCTCTCTGTGACTATCATAAATAAATAAAAATTAAAAAAAAAAATAGAATCTTAAAATAAAATAAAATAAAATAAAATAAATAAAATAAAAGTGGAGTCCAGGAGAACCTTCCAGGGATCACTGAGGTCAAAACAATTGTCCTAGGAATTTTTTTTAAAAGATTTTTCTCTTTCTTTGTTTCTTTCTTTCTTTCTTTCTTTCTTCCTTTCTTTCTTCTTTCTTTCTTTCATGAGAGACACAAAGAGGCAGAGACACAGGCAGAGGGAGAAGCAGGCTCCATGCAGGGAGCCTGACGTGGGATTTCAGGGGCCCCAGGATCACGCCCTGGGCCGAAGGCAGTGCTAAACCGCTGAGCCACCCAGGCTTCCCCTTGTCCTAAGAATGTTAAAATATAATTTTACTTTTTCACTTTCACGCCATCACAAAAGTACCTGGGGGGGCACCTGGGAGGCTCAGTGGTTGAGCATCTGCCTTTGGCTCAGGTCATGATCCTGGGGTCCTGGGATTGAGTCCCATATTAGGCTCTTTGCAGGGAGCCTGCTTCTCCCTCTACCTGTGTCTCTGCTTCTCTCTAAATATCTCTCATGAATGGATAAGTAAAATCTTTAAAACAAACAAAGTACCCTGGAATTTCCCAGAGGCAACATGATGTATCTTCTGTTAAGCCAGAAATTAAGAGGGTTGCAAAGGGTGCCTGGGTGGTTCAGTCAGTTAAGCAGCTAACTCTTGATTTCAGCTCAGGTCTTAATCTCAGGGTCCTGGGATTGAGCCCTGTGTGGGGTTTAGCACTCAACAGGGAGTCGGCTTCAGGATTCTCTCCCTCTCCATCTGCCCCTCCTCTGTGCACATGTTGGCTCTCTCTCTTTCTAAATAAATAAATCCTTAAAAAAATAAAGAGATTTGCAAAAATGTAAAGAAATAATACTCTAATCTCTAATTTTTGACTTTGTAAAATAATTTTTAATTTATGTTTTTATGTTAAAAATAGAATAGGTTTATTGCTACAATTTTCATTAATTAATTGACACTTTGAAATTTCTCAGTAAATATTAATATGGTAAATATCAATAGATATAACACACATCAACAAATGCTCTTTGGGGTCCTAAATATTTTTTAAGAATATAAAGGAGTCCTGAAACCAAAATGTTTGAGAACTGCTGCTCTATGCCATGTTACCTCCCTGAGGGTCTGTGTGTGGGACTGACTGTGCCAAAGGTTCTCTGGGACAGGACTAGGGGAGGCTGGGAGTCAGGTGAATGGACTCCCAGTCTAGTGCTCTTTCCATATCAGGCCAGGAAATAGATTGCTGGGTTTAGGATGTGTCCCCAGCTGTCCCCAGCCTCTGCCAGCAGAGGCTTCTCTAGTTGGAGCTTACGTCTGTCCATGTTGTCTCAGCCAGGGATGCCCCTTCCCTTTGATCCTCACTTGTCACTGCCCATCCAGCTGCCCGTGCAGCCCTCTGCATGCCAGCTTGTGGAAAGAAAAGCTATGGGGGGTGGGGAGGGCCGCTAGGGCAGCTGGGCAACCGTCCCCACCCGTCCCTGGCACAGCTCTGCCCAGCACACAAAGGGCAGAGTGAATCTTGTCCCAGCCACTGCAGCTGAAGAGCTGGAAGGAGAAAAAGAGGAGGTACACACAGAAGGGGTGGCTACCGTAGGGCTCTCCATCACCCATGGTCCTCCCAGAGACAGAAAGGGGGAGTCTGGGTCCTATTCTCAGCTAGTGAGAAGAGGTACTTGGGAGACGAAGTAGATGATAATCATGTCAACTGGATTGATGTCATTGGATCATCATAACAGCTTGTCTGAGGGGGGACAGGATAGGCAGACTAGTACCATTTAACAGCTGAACATACTAAAGCCTGGAAAGGCAGAAAGAAAGATTCATTCGGGGTCCCAGAGCTGGTCGGTCAAGCATTAAGACCTCCACACACTGATGGAATGAACATTGACCACTCTCCAGGAGCTCCTGCATGTTTGGTGACAGTCTCAGCACTGAATAGAATTACATGTTAGCTGTGTGCATGCTCCTTGCCCCACAGCAGGTACAAAGAAGCCTCAGGAAACCATGGTCTTGGGGCCAGTCCCAGGGAAGACAGGGCAACAAAAAGCACCCTCACAGCTGATGAGAACAGCAGTGCATGCTAAGTGGCAAGTGAAAGGGTAGCAGGAGGCTGGGAGATTTTGGAGGAGGGAAGAGGCACCGTAGCCTGGGCCTGTGAGGTCACAGAGCAGGTGCCATTGGCTCTTGTCTGACCTTTTAGGGTTGGTGGCACTCAGAGAGGTGGAGAGGCATTGAGGGTGGGATTTCCAGGAGGGAGAAATGGCCTAAGTAAAGGCCCAGATGTGAGAAGTTTGCAACAGAGGGCTGATGGGGGTAGCGAGGTGACAGCTATCCATGCCCAGTTACAGGTCCCACATTGCTTCGTGAGAACAAGGATGAGGACCCCAAGACCTCCACTGGGTCAGTGCCAGAGAGGTTGATGCTAGCATATGAACTCCCCTTATGAAACTTGAGGGCAACCTTCTTATCCCAACCTCCAAACAGGCAAAAACAAGTAGATAAAAAAGAAAAGAAAAACCATAAAGCTTGTGAGAATTACAGCCTAAGAGCAGCCTGCCGGGGAGACTGAGGACCTGAGAGAGCAGAGGCTTCTTTCCAAGAGAGACTCCTTTCTCAGCACCAGCTGATGATGGCAAGCCCTACACACAGCGCCTGCTTAGAAAGCTCCACAGCTGGACCATGCGGCCCCCTGAGATGCCCGCAGGGACCCCGAGATGCTTGCAGCCCTCCTGGGCTCTCCCACTGGCCCGCTGCCCACCTGGCTCAGGCCCAGTGCGTGTGAGTCAGCCAATCAATCCCAGTGTTGCCAGGACAATCTGGGGCGGGAGTGGGGGCGCTGGGGGCAGGCAGGGGTGGGCACCACAGGCAGCTGTCTCCTACATCTGGCACCTGCACACAGCTGAGACTGCACAGTTGAGAGGAGGACGTTTCCCCCTCCTCCCTGGACACCCTTCCCCAACACTCCTCCTAGGACACTTGCTGCTAGAGGTTTTGGCAAATATTTAAAGGGGCAGCTGGGGAGGAGGGTGAAGAGGATGGTGGGAGCAAACACTCCCTTCCCTCCCCTATCCCCTTCCCTGAGCTTTTCAGGGACTCTCAGCTCAGATGCCATGCTGTTGTGCAACCCGGAGACTGAAGGCTCTCCTGGTGGAGAGGAGGTCCCTGTGGGGGCAGGGAAACCGGCTAAGGCTAGAGAGCTGGGGACCAGCTCATGACCTCAGGGCAGGGCCAAGGTGGGAGGGAGCCCCCAGGCCAGGGACAGAACCTGGGGTGGAGTGTTGGAAGTAAAGTAGCAGGAAGATAAGGGAGTTGGGCCGAGAAGAGTAAGGGTAGGTATCTGACTTAGACACCTGTGAAAGTTCCAAGGTAAAGGCACTGTAGATACCCCTTGACCCGGCGAGTGGAGGAAAGCCCAAGAGAAAGGCTGCACCCACTCATGGATTTGACTTAGTATAACAAAGAAATAGAAGTGGCTTTGAGGAAGGAGGTAAAGAGATGGAAGGGAGAAGTAGAAGGTCCAGAAAGTGGATCACACTGGGGTGAGTAGCATTCTTAGGGCAAATTTAGGATCAAAGGCTATAAAAAGAGGAACACAGAGGAACAGGGTCAGAGGCAGCACCAAGCAGGTGAGATTCAAGAATGAGGAGATTGGGACCCGTGGGTCACCATACCCAGGCCCATGCAGAGCTGTTTGGGCACAAGAAAGAAGTGTCAGGTGTGGAATCTGCTATCAAAAGCCTTCAGCTTGATCTCTGAAAATGGTTCACCATTCAGTTGATGCAAAAAACCCCACAAAATCATTCAAATCCAGAAGTTCAAATCTTCACATTCATTTTAAGAACACTCATGAAGCTGCCCAGGTCACCAAGGCTATGTCTATCCCCAAAGCCATCAAGTATCTGAAGGATGTCCCTTTACAGAAGCAATGTGTGCCATTTCATCATCATCATGGTGGGGCCGATAGGTGGGCCCAGGCCAAACCGTGGGGCAGGGCATGGTGTCAGTGGCCTATAAAGAGTGCTGAATTTTTGCTGCATGGGCTTAAAGATGTAGAGTAATGCTAAACCTAAGGGTTTAGATGTAGATTCCCTGGTCATCGGGCACATTCAGGTGAACAAAGCCCCAAAACGAGCCACTAAATTTACAGAGCTTGTGGTCAGATTAACCCCTGCATAAGCCCTCCTTGCCATATCGAGATGATCCTTACTGAAACAGAGCAGATGGTTCCCAAACCAGAAGAGGAGGTTGCACAGATGAGAAAGATATCCCACAAGAAGCTGGAGAAACAGCAATGTATGGCCTGGGAATAAATTCAGCATGAAATGGATGCAAATAAAAGTAAAAGCGGGAAAAAAAAAAAGTAAAAGCAGGGGGAAAGGCCTTTAGCTTACAAACCAGCCCATAGCAGAGAATGAAAAACCACATATTGGTAGATAAAAACTTATAGCCAGAGGGGACAGAGTCTTCAGGATCAGGAAAAGAATGACTGAGGCAAGTCTGAGGTTAGGTAGCAGATGTGTGGGAGGAGGCCAGGCAGGTGGCATACTGGAAGTGAAAATGTGAGGCTCTTCAAGAAATGGCCATGATGAACCCCCACACTGATGCCAAAGCACCACCTGCCTTCAGCTGTGCCCCCTGGGCTTGCAGGCACTGCCTCCTCACTCCTCTCCCTGGAGCTCATCCCTAGACACAGGGAAAATTCTGTCGGGAAGTGTGCTGGACTCCACATTGGGTCAGACCCCTGGATGCCTGAGAGGTTCAACCTGGCAGAAGAACAGGGAAAGCCACAAAACTGCAGGGGCAGGTGCCAGCAAGAAAGGCGGCCAATGCCAGGAAGACACCTACGGAGAGAGGTGCAGATTGCCCAAGGGCAAATTTGCTCAGCGCACCCAGCTTTGCTCTCACCGAGGCCAAGAGGACTCATGTGCCAGGGCTGAGGGTCCTCAGGCGCTCTTGAGCAGGCTTATCAGGACCTCAGTTCTGGAGGGCCAGGAACAAACAGGTTTCAAAGTCAAGGGCTTGGCTGGCAGAAGGAGACTGGGTCCTTCACTTCTGTCCCCTCTCCCTACCGGCGTATATAAGATCCTAGGTCCCATTTGGGAGATGAGAGGGGAAGGCGCCTGCAGCAAGATGGATGTGGGCAGCAAGGAGGTCTTGATTGAGAGCCCGCCGGTGAGTATGACTGTGTGTGTGTATATGTCGGTGAGCTGGGCTTTGCCTCATCCAACCCCCCTCAGCCTGTTTCTTCATCCAACTTCATCTACTTAATTAACCTAGGACTGTGCTAAGTTAGGGCAGGGACACCAACCACTAAGTCCCTTGGGGAGATGGACATGGCAACCAATCATTCCAACATGAGGGGCAGAGAAGCACAACAGTGGTCAGTGCAAAGGGCTGCAGAGAGCACTGAGTAAGCAGCAGCGATGTGGGAAGTCACAGGAAGCTTCACAGAGAAAATGACATTTAAGCTGGCTCCAGAAGAATAGGTAGGAAGGAGCTCACTAGGTGGAGGAGGCAAGCACTGGCAGGAAGAAGGGGTAGCGTGTGTAAAGGCAGGGAGGTGTGAGAGAGCACAGATTATTTGGGGGAATAGAGAGGGATGGGAATGGCTGGGGTGCCAGGGGTCCAGAGGAAACAGCAAGAGACGAGTCTGGTGAGGCAGGCTCCCTTGGGTCTCTCCACGCTAGACTACACGTCTAAGCATTTCTGGTGGAATCCAGGCCACCTCCTCCAAGAAGCCTTCTCTGTTCTCAGCCCTCCTCTGCACATCCATAGCATTGGTGTCCAGCTGTGGGAGGGTGCCCAGCTTGTGCAGGGAGAGGAGGGACCATCCTCATGACCTCGTACCTGTTTCCCTGCCTGCCCCACCATGTCAGGACTACTCAGCAGCTCCCCGGGGCCGGTTCGGCATCCCCTGCTTCCCTTCGTCCCTCAAACGCCTTCTCATCATCGTAGTAGTGATAGTCCTTGTGGTCGTGGTGATTGTCGGCGCTCTGCTAATGGGCCTTCACATGAGCCAGAAACACACTGAGATGGTGAGCAGGCCTAGAATGGAGTGGGCTGTGGGTACAGAACCTGTGAAACAGAGGGGCTTGGGGTGGGCTTGGCAGATAGGGAAGTGTTTGATGGGAATGGAGAGGAGGAGGCAGGGGGTGCCTTGAGAAAGGACAGAAGCAGGAACCAGGTAGCAACCGGGGCTTGGGCTTTTCCACCAGGCTTGTGGCTGGCATGGCCACCTGTTCCTTGCAGCATCCTGTCCCACCCAGCCTGTCTGAGCTCTCAGGGAAGAGGGGATTGCACTTTAGTAAAGAGGGCTGAGGGTGGAGGTAGGCACCAAAGGGATGTGTGGGGAAAGAGAAATACCAGGCCACCACTCTATGACTTCCCCCAGGTCCTAGAGATGAGCATGGGGGGGGCAGAAGCCCAGCAGCGCCTGGCCCTGCAGGAGCGTGTGGGCACCACTGCCACCTTCTCCATTGGCTCCACTGGCATCGTAGTGTATGACTACCAGCGGGTGGGTACACCTGGACCTCTCAACCCTGGGGATGGGGGCCAATGACAAGCCTTTGCCGGACCCACCGAGCTGTGTCACTTCATGCACACCCATCTCTCCCCGGCTCCTAGTCCCTTTGCCTCCCCAGGCTGAGCCCCAGATTCCAATATGACTCTCCCGGGTGCCTAGCCCAGAGGAAGATGGCCCAGGCTCAGGGTTAGGGAGTGAGCAAGACGGGTCCTTCCTGAATGAACTCTGGGGTTCGTGTACTCAGCTCCTGATTGCCTATAAGCCAGCCCCGGGAACCTGTTGCTACATCATGAAGATGGCTCCAGAGAACATCCCAAGTCTTGAGGCTCTCACTAGAAAGTTTCAGGACTTCCAGGTAGGTGTGTGAGTGAGAAGAGGTGGGTCGTCCCCTTCCCAGGGCTGCTGGGAGGAGCATCTGAGGAGGACAGCAATTTGTCACCTGTAAAGCGCTGCTCCCTGTGGGCTGCCAGGTGAGTGCCCTCTCTAGACTCACCTGTACCACCCCTTCCCTACCTGTGCCAACCTGCTGGCCTCAGCTGAACCTCACCACCTGGGGGCTTCTGACTCCAGCACAGCCCCTCTTTACTGGTGAAGAAAGCAAGGCTTTTATAAGGCCCAGAGAGATGGCCTGACACGCCCAAGGTCCCACCGTAAGGACCACAGGTGAGACAGAAACTCCGTTCCCAGGCTCCAAATCAGGTGCTCTTTCTAGGTCAAGCCAGCGGTGTCTACCTCTAAGCTGGGACAGGAGGAGGGCCATGATGCTGGCTCAGCATCCCCTGGGGATCCCCTGGACTTCCTGGGCACCACAGTGAGCACCCTGTGTGGTGAGGTGCCCCTCTTCTACATCTAGGACCCCTCAGGTGAGCAGGTGTGACCTCCAGGCACCGAGCAGCAGTGGCCCGCGCAGGACCGCCCCACTTTGCCATGTCAGCTGACCCGGAGCTGGGGAACCCACTAAGCCAGATCATCCTGGGAGCTCTGGGGAGGGAAGGGTCATACACTTCCCTGTCCCCCAGCCCCTCCCCCTCCCCCGATACACTGTGTTTCTTTGCTCCTCAGGACCCACGGAAGCCCCAGGTGAGGAGGGAAGATCCACGCTCAAAGGGTCTTTTGCAGAGACGCAGGAGGCTGCTCCTGCCCACACCACAGGGACCAGCGCTGGCGAAGTGGGAGCTGTGGGGAGAGGTGGGAGCGGGCAGGAGCTGCGGCTCCTGGGCACACGGGGCTCCGACCACGAGAGAATAAAGCAACCTGATTGAAAAATACAGGGTGCGGCTCTTCCATCCTCCAAGCCCTCGCCCTCGTCCCGCCCTCGGTGGGGCCGGCGCGGGGAGGGTGGGGCCCGGGGTGGGGGCGCGCAGGGGCTTCCCCTGCCCCCTCCGCCCAGGCTTGCTGGGGGACCGGGGGCCGCGGCCGGGGCACCGGGCAATCCGCGGGCTTGAGGCGCCCTCCAGTGGTGTCTCCCGGGGGAGGAGGAGAGACAGAGACGGCCAGAGACCGCAAGAGAGCGAGAGAGACGAGGCCGGCGAGGGCAGAGACCGAGAGACGCGGGCGGAGACGCGCGGGCCGAGACCCGGGGGGCGCGGCGGGCGGCAGCGGCGCGGCGACCCCACAGCGCGTCCCGCCGCCGGGAGGGCCGGGCCCGGCGCCCGCGCACAGGCCGCCGCTAGAGGGCCCCTCGCGGGAGCGGCCGTCGGCCCGGCACCCCGGGGCCCCGCGCCCCCTCCCCGGCCCCGCGGCCCGCGCCCGGGGAGCGCCCGCGCCCCCTCCCCGCCGTCCGCGCCGTCCCCGCCCCCGGCTGGCGCGCAGCCCGGCCCGGCCGAGCGCCGTCCCGGACCCGAGGGGGCCGAGCTCCGGGCGAAAACCCGCCCTCCAGCGAGCTCATTTCCCTAAAAGGGGGGGGGAGCGGGAGGGAGGAGAGAAGGGAAGAGGAAAAGACGGGAAGGGAGCGGAGAAGGCTGGAGGCGCGGGCACAGAGGCCGGGGAGCCGGGCCGGAGAGGGGGCGGGAGACAGGAAGGGGGGGGGCGAGGACCGGGACGCGCACGGGGGGGCCGCGGGAGGGAGCGCGCGGGCGAGCGCAGGGGAGCGCCCTCCCTCGCCGCCAGTCCTCCGCTTCCCCTCTCGCCGGCTCCCGCGCCCGGGCGCGACCCGCCGCCGCCACCGCGCCCGCCGCCGCCGCGCCCTCCAGCATGCCCGGCGTGGCCCGCCTGCCGCTGCCGCTGCTGCTCTGGCTGCTGCTGCTCCCGCGCCCCGGCCGGCCGCTCGACTTGGCCGACTACACCTATGACCTGGGGGAGGAGGACGACTCGGAGCCCGTCAACTACAAAGACCCCTGCAAGGCGGGTAGGCGCCCCCCACCCCGCGGGCCGGCCGGGGCGCGGGGGCGCGGGGGCCGGGGCGCGGGGGCCGGGGCGCGGGCGGGCGCCGCGGGGAGGCGCGGGGAGGCGCGGGCTGCTTAGGGTTCGCGCTTGGGGGAGGACGGTCCAGTGTGGGAAGCCGGGAGCTGCCTGGTTGGCAATGCAGTGGGGAACAAAAGAAAGAGGGAGAGAGGGAGGGGGGAGTTTGGGGGACTTTAGGACTGAAGTTTCGCTGCTATTCGTGGAAGCTGCTGCCACTGCCTTCTCTTCCGAGAGGGCTCCTGGGGAAGGTTCCTTGGGTCCAGGCTTTTCCTCCTGCAGGAAACTTTTCTGGCCAGACTCCCGTGTGTGTGTGTGTGTGTGTGTGTGTGTGTGTGTTCGCGCGCGCGCGTGCCCGCGCCTGACTTTTCCCTTCTCCCCCATCGTGGGCTCCAGGACGTTGGTGTTTTCCAGCCTGTCTGGGCTGCACCCAGGCTGCACATCTGTCTGCCACGGGGTGCGGGAGGCCTGGGGCTCCCAGGGGCGAGTCTCCAGAGGCCCCCACCCAGCCCAAGTGAAACAAGAAAGTTTTCCAAGGAATCCTCTGATGTCATGCTCCCTGGGTATCCCATGGTTCTCCCCACCCCCACCACCCTCACCGAACAGCAATCTTCTGGCACAGAGGAGACAGCTGTCAAAGTTGGAGAAGCCAGCCAGGGAGGGGGGTTACCTCTGCCCTAATGCGCCAGAGGTACCTACCAAGGCCAAGTTGCGGTGGAAAGGGGGAAAACAGAGAATTCAAATACTGTGTATCAGCTCTCTTAGTCCACAGACATTGGAGGCTAATTAGCTGAGCTCAGGGCCCCCGGAGTGTGTGTTTGTGTGTGTTCTTTGTCCATGAAGACCCAATATAACCCTTTCACTCCCACTGGGCCCAGAGGGGTCTTGCCCCTGGAGTGACCAGATGGCCAGGCACTCAGGCCATTTGCCTAATCAGATGACCCTGAACAGGCTGCCTGGGACAAGAGAACACACAGGGCATAAGGTGTCAGAACCTTTCCTCAACTTCCTGCCTCTGATTTCAGCCTGTCTCCAAATAGCTGGGGCCAGGGGTAGTGACCCAGTCCCTAGAGTTCTAGGAATGCCTGTATGTGGCAAAAGGGGTGGGGTCACTGTGGTCCTGACCTTGGGCTCCCCCACTCTTTTGGGTGGATGGATCACAGCCAGCTCCAAAATAGGGAGACCCTTCTTCCAGTGGGAGGAGGAAAAGCCAGATCTCTCAGCCCTTCTCCACCCTTGCTGGGCTGTGGATAAAGCAGACGTTAGCCATCATCTTTCTCCCTGGGCTTGGGGTGGGCATGAGGCTAAGCGGATGGAGCTTGGGCTTTGGAGGCACGCAGACCTAAGCTGTCAATCCTAGACCTACAACTCATTAGCTCTACTGCCTGAGGAATGTTAATTATCATCTCTGAACTTTGCTTTTCTTACCTGTAAAATGGAACTGATAATATGTCTCTCTGTAGAGTTGGTGGTGAGGATTAAATATGAGAACATACGTGAAACACTTACTAGAGATGAATGCAAAGTAAGCGCTTAGTAAGTGTTTGCTCTCTTGCCTGTTTGCTTTCTGTGCCTCACACACTCCATTTTTTTCTGAGGGAATGGGCTTGGTTTTCAGGAAAAGGGAGTGTCTCCCTGTCCCTGTCCTTGGGACACTTATTCATTCAGCTGATCTAGATGTACGGAATGCTAACAGTATGTGCCAGGCCCTGGGCTTGATGTTATGGGGGATACAGAAGAAGATGGCCCCTGCCCTCAAAGAGCTTCCAGTCCAGGAGGGGTACAAGACACGTGGGGATGTAACCGACTGTGTCAACCAAGATGCATTCTGTGCCACCTTGGAGGGAAAGGACTTAAAGGCTCCCGGAGCCTCCGGCCCCTCTGCAGTCCTAGTGGTGGTTGGTGGCAGAGAACCAGTGATCACAGCAGGCTGGGAAGGTTTGGGGGTTCCTCATGGCAGAGGGAAGGCCCGGAAGAATGGGAAGGAAATCAATCTGATGTGTTTCACCACTGGATGGATTTGGAGTGATTTTTGGAGGAGGCAGCAGGAGGCTGAGGGCTCGATCCCCAGTCTCAGATTTCATGCTAGGGTGGGGCTGGCTGAGTTGGAACTTCAAACACAGGCTCTGGAGAAAGCTCTGCACCGGGGTGAAGTGAGGCTGGTGGGGAGCTGGGCCAGGCCAGGGGGTGGGCCGAGAGGGCCCCAGAGCCTGACAAGGCCAAGACTCAGGGTCAGATCAGGCCTCCCTCCTGGGTGTGACTGGTGCCCCCAGGCCTACTTCTGCCCTGACTCCCTGAGACCCCACATCAACATCCTCAAGCCTCAAGTCCCCAGGTTCTTTTTTCTGTGTTGTTGTGTCCTCTCACCTCCTCTGAGCACTGACATCCATATGCTAGACGTGATGGTGCCTGCCTTTACCTCCTTTGGATGCACCTGATATACCTGCTTACCCCTGCTCCCTTGACCTTTTCCAGCTCTCTCCTCTTCTCCTTGCACACAGAGGACCAAGAATGTAAGCTCCTGTTGACTCCTCTGGCTCACCTTTCAGGATAACCAGGCTCCTAAATTTGAGATTATCTCCTGTAGTTACTGTCAGAGTTAGGGCAAAATTGAGGGCAGTAAGGCAAAATTAAGACCCTTGGTACTCTGGAGAGTTTCCTGGATCTTCTGGGCAACACTAGAACAATAGGCGGGAAGCAAGAGTTGGTTTATGTGTGTGCTGGGGGCTGGTTCCACCAAGCTTGCACTCTGGTGTGCACACTCTCACGTGCACATGCAAGCTCTTACTCTCCACCACCCCCTCTCCTCCTCTCCCCCTTGCCCAGGGAGATTGCGAGTCAGCCCTGATTTCTTGTATGTTTGGATGCCAAACCATCAAGGAAGGCCTTCCCTGAGATTCTCAGCTTTCTGTGGCTGCCCCACAACACTTGGCAGTGACCTTCAGGGCTCTGGGAGAGACCCAATTGCTCCCATAGGCAGAGAAGCACATGGGGACTGCCCTTGAATCAATGAAGATCTTACTTTGGCCTCAGCTGACAGCTCTGAGGTTTGCTTTAAGGCATGAGGTGGGGTAGGAGCTTACCGACTCTCATTACTGTCCCCATCCCAGGGGCCTTGTGGCCCGGGTTTGGACCTCAGGGGGCCTCAGCCATAAGGTCTGGAGATTGAGAAGCAATCCCTTTTACTGGACCACATTCCCCCTCCAGACACTCTAAATGAGTCACCCACCCACCTATGCCCCTGCTCCCTGAGTCACCTTCTCTTTTAGGTGCCCTAAGGGAGGTGGAAAAGACTTAGAATCTCCCTGGGCTCCAGATACAGGGGGACCAATGGGACTATCCAGAAAGAAGGAACTCTCAGGAATTTTAGTTTCTCCAGAGATCTTGGGAGAAGACATTGGGGGAGGATGAGGAGGGAGTAGAATGTGTCACTCGGGCCACTAAGGGCCTCTTAAGGATATCCAGGAGAGTCAGCTAATCTGTCTGTCTGTCTCTCTCTCTCTCTCTCCACCCTCCATTCATTTCTAAGCATGCCCTTCTTTGGAGGGTATGGTGTGTGAAATGTGTACATGCAATTATTTGTGTGTTTGAAAGCACTAGGGCTACAAAGAAGTAGTCAAGAGAGCGTTTGGGCACATTTGTGGGTGTACCCCTGCTTTACGGGTAAGTGCATCCACCTGTGCACACAGGTACTCCTGAGTATATGCAAGGGTGTGCACAAGTACACACCTGTGTAGAAACGTACAGCTGTGATTAAACACAGGTATATGTTTGTGGGAGCTTAAGCGTGTTCTCCCCCAGCTAGAAGCTTGCATTTGTGTGATGGGGCATGTGTATGTCCTGTACACACGGCATTGGGGTTCCATCACACCAGTGAGCCCCTTTCCTGCTCCCCAGAAGGGGATGCCTGGCCATGCACCAGGGGAGGTGACTCCAGAGTGAAGAGGCCTACCTGGAGGATGGGAACATGGCATCCACTTTGCTCTTTTCTTTCCTCTCCTGCTCCCAGCCTGGCTATGGAGTGGCCATGAGGGCTCCTGGCTGGTTTACAGCCAGAAAACAAAACAAACTTTTGATCCTGTGTGGAAAACAACTACCCTGACCCTGACCCCAGGGCTTCCTTCCGGGTAATGGGGCGGGGTGAGGGGGGGTGTCCTGGACTCTCCAGCATCCAGATTCCCTAGCTTCCACATGAGAGAATCCCAAATGGGCAGGGCCTCCAGCCTCAGCTCCTGGCCAGAAGGCTCTCCTGCTCCCTGCACACACAACCCCCCTCCCCCCGCCCCCGCCCGTGTCTCCCCAACCCCCACTCTGTTCCCACACATTCTTCAGCCATGACATCCCCACCACAGGACGCCCTCTCGGCAGAAGAGCTCTGTGGCCAGCCTAGGGCCTGTCCTGCCTTCCGCTTGCCCTGTTCCCCCCCTACCCCCCCACACTGCCCTGGTCTCCCAAGCCGGCACAGTTCTGTGGCCTCTGTACTTGGAATTCGAGGTTCAGCTTCTGAGCACTCTGGGGCTTCACTCAGCCAGGAGGCCAATGTCGGTGAACCGATATGCCCTTGGAAAGTAGAGAGCTGATCTTGAGCTTACAGGGCTGTTACTGGGGTAGTATTAACAGTGGCCATTTAGTGGGTGCTTACTGTGCTCCAGGCTGGGTGCTGGGTGCTTTATTTACAGGCCTTATTTCAGGCAGTCATCCTGGGAGACAGATGCTATTGTTAGCTCCTTTTTATGTAGGAGAAGATTGAAGTTTGAAGAGTTGATATGACTTGTCAGCTAATAGTAGCCAAGCTAGGATTCAAAGCCAGGCCTGTCTGCCTGCAAAGATTTTGCTTTTTGCTGCAATGCCCAAAGATGAGTCTAAATGTCCAGCCGCATATGTATATGATGGTGTCCATGGGTGTGGGCACATGAGCCTGGAGGTGCCAGGGTCTGTGCAAAGGTGTAAAGTATGGGAAGGTGTGAGGGTATTCATGTGGCATGTGTGTGCCTCTATGAATGCTAGCGTGGAGGAGCCAAACACTGCCTTCTTGGAGTGTACCTCTCACCCCGTGACATTTATGTCATTTATGTGTCATCTAAGAAACATCTTCTGGTTATGTCCAATCAGTTGCTAAGGCCAAGGCCAAGGCCACCAATGGTGATGGTTTACGGAAAAGAATCTGTCTCATGTGGTGGAAGACATTCTGGGCCACTTGACATTCTGGTGACCTTGGGCAAGTCATTTCCCTTCTTAGGCCCATGTTTTCTGATCTCTAAAGTCAGGAAAGTGGACTGGAATCTAGCCACTCTCGAACTCTCTCTTGAAGGGTTTGTAATTGCACACTCCTAGGCAAGTGCACATGTGGCATATGACTTAACAAGCATGCCCTTAGTGGGCCAGGATTAAATGAATTTGTTAATATGAAAACATTCTGTCAACTGGGAAGGACCACATGGATTTCAACATTTACATAAGGTGTCATTATTGCTACCATTACTGCTTAATGGGTTTGGAGCTTGCAGTTTGCCTGTGGGTGTTGGAGCTTGTGCATGTGTGTTTTTTAGAACTGCCTGTGACTGTATTTGTGTGTGTGTGTGTGTGTGTGTGTGTGTGTGTGTGTGTGTCTGCGTGTCTGTTTTTGTGGATAACTATTTACAAAATGGGTTCTACAGCGGTAATGCACTTGAGTACATTGGGTGCCAGACTGGGAATCAGGAGGCCTGAGTTACAATTCCAGCCTCTCTAACGACTAGCAATGTGGGAGACCATTTCCCTTCCAGGCCTTAGTTCCCATATCTGTAAAATGGAATTTGGCCTGGATAACTAGAGGGACCCCCATGTTCTGTCAATCCGGGTCTATGTTGCATCAGAGTATGTGTCTATGGGCATGTGTCTGCAGGGCCAAAGAATATCGATGGAATACTTCACCCAGACAAACATTCTGGAGTGCCTTCCACCTGCCAGGGCGATGCAGGCACTGCTTGGGTGAGGGGGGTATCTCTGTGACTCAAACAGAGTCTGTGTTTGAGGGCATGGCTGTGGATGTCACCATGTGTCTGTTTCTGTATGATAAAGTATGTGTGTGTCTGTGTGTGTCCACCCAACAGGCCATCTGGGGAGGAGAAACCTGTGTGCAAGGCGTCAAGGTTAAAACAATTTGTGTAATGCTGCCGCCAGGCCTGTGTAGCATTTGGGATGAGAAGCAGATGTTGCCATGGGTGGAGCTTCAGGGAAGCTTCGGAGCTCCACCTCCATCCAACTCAGCCTCCCGCCTCCCCCAGCCCAGCCAGCATGAAGCTGCTCTGAGCTCCTTCTAGAGTGTTCACTCTGGAGAGCTGACTCTACAAAAGCTTGCTCCCAACAGGCAGGCAGATTGTTTAGCCCTTCTTCCCCAAAAACATCTCTCCCCAGGCCCAGAAATCAAAATGGCCTGTTCAGGGGGCTTTTCCCTGCCCCAGGCCTTTCTTCCTCCAGAGAGGGGACCCTGAGTCTCAGAATAGAGGTCACTTGAGTCCGGTTCAACTTCTTCCTCTAGCTGGGCAGCTCCTGTTACATCCTGGTTTCCCCAATATGCCTATCTGCTCCAGTTTTTATTCACATCCTCCCCTCGATCTAATTGAAATGGCATTTGTTGAGTGAATACCACATGTTCAGCACAGCTTTATGATTATAGCACCACAGAGTAGACACTTTATTATCTGACCCCCTTCTGTTTTCTTCATAGCACTCATCGCCATCTGGAATTCTCGAGTTCAGTGTTTGTTTACTTATGTGTCGTCGAAGGTTAGCTCTGTGCAAGCAGGGACCTCTTCTGTCTTGCTAATCACTCGAGTGGTACCTGGTCCACAGAAGGGGCTCACTAAATATTTGCTACAGAGTGATAGGAAAGGTGACACAACCGTGTCTTCCTCTGGTAGGGGGTGGGTATCAGCTTGGCTGGATTCCCAACTCCAAAGTGATCCTCAAAGCCAGTCCACCGCTCCCTTCTTCCTCAGAAGGCATTTGAAGACTAACGTTGCCACGGGGGTGCCCGTGGGGTTGAGGCTGTCAGTACTGGGTGGAAGGATTAACTCCCCCAGCCTCTTCTTTTCTCTCTAGCTGCCTTCCTTGGGGACATTGCCCTGGATGAGGAGGACCTGACAGCCTTCCAGGTGCAGCAGGCTGCGGATCTCAGGCAGCGTACAACCCACAGGTCTTCCATCAAAACTGCAGGTACACTGGGTACAGACTGGCCTTCCTATGTCCCAGAAATGGGTTCCAGAATTGGAGAAACAAGGAATCTCCCTGTTTCCCAGCCAGGCTTTCTCAGGACAGAGGCTATGAGCTTGAACCCAGCATAATGGCTTATCTTCCCTGGGGATATCTTTATCCCTTCCCCAGAGAAGTAACAAGTATAGACAAACCCAGGAACTAAGAACTGAGATTCTTTTTGCTTACAGTTTATGAAGTACTCTCAAAAGCATTATCTAACTTAACTGTCCCCCGCCACCCTCAAAGGTAGATGTCAGGACAACTCCTGCATTGCAGATACAGAAATTAAGACTCACGGTGGTCACACTATTCATTCAAGATCACATAGCTGGTCAGTGGCAGAGCTTGGAAAGGAACCCAGGCCTTCTTACTCCAAATCTGAGGCTCTTTGCTCAACACCCCAATCCCTCCTGGCTTCTTCTCGTGCTCCCACTTTGCAAGCTTTTATGTATCTTTCGAAGCCCATCTCCAGAGCTTCTGTGGTGAAACCTTCCTTGGTCATCATCCGGGCATGGTTATACCTCCTTTTGTTCTCTCTCTCTCTCTGCTCTCTGTTTACCACATTACTATCTTACTCGGCGAAGCATATTTCAATGATTTTTTAAACTATGTCTATCCTTCCAATTAGACCCAAAGCTTTTTAAGGTCAGGGATGCGTCCTTCTTATCTCTAGGTGTGACCTAAGGAATGGGCAACCTACCTGGCACTTGTGAATGGATGAGACAACAGGAGGAATCAGGGCATGGGCTGGTTCAGTTCTGTCCAGCCTTATCACTGCTCTGGAACATGGGGCTGCCTACAGGTAATGCCCCATTGCCAAGGATAGGGATTCTCACCTAGAGCCCATTCTGCACACATTCTGCTGGTGCCAGGCAATTGTCCTGTCTAGCATGAGGGAGGATCCTGGCATGCACAGCCATGGAGTAAAGGTCAAACTACCCGGGATCCCTGGGTGGTGCAGTGGTTTAGCGCCTGCCTTTGGCCCAGGGCGCGATCCTGGAGACCCGGGATCGAATCCCACGTCGGGCTCCCGGTTCATGGAGCCTGCTTCTCCCTCTGCCTGTGTCTCTGCCTCTCTCTCTCTCTCTCTCTCTCTCTCTCTCACTGTGTGCCTATCATAAATAAATAAAATAAGAAAAATTTAAAAAAAAAAAAAAAAAAGGTCAAACTACCCCACAGAACAGTTGGCATTGGAGGGTGACATGGTGGCCTGATAACTAGCAAGGCTTATTTGGCCTGAGAGGGGATGAGCAGACATGGTACAAGCAGAATGGAGGAGCTGGAGCACCTGGGCCTGCCACGAACCCACCAGGTGACTTTGGGCAAATCTTTGGCCTTAGTTTCCTCATCTGTCAAATATACATAGTGGCACTTGCCCAGTGCATCCCAGAGAGCTACTAGTCCACATGAGAACATGTGTTTGGGAACACTTAAAGACATCAAGTTCTGTATGCTCCACAAGGGAGAAGCTTTATTAGGTGAGAAGGGAACATTTCCTAGTACCAACCCCCTATAGTTCCTCGGAAATGAGTATAGTATGGTTCTCTTTTTCATTTATGGTCAATTCTTGCTGTCCATGGTAGTTATGAATAGAGCTATAGAATAACCTTGTTCTATAAAGTCACCGCGACCACTGAATTAACAAATACTGAGCCATTCATCACTCCCAGGAGAAATACCATGCTCAGTTCCTGCTAGCGTCTTGTCATAACATTTTCATCAACTGATCAGCATGTAACCCTGTCTTATGTGTGTTTCCATTTAAAGACCCCTTATTTAATACATAGTTGATTCGTTTAACATTGAACTATGGCCAGCAGCACTATGACTCATGACCAAGCGAAGCTTATGTAACACACATGTATTTTCTCCATAAGGCACATCAAATCCTTCTAGCACTTAGGAACACCAGACAGCACTGCAGTGCTTCAGCTCTGTCAGGGCGGTAGGGAGTCATGTTAAGCAGCAATATCACCAAGAAAAAGCCCCCAAATGAAAAAAAAAAAAAAAAAAGTGGCACTAAATAGACTACGAAAAAGATGCTTGTTTACAGTATGACAGCTGAAACAAGAAGGCAAAGCATCACCTTGTTCCACCTCGGCTGGGTATGTGGATGACTCATACTTTTCCCTGCTCTGTGCATGTCAACGAATAAGCATCAAAGAGTTGAGGGTATAGATTTGGGGGTTACAAATAAATGTTAGTGAGTGGGCGAATATGGAATCCTCCCCAAAATGAGGATCGATTATAATCTGTTTCCCCTTCCTCCCCTTCATTCACTTACTACTATTGTGGTCGTCTTCCAACACCAGGAAACTCTTCTGCCTTCAACTGCCAGAGCACTAGTGGGCAGCTGCAGAGGAGAAGCCGCGGGAGATGGAGAAGCAGGTCCCGGAGCCGGCGGGCAGCAACATCCAGACCAGAGCGGGTGTGGCCCGATGGGGTCATCCCCTTTGTCATTGGGGGAAACTTCACTGGTGAGTGTGATGCTGAAGCTGCCTCTGGGCCTGGCCGCGGGACAGCCGGGTTGTGCCTGGTGGTATGAGTGGTGCCTTCTGCCTATCTCTGCAAGGAGAGGCTGACACCCTAGCAATGGGTGGAGATGGGCGCCCTTGGACACTGTGACCACCTGGCCCCCTTTGTCCTGGCAGGCAGCCAGAGGGCGGTCTTCCGGCAAGCCATGAGGCACTGGGAAAAGCATACCTGTGTCACCTTCCTGGAGCGCACTGACGAGGACAGCTATATTGTCTTCACCTACAGACCCTGCGGGTGAGCAGGGGCCCCTGGGCGCAGCACCGTCGGCCATCACCCCAACCCATATCCTGCCCTGGGCACTGCTGCTGCCCCGATGTGGCCTGACACACTGCGCCGTCTGTCTCTCCTCCAGCCCCTCCCCCATCCCCCATCCTGGGGCATCTCCCCAGGAACCACCCCGGTTGTGGCCTTGACCCCTGCACACAGCCTGGGCATCCTGCGCTCAGATCCCTCCCCACGCGCCTCACTGCCCCGCCACCCTGGCAGCCTCGCCCGGCCCCTGAGTGGATGCACTCCCCCAGCTCGGGACCGCCCCCCTGAGCTGGCCCCGCCCTCCAGGTGCTGCTCCTACGTGGGTCGCCGTGGCGGGGGCCCACAGGCCATCTCCATCGGCAAGAACTGTGACAAGTTTGGCATCGTTGTCCATGAGCTGGGCCACGTCATCGGCTTCTGGCACGAGCACACGCGGCCAGACCGGGACCGCCACGTGTCCATCGTGCGTGAAAACATCCAGCCAGGTAGCACCTTGACCTTGACACCTGCCCCAGCCGGCCCTCCGGGGCCTCGGGTGGGGGTGGGAGCTGCTGCTTGGAGCCCTCACTCTTGGTCAGTCCACTTAGTGGGCAGCCCTTTGCCCAAGGCCCAAGTTGGTCCCTGCCTTGGGGCAGCTTTACCCTGCCCGGAGCAGCTCTGAGACCACTGATCAGTTGTGGAGCTGCTTGGGGGGCTGGGAGAGGCCTGGTCCTGGACACAGAAGCCATCCGGCCTGGGGTGGGGGAGGCAGGCGGGGAATTGGCACATCCCCCATGCCACCTCAGCCTTTCTGTTCACTTTCCCCGGTCTTCTGCCCTCTGCCTGGTCTCTCCTCTAAGGGTTTTTTCTTTCTTGTTTCTCCTGGCTGCCTCTCCCCTCCCTCCTCTGCTTCCTTCCTCCCTCCCCAGGCCTCCTCCATGCTTCCCTGCTTTCCTCTCCCTGTGGTTCTAGAAATGGGTGCTTCCTTTCCATACTCCCTGAGCCTTCCCTCCAGCCAGTCCTCGTTGACCCTGCCCCTCTGCTGGACAGACTCTTCTAGAGACCCGCCCCTACCCCCCAGGCTTCCCTTGGCTGCTCCCTGGACCCTCAGGTAGGGGGGCACCTCTCAAGTACAGGGAGGACCCCACTCCCCACCCTGAAAAGGTGGCACTGCATCCCACACAGACCCACCCCTCCCACCCCCCACACCTTTTTCCTGGTCTTCGCAGGGCAGGAGTATAACTTCTTGAAGATGGAGCTGCAGGAGGTGGAGTCCCTGGGGGAGACCTATGATTTCGACAGTATCATGCACTATGCCCGGAACACATTCTCCAGGTGAGAGATAGGGCCTGGCCTCCTCAGGGGCAGCCCAGTCCTGCCCTCTGTGGGCCATTCTCTTTGGGCCTCTCACTTGGCACTGTGCTGCCCTGCTGGGGCACTCACCAAGGATAAGAGTGGGCTTCTGGGTGGCTGCAGCCCCTAAGCAGAGGACCTGTAGGAGCTACTGCCCTGCTATCCCCTTCCATGGTGGGTCCATGGCATGGCCTGGACTCACGAAGGTTAGTACCATGTACTCTGAGGGCACCTGGCCCAGGGGATTGAAATCCAGTTACTTTGCCGGGCATATATATATATATACATATACATATACATATACATATACATATATATATATATGCCATGGCTGCAGAACCACATCAGCTCAAGGAAGCTAAGCTTTTTTCTCATCTGTGCACCAAGAGGCACAGTTTTCTAATTGGGGGCATCCTTTCTCATCGGTCTGCCTTTTTATAACTGGCTGATTCGTACAAAGGTTGGTTCCTTCCCTAGACTAGCCTCTCTCCGTTGCTCACAAGCCCACACACACTTCCTCCTTTTCCTGGGCCCACGTTCCCAGAAATCATAGCCAGAACCCTCAGAGGTAGCGGTCCAGCCTCCGCACCCACAGCTTTTCCTCAGCAGAGTGTAGGAACTGGCCCCTCCTTCCTCCTCCTCAGGCTCCCTTCCCAGGCTGGCCTTTCCCATGCCTACCTCTCTCCTCACTCTCTATCTGCTTCCTGCTGTGTCCCACAAACAGTAGCCCTCCTTGGTCTCCCTGCCTCCAGACTTGAGGGCACAGAGACCAAGGAAGGATGTTGAGGTCATCCTGCCTGACCCCACCCCCACCCCACAGCCACAGACCTCCCCTGGAAGCTTCCCACCACATCCCACCCTACCCCCTGCCGAGTTCCACCCAGCTGGGTGTGAGTCAGGGGCCCTGGGGAGGTGAAGAGCCGCCTGCTTCCCCTCGGTGCTGCCCCTCCCAGATGGGAACACCCAGGACTTAGCAAGCAGGAACTGGGGATGGGGGGACAGGAGACCGGGAGTTGTGGTGCTGTCCCCAGGATTTGGTCTGGCCACAGTAGAACTTGTCAAAAGCAGCCTGTGCCAGGAGGATGAAGCGTTGGCCCTGTTAGTCCTAGGAGAAGTTCCATCACAGCTGAACCAGCATTAGGAGCCACAGAAGCAGGGGCTGGATGAGGCTGGACACAAAGTTCATTCAGGGTCCCAAGCTGTCCTGAGGCTGGGGACGGGACCCAGACTGAGCCGGAGCACCAGGTGGCCAGGGCATGTGGAACCTGTGTCTCTGACCTCCCAGAGTATTCTTGGGGCTCCCCCAGGCTCCAGCAGTGTGGCTGCCACGGAGCAGGGTGGCAGCTGGTCAGTGGGCAGCATAATGACAGGGTGAGCTATCTCCACCCGTCCCTGACCCTACTGAGGAATGTCTGGGCTCTGGCAGGGTCATGACCTTGGGTACACACAGGCACCCCACCCCTCCTTCCATCAGACTCTCACCCAGGATGGGCTTTTCCTCCTCAGGGGCATCTTCCTGGACACCATTGTTCCCAAGTACGAGGTCAACGGGGTGAAACCTCCCATTGGCCAAAGGACCCGGCTCAGCAAGGGGGACATTGCCCAGGCCCGCAAGCTCTACAAGTGCCCAGGTCTGGATGGGACAGGGAGGTGGGGAGGACAGAGCCCGAGGCAGACAGTGGCCAGGGCCTGGGGCTGAGGAAGTTAAAGCTGTAACTCTTAAAGAAGGCCAGAGGCTGCCTGGTGATGGAGGTGTGGGCACCCAGGCAGGGGCAGTGTTCTAGTTAAGGAACCAAACCAGGGCTGGGATCAGGAGGGGGTGAGATGCTGAGCCCCACACACCTTCCAGGGTCCTGGGAGAATAGGGAGCAGGGGCAGTAAAGAGGACCAGCAGAGCATTTCCCAGAGAGTGAGGTAGAGTGAGGCCATCAAAGGAGCTTGACCTTAACTCTGGACCATGTTGCCTTGACATCCTGCAGCACTAGGCCAGAGAGGTCAGATAGTGTGAGCTTCTCTGTGAGAGGCAAGGAGCAGACCTTAAATGGACAGGACCATCCCAGACTCCCCCTCTCCTCAGCTGTTCTTCTGTCCCCCAAAGAATGCCAGGGATCAGGGAGGGAAGCCAGAAGGTTGGGGGGATTGGGTGTCTGCAGCCAGCAGTTGAGTCATTTCCTTTTGTTGACAGCCTGCGGAGAGACCCTACAGGACAGCACAGGCAACTTCTCCTCCCCTGAGTACCCCAATGGCTACTCTGCCCACATGCACTGCGTCTGGCGCATCTCAGTCACGCCTGGGGAGAAGGTAACCATGCATGCCCGCCTCTGCCAGGACCCCAGAGCACGAGAGCATAGTCGACTATGTGGAGATGTAGGGAACATAGACCCACTCACCCCACAAGAAAGGAGCATTACCTTGAGGAGGGCTTTCCACCACGAGTTGTAAAGGAAGGCTGACCCACACAGAGTGCTTGCTACCCCAGGGCACTTTTCCAAGTGCTCCTCAGATTCATCCACAGGGTTTTCATGTCGAATCCTGACCTCTCACCCACCCCTGGACTTTCCATGTCCTTCCATGCCTCTTGATCATTTCCAAGAGTCAACTTTAACACTTTATTTCCCTTGACTGGTACATGGTACTTAATGTACTATAATGCAGTCTGGAGCCCAGCTAGATTTTATTCCTGATCACAGTGTTCATTCCAGCAGCTCACAAGACCATTTGGAATCCGATTCCACCATTCAGCAGGTAGCCATCCCTTTCTCTGTCCCGAGCTCTTGATAAGCATGTCTTCTGGGTCTTCAGAACCTGGTCTTTTCTTTTAAGATTTTACTTATTTATTCATGAGATTGAGAGAGAAAGAGAGAGAGAGAGAGAAAGACAGAGACACAGGCAGAGGGAGAAGCAGGCTCCATGCAGGGAGCCTGATGTAGGACTTGATCCCGGGACTCCAAGATCACGCCCTGGGCTGAAGGCAGCGCTAAGCCACTGAGCCATCCGGGCTGCACGGAACCTGGTCTTTGATCAAAACATTGAATATGTCATGAATCAAAGCAGATCCAAGATCCCTTTCAGAGCTGACACGGTTCATCTGCAGACTTTGGGCAGAGTTATTCCTGGCTATGACACCACTTAATGTCACTACCATCCAGCCACAAGTCACTACCTTGCTGACTGGGAAGTGAGCTTCTCAGACCACGCCTTTGTCGTCTTTATATCCCTGGTACAGAAAGTAGCAGGGATAAAGGCTGAGTATGTAGACAGATTGTCTTACCAAATCAAACCTACTGTTCCACCAGTTGGTAAAACACCTTTTAAAAAGGAAATGATGTTTGTCTGATGTGCATTGTTTCAAGTGAACCCAAACTAGTTCCTGTTAATCAAGTATCTCTTTTCTAAATGGCGGCAGACCATCTGTTTAATTGGAGATTGACATTCAACTCCGTGGTTTGCAATTCCCAGAATTCCTTCCAAACCCTCTTTCCAACATGCGCCTGCGCACGCGCACGCACGCACACCCCTTTCAAAAATTGGCAAAGCTTTTGTTCTGAGTTCTCAAGATTACAGACACTGATCACATCTGTAAGTTATTTGAGTGTCCTCTGATGTCATTTTTGAGCCTAGAGGCAAAAGCCGGTTTAAAGAGGTGCTCGCTGACTCTCCTCCAATATGATGCAGTTTCCATTTCCTTTCCAACTGTGCCTATTTTATTTTTTGTGATTTGAATATCATTCTCATTTGTGCTAGACTTCTATTGAGGATTGAGTAATTCCATTACCTCTCTCAGTTAACATTCTTTTTCCCTCAAAAATGAACCCATCCCCTCCTTGTTCTTTTCTTTTCTTTTTTTTTTAAATTCAGAATCAAACTTAAAAATTGCTGTCCTTTTTCCTGTCTTGTTCTGACTTGTCCTGGCCTCCTTCATCCTCTGCCGAAGGTCTCCACTACTGCAGCCTTTTGGAGATCTCACAGCAGATAACAACAACAACAACAAAAAAAAACCCCAACAACTAACAATTATTGAGCACAGGATCAGCCAGGCATGTGTTAAATTCTTTATGTGTTATGTGTTGTAATTAACACAAGGGCATTTTAGGCCAGTGCTAATGTTATCTTCATTTTGCATATGAGAGAACTTGGAAAACTTAAGGAACTTGACCAAGAAAACAGATTATGACACAAAACTCCGTGATTGCAATACTGTGTATTCTAAAGCCCTGTCCCATAGCAACAATTGCTAAAGCGTCTGTCCACAGACGTGTGTGACCACTACTCACCCAGCACTGGAGGATGGAAAGTCCTGGCCCTGAGGAACATAGAGTAGGGTAGAGCATTGCTGTCCTTCCTGTTCAGAAGATTTGCTGGGTCAGCAGGGATATGGCAACTTGGTCAGGATCAGTTTCTTTCCCTGTGCTTCCAAGCTGGAGTGGGCTGGCCCTAATCTCTTGTAGACACATGGCCTGGTCCCAGGAGGCTCTCTGTGCCTTGGGCCTGTTCCTCCACCTCTCCCAGGAAACTCCCCATCTTTTTTCAGAGGCCTGCCTGGAGCTCCAGGGAGAAAAGGAAGCTACAGAGAAAGATTCCAGATCCATCAGTGTGTGGTTGCAGAAATAGAAAAAGTAAAACTCACAGTCCTAGATGAAATTGTAGAGTTGTAAGTGAGTTGAAGATGGACCTCTGGGGGCAGAAGCCCTTTAAGGGCTTACAGACCTTGGGGAGCCAGGGAAGATGGCATCATGACATCACAGCAGCCATTCTTTGCTGTGTACCCATTATGTACCAGGCATAAGTCAAGTAGCAGGCATCTTGGGTGCATGACCTCATTATTCCTCACATCAGTTTTGTGGCACCAGTGCTATCATCTCTTCTGTATAGATGAGGATGTCGAGGCTCAGAGGGCCTGAGTAAATCTGCCCAAGTTTACACAGACAGTGGTGGTGGAATAAGCGTTCAGTTCCAGGACTGTCCGACTCCAAAGTCTACGCTCTTTCAACAGTCACCCTTGAGTAAACCTGCCTGCATTTGTGGGTGCAATTGGATGTCTCTTCTGTGCTGAGAGGTTGTTTCTCCCTGCTCTCAACTTCGATTATGGCCAGGAGTTCAAGTGACACGTAAATTTTTTCTTAGACAGTTGTGTAAGGATATATCAGACAAGAAAGAGCCACTTTGGAAGGCTTCTTTTAGGGCTCTCACGTCTCTATACTGTGCGTCATTAGCAGCTGCCCCAGAAAGGACTTACAGTGTTTCCCAAGCAACGGAGCCAGCTCCTTATGAGCAGGAAAGTAATTTCAGGAGACCGTGGTCTATTGTTGCAGAGGAGCCAAGAAGATAAGAGCTGAAAATGTCCTTTGGATCCAGCAGTGTCCACCCTCACTCCCATCCCTGCCTTCTGATAGCCTGCCTGTTCTTCAGGATCCAACCCACATCCCGCCTCCCCTGGAATGCCTTCCTCAACCCCCACCTCCCGTTCCACAGCTGGGCAGAAACAAGCCCTCCCTGCCCTACAGGGCCCGGGCCAGACCCTCCCTGGAGTCCCTGCTTCCCTGTGCTGAAGGGCGCGGGGCTCTCGGGGTGAAGGGAAAGCTGACCCTCATTCTTTGCACAGCTGTTGGGCAGAATTGAGCGGCAGGCCTAGGGAGGCCACATGGAGTGGTGGTTAAAGATGGAAGTGTAAGAGCCAGAGTGCCTGGGTCTGACTCAGGTCTGCTGTGCTGTTTACTGCGTGTACGATCTCCAGGAAGTTGCTTAACCACTCTGCCTCCGTCATGTGTAAAGTGGGCCTATGCTGGTAGTGACTCCTCATGGGGCTGATGATACGAGGATTAGATGAATTAATGGATATGAAGTGACTAGAGCAGTGCCTAGCTCGTGGTGGGGGTTCAATCAACCCTAGCTATTATTATCATTCTGCAGTCTTTTTTCCTTAAGATTTTATTGATTTCTTTGAGAGAGAGAGAGAGCACCAGGAAGGGGGAAGGGCAGAGAGAGAGGGAGAAGCAGACTCCCCACTGATCGGGGAGCCCGACCCAGGGCTCCATCCCAAGATCCTGAGATCATGACCTGAGCTGAAAGCACATGCTTCACCAGCTGAGCCACCCAGGCACCCCATCATTCTGTCATCTTAATCTATTAATTGAGTAATCCCTGGTCCTCTTCCCTGGGTTTCCCATCCGTCTCCCTCTACTTCCAGATTCTTTTTTGTTGTTGTTGTTGTTAAAGATTTTATTTATTTTTATTAACAAAAGATACAGAGAGGCAGAGACACAGGGAGAGAGAGAGAAGCAGGCTGCATGCAGGGAGCCTGACGTGGGACTCGATCTCAGGTCTCCAGGGTCACACCCTGGGCCAAAGTCAGGCACCAAACCACTGAGCCACCCAGGCATCCCTACTTCCAGATTCTGGCGTGAACTATTTCAAATTTCAAAATCTTAAGCAAACTCAACTCTGGTAGTGAAATTAACTTTTTCTGAGTGGCATACCCTTTAGTATATATACATGGCTTGTATGTATGTTGTATGTGTGACACATACGTGTGTCAGTGTTCCAAACTTTACGTATATTAACTTAATTTCCTAAGTCCTATGAGGTAGGCACTATTACCATTACCATCTTACGAATAAGGAAATGGAGGCACAGAGGTGTTAAATGATGAGCCTCAGGTGGTCTGGCAAAGGCAGACTGAAGCCAGGTTCTGGGTCCCCAGGAGTTGACGTATTGTCCCAATGGCTCCCTTGATGGCATCCAACAATTGTGAGGAGTACTTCCTATATGAAGAGTGCACTTGGAGCTTCTGCACGCTGTATCTCCTAATCCCCCAGCTCCTTAGGTTCGCCTCCAAGTCTTAGACAAAGATGCCAAGGCACAAAGAAGGCAAGCCACAGGCCCAGAGTCACCAGCCAGGAAGTGGTGGAGCCGACCAGGTTTTCTTTGGCAAAGGGCAGTGCCTCTGCCACCAGAGCACAGCTGTCTCCACATGACAGGAGCTGTTACAACTCTTAATTAGACATCTCTGATCTCAATATAGCCACGGCTGTGCCTCCCTGGAGGATGCCCCTAACCGCCAGCACAGGTCTCTTCCTCCTGAGTAAGATGGCCCCTGGCTCCTTCTGCCATGGAGGAAGTCTCTGGTGGGCCCTGTGGGGTCGCGCCGGCTGGGTGTGGTTTCTGCAGAGGGTGTGAGTTCATCCGCCCTGGACAGAGCCAGTTGTTTCCAAGGATGAAGGGAAAGTTGCTGCTGTTCTGAGCACAGCTGCTGAGCACATCGATTGGCAGACTCGGTGGGCCACATGGAATAGTGGTAAGGGAATAAATTGAGGAACCAGAGGGCTCTCACTGGGCCCTTTGCATTCCTTCTTCCATCCGGCAACTCCTTAAAAGATATTTTTGTTGTTTGCCAGATATAAAGATGACATATCCATGTTGTAAGGATTTTGAAAAATAGAGGAATTCATAAGGTAAAAAGGTGAATATTCTCCCCCTGGATCCTCCAAATCCCACTCTTCAGAGACAACTAGGCATTGGTAAACCTGCTACCTCCTTCTAGATCCTTCCAAGCATGTGTGTACTGGGTGTATGGATATGTATGGTCTTATGTAACTTGCCTTTCATTCAGCAGTGAATTGGTGGTTTTCTTTTGTTTGTTTTTTTTAAAGATTTTATTTATTTATTTGTTCAGTTTTATTTATTTGTTCATGAGAGAGAGAGAGGCAGAGACACAGGCAGAGGGAGAAGCAGGCTCCATGCAGGGAGCCCAATGCGGGACTCGATCCCTGGACTTCAAGATCGTGCCCTAGGCGCTAAACCACTGAGCCACCCAGGGATACCCCTCCCCCCCAGCAGTGAATTGTGGTCATGATTCCTTGTCCACACGTCAAGTTTGACCTCAGACATTTTCATGGCTGCTTAGCTGTCATCCCCGTTTCTCTTCACTGCTTAGCCATCACCTGAAGGTCTCTATTGATGGATGTTTCACTTAAGTGTTTTCTAAGTTTTTAGTATTACCAAAAATGCTGCAATAAACATCTCAAAACTTAGAGCTTTATGCACTTGGGCGAGTATATCTGTAAAAAAGATTCCAAAAAGCAAAATTCTATTCAAGAAATTTTTATGAAGCAACTACTACGTGCCATGCACCAAAGATTCCATAATGAATTAAACAAAATTCCTGTCCTCACAGGGTTTACAATTTCGCAGGGCTGGGGGACAGACAAGCAAACAAAAAGTACATTCAGCAGGTCAGGTGGTAATAAGTGTCATGAAGGAATTAGCAGTTGGAGATAAAGGAGGGAGGTGGAGGTTACTGTTCCATGTGGGATAGTCTGGGAAGGCCTCATTCATATCAAGTGAGCTGGAGTAGAAATGGGCAGGAAGAGAGGGAGCACATGGGGTAGATATCTGGGAAGAACTTCTAGGCAGCAAGTGCAAAGATCCTGAGGCGGGAGCTGGAGTGGTCCATTTGAGGACTAGCAAGGCCCATGTGGCCAGAGCCAAGTAAGCAAGGAGGAAATTGAGGGGAGATGGAGTCAGAGAGATAGCAGGGAGTTAGACCACAGATGGCCTTAGAAGACACGGTGAAGACTTTGGATGTTACTCTGAGTAACATGCATTAAAGGATATGATCCGATTACATCATGAAAGGTCTGCTGTGGTGGGAAGCAAGATCAAGAGTGGAGACTACTGAACTAATCTTGAAAAAAGATAATGGCAGGGCCAGGACTGAGAATCAAGAAGAGGAACAGGTGGTTCGAGGAGAGACGGGGAAGGTGTAAAAGGAGTATCTTGGCATCACAGAGGGCCCAGTGGAGGTCACCAGTCTCACATTTCAAATGAGACCATCAACACGCTTGTATTTTCTCTGCCATGACCTTTGGCCATCTGGGAAGAGCCATAGAATAGGTAGAAAGTTGAATTTAACCAGGGATGCAGTTTTCAGATGAAGAAGAGGAACAAGAGGGTTGAGGTCCTACGCTAGGAAGTGATGAAAAAGGTAGACCATGGATTTGCTTTGAAGTGAGGTGACTGCCCCCAGCCTTTACTACTTCTTCTGTGTCCTACTTTGGTCATTTTCTAGAAAGATGAAATGTTGGACACACTGTCTGTCTCCAGAGCAAGAGCCAGAACAAATTTTCAACTTCAGTTTTCCAAAAAATGTCAGGACTTTTATCTTCATAATAACAACTCTCAATGATGACTAATAATTAGCATCAAGAGTAATATAGTGCACTTTTCTAAACATGATCTTCCTCAGTACGTCTCAGAGTGCCACAATTCATAAACACATCCCCAAACACATTTCAGTTCATGTACAAGTCATAAGAAAAGAAGCAGGATGGGCTGTGAGTTCCAAGCTAGTCAAGGAGAGATGTGAGTACGTGGAGGTAAAAGGCAGGAAAACCTTGTTGGCTCAGGTTGATGGTCATGGTGAATTGGAAGAGTTGTTGGACTCAGTGTATAGAGTGGGTGATCAAGGAGAGGTTGGGGCAAGTGGTTGGAGAGTAGGGTCCTTGAACCTGAGATTATGTGTTGGAGGATGCACAGTTATTGATCATAACAAAGTGTAGGGCATGATGTGCCATGTGTGGCTGAGAAGAAGTGGAGAGGGGAAGTCATGGTGGAGAGGCCAGGAAACCAGAATAGTCGTCTAGGTGGATGTTGAAATCACCAAGAATTCTGAAGGGGTCAGTGTCAGGGAGTGACCTCCAGCCAGAGCTCTTCCCTGAACATTGACCATTGCAACATTGACACAGGCCATAGACTGTTCTTGCCTCTGCTCTGACAGCCTCCAACTCTGCAGCGTGCCGGAGGGGAGACATCTCCTTGTCTCCCTTTTCTCCAATGGGGAAGCCAGCTAGATCTAACAACAGGTGGGCCCTCTGGGCCATCGTTTGTCCTCTGTACATACTTCTCAGGTCACCACGAACCATTCCCTGGAGTCCCTACTTGTTGGACTCTAAATACACAAAAGGCTTTGGGATGCATTCTGGAAACTACCAAAGCAATTTCCCGCCTGGAAAGTGTGCTTCTCTACCTGTTAATATGCCCACCTGCTGGGGAGAGTATTTATCAAAGTGTCGAACATTCCTCCAGTATTACTTGACCATTTGTTGAGTTCATGCTCAGAAGGCACTTAAGGCAGTTCCTGTAGCTGTGAGGTGCTACGTCAGGGCGAGATGCCCTTTCCTCATTTTATGCTCGAGGCCGCTGAGGACAGATTGGTCAGGTGATGGAGCCAAGGACTCACAGCAGGAAATGTAGAGGTGACATTCTAACCCAGGCCTGTGTGTATGTGGATCTGAGGTTTTTCACTTAAGTGAGCTTTTCATGTGTATACATCCTTCTGAATCCTAAGCCCCTTGGCAGGGACAGACCTTAAGCCCACTCACAGGAAAGATTCAGATCTGGAATTCTCCTCAGCAGCCAGCATGACTCCCTGCCTGCAAACAGCATTCATTAAATATGGGATGACAGGTGACTTGGTCCTTCTCTTCCTCTCCTCTCTGGACCCTCCATTCCCATTTCAGAGCTCCTGGTACCCACAGGCCTCCCAGGCCCTTCCTGTCACTGAGATCTCACCCCTCTAAAGGTGCTGGGATTGGAGTTACTTCAGTTGACTGCCAGGAGAGCCAGGAGTAATTGGAAGCAATGGCTTCACTAAGGGGATCGGTAAAATGAGAACTGGGATGTCCAAGAAGAACACTGGCTGTCATTGGCAGATAGCTGGGGAGAGGAGTGATGTTTCTATGCTGGGAGCACATCCTCTGGACCCCTTCGCTATTCCATGTAGGGGCAGGCAGGCCGCCACGTGGGCTGGCAGGCGAGGCTGGCAAGGTGTGGGGGCTGCGTGACCCTCCTACTCTTCCCATTTCCTCTAGATCATTCTGAACTTCACGTCCATGGATCTGTATCGCAGCCGCCTGTGCTGGTATGACTACGTGGAGGTCCGAGACGGCTTCTGGAGGAAGGCACCCCTCCGAGGTAACTGGCACCAACCCACCTCCTGCCTCTCTGCGGCTGAGCCCTTCCGGTTTTTTTAAATTGCAATCTAATCGACATACATTATCCTCTTAGTTTTAGGTGGACATCATAGTAATTGGATATTTTTATACGTTACTAAATGATCCCCAGGATAGGGCTAGTTACCATCTGTCACCATACAGTGTTATGATGATATTATTGATTATATATCCCATGCCCTATTTACATACCCATGCCTTATTTATTTTATACTCGAAAGCTCATATGGCTTCTCAGCCTTCTGCCTAAGACCAAGTGGAAACTTGAATCTCTTAATCCCTTTACAGCTAGTCTGTCTGCCCCCACCCCTCCCCTCTGGCACCCTTCAGTTTGTTCTCTGTATCTGAGTCTGTTTTGTTTGTTCATTTGTTTTGCTATTAGATTCCACACATAAATGAAATCATACAGTATTTCATTTAGCATAATGACCTCTAGGTCTATCCGTGTTGTCACAAACGGCAAGATTTTATCCTTTTCTGTGGCTGAGTAATATTCCACCGTAAGGCTATCCCACATCTTCTTTATCTGTTCATCTACAGCGGGACACTTCAGTTGCTTCCATCTCTTGGCTGTTGCAAATAATGTTGCAATGAACATGAAGGTGCACATACCTCTTTGAATTGGTGTTTTCATTTTCTTCAGATAAATACCCCAAAGTGGAATTGCTGGGTCATACGGTAGTTCTAGTTTTAATTTTTGAGGAACTTCCATGCTATTTTCATTCCCCCCAATAGTGCATAAGGGCTCTCCTATCACTGCTTCTTCAAACCTGTTATCATTTTCTTCTTGATCCTAGCTAATCTGACGATGTGAGGTGACATCTTATTGTGGTTTTGATTTGCATTTCCCTGATAATTAGTGATGTTGAGCATCTTTTCATGTGCCCATTAGCCATTTGTATGTCTTCTTTGGAGAAATGTCTGTTCAAGTCCTCTGTTCATTTTTTATTGGATTGCTTATTTTTTTATATTAAGTTGTGTAAATTCTTTATGTATTTTGGTTATTAATCCCTTATCCAATGTATGATTCGCAAATATCTTCTTCCACTAAGTAAATTGCTTTTTTGTTTTGTTGACAATTTCCCTCACTATGCAAGGCTTTTCAATGTGGCTAATTCCTTCTTAGAACTACTTATTTCACACTCTCTTCATCCTCCCGTGGAACCCAAAGCTTGGCCAAGGGTGATCTGGTCACTCTGGTGTGGAAGCCAAGAGTCCTGATGGAGTTAGTGCCTTCTAGTTTAGTGATACATCATTAAGTGTATCACTAAGTGCACTTTGGGCAAGTACCTTCCCTGATCTGGACCTCAGGGTCCTTGGTACAGGATTCTGGGCCTCCCTCAGAGGTGACTCTCAATGTGTGGGTCTCGGGAGTCGTACAGGTTGACAGAGGGAGACAGACAGGTGCAACTCCACAATTCCAGGCTCTCTTCCTCATCTGGGCAATTTCAGAGGCTCCGTTTTCTCTCTCTACAAGGTCTGGCCCATAAGATAGCCTGGCACACTACAGAGGGCTACCTACCTGGCCCAGTGGCCCCAACCTGTTTGCACAGGCTATTTTGTCGCTTGGTGGAGAGGGGACTGGTAAGCGGGGGGTGAGTTGTCAGAACCATAAGACAAAAGGTACTTTAATGCCATAGAATTAGGGTCAAGAGAGGTTTCTGCTTCAAGCCTGTGGAGCTGCATGAATTCTCCTCTTCCAATCTGGACAAATTCCTAAGTAGCCCAGGACTGCTCATTAGCATTAGAACCTTTGTTCCACAGCCTGGGCCTGATGCAAGCTGATGAATCATTGCTAACCATCTCTTTTCCCCCCAGTTTCTGATATTTGAATATTTATTAGTCACCCAAAGCAGCCATCATTTCAATGCTTCCTCCTGCAGACATGCTAGTGTTTCCAAGATTCCACTTTCTTTTTCATAACTTACATTCCTAGGTCAGCACCCTCTGTCCGTTGCTGAAGGTTGGGAAACACCCGATCTTACTTGGAACACACAAGTCATCCCCAGTTGACCCTTGACTACAAAGAATTCCACAAAAGGCCAACTGCATCTGCTTACATGGATTCTCGTTGGTTTTATTTCAAAGGGGATATTTTCTGACCTAGTCACTAGATAGTAGGATTTACTTGGGGTCCTCTGACATCTTGTGCGTGTGGTCAAATGAAAACATTTGTAATGTACAAAGAAAACTGTTCATTCTTGGTGATGATTTGTTTGTGTGGAGATCAAATAAGAAAAGTAATGATGGTAAGATGCTCTTTTAAAAAAGTAAATAAAACACAGATACAGCTGGTTATTCCTCCCTGAACTCATATTCCATCCCTCAAGTGGACAGAACCCTCTAGAAGTCTAGTACTCTCTTGCTCTTCAAGGCCACACTGGATCTTGGACCAGATTCAGGCCAGCTGCGGGGTTTTGGGATCATGTGCCAACTGCAGAGCAGGGCCAGAGACCCTGAGACCCCTGGAGCAGGGAGGGGAGAGCACCCCGCTTCAGGCCTCACTGCCCTCTGTCCACACTGTCTGCACAGGCCGCTTCTGTGGGGGCAAACTACCCGAGCCTATTGTCTCCACCGACAGCCGCCTCTGGGTGGAGTTCCGAAGCAGCAGCAACTGGGTTGGGAAGGGCTTCTTCGCTGTCTACGAAGGTAGGAGACAGAGTGATGAGGGAAGAGTCAGATATCGGGTCCCTGGGCATCCTGGCGCCCCAGGGGCAAGGTTGAGGGCCCTTGAGGGAGGAAGCAGAGATCCCGGTGGGATTGGCCAGGCCTGGTGGCGGAGGGGTGGTGGTGGGGGAACACTGAGAAGCTGGGGGGACATGGGAAGGTCTGGAGGAGGGGAGAGAGGGGCCCTTGAGCTGGGCACAGCACCCCAACTGACCTCACTTTGTGTCCCCAAAGCCATCTGTGGGGGAGATGTGAAGAAGGACAATGGCCACATCCAGTCGCCCAATTACCCCGACGATTACCGACCCAGCAAAGTCTGCATCTGGCGGATCCAGGTGTCTGAAGGCTTCCACGTGGGCCTCACTTTCCAGTCCTTTGAGGTAGGTCAGGGACCCCTCAGTCCCACCTCTCCGGGGCCTTCCTGGTGTTGGGCCCTGGCGGCCGGAGCTCCTCCAACTGATCGAGCTCCCGACCCTCAGATCGAGCGCCATGACAGCTGTGCCTATGACTACCTGGAGGTGCGCGACGGGCACAGTGAGACCAGCACCCTCATCGGGCGCTACTGTGGCTACGAGAAGCCAGATGACATCAAGAGCACGTCCAGCCGCCTCTGGCTCAAATTCGTCTCCGACGGATCCATTAACAAAGCTGGTTTTGCTGTCAACTTCTTCAAAGGTGCTCCTTCCCTGTTCCCCACTGGCCAGCCCCCCAGGGCCAATCCATCTCCTTCATTCCTTCTTTTACTTCTAAAAACTGTATTGTATTATGGTAAGAACACTTAGCGTGACACCCGTCCTCTGAACACATTTGTGAGTGTTCTGTGCGGTATTGCTGACCTGGGCTTGTACAGCAGATCTCTAGGGCTGGTTCATCTTGCTTGACTGAAACTTTATTATGCCTGTTGGTTAGCAACTTCCCATTCCACTCTACCTCTTTGACCCTAGATAGCTCATGTACGCGGAATCCTGCAGTAGTTGTCTTTCTGTAACTGACTTATTTTACTTAACATAATGTCCTTAAGGGGCGTCTGGTGGTTGAGTTGGATGAATGTCTGTCTCTTGATTTCAGCTCAGGTCATGATCTCAGGGTCTTGGGATGGAGCCCTGTGTCTCAGGCTTCGTGCTCAGCAGGGAGTCTGCTTGAGACTCTCTCTCTGCCTCTCCCCTTCCCTGCTATTCATGCATGCTCTCTCTTTCTCAAATAAAAAATCTTAAAAAAAAAAATAATGCCCTAAAGATTTATCTACCATACTACATATGACAGAATTTCCTTCTTTTTTAAGGCTGAATAATATTCCACTGTGTAACACATTTTTTAATTGAAGGACAATTGACATAAAATATCCTCTTAGTTTCAAGAGTACAGCATGGTGATTCAACATTTATGTACATTACAAAATGGGCACCACAGTGAGTCTAGTTACCATCTGTCACCTTACAATGTTGTTACCATCTTGTTGACTACATTCCCTATGCTGTACACGACATCCCAGTGTCTTACTTATTTCATGACCAGAAAAGCATATGTCTTAATCCCCTTCACCTATTTCGTTCATCGCTCCAGCCCCTCCTCTCTGGTACCCATCAGTTTGTTCTCTGTATCTGTGAGTCTGTTTCTGTTTTTTTTTTTTTTTTTTTTTTAAGATTTTCATTTTTATTTCTTCATGGGAGACACAGAGAGAGAGAGCCAGAGACATAGGCAGAGGGAGAAGCGGGCTCTCTGCAAACAGCCTGCAAGGAGCCTGATGTGGGACTCGATCCCAGAACCCCAGGATCATGACCTGGGCTGAAGGCAGACACTCAACCATTGAGCCACCCAGGCACTCAAGCCTGTTTCTATTTTTCTTGTTTGTTCATTTGTTTTGTTTTTGTTTTCATTTTTATTTTTTAAAAGATTTTATTTATTTATGAGAGACAGAGAGAGAGAGGCAGAGACACAGGCAGGGGGAAAAGCAGGCCCCATGCAGGGAGCCCGATGTGGGACTTGATCCCGGGTCTCCAGGATCAGGCCCTGGACCGAAGGCAGCGCTAAACCGCTGAGCCACCGGGCTGCCCTTGTTTTGTTTTTAGATTCCACATGTAAGTGAAATCATACAGTATTTTTCTTTTTCTGTCTAGCTTATTTCACTTAGCATAATACCCTCTAGGTCCATCATGGTGTCACAAATGGCAAGATTTCATTCCTTTCAATGCCTAAGTAATATTCCACCGTGTGGCTATCCCATATCTTCTTTATCCATTTATCTATCGATGGACACTTCAGTTGCTTCCATATCTTGGCTGTTGTGAGTAATACCGCAGTGAACGTTGGGGGTGCCTATATCTCTTCAAATTGGTGTTTCATTTTCTTTGGATAAACACCCAAAAGTGGAATTGCTGGATCATATGGTAATTCTATTTTTAATTTTTTGAGGAATCTCCATGCTGTTTTCCACAGTGGCTGTACCAATTTGCATTCCCACCAGCAGTGCAGAAGGGTTCCCATTTTTCCACATCCTCCACCAACACTTGTTATTCTTGTCTTCTTGATACTATCTATTCTGACAGGGGTGAGGTGATACAGCCTAACATGCTTTTGATTTGCATTTCCCTGATGATGAGTGATGTGGAGCATCTTTTCATGTATTTATTGGCCGTCTGGAAGCCTTCTTTGGAGAAATGTCTGTTCAGATCTTCTGACCATTTCTAAATCAATAGGTTTTTTTTATATTGAGTTTTATGAATTCTTTATATATTTTGGATGTTAACTGCTTATTGCATATAATGTTTGGGAATATCCTTTTCCATTAAGTTACCTTTTCATTTTATGGATGGTTTCTTTCATTGTGTGAAAGCTTTTTAGTTTGACATCGTCCCACTTGTTTATTTTGCTTTTTGTTGTCCTTGCCTAAAGAGACAGAGCAAAAATACACGTATAACACTAAGACCAATGTCAAAGAGCTTACTGCCTATGTTTTCTTCTAAGAGCTTTATGGTTTTAGGTTTTATAGCTTATATCTTTAGCCCATTTTGAGTTTCTTTTTGTGTATAATGTAAGTGGTCCAGTTGCATTCTTTGGCACGTAACTGTCCGATCTGTCCATTTATTAAAGAGACTGTCTTTCCCCCATTTTACGTTCTTCCCTTCTTTGTCATAGAATAACTGACCATATATTTTTTTTCTGGACTCTCTATTCTCTTCCACTGATCTATTTGTCTATTTTTGTGCCAGTACCACCTGTTTTGATTTATTTATTTTTGATTATAGCTTTGTAGTACACTTTGGAATTTCGGAGGGTGCTACCTCTAGCTTTGTTCTTTCTCAAGATTGCTTTGGCTGTTCGGAATCTTTTGTGGTTCTGTATAGATTTCGGGATCACATGTTATAGCTCTGTGAAAAATGATATTATGATCGAGATTGTATTGGATCTGTAGATTGCTTTGGGTGGTATGGACTTTTTAACAGTATTAATTCTTCCCATCTGACACCACATTTTCTTTATCCTCCTCTTGATGGACATTTAGGCTGTTTCTACCCCTTGACTGTTGTGATATTGCTGCAGTGAGTTCATGCCTTCTTTATTTACGCATTCAACACAGAGTCTGTATGAGGGATGCATAGACCCTGGTGCCCTGCCCTTGAATTTATGGCCTAACTGGGGAGAAAAAGTCCACCCCACTGAAACACTGCATATCTCATTGAGTAAATGACACACTTATATAAAAGTAGCTAACACATGATAAGTGCTTAACTATGAATTGAAATAATAATTCGGGAGTTGCCTTAAAGTCCAAAAGTTTGTGTAAAAGAAATACCAATGAGCCATAGAGGCAGAAAGTGCTGTGAAAGTTTAGAGAAGAAGAAGACAGTGTGGATTTTTTTTAACTGGTGTCATAGTGGGGAGATAATCTGTCTGAACCTTATTTCCTCATCTGTAAAATGGAGATAGCAACAGTAGCTTCATCACAGGTCTTGTCAGGATTAATGGAGAAATGAAGAAATAGCACTTAGCCAGAGAATGGTATATAAGAGGCATCACTGTCGTCAGAGGAAGGCTCTGTGGGGTCCACCACCACCTGTCCCTTTGGGGCTCTCATTAGCAGGATCCTCTGGGGACTGAGTGGTCCACAGCTGACCTCTGGCCCCTGCAATGGAGCTGGACGGGAAGGAAGCCTGAGGGACCCTGGACTTGACTCGCAAGCAGAGGGCATGAGGAGGGACCCAGGCTCTGGCCTGGAAGTCACTGACCCCCTCTCCTTCCAACCGGCAGAGGTGGACGAGTGCTCGCGGCCCAACCGCGGGGGTTGTGAGCAGCGGTGTCTCAACACGTTGGGCAGCTATAAGTGTAGCTGTGACCCCGGGTACGAGCTAGCTCCGGACAAGCGCCGCTGTGAGGGTAAGTGTCCCCCGATACTGCCCCACGACCCAAGCCTTCCAGCCAAGATCTCTCATGTTTTGGTCACACCCTCCCTGCAAAAGCTAGGATTCCCTAGCACTTTCTTCACTACTGGCAGACAAGGAATACACACTTACCAGAAGTGGGATGCACTCAGGGTTGTTTTCGTCTTTTTTTTTTTTTTTTTTTTTTTTCATTTTTATTCACTTAAAATGCTGACCTTGACCCACTGGCAAATCTCATCACCCTCCACAAGGTCATGATCCCCAATTTGGAAACCACTGTTCTCAGGCACTGATTTTTCGGCCTCTCCCAATACTCAGCCGAGGTAACAAGCTGGTGAGGGGACTCCCTGCCCAGTGCCTCCAGTTCAGCCCGATCTTGCTGGGCAGCTTCTCTCTACCCGCCTCTCCATGCTTCCAGGCCTCGCTGCCCATGGACCCAGCCGTGCCTGAGCCCCTCACTCACCCTCTTCCCTCTCAGCAGATGTCCTGGCTGTTCTGTGGCAGAGAAAGTAGAAGTGTTCACACATATGTGTCCTCAATTCCTCATACTCTGAAGATGCCCTCCTCACCTTGCCTGCTTCCCTCTCATTCCTGAGAGACAACACACAAGCCCCAGGGCTGAGGGAATCCAAGATCCACATCTCCTTAATGCACCCAGCACATGTCTCTGGCCCTTCCCCAGAGTGGGGACTCCTGGTGGGTGATGTCTCCTCTCTTGTTCCCCCCAGCTGCCTGTGGTGGATTCCTCACCAAGCTGAATGGCTCCATCACCAGCCCAGGCTGGCCCAAGGAGTACCCCCCTAACAAAAACTGCATCTGGCAATTGGTGGCCCCCACCCAGTACCGTATCTCCCTGCAATTCGACTTCTTTGAGACCGAGGGCAATGACGTAAGTGCCCACTGGGTTGAGGAGACGCAGGAAGGTCTGAAGGCGTGGGAGCCAGCTTCCTTTCCTATAAAGAAATACCCAAAGAATGTAGAGGAGGAGAAACTTCTCCCAATTCCAGGAAGCAGGGGAGGGTCAGGGAGGAGGACTTCAAGGCCAGGGAGCATACATGTGGCAATGAGGAGTGAGACAAGACCTGGGGCTCATGTGGAGAGCATAAGAGGATTGAATGGGGGTGACATGGAACCTTTTTGAGTTGTTAGATTTTGTAACTAAAGACAAAAGGACCCACAGAACAGGAAGCCTTCCCAGGTAGGGGTGGTCAGGAGAAACTACATAGAGGAGGCAGGCCTGGAGCTGCACTGCCCTGCAGGTGTGCAAGTATGACTTCGTGGAAGTCCGCAGTGGGCTTACAGCCGACTCCAAGCTACACGGCAAGTTCTGTGGCTCTGAGAAGCCTGAGGTCATCACCTCCCAGTACAACAACATGCGTGTGGAGTTCAAGTCTGACAACACAGTCTCCAAAAAGGGCTTCAAGGCTCACTTCTTCTCAGGTAACCCAGACTCCCCAGCTCTGAGTCCGCCTCCCCTCCTCCCTGCCACTTGTATGCCTTCTAGCTAGCCCTCCCTATTGCCAGGCCCACAGGGTCTATCCTCTGCTCCCCCCACGAGCCCTCCACCACCAGGCCAGCCCCTCCATTCCTGAACCCCATTACTCCTGAATCCTCTGGGCTCTATGGGAGGCAGCCTGAGGACGGGCAGGACATAGGCATACCCATGAAAGGAAAGAGCTTTCCAGGTATCAGGAGCCATTATGACAAGGCCCCAGAGAGGGCAGGCCTGGGGACCAGGGAGTTCATTGTGGACAGAGAATTCAGGGTACACACAAAAGAGGAGAGTGTTTGCCTTGGACTGTGTGGAGCAGATTATCTGGCAGTGGCCACATCTCTAATCAGACCCTCCACGTGCCAAATGGGTTCATGCCGGGGCCTTCAGAAAAGATGAGGAGCCTCCCTCTCTTCAACACCCAAGCCTTCCCACCCATCAGGGACTCAGATCCAGCCAGCATGTGTTTATTGCAAGCCGCCCTATGGAAGGCTTGAGGTCAAGTCCCTTCAATGGCTTCATCTTTGGGTGGCCTAGAAGGTAGTCAGCCTCTCTGAGCTGGGCCTCCAGGGATCCCAAGAGACCTTTCCCCTGCCTTAGTCATCCCTCTGTCCTCATCCTGGGGTGAGGCTGGTGGTCTTTCAGAGGCAGTTGGACCTGGGACATAGATAGGGTGGGGTGGGAACTCCATGAAATTGAAGAAGAGTTGAGGGGAGTGGGAGGTAGAGGGAGTGGCTGGAGTAATGGGTTTTATGGGAGAGTGGCCCAGGGATCCTGATCCCCAGCAGGCCTGGTGGGCCGGGCATGGGGTGGCAGGAAGGCAGGAAGCCCATGGCCGAGTCCACGCTGCCTTCCTTCTCCCCTCCTTTGCCCAGGGTCCTGCATCCTCGAGCCCCCTATGTCGTGGCCCTGCACCCCTGCCTGCCCCACCTGGATGCCATGCACTACCCCTGTGCACTGGTCCCTGCTTGGCACTACCAGCCAACCTGCTCTGCTTAAAGTCCCCCCACCCCGTGCCCCACTGCTTGCTGAGACCCCTCCCCTTGCAACACAAATCCTTTTCTTCCCTGTGCCCACCTGGAAATCCTACAGGTGCTCACCCGAGGGCTGAGGGGTTGTATCACCTACTCAGGGGTGGGCTCAGTCCTGGGGAAACCATTACCTGCTTACTCTCGTCTCTTCCTGCCCTTCTGTTGCTCCAGTCTTGGAGGGGGGAAGGGGGCCAACACCACACCTGTCAGGCCTAGAGCCCAGGGCTCTCCACCCCTGGGTACTGCCCTGCCCTGGCACGACACTGGGCCAGCCGCCCCTCAGCCCCGCATAGACACACGCACACACACGCACACGCACACACGTGCATACACAGGCATTGCCCTGCAGCACAAGAAACCTGCAGAGGACCCTCACCGGTGGGCATCAAGGTTGAGCCCTCAGGGCAGGGGGCATCTGACTCTGGCCCCCCAGGAGGGGGGCTCTTTGGACTTTTGGGACACCCAGCGAGGAGACCCTAAGACAAGAAGGAGAAGAAAGAGCCTGAAGACCTTCAGTCTGACCCCAGCCACCTTCCGGGGCATTTGGCACTGGAGGGTGAGTGCCATCTCCTTGTCCGGGCCCGTGTCCACTCTCCCCGCTCCTGTCCCCCCCCTGCAACCTGCTCCCCTGGCTCCGAGGTGAGGCTGCCACTCCCACCCCCACCCATGCCCAAGCCCTGCCCCGGGACGCTAAAGCAGGCCTTCCGCAGGGCTCACTTTTCTGTCACTCATCCATTCAGCCACCCACTTACCCACGCAATCATTCACGGGCAAGTATTTCTTCTACCCCTCCTATGTGCCAGGCACTGTACTAGGTATTTAGAGTCCAAGTATGAGAAGGCATGGAGAGCCAAACGCTTCTGGGAAATGTTGGCTCAGTTCATGAGTTGGGGCCTCTGAAGCTCCCAGCATAGTCACAGGCGAGTTCCTGGGTAAACCTCCAAGAGAAGTCATAGCGTGCCCCTCACCCCTACCTTCCAGCAGGGGCCGGCACTAAGGCAGCTTCCACAAGGTCCTCAGCCGGGGTCCCCTGTGGGGCTCTAATTGATAAGGAGCCCTGGGGAAAGACTTGGGGACTCCACCTCTTAACCCTGAGTTCCTGCCGGCCCCAACGGGTCTGGCCACCTGAGAATGGAGCCAAGAAGTAGGTCCTCAGGTCCCTCTACTGATGGAGACCAGGAACAAGGCTCCCTCTGTCAGGGACCCCTTCCCCACCATTTCAATGCCAGAGGGCATTCTTCTACCTTGTGGTTCCCCTCTGGAATTCTGGGTGTCCATTCAATCTACACACCTACCCTGAATGCCTGCCTCTGTGCCAGGTGACCACAGACAGCCCAGAGAATATGTGGGTGTGACATACGCATGCCTGGGACTGTGTGTTTCTCCGTGTGTCAGTGCACACGTGTGTGTTCTCATGGGAGAGTACGTGTGCAGGTTGACCCACGCTTGAGCAGCCGCATGTGTGAACACACTCGAGTCCACCGATCTGCTGATGAGCTCGTGGTCTCTGCATTTGCGTGTGCCTTTGTGCCCATGTATTGGCCTCTGAAGGTGCCTATGTTTCTGTACCTGTGCGTGCTTCCTCACACAGATAGGGGAGTGAGGAGTGTGGATCTCTTGTGCGCTCATGTACACAGATGGGTAGATGGCTAATGTAGTGTCCGTGTCTGCCTGTGTATCCTGTGCATGTGTGTGTGTGTACCTGTGGGTCCGTGTCCATGCTGCCGCATGGGGACAACCATGCATCCCTAAGAGGATCCTGTGTCCACAGGCTTGTTGGTGTGAGTGTGAGTGTGTGTCTAAGCACACTTTAAGTGGCAGCAGCCAGAATGAGAGAGCGGAGCTCTCAGCCAGGCCCACCCTTTCCCTGGGATGCCCCCCTCTTCTGGAGATCTGTCTCTCTCCTTCCCTGGGGTGGGGGCCCCATGCCCATCTGTGGCCCCAACTGTTGGGGACCCAAAACCTTCAATGCTCTTAGATCTGTCCTTCCCAGCACCACCTCTCACCTCCTGGACAGCGGCTCCAAACCCCTCCAGGCCCTCTTCCTGCCATAGGCTATCTCCCTGTGTGTCCCCTGTCGCTGTGCCTCTTCCCACCTGCTGTTCCTTTTTGACCTGGCTGCGCCGGACATGGCCGTCCTGCATGTATGTCCCACTGCCTTCCTGCACTGCCCCGTGAATCTGTCTCCAAGGCCCGGGCTGGTTTTCACTGCTCTCCCTCCCTGGCCCCTGCCCTCCACCCCCACCCCTCGGTCCCTTTTCTCCTTCTCTCTCTCGTTTCAGAAAAGAGGCCGGCTCTGCAGCCCCCTCGGGGACGCCCCCACCAGCTCAAATTCCGAGTGCAGAAAAGAAACCGGACCCCCCAGTGAGGCCTGCCAGGCCTCCCGGACCCTTTGTTACTCAGGAACCTCACCTTGGACGGAATGGGATGGGGGCTTCAGTGCCCGCCCACCCCCCACCTCCGCTCTGCCATTCCGGCCTGCCTCCTTCTGGCCGGACAGAACTGGTGCTCTCCTCTCCCCTGTCCCCACTCCCGTGGACAGGGGACCTTCCCCACCCTACCCCCTCCCATTTTGATGGTGTCTGTGACATTTCCTGTTGTGAAGTAAAAGAGGGACCCTCGCGTCCTGCCCCTTTCTCTTGCAGTCTGCTTGTCCGTGTGTCTGTTTTTCCACTTGTCCGTCTGTCCAGTAAGCAGGTAATGGTAGAGGGTGCCCACATGGGTCAGCTGCAGCCCCCGGCCCTCCGTCCACCCCACTTCTACTTTCTCTCCCCACAGCTGGGCCGCTTGGCTGGCTCCGCTGGAGGCACCACCCCGGACCCCACCACCACCACCACCACCACCACCATCACCACCACCACCTGGGCCGGGGCCACCCCTCCCTGCGCTCCCGGGGGGAGGAAGCCTAGCCAGCCTCCCGCTTCCCCTAGGGCGACCACCTGGCCCCCAGCCCTGCACAGACCCGGGCCCGCCTTGTGTGCTCCCCTGCAGACAAGGACGAGTGCTCCAAGGACAACGGAGGCTGCCAGCAAGACTGCGTCAACACATTCGGCAGCTACGAGTGCCAGTGTCGCAGCGGCTTCGTCCTGCACGACAACAAGCACGACTGCAAGGAAGGTGAGCACTGCCCACGCGGCCCCCAGAGCCCTAGGGAGGGGGCGCCCCAAGGACCAGAGACCGGGGCACGGGGAGGCAGAGTTGCCATCACCATCGCCATCAGGCTCCATGTAGGCTCAAGGACTTGAGTGGCCTCTGAGGTCACCGTGTTTGACCTCCCACCTGGTCCACAGACTCCCACACTTCCATCTGCTTGTGCCCATCAGGAAGGGAGGGGCTCACACCTGTCCTCGGCCTCTATTTGAGACTGATTTGGCAGATTAGTTCTCAAAATCAATGTCCAAGTCCCTCTCTTCCTAACAACCTTCCTGTGGCAGAGGCAAGATGGCATAGCGGTTAAGAGCACAGGCTCCCTGGCCCAGCCCTGCCGCTTAGCCAGCTGCCCACCCTCCAGTGCCTCTGTGTGCTGTGTGACCCCTAGGTGGTAACAGACCCACCTCATCAGGACATGGGGCTCTCCGCAGTGCTCTGAGTAGTGACTGGCTCACAGCAAGCACAGTCACGTGTGTCACCCATACTGGTCACACTTCTGACCCCTGGAGGACACTCAGAACAGTCACTGCCTCCCAGACACTAAAACCTTGCAGATATTTGGAAACAGCTCTCTTATCATCACCAATATCATCTGATACCTCTTTGGACATGATTCAACGCTGGCCTGTTCCAAGTCATTAATTCTATTGTGTTCCCTGTCTGCTGGGAACATACTATCCCAGTAGCACAACGTAGACTTGGCTCTGCCACTGAATGTCTGTGTGACTTTGGGTGAGTCCCCTTACCTCTCTGAGCTTTAGGTTCCTCACCCATGAGGTGATAAACAATGGGACCTACTTTGCAGCATGCGAAGTCTTATAGGTCTCACGTAGGCATTTAGAGCAAATGCCTCTTCTCAGTGTTATCAGGTGGATGACCAAGGTATAAACATACAAACTCCTGGCTAAAATATACAGAATTGAAGCACTCAGCAGCGCTCAAGAGCTTCCAAGTCGATCCCTTCAGGCTCCCTGAATATGGACTTCCTGACTCACAAGGACTTCACGTCTTTTAGCTGGAGGGGACCTTATTCCGAGGTTGTCCAAAGTGCACTCTCTCTCTCTGTACTGTGAGAAAAAGAGCACATTAGCACTGACTGGGTAGCCGGGAAGCCGGGAGAGGGCTCACACTTCTGGACAGACAGCCTGTACGTGGCGCTGAGTCACTTGAGAAGCATTCACCGTGCCTCACTCAAAAGCTAGGAGAATGACAAGGCACTATTTCCTGAATCCCTGCAAGGGTGCGGTGCTGTGCAGAGTTCGGCAGGGGGCTCAAGGCAGGAATCCCTCTGCCCCCAAGGAGGCTGCCATCTAGCTGGGGGAGAAGCGGGCATGCATCCAGAAGCTAGAGGGAAGAGAGGTGTAGAAATGAGGGCAGGCAGTAAGCGTGGCCATGGGGGACCACAGAAGGATGATGGACACAGCCCACAGGTCCAATGTAGAGAGCCAGAAGCTCCACCTGCCTTCACCGGGGCCTCTGCACAGCCCACACGCTGCTCTCAGGGCCTCGAAGCTGTGTGTTCGTTCCTCCTGTGAGCTGCTGACCATAGGCGCCCACCCATCCCTTTCTCCTCCCTGGCCCGCAGGACAGAGGCTGCCCATTTTTCCCTGAGGGACCTGTCAGACTGGATGATAATAAATAATGGGCATCAGCTTTTAAATGTGTTTGGGAGGCCAGGCTTTCAGAGGTGGAAGGCAGATTGCAATGGATCAAGGAGCCTTCAGTCGTGAGAATGTGGTGACAGCAAGTTTTCTTGAAGGTCAACTGAGAAGAAAAGGAGAGAGGATGGGCAGTAGCTGGAGGGAATGTAGGGCCATGGGAGAGCTATTTCAGGATGGGGCAAACCTTAGGAAGGTCCGTGGGCTGGCAGAGCTGGAACAGAGACTCAGAGTGGATAATTTGTGGTTCAAGGGTATCCAGGAGGTGGGTGCCAATGAGCTCCAGGTCACAGAAGGAGGGACGCCTTCTTAGAAACAAGGAAAGGGGAAAATGAGTTTACAGGTAGGGGCCAGGAAGGGAAAGTTGTTCATATTTGAGGCCCTGATTTTCTCAGGGAGGCAGGAGGAGAGCTGATCTTCTGGGAGGGAGGAGGGCTGAGGGTTTGGAGCCAACTGTTGAAGAGGTGAGAGGTGGAGCTGGTGAAGGACAGATCCAAGGGTATCTAGTGGTTTGGGTCCCCAGTGGTTGGGGCCACAGATGGGGCTTTCCAAGATGGTATAGTAGAGAACAGCATGTTGATGATAGTTGGGTGATCGGCCACGTGATCAGTCAGATAGGGAAGTAAGTTAAGTCAACCAAGGAGGAAATATTGGGAGAAGTGGGAAGGATCAAGGCCACGGAGGACTCTCTAAAGCTGAAGAAGCAGTGAAAGGACGGCACCATGAAAGAACAGGAGGTGGTCACAGAGACGTGATACTGGAAGCACAAGGAAATGGTGGGGGATGGAAAGCCCACCTCGAGAGGAAGAAGATAAGCACCAGGAGAGCTGAGAAGATCAGAGACAGAGAGGCCATTGTGTTTGCTGACATCACCTAGGATGGCCGCAGGAGTGACCAGAGAACTGAGTCAGGTGTCAAAGTCTTCTGTGATTGTGGAGATGTGGCAGGAGACCAGAGGATGACAGCATCGTGGAGAGCAGACAGGGTGTGACCAGATGGCCTCAAAGATCCAAAGATCTGCACAGGGGCACCTGTGAGGGTAGCTTCCGTGGAAGCTGCCAGGGCAGGACCTTGCTTGGAAGCAAGCAGCTAGATTTCCCTGGCCATAGGTAACTGAGCAGAAAAGAAGTCATGTAAGCCTTCCATCAGTTTGTAGGTAAGGAGCAAGAGAAGCAAGGAGGACAGGAGAGAAGGGCTTTGTTCCTTTCTTCACAGGGGGCATTGGAGCACTGGGGTCCTTCTGATCCCCTTCCCCTCACTTCCCCACAGCCGGCTGTGACCACAAGGTGACATCCACCAGTGGCACCATCACCAGCCCCAACTGGCCCGATAAATATCCCAGCAAGAAGGAGTGCACCTGGGCTATCTCTAGCACCCCCGGCCACCGTGTCAAACTGGTAAGGTGCCCACACCCCAGCCTGCATGGGTGCTCCTGCTCCTCTGTGCCATCTGGCCACCACCTATTTCCTATCAGCTCCAAAACCCTAGGAAATTCAGAGTGATGCAGACTGCAGACTGTGGCCTGGCTGAGCCCACAGGGCTGTCATCCCTGTGAGGATCCGAGTAAGACCCCAGTCTCGTCTGGACGGCAGCCCTTCCCCAGTGCACATAGGGGTGTGCCTCCCATGGCCCATTCCCAGGTCTTCCCTCATTGCTACCCATAGTACCACCAGCAGGGACAGCTTCCCTGGGTCTCCAGGAGCTGGGGTCCAGAGGCCTAGATGTGGGACCACCTGCTGCCCCCCACCCCGCAGCCACATTCTGAATTTGCCATCCTCCCTCATGCCCTCCAGACCTTCATGGAGATGGACATTGAGTCCCAGCCTGAGTGTGCCTATGACCACCTGGAGGTGTATGACGGACGTGACGCAAAGGCCCCTGTCCTGGGCCGCTTCTGTGGGAGCAAGAAGCCCGAGCCTGTCCTGGCCACGGGCAGCCGCATGTTCCTGCGCTTCTACTCTGACAACTCTGTCCAGAGGAAGGGCTTCCAGGCATCCCACTCCACAGGTGAGGCCACCTCGGGCCAGGGCACGGGGCAGCCCGCAAGCATCTGCTGATCCTGGCATCAGAGGCAGGCCCAGGCTCAGGAGGTTTACAGGGGGGTTATGAAGAGCGTGTGACGGGGCAGCTGGACTGAACCTGTGGCCTGGGTGGAGAGAGACTGCGTTCTGAGCACCGGGCAGGGGAGCGGAGAGCGACCACTAAAGGGAGAGTAGGGGAGGGAGGCTTGGAAAACAGAGGGCAGTGACGACAGTGGGTGGGGAACCCAGGGATGGGGAGGGAAGGCCCAGAGTCCCCAGCTGTAGGACACTTGACCATGCAGCAGCCCACCCACATTCCAACCCCCAAAAGTCACTCGTTCATTCATTCTGCAGATATTTATTAACCCATAACATGTTTGAGGCAATGTTGTAAGTGCTGCTCACAAAAACAAAGCAAACATCTCAGCCCTGGAGGCGCTTACTTAGAGATCCCTTGTCCATTGATTGAACAACTGTTTCCTGAGCTGTGGTCCCATGCAAGACTTGGAGGGACACATGGTGATGAATGAGGCATGAGCCCCTCACCCACCCTAGGAACTCACAGTCCAGAGGTGAGATGGGACGTGCACAGATGACTCCAGCATGAGACAGAACATGATAAGCTCTAGCTCCGAAGGTGGTTGGTAGGGTCATTCCAGCAGGGGGAGGAGCCCCAGGCACAGCCACAACCCCAGGAGAACTCTGGTGTATACAAGTGACCACAGGTCATTTCCTTTGGCTTGAGCAATGGGTGTGTGAGGACAGCCGTGACGTCGAAACAAAGCAGCAGCAGAGAGCGGCTGCCCAGGTTCAGGAGGCCTGGCACATCAGACCAGGGGTGTCAGATGAGGGCTTCAAAAGCTCCTTGTGGGACTCGAGCCCCCTGTTTGGGAGTCCCCAGGACTGATGGGCACACAGCCTCCCTTCCTCCCTTGCAACCCAGGCCCTGCCTCAGGCCCAGTCCTGCCCCCCCACCCCCAAGCCTCCAGGGAAACATGAGCACCAAGCCCCTGGCCTGTCCCAGAGGCCAGAGGGCTTCCCGAGGAGGATAGACACCCAGGGCCCTGCCCTGTGCACTCTCCTCCACCCCTCAGTAGAGGATCACAGACTGGAGGCCAGGAATTCTATCTGGCCCTCAGACCTGTTCTGTTTGGCCCACACTGTGTTTTTTACACATTTGAGCCAACATTTAAAAATCAGAAGTGTTCGCAGAAAATCCAGATGTAGTTCTTCTCTCTTAAGAATGGAAGCTCTGGCAGCAGAGGACCCACATTCTTCCATGGAGGCCATCAGCTGGAGCAAATTAGCAATGTCCTCTTTTGACAAGCATGCCCTCCCCTGTGTCCCCGGGCATCCATCTGGAGGTGGAGCAGGAGAGCACTTGCTGTGGGCCCTGTCCTGGGCCGGGTCCACAGCCACCCACCACCAGCCGTGTGGCCCTCCCCCAGGGCTTCCATCTAGCCACGGGGGTTCAGCTCCTGGAGGTGCCCGGGGAGCCGCAGCTGACCTCGTCGTCCTCCCGCAGAGTGTGGAGGCCAGGTGCGGGCAGAGGTGAAGACCAAGGATCTTTACTCCCACGCCCAGTTTGGCGACAACAACTACCCAGGGGGGGTGGACTGCGAGTGGGTCATTGTGGCAGAAGAAGGCTACGGCGTGGAGCTGGTGTTCCAGACCTTCGAGGTGGAGGAGGAGACAGACTGTGGCTACGACTACATGGAGCTCTTCGATGGCTATGACAGCACAGCGCCCAGACTGGGACGCTACTGCGGCTCAGGGGTGAGACCCCCCCACCCCCAGCCCAGCATCCACGCGGCCCTGCCTCTGCAGCTCGGGGGTGCTAGTACGGGTGGGAGCACATGCCTGGCCCTTTGCAGGAGCTGGGACACCCGGCCTGGTGGGTGGTGGCTCATAGAGGCCTGCTCTGGCCTGGGCCATCCCCACCCAGGAAATCTGGTCCTTCTTTGGCCAATGCTGTGGTTACGGTGGCCTCTGGGACAGGCCCTGCCCTGACCAAAGCTGTCTCAGCACTGGTTTTGTGGACCTACAGGGTAGCTGGCATCTGGGGAGAAGGATGGAGTTCCCTCTGCCCCCCTCATCCCTTGTTCCAGTCCCAAGGCAGCTAGCTTACCAGGGCTGAGGGGCAGGGGCAGAGGTTGGGGCAAGAGCCAGGATTCTGGGGCCTGAGCCGAACTGTGCTAACCAGTCGTTCTGGCCGAGCCATAAAAACACCCTCATCTCTTCCACTGCCAAGTTTCTCTTCTTGGTGGGAGGCCAGCTGGTCCCAGAGCCTTTGGAGCTACTGTCCAAGCAGATGCTGAGCATTGCTTCGTCGTCCATAAAAATGGCACTTTTAGAGGCCGTGGGCAAAAGTTTGCTCAATGGGATTTTACCCAAGGCCACGGGAAAACCACAAAGGTGGATTTATTTTCCTCTCAGTCAGAGGTTGTGGCTTCTTTTTTTTTTTCTTTCTTTTGTTTTTGTGAATCCTTTTCCCCTTGAGATAATAGCATCTTTCCCTCTCCATTACACACAGGCACATGCGCGCCCTCCCTCCATCACCTCCCTGGTCCCTCAGCTCTCTCATGGCCATGCTTCAGGACAGCCTGGGCACCCTAAGAAGGGTTAAGCTTCCCAGAGCTGCAGCATCTGCTGGACCCAGCATCAGCCAGCTGAATGTGCCCTTAGTACAGAGCTTCAGCCATTGTAGGACTCTGACTGGGTCGGGAGGTGGAGAGGTAGAGCAGGAGCAGAGCACACAGGCCTCTCAGCCTGCCTGGCTCACCATTATGGAATCCCCTGGCTGTCAAGCCAGCACCCCCTCCCCATTTTGCCCTTGATCTGGCACATTCCACTGAGCTGCACATCAAATCCGGTGTCCCCAGGTGGCTTCTTCCAGAGACTTCCACCAGGCTGGAGCCAGCGGGAGGGGACCTGGGGAAGGAACCCAATCTCGTCAGGGCTTCCTGGCAGGGTTGCTGGAAATGTCCCCAAGGTTCTCGGAAATAATGCTTTCTATGCCCTGAGAGCCAGGGCATCTGTGGACCGATGCACTGGTAACTCTCCCCCTGAGGGCCTGTGCACAGCCGTGAGGAGGGGCTTGCAGGGGCCTAGGAAGAGGCATCATCTGAAGCTGATCATGGCCAGAACTGGAGGGGGACAGGCGAGGAATGGCCACACATCTCTAGCTGGGGGCCCCAGCTATCCCACCTTCTCCAGGAGACAGCTGGGACAGTGAAAAGGCAGCGTCTAGGAGAACTCAGTCTCTTTGTAAAACCCTTTCACAGCTGCCCTCTCCTTTGCTCTCTCCTCAAGCCCCCACCAGCCCTTCTAGGCTTGGAGAGCAGGGAGCCTTTCCCCCCTTTTGCCCTTGGAGGAAATGAGGCCCAGAGAGGGGCAGAGCCTGGCCTAAGACCTCACAACTAACTAGTTAATAGCAGCACTGGGTTTTTTTTTTTTTTTTTAAAGATTTTATTTATTTATTCATGAGAGACACAGAGAAAGAGGGACAGAGACACAGGCAGAGGGAGAAGTAGGCTCCCCGCAGGGAGCCCGATGTGGGACTGGATCCCAGGACCCCAGGATCACGACCTGAGCCAAAGGCAGATGCTCAACTATTGAGCCACCCGGGCGCCCAGCACTGGATTTAGAATGAAGTGTGACTCTGAACTTAAGACAAGCTCCTCTGTGCCCCACTTCCTGCCCTCCTCCAGGCACCCCCTTAAACTCCCACTGGCAATAGTCTTTCTCCTGCTTCAAGGGGCTGAGGGAGTCTGGTGAATCTCTGGGAGCCGCCCGCCTTCCTTAGAGCGGGGGATCCTGGGGAGGAAAAACAACAGCCTCAGCCTCATGCCCATCTCTTTCCTCTGTCAGCCTCCTGAGGAGGTGTACTCGGCGGGAGACTCTGTCCTGGTGAAATTCCACTCAGATGACACCATCACCAAAAAAGGCTTCCACCTGCGGTACACCAGCACCAAGTTCCAGGACACACTGCACAGCAGGAAATGACCACTGCCCTCCCACGGGGGCCAGGACGGGAGGCCTGCTGCCCTCAGTCACCTGGACTGGACAGTGGGAGGTGGGCGGGAGGTGGGCACCCCATCCCCTTCCCCCAGGCGCCAGGACCTGCAGGCCGATGGTCCAGGTGAGGCTGTCCTCAGGAGGCAGGAGAATTGGACTCCTTCATGAGCCTCTTCCACATGATCCCTTCCTCCTTGCCCCCAGCAGAGCAAGGGGACCAGGGCCAGGGAGCCAGAGTTTTCACTGAGACACTTGAAGTGGCCAGTCCTCTCTGGGGGCCTGGCCTGGTGGGGAGGGTGTCAGCAGACCTGCCCATCTCCTCTGCTCGCTCTACGCGCGCTGTATTGTGTATAGCCGGTGGCATATCTTCATTGTAACGTACATTTCCCACCCCTTCTCCAACCTCGGTTTGGTTTGTTTAAGCCTCCACCTCCCCGCTTCCTGGGGCGTGAGTTTCCATCTGAGTCCCACAGGAGCCACAGTGGGGAGATGCCGGGGAGGGGGTGCGGAAACAAGACGGGGCTTCTCTCAGGCCCAGCGGCTGGTCAGCCACACCAGGGCACCCCAGCCAATAAACTGAAAGTGTTACAGCCAGTGTCTTGTGCCAGATGCTGTCTGGGATGGTGGGGGGGGGGGGCATCTCATTCCAGATGTGCCGGCTTGCCATGTCTGGGACCGGCCCACAGCCAGGACACCTGGCCTCGCTGGCTGCCCTTCCATCCCTCGATTCCAGGACCCCTGAGGGTGTGATTTCACACTCGGGCACACACAAACACAGCCGCCTCGCACACTTCAGCCTGTAGGCGTACAGCATACACGCAGTGCTCAGAGCCCTCCCACACAACTTGAGGAGTGGAACATTCTGTAAAGAGGCTGTTTGGGGGCGGGGAGGGGGAGGTATGTAAAAGGGGACAAGCATGTGTCTGCCCAGCTGGTGTCCATCCGGGTTTTCTGTCTCTGTCTGGGGAAGGGGTGGGTGGGCTGGAGGGTGTCCTAGGGGAGCCCACCAGAAGCCAGACTGGCATCAGCCTGAACAGATCCACTAACTAGCCCCGAAACTCTGCCTTCCTGAAGGTCAAACACCAAGTGCTGGCCCCCTGCAGGTCCTTCTCTTCTCATGGAGACAAGAGCCAGACACTCAGCAGCCACTGAACAAACATTCCAGCTCTGGCCCCCTCTCCCAAGGCTGTGTCTTGTCTGGCCTCCTCCTTCCTGCCATTGCCTCCTCCCCCTCCAGCCAGCAGTGAGGCCCAGACCTGTTTCCCAGAGGCCAGGAGGACAGAAGCCACATCTCTGCTCCCTCCTTTCAGAGGAACCTCTCCCCTTTCTCTACAAGGATCTCAAAGGGCAAGAAAGCAGAGAGGGGACCCAGGTTCTTATGCCTGGGCTGGCCACTCTATTTCAGAGAGAGCCAGGCATCCTGCTCCAAACCCTGGGGCTCCCTGAGATCCTTCAGTGGCTCTATAGGTCTTTTACCGGCCCCACGCTCCTCCCTACTGCAGAGGCACATGTCGTGCCAGATGCTATCTGGACTGTGGGAGGGGACCTACCCCCAGACAGCAGTATAGCACGGTGCACCCCAGATGGGCCCTGTAAGCAGAATGCAGTAGTGGAAACCAGACACGTTGCTGGCATCTGATGTGTAGGCAGGACCCTCTCCTTCCAGGAAGCCAGCCTGCTCCTACTGTCAGGCTGCAGCTCTCTCTTCCAGTCCTGCTGGCAGATGAGCCCTTAAAATCCTGTAAGGGAAGGGGTGATGGCCTGAGGGGTTATTGCCTATTGTCCCAATGAGGTCACAGGCTGTGACATCACAGCCACCCCTCCCTACTCCATCTCCTCTGACCTTAGTGCTCAGGACAGCCTGGAGGCCATGAGCAGAATGGAAAGGCCCCCGAACCATTGGAGCTGCCCGGGCATCTCACCCAGACTCTTTGCCAACCAACTTGGCATCAGCTCCTCCACAGCAGAATTTGTAGTCAGTGGTCAACACCTCTCCGCACCAGCCTTCCAGGTTCTTCTGAAGCTCAGAGGACATACTCGCCATTCATAAGCCACATATCCAGAAAGAGCCAAGATCCTAACCCCATCCAGACATAAGGGTTCCAGTCCCTGGTCCTCCATCCTGAATAAGGGCTCTGTGAACAGTAATGCCACAGCCAGAGGCAGCTCATGCAGCCACCCCAGTCCCCTGTCCCAAGACTCCATCACCACCATAGACTCAGACCCCTCTAATGACTCAGGGACTGTGCTGATCCGCCCTCCCTGTCTTCTCTGGGCCTGTCTTCAGAGGCTGCCTCTGGGGGTGGTGGAGGCTGCTCAGGTGCCAGGTGCAGGCCATTGACACATATTCCAGAACTTAATTCCTGTGCTCCCAGAGCTCCACCTACCTCACCTTCTGGCTGCTTCAGGGTTCTAGACTAGACCAGCTGCATGTCAAAGGAAGGCATCCTTGCCTACAACTGTCTTCAGGATAGTGAAGGACCGAGGATCTCTTTGGTCCTGAGTGCGTGGCCAGCAGTGAAAGAGCCGGGATGGACCTGCCCCAGACTGTGCTCCCAGGTTGAGATAAGTGCACACCCTGGAGCTTCAGACTGATCCCTCCGGGAGCACCCACAGAGGCCAGGACAACAGCGTTAGCCTGGCAGTCAGGAGATATGGCTCTGGCATCCTTTACCCAGGGGCTCTGGCCAGCTGTCTCCTCCCTGGGCCTCTGCTCCCTAAGCCTCTCCCCTGTCCCCAGCACCCCTTCCTGCCACCACTGAGGCAGACAAGAATACCCAGGGACTAGTCTCCAAGCAGCCAGAGAGTGGGATTCTTCAGCAGTGGTGGGGGTGGGGAGCGTCTAGGGCCAAGTGTGGCTCAACTCTAGTAGGAGGGAAGTCACATGTCCTACACTGCCACTTTACTCCTCTTTCTTCTTTTTCCCTTCCCTTTCCCCTAAACCCTATATGCTTCTCTGTCATGAAAAGGTCATGAGCTTGCATGCAAACAATAGTCGGTTTCGAACACAAGGTCTACCATTTGGTGGCTGTGTGCCCCTGGGTGAGTCATTTAACCTCTCTGAACCTGTTTCCTCATCTAGACACATGGAATGACAACATCTTACAGGGTTTCAAGGAAGGAATGAGATGCCCTTTGAGGAGATCCTGACATGACGCCTGGCAAATACGATGCTCTCTGCAAATGGACCTTCTTTTCCTTTCCTCTGCCAGACAGTTTTCCAGTTCCTGGACTACTCTCTTTCTATGCAAAAAGGAAACTTCGGAGTACGCTAGTTTCCAGTCAAGTATTAGGAGCTTAGGGCAGAAGTACTCCTGCCAGAGAAGGCAACGCTTAGCCCACAGCGAGGCGGGGCTTGTGGGGCAGGCAGCAGGAGACATTTCTGGCTAGCTGGTAGCCTTTCTGGGCACCTCCCAAGTCACACCCTGTGCTTGACTGTCCCTACACACAAGGCTGATTCTAGAATCCGTGAAAAGATTTGCTGCTCCAGTTTGCAAAAATAGTAGTGTCTGACTTGGGGAGTGGGGAGAAGGGCAGCCAGATGTTTTCCCCAGAGAGCCACGAGCCACCCCCCCCCCAAAACCAGCCTCCTCCTGACCAGCCTGCTTCTCCTGCTCCAGCCTCCTCCTGGCCCCACACCCTCCCCTCCCCCATCTCAGGAACATCTGGTTCCAATCTCTTCCAGATGCTGTGGCCAAGCTGTTTTATGGCCAATCACCTCAGCTCAGCTTCCTGAAGGCCTCCCTCTATTTGGGGGAATGGTCCCTCCTCATCCCTTTCCTTGGGACCCCAGCCACCTCTTTTCCTAACATGGAGAAGAGACACAGACCAAAACCTTATGAAACTGTGAGGGTCCTCAGAGTTGGCACCTCTCCTCCTACTACCTTGGGGAGACTGTCATTCATCCAAGATTAAAAGAAAGATGTTGGCCCAGTAGGGAAGGACTAGGCAGGGGAAGAGAGGCCGAGACAGAGAGCTGGGGGCATGAGCGCATGTGGCCATGTGTATGTGTTGGGTGTGTCTGTGTATTTGCCTACACAGCAGAACACCCCACTTGTAATCTGCAGGCACCCTTTTGTGGCCACTGCCTCATTTTCCCTCCCTGCCTGCATTGAAGCAGGACTAACTTGGGGCCCCTCAGCTGGTCAGCGGCAGCTGCAGTCCAGGATTGTCCATCACTTTGTGGCTCTCTGTGGCAGCCATGAGTCTTCTAAATCCAGCCTAGGGAGGTGGTGTGTGTGTGTGTGTGTGTGTGTGTGTGTGTGTGTGTACACACCCGCACTGGTGCGCGCGCACTCACTGGCACGTAGGCCTCTCTTCCTCCACCAGGTCAGATTAGAGGAACACAGGCCAGAAGGGACCTCAGGGCAGATTCCAGCCAGAGTCCTGACCCAGCTCTGACAGGCGCCTGCAGCAACCGGAGAGCCACCAACTGGACAGAGTAAGGAGAAGCAAGTTCTCTGGAGAAACCTGCGTGCGGCTCCACCCCCACCCCCACCTCAGTTAACTGCCTTCATCCCCCACTAAGAGGACATTGGGAGCCAAATTTCCCTAAGAAGCCCAGAGCATTCACAAAAAGAAGACTAAATCCTGCACCTCTGAGGGATTCTGAAGCCCCTCTGGGGTGAGGTGGGGGTGTCCCGACCAGAGGTAGAAGGATGGGCCCTGGAAGTCACTCCCCATCCATGGAATTCTGGCCACCCAGCGCTGCCCACTATACCTTTAGAAGAAGGCTCCTTGGCATTTGTGACTCCACAGCCCCCCCTGGTGTTATTCAGGATCAAGGCACAGCCTCCGTCAGCCAGAAGAGATGGGGAGGGGATACCCTTGAGAAGGCCAGGGGTTGAGACTAGCCTGCCCAGGTCTTACTGATTGGGTGGCCTCTGGCCTACACTAGGGGAGACAGGACAGTGGAAGGGAAGGTTCAGCTTCCAAATCAAATCCAAGCACTGTTGCCTACCAGCTGTAAGACAAGGGCAAGCCTTGTAACTTGTGCCTCAGTTTCTTCATCTGTTAAATGGGAATACGACAGAGCGGGGCTGTTGTGCAGACCACATGAGCTGCTGTGTGTGAAAGGACTTGGTCAAATGGCTGGCCCACAGTAGGACCTCAGGAAGTGGTCGTTTGCCCTTCAGCTTTCCCAGATCCCAGGAGGCTGTGCCCCAAGCTCTGGATGACACATGTTCATTTGGTCCTGAGCCAGGCAGTGTCATTGAGGTGACTCTAATTTTTCTGGAGCTTTTCTACTCTGGCAGAGGATAATTTTAATAAGTCCATAATAATAGACACAGAGGTGACTCAGATCTGCAAATGAGGAGCCCTGCTGGGGAGGGGACGTTTGGGCTCTGGGGGAGGGAAATTCAGTAGCATCTGGGTCTGACACAGTGGCAGGCTGCTGCATTGGAAGGGCTCCAAACAGGGGACCTTGGTGAGGTCTCCATATTGCTACAGGTTCTCCTCTAAGAGGACTCAGTTTCCCTTTCTGCAAAGTGCAGGGTAGTACCAAAAAGACCTCCAAAGTCCCTTCCAAGCTAGAGATATGGCTCTGCTTTCTGAGCCCTTCCACCCCAGCAAGATTTCGAACACCCTCAGAGACAGTTCCAGATGTCTTGTCCTGGGGGACATCCCCTGTTGAGTTCCTCCGTGACTGTACAACCTTCCTACCCCACCCCTCCCAGAGCTCAAGGAGAGTCGGGGCTCTCAGGCCATGGTGGTTTATTGATGCAAGTCGCAAGCACAACACAGGCAGGTGTGCCCCCAGCTCAGGGGAGACAGAGGGCCAGGGGAGAGCAGTGGGCCCACCCCCCACACACAGCAATGCTGTCAGCAGAAGGGGAAAAGGCCTAGGGGCCCGTGTCCTCTCCTCCATGCATCTCACAGGGCCCCCAGACCTGCTCCATGCCACAGAGACAGCTGACCACACCACTCCCTGTGGCTATACAAGAGGCGACCAGCTGTCCCACCTGCGCTCTTACTGAGATATGGCCTTGTTGGCCTTCTGGCCCCTTCTGTACTTCATTACGGAAATCTGGCTGTCACTCTACCTGATGTCACCTCCATGATCCCCCAAACAGCTATTGGCCTCCATCCACACCTCCACCAGACCCCGACCTGGTCCGCTTATCTGAGGGGTCCACCCTTATTATCCTCATGACCCAGACCGAAGGAGGAAATAGGTGAAAACACTGGGAGGCCCAGGAAGACTTCACCAAGAACTCCCCAGGGAAGGGGCTCTCCGCCAAAAGGCTCGCGGTGGGGAGCGGACAGTGCCAGTGGGCAAGCGTGAGGTGTGGTGGCAGGGGAGCCACAGTCCAGATCACACGCGGGCACAGTGCAGTCACGGCACCGAGGCAGAGCGAGCAAAGCGCACAGTCAGGCAGGGTGCCAGGGCTCTTCTAGTTCAATGCTGGGTCCCCTCAGGGCTCGAGGAGGCCCACTTCTGGCAGACAGAGAAGGGGTACCTATGGGTCTCAGGGGTCTCTCTCCCCCTCCTCGACCCCAGTGGCCGCCGTTGCAGACCTCAGTACTCTGAGCAAAGGAGAAGATTCGCTGGGATATTCATCATCTCCAGAGGAGAAAGGCAAAGTCCCAACAGCCCGGATCCCCCAAAGCCAAAAGGAGAAAGACAGCCCCTTTCTAGAGGGCAGGTGGAGGGGGGGAGGGACAGCTCTCCCCATGCAGGAAGAGGGTGCTGGGGGTCAGGGAGCAGCTGGGGGGCAGAGCGGTGCAGGAGACTATGTATAGGGGGACAGGGCCAGGCCTGGAGTGGGAAGCCCCCAGGGCCAGCACATTGGGGTGGGGTGTTCTGTGAGTGGCCCTGAGTGGGGTGGGCGGGGCTGCAGAGGAGCACCCCGCAGCTCTCTGCAGTGCACCTGGGGGTGGGCAAGCCACACGTGGGCTTCTTCCAGTCAAGGCTGCTCAGCGAGAGCCCCCAGGCTGCAAGTCTCCGTGAGGTGGAGGCTGGGATGAAGCAAGAAACAGCAGGACAGGGAAACCAGGAATGGGGAAATCTCCAGAAATCTACCCTCCTTACACCAACCTGCGGAGGCTAAGAAGCCTTTCCAAGTCCACCGGGGGTGAATAGGCCAGGCCTACCTAGGGAACACCCTCTGTTGACTCCAGAGCCAGGGGTGGGAAAGGGGGAGGTGGTGGCGTGGAGGGAGCGGGGGGCAAGGGAGAGAAAGCCAACTCCCTGAACCTATGCCACCCATCGCCACCCTTCCTGTCGTCTCTCCCTAGCCCCCCAGCTCCCCAGGAGTCCCTAGCGGCCCACACTGATGTTGCAGGTCTTGCAGCTGGGATCTTTCTTGGCATCAGCAGTGGATAGGCTCATGAGCTGGTGCCCGCTGATCTCCCCCAGGGTGCCCAGGGACAGGTCAACGGGCTCGGTATAGATGATCTCCAGGATGAGGTCCTGGGCATGGCGGAAGATCAGCTCCCCATCCTCCACGCTGCAGGTCAGGAACTTGTTGCAGGCAATGTCCAGGAGGGGCAGGCGGTCACGGCAGAAGCGGTCCCCCAGGGAGCCCTTGGGAGCCAGCACCAGGATGGCATAGTGGTAAGCTGTGTACATACAGTAGAAGTCCGCAAAGTAGAGGTTGGTGCTGGGGTTGAAAAGGCGCTGGGCAGGGATCTGGAAGCGCCAGCGGCCGTAGGGGGAGTCCTGAGGTGGCTGGCCTGTGTTGAACTCTGTGTTGCAGCTGAAGAAGACCCCGTGGAGCATGCCGCTGGTGGGGGAGCCGTGGCTGCCACTGTTGTCCTTCAGGTAGGGCTGTAGCATGTTCCCGCAGTGGGTCCTACCCACCCCCGGGGGATCATGCCAAAGGGAAGAGAAAATGCCTCTGGTTAGCTAGGCTAAGGCTTGGCTGCTGTGTGTGGTTGAGAAGGGAGCCAGTGCAGCTCCCAGCTCTCCCACCAGCTGCCGCCTCCACCAGTCGCAAATAGAACATTCCAGAATGTAAGAGCTGGGAGAGCCCTGGAGATGGGCCGATGCAGCCCACTCCTTCACAGAGGAGAGGTCTGAACCCACCATTCCCTACCTTAAAAAGCCCTTGATGGGGCTTTCATGAAAAGCAAGGCCATCAAGATTTGGTCTTCCTGACCCCACCTCCCACCACCCCCACACCCACAAGTAACATCCTCCAGTCACAAGTGAACCCCAATTTCCCTGCCTCTGTGCCTTTGCAGTGCTCTTCCTTCTGCCTGGACTGCCTTTCCCACCTCTCTTCACCTGGCCCGGCAAACTCCTAATCATCCTTCCATCCCCAGCACAGGTGTCCCCTCCTCTCTAAAATCTTCCAGGAGCATCAGGCACTTGTATTCAACAGAACTTTGCCTACTCTGTGAAGAAACTGAATTGTACTCAGCAATCACACATACTTATTACATTCCATCTGTCTGGACTGTCCCCTGATAGACTCTGAAGTTTTCAAGACGGGGGGGGGGGGGGGGGGGGGGGGACTCCGCCTTTATTCATCTTTATATCGTGGCACATATGGGCCCTTTCTGTCTCTTGCTTGCTTGCCGACAGAGTAGCTTAAACTGGGCCAGTGTGCTCACCACTCACCTCACTGCCTCTCTTTAGTACAAAAATCAAAGACCCCCACTAGATTCCTGCTGCCCTGGCGTAGCGCCAGAGTACCACCCACCCCAGCTGAATGTAATGACAAAGACAGTAAGACCACTAGGTTGCCTTAGCCCAGCCTTAGAAGGACATGGACTTGGGGCGGTGTCAGCAGGCCTGGGGAGGATGGGCAACCCCAGACCCAGGTTCACCCTTGACATGTCCTGGGTGTCCCAGGAGATTGGTGATTTACTGGCTCTCTGCACCTCAGCTCCCCATCTGTAGGCTGAGTGGGTTGAATCAGATCATCAACTAGATGAAATATTTCTGGACCACAGGGCTCCTCCCTTTCTTCCCCAAAGGAAATTATACATAGGCAGTGAAATTGAAGCTGCTCCAGTAGAATGATAGGTATGGGGTTCACCAAGCCTCACCCTAATTTTCTCGACAACTCCTCTATACCCCCCTAAAATGCTGAGACACCTCCCTGGAGGCTCCAGTCTCTACAGCACAGTTTGAAAACTATAGCTCTTCATGCACAGAAGCCTCTTATCCTGTGCTCCCCTCAACACCTCCTCCTAGGACCCAGGGCCTAAATTTTAGAGATGGCTGGCCCTTGGCATTAAAACCCCATGAAAGGAACTATCCCAAAGGAGGAGCAAACCTGAGATCTTATTCATCCAGGCCCATCAGCATGATTCCCCCAGGCAGCCCCATCCCTAGAGCCCTCTTGTTCCCTGGAGCCCAATTCCAAGCAGCCAGCCATATCCCCCAGAGCCAGCACCCCCAGAGCCAGTCCATGATTAGAGGCTATAGGAACTCTGTGGGAGGATCTGGCAACGACAAGGTAGGCATGACATCAGACAGCCAGGGCCAAACAGGCAAAGCAGAGCCCGGGAGGAAGACGGCCCCGGCTGGGGCCACGCTGTACCTGGCGTGCTGGAAGTACTCCTTGTGGTGGTTGCGGTAGAAGACAGAGAAGCGGAGCATGCGGCCTGCAATCTGCTCAGCCTTCTCCTGTAGCTGGGCCAGGTGCTCCTTGGCATAATCTGCAAGAGTCCAGGCTGGTAAGCCCAGGGCCAGGCTGGACATCACAGCCTCATCCACCCAACATTCATCCACTGCACACCCAGCATGCCAGCCCACCTCTGTCCTCAGAGCCAAAGGGGACATCAAACAGTCACAGCAATTTGGACCACATAGGAACAGGCCAGGTGGCCCAGATGGATGCTGTTTGTCCTTATCACCTCTGTACTCTCACTGCCAGAAGCTCAAGCTCTCTGAGTCAGAAAGGGGCAGGGGCTGCCCAGTTAGACAGTTGTACCAGGGGCCCCAGAAGCCGTAAGTGTTGGCCATCCTCATGTGAAGAGGATCAGCAAGCAAAAGAAAGACTGAGAGAAGAGAATTTGAGGTCCCCTAAGGAGATCTGGGATTTTGGGCAAATGCCACAGGTAGGAGGCTGTCCATAACAACCACATGGAAGCCAGTTGTAATTATGGGGGGCGGGGCTCATGAGAAGCCTGAAAAACACTGACGTGCCTGGTTAGCCAGAGTGGGGTCTGGGGCGGTGACTGCTTCGGCACCCCAGGAAAAGCAGGGAAGGCTGGAGACAAGACGGTAAAACTGGACACCTCCCAGGGCCAGGGCCAGAGTCTGGGGCCCTGGTGCCCAGGCAGGGCTGCTGCCAGCCAAGACAGAGATTTTGTACAAGTTAGAAAAAGGTGCCCTTTCCTCCTTGCTGATGCAGCCCTGGCCAGGGTGTTGGGTTTGGCAAGAGTAGTGGTGGGGACTGGACCGCAGCCATCCCAGCTCCCCAGTTTAAGTTAAACTCCCACTACGTGTGGAGTTCTGGGGGTAAACTAAGAGGCTTTCCCCACAAGGAGTGGGAGCGCCACCAGAGTGGGGTTTTGCAGCCGAGCTAAGAAAAAGCACCGCTCAAAAGAGAATGGTAACTCAAGGAGACTTAGGGCATGGGCCTTGGCAGAGGATGGAGCCAGCAGCCTCAGAGGCCCGGGGCTGAGAATGTTCCCTACCCCTTCCTTGTGACAGAGAGAGATCTGGAGCACTTCTCACTATGGACACCAGAAGAGTGGAATATTTGTAGGGCAGATCCTGGGTCGTCCATGACCAGGTTCACATTAAGCACAGTGTTTGTTCATGCCACAATTTGCCAACTAAATTCTAAGAGGGTTTGCAGGACCCCTGAGTAGGGGTCACGTTCCCAGGCTAAGTGGAGGCTCAAGTAAGCAAATGGGATTATTACTATTACCTACTGAGCATCCATCTACCGATGATGGATAAACAAATTGTAGTCTATACATACAATGGGATGTTATTCAGCCTTAACAGAAGGACATTGTGACACATGCTCAACATGGATGATCCTTGAGGATATGATGCTAAGTGAAATAATGGAGCTAATGCTCCAGTCACAGGACAAATGCTGCATGATTCTCCTCACGTGAGATACGGAGAGTAGTCAAAGTTACAGAGATAGAAAATGAAATGGGGGTTGCCAAAAGCTGAAGGGAGGAGGGAAGGGGAGCTGTGGTGCAGTGAGGATAGACCTTCAGTCTGGGAAGATGAAAAATTCCTGAAGATCATTTGCACACTAATGTGAACATACTTAATACTACTTAACCTTTCACTGGTTAAAATGGGAAATTTTGTGTTTGTATTTTACTACAATTCAAAAAAGTATGCTTGCCTCAAGCCAGAAAAGTAACTCCATCACTGTATGGAAGTGGTATTGCCCACATGATTAGTAGTGCTGACGTGTCAGACTGCGGGCTTGGTGGGGGCCCGTTTGGGTCTCGTCCACCTGTGCCTCCCTGGTGGCCTAAGCATGGTGCCTTGGGACAGCAGGTGTTCAGAAGTGTCTGCTGGGTTAAGACGAAGCCCCTCCCGACCGACCGTAACTCAAGCAGATGTGGGAAAGCAGCAGGACAGCAGGGTCTCACCCCCGGTGCAGAACTCAACCGTCTCGCTCCAGCCGGACACCAGGTACTCCCCGTCACTCTGCTTCACGGCGGTCTGCACTGCCACGCTGTACTCTGTGCGGGGGCTCAGGAACCAGTGGCCTCTCACTGTCATGGGCAGTGGCACGGCCTTGGCCACAAGCTTGGTAGGGACATCCTGAGAAACGGGATGCAGAGAGCCAAGAGTCAGACTGGGGGGTCGCGCCCAACCTTGGCATTCCACCAGGCCGCACACTCCCCAGATGGCCCCTATGCCGCCTGAGGAGGGCCAAGATCTCCAAGATTCAATGGCTCAGTGCCCTGGCCACCATTTTCCCGTGGAAGCAAGCAGTGGCCATTGGGAAGGCCGCTCAGATGCCCCCCAGCCTCCACCCCTCCGTAACGCCCCCTGATGCCCGTTCTCTTGGGAACTAAGGAGAAAGGCCACGGGGGCGGAGGCCGAAAAGTTGAGGGCGGCGAGACCTCCGTTTTTCGAGGGAGACTTCGAGAGCTCTGCACACTGCAGTGCCGTCTCCACGGCAACGGCAAATGCTGAGAGCCAGGGAGGAAGGGAAAATATGCCTTATTCTTTGGGGGGGAGGGTTAAGGGGGTGGTGTTGAACATTCACGTCACCGTGGCAACTGGCCTGCCAAAAGACACCCAGATCGGGAGAGCCAGTTCCAAAGAGAGAGAGGGTGAGTAACCCACATGATGCAGTCGTCGTGGGAACCAGCTCCTTCCCACCTCACTCTTCCCCCTTCCTCTCTGCCAGCTTGAGAAGATGGGAGCCTTCTTCCCACCCACCCCCACACCAGCTTTAACCCAGGGAAAGGACACCCCAGCCAGCAGAGGACTCTCCCATGTTGCTCTCATCAACCTAGCCACCAAGAGGCCAGAGAGGCAGAGAGGATTACAGGGGCCCAAGAGCGGTCACTCAGGACGGAGCAAAGGGTCCCGGCCCTGCCCATAGCCCATGTTGCCCACATGGTCAACAACAAAGCGGCTTCCTGAGTTCGGGGCTTTGTCGTAGCCTTTTTGACGCCAGCCCCTGGTGTGATGTCTGTGGCCCCCCTCGGGTTTTCCCGCTCGGTCTAAAGCCCCAGTCATGCTGCCGATAATGGTGTTCACGGTGACTGGGCCCCAAGCCAGACACTACGCAAACATTACCTCACTGAAGCCTCTCACAAGCTGCGGGGGCTGGCATTATTCTTCCCTTTTTATCAGTGAAGGGACTTGGGCTCAGAGAGCCTCAATAACCTTCCTAAGATTACACAGTGAGGACCGCCTGGGTTTGGACCAGACCTGTCTGACTCCTGACTATCACCCACAAGCATTCCATTACCCTGCTTCCTTCAAGGAGGTGATGAGCCAGATGCCCCCTGCACCCCCTCCACTCACCCGGTGCTTGAACTTGTTGGAGTTCTTGTTCTCCTTCTTGTTCAGGTCAATGAAGTAATGGGTGACCCTCTCCAGGTCACTGTTCTCCATGGACCAGGAGATGCGGAAGGAGTCACAGGTGATGTTGTTGACCTCGATGCTGTGGGGTGTGGACAGCAGCTCCATGCTCCCCTCTGGCTTGCCTCCTGTGGGGACTGAGGGGAGAGGAAGCATTAGCCCCTTCCCCCACACCTGAGTTTTCTGGAATGTCTTGCTCCCAACATCCCTTGCAAACTGGAACCTTGGGAAGCCACTAATTGCACCTGCCTCATGCCATCTGACGGGGAGATTGCACGCAAAGATGGAGAGGTAGGATGGAAGGTGGGATGGGGTGTCCCCCACCCCTGGGGCAGGGCTCTTGGCCCTCCTCAGAGGGGTCTGCCGAGCAGACGGCACCTGACAGGTGGTTGAGGCAGTGGGAATGCTGCAAACGCCGGGCAGGACAGATTCGCAGCAGATGGAGCCGAGGAGGGGGGCCCTCAGCCAGCAGGCGTGAAAAGAGAAAGGGGTGGGGGTGGAGAGAACCGTATGAGGCGGTGTAAGAGAGGCAGGAAGCACCCACTGAGGAGACCTGTGTGAGGGTTGAGGTGGGCAGAGGGCCCTGGCCGCCAAGAGGCCAAGGGTGCCAGGTTGTTCAGGCTTCCCTCCTAGCCTAGGGGTGGCTAGGGGAGGGTCACCAAGCCTCAGGGCTGGGAGTCCAAAGCACCACAGAGATGCACGTGGATATACCAGTGGTGGGTGGGGGCAATGTGGGCCAGAGCTCTTCTTCCACCTGTGACTTTTCAACTATCACTCTTTCCTTTCAGCTGATCCTCTGTTGCTTGACACATTTGCATAATTCCTTTTACCTTTGGCATCTAGGACAGGCCAATATGTGGTGATGATTGCCTGAGCATCATCTCCTGCAACCCTCACAATAGGTAGGGACTAATATTATCCCCATTTTACAGATGAGGTCACTGAGGTTGGGGGGGGATACTAAGATGCCAGAGGTCATGCAGCTAGACAGTGATTTGAACTCATATCTGACTCCAGAGCCCAAGCTCTTTATCATTAAGCAAAGGTTGTATCCCCTCATGTGAGTGTGTAAGTGTGTGTGTGTGTGTGTGTGTGTGTGTGTGCATGTTGTGTGGGTGAAATGTGTGGCATCTGTATATGCGTAGGTGTATATGGTCTTATTGCCATTTATTTTTCTTTTTTCTTTTTTTAATTTTTCTTCCTTCTATCCTTCCCTTTCAAGTAACCACATTTTCTCTCACCTTCCTCTTCTCTTACCCCGTGGCTTCTACTCGAGGCTGTTCTTCCAGGTATGAAAGGACCACACCGCTGGCACTCACCTGTGCTTCAGTGAGGAAGAACAGATTCTGCCCTTGACTGTGGCCTGGATCACGAGCTCTGGGGAACAGGGTGGGGGAGGGACCAGGAGGGGCGGGGCTGTGTCTGGGACAAGAACATGAACGTGGGTTGGACTTGCTCCCGGGCATTTGCTTAATGCCCCGTGGAGCTCATGCTTTCCTAGTTCTTTCTCAAGCCCCGTCCCAGCACACCTCAGCTTTCTGGAATGTTGTTTCCTTTCCTCCCGCTTCAGCTTCTTCTCCTCTCTTTGCCCAGGCGCTAAGGGTGAGGGTACCTTGTGCCTTCGAAAGCGGGTACTTCTATTTATAGCTTCCAGAAGATCCAACCCACACTTGCCTGTCAGTTAAGCCTGTTGTGAGCCTGGTACCTCTAAATTCATCCGTGGGCTGCCTGAGTGACAGGCATAGGGGGAAGGATATGGGTGACAGCCTTTACCTGTTCTGGGGTGTCCCCTGAGCCCTTGCTTCACCTTGGCTTCCTATCCTAAAGCATGAGCCTGCCTGTTGTGAAGTTCAGCCAAATGTCAGTGGCTTGTGCGCGGAGAATCCTACGGTAAACAAGCATGGGGGTGCTATCTGGTCCACCCCAAAATAAAGCAGAATAGGATGGGGAAACAACTGTATGATAATAAACCAGTTTACAATTCACGGGGACAGATGTGGAGACTTGGGGAGTTGCCATCCTCTGGGCTCCCAGTGAGGAGCTCCCCAGGAAGACACACACATGCACCCACATGCACATACACACATGCACCGACACGACACACCAACATAGACACACTCCCACCCCAGAGAGGGCCTGAGTGACCACCTCCCACCCACACGGGATTCAGTTGATGCCTACCCCACAGGGGGGTACCTATTCCTGCCTCAGTATTCCTCTCCTTAGAGTCTCCCCCAGAGACAGGGGTAGCCATGTTTGGGGGGGGGCGTCCAGGACCCGGTTCCTCCTCTCCTTTCTACAGTTCTAGAAGAGCTGAGGTTACTCCCCGGTGCTCACTTGGGAGAGTGGTCGTGAATGACACTTTAGAGAACAGCAAAGCCAGAGTGGGCTGAGGGTGGGTGTGAGCCCCAGTTCTCTAAGGCCAGGTGAGTGGGGAAGGTGAGGGTGTGAAGGACAGGTTGAGACGGCACCTGAGAAACACCCACACTGCCAAGACAAGCATTTACACACCCACACTCAGGCAGGCACATGAGTGCACACGCATACACACATGCACCGAATGTGCCCACCCGCACCTGCCACGCAGGGCTGCACATACGTTCTCAGACATTCTCGGTCCCATGCACTCACCTACGCATTCTGGTACTTCTACCACCTTCCACGTTTTAAGAATGTCCCACAGTTTTCCTTCTACAAGCTGTCACCTCCACATAGACCCACACATGTTAAAGTCCACAGGCTCACACACACATATGCACACACACCTTCTCGCAAGCCATATTTGGGGAAAAAAGAAAGCCACAGGCACCAAGATGCACGTGTGCTACCTCCACAGATGGCATACAACCCATACATCAGCTTGCACACACATGTACATTCACACACATGTCAACCTCTGCCCATATTCTGATATCCTCTCTCAGATCTTCTTCAAGATCAAAGACCCAGACTTTGAAAATGTGGTTTGTCCCTAGCCACACTCTGCCAGCCCTGATCCCTCACATGCCAACAGGTTTGCACACCTACGTGGGTCTGCCCACACTTTCCACCTATCTCCCCGCTTCTGCTCTGCAGTTGGTCCTCCCCACATAGAAACCTTTGGTTACATGCACTCCCTCCCTCAACATGTACTCCCACACACATGACAAGTGATGTGTCCACCCCAGAAATATACTGCCTCGCACTGCCCCCACCCACATAAGCCAGAGGCTACTCAGATAAGTGATCCCCCCACACATGCACCTCACGTGTACAGGAAACATATGTCCCTAAACATGCCACACGGCAGTGGAAACCCACACAAGAGCATAAGTGCGTGCATACAGAACTATCTACGCAAGCAAACCTCCAGTCTCCTCGCAAGCGTGCATCCATGCCGTACACACCGACACCCTTCACCCACCCAGAAAAGCCACCCAAAAAAAGCCACCCGCGAGCCACGGGGAAATCTTCCCCCACCCCACTGTCCCTGTGGGCATCACTGACTGCAGCAGAATGGTCACGGGGTGACTAACTGTGGTGCCCCAGGGACTGGATCCAGCTGTTAATCCCTCTGCCAAGGCCCTGGGGGGGACAGGGGACAGGGAACAAGGTCGTTGGCCCTGGCAGTCCAGGTGGGCACCACGGGCAGTGGCAGGCCCCTGGTGCCCCCAGCTCCTAGCCCCTTGCCACCTGAGTCCCTCTCAGTATTGACAGCAGGATGCTCTGAGGAGGAAGGGCACTCACCTGGCTCCACTGGGCTCTGCAGAGGACGACCTGGAAGGGAGGAAAGGGAGAGACCTCTGGGTGGATGTGCTCCCCCGGGGAGAGGGGCAGCGGCGACGCCTGGGTCACAGGCAGCGGCGCGCGCTCGCTCCTCTCGCTCCAGTCGAGGCCGCCAGAGAGGCTTCTTCCATGCCCCGCAGGCAGCTCCTGCCCGGCTCCGCAGCGCACCGCTGCTGCCCCCCTGCCCCCGGAGAGGCGATGTTCCCGGCCGTGCGCAAGGAGAGGCAAGAGCGAAATCAAAGCAGCGTGGAGGAGAGAGAGAGAGAGAGAGAGAGGCAGAGAAGGCGAGGAAGAACGAGAGAGCCAGACCGAATCTGGCTCCACCAATGGGATCAGTGGCTGCCCAGCGTCAGGTGACAATAAGCAAGCTTGGTCCCTGCTCGCCCGGGCTGGTGGGAGGGGAAAGGGCAGAGGGTCTCCCAGGAAGCTCCGCTGATGTCCTCAGAGTCAGAGACGGTGGCTGCCACTTTTCCCCTGTTCTTCCAGGACAAGCTGGCCTCCAAAGAAGTCCCTCCAACACACCTCTATTTGGAAATCTCTCACTTGAATGCAGCCCCTAAACTTTAGGATGCTGGGAAAGGGGTGGGGCTGAGCCCAGAGGCTTGGGAGCCCCAAAACAAGGATCCTAACTGGGGGAAGGGAAAGGGGGCTGCAACAGGAAAGCGTCCAGTTGGGGGCATGAGGGGGTTCCATCTTCAGTCTGGATTCTCTCCTTGGGGACTTTGGCTGACCCATGACTCCATTTTCTTATCAACTCTATCAACTGATGTTAGACCTGCAGCCCCAGGGATCCCCAATCATCTAGGGAGAGTCCTCTGGCTGCGCAGGTGCCCCAGGAAAAGAGACGGGGGAGAGAGAGAGGTTGTAGGGCAGAGAAGGGTGTGTAGAGGCAAGAAAGTGGGGGTGGGAAAAACACACAGAGAGCTTGGAGTGTTCTCATCCCAACCAACCATCTGGGCTAGAGAGAGTACTATCTGCTCTTATTGACAAGTGGCTTTTCTACCACCAAATGAAAACGCCAGGGATGCCACTGTGAAGAGCACTCAAGGAAATTTGAATCAAACAACAGCAGTGACAAGGAGAGTGCACAGTGTGGGAAAAGCATGGGCTTTACAGCCAGGCAGATATGGTTAAAATTCTTGTTCTATCACTTTCTAGCTGAGTGATATTGGACAAGTTACTCAACCTCTCAGAGCTTCGATTTCTTCATCTGCCAAATGAGATAAATACTGGATGAGAAATTATGTAAATCACTAAGGCTATGGGCTTGGTACACAAGAAGGACCCCGACACCCATCAGAACTGTTGTCATTGCCATCATTACTGATAGCGTCTGCCTGCAAGGATTCCACAGTTTTTTGTTTTTTTTAGGGGAGAGGAAGGTGCATGTAGAGAACAAGAAATAATTAAATTGCAGGGTGCCCATAAAGATTTGGAGAAGAAAGAGTCAGAACTAGCTTGAATATAGACAGAGCACAGCCAAGAGGGGACCGTGGAAGCAGGAGCCCGGTGTGGGTGGGGTGGGGAGGACTTGGTGCAGGGGCAGCGGACAGATCACACAGGTCCTGGCTGATGGCCTCAGAGTACCATAGAAGGCATGAGCTGAGTGCAAGGGACACTCACCAAGAGGACTCGGGGGCTGCAGACATCGGCAGGTGGCAAAAGGTAGAGGAGGTGACAGTGGACAGAACGTAAATATTTTACAGAAAGCAAAGACAAGCAGAAGCCAATCCTTCCCAAATGGGTGTGGAGAACCTGAGCAAGTTGGGTCAGATCCTGAACCATGGAATGCAGTGTGGTGCGTTACACTGAGACAGGATTAAGCACTCCCTGGGCCAAACATAAGCAGGTCCCGCCTCTCGCACACCTACACTAAAATGTTGCAATTCTGAAAGGATGCAAAACGTAATCTCACGGTTATGGCCAGCACCAGCCATCTGGACCCAAACCTGACCCTACAGCTAACCCAAGGGGTGATGAGAAAAAGTCAGGTTCTCTGCAACTCGGTTTCCCTCTTAAAAGGAAGACGTGTTCTAGCACACCTCTGCCTCCCACCTTCCCAGGATGGCATGCGGAGTCCGCATGAGATCATGTGTCCCAAGGGTGAACAGCAGCTATCTGAATGTGCTTTTGTGGAGATGTGTGATAGCCTCAGGTAAAGGCACAGACTGCGGCAGGGCTTCTGCTGCTTCCTGCCTCTGAGGACTTCTCTTCAGATCACATGAGAAAACACATGGTAAGACGAAAGCTTAACAAGCCAAATAGAACTAACTCTGTATGAAACCAGACAACCGCCAAGATGCCCTTCTGCTGCATTTTTATTTTTAATGGCTTTTTGTTATACAAGGAATACATGATCACTATAAAAGAATGAGAAAATTTAACTCTAACACTGAAGAGAGAATTAAAATCATTCATTTCCCCATTCAGAAATAGGCACATGAGATATATATATATTATTAACAAAAATAGAAAGTGTAGGGAGCCTGGGTGGCTTAGCGGTTTAGTGCCGCGCCTTCAGCCCAGGGCGTGATCCTGGAGACCCGGGATTGAGTCCCGCGGTGGGCTCCCTGCATGGAGTCTGCTTCTTCCTCTGCCTGTGTCTCTGCCTCTCTCTCTGTGTCTCTCATGAATAAATAAATAAAAATCTTTTTTAAAAAACAAAAGTGTAAATATGGTCGTATAACCTGTTATTTTTTTTTCACTTACCAATACCTTTTCTGTTCATTACATAGTCTTTCTGCAGTATTGTTTTAAATTGCTGTGTATGTTCTATTGTCAGGTAACATACCAATCCCCAACTCTACTATGGTTATTTTACTTTTTCTCCATTCTAAATAACACTAAAATGGACATTCTTACAGCAAAACTTTTCCCACATCTTAATTATATATCTCCAATAAAATATTCAAGGGTATGGACTTTATTTGGATACTGACTTAACTGTTAAAAAAAAAAAAAACTATGTGACAGTTGGGCAGTTTGAATACTAAGGGGGTATTTGATAATATTTAGCGATGATACCCTGATAATTATATTTTATTATTATTTCTTAAAAGAATATCCTTCAGAGATACATACTATAATATTTATGGAGAATGACATGATAGCTGTGATCTATTTAAAAATAATCTGGAAAAAAAAAATAATCTGGGGGCAGCCTGGGTGGCTCAGCGGTTTAGTGCCTGCCTTTGGCCCAGGGCGTGATCCTGGAGACCCGGGATCGAGTCCCACGTCGGGCTCCCTGCATGGAGCCTGCTTCTCCCTCTGCCTGTGTCTCTGCGCCCCCTCCCCTCTGTGTCTCTCATGAATAAATAAATAAAATCTTAAAAAAAAAAAAAAGGGCCGCTGGTGGGAAATGAGACTCAGTCTATAAGAAGTAAAACTAGATTCAAATTCAGGTCTGAGTGCAAGGGCTGGGTTCTTCATGGTAGAAGGACACAGAACGGATATAGAATGAGGCAATAGAGGTTGTAAGTGAAAAAGATCTACAGTCTTAATATTGTTTGTGAATTTTGTAGACTCAAAATGTTTACATATATTTCTTCATGGTGGAGCTAAGTGTGGGGATCTCAAGGGCTAATGAATACAGACACATCCAGAAAGCTCATAAAAACCACTTTATTTGTTTACATGTGTTAGCAATGACAGGAGTGGCTAGTGACTGTGTATAAGACCTGTATGGATTTCTCAGCATTTATTTACTTTATTGTTTTGAAATTACATTTAGACCTCTTTCAACCCTCATCACTTTGAACTTTTCAAGGTTTTTTTAGCTGTTTTTTACTTAACTATTTAACAATTTTAAGACTGGCAAAATGCTGAATTATACTTAAGCACACTGAAAAGCAAGAAAAGAGACACTAATGAAATGTTGAAGGTGCAAAAAGAAACTTCATGGGCAAAGACCAAGAACAATGAAGAAAGAATCACCAGTTCAATGAGAGGTAGAAGGACTAATAGGATGAGTCCATGGTATTGAGTAGTCACCGAGCTATACCAAAAGGGGAAAAGTATAATATAGAAGCTATGGAATACCACTGGGCACTTCCTGGCAAGATGTCAAGGACAAGACTTAGACTTACACTGACTGCTGCCGTGCTGCAAAGCCTTCCCTCCAGTCACTCAGTATTTGCTCAGTTACTCCTTTAAGCAACTTGGATATAGAGAACCTATAGAGAAGACATATGGATGTGCAATGCTAGGATGGCTTTTACATCAGTGGTGCTAAAGTTAAATCACTGGCACAATCCACCTAGAAACAATCCATCCTTTTATTTCTCTAGTGCATATCCGGATTTGCTACTTGGTCTCGACACAAACTGGAATTCATTCGTTCATTCAACAAAAATTTATTGGGTGCTGACTCTGTCAGGCACTATTTCAGGCAGTGAGAATATGGTAGTGGAGGAGGAAGAAAATAAGTCCCTGCTCTTATGGTGCTTACTTTCTGGTGGGGAGGAAGACAGAGAGACAAACCAACTTTATAGTCTATTAAGTGATAGTGCTGTGGAGAAAATTAAGTCGGTAAATAGGGATGGGGAATGTCATGAGGAGGTTACAATTTTTAATGATGCCATCAGAGAAAGCCTCCTTGAAAAAGTGACTTGGGGAGAGGGCACCTGAGTGGCTCAGTGTTTGAGCATCTGCCTTTGGCTCAGGTCATGATCCCGGGGTCCTGGGATCAAGTCCTGCATCAGGCTCCCTGCAGGGAGCCTGCTTCCCCCTCTGCCTATGTCTCTGCCTCTCTCTCTAAAAAAAGTGATTTTGGGATAGAAAACAACCTGACTGAAGAAAGGAGAGGAGTCATGCAGAATAACATGGGGGAAGGACATCCAGGCAATAGATGTAGAGGCCCTGACAAGGGAGCATGCTACATTGTTCTAGAAACAGCAAGGAGAGCAGTGCAGCTAGAGCTGAGTGAGTGAGGGGTGTGTGGTAGGAGTTAAGGACACAGAGATGGTAGGTGGAGGGACAGATTATGTAGGGCTGTGTAGACCAGCCTAAAATTTTTGGGTTTTACTCTTAAATGGGAAGCCTCTGGGAAGTTGAGAGCAGATACGTGACCTGATGTGAAATATGTTAATTATGCTATGTTGCAACCAAACTGACAGGACCCACGTGGAAGCAGGGAGATCAGTCAGGAGGTTATTAAAATAATCACAGCAAAAAAAAAAAAAGAAAAAAAAAGATGGTGGCCAGGTTCAGGGTGGCATGTCAGTGAATGCAGTGAGAAGTGGTAAGATTCTGGATATACCTGGAAAAGCTGATGTACTGGATGAAAAATATGACAGAAGGGGAGACTGGGTGGCTTAAGAGTTGAGCATCTGCCTTTGGCTTAGGTCGTGATCCTGGAATCCTGGGATGGAGTCCCACATAGGGCTCCCTGTAGGGGGCCTGTTTCCCCCTCTGCCTATGTCTCTGCCTTTCTCTGTGTGTCTCTCATGAATAAATAAATAAAATATTTTTTAAAAAAAGAAAAATGACAGGAGAGAAAGACAGGAGGAAAGAATAACTGCAAAATGTTTGAGTTGAATGGCTAGAGGGATGGGGTTGCCACATCCTGAGATGGGGAACATTTCAAAGTAGGTTGAAGAGCAAGATCATAAGTTTGGATGTGGACATAGGTTTGAGATGCCTTGTGGATATCCAAGTGGAAGTGTGGGATAGGCAGAGATATACATCTGGCATTCAGAGAGGTCCATATTGAGATAAGCACGGAGGAGTCATCAGCATTCAGCACAGGGTTTGAAACTGAGAAACTGAACCATTGCCAAAGAAGTAAGTATAGAGAAAAAGGGAAGAGTTCTGGCGACTGAATCCTAGGGCTCTCCAATGTTTAGAGGTCAAGGAGATGAGGAGGAACCAGCAAATAATGATCTGCAAAATGATGCAAACAAAAAGGAGAAATTGCTCATAGAGAACATGTAATGGCTGGACCTTGGATAGCATTATCATACCACACATTCCTTTTATTCTACTGATGCATATTCAAAACAGTTCCTTATTCATTTGGTATTCCCAATGCCCAACAAGAGTTCACAGAAACAGTCTTTTGACAAAATCTGTTTACACCTTCCAAATTCTGCATTTGGACCAAAAAAACTATATTTGCTCTTATGAGTTTGACGAATAATTTCATAAAGTCATCAGACAACAATGAGATTATCACCTTTACCATGAAATGCATGGAAATAAAATGTTATTACCAACAATTAAGATCTGTTAGAATCACAGATGCAACGATATGGGGTTCAGCTGGTAAGGATTTACTAGTTTCTTTTGAGGCTAGATAAAAGAATGTACACCCTTCAGAAGAAAACAGAGAGGGAAGTGTTAGAGCAAAGAAAGAAAATGGCATGGAGGGCATCTGGGTGGCTCAGTTGATTAACCCTCCAACTCTTGATTTTGGCTCAGGTCATGATCTCAAGGTCATGAGATCAAGCCCTGTGCCAAGCCTGCAGCTCTTCCCTTAGCAGAGAGTCTGCTGGAGATTCTCTCTCTCTATCCCCCACTTCCCATCCCCGCCACCTCCCTGCAGGTGCGCACTCTCTCTCAAAAAAAAAAAAAAAAGAAGGGAAAATAAAGGAGAATGGTGCCAAAAGCATATTAGCCTAATTAGAGAGAACATGGAGAATATTCTTAATGGGAAATTATAGTAATTGTGGTTAGGAAGCAAGCCCCAAAATGTTAAAGATAGAAGTCTTGATTTAAGTCTGCTCTCTTCTTGTTCTGTTGGGGTGAAAAATTTTGCAGAAATCCAATCAGCATTGCAGGAAAGAAACTGGGTTCCTGGTTAATAGGAAACTGGCTAAAGAAATTATGGTGCAAGACAACAATGTGGAGTACTATTTAGCCACTAAAAAATAATTTAGAAGAATATTCGATAACTCAAAAAATGTTTATAGTATATTGTTAAGAGAAAAAAGCAGATCATAGAGCCATATGTAAAACACCTCAGTTTTTAAAAAGGCACATGCATAGAAGAACTTCAAGTATGAAATGGATGACTTTCATTTTCTTCTGGGTGCTTGTTAAAATTTTCCAAATTTTCTACAATGAATAAGCATCTTTGTCAAAAAATAAAAAATAAAAAAACAGGGATGCCTGGGTGGCTCCGTGGTTGAGTGTCTTCCTTTGGCTCAGGGTATAATCCCGGGGTCCTGAAATCGGGTCCTGCATCAGGCTCCCCATAGGGAGTCTGCTCCTCTCTCTGCCTGTGTCTCTGCCTCTCTGTGTGTCTCTCATGAATAAATGGATAAAATCTTCAAAACAAAACAAAACAAAACAAAACAAAAACCTAGGAGATACTTAAAAGGTCTGTGACCTCAAAGCCCAGAGAAATCAAAGCAATTTCATCTAGTGCTACAATCAGAAGGTCAGTTCTGTAGGGGACAGGAAGCATTTTCCTTTGGTTAGGTTTGGTTACCATAAAACCAATACAGAGAAAAGAAATTGGAAAAAGTCTGGTTAGAAACCAATACAAGGGATCCCTGGGTGGTGCAGCGGTTTGGAGCCTGCCTTTGGCCCAGGGCGCGATCCTGGAGACCCGGGATCGAGTCCCACGTCGGGCTCCCGGTGCATGGAGCCTGCTTCTCCCTCTGCCTATGTCTCTGCCTCTCTCTCTCTCTCTCTCTCTCTGTGACTATCATAAATAAATAAAAATTAAAAAAAAATAAAAAAAAGAAACCAATACAAAAAATGTTAACTTAATAGGTATGTATTATGAAATTGGCAAAAAAAGTTTAAAAATTTAAAAGCCCATACTCAAAAGGATGTGGCAAAATTTTACATATTTTACATACTATATATATTCCTAGTGGTGATGCATATTAGCATGGCCCTTTTCAAAAGCAATTTAGCAATACAGATGAAGAACTACAAAATGTACATGTTCAAAATGGTATAGCCATTGTGGACATAGTTTGGCAGAGGTTTTTTTTTTTTTTTTTTTTTTTAAGATTTTATTTATTCATGAGCAACTCAGAGAGAGAGGCAGAGAGAAAAGCAGGCTCTCTGGGGGAAGCCTGATGCAAGACTGGATCCCAGGACCCCAGGATCATGACCTGAGCCAAACGCAGGCGCTCAACCTCTGAACTACCCAGGTGCCCCAGGCAGTTTCTTATAAAACTAAGCATATAGCTACCATTCAACCCAACAGTTGCATTCATGGGCATTTATCTCAGAGAAATGAAAACATTTGTACAAAAACCGGTACACATGTGTTCATAGGGGCTTTATTCATAATAGCCAAAAACTGGAAACAACCCAGATGTCCTTCAAAGAGCAAATGGTTAAACAAACCATGGATACTTAGTAATAAAAATGGAACTAGTGATACATGCAACAATTTGAATAATCTTCAAGAAATTATGCTGAGTTAAAAAAAAAAAAACTATCCCAAGAGATCACATACTGAACAATTCCATTTTTGAGTGAGTTCCCCTTTTGAAATAACAAAAGTATGAAAGTGAAGAACAGATTAGTGGTTACCAGGGGTGGGTGAAAGGGAGGGAGGTGTGGCTATTAAAAGGCAACTAAAAGGGATCTTTGCATTGATGGAAATGTTTTCTATTTCTACTGTATCAATGTCAATACCCTGGTTGTGATATTGTACTATAGTTTTAGGATAGGTTTCTATTGGGGAAAACTTGAGATCTCTGTACTATTTCTTAAAACTGCATGTGTATCTGGGGCACCTGGGTGGCTCAGTTTGTTAAGCATCTAACTCTTGATTTCTGCTCAGGTCATGATCTCAGAGTCATGAGATCAAGCTCTGGGTAGGGTCAACGCTCAGTGCAGTCTGCTTGGGATTCTCTTTGTCTTGCTCTAAACATCAATCAATCAATCAAAAACAAAAAACAAAAAACAAAAACAAACTCTGCATGTGTATCTACTACCTCAAAAACTTTACTTCAAAAAGAAAGTACAACTTCTTTTGGCCAGTTATCACGAGTCTGAAAAGTTGTCCTAGGGATAGATTCCAAAAGAAGAAAAAAAGGTTAAATGCACCAGATGTTCACTGTAGCGTTATTTACAACAGCGGGGGTGGGGGTGGTGGGGGTGAATCTAAGTGTCCAAACAGGAAAATAGGCAAATCATGACACAGCCACCAAGAATTATTACTCATTTGATGCGGCAACAAAGAAATGTTACTTCAAAAGGGCTTCAAAATTGTGGTACAATAGGACAGCTCTACAAGGGGATTGCAATATATTACAAAAGTTTTAATGGTAGTATTCTACGTGGAATTGTAGCAGAATTGTTTTTCCTTCCCTCAAACTTTCTGCAATGTTACGTGGGATGTATTTATTTATTTATTTATTTATTTATTTATTTATTTATTTTGCATGGTTTGGGGATGGAGAGAACAGTAAAGGCTTTTTTTTTTTTTTTTTTTTTTTTTTAATGTTAATGTCGGAGTCACCATAAAAGTTCCTTAAATTCGTCCCTCCCAGTCGGAGCAAACTTCATTTTTCAATTCGGGGCTTGGAACGAGAGTGCACACAAGGGTCGGCAGTCCAGAGCCGGGTGCGTGCTGCAGTCAGCACGCTGGGCGCGGTTAGGCACCCAGGTAGCCCGCGGCAGCTGCCCTCGCGCAGCGCCCGCAGCCCCACCTCGGGACCCTACCAGGAGTCCGGGCCAAGGACCCCCGAGCGCGGGCGAGGCCGCAGCCCAGAGTACAGTGACCACTCCAAGGTCACCATCGAGCCCACAGCCGCGGCTCGGCCGGGCCCAGGGCGCCCCAGCCCCGCGCCCGGGTCTCGCTCCCGGCCCCGCGCCCCTCGCCCCTCGCCCCGTCCCGAGCCGCTACCCCACTGCTCCCAGAAGCTCCGCCACGGCGAATCCCCGGGTTGGGTCGTGGCGGCCGCCGAGGCCACCCCACCCCCCGCCGGACTCCGAGCTGAGCGCCGCTACCCCCTCCGCCCGGGCCAAGCCCCCAAAGCGCGGCACCACAGCGTAACCCAGACCAGACCCCTCTTCCTTTTTCGCCCTCTCAACCCAGCTTTTCCCGACTCCGGGAAGAACCGGGAAGAGAAGGCGGAGGGGAGCGAGGCGCCGCCGGATAAATACTGTGGCCCGGCCCCGCCCCCTGACCTCACTTCCGGCCCGCGGCAAGATGGCGGCGCCCGGGCCCTGCCACGCCGACTTCCGCCCGGCGCAGAGACCCGGGGCGGTCTGCGGGCCGCGTCGGAGGTGAAGTCGGGACGCGCGTGGTGTGGAGCCGCCGCCCGGGTACGCTGGGGTGCGCCTCTGCCTCGTGCCTGGCCGGGAGCCTGGGCGGAGGGCGAGCCAGGCGCTCCACCTGGGTGGTCCGGGGAGCCTTGCCACGTGGAGAGGGAGGGACGCCCGGACTAGGGGAGGCCACGTGGGTGGGGTTCCGCCCCGGGTCCGTGTGTCCGCCCCCTCGAGTGACTGTTTTGCCCCTTTCCTCCTTTTCTCCCAGGCAAAATGTCGCAAGGAAACGCTGCGGGCGAGCCGAGCGCCCCGGGAGGCCCCCGCCCCCTCCTCTCTGGGGGCCGGGGGCTTGTTGGGCGGCGGCCGGCGCCTCCACTCACTCCGGGTCGCCTTCCCTCCATCCGCTCCAGGGACCTCACCCTCGGGGGAGTCAAGAAGGTACCCGACGGCGCCTTGCTGAAGAAACCCTGCTACCTCGAATCCCAGGACCCTGGGGTTCACCTGACGTTCGCGTGGGGCCCGCCGTGTGCCAGGCTCTGTATTGGGCCCAGGGAAACCCCGTCCCCAGACTTCTGCTGACAGATTCTAGGGAGTCTAGACACCGGGTGCAGGACCTTGACGTGGTTCTCAGAAACGGCTGAAGGGCAGGCAACTTGGGCAATGTTTATTTACTTTTTAAAAATGTGTTTTGGATACCTTTAAGAAACCCCTGAGAGCCAGCAGGCATAAAGTTTGCCCTCAATTTTAGAGAGTTCTGTATCTGCCATGGATTATGGTGGGCAAACTGTGATCTAGAGTGTAATGAATTCTAGGCAGGGCCTTGGAGGCTCTGTGTTCTTTTCTGTCGTGTTTATCACTATAGATGTTAAGATCGTCCCGAAATTGGGGAGGGGAGGCAGCTGGTGGTGGTGATGTAGCAGAAGCATAAAGCAGCCAATTTTCAAAGACTTGTTTGCCTTGGGAAATGCTGGTGGCAGTCTAGCTGTATCTGTTTGTGGGTGCAGGCGGACTTTGTACTTGAGGCTTGCTGCGAGAGCTCTTTCCTGTGATATTCAATGATTTGACAAGAAGTGAGATTAGATAAATAAATTGTAGAAGTGCTCAGGGTTCTCCTTTCAGAGGGCAGAAGCTGAGGCCACTAGCTTAAATGGGGTTTTGGTGCCCTGTTCAGTGTGTAAGTCCACTGCTATCATGACAGGATCTTCATCCCTTTTAAGCACATGCCTATTTCTGTAAACCATTACAACAGTAGGGAATGTAGAGTGGTGGTCTTGGTCCATACAAGATCCCTTTTGAGAGTTTTCATTTTTCTCTGTACTTTGGGAAACTTAACAAATCAGTGACTCATATTTTATTTTCAGAAAACCTTCACCCCAAATATCATCAGTCGGAAAATCAAGGAAGAGTAAGTAGCTCAGCCTTCTAAAAACTTTCCCCTTGGGGCACCTGGGTGGCTCAGTGGTTGAGCATCTGCCTTCAGCTTAGGGCGTGATCCTGGGATCCAGTCCTCAGGAGCCTGCTTCTCCCTCTGCCTATGTCTCTGTGTCTCTCATGAATAAATAAATAAATAAAATCTCTTAAAATAATAAAACAGGGAAGCCTGGGTGGCTCAGCGGTTTAGCGCCTGCCTTCCACCCAGGGTGTGATCCTGGAGACCCAGGATTGAGTCCCACATCGGGCTCCCTGCATGGAGTCTGCTTCTCCTTCTGTCTCTCTCTCTCTGTCTCTTATGAATAAATAAATAAAATCTTAAAAAAAAAAAAAATAACACAACTTTCCCCTATTGCTCTGAATTTGGGTCTTTTGGGAAATAACTACGTACGTGGCTCAGAAATCTAAATTTGTGTATTTTTTTTCACTAGTGAGTTTTGACCCTGGCTTCCAGGTGATTGTAACGTGCAAGTTTTAAAAAACATACTGATGCCTGGAAGTCCATCTCTGGAAATGGTGATTTAACTTTTTTGCGATGAAAGAGAATGATTATCCTTTACGGCTGGAGTTGAGAGACACTAGTTTAGACAAAAACGTGTTCAGTTCTCACTTATATTCTTTTGTATTGCAGTCTTCTTGCTTTTAAGCAATACTGAGAAGTCCACATTTAGGGGCAGTCTCTGTAATTCAACTTTTGAGTCGTAGTCCTGTTATATACTCTCAAGCAAGAAGATAAGTAAAGTGAACTGAAAGGAAACTGCCCCATCAAGGAAGTAGAAAAGGTGCTAGACTTAGGATTGGGTTCTGCTTCTTCAGATACAGTCACTGGCTCTTGATTCTCTGCTCGGGTAGAGTGGAGTGTGTGTCAGAGTAAGACCAGTTCTCTGAGGCAGAGTGAGTGAGCGGTTTCCCTTCCTCCATTCTCTTTTCCAGGCCCAAGGAAGAAGTGGCCATCAAGAAAGAGAAGCGTGACAGGGATAGAGACCGGCAGCGAGATGGGCATGGACGGGGCCGAGGCCGCCCAGAAGTGATCCAGTCCCACTCCATCTTTGAGCAGGGCCCAGCTGAAATGATGAAGAAAAAGGGTACAAAGCTTCTGGGGTTCCGGGAAGAAGGAATCCATAGATTTCAGTCCACACTGCCCAAGAGAAGGGCAAGGGCAGTAAGATTTCCCTGCTCTCTGTGTGCTTTTCCTTGCTGTTGGCCTCTTCCATGCCCCTGGTGAACTGAGTTATTTCCCACAGGGAACTGGGATAAGACAGTGGATGTATCAGACATGGGGCCCTCTCATATCATCAACATCAAAAAAGAGAAGAGGGAGACAGACGAAGAAACAAAACAGATCCTGCGCATGCTGGAGAAGGATGATGTAGGTACCGGTAGGCTGGGCAGAGTGGGCTTCTGGGGAGCCAGGCTTGGGGGAAGAAGAGCTCTCTGATGTCCTAGAAGCCTGTGAGCAGCAGGAATCTTCAGTTAGAAAAAGCTGAGGTGGGCTGCAGTCCAGGTATGTGTGCATGCTAGCCAGACCATGTGACCCCCTGACTCTTCCCTGGTAGTTCATCGATGACCCTGGGCTGAGGAATGACACTCGAAACATGCCTGTGCAGCTGCCGCTGGCTCACTCAGGGTGGCTCTTTAAGGAAGAGAATGAAGAGCCAGATGTTAAACCTTGGCTGGCTGGCCCCAAGGAAGAGGACATGGAGGTGGATGTACCTGTTGTGAAAGGTACTCTGTCCATTAACGTCTCCTCTCCTTCCCTGTGGCTGCCCCCCAGGAATCCTCTCTAGGAATGAATCTCCCAGACTCATAAGCGGGTCCTCCCCCATTCCAATTGTGAAGTACATGACCTGAACAGGGACACTAAATTCTCATTCTCAAAAAAAAAAAAAAAAATTAAAAAATTAAAAAAAATAAAATAAAATAAAATAAAAATAAATTCTCATTCTCAGAAAGTTCATGCTGACATGGATCTGTGGGCCTAGCCTCAGATACTCCTTTTTGATAAGCCACACAACTCCTGGACCCTTCTTCATACCAGTGCTTCTCTCCTGCTTCATGGCTGAGTGACAATGAAGCAGATGGGAATGAAGGGATGGGTACTGCAAGATGGCTACTTCATAGCTCTTCCATTTATGTTTCCTTGGGCAGTGAAAGAGGAGCCCCGAGATGAGGAGGAGGAGGCGAAGATGAAGGCTCCTCCCAGAACAGCCAGAAAGACCCCGGGTCTCCCAAAAGACATATCTGTGGCAGAGTTGCTCAGGGAGCTGAGCCTGACCCAGGAGGAAGAGCTGCTATTCCTTCAACTGCCAGATACGCTCCCTGGCCAGCCACCTACTCAGGACATCAAGCCTATCAAGACAGAGGTGCAGACTGAGGATGGGCAGATGGTGGTCATAAAGCAGGAGAAAGACCGGGTATGTGCATGGATGGGTTCTGTGGAAGCACTGAGGGGGCCAGGAAAGGAAACAGCCATCTGTTGTGGAAGCAAAGGGGTGCCACCCAAGCTGAAATGCCAGAATAATACGCTTTCATTCCACCCACCCACAAGGTGCTTGAGGCTTTGTACTTCAAACCCTGTTATGTTTTTTAACTTTTTACAATGAAATATTTTGTGTGTACACAGAGAACATGAATTCTCATGTATCATCACTCAGCGTCAGCAGTGATCAATATTTTGTCTATTTGTCCATTTGTTTGCTTTGGGTTTTGTTGTTTGGCCAATGGCAGGAAGCTGTGAAGAAAGGCCCTCTTAGGGAGCTCATTCTAATCTTTGCTGCTGACCCCTTCCTTTGGAAACGGTATCATTCATGCAGGCTGGAGGAAGAAGCTCCTTATCTTATTTCCATCTTCTGATTCTCTCCGCAGGAAGCCAGGCTGGCAGAGAATGCTTGTACCCTGGCTGACTTGACCGAGGGTCAGGTTGGCAAGCTGCTCATCCGCAAGTCAGGAAAGGTGCAGCTCCTCCTGGGCAAGGTGACTCTAGATGTGACGATGGGAACCGCCTGCTCCTTCCTGCAGGTGAGAGCCTGTGGGGTCATGGTAGGGGCTCTTTAAGAGGTAAGGAGTGCTGAGGAGTCCATGCTAACTAGGGGAGAAGCATTCTTGGGATTCTCCTAAATCATAGGGCTGAGGAATGGGCTGTATGGTTTTGGTTCACATCGCTGTTTTTGTTGATTGGCAGGAGCTGGTATCCGTGGGCCTTGGCGACAGTAGGACCGGTGAGATGACAGTCCTGGGACACATAAAGCACAAACTTGTATGTTCCCCTGATTTTGAGTCCCTCTTGGATCACAAACACCGGTAAAATGAGCAGATGGAGGATGATGGTGACTGTGCCCACGGCTGCCTGCTCCAGACGTTTTGTTCTCAAATCTGTGCGACCCAGAAGGGGCCTGTTTAGCCCACCCACTCCAGCCTTTGGCAGCCATTGTCCCAGTTTCCCCACGGGGCCCACATGGCTTCCTCCCACGGCAGCTGTGAATGGCACCGTGGCCTTCCCACAGCATGGATCCTGCACATCCTCGCTGCTGGGGGACTTGTCCCTTCTATTTATTTTTATATTTATGTCTTATCTCTTCGAGTGACTGCACCCTCCCCAGGTAGAGAGGGGAGGGTCTATGGAAAAGTCCAGGCTCCTCCTGTCTTGCTGACTGTCTTGTTCTCAGGGTAGGAAGCGTAAGGACTGCTGCTGCTTTTACTCCCTCCTCTTTCCCAAGAAGCAGTGTTGGAGAGAGAGCTGGGAATTTTGAGTCTGGGACTCAGTGCTCAATCCCAGCTCCATCAGTTACTAGTTGTGTGACCTTGGACAAACTACCTAACCTTTCTCAGCCTCATATTCCTCATGGGACAAAAATGAGGACAATACCTACCTCACAGGGTTGGTGTGAGGATTAAGTGGAATGTTGTAGGTGAAAACTCCTTGCACAAGGCCAGATCAACACAATGGGCACTCAATAAATGTTAGTTTCCCTTCCCTTTGCCTGAGTCTGTTTTCAAACAAAATAGAGATTCCAGGAATCTCTCAAAGACATGAATAGAGCTGCTTTGTCCTGGCCTCCTGACTGCACTTACAATCCCTCTGGGCCTGAAGCTCTGAGGGTACAGGTCCAGGCCCTTCCCTGCCCGTCTTCTCCTGAGCACTCTTAGCCAAGTACTGCCTATTTACTTGGTGAGGTGCTAGCTATAGTTCTACCAGAGGTGAAGTCAGAGACTGCCCCCCAGCACCCTACACCTGCCTTTGGTGAAACAAGGCCCCAGAACTCATCCCGTCCCTTCCCCACAAGCCATGCAATGTCTAGCAGTACTCTTTTGGCTTCCATTTAAATAGTTCCCAAAAGAATCCTGTGAGTACTCAGAATTATGACCACACTCCTCAAATACTGCTGAAAAAAACAACCTTGGTAACATGGCAATTAAAGATTTATTGCATAACAACTTATTCAACACTTGAGAGATGACCTCCCATTTCAAAAGTTTTGAATTTGAGAGCCCCCCCCCCCCCCCGCCCACTTCCTGTCCTGCCATCACCAGGTCTGCATCCCAATCCCAGCTGGCCACTGTGGCCTTTTAGTTCATGAGTCTATTACTTTGTTCCTTTTACCAGGTCATCACACTCTTGATCCTTTCAGTGTGTCGTTCCTGGAGGAGCAGCTGCTCTTCCCTCATCTCTTGCCTATGGGGCTGGGTTTTTTCCCTGGTTCAGTGGCAGGAAGCATCTTAGAGCTTAGGAAAGGCTGCCTGCAGCAGTGTCTGGTTGTTCGATGCCAATGTCACAGATCCCTTTTCTGTGAGCTTAGCCAACCGCCTCTGGAACAGTGATGGACCACACAGGTTCCATAAGAGTACCTCCTCCTGACTTTGAGGTGGCCCCAGAGGTTTGGATGAATATTCCTTCCTTTAGTCTCACTTTTCTGTCCTGTGAATCTGATTTTGTTCATGACAGCTGGGGTATTCCTGTGCCCAGCCCCTCAAACTGCATACCTAGCCAGCAGCTATGAAGGAAGATTGAACATTGTCCCTTCTGTAGCTCAGAGCTCATGGGAGCTCTGTTGGTAGTGTTGTTCTTTTCTCCTATTGCAAGGGACCGAAGGCTTCTGTGGGAACATGCAGAAGTTCTGTTTGCTCAAAGGCTGAGCTCTGTTCTCTGGGCTCCCGTGCTGCTTTCAGAAGCTAAAGCACTGCCAGTACACCTCAATTGCAATCCTCAGTTTCTCTTCTGTTTCTTTGGTTCAAAAACACTCTTCTGCTTTTCTGGGTCAACTCAGAGTCCCTGCCTTGTTAGCTCTTTGGTCTTTTGCAGTCTTTAGCTCTTTGACTCCCCCGAGAAAGCTTGGGGAAGAACATGTACTACTTTCACATTATCCATCTCAAGTATCTTGGGGATTAACTATTATGACCCTGCATCAGAGTCCCTGTGACCTGTCTGTGTATCCCTGATTCACAGATTGGATGTCATCAGTGAAAGTGTGGAAAAAAGATGAAACAAGTCTGCTTTCTTGACCAAGTCTCTGAAGCATACATTTCTACCAACAAATAAATGCAAATAATGGAAGTAAAAAGCCTAAAGTCAAAATTGCTATGTGTGAGTGCAAATGCATGCAAATTTATTACTACCTGCATCTGTGTGTAGGCATTTTTTTTGCGATTCTAAAAGGGAGAACTATAGACTCGTTAATTTTTTAACTGTGTGAGGAAAGTGGCACAGTGTGGGATTTAGAGTCAGGGTTGGGTTTGAATCCAACCCCACTGGTAAACCTTGGGGAAAATTACTTACCCTCCCTAAGCTCAGTTTTATTTATTTTCTATAAAAATTATGTAATAGTGGCCTTTTGATAGAGTGGTTTTTAAGTTAGAGTGAAAATAAAGCATTTATTTGGTGCCTGACAGAAAAGTGCTTCTCACAGAGTATGATCAGCATAAGTGTAACGGGAAGCTGGGCTGACAGTGGTATAAGCAATAAGGATGCTCAGTTATCGCCTGTAATGAGGAGTCTAGAGATAAATGGCTCCAGAGTTGGGTGGCAGCCAAAACATCATCAAGATTTTCTTAGATCTGTTTGTTCTGCTAGCCTCAGTGTTGCAGAGTGGCTGCTACAGCTCAGCTTCATTTTTTCAAATGAGTGTCCAGAGCTATAGCAGGAAGCAAAGTAGATAGCAGTCAAGGAACTTTCTCCTCATTGTGCTCTCAGGGAGGAATATCCTTCAGAAGCCCAAAGAGACTTGCCTCTGTGTCTCTTTGACAGAGCTAGATATAATATTGTCTTATCATGTGCTTTATCTTAAAAATATATACTGTTCTTTGTTAATAAGCATCTTGTACTTAAGATCTGTCTAGCTAGTTGAATGAATTAAACACAAGGTCTTTTATCCTAGACCTAACCCCATGGTCCAGTTGAATTGATCACTTACCACTTGGCTCTTTAAAGGAAAAGATGCTTATTTCTTAGGTCTTATGCATGATATAAAAAAATGACATCCACTGCCTGTTCCTCCTTTGCTCCCACCCCCATCCTAGTGCAGGACATTCACAGTAGGGGCATTTCCCCCTCTTCAGATCGCTGTAGCTAGTGACAGACGTGGTATTAAGAGCTCCTCAGATATGATTCAGCTGTCAAAGTTCCACCAATAGAGGGTAGAGGCGGGAGAGTGGTTGGGTCTCAGGGGCATCCTCGAAAAAAATGGAGCGAGAATGCCAACTCTAGTAACTCCTTGTGTGGCCAACTTCTGACTTAGCTTCTCTGAAGCATTTCTTTTGTTCCCTTGTATTGGAGCAGTCACTGGTCCAACTCCCCAAGAACTGAGGCAGGGGCTAGGCTTTCTTCTGTTTGGCTCATTTACATCTAAGACCCAGTCAGAAAAAAAAATGCAGTCTCGATCATCATTGGTCTGACAACTGTATCTTGTGTATTTTTCAGTGTTCTGTGGAAAAATTAAAACCATTCCAATTATTCTAAGCAGAAAAGTTTAATACAGGAAAGTAAGTGTTTATAGGCTCTTGGGAAAGCTGGAGGACTAAGTAATAGGTGGAGCCTCCAGGAATTGGGACACTAGAGAACTCCCACCAGAGGAGCTACAACCTCTCCCATAGTTGGGTGGGTAGAGGATCCGGCTATGGAACTGTTGAGTTACAGAACACTGCATAGCTGCAGCCCAGTGATAATGAAATCCCCAGTTTCAACTGCCTCTGGGGAACCCCAGAGCTAAAGACTGGACCCTAGAACACCTGAGGAAAAAAACCCCACATACAGTGCCTCCTTGGTGCGAGGCACATTTTAACTTAGGATACATCAGTGACCAAAGAGGAAGATCTCTGTCATGACGGAACTTTCATCTTAGTGAGGGGGACAGACAATAAGACTAAGTAAGTTGCATGGTATTTAGAAGGTAACAGGTGCTTATGAATTTGTTTTGAAGGTAGGGGGAGTCTAGTTAGGTCATCATGTCACAGTAAGATAAGGAAGTGAACTGGCAGGATCCATAGAGGGTGAGGACAGCTAGAATCAGGAAGGGCAGAGGCAAAGGAAACAGGTTGGAGGTTGAAGCCATAAACAGGAGAGAGAAGGGTAGCAGAGGAGGCGTGCGGTGGGTGGTCCAGGTCAGCCAGGGCTTAGGACACTAAGAGGAGTTGGGCTGGATTCTAAGTAAAATGGTTGGCTGTCACAAGTGTTACCTGGGTTTTAAAGGCTTGCTTTAGCTGCCGTGTCAAGGCAAAGGTAGAAGCAGAGACACTGATTTGAAGGCTGCTACAGTCATCCAGCAACAGATGTGGTGTGGACCAAAGTGGGAACAGCAGAGGTGCCAGAAAGTGCTTGGATTCTAAATTTCAAAGGTAGAGCCAGCTTGGTCTGCTGATAGACTAGAGGTGAGGTGTGAGGGAAAGAGAAGAGTCCAACCTCACAGCTTCAGAGTAGGAAACTGCTGAAGTGGGAGGAAGGTGGCTGCACTTCCACTTTCCACATCTCAGTTCATGGAACTGAACTCCCATCCAGAACTCTGGCACAAGAGATTTGGGGAAATGTATTCCCTTCCTAATCCTAGTTAACAGGTGGCACTACTCACCACAGTCAGTTTAAGGTTCCAAAAGCTTTAATAAAAGCTTTCAGTGATCATGTTATGCTGTCAATCCAAAGCTAAAGTTCTGATTCATTCCTTCAAAACAGTTTATTCCAAAAACAAAACAAAACAAAACAAAAAAACAGTTTATTCCAAATGAAAACATAGTATGTAACACTAGCCATACTCCATGTGGCTCTTAAACCTCTCCCCAGGGCAAGATAATCATAGAAAATCTTTTGGAAATGTCTCAATTATTTTCTTAGGATTCTTTATTAAAAATGGCTTTGCTGAGTCAGTTTTATGACTTTAAATTTTTTTTTTTTAGGTTTTATTTGTTTACTTATTTGAGACAGAGAAAGAACACAAGCAGGGGCAGAGCCAGAAGGAGAGGCAGGCTCCCAGCTAAGCAGGGGGCCAGATGCTTGGCTCGATACCAGGACCCTGAGATCATGACCTGAGCCAAAGGCAGATGCTTAACCAACTAAGCCACCTAGGCACACTAGTTCTATGATGTTTTTAAGGGCTTTGATAGATACTGCCTTCCAGAATGCTCATACCTGTTCACACGCCCATCAACCATGTGTAAGAGTTGCTCATGCATTTATAAAGTTAAATGTATAATCAAAATTCTGTTTTAAATTATATAAAAAAAAGATGGTGAGTAGCAAATCTGACCCCTACTCAACAGGATAGAAAACTGATGTTCCCTCTCATCCTTCCGTCAAACATCAGAGAGGGTTCTTCCCACAAAGAACGTGCTGTTCCCACAGTTGATTATGTGCTTCCCAAAAGTCAGTTGTGTTTTCCCCAGCTCATTTCTGCTGTAATTACATAACTCAAACATTCCATAAACTAATAAAATATGAGGGCTAAGAGAAAATATTTTTGATGAAAATAAGATAAATATGTAATTTAATCTTATATAAACTGATGAAATGTAAGTGCTAAAACAAAGTTCTTTTAAACCAAAGTAAACACGAAAGAGGAAAGGTGAGTCAATAAAAAATACTTTCGAATTAAAGTGTTGGCAAGGAAGACGTAAAATGAGGGTAATTGTAAACATCCAGGGTACTTCTGCATTCACATGGCTTCACAAATTCCCTAAGGCTTTGCCATTGCATTCTGCTTTTGAAGAAAATGAAATGTGATCTTAGCCGTGTATTATGGGCATGTGTAGTTTCCATGGAATGCTAATTAGTGGAACCCTACTCAAAGAAAAGGACTTGTCCCTACACCAAAAGACCAGTGAGTAAATATCCCATTTCTAAGTGTCAAGTTAAAATATTTGAAATAGCCATGTTTCTTTCATTAAAAATGTTCCCCCAGGGGATCCCTGGGTGGCTCAGTGGTTTAGCACCTGCCTTTGGCCCAGGGTGCGATCCTGAAGTCCCGGGATCAAGTCCCGCGTCGGGCGTGGAGCCTGCTTCTCCCTCCTCCTGTGTCTCTGCCTCTCTCTCTCTCTCTATCATAAATAAATAAATCTTAAAAAAAAAAAAAATGTTCCCCCAAAGTATCAGTTAAAATTAGATTCAGGTATGAGAAATGGTGCTCCCCCCCCCCCAAAAAAGCAATTGTTTAAACAGATAGAATTTTATTTCTCTCTTGTAAAACTTTAGAGATGCACAGTCAGAGCTGGTATAGTAGCTCAGTGCCACAAAGCCCTAAGGGCCTATGGTTCCTTCAGCCTATCTCCCTATGGTGCCTGGGCCTGGATCTCATCCTCATGTTCTAAGCAGAAGAGCAGAGCTCTAGTCATTATATCCCCACCCCAGGCAACCAGATAAAAGAAAAGTTCATGCCCCCCCCCCCTTGCAAAATGACAGGTATGTATATGTATCATATCTCCTTTTAGGGAGGTTCCTGGGAGCAGTCTCATAATATTGATGATTATATATCTTTGTCCAAAAAGTAGAGACATAGTCACCTCTGGGCTTAAAGGAGACCAAGTAATGTGGTCTTCGTCTTGAATAAACATATACCTTTCTAAGATTCAAGGTTCATGATCACGGAAGAAGGAAACAAGAAATTGTGGAATGATGAGCAGCCTCGGTCACATCTATTTAACTTACTGTAATAATAACTGAACAGGGAAACCTTGGGTGACTCAGTTGGTTAAGCATCCAATTCTTAATCTCAGCTCAGGTCTTGATCTCATGTCATAAATTCAAGCTCCATGCTGGGCTCCATGCTGGATGTGGAGTCCACTTAAAAAAAAAAATTATAACTGAATGGCTGCTAGTCCTATTTGTGCCAGGGAAGAGCTTCCAAGGCACGTCACTTACGTAAGCAAACCCTCAATTGCGTGTGTAGATATCACATGGGGTTATTATAACTACTTCCTTGCATACAGTCTTTGTGCCCTTGCCCTTTCTCTCCTGTCTTATTAATTGGACAAAATCCCACTTTTAGGTAAGTCTAAATCTCTGCCTATACTGCATTTCCCCTGAGAGCTTAAACTTGGCTGGAGAAACAGCCAAAGCTGATGGTCTCATTTTAAGACCAATAGTCTACATTTCCCTTGTCTATTTACTTTTCCTCACTCCTGAGAGAGTACAGCTAACCTCTATTCCTGCGTCCTCAAACATGCAACACCTCTCCCCTTCTCACTCTTAGCTGACGACCCTGCTTCTTACTGCACTAAGAAAGTAGAAGCACTTAGAACACATGTTCTCTCTACAGCATCCACAGGTCTATTTGCATCTGTGTCCAGGGGCACAGCCTCGCCTCCTGTTACTATGGATGGACTGTCTTGCCCCTCCCTGAGACCAGACCCTTCCTGGGGCACCAGATTCCATCCCCTCTTCCCTATTCCAAGGATGTTGCTCCAGCAACGCCCCTAACACAGCACTCCAATTTTCTGCTCTATTAGATCAGTTTCACAGGATATATATAGGCTCTTATGATCCATCTTGAAAACAACAAATTTTCCTTCAAGGTCGAGTTGGCCTCTACTTAATCTTTTTCTCTGCTTCCCTTTGCAGTAAAATTTCTTGAGAGTTGTCTTTACTTGTCTCCAGTTGCTCTCATTCATTCCCTCTTGAACTCATTCCAAACAGCTCAAGGTCACCAGTGACGTCTTTACTGAACAATGGTAAATTTGCAATCCTTACTTGATGGAATCCGGAATCCATTACCACATGTGACACAGTTGAGCACTCCTTCCTTCCTTAAGTACCTTCTTTTCTTGGTTCGGGGTCACTACCCTCACATTGGACGTGCTCCTCATCCTTCCCAGTACTGCCCCATCTCCATACCTCCAAACCTTTAGAGGGTTTCTCCTGTCCTCTCATTCCCTCAGCAATCACATCTGGAATTGGCTTTAAACTCTCTCTGTTTATGACTTTCAATTTATTGTCAACAGTTGGATCTCTCCTGTCTCCCAGTCTTACATCCAACTGCCTACCCTCCCATCTCTTTTTGTATGTCAACTAGGCCGCTCAACCCTAAGCACCAATTTTGGGGAAATATAAGGAGCAAGAAACTTGTTAAAATAAGCCATGAGAGTCCAGCCAGCAAAGACTTGATTGTGTCTACAGGACAAATTACTCTGTTTCTTCAACAAACAAGTTGTAAGGGATAAAAGGGAAGAATGAAGGAGGACCCTAGAGGTTAAAAAATTTTAAACGGAATGTCAATCAGTTATGTGATCTGATCTGATAGTGATTCTGAAAACTGCAATAACTTCTCAAAACGAAGACTTCCTGCCCTAAGTAAAAGTATTGACCAAACTTCAGTATGGCTTCTAGCAGCTTAAGGCTTGACCCCCAGGACAACCCAGTCCTTTCTGAGTTCCTGTTCGGAAAAACTCAGAGCTGTCCAAAAAAAAAAAAATGCTATTTGTCATAGCAAACACCTGACATCGGCTCCACCTCATTTTCTTTGAGTACTCACTAAAAAGGGCTTGCAATTGTAAATCCTTCCTGGTCCCTTTGAGAGTTATGTATATCCTCTATAACTCCCAAATATCTGTTTCAAGGACCTGAAAGCCATTTTTTTTGAAGTCTAATCAGAAAGGAGAAGTTTTTGGTCTCCCTGTCTCTGGGAGGATAGAATCCTAACTTCCCTAACTGCCAGCTAGCTGACACTGCTGCCCTAATCACATTTACAGTGACCAACTCTTTGTAATTTTCAGCGTGAGGCCCTGCTCTACCCCCCTGCCTCCATTCTCCCTTTAAAATGCCCTGTGGTCTCTTCACAAAACAGAATGGAGCTCAGCTCTTTGCTATTGTCAGTAGTTACCGAATAAAATCTGTTTTCACTGCTTTAATACCCAGCTTTATCTTTGATTTTTTTTTTAAGATTTTATTTATGTATTTTTGAGAGAGCACAAGAGGAAGAGCAGAAGCAGAGGGGAAAGGGCAGAGGGAGGAAGAAAAGCAGGCTCAGGCTCCCGCTGAGCAGGGAGTACCTGAGCTAAAGGCAGGATCCCAGGACCCTGGGATCATGACCTGAGCTGAAGGCAGACACTTAACTGAGCCACCCAGATGCCCCTATCTTTGACATTTATAACAAATGTGTTTAAAAAAAAAAAAAAAAAAAACTCATGAGGTAATCTTGTATACCTATATATTGACTAGATATGTGATAATATTAAATATTGTTAGTTTTTTAAAGCTATGATAATGGTGTTATGCTTCTGTTTTTCAAAATCTTACTTAAAAAGAATTTATCTGGAATGTTATCACTTCTCACTACACTTGCAGCATTATCACTCTTGACCAAACTAGCATCCTCTTTTGTGGGATTTTTATGACTGCCTCTTGAACAATCTGCTTGCCTCTGCACTGCACCCCCACCCTACCCCACCCCACCACCAGTCTGTTCTCAACACACAGCCAGAGAGATCCTGGTAAAATGTGCCATATCATGCTACATTTCTACCTCATTCTGAGTTAAAGCCAAGTCTGTTCAACCTGCCAAGACCTCATGGATCCTCGCGTTTCCTCTGTGATCTCAATCAACTCCAGCAGCACAGGCCTTGCTACTTTTGAAACAAAGCTGGCAGACTCCAGCTTTAGGGTCTTGGTGTTATTTCGCCCCTGCCTAGAACCCACCTCCCTGGATCTCTTCACCTCCCATATCCTCAGTCCTTCAGGTTGCTGAGACTAAGTAACCTGACCTCACTACAGAAATTAGCGAGGCCCCACCCCTGACACTCCCAGTGCCCCTTTTCCTGATTCCTTTTTTCCATAGCATCTACCACCCTCAGACATGTTTTTATTTCCTTTTTTTTTTTCTGGCCTGATACTCCCCCCTAGAACGTAAGCTATGAGACAGTAGAAACTGTTTTGTTCATTACTGTATCCCCAGAACTTGAAAAAGTTCCTTGTGCATAACAGGCACCAAATGAATGTTTGTTGAAAGAAGGAAAAAATGGCTATTACTAATGTAGGTTGTATGTGCTAAAGAATTATTCCACATTTCTGAGCAATTGCAAGAAAGTACTTTGCAAGTCTCACTTCCTCCCAAGGGAAGAATGTCCCTCACTTTTCTGGAGAGAAGAAAGGATCTCATTGACCTTGTGGGCAGGGCTTTGGGCCAAGTCAATGTACTGTTCCAGTGGCTTTCACTACTGCATGTGTAATTGGCATTTGTGTTTTCCATGAACGCACTGTGAATGCTCATAAATGTCCAAAGGGATTAGATCAATTGGGAATTCTGCATCAGAGAAGTGCTAGCATTTTGGGGACTCCACAACCTTATGACACCTTTAAACTAAAAGTCTCTCTGATTGATCAATTTCCCGGTTGATCACTTTCCAGGGAGGCTGCCTCCACCAGGAGTTGCCTCCCTCCTGTGGCTAAGAGGTACACCTCTTTTGAAAAGCAGCTCTTAGTATCTCTTGGGTTCTTGTCAGATCTGAACACCTGATGGTGCTAAAACACACTCCCATCGAGGCCTTGTGACTGTTATCCTGAGAGGGTAGGTTAACTTATTAGACTCAACAACTAATAATGTGGGAAGGGACCTGACGGCCTCACTTGTCTGATGGAAATGGTATATTCAAGTCTGCAGCTGCCTGGCCTTGGTGGCATTTTCAGCTTTACATGAAGAAGAGGCAGTTCTCCCTTTGGAGGAAAGGTTATCCCTCCACTCCATAGCTGAAGCAAAGCCATTTGCTCAGCAGGGCTCTCAATCCACAGAGCTTCCCCTAAATGCCTGGGTCCAGTGTGCTGATGGTCTGGCTCAGCTGAAACCCATGGTGTCCACTGGGCTGCTGTGGCTGGTCAGTGTCGGTGCCAGATACGTGGAATGGAAAACAGATGTGCTCACTCCTCTCGATGGTCAGAACTCAAAGCCGTCCTCACAGCTCCAGCCAGTGCTCCCTGATGAACCTTGTTACATTTTTTTACTGCCTCTTGGGCTGTTGACAATGTCCTAGCTGTTTGGTCTGCCACTTGGAAAACTACAGACTGGCAGATTCTTCCCTCTTTGGGAGCATGAACCATGGAAACAAATCATGGCTACTGATGAAACTGTTTGGGTCACTCGTGTACGTGCTCAAGATGAGGGCCCATCATCTGAGACCAACCCAAGTCAAGCTGCAGATCCAGCCTGCATGGCTCAGACAGCCACTTTGCTGCCTGGACCCATCATTAAACCAGACACACAGCACACCCACAGGCGTAGACTGGGCATTGGGTAAAGACTATTTCAGATGCACTGGCCATTACTGCATGCCAGGCCCGCCACTCATGATAAAAGTTGAACTGTTTGTCTCTTGGAAAGGGAGGCCCCCTTGCACAGGGTGAGGCAGTTGAGTCCATGGGACATTTGATCCCCTCCTGGGGCTACTGGTAGTGGCTCACCACTGTTGATCATTTTTCAGGCTGTAATATTGCCTCCATGTTGAGTCTAGCTCCTTGTAGCACTTGAAACTGTTATTTGTTTTATTTCTGGCTTTCCGGATATTTGCAGTCTGACCACATGCACCTTTGACTGCAGTGGGCTGTCAAGCTGCTCAAGGTATTTGATGGACCTTCCTACTATCCACCATCCACAGGCGTCTGGGATTGTAGAGCCTTGGAATGCATTCTTCAAAAATCAACTCAAAATGATTTCTGACCCTTCCTCCATCAGCTCCTCCTGGTTCAGGTGTGTTAGTAAGGCAGTGTGGTCACTAAATTTGACTGTTTTAGAAAGCAATAATTTCTTCTTGGCCACTCCCTGATACTAATCAGGATGAAAAGGTGGCGTGTTATACAGACCTGTTTTGAGAATTTAAGATTCCCTGGTACATGCAACGTTTTTTTCTTTCTCCCAAAGGCAACCCCAGCAGACCTGGTAGCTTCATCCTCTGCTGGCTGCCCAGCCACAAGGGAGCCTATGAGATTCACATTTAATGCTGATTATCAGGTTTTTTAAAATATTAACTTGTGGGACACTTGGGTGGATCAGTGGTTTGAGTGCCTGCCTTTGGCTCACGCATTGATCCCAGGTTCCTGGGATCGAGTCCCACACTGGGCTCCCTGCATGGAGCCTGCTTCTCCTCCCTCTGCCTGTGTCTCTGCCTCTCTTTCTGTGTCTCTCATGAATAAATAAAATCTTAAAAATAAAATAAAAATATTAACTTGTTATACAGTTTATTAACATTTACACTATTAAGGAATATCAAGTATGACAATCTGATTTTGATTTTCCCTCCAAGAATTTTGTGCCCCAAACTAAACAATTCTTTGTGAGACCCAGACCACCACACACCAGCGTGCTGTAGTAGCAAGCCTATGGACCACCAGAGAATATTTTAAATATTCAAGGGAAGCACAGTGATATTCGACATCTGAGGGAAACTGTGTGAACTACTAGTACAAGGTGGATTGTGGTTGCAACATGGGATTATTATCCTATTAATAATGTCATAGCATCGCAAAGTTGGATTTTCTGCAGTTGCTGTGATAAAAAGCACTTACTGGGTGAACATCAATGTGGAATCAACGAGCATGGCAGTACCCAATCTGATGCCAATGTTTGAGAACTCATACAGCACCTAGCACATCCCATTAGCAAGTAATGATAGTTACTTAAAAATAGAATAACAGTATTATTTTTCTTTCAATTTATGTGTATTATTTTTTCAAATGGCTATACAGTGGTGACAACATAAATATGTATTAAGATATCTGGACCTGATAAATTAATAATGGGATCGTTAGGTGTTTCCTTTGTCCCTAGTTGATGTGAAAGAAATTATTCAGGCATTAGGAACAGAACTGCTTAAATTTTTTAAAAACACCTTTGTCCCTCTTGTACTTGATCCTTCTGGACAAATGGTCTGGATGTGACAAATAGTTTATAGTTACTGGAATGGAACAGAGTGGAGGGAGAATAATGAATTAGGCACCAGGGAGGGAACACTTCAGTCCCCTGCAAGGTGTAGGAGAGGGTAGGATGTTAATCATCTTTGTCTTCCAGAACTGCCTCTCTACCTTCCCCATAAAGGAAAGCACCCTGCTTCTCGCCACCTGCTGCAAGCCCTTGACACTGAACTGACTGCTGAGGTGGCCTTCCGTTCCATTACCATTCTCTTCCATCTTAGCTAGGGTCAATCAGAAAAAGCAGAAGCAGGTCCTAGTTTCTGCCCCTTCCACACAAAACACCTATCAGCACCTCTGGATATCACCATCATTCCCCTAGTCATTGATCAGTCATTTCATTGAATGGATGGACAAATGCCACTTGGTTGGTGGTGTAGACAGGTAAAGACTGACTGACCCCTAGCAGTCCTTCCAAAAACAAGGGCTAGACTCAATTCTTGGAAGAACACTAAGACCCAGAAGGATCACACAGAAGGATCACAATCCTGTGGGGAAGACACAGTGGAGATAGTGTCAACCCATACCCCTGACTGATATAGGGTCCTACTTGGGGGCCCAGCAATTGTAAATCATGCTGTTTTTTTTTTCTTTTTTCCAGGAGCACCATGAACACCTTTGGTACATGGAAGCCAGGCATTAACTTGCCTGCTTCTCCAAATCATGGTGACTTGCACTTTATGGTGAGTGATAAGACACCATAAGAACACCAGTAGATCACGTGGCTCTTAGATCTCTGCAGATTCCTTCAGAATGAGGCTGTCCTTTATTACTTGGAGATAACAAGCTTGTTATTTGTATGGATTCTGTGGCGAGTTATCCTCACAATAGGAGTTGTCCTGTGAGAGGAAGTGCTATGAAATTTGTCTCTGAATTTAGCTGAAGTGATCAATGATACCACCTTGACCCTGGAAGGTATTCAGATCAGAACCCTGTCTTTCCAGTTCTTGACAAAAGTTCTGTTAGAATAGCACCTGCTACATAATAAACTCTATATGAATATTTGTTAAACAACAAGCACATAAAACCAATAAAGCCTGTGATCTGTGTTATTCCAGTTTTCTCTAACCTTCCTGAATTTTTTTGGTTTGCTTGTTCAATTACTGAGAGATGTATATTGTCAACTTCCAGTTTGTTGGTGGATTTTTCTATTTCTCTTTGTGTTCATCAGTTCTTGTTTTACATATTTTGATGCTGTTAAGTGTATATAAATTGAGAATTGTTAAAACTCCAGAATCCTTCATCATTAATTGACCCACTTTTTCTCTAATAATACTTTTGCTTTAAAGTTATTTTGTGTGAAGTTGATACAGCAGCACCAACTTCTTTTTTCTTTTCTTTTTTTTTTTTTAGCATTTGACTTTCAGTCTTTCTCTATTATGTTTTATGTCTATCTCTAATATTTGTCAAATGCTGTATCACTGGATTTTGTATTTTAAATCTAGCCTAATAATCTTTGCATTTGGAAAGTTAAGTTCATTTATATTTGTCATCATTACTAATACTGTTCGATTTATTTCTACCACGTATTTTGTGCCTTCTCTTTGTCCAGATTTTTCTGTGATTTATTTTTTTTCTTTCTTGACTTTTTGTTTGGATTGACTTTTTTTCTGCTTTTTCCTCATACTGATTGGGAATTTATGCATTTTATTTCTTTCTTAAAATGGGACTAGCACATGATCCATAAGATCCAGCAATTCAGGGCAGCCCGGGTGGCTCAGCGGTTTAGCGCCGCCTTCAGCCTAGGGCCTGATCCTGGAGACCCAGGATCGAGTCCCACATCAGGCTCCCTACATGGAGCCTGCTTCTCCCTCTGCCTGTGTCTCTGCCTCTCTCTCTCTTTCATGAACGAATAAATAAAATCTAAAAAAAAAAAAAAAAAAAAAAAAAAGATCCAGCAATTCCATATACATACATATATATTATTCAAATATAAAAAAAGAAGTCCTGCCATTTGTGATGACATAGATGGAATTGGAAGGTATTATGCTAAATGAAATAAGTCAGACAGAGAAAGACAAATACCATATGATCTCACATGTGCAATCTAAAAAATAAGCAAAGGGCCTGGGTGGCTCATTTGGTTAACTGTCTGCCTTCAGCTCAGGTCATGATCCCAGGATCCTGGGATTGAGCCCCACATCAGGCTCCCTGCTCATTGGAAAGTCTGCTTCTCCCTCTCCCTCTGCCACTTCCCCTGCTGTGTTCTCTCTCAAATAAATAAATAAAATCTTTAAAAACAAACAAAACAGGCTCATAGATACAGAGAACAGATGTGATTGCCAGAGGCAGAGGGGTTGGTGGTTAGGAGAAATAGATGAAGAGTGTCAAAATGTACAAACTTCAAATTATCAAATAAATAAGTCATGGGATGTACAATATTCTGATTATAGTTAATAATACTGTATTGCATATTTGAAAGTTGCTAAGAAAGTAAATCTTAAGTTCTCATCACAAGAAAGAGAAATTATTTTTTGTGATTATGTAAGGTGAAAAATGTTAATTAGACATTGTGTAATCATTTCACAGTGTCTACAAATATCAAATCATTATGTTGTACACCTGAAATTAACATAATGTTTTATGTCAATTATACCCCAATTTTTAATTAAAATTTAAATTGTACGTTAATTATACTTCAATAAAAATATTATTATCATTTTTTAAATATTTAATTTATTTATTCATGAGAGAGACACAGGCAGAGGGAGAAGCAGGCTCCCTGCAGGGAGCCTGATGCGGTACTTGATCCCGGTACCCCAGGATCATGCCCTGAGCTGAAGGCAGATGGATGCTCAACTGCTGAGCTACCCTGGTGTCCCGTTATTTTTTTTTTAGAGAGAGAGAGAGTATGCAGGGTAGGGGAGAAGTACAGAGGGAGAGAGAGAGAATCTTAAGCAGGCTCCATGCAGGATCTTATGACCCTGGGATCATGACGTGAGCCAAAATCAAGAGTCAGACACTTAACTGAGCCACCCAGGCACCCCCAATAAAAATTATTTTTAAAAATTTTAATATGCATACTTACAGAGTGCAGAGTTATTATTACCCTCCTCCAGAATTTTATAATGCTTTCATCCTAATTACCCCTCTCTTGATTTATATGTTATTTTTCTTAACCTTCTGGCTCTACTTTTTTTTTAAACTTCACTGTATTGGACCCCTCTATGCCTCATTACAGATCCTCTCAGCTTTCTCTCTCCTTATATAGCCAGCTTTGTGGTGAACATCTCTGTGGGCACTCACCAGGTCTACACAGATTGAATCTGATAATGTCTAGCTTCAGGTTTGTCCTCTGCATCTCCTGCCTATCCTGAGGCATCTGTGTTGATGCCAAGGCATAGAAGAGCACGGAAACCATGGTGCGCCTAGAATATATAAGGCTCTTTGAGGTGAGCCTTCAACCAAGGGAAAGGAGAGAATCAATGGATACGTGCATCCCACTTGCTTTCCCCGTGAACATTCTCCAGGATAAGTAGTTGCGATATGTACTTCATATGGTTTCTCAAATGGTCCTGAGTGATGGAGCAACCAGACCTTTGTAGCTGTGGCCAAATTAATCATATATCCTTGAATGAGTTCTCCTGCCCTACATCATTCCTACATCCCTCACTCTTGTTCCCTGGGATCACACACACACCAGTAAAATCCTTGCACTTAAACTTATTTTAGACTCTGCCTTCTGAGGAATCGATGTTGAGCTACCCACATTATTATTACTATTTAGCCAAGTACTTTATTATGATTCTTTTTTCATCTCAAATTTTTCCTCTGGGGTCATTTTTCTTCATTTTAGTGTTTTGTTGGAGGTGAATCTTTTATATTTGTCTCATGTTTAACTTTCTCTTGTTCTGGAAAGAAAATTTCACTAGGTATGCAATTTCTAGGTTGACAACAATTTGTTGTTATTTTTTTTCCTTTAACTTTTTGGGCCTGTGGTTATATAATACCACTGTCTTCCAGGCTTTTTCTATTGAGCCAATTTTCTTTCATTTGTAGGGAATGTGTTTTGTCTTTTTTATTTTTATTTCTTTGCCGGGGGTTGGGGGTATGTGTTTCTTCTTAGATCTTTTCTTTGGCTTTGATATTGTACAGTACAACTATGATGTTGTGTGTAGATTTTTACTTTTCTGTTTGAGATTCCTTGGGCTTTCTGATTCTAAAGATTTGTATCCATCAATTCTGAAGAATTCTCAGCCATTTAACTCTTTAAATATTCTCTTTCCTCTTTATTTTTTTTTTAAGATTTTATTTATTAATGAGAGACAGAGAGAGAGGCAGAGACACAGGCAGAGGGAGAAGCAGGCTCCATGTAGAGAGACCAATGTGGGACTCGATCCTGGGACTCTGGGATCACGCCCTGAGCTGAAGGCGGATGCTCAACCACTGAACCACCCAGGCATCCCTCTGCTTGTTTCCTAATGTGTATATTTTAAAACAGCTTTGTAAGGTGTATGTTACATATCATCAAATTGATCCTATTCAAGTTTACAACTCAATAATTTTTGGTAAATTTATCGAGTAGTACAGACATCACTATGAATCAATTTTAGAACATTTTCATCACCTTAATGAGATCCCTTAGGTCCATTAATACTTACTCCCAGCCCTAGGCAACTGCTATTCTACGCTCTACCTCTACCCATTCGTCTTTTCTAGACTTCTCATATAAATGGAATCATACAATATGTGGTGTGATTCACTTAATGTTTTTGAGGTTCATCCATGGCATATAGCATAGTTTGTTCCTTTTTACTGCTGAATTTATCCATTGTTTAGATATTCCACATTTTGTTTATCCATTCATTCACCAGCTGATGGATATTTAGGTTGTTTTTAAGGTCTGTTTCTCATCAGTAATGCTGCTAGGAACATTTGCATGCATGCTTTGTGTGGACATATGTTTTCATTTCTCTTAGGTAGTTACCAAGAAGTTGAATTTTTGATTCTTACAGTAATTTTTGTTAAAATTTTTGAGAAACTGCCAAATGTTTTCCTAAGTGACCACACCACTTTACATTCCCAGGAGCAATGTATTACAGCTCTGGTTTTGCCACATCTGTTTTGTGTCAGTCTTAGCCTATTGATAGTGGTGCTATCAGCTAGGAATGCCTGGGGGCACTCACCTGGCATTTACTGTACTACTTGTGGCAAGCCCCCACAGACATTTCCCTGACCAGAGCCAATGTTTTGACTGGACCAACCTTTATGGTTCTTAGGATTGTAAGACCCATCTCGGCAACAACCATTGGGGGACTTTGAAAAAAACCAAAGCTTATTACTCACAAATCCTGGAGGGTACACAGCATGCCTGAGGGCCACACAGCAAGGTCAAGAGAAGAGAAAGGAAGGAGAGAGATGGGGTAGGCGTGGGAACCTGGCATTCTGCCTTTATTAGGATCTAGGGTGGGGTGCTGGCGTTTTGTGGGTTTGCTCTTTATTTGATGAATTTAAAACATTGGAGTATGGGGTGTCTGGCTAGCTCAGTGGAGTGTGAGACTCTTGATCTCAGGATTGTGAGTTTGAGCCCCACACTGGGTGTAGAGATTACTTAAAATCTTAGGGGTGCCTGAGTGGCTCAATCAATTAAGTGTCTGCCTTCAGCTCAGGTTATGATCCCAGGCTCCTGGGATCAAGCTCCACTTCAGGCTCCCTGGTCAGTGGGAATTCTGCTTCTCCCTCTCCCTCTGCCCCTTCCTCTGGCTTGTGTTCTCTCTCATTCACACTCTAAAATAAATAAATAAAATCTTTTTCATGGGGATCCCTGGGTGGCTCAGCAGTTTGGCACCTGCCTTTGGCCCAGGGTGCAGTCCTGGGGTCCCGGGATCGAGTCCCGCATCGGCTCCCGGCATGGAGCCTGCTTCTCCCTCCTCCTGTGTCTCTGCCTCTCTCTGTCTCTCTATCATGAATTAAAAAAAATAAAATCTTTTTCAAAAAATTAAAAAACAGAAGAGCAGAAAATAAGGTGTGGGAAGGGAAAAGTGGAGGCATTTAAGAAATCATAGTTCTACAAGGTTTTCTCTTTTTAAAGATTTTACTTATTCATGAGACACAGAAAGAGAGAGGCAGAGACATAGGCAGAGGGAGAAGCAGGCTCCATACAGGAACCTAACGTGGGACTAGATCCCAGTACTCCAGGACTATACCCTGAGCTGAAAGCAGATGCGCTTAACTGCTGAGCTACCCAGGTGTCCCTCCATAAGGCTTTCTAAAGGGGAACTTCATGGATGGAGTTGGCGGGCTCCTTACCTAGTTGTTTAGGTGGTAATATGTTTGTTTGAGAAGCATGTCTTTGAAATGGGCACCTCAACAATCAAAAGCTTAATGTCAGGCACTGCACTTACACTTCAACATCCTTGTTGACATTTATTATTGTATTAGTCAGCTAGGGCTGCCCTGGCAAAATACAAATAGGAGGGGTGGTGACGGTGGTGCTTCTTCCACCCAGTCTATTTATTTCTCACAGATTTGGAGGTGTAGAAGTCTGCAATCAAGGGGCACCTGAGTGGCTGAGTAGGTTAAGCAGCCTGCTCTTGACTTTGGCCCAGGTCATGATCTCAGGGTCCTGGGATTGAACCCCATGCCAACTTTGTGCTCAGTGTCTGCTGGTGATTCTTTCTTTCCCTCTGCCCCTCCCCCCATTAGTGTTCATGTGCTCTTTCTCAAATAACTCTTTTTAAAATTTATTTTTATTTTTTAGAAGAATTTTATTTATTTATTTATTTATCTATTTATCTATTTATCTATTTATTTATTTATTTATGAAAGAGAGAGAGTACACACAGAGGGAAAGGGAGAAGCAGACTCCCCGCTGAGCAGAGACCTGGACACGGGGCTCCAACCCAGGACTCTGAGATCACGATCTGAGCCAAAGGCAGATGCTTAACCAACTGGGCCACTCAGGTGCTCCTCAAATAAATAAATCCTTAAAAAAAAAAAAAAAGAAAAAGAAAGAAGTCCATGATCAAGGTGCTGGCAAACTCAGTTTCTGGTGGGAGCTTTCCTTGACTTATAGACAGCCACCTTCTTGCTGTGTCCTCACAGGGCCTTTCCTCTTTGCTCACATGGAGAGAAAAAAAGATCTCTGGTGTCTCTTCCTCTTCTTAATCTTATCAGAATAGGGCCCCTACCCTTATGACTTCATTTAACCTTAATTACCTCTGTCCTGTCTCCAAATGCAGTGACATTCCGAGTCAGGCTTCAACATATGAATCTAGGGAGAGCAAAATTCAGTCCATAACTTCTGCCCTGTGGATTCCCAACATTTATGTCCTTCTCATAGGCAAAATACATTCACTTCATCCCAGTATCCCTCCCCCAAGGTTTTAACCCATTCTAGCATTAACCCCAGTCCACAGTCTGATCAGGATATTATCTAATCAGATATAGGTGACAACTGATGTTGATTCATATTCCTCTCCAGCTGTGAACCTTGAAGAAGAAACAGCTTTGCCTCCCAGGCTGTGGTGGGAGTGCCAGTCCTGATGATCTCTGAGCCACCTTTGGGGTTATTCTTCCCTCTTCTTAAAGGATAAAGCATGTTGAATAGCTCTATTGTCCTGTCTTCTAGAGTCCCAGAAATCCAAAAGCCTTCCTTTCATCCAGTCTCTTCCTTTTGGTCCAAACTGGCAGTGTCTCTGCTGGTATAATCCTATCTTTACTCCTAGCTTCTGCTGAGATAGCTGATTATCCCCATGGTTAATCATAGATAATCTCCTAATGGGGTGGATCATCTAGCTACACCCTTGATGTTCTCTCTAGAACAAGCTTTCTCATTTTTGCAATATGGATAGGTTGAGAACTTTCCAAGTCTTCAAGTTTTGGTTCCTTTTTGCTTAATTTTTCCTTTTTTAAATCCTTTCTTCTCCCAACTTACTAGAAGCAGGAAGGAGAAGCCAGGTCTCACTTTCAACATTTTGCTTAGAAATCTCAACTAAATAAACAAGTTTATTGCTTATGAGTTCAACCTTCTATAAAATACTAGACAATTCAGCCAGGTTCCTTGCCACTTTATAACAAAGATCATCTTTCCTTCAGTTTCCATTAACATGGTCCTCATTTCATCTAAGAACTCACCAGAAGCACTTTTATTTTTTTTTTAAAGATTTTATTTATTTATTCATGAGACACACAAAGACATAGACAGAAGGAGAAGCAGGCTCCCTGAGGGAGCCCGATGTGGGACTCGATCCTGGGATGGGGATCACGCCCTGAGCCAAAGGCAGATACTCAACCACTGAGCCACCCAGGCATCCCATCAGAAGCACTTTTAACATCCATACTTCTACCAATAGTTTCTTCAGGGCAATCTAGGCTTTTTCCAGCATGCACCTCAAAACTCTTCCAGTCTATATCAACTACCTAGTTCCAAAGCCACTTATACAAAATTTAATGTATTTGTTACATCAGCATCCCATTTCATGGTTCCAAAATCTGTTACTAGTCAGAGTTCTCTGGAGAAACAGAACCATTAGGATACATATATGGTGGTATTCCAGTCTGAATCCTAACAGGCTCAAGACACTGAAAGAGTCAATATTTTAGCTTGAGTCTGAAAGTGAGGAAAAACAGCTGTCTCAGTTCAAAAATAGTCAGGTAAAAAGAATTCTCTTATTCCAGAGAGAATCAGCCTTCTTGTCCTAATCAGGCCTTCACCTGATTGGATGAGGCCCACTTATATTACAGAGGCAGTCTGCTTTATTCAGTATCTCAGTTTAAATATAAATCCCATCCAAAACACAGAGTAATGTTTTACCAAAACTTGAAGAGGTCCAGAGATGGCCAAACTGATTCATAAAATTAACCACAACAGGCATTATCTGTCCTATTTATTTATTTATTTATTTATTTAATTTATTTTACCAGGACCCTGGGATCATGCCCCGAGCCTATGGCAAACACTCAACCACTGAGCCACCCAGGCATCCTGCTGTCTTATTTATTATAGGCATTCTAGAGAATATGAAATAATATCTCATTGTGGTATTACACATCCCTAATAACTAATGATATTGAGCATATTTTCACATGCTTGTTAGCCATTTGTATATCTTTTTTTTTCCATTGTATATCTTCTTAGATAAAAGATCAGTTCAATTATTTACCCTCCACTTTTTTTTAGTTTTTACTTATTTATCTGAGAGAGCAGGGGCAGGGGGAGGGAGAGGGGCAGAGGGAAAAGCAGATTCCTCGCTGAGCCCGGGATAGATAGGATTGTGACCTGAGCCCAAGGCAGACAATTAACTGACTGAGCCACCCAGGCACCTCACCCTCCACTTTTTTATTGAGGTGTTTTATCTTCGAATTGAGCCTCATCTGTGATTTTTTTATGTGCACTCACATGTATTTTACATTTAAATTACAAATAACAAAAGAACAGTTCACCCATTTTATTGATCCTAATGTGTTTTGTGATTTATTCATTTTTCTTGTGAGCTCATATTTATGACATTGTTTATGGGAGGTTTGGGGCCAGGTTGAGGCCATATTTCTCCTTGGAGAATCTGTATTTACCTCTATCTGGACCCCAGAGGCACTACAGACATAGGTCTGCTTCCAATTAAATCCTCCCTGTAGTTTCTAGGCCAAATAGGCAATGTAATTTTCTGCCCTTGATCTTGCTGTGGCTGTGGTGATTTTATTTTCTGAACAAAAATAATATGGAAATGTGGTCAGAATGGAAGTAGTTATGGGGACAAAGGGCCAGAATATTTGAAGTCATGACTTCCTGGGAAAATCCAGATTGCTTATAGTTACAGGGTCATCCTTACCCTGAACTTTAAAGCCTGGTAGGGCCAAGTGGACAGAATTTGGCAGTATGAAAATATCATTCGTAATTTAATTTTAAATACTTAAAACAGTAGATGTATGCGTGCTGTTTTTAATCAGTATCCTAAAGATAGTTAATTAACAACTGAAGTACCCTGATTGGGAATAGAAACTCCGGGAGAGGTTGATTAGCTTTTTGAAAGATTCTAAGCAGATGCCCATACTTTAGAGAGCTTCAACCATCTTTATCGCCACTCAGGACCGAGATCATATGGATTTTTCTTTGGTGAATAAGTAGTATTTATAATGTAGGGATTAGCTAGAAACACTGTTCCGAGGCCACCTACTCTTGCATGACAAGATATAGAAAACTAGGGAAACCTAGATCCACCCTTTGTAATGCATATTACCATTACTCTTTGTAATGGTGCTCTTGGTTTATATTCCAAAACTGACGGCCTCAGAACATTACCTGAGAATTACTGTTGTGAAGATCTTCTGAATCCTGCCCCGAAGATACTGTTTCCTGAGCATGGAATGAATCTTTCATGCAAAGTTTGGTCAAAATACCTAAAAGAACAGGGAACTGGGAATTTACCAAGGTTACAAAACAATTTGCATTACTTTTTTGGAGTGCACTTGCTACTGATGTTTGCATGGGCAACAAAATTCTGCCTACTATATACCTTAAAAGAACATAACATTGTAACATTGAAAGGTAGGAAGGTTGTAGAGTAGAAGAACTTAAAATGTAAAACAAATACTTCCACAAAGAGTAAAGGTATATTTTGTCAATTAGATCCCTGCTTTGTAAATCGTCCTGCTCCAATACTTTTCAAATACTATTCTAATTTGAGGAGAGTCCTTGAATGTATGGATTAAAACAGGGTATGAGATATCTAAGGTTTGGAAAAGCCTTCTGTAGTGCAATTCCATGCAGAGCATTTACATGTCTCTATAGCATCGGCTGTGGTCTCTTGAAGCTTGACCCCAACCACCTCCTAAATCCTGGAGTTGACAAGGGGTGTAGTTATTTGCCAAAATATTTGGAGAGAGGGAGAGGTCTATTTCTTTGGGTGAAAATATTCTATAATTGAAAATTAACCAACACTTTTATATAGTTGGGAGAAAGCTTTTCTTGGTTTACAGATTCAGACATCAATAAATAATAACAGTAGGGACACCTGCGTGGCTGAGTGGTTGAGTGTCTGCCTTCAGCTCAGGGCATGATGCTAGAGATCGTGGATCGAGTCCCGCATTAGGCACCCTGCCATGGAGCCTGCTTCTCCCTCTGCCTGTATCTCTGCCTCTGTATGTGTGTGTCTCATGAATAAATAAGTAAACAAAAATTTAAAAATTAAAAATAAATAAATAATAACAGTATGCAACATCTATTGCAGGCAATCCTTTCCTTGAGGTACATAATTCATATACATCATCTCATTAATACAAGTACATTTCCATACAACCCTAGGAATGGAAGCTTTCATTCCTATTTTACATATAAAGAAAGTGAGGTGCAGAGATCACATAGGTATCTGAATGTAAACTCAAACTTACCCTTGCCGAGTCTCTACCTATATTCCTATATCCTCTTGCTGGGATAGATGGGGCAAGTCCATTTCATTATGAGCGGGACACCTGGGTGGCTCAGCAGTGGTTGAGCGTCTGCCATTGGCTCAGGTTGTGATCCGGCTCCCTGCATGGAGCCTGCTTCTCCCTCTGCCTGTGTCTCTGCCTCTCTCTATCATAAATAAACAAACAAATAAATAAATAAATAAATAAATAAATAAATAAATCTTTTTAAAAAAAACATTTTTTTCATTATGAGCCAACTTTTCCTACTGGAGTGACCCACAGAACAGAGTCGAGACCCTAAAAACAAAGCATTTAACGCTTAGGCTTACTCCTAACTTCCGGGCCCCCATTTCAAGCACCCTTTGAGGATGAATCCTCTATAGAACGAAGCTGCTAGAAAGGGAGCGGGCCTTTTCACAGACGAGCCAATGAGGTGGCTGCATCCCGTGAGTGGCATTTTGTCTGGCCAATGGGGTCAGTCCTCAAGGCCTCGCGAGAGGACCGGAAATTGATCTGGAGCATGTGGGCCTCTTGGCCTGCCGGATGCTGTTGAGCGCCGTGTTCTCCCGGGGCGCCGCGGAGCCGGGCGACGACTGGAGCCCGCCGTGTGGACCGGGCGGAGGTTTGGAAGGCCAGGGAGGCCCAGGTAGCCCAGTTGCAGGCCGAGTGGCGAGCGGGTCACCTTACGGCCCGGTGCGGCCCGTCTTTCCCCATCCCCCTCCTCCTCACCCCTCACCTCAGGCGCGAGGGTCTGTGGACCCGGGGTGGGGCCGGGGCGGGGGCGGGAAGTCGTTATTTGAGGCCTGGTGTGTGGAGGAGCAGCGCAGGACCTGGAGAGAAGGTGGGACGGTGGCGGCCCAGGGAGAGAGGCCCCTCCTGCTGGCTCTGAGTGAACGGGAGAGTGGTTTGGACGGGCACGGTGGGTGGGTGAGAGCCGCTGCAGGGCTGTTGGTTTGGGGGCTCGCCTTCGGGGTGGCGGGAGTGGGGGTGGGGGTGGGGCGGGCGTCGGATGTGCCTTGAGGGGCCTCCCTTTTGGTCAGGCCCGCGGGGCCCACGGCCCTCCTCCGTGGCACCTTCCAGGCAGCCAGCTTTAGGCTAACTAATCCAGAGGAGGAGGTCCACGTTAAGGGAGGGCCTTCTGGAGGAGGGGCCTGAATCCACAGAAGGGATGAGGGAGGAGTGGACAAAGGGGCCCCATGGCGGAGCTCCTCTAACTGGCAGGGGGTTACGGCGCCTCTCAGCATGCCCCAGGGCGACCTCGGATTCCTCGGGTGGTGCTGCGAAGAAGTGAGAGCAGAAAGGTCAGGCTAACCCAAAAGGAGTTGAAACAAACTCCAGGAGAGAACTACTGTAGCCTTCAGGGTAGGGAGGCATAGCCTACCATTTTTGTATGAAAGAGGATAGTCTAGTTCAACATTTAAATTTTATTTATTAAAAAAAAGAACAAATAAATTTTATTTATATCAAATATATTATAAATAATATCTAATAATTATTTAAATTTTAATTAAATATCATTTAATAATCATTTAGTTAAAATTTAAAATAAATAATATTCACTTAGCAAATATTTATTTATATTTATAATATTTGTAATAGTACATATTATAACGTATATATGTTTATTTAATAAATCATTAAATATTGCTTGCTGTTGAAAAGTGTTTAGGATGTTCTAGGCTAAATAGAGCTTTTGAAGTGAATACGATGTAGGAAGCTGGTTGTATTACTGGTCTGACATAAGGGAACTATATTTTTAATGCTTTGTGGGTCTGTCTTGAAGGAAAAGGAAAACAATTTTTAATCTTTATGAAATACTGGCAGGTAATTCATCAGAACAGGATCGACACCCATATCCTCTGCGGCCTTTCAATGGATCCCGTCCGACCACCCTTCAGGGGCTCTTCTGTGCACCCATCTCAGTGTGTACGGATGCCAGGCCCTCGGCCACAAGCTCCTAAACCTTTGGACTCAGCTCTGGGCAGGGCAGGACCTGCAGGGAGAGGCCATGTGTTTGGAAAGCCAGGGGAACCAAGCAAGCAGAGTGGGCCAGCACAAAGGGTAAGATCATGTCTGGATGCACAGTAGCAACATATAGCTTATCATCAGAGGAAATAAAAGATTTCAAATAACTATGAAGCCCCATATGGGAAAAAGAAAGATTTGGGTTTTTTTGGTTGGTTGGATTTTGTTTTTGTTTTTCTTGGTAATTGCATTTTGGACATATATTTCAAATACTGGAGTTGTAAATTTAGAAAAAGTACCTCATAAAAAATGCTAGATAGGCTTGGGTATCCTCAGTCTTCTAGTTTCCATAGATATAAATATACATGTATACATAAATGATAGGTTTGAAGATACAGCTTTGTGTTCTAAGTGTTTAGATTTTTTTTTTTTTTTTTTTTTAATTTATGGTAGTCACAGAGAGAGAGAGAGAGAGAGAGGCAGAGACACAGGCAGAAGGAGAAGCAGGCTCCATGCACCGGGAGCCCGACGTGGGATTCGATCCCGGGTCTCCAGGATCGCGCCCTGGGCCAAAGGCAGGCGCCAAACCGCTGCGCCACCCAGGGATCCCAGTGTTTAGATTTTCACACTGGGTTTGGCTCTATGGTATTAGCAGCTTGTTAAGAAGTTTCCTTTTAGAGGGCTCTTTGCTCAAATCTTAAAAATACTTTCAGCTATTGCTTCTAATGTGTGTACATTTGCATGTATGTACATTGTTAATCTCATAATTATATAGTAATTTTAAGAATGGTAATTGTCTGTAATTAAGAAATGTCAAAGAATAAAAGTTAGCAAATAGAGGAAGAACCTGATAATGCAGTTATGACCATTTGAAGTGGAGTAGATAGGGGATCCCTGGGTGGCACAGTGGTTTAGCGCCTGCCTTTGGCCCAGGGCGCGGTCCTGGAGACCCGGGATCGAATCCCATGTCGGGCTCCCAGTGCATGGAGCCTGCTTCTCCCTCTGCCTGTGTCTCTGCCTCTCTCTCTCTCTCTCTCTCATAAATAAATAAAAATTTAAAAAAAAAGAACTTTTGAAGTGGAGTAGACAGTGTCAAATGTAATGTTGTGTAGGCAGAAAGAAAAAGGACATTATGTTATGCTTGGATGGCTTGTATAAGTCTGTATGTGGCAGCTCTAATTGGCATAACACCAGTAAACTTTCAAGACTTCCACAGGAAGATAGTTGCAAGTTTTGTTGGAGGTTGTTTTAAAAAACCCAAATCTCAGATACTTTTAAATGGTCCAATTTTCTGAAAATTTATTAACTAGTATATGTGTTCCCTCTTACCTTCGGTATATAGGAAACAAATAAGAAAAGTTGTACTTTGTTACTCTGTACACCAAGCAGGGACTATACCTGTATGTATGCTTAAAAACCTAATATGACATAGTTATAAGTCTTAAAAGTATTTATTAAAACTACTTTTTTTTTTTTTTTTAAGATTTTATTCACAAGAGATAGAGAGGCAGAGACACAGGCAGAGGGAGGAGAAGCAGGCTCCATGCAGGAAGCCTGATTCAGGACTCGATCCCGGGACTCTAGGATAACACCCTGAGCCAAAGGCAGACGCTCAACCACTGAACCACCCAGGCATCCCTATTAAAGCTACTTAAAGGGGCATCTGGGTGGCTCAGTTTGTTAAGCATCCGACTCTTGATTTCAGCTCAGGTCATCTCAGGGTTGTGAGTTAGAGCCCCATATTGGGCTCTGTGCTGGGCGTGGAGTCTGAGGTTCTCTCTCTCCCTCTCCCTCTGGGCACCCCCGTAATCTAATTAAATAATTTTTATGAGGTATTTTTATCCTTTATTCTTATAATGTGTATAGAATTCAAAGATGATTTTAATTACCAATACTTTAAGAAAACCATCAGTGGGGAATCCTTGGGTGGCTCAACGGTTTAGAGCCTGCCTTTGGCCCAGGGCATGATCCTGGAGTCCCGGGATTGAGTCCCACGTCAGACTCCCTGCATAGAGCCTGCTTCTCCTACTGCCTGTGTCTCTAGAGGCCTCTCTCTCTGTGTGTATCTCTTGTGAATAAATAAATAAATAAAATCTTTAAAAAAAAAAAAAACCTTCAGTGTTTCTGGGTGTCTTGTTATAAGCATCTTTATTATGTCTTCTTAAACACTTCACTATATGTGTTACAGAATGTGTGTCACTTCCAGTCATTGAAATAACACTTATTTCATTTTAGAAATGAAATATATTCTACATCTTAGAATAACTGTCAAAATATATTTTCAGATAACTCTACCCTTTGACTTTCATAGGAATCTGTAGGTTTCGTGTCTATGTTCCGAGGACTGGGCCTTGAAACAGTGTCCCGGGCCCCTCTGAAACGGGAAATGCCTCCATCAGGTATGTGGAAAACTAACTCAAAAAAAGTGTAGTATGTATGTGTGATTGCTTTGTTCTTAAATTTATAGTTTATCTTCAGAAAAATAAGTGTACTATACAACATCTTCAACTCACAGTTATAGTTGGGTTTTGGCCCTTCCATTCAGGTAGAGGCATTTTAGGTCGAGGCTTGTCTGCCAGTATGGTACGCAAGGACAAAGAAGAACCCCATTCCACTTTTGCGGATCCTTCCGTGTTGGCAGCTGGGGATAGCAAGATGGCAGAGGCCTGTGTTGGTTGGAATAGGTGGGTAAAGTTGCCTTCTAGGGTAAGTGTCAAATTCAGATGAAATGTCTTTATAAGCCCAAAGAGAAACTCTGAAAAGGATCATAATATAAACACTGCATGGTTTTATACTAAAGAGTGGGTATTTTCCCCAGAATAATCAGCAGCCACTGATCCAGTCATTGGAAATGGGTAAAAAGTAGTTCTCCACTGGGCAGTTTACAACTCCCATTTGCCCTGATAAGTTAACCTGATTCTGGTGGTTCACAACCTGGCTGACATACTCTTCCACCTCAATTCTGCTGAGGAAATTGGCCCTGAAAGTCAGTATTAGTAACAATTAGCAAATGAGTCATGTAGGCATATTTGGATCTGAAAAGAATCCCAAGGTTTGGATCCCTTTTGCTGACTCCTTCAGGAAAAGAATGTAGACTTGGAGAAATCATTTAGATGGGGTATAGATAGAAGTATGGTTGAGAAAGGCCCGATTTGCTTCTCTTTTCAACATTTCAGAATGCTTGGAAGAGGGAATTCGAATACATCTTTATTATCTTTGGGAAGAGCAGCTGGTGGTTTAGGCAGAGGAGTACATAAGGCTCCTGGTGCTATCAGCCTGACTTGTCGAGATCCTTCCCAGCTATCATCACCACCACCTCTGCCGCCATCCTCACCGCACTCTCTGCTTGGGGCTGTGGAACATAAGGAACATAAGGAAAAGTAAGTCTCTACTTGGTAATGATGTGGGAGGAGACCTTCTCATAAAATCATAAGCACTGTTTCTGTTGCATCTAAACTCCTTTGTGGGCGGTGGGTACTGCAGGCTTGTTTATTTTATTTTGTTATGTCGTTTGGTTTTTGCCAGGGGGGAAAATGACAAGGGGGTGGGACAATGCCTGATGAAGTGAAATGGGGTTGATGGGTTAAATAATACGTACCAGGGAATGAACTCAAATGATTTTTCATTTCCTTCTCAATTCAGACATAGCCAGTTCTTTGACTCATCGAAGATTAGGAAATAATCTAGGAAAGATATTGCAGCAGTTCATCTTTCTTATTGGAACTAGTTTTTGTGTTTTAGTTAGCTGGCCTCAATTATTCCATTGATATTACCAGGGCAAAAAGGGTGATTTTGCTTCTCTAATTAGAGATTGCTAAGATTTTAGCTTCTAGCCTTCAAAGCTTGCTTTTGCGTAACTTGTGTAAGCTAAGTGTAAAATATTACTTCCCCCAGTGTTTTTTTCTTTCTTATTATTTTGTGGCATGAGTTGCTTGCATTTGTTTTTGTTATTATATGCCTACTTTTATTTTCCAGAGAGGTTTTTGTGAAGCAGGGCTCAAAAGGAACACCTCAATCTTTAGGATTGAACCTTATCAAAATACAGTGTCATAATGAAGCAGTTTATCAATATCATGTGACCTTCAGGTATTCACAACTTTTTTTTCCTCTGTATTTACTTCTTAGAGAACAGTAATGAAATCGTTTCCCTGGAATAACTGAGTATTTTTCTGTGTGATTCCTAATGAACATCCCCCCACGATAATGTGCAAACTCAGATCCTTGTGATAATTTTAAGGTTAACATTATTTGCAGGGGCAGCCCAGGTGGCTCAGTGGTTTAGTGCCGCCTCCAGCCCAGGGCCTGATCCTGGAGACCCAGGATTGAGTCCCATGTCAGGCTCCCTGCATGGAACCTGCTTATTTCTCTGCCTGTGACTCTGCTCCTCTCCCTCTCTCTCTCTCTCTCTCTCTCATGAATAAGTAAATAAAATTAAAAACAAACATTACTTGTTAACATTAACATTCTTTCACTATTTCAGATTTTAACTTATTAGGTGCCATTTTAAGCACTTGCAAGGTGGATTTACTGTGAAATTGATGAAGCTTGAAGTCCGGGCCTTTTACTTGCACAGACCCCTTCCATAATCTTTTTTTTTTTTTTTTTTTAAGACTTTTTATTTATTCAGGAGAGACAGAGACAAAGCAGAGGGAGAAGCAGGCTCCATGCAGGGAGCATGATGTGGGATTTGATCCCTGGATTCTGGGATCACATCCTGAGCCAAAGGCAGATGCTCAACCACTGAGCCACCCAGGTGTCCCGCTTCATAGTCTTTTAACTTACTTTGTAATTTTGCATTTCTCTTCTTAAAGAGAGACTCCTCCCCACTGCTGGTATAAGACCCACATCCCACAAAACCTGGATCCCTCTTGCCTAAGTCTCATACTATGAATAATTTTATATCAATAACTTCAGGGTTTCTCATACTTCTTAAAAATTAAGAATTCATGTTTGTATTCTTTTCAAATCTCAGGAAGGGAATGCTTGGGTGGCACAGATGGTGAAGTGTCCAATTCTTGATCTCAGCTCAGGTCTTGATTTCAGGGTTGTGAGTTCAAGCCCTGTGTTGGGCTCTACACTGGGTGTGGAGCCTGCTTAAAATCTCAGGAGAGTCATTAGCTAGAGGTTATTAGCTGGAATTGCGAAAACGAATATGTGTTTTGGAGTGTCTGTGAAGAGAAAATAGGAAGATGGAAGGCTGAATTTTTGGGACACAGCTGCTAATTGGTATAAGAGAAATAAATGGAGTGAAAGAAAGGAACAGTTAAGGGGGAAATACCCTGAAGACAGGTTATAAAGACCAAAGGAAGGGCTCCTTTGAATGAGGAGGTAGTTGACTTCAGCCACAGGAAAAAAAGTTACTGAATTTACTTTGAAGAGCACTCTTGATTTTCTAGTAGCTTTATTGGAGTTATGGAGAAAAAACTAGACTAAAGGAACCAAGGCGAGCACAGGCCATGGGAAATAGCCAGTGAATTGGCTACTTATTTATAACTAGATTTTTTTAAAGGTTTTATTTATTTATTCATAGAGACACACAGAGAGAGGCAGAGACACAGGCAGAGGGAGAAGCAGGCACCATGCAGAGAGCCTGATGTGGGACATGATCCAGGGTCTCCAGGATCATGCCCTGAGCTGCAGGCGGCGCTAAACCGCTGCACCACTGGGGTTGCCCTTGGCTACTTATTTAAAAAGTGGGGGGGCCTCCTGGGTGGCTCAGCAGTTTAGCGCTGCCTTCAGCCCAGAGTGTGATCCCTGGAGACCTGGGATTGAGTCCCACGTCAGGCTCCCTGCATGGAGCCTGCTTCTCCCTCTGCCTGTGTCTCTGCCGCTCTCTCTGTGTGTCTCTCATGAATAAATAAATAAAATTTAAAGAAAAGGCTTATGGGTAAGAGGATGAGAAATGAAATGATAATTAAATAGAGTAGTAGGATTGCTGTAAAACTGAGCACATGTGGCAGGTGAAGAGAAGCTAAAAGAGGGTGAAATTGTACCCTAAGAAGGGAGGGTAGTGGGAATGGGCCTGCTCTGGAACTGGAAGAGAAATGGATGAACATAATGAGAGGGAAGAACTCTTTCTCTGGAAATGGATTGACAAATGTTAATGAAGCAGAAAGGAATGTGAGTCCTCAGAAGTCTCTGCATTGACTGGACAGTGGAGAAGACCTGGATTCTATAAATTTCAAGATGGTAGATACAGACCTTTGAAGCCACAGTATAAAGAGCTTGCCAGGCCATTGAGAGGGTACTGAGATGTATTACAGTGAACTGGTCATCTTGTGGCTTCCTTTATTAAGTGAAGAAAGTCCAGAAAAACAATTTTAAATACTATGTTTAGGGCATAGTGTCATTCATGTAGATGAATTTTTTGGAGAAGCATTTTGTTTTTTGTTTTTGAATTTTTATTCATGAGAGACACAGAGAAAGAGGCAGAAACATAGGCAGAGGGAGAAGCAGGCTCCCCGTGAGGACCCCAAAGCAAGACTCAATCCCAGAACCCCAGGATCATGACCTGAGCAAAAGGCAAATAGATGCTCAACCACTCAGCCACCCAGGTGCCCCTGCAGAAGCATTTTGAAATGTGATATTAATATATGAATGTTTAGTTTTGGGGACAGCTATATTGGATTACCACTTGATTTTTTCATCTTTCGTCATGTGCTTCAACATACCCTATATTAACCTTAGATTTGTTTAAGCTTTCCAGTTGTACACCAACATTGTGTATTATTGATATGAAACGGGACGGTCATTGTACTAAGTAGCTACTGGAGCTTTTCAAAGGTGTAATATTTGAGACAGTGAATCAATAAAAAGTAGAAATTGTATTGCCACAGGTGAAAAAAGGTTGGAGTAAAATCCTTTTTTAAAAAAATTATTTTTAATGTGTGTATTTTTGCAGACTCTAGAGCAATGATTGACAAACTACGGCTGTCCTGGAGGGCAGATCTGGCCCACTGCCTGTTTTATAATAAAGTTTTACTGGAATATAACCAGGCTCATTGGTTTACATATTGTCCATGCTGCTTTAGTGTGTGTTGGCCAAGTTGAGTAGTTGTAGCAGAGACTATATGGTCTGTAAAGCCTAAAAAAATTACTGTCCTTTACTGAAAAGATGTTCTGACCTCTTGTCTAAAATCTGGACATGTTAAAGCAATTGTCTTTGGGTGGTGAAATTATGAGTTTTTTTTCTGTGGGCAGGTATTCTTGGGTTGAAATTCCTCTTATAGTCAGGTATATTTGAATTTTTAATATGACCACTAGATGGAGCAGTAGTTACAAGTGACTCTAACAAACCTGTTACACAGGGATAGTAAAGACTGCCATTTGAACAAATTGAAGTAAAATCCTCTTTATTGTTTTCTAGCCCCAATGTGGAGTGCAAAAGCATGAGGTTTGGCATGTTGAAGGACCATCAAGCTGTCACCGGAAACGTTACTGCTTTTGATGGATCCATTCTCTATCTGCCTATTAAACTTCAACAAGTGAGACCAAATAGGAAATATATTTTGGAATGAAACCTAAGAGTGTTTTGAGTGGTAGGAAATCATAGACCTCCTGATGTTTGAGTTGTACTTTCCTATTCTTAGAGGAAAGACAGGATTTTCAATAACAAATGTCAAATTAAGAAACTTTTTCATTTGAATTCTTTAAGAAGTTGCTTCTCAGAGAGGAAGAGTGGTTGGAAGCCTTTGACCTCAGTGACAGAGAATGGTTTTAGGTTTCAGCATGCAAAGAGATCTGTTGCTAGTTAGTCCTCTTATCAAATCCTTTCTTAAATCCTAGTTGTCATGCTATGATTTTGCCTAGTGTGGGCAGCAAAGTCAGGGGAAAGTAGAAAATATATTTAAGATATTTTAGTGTTTTCTAGAACACAGTTGGATTAGATGAGGGCTTGACAGTTTTGTCTTTTTTTTTTTTTTTTTACTTGAATATATTTATTTGTTAGGTTCTTGAGCTAAAAAGTCAAAGGAAAACTGATGGTGCAGATATCAACATTAAGATTCAATTGACAAAGACCCTGGAGCCCTGTTCTGACTTGTGCATTCCTTTCTACAATGTTGTTTTCCGTCGGTGAGAAAACAGCTTATTTTCTTTAATCTCAGTCTTAAATATGTAACTATGTTCTTCAAGAAGCTTGGATGGTATTATACAACACATATATAAAGATGAGTTTGGAAACATTTAATAAATAAATGGATGGTATTGAGGCTAACTTACTAAAAAATTATGTCAGGTGATTCTCCAGATTTAGGTATAATGAAGGGTGGCTGGATGGGTTCCTTTGAATCATTCAGGAACTTTAAAAGCAGAGGTTATATTGCATGATTTAATGGTGTTACTGATGGGGCTACTCAAAGTGGCAGCCTGCAAAAATTTTGCTGGAAGAATTTTTTTTCCAGATCCCTTGATTTTTTTTTTTTTGGATTCAGATAGCTCATATATATTTTTTTTTACTTTTTATAAGACTCAAATTTTCATAAAATTTACTCCTATATCACCTCTTTTTAAATGAAACACAGAACCTAATTTCTGCCTAGTAAGCTGAACTGCCAGGAATAAACATACAACTTCCTATGCCAGACTGATCTTTACAAACAGGAATCGACTTCTTTGCATTCTTTTTAGTTAATGGTGAAAAATAATGTAAATTGAACCTGGGAAATAAGTTTTTGGTTACCTTTGTAAATAAGACCAGTTGTCAGTTGTATATACCTCAAGATAAATGCTTTGATGATTATTTATTTATTTGCAATGGTGTTCTCAGCATAAAAGCTATGTTGTGCAAAAGACACCAAAGATTTTGGGACGTTAGGCTTCAAAAGGAAGATATAGCTAAGAGTAATAGAGCTTGAATTTTTTTTGTTTTTCTTTAGAAGACCCATTTTTGCTCTTTATTTCAGGGTAATGAAACTTTTAGATATGAAGCTTGTGGGGAGAAACTTTTATGACCCTACAAGTGCTATGGTACTGCAGCAACACAGGTCAGTGGTGGTCTCTTCCTTTCAAATGTTCTGGAAAGAAATTTTTCATTGTGATTATCATATGTAGTACAGAAATCTCAACAGTATTTTATGATTGTGAATACACTTTATCAGTTAAATCTGTTCCATAGTTACTGTTTTAGTAGGTTCACAATGATGTTGATTTATTTTGTTTCATGGTGCTTTCTCACTGTTACTATGGAGGGGGGCCGTATTTGCTCTATTGTTTCAAATAGGGGCATGGAAGTATCTGTGGTCCTTTTAGAACCCTAAGGTAAAGCTCACCTGTCTCTTCAGGTTGCAGATCTGGCCAGGCTATGCAGCTAGCATCCGAAGGACAGATGGAGGTCTTTTTCTCCTAGCTGATGTCTCCCATAAGGTCATTCGGAATGATTCGGTTCTAGATGTCATGTGAGTCAATTGTGGGATCTATTTTTAACAAGCTAGCAATTTTCTGAAAAGTTCAGTAATAGCTGAATACAGATTGACCATTGTTCTGTTTAGGTTTTAAATTGTAGAACAGATTAAGAATACTGAATGTATATAAGTCTTGCTTGGGATAGCATATGAATAGAGACCTACTGTACTTTGAGGAGGAATTGGGGTTTGTTTGTTTTTTTATTGACAGAGATTTTATTTCTTTATTTGACAGCACAGGCAGGGGGAACAACAGAGGGAGAGGGAGAAGCAGGCTCCCCACTAAGCAGGAAGCCTGATGCCATGCAGGCTGTATCCCAGGATCCTGGGATCATAACCTGAGCCAAAGGCAGATGCTTAACTGACTGACCCACCCAGGCGCCCCAGGAATTGTAGTTTTTTTTTTTTTTTTAAAAAAGATTTATTTAGAGTATGTGTGTGTGTGCACATGCATGTGTGCACTTATGAGCAGGAGGGGCAGAGGAAGAGGGAGAGAGAAATCCTCAAAGAGGCTCCACCCTACGTGAGGAGCCCAATTCAGGGCTCAATCTCATGTCCTTGAGATCACCATCTGAGCAGAAACCAAGAGCCACCCAAATGCCTCTATAGTAACACATTTAAACAAAAACTCAGGGTGTGTGTGTATCCAAGCTTTTTTAGAGAGTTAATACAATTCCTCCTCAGGGCTCCTGGGTGGCGCAATTGGTTAAGCATCTGACTCTTGATTTGGCTCAGGTTGTGATCTCAGGGTCATGGACTGGAGTCCCTTGTTGGGTTTTGTGCTCAGGGCAGAGTCTGAGGATTTCTTTCTCTACCTCTACCTCTCCCGCTGCCCCTCCTCCACTTCAAGTACTTGCACACACACGCTTTCTTTCTCTGTCAATGGAATAAATAAATCTAAAAAGAAGTGAATGTGTTACTGTAGTAAATTATTTACTGTAGTAAATATAGATGTGATTAATTTGTAATGGCGTCATGAAATCCCATTTTATTTTATTTATTTTTTGAAATCCCATTTTATAGATAAATCTGTGTCCATCACTGATTCTTTTTTAAAGGCTATGTGCTTAGAAGTGGAATTACTTAATAAAAAGGCTAAACATTTTAAAGACTTCAAAAAATATTTGCTATAATATATATTGACAAATTATCTTCTAGAACACTCAGTTCATTTTTCTACCAGCTGCATACAACTACTAGGTGTTATCAGGCTTATAAATCTTTGCTTACCTGATAAATTGATTCTTTCAACATGCATTTATTGAGCTTCCATTGTATACCAGAGTCTTGGGACATATAAGTTAACATAACAAAGATCCCTCTTCTCAAGAGTTTGTACTAAAGTTGGGTACATAAACAATAAATAATAAACATGATAAGTGAATCGTATAGCACACTACAAGTGTTGAGAACTTTGGAAGGAAGAAAAAGTAGAACATAGACTAGGAGAGATCAGGAGTACCAGAGGTGGGGTAGGGGAAGGTGGAGAGCTGTAATTTTAAATAGAGTGGTCAAGTTAATTCAAGCCCAACACTCTCAGGAGATGAGTGAGTTAGCCAGGTGAATATATGGGTGAAGGGACTTGTTGACAGAGGGACTGCCTGGGTAAAAGCCTTTAAAAAATAGAAATATACCTGGCTCATTCAAGGAGTGTTAGGGAAGCCAGGGTGGCTAGAGCAGAGCAGAGCAAGGCAAGAGCAAGTGGAAGTATGGAGAAGATGGAGGAGATGATAGTATAGAGCTTTGTAAGGCTATTGTAAGGAGATTTTAGCTTTTAAAGTGAAGTGTAGGACTTAGAGCTGAGGAGGGAGATGACGTGGCTTGAGTTGTAAAAGGATCCCTCCCTTTGCCGTGTGGAGGAGAAACTTGGGAAGGTGGGAATAGAAATGGGGAGACCAACCAGGAATCCAGTGGAGGCATGAAGATGGCAGTAGTGGAGGTGAAGAGAAGTGGTTGGCTCCTGGAAATATTTTGAAAGTAGTGCTTAATAAGTTTCCTGACTGGATGTGGGGTATGAGATAGAGAGGTTGAAGATGGCACACTTTTTTGGGTGAATTTGTAATTATTTATTCTATCTTTCCTAGACTATCTCTCCTTGATGGTGGGGCCATGTCTCTCTTTCTCACAGTACATCCAGCTCTAGTTGATTCCTAGCATGTAGTAAGTGTTAAGAATATTTGTTAAATAAGAGTAGATGTCTTCAAGTACACTGTTTCTTTATAGTCTCTGCTTTGCTTTTCTTCTTAGATCTAACTTATGTTTTATTTTTTCCAGTGTTTTAAACCTTCTGGATTTTATTTTGATGTGATATTAGGATCATATTGATTGCTTTGGAACTATCACACAACTTAGTGAAAAACTTTTGTTTTTTTAGATTTAAATCCCTCTCTTTATCGTGTGTTAAAATACTTGGATTTATTTCTGAATACTTCATTTTGATCTAGTGGTTAAAATCAATGTGACACTGTTTCAGTTACTGTAAATTTATTAGCTTTTAATATTTGTCAAGGAATTCTGTTTTCAGAATTTTTTAAAAAATATTTTATTTATTTATTCATGAGAGACACAGAGAGAGGCAGAGACACAGGCAGAGGGAGAAGCAGGCTCCATGCAGGGAGCCCAACATGGGACTTGATCCTGGGACTCCAGGATCAGGCCCTGGACCGAAGGTGGTACTAAACCGCTGAGCCACCCAGGCTGCCCCATGTTTTCAGAATTTTTGTAGCAAATTTCACCAGTTTACTCTTGCATGTGATCCTTTGAATAATTTAATGAGAATAAGAAAAAAAAATTGACATTTTGATTGGCATTGACTGAGCAGAACATTCAGTGATTCTTCCTATTCACAAAAATGGCATATTTTTCCATTTATTGAAATTTATTTTTATTGAAGTTTTACTTTAATAAAAGTTATAGTTATATTTTAACTACACAAAAGCTATTTATAGATGAGTTATGTAGTAGTTTGTTTTTTGCACAATAGCTTATGTTGTATATAAAATTATCTTTTTATTTCCTAAGTACATAATTTTATGTGTCCTTACCACTAATTCACTTTTTATAGATTTCAGAGTATAGTTTTGCACTTATCCTAAGTATTTTATTCTTTTTGATGCCTTGTAAACGGATTTCTTTAAAAGTTTCATTTTTTTTGTTACAAGTGTATAGAAAAACAACTGATTTTTTTTTTATATCATTCTTGTATCGCACAACCCCTGTGAACTCATTTATTAGTTATAACATTTTATTCATAGATTCTTTGGGATTTTCAATATAGGAGATCATGTCATCTGCAAATAAAGATACGTAATTTTATTTCTTCCTTTCCAATCTGGATCTCTATTTATTTTTCTTGCTGAATTACTCTGCTAGGACCTCTAATACAATGTTGAATAGAAATGGTGTGGAAAAAGAAAAAAGCCCTGACCCCGCCCCTCCTCAATGTAAGTAGCCTTGGATATATTCCCTTTGATAATAAAGACAATTCAACTAGCCCCAAAAAAAAAAAAAAAAAGAGTGGACATCCATTTCCTTTTCCTGATCTTAGGGAGAAAATATCCATCTGTCTTTCATCAAGTATGTTAGGTGTGAATTTTTTGTTGTAGATGCCCTTTTTCATATTGAGGAAGTTACATTTTATTCCTGGTTTATTGAGTGTTCTTAGCATGAAAGGCAGTTGGGTTTTGATCATTTAAAAAAAGCCCCAAACATTCTGCTTTTAAAATGGATTTCTCAGTATTAAACCTTGCATTCGTGGGATAAATCCCACTTGTTCATGGTGTATAATTTTTTCTATATGTTGCTGGTTTTGGTTTGCTTGTATTTTATTGAGGATTTTTATCTATAATCCTAAGCAATATCTGTAGTTTTCTTGTGATACTTTTGCCTGGTGTTAATATCTGGGATATACAGGCCTTATAAAAAGAGTTCAGAAGTATTCCCTTCCCCTTCTGTTTTTTTTTTTTTTTTATTTATTTTTATTTATTTATGATAATCACACAGAGAGAGAGAGAGAGAGAGAGAGGCAGAGACACAGGCAGAGGGAGAAGCAGGCTCCATGCACCGAGAGCCCGACATGGGATTCAATCCCAGGTCTCCAGGAGCACGCCCTGGGCCGAAGGCAGGCGCCAAACTGCTGTGCCACACAGGGATCCCCCCTTCTGTTTTTTGAAAGTGTTTATTAAGGATTGGAATTCATTTTCCTTTTAATGCTTGGTAGAAATTCATCGGAGATACCATCTGAGTTTTGTTTTTTCTTTGTGTGCAGTTTTTAAATTGCTAATTTAATTTCTGTACTTGTTAGATATTTATTCAGATTTTCTGTTTATTTTTGGGTGAGTTTTGGTCATTTGTGTCTTTCTAGGAGTTTATCCGTTCCATTTAGGATGATCTGATTTGTTGGCATACAGCTGTTGAAAGTGTTCCCTTACAGTTCTTTTTATTTATGTGAAGCCAGTTGTAGTGTTCCCTCTTTTCATCACAGATTTTAGAAATCTGAGTCTCCTTTTTTCATAGGTGGTCTAGCTAAAGATTTGTCAGTGTTTTTGACCTTTTCAAAAAGCCAATGTATAGTTTTGTTGACTATATTTTTCTGTTCTCTCTTTCATTAATTCCCACTCTTATATTCATTATTTTCTTCCTTCTGCATATTTACGGATTAGTTTGCTCTTTTTTTTCCAGTGTCTTCAGGTGAAAGGTTATTTTTGGGGGGATATATATATATTTTTTTAATATAGGCTTTTACAGCTATAAATTTCCCTCTTAAGTAATGCTATAGCTGTATGACATATGTTTTGGTATGTTGTGTTTTCATTTATATCCAACTCCAAGTATTTTCTAATTTCCCTTGTCATTTATTTGACTCCTTGATTATTTAAGGGAATATGTTACTTTCCACGTGTATGTGAGTTTCCTGAGTTCTTCTGTTACTGATTTTTTTTTCTGTTACTGATTTTTAATTTCATTCTGTTGTGATCAAAGAATTTACTTTGTATTATTTCTGTCCTTTTATTTTCATTGAGGTTTGTTTTATGATCCAGCATATGATCTATACTGGAGAATATTTTTTGTGTACTTTGGACATTGTAATTTTAACTCAAAATACTTTTTTGCCCAAAATACTTTTTTGCCTTTTACTAAGGAAAGTGCCAGAATTAGGACTTATGGTAAACCTTTATATTGAAAGCAGAAATTCTCCCAGGGAGAGTTTGAGACCTTGACATAAGCAAACCTGTGACAAACAAGAAAGAAGCACTGACGTTGTCTAAGGATGTGTGTTTGTGAACCATATTTCAGGTTCCAAACACAGATAGGAAGGGCCATGAGATCAGCGACCCAACTATCGTTGACCCTGGAATTTGAACAAATAAACACAATGATTTTCTTTCACAAATTGCTAAGACAAGAAGTGCCTTCATAATGTTTGACCACTTTCTTTTTCACAAATTGGTTTCTGACCAAATGACCTCCAACTATAAAGTCTCAGGAGTGGATTGGCTTGGTTTGGAGACTTATCTGGCTTATGCCTCCATGCATTCCCTATAGAACACTCTCTTGTACACTTAATAGGGACAAGGAAATCCAGGGCAAAATAGAAACACGTGAAAGAAGACTTTATGCATATAGACAAATAACAGCAAAAGCAAAATAAGCAGATGGAGAGTAATCAAGTTAATGGCAAAAATAGTTTTCAAATGGTATTCTTGCAAAACAAAAAGCCCAAAGACATCATACAAAGACCCAGGTCTAACCTGAAAACTCATTAGAGAAGCAGCTAAAACCTAATGAAACTAGTCTGAGCTCAGCTGGTTATTGGGACTGTACTCACTGGCAGCAGATCTGAAGGACAAATGGAGTTAAGCACAAGGGGTCCAGGGAGTGCATCTGTAGAGTGTTGCAAAGGAAGAGCTTCCACAGTTACTGTGATGAGACCTTCAGAATTTTCAAAGGACAAGGAGACCTCTGTTCCATGTGAAATAAAGAGAAGGCTGATTTACTGTTTACTACAGTGAGTTGAGACTACTGATCTTATAGAGAGTACTGGAGAGGTATGGAGTTCAGGACAACAGTTTTCCAGAGGGGCAAGCAGTAGAAGCATGGTTGCTCAGGTCGTCTGTTGTTGGTTGAGTAGTACTCATCATCGGGATGCTTATTTGATTAAGTTGTTCCCGATTGGTCAATTTATGGAAACAAGGGGACAACTCTGGTTGGATAGCTAGCAAAAATAGGTTTGTGGAGGTGAGTTGAACAGAATTGTATTAAGCAAGTTTAAAACTGGATTTTTTGGGGGGTGCCTGAGTGGCTCAGTCAGTGAAGCAACTGCTTTCAACCCCAGTTGTGATCCTGGGGTCCTTGGATCAAGCCCCAAGTGGGGCTCCCTGTTCAGTGGGGGTCTGCTTCTCTCTCTCCCCTTGAGCCTCTCCACACTCATTTTCTCTCTCTGTGTCAAATAAAATATTAAAGAAAAACAAAAAAACCCCAAACCCTTGGATTTTATGGCTACTTGTTACCATGGCTACAATACAGTCTTCTCCAAAGTTTGTGATTTTTTCATTGCAAGGAAGACATGAATGTTTGTGCTTTCATCTGATTTTATTGTTTAATTTCTTACGTGTTAATATATTTTTTTAACAATTCTCTCAATGTTTATTTAAACTTAATATAAATGCTCCAAATAACTTAATCTGTATCCATCCATCCATCTACATATAGGTTGCTTCCCTGAGACTAGACTAATTCTAAAGTTGATATGAAAAAAATAACCAATCGGGACTCCTGGTGGCTCAGTGGTTGAGTGTCTGCCTTTGGCTCAGGGCATGATCCTGGAGTCCTGGGATTGAGTCCCACATCAGGCTTCCTGAATGGGCCTGCTTTTCCCTCTGCCTATGTCTCTGCCTCTCTCTCTGTATCTCTCATGAATAAATAAATAAAATATTTAAAGAAAAAAAAAAAGAGAAAAAAAAACAAGAATATTGAGGAAAAGTCTAGAAAAGAAAAAAAACTATACAAAGGGGGATTGACCCTATGATATTAAAACATATTAATAAAATCTCTTATTAAATGGTATATACGTATATTACATGTTACTATTGATTACTTTTTAAATGGTTACCAAAATTTTTACCTGTGTGTTTTTTTTTTTTAATCTGTGTTTTTAAACATGTATTTCTTCAAAGATGTATTGAGAGGGGGAGGGACAGAGAGAGAGAGGGAGAATCTTAAGGAGACTAGGCTGAGCATAGAGCCTGACCCAGGGCTTGATCCCATGACTCTGAGATCACAACCTGAGCTGAAACAAAGAGTTGGGTCACTTAACTGACTGCAATATCTGGGTGCCCTGGTTCCTTTTTTTTTTTTTTTTTTTTAAGATTTTATTTATTCGTGAGAGAGACAGAGAGAGGCAGAGACACAGGCAGAGGGAGAAGCAGGCTTCACGCAGAGAGCCCGACCTGTGACTCGATCCCGGGACTCCAGGATCAGGCCCTGGGCTGAGGGCAGCACTAAAACTGCTGAGCCACCCGGGCTGCCCAGGGTGCCCTGGTTCTTATCCATTTTTCCCCCACTAACTTGAAATGTCACTGGTAATTATTGGCACCATTATTGGCACTCAGTCCTAATTTGTATTTTACTCTCATCAGGGTCTTCTATTCCATTAATTTCTTTTTTCAGATTTAGTAAGGCACAATTGACATGAAAAATCTCATATTTTTAAAGCTTACAATTTGATGAGGTTTTTGTTTGGATTTTATTTATTTATCTGAAAGAGTGTAAGAACAACGGGCAGGGAGCAGGAGAAGCAGGCTCCCCACTGAGCAGGGAGCCTGATGTGGGGCTTGATCTTAGAACCCTAGGATCACGACCTGAGCTAAAGGCAGACGCTTAACCCACTGAACCACCCAGACACCCCCAATTTGATGAGTTTTAACTTATTTATATACCAACATAACATCACAATGAAGATAATGAGCGTATCCATTGCCCACTCAAAATTTACTTATGTCTCTTTCAGATCTCTTTCTACCTTTGTTCTCCTTTGTCCACAATAGGCAGCACACACTGGTCTGCTTTCTGTTACTAGAGATTAGCGTGCATCGTTTAGAATTTTCTATATTTAGAATCATATGATAGGGGATCCCTGGGTGGCTCAGCGGTTTAGCACCTGCCTTTTGGCCTAGGGCATGATCCTGGAGTCCTGGGATTGAGTCCCAGGTCGAGCACCCTGCATGGAGCCTGCTTCTCCCTCTGCCTGTGTGTCTGCCTCCCTCTCTTTGTGTGTGTCTCATGAATAAATAAAATCTTAAAAAAAAAAAAATCATACCGAAAACAAGCCAGACTGAAAAAAAAAGGGGGGGGGTAATCTATCATATGATTCTTTTTTTTTTTTTAATTTTATTTATTTATTCATGAGAGACACAGAGAGAGGCAGAGACAGAGGGAGAAGCAGGCTGCATGCAGGGAGCCCGATGTGGGACCCGATCCCGGGTCTCCAGGATCATGCCTTGGGCTGAAGGTGGCGCTAAACTGCTGAGCCACCCGGGCTGTCCTCAGTGTGATTTAAAAATTTTTTTTTTTATTTTAATCCCAGCATTTAGAAATCAAAGTGAAATAGATGTAGTTAAAAATCATTGATTTCTATCTACTTTCCAATGTTGAATGTTGGAATGACAGGATTCAGGTCTATATTGTTTATCTCCTGCGTTCCTCATCCCTTTTTAGCTTTTTCTTGATTGTGCCTTCTTCCTCCATGTCTTCTACATTTTCTGATGGAAAAAACAGGGATCAGGGGAAAGGAATTAGGTAAGAGAATATTAAAAACTAGCATTATGAGTTCTGAAAATAAATTACAAGTTAAAAAGTGTTTGGATATGGATTCTATAGTAGTGGTTTCTTTTGACTTCCACAACTACATATATAGTTAACCTACTTTTTTGGGGGGAGAGAGTGCACACACAAGTTGGAGGGTTGCAGAGGGAGACAGAGTCTTGAGCAGTCTCCATGCTCAGCGCCTGGCGTCAAGCTCGATTTCATGACCCTGAAATCATGAGCTAAGTTAAAATCAAGAATCAGAGGCTTACCTGACTAAGCTCTCCAGGTGCCCCTGTAGTGAATTTATCTTTATAGCCATTTCTCTTCTGTATTTAACCTGGCAGACAGAATAAGCGCGTGCGCGCTCTCTCTCTCTCTCTCTCTCTCTCACACACACACACACACACACACACACTGCATCTGGCATGTATCAGGTACTGATGATCATGATGGAGATGATATTTGCAAACATACAGTTCTGTTCTCTGTACGAGGGGTACAGTTCTCACTGTTTCGGGTCTATACAGTTGCGTTCTCTCAACACTGTGAGTTAGGTGCTTTCACTGACCCCACTTTCACATGAGGAAACCAAGGCACAAAGAGCAGTAGCTCTCTCAGAGTTTCACAGGCTAGTAAGTGGAAGACACAAGATTTGAACTCAGGCATTGGCTCCAGGGTCTGTCGTCAGGGTTGAACTGCTTAAAGTCTCTGATGGTTTTTCATCACTTACTTAATCTTTCTTAGGGCGAGTTCTGTAGGATACTATAATTGCCCAGAAGGACCATAAATGTTTGTTCAGTGAGGTTAGAAGTAAAGGGTGGGAGGAATCTGTGGTTAAATACATCGGAGGTAAATATGTTTCTTTAGCAGCCTGAGGTGCATATGTACATTGTGAGTCTCTAGACAGGCTTTATAATATGCAGAGTGGACTCCACTTTTTTGATTGTGGAACCTTTTTCACACCTCCTCACAACCTATCAAGGGACCAGTGTTTTTGAAGAATATACCCTGGGTGACCCTGACCCACAGAAGAAAGTCCAAACTCTGTTCCTTGACTTAGGAGGACGTTCAGATTTGGTCCCTGCCTGTCTTTGGCCTGTACTTACACCATCTTCTATCCCTCTTCAATGTCCTTGCCCTCCCCATCCCCAGATTGCTGCTCATCTCCTGCATATTGCTGCCTCTGCCTGGAGTGTCACTCATTCCTCTGCCCCAGTGTTTCTGCTTGGCAGACTGCTCCTTCAAGCATCAGCTTCTTCTGTCAATGTTCCTTGACTCCCTAGGCATATTCAGACATGGTTCCTGTGAATTTCCTGTGTCGGCTTATTCATGGCACTGTTTAGAGTTTATGGCAAGGGTACATTTAACTATAGTGAATCTGTTCGTATGCATCTTTAGCATCTTCACCAGGACTGTCTAATAATAGGGATTTGTAATAGGTATTTCCGTTAGCTAAAAAGGGCAAATATAGTTTAAAAAATGTTTTGTTGTCCTTCTGTAGACTATCCTAATGATGATGATACAAAATAATTATTTTGATAATTAAAATACTTTATTCAAAGGCAAACTGAATGTTATTAATTTGTAGTTGTTTTTAGTTTGACTTTTATCTCTTCACTATTTTGTTTTTAAAGATTTTATTTATTAGAGAGCACATGTGAGCGAGCACGAGCAGGGATGTGAGGAGAGAGATGGAGAGGGAGAAGCAGACTCTCCACTCATCAGGAAGCCTGATGCAGGGCTCCTCCCAGGACCGTGAGATCCTCACTTGAGCCAAAGGCAGACACTTAACTGACCCAGGCACCCCTCTTTTCACTATTTTTTATTAATTTTGGATATTTTGGTAATGTCAAAAAGAGATGAGTCATGTCTCTCAAAAGAGACAACTGGAGCCTTTTGTTGCTATATGGCTGCGATCATACCCCTGAAGTACTTGTTTGCATCCTCCAGCCTTTTCATTGTGCTCTGTGAATACAAATATGATTCAAAAGTCTCTTGTTTCTTTCCAAAGGCATGCCATTTATCAGCAGAACAAAGAAAACTTCCAGGATGAGTGCACTAAGCTTTTGGTTGGCAATATTGTTATAACCAGATACAACAATCGTACCTATCGTATTGATGATGTGGACTGGAATAAGACACCAAAAGATAGCTTCACAATGTCTGATGGAAAGGAGATCACATTTTTGGAATACTACAGGTGGAAAGTAGAGACTGGGCTTGGGCCTTCGGGTGGGTGTGGGATGTAGTCTGCCATTCTCTAGCAGAATGTTGAGTTCCATTGTAGCCTACAGTGGGACACTTTTACGATAATAGATTGGTAATGCTGTCAAGATTGAATGAACTTGTTTGTGGGATTTGACTTAAAGTTTCATTTAGTAATTTTGGAAATTACTTTATAAATTAATACCAAGGTTTTGAATTATATTTCTTTTGTTGATTTAAGTAGAAGTCTGGTTGGAGAGATTAAGTTCAAATCCCTAATCACTTGACTATCATTTTGCCTTTTCAGTTGCCCAAGCCTTTCAACCTGATGCAGTTTTTTAAGATTGATTTATTTGAGGGTGAAGGGAGTGCAGAGGAGCAGGGGGAGGGGCAGAGAGAGAGAGAATCCCAAGCAGACTTTGTGAAGCCTGATTTGGTGCTCGATCTCACAATCCTGAGATCATGACCTGAGTTGAAATCAAGAGTTGGATGCTTAACTGAGCCACCCAAGCGCCCCCAACCTGTTGTGGTTTTAAGCAAAATTTTCTCTGGACTTTTAGATGATTTCTCCTCCATTTAGTGATGCTGTTTCTGAAATGCTTTCCTGCTTCTGCCTCTGTCCTGGTCTAGCAAAAACTATGGAATCACAATTAAGGAAGAGGACCAACCACTGCTAATCCACAGGCCCAGCGAGAGACAGAACCAAGGGATGGTGAGTTGGCGGGGGGAGGGGTAATTAGATTTGTACTTGTAGCTTAAGTTCTTCATCTGTGGTGCTGGGAGCCATGAAGCAGAGTTACAGTGTGGTTGGGGAAAACTGTGCAGGATTGTCTCTAGCCAGAGGTGCCACTTAACATGGTAGCATTTGTTTTTTTTTTTTTTAGATTTTATTTATTTATTCATGATGGGGGGGGGGGGGGGAGGGGCAGAGACACAGCCAGAGGGAGAAGCAGGCTCCATGCAGGGAGCCCGACCTGGGACTCGATCCCAGGTCTCCAGGATCATGACCCGGGCTAAAGGCAGGCGCTGAACCGCTGAGCCACCCAGGGATCCCCAGGATTTGCTTTTGAAATCCCCATAATGAGGAGCTAAGTATCCATATAAGCAAGTCAGGTTAAGGAATAAAGAGAATTATTTTCTGCTAAGATTAAAACACTAGATCCGTTAGGGAAGAGAGACATTTAACCGGGCCAGGAGCCAGGGGAAAGTGCCTTGACAACAACTCTTCTGTCTTAAATGAGTATGGCTGAAAATCACCCAGCTAAGATAAGATCTGGAGGCCTTAGCTTGTCTGGAGGTCTAAGAGGGACAGTTATTATTTTTCCTAGTTTTTCCCCTTTTTTTTGACCATTTCAACATTTTCCTTTTACTTAATATAACAAGCTTATAATATTGTGACTGAGGGGGAAAGGTTAAAATACTTGCAGTATTTCACTGCCTTCTTTTCTGAGGTTTTATGTTCCCTAGTGTACCAATTATGTCCCTGCAGGCCCAGCCCTGGGCATGGCATGTCTTGTCAGGTCAGGAGAACAAGACCATCTTTGGTGCCTTATTTTTCCTCCCCGTTCTCTCTTCAAAGCTGCTAAAAGGTGAAATCCTGCTGCTGCCTGAGCTTTCATTCATGACTGGAATCCCTGAGAAGATGAAGAAGGACTTCAGAGCCATGAAGGTGAGAAATGCCTGTGTTGAATGGAAGGCCTTTTCACTAACAGCTTGAGCTAGACCTGGGCAGGCTTGTGTTATCACCTGGGCAGGTCTGTTCTTCCAGGCTCCAGTTGTCTCTAAAACATGCCCTGTGTCCTTTCCCATTCACTGTGAAGAAGCTGATCAGAGCCTCCCTTTGGAAGATTGTCGGCACAGTAGAGTGACTGAATTATAAGGGAAAAGGAAACAAGTAATTGTCTTCACCCCTATTAGATAGATGACTGTAAACTGGTCATATGATCACAAGTGAGGTTCTTTGAGAGCCTTGAGTTTTTCTAGCATTCTTACAAGCCTTCAGTCTATTTAAAGGGGTGAGGAGATAATGTAGCAAAAAAGTAATCAATAAGTCAGAGACTGAGGTAAAAGGATAGAAGTTTATCTCATGGGGTGTGGAGTGTCCAGGAGATGTTGGGCTTGGTCCCCATAGGAAATGGCTGAGAAGCACAGACGTGGGCAGCAGCACGAATCTGGAGCCGGAGCCCTTCACCTCCACTCTGTCTGCAGCACTTGGGGCTTTCCACACTTGAGCTTCTGTGCTTCCTCACTCTCCTAGAGCATGTCTGTTACCCTTGGACCCATGCCTGTCTCCGCTGCCACAGACTATTTTCAGAACATCATAAAGAGCCTGAAGTGAAGCTTAGCATTCCTGTAAGAGATTTCTTTCATGTTTACCTTCGTCCCTTTTCCATTTAACATGTAGGTCAAGGCTCCTTCCTTACAACACTCAATCACCTAATGACTTTATGATCACAGGGCTATCTGTACAGCCCCGTAGACTGGCGGTAATGACTGCCTCACAGGGAACAATAACTGTATAGTTCTGTAGTCCCAGAAGAATAAAGAACTCACATACGTGATTCAGAATCTTCATATACACATTTAAGTATTCATTTAACAATAACATTAAAAAGCATATATTATAGACCAAGCACTGGACAGAAAAGAGTCTTATGATGACATTAGATACAGTAGTAGTAGTAGGACATGAAATAGAAGAGTGGATGTGGTTTTCCATTCTGTTATGTTTGGCTCTGTGCCTAGTACAGGACATTTTTCCCCCCTATTTTTTCCAAATAATAAATTGGTGTAATCAAGCTCCCCTTTCTCCTGTTTCATAGACTTTCTTAGGTTTTTTTTTTTTTTTTAAGTTTTTATTTATTGGGGCACCTGGGTGGCTCAGTGGTTGAGTGTCTATCTTTGGCTCAGGTCGTGATCCCTGGGGTCCTGGGATCAAGTCCCGCATCAGGCTCCCTACAGGAAACCTGCTTCTCTCTCTGCTTATGTCTCTGCCTCTCTCACTATGTGTCTCTCATGAAGAAATAAATAAAAAGCTTAAAAAAAATTAAAGGGACACCTGGGTGGCTCAGTGGTTGAGCGACAGCCTTTCGGCTCAGGGCGTGATCCGAGTCCCAGGATGGAGTCCCACATCAGGCTCCCTGCATGGGGCCTACTTCTCCTCTCTTTGCCTGTGTCTCTCGTGAATAAATACATTTTTTTTTTAAATAAAAGTTTTGATTTATTTATTTGAGAGAGGGGGAGGGGCAGAAGGAGAGGGAGAAGCAGACACCCTGCTGAGCAGGGGAGCCCCATGTGGGGCTGGATCCCAGGACCCTGGTGGGATCAGGACCTGAGCCAAAGGGAGACACTTAACTGACTGTGCCACCCAGGTGCCCCCGAATTTCTTGGGAATTTTAAATTCAGAACATAGTTTTAAGAAAGAGATAAGATTTAGCTGTAATGTGGGTGAAAAAAACAACATTTCAATTCTTTTATGATTAAATTTTTAAGCATATATTTCACATTCCTGAGTCATGTTTATTAAAATCTTTGGAGGTATTTGAAAATGTCTATAGATTTCAGTGGAAAAGAGGTTTTCTTTTGGAAATGTTTTAGTTATATTGGGGTTTAACTTCATATTGGAGATACTAATACTTTTATTATCTCCATTTTAAATCTATTTAGGATTTGACCCAGCAGATTAACCTGAGCCCCAAACAGCACCATAATGCTTTGGAATGCTTGCTGCAGAGAATTTCAAAGAATGAGACAGCCAGCAATGAACTGGCACGCTGGGGACTCTATCTGCAAAAGGATGTACATAAGGTAAACTGGATGTGGCCAAGTAGGAAACCGTGGTGACCAGCTATTTTCAGAGCTTAGTGAAAGTAGGTGATAGCTTCCTGTCTTGTCTTTATTTTGGACTTTTTTTTGGGGTGAGGAGGCCCTAGTCATAATATTTAAATTTCCTTCTCCTAATTGATTAGTATCTCTTAAAGATTTTTCTTCTGTATTTTGCAGGGTTAAAGATTTTTCTTCTGTATTTTGCAGGGATATGAGCTGTTAATTTTTAATCAAATAGATAGCAGAAGGAATATCGACTTAAAATTTACCTCATTATTGGGGTGCTTGGGTGCCTCAGTTGGTTAAGCATCTGACTCTTGATTTTGGCTCAGGTCATGATCTCAGGGTTGTGAAGTCAAGTTGCGCTGTTGAGCTCTGCACTCATTGGGAATTCTTATTTATTTATTTATTTATTTATTTATTTATTTATTCATTCATTCATTCATTCATTCATTCATTCTCATGGAATTCTGCTTGACATTCCTCCTCCTCTTCTACCCATCCTGATGCTCACATGCACTCTCCTGACCACCTAAAAAAAAATATAAATAAATCTTTTTAAAACTTTTACCTCATGTTCAGTTTTCCAATCTAAATAATTTCTAAGGTTTTGTATGTTTGGTATTTTTCTTTCCCAATAACTAGTGATTCTTTGAATACACTACTGTCATTCTTTCTGTAAGCATAGAGTATCAGACTTACACCATCTAATTTTTCTGTGGCCCTTTCTGCCTGCATTTTGTCTGAGTCTGCTAGGTTGTATTTTGTGTGGTGTAACCCATGGGGCAGAGGCAGTATGAGATGGTGGTGGAGTCCTTCGCCTCTGGTGTCCACTTATTGGCTTTGAATCTCAGCTCAGCCAGTTGCCATCTTAGTTACTTTGAGCAAATTGCTTAGCATCTCTTAGTTTATCTGTAAAATGAGGATAATAGTTGAGTGATAAGACTTTAAATGGTAGCATCTTTAGCATAATACGTGACATATAGCAAGTGCTCAGTAAACATTAGCTATCACTACTTTTCACCTTTCTTTTGAGGTTATACTAAAATAATTCTGTCTTTTCTCTAGTTCCTTGCACTCTGAATTGACTCCTTGTTAACTTTTTTTTAATAAAAATAATGGATAGTTAATAAGGAAAATGTTGAAACCTTACAAAAAAGCAAAGAGGGGCACCTGGGTGGTTCACTGGTTGAGTGTCTGCCTTTAGCCCAGATCGTCATCCTGGGGTCCTGCGATTGAGTCCCACATCAGGCTCCCTACAGGGATAAGGAGCCTGCTTCTCCCTCTGCCTAGGTCACTGCCTTTCTCTATCTCTCATGAATAAATAAAAAGTAAAAACAAACAAAAAACAAAGAAATAAAAATACAGTAATTTAATGATACAAAGATGATATCTTAGTGATTTATTTTAGATATATATGAAAAATATTTCAATGTATTTCATTCCCCCACACATTTTTCCTGTAAAAATAAATCTTTTCCTTACAAGGCTGTGATTATATCCTATATGGGTTTGCATTTATTTAATGTTATACTTTAAACATGAGTTTTTGTTAGTAAATGTTAACTTGAAAATGTAGAAAACATAAGCCAAAGAAGAAAAGAAAGTTCATCTATTTCAGAACAACCACTGTTAACATTTTTGTACATACTCTTCAGTAGATGTGTGTGTGTGTGTGTGTGTGTGTACATGTGCATGCTTGCATGCTATGCATACTCACACAGCATGTGTTCATATGGTTTCCTTTTCCCCCCTCAATATATTTAGAATGGTTTTCCATGTCATTTAATATCTTTCAAAATATTTTAATGGCTTCCATTCAGATAGTTTATTAACATTTTTCTATTCCTTCACATTAAAAATTGAATTTAGTATTTTTTTTATTAGAAACAGTTATTCAGTGAACAGCCTTAGTAACTAGGTCTTTGTAATGTTTATTTTCATAGATTTATGGAAGTGGAATTTTTAGGGCAGGGGACATTTATATTTTTAGTACTTTTATTCTTATTGGTCAGTTGCCTTCTAGAAAGGCTCAAAAATTTTTTACTTCATATCATGAGTTGGATTCCTTACACTATTGCTAATGTGGGCATTGTTATTTATGTTTATAAGCTCATTAAATTTTTTTGGGTTATATAAGTTTTTTTTTTTTAAGATTTATTTATTTAAGAGAATGGGGGAGAGAGAGAGCTAGCATGTGCCTGTGCAAAAGTGAGGGGAGGGGCAGAAGGGAGGGAGAAAATCTCAAGTAGACTGCCCGCTGAGCACTGAACCTGACGTGGGACTTGATCTCACAACCCTAAGATCATGACCTGAGCCAAAATCAAGTGTTGGATGCTTAACCGATTGAGCCAGCCAGTGCCACAGTGTTATTTTTTAATAAGCAAATGGTAGAAATCATAGAAAGTAAAAATCCCCTATAATTGCACATCCCCAGAAATAATCACTACTAAGTATAGACTCATTCAGTTTTTATGATAGGTATATTACTATTTATTTTTTGTAAAAACGGCATCATATTATGTGTAGTTAGAAGGTGGTTTTAAGGGACACCTGGGTGGCTCAGTGTTGAGCATCTGCTTTTGGCTCAGGGCGTGATCCCGTAGTCCCGGGATCAAGTCCCACATCAGGTTCCTGCATGGAACCTGCTTCTCCCTTTGCCTATCTCCCGCCTCTCTCTGTGTGTGTGTCTCATGAATAAATAAATAAAATCTTTAAAAAAAAGTGGTTTTAATGATTGCAAAATAGTCCATCATGTTGTTATATCATCGACTTTACTATCTTCCTATTTTTGCATATTTAGATTTGAGTGACTTATTCCTAACTTTAATTTATTCTTTTGTTATGCCTTTTCTTTCTGGTTTTTTTCTTTTCTTTTTTTTTTTTAAGATTTTATTTATTCATGAGAGACACACACACAGAGAGGCACAGACACAGGCAGAGGGAGAAGCAGGCTCCATGCAGGGAGCCCGATGTGGGACTCGATCCCGGGTCTCCAGGATCACATCCTAGGTGGAAGGCAGGCACTAAACCTCTAAGCCACCTAGGGATTCCCTGGTTTTTCTTTTTAAGGTATAGTTTATGTTCAGCCTTCTTAAGAAATTTTACTTTTAGTTTTTTACTTTAAATTGGTCCCTTAAAATATTATTTTCTTATTTATCTTGAAATTATAGTTGTTTTACAGACATTCTCTACTTCTAAAGAAGCAATGCTTTCTAATCCCTTCCTTGGGAGACATTGTTGGAAGCTTCAGTAATTAAAGAGCCATGCCTATAAAAATTTTACCTATATTTGTCCAGAGTTTTATTGGCCTGGACTCACGGCTAGGAGTTTCATTTTGTGCCATTCTTAGAAGTTATAACAGGGACAGGTTTACATAGTGGAGTTGACCAGACCCAAGACAGTGTCATTGTTCTTTCCTAAATTGTGTTTGTAGATGGCTCATGTCAGGTGTAACTTTGTTTTCTATTTAGATCGAAGGACGTGTTCTGCCAATGGAAAGAATTAACTTAAGAAATACTTCATTTATTACATCTCAGGAACTAAACTGGATTAAGGAAGTAACCAGAGACCTTTCCATCTTGACTGTAAGTGACTTTTGAAGTGGTGAAGAGAAGACCAGTATTCCAATAAGTATGGAAATTAGGGTGCAGGAATGACTCAGTATCTTCTTTTTGAGAGTACCAACTGAATTCCCATCCTGAATTATCTACTAAACAGGGTTCCTTTAAATAGAGCAAACTGATGAGTTTTTAGAGGTAAGAACTTCGGTTGGCCATAGACTTAGGAAAAGGAAATAGATTGCTATGGTAATTCATATAGTGCCAACCTATTACCCACTCTCCCTTTTATCTTCCTTTATCTTCCCCCGCTTTTCCCTGGGGGTTCCTGGAAGATGTTTTTATCCATGAAGTATAATTTAAATAGTACCCCCACCCAGGGAACTAAAGAACAGAATGATATATAATTATTTTTAAATGTTTTTGGCTAACCTGGTCTTTTTGGCCATGCATAAAGTACACACATCTGTTTCTCAAACTTTTTATTGAAATATGTTTAAAGAAAAAGTATACTTAAAAGAATTTTCAAAGGTTTATAGACCTGTGGAATCCAGTCAAGGGTTAAAAAAGATAACTTTGGGCAGCCCCGGTGGCTCAGCGGTTTAGCGCCGCCTGCAGCCCAGGGCGTGATCCTGGAGACCCTGGATCGAGTCCCATGTCAGGCTCTCTGCGTGGAGCCTGCTTCTCCCTCCGCCTGTGTCTCTGCCTCTCTCTCTCTCTCTCTCTCTCTCTCTCTCTCTGTGTGTCTATGAATAAATAAAAAATCTTAAAAAAAAAAAAGACAACTTTAAAAAAAATAAAAATAAAAAAAAAGATAACTTTACTAATGCCCTATAAGCCATCCCTCCTGCTCCTCCTTACTATCTACCTCTCACCTTTAAAAACTGCAAGAGTAACTAATCGCTTTCCTCATTTTAACAGGATAGATTCTTTTGTTTTTTGTACTTGATTTATACATGAAACCATATGGCATATATTCTATTATGTCTGGCTTCATTTCTTCAGCCTTGCATTGGTGGGCATATTTTTAGGTATGGTTGTAGGTCTTTCATTCTCATTGCTGCATAGTATTCCACTGTGAGAGTATTCCCCACTTTACTTATCACATACATCTGTGTTAGCTACAGGAATTAAATCAGAAAGGACTCAAAGCTAAAAGCAATTTATTCTCTACAATAATACCTCCTGGGTTTGGTTTTGGAGTGTCTAAGCTGTGGGAAGTGCTAAAAATAGCTTGTGGTTATTCCTAGGTCCCCATGCATTTCTGGGCACTGTTTTACCCAAAGAGAGCAATGGATCAGGCCAGAGAACTGGTTAACATGTTGGAGAAGATAGCTGGCCCCATTGGTATGCGCATGAGCCCACCAGCCTGGGTTGAACTAAAGGATGATCGAATAGAGACCTACGTCAGAACCATTCAGTCCATGCTAGGAGTTGAGGTAATAAATTAATTTGAGTATATTTTAAAATGTTTTAAAATACTTGAATACTTGATTTTAAATTATTTTGGTTATCAGTATGTTTATGATGCCTGAGAAACCTGTGTCTTACGTACACATTAAATATTGAACTAGATATAAGTAGTCCTTATGCCCCTTGATTTGTTCTGCTTCTCTCATTCTTTTGCTTGCAGCCTCACTCACTCTGGTGTTTTTTCATGTAATTGACAGAGAGAGTAGCTGACTTAACTTTAGTTCGTTATCTATATAGAACATGTTGTGCTCAGAAAGCAACTTTCTGGGCCTGGTGCCATTTTGCACGATTCAGTACTGAGCTGTCACAGTCTGGTCTGGCTTAAGATTTGAATTGTGCTGGTGATGAACTAACTTGGCATCTGGCCCATCATCAGCCCAGTCCTGACAGCTGATCAGGACCCCTGGAGCTAAGCAGGTCATGGGACTCATAACTCAGTAGTTCAGGCCTGTAGTTCTTACCTGTGCGCAAAACAGAGAAAGAAGCTTCAGGAAGGCACAAAAGCAGAGGAAAAGTTTTTGGAAGTAATTAATCCTTTGACTTGAAGGATCCATTCTTGTGGGATGAGTACTAGAGTGAGATCTTCTTAGGATCTCTCTGATCCTTGACTCTGGGTTATCACCCATAGCACCACCGTTGTGTTCTGTCTCTCTTTGTAATTTCCTCCTGGTTTCCCGGGCTTGTAGTCTGCCATGGCCTCTCCCTGGGCCTGATCATTGATAATTTTGCTGTGCTTTCAAAAGAACAACGCAGTGTAGTACATCAGTGCCCCCATCTCCCCACTTGCCATGTTCTTTTAGGAGAGTGTACTGCCATCAGTTTTCCTGCAGCATGGATATGAGGCTCATTCATCACATTTACCAAACTTAATTCATATTGGTCTTGTCTCTGTTGTCTTTAGGGCATACTGCTTTATTATTTGTTAGGGGTCATAGACTCAGATGTCTGCGGGAATCAGGTGAATAACACAAACAACTGAAGTGGGCTAGGAGGGGACCTAGTGAACTAAAGAGAGTAAACCACATGACTGCAGATGAAAGCACACCATTATCAAATTGATTTTTAATTTATTTATTTTTCAGTAGAAGCAAAAAATCTGGATTTGTGTGTATGTGCTCTTCCTTATGTTTAGATGTTAATTTTAAAAAGCAGGGCAGGGGGCACCTGGCAGATTCAATTGGTAGAGCATATGACCCTTGATCTCAGGGTCATGAGTTCAGGCCCCACACTGGGCATGGAGCCTACTTAAAAAAATAAAAAAAAAAAAAGGGATGTCTGGGTGGCTCAGTGGTTGAGCATCTGCCTTTGGCTCAGGGCATGATCCTGGAGTCCTGGGATTGAGTCCCACATCGGGCTCCCTGCATGGAGCCTGCTTCTCCCTTTGCCTATGTCTCTGCCTCTATGTGTGTGTGTCTCTGTCATGAATAAATAAATAAAATCTTTAAAAAAATAAAATTTAAAATTACTAAACCCACAACCAGAGTTGTGAGTAAGTACTCTAGGGGCTAAAAAGCTACTTGTGTTTGATAGGTCCAGCCCATAGGCTCCCAGTGTGTTCTGTGTGACTTTGGAAGCTCTTTGATGTGATTGCTGGAATGTGTGTTCTCACAGAAGTCTTAATCTAACACTAATCTTGATTTGGAATAATATATTATTAATTTACTATTAATAGCTGTTCTTGCATAAAGGATTGGCACTTCATTTCACTTAAGTGTTACTTTTCTTTATTCAGACTTTGAAAGATCCTGTTTCCAGTGTTGGAACTCTTAAACAGATGGGTCAGGGATGCTTATATGAGATACACTGCTGGCAATGTCATTCTCTCTCCTAACCATAGAATTAGGAAGAGCCACTTACGGATTTGGCAATAGCTTCATCTATTTGTGTTTGGCTCTGAATGCTTTCTTGTGGTATCTCAGTTTTGTGGCATGAATGTTAATAAGGTGCTTAGCTTACTGAAGAGAGTGGTAGAAAGCATTATAGGGAATTGAAAGCAGCAACTAGGTAACCCTTGCAAATGTTCAAACCTACCTTTTTAGGCAACTTTAGGCAGAACGAAGTCAGGTAGTAAGGACTGGCTCTAGATATTTTGTGTACATATGCAAAGAAGCCCCGAACCCAACAAAGGTTCAAGGACCTATTTGGGGTTGGAACAATCTACCCTCTTTTTTCCTGTCCCCCTCTGCCTTAAAGGTACTATGACTTTGCAGGCTCTTACACTGCCCCCAGCTGGAACCCTGTCAGGATCCCCTGAGAATTCCAAAGCCTGACTTTTATGTACTTTATCTCCTCAAGGGGAAGATACAGATGGTTGTTTGCATCATCATGGGCACACGTGACGATCTCTATGGGGCTATTAAAAAGCTGTGCTGTGTGCAGGCTCCTGTGCCCTCACAGGTGAGTGGGAGCTGGGCAGGAGGCATGGATGGAAAGTCTAGCCTCCCTCGAGTCTTTGAAAAGAGGGATTCAGGTGTTCAGAAAAACTGAAGTAACTATTAGAAGCCATCATGTGTAACCCTTCCAGTGGAACATTCCCCTTATTAGAGTAACCTGGTTAAGAGCAGATGCTCTTTATAAATGCTGCCTTCATGTTTCCAAATGAGTTACTTTGGCTGGTTCAAGTGCCTGAGCTGCTGGGCGGTCTCACATGATTGGGTTCTAAGAGTGTAGGCTTCACTCTAAAAAGGGAAAGCTGTTTTTCCTAAGTGGGTTTAAAATTTTTTTTATTCTGTATGAGATTCTTTTGAAAGTTTGTTTTTTTGGTGGTTCTTTTATTTTGATTTGTGTTTGTGGTGTGTGTGTGTGCGTGCAAATGTGCTTGCACACTCACACTTGTGCATTCCTGCATGGAAATCCTAGAATTAGAACTAGTCGTGCAAAGTGTATTATCTGCTAACTGGGGTTTCTTAAATGTTGTGTGTACATCAGGCTTCTTTTACATTGTCTGACAGGCTGATAGTGTCTTCTTTCCCCACACCCTTTTGTTATAGGTCATCAATGTCCGAACCATTGGTCAGCCAACCAGGCTTCGGAGTGTGGCCCAGAAAATTTTACTTCAGATTAATTGTAAATTGGGTGGTGAGCTCTGGGGAGTGGATATTCCTCTGGTGAGTGATGTGTCTTCATTCAATTTAGCTCTTCAGAGATTCCTACCTAGTTGTTTTCCTTATTTTCCTTATAGAGTTATCTATTTTCCATGCTTAGTAGTCTAAATGGTTCATGGCCTGATTTTGTAGAGCCCACGTACTGAGTATGGTTTTTATAACTTCAAATACCTGAAACCAATAAAAATAAGACTAATATTTCCTGACACATGAAAATTATATGAAATTCCACTTTCAGTGTCCTTAAATGAAGTTTTATTTGAATACAGCCATATTTCTTTACAGACTAGCGATGGCTGCTCTTTGTGCTGTTAATGACAAATGGAATTGAATAGTTCCTACAGAGACTGTGTGGTTCACAGAGCCCAACGATATTTACTGTGTAGTTCTTTACAGAAAAAGTGTGCTGATTCTATTCTAGATTTCCGACTTCTTCCTAGTGTTTAGAGAAAAAAAAAGGTTGATTTTAGTCTTTCCTTTTCCCAGAATTTATTTTCGTGTTTTGCTTTTGAGGGGCAGATAATAAAAAGATGGGAGGATGGATTGCTTGTTTTTTGTTTTCTAACCCAGAAACAATTAATGGTGATTGGGATGGATGTTTACCATGACCCTAGCCGAGGCATGCGCTCAGTGGTTGGCTTTGTTGCGAGCATCAATCTGTAAGTACTACTCATAATGCCGTTTTGTTTGGTTACCTCATTTTGATGCCTAATCTTACTACAAATTTAGCAAATACTTTTTGATTTTTTTGTTATAGAATAGTATACTTTACAAAAGTATGCTAAGCTCTTTTTTCCTTTATCTTTCTATTAGCTTATGTAATCTGTTTCCCAAATTTGTCAGATCTGTAAGTTTATTTCCCTGCTGTGGTATAATCTTCAGAATGGGGGCTGTATCTTAGTGGGGTTCCCTCTCACAGCAGTGAGGGATTTTTTGTTCTCATTGTAAAAACAAGGCATGTTCATACAGATACCTGCAGAAATTTAGAAAGTGAAAGTTCCTCATGAAAATCTTTTATTAACTACCACCAGAGGTTTAATGTATGTGTATATATACTTTCAGATTCTCATTTATATGCATAGAACACATATAGGTGGTGCATATATGTAAAAATGGTACGTTACTATTTATACTATTCCTCAACTCTTCTTATGTACTTAAATTGTATATTGCAGACATTTTCTATCAATACAAATAAATCTCAGGCAATTCTTTTTAACTGCTGCATGGAATTTATTGTTTGTTGGAGCACTGTTTAGTTCTCTGTTGGTGGATATCTAGGTGGTTAAATTTTTTCAGTTGGAAGCAGTTTTGTTGCAAAGACCACAATTGTGCCTATATTTTTATATTCTATGTATGACATATAAAAATACATATTATACGTGTAAAATATAAATATATATAAAACATATAATAAACAAAAACTTACATATAAATATGTATATAATATATGTCACCATGTGTTTTTACCTGTAACATAAATACATTTACTAGGTATTTGTTGTTTTGGTGCATAGAGAAGCCTGTGTGTACTGACATTCAGACTGTAGACATTCCTCTATGAGTGTGTATTCATCTTTTTCTCTCTCTTACTGCCTTCTCCCCAGCACTCTCACAAAATGGTATTCACGAGTGGTATTCCAGATGCCTCATCAGGAGATTGTGGATAGCCTGAAGCTGTGCCTGGTGGGCTCCTTAAAAAAGTTTTACGAGGTGAGGAGAACAGATTTAAAGTTTCACGGTTTTTAAGGACTGCCTATCTGACCACTTGAAGAGGAAGTCTGATTTAGTGGGAGGGATCCCAAATTGAAGGTGTCTTCTAAACTGACTGAAAAGTTAGTCATTGCTGAATAGGCAGCTCAAAGGGACTGCTTTCAGGCTTCTGCTTGTATAGAGCAGCTTAAAAAGATAAATGCTTTGATTTTGCTTGGTAAGTAATGATTATTCCTAGATTGTCAGTCTGATGCCTGTAGACATAATCTTCATGCACTTATCAGGGAAGTGGGAGTAAATTTCAGCAATTAAAGCAGCTTATGAATTTACTCAGCTTTTTATGGCTATTATTAGGACTTTTCATTTTGGTTCAAGAGAAATGCCTCCCTGTAAATCACCCCTAGAACTCCCAGGAATGCTAACCATGGAGAATTGCTGTCATTAAACTGATAGTGGGTCTGGCACAATGAGCAAGCAAAATACTGGGTTTTACCTTGGCCATACATCAAAGGAAGTGCTGATAAGTGGCTTTCATTTCTTAGGGTCAGAGTTAGCCCTTTGCATGGAGATTAACAATAAGAAATTTAATAATTTTATATGGTTATAGCCAGTCACTAGAACTCCACCTTGTTTCTTTTCAGATGAATGTTTCCTACATTGTCTTTCAAATAGTTTAATATTCTTTCAGTGTTTGAGATTATGTAAAAAAACAAAGTTGAATTTTGTCTCTGAGGAGATGTAAATACATATGCCACTTTGTAACCAAGTCCTACACACACACTACTTTGTCACCAAGCCCACCAGGGGCAGGAGGGAGTCATGAAACAGTTGTCCTTCATAGCCCTCGGAAGCAACCAACCCTGCCAACACCCTGATCTCAGACTTCTAGCCTCCAGCCCTGTGAAACAATGCATATCTGCTGTCGAAGCTACTCAGTTAGTGGTACTTTGTTATGGCAGCCCCAGTGAACAGATACTCAGTTCATCCCAGCTCTGGCACATGCAGTTGCAGCTCTGGTCTGAGAACCATTAAGAAAACAGAATGTTGAGGTAAGGTGGGGAAAACAAAAAAAAGTATTGTTGCACCAGCATCTTTCTCCACCCCCTCTTCTCTAGATCTCCCAGAGCAGAGGAGAGAATCTCTGGGCCTTCCTCATGCTGTGTCAGTACACACTCATGGAAGCATGCAAGTCAACCCTTCATGCCTTTATTCCCTCCATTTTAGACAAAGTTTCAATTGTCCATTCTATTCTCTAACAAACTGTTCCTCTGGGAATGAAAATGTGTTCCTTGGTCTGAGGAATGTGAATTGGCAGTCCAAACTGGTGCAGTATCTTCTGTTTTCGGGTTTGTTTTTTTTTTTTTTTTTTTTTTGAGCATTTGTATCTACCAACAGGTATGCATAGCCCAGTCCACAATAGATGTCTGTTTATGTCAAAAAAACTATTTCTTGGGCAGCCTGGGTGGCTCAGTGGCTTAGCGCCACCTTCAGCCCAGGGTCCTGGAGATCTGGGATCGAGTCCCACGTTGGGCTCCCTGCAGGGAGCCTGCTTCTCCCTCTGCCTGTGTCTGTGCCTCTCTCTCTCTGTGTGTCTCTCATGAATAAATAAATAAAACCTTTTAAAAAACAAAAACTATTTCTTGCCTCTTGGAGCTACCATTGTCCGTCTAACTTGGCACGTATGTGCAGGGCCTTCCCCTCATGAGGGAAATCTACCCCAGAACCATCTGCATTCTTTGTATCCCCTCTTGTCAGAACAATGCTTGTTGGCATTTTGCACTTCAGAGAGTACAAGAGAAATGTCTAGATTAACCCATTTCTTCATTCCTGTGGCTCCAATGTCCGCTCATTTCATGAACTGAGGTGTCACCTTAAGCAAGCGCACCAAAATAACCGCTTGCTAATTTTAACCTCTTTTTGATCCTGAAAGGAAGTAATTATTCCCCATTCACACTTCCCTGTACTTACTGATAATTGTCTACTTTTCTGTCTCTATGGATTTTTTTTAAAAGATTTATTTATTTATTTATGATAGAGAGAGAGAGAGAGAGAGAGGCAGAGAAACAGGCAGAGGGAGAAGCAGGCTCCATGCCGGGAGCCTGACGTGGGACTCGATCCCGGGACTCCAGGATCGCACCCGGGCCAAAGGCAGGCGCCAAACTGCCGAGCCACCCAGGGATCCCCTGTCTCTATGGATTTACTGATTTTGGATACATTGTGTGGAAGTAATCATAAAATATGTGACTGTGTTTGGCTTCTTTTATTTAGCATGTTTTTAGGGTTTATGCAAGTTGTAGTATATATTACTACTTTGTTCTTTTTTATGGATGAGTAATATTCCATTATCTGTTTATTCCACAATAGATTTATCCATTTATTATCGATGAACAATTGGACTTGTTCCTACGTTTTGACTATTCTGAATACTGCTGTAAATATGCCTGTATATGTATTTGAGTACCTATTTGCATTTCCTTTGGGTATATGTCTAGGAGTGAAATAGATGAGCTATAAGGTAATTCTGTTTACTTTTTGAGGAGCCAGCAAACTGATTTCCTCAGTGGCTACACCATTTTCATTCCTACCAACAACATAACAGAGGTTCCATTTTCTCCAGTTCTTGCCAAGACTTTATTTTCCATTTTTAATTATAGCCACTGTGAAGTGGTATCTCATTGTGGTTTTAACTTACATTGCCTTAATAACCAATGACTTTGAACATCTTTTCATGTGCTTATTGTCCATTTGTATATCTTCTTCGAAGAAGTCCTTTCAAATATTTTCCTGATTTTTTTTAAGATTTATTTATTTATTCTTGAGAGATCGAGGGAGAGGCAGAGACACACACAGGCAGAGGGAGAAGCAGGCTCCTTGTAAGGGAGCCTGATGTGGGACTTGATCCTGACTCCAGGATCACACCGTGAGCCAAAGACAAACATTCAACCACTGAGCCACCCGGGCGTCCCTATTTTCCTTATTTTTAAATTGAGTTTTCTTTTTGTTGAATTGTAAAGAGGTTTTAGGAGTTGTGGGGGTTTTGTTTTGTTTTGTTGTTTTACATATTTTGGGTGCAGAATGCTTGTCTGATAAATGATGTGCAGATATTTTGTTCCATTCTGTAGGATATCTTTTCTTTCTTCATAATGTTAATTTGATGCATAAAAATTTTAAATTTTTGTGAAGTCCTGTTTATCTGTTTTTGTTTCTTGTGCTTTTGGTGTCAAATCTAAGAATCTGTTGTCAACTCTGAGGTCATGAAGATTTACCCCTATGTTTTCTTGTAACAGTTTTCAGCTTTAGCTCTTATATTTGGATCATTGATCCATTTTGAGTTACATTTTGTATATGGAGTGAGGTAGGAATCCATCTTTATTCTTTGGCACGTGTTTATCCACTTATCCCTGCATTACTTGTTGAGGACTGTATTCTTTCTCCATAGAATAGTTTTGGCATCCTTGTTAAAAATCAATTGGGCATAGATGTTTATTTCATAGGGTTTATTTCTGAACCCTAAATTCTATTCTGTTGGTCTAAATATCATTTTTAATTTATTAATTTTTTAATTTAAATTTAACATACAGTGTATTGTTAGTTTCAGAGGTAGAATTCAGTGATTTGTCAGTCTTCTGTAACACCCAGTGCTCACGACATTGTATGCCCTCCTGAATGTCCATTACCCGGTTATCCCACCCCCACCCCTCCATAAATGTCATTTTTCATGTCAGTATAAGACTTTTGGTTACTGTTTCTTTTTAGTTAGTTGTGAAGTTGGAAAGTGTGAGTCTTCCAGATTTGTTTTCTTTTTTGAATATTTTTTTAATTTCAACTGTTCAGGCCCCTTAGAATTTCATGTGAAATTTCCATTTCTGGGGGGAAAAAAGCCATTGGAATTTTGATAGGGATTGCATTGAATTTGTACAGTGCCTTGCAAGTATTGCCATCTTAATAATACTTAGTCCTATATAGAGAGGATATTTTTTCCATTTGTTTAGGTCTTTAGTTGTTTTCAGCAACATTTTATAGTTTCCATATATAAGTATTTTACCTCTCTGATTAAATTTATTTCTAGGAATTTTATTGTTTTGGATGCTATTGTAATTGTTTTCTTAATTTCATTTTTGAATTGTCCATTGCTTGTGTACATAACTGGTTTTTATGCATTAATCTTTAACCTTAACCACTTTTTTGAATTAGGCTTAGGGCTTTTTCTATTTTAAAAAAATTCTTGATATTTTCTATTTGTGGAATCAGATGATCTCCAGAGATAGTTATACTTCTTTCTTTCCAATTTGAATGCCTTTCTTTTTTTTTAAAGATTTTATTTATTCATTTTAGAGAGAGAGTGAGTGTGCATGAGCAGGGGAAGGGAGGGTGGGAGCGAGGGGAAAAGGGAGAGAATCCCAAGCCAACTCCATGCCAAGTGTGGAGCTCACTGCAGGGCTGCATTCCATGACCCTAAAGTCATGACTCAAGCCAAAACCAAGAGTCAGATACTTAAGTGACTGAGCCAATCACCTCCAATTTGGATGTCTTTTATTTCTTTTTCTTGCACAGTTGCTATAGTTGGAATTTCAGTTACAATGTTGATAGCAGTGGTGAAAATGGGCATCCTATTTTATTCCTGATGTTTATAGGGAATAATTTTAAGTCTTTCACTATTGAGTATAGGTTAGCTGTGAGTTTTCCATAAACTTGATTGATAATGTTAAGGAAGTTTCCTTCTATTCCTAATTTGACGAGAATTTTTTCTTTTTTCTTTTTTTTTTTTTTTGACATGTGATGAACATTTTTATGTTGAAAGTGTGTTGGATTTTATCAGATGCTTTTTCTGCATGTTAATGTATAACAATCTTTTTCACATTAATACCGAATTGATTTCAGTAGTATACAAAAACTTTGTTCATACACAGTTCTGTTCTTTCCCTCTTTTTTTTTTTATAAAGATTTTATTTATTTGTGAGATAGAGCATAAACATACACACACAGAGAGAAGCAGGCTTCCTGCTTATCAGGGAGCCCTAGGTGGGGCTTGATCCCAGGATCCTGAGATCATGACCTGAGCGGAAGGCAGACACTTAATCAAATGGGCCATACAGGTGCCCCTCTCTTACTCTTTTTGTGTGGTGCTAATTCTGTATTAGGGTTCTCCAGAGAAACAGAATCAGGAGCCTGCATGCGCACACATGCATGCACATGCACACGAAGAAAGAGATTTGTTCATTTTAAGGAATTGGCTCACATAATTTATGGAGGCTGTCAAGTCCAAAATCTTCAGAGTGGGCCAGCAGGCTGGAGACCCAGGGAATAGCTGATGTTGCAAATCAAATTTGAGTTTATCCTACTTTGTATTCTTTAGGCTTCTTGGAGATTCAGTTGAATTTTTTACCAGGTTTGGTAATTTTAGGTCCACTATTTCTTCAGATGACCTTTTTGACCCTTTCTGACTCACCTTTCCTACTGAGACTCCAATTATTTGTATTTGGTATGTTAGATGGCATCTTAGTCTCCAGAAACTGTGTTTATTTTTCTTCTTTTTCCCTCCTCTTTCTCATACTGGATAATCTCAGTGGACTTATCTCCTAGTTCATGGATTATTTCTTCTGCCTCATCAGATCTACTGTTAAGCCCCTCTAGTGGAAATTGTCATTTCAGTTGTTATATTTTCTGACTTCCAAATTTTTGCCTTTTTCTCGCTTATAACTTGCATCTTTATTGATAGTTTATTTGGTGAGACACTTTCTATACTTAATGTCTTTTTTTTTTTTTCTTAATGTCTTTAGATGTGGTTTTCTTTAGTTTTTTAAATAGTAATTAAAATACTGATTTAAAGTCCGTGTTCAGTAAAGCCATCAGCTGGGTTTATCCTAGGCAGTTTCTATTGACTACTTTTTTTTTATCATGTGAATGGGCCATATTTTACTATTTCTTGACATGTCTCATTTTTTATTGGAAACTAGACATTTTTCATATATGTGGCAACTCTGCAAATTAGATCTCCACTCCCAGGAATTGCTGTTATTATTTTTTATTTGATGGCTTTTCTGCCTGATTTACAATCTCTGTAATCTAGATTATGTGTAGCACTGAAAATTTCCCTTGGTTAGTTTAGTGATCAGTTAATGTCTAGACATAACACTTCTTTAAATGCCTGGAACCTGTTCTGCCCTCCCCTCCCCCGCCCCATAATGTAGTGACTGCTACATTATTACCATAGTAGTGAGGCTATAGATGCTACTGCAGAGAAAGGAGGATGTGAGTAGAACAAGTTAAAATACCACAAAGCTTGTGAGATTCAGCCTTTATTTTATTTATTTTATTTTTTTTATTCAGCCGGTTTAACTGAACAAATGCTCTTCAGATTGTTGCAAACCTCTGGCTAGTATCCACAATTCCAGAAAGTTTGATTTTGACCAGTTTTGCAGTGTACTCGTTGCTTTTATGGAGGAGATTTTTCAAGGTCCCTTTTTTCCCATTCAGTAAGTATATTCTAAGGAGTGCTTTTGACAGTCCTGCAGTTTTCCAGGTGGACAATAATTAGAGTCTAGAACCCACTAAGTGTAGATGACCCTAGGAAACCTCCAACATTTTGGGTTGGTGCCCTAAAGGGTTACATTGTAGGAATAAGCGTGAGTGAGTAGTATATAACCATTAGAGCAAACTGTGGCTTATCTTTGAATTTTTTCTATCCCTGAAATCAAATACAATGACCCCGAATGCTTACATTCCTGAGTTTCTCATAATGCTAATACTCCAGACTCTTGGAAAAAGTAAACATAAATCTTCTCTGTATTAAAACCTCATTCCAGGCTTCCCCTCATTTCTATTAACAGTATTATAAATGCTGTGTTTGGCATGCAATTTCTAGAAAGCAGTACATGTACATTATATATACACACCTACATGTTTACCCATCTGTGTGTCTGTAGGTAGGTATATTACATACATATATACATGGACATACATATGTGCTTATATATAAACATGTATATAAAATACACCTAAGTTTAACTGAAGAAAAGTTAATGAAGAAAAAACATAAGAAAGGCTAGATACAAAAGGACAGAAACCCTACAGGCATATTCTAATTCTGAAAGCAGTAGCTAAAAGTTGAAAAGCTTTAGGACATTTGAAAGTCTTTAAGGATCAAAAACTGGAGGCCAGGGCTCCTAAATCAGTGGTGGTCCCTAGTATACTTCCCCACTCCTTGAGTTGTGAATCTAAAGGGCTACAGAGTTGGAGTAAAGAACTATAGGTAGACTGAATCATGTCAGTCCCTGAATATGAATTAGTTAATTAATTTATTTATTAAATTTTATTTAAATTCAATTTTCCAGCATAGAGTATAACACCCAGTGCTCATCTCATCACCTAAATATGAATTTAGGTGAACTCAACTGCTACTTGCCAGAGCAAATACAAATTCTCTGAAGGAAGGTAACATTATGTTAGGCATCAAAATGTTTCCACAATGCTTACCAATCAATCAATCAATAACTAATAACACAAAGAAAATGAAGGGACTAAAAATAGGAAAAAAAATAGATGCTTGATCCTGATCCTTATAAGACTCAGATAATTGAGCAATCAGATACAATTTTAAATAGCTACACTTGGGGTGCCTGGGTGGTTCAGTCAGTTAAGCATTGGTCTCTTGATTTCAGCTCAGGTCATGATCTCAGGGTTGTGAGATCAAGCGATGTGTCAGGCTCTGTGCTGGGGCATGGAGCCTGCTTAAGATTCTCTCTCCTCCTCTCCCCATCAATCTCTCTAAGCCCCTCTTTAAAAAAATAAAATCTTAAAAAAAATAGCTACACTTACTGTATTCAACGAGGTAAAATACAACAGTAAGAATTTTAGCAAAGAATTGGGAACTATGAGAAAAAAAGTTGGAATTTCTAGAACTGAAATTTCTGCCAAATAAAATTAAATACTCAAAGGATGGGTGTATTAGGTTGCTAGGACTGCCATAGCAATGTACTATAGACTGGGTAGATTAACAAAGACTTATTTTTTCACAGTTCTGGAGGATGGGAAGTCCAAGATTAGGGTGCTGGCAGGGCTGGATTCTCCTGAGGCCTCTCATCTTTTCTTGTAGATGACTGTCTTCTCTCAGTCACATGGTCTTATCCTGTGTGTTTCTGTGTCTTAATATCCTTTTCTTACAAAGACACAAGTCATATTTAATTAGAGCCTACCCCAGTGATCTCATTTAAACTTAATAATCTAGTTTTAAAGGCTCTATCTCCAAATACAACCCCACTCCAGGGTACTAGGGGTTAGGACTTCAATGTACAAATTTTGGGGAAACACATCTCCATGCAAAAAAACTGGGTAATGGTAGTTTAGACTTAATTGAGGAAGTAAAAAGTCAACTGAGAGATAAGGAAAAAAAACCGGAAGCATTGAGATACAAAGTTATGGGAGATACGGGGTTATAATATATGCATACATGGCCCAGAAGGAAGTTAAAGAGGGTATAGAACAGAAGAAATATCTGAAAAGACAATGGTAAAGAATATTCCGAAGGTGACAGAAAACAACAGAGCAATAGATACAAGGTGTCTGAAAGATCCCAAGTAGAATATATAAAAAGAAAAGTACACTTAGGTATATTACAGTAAAACTGTTGAAAGACAAATATGCATATGCGATGCACATGCACACAGGTTAAGACCAGTCTCAAAGGAAAAGAAAAAAGTTACCTTAAAAAGGCAACAAATGTACTAATAGCTAACTTGTCAAAAAGTGTAAGCCACAAGGTGATTAAAAGGGCACCTGGCTGGCTCAGTCAGTGGAGAATGGGACACTTGACCTCAGGGTTGTGAGTTTGAGCCTCACGTTGGGTGCAGAGATTACTTAAAAAAATACAGTTTTTAAAAGAGAAAAGAAAACTGCCTATGTAGAATCTAGTATTCATGAAAAATAACTTCTAATAAGGTGAAATAAAGATACCCTATGGCAAACAAAAAATTGAGAGACTTTGTCTCTGGGAAACTCAAATTGAAGGAAGATACTAAATGACATTCTTCACCTAGAAGGAAAATTATCCTAGAGAGAAGCTTAGATGTGGTTATGGCATAAAAGTGGCAAATATGGGATAAATTTGAATGAATACATACTACCTAAAATACTGTAATTCCTTCGGGACCTGAGTGGCTCAGTCAGTTAAACATCTGCCTTTGGCTCAGGTCATGATCCCAGGGTCCTAGAATAGAGCCCCACATCTGGCTCCCCGCTCAGCAGGGAAACCTGCTTCTCCCTCTCCCCCTGCTTGCTCCTCTCCCTGCCCTCTCTCATGCTTTCTATCAAATAAATAAATAAAATCTTTAATAAAATAAAACAATACAATTCCTGAATGGGTATATATTAGTGTGTGTTGTTATATTTAAGTTTCAAATTAATGAAAATAGTACATAAGGAGGAAGTAATTGAAATTCTAATGCTGTTAGTTTCCTGAATTATTATTATTATAGTTTCTTGAATTATTGAGTAAAAGTTGAAAGTACTTATATTACACTTAGATTAACTAGATTTATGTTGTTATAATTTCTAGATTAGACACTAATAAAAATATAGAACTATCAAGAGAAAATTATTTATTTTTAAACTTTTATTTACTTGAGAGAGTATGTGCACAAGCAGCAGGAAGAGCAAGCAGAGGGAGAAGCAGGCTCCCCATCAAGCAGGGAGCCCAAAGAGAGGCTCATGACCTGAGCAAAAGTCAGATGCCAACTGACTGAGCCACCCCAGGCACCCTACAAAAAAAATTAAGATTTGTTTATTTACAAGAGACACACAGAGAGAGATAGGCAGAGACATAGGCAGAGGGAGAAGCAGGCTCCTTGCAGGGAGCCTGATGTGAGACTTGATCCTGGGATCACTCTCTGAGCCAAAGGCAGATGCACAACCACTGAGCCACCAAGATGTCCAATCACAAAAAAAAATTTTTTTAAGATTTTATTTATTCATGGGAGACACACACAGAGAGAGGCAGAGACACAGGCAGAGGGAGAAGCAGGGTCCATGCAGGGAGCCTGACGTGGGACTCGATCCCTAGTCTCCAGGATCAGGACCTGGGCTGAAGGCGGCACTAAATCGCTGAGCCACCAGGGCTGCCCACAAAAAAATTTTTAAAAAGGAAGAAAGATGGATGTCTAGATGGCTCAGCGGTTGAGTGTTTGCCTTTGACTCAGGGCATGATCCTGGAGTTCTAGGATAAAGTCCCACAACAAGCTTCCTGCATGGATCCTGCTTCTCCCTCTGCCTGTGTCTCTGCCTGTCTCTCATGAATAAATAAATCTTTTTTTTAAAAAGGAAGAAAGAAAAAAAAAAGTGAAACAGCAGAGACAAATAGCATCCAATACTTGAATTTTGAAAATGTTATACCACGTGAAAGAAACCAGTCACAAAAGACTATAGATCCCATTCATAAAAAATGTGCAGGAGAGGGAAATCTAGAGACAGAAGGTAGGCAGGCCAGTGGTTGTTTAGGGCTGAGATTCAGAAAGGATGGAAAGGTGGGTAGGGTGGTGATATTGTACATACCTATGTATATACTAAAAACATATATACAATTTAGATTGGTGAATTGTATGTATAGTCTGTGAATTATATATCAGTAACAAGATATTTTTTAAAAATTTAAGAACCATATAGAGGGGGATGCCTGGGTGGCGCAGCGGTTTTGCGCCTGCCTTTGGCCCAGGGCACGATCCTGGAGACCCGGGATCGAATCCCATGTCGGGCTCCCGGTGCATGGAGCCTGCTTCTCCCTCTGCCTGTGTCTCTGCCTCTCTCTCTCTCTCTCTCTCTGTGACTATCATAAATAAATAAAAATTAAAAAAAAAAAACCATATAGAGGGTGGCCCCAGGGGCGCAGTGGCTTAGCGCCGCCTGCAGCCTGAGGTGTGATCCTGGAGACCCGGGATTGAGTCCTACATCGGGCTCCCTGCATGGAGCCTGCTTCTCCCTCTGCCTGTGTCTCTGCCTCTCTTTCTCTCTGTGTCTCTCATGAATAAATAAATAAAATCTTAAAAAATATATAGAAATTATGGAGTTGTAAAATACAGTAAATGAAAATTTTACTAGAGGAGATTAATACCAGATTTGAGTAGGCAGAAGAAATAACCAGCAATCTTGAAGATAGGTCAATTGAGATTATCCAGTGTGAGCAAAAGGAAGAAAAAGGAATGAAGAAAATGAAAAGAGATTCAGAGATCTGTGGGGCACCATTAATCATGCCAACATAAACATAATGTGATTCTTAGAAGGGACTAAAGATAGAGAATGGAGAAGAAAGAACATTGGAGGGAGCAATAGCCCCAAATTCTTAAATTTGATGAAAATCAGTAGCAAACTTACCCAAGAAGCCCAGTGAATACTAAGTAGTAGAAACTCAAAGATATTCATACCTAGACACATCACAGTAAAAGTAACTGAAAGACAAAGCATCTTGAAAGCATCAAGAGAAAAACACTTATTTTTTTTTAAAGATTTTATTTATTCATGAAAGAGAGAGGGAGAAGCAGGCTCCATGCAGGGAGACCGATGTGGGACTCAATCCTCGGACTCCAGGATCACGTCCTGGGCCAAAGGCAGGCGCTCAACCACTGAGCCACCCAGGCGTCCTGAGAAAACCACTTACTATATGTTCAGTATGTCTTCAGTAAGATTAAGACCTGACCTCTCATCAGTGTCTTGGAGCCAGAAGGCATTGGGAGGATATATTCAAAATAATGAATGAAAAGTGTTGAATAAGAATTCAGTATCTAGAAAAACTATTTTAAAATGAGAGAAATCTTGACAATATTAAGCTCAGTGAAAGCAGCTGAATGTAAAAAAGCCACATTTTATATTCTTCTACTTCAGTGAATTATCCAGAATATGTAAATCATAGAGACATTAAATGATTGGTTTCCAAAAAAAAAAAAAAAAATGATTGGTTTCCAGAGAGTGAGGATGTGGACAAGAATGGGGAATAATTGCTAATGATTGCAAGGTTCTTTTGGGGTGATGAAAATATTAAGGAATTAGTGTTAGGGCATAGCTTGGTGAATATATTACAAGTCACTAAATTATACAGTTTCAAAATAGAGAATTTTATGATATGTGATTTATGTCAAATATTTTTAAATGAAGGAGAGTGAATCATTGAGCGCTATCTCTGAAAGTGATAATACACTATATATTGAGTTTAAATTTTAAAAATAAAGGGAAAAATAGATAAAACAATTAACCCAATCAAAAAATGAAGAAATTAAGACAATTTCAGATAAACGAAAGCTGGCATAATCTGTCATTGGCAGACCTATCCTACAGGAGATACTAAAGGTAGTCCTTCATGTGGAAATGAAGTAACACTAGATAGTAATTTGTGTTCACATGAAGAAGTAAGTAGCACCAGAAAAGGTAACTGGAAAAGGTAACCAGAAAAAGTAACCAGAAAAGATAAAAGAGAGCAAAAATGTATTTTTGTCACTTTTTCTTGACTCTATGATTTAAGAAACAACTGCATAAAGCAGTAGATGTAAATCTTTTTTAAAAATCTTTTAGTAGATGTAAATCTGAGTAGATGTGTATACAATGTATCAAGATATAATGTGACAGTAAAGGCACAAAGTAGAAGGGAGGGTATAAAGTAATATACAAGTGGAGTTTTTTAATATTATTAAAATTAATGTTGTATTAACCAAATGACATTGTTCCAAGTTAATATGTTAATTGTAATCTCTAGGGAAAACACTAAGAAAAGAACTCTGAAAAATAAAACAAAGGGAACAACAATGAAATTAAAATGGTAACTAGAAAATATCTATTTAATAGAAAATAAGGCCGTTGTGGAAGAATAGAAGGAGAAAAGTGATAGAAAGCATGTAGAAAACAGTGAAATAGCACATGTAGATTTTACCGTATTAGTAATTACCTTTATTATAATGAAGGACTAAACATTCCATTTAAAAGATAGAAATTAGGGATCCCTGGGTGGCGCAGCGGTTTGGCGCCTGCCTTTGGCCCAGGGCGCGATCCTGGAGACCCGGGATCGAATCCCACATCAGGCTCCCGGTGCATGGAGCCTGCTTCTCCCTCTGCCTGTGTCTCTGCCTCTCTCTCTTTCTCTCTGTATGACCATCATAAATAAATAAAAAATTAAAAAAAAAAAAGAAAAAAAAATAAATAAAAGATAGAAATTAGAGAATGGATTAAGTGAAAAATCCATGGTTATGATTTCTGCAATAGATGCATTTTAGTGTCAAAGACACAGTGAGTTTGAAAGTAAAAGGATAGAACAAGATTATATATTATACAAATAGTAACCAAAACAGAAATGGAGTGGCTGTGGCTGTATTGCTATTAGAATAGACTTTAAGGGGATCCCTGGGTGGCTCAGCGGTTTGGCACCTGCCTTTGGCCCAGGGCGCGGTCCTGGAGTCCTGGGATCGAGTTCCATGTCGGGCTCCCGGCATGGAGCCTGCTTCTCCCTCCTCCTGTGTCTCTGCCCCTCTCTCTCTCTCTCTATCATTAATAAATAAATGAATGAATGAATGAATGAATGAATGAATCTTTTAAAAAAAAGAATAGACTTTAAGATAACAGTTGTTATTAAAGACAAGGACATTTTATAATGGCAAAAGTGTCAATCCATGAGGAAGACCTAAAATATAAATATATGTGAACCTGATCCAAAATAGACTCCCCCAAATACATGAAACTAAGACATAATTAAAGGCAGAAATAAAAAATTCAACAGTAATAGAGACTTCAAAACTCCACTTTTAATAATGGATAAAACAATCAGAAATAAGATTAACAAGGAAACAATACTTGAACAATAGTATGATCCAACTAAATGCAACAGATATCTATAGAACACTCCATCAACAGAATACACATTCTTCACCAATGTACCTGTCACGTTCTGCCAAAATAGACATAGACCACTGTGTCTGGATGTAAAGTAAGACCAAATAAATTTAGAAGGATTAAAGTCATAACAAAATACGTTCTCAGTGCAGCCTGGGTGGCTCAGTGGTATAGCACCGCCTTCAGCACAGGGCATGATCCTGGACATCTGGGATTGAGTCTCACATCGGGCTCCCTGCATGGAGCCTGCTTCTCCCTCTGCCTGTGTCTCTGCCTCTCTCTCTGTGTCTTTCATGAATAAATAATTAAAATCTTTTAAAAACAAACAACAAAATATCTTCTCAAACCACAATGGAATAAAATTAGAAATTTTAATGAGAACTTCAGGAGATTCATAAATATATGGAAATTAATACTCCTAAATAACAAAGGCATCAAAGAAGATATTAAAAGGGAAATTAGAAAATACTTTGAAATAAAGATGCAACATACCAAAACTTGAGTATGTAGGTAAATACTGCTTGGAGAGAAGTTTATAGCTGTAAACAACTATATTAAAAATGAAGATCTCTGGGACGCCCGGGTGGATCAGTGTTTGAGCATTTGCCTTTTGGCTCAGGGCATCATCCTAGGGTCCAGGATCGAGTCCTGCATCTGGCTGCTTGCCAGGAGCCTGCTTCTCCCTCGGTCTATATCTCTGCCTCTCTCTCTCTCTGTGTGTCTCTCATGAATAAATAAAATCTTTTTTTAAAAAAAGACCTCAGGGACGTGTGTGTGGCTCAGCAGTTTAGCACCCGCCTTTGGCCCAGGGAGGGCATGATCCTGGAGTCCCGGGATCAAGTCCCATATTGGGCTCCCTGCAAGGGGCCTGCTTCTCCCCTCTTGACTGTCTCTGCTTCTGCCTCTCTCTCTCTCTCTCTGTTTCTCATGAATAAATAAAATATAAAAAATTAAAGATCTCAAAAGAACCCAATTTCCACCTTGAGAAACAAGGAAAAGAAGAGCAAACTTAAAGCAAGGAAATAATAGGAAAGTAAGTAAAGTAAGGAATTAATAGAGATTAGAGCGTAAGTAAATGGAGAATTGAAAAACAATAGAGAAAAGTCAGTGAAACCAAAACTTGGTTATTTGAAAAGATCAACAAAATTGACAAACCTTTAGCTAAAACACCCATGAAATATAGAAGAGTAAAATTATTAAGATCAGGAATGAAAAAAGAGACATTCATCGCTACTGACCAAATGGGGAAAACAGGATTATAAAAACATACTGTAGACAGCTATATCCCAAGAAATTAGATTACTTAAATGAAATGGACAGACCCTGAGAAAGACAAACTGCTGAATCTTTTTGGTTATACCAAACATTTAAAGAATTAACACCAATTTTTCATAAATTCTTCCATCAAATTGGAAAGGAGGGAACACTTCCCAATTCAGACTATGAAGCTGATATTACCATGATACTAAAGCTTAAACCAAAATATTACAAGAAAGCTGCAACAAACATCTAGATGGGATATAAAGAAAACTATGTCTTTCTAGATGATGTTAAATTACATATAGAAAACCTTGAAGATTACACAATTACAGCTAATAAATTAGTTCGGCCAGATTGAGGATATAAGATCAAAATGAATTGGGATCCCTGGGTGGCGCAGCGGTTTGGCGCCTGCCTTTGGCCCAGGGCGCGATCCTGGAGACCCGGGATTGAATCCCACGTCGGGCTCCCGGTGCATGGAGCCTGCTTCTCCCTCTGCCTGTGTCTCTGCCTCTCTTTCTCTCTGTGTGTGACTATCATAAATAAATAAAAATTAAAAAAAAAAAAGTTTAAAAAAAAATGAATTAATTAGGGACGCTTGGGTAGCTCAGCGGTTGAACTTCTGCCTTTGGCTCAGGGCATGATCCTGCGATCCAGGATTGAGTCCTACATCCAGCTCCTTGCGGGGAGCCTGCTTCTCCCTTTGCCTGTGTCTCCGCTTCTCTCTGTGTGTCTCTCATGAATAAATAAATGAAATCTTCAAAAAAATGCACTAATCAGTTATGCTTCTGTACACTAGCAGTGATCAAAAATGAAATGTAGGAAAAACTTAGAAGAAGGGCAAGACATACTGAAAACTGCAGAATGTTCATGAAAGAAATCGAAGATGTAAATAAAAGGAAAGACATCACTTATTAATGGATTGGAAGACCGTATTGTTAAAATAGCAATACTTCCCAAATTAATCTACAGTTCAATGAAATATGTATCAAGAATGTAACATTCTTTTTTTTTTTTGCAGAAATGGACAAGTTGATTTTCCAATTCATGTGGAAATGTAAAAAGTCCAGAATAAGCAAAACAATTTTGAAAAAAGAAGAGCAAGTTGAAGGACTCATACCTTCTGAATTCAAAACTTATTAAAGCTAGAATAAGCAAGACAGTTTGGTACTGATATAGAGATAGGCTTAGGGATCAGTGGAATAGAACTGAGTCAAATAAACCCATGTACCTATGGTAAATGGATTTTTCACAAGGGTGCTGTTCAGGGGTGGAAAGAATTGTCTTTCCAAGAAATGATGCAGGGACTACTAGAAATCCAAATGCAAAAAAGAATGATGTTGGATCCTTGCCCCACACAAAGTAAAAAATTAACTCCAAAGGATTAAGCACTCAAATATAGGAACCAAAACATTAAAACTCTGGATGATAACATAGGTGTAAATCATTGTGACCATGTATTAGACGTGACACTGAAAGTGAAAGCAAGTAAAGAAGAACAGGTAAATTGTACTTCATCAAAATTAAATTTTTATTATTATTTTTTTAAAGATTTATTTATTTATTTACTTATGATAGACATAGAGAGAGAGAGACACAGGAGGAGGGGGAAGCAGGCTCCATGCAGGAGCCTGATGTGGGACTCGATCCCAGGTTTCCAGGATCACACCCTGGGCTGCCGGCAGCACTAAACCGCTGCGCCACTGGGGCTGCCCAAATTTTTATTATTATTTTTTTTACTTCAAAGAATACCATCAAAGTAAAAAGACAACCCATGAAATGGGACAGAATCATTCATCTGAAATACCTGGTAAAGGTGTACTTTCCAGAATACATAAAGAACTCTTACAACTCAACAACAAAGAGAAAAATCACCCAATTTAAAACCAGGAAACATTTGAATAGATGTTTCTCCAAAGACTGTATACAAATAGACAAATACATGAAAGGTTGCCTGGGTGGCTCAATCCCTTAAGCATCTGGTTCTTGATTTTGGCTCAGGTCATGATCTGAGGGTTGTAAGATAAAGTCCCATGTCGGGTTCTGTGTTGGGTGTGGAACCTACTTAAGATTCTCTCTCTCCCTTTGTCCCTTCCCCCCTTAAAAAAAAAAAAAAAAAAAAACAGGAAAAGAACTTAACATCATTAATAATTAGGGAAATGGGAATCAAAACCACAATGAGATGCCACTTCACACCAAAAACAGATAAAAGATTACAGTAAAGCCATAGAGCAATATCTCTCATGAACATAGGTGATGCAGAAATCCTCAACAAAGTAAATTACATACCTTTTCAAATGGATGTCCACCTGGAACTTGTGACCTTATTTGGAAGTAGGGTCCTTGCAGATGCAACCAAGTTAAGATGCAGTGATTGAATTAGGATGGATTATATATAATCCAGCAGCTGATACTCTTATAAGAAGAGGGAAATTTGGTCATAGAGTCATAGGGTGAAAGCGATGTGAAGAAGTAAAGACACAGAGGAGGAGAAGTTGTTGTGAATGTGCAAGCAGAGATTGTAATGACATATGTACAAGCCAAGAAACACCAAGGATTGCCAGCAACCACCAGCAACCACAGGAAGCAAGGAAGAATTCTTTCATAGAATCCTTTGGAGGAGGCATGATCCTGTTGATACCTAAATTTTGGACTTCCACCCTCCAGAACTGTGAGAATAAATGTCTGTTGTTCAAAGCCATCCAGTTTTGGTTGGTTGTTATAGCAATGCTTGGAAAAAGAACACACCCACCATGTTGTGTTGCAGTTATACAAGGCTGGTTCAACATTTAAAAATCTAGTGATCCATTTCATCAACAGGTTAAAGAATAAGTATGACAACAATAGATGCAAAAAAAAAAAGCATTTGACAAAATTCTGTTGACAGTCATGGTTTAAAAAAATAGCAAAAGCTCCCAAAAACTAGTAATAGAGGGAGAACTTCATAAACCTAATAATAGAACATCTACAAAAACTCTATAGTTGTGTGGCCCAGGTGGCTAATTTTCTTTATTCATGAGAGAGAGGCAGAGACACATGCAGAGGGAGAAGCAGGCTCCCCATGGGGAGCCCAATGTGGGACTCGATCCTGGGATCCCCTGAGCCAAAGGCAGACCCTCAACCACCAAGCTACCCAGGTAGCTCCCAAGACACTAGTTTTTCGTAAGATTGGGCATATGTATTTCCCCTGTCATCATTTGTATTCAACAGCATACTGAAAGCCTTAACTAATGCAAAAAGACAAGAAAAGGAAATAAGATACACAAATTTTGGAAAGGAAAGAAAAATGTTTGCAGATAGAATGATTGTCTACAGAAAATACCGCATGGAATCAACAACTAAAAAACCTGGAATAAGCAAAAATTACAAAGTTGCAGGATACAAGGTTAATATATATGTCAGTTTCTTTCCTATATACCAGCAGTAAGCAATTGGAATTTGAATTTTAAAAATACCATTTATATTGACACCTAAAAATGAAATACTAAAGTATAATGCTAACAAAGTTGGTTCAAGATCTACATGAGGAAAACTAAAATTTTGATAAAAAAGAATAAATGGAGAGATGTTCCATGTTCATTGATAGGAAGACTCAGTGTCAGTTCTTCTCAACTCCATCTGTAGAGTCAATGCAATTACTTTTTTTTTTTTTTTTTTTGAGTCCATGCAATTCCAGTCAAAATCTCAGCAAGTTATATTGTGGAAATCTATAAAATTTACACATAAAGGCAGAAGACATAGGACAGCCAGCACAATACTGAAGAACAAAGGACTGACATTTCCCAACTCAAAGAGTTAATATAAAGCTATAGTAATCCAGGTGGTGTGGGCTTGGCAGCAGAACAGATGTCAATGAAACCGAACAAGAGAGCCCAGAAATAGAATTATATAAATGAAGTGTAGTGATCTTTGATAAAGGAGCACATACACATCAATGGAAAAAGGATAGTCTTTATCAGCAAATGGTACTGGAACAACTATTCACCTGCATAAAAAAGATCTAATCGGGGGATCCTGGGTGGCGCAGCAGTTTGGCGCCTGCCTTTGGCCCAGGGCGCGATCCTGGAGACCCGGGATCGAATCCCACATCGGGCTCCCGGTGCATGGAGCCTGCTTCTCCCTCTGCCTGTGTCTCTGCCTCTCTCTCTCTCTCTCTGTGACTATCATAAATTAAAAAAAAAAAAAAAAAAAAAAAAAAGATTTAAAAAAAAAAAGATCTAATCGCCTTTCTCTTACCATACTTAACTTAAAAGGTACCATAAGTTTATATTTTAAATCCAAAATGGTAAAACTTCTGGCAGGTAACAGGAAAAAATCTAGGTGACTTTGGGTTTCAATAACTTTCTTAGATACAAAAGCACAACCCTTAATAGAAAGGATAAGTTGGACTTAATGAAAATTAAAAACTTCTTACGGCACCCAGCTAGCTCAGTTGGAAGAGCATGTGACTCTTGATTTTGGGGTTGTGAGTTTAAGCCCCCAAACTTACGGTTTGGGTGTAGAGATTACTTAAGACGTTTTTAAAAAAAATTAAAAACTTATCTGTGAAAGATACCATGAGAATGGAAAGATGCTACAGACTGGGAGAAAATATTTGCAAAACACCTATTTGATAAAGATCATTATCCAGAACATACAATATGCAAAGACCTCTTAAAACTCAAGAAGACAATCTGATTAAAAGACTTAACAGGGGGATCCCTGGGTGGCTCAGCGGTTTGGCGCCTGCCTTTGGCCCAGGGCACGATCCTGGAGTCCCGGGATCGAGTCCTGCATCGGGCTCTGGGCATGGAGCCTGCTTCTCCCTCTGTCTGTGTCTCTGCCTCTCCCTCTCTCTCTCTCTCTCTCTCTCTCTCTCATAAATAAATAAATAAATAACTCAAAAAAAAAAAAGACTTAACAGACACCTCACCAAAAAAAGATACAAAAATGGCAACAAAAAAAAAAAGTCCATGAAAAGATAATATAATATTAGGGAATTGCAAATTAAAACAGTGGGATAAAAAAAATAAAATTAAAAAAAAAACAGTGGGATACCACCACATTCCTATTAGAATGGCCAAAATCCAAAACACAGATGACCCCAAATGAAAATGTGAAGAAACAAGAATTCTCATTCATCGTTGCTGGTAGGAATGCAAAAACGGTGCAGATACTTTGGAAGTCAACTTGACAGTTTCTTTCAAAACTCTCTTTTTAGAGACGTTGTAAAGTAGAGGAAGAGAAAGAATCTTAAGCAGGCTCCATGCCCAGTACAGAGCCCAATGTGGGGCTTAATCCTGACCCTGAGATCATGACCTGAGCTTCAAGAGTTGGACAACCAGGCACCCTGCCTCAAAAGTCTTAAGAGAGTCTTAAAAGAGAGTCACCTGGGGGGCTGAGTTAAGCATCCGACTCTTGGTTGCAGCTCAGATCATAATCTCAGGATTCTGGGATCAAGCCTCATTTTGGGAGCCATACCCAGCATGGAGTATGCTTGAGATTTTCTCTTTCCCACTCCCTCTGACCTTCCCTCCAATGCATGTGTGATCTCTCTGTCTCAAATATATATTTTTTAAGATTTTTTATTTATTCATGAGAAACAGAGACATAGGACTCCATCCCAGGACCCTGGGATCATGCCCTGAGCTGAAGGCAGACACTCAACCAGTGAGCCTCCCAGGCATCCCTAATAAATATGTCTTTAAAAAAAAAAAAAAAAAAAAAAAAAGATCCTTGTGGTGCCTGGCTGGGTCAGTCAGTAGAGCATGCAACTCTTGATCTCAGGGTCGTGAGTTCAGGCCCCATATTGGGAGTGGAGCCTATTTAACCCTCTCCCCATAATATTCAGCAGTAGCGCTTCTTAGTATTTACCCAAATGAGCCGAAAACTTACGACATTGCAAAAACTTCCACAGAGGTGTTCATTGTAGCTTTATCCACAATTGCCAAAACTTAGAAGCACTCAAGATCTCCTTCAGTATGTGAATGGAAAACTAAACCTGTGTATCCAGACAATGAAGTATTAAAATTCAGCTGTAAGATGTGAGCTATCAATTCCTGAAAAGATATGGAGGAATTTTAAATGCATATTACCAAATGAAAAAAGCCAGTCTGAAAAGACTACATACTGCATGATTCCAACTATAGCACATCTGGAAAAAAAAAAAAAAAAAACTATGGAAATGGAAAAGAGATTGGTGTTTGCCAGAGGTTTGGGAGTGTAAGGAAGGGAAAGATAAATGGGAGCACAGGGAATTTTTAGAGCTGTGAAACTATTATATATGGTACTGTAATGATGGATACATGACATTATGCATCTGTCAAAGTCTGAAGAATGTACAACGTAGAGTGAACCCTAATATAAATTAGGGACTTCAGTTAAGAACAATGTATCAATATTTGTGCATTAATTGTAACAAATGTACCACCCTAATACAATATGGTAATGTGAAACTGTAAGTTGGAGAGGTGGTATGTGGGAACTCTGTATTGTCACCTCAGTTTTCTTTGGTATGAATTTAAAAGTGGTCTAAAAATAGTCTTTTTTTCAAGATTTTGTTTATTTGAGAGGAGAAAGAATGCACATGAACACAGGGGAGGGGCAAAGGGAAAGGGAGAAGGTCAAGCAGACTAGTCTCTGAGCAGGAAGCCTGACATGGGGCTTGATCCCAGGACCCTGAGATCAAGACAGACACTTAACCGACAGAGCCACCCAGGCACCCCTAAAAAATGGAAACAGTCCAAATGTCCACAGACTGATGAATGTACAAACAAAATGTGCTCTATCCCACAATGGAATATTATTTGGCAACACAAAGGAATGAAGGACTCATAATTCTACAGCATGGATGAACTGAGAAAATGCTAAGTGAAATTTGGTCACAGAAGACCATGTACTATATGATTCTGATTCTGTTTGTTCTGAATAGGCCAATCCAAAGAAACAGAAAGTACATTGGTATGTTCCAGGATGGGGGGAACACAGGGTGATTGCTAATGTGAATGAGATTACCTTTTTAGGTGATGAATGTTCTAAAATTAGATACTGGTGGGGTGCCTAGGTGGCTCTGTCAGTTAACTGTCTGACTTTGGCTCAGGTCATGATCCCAGGGTCCTTGGATATACTCCCACATTGGGCTCTCTGCTCAGTGGGGAGTCTGCTACTCCCTCTACTCCTCCCCCTACTTGTGTGTGTGCAAATGCATGCACGTATGCACACACTCCCTCAAAATCTTTTTTAAAGGGGCACCTGGCTGGGTCAGTGATTGAGTGGCTGCTTTTGGCTCAGGTCATGATCCCAGTCACCTAGGGTTGATTCCTGCATCGGGCTCCCCACGGGGAGCCTTCTTCTCCCTCTGCCTATGTTTCTGTGTCTCTCATGAATAAATAAATAAAATATTTTTTAAAAATCGCTTTTAAAAATTAGATAATGGGGGATCCCTGGATGGCGCAGCGGTTTGGCGCCTGCCTTTGGCCCAGGGCGCGATCCTGGAGACCCGGGATCGAATCCCACGTCGGGCTCCCGGTGCATGGAGCCTGCTTCTCCCTCTGCCTGTGTCTCTGCCTCTCTCTCTCTGTGACTATCATAAGTAAATAAAAAAATAAATAAAGTTATAAAAAAATTATTAAAAAAATTAGATAATGGGGGTGCCAGGTGGCTCAGTTGGTTAAGCATCTGCCTTCAGCTCAGGTCATGACTCCAAGGTCCTAAGAGTGAGCCCTGAGTCAGGCAGGCTCCCTGCTCAGCTGGGAGTCTGCCTCTCTCTCTGCCCCTCCCAGCTCATACTTGCTCTATATCAAATAAGTAAATCTTGAAAAATTAAATACAGTAAGAAAATAAGTGTTGGTGAGTATGTGGAGAAAAGGGAACGCTTGTGCACTGTTGGTGGGAATGTAAACTGGGGCAGCCACTATGGAAAGCAGTGTGGAATTTGCTCAAAAAATTAAATACAGGGACGCCTGGATGGCTCCGTGGTTAAGTTAAGCTCTGCTTTCGGCTCAGGGCATGATCCTGGAGTTCAGGGATTGAGTCCTACATCAGGCTCCCTGCATGGAGCCTGTTTCTCCCTCTGCCTATGTCTCTGCCTCTCTGTGTGTGTCTCCTGAATAGATAAATAAAATCTTTAAAAACAATTAAATACAGAACTACCGTAAGATTCAACAATTCTGTCTCTGGGTATTTATCTGAAGAGAAAATGAAAACACTAACTTAAAATGGTATCTGGAGCATTATTTGCAGTAGCTGAGATATGGAAACAACCTAATAATCCATCAATAGGTGAGTAAAGAAATTGTGGCATATGTATTATAGTAGAATATAACTCAGCCATTAAAAAGAATGAAATCTTGCCATTTGCAACAACATGGACCATGAGGGCATTGTGATAAGTGAAATAAGTCAGAGGAGGACAGATATGAGTTTATACGTGTCATTTTTTAAAATACTGATTTATTTGGGAGAGTGCATGTGCACAAAGCGGGGGGAGGAACAGAGGGGAAGAGTCTTCAAGCAGACACCCCACTAAGCATGGAGCCCAATGTGGGACTTGATTCCAGATGCATGAGATCATGACCACCAAAACCAAGAGTCAGAAACAACAACTGAGCCATCTAGGCACCCTACAGCAGTCATCTTAAAGAAAAAACAAAATCCCAAGTTTATAGGGAACATATTGGTAGTTGCCAGAGGTGGGGAGCGAGGAGAGTAGGCAAAATGATTGAAAGGGGTCAAACGGTACAAACTTCCAGTTATAAAATTATATAAGTCATGGGAATGTATATACATCATGGCAACTATAGTTAATCATACCATATGTTGGCAGCCCCAGTGGCGCAGCGGTTTAGCGCTGCCTGCAGCATGGGGGTCTCCAGGATCGAGTCCCACGTCAGGTTTCCTGCATGGAGCCTGCTTCTCCCTCAGTCTGTGTCTCTGCCTCTCTCTCTCTCTCTCCCTCTCCCTGTGTCTCTATGAATAAATAAACAAAATCTTAAAAAAAAATCATACCATATGTTATATATATGAAAGTTGCTAACAGAGTAGGTCTTAAAAGTTCTCATCACAAAAAAAATTGTAATTATATGTGGTGATGTATATCAGCTAGATTGATTTTGCAGTATATGTAAATATGTGTTGTATGTCATTTCCTGTGTCACTAATAATTTCCTATGTCAATTATATTTCAGTAAAAAAGAGGATAACAAAAAGTACAGATTCAATACATGTTAATAGCATAATATTTTTGTTTTTTATTTATTTATTTATTTATTTTTAATTTATTTATGATAGTCATACAGAGAGAGAGAGAGGGGCAGAGACATAGGCAGAGGGAGAAGCAGGCTCCATGCACCGGGAGCCCAATGTGGGATTTGATCCCGGGTCTCCAGGATCGCACCCTGGGCCAAAGGCAGGCACCAAACCGCTGCACCACCCAGGGATCCCCTATTTTATTTATTTTTTAAGTAAACTTTACACCCAGCACGGGACTTAAACTCATGACCCTGAGATCAAGAGTTTCATGCTTTACTGTCTCTGCCAGTCAGGTGCCCCAATAACATTTTTAATTAAAGATAACTACTTCCAAAGTTTAGTGAGAAGAGACCCATTGTTTTACATTTTTGCAAAAGGCTTTAATGTTTGGGTTAGCAAAATACAAGTAAATATTCTGCATTTACTCTTTGTGATGTTACGTATCATTTACTCTCTGGAAAATTCTAGTCTATATTTATGAAACAATTACAGGGAATATGGCAGATAATGTAGCAGTAGTATAAAAATATTTTTTACTTTATGGACTCCCTAGAATGTTCCAGGGACTGCTGGTAGGGAAAGATGGGACCCCAGAGGACGTACACCCTCGTCAATACTAGGAGTCCTTGCACACTGAGCTCCTAGACTTATCCTCAACGATCTGCATGACCTCTCCACTTTGGTATCTCAGGGGCTACTGAAACCCAGTTTTTGCATCCGAGTGCCAGCATTTCCTTCTACTCAAGTGTGAAAATCAAAACCAAGTTAAATTCTTGACACTTGCCACAGCCTTATATCTCATGAGTAATCACCAGATGTGAAGTTCATCAGTTATTTGGTTCAAGCCTAAGAAGCTGGAACCCGTTTGCTGGTGTGGTTCCGACTGTGGCAATGATTATGTAGGACTAGACTGGTTTTGACTAGTAATTGACTTTAGAGGGAGGAGGGCCAAGGTATTGCCTTTGGAATGAAAACTTGCAGGCAGCTATAGAATATGTGAATATGGGTTCTTTCTGCTTTTCAGTTCTACTTTCACTTCTCTTTTTGTAGCAGAATTGGGAGCAGAAGTAGGGTGGAGTGCTAACTCCAGCAAGTGATTATTATTTGGAGGGATCTTCCAGACATCAGCCTGCCCTTCCTGCACTCACAATTGCCCATACTTTGCCTGACCTCCTCTTTCTTTTTTTTCCAATTATTTTTATTGAGTAAAATATAATATAAAATGTAACATCTTATCCATTTTTTAATTAATACAGTTGATGTTTTAAATACATTTATAATGTACAGTCATCACTACCACATTCTCCATAATTCTTTTCATCTTGTAAAACTGAAACACTGCACACATTAAACAATAAATCTCCATTCTCCTCTTTACCCAGCCTCTGAGCAATCACCATTCTGCTATTTTTTTTTTTACTAACTACCTCATGTAAGTGAAATCATAAAGTATTTGTCTTTTTGTGACTGACTTATTTCACTTAACATAATATCCTCAAAGTTCACCCATGTTGTAGTATATTGCAGAATTTTATCCCTTTTTAGGACTGGATAATATTCCATTGTATGTGTAATAGTTACATTACGATTATCCATTCATCTGTCTATGGATACTTGCATTGCTTCTGCATTTTAGCTATTGTGAATAACACTGCATTGAATACAAGTGTGCAAACATCTCTTCAAGGTCCTTCACACAATCTGTAGGGTATATATCTCCAGAAATGGAATTGATCAATCAGATGGTCTTATTTTTAATTTTTTGAGAACTGCCACATTGTATTCCACAGCAGCTGTACCATTTAACAGTCCCACTAACAGTGTGCAAGGACTCCAATATCTCCACCTTCTTACCAGTAGTTTTCTGTGTGTGTGTGTGTGTGTGTGTGTGTGTATTTTTATTAGTCATCCTGGTGGATGTGAGATGGTATATTATACTTTTGATTTGCATTTCCCTAATTCTTCTTCCCATAATTCTGTCATTTTCATATATTTTGTTGCTCTGTTAACAGCTGTATAAATGTTTATAATTGTTACATCATCCTGCAGTTTTGGAACCTTTTATTAATGTATGATGTTTTTTGTCTTGTAACTATTTCTGGTTTAAAGTCTATTTTGTCTGATACTCGTATAGACATTCCTAGTTTCTTCCTCTCTTTTAATTTTTAGAAGGGGCAGAGGGATGATGAGAGAGAGAATCTAAAGCAGGCTCCACACCCAACAAAGCCTGACATAGGACTTGATCTCACAACCTGAGATCATGACCTGAGCCAAAATCAAGAGTCAGATGTTTAACTGACTGAGCCGGGATGCCTGGATGGCTCAGCGGTTGAGCATCTGCCTTTGGCTCAGGACGTGATCCTGGGTCCTGGGATCCAGTCCCACGTCGGGCTCCCTGTGTGGAGCCTGCATCTTCCTCTGCCTGTGTCTCTGACTCTCTCTCTCTGTGTCTCTCATGAATAAATAAATAAAATCTTTAAAAAAAATAAAAATAACAATGACTGAGCCACCCAGGTGCCCCCCTAGTTTCTTCTCATTACTGTTGCACAGAATATCATTTCCTACTCTTTCACATTCAATCTATATGTTTTTGGATCTAAAGTGAGTCTCTTGTAGACAGCATATAGTTGGATCATGTGTTTTTAATCTATTCTGCCAGTCTTTTTCTAATTGGAGAATTTAATCCATTTACATTTAAAGTAATGAGAGAAATTCTGTCCTTTTGCTGATTGTTTTCTATGTGCCTTATAGCTTTTTTTGTTTTCCATTTACTGTATTACTATTTTCTTCTTTGATCATTTTTTTGGTAGTAAAATGGTTAAATTTCTTTCTCATTTCTTTTTTAATTGTATGTTTAACAGTGTTATATTAGTTTAAAGTATATAGTATAATGATTCAACAATTCTACACATCATGCAGTGCTCATTAAGGAAAGTGAATTCTTAATCCACTTTTTCTATTCCACCCATTTTCCCCACCCACCTTCCCTCTGGCAACCACCAATTTGCTCTCTGTATTTAAGTGGGTTTTTTTTTTTTTGTCTGTTGTCTCCTTTGTCCATTCATTTGCTTTCTTAAATTCCACATATGAGTGAAATTATATGGTATTTATTTTTCTCTTTTTTCACTTAGCATAATACCATCTAGGTCTGTCATGTTCTGGCAAATGGCAAGATCTCAGTTTTTATAGCTGAGTAATATTCCTCTATGGGTGTGTGTGTGTGTGTGTGTGTGTCTGTGCGTGTGCACATGCACACGTATGTATTTGTGTACATCACATTTTCCTTATCCATTATGTATCAGTGGATATTTGGATAGATTCTGTATCTTGGCTATTATAAATAATGCTTCCATAAACATAAGGGTGCATATATCTTTTCAAGTTAGTGTTTTTGCTTTCTTTTCATTAATATCCAGCAGTGCAATTGCTGGGTTATATGGTAGTTTTCTTTTTAATTTTTTGAAGAACCTCCATATTGTTTTCCACAGTGGCTGCACCACTGCATTCCTACCAACAGTGCATGAGAGTTCCTTTTTCTCCAAATCTTCACTATCACTTGTTATTTCTTGTGTTGTTGATTTTAGCTATTCTGACTGGTGTAAGGTGGTATCTCATTGTGGTTTTCATTTGCATTTCCCTGATGATTAGTGATGTTGAGCGTCATTTCATATGTTTGTTGCCCATCTGTATGTCTTTTTTTGGAAAAATGCCTATTTTATTTAGATCCTCTGCCCATTTTTTTTTAAGTCAGCTTCATGCCCAACATGGGACTTAAACTCATGACCTTGAGATTAAGATGTCCATCATCAGTTACTATTCTCTTTTCTAGTAGGTTGCCCCTTTCTTGATGGTTTTCTTGATGGTTTCTCTCACTGTGCCAAGGCTTTTTATTTTGCTCTAGTTCCAGTAGTTTAATTATGCTTTTGTTTCCCTTGCCTGAGGAGTCCTGTCTAGAAAAAAATGTTTCTATGGCTGAGTTTAAAGAAATTAATACAAATTTCTTTATTTCACATCTTCTTTATCCATTCATCAATTTTTTTTATCCATTCATCAATTGATGGATACTTGGGGTGCTTCCATATATTGGCTGTAATAAATAATGGTGCTATAAACATAGAGGGGGTGCATATATCCCATTGATTTAGTGTTTTTGTGTTTCTTGGGTAAATACCCAGTAGTGCAGTTGCTGGATTGTAGGGTAGTTCCGTTTTTAATTTTTTGAGGAGCCTCCATACTGTTTTTCCCAGTGGCTGCACCAGTTTTTATTCCCATCAAACAGTGCACAAGTATTCCTTTTTCTCCACCTCTTCACCAACACCTATATCTTGTGTTGTTGATTTTAGCCAGTCTGACAGGTGTAAAGTGATAGCTTATTGTAGTTTTGATTTGTATTTCCTTAATAGTAAGTCATGATGGACATCTTTTCATATGTCTTTTGGTCACCTGTATGTCTTTGGAAAAATGTCTGTTCATATATTCTGTCCATTTTTTAAAAAGATTTTATTTATTCATGAGAGACCCAGAGAGAGGGGCAGAGACATAGCGAGAGGAAGAAGTAGGCTCCCTGTGGGGGGAGCCTGATGCGGGACTCAGTCTGACGACCCTGGGATCAGGACCTCAGCCAAAGGCAGACACTCAACCACTGACCCACCCAGGCACCCCTATTCTGTCTATTTTTAATTGGATTATTTTGGGGATATTGAGTTTTATAAGTTCTTTATGTATTTTTGGATGCTAACTCCTTATCAGATATATCACTTGCAAATATCCTCTCCCATTCCATAGATTGCCATTTAGTTTTGTTGATTATTTCCTTCACTGTGCAGAAGCTTTTTATTATGGTGCAGTCCCAATAGTTTCTTCTTCTTCTTCTTTTTTTTTTTTTTTTTGTTTCTTGTGTCAGGAGGCATATCTAGAAAAATGTTGCTATGGTTGATGTCAGAGATATTACTGCCTATGTTCTCTTCTAGGATTTTTATGGTTTCAGGTCTTACATTCAAGTCTGTAATCCATTTCAAGTCTGTTTTTGCATATGGTGTAAGAAAGTGGTCTGGGTTGTTTCTTTTGCTTGTTGCTGTCCAGTTTTCCCAACAGTGTTTGTTGAAGAGACTGTCCTTTTCCCATTGGATATTCTTTTCTGCTTTTTCAAAGATTAATTGGCCATATGGTTGTGGGTTTATTTCTGGATTTCTGGGTTTTCTTTTCTGTTGTATTGATCTATGTGTCTGTTTTTGTGCCTGTACCATACTGTTCTGATACTACTTTATAATAGTCTGGAATTGTGATGTCTCTACTTTTTTTTTTTTTGTCTCTACTTTTTTTTTAAAAGATTTTATTTATTTATTCAGGAAGGACACAGAGAGAGAGGCAGAGACCAATGTGGGACTTGATCCCAGGACCCCAGAATCATGACCTGAGCCAAAGGCAGACACTCAACCAATGAGCCACCTGGGCATCCCATGATGCCTCCAGCTTTGCTTTTCTTTTTTTTTTTTTTCTTTTTTTTTTTTTAATTTTTTTTATTTATTTATGATAGTCACAGAGAGAGAGAGAGAGAGGCAGAGACACAGGCGGAGGGAGAAGCACGCTCCATGCACCGGGAGCCTGATGTGGGATTCGATCCCGGGTCTCCAGGATCGCGCCCTGGGCCAAAGGCAGGCGCCAAACCGCTGCGCCACCCAGGGATCCCTGCTTTTCTTTTTTAAGGTTGCTTTGGCTATTCGGAGTCTATTGTGGTTCCATACAAATTTTCAGGATTGTTCTAGCTCTATGAATAATGCTGTTGGTATTTTGATAGGGATTGTGCTAAATGTGTAGAGTGCTTTGGATAGTATAGACTTTTAAAAATATTATTCCAATCCATGAGCATGAAATGTCTTTCTAGTCCCCTATTATTGTATTACTGTGAATCTTTTCCTTTATGTCTATTAATAGTTACTTTCTATATTCAAGTGCTCCCATATTGGGTATATAACTTTTTACATTTGTTATATCCTCTTGTTAGATTGTTGCCTTCATCATTATGTAGTGTTGTTTCTTGTTAAGGTTTTCTTTTTTTTTTCTTTTTTCTTTTTTAATATTTTATTTATTTATGAGACACAGAGAGAGAGAGAGAGAGAGAAGAGAGGCAGAGATACAGGCAGAGGGAGAGGCAGGCTCCATGCAAGGAGCCCAATGTGGGACTCGATCCTGGTTCCCTGGGATCACACCCTGGGCTGAAGGCCGTGCTAAACTGCTGAGCCACCTGGGCCGCCCCAGGTTTTCTTTTAATGTATATTTTGTCTAATAACAAGTATTGCTACTCTGGTTTTGGTTTTTGGTTTTCTTTTTGGTTTGTTTTTATTTTTTTACTTCTATTTGCCTAATAAATGTTTCTCCATCCCTTCATTTTCAGTCTGTGTGAGTCTTTAGATCTGAAGTGATTTTCTTGTAGGCAGCATATACATGGGTCTTTTTTTATCCATTCAATAACCCTATGTCTTTTTATGAGAGCATTTAGTCCATTTAAATTTCATTATTGGTAGGTGTACACTCCCAACATTTGTTACTTGTTTTATGGTTGTCTTAAAGATTTTGTTTTATTTATTTGAGAGAGAACATGCACATGCTCGCACTCAAGTGGGGAGAGGAACAGAGGGGGAAAAGAAGAGTGAGACAGTCTTAAGCAGACTCCATGTGGAACCTGATCTCTCAGTCCTGAGATCATGCTCTCAGCAGATACCAACTGAGCCACTCAGGCGCCCCTACTTGTTTTATGGTTTTCTAATAGTTCTTCTCTGTTCTTCCTTCTCTTCCTCTTTTGCCTAATAGTTTGATGGCCTTCTTTAGTGATATACCTGGATTCCATTTTCTTTATTTTTTGTGTATTTATTAAGGTTTTTGATTTGTGGTTGCTGTTAGGTTCATATATAACATCTCATGGGTTGCTTAAGTTTGAACTCATTCTAGAAACACTAAATTTTTATTCCTCCCACCAACCATGGTATATGTATATATTCTACTTTACATTCTTTTATTTTATGACTCCCTTGACTGATTTTTACAGGTATAATTTATTTTACTGCTTTTGTGCTTTAACCTCTATACAGGTCTTATAAGTGATTAATCTCCTACTTATGTGTTTGCATTTACTTTTGAAATTTTTTTCCTTTCATAATTTTCTTACTCCTGTTATGGCCTTTTCTATTCACTCAAAGAATTTCCTGGGCAGCCCCAGTGGCTTAGCGGTTTAGCACTGCTGTCAGCCCGGGGTGTGATCCTGGAGACCCGGGATTGAGGCCCACGTCAGGTTCCCTGCATGGAGCCTGCTTCTCCCTCTGCCTGTGTCTCTGCCTCTCTCTCTCTGTCTCTCATGAATAAATAAATAAAACTTAAAAAAAAAAAGAATTTCCTTTAGTATTTCTTATAATGCTGGTCTAATGGTGATGAACTTCTTTAACTTTTGTTTGCGAAACTATCTCCTTCTATTCTGAATGATAACCTTGCTGGGTAAAGAATTCTTGGACAGACATTTTTTCATTTCAGTACTTTGATTATATCATGCCACTCCTTCTGACCTGAAATGTTTCTGCTGAAAAATAAGCTGATAGGGTTTTGTGGTTTCCAGTGAATGTAACTATTTTCTTTTCTTTTACTATCTTTATCTCTACTTTTGGCCTGTGCAAAGGCACATGCTCAACCACTGAGCCACCCAGGCATCCTGCTTTTTGCCATTTTAATTTTCAAGTGTCTTGGTGTGGACCTCCTTGTGTTGATTTTGTTGAGGGTGCTCTCATTTCCTTTTGTGTATGTTCAGTAGCTGTTTTCTTTTTTAAAAAAATATTTAAGGATCCCTGGGTGGCGCAGCGGTTTAGCACCTGCCTTTGGCCCAGGGCGCGATCCTGGAGACCCGGGATCGAATCCCATGTCGGGCTCCTGGTGCATGGAGCCTGCTTCTCCCTCTGCCTGTGTCTCTGCCCCCCTCTCTCTCTGTGTGACTATCATAAATAAAGCTATCTTATAAAAAATAATAATAATAAAAATAAATAAAATAAAAAATAAAAAAATATTTATTGGGCACCTGGGTGGCTTAGTCAGTTGAGCTTCTGTCTTCAGCTCAAGTCATGATCTCAGGGTCCTGAGATCGAGCCTCACATTGGGCTCCCCTCTCAGCAGAGAGTCTGCTTCTCCCTCTCTGACCCTATTCCCCACTTGTGGGCTCTCTCTCAAATAAAACCTTTAAAGATCTTTATTTGAGACAGAAAGAGACAGAGCATAAGAGACACAAGTAGGGGGAGTGGCAGAGGGCGAAGGAGAAGCAGGCTCCCATGTGGGGAGCTGGATCCCAGAACCCTGGGATCATGACCTGAGCCAGTGGCAGACACTTAACTGACTGAGTCACCCAAATGCCCTCAGTAGCTATTTTCCATGCAGTTAACATGGGGATTACATTTAACATCCTAAAGTTCTAATACTCTAATTTGAATGTATAGTAGTTTAATACCAATAATGTATAAAAACTCTGCTCTTTTACCGGTCCATCTCTACCTCTTTAGATGTTGATATCATAAAATTATATATCTTTATACATTATGTGCCCCAAAACTTAGACTGATAATCCTCTTAAATACACTGGTCTTTAAATTTTGTAAAAAGCAAGATTTGGAGTTACAAATCAAAGTGATACAATACTAGGTTTTATTATTTTTTAAAATATTTTATGTATTTATCCATGAGACACAAAGAGAGAGGAAGAGATATAGGCAGAGGTAGAAGTAGGCTCCCCATGGGAGCCCGATGGGGGACTCGACCCCACAACCCCAGGATCACAACCTGAGCCAAAGGAAGATGCTCAACCACTGAACCACCCCCGAGGTGTCCCTTTACTAAGTTCTAGAGTAATACTTTTTAAAAATTTACTAATCTCATAAATCATGTAGAAAAATTTAAAATGTCGTACCAACAATTGTTAAAATCATACTTAACCTTTATTGAAATCTTAATTTCTTCACATGGCTACACATTACTGTCAGGTATTCTTTTATTTTTTTTTAATATTTATTTGAGAGAGAGAAAGAACAGGCAGGGGAAGGGATGGGGGTGTGTGTCGGGGGGGGAGAAGCTGTACAGGGAGCGTCATGCAGGGCTCCATCCCAGGATCCCAGGATCATGACCCAAGCCAAAAACAGATGCATAACTGACTGAGCCACCCAGGTGCCCTTGTCAAGTATTCTTTTATTTCACACTACAGGACTCCCTTGAGCATTTCTTACATCACATGCCTCTTGGCAAGTAACTCTCAACTTTTGTTTACTGGGAATGTCTTAATTTCTTTTTGAAGAAATAATTTGTTGGTATAAGTTTTGAGTGACAGTTTTTCTCTCTTACCCTTTGAAATATATCAGCTCACTACATTCTAGTCACCAGAGTTTCTAATGATCAATTTGCTGATAATCTTACTGAGCATTTTGTGTGTATGGTGATTTTTTCTTATTTTCAGGATTCTGTCTATGGCTTTTGAAATTTTAATCATGTGTCATCAGTGTGGTTCTCTTTGAATTTATCTTACTTGGAGGTCATTGAGCATCTTCAATGTTTATGTTCATGTCTTTCATCAGATTTAGGAAGTTGTCAGCCATTATTTTTTCAGATATTCTCTCTGTTCTCTTGGGAGTCACATGATACTTAGGTTGTCCCGCTAGATGGTGTCCTGTTGTCCCTGAGGCACTATTCTCTTCTTCAGTCTTTTTCCTTAGACTCAATAATATCCACTATACAAACTTCCAGTTTGCTGGTTTTTTCCTTCTGCTTGTTCAGCTCTGGATTTGAATCCATATAGTGAATTTTCATTTCAGTTATTGTGCTTTTCAACTCTAGAAGTTATTTTTAGTTACTTTTTAGGTATTTTCTTTATTAATATTTCCACTTTTGTTTACTTTGTCCGTATCTCTCTTTGGTTCTTTGAGCATCTTTAAAATCATTGTTTTAAGGCCTTTGGTCATTATAACTGCCATGACATCTTTGTCAGCAACAGTTTGTCTTGATTTAATATTTTCCTTTGGGCCATACTTTCCTGTTTGTTTGCATTGTGAGTTTTGTTGAAAACTGGACATTTGAATCTAATGATGTGGTAACTTTGGAAATCAGATTCTTCCCCTTCTTCAGGGCTTTGCTGTTCTTTGTTAGTTTTCCTTTTTGATTGCTCTAGGCTATGAGTGCTGGGACTTAAGGCCTCCTTGGTTCTTTTGAGCTTTTTGTCTGGGCATGCATTTGTCACAGAGTCTTGACATATATGCAATTGTATTTGAATGTCTAGTCTTCAGTGCTTGACCCTCAAAAAAGGAGAAAGCGAAAAATGAAGAGCATGGGGGAGGATGACACTTGCTCATTAAATCCTCTGGAAGTCAATTTAGCTGGAGAGATAGATGGCAGCAAGAATAGCTCCCTGCCTGTTTGCACACATGTAATCAGAAGCAGCAATCAGAGCACAGATCCCAGTATCTGTAGGACAGTACTGAGCAGTGTCAGTGAGCATGGAGATAGGGCTGCAGGTTATTTCTCCTCTCACTGTCCAAGTCTTCCTGAGAAGTTGTAAGCCTTCCACAAACTCTAGCATTCCAAAACTGTTTATATCAGGTGTATTCTGCTAGTGCATTTGTTATCTGGAGGTGAGCGGGTGGGGAACAAATTCTTTGTTCTTCTTCCTCCACCATCTCCTCAGAATCCTGTCAGTCTGGTCTGTTTTTGATAAAATTTCTCCAGCTTTAGGCCTCCTCTTCCTGCTACCCACACTCACTCTTGGCATTTGTTTCCTGGATGTTTCAGAAATTCATGGCTCATCTGTGAAGGCTTTTGTCCAAGTCAGTTTATCAAGGCTTTCTTGCATCGGCTAGTCTTTGATAGTCCCATATGGAAGTGTGATTTTTTTTTAAAAAAAGATTTTATTTATTTATTTATTTATTTATTTATCTATTTATTTATTTATTTTAGAAAGAGAGCACACACATGCATGAGCAGGGGGAGGGCCACAGGGAGAAAGCATCTGAAACAGACTCCAAGCGGATCATGGAGCCCATGTGGGGCTCAGTCCTGTGACTGCAAGATCAGGATCTGTGCCAGAACCAAGAGTTGGACGCTTAACCAACTTGAGCCACACAGGGCCCCCTGGAAGTGTGATTTTTACCTTTTGATTTTTTTTTGTGTTACAAGAATAAAGGTTTTTGGTGTCTTTTGACATCCTGAACTGGAAGTAATGTAGTCCTAATACCCATTCTTAATCATCACTGATCTGTTTTTAATTTTTTTAACTTGTAATTTTAAAAAAAAGATTTTATTTATTTGAGAGAGAAAGAGAGCACAAGTACGGGGTGGGCAGGGAGAGGGAGAAGCAGGCTCCACACTGAGTAGAGAGCCTAATGTGGGGGTTAATCCCAGGACCCTTTGACCTGAGCCAAAGGCAGATGTTTAACTGACTGAGCCACCCAGGCGCCCTTGATCTGTTTTTCAGATGGTTGCCAGAGCAGTTTTTCAAATGTGTGACTGATCATATAGTGGTTTTCTTACCGCTATACCCTAGTTGTTTTCTTACCCCTTCTCCAGCCATAATTTAAGCCTTTGCTTATGATCTATGTTCTATCTGGAATCCTTTTACCCTTCTTTGCTGCTTGAATTGTCTGCTGATCCTTCATTATACATTTTCCTGAGACATAATGTTCATTTCTCCCTCCAGATGACAAGTATATTATACTTTTCTGTTCTTACAGTATTTTATTTACCCCTTTGTTACGTTATTTATAATTTATCCTGAGCATTTACTTTATGTGTCTGTCTCTCCAGTTTTAATTTGGGTTCCATGAATATTTGGATGGTATAAAAGTAATTTTTAAATTCTGAGCACAATTGCTTGCATTTAGTGGCATTGAGTGTTCTGTGAATGAATGGAGATATACCTAAAAGAACATCTCATACTCTCAGAAGATACTGATTTCCTACTTGATCCTTGCCATTATAGTCACTGCTAACAGTACCACATCAGACAAGTGTAATCCTGCTCTCAGAGTACTCATGAACTTATTTACTGTATTTACTCTTACAGTACTGAAGTGGCTTTAGTAATATATGCATTTAACATTTATGTTTCAATATTGTGATTTGTTTTATATCCTGATCCCTGTCTAGGTCATAATCATCATTTATGAAATGAGGATACTGGATTAGATGACCTAGAAAAGTTACCATTGTTAACTATTATTAGATTTTTAAGCCCCTTGATAAGACAGGAATCATGTCTTTCACTTCTGTTGGCAGATTGTATAGGGCCAAGTATAGTATCTTACACTCAGTGGTTGGTTAGCAAATTTTAAAGAAAGAGGTGATGTCAGTGAATACTTCAGATGAATATGATTCTATTTTTTACTCCATTGATCTCATTATGTCCCTTCTCATTGCTTCGAAATATCTGTATTTCCTTGATCTAGTTCATTCTCAATAGCTTTTAAAGATAAATGTAGTTGCCTATTGAACAACACAAGGTTAGAGGCACCAGCCCGCCATGTAGTCAAAAATCTGTGTATAACTTTTGACTTCTCAAAAACTTAACTAATAGCCTGCCATTGACCAGAAGCCTTACCAATAACATAAACAGACAACATATATTTTGTATGTTAAATGTGTCACATTCTGCATTCTTATAACAAAGTAAGCTAGAGAAAAGAAAATGTTAAGAAAAATCGTAAGGAAGAAAAAATAACATTTACAGTACTGTATTGAAAAAAAGTCATATATAAATGGACCCACACAGTTAAAGCTCATGTTCAATGTTCAACTGTATATATATTTTTACTTCATCCCTCTTAACTCTGCTAAGAAGGTAAGGTGATTGTTTATCTCCATTTTACAACCGAGGAAAGTGTTCAAGAGCATAGCCAAGGAACAGAGTCAGAGTCAGTCCCAGATCCAGGACCCTTCCTCTCTGTTTCCATATCTGGGAATTGAGAGTTTCTCCCTGATCTAACTTGGTGGTATCCCCCTTTTATTTACTTTTTTAAAAAGATTTTATTTATTTATCCATGAGAGACACAGGCAAAGACACAGGCAGAGGGAGAAGCAGGCTCCATGCAGGGAGCATGATGCAGGACTCCATCCCAGGACCCTGGGATCATGCCCTGGGCCAAAGGCAGGCGCTGTACCACTGAGCCACCCAGGTGTCCCATGTATCCACCTTTTTTTTTTTTTTTTTTTTGTATCTACCTTTTAACACAGTGTATCAGTAAGGTCTTTGAGAAGTCACAGAAATGTGTTAACTTTAGCAAAATAGGAATTAATTGATACAATTATGGAGAGTCTCAGGATTGCTGAGAAGGTTTAGCATCAAGCTGGGAAATGAGGCACCTGGGTAGCACAGTCGGTTAAACATTTGTCTTCAGCTCAAGTCATGATCCTAGGGTCCTGGGATTGAGCCCAGGTCAGGTTCCCTGATCAGCAGGAAGTCTACTCCCTTTCCAGCTGCCTGCCTGTTTTGTGCTAGGGCACATGCCAGTGCTCTCTCTCTCTTCCTCTCCCATGTACGTTCTCTCTCAAATAAATAAAATCTTGAAAATAACCCCATAAAACTGGGAAATGGACAGGAATCAGGTTAGCTCCTAAAGTTCCGGAAGCAAGGACATAAAGAGACACTACCACAGAGGGACTGAAATCCAGGTGATTTTCATTCTCTGCTCAAGATTCAGAGCAAGGAGGAGCCTTATGTTGGCACTACTTGAGTTATCTTTATGTCCTCTGGTTAGTGCAGTGGTTCTCAACTAGGGGCAGTTTTATCCTCCCAGTGGGCAATGTCTAGAGGAATTTTTAGTTACAACTGGGGGCAATTACTACTGGCATCTAGTGAGTAGAGGCCAGGAATGCTAAATATCCTATAGTGTCAGCCCCTGCAAAAGAGAATTATCTAGCCCCACAGATCAGGAGTGCTGAAAAATCTTGGATGTGGGGAAGGCACGTCAATTAATAGTCCTTAGCAGACTTACCCTACTAGGGGTAGGAGGAAACTAAATGTTCTTACCAAAAAAGGTAGAATAGATGCTGGACAGCCAAAGACAACACAAAAACAAAAGAGTAGTACAAACTGGAGCAATAATTTCAGTTTTGGGACTGTGAAGTTGAATACACATTTGTAAATGACATACTTGAGGTGTTTTTTAAAAATTTATGAAATATTTGAAATTCTGAACTTAAACTCCAGAAAGATTCTAAATGATTATTTTTGAAAAGTATTCTTTGAATTGAAACTTAAGAATAAAGAGTGGTGTGGGGAAAAAAGAATGTATGTGTGTATGTATTTAATTCAGTAATAATTTAGGTTTTGGGGAGAAATTGTGAGTAACCTATACCACTGGATTAGAATCAAACTGCCACTTACTGTGAATTAAACTACAGCACTTTTGGGACGCCTGGGTGGCTCAGTGGTTGAGTGCCCACCGCTCAGGGTGTGATCCCAGGATCTGGGATCGAGTCCCACATAGGGCTCCTTATAGGGAGTCTGCTTCTTCCTCTGCCTGTGTCTCTGCCTCTCTCTGTGTCTCTCATGAGTAAATAAATAAAATCTTTAAAAACTAAATAAGTAAACAAACTAAAGCACTTTTCAGGGAAGTTCTAGTTTAAAATAGAGCATCTTATTCTCTTAAACTATTGAAATCAAACCCAGCTAGAAGATAATTATATTTTCTAAACGGGAAATAGATTATTATTCAAACTGATTCAAACTAGCAAATTTGATTTGGATCCATAGACAATTTACCATGACTTTTTGCTAATTAGTTAGTTAAATTAAAAATGTTTCACATTATACCTGATTACAGGGTAACATTTAGTAAAGGACCCTTTCACGAATTAGCAACTTTGGATGTTGCTTGTACACAAAAAATGTGAAGATGGTGGATCTGTAGAATGTGCAGTCATGTGTTAGAATTTCTCTAACAGTTTACCTTGTTCTTTGCCTAGACAGTAATTCATGTTAAATCCAAGTCAAAGGAAGATGGAGTCACCCCATAATTTCCCTACCATTCCTTTTAACGTTCATACTATTTATGTGCCTTATTATATATGTGACTCATCACTGGCCTATTTTTGCTTTCATATTTTATAACACCTTTGCTGTAGCATTTCTGTTTTACTACCCTGAGGAAGTCTGGAAATGACTAGAAACTTTCCCCTCTTCCCTTCTGGGGGGTTTGGGCCCTGCTGCCAGATCTCCAGGCTGTGCTGAGTGAGCCTCTCCCTAAGGGGTCATTGTCCCAGGCCCCGCAGTTCACCTCAGCAGGGTGTCGTTGCAGGTAAACCACTGTCTCCCAGAGAAGATCGTAGTGTACCGTGATGGAGTGTCTGATGGCCAACTAAAGACGGTTGCCAACTATGAGATTCCTCAGCTACAGAAGTGTTTTGAAGCTTTTGAGAATTATCAGCCCAAGATGGTAGTATTTGTAGTTCAGAAGAAAATCAGCACCAATCTGTACCTGGCTGCTACTGAGCACTTTGTGACTCCCTCCCCTGGGACTGTGGTAGATCATACCATAACAAGCTGTGAGTGGTAAGTGGGGAAAACATTATATTTTAGTAAGAATAGGTTGGAGGAGTTATCTGTTCCTGGGTATTGGAATGGGGAAGTTGCCGGGAAAGATGTAGAATGGAATCCTCAGAGATTTTACTGTTATAAAGTATTTTCAAAAACAATTAAAAAGCCAATAATAAATCTTTTACTTCTTAGGTATAAAATATTGAACACACGTTTTTCCTAAGGTTATGCATGCTTTTTTAAGCCTATGCATGCAGATTTGGTGGTTTCTACTACCATTCTTAAATAACCTACCTATTGAGTCTGGAAACCTGCATTGTAATCATGGTGTGGTCTGTGTGTTTCCTTGATCCAGTCATTTGACCTCTTTGAGCCTTAGGTGAAGGAGCCAAAGTGATCGCCAAGATCTTTTCCAGCTATCTTTAGCCAAATCTGACCATATCATTCCTTTGTACTTTTTCCTTCCTAGGGTGGACTTCTACCTTCTTGCTCATCATGTACGGCAAGGTTGTGGCATTCCTACCCATTACGTCTGTGTTCTCAACACTGCAAACCTGAGCCCTGATCACATGCAGAGGTAAACTGACCGAGAGATAATTTACTCTTTCTCTCTCGTAATTAATTCTGGCCAGCTAGCTAAAATGGGGTCAATCCCCGCCCTCCAGAATATTTTCCCTTTTATGATAATGGTATCTTTTTCAAGAGTGATTGGTATTTCTTATGCACATTAAAATTATTTGAAGAGCTTTAAAAAAAAAAAAATAGTGATACCCAAGCCTTACCCCCAGCATTCTGAGGCATTTTTATTTTAAAAACTGCTCTGGATGATTATGACATACAGCCAGTTTTGAGACCCAATGTCCTTGGGCTCAGATTATATCAGTACTTTGCTAGGGTACTTAATCTTCTGCAGCCTATTCTTGAGGGAGGAAAAAAAGTTCTCCTGTGTTTATCTTGTTTCGATCTAAAAACGGGGGCACCTAAAGGGAGGGAAATTACCCATGTCCTCTTGATTTACAAATAGTGGAAAAGAAATAATCCCACTTAAAAATTATGATTCCCAAAAGTTGCATCATGTTTTTCTCAGACTCTCAGTTTTTTTAAAAGTATGCTGTGTGTCATACACTCAGAGTCATTCCCAAATTGAAGATGGAGAGTCATATGGATCGTGTTTTCTTCTTGGCCTACAGGTTGACTTTCAAATTGTGCCACATGTACTGGAATTGGCCTGGCACCATCAGAGTTCCAGCTCCTTGCAAGTATGCCCACAAGCTTGCTTTCCTGTCAGGACAAATCTTGCATCATGAACCAGCCATCCAGTTGTGCGAAAACCTGTTCTTCCTGTGACTGGATGGCCAGGATGTGGGCTGGTTAGGGAGGTTAGAGTTCTGAACTCAGCTGTACTCCTGTAGGAGCAACAGGGATGGAAATGGTTTTTGTGTTGGTGGGGTTTTTTCACCAACCCATTAGAATAAGATGCCTTTTCTTCTTCTTTTTTTTTTTTCTTTTATACCTGAAAGCACCAAGAAATAAGTTCCATTCTAAATGTCAGCTGGAAATTGCCTTGTGGTCTTTGTAGAGCAAACGGAGGCAGTACTGTACCTGCATAGATGGAAGGGTGAATACGGGGGATCCTTTAAGAGCCTCCACAGCCAACATGAGCTGTGGAGACCTGCAGAAGCAACAATTACACCTTATAAGTTCTGCTTACTAAGCAGTTACCATTTCTGGCGCCAGAGGTGATAATGAATGAAGTCATTCCAAGTTTCTTAAAGTAGACAGTTACTTTATTTGGGCAACTGAGAAAGATAATAAAAAGGCCTGTGAGGCAAAGTTTTCAAGATACTGCTATTACTGGCAAGTGTGAAAGGCACGTAGTAAAACCAGCTGGTGGCATATTCAGGCCCTTCTGACCTAATCTTGTCTGGGGATTGAGTTTATGACACCTGTGATACAAGTTGGCTTTGAAGATTTTGAAAGGGGCCTTTAAGTCATTCCTTAGTCTCCTGAGAGAAGCCAGATAAAGTTTTTTTCTGTATGTTTTAGTTGCTTTACAGTGCCCTATGTTGATTTTTTCCTACACTCTTCACCCCTGACACACACTTGATCTATTACTGATCTTTAATAAGCTTCAGCTTTTAAATTAAGAATGAGAACATGGTGAAATTCAGCAGCTAGAAAGGTTCATGACAGAGTGTGAACCTTCCTTAAACCTTACTCCCAGGTGTGTGGCCTCTCTTTGCTGATGTGTTTGTAAATGGAATCATTGATTTCCCCTGCTCAATAACCTATTCCTGACTGTTGGCTCATTTTGTTAGGAATTTTTCTGAATCCAGCGTAAGATTTCCAGAAGTCAGCTTTGGAAAACACGACACTCCTGCCAAAGTCCAGGCATTTCAGCTTAGCAAGTTGTCACTATGCCTGTGGGATTTTTTGTGTTTACTTTTCCCTGTTTTAAAATCTTCTAATAACCCCTTTAGGGTTAATTCAGTTTTAACTTTCTTTAGCTGGTTTTAAAAGCTAGTTTCATTTACCCTTTTTGAATTTTTATTTACTTTTTGGTGTGATGGCATGGAGGGGACAAAGAAATTCCCATTTTATATGACAGTCTGTGAGAAGAGAAACTTTAGCTTTAAAAACTCCTTAGAAGAAGAAAACCAAGCAAGTCTTCAGTTTGTTGCGGTGCCCAGCCTTTGCTTCAAAGTTCTGTTGAAGAACTTTGTGTGTGATAGTCCTTAAGAGCACTTCTGGTTTCATTTGGAGTACAGGACATAGGGTAGAGTAAGGGTAAGGCTAAGACCTGGAATCTAAAACCACTGAATCAAACAAATTGGATCACTGGTCTCTGGCTTTACAGATCAGCTTTCTGATTCTCTTTGGAAGCATTTTGAATTTCTCCTTTGAAGTTGGATTTCCTAATACTCATTTTCTCTTATATAATCAGAAAAGACAAATGCTTGAATATAATACAGATATTTCCTCACTTTTTATTCCTGTTTTCTTGCCTTGTTTTTCAGTCTTAATGTGAAATGATTGAGCTGTGGGTTGGGAAATAAAAACAAATTTGTATAAATGTGAATTTGTGTTTGAAATAGTGCTCTTGATATATATAGTTCTTTGCCTTCCTAGAGCTGCAACACTTGTTACAATTATTAATTTACTATTCATTATGCAAGATGCAGCTGTAGTATTAGTAGCAAGGTAATTTCACTGTGACCTGATAGTAAGATTTCTTGGAAAAGACACTAGTTATCTTCTGGGACAATTGAGGGATGTGTCTATGTACAGTCTTGTTTTTCAAATCTCTTTTCCCATCAGTTTCTATTATCTATGTGAGAGCCACCTACAAGAGTGGCTTCTCCCTTCCCCTTTTTTTAATAATGCTTTTCTTTTTGTAACCCTTAAAAATGCCTTCCAAAAGCACCCTGGCTGCTTGTTTCACCACTACGTCTCCTTCTGTTTATTTAGAAATTCCATTCTAAAAAATAAAAATAAAAAATAAATAATAAATAAATAAAAAAAAAGAAACTCCATTCTAAAATGATTTGGTGCTTCTTGAACTCATTCTAGATAGAACCTAATTTTTTTAAGTAGGCATACATAAATAAGTTAATTAATTAATTAATTAAATTAGGTTCTGTGCCTAACATGGGGTTTGAACTCATGACCTGAAGATCAAGAATCACGTGCTCTGCCAACTGAACCATGTAGGCACCACTAGAGAGCCTAATTTCTGTACAATGTTACAGGGCCCTTTTGACGTGGGTAGCATTTTATTGAATGGTGTGAAAAAAGACACAGTTTTATAAATAGACTATCTTTCTATATTAAAAACAAAATTTGTGCCTGAAATTTCTCAGTGATTTGAGAATATTGGAGAAGGACCCTACTATTACTTTGTGGTTCCTACTTAGCTTTAGCCTTACCTGAGTTTCTTTTTTTTTTTTTTTCTTTTTTTTTTGTTTGTTTATTTTTATTTTATTTTATTTTTTATTTTTAATAATATATTTATTTTTTATTGGTGTTCAATTTGCCAACATACAGAATAACACCCAGTGCTCATCCCGTCAAGTGCCCCCCTCAGTGCCCGTCACCCATTCACCCTCAACCCCCGCCCTCCTCCCCTTCCACCACCCCTAGTTCGTTTCCCAGAGTTAGGAGTCTTTATGTTCTGTCTCCCTTTCTGATATTTCCTACCCATTTCTTCTCTCTTCCCTTCTATTCCCTTTCACTATTATTTATATTCCCCAAATGAATGAGAACATATAATGTTTTTCCTTCTCCGATTGACTTATTTCACTCAGCATAATACCCTCCAGTTCCATCCACGTTGAAGCAAATGGTGGGTATTTGTCATTTCTAATGGCTGAGTAATATTCCATTGTATACATAAACCACATCTTCTTTATCCATTCATCTTTTGATGGACACCTAGGCTCCTTCCACAGTTTGGCTATTGTGGACATTGCTGCTATAAACATCGGGGTGCAGGTGTCCCAGCGTTTCATTACATCTGTATCTTTGGGGTAAATCCCCAACAGTGCAATTGCTGGGTCGTAGGGCAGGTCTATTTTTAACTCTTTGAGGAACCTGCACACAGTTTTCCAGAGTGGCTGCACCATTTCACATTCCCACCAACAGTCTTACCTGAGTTTCTTAGTAAGTTTTCCTGTCTGAATTTATTTTCTGCCTTTAAAAAAATGAAGAAAGTCAAGAGAATGAGAAAAAAAGCCAGATTAAGAGAAACCATTTGCCAAAACACATTTGATATAAGACTTATCTGAAATAAAGAACTCTTAATAATAAGAAAGTAGACTGATTGAAAATTGGGCAAAAGACCTAAATAGACATCTCAACAAAGATACACAGTTGGCATAATAAACATATGAAAAGGTGTTCAACATCACATGTCATTACAGAATTACAAATTAAAACAAGATACCACTACACCCCTACTAGTCTGGCCAAAATCCAGAACACTGACAAAGTCAAATGCTGACAAGGATGTGGAACAATAGAAACTTCCATCCTTTGCTGGTAGGAATGCAAAATGGTATAGCACTTGGGAAGACAGTTTAGTAGTTTTAATACAAATACTCCAAAAGATATAAGGTGACTGAATGGATAAAAAAGCAAGACGCATCTACGTGCTGCCTACAGGAAACTAACTTCAGACTGAAAGACACATGCAGACTGAAAGTGAAAAGATGGAGAAGCATTTACCATGCAAATAGAAGTGAAAAGAAAGCAGGAGTAGCAATACATGTATCAGACAAAATAGAGTTTAAAGAAGGATTGTAACAAAAGACAAAGGAACCTGGCTAGCTCAGCTGGTAGAGCATGGGACTCTTGATCTCAGGGTTGTGAGTTCAAGCCCCATATTTGGGATAGAGACTACTTAAAATAATAAAATGATTAAAGTGGCAAAGGTTATATGTACTTTACTCCAATTTACAAAAAAAATTTAGGGGTACCTGGGTGGCTCAGTCAGTTGAGCATCCAACTGTTGATTTCAGTTCAGGTCTTGATCTCAGGGTTGTGAGTTCAAGCCCCACATTGGGCTCCACACCAAGTGTGGAGCCTACAAAGTAAAATTTGGGGGGATACCTGGGTGGCTCAGTGGTTGGTTGAGTATCTGCCTTTAGCTCAGGGCCTGATCCCGGGGTCCTGGGATTGAGTCCTGCATCAGGCCCCCCACAGGGAGCCTGCTTCTCCCTCTGCCTATGTGTCTGCCTTTCTCTCTCTGTCTCTCATGAATAAATAAAATCTTTAAAAAAGAAGAAAACAATTTTTTAAAAAGGACACTATATAATCATAAAGAGAACAATCCATTGTGAAGATACAACAATTGTAAATATGCACCCAACATGGCAGCACCCAAATACATAAAGATCATGAGATCAAGCCCCATGTTGGGCTTGTGCTCATTGGCCGGGGGGGGGGGGGGGGGGGGGTGTCTGCTCAAGATTCTTTTCCTCTCCCTCTTGCCCCACTTGTGGGCTCCCTCTCCCTCTCTCTCTCTCTCTCTCTCTCAAATCTTTAAAGAAACCCCACAAATAGGTGGAAGTTAAATAGCACTACTAAACAATGAAGTTTCGGGCAGCCCCGGTGGCGCAGCGGTTTAGCGCTGCCTGTAGCCTGGGGTGTGATCCTGGAGACCCAGGATCGAGTCCCACATCGGGATCCTTGTATGGAACCTGCTTCTCCCTCTGCCTGTGTCTCTGCCTCTCTCTCTCTCTCTCTCTCTCTGTCTCTCATGAATAAAAAAAATATTTTAAAAAAATGAAATTTCTTAGTCAACCAAGAAATTAAAGAGGAAATTAAAAAATGCTTGGAGAGACAAATGAAAATAACACAGTAATCTAAAATGTTTAGGATGCAGTGAAAGCTGTTCTAAGAGGGAAGATTATAGCAATGCAGGCCTATTCCAAGAAACCAGAAAAATTCAATGTAAGTTTACACATAAAGGACTAGAAAAAGAAAAAAACCAAAATCGGTAGAAGGAAGAATAAAGATTAGAGCAGAAATGAAATAGAACGAAAAAAAGAACCCAAGATCTTTGAAAATATCAACAAAATTGATAATAAACCTTTAGCCAAACTAAGCAAAAACTAAATCTACTCTTACCATGTTCTCTGGCAATCACATTCCTTGGTATTTGCTCAAATATGTTGAAAATGTATGTCCACAGAAAAACCTGCATGCAAAGGTTTATAGCAGCTTTATTCAGACTTGCCCAAACTTGGAAGCAACCAAGATGTCCTTCAGTAGGTGAATGCATAAATAAAATACGGTACATCCAGATAATGGGATATTATTCAGGAAAAAAAAAAAAAACCTATCAAGCCACAAAAAGACATGGAGGAAACTTAAATGTTTATTACTAAGTGAAAAACCAGTCTGAAAAGGCTTTATGATGTATGATTCCTACTACATGACATTCTGGAAAATGGAGAAACTAGAGACCGTGAAAAGATAAGAGGTGGGGGGGGGGGGATAGGGAGAGATGACAAGGTGGAGCACAGACGATTTTTAGGGCAAGGAAACTATTCTGAATAATACTATAATGGTGGGATACATGTCCTGTATTCTTCCAAACCTGTAGAATGTGAAATACTAAGCACCAACCCTGATGCAAACTGTGGACTTGGGGTGATTATGATGTGTCAGTGTGGGTTGCAGTTTTGACACATGTACCATTTCTGGTAGGGGATGTTGGTAGTGGGGGAACCTATATGTAATGGGAAATCTCTATCTGCCACTCAGTTTCGCTGTGAACCTAAAATTGCTCTAAAAAAATATTTAAGTGAGTATATTAGGGAGACCTCTGGCAACATGGCAGACTGAACAAATGCTGACCAAAACAGGAAAAAAAAATAGTGTGTGAAGTAGCTAAATTTGGGGAAAATGGAACAAGGGAAGGGAGGGAAAGAAGGAGGAAAGAAAACATCAAGGCACAAGAAAGAAAGGGGAGCCAGAGTCATAATATTTGATGCCAACACAGCTCCCAGGGTTATGGACAAAAGTGCAGGGGCAGAGCAGGAGCAGTGAGGATTTGCATTCCAGTTAAGGATAGAAGATGGCCTATGAGGTGCCTCGTTACAGGAGTGAAGTCTCTTGGATGAAGAGAGCTGGAGCCTGAAAGGGTCCCTGCCAACTATGCTGGGGCGGCAACATGGAACTGAGGGGTAAAAAGACAATCATGGGAAATCCAAAGCCTGGGCCACATGCAGGTATATGTAGTCTGAATTTATATTACTAGCATGTGGAAGGACCAGAAGCTACCATGAACATTACCATGAAGATTGGCTCGGATGGGAGAGGGCCCAGAGCCTGCAGAAACAAGTGCAGTAAATTGGATTGCAGCAGGTTAAAGCAGCTAAAATGAGCGCCTGCAAGTTAAAGGAGAAAGAACGAGTGGCATAATATGAAAGATACAAAGACAGGGTACCTGGGTGGCTCAGCAGCTGAGCATCTGCCTTGGCTCAGGTCGTGACCCTGGGGTTCTGGGATCGAGTCCTGCATCGGCCTCCCCACGGGGAGCCTGCTTCTCCGTCTATGTCTCTACCTTTCTGTGTCTATCATGAATAAATAAATCTTTGAAAGAAAGATACAAAGACAGTTTTCCAGAATTAGAGGCAAATATCAGTCTTCTATCTGAAGAATCGGAGGATAAAGAAAAGCACATCCACTTCTAACTATACTGTAGTAAAACTATAGAAGCCCCAAAGACAGAATCTTAGCAACAGTTAGAGGTGAAAGATTGCTTACAAAGAAAGGGTGTCAAACTAGCAGCTGATTTGTCATTCACCCACAAGTGCTTAATACAGAGGAATAGTAACTTAAAAATGCACCATTAGGGACGCCCGGGTGGCTTAGCGGTTGAGTGCGTCTGCCTTCAGCTCGGCATGATCCTGGAGTCCCTGGATGGAGTCCCACATCAGGCATGTGGAGCCTGCTTCTCCCTCTGCCTGTGTCTCTGCCTCTCTTTTTCTGTGTGTCTCATGAATAAATAAAAATTTTAAAAAAATACATCATCAACTTGGAATTCTGTTGCCAAGTACACATTTATTCCAAGGCAAGGGCAAAAATAGTGATATGTTTTAATAAAGATCAGAGCAGAAATTACTGAAAGAACAGAAAAACAAGAGTTGGTTATTTGAAAAGATTAACAAATGGGCAGATCTTCAGCTAGATTGGCCAAGGAAAAAAAGACTCAAATCACAAAACTCAGGAATGAAAGAAGGGATTATTGACCTGACAAATAAAAAGAATTATAAAGGGAATACTCTGAACAATTGGAGGCATATCAATCCTCTCTATGCCAACAAACTAAGTATCTTAGATGAAATGGATAAATTCCTATAGTTAGTTTGCTACTTAATCAAAGTGTTATCTTTACCAGTTGTCTTTTTTGTTTGCCAAAACCATTTGATGATAACAGAAGTGACTGAGGCTAAAGGTATTCTCTTTCGGCTGACGGCAGAGTATGAGGTGCTAGTCCTCTGACATATTTTGGGGAAACCAGAGCCTTCACATTCCCTATGATCCTCTTAAATTCATTAAACCATGCCAAAACATGAAAAACTCATCTCCCCCCTTGAAATGGTCTTAGAAACCTGTCTATGGTTTCTCTCTTCAACAGGCCTGAGGGCTGGGGAGCAGAAAAAGGATCTTTGCCCCACCTGCTGATCAAGTTGCCTACCTTGTTGTCAACACATACCACAGAGGGCGGGGGTTGATTTTCTGAGTCCCCAGTCCTACCCTATACACACTCAGGGCTGGGGTCTCATTTCTCTGACTTCTTTCCCAAGGCTGTTCAATCCACTTCAGCTATGCGTAATCAGTGTATCTTTTAACTGGTAGCTCTCGTACCTTGTCAGAAGGGAAACAGTCATGAAATACGTCAGGTTTTTGTGCTTAGTTCCCTTAAATATCATCCAACATCAAACTTAGTGAGCTGGCCTATTCATTCATCCAAAAAAAATACTGAGAATCTATGATCTGCAAGATGTTATGTTAGGGGATGCAGGGATATACAGAAATCTTTAGTAATCAAGACAGTTTAAGGTCTAATGAGGTTAGAGATAAAAATGAAATAATTTTTAAGGGGAATATGCAAGTACCATGAACCATATAAAGTGTTTTTCTTATTTTAAAAAAATATTTATTTATTCATGATAGACACACACACACACACACACAGAGAGAGAGAGAGAGAGAGAGAGAGAGAGGCAGAGACACAGGTAGAGGGAGAAGCAGGCTCCATGCAGGGAGCCTGACGCGGGACTCAATCCCAGGACTCCAGCATCACACCGTGGGCCAAAGGCAGGTGCTAAACCGCTGAGCCACCCAGGGGTCCCCCATATAAAGTCTTCTAATTCTATGGATCATGACCAATAATAGGTCCTAAAATCATTTTAGTGGGCTTGTTACCACTTTTTTAAAAATTTAAAGTAGAATATAAAATAGCAGTACGTTGCATATACTAAGGAAATTTTGTAAAAGTTGTTTGCTGTATTATTTATACTGGAGTTATTTATACTGGAGTGTAAAATATTTTTTAATGTAGGTTACAGTCAAAAAAATTTCAAAGGGTGGATCAAATGTGCTACAGAAGAATCAAAAAGCTTTCTGGAGGGAAGTAGCTTTGAAAAGTTAGAATTTTAACAGGTGGAAAATGGAGCTAATAGGAAAAGGGGCATGTCATATGGAAAGAAATATAGAATTGGGGCCCCGAGCATGGCACTAGTATAAAAAATTGAGTACTACTCAGCAACAAGGAGAGATTTGGGGTTCACCCTACAGAATTTTGTGTGGGGGTGGATATGGAGTTTTAAGAACCTTTTGATTTTAAGCTGTGTTAATGATTAATTGTATTCCCCTAATGGATTACTGATAGCTTATCAGCTTTGGTGGACTTTGGCAACTTTACCCTCCGTCTGGTTGCAAACAAGTGAAATGCTGCCGTAGGCCCTATGGTGGGGTGTCTTGTCTTGCCTGCCCTCCGGTCTCTCTGACAGGAGCCTTGTTCCCCTGTGTAGTAATGACACCTTGCCTAGAAAAGTCATGGGATTGTTTATGGACCTCAGGTTTAAGAAGAGATTAACACATTCCTGTAATGTGCATTTATGGGCTTAATACTTTTCAGTGCTGTGTTAGAAGCATGCTTGTTTTGTTTAATCTCTGTGTGAGTTTCTCATTTCTTTCCCAGCACTTTAAGGAAGGAGTGGTATAGACTGGACCATTTCTGATGGCCCATTGGAGATGGGATTGAGTCCCAATGGATGACATAATGTCTGAAAAATACTCCGAGTTTAACCAAGAAAGACAAATATAAAGGGTTATTACAAAGATGAAGGGGCTCTGAGGGAAATTCTGCAAGAGATACTATTACTTTGAAATCACTTGGAAAATGAGAGGAATATCACCCCACCCCTTACCCAACTGGAGCACTATAATTGCAGGATGAAGATAATTGAATTTTAGAAAAACTCAGGGCCCAGCTAGTCTCTTCAGGAGTGGCATAAACAATCTGGCCTGCTCTGGCTTTGTTTCAATTCTTTCTTTTCCCTCTCTACCCAGTACTTAGGAACAAGCTGCCAGTGTGCCCCGGAGTCTTCCTGCTGTGTGCTCCAGGGATTGTCTGCTTTCCTCTTATCATTAGCTCTGCCAGCATGAGGGTTCTCTCCAGAACTTTCAGAGTGGGATATAGTCCCCCTTCCCTGGGCAAATTCACAGAGACACTAAGTGCCAGGGAGGCATTAGTCATTGAAGTAAAACTGGGACATGGGTAGAAACCGGCTCCAGTTCTGCTTCAAGACCTTTCCTTTCTGTCCCCAACACCCAGGTGCCAGCTGGTATAGCTGTAGAGGAAATAATCATGATGTCCAGCAGAATAGAACAATGGGAGTTTAATGGGTGGCTTATTTTCTCAAGAAATTTGCATTTCCGAGGCCTGATATCCATCTCAATAGGAGTATCCCACACCGGAAGAGACTCCTAGGAGAAGCCTCACCCCAAAATTAACATTTCTCCCACTTTGGGATTAAGAAATGTAGCTCCCTTAGAGAGCCTGATTATTTGGGGACGTTTAATTTGAAAGTAATACATGGTTTATTTGGAACTTGAACAGGAAATTTTTGTTTTTGTTTTTTAAAGATTTTATTTATTCATGAGAGACACACACAGAGAGAGAGGCGGAGACACAGGCAGAGGGAGAAGTAGACTCCCTTCGGGGAGCCCGACAGGGGACTCGATCCCGGATCCCCGAGATCACGCTCCCTCCCTGAGCGGAAGGCCTACGCTCAACCGCTGGGCACCCAGGCGTCCCTGTTGTTTTTTGTTCTTCTGGCTGGTTGAAATACGCAGAACAAACATCCTATACGGGTGCATCCCTTTCTGGACTCTATTTCAGGGACGCCCGGGTGGCTCAGGGGTTGAGCGCCTGCCTTTGGCTCAGGTCGTGATCCCGGCGTCCTGGGATCGAGTCCCGAATTGGGGTCTCCATAGGAAGCCTGCCTCTCTGTGTCTCTCATGAATAAATAAATAAAATCTTAAAAACAAAACAAAACAAAAAAAACCAAACAAAATAGACTACATTTCAGATTTGAGTTGGGGGCTGGGGTGTGTGTGAGAAGTTTTTTCCATTAATCAAAAGTGTTAAAATATATACGCGCATATAGGGTGAGTAGCAGTCCTAACTGCTGAGCGACGGAGGCCAGGTTAGGTTGTAAGAGCTTCCCACGCTGAGAGGGAAAGGTCTTAATGGGAGTTTCCAAAGGAAGGAGGAGTCTGGGGCCCGGGTGAATGAAGAATGGAATCCATGTCAGGGCTGGAGGACGAGGCAGGTCCGGCTGGGATCCCGGGGAGCCGGGCTCCAGCGGGCGGCCAGCTGGCGGGGGCCCCACGTGGCAGGCCCCGGGGAGCGCAGGGTGCGGTGAGCGGGGGGCGGGGCCAGCGGGGGCGGGGCCAGCGGGGGGCGGGGCCAGGGGCGGGCCCTGCCGCTGACGCGCAGGCTATATAGCGGGGCATGCGCGGCGTGGCGGGGACGGCCGCAGGAGGGGGGCAGGGGCGCGCGGGGTCCCTCCGCTCACGCACCGACTGAGCCGCCGCCGTTGCTGCCGCCGCCGCGGGCCGCCCGAGGGCCTGGCTTGTGAGGTCGGCGGGGCCCAGGCGGCGTCCGCCGGAGCTTCAGGTGAGGGCGTGCGCGCGTGCGCGCGGGGCCGCGCAGTGCTCCGGAGTGGGGCATCGCGCCTCCAGGTCTCGGGGTCACCGGGTGGGGGCGGAGGCGCGCGCCCGGCGGCGCCGCGGACCGGGAGCCGCGCTCGGGATTCCGAAGCCTCGGGCTGGAGCGGGGAGGCGCCCCGGAGGACCCGCGCCGGGGCCGGACGCTGGATGGAGGGGACACCTGGCCGCGCTGCCGCGGCGGGGGTTACTTGGTGGCGGGGGAAGGGACTCGCAGCTGCTTTCCCGTCGGCTGGAGAGCGAGGGATGTGGGGGCCGGAGAGGGTTGTCCGCAACGTGTATAGCCGCCCCGAAAGGCTTCCTGGAGCCCGTAGGTCGGAGCTCAGGAAGGGCAGAGTAGATGGGCGAATCTGGTGGGCGGCTCCGATGGGACCCTGGGGTCCGGACTGGGCTTTCCGCGAAATGCGTCGCCCCAGCCCACCGCACGCCGCCAGCCGAAGACCGATGACCCCCGCCTTCCGGCTGCCCGGTAACTGGAGCTGCAGAGCGGCAGGGGAGGGATGGTGCTAAACCCTGACCTGGCTTACCCCGTGGGCATGGCTTTTTTAGCTATTTTTGGTCCTACCGACCGAGTTGGGCGATGTGGCTGAGGCTGCCCTCTCTTGGTGGCTTAGGGCAATGGGACAAAAGAGCCATCCAAGCAGTTTCACCATGTGATTCTGAGATTCAGTTAAAGCCAAGAAAATTTTCTCAGCTCGGGGTTGCGGCTTCCGTAGTGAAGACCTCGTGTCTGCCAGCGCCTGGGTGTCCAGTAGGACCGTGTGGGCATGACTGCAGGAGGGCAGAGGGCTCCCCGGGGCCATAGGAGCGGCGAGGGTAGGAGCAGCTTCGAACCTGACTTTTCTTCCTGGAGGCACCCTGGATTTGGTTTTGTCTTCAGAATCGCTCTTCCCTGGGAATCACAGGCACGTGGATAGGCTGCTGGGAGGTGGTGGTGGTGGTGGTGGTACAGTGTGCTGGGGACCCGCCTGGTTACCCTGGTCTCTGTCCCAGCTCTGCTCCTAACCTGCCCTGTGACCTTGGGAAGGGGGTTAGTGCTAAGGTCAGAATAGATTTATCTGCAGCATCTGTGATTAACCCTTAACTCTTAAAACAAGAGCCACAGAAACTGAGAGGAACTTGGTGGTGAAGCAAGGGAAAGAATGTCCAGAATTGTGACTTTTAAAAGCTGTGATAAAAACGACATATACCATTTCTTGTTGGTGGCCCAGAGGTGGGATTTGCATAAATTGTGTGGTAGCCAGGAGATAGATAAGTGCTATTCTTTCTGCCTCTGGTTTGCAGGTATGACTAAAGGGCACCAAACAGAATTACTGGCCTTGTCATTTAGGCAAGAAGAGTAAATAAAAACTGTAGGCTCTGTGACTCTCCAGTAAGTCCGGACGGAGGGCCTGGTTTGTGTTCAGCTCCGCAGGGCCACTGCTGGGTGCAAAGGGGGGATGGATGAGGCCTGGCTTCTGCAGACTCTTGATGAGGAGAGAGAACATCCAGACAAGAAGAATAAGGTAGCAACACAAGAGAGTCCATGCTGTTGTGTTCAGTAAGTTCCGAGAAGACAGCACTCTGTTAGTGGTGGTGTAAGGTGGTGGGAGAATCTGGGCTTTTGAGCCAGATCAATCTGTTCAAATCCTGACCCCATTACTCAACAGCAGGGCGGTTTTCTAACCGCCTGTTCTCCCTACAGTGAAGCACGCTGTGATTGTTCTTGGAACATCGTAGAGGTCTCATCATCATCTCTGTGGGATGGAGTGTATTATTTAGGGGTCTAAAGCTGATAGGTAGGTTGGGTTGTAGGAGTGGTATGAGTGCAGACTTGGGGTTGATTCATCTCCTCCTTAGGAACATGGTTGCAATTTCCATGCCTTTTCTAGGTAGGTGGCTTTTCTGTGCCCTGCCAGGGATTGTCCCACAGAATCACCGAGCAAAGGGAAAAGAGGGTTGTTGTTTTTTTCCCCTAACCTTTAGTTTTGGGAGCTATTCTGTTTTCTTCAGGTAATCGAAGTACTCCTTTTCTGAGCCGATAATAGGCCAGAAAGACTAACATTGTGGGTTGGAGGCCTGTGGGTATAGATCAGTCACTGGACTGGTTCTGTTTTCAGTCCCTTCCCACAGTTTTCCTTACCTCCTCGTACCCCACTCTATTCCAGGAGGAACCTGAATGCATGTCCAATAATCACAGGATCTTGGGATCTGAGGAGAGGTTCTGTGAATAGATGGTATATGTCTGAGAATTGGAAACTCCTCCCCACCATGCTACAATAATTCAGCCTGTTGGCATGAAGAAAATAATGCTTAGGCATTTTGCAGAACTACAACTAAAGAAACTAGATCTGTAGAGGTTAACTGGTATTCCCAAGTCACATTGCTTGCTAGTGACCAAGGGACTTAATAGAGAAGACTGAAGAAAGGTTCTGTTTTTATTCCTAAGTGTGAAGATAAAATTGCTAATTCTAGTTTTTTCCTTGAAAAGGTGAAGAGGAAGGAGCTAGTTATCCCCTGTACTTATTTAGGGGAAAGGAAGTTGCTTTGCTTGTGTGGAAGTTTCCTCTGGAGAAGTCTTCTACTTCTCTTTCCAGAATGCCTTGAGACATGTGAGGGTAGGGAGTGGATGCGGAAGGGTCATGCTGCTGGGGCCCCAGCCAGGACTCACTAGATGTCTACAGTGGGACTTTTCTGACCTCGAGACTGGCGGGTTGGCAAAATGCCAGCAGATAAAGCAGTCCAGAGTCTGCTGCCAGCCAGGGGCCTCATGCCCTCCCAGGGAACCAGCAGGGCAACCTCACCACAAAGTCTCTGAGACCCAACTGCCTTGTCCCCACCCTTACTGTGGTCATTGAGCCTCCCAGAGGCAGAACTCTTGTGGGCCCTCTGAGACCCACCACCCTAAAGCAAGAGGAAAAGTGCCCACAGAATCAGCCTGGAGAGAGCCTGGCATGCCCAGTTGTGGGAAACAATAAATATTCCCTGCCTTGAGAACTCAAGATCTGGCTGTGTTCTCAGGCCTCCTAACCACCTTCATCCATCATCTGGCCCTGGAAAGTGTTGGGGTTTGGTGGAATGAGAACGTGGCAGTCCTAAATTTGTGCCTAGGGGCTCATAGGCAAGGCACTCGGTGTTAGTAAATAAAAAAGTCAGCTTAAAGTAGGGAGTTTTAAACAATCCGTATTTTAAGCAATTTGTTTAACTTTAAAAACCTACGCATGTATTTTTTTTATTCACTACTGTGATTTAGGGCTGAGGCCTTTTCTTTGGGTTTCTGGGTACCCTAATTAAACTTGCAAATTGTCTGTAAAAATCATACCTATACATAACCACCTGCAATTTTCACATTTCCTTTTTTTTTTTTTTTTTTTTTTAAGATTTTATTTATTCATGAGAGACAGAGAGAGGTGGGTAGAGAAGCAGGTTCCATGCGGGGAGCCTGACATGGGACTCGATCCTGGGACTCCAGGATCATGCCCTGGGCCAAAGGCAGGCGCCAAACCACTGAGCCACCCAGGGATCCCCTTCACATTTCCTTTTATTTTATTTTTAAATATTTTATTTTAAAGAGAGAGAACACCTGCCTGCACAAGCAGGATTGGGGGGGGGGGTTGGGAGTGGGCAGAGGGAGAGGGAGAGGGAGAAGCGGGCTCCCTGCTGAGGAGGGAGCCCCACGCAGGGCTCAATCCCAAGACGCTGGGATCATGACTTGAGCTGAAGGTGGAGGCTTAACCAACTGAGCCACCCAGTGCCCCCACATTTTCTTTTCTTTTATTAAATTTTTTTTCACTAGGCTCTGTTCACATAGTTCAAGAATCAAAAGGTTAAAAAACAATATACATACTCACACCTGGTGAAACATCTTACCCTTGCCCCCTTTTTTTTACAGATGGTTCAAGTTAGCACTTTAGACATGACATGTTGTTTATACCCTTTGCTGTTTTTACCTCCTAGCTGTATTGGATCTTTCCTTATGGGCACAGAGAACACTTGGGTCATTCTTTTATTGTGGTCACATATTCAGGATATGGAAGTACAGTGATATTTTAACCAATGTACGTAAGTCATCTCTCTCTGTCTCTGAACTTGGGTTATTTCCATTATTTTGTCTGTTTTGTTATTACATAAAATGCTGCAATGAATAACTTTGTACAAATGGTATTTCCTACGTGTGTAATTATGACTCTAGAAGAAATTCTCAGAAGTGGGATTGCTGGGTAAATGGACACAAACATCTGTTCATTAGTTTTTCTTTCTTTTTCTTTTTTTTTTTTAATACTTCTTTATTCATGAGAGACATAAAGAGGCAGAGAACATAGGCAGAGGAAGAAGCAGGCTCCCTGTGGGGAGATGTGGGACTCAATCCCAGGACTCTGGGATCATGACCAAAGGCAGATACGCTCAACCATTGAGCCACTCAGGTGCCCCCCAAATTTTATTTATTTTTTGAAGGTTTTATTTATTTATATGAGAGTACACGCACAAGAGTCAGGAGAGGGCCAGAGGGACAAGCAGACTGCTGAGTGCAGAGTCTGAGACCAGGGGCTACATCCCAGGACCCTGAGATCATGACCTGAGCCGAAGTTAGGTGCTTAACTGACTGAGCCACGTAAGTGTACCCATTTTTCCCCTCCTTTGTTACATGCCTTTCTAGATGAGCAGTTCTCATCTTTTTGATCCGAAGATTCTTTAATAATGTCTTTTATGTTCCAAATCTCTTGATATTCGCTGTGTTAAGAATTAAAATCGATTTGGGACACCTGGGTGGCTCAGTCAGTTAAGCATCCAACTCTTGATTTCAGGTCTGGTCCTGATGTCAGGGTTGTGAGATTGAGCCCCATGTTGTGTTGTGAGCTGGGTGTGGAGACTGCTTGGGATTCTCTCTCTCCCTCTCCCCCCACCAAAAAATTTAAGCAGATTTAAAAATAATAAATAAAAACATTAGAAGTAAACAAAAAACGTATTTTAATGAAAATATCTGTTTTCCGGGGCGCCTGCGTGGCTCAGTTGGTTAAGCACCTGCCTTCAGCTCAAGTCATTGATCACAGGGTCCTGGGATCGATCCCTGTGTCAGGCTCCCTGCTTCTCCCTCTCCTCTGCCATTCCCCCTGCTTGTGCTGTCAAATAATTTTTTAAAATACCTGTTTTCCTAGATTAAAAAAAGCAGAGAACAGAATGGCGTTGCTTTTACATTTTTGCTGATCTACAGGATTTCAAAATAGTCATTGATTAGATGATAGCAGAAATTGTAATAGCTATAGTGTAAGTTTGCTGGTAAAGACTCCGTTGAAGTCTTGAGAACAAACTAAGTTAATCCCTGAAAACACACATATTTATACTCTAAACTTCTACCTTAGAAATCTTCACAAAACTTAAGGCCACTGTATTCACCATACTTCATGTAGCCTCTAAAAATGACAGTGAAGAGACTTTTTAAAATGTTATTATAATGAAAATAGTTTTTATCTGCTAGACCTCCTGAATGGGTCTCAGTGACCCCAGGTATCCTCTAAGACTGGAATTGCAGAATTGCTGTGCTAGAGCATTTAATTTTCATAGAAACTAAACCTTTTCTTTCTGCGCTGACATTTCAGTTACTACTTAATAAAATCATAACCACAAAAACAAATAAAACTAGTATAAAGGTGTTTGGGCATAGGCTCAGCAGACTTGGTAAATGTGACCTCTGCTGGTGACAGCAGAGGGGCCATTTGCTGGAGGACGAGCTGGGGCAGAGGTGGGGGGTGGGGCAAGCCAGTGGAGCTCAGCTGAGAGCTTCCACCCAGTGAAGATAGGCAAACTCTGTCTCAGGTCTAAAGATGCTTGCAGGGGATCCCTGGGTGGCGCAGCGGTTCGGCTCCTGCCTTTCGCCCAGGGCGCGATCCTGGAGACCCGGGATCGAATCCCACGTCGGGCTCCTGGTGCATGGAGCCTGCTTCTCCCTCTGCCTGTGTCTCTGCCTCTCTCTCTCTCTCTCTCTGTGTGACTATCATAAATAAATAAAAATTTAAAAAAATTTAAAGATGCTTGCAGAGTCCATGCAGAGATGCACTGAGTACACATGGAATGTTAAGTGCTGTCTTGTGGGTTGTTAAGCTACAGTTGAATGAAGCAGGTGAGATACTTCGACTGAAAGAAGGTGAAGGGATTAGGGTAGGAGTAAGCTGGGAGGGCTTTCTGGAGGTGGAATTAAGCCAAATTTTGAAAGCTATGAAGAAAGGAAACTGAGGAGTCCTGGCAAGGAGGGTTGTGTGAATAATGGCACAAAGAACATACTATCCTGGAGCAGGGGTGCTCAGCATAGACCAGAGGTTGATGGCTGGAGAAGAAAGAGCAGGTGACAGGCATCACTGAAAATTTAGGTTGGATCCAGGGGTTTTGAAGGGCTCTGGAGTCTAAGGTACTGAAACTCACTCTGAGAACCCTTAGCTGTTTCCATGTCAAGCACTTAACTGCCCTCTTTCAGCAGCTCTCTGTCTCGGGGTCCAGCCTGCTCTTATCCAGAACAACTCTGTGGCTCCAAATCTAGATCCTCTGCACCAGGCCACTTAAACTGCCACCTCCTGCCTCCTCTTAGCCCTCAGAGGCAGGGAACACTTTTGTATCCCGTCTCAACACTGCCCTGTCTTCCTTAAAAAGCCTTTTCCAGAAACTTTGTGGTTAATCATATTCCACAACATCTCCAAGCAGCAGTTGGGTATGTTTGAAATTTTCACTTTTGGGGATCCCTGGGTGGCGCAGCGGTTTAGCACCTGCCTTTGGCCCAGGGCGCGATCCTGGAGACCCGGGATCGAATCCCACGTCGGGCTCCCGGTGCATGGAGCCTGCTTCTCCCTCTGCCTGTGTCTCTGCCTCTCTCTCTCTCTCTGTGACTATCATAAATAAATAAAAATTAAAAAAAAAAGAAAATTAAGAAAAAGAAAGAAATTTTCACTTTTTTAAAAAATTTTTTTATTTATGATAGTCACAGAGAGAGAGAGAGAGAGAGGCAGAGACACAGGCAGAGGGAGAAGCAGGCTCCATGCACCAGGAACCTGATGTGGGATTCGATCCCGGGTCTCCAGGATCACGCCCTGGGCCAAAAGGCAAGCGCCAAACCACTGCACCACCCAGGGATCCCTTCACTTTTTTTTTCTGATTATCAAAAGTAAGGCATACTTAGTGTAAAGAAGAGAGTAAAGAAGTATTGGAGAAAAAGACTAATCCTGTGACCCCGAGGCAACCTCTGTTCACAAATTGCATATTTCTTTGTCATTGTTTTTCATGATACAATTGGGTACCCATACCCTACCCCCTTACCTTGGCATCAGATTTTCTCCTTAAGGATTTAGTCTGCTTTCTGGCTCTCTAATAACTTAGGCAACTATTTCCTTTTAAACTTTTTATTTTGAACTAATTTTAGACTTAAGGAAAAGCTGCAGAAAATACAGCACAGCAGAGTTCCTTCATATCCTTCACCCTGTACTGTGTAGTACAATTCTCAAGAAAAGGAAGTCAACATTGGCAAATATTATTAACTAAGCTATAGGCCTTCTTTAAATTTTACCAGTATTTTTGCTAAGGCCATTTTCCTATTCCTATTATCCCACGTTACATTTAGTAGTTATTTCTCCTTGGTCTCCTCTAGTTTGTAAGAGTTCCCCTGTCTTTCCTTCTTAGAATGGAGTCATGGCATTTTGGGTAAGAATATCACAGAAATGATGCTGCATCCTTTTCAGAGCATCCTATCAAGGCATTCGTGACGTCAAGATGTCTGATTACTGGTGAGGTTTTCCTGGATCACTTGGTTAAATTGGTGTCTATTAGAATTCCACACTGAAAAAAAAGACTCTTTCTCCCATGGCGAATCCTTTTATGCCTCAAATCCCTTTTACCAGGAGGATCCTGTCTCTTTCAAGGGCTCACCTGATTAGTTGTGGTCACATAAGGTAATTTCTCCATCTTAAGGTCAACAAATTTGGTCAGCTAACACCAGCAAAATCCCTTTTTGCCAGAGATTGTAACATAATGACAGGCGTGATGTCTCATATTGACAGGTCCTGCCTCCACACAAGGGCGAGGGTCACTGGGGTCATCATAAGATCCCGCCGGCCATATAGCAAGAGAACCCCAGATCAAAATAATCAGACCTTAATTCCAGCACCAAAGCGGGAGTTTGCCATGACTGCCCTAGCAAATGATCACAAACTGGGTAGCTTGAAACAACAGAAATGTATCCTCTCACAGTTTTGGAGGCCGGAAGTTTGAAATCAAGGTGTCAGCAGTACCACACTCCCTCAAGGCTCTAGGGGAGAATTCGACCTTGAGGCTTCCAGCTTCTGTGTTTGGCTCACTCACTCCAATCTCTTCCTCCATCATCAGATATCTTTCTCTGTGTGCCTCTGTCCAAATTCACTTCTACTTTATCTTGTAAAGATGCCAGTCATTAGATTAGGGGCCCACCCTAAATACTGGATGATTTCATCCTAAGATCCTTAACTAATTATATCTGCAAAGATCCTATCCAAATAAAGTCAGATTCTGAAGTTTTGGGTAGACATGGATTGGGGGGGTGGTATTTTTCAAACCACTACACTGAGGATGGAGGAGGGAATGTCCTTTGTGGACTGTCGTTCACAGGGCTGCAAAAAAATAGAGGCTTCTTTTTAGACCTAAGGCAGAAAGCAGGCCTTGCTATTGAGGCAAGGGCCCAACCTTAACTTGCCTCTTCCCCTCATGTTGACACAGATCTGAGAAGCAAATATAAACTAGAAAGCTGGCCTCTGAGGTCCTTCATGCTTGGGATCCATACATCTTGCAGTGCCAACAGCTTGCCTGTGCATGGAGCTCTCACTGAGCACTAGTTTCCCTATAGGATAGGCAGGGCAGAGATGGTGGGACTCATTTGGTCGGGGGAGGCAGGATCTGACTTCAGAGAGTTTAGATATATCACAGAATGTTATAATTTAGTCACGTCCAGTCCAGCGGTTCTGAAATGTCAGACCAGTGCTCCAGCCCAGTTTCAGGTTGATCTCTCAGAACTTGATGTACAGATACTTGGGATCTCACCCAAGATGCTCTGATCCAGAAGAACTGAGGTGAGGCCCTGCTCACTGGGGTAGCCAGGTTAGGAACCAACCATGCACAAATGTAAACCATCCCTGGGCAGATGAGGACTGCCGCCCACTTCCAATTCTTAAGATCTTTAAAAGGGAGGGGGGAAAGCCTTCCCATTTGGTCATCATTAAGCCTGTCCCATTTCCTAACTGGAATCTAAAATTAACTTTCTTCTTAAAAGTAATACATGTTCGGGGATCCCTGGGTGGCGAAGCGGTTTGGCGCCTGCCTTTGGCCCAGGGCGCGATCCTGGAGACCTGGGATCGAGTCCCACGTCGGGCTCCCAGTGCATGGAGCCTGCTTCTCCCTCTGCCTATGTCTCTGCCTCTCTCTCTCTCTCTCTCTGACTATCATAAAAAAAAAAAAAAAAGTAATACATGTTCATTGCGGAAAATGCAGATGAATAAGAAGATAACAACCATTAAACCCATCATCAAGAGATAACAATTAGACATTTATAGTCATTTTCTGTGAATGTATACAGCTTAAGGAAAGATGGTCTGCTGTGCCTACAGTTTGATAGGTTCTTTTGTTTCCATTTACCCTATCATGAACATCTTTCCATGTTAATCTTTCCCCAAATAACTAAGATGTATCAAACAGTTACTGTTTGTTGGGCACTGTATTTATATACAGTATATATACTGTATCTCATTTACTTTTCTTACCTGTTCTTCAGGAGGGACCATTAGTAAATAGGCTTTGTTTTTCTGTATAAGGAAAATCAGTCTTTTTGACTCAGGCCTTGAAGCTAGTGAAAGCAGATTTAGAATTCACACTGAAGTCTGTCTCACCTAAAGCCGAAGCTTCTAATCTCTGTGCTCAAACTATACAAATTTTGTTATATGGATTTCCTTGTTCTAGCAGTCCCCTTTTCTTGTGCATCCATTTATTTATTTTTAAGATTTTTATTTATTTGACAGAGGGAGAAGGAGAGAAAGAGAAGCAGGTTTCCTGCTGAGCAGGAAGCCTGACTCAGGGCTCAAACCCAGAACCCTGGGACCATGACCTGAGCTGAAGGCAGATGTTTAATTGACTGAGCCACCCAGGTGCCCCTATTTTAAGTTTTTTTTTTTTTTTTAAATTTTTGTAGATGTTAGAGAGAGAGAGAGAGAGAGAGCATATGCACATGCGAGCATGAGTTGGGGGAGGGACGGAAAGGGACCAAGAGAATCTTGAGCAGACTCTGCGCCAAACACGGAGCCTGACATGGGGCTCAATCCCATGACCCTGAAATTATGACCTGAACTGAAACCAAGAGTCAGGTGCTCAACTGACTGAGCCACCCAGGTGCCCCTAAGATTTTATTTTTATGCAATCTTTACGCCCACTGTGGAGCTCAGACTTAAAACCTTGAGATCAAAGTTGCATGCTCTTCTGACTGAGCCCATCAGGCACCCCTATTGTGCATTTAGATGACTGGCAACTTTACACCATTACAAATACTGCAAGAATGCATGCTCTGTGAGGGTAAGATTTTTGTTTTGTTTATTGCTGTATTCCCTATGCCCAGAACAGTTGGCACTCAATAGATAGATGTCGAATGTATGTACATTTCTGTAAAGTCCTTTTTTTTTTTTTTTTTTCTGTAAAGTCCTTAAAGCTGAATACCCTCTTGCAACAGGATTTCCATAGGATGAATTCCCATCGGGAAGTATTGGGACTTGACAAGAGAACTTAAAAAGTTTTTTTTCTGAAAGAATAAATGTGTAAAAATAGCCAAACAATTTAAAGAAAGTGGGGCAGCTGGGTGGCTCAGTCGGTTAAGCGTCTGCCTTTGGCTCATCTCATGATCCCAAGGTCCTGGGATCAAGGCCTGGATCAGGCTCCCTGCTCAGGGTAGGGGAATCTGCTTGTAGGCTCGCTCTCTGTGTCTGTGCCAAATAAATAAATAAAATAAAATAAAAAATAAAGAAGAAAGTAGTGAAGTTAGACTTGCTTTGCCAGGGAAAAACATGGTGACATTGGCACAGGAGAGGTAAATAAAACTAAATAGAGACCTCCAAAACCAGACTGCAATGTGTGTAGGAATTTAGCAAATGATACTGTTTCTGACTAGTTTTGATCTGATTTTGAACACGTATTCTTAGCTTCAGTATCCTCACCTGTAAAATGAAGATGATGCTATCTTATGGTGATTTGGTTTTATTTTAATGTTTCCAAAATACAGAGTTATCTCATTTATGTGGGCATTTCATGCAGTGTCTTCTACTCTGAAAAGATGTTGTTGATACTTTTACAATTAGGGAAGTCCTGTAGACTCTATCGTAACAAAGGTTGTTATGAAGATTAAATGAGGATGAAAATGAATTGCTTAGCTGTGGTACCTAGCAGACAACAATAAATCCAGGCAGTTCTTACTGTAAAATAAAGGAAAAAAAGGATTATGGATAAGTTACAGGGGTGTTTAGTACAAATGACAGAGTCCAACCAATGCTGGTTTGGTAAATAACTTGTAAGGTCGTATAAGGTGATGCCTGTAGGGTCCCAGACTCTCCTTAGTGCCTCTCTGCTCTGTCATCCTTTGCAGAGGACTTTGTTCTTATAATAGTTGCTTGCCAGCCTATACCTCTGAGCAGGAATGAGGAAAGAAAAGAGAGGACACCCACATTTTATTAGCTAGAGCAGCCACCTATGCAAAGGATATATCTGACTTTTATCTCTGTTTCTTATCTTTCATAGATTGTACACTTGAAGTTTATAAAGAAAATGGACTTTATTAAACAATACTGGGTTAATTGAGTATTTTTTAAAAGTTAGATTTTCCAGGCACCTGAGTGACTCAGGTGATTAAGCATCTGTCTTAGGCTTAGGTCATGATCCTGGGGTCCTGCTCAGTGGGGAGTCAGCTTCTCCCTCTGCCTGCTGCTCCCCCTGCTTGTGCTCTGTCAGGTGAATAAATAAAATCTTAAAAAAAAAAAAGTTAGATTCTCTTTGTTACACTGTGCAAAATCAAATTCTAAATGAGATTTAAATTTTTTAAATGCAAGAAAATACAGATGTATATTTCTATAATTTCAGGTTGGGGAAGGATTTTCTAAGCACACTACTTAAAGCAGAAGCATATTTACTTTGCCTCTATTTTAAAAATTTGTCAGTAAACCAATTGACAAAATTAAGAGGCAAGTGATTAATTAGGTAGGTATTTGTAATATGTGGCAGGAGATGAATATTTTTACCATACAATGAACTCCTGCTAACACCAGTAAGAACAAAGATGAATGAATCTCAGCAAAAATGGGCAAAGGAGAGTAATTGGTGAAAGAAGAAATAGAAATGTTAGTAAATGAGAAAACACGTTTAGCCACACTGCTAATGCAAGAAATGCAAATTAAAAGAATTGAAAGAATGATTTTTAACCTGTTTGGCAAAGGTGGAATGTTATTTTAATAGTAAACGTTGGTGAGAATCTTACAAAACAGGCATTTTTTTTTTTTAAGGGAATGCACTGTGAGCAGGGGAGGGGCAGAAAAGGAGAGAGAGAGAATCTCATGATCTCATGTAGGCTTCAAGCAGGCTTCTTGCCCAGCATGGAACCAGTCACCAGGCTGGATCTCACAACCCTAAGATCTTGATCTAAGCTGAAATCAAGAGTCAGATACCCAACATACTGAGCCACCTAGGGTCCCTGACACAGGTATTCTTATGCATGGATACTAGGAGTATTAAATTAGTTAAACTTTCAAAAGGGGCAGCCCAGGTGGCTCAGCGGTTTAGCGCCACCTTCAGCCCAGGGCCTGATCCTGGAGACCCAGGATCGAGTCCCATGTCGGGCTCCCTGCATGGAGCCTGCTTCTCCCTCTGCCTGTGTCTCTGCCTGCCTCTCCCTCCCTCTCTCTCTCTCCCCCCCCCCCCCGTATCTCTCATTAATAAATAAATAAAATCTTAAAAAAAACTTTCAAAAGGATGGAGTAAATTGTGGAGTAAGGGGGTGTGTGTGTTTGTTTTTTAGAGAGAAGGGGTGGGCGAGGGAGAGAGAGACTCTCAAGCAGACTCCCTGCTGAGCTCAGAGCCAGACCACATGGGGCTTGATCTCAAGACCCTGAGATCATGACCTGAGCCTAAACCTGGACTAAGAGTCCAGACCTTTAACCCACTGAGCCACCTAGGCACCCCTAAAGTAAGTTCTTAGTAAATATTTGTTGACTGCTGCACTGGGACAGGCCTGACCCCCAGGATAACTTGCTCCTGGATCTCACCGATTCCTTCTGCAGAGACCCCCTGATGCTTTAGGGCCTCCCCCGCATGCCCTGCTGCCAGGTGGAGGTTGAGAGAGGAGACGGCTCACCCCTCTGAAGGCCTTTCCCCACCACTCGGACCCCAGGATTGCTGAGCCGTCCTCCCAAAGGGAGGTTAGGAGGGCAGACTCAACAGCTATTTGTTTTCTCACTTTTTTACTGGAAGCCTAAAAAATTGGATTGTGGGGGGAGGGGGTGGAATGTGTGTCCTGCTAGTCCAGAAAGTCCTGTAAAATCATGGGGCGCAGGCTGAACTGTTGGGCACTCTCATCCTTTCCTGGAAACCGGAGGGCTCCCAGCCAGCCCCAGGGACTCTTGTTTTCTTAGAGCACAGTGTACGTGAGGCTTGGGGCGAGGTGGAGCCATGTTGGCCTGGGGAAAGCTGGCCCTGTTTCCCTCCAGGAGATGAGCCAGAGGCCTAAGGCCCTGAAATCCCTTCCCGCCTTTCTTTCTCTCCCCCTGCTCATGGATGGCATGGCCCGGCTCTGCCATCCTAGGCCCAGGTGACACTGACTGGCATGTGTATATTTCAGCGCTGAACAGTTTTCTCCGATGTTGGAGACATTCCATCTGAGAGGCCAGGCAAGTTCTCAGGATTCCAGGTCCCTGGTTAATTTCCAGGAGCAGCAAGCCACGACCGATCTCCTCACCTTTCCCAGAAAGGTGCAAAAGGTACAAAGTCAACCACTCCACCAGACTCTAGCCACAGTGGCCTGTGGAGCAACCTGAGCAGCCCTAGGAACAGAGATTGTGACCCTCAGAGATTGTTCCTGCTCGTCCCTCCTTGTCCCTCCTCAGCCATCCCCCACGTCCAGCAGACACTGTGTGGGGATGCCTCCCACGGCAGAGGCCTTGACCATGGGCAAACCGAGGTGTGTGCACAGCCCTGCTGCCCAGATTATGCCTGTGACCTTGACTGTTCTCACACTACTCCCTCTTGGCAGCCATTCACAAGCCCCTCCCCCCGCGTTTCAGGATGTGTGCAGTTGGCACATTGAGAGGTTATATGCAACTAGGCCGGGACTCAGAGTTTCCATGAGCAGCTGAGAAATTCTAGAAACAGCCTGTACTTGTGGGGTTTGCTTTCCTTTTCTTCCCCTGCCATGGGGAAAAGTTCACATTATTTTTGGCGGGATCATCAGATGGCTGCCCATCCTCTACACTGTCTTCGGGGTTGCAGGGCAGGGAGACTGCCTGCCTGTGCCTGCTTCTCTCCCACCATCTTGCTCTTAGATCCCCTGCTACAGCTTAGATATCTCCGTCTTACATTTTATATTCCTGCTCCAGACAAACTTCTGGGTCCCTGGTGGGGATCTTCAGCTCTATTTAAGCTATAGGAGAAGGGGACCAGTCCCTAAGGTTGCTATTAGTTCAACTGTAGATAGAGACCAAAGAACAACACGATTCTAAACTGCCTGGCACTGTGAAAACAAGCAGTGGGAAATTAACCATTTCACTCAGCAGGTATTCTTTGGGTGCTGACTTGGTGCCAACCACGCATTTCTTCAGGCTCTGGGAGGGTCAGAGATCTGGAGTCTGCACTACTGTGCAGTTTACAGCATAGTACTAAGAGACAGAAAATAAATATGTAATTGAAAAAAGAAAAAGACTATTTTATTAAGATTTTATTTGAGACAGAGCACAAGTGGAGGAGAGGGGAGGGGAGGGGCAGAGGGAGAGGGAGAAGCAGGCTCCCCACTGAGCAGGGAGCCTGACTTGGGGCTCAATCCCAGGACCCCAAGATCATGACCTGAGCCGAAGACAGACGCTTGACCAACCAAGCCACCCAGGCGTCCCAAGAAGATGATAGTGACATAGGCCAAGAAGAAAATAAAACAGTGTGTTGGGGGGCACCTGGGTGGCGCAGTGGTTGAGCATCTGCCTTTGGTTCAGGTCATTGGTCCTGGGGTCCTGGGATGGAGTCCTGCATCAGGTTCCCTGCAGGGAGTCGGCTTCTCCCTCTGTCTCTGCCTCTTTCTCTGTCTCTCATGAATAAATAAATAAAATCTTAAAAAAATATAAGTGTGTTGAAATTCTGAATGACTGGAAGTGGGCTCTTTTTTTTTTTTTAATGAACCATGTGACCATCCACCTTTGTAGAGGTGACATTTGAAAAAGCACTCTAAGCAGAGGGAACAACAAATGCAAAGGCCCTGAGGTCAGAATGCATATAACACATTAAAAGGATAGAAAGAAGGCCAGAGGGATCCCTGGGTGGCGCAGAGCGGTTTGGCGCCTGCCTTTGGCCCAGGGCGCGATCCTGGAGACCCGGGATCGAATCCCACGTTGGGCTCCCAGTGCATGGAGCCTGCTTCTCCCTCTGCCTATGTCTCTGCCTCTCTGTCTCTATGAATAAATAAATAAATAAATCTTAAAAAAAAAGAAAGAAAGAAAGAAAGAAAGAAAGAAAGAAAGAAAGAAGAAAGAAAGAAAGAAGGCCAGAGTGGCTAAATCCTAGTGAGTGAGAGGGCTCAAAAATGTAAGTGGGGTTGGCAAGAACCAGATGACACAGTGACTTTCAGACCAGGGAAAGGAGTCTAGGTTTTATTCCACTTGTACTGGAAAGCCATCAGAGGGTTTAGAGTAAAGAACGTCCTGTGATCAGAATTATACTTAAAAGGATGACTTCTTTCATTGAGCTGTACACTTAAGATTTGGGCACTTTATATGTGTGTTATAGTTTAAAAAGGGAGAGAAAGGACTGACAGTATGGGGGTAGGTGCCCAGTGGAATCTGGAAGGCTGGTTAAGAGGTTTCGTTTCATTTCAATATCCCCTCCACTCACATTCCCTATGCTCCATCAGCTTTCAAGGAACCAGAATGGGCTCTTGTCCTTGGGGAGTTTATAGTGTAGTGTTTTCTTTCTTTTTTTTTTTTTTCCTTTAAGATTTTATTTATTTACTCATGAGAAACACAGAGAGGGAGGCAGAGACACAGGCGGAGGGAGAAGCAGGCTCCCTCCGGGGAACCTGATGTGGAACTTGATCCCAGGACCCCAGTATCACACCCTGAGCAGGCGCTCTACCCCTGAGCCACCCAGGTGCCTCATTTGTAGTATCTTGATTCAGACAGTCCTTCCCAACCTTCCTGGAGAAGAAGCCTGAAACAGTGAGTGGCATTCACAAGGCAGTTGTTATTAACGTCTTGTAATATACACTCGATGTTAATGTCACTGTGGGTGATTTCACTTTTGTTGTATACTATTCTGTTGTGAGAATTGGTTCATTTATTCATCTACTCTTGCTGATGGGTTTTGGGGGTTGCCTCCAAGGTTTTTGTTACTGTGAGTAGTGCTGCCCTCGAATCATTCTTTTCTTACCCCCTCTCTGTTTTGGGTGGAAAGTCACCCAAACTACAGCTCGCCTGAGTTGCAAGCCAAAATCAGAAACACTTTCCAGGGGGTAATCCAGTTGCCCCTCAAGGTTGGGGTTTGGGTTGGGGTTGGTTGGAGAGGGGTTAAGCCTCTAAGTCTGGTCAGAATGTTGATCCCTTTTTAATAGGCAAGCAGTTTATAGGAAGTGGGGAAGTGGAAGGGAAAGTGGAAATACATGCATAAATAGTTGTGTTTTTAGGGAAGTCACTTCTGCAATGGATTGTCCAGACTGCTGCTGTACCCACAGTCTTTGGGATGTTTTAACCTACAGAAGGGGAACTTTGCCCATGTGGGTCTTTTGTTGGTGCTGTTCTGTGTCTTGTGATAAGAGCCAGAAACCTGGTTTCCTTTGCTCTGGAATCCATCTGTGTGCTCTTGACAGCCTCTGTAGAGCTCTGGCAGAGAAGGGACAATCCGGAGGGCAAAGGGTCAGATCCTCATGCTTTCCTTTGCCCCTTTGAAGTGGGCTTTGGGAAGACACTCTCACTTGCTCCTGCCCTTGACCCCACGGCTGTAAGTGGGGCATCTTCAGTGAAGCCTATCTCTGTAATCTCCAGACAAGATGGTACATTTGCATATATATGCATTTGTATTTACATATTCATGCAGCAGGTGCTTATGTAGGTTCTACCAACCTAGGACTGTTACACGAAGCAACCTGGGAAGGTAGTCGAAAGTATTAGAACTGGTTGGCCTTCAAGGACAGAACACAGTTGAGACAGGAGTGGTAGGAACCAGAGGAAGGTGAGGGTGCTTCCCCAAATGGTGGGACCTGTGCTAGGAGGATTTAGGGTGGGTCAGAGGGGGAGCTTTGCTACCTGCATGTCATCCTTTTTTTTTTTTTTCCTCCTCCACATCCAGGCCCTTCATACCTTATGAAGAGAATGCTTGAAACACATGCAGACTTTCTGACAGGTGTTTCTAGCAGGTGTTAATCAGACTTCTAGCCTGTGGGTTGCAAAGACAGGAGGTACAGGGGTGAAGTGGGGTGTGGGTAGGGCATTCCCTATATGAACCCAGGGTCCAGGCCAGAGAATAAACATAGGTGATGGTGCAAGCATTAGGGTCTAGTTGCAGGGACTCTTAGTCCTAACTAGGCGGAGGGACTGAGCTTGCTGTGGGGTGGAAGAAAGTGCTGGGAAGGTAGCATTTTAGCATGAGGTAGGATGGCATGGTGCAGGGGAGTGGAGGGAATGAGATGGAGTCTATAAGCAGATATAGCATGAAGCTGTGGGTGACTCTGGTTTCTCTTTAGGAATCATAGGAAGAGGGGTTCTCTGGTCACGTGGCAAGGCCTGCAGTGAGGAAGCAGGATGTGGGAAAGCCTTTGCCTCAATAATTAGATGGTGACTGCCAGTAACCTTGGGTCAGTGATGAGCCATGTGGGCAGTTGGGACAGTGGGAGGGAAAGTGGAGGAATATGATTCAGGGATGTAATTACTCAGTGTCCCTCCCTTTCCTGTCACTTTCCCCAATTTGGAAATAAGGGGTTTTTTCTTTCTTTTCCCCAATAATCCTCTTTTTCATAAAAATAGGGCTCATTTATGACTCTGCTGAGAAATCTGTTCCTCTCTACTGGGGCCTCTGGTCACACGCAGGAGCAGGAGCTGGGCAAGAAGGGGTTGTCCTCTTTGAAGAAATCGAGTGCTGGGCCCCACCCCAGAGTTGCTGACTCATCCGCTTTGGTGCAGCCGAGAATTTGCATTTGCAGCAAGTTCCCAGGTGGTGATGATGATGCTGGTCCAGGGGCCACACTTTGAGAACCAGTTTTCTAGAAAAAATTATCACACAGTTCAGCATCTCACTGTGGAGATTGGCATGGTCAGAGTCTTTGACGAGGAGTCAGGGGCGTGAGCCGGCTTAAGGATGGAAGGGCTGTTATAGGGGGAGGTAGTGTGCAGAAGAGCATTGAAGAGGAGGGAAGGGTGGAGCAGCTGGCCCCAAGGCAGAGATAGTTTTGTTTTTTTTTTAAAGATTTTTAATTTTATTTATCCATAGAGACACACAGAGAGAGAGAGGCAGAGACACAGGCAGAGGGAGAAGCAGGCTCCATGCAGGGAGCCTGACGTGGGACTTGATCCAGGGTCTCCAGGATCACGCCCTGGGCTGCAGGCGGCACTAAACCTCTGCGCCACCAGGGCTGCCCAGAGATAGTCTTTGCTACAGAGCAGTGGAGCTGCCCAGGTCCTGGCTCCTGGTAGAGAGAGGTTCACTGCATCAGGAAAACCAAGCGTGCCTCTGCTGGGTGTAGCTCAGGGTCTTATAAAGGCTCACTGTCTGGTAAGGGCCCACCTCACCTCCCAGAGGGAGCCTGAGGCTCAGAAGATCACTCTTACCCATTTGGGGAAGAAGACAGCATAAGAGACTTGTAGGCAGAGGCTCTTGGTGGCGAATTTTGCCCACAGTGTTGCTGCAGGGAGTTGGAGTTAGCATTTATAAATGGCGCTCTTGTGACAGCAGGACAGTTGTGCAGACCTGTTTGACCCTGATTTAGGAAATGATGGCAGGAGGTAGGTTGGTCTTTTTGAACTCACTCTGATACTTTTGGTTATGAAGACAATGATGTGGCTTCTTCCTTCCTAATAGCTGCTAGAGAGGAGCCCATTTGGCTTTTTTACTGGAAAACTAGGAGGCCGGCAGGGGCAGGGGAAGCACACCAGGCTGGGTTGAAGTAAGGAGAAAGACTCTTTGCTCTTGAGAACAAAGTGAGTGCTGTGTTCTTCCACCCATATTCGAGAGCGCCTCTTGGTCTCCCAGCTTTAGTGCTTGACCACCTCAAGTCCGTTCTCCAGACCATAACCAGACTGGTACACTAAAACCACAAATCTGATCACCTCTTTACTGGAAATGAGGTCCAGCCACCTTAACATGTTTTACTGAACTTGTAAGTTCTTCTGTGTGCCATCTTTGCAGCTACATTCCAGAACATTCTACTTCACCCCCACCGCCATGACCTTACCTGGCCCACTTTTACATGCCCTCATGTCTCTGCTAAAATAATGTTTCTTTTTGGAGGCCTTTTCTGATGCTAGATTTGATCGCCCCACCGTGTTCCCCGTAGCATCCTGTACCCCGCCTCACTCAACCAGGCCTCCGTGCCCAGGCCACTCTGGTTTACTCGTGTTCTCGCCATGTGTTTATTCACAGTGCCTCCTTTCACTATCTCAAGCACACTACTTTGGATAATTATGTTCCGAACCTACTAAAAGTAGAGTCAGAACTCACTTGCACTAAAATTCCACTGTGACTTGGATTCACTGATTAGCTGCCCTCAATCCAGGCTGCTTTTTTTTTTTTTTTTTTTTTAAGATTTTATTTATTTAGTCATAGAGAGAGAGGCAGAGACATAGGCAGAGGGAGAAGCAGGCTTTCTGTGGGGAGCCCAATTCAGGACTCGATCCCAGGACACCAGGATTACGACCCAAAGGCAGATGCTTAACCACTGAGCCACCCAGGTGCCCCTTGATCCAGTCTTAAATGTGTGAATATCCTCTTCCTCAGGATGCAACCCAGGACATCCATTTTGCTGGTATAGATCATGGCAGGGGCGACATCGTTCTGAAGCAGGGAGCTTCTTGATGCCATACCACCTGATGGCAGGAGAGGCAGCTCCTCCTTGGTGATCCATCTCTACCCTGTGATCTGGGGAGTCCTCCTCAGTCTACAGTGTGCTGTATGTTTCTTCACCTCTTCCCATGATTCTCCAAGCCGTTCAATATGTTCCACAAAATCCCTTTCTGTTTAAATTCCTGGCTGAACCCTGAACAACATGATGACCCTTGTCATCATCGTTCTTGTAAGTTGCTGAATTATTTGCTTTCCCTACTCCCTGAGGACAGCTACCAGGCATCCTCAGTACCTAGTGTGATTCCTGGTATAAAGCCAGTATGCAATGAATACTTATTGAAAAAAATGAACTCTTGGGCTCAGTTTTTAAAAGTCTGGTAGATGTAGCTAGCTTTTAGTTCAATGAATATAAATGAAATTGAAGGAATGGGGATTGTTTAGTCTAGAGAATAGGAGAGTAGTAAGTGGTGTTGGCCGCTGACTTTAGATAATATCTGAAGGCCCCAGGTTGGGGAGACAGAATGTCTCTGGAAGGGGGCACTGAGCTCCCTGTTCCTTATCAAGCTGTAAGGACAATGCAGGCAAACATCATGTTGGAGGGACGCCTGGGTGGCCCAGTGGTTGAGACTCTGCCTTCAGCTCAGGGCATGATCCCAGGGTCCCGGGATTGAGTCTCACATTGGGCTCCTTTCAGGGAGCCTGCTTTTCCCTCTGCCTATGTCTCTGCCCCCCCCCCCCCTCATGAATAAATAAAGTCTTAAAAAAATAATAGAAGGGGCATTGGACTTCACATCTTCCAGCAGATTTTCTGCTTTCCCTTCCTTGTGTGCCCAGCACTGGTCCAGGTACTGTGTTCTGGGGAGGAGTAAAGGGAGGCCCTCCTGGCCTTCAAGGAGCAAAAAATCTGTTGAGAGGGATCCCTGGGAGACCAGAGGATGAGTCTAAGGTAGTTGGAGAAGAGTGTCCAAAGAGTGTTCCTGGAAGAAGAGAGCACTAAGCTTCTTTCTTTTAAGATTTTATTTATTTATTTGAGAGAGAGAGCACAAGCAGAGGAAGAGGGACAAGCAGATTCTGTGCTGAGCAGGGAGACCACATGGGGCTCAATCCCAGGACCCTGGGATCACGACCTGAGCTGAAGTCAGACGCTTAATCGACTGAGCCACCCAGGTGCCCGCACTGAACTGCCTTCTGAGATTAGGCAGGAGTCAGCTGTAGGTGAAGGGACTGGCCTGAGAACTTGGGGGTTGAAAGAGAAGGAACAGACTAAGCTCTCTCTTTCTTATCAGCGTGCCCCTGTGAGGTGGGACATCTCATGGCTTAATTGTACTGGGGGCACATGGTAAATAAGTGGCAGGCCTCAGATTTGAACCCAGGTCTGCCCAGCTTGTCATGTTGTCTGATGATTTAGCAGCTAGATCATACATTTTTCTTATTTATTTGACTTTGAATAACAAGTTAGGGAGTTTTGCTTCAGGCAGGTGACGTAAGTGGTGGATGTGAGCACCGTGTTTCCTAAGCCACATGTTGGGCCCCGTGGTCTGACAAACAGGAGTGGACTTAAGGGACAACAGGTCAGAATTTTGCAACCAAGTGTCTGGGAAGTGGTGATGGATGAATGATGAGAACAGCAGTGACTCTTGACCTAGCCTCTGGTGGGGAAGCCCCTACTGGCTGCTGCTCCCCAGGCCGCCTGACTCATTTAGTTAGTTTTGGAAGACTTCTCTGCTTTGTCAAGTCCAGGCTCCAGCTGAATGCAGGAGCCTGGCAAAATGCACTTCCTCTCTCCCCTACTGGTCCAGCCCTCAGGGCCTGGCTGTCATTTCCCTCACTCAGGGCTCAGCAGGTGGCTAAGTCAAGCCGCTAGCATCACCCCACCCCACCCCCACCCCGCCTCAGCTGTCTACACTGGGCCCTGACTCCAGGCTCTGACTTTCTCAATCTCCCTCACATAGGCACACACACAGTGGGGGCTCAGTAAATATTACTCAATGAGCAGCAGGCTGCTGGTTCTAATTTTGTTCCCTGCTTCTGAGTCCCCACTTTTTATATATATATAAAGTTTCTTATCCTGCCCCTCCCAGCAACAAGGGGTTTTTCTGGGGAAAGTAAATGGGCCACTGCCCCTAGGTAACACCACCCTCCTCCCGCCCCTCCACCCAGCAGACCTCCTGCACTGTTTGCAGAAATCAGGCCTGATTTCTGGGTGGCCTTTGGTTGAGCCAAAGCTCCAGGCTAAGGTTCTGGGAGTGGGAGCTGGGAGAAGAGAAGACATCCTTTTAGGGTGTGTAGGAGAGCAGAAGCCTGGAGGGGGCAGAAGAATGGGCCCATTGAGACCTGGGCCTCTTGGGCGAGGAGGAGGGCTGGCTTTTAAGCCACTGTGTTTGCACTGTACTTGGAGGGGATTTCAGCCCACCCCAGAGGAGGGTGGCTTCTTGGACATGGTTCTTTTGGTGAATGGGGCGGGGGGCTGCATACTGGATGGTAGTTCTCAAAAATTCTTTGAACTCCAGAGAGCCAGTAGGGTATTTCCCCGAGGACCAGGCTGTGAGGTACTGGTGTTCTCATTCAGACGACTGTATCACTATTAGTTTGAGCACGAATACTGGGAGTATACTAATTTATAGAACACGGGGCGGTTTTTGTAGTCAGATGTACTGATCATTGCTTTTATAGATTGTAGGTTTTATGCCATATTTAGAAAGTTCACCCTAACTCCTTGACTATAAAAATAACCACCTATGTTTACGTGTATTGCCCTTATCCCCACCTCCCATTGGGACACATCAGTGAGTTGAAGTAAAAAACTAAAAACAAATACTCCAAATCCCACCATTCAAATGGTCCTCACTACTATTAGGTAGATACTCTGCTGGATAATCTTCTAGGCATACTCACAGATAAATGCGTATAGAGAAAGAAATAATCTTACAGAGAAGTATTTAAAATTTCCCTGAATGTAACAGAAGAAAAGGAAGCAGTAAAATTAAGGGAATTATTAAGCTTTAAAGAAATATGTTTTTTCACCAAGAGATTATTTCGTAAAAGAGGTTTAAAAACAAAAACTGAGTCATATCTATAATAACTGTTTTAGATAGTATTTATTACTGCTAGGAGAGATGAGGACATTAGCATTTTCACATTTTCGTGTCCTCATCTTTTTTTTTCAAATGTGTCCTCATCTTTTTGTCTCGTCTTGTAAATTGTCCATTTTTATAACACTTAGGTTCTGTACTGTCACCATAATCCCCAGGGTTTATTTTTCTAAGGGTTTTACTTTAATGTTTACCTTCAGTACTTTTACCATGGTATCTGCTTTCCTAAGATCTTTATTTCTCTATATTAGCTGCATTTCATTCTTCTGTGTTCACACTCTAGGAAGGAGACTATAGCCTCTGACTTCTTTCATGCTTGAGAATTTCTGCCTGTTGTCCTCACTAGATTTGTGTGACATCTTGGCCGGGAACAATATCTCTGGTTCTTTTCTCTCCCACTGATGTAAACATTGGTGCATTTTTTTCTGATACTGAATGTTGCTCTGGGGAAGATGAGGGAAGTCTGTATTTTCTGCCTCTTCAGAGAAGTTTTAATATGTTTCACAATTTCTGTAATAAAATTTTTTTGGAGAAAAAGTTCCTTTTTGATGCCTGAAAACATCTTTCACGTTTAGCATTCTGCTTCAGATTGTTGTGGGAGGTAGTTTATTATTTCAGTCTTCAGGTTCTGTTGCTCCTTTCGTTTCAGGAAAATCTTGTGCCCTTTATCTTTGAACATACCTTGGAATCCAGTCTTGGGTTTAGGAACTTTAGGAACCCCAGTTATCCTGTTTGGTATCACTGTCTTCTCATTACATTTTTTGATTGTTTGTTTTGTTTTTAGATTCATTTTTTTAATAATCCCTGCACCCAAACTGGGGCTTGAATTTACAACCCCAAGACCAAGAGTTGCAAGGTCTGCCCACTTGAGCCACTAGCGCCCCTCATTCCCCACCTCCCATTGGGACACATCAGTGAGTTGAATCTGTCTTTTCCATCTACATTTACTGTGGTTATCTTGGACCCTCTTTTTGTCAATGTTTCTATTTTAAATTACTGGTAGAATTTTGTTCTATGTTTATTATAATTTACTTATTGATTGTTTAGTGATGTTGTTTTGTTCTTTTTTTAGGAAGCCTGCATTCTCTTTGATCTCATTTGGTTTTGTAATTTCATCTTTGAGCTCTGGTTTTATTGCATTAATGTTTTAATTTATTGTGCAGTGTGAGGCGGTTGGGAAGAATTGCTTCTCTGGAGTTATGTTTTACTCTGGGTTGATGTCTTTGTCTTTTGCATTATGTTTCCATCATGTTTACACTAGTGCTGTTGGACTTTGTCAGCTCTAAAACATGACCATGACTCTACACTGAGGCTGGCTTGCCCCCTACTCTAGCGCCAGCAATGTTAAAGGCTGCGTATTTCTCACCTGTTTACTGAGTCTTGCACCAGTAGGAATGTGGGGATGAGATGGGGCAGATGGATCTGTCCCAGATTCTGGGTGTTAGTAGCAGCTCCTGTGGCATGGCTCAGCCCACAGATTTGGGAGGTGTGTCCCACTGGTGTTGGAGGGGGAGGTATACCCACTGGATGTGGATCATTTCTCCAGTTAAGTCTATGGCCTTGGAGCTCCCATTTCCCTCAAAAGAGAGTCACTCATTGTTCTTGTTTCAGTGTCACCTGTTTATTTTCCCAGCAGCTTTTCCCACTACTCCTTAATTGGAGAGGAAAAGGGATTGGCAACTGTTTGCCTCTGCAGATGTGGGGGAGGTGAGAACTCGAGCTCTGCTCCCCTGTCCCTGCTAATGGCTGTGAGGCTGGGCCAGGCATCAGAGATGGGCCATGGGTGGTGCCTCTTGGATTTCTTAACCTGCCTCTGGATTTGAAGCTACTATATTAGACTATGTGTACCCTCTTGTTTGGTTACTCTTGGTGTTTTGTTTTGGTTTTGCTCATGTTTTACTCAAATGTTAATGATTTAGGGGAAGGAAAATTGTGAAAACCATTTCAGTTCTCCATCTGAACTCAGGTCTTTATTTTCATATAATGTTTCAATGTACTTTATCTTTCTTAATATTGAGAAAACTCTGAAGATTTCTTTTCCTCTTTGTGAACTTAGGAAACAGACCCAGTGAGAGGAGTGTGTTGAGTGGAGTCCCTGCAAATTGGCTTTCAGGCCTAGTGGTCCTTCTCCTGCCAAAGCCAGCACTTCCTTTGGTATTTCATGGATGAGGAAGACAGATGTCCAGTGTTCTTGATTCCTCAAGACCTTCCTCACCCACTCTGTTCCCCCTAGCTTTGTCTTTGTCTGCAAGTTTCAGGGTTTTGTATACCTCTCCTAATAGAGGTGCAGGAATGTTGCCCCCTTGACTCCCCTGGGGCCATCTGCATTTGTTTACCCCTCAATAGTTAACCATTAGTGAGGAGTCTCCCCTGGGGAGACAGTTCTACTGGAGAAAGACCAATCTATCAAAAGCTGTTCTACAGAAGTGAACTGTTGACCTGGAAAGAATCCCCAGAGGCAGGGGAATTGCCTCATAGTTAGCTGGGTCACTCATAGCCCTGGAGCCCTGGATGTGCTGAGGTCACAGGTACCTCAGAGACCCCCTACTGTCTGTCCCCAAGAGGAACATAAGAGAACTAGACACTTCTTTTGACATCCTTTGGATTTTAGGTGGAGGAGAAGACAGTTGAGAGGAAAGCTTAAGGTGATTCACTGAGGCCAGCCAGTGGTGGGGCCAAAGGTTCTGGGGAGCCATTGTTTCTGTCACTGTGGCATCCCCCTCGCTCTCCGCTACCCCTCCAACCCATGGCTATTCTTGCTTGCTTGCTTTGGTATGGACAATCAACCTTTTAAGTCAAGTGCTTTGTAAAATTTTAAGTCAAGCGTTTTGTAAAAACCCAGTTGAGATGCCCTTGCCCTGAATGCTGCCATTCAATCTGCAGCTAAGACATCAGCTTGAATTCTAGCTTTAGAATTCATGGTACTCCTACATAACCCATCCTTTGAGGGGGCACAGGATAGGCCCAAGTAGGTGTGCTTACAAACATCTTTCACCCATTTCCCTGCTAATGGCTTGGATTAGTTTCCCTGCCAGTGGCCTCGGATACAGTTGTCTCTGGAGCATTCTTTTCTTTTCTTCCCTGTTCATTCCTCAGCTCAGAGGGATCTGAGAATGAGAACGGTGGGCCAGCTGGTAGTCAGAGAAGGAAGTGGATGTTGGGAGGCCTTGAAGATCCGGCATCAGGAAAAGGTGCCACTGTATCACCATAGAGAGAAATCAATGTTTGCTCATGTCTGACAGGGGAGGTGGGCATAGAAAACCAATAGTGTGGTAAATACAACAGTGAAACTATGTCCACAGCACAGAAATGCCGTGTTTAGGGTAAGATACTTCTGAGCCGAGTGAAGGGATGGATGGATGGCAGGCAGGTGGAATTTGGAGTTAGGAGCCCCCAAGATGGTAGAGAGACCTGAAGGTTCACAGAGGGTCTGAAAGCAAGCGTCTCTCACTGACTTTCTCCCTGGGGTTTTTTTACTTCCCCCTAGAAGGTCTGGGTCTGGCGCCTTGGAGGCAGACCTAAAGGCACTAAAATAATTGACTTCTTTGAACCCAGGCCAAGTGAACAAAGGAGTGGAGAGACTCCAACTTCTCTTGAGTGGGAGAGCCTGGTCCTCTGAGCCAAGAGCACATTTCAAACCTTTGTCTCTTTCCAGCTTGTTTTCCTGCCCTGTGCGCTTCTCTTAGGACTCCTGGAAGGTGTCCTTGAGCGCAGCTGGCTTGGCTCCCTGGAAAGACCAGAGTGGCCCACCCAGGGGCCTGCCCATTTCCATAGCCATCAGAGACTGGGCTTGTCCTGCAGCTGGGCCCACAAGGTGACGATGACCCCTGCTCAGCAGCACCATCCATCTGCATCAAGAACTGTATGTGTTCTCTTCCTCTCTCCTTTCTTTCCTCCAAAGAATCTTTCATAAACTTTTTTTCTCCCCTAAGAATAACTGGGAGCGGGCAGCCCGGGTGGCTCAGTGGTTTAGCTACGCCTTCAGCCCAGGGGGTGATCCTGGAGACCCAGGGTTGAGTCCCGCTTTGGGCTCCCTGCATGGAGCCTGCTTCTCCCTCTGCCTTTGTCTCTGCCTCTCCCCCCCCCCCCCCCCCCCCCCCCCCGCCGCCCGTGTATTCTCATGAATAAACAAATTTTAAAAATCTTAAAAAAAAAAAAAAGAATAACTGGGAGCTAAAGAAAAAAAAAATCTCTGTTGGAGTAGAAGGCTCCCCTTTTGTGTCTACCAAAAGGTCAGGGTCACTTGGATTTGAAGTGTCTTTTAGCAACTCCAAGATCTCTGGACCAGGACCTCTTCCTGCCCTCCAGTTGTTTTTAGATGTTCTGAGGGGTGGGTTGTGTCGTGAGTGTTGGGTCAGGCAGTAGGTCCCACTCACTGAACCTACTCATGCACTTGGGGACCTGTGCCAGCTGGCCAGGGAGTTGGCAAAGAGCAAATGTTTTGTAAATGCTGACTTTGAAATGAATGGCAATCCAGGTAAAGCTGCTAAAGTTCTGTGGGGTGTCTCACACTTGAAGTGATTTTGTGTTTGTTTTGAGGTTGCTGCAGATAAATGTGAGAAATGTAACTGAAGTGGGAACCATTGTTTATTAGGAAGGTACCCGTAACACCGCCTGGCCTCTAAGGTGTACCTGGGGGGTCTCTTGCGCAGGTCTTCAGCATGCGTTATGCCTGGATTTGGGGTGCTTGCTGAGGGTGGTAGAAATTGGGAAGAGCTGGGGTGCCTGGCTGGTTCAGGCAGTAGCATGTGCCGACTCTTGATCTTGGAGTTGTAAGGTCGAGCCCCACGTTGGATGTAGAGGTTACATTAAAAAAAATCTTTAAAGAGATTGGGAAGCCCTGCCTAGGAGACCTGCGAGATGATGTTTCAGGCCTCCTCGGGGAGCCAGGGCATGTATTTTATGTCTCCATACAGCAGGGAAGTGGTTCAGAGTGCATGGACTTAACTTTCATTCAGACCTGGCTTCAGTTGATGAAAAATTTAATTTCTAGCTTCACTGCTCAACTTGTTGACCATGGATCACGTTTCCTAATCTCTGAAATGGGGTTTCCTCATCTATTAGATGAAGATAAGCATCCCAACTTCTTTTTAAGGCATCTGTGGCTGTCAGGTGCTTATTAGCAGGGTTGGCGCTGGTGAAGCCAGCTGCTGCCCTCATCATCTCTTTGCCCTCCTTTGCTAAATCCACAGCCCTGCTCTCCTTTGATAGTACAACACCTGTCTCAGACAGATGACAGGGTGTTCAAGTAGAGAACCATTTGCTTTGTACATTGGATTTTAGCCATTTTGGCCTAAGATCCCACCTGCTCACTGTATGAACTTCTGGTTCTCTGTAGATTTGAGAGTTGTTAACCTCAAAGTAACACTTTACAAAACCGCCGTTTGTTCTGATGGCTAATCCACTCTTTTGTGTAACTCAAAGGACATTCCACTGAAGGGTGAGATTTTCCAGATCTGTGCATGTCCCATGTGTGGAAGCTGAAGCCTGGAATGTCCCCTGGGAGAATTGTGTGATGTGTGTTCTATGGGCCTGGAATAAAGTTAGCCACAGGGGTATTCCTGATAGTTCTAGGCGTAGCTCAGGACCTGGGATGGGAGTCAAAGTGGAGGAACTCTGCTGATTATAATCAAATTATAACATTTGAGGGGATCCCTGGGTGGCTCAGTGGTTCAGCACCTGCGTTGGGCCCAGGGCGTGATCCTGGAGTCCTGGGATCGAGTCCCGCATCAGGCTCCCAGCATGGAGCCTGCTTCTCTCTCTGCCTGTGTCTCTGCCTCTCTATGTCTATCATGAATAAATAAATAAAATCTTTTAAAAAAGAAAAAAAAAAAAAGAACTAGGCCATGAATAAAAAAAAAATCCCTTTAAAAAAATTATAACATTTGATTGAGTGCTTTCTATAGGTCAGGCCCTTGGTGACTTGCCGTAGCTCATGTCATTAAATTTTCACAATAATCCATTGTGGTATGTACCCATTTTATAGAAGAGAAAACTGAAGTAGAGAGCCCAAGTAACTTGCCCAAGGCCACTTAATCTGGCCAGCACAGTGGCACAGAAATTCAGACCAGGTTTTCTGACACTAAAGGCCAGGGTAAGCTGCATTACTACTTTTTTTTTTTTTTTTTTTTTTTAAAGATTTTGTTTTGTTAGGTAATCTAGCCACCAAATATGGGGCCCTAGATCAAGAGTGGTAGGCTCCATCATCGACTGAGCCAGATGGGTGTTCCTGCATCACTGCTCTGATTCCAGAATGTTGACTCTGGTTAAATTTATCAGCCAACATTGCACCACTTGTAAGCGACAGAACCAGGGTGCAAACAAACCTGTTCTTAAGCACTCTGCTCTGGCTCCAATGTCACCAGCAATGGCCTGGAGGTGGAGTGATCCACTGTGGGGCGTGCCCAGGCCCCGGAAGCCTGGGAGGCGTGGAAACCCCTGCAGTGATTGGGTTCCTGGGCCTAGATTAAATAGGAGGCTCGTTTTCCCCACCTGGTGTTTATTTCCCTAATTAAATTATAACTATACTGAGGGAAATGATTAACGAAAGAAAATCATCATCACCCCTGCTATCTCTCAGGCCTGTATTTCCCTCTTCCTTCTCACAGCCTCTTACATGATCGTTCTGTTTCTTTGCTTAACATTAAACTCCATACTATTGGATGAATTGATATAATTCACCTGACCATAACTTTCTGCCTATAACCTTTTTATTTTTGGATTGCTTTATTAGTATCAATTTTATAGGCTTTTTAAAAATTTATTTGAGGGAGAGCGTGAGCAAGCAAGAGAGAGCACCAACAGGGGGAGGAGCAGAGGGAGAGAGAAAGGGATGAGCAGGGAGCCCGTTTATTGTCCTATAACTTTTCAAGTCTCGATATTTTAAGTTTGTATTTTTTTTAATTGAAGTATAGTTGACATACAATCTAGTAGTTTCAGGTGTGGACCATAGTGATTTGACGTTTATCTATGTTACACGGTGCTCAGCACGATAAGTGTATTCACCACCTGTCACCACACCAACTTATTATAGTAGCGTTGACTATGTTCCCCTTGCTGTACTTTTTTTAAAGAGGTTTCTATTACTACTTTATTTTTATTTAAATTCAATTTTTGCCAACATATAGTATAACACCTAGTGCTCATCACATCATGTGCCTGTCATGCTGTACTTTTCATCCCCCTGTCTTAATTTATAGCTGGAAGTTGGCACCCTCTTAATCCCCTTCACCTGTTTCGCCCATTCTCTTGCCCCCTTAAGTGTGTATTCCTAACAAACCAGAGAGTATTCTTTCATTTTTATTCTCTAATTTAGGTGGTATAGAAATAAACCCATCATGTTTGGTGTACTCCCCCCCTCCCTTTTAGTTGTAGTTTTTTTGTGTGTTTTCTTTTTAAGGCAACTTTTTATTTTGGAGCATTTCCAATGTACAAAAGTGTAATAATAGTATAGGGGTGCCTGGCTGGCTCAGTTAGCAGAGCATGCAACTCTCGATCTTGGGGAGTTTGAGTCCCACATTGAGTGTAGAGCTTACTTTAAAAAAAAGGGGGGGATGGATATAATAAATTCCCATTCACTCATCAAGCAGTTTCATGAGTTATTAACTCATGCCGAGTCTTGTTTCATCTATGCTCTTAGTGCAAATACCCCCTCCTTTGTTATTTTGAAGCAAATTCCAGATATCATTTAATCTGTGATTTAAGTATCTCTAAAAAGATAATTTTTATAGCATAATCACAGTTTTAATTTTTAAATTTAGTCAAACCTGTTGATTTGGGGGATCCCTGGGTGGCGCAGCGGTTTGGCGCCTGCCTTTGGCCCAGGGCGCGATCCTGGAGACCCGGGATCGAATCCCACATCGGGCTCCCGGTGCATGGAGCCTGCTTCTCCCTCTGCCTGTGTCTCTGCCTCTCTCTCTATCTCTCTGTGACTATCATAAATAAATAAAAAATAAAACAAAAAAACCTGTTGATTTGTCCTTTCATTTTTTTATTTTATGCTTTTTCTCAAAAGTTTGGCAGAGGTTTTAGAGAAGGGTGAAGAGTCAGAGGGGAGAGAAGGCTGTGTGGAGCTGAGGCTGCCGGGTCTGGTGCATCTGGTGGGGAAGTGAGAGGAGAGGATGAGTTTCTGGAGCCTCTCACTCACCTGCCTCTCCTTCTTGCAGGCTTTTTTGTCACCATGAAGCTGCTACACCCACAGGCCTTTAACTGCTTCCAGCTGATCCTGCTCAGTTTATGGAGTGCTGTTCCTGAAGCTCACGCTTTGTCCACGGGGACACCAACCATCAGTGCAGTCTCTTTCCTGCAAGACCTCCTGCATCGCTATGGGGAGGGTGACAGCCTCACTCTGCAGCAGCTGAAGGCCCTTCTCAACCACCTGGATGTGGGGGTAGGCCGGGACAATGTCACCCACACCCTGCATGGACAGAGGAACCTCTCAACGGTAAGGCTGTCAGGTCTGCTGAGCACTGTCTACCCTCGGGGTGGGGGGTCACAGTCCCATCAGGCATGAGTAGCCCAAGCAGCTTGGGACAGACGAGCCTTGATGGCAGAGCAGAGGGGCCAGCTCTTCCCTTTTAGTCTGGGTCCCCAGCAGCACCTCCTGTCCTTTCACGTGGCTGTTTTGGAGCCCTTACCCGAGGAAGCAGCCACTGAGGCTCCTCAGTCCTCCACCTGCTTCCTCACAGCTGCAGTGGGATCACCTGGCCCCGCCAGCAAGCTGAGCATTTCACAGGGTTTATGCTCTACAAGGCCTCTCTGCAGTTGCAGGGGAGCCTCACAGTACCTCCAACAGAAGGCGGAAGGTCTTCATTATTTAGAAGGGAATTCCAGGGGTCCCACAGTGAGTTCCTGGACAGCTCAGGACTAAGACGCAAGTCCTTGGCTTCTTGTTCTTTGTTCTTCCATGTCATCTTGGCTAATCATAGTCTGAGGCTATTTGTGGCAGCCAAATGTAAGTCAGCCAGCAGTGTCTTTATATATCTGCTCTGTTCCCGGGGTTGAGTGCTGCGAGAAATAGAGAAAAATGAGTCATGTCGAAGAGTTTGCTGTCAAGATGGAAAGCTTAACCAGCTGAGGACAAAGTTATCTGATAATAAACTGAAGTATTAGGGGCATCTGGGTGGCTCAGTTAGTTGAGCATCTATCTCTTGACTTTGCTCAGGTCATGATCTTGGGGTCATGGGAGGGGTTGTGGGATTGAGTCCAACTTTGGGCTCCACGCTTGGCAGGAAGTCTACTTGAGATTCTCCCTCTCCCTGCCCCTCCCCCGTGCTCGCTCACTCTCATTCTCGTGCTCTCTCAAAATGAATAAATAAATCTTTTTTTAAAATGGAGTGTTAGGGGATCCCTGGATGGCTCGGCGGTTTAGCGCCTGCCTTCGGCCCAGGGCATGATCCTAGAGTCCTGGGATCGAGTCCCACGTCGGGCTCCCCGCATGGAGCCTGCTTCTCCCTCTGCCTGTGTTTCTGCCTCTCTCTCTCTCACTCTCTTTCTCTTTCTCTGTAATAAATAAATAAGTTAGATGCTGTGAGTTGGACACTCTTCATAGGGCTCAGAAACGAGAGAGGGAGTGGGGGGTGTGTGTGCTATAGTAATCAAGGAAGGTCCGTGGGTTAGGTGTCCAGGGACTTCATCTTGAAGGACAACTTTTTGTAGAGGTAAGGGACCAGGTAGCCTGGACACAGAACCACAGGCTGGAGGTAATGTCAGAGTTGGGGAGGAGGCTGCCCGCATAGGCTCCTGCAGACTGACCCCAGAGGCCCTCCTGGCATGGCAACAGTGTCTTGAGGTCACTAGAGTCCAGCCCTCTGCTCTGTGGGCCCAGAAGCTCTCACTTGTCAGCACATCCAGAGGGCTGTTAGAGACTGACCCGTATTAAACCACCTCAGATAGATAAAGACTGATGTGTAAGTATATAAAGTATAATTAGAAGTAAAACTGCAGTGTTTCATGAGAACGGTATGTGAGAACCATTCCCTAACCGCCTCCTAAGGGGACTGAGTGTTCATGTCCTGTACCAGCCCTTGCCTGCTCCACGGTAGAGTGAATCTTTATTTTTTCCTTCCTTCCTTCCTTCCCTAATCACTGTCAACACATTCTTCAGGCTGGGGTTAACACTACGTATATGGTCATGGAGACCTCCTTAGATGCCGGAGCTCAGTAGCTCTGGAGAAGTCTCTCAAATAGGCACTTTGATACAATAGCTCCTCAGGCTGTTGTGATGTGCGGGCAGATTTGGTATCTGGATGAAGCTATATCTTCAGGTATGCAAATAGAATCCTGTTTTCCAAAAAACACACCCTGCTCACAAAGATTAGAAACCAGCTGTTCCCAGACCTCGTGGGCAGCCATGTTCTAGTGCGTGTGTGTCAGGTGTGTGACTTTCACTGGGTGACTGATGCCTGAGATTATACTTCTAAGTTTTCCAAGTTTAGGGACTACCTTGCTCTCCTCCCGTGAGATGAGTCTGCAGACTCCCCAGGATTGGGACAGGTCCCATCTTTGTTTTCCATGCTTGCAAGGCCAAGTCCGTGGCGACAAGGGGCGACGTATGACTTTGGATCTTGAGAGGCTTCCTGCTTTTCTCCCCTTTGCCTCAGTGCTTTAGCTCTGGAGACCTCTTTGCTGCCCACAACTTGAGCAACCAGTCACGGATCGGAAGGAACGAGTTCCAGGAGTTCTGTCCCACCATCCTCCAGCAGCTGGATTCCCGAGCCTGCTCCTCTGAGAACCAGGAAAACGAGGAGGATGAGCAGATAGAAGAGGGGAAGCCAAGTGCGATTGAAGGTGAGCTGGGGCAAGAAGGCAGGGGCCGGGGGCCGTGCAGGTCTTCGCGTGGACTGCCGGGCTAATGGACGGTGCCGCTCGCGGCAGATCTGACCAGTGAGCAGCTCGTCCACACTGGGGGAGTGGATTAGAGGAATGACTACACTGGCGTCTCCCGCGCTCACAAGATGCCCTGGCATATTGTTTGGACCCGGTGGTGTGGCTGTTGAACGTTCAGTGCTGGCCTTTTGGACCAGCCTGTGGATGATGCTTTCCTTGGCCACTTTTTCATTTTTGTAACTACAAGGGACTAATGCCTCCGTTTTTCAGTTTGGCTGCCCTTGGCCCCCACCTCCCTTCCCCCGCCCTGCCCAGTACCTCTGCTCCAGCCACAGCGGACTCACCGTGGCCATGAGCTTGTGTGACTTCACGGGCCTGTATCGCCCTGAAATCCTGCCTTGCTGGTGCCCGCGGCCCACCCCTTGGTGCCTAGCACGTGCTGCCTGCCTTGTGCTCATTGTTTCCTGCTGTCATTTCCCTCCCGGTTTTTAAACTTTTCCTGTTGTTTTCACCTGCCTCTCCCATCTGACAGGTAAGCTGCTTTTGATAGCGACTCTGCTGTGCTGTTGGTAGGCTTCCCCACAGCATCCCGCCAGAGATGGACTCAACAAACACGTGCTGATGGGTTGGTGTTCTCTGTCTGCCCCGCTCGTAGCTGAACTGAGAACGGGCCTCCCCAGGCAGCAGGAACACCCCCACCCTCAGTAACGGAGGCCCCCGTCTGTTCTTGTTCCTCCGCAGTGTGGGGCTTTGGCTTCCTCAGTGTTTCACTGATTAACCTGGCCTCTCTCCTGGGAGTCCTCGTCCTGCCGTGCACGGAGAAAGCATTTTTCAGCCGTGTGCTCACATACTTCATCGCCCTGTCCATTGGAACGCTGTTCTCTAACGCGCTCTTCCAGCTCATCCCAGAGGTGCAGTAGAACAGAAACTTGTGCGTCCTCTCTCCCCGGGGGCTGGCCACTGCGCTGCCCTGCTTCATGGCCCTGTCCCACCCCCTTGTCCTGAGGCACCTGGCAGCCACCACCTGGAAAATTCACTTCTCCCTCATATCAAGGGACACCAATATGTCTTCAAACTCTGGATCTCAAGGGCCTTCTTCTTGCTCCTGGGGCACCCAGGTTGGCCTGTGGCCTCTTCAGGTGATGTCAGATGCAAGGCACTCTGAATTTGCCCTCCCTGTCCGAGATCTCTCCGTCTCCTTTCCCTGGTCGCTGCCTCTCTGAAACCCGGTTTGCAGGGCTCAGAAGGAGCGCTGCAGCTGGTGGTCACTGAGCCCTGGTCCTTTGTGCCGTCTCTGCTCTAAGTAGAGGCCCTGGCTGTACTCCGGTGTGGCCACCCAGAGATCCCCCATAGGGAAAGAGATGGAAGGAAAAGACGCTACCAACTGATCGATAAAATTGGCTTCAAAAGCAAGTGATCCTTTTTTTTTTTTTTTTTTTAATTCCAAGTAGGCCACAATTCAGAGCATAGAGAGCCAAAGAGAACCAAAACTTTATTTAACAAAACAAAATTAAAATTCTGAGACAAAGAAAAGAGGCTCTCAGTCCTTTATACCTTGCATCTTGACTTTTTCCTGGGATAGGACTGACTTCCTGGTGCCCTTACTTGACTGTTTTGTAATATTTGTTAATTTTGCTTTTTAATTGTGACCAGTGAGGAGCTAAAACAAAAAAGAGGACGACCCAAGTTGATGGTCTGCCCACGTTGTCAGCTCTGGCAAGGCTGTGCCCATGTGGTCAGGGTGACTCTGTGGGCCGCCTTTGGGAACAGGGGCAGCCGCCTTTCATAAAAAGAGCCGGTGTCAGTGGCTGCCCAGCTTATCCCAATCAAGACTCTTACCCAGAAGAGCTGCCAATAGGATTCCTGGGCCTTTCCTGGTTCTAAGTGAAGGAAGAAATCTGGCTTAAGAGGAACCACCTCATTGTTACCTCAAAATCCCATGAAAATCTAACAAACACTTGTCACGGGAGGCCTCATCTTGGGCTTTTCTTTTTTCAGCTCCAGACATTGAATTTATTAATTTTTTAAAGATTTGAAATAAAATACCGTATTGCTTATTGAATGGAAATGTAATAATTGTACATTCTCTGCCCCTGTGGTTCACAGGGGCATGCATCTCATCCTGGCTCCATTTCATCCTACCTAGAGTGTGGGATGCTGGGAAATGACAGAGGAAATACTGTTTTGTGACAAGGTGATCTTGGAACTCTGCCCTGTATGTTGGAGCACTCTCAGAGCAAATGGCAACAAACTTGGGGAGAAAAACAAAGAAACGAAACACAAACCCTGAGAAGTTAAGAGACTGAATTTGATGGGCATCAGGCTTTGCCTGTTCTCTCTCCTGCCGCCCTGCACCTCTGACCTGTTGTATCTTGCACAAAGCCGACCGAGTCCAGGTGGTACTGAATGGTCCGGATGTGAAAGCAAACACGGCAGCACCGTGAGCTCCCTTTGTCCCCTTGATCATGTTTCCTATTAAAGAGAGAGCCCTCAAGTCCAAAGTCTGCCATGGGCTGCCTGGGAATAGGCCCAAGCACACCTCAGCTGTGTGACGAGGCGGCGCCCCACCCTGTAGCCACGGCAGCTGGCAGGTGCACCTCCAGGTGTCACTCGGGCCACCAGAAGCGGCAGCCACAGGGTTCCAAGGCCACCTTGAGTTCCTCCTCATTTCTCTTGAACTGATTGAAGGAAATTTCATCAGACCTGAATCACTAACAAATTTTCTGTTTCTCTCTCCCTCCCTACTTGTCTCTCTGATTTTTCTTTTTGTTTCCTTGTTAATATCCACCCAAACCTTCCTCATTGCCTCCCCATCCTTTCCACCCTGTGTTTCCCCTAAATGGTGGTTGCTGTGAAATGGGGCATTTGCCCTGCTCCCTGTCCCGGGTGGGGCTGGCTCTCCCCCAACGGCAGTGTGGGGATATGGTCTCCTCTGTGTGACCGTCATCTCCCTCTGCTCCCTCATGGGGGCCAGCGTGGTGCCCTTCATGAAGAAGACTTTTTACAAGAGGCTGCTGCTCTACTTCATAGCTCTGGCGATTGGAACCCTCTACTCCAACGCCCTCTTCCAGCTCATCCCCGAGGTATGACAAGCCAGGGCTTTCTCACACAGGAGCATGCCAGTCTCTGGGGGGGACTGTGGGGCACAGTGGGAGGACCCTCCACTTTGATGCAAGGCATAGGAAGGAGGTCCTTTCCTTTCGGAAGGTGAAGCTGAGATTGAATCTCGAGTTAGGAAAGACCACATAATGTAGGTTTGGGAGCTAAGTTGGATCTCAGCTCCACCTTTGACAAGTTCATTGACCTTGGGCATGTCACTGGACCTCTCTGGACTTCTGTTTCCTCCTATACAAAACAGGGCAAATGATAGGATGGGCCTCACGATGACGTTGTGAAGGCTACGTGAGTTAATACTTGTAAGGCAACTGGGTGCCTGCTATGTACTCTCTAACTGCTGGGTGAGAAGATGCAGTGTAGTTAAGATTGCTTTATGGCTCCCAATTTGGAGCTTGTGGCACAAGCAGAGAAACCAACAGAATCCATAGGTCTCAGTAAAAAGATCAGTTCCCTGCAGTAGGTTGTTTTGGGGCAAAGGTAATCTGAATAAAGCAGCCTGGTTTTCACGTACATTAATGGCACCTTTGCCCCATTCCTTAGGTTACTGAGAAAATCTCCAGAGAACTTAGTCCATGTGGGGTTTGGCAGGCAGCCGTGGAGAAGCTTCATCTGACTTGGTGCAGCGTCTGTGGTAGTGTGCGGGCGGTGTCTCCTTGTGGTGGTCTGACAGGCCTGGGCATAGCCAGAGTCTGGCACAAACATGACGCCGCCTGCTCCTTCTTAGAGCACCTTGTGTTTTCTAAGAGGTGATTTTCTGTCTCCCTGATTGATTCGTAGATCAGCTAATGTCTAGAGATCTAGTAACATTTTACCCATTTAACGGATACGGAATAAGAGCACATATCCTAGAGGCCAGGTTTCATAACTCCTATGGCCATACCTTTGTGGAGAACTGTTAGTTGGCGGTTTCCACTCCACTCTTCTGAGATGCTGTGCCTCTCCTGGAAAGTCGGCCTCCATGTGCCATTTCTACTCTACAACTTAACCTTTACATCTCTTAGGAAGCTACACAAGCAAGTGGAGATGTGTTTTTGCCCCTTTAAAACAGAAAGGAAAAACACTTAACCTTTTAAGCAGTCTAGTGTTCCTGGTACTTAGGATCACTTTCATCTTTGACCTATCCACATGAGAAGGTGGGTTTATTCAAGAGGCTTGTTTCCGGTCTGAAAATGGAGAGAGCCCTTCACTGGCCAGCTTCCCAAGACCTTACCACAAGTCAGTAGCGTCACTGAGCATGGAATTCTCCCGATTCCTATTCCAGTCCTCTTCCCAGTAGATTGCTTTTTTTCCACTCCCGTGGTCATTGAAGTTTGCAGAAATAACCCGAAACAATCCCCTATTCCCCTCCCACTCCCCAAATTGGCATGTGCAGCAACACAGTTTGCTTTCTTGGCTTTGTGGTCACTGGGAGGTCTGTGGTCAGGAAGATGCCGGATTCTTACTATTTAACTGGGGAATGGATTTCCCATTTTAGAAAGCATAATTACACCATCGCTCTTTGTTTATAAGCAGATCAGCGAGGGACATTAGATAACAATGAAAGTAAACACAAGTGTCTCCTTAAGGATGGAATTTGCAGGCAGATTGTGCCCTTGTAGCAGAAAACCAGGAAAAACGAAAACAGTCTTTACTAAAAGTGGAAAACCATATCCAAGGGCTGTTCTTCCTGACAGTAAAATTCTAAAGAGGATCTTTCTTTTGCATCTGAAAATAAGCTCGAGAGAACCTAACAGGCATGGTGATGTGGCTTGAAGGAAAGTCAGGAGTTCGATTTTGCTGGGAAGGGAAGGAACTGGTAGGTAGCAGAGCTACCCCCACTGAGGACCACTCTTCTAGAACCACAGTTCTAGAATAAGAAAGTTAAGAGACGAGCGGGGACCTGTGAAGATTTTTTATTTTCTTAAACTCATTTTGTTTTCCTGGGTCCACAGGCTTTTGGTTTCAACCCTCTCGAAGATTATTATGTCTCCAAGTCTGCAGTGGTGTTTGGGGGCTTTTATCTTTTCTTTTTTACAGAGAAGATCTTGAAGATGCTTCTTAAGCAGAAAAATGAGGTGAGGCCCAATTGTTGGTTAAAAACAGTGCTCCTGGGCAGCCCCGGTGGCACAGCGGATTGGCGCCACCTGCAGCCTGGGGTGTGATCCTGGAGACCTGGGATCGAGTCCCACATCGGGCTCCCTGCATGGAGCCTGCTTCTCCCTTTGTCTGTGTCTCTGCCCCTCTCTCTGTGTTTATGAATAAATAAATAAAATCTTTAAAAAATAAAAATAAAAACAGTGCTCCTGGGCAGCCCGGGTGGCTCAGCGGTTTAGTGCTGCCTTCAGCCCAGGGTGGTCCCCCCTGGTCCAGGGATCGAGTCCCACAGAGGACTCTCTGCATGGAGCCTGCTTCTCCCTCTGCCTGTGTCTCTGCCTCTCTTTCTGTGTGTGTCTCTCATGAATCAATAAATAAAATCTTTAAAAAATAAAAATAAAAACAAAAAAACCGTGCTCCTAGGCATGCATCCATCCTAGAAATGTTTGTATGTCTCAGTAGTGGTATTATCTTATAAGCACCAATGCAGTGAACTTACCTGCTATGGACAGATTTCAGGAACAGATCTCCTATCTCACCTTACCAGGCGAGGATGTCCATGTCTGGCCTGTGTGTGTGCCTTTGCTAGGCAGCAGCAGTTTATTCCCTTGTTTCATTCAAGATTATTTCTTTAATGCACCTTTTGTACCTTTAGGAGGTGAGGGAGGTGCTTGATATGTATAATCATGGTGTAGGAAGTACCACTACAAAGAAACAGGATCATTACTGTAGTATAGTTCCGAAAAGGTATCTTTGGTCCCTGGCATGTGGCTGTCCTCCAAATAGTTGCCGAATGGAATAAAATGAGCCATTGCAAAGGAGGAGCTATAAACCTTTCAAGCAAAGCCGCCTCACTGGAACAGGTGTTGGCTCTGAGGACACAGCTTCGATTTCTGTCCTACACCAAGCCCTGCTTTCACCTGGGTTCAGCTTCCTATAACAACTTTCCTTTTCCTGTGTGTATTGCCTGCTTGTGTTTTCTCTGATGGTGGGAAGGAGGAGGAGGTCTTCCCAGTGCTGGGAGCACCTATCCATAGTGAGTGCTCAGGAAGCTTTGTGGTTTTGGTGAGTGTCATGCTGATCCCTCCTGATGGCCCCTCCAGCATCATCATGGACATAGCCATTACGCCTCTGAGACACTTCCTTCCAAGAAGGACCAGGAGGAGGGGGTGACCGAGAAGCTGCAGAATGGGGATTTGGACCATATGATTCCTCAGCACTGTAGCAGTGAGCTGGATGGGAAGGCCCCCGTGATGGACGAGAAGGTCATCGTGGGCTCACTCTCTGTCCAGGTCAGTGGGCCATCTGCTGTTGGGTGGGAGCCTTTAACTAGTAATGGCCTTGATGGCTCAGGCTTACCTTGAAGGACCATCCTCCACCCTTTGACGTGGGGGCCATGGGGATGGGCTCTGTTGTAGGACTTGCAGGCTTCCCAGAGTGCCTGCTACTGGCTCAAAGGCGTCCGCTACTCTGATATCGGCACTCTGGCCTGGATGATCACGCTGAGCGACGGCCTCCATAATTTCATTGATGGCCTGGCTATTGGTGCCTCCTTCACCGTGTCTGTTTTCCAAGGCATCAGTACCTCAGTGGCCATCCTCTGCGAGGAGTTCCCACATGAGCTAGGTAAGAATGCCTGCACTGTGCCATTCCCGTTGTACCTGCGCTGCTGTGGTTGTTGGCACAGCACCCTTCTTATTTATTTGAGAGAGAGTGGGGGGGGGGGGCTAGAGGAAGAGGGAGAGAGAATCTCAAGCCATCTCTACACTAAGCATGGAGGCTGACACAGGGCTTGATCCTGCAACCCAGAGATTAGCTGAGCCAAAATCAAGAGACACCTAACTGAGTGAGGCCCAGGTGCCCCAAAAATGATGGACATTTTTATAGAGGTGTTTATTTCCCTGTGGCTCAGTTTCCTCACCTCTAAAATGGGGTTAATAATAATACTTCATAGATTTTTCATGAGGATTAAAGGAGCAAAAACAGTGAAAAGGACTTGCTTTGTGCCATGTGTATTCTAAGTGTTCAGAGTAGGTTATCTCTCTCTCTCTCTCTCTCTCTCTCTCTCTCTCTTTTTAAGGTTATCTCTTACATCCTATCAATCTTACTAGGTTGAGATGTCTGTTAGAGGTCAGTGGGTGGAAGAAGTAGATGAGCCGGGAGTTAGGAAGTCCTTAGTTTTATCAGAGCAAGAATGTAAAAGGCCTAGACTTCAGAGGCTCAGAAACTCAAGGTCATGTCCTGGCTTTGCCAGTCTACTGGCTTGTGACTTCGGGCAAATTATTTAACTTCTCTCAGTGTCACTTTGGTTTTCTGAGAATACCATTCAGTGTAGTTGTGAGGAAAGAAGCTCCTATTTCACCATCCATCTAAAGAGCAGTGAGGTTCTTGCTAGTTGCTTATCTATGTTGAAAATCCTGTGTGTTATTTTCAGCCTCTAGGCTGGAAATGCATGGCTACTTTTGTAAATGGAGAAAGCTCCTAGATGTGAAGAGGAAAGGGTGCCTTGGACTTGTCATTGCATTCTCAGGCCTGAGGCTGTCTTGATTTTTTTTTTTTTTCCCCAAGACATGATGCATAGCTGAAACAGTTTGTCCTCATCACGTTCTCTGTCTGTGACCTAGAGTAACTCTTCCCCACCTTTTCCTCTTGTCCCCCCTTAGGAGACTTTGTCATCCTGCTCAATGCCGGGATGAGTATCCAGCAGGCTCTCTTCTTCAACTTCCTTTCTGCCTGCTGCTGTTACGTGGGTCTGGCCTTTGGCATCCTGGCTGGCAGCCACTTCTCTGCCAACTGGATCTTTGCACTGGCTGGAGGAATGTTCTTGTATATTGCTCTGGCTGATATGGTAAGTCTTCCATAGTTCATGCCATGTAGGCACCATGGGAGGGACTGGGTTATTCACTGGGCAGGAGGCAGCCGAGAGGACATGAGTTTGTTTTTAATAACAGCTTTGTTGAGGAATCACTCCTACCACACAATTCACCTACTTAAGGTCTACAGTTCAGTACTTTTAAAGAAGACATTGGATTTTAAAGGACAAAAAACTTACCAGCGTGTGTTATTAAAGAAAATGATTAACCTTAATCCCACACTCCTCCCTTAAATACTTAAGTATTACAGAATAAGTATGTACAGATAAACAAAGGGAAGGAAGGAAAAAGAAATGAACCTTGAATATATACTTTTATGTTCTGCTTTCCTTTTTTACTTCATGTATCCTAGACATTTTTTCCACGTTGCGTACCCTTTAGAAGCATATTCTATTCCATGGCAGTGTTATTTGGTGAGAGGATATACCTCTTCCGGAACTAGAATTGCTGGCTCAAGAAGGATGTATTGTGGTTGGAGGCTTTTGATGAGTGTCACTGCTTTCGGCAGTGACCGCCAACATTCGTGGTACTGTACCCACTAACGTTGGCGTGACCCTTTTAAGTGGCTTTAAGTTGGCTAATGAAATACCTGATTGGTTACATCTTTTGTAGATGGAGGTTGATTTCTTGTTGGCATGACATTCTCTGGCATGTTTGCATGACTTATTTCCCACATCCTTTGAAAATAATACTTTTGGTACAGTGATGAGAGTGCTGACCACCATGACCCCTCCTCACTCCCTGGAAACATTTTAAATTCCCTCCTCTCTTTTGGGGAGCCCCTCCCACATTGAATTAGGAGGTCTAGGAAGTCTGTTCATTGTCACCTGCTTTGCTGGCCAGCAGCCCAGGGCCTTGAGTCATAGCCATCTCATAGCTCCAAGCTCTGGCTCCTCACACAGTTGCTGAATTTCCCTAAGAGGTGGCAGCAGCGTTTTAGTAACAAAAAGATCTTCTCGAGTGTTCTTCAAGTCCACAGCAAAAAGTTGACTTTTATCAAAGCAGTTCTTTTTAGCCAACATCTAAATCTATCCAGGGTTTCATGCACAGATACTTTTACCTCAGTAGTTGAAAAGTAGTAGTAGTCACCTTGGACCAAAGCTGATAAGGCTACTGCTGCTGGCGTTTTTTGTGAAGGACTTCTATGTAATATACATATATCTCATTTACATATTCTTTCCCTATAATATAACACTTGAATGATACATAACATACTCTAATACAGATATTCTTAGGATAGGTATAACGATGAGTCTGTCCGTGTGATCCGTCTCTCACTGAATTGTCCTGGACTCCCCAGGTTGGGAAAGGAACTCTAGTTCTCTTGTTTTTCTCCTCTTTCTCAGTTCCCTGAGATGAATGAGGTCTGCCAAGAGGATGAAAGGAACGGGAGCGTGTTGATCCCCTTTGTCATCCAGAACCTGGGCCTCTTGACGGGTTTCACCATCATGCTGCTCCTCACTATGTATTCAGGACAGATCCAGATTGGGTAAGGCCCTGCCAGGAGCCGGCGGGATTGGAAGTTGGCTCTGGGCCGCCCAGTCCCTGGCCCAAGGACTCGGCACCCGCGACGCACCTCCGAAGTGGCAGTTGTATTAAAGACTGTGACACGGACTGTACTCCCGCATTCAGATGTCAGCTGTTTTTACACATGCTCTGTCCTAGGAATAAGCTGCCCTGGCAACCAGTGTCTAGGTAGTGCCTCTCTCCCCTCTCTTCCCCTTTCTCAGACTGACCCTGGAACCTTGAATGCAGCTTACTTAGCAGGCAAGCCTAACTTTTTTCTTTGGTTACCCTGGCCTCTTTCTCTTCGAACCAGCACTGAGAGGTTTTGTACCATCGCCCTTCAATGCAAAAATACCACCAGTGTTCATGACTTGGTTCATAGTAATGGGAGGCAAATCTGGGGTTTCAGGGCCCATGAATCTAAATGTGTGTCCTGGACCTCAAGATGACCCATTTTGAAGTAGATTCACCTATTTTTACAGAGAAAGGGTCCAGGAACAAGAACCCCTCCTATTTTTTTCAAAGTCTGTCCAGTTGCCTGTTTTCTCAGAGAGAACTGAAAGTTGGAACACGTGTAGGGCAGGAGAGGAGCGTAAGAATCATCATTGCGTGCGAGGTGGGTGGTTAGCAGTGATGGTTGTGCCCTGTCATGATGGTTACCTGTCCCCCTGACATGCTGCAGCTGCGATCTCATGACTGTACCGGTGAGCTCTCATTCCCCGCTGGTGGGCCGCTGCATGGGGCCAGTTGCCTGGACCACCTCCCCTTCTTTCACATTAGCACTGACAGAATGGAAGGCCAAGAATGGAGACCTGCAAGATACCAGTTGGTTTTGCTATGATTTCCACCTCCCCTTCCTCCCCTCTCCCTTCTGAGAGATTTTTATCTGCCTCCATAGAAGCACATTCTGAGCACACCCAGTCTTGTATTTGAGGGGAGACTGCACAAATTTCCCTCCCCTGGTCACCACTTCTGCTGCAAAGTGGCAACCCAATCACTTGCAGAATCGGGTGCAGATCATGCTCTTCTTAGACAAAGGTGATCAGAAATGGAATCGGTGCGGGCACAGTTTAGGATTTCGTAAATAAAAAAGTACGAGTCATGGAAGTCTGAGTTGGAAGATCCAAGTGCTCAGATGGGGCACTGCAGATGCTTGCAGAATGGGAGCTTCCTGGTGATGCCACGAGTGGGTTTTAGGTTCCCCTTCCTCCCTCACCCCAAGCAAGAAAGGGCGAACCCTAGACTGAACGGAACATGAATTGCTCTAACCCTCTTCAGAAGATGGATTGATAGGCTTGTCTGTGAGACTGTAGGCCAGCCCCAGGCACTGTGGAGCCGTTGCCTCAGAACCCTGGCTTCAGGGGGAGCTCATCTCCAGGTTCACTAGGTGAATTGATTTATTATTATCATATTGATAATGTGAGATTCTTAGCCACTTTGGGGAGCCAGTCTCCCCAGAAGCCTTTTTTAGTGGTGCCCACAGTTGCAGCCCAGGGGCTGTGCTCACTAACTGATTTGTGTGCATGACTCACAGGTGTGCTGGTCATGGCCCACACCTGTGAGCTTTTCTGTTCTTACACAGGAAGACTTTCCACAACACAATAATTAAAAGCCACATCTCTTTTGGTTTTCCTCTTCTTGGGAAATGGCCCTCAAATCAGGAATAGTCTTGAAAAGAGTATGAGCGGGAACACTGCTGGCAATGCTTTATAAGTTTTTCTCCTTCTCTTGCCTGTTGACTTGGAGAGATTTGAGAAGGGGCTGAAGAAGAAGGAAAACTTGAGTTCTCAAGATTCTCGAGTAAATATCAGGCCTGACTCCTGATAGGATTATGGTCCAATTTTACCAAAGAACCAATTCCTCGAATGTTGGAATCTAACTTTTTATATTATTGTTTTTATTATCGTTGTTGCTGTTTTAAAAACGGTTCTTTGTCTTCTCTGTTTTATTTTTCTGTGTCTGACTTTGCTTTCAGGAGCTAGCAGCCAGTAACAAACTTTAAGACTTTACAGAGATTTTTCTTTCCCTAATTCACATTAATATATGAAATTTATAATTTTAGCATTCCCTATAGATCCGTCATTCCTTACAAATACCGATCTTCTTGGAGTAGAATACTAAGTTAGAGGTAGTGGGATCCTAGTTTTAGGAGAAGAGCTTGAACATGTAATTGTTATCAAATTTAAAAATCAAGTATGAAGTAGTAGGGTGCTTTCCCTTTTCATGCACATCTATATTAACTTAAGAACTTTTCCTTTCATAGACAGCTGCCTCAAAGAGAAATTCTCTTTAAACTGTAATTGGTCCAGAGACCAGTCCTGGCTGGAACTCAGGAGGGGTGGAGGCACGCAAATAGTACAATCGAGTCTGTGTTGCCATTGGCAGCAGATTTGCCTCGAGCATTGAAAATGTGGCAATTCCTTTTTGACTTTGAAGTATTGGATTTGCTGTTTTAAGCATTTGTACATATTAGAAGTCTGAAGAGTAGCAAGCTTTGAGAACTTGTTCACCCCTGGCATTAGCACCTTTGACATCTTTCCCCAGGTGACCAGCTCCTAATGTCAACGAGGAAAGCCTGTATCACGAACAGGAGCAGTGACCCAGGAGCAGGCTTCTGCTGCTTTTACCCTTGCCCTGGCCAGCAGGTTGCCTTCTGTCCTCCCCTCGAGAGGTGTTTAGGATCTTTTGTTTCTAGTGTCAACTCGGGGCTTTTCCTCATAGGTTCTTTGTCCTGGGTTTAAAAGAGGAGGCGTCTCTAGGTGTCCTAAGACCTGTCTTTAGGAAGTCCCATTCCAAAGAGATGGTAGTATTCTGGAAATCTGCTTAAAAACAAGAAGCTGTCTGATTTTTGCAAAAGAGAGAGGTTAGGTTTTTATTCATCTTTTACAGTTCTGCAGTTCCATCACAGTGTTTTTTTTCAATAACTCAGGTGTTAATGAGGATAAATTAGAAAAGAAAATAACTTATGTGGACTGTAAATGTTTTATTTGTAAGATTCTATAAATAAAAGCTATATTCTGTACTGCTGAATCACAAGTGTGATCTTTTACAGTAAGGGAGACTGGGGGACACAAGGTGGCGATAGTGTCTCACCAATGTCTAAAGCTTTGTGTGCCAATTCCGATTCTATTTGCAAAGGGGATTTTAGACATAACCTTAGATACCATAACCTGCTTGCTTTAAAATGATTTAGGGGCACCTCGCTGGCTCAGTCAGTGGAGCATGCAACCCTTTTTTTTTTTTTTTTTAAGATTTATTTATTCATGAGAGACACAGAGAGAGGGGCAGAAACACATGCAGAGGGAGAAGCAGGCTTCCTAGGGGGAGCCCGATGTGGGACAAGATCTCAGAGCCCTGGGATCACACCCTGAGCTGAAGGCAGATGCTCAACTGCTGAGTCACCCAGGTGCCCCAAGCATGTGACTCTTGATCTCTGGATTGTGAATTTGTGCCCCATGTTGGGTATAGAGATTCCTTAAAAATAAATCTTTCTAAAGAATGAAAAGAAAATCATTTATCTTTGATGGAGCCTGACTTTGCTAATGTTGCATCACAGAAGAACTTGGGTTTCCTTTTTTTTTTTTTTAAGATTTTTATTTATTTTATTATTTATTATTATTTTATTATTTTTTTTTTTTTATTCATGAGAGACACAAAGAGAGGCAGAGTGAGAAGCAGGCTCCCTGCAAGGAGCCCGATGCCGAACTCGATGCCGAACTCGATCCCAGGCTCCAGGATCACACCCTGAGCCAAAGGCAGACGCTCAACCGCCAAGCCACCCAGGCATCCCTAACTTCTGTTTACTAAGGAGAGCTTTCCATCCACGCTCTTCTCCCTTGTGCACATCCATCACTTGAATGAAATTTGTAGAGTAAGCTTGGTTGATTTGAGCCACATCTCCTGTATGGGTTACAGGAGAAAATCCTGTCATGGGACCTAAAATTTTAAACCCTTCTTATTCCAGTTTAGTCACAGGGCCAGAGATCAGTTATGTTTCTTCCGCAACAAAAATGAGCAGTAAGGAGGTGCCTAGGTGGCTCAGCTGGTTAAGCAGCTGTCTTTGGCTTAAGTTATGAACCCAGGGTCCTGGGATAGAGCACCACCTTGGCTCTGTGGGGTATCTGTTTCTCCCTCTCTGCCCCTCCCCCTGGTTTCTTGGTGGGATTTCAGCACTTGCCACACAGGAGGAATAAATGAAGAAAAACAATGAAAGGTCTGTAAAAATAATCTTTTTCCACTAGCAATTGTTTGAGTGGGGTTTTTCTCTTTGGTGTTGATTTTGCTTCTGCCTTGCTACCTGACTCTATCTAATTTTTCTAATTAAATATTTTTAAAGATTTTTTTTTTTAAGTAATCTCTATGTCCAATGTGGGGCTCAAACTTAGAACCCTGAGAAAGAGAATCACATGCTCTACCAACTGAGCCAGCCAGGTGCCTCTAGTCCTCCTTCATTTAGAAACAAGTTTTTGAGAGTTGAATTTGTGGTCTGTGTAGAAGAGAGCTAAACATAAACAAGTCCTTCAGGGGGTTAAAACAGATCTTAGCCCATTCTTTGTAATGCTCTTAACCAGGTAGGCCATTTAAGACTTTTATGGTGGAAGGTGAATGCTCTTCTATCATGTTACTTCTAAAAACATACTCTATCATTCAGTGATGCTGAGATTTGACTTAAGCAAAACCTCTTTCAAGAAATAGTAAAGATGGGAACCCTGGGTGGCGCAGCGGTTTGGCGCCTGCCTTTGGCCCAGGGCGCAATCCTGGAGACCCAGGATCGAATCCCACGTCAGGCTCCCGGTGCATGGAGCCTGCTTCTCCCTCTGCCTGTGTCTCTGCCTCTCTTTCTCTCTCTCTGTGACTATCATAAATAAATAAAAAATTAAAAAAAAAAAAAAAAGAAAAAGAAATAGTAAAGATACTAAATGTGGGCAAAGGGTTTTTGGTTCATGCAAAAACAAAATGTTCATCTCTCTTTTTTTTAAGATTGTATTTTTTTAATAAATTTATTTTTTATTGGTGTTCAATTTACCAACATACAGAATAACACCCAGTGCTGCTCATCCTGTCAAGTGCCCCCCCTCAGTGCCCGTCACCCATTCACCCCCACCCCCTGCCCTCCTCCCCTTCCACCACCCCTAGTTCGTTTCCCAGAGTTCGGAGTCTTTATGTTCTGTCTCCCTTTCTGATATTTCCCACACATTTCTTCTCCCTTCCCTTATATTCCCTTTCACTATTATTTATATTCCCCAAATGAACGAGAACATATAATGTTTGTCCTTTTCCGATTGACTTAACTCAGCTGTATTTTTTTTTTAAGTAATATTTACACCCACTGTGGGGACAAACCTACAACCCCAAGATCAAGAGTCACATGCTTCGGGATCCCTGGGTGGCACAGCAGTTTGGCGCCTGCCATTGGCCCAGGGCGCGATCCTGGAGACCCGGGATCGAATCCCACATCAGGCTCCCTGCATGGAGCCTGCTTCTCCCTCTGCCTGTGTCTCTGCCTGTCTCTCTGTGTGACTATCATGAATAAATAAATAAAATCTTTTTTAAAAATTAAAAAAAAAAAAGTCCTATGCTTCACCCACTGAGCCAGCAAGGGGTCCCATCCCAATGCTCTTATATTTTAAGATTTTACTTACTTATTAGAGGGTACAAGCAGGGGGAGGCACAGAGGGAGAGCGACAAGCTGAGTGTGGAGCCCAACTCAGGGCTCAACCCCAGGACCCCGAAATCATGATCTGAGCCAAAATTAAGAGCTAGACATTAAACCAACTTGAGCCACCCAGGCGCCCCAGTGCTCATCTGTTTTAAAGATTTTTGCACTCTAGATTTAGTGTGGAATACCTAGGTTTCTGAAGAATGGTAGGTTCGAATCCCACCAGAAGTAGACTCCTTTCATCCCTCTGGAATAAAATGAATTAACATTCCATTTAAAATAGAAAATACTGGGGCAGCCCAGGTGACTCTGCGGTTTAGTGCCTGCCTTCAGCCCAGGGCCTGATCCTGGAGACCCCGGATCAAGTCCCACATCGGGCTCCCTGCATGGACCCTGCTTCTCCCTGCCTGTGTCTCTGCCTCTCTCTCTCTCTCTCTCTCTCTCTCTCTGGTCTCTCATGAATAAATAAATAAAACCTTTGAATAAATAAATAAAAATAAAATAAAATACAAAATACTGGTAGTTGGAAAAGATCCATAGGTCCTTATCAGCCCTTGGAGAAGTATGTTTAGAGTCGATGGCCAAGAAAACATTTTTCTTACCAACAACATCACAGCCCCTTCCTGTTGGATGCCTGTTGATGGTTTTGAGGGGGTAGGAGGTTGGCTCCATCCCCAACTTGGAGCTTGAACTCACACCCCCAAGATCAAAAGTCGCATGCTTAACTGACTGAGCCAGTTAGGCATTCCTCATGGTTTGTTTTTAAAGATTTTATTTATTCATTCTTGAGCGACACAGAGAGGCAGAGACACAGGCAGAGGGAGAAGCAGGCTCCATGCAGGGAGCCCAATGCGGGACTCAATCCGATGTGGGACTCGATCCTGAGACCCTAGGATCACACCCTGGACTGAAGGCAGGCGCTAAACTGCTGAGCCACCCAGGGATCCCCTCATGGTTTGTTTTAAACGAAGGGAGGGAGTTAATAGACCATGTCCCTGTAGAACAGCAATCTTTGACCCTGGCAGTAGGTGAGATTTCACGATATAGTTAAGGAATAACCCCAAATTGTTCTCTGACCGACAGTCACAAGCCAAGAAGTAGTTTTTTCTTCCACTGGGATCTGGATTTTTTCTTTTTCTCTGTAGTTTGCTTCTAGTTTTTTGGAGCACTAAGAATAAACTCATAATCATATGGGAGGACGCCTGGGTAGCTCAGTGGTTGAGCGTCTGCCTTGGGCTCAGGGTGTGATCCCAGGGTCCTGGGATAGAGTCCCACTGCCTGTGTCTCTGCCTCTTTCTGTGTGTGTCTCTCATGAATAAATAAAATTTTAGAAAATAATAATCCATATAGGTTTTTACAGATACTACACACGTCATAGCCCATCAGACAATTCTTAGTGGAGACCTCTGACAAGTCTTCTTTTGATGAAGTGATTGTAAATGCGAAATGTGCTCTCAAAATCTGTATCATCAGGACTCCTGGGCAGCTCAGCGGTTGAGTGTCTGCCTTGGGCTCAGGGTGTGATCCCGGGGTCCGGGGATCAAGTCCCAGGTCAGGCTCCCTGTGAGGAGCCTGCTTCTCTCTCTGCCTATGTCTCTGCCTCTCTCTGTGTGCCTCTCATGAATAAATAAACAAAATGAAAAAAAAATCTGTATCATCCTGCGGTTGGCTTTGTGTATGTGTATACATTTAATAAGAGAAACGGGGTATTGCCATCTCTGTCGATGTGGATGGGGTGGTAGGAAGACAACCTGAGGGACTAATGCCCCAGAGAGGCTGTCTTGGCCCTAAGCTGGGGGAAAGGGTGCAGACCGAGGGGTCGGGGCAGGGTTGGGTGAAGCTCTGCCTGCATTCTTGGACCACAGTCCAGGCCCATTCAGTCACCAAAGGTAGAATCAAATACAAAAATTGCAACCCCCGTGTTGGGAGGGGGAAGAATGAAGGCACCAGGCTTGCCCACAGCCCACCTTCAGTGCAGCCAAGTCTGGCCCCACCTCCTGGCCAACCCCTCTTGACCTTGACCCATCACCCTTACATCCATCTGTCTGCGAGCAAGGCGGGGCCCCTGTGCAGTTCCATACATACTGGCCTTGAATCCGTGGTTATTAGCAAAAGCCACCACCGCGTGGCTGATGCCAGTCCCTGTGCACCCCGCATGGGTTCTGCAAACCGTTGATACAGAACCGGAAGGGGCCAGGGTGCAGAATAACCTGGATGCTGCTGTTGGCTCCGCCCCAGTCCCTCCGGAATCCGCAGCTACTCCTTGGGGAATAAGCTTGAACAGGAACTCTCCACCCACACTCTTCCACCTTCACGGGATTGATTCTGAAACTCCTGCACTACAATCCCATTCTTGTTTAAGCCACAAAACGGGGCCCTACCAAATGCCCTTGTGCTGGAAGGTGAAAACACAACCTGTCAACCACCATGATGTGGCCACTTTGGGGGCCTAGGAGGTGGCTGGCTCCAATCTCGGTCTTTTTTTTTTTTTTTTTTTTTTTTTTAAGATTTCATTCATTCAGGGACGCCGGGTGGCTCAGCGGTTGAGCGTCTGCCTTTGGCTCAGGGTGTGATCCCAGAGTCCAGGATCGAGTCCCCACATCGGGCTCCCTGCAGGAGGCCTGCTTCTCCCTCTGCCTGTGTTTCTGTGTCTCTCAGGAGTAAATAAATAAAATCTTAGATCATGACCCACACCAAAGGCAGATGCTCAACCACTGAGCCACCGAGGTGTGCCTCCAATCTGTCTTCAACTTGCCCTCAGGGCAAAGGGTGCTGACCTGGTGGTTGTCACAGTCTGCCACAGCTATCAGGCAGGCCCTGCAGCCGCCTAGGGGAACCCTCTGAAACCCCTCAGGGGTACTTGCCCTGGGCCTTGCTGGAGGAAATCAGCTTGTGGCCGTCTGCTACCACTACGCTGTGCTGCTAGCTGTGAGCTGGTAAACTTGGCCTCCCTTCCACGACTGCCGGCACAGAAGATGGGGTTGTCCTTCTGCCTGAAGCCTGTGGTGGCCTGGGAGCTGGGTCTACGGCCTGCCTTCTGGTGCATGCGGCTGCCCAGGAGGCAGGGATGGACATCGGGGGACTGGGGCCAAGTCCTGGGGGAAAGGATGTGTGCGCTGCTTGGCTAACTTTTTTTTTTTTTTAATATTTTATTTATTCATAAGAGACACACAGAGAGAGAGGCAGAGACACAGGCAGAGGAAAACGTAGGCTCCCTGCAAGGATCCCGATGCTGGGGACTTTCCTCCTTTTTCTTTACAGAAGCCCTGCCCTTACCTCTCCCATTCCCCTTAAAAATAATAATAATAATAATAATAGCTAGATGGGTGACTGATTCTTCAGCAAAAATAGAATCCAGCACATTCTTCCCTGATTGGCATAGGCTGGCTGAACCCAGGGACCGAGCCCGCTCCGCGGATGGCTGTGTAGATAGAACCTCTGTGTCTGCACCACTCTGTGCGTTGATGTGCGTTTGTGGAATGCACCGCAATTGTAATTATATCGGAGGAATTCTGTATAGATTAGAGAATGTGGAAGTGAATGATTTTTTTTTTTTTTTTTTGAAGTGAATGATTTCTATGCTGAGTTTGTGCTGGTGTATGTGTGAAGTGAGTGAGTTGGGTGTATTGTGCACTAAAATTTTCTGATAGAGGAAGCCTGATTAAAGAATGGTCCATGCTAAGGACTTATTAGATCTAGTGCGTTCTCCATTTAATAATTATATGCTATTTCTATATTTTCATTCTCCTATCACCTGTCTTGCCTTTTTCATTATTTTATTATGAAACTTGTGTGAATACAATTTTGTTTCTGTACTTTTTTGGCATAACATAAATCTGTGAACTTGAAATTTTAATTTTGTGTTAGAAAATTTGTTTGTTCTTTGTTTAGTCTTGTCTCAGATTTTATTATGTAAATCCCATTATTCAAAGTTGCCTAAATCCATTTGGAAATCTTTAAAAAAAATTGGGGATTCTTAAAGTGAATTTATTGGCTTTTCTGATCCAGTTTTGTTTGGACCAAAAACCAGTATTGTACAAAGTATTAAGCATATATTTTTATATTTACTGAAATGGACTGTGGTGACTTTGGATAATAAGGAAAAGTTTAATATTAAAGCCATGTTTATTACAGTATAATTAACATGTTAAACCATGGGATAAATGCCATCAATAAAAAATCACTATTATTATTTTTTTAATTAAAAATTACGAAATTAAAAAAAAAAACGGGACCCCAGGATCATGACCTGGGTCAAAGGCAGGTGCTCAACCGCTGAGTCATCCAGGTGTCCCGGCTAACATATTTTAATGCAACAAAATCTAAGAATGACACCCGAGCCAGTTTAGTGGAAATTCCTTCCAAACATGATGTTAACCCTATGGGTTTTAAGGGATGGGAAAACAGCTCATTCAATAAAGACTTTTTGTTGTTGCTTAAAATAAAAGTTTAGGTCTTTCATTACAGATGCTAGTAAGGAGGTGAAAAAAGTCTCTTTGATCCAGCACATCCTCCCAGGATAGGAAATTCTTTCTAGTGGTATATTTCCTATAACTTCTCAACTTCTTGAGGTTTATTAACCTCAAGAATAAATTCTTTTGAAGTCGGTGTCTTGTTGTATCCCATAGGTGAGGCCCCTGAGGAGAAATCTCTTAGCCTACCAAATTCACATGGTTTAAACATTTTGTAGTAATTCTCCAAGTAATGTAGGTTTTTTTTTTTTTTAATTTATTTATGATAGGCACACAGTGAGAGAGAGAGAGGCAGAGACATAGGCAGAGGGAGAAGCAGGCTCCATGCACCAGGAGCCCCACGTGGGATTCGATCCCGGGTCTCCAGGATCGCGCCCTGGGCCAAAGGCAGGCGCCAAACCGCTGCGCCACTCAGGGATCCCTAATGTAGGGTTTTTTTCCCCTTCTTCTCTCAAAAATTGTGTGAGCAGAAATAGAGATTAAATGATTTTTTGGGAAGCCCGGGTGGCTCGGCACTTTAGCGCCACCTTCAGCCTGGGGTGTGATCCTGGAGACCCAGGATCGAGTCCCACGTGGGGCTCCCTGCATTGAGGCCTGCTTCTCCCTCTGCCTCTGTCTCTCTCTGTGTCTCTCATGAATAAATAAATAAAATCTTTTTTAAAAAATTTAGATTTTTCTTTTCTGGAAAAACTGATTTTTAAAATTTTTTTGGAATGTAGGCTCCACGTTTGATGTGGGGTTTGAACTTATGACCCTGAGGTCAAGAATCAATCTATGGACTCTGCTCAGCCAAGTGCCCCTAGAAAAATTGATTTTTTTTAAATTAAATTGGTTTTTTAATATAGATGGTTCAGTCGTATATCCTAATTAAAAGTGTAGATAAAATCTAAACATTAGAGATGTCAATGTTGTTTTTATTTGGTTTTAAAGTTTGTTATATTTAATCCTGCAATCCGATTTTCCTAATTATGCTCTACTTAGCCTAACAAAACTAATTTGCAATCCTTGGTTCATGCATTAAAATTTTGTTGAAAACTGCCTTGATCTAGCTGATGGTAATAATTTTTCATTGAAAATTTTAATTCAAAAAAAAAAAGAAAATTTTAATTTAGCCTTATATGCTAGTTTAAACAAGAAAGTTTTGAAGCAAATGAAGATGAGCAAGAATGAATACAAGACTGCTCCCCCATCGTTCTGGATTCTGTTTATGTCTTCACCTAAAGAAGCATAAGATCTTTAGGCCAAAAGAATGGATGTGTCAATTCTGTTACTGACTGGCTAGGTGAACTGCACCTCAGTGCCTTTATTTATGAAGTAGAAGTTGTCATTTCCATCCTCTTTATCTCCGTAAATGTAATGAGAACAAAATGTATGAGACAGTGCTTTATAAATTAAAACTCTATACCGGTGGTAATTAACATTAATATTCTGTTGTTTGGATTCCTTTCAGAATCTGAAAATTTTCTAACATTTCTCTCACACACACCCTAAACCACTTGCAAATATACTCTGAACCTTAATTTCATTTATAGTTGGGGGCAGGACGAGGAGGGAGTGATCTGAAAGCCTTGCACCACAGGTTAAGAACTGCTCCAGACAAGGGTAAGATATTCATTCATTCAACAAATTATTGAGCTCCAACTTTGTGCTAGGCACAGCACTGACAATGGCAGTGAACAGGACAAAGATGTTCCCCTTGAGGAGTGAGGGTAGACACAAACACAAAAAAACAAGTGCTACAGATAAAGTAGGATAAAGTAGTAGTAAATGCAGGAGCTCTGGGACAGAAATGAACTTGGTCTGTGTGAGGCCAGTTTGTAACTAAATCTAGTACATTCAGTATAAACAAGGCCACCATGTCTGAACTGCAGCAGGCAGAGGAAAGAGGTCTGAGCTGAGTTCAGAGTAGACTGGAGTCAGGCCACTTTGGGGAAAGGAAGAGACACTTGAGGATTTTATTTTATTTATTTATTTTTTAAAGATTTTATTTATTTGAGATAGAGAGTGAATGAGAGAGAAAGAGCACGGTGGGGGCACAGATGGAGAAGGATAAGCAGACTCCCTGCTGAGCGGGAGCCCCACTCGAGGTTCCATCCCAGGACCCCGGGATCATGACCTGAGCTGAAGGCAGATGCTTCATGACTGAGCTACCCAGGTGCCCCAGACCCTTGAAGATTTTAAAGCAGAGGAATGATACAAATTGGGTTTATGTTTTAAGTTTGGAAAGATCTGTTGTGTGAGAAAATGGACTGTAGGGGGCGTCAGTTGACAGGATATGTCTCATGAAGGAGGGTGTCTCCCCCTCTAATCGCCCCCCTCATTCTAAATTTTTGGCCCAAGCAACTTGATGAATGTCAGTGCCACTTACCTTGGCATCCTACCTGTGGAATGCTGGGGCTCAGGTGTGAAAGAGGTATTAAATTCTATTGTTCTAGATGATTATATTATGTAACCAGTAATGACTGCCACCATTATTTCCTGCTTTGGAATGATGCAAACAAAAGTAATAGGGGATGATGGCAGTTTTGGGGCTCCTTGTCATATCATGGTTCTCACAGTATGGGGGGTCTCCCAGGAAGAACAAGGGATAACACACTAAGAGGTTTACACACTGCCCCCAAAATAGCCTGAATATCAACCTGTAAATACATATTTACCAGTCAGCAGGACTTTCATGAAGATTTTTTACTTACAAGTGTCTGAAGAGATTCCTAATTTCATATTGGGCTCTTATAATTAGTAGGATGTTGCTTTAGGCTGTGTTCTTAATTTGGATTCATTAATTGTTTTAGACCTCAAGACTGTGGAAGTTCCATGCCAAGATAATCCAATCAAAATTTAATCAAGGTAATTTAATCAAAATTAAAACGTACTCATAGGAAGATATGAATTAAATATAATACCTTATATGATGTCCATACAATATGTATTACTAATTGGGGTACCTGGCTGGATCAGTTCATGGAGCATGGGATTCTTGATTTCAAGTTGAGCCCCATGTCAGGTGTAGAGATGACTTTTAAAAAATTATGTAGTGCTTTTCTTTCTTTTTTTAAAAAATATTTTATTTGTTTATTCATGACAGAGAGAGGCAGAGACATAGGCAGAGGGAGAAGCAGGCTCTCTGTAGGGAGACTGATGCTGAATTCAATCCCAGGATCCGAGATCACACCCTGTGCCAAAGGCAGACACCCAATCTCTGAGCCCCCCAAGTACCCCTATGTAGGGATTTTCATATAAAATTAGGAATTATATACTATAAGATACCCTTTCTATGTAGCTATTTTAGAAACACTCATTTTATTTTAGTTTAAAAAACATTATATAGTTCTCTTAACCTGCATTTAACCCAGAAATTTAATGGCTTCATACAAATAGAAACTGAAACCAGGTTACTTTTATACAACAATGGAAACTAGAATTCCCTGTGCATTGTTAAAGCTTTGTAATTATTTCTCGGAAGAGCTGCTCGTTAATTAAGGTTTATGAAGTGCTTAGGGAGTTTCACGAAATATACCAAATCTCCCAAGCTCTGTAAGATGGAAACCTAGTTTTGAAAAGATGAGTAGAAATGCCAATTACCCATCAATCTTGGTGATTCCAAATATTTAGTTAATCCTGACCAATGCAGAAAGTGAAAAGAAAGAGAATCAGATTCACCACTGTTCCTGTAGATTAAAATACCACAGCTGGCGAGGTGGATGATGTATAAGCTGAATGAAATAAAACATCTAATTGTTGCTGGGGACTGTTAAGGTTATGACTAAAAGCATCACTACTATCAATAAAGTTAAGCCTCACTTATCTAAAATTGGGAAGGAGCTTAATTAGAGTGTTCTTTTCATATTTTCATGAATTTAAAAAATTAATTTATTTGAGAAAATAATTTCATGAATTTAAAAAATTAATTTATTTGAGAGAGAATAATTTCATGAATTTAAAAAATTAATTTATTTGAGAGAGAGCATGAGCAGGGGGAGGTGCAGAGAGAGAGAGAGAAATGGACTCCCCTCTGAGCAAGAAGCCCCACGTGGGACTGGATCCCAGGATCCTGACCTAGCTGAAGGCAGACACCCAACCGACTGAGCCACCAAGGTACCCTCATTGAGTTGTTTTGATCAGAGAAGTCAGAAAGTACCCCCAAATGAATATGTAACACTACTGGAAATAGGCCTGGACAATCTATCTTTGAAAGAAAAGTGCACTTTTCTTTATGTTCACCTAGTTATAAAGTAAAACATTCTCACCAGGGAAAATTTGTAAACCACAGAAATTACTGTTCATTTGTTTCACGTAAGTCATCCTTAGCCACCCAGAGATGGCTATTAACATTCTTTTCTAAATCAGACAATGTTGGGGGTTTGATTGAATTGTGTCAATTTGGGCAGCCCGGGTGGCGCAGCGGTTTAGCGCCGCCTGCAGCCCGGGGTGTGATCCTGGAGACCCGGAATCAGTCCCAAGTCGGGCTCCCTGCATGGAGCCTGTTTCTCTCTCTGCCTGTGCCTCTGCCTCTCTTTCGCTCTCTCTGAATAAATAAATAAATAAATAAATAAATATTAAAAAAAAAAAAAAAAGAATTGTGTCAATTTTAGTTCATCCTACCACCTAGCACAGTACCTGGCATAGTGGGCATCTGATTAATGTTTATTGAGTGTACAAATGTACAAATATATTGATATCTCCTTCTAACCTTTTTATACACACATTTGCTTGTTTGTTAACAAATGGGGTCCATACTGTGCGTTATTATATTCTAGCTTTTTCACTTTTCATTATTTCCTGAGGCTTTTCTCATGATACCAAGTATCTTAGTAACCTAAAATATGTTTGTTTTTTGGGGCACCTGGCTGGTTGAGTCAGCAGTTGCTCATGCAGCTCTAGATCTCAGGGTTGTGAGTTTGAGCCCCATATTGGATGTAGAGATTACTTGAATAAACAAACAAACAAACAAATATTGGTTTTTCATAAAGCACAATGTTCCATCCAATATCATATTTCATGTAGTCATCACCTATGCAAATGAAATCATATAGTATGTACTATTTTGTATTTTGCTTCTTTTGTTCACCACAATGTTTTTGGGATTCATCCATATTGTTGCATGTATCAGTAATTATTCCTCTTTTGTTAGCTAAGTAGCATTTCATTGCTTGGATAACTATTGCTGTCAGGTAAAATACCTAAGAGTATAATTACTGGGTCATAGAGTAGGTGTATATTTAACTTTATAAGAAACTACCAAACTGTTTTCCAAAGTTGTTTTAGCATTTTACCCTCCCACCAGTAACATAATAGAGTTGCAGTTGCTCCCACTCTTGCCAACACTTGGTATAATCTTTTTTTGTAACCATTGCATTTTATTTTATTTTTTAAAGATTTTATTTATTTATTCATGAGAGACACAGAAAGAGAAGCAAAGACATAGGCACAGGGAGAAGCGGGCTCCTCACAGGGAGTCCGATGCACCGCTCAATCCCCAGACCCGGGATCATGCTCTGAGCCGAAGTCAGACACTCAACCGCTAAGCCACCCAGGTGTTCCACATTGCATTTTATTTATTTGTTTGTCTGTTTATTTTTATTTTTTTTGAATTTTTATTTATTTATGATAGGCACACAGTGAGAGAGAGAGAGAGAGAGAGAGAGAGAGAGAGAGAGGCAGAGACACAGGCAGAGGGAGAAGCAGGCTCCATGCACCGGGAGCCTGACGTGGGATTCGATCCCGGGTCTCCAGGATCGCGCCCTGGGCCAAAGGCAGGCGCCAAACCGCTGCGCCACCCAGGGATCCCTGTCTGTTTATTTTTAAGGGGCTCGAACTCATGATCCTGAGTTCAAAAGTTACATACTCTGCTGAGCCAGCCAAGTATCCTAGTACTGAGAATCTTTAGTACTATTCAGCCTAATGAAGTGGTATCTCAGCATGGTTTTTTTTTTTTTAATTTTTTTTTAATTTTTTATTTATTTATGATAGTCACAGAGAGAGAGAGAGAGAGAGAGTCAGAGACACAGGCGGAGGGAGAAGCAGGCTCCATGCACCGGGAGCCCGATGTGGGATTCGATCCCGGGTCTCCAGGATCGCGCCCTGGGCCAAAGGCAGGCGCCAAACCGCTGCGCCACCCAGGGATCCCCTCAGCATGGTTTATCTTGCATTTCCTTGATGGCTAATGATAGTGAGAGAATCCTTTTTTTTTTTTTTTTTTTTTAAGATTTTATTTATTTATTCATGAGATACGCAGAGAGAGAGAGAGACATAGGCAAATGGAGAAGCAGGCTTCCTGTGGGGAACCCAATGCTGGACTCAATTCCAGGACCCTGGGATCACAACCTGAGCCAGAGGCAAATGCTCAGCCGCTGAGCCACCCAGTTGCCCCTAGAGAATCTTCATCAGCCATATCCAAGCTCTTCTTTGACTGATACTGACAAATCCCTTTCCAGAGAAATTGTGCTAATTTGTAATTCTACCAACAGTGTCATTTTTTTTTTTTTTAAAAGTAATCTCTACACCCAACATGGGGCTGGAACTCATGACTCCAAGATCAAGAGTTGCATGCTCTGTAGAGTGTCACCTTTTAAAAATGTTTTCCGGGCACCTGGATGGCTCAGTGGTTGAGTATCTGCCTCTGGCTCAGGTCATGCTCCTGGTCCTGGGTTTGGGTCCCACATCCGGCTTCCTGCATGGAGCCTGCTTCTCCCTTTGCCTATGTCTCTGCCTCTCTTTCTATGTCTCTAGTGGATAAATAAATTAAAATCTTAAAAAAAATAAAATAAAAAAGTTTTCTAATTTGTTATGTGAAAAATGGCATTTTTAAAAAACAGATTTTATTTATTTATTCATGAGAGACAGAGAGAGAGAGACAGACAGACAGATGCAGAGACATAGGCAGAGAGAGAAGCAGGCTCCATGCAGGGAGCCCAACGCTGGACTCGATTCCGGATCTCCAGGACCACACCCTGGGCTGAAGGCGGCACTAAACCCCCGAGCCATCCGGGCTGCCCAAAGTAGAACATTTTGTAATGTTTAGTGCCTTATCTTTTACTCTTTTATGAATTCATTGTTCATGGCCTTTGCCCATATTTGTATTGTAGATCTCTTTTGAATAGTGGAAGTTCTTTATCCTGACTTAGGAGATGCAAATATCTTCCTGGTTTTGTGCTTTTTGATTGTGTTTATCTTTTTCAAGTAGTCAAACACAATATTCTTTTGTGATTCCTTTCATTACTTCTTTGGGGGGGGGGGCAGTAAGATTGATTGATTTTTGAGAGAGACAGAGACACATGGGGAGGGGCAGAGAGAGAGAGGGAGAGAAGCCGACTCTGCTAAACAGAGAGACTGAGGTGAGGTGGGTCTCCATCCCACAGATGAGATCATCACCTGAGCCAAATTCAAGAGTCAGATGCTTAACTGACTGAGCCACCCAGGTGCTCCCCTTTCCTTACCTTTGAGCCTTGAAAGCCCTTATCTGAATTAACTAGGTTGTGTTTGATCTGGTAAGTGGGGGAAGGGAGCATCAGCATCTGTTGGCATGTATTATTAGCTCTGGAGTTACCACAATTTTTTTTTAAAGATTTATTTATTTATGAGAGAGGGGATCCCTGGGTGGCGCAGCGGTTTGGCGCCTGCCTTTGGCCCAGGGCGCGATCCTGGAGACTCGGGATCAAATCCCACGTCAGGCTCCCGGTGCATGGAGCCTGCTTCTCCCTCTGCCTATGTCTCTGCCTCCCTCTCTCTCTCTCTGTATGACTATCATAAATAAATAAAAATTAAAAAAAAAAGATTTATTTATTTATGAGAGAGAGAGGCAGAGACACAGGAGGAGGGAGAAGCAGGCTCCATGCCGGGAGCCTGACGTGGGACTCGATTCTGGGTCTCCAGGATCACACCCTGGGCCAAAGGCAGGCACTAAACCGCTGAGCCACCCAGGGATCCCTGGAGTTACCACAATTAACCAAGTTAACCAAGATAACTTTATTTTCTTCTAGATAGTTTTTCTTTTTTTTTTTTTTTTTTAAATATTTATTTATTCATGAGAGACACACGGAGAGAGGCAGAAAGTTCTTTTGGACACGGAGAGAGGCAGAGACACAGGCAGAGGGAGAAGCAGGCTCCATGCAGGGAGCCCGATGTGGGACTCGATCCTGGGACTCCAGGATCAGCCTCGGGCTGAAACCGGCTCTAAACCGCTGAGCCAACGAGGCTGCCCTAGATAGTTTTTCCTTTTATTTTTTTATATGTAACTTTTTAAACAAGGTTCACTTTATTTATTTTTATTTTTTTAACAAGGTTCACTTTATTCTAATGTTACAGAGATTGCTTACAAATAAAATCTTAAAAAAATAAATTAGTAAAATAAAAATCCTTGAGGTGCCTGGCTGGCTCAGTCAGTAGAGCACACACCTCTTGATCTTAGGGCTGTGAGTTTGAGCCCCACATTGGGTGTAGAGATTACTTAAAAATAAAACATTTTTTTTTCTTTTTTTTTTTTAAATGAGAGACAGAATCTTTTTTTTTTTTTAATTTTTATTTATCTATGATAGTCACAGAGAGAGAGAGAGAGAGAGGGAGAGAGAGGCAGAGGGAGAAGCAGGCTCCATGCACCGGGAGATTCGATCCCGGGTCTCCAGGATCGCGCCCTGGGCCAAAGGCAGGCGCCAAACCGCTGCGCCACCCAGGGATCCCAAAAATAAAACATTTTTTAAAAAGTAAAAAATAAAATATTTTGATATTATGGAGTGGTTCCAACTTGAGATCCAAATGGTAATTTTTCCACTACTATTTTTTTAAAGATTTTATTTATTCATGAGAGACACAGAGAGACAGAGACACAGGCAGAGGGAGAAGCGGACTCCCTGCAGGGAACCGGATGCAGGACTGGATCCCAGGACTCCGGGATCATGACCTGAGCCAAAGGCAGATGCTCAACCACTGAGCCACCCAGGTGTCCCTCCACTATTACTATTATCATTATTATTGAAAAATCCATCTCTTCACATTGCTTTGCAATGTTTGATATTTTTGTTTTTAGTTATCCTGTTTATGTTCTTCCAGATGAATTTTAGCATCTACCATGCTGCAGGGACCAATTTATTTTTGACATTTAGCGGTTTGCTCTGTTTGATAGAAGTGTGGAGTTCTCGTTACTTCTTAAGTGAAGAACTTCCTCAGGATATCTGAACAACTCTCTTGGGTAGAAACCTGATGTCAAGACCCAAGAAAACAGAACCAAATTAAATCCAGCTTTCAAAGTATTCCTGCCTTGTTGGGGTTGCCATGAATGGCTTTAGGTCAAAATTCCAAGGCATAATTCAGGGAATGACTGCAGTATATATATATATACATCCCCAGATCTCCTCCCAATACATAAATCTACTATATTAGTGGAGATAGAGGCTTTAACCCTTCAGATCTCTTAGCTAGGAGCTGTCCAAAAGAACTTTCTGCTATGATGGAAATGTCCTATGCTACCATGTCCAATACCGTAGCCACCAGCCACGAGTAGTTACTGAGCACTTGAAATGTGGCTAGTGCACTTGAGGAACTGAATATTCAAATTTCTAATTCTATTTAATTTAAATGTGTGTAACCACATAGGACTTACTGCCCCCACAGTAACTGTTAAGACTGGATTGCCTGTTTTCCTTGGGTCTTAGTTTCACTATTACATTATCATTGCTAAAACTCAAAAATGCTTTTGACTTTGCACTATACTCGGGGAGGGAAGACAGTCACAGTAAGACAGTTTCTGTTCTAGGCTCACAATAGAAGGAAAGAAGAGGTCGGTTTTTTTTTTTTTTTTTAAAGATTTTATTTATTTATTCATGAGAGGCACAGAGAGAGAGAGAGAGAGAGAGAGATGCAGGGACATAGACAGAGGGAGAAGCAGGCTCCATGCAGGGAGCCGGACGTGGGACTCGATCCTGAGACTCCAGGATCACGACCTGGGCCAAAGGCAGACGCTCAACCGCTGAGCCACACAGGCGTCCCAAGCGGTCAGTTTTTAACCCAGAGACAAGCTAGATCGTTAAGACTCTCTAGTCTTGCCCATCGTGTTCTCCGGTGCATGAGCGGGGCCAGCGGGTGCTGTCATTGCATCAAGGGGGAAAAAGGAGGGGGATGCTTCTAGCAAAGGTGACACGCAGGGCTTATAAGGTCAGTTCCCTGCACATCAGAGGTCCAGGCCAGCGGCTCCCTTCTCTGAGGCCAGGAAAGCAAGTGGGGAGGCCACGGGGCCTAGCCGGGTCTCGTGCTCCCCAAGTACTGGGCTGGAAGTAGCATGGGCACCAACGGGCTTCCTCCTGTACTAGCTGCACCGCACCACCGCGAACACTGAGATCAGGGCTTCCGCGGGCCTGGAGAATGCAAAGAGGAGAAACCAGGTAAGGAGCGTGGCCGGGCTGACCGCGGCGCCTGGAGACAGAGCCCGAGGAGGACCGGGAGGAAAGGAGGGAGGCCCCCGCTGAGGAAGGTCGGGGAGGTCGGGGAAGGCAAGGGCTCCCGGCAGGGTGGCCCCAGGGGAAGGCTCGCGGCCCAAGGGGCTGCGACCGGGTCACAAGATGGCCGCTGCGTCGCCCGGGCTTTCCGTGCGGGGCCCGGGGGCGGGGGGCAGGTGCTGCGGGCCCGGGCGGCCCGCGCCTCAGCTTGGGCCTGGGAGCCGCGGCGGCGGCGGCGGCGGCGGCGGCGCGCGCGCGCGGGCCGCCGGGAAGTTGGGAGAGCGGGTGCGGGAGCGCGCGCACGCGCACGTGGGGCCGGGTCGCGAGCCGCCGCGGCCGCCCGGGTTGCCTCCCTCAGCCGCCCGCGCTCCCGACCCGGCGCCTCAGGAGGGAGCGGCCAGTGGGCCCGCATCCTGTCCGCGGGGTTCGAGGCCGGGCTGCGGCGGCCACCGCCCTCTGGTACCTGGGCCACCGGGAGGAGCACCGGCCGGCGCACGGCGGGCCGACTGGCCCCGGAGAGCTGACACCCGCGGGACTCGAAGGCGGAGGCGCTGGTCTGGAGGTCGCCGGGAGGCGGGAGGAGGCCGAGGGGACCATGTCCGGGAGGAACCTCCACCTCTCCACCACCGAGCGCGTCATCAAAGGTGCCGGGCGGGCCGGGCCCTCGTCGTCCCCTCGCGGGAAACGGCCCACGGCAGGGCGACGGCGGAGGGACGGAGGGCAGCGGGGACCCGGGCTGCGTGGGTCCGGGAGGACAGCCTGGAGGGGGTGTGAGGGACGGGAGGGGATCCCCGCCGGCAGGCCCGGGGCGTCTTCCCTCGCACCTCAGGCCGCCTCAGGCCGCCTCAGGCCGGAGCTCGCCGGGATGGCTTATCCACCTCCCGCCGTCGTGTGGGACTTGCAGGTGGGATGGGGAGTTCCCCCGCCACCCCAGAGGGCCGGGACCCCCATCTTTTTTTTTTTCCTTCAATTCCTCTATTCTCGCCTTTTAACTGGTGAAGCCATCTAGGGTGATGTAGTAGATTCTTCCAAGTCCGATCTCTCTCAGCCGCTCCCCTTTAGGACCTGATCATCTCGCCCTTCCCCCACCTTTTTTTTTTTTTTTTTTTTGAGGAGGTTTACCAGGTACCTTTTGGCCCACTTTCTACAGATCATCCTAAATTACTGCTGTTATGAAAAGAAACCATTGGTGAAATAGACACAACTAAATCCATTTTGTGATGCTTTAGAGGGATTTACAGATCTCTTGACATGGTGTTTTTAGTTTTTGGCTGTAGAGACTTGGAGAAGGACGTTCTCTGGTTCAGAGGTCTCACCAAAAATTAGGTTGTTCCTTACGGATACTTGTGGGGTGTTACACTGCAGTTGTTTCTGCTCTTTTTTTTTTTTTTCTTTAAAGATTTTATTTATTTATTCATGAGAGACACACAGAGACACAGGCAGAGGGAGGAGCAGGCTCCATGTAGAGAGCCTGACCTGGTACTCGACCCCCGGGACCCAGGATCACGCCCTGGGCTGAAGGCAGGAGCCAAACCACTGAGCCACCCAGGGATCCCCCTGTTTCTGCTCTTAAACTATGGATACTGGTTTAAACATGACCACTATTTTACACACTTCTTTTGTTCGGGCGGTAGCACTTAGGTAAAGACTCTTCTCTCTTAACTACCGGTTTTGAAAGCGCTGGTTTTATAAGAAGGGAGTATGCTTCGACCAGCTGTTTTAGTGGCTTCTGGATAAAGGGGTTGGCTGTGAGTGGGCAAAACTATCAAAATGTATCCTGTCACCAATATTAGTTTCCTTTCTCCTTCTAATCACCAAAATGGAAAAAAAAAATAAAAGTATTTTAAGTGGGAAAGCCTATTGAATGTTCAGTGAAGAGACAGGATTTTAGTGTTTGACTTAGATTTTTTTTCTCCCTAAAACATGAATCATCATAAATGTGGATCTTCTGCACTGCTAAATTTTTGCGTGTAACTAAGTTTTTTTCCCCCCCTCTATAAAAAGTCAAGATCCTAAGTGATGATCATAAACACTGATGACCTATATTATGTAATATTCAGTGAATGTAATGGGGTTTTTGAAATTTATCTACTCAGTTTGATATTATTAAGGGTCTAAGTGAATTAATTGTTCATATGACTGACAGCCGTTTAACAGCTAAATAATTTTGGCCATTTTAATGTCAGTTTTTATAGTATATAACCCATAAAGAGTATAATAAAACTTCTCTTAAGATAAAGAATATACTAAACATAACCTTTTTGGATAAATCAAGGTCAGTTGTGTACATTAATTTCTGTCCTCTGATGTTAACATGGCTGGTGCATTCTGCTGTAGAAGGGTGTTGGCACTTTCCTCCTGTACCAAAATGACTCCTTACTGCTATACTATTTAATAATGCTTTTGTCTGTTTTTAGTTTATATCCTGCAGTACTGTTCTTTATCTGTCAAAATATGCCCTTCTAATCTGCTATTTCTAAGCTGAAGGAGGCAGGGAAACCAGATAAACCAGAATTGTGTGTCAAGTCAGAATGAATAGGATCTCAGTGAAGCTTAGTGTCAGCCCTCAGACCTTCAGGAATCTCAAATTCTGATCACCATTGTAGCATGTAATTTCCACCGTAAGATGCCATGAGATATAAAGGAAATTTTCAATTTTAAAATAACCCTTTCAGACCCTGAAGTATAGAAGTAAAGTAAAATGAAATGTAGTTAAAAAGCAGGTGTTGTCTTACTGCTAGGCATGCTCACAGTTAAGTAAACACCCTTATAATCTGTATAATTTTTGTTTTTTAGGAGTATATTGCATGTTGTATACTTATAAGATTACTCTTAAATAAATGAAATATAATAATTTCAAGCCATTACTTAGAATGTGTGGATTTATCTTAAATATAAAAACTGTAGTGTAAGAACTTGACCGTAGCAGTTTTGGCTTCTCCGTGACTTATGTTGCTTTTTTTTCTGGGTTTTGCAGAGTTTGAAATAGTTGAGATTTGTTCAGTGAAAGGTGTCATTGTATATGTAGCTAAGGTCCATTGTATTGGGTACTAAATCCTGATCTGATGTTATCTTGTCTGGCCAGAGTTGTCTGCATTTATTCACAGCTGGAAATCTTTTTCAGAGGTGAGACCACACCCCAGTTATTTTTGGTTCTGTCATTTCCTGTTAATTTTAAAGTCTACTTAATTGTTTTCTTTGAACAAATCTTGAAGAAGAGTGGGAGGGAGTGACTAGTATTTTAAGTGTCCTTTAAACAGCAACTTTCCTAAAATGAAGAAGGACTAGATGGATGGTCAAGAAACCTAGGTTTTACTGCATCTGGAGCTTACTTGTGACCTTGCCCTTTTTTTTTTTGACCTTCCTTTTTTACTTAAACTCCCCCCCGCCCTTTTTTTGCTTCAATAATCTCACTGGCAAAATAGGGTTACTAAAATCTTTGTCAAGCTTCAGAGCCATGCAAATGATATAACTGACATGAAAAGCTTAAGACAGGTTGTTTTATGAAACATGATAGTTTGATAATAGATCAGTTTCTACATAAGTGGTTAGTAGAGAAATCATTAACATTTTTAAAAGATTGATTGATTGATTGATTTGGGGGGGGGCATGACTTGGGGGAGGGGCAGAGAGAAATGAGAGAGAATGGTAGACTCCAGGCTGAGTGTGGAGCACTGCGCTGTGCTCCATCTCACAACCTTGAGATCATGCATGACCTGAGCTGAAATCAACTTAACCAACTGAACCACCCAGGTGCCCCTCATTAACATTTTTTGAGAAATCAACGCTTGAAAAAGCAAGAATTAGAAAGTATATGAAATTATAACATAGGTTGGAAAACTGTTCCAGTCAGGAAAATACCTGTTCTACAATTAATTTTTTTATTTTTAAGTAATCTCTACACCCAACATGGGGCTCAGATTTACAATCCTCTCGATCAAACGTCTCATGCTCTACCAAACGTCTCATGCTCTACTGAATGATCCAGGCAGGCGCCCCTCCCCTTCATATGATTTAGAGGATATCTGGGTGGAATCTCATGTGTAACAGCATGAAGAGATCAATACATTTCCGTCTAGTACTTTCTTGGCAGCTGGTTTCTCCCCTAGCAGTCGAAGGTGTTTGTTTTATGTTTAAAAATATAAAAATTCTTAGGGTTTCACTCATTCGTTAAGTGTTTATGGAGAGCCATCTGCAGTATATACCAACAAGTGCTCATTTGTTTCTTTTTTGTTTTTAAAGTAACAGTTCTGTGTGCCTCTAGAATAGTCCATATACACTGTGGCATCAATGCTGTTATCTAGAGCAGAAAAAAAACCCCAGAAACTCAAATGACTGAATTGTGAAGTTCTTTCAGCTTGATCTTTTTCTTTCTTTCTTTCTTTCTTTCTTTCTTTCTTTCTTTCTTTCTTTCTTTCTTTCTTTTCTTTCTTTTCTTTCTTTTCTTTCTTTCTTCTTTCTTTCTTTTTCTTTTTTTCTTTCTTTCTTTCTTTCTTTCTTTCTTTCTTTCTTTCTTTCTTTCTTTCTTTCTTTTTCCTTTCCTTTCCTTTCCTTCTTTCCTTTTTCTCCTTTCTGGCTTCCAAGTTCTTTTACTGTTTAAGAAAATTTTTTCCTTTGACAGTGATTTTTTTTAAAGGTTTATTTTCCTGTACTGAATCTTTTCTGAAGCAATAAAGAAATTTCACGGGATCCCTGGGTGGCGCAGCAGTTTGGCGCCTGCCTTTGGCCCAGGGCGTGATCCTGGAGACCCAGGATCGAATCCCATGTCGGGCTCCCGGTGCATGGAGCCTGCTTCTCCCTCTGCCTGTGTCTCTGCCTCTCTTTCCCTCTCTCTCTGTGTGACTATCATAAATAAATAAAAAAATTAAAAAAAAAAAACATTAAAAAAAAAAAGAAATTTCACTAGGAATTACATGACAGATATGGAGAGTCCATTGTTGTTGGTCAAATGATGTTTCACAAAAAGTCAGATTTCTTTTCAGTAAGATGCTGATACATTTCTTCCATTCATTTGGAATTCAAGTGTATTGTACATATTCACAAAATGTACGGTCATTTGTAGCACACAGAGGCTACTGATTTTTGTATATCCTGCCAATTGGAAGAGTGTGGCTATAGCTTTCTTAAAAGATTTTAAGAATAGTATGGACAAAAATTGCTATTTTCACAAGTATACCCTGAACTGTTTCAGTCCTTGGTACCTATGCCTCATTTATTTATACAGCTCTTATCCTCTCTTGCCTTTTTCTGTATTATGAGAATGTGTTTACCAAGGATTTGGTTTTTAAATTTTCTTTTTAAGATTTTATTTATTTATTCATGAGAGACAGAGAGAGAGAGAGGCAGAGACACAGGCAGAGGGAGAAACAGGCTTCATGAAGGAGGGAGCCCGACGTGGGACTCGATCCCGGGTCCCCAGGGTCAGGCCCTGGGCTGAAGGCAGTGCTAAACCACTGAGCCACCCAGGGTGCCCCGGTTTTTAAATTTTTTTGAATTTTTATTTTTTTAAAGATTTTTGTTTATTCATGAGAGACACAGAGAGAGAGGCAGAGACATAGGCAGAGGGAGAAGCAGGCTCCCTGTAGGGAGCCCGATATGGGACTTGATCCCAGGACCCCAGGATCATGAGCCAAAGGCAGACAATAAACCTCTGAGCCACCCAGGCATCCCAAGCTTTTTTTCTTTTTCTTTTTTTTTAATGTTTTCTGGGATGCCTAAGTGGCTCAGCAGTTGAATGTCTGCCTTTGGCTCAGAGCGTGATCCCAGATTCCTGGATTTGAGTCCCACATCGGGCTCCTTGCATCGAGCCTGCTTCTCCCTTTGCCTATGTCTCTGCCTCTCTCTCATGAATAAATAAATAATATCTTTTAAAAAATAATTTTTTTCTTTTTCTCATTATTCTTAAAGATTTTATTTTTATTTTTTTAAATTTTTATTTATTTATGATAATCACAGAGAGAGAGAGAGGCAGAGACACAGGCAGAGGGAGAAGCAGGCTCCATGCACCGGGAACCCGACGTGGGATTCGATCCCGGGTCTCCAGGATTGCGCCCTGGGCCAAAGGCAGGCACCAAACTGCTGCGCCACTCAGGGATCCCTAAAGATTTTATTTTTATCTTATTTTTATTTATTATTTATTTATTTTTAAAGATTTTATTTATTTATTCATGACAGACAGAGAGAGAGAGAGACAGGCAGAGGTAGAAGCAGGCTCCATGCAGGGAGCCCCATGTGGGACTCCATCCCTGGTCTCCAGGATCACACCCCAGGCTGAAGGCGGTGCAAAACCTCTGGGCCACCCAGGCTGCCCAGATTTTATTTTTAACTAACCTCTATACAAAACATAGGGCTTGAACTCACAACTCTGAGATCAAGAGTTGCATGTTCGGCCAACTGAGCCAGCCAGGCATCTCAATTTTTTTCTTTTATTAAAAAAATTTTTTTTTCTTTTAAATATAAGCTTAGGGACACCTGAGTGTCTCAGCAGTTGAATGTCTGCCTTCGGCTCAGGGCATGATCCTGGAATTCGGGATTGAGTCCCCCATGGGGGCTCCTTGCAGGGAGCCTGGTTCTCCCTCTGTCTATGTCTCTGTCTCTCTCTCTCTCTGTATCTCTCATGAATAAATAAATAAAATCCTTAAAAAACATATAAGTTTAATCCTGCTAATTATAAAATTTGAAAGGCAGAAAGGGAAGAAAACAAAGGTATCCTGGGGCACCTGTGTAGCTCAGTGGTTAAGCGACTGGCTTTGGCTCAGGTCATGATCCCAGAGTCCTGGGATTGAGTCCTGCATCGGGCTCCCTGCATGGAGCCTGCTTCTCCCTCTGCCTATGTCTCTGCCTGCCTCTCTCTCTCTTTCTGTGTCTCTCATGAATGAATGAATGAATGAATGAATGAATAAATAAATAAATAAATGAAAACAAAGGTGTCCTATTCCTCCCTTCCGGAAATAAGTGCTCTTAAAACTTTTCATGTATTTCTATGTGTTAGCATATTTTGAATTCAAAGGAGAATAGAATAGGTCACATATATTAAAGTTTGTACTTGGAAAATGTTTTCATATCATTTTAACATAAATATTATAATTTTACCTAAATACCCATGACGGTTTCAATCAGTATGGAATGGTTTGAAAGTGCTTTTATTCATATTTTGTACCTTTATACTTTCAATCATTTGATACAGTGTCAATCTGGAAGAAACATTTCAAATATAAATATTTGACATAGACAAGTCAGATAGTGTATATCTGTTGAATTTGTCAACACTATTTAAGTTATACTTAGTTTTAGCATTGTAATTACCAAGCTGCCAAACTATTTAAACATTGGAAATCTGTGCTATTTGAGATTCATACCTCTGAGTGGAAGTCTCAAACCTTGGAAAGGATATCTAAATGTAAACACTTAATTCTTGGAGTAGGAATAAGGTGTTCTTTTTTACCTGTATGTTAATGGTTATGATTAAAGCTTTATTTATATTGGACATTTGGTAATAAAGCTTTCTCCCATAAAGTAACATTACTACATTTTAGTAAAAGTAAAAAATGTTTTTGAATCATTTGAAAAAAAATGGTAAGGATTCAGTACCTAAGGTGATTTAAAAATTAATGCCTGGGTGGCTCAGCAGTTGAGCGCCTGCCTTAGGCTTGGTTGTGCTCTCAGGCATGCACATTGCACAACGCACAATGGGCTCTCTGCTCAGTGGGGAATCTGCTTCTCCTCTCTCTCCTTCTGCCCTCCCTCCTACTTGTACACTCCCTCTCTCTCAAATAAATAAATAATCTTTAAAAAACAAATCTTCCTTTAAGTGGTATTTGGTAATAAAATATCTTTCCAGGGATGCCTGGGTGGCTCAGTGGTTGAGTGTTTGCCCTCAGTTTAGGATGTGGTTCCTGGGGTCCTGGGATTGAGTCCTATATTGGGCTCCCTGGAGGGGGTCTGCTTCTTCCTCTACCTGTGTCTCTGCCTCTCTCATGAATAAATAAATAAACTATTTAAAAAAATAAAATATCTTTTCATTAAAGAAACATTTTGGGGAAAATAATTTTAGACATACCTAGACATACATACAAAATTATTCAGCTAATTCTTGGTATTTGCAGTCATTTTGGGGCTTTGCTGCTACTTAATTGCTACAGGACTACTGGAAATAAGGGGGTGTCTGGTAATCATTCTTTGATATAATCATGAACAGAATACAGAATACTATGTTTTAAAGTTTTCATGTTAAATTTTAGCTGCATTTTAAATTGCAAAACTGAGATGTAAAAGTTACAACTCATGGTTGGTGATATCTTAGTTATCTTTATAATCTACTTAATTATTCAGATACATGCAGAGTACTTTTAGTTTTATCTATTCAGTTTTATTTGGTGCAAACTAGATTTTTATCAAGAAATCTGTTAGTTTCTTGAGTCTTTGTTTATTATTAGAAGAGGATACAACTTGGTAACTATAATCTTTAGATGAGGTGACAGATATGTTGTATAAGCTAGCCAAGGCAATGTGTATTTTCCATGATCATTATTAGATTTATTGAATGCAAACAATTCATGATGTTTTGTGCAGTGTAGACAGTGTTAGCCCAAGAGATGGAAGTAAAACAAGTGAAATAAACACTGGGAGATAATTTTAGAATTCATTCAAGAATTACCTATATAATCCTTGCTAAAAATATTTAACCTGGATCAGGTTATAATAAATAATCAGACAAATCCAATTTGTGGGACTTTATATAAGACAGCTGGTTTGAACTCTTCAAAAATGTCAAGCTGATGAAAAATATAAAAGGCAGAAAGACTATTCTAGAGGAAAGGAAATGAAAGAGAAATGACTGTCAAGTATAGTGCCAAGCCTGAATTGGGAAAATAAAGTTGTAGAGGCCATTTTGGAGACAACTGGAGAAATATGAATATGGAATATATATTAGATAATATTATATCAGTGTTGAGTGTCTTGGGTCTGATGATATAGTATTGTGCTTGTAAAGACGAATGATCTTAGATGATACCTGATGAAGTATTTAGGTTAAAATGTCAGCAATTTGCTTTCAAATGGTTCAGAAAAAAATTACGTATTTATTGGGAGAGAAAGCAAAAGTAGCAAAATGTTCACCATTTTGAATGTAGATAAGGAGCAAATAGGTATTCATGTTACTATTCTTTTACTTCTTTTTTTTAAAAAAAAGATTTTATTTATAAATAATCTCTACACCCAATGTGGGGGTTGACCTCACAACCCTGAGATTAGGAGTCACAGATTCCACTTACTGAGGCAGCCAGGCACCCCTGTTCTTTTACTCTCTTGATAGGACTACAGTTTTTCAAAACGGAAAATTAGGGAGAGGAAAAAAAGAATTTACAATTAAGAAGTGTATCAAAAAAAAAAAAAAAAAAAAAGAAGTGTATCAAAACAGGTAGACTTGGGAAAGGCTACCATCATATCGAAGGATTCAGTAGTGTCTTAGGGAAAGCTAATAAGAATAAAAATGAGTTTTCAAGTATGTTATACCTGATATGAAGTGGAAGTAACTTATTTAGCAAAAAAGAAGTTGTTTCAGCTACATAGGGTTTGGAAAAACATGCAGAAGTAAGGATGTAGAAAAACAAAGTGTACTTGATGAAGGAGTAGATGGGGTAGGTAAAATTAGAAATGTTAAAGAATTAAGAGGTGAAATGAGGAAGAAGGATAGCTGAAAACTGCTAGGGCAGTTGACAATGATTCCATTGAGGGAACAGCAAAATTATTTTGATGGCTATATGTTAAAAAACAAAACAAAACAAAACAAAACAAAACCCAAGGCTTAATTGGCTTGTAAACTTAACTCAGGATTACAGATGATTTAAACATCATACAAGCAGATATTGTGAAAGTGAGACAGGCTTGTTTTTATTTCATTGAAGAGATTTTGAAAAAAGAAAAAGTTGGTAGAGCAATAAAATAAGTATTAAAAAGCACTAAAAAGCAGAGGAGATAGAAAGGATTTTCTAAATGTATTTCCCATCCCTGTTAATCGCACCACTTACCCATTTAGTCACTGGCTCAGATGACAAGCCTGGGAGTCCGTCCAGACTCTTTCCTATCCCTTTCACTTCACATCCAGTTCTACCAGACTCAGTTCTGTGGTCTTTTGGTTTGTACAGAACCTTCTCGTTATCTCCCTCTCTGACTTCTTGCTTATACTATTGCAGTAGCCTTTTGCTAGGGCGATTTAATTTAGTGTCCATGGTGCCATCATGATCTGTAGGTAATGTAAATGATTATTCTTGTGCATGAAATCCTTCAAGAGCACTTTCTGCCCATAGGATAAACTCTAATTTTGTTGATAAATAGTTCCCTTCATGCTAAATCTCTAATCCTGTGTTACTTTTTCCCATTTCATACCCCTGTTCCCAAACTTACTTTACTATTACTTCCCCAGAATGTCATGAAATTTTGTATCTGTGAATGGGTTATTTGCATTATTATTTTTTTTTAAATTTTATTTATTTATTCATGAGAGACACACAGAGAGAGGCAGAGACATGGGCAGAGGCTCCATGCAGGGACCTGATGTGAGACTGGATCCCAAGTCTCTGGGATCAGGACCTGAACCAAAGGCAGATGCTGAAGGCAGACACTTAACCGCTGACCCACCCAGGCCTCCCTCTTTGCATTATTTTTATGTAGAATACTATGACCCAACCTGACCAGCCCCTTTTTATCTTTCAAGAATTAGCTAAGAGGACATCTGAGAAGCTTTTTCTCCTTTACTACTAAGAGGCTGTATAGAGGGGTGTCTGGGTGGCTCAGTCTGTTAAGTATCTGCTTTTGGCTCAGGTTATGATCCCAGGGTTGTGGGACGGAGCCCCATGTTGAGCTTCCCTGCTCAAGCAGGGAGTCTGCTTCTTCCTCTCCCTCTGCCATTCCCCTCCTCTCCTGCCCCTGCCCATGGTCACTCTTGTGCTGTCTCTCTCTCAAATAAATAAATAAAATCTTTAAAAAGAGAGAGAGAGACTGATTTTAGAACATGGCCTTGAGGGACAACTAGGTGGCTCCTTTTCCCTATCTGAAGAAAAGGCATAATAGAGCCTAATTTATAGGATAGTTGTAGGATCTTTTTTTTTTTTTAATCTGTTGATCAGTAACCTAAAGAAGTAAGACTTAATTTGTGGATTTTTGTGTATATCCATAGGTACATTTTGTTTTTGTGATCGAAGGCTTTGTGGAGGTTTAAAAATAAAATAGGATAAAGTAAAATGCTAAATAAAAAAATTTTTTTAATTTTTTATTTATTTATGTATGATAGTCACAGAGAGAGAGAGAGAGAGAGAGAGAGGCAGAGACACAGGTAGAGGGAGAAGCAGGCTCCATGCACCAGGAGCCCGATGTGGGATTCGATCCCGGGTCTCCAGGATCGTGCCCTGGGCCAAAGGCAGGCGCTAAACCGCTGTGCCACCCAGGGATCCCGCTAAATAAAATTTTAAAAAATAAGGTAGTTTAAAAAAAATACGGTAGCTTTAATTAATGGCCAGAGTAGTAAAGGTAATTGGTGGGTTTATCTGTGAAATAAGTCTACTTATTTTTTACTGTTGTACACTGTTTTATTGAAAACATGATGTCACCATAAACTTACTGCTTCTCTCAGACCATCACCCATAGTGGTTATTACTTAATTGGTTCTAGGAGGGCTAGTTCCAATACTTTGAAAGTGTGCTCTATGACTATCAAAGAATAGAATAATCTCAGAGCTGTATCCAATCACTGAAATAAAATTACTTGTTCTAATAGATTATGAAAGGATCTGAAAGCTATGTATGACTTTCAATAATATTTAACATAACCTTTTCAGCAGTGTTTAACTGGTTCATGATTGGAAAAGCAGGTGAGTAGATTAGGAAATAAGTCTGCAAAAGTAGGGCAGGCTTGCTGGCTTAAAATAGGAATGAAAGCAGGGTTATTTGTAGTGAACAGAGATAGCTATTTAGGTAAATCCTAGTGTCCCATGAGGGTAAGACCACACAGTAATCTAAAAATAATAGCTTATAGGCCAATAACTTTTAAGATTTATCTTTTATACTTACTGCAGAATTAAAGTGGCCATCAGAAATGTTTTCTTTCTCTTTTATGCAGATTTGCATCTGATGATAGGTCTATTTACCTAAAAATGTTATTTATATAGTGGATGTACATTGTAGCATGATACTGAACTGATTTTGCCTGTGAAAAGGTTGCAGAATTTCTTCAGTGTACTTTAGAACCTTAGTTTTAGGGCAGCTCTGGTGGCTCAGCAGTTTAGCATCTGCCTTCAGCCTGGGGCATGATCCTAGAGACCTGGGATCGAGTCTTGCATCGAGTCTTGCATAGGGCTCCCTGCATGGAGCCTGCTTCTTTTTTTTTTTTTTTAATTATTTTTTTTAATTATTTTTTTATTTTTATTTATGATAGTCACAGAGAGAGAGAGAGAGAGAGAGGCAGAGACACAGGCAGAGGGAGAAGCAGGCTCCATGCACCGGGAGCCCGATGTGGGATTCGATCCCGGGTCTCCAGGATCGCGCCCCGGGCCAAAGGCAGGCGCCAAACCGCTGCGCCACCCAGGGATCCCGATGGAGCCTGCTTCTTCCTCTGCCTGTGTCTCTGCCTCTCTCTCTCTCTGTGTCTCTCATGAATAAATAAATAAAATCTTTAAAAAAAAGAAAAGAAACTTAGTTTTAAAAATTCATGTATGTTTATTAATTTTTAAAAAGATTTTATTTATTTATATGAGAGAGAGCATGAGCAGGAGAAGGGGCAGAGGGAGAGGGAGAAGCAGACTCTCTGCTGAGCAGGGAGCTGGCCATGGGGCTTGATCCCAGGACCCTTAGATGATGACTTGAGCTGAAAGCAGACTATTAACTGACTAAGCCACCCAGGCGCCCCAGTTTTTTACTTTTAGATAATAGATTCACAGGATGTTGCCAAGAAATGTACAGAGAGGTCCTATACATCCTCCCCAAGGTCTCTGTCTTCTACAGTATCAACATCCTACAGTGCCACAGCACTATACCAAACCAAGAAATTGATGTTGGCACAGTGCAGACTTTATTCAGGCTTCACCAGTTACATGTGAACCTGTGCACACATGCATGTGTGTGTAGCGCTATACAATTGTACACGTGTAGACTTGCATAACTACCACTACAATCAAGATGTTTAAGTGAGGGGCTCCTGGGTGGCTCATTTGGTAGGGCATCTGCCTTCAGTTCAGGTCATGGTCCCAGAGTTCCTGGAGTTCCTGGATCAAGCTACACCTCAGGCTGCCTGCTTGAGTGGGGCTCCCTGTTGGGCTCCCTGCACTGTAGGAGTCTTTCTCCCTTTCCCTCTGCTCCTCCCTTGCTGGTGTTTTCACTTGCTCACTCTCATAAATAAATAAATAAATAAATAAATAAATAAATAAATAAATAAATAATCAATAAAAAAGCCAAAAAAAAAAAAAAAAAAAGATTGTTCTCAGCTCTAGTTATTCATCAGAATTAGCTGTGGAACTTAAAAACAAAAATGGGAGAATAATGAGTACTGTGGCCCCATTCTAGGTAAATCTGAAAAGCAATGTTGAGTATAAAAATGTAAGTTACAAAAGGATACACAGTATGATGCTGTTTATATAAAATTTAAAATATAGTATGTTGTGTATAGATATATCCGTAACAAATTATATAAGTATGAGAAGGATGTACAACTACTTAAATGTAGTAATTACCTCTGGAGTAGAAGGAAGCAGATGGAAGTTGCTCCATTATATCTGCAATATTTTAGTTCTTAAAAATATTTGGAACAAATATGGCAAACTTAATATTTTAAATCTACATGGTAGGTGTATGAGTAGGTAGCAACATTTGTGGCATTTATTTCCTGTGCCATTTTATGTTAAATTATTTTTGAAATATTTCATTAAAAATATCCATACATACAGTATATTATGTGTATGTCTATAGTTTCTTCTTTTCTTCCTTTTAGTATACCTTTTATTTATTTTATTTTGGTGCCAAGAGTGGAATGCTGCCATGACAAATATCTGAACATGAGGAAGTGGCTTTGGAAATTCGAGAAACCCAGCTCAAGTCTCAACTTCCTGTTGAGACTTGATTTCTGTAGCCACCACTGATCTCTCCTTTGTATGCTTCCATACTTAGAGTCTATACCATTTAATATATTACTTAACTCTTCTGTGTTCATATTAAATCTTGTTTTATATGAATTATTTTGTCTACTTAAATAGAACATAGGGTCATCTGGCAGACTCAGTCGGTAGAGTAGGTAACTTGATCTTGGAGGGTTGAGTTTGAGCCCAATGTTGAGTGTTGAGATTATTTTAAAATAAAATCTTAAAAAAAAAAAAAGAACATAAAGTTTCTTCAAGGTAGAGTCCAACTGTTAAAACTATAATCTCTAAATGACTTATACAATGTGAACATGTAATAGGTATCAGATAAATATTGGATTATTTAACTTAAAATATAACTACTTACGTACTATTTTTGAACTTTACTTACCCTTCTAGCTCTCTTTCTCCTACAGATTTCAGGACTTTAGATTTATTTATTTATTTATTTATTTGGACTTTAGATTTTTAACAAATATTGTTATCCAGTTCCAAAAAAGCTAAGTATAAAAAAAAAAAGCTAAGTATAGAAACTTAGATCTATTTTTTTTTTTTAATTTTTATTTATTTATGATAGTCACACAGAGAGAGAGAGAGAGGCAGAGACACAGGCAGAGGGAGAAGCAGACTCCATGCACCGGGAGCCTGATGTGGGATTCGATCCCGGGTCTCCAGGATCGCGCCCTGGGCCAAAGGCAGGCGCCAAACCGCTGCGCCACCCAGGGATCCCAACTTAGATCTATTTTAAATAGAATTATTATTGACTGTTTTGTTTTTCAGTTACTATCATATAATCTTTCAGCTTTTAAAAGGATGACACTGGGGGACGGCTGGGTGGCTCAGCGGTTGAGTGTCTGCCTTCAGCTCAGGGTGTAATCCCAGGGTCCGGGATTGAGTAGTCATCTCGAGCTCCTTGCAAGAGACCTGCTTCTCCTTTTGCCTATGTCTCTGCCTCTCTCTCTGTCTCTCATGAATAAATATAAAAAAATAAATAGATAGATAGATAAATGATAGATAGATAGATAGATAGATAGATAGATAGATGATCCTGGATAATTAGACTTGAATTGTAAACATTGTAAACTTCCTCCAACTGGTATTGTTAGAGATGAAGCTAAAATGTTAAAGTTTCATAAAGAAACAGGAGAGAGTTGGTAATTATACCCAGTCTTTTGTAGCTTTTATTATTAGGAAGAGAGAAAGGTAGTTTTAATTGTGATTAGTGGATTTCCTCTAAGTTTGCTACTTTTAAATCAAATCAAGGAGGTCAGCAACAGTAAGTAGAATGATAAAAGGAAAAAAATGCTTCATTGTTATGAAGAAGGGTGCAGTCTTAGCATGTGGCATTGTATGTTTCACATATTGAAGTTGACATCAGAAAGGTAAACTTAGTATTTTTTTTTAAATCTCTGTTCTCTTTTATGATAAAGCCACAAGTTGCTTACTATTCCTTATGCAATTCAGGTATGAATTATTTACTAATATTTGAAGTCCTGAAGTTTTTGAATGATTTTACATATTTTAGAATTAGAGTGAATTCAGAATGACCATTAATAATCACTTTACAGTCATTCACTTTGGTATTTGGGTTTTTTTGTATGTATTCTTTTTAAGATTTTATTTATTAGAGTGCGTGTGTGCACACATGAGTTGCGAGGAAGAGCAGAGGGAGGGGAAGAAGACTCCCAACTGAGCAGAGTAGGAGTTGGGGTTTTATCCCAGGACTCCCAAGATCTTGAGCTGAGCTGAAGGCAGACACTTAAACTTAACTGACTGTTTTTTTTTTTTTTTTTTTTTGGTATGTAGAAGAGTTTTAGCTAATTTATATAGAATTATGTAAAATCTTTTTGTATCCATGAAAGTCTGTCTTGCATATTTGTTGTGTGTTATGCCTATATAGTTCTCATTTGGACTTAAACTTTAGTGGCCTCTCAGAGAACTTACTTTCATTCTAAGCTATGTTATATTACTTTGTTAAGAAAAAGAGAGTATTTGGTAAAGCAGTATAGCAGAAGAGGGATAAGAGCTTAGTCTCTGGAATCAACTGACCTGGAATCAAACTTCACCTCCTCCAGTTGCTAGTTGTGAGATCTTTGATAAATTTTCTAACTTCCCTAACCCTTGGCTGCCACATGTGTCAAATAGAGATAATAATACTTAATAGAGTGTTATTAGATTCAGTGAGAATATATATAAAGCCGTTAGCTTAATGTCTATTGTGTAGTTAGCATACAAACAGTAAACATCAGGATCTCTATTGCTATTGCAACTCCAGTTAAGGAAATTGAAATCTAAAACCTGTATTGATAAGGTATTGTAGTACCTTAGTTCCGATGGTTAGCAAAGCGTAAGTCATTTAGCGTCAGATTTTTAACTAACTTGTATTAGCAACTTGAATATACTAATAATAGCAGCATAATTACCAAGTAGGGTATATCCCAGGAATGCAAAGTTGGCTTGAAAATCAATCAGTATAATGTACCATATTAACAAAATAAAGTAGGAAACTCACATGATTACTTCAATAAATTCAGAGAAACCATTTGACAACAATTCACCATCCATTCATGGTTTAAATAAACCTCAGAAAACTAGGAATAAGTTAGGGGGTGCTTCCTCGACTGATGATCATCTAAGAAAAACCTACAGCAAATTCATACTTAGTGGAAAATAGTGAATGCTTTTCCCTTAAGATATCCCTTAGGAATAAGGCAAAGATGGCCTTGCTTGCCATTTCTGTCGTTCTAACCACTGAAATAGGGTAAAAAGCAGAACTAAAAAGCATATGGTTTGGAAAGAAAAAAAAAATTATCTCTATAAATCGCAAGATTGTTTATATAGAAAATCCTAGGTAATCTGCAAAATAATCATTAGTATAATTGAATTTAGCAAAGTCAAAGGATATAAGGTGAATATATAAAAATCAATTTTATCTTTATATACTATCAGTAAGGAATTAGGAAATGAAATTTCCAAAAATTTTATTTAGAATATTTCCAAAACCCACAAAATACTTAGGAATAAATGTGACAAAATGCATAAAATTTATTTATTGAAAACTACAGGACATTGCTGAGAGAAATTTAAGACCTAACTATAAGGAAGTTACATCATGTTCATAATCAGACAGTGCAAAATTATTAAGATGTCAGTTCTCCAAACTGATTTATAAAGAAATGCAGTATTAAAAATTTTTTTTTAAAAGAAATGCAATATTAAAATCCTGGGATTTTTTTTTGAGAGGATTTGTTTATTTTTAAGATTTATCTATTTAAAAAAAATTAAAAAAAAAAAAGATATATCTATTTAATCATGAGAGGGGAAGAGAGAGAGGCAGAGGCAAAGAGAGAAGCAGGCTCCACTCAGGGAGTCCAATGTGGGACTCGATCCCAGGATCCTGTGACCACGCCCCGAGCCAAAGGCAAACGCTCAACCACTGAGCCATCCAGGTGTCCCGGTTTTATTTATTTAAGAGAAAGAGAGCACAGAGGGAGAGTGTGAGGGAGAAGCATACTCCTCACTGAGCAGAGAGCCTGAACTGGGGCTCTGTATCAGGACCGTGAGATCATGACCTGAACCACCCAACCACCCCCAAAATCCTGGGATTTTGTAATAAAAATTGGTAAGCTGGTTTTAAAACTTACATGGAGGGGCACCTGACTGGCTCATTCCATAAAGCATGTGACTCTTGATTTTGAGGTTACGAGTTCAGACTCTATGTTTGGTGTAGAGATTATAAATAAGTAAACTTTAGAAAAAATAAAGTTTATATGGAAATGTAAAAGACTGAGGATTAAGCAAACCAATTTCCAAAAGGAAGAACAAAGTTGAAGAACTCTAACTACCTGATTTAAAGACTTACTATAAAGCTGCAATGATCAAGGCACAGGAGAAATCTTTGTTACTTGGGGTAGGCAAAGTTTTCTTAGGTCACAAAACATGAACCATAAAAACTGATAACTTTTGATGGACTATATCAAAATTAAAATGTTTGGTTCTTCTAAATATGTTTCATTAAGAAAATGAAAAGGCATGGGGTGCCTGGGAAGCTCTGTTGGTTAAGTGTCTAACTCTTGATCTTGGCTCAGGTCTTGATCTCAGGATGGTGAGTTCAAGCCCAATGTTGGGCTCCACACTGGGCATAAAGCCTACTTTAAAAAGGTGGGGGGACCCCTGGGGGGTTCAGTTGGTTCAGCATCTGCTTTCAGCTCAGGTTGTGATTTCAGGGTCCTGGGATCCAGCCCTGTATTGGACTCCCCACTCAGTGAGGAGTCTGCTTCTCCCTCTCCCTCTCTCCCTCTGCTCTTCCCCCTGCTCATGCTCGCTCTCTCAAATAAAATCTGAAAGAAAGAAAGAAAGAAAGAAAGAAAGAAAGAAAGAAAGAAAGAAAAGACAAGCCACAGACTGGGAGAGAATATTCACACTATATCTTACAAAAGACTTGTACCAATAATATATGAAATAAAATTCACTAATAAGACAATCAAAAAAAAAATAAGACAATCAGAATTTAAAAAATGGACTAAGGATTTGAACAGATGAGTCACAAAGGAATGTTTATAGATGGCCAGTGGCATACAAGAAGATATTCAACATCATTAGCTACTGGGAAAATGCAAATTAAAACTACATTGAAAAAAAATAGATAAAACTACATTGAGGGATGCCTGGGTGGCTCAGGCTCAGCGGTTTGGTGTCTGCCTTCAGCCCAGGGAGTGATCCTGGAGACCTGGGATCTAGTCCCACATCAGGCTCCCTGCAGGGAGCCTGCTTCTCCCTCTGCCTGTGTCTCTGCCTCTCTCTCTCTCTCTCTCTCTCTCTCTCTCTCTGTGTCTCTCATGAATGAATAAATAAAATCTTTAAAAAAAAACCAAAACAAAACTACAACGATATACCACTACATACCCATTAGAACAGCCGAAACTAAAAATTACTAGTTTTGACAAGGATGTGGAATTAGTGGACCTTTCATATACTGCTGGTGAGAATGTAAACTACTTGGGAAAATTATTTGACAGTTTCTTAATATGTTAGTTATGCACCTCCCATTCTACCATGGCATTCTACCCCCAGGTATTTACCCAAGAGAAATGAAAACAAAAGATTTATTTTATTTTATTTTTTTTTTATTTTTTTTTAAAACAAAAGATTTATACATATGTGTTTATAGCAGTGTTGGTCATAATAGCCCAAACTAGAAAATATTCAACAAGTAAATGAATAACCATAATATGGTACATCCTTACTTGGCAATAAAAAGATACAAACTTCTGATATATGCAACAGCACAGGTGAATCACAAAAACATAGTGAAAAAAGCCAGACATAAATGACTGTATACTGGACAGTTCCAGTTATATAAAACTAGAAAAGTTCAAATTTATCTCGTGACAGAGATCAGATCAGTAGTTGTGGTGCTGGGGGCAGGCAGAGGAGAGGATCTTTTGGTAGTAATGGAGATGTTCTGTATCTTGATTTGAGATTGTGGTTTTGACAAATATATACATGTGTCAAAACTTACCAACTTATACACTTCAGTGGATGTGTTTATTGTACCTAAATAAAGCTTTGATAAAGCTTATTTAAAAAAAAAAAAAGCTATGGAAGCTATTCCCTAAAATTAATACAGGATTTAGTACAAATGACTTACCTTGGTTAGTATATGTGCTACCAAAGCTAGCACTGACTTACCTTGATTAAAATGAGATCATAAGTTAATAGGCTATCGTGGAATTGTATTGACAGCCTGAAAGAAGGAAGTAAATGGAGATTCCCTATGAACTAGGGATTAGTAGTTTGCTTTAGGAAGATAAAATTTACTTTAAAATATCACCTGGGGTGCCTGGTTGGCTGAGTCAGTGAAGATTTAATCAAGTCAGTCTTGATTTCAGGGCTGTGAGTTCAAGCCCCACTTTGGGTATAGAGATTGCTTAAAAATAAAATAATTTTTTTGGTAGAGAAAATTTTTTTATTTATTTGACAGAGAGTGTGCGTGTGCACACACAAGCACGGGGAGTGGCAGGCAGAGAGAGAAGGGGAAGCAGGCTACTTGTGGAGCAGGGAGCCAGATGCAGGACTTGATACCAGGACTCTGGGATCATGACCTAGGCCAAAGGCATATGCTTAACCGACTAAGCCATGTTGGTGCCCCAAAATAAAATCTTTTTTAAAAAAGTGAAATAGGGATGCGAGATAAATCCCTGAAATAGGGATGCTTAACTGACTAGTCAGTTAAGCATCTGCCCAGATCGTGATCTCAAGGTCCTGGAATCAAGCCCCACATTAGGCTCCCTGCTCAATGGAGGGTCTCCCTGCCTCTCTCCCCTGCTCATGCTCTCTCTTCCACTCTCTTGCTCTCAAATAAATAAATAAAATCTCTAAAAAATAAAAACTAAAAAATAAAAATTTAAAAAGTGAAATATATAAGAAAATATTGCCTGGAGTCGGGGTGCCTGGCTGGCTCAGGAAAAGCATGCAACTCTTGAACTTGGGGTCATAAATTGGAGCCCCACATTGAATGTAGAGATTACTTTTTTTTTTTTTTTTAAGATTTTATTTGGGCAGCCCCGTTGGCTCAGCAGTTTAGCGCCACCTTCAGCACAGGTGTGATCCTGGAGACCCAGGATCGCCCATGTCAGGCTCCCTGCATGGAGCCTGCTTCTCCCTCTGCCTGTGTCTCTGCTTCTCCCTCTGCCTGTGTCTCTGCCTCTCTCTCTCTCTCTCTCTCTGTGTGTGTGTCTCATAAATAAATAAATAAAATCTAAAAAAAAATATTTTATTTGTTTATTCATGAGAGAGGTAGAGACATAGGCAGAGGGAGAAGCAGGCTCCCTATGGGGAGCCTGATATGGGACTTGATCCCAGGACCCCAAGATTATGACCTAAGCCAAAGGCAGATGCTCAGCCACTAAGCCACCCAGGTGCCCTTATTGTAGAGATTACTTAAAAAAAAAAAAAAAATAAAATATTGCCTGGAGTTGAAATGCCTTTTAAAAGTATGCTAAAGGAAAAAATATTTATATTTTACTGCTAGTTTTATTATTTTTATTTATTTTTATTTTTTTAAGATTTTGTTCATTTATTCATGAGACACACACACACACACACACACACACAGAGGCAGAGACACAGGCAGAGGGAGATGCAGGCCCCATGCAAGGAGCCTGATGTGGAACTCGATCCTGGGACTCCAGGATCACGCCCTGGGCCGAAGGCAGGCGCTAAACCACTGTGCCACCCAGGGATTCCCACTACTAGCTTTTAATATGTCCCACTGCTAGCTTTAATATTAATATGTTTAATATTTAAAGATGTTTTTAGTCATTTTTTTATATTTAATTGCAAATCATAGAAAAAGAAAAATGAGCAAAGGGTAAGCTGTTTATAGATAATTTATAAATGAATACATTTATTTTTAATTTTTATTTTTTTAAAGATTTTATTTACTTATTCATGAGAGGCACAGAGAGGCAGAGACATAGAGGGAGAAGCAGGACTTGATCCCAGGACCCCAGGATCAAACCCTGAGCTGAAGGCAGATGCTCAACCCTTGAACCACCCAGATGTCCCATAAATGAATACATATAAAGGGTTGATAAACGTGTGAGTTCATAATGTATTAACAAAGATATTTGTTGCTACCTTATTCATGATAGCAAAGGAGAAAACAATAACTGTATTGTTTAATAATAGCAGATTAGGGAACGCCTTGGTGGCTCAGCGGGTTGAGCGTCTGCCTTTGGCTCAGGACATGATTCCAGATTCCTGGGATCGAGTCCCACATCAGACTCCTTGCATGGAGCCTGCTTCTCCTCCCTCTGCCTATGTCTCTGCCCCTCTCTCTGTGTCTCTCATGAATAAATAAATAAAATCTTAAAAAAAAAAGCAATAGCAGATTAGTTAGGTGAATTACATTATCTCGTGATGCAGAGTCTGAAAAATTATAGAAGAGTATTTGTTGGTATGAGAAAATTTTAGTAGCTTGTACAAAATTCAAAAGAGACTATAGGACTGTATAATATAACTAATTATAAAGCATTTTTAAATATTTAAAATGTTAAGATATATACCAAAATTTTATTAAATGGTTATCTTTGGCATTCTAAGAGATTTGTTTTTATTCTGTGGTAGTTATTGTTTTTTTGTGCTCTAGGTTTTTTTTAGATTATTATTATTTTTTTAAATTTTAAATAGGTCCCATGCCCAATATGGGGCTTGAACCCACGACCCCAAGGTCATGCTCTACCCCTGAGCCAGCCAGGTGCATGTGTGCTCTTTAGTTTTTAAAAAATTCTTTTGTGGGCAGCCTGGGTGACTCAGGGGTTTAGCGCCGCCTTCAGCCCAGAGCATGATCCTGGAGACCTGGGATTGAGTCCCACATCAGGCTCCCTGCATGGAGCCTGCTTTTCCCTCTGCCTGTGTCTCTGCCTCTCTCCGTCTCTGTGTCTCTCATGAATAAATAAAATATTTAAATAAATAAATAAATAATTCTTTTGCGTTGAATTATAATGTAGTATCTTTGATTTAGAGAAATCTTTAAATAAAGAGTAGCTTGAAGATTAGCAGAAGGTTGTTAATTGTTGCTACATGGGTATTCATATACTGTTCCACATAGTATAATAAAAATTTGTTCACATTAGATGCAAAGCTAATTTTCACTTCTGACTGCTGGCTGATTTAGATTTAACTTCCAAACAAGAGATTTTGAATTTTGACACAAAGATCTGTTGATGACCTATTGATGATCCATTAGTGGTCTGGAATCTTTTTAGCCTTGTAGAAACAGGTAGTAAATTTTGACTGCTGATAGCCAGCAATATTCTGATTGCTGGATGAATTGCTGCTGATTGAATATTGGTAGTTTTAGTGTTGGTTGACTTATTTATAAAAGACTTATATACATTTGTTGGTTCTCATTTTATTCTTTTAAATAGGTAATTCAATAACGGTATAAAAATTTAAAAGGTATATATCATAAAGTCTTCTTCCTATTCCTAATTCTGGGCCACCAGTTGCCTGCCTTGAGGATATTAAAGCCCACTACCAAAGACCACCAGGAATATACCTATAAACAAAAATAAGTTCACATTTATTTAGCTTGCTACAGCAAGGAATAATACACACCAGAATAACTGTGAGGCATCTCAGAAGGAGGGGGTTTGCAAAGAAGATACATAGGGTGTTAGAAGCTGGGGTTAGTTGTAGAGTGATTTTAGGGTGGAAATTAGTCGTTTGGACAGGGATTGGCTAGAATCTGTAATTTAAGTGAGTTGCTGGAATAGTCAATGGTTCTTAGCTTTAGAACACAGGAGTCCTTCAGAAGTTACAGTTAGATCAATTTGTCTATTGTATTGCAATATAATGAGCTAAAGTTTAAAAAGATTTGAGCTTGGATAGCACTTTGTGGTTTGGTTTGGTTCAGTATATCTGTTTTATAAGTCATAGTGTTTTTGTGAGTGTTTGTGAGCAATTTATGGTTTCTCTTTCAATTCTCAGTCTCTGCTTTTGATCATTTGTTAAGGAAGCGGGAGGACTTAACATCATTTAGGGGAAGTGATCAATTAAGATCTGTATCATTGGGCAGCCCGGGTGGCTCAGCGGTTTAGCACCACATTCAGCCCAGGGCCTGATCCTGGAGTCCCAGGATCAAGTCCCACGTTGTGCTCCCTGCATGGAGCCTGCTTCTCCTTCTGCCTGTGTGTCTGCCCCCGCCCCTCTCTGTCTCATGAATAAATAAAATCTTTAAAAAAAAAAAAAAGATCTGTATCATTGTTAGATAGGTTGTGAATGTTTATCAAGCTTTTGATGGTAGTAATTTTGACCTCTATAAGCACAGGCCACTCTGTTCTGTTTCTTTCTTTCATTTTTTTTTTTTAAAGATTTATTTATTCATGAGAGACAGAGACAGAGAGAGAGGCAGAGACATAGGCAGAGGAAAAAGCAGGCTCCCTGCATGGAGCCTGATGTGGGACTGGATCCCGGATCTTGGGATCATGACCAGAGCCGAAGGCAAGTGCCCAACTGCTGAGCCACCCAGGCGTCCCCACTGTTCTGTTTCTTAGGTGATCATTTGTTAAATCATCTGGCATGATAATATGTGACTAGCATTTAAAACCCAGAGATCATATACACATGTCATCTGCAACAAAAGCTCAAACAAGAGTTACTATTTTTTTAAAGATTTATTTATTTATTTATTTATTTATTTATTTATTTATTTATTTATTTATGAGAGACAGAGAGAGAGAGGCAGAGACACAGGCAGAGGGAGAAGCAGGCTCCATGCAGGGAGCCTGATGCAGGACTTGATCAGGCTGTGGGGACTATGGGGTCACACCCTGGGCCAAAGGCAGACGCTAAACTGCTGAGCCACCCAGGGATCCTTTCATTGTTTTTTTTTTTTAAAGGATTAATCTCTAATTTCTTTTTAGGGTGATTCCAATTAGCCTTTACCAGGCTTTGCATCTCCTAGGTACATCAGAATAGACTAATTGATAGACATTAGGGAGGCCTACACAAGGTTGATTTTTTTCAATAAACTTTCTTCTTTTGTTAAGATTTATTTTGTTTTAGAAAGAGAGAATGATGGAGCTTGTGATGGGGGTGGGCAGGAATAGAGGGAGAGGAAGAGAAGCAGACTCCCTGCTTAGGGTGGAGACCCACGTGGGGCTCAATCTCAGGACCCTGAAACCATGACCTGAGCCGAAATCAAGAGTCAGACACCTAACTGACTGAGCCACCCAGGTACCCCTAAACTTTCTCCTTTTTATCCTGGGGTTTGGGAATTCTTTCAGGGAGGCAGTTTTAGAATTTGAATAGTATTTAGAAATTTCCCCATGTTAAGGAGTTGAATACTGTTGAATAGTCAAAATTGTTTCTTTTTTTTCTTTTCTTTTTAAAGATTTATTTATTTATTTTTAGAACGAGTGCAGGAGTGGGGTGGAGGAGAGGGAGAGAATCTCAAGCAGACTCAAGAAGGCTGATTCTGGGCTCCATCTTATGACCCTGAGATCATAACCTGAACCAATATCAAGAGTCAGTCACTTAACCAACTCAAGTGACACCCAGACACTCCACCTTTTTCTTTTAAGGTACCTCTCAAACAATCTTGTTTGTGTCAATAGTTCCCCAAGAGGATGTTTATAATTCAGAATTTTTTAAAAAAGATTTTATTTATTTATTCATGAGAGAGACATAGGTAGAGGGAGAAGCAGGGTCTGTGCAGAGAGCCTGACGTGGAACTCGATCCTGGGTCTCCAGGATCATGCTCTGGACTGAAGGCAGTGCTAAACCGCAGAGCCACCCGGGCTGCTCCAATTCAGAATTTTTTTTAGTGAAATTATGCCATTTGTTAGGTTATATTCATCATCTGAAAGCATGAAGGAAGTATATAGAGGAGGCACGGAGTGGACACAGATATAGACTAAGAAAATTCTTATGTGACCTGCAGTAGATTGGATGTAAGGATGGTGCTTTTGTAGAAAACAGGAAGTGATACTCAAGATCAGCTTTCATTAGTTGAGGACTTGTGAGAACCTCAGCTCCAAGTTCAGAGCTAAGTAAAACATGTCTCAAGATTATAAGGACGAAGGAAAGTCCTTAAGAAGTTTTAGAAAACATGACTCAATACAAAGTTTATGTAAAGATGCTGGTCTGGTGAGACCTTCTGAACGTGTCAGCTTTTGGAGCTGGCTGGAAGATAGGCTTATTAGGACTGAATTTGTCCTGTGCTATGGACTTCCTTTAAGAGATGAATGACACTCAAGTTACTGAACAAGGGGTGCCTGCCTGGATCAGTCGGTAGAGCATGTGACTCTTGATCTCATGGCCATGAGTTCAAGCTCCATGCTGGGTGTAGAGCTTACTTAAATAAAAAGATATTCAACAAGCAGACAGATGATAGGAATGTTATTAACTAGGTAGAAGCCAAATTTCATTCATGAACAGCATAATCTGGTAAGACTTATAGTCAGAGGACCCAACTTTTACTTTGATCCTGAAGTGCTCAACAAAATCACTGAAGCTCACATACCTCACTATTGCAGGCAGAATGGCCTTGAACAGCTGAGAAATCAAGTGGTCACATACATGCACACTATGACAAAGTCATAGGTCTCCCCAGAAACAAGGGGGTCAACTGAATCTTAGTGGAAATGCCAGTTGTTAAATAGTAGGATACCCATAAACCACCTACCAGTGATCATCAAGGATTTATTTGTAGTTAAAAAAAAGTTAGTTAGCTTTATTTAACTTCCTGCAACAAGCAGAGAACCAGAGGAATGAGGAGTCTTCTCAAAAGGGGGAACAGTTAGGAAAACCTGCTCATCAAGGATTAGCAGGTTTGTTGTTAGATTAGGGACTGTTGTTAGATTTTAGGGTGGAAGTTTGTAATCTGAGCAAGGATTAGTTAGAATTTGTACACTAGATGAGTTCCTAGAACTCATGAGATTCTAGTACAGAGAAGATTAGACTTAGTGTCTGTGCAGTTAACTATTAAATCAGTTTGTATGAGGCCTTACCTTGGAACATATGAATTTGAAGTTTGGTGTTAATAAGAGTTTGAATTCAACACCAAAAAAAAAAAAATCTGATTAAAAAATGGGCAGAAGAGACACCTGAGTGGCTCAGCAGTTGGGCACCTGCCTTCGGCCCAGGGCGTGATCCTAGAGACCCGGGATCGAGTCCCACATCAGGCTCTCTGATGGAGCTTGCTTTTCTCTCTGCCTGGGTCTCTGCCTTTCTCTCTCTGTCTCTCTCTGTCTCTCATGAATAAATACATTTTTAAAAAGATGGGCAGAGGACCTGAATAGACATTTTTCCAAAGAACACATACAGGTGGCCAACAGACACATGAAAAAATGCTTCAACATCACTGATCATCAGGGAAATAGAAGTCAAAAAAACCACAATGAAATATCACCTCATACCTGTCAGAATGGCTAAAGTTAAAAAAAAAAAAAAGAATAAATAACAAGAATTGACAAAGATGTAGAGAAAAGGAAAGGGAACCGTTGTGTACTGTTGGTGGGAATGTAAATTGGTATAACCACTAAGGAAAGCAGAATGGAGGTTCCTCAAAAAGTTAAAAATAGAAATACCATATGATCCAGTAATTCTACTACTGGGTATTTATCCAAAGAAAATGAGAACACCAATTTGAAGATATATGTATCCCTATGTTTATTGCAGCATATTTACAGTAGCCAGGATATGTAAGCACTCTAAACCTAAGTGTCCATTAATAGATGAATGGATAAAGAAGATGTGGGGTGTGCACACTGGAATATTATTTGGCCACAAAAAAGAAATGAGATCTTGCCGTTTGAGACAACATGAATGGACCTAGAGGATATTATGCTAAGTGAAATAAGCCAGACAGTGAAAGATAAATACCTCCCCCCAAAAAGAAGACAAGTACCATATCATTTTACTTATATGTGGAATCTAAAAAGCAAAACAAATGAACAAACAAAAGAACAGAGAACAAACGTGATTGCCAGAGAGGAGGTAGGTGGGGGGATGGGTTGAATAGATAAAGGAGAAAAATGAGGAAAAAACAGTTTGAGCTTAAGATAGTCTGTGATGCATGTTGTGGTTTGGTTTGGTTTGGTTCAGTTTATCTGTTTTATGAATCATAGCACAGTTACAAGTTGTGGCTTCTGTTGCAATTCTAAGAGACAGCCTATGTTAGTTTCTTGTGTATTTAACACTGTATTTGTAATTGTTGAAAGGCCTTAGAAAAGAATTTTGACTTCAAGAATTCTGCATTAGTTTTCTATTCCTGTGTCACAACTCAGTGGTTAAAAACAGCAACCAATTTTTAGCTCAAAATTTTGTGGCCAATCATGGCATGGACTTCCCTGCTCATGGTGGTCTCAAAGGCTGAAATCAAAGTGCCCAAACAGGCTGTTTTCATGTGGAGTTTCTGGGGAAGAATCTGCTTTTTTTTTTTTTTTAAGATTTTATTTATTTATTCATGAGAAACACACAGAGGCAGAGACATAGACAGAGGGAGAAGCGGGTTCTGTGTAGGGAGCCCGACATGGGACTCGATCCAGGCATCCTGGGATCAACCGCTGAGTTACCCAGGCATCCCAAGAATCTGCTTTTAAGCTCATTGAGGTTGTTGGCAATTCGTCATGGTGGTAGTAATGAAATCCGTATTTTTTGCTGGCTGTCTGTCAACCAGGGGTCACTCCTAGAAACTGCCTGTATTCCTTGCTACATGGTCCCCTCTATCTTCAAGCCAATAATGTGGAACTTGCAAATGAAATCTCTCATGCTTCAAATCCATGAAATATTACATATATTATCTCTAGATCCAGATTTAAAGGTGTCATATGATTAGATCAGGCCCACTTGGATAATTATATTTAAAGGTCACCTGATTTGGGACCTTAATTATGTTTGCAGATTTCCTTCACAGAAGTACCTACATTATTGTTTGATGATATAACTGGGAGAAGATGTGTATATATCATAGGCCAGAAATCTTGGGGGCCTACCTCCTGCCTATCATAGTGTCTTTTTAATCCTCTGAAGCATAAGTCTGTGTGTCATCTTAGTAACTCTCGGTGGTTTATAGGTGTAACGTAAGTTTGAGGTTGAATTTTTCAGTGTTACTCATAAGAGTCATTTTGGGATATAGCTCTGCTGATCTGAGAAAAGCAGGTATAAAACTGATTACCATATGGAAGGTTATTGCAAATGCGATTTTTTTTTTATGGCCTTTGCATCTGTTACTTTTCTTTGAATAAAGTTTATTTATTTATTTTTAAATTTTTATTTATTATTTATGATAGTCACAGAGAGAGAGAGAGGCAGAGACACAGGCAGAGGGAGAAGCAGGCTCCATGCAGGGAGCCCGACGTGGGATTCGATCCCGGGCCTCCAGGATCGCGCCCTGGGCCAAAGGCAGGCGCTAAACCGCTGCGCCACCCAGGGATCCCTGAATAAAGTTTATAAAAATGTGAAATAAATTAGAATGTAGGGCAAAGCAGATAGAAAAAAAACAAAACAAAACCATCTGTAGTCCAAACACTCTTCCTTATACTATTTTTTTTCTTTTAAAGATTTTATTTATTCATGGGAGAGTCAGAGAGAGACAGAGACATAGGCAGAAAGAAAAGCAGGCTCCATGCAGGGAGCCTGATGTGGGACTTGATCCTGGGATTCCAGGATCACACCCTGGGCAGAAGACAGGCACTCAACCGCTGAGCCATCCAGGCGTCCCTTCCTTCTACTACTTTTCATCATTTTCTTCCAGTTTTTATTGTTCAATTAAAAGAATATCATTGTAGGGTGCTTGGGTGGCTCAGTGGGTTGAGCATCTGCCTTTTGCTCGGGTCATGGTCTCAGGGTCCTGGGACCCTCATTGGGCTCCCTGTTCAGCGGGGAATCTGTTTCTGCCTCACCCCTTTCCCCTTGTTCATGATATCACTCTCTCTCAGGTAAATAAATAAAATATTTTTAAAAGGAAAGAGAATATCATTATAATCACAGAGTGTATGAAATACTTATACTGACTTAAGTGTATTTTTTCACTAATTATCAAAGTAATACAGTCATTGGAAAAGTTAAAAAAAATAGGAAAGTAAGAAGAATAAAATAATTTAGAATCTTGTTACTCATCACTAATACTTGGATATATTTCCTTAGTACCTTTTCTAATGTATTCTTTTTTTTTTTTTAATTTTATTTTATTTATGATAGTCACACACAGAGAGAGAGAGAGGTAGAGACATAGGCAGAGGGAGAAGCAGGCTCCATGCACCGGGAGCCCGACGTGGGATTCGATCCCGGGTCTCCAGGATCACGCCCTGGGCCAAAGGCAGGCACCAAACCACTGCGCCACCCAGGGTTCCCTAATGTATTCTTTAATCACAGTTTAGATCCTATTGTGTGGATTTATTTTTAAGTAGAGTTAACACTGGAACACTTGTGGATACTATGTAAGAGGCATTTGACATATTATATATTGCCTGATAGTTTTTTGTATCCTAACCTTTAAAAATGACTTCACTGGGGTACTTGGGTGGCTCAGTTGTTATGGCATCTGACTGTTTTGGCTCAGGTTATGATCTCAGGGTCATGGGATTGATCCCCATGTCAGGTTCTGTGCTCAAAGGGGAGCCTGCTTGGGATTCTTTTTCTCCCTCTCCATGCTGTACATGTGTGCTCTCTCTTTCTAAAATAAATATTTTAAAAAACTAAAACTAAAAATAAAAATGACTATTCTGTATGAATTTTAGATTTATAAATGTTTCTTCTATTCAAAATTGTACATATGTATGTATGTATATATTTGTGTGTATATATGTATTGATAGGGATGCCTGGGTGGCTCAGTGGTTGAGCTTCTGCCTTTGGCTCAGAGCATGATCCCGGGATCCAGGATCGAGCCCCACATCGGGCTCCTTGCAGAGAGCCTGCTTCTCCTTCTGCCTGTGTCTCTGCCTCTCTCCCTCTGTGTCTCTCATAAATAAATAAAATCTTTAAAAAAATATGTATTGATATAGGTTCATAATATTTAATGAAATAGTAAAAAAACAAAACAAAACTCCATTGTGTATCTAAATTGACTCAGTCCTCAAGGGTCCCTGACAGTTGAGTTTTCACTGTTTATTATTAGCATCAATGGGCGAAGGATAGCGCATTTCCATTGGCTCTTCGGTCTTATTCCTTGGCACAAGATGCACTGGCTCTGGCATCCCTATTGGGGGACAAGTTGCTCAAGAGAAGAAAATGGCTTTGAAAAGAGGTCTTTTTTTTATTTAAAAAAATTTTTTTTTTGAAAAATTTATTCATGAGAAACACAGACAGAAGCAGAGACACAGGCAGAGGGAGAAGCAGGCTTCCTGTGGGGAGCCCGATGTGGGACTCGATCCCAGGACCCTGGTATCATCACCTGAGCTGAAGGCAGATGCTCAACCACTAAGCCACCCAGGTCCCCCTTTTTATTATTTTTATTAAGTAATCTCTACACCCAATGTGGGCTCAAATTTGATCCTCGGATCAAGTCATATGCTCTTCCAACTGAGCCAGCCACATGCCCCTAAAAGAGGTCTTTTTTTTTTTAATTCATGAGAGACAGAGAGAGAGAGGCAGAGACACAGGCAGAGGGAGAAGCAGGCTCCATGCAGGGAACCTGACATGGGACTTGATCGGGACACCAGGATTGTGCCCTGGGCCAAAGGTGGCACTAAACCGCTGAGCCACCCGGGCTGCCCAAAAAGAGGTCTTTAAAAAAAAATTTTTTTTTTTTTTTTATCTTACAGAGAGCATGCATGTGCAAGCAGGGGGAGGGGTGAAGGGTGAAGGGGAGGGAGAGAATCTCAAGCAGACTCTTGAGCTGGAGCCCTGATGCAGTTGGATCTCATGACCCAAGATCATGACCTGAGCCAAAAGCCGAGTCAAAGGCTTAACCAACTGAGCCACCCAGACACCACCCCCAAAAAGAGGTCTGAAAAGAACATTCTAGATTTAGTAAAACAGAGTACTGTGTCTTGTGTCCCCTCCTGGTTTCTTATACTGACTATCATGCCAAAATGTCTCAGCTGAAGGTACAGACTAATATCAAACCTCAGTGCAGTGTCTTTCTTTTGAAATACTGGTAGACTGGGCTCTCTTACTAGGTGAATTTTTTTTTTTTTTTTTACGATTTTATTTATTTGAGAGAGGGAGAGAGTGAGCATGCAAGCAGGGGGAGGACCAGAGCAAGAGGGACAAGCAGACTCTGAGCTGAGTGAAGCCCAACTCAGGGCTCAATCCCATGTTCCTGAGATCATGACCTGAGCTGAAATCAAGAGTAGGCTGCTTAACCACCCAGGTACCCCTCTTGCTATGTGAATTTTTTACTTTATTATTATTTTTTATTTTTATTTATTTTTTTATGTTTGTGTGTGAATTTTTAAAAAAGATTTTATTTATTTATTTAAGAGAGAGAGCACAAATGGTGGGAAGGGGCAGAAGGAGAGGGAGAAGCTGACTTGCCGCTGAGCAGAGAGCTTGATATAGGGCTCTATCCCAGGACCCTGAGATCATGACCTGAGCCGAAGGCAGACACTGAACCAACTAAGCCACCCAGGTGCCCCTTGCTATGTGAATTTTTGAAGAATACAGAAAATCATTTTTTGAGTTGCTCGACAATAAAATAGATTATTACTTGCTATACTTTTACTTTTGAGGAGAGGGGAGAGGTAAAGACAGATATTTTGTTATGTAATTTTTCTTGCAGAGTGTCCAGAATGTAATTTGGATGTGGTCATCAACCATATCAAGAGAGTTTCTGTTAAGTTTGATCTCAGAGTTATATAATCTTGAAATCAACCTAGACTTCTGGGTCTAGGTTCAAAGTGAATAAAGCTGGACTTGAAAATCTTTAGTACCATGACATCTTCATTTTAAACTGAGAACTTGACATTTTATTTATTTATTTATTTATTTATTTATTTATTTATTTATTTATTTTTAAAGATTTTATTTATTTATTTATGAGAGACAGAGAGAGAGAGAGAAAGAGGCAGAGACACAGGCAGAGGGAAAAGCAGGCTCCATGCAGGAGTCTGACATGGGACTTGATCCCCGGACCCCAGGATCACACCCTGGGCTGAAGGCAGGCACTAAACTGCTGAGCCACCCAGGGATCCCCATTGACATTTTATTTTGAATCAAGTAGGGGATCCCTGGGTGGCGCAGCAGTTTGGCACCTGCCTTTGGCTCAGGGCGCGATCCTGGAGACCCGGGATCGAATCCCACATCGGGCTCCCGGTGCATGGAGCCTGCTTCTCCCTCTGCCTATGTCTCTGCTTCTCTCTCTCTCTCTCTCTCTCTATCATAAATAAATAAAAATTAAAAAAAGAAAAGAAAAAAAAGAATTATTTTGAATCAAGTATTTGTAAAATGTTCACCTTATGTCAATAGTTTATTCTTGCATTTTTATCTTTTTTATTTAAAAATCCTGATTTGTTTTTTAACAACTAGCAAATCAGAAAACAGTTTATGCAACTTCTAATACAGCACCCTAAATTTTTTTTGAAACATTTGGGAATTATCTACTTTAATGTTTTCCCTATAATAAGTGAATAAATATTCTCATTTGATAATAGCCTGGAGAATATAGGACAGACTGTTTAAAAAGGACTTGGATTTAAAGGACACCTGAGTAACTCAGTTGGTTAAGTATCTGCCTTTGGCTCAGGTCATGATCCCAGAGTCCTGGGATTGAGCCTTGCATTGGGATCCTTGCTCAGCGGGGAGCCTGCTTCTCTTTGCCTGCTGTTCCCCTTGCTTGTGTGCTTTCTCTCTCTTTCTCTGACAAGTAAATAAAGTAAAATAAAGGTATCATTAGAGGCATTGGTGACTTTTCCCCTTTGAAATAGAGAAAGTATGACAGATTCTTTTTCTTTTTCTTTTTCTTTTTTAAGATTTTACTTATTTATTCATGAGAGACACAGAGAGAAAGAGAGAGGCAGAGACACAGGCAGAGAGAGATGCAGTCTCCATGCAGGGAGCCCGATGTAGGACTCAATCCTCGGACTCCAGAATCACACCCTGGGCTGAAGGCTGGTGCTAAATGCTGAGCCACCCAGGGATCCCCAGATTCTCTTTTTCAAGTAATGGCCACAGCAGTATTTCTAGACCCACTTACTCAGAGAATTTTGCTACTCTTCATCAATAGGTGGAATCCATTTCCTATCCCCTTGAATTTGGGAAGACTTGTGACTGCTCCAACCAGTTGAGTGTGGTAGAAATGATATGATGTGACTTCTGAGACTAGAATATAAAAAGAATACAGGTTCCTCCTGCCTTTTTCTTTACCTTGAGATCCATGTTCTTAGAATTCAGTCATATGAGTAGGCCACTTGTAGATAATTTCATCGAAAACCTGAGCTAAGCCTCAGGCAATAGCATTAACCATTGGATGAGTGAGTGGGTGAGCTTTCAGATGATTCCAGCTCCTGGCTGTCAAGTATCCACTGCAGCCCCGGACATCATGGAGGAGAAACAAGTCAGCCCCACTGTTTCCACTGTCTAAATTCATGGTCCACAGAATCTGTGAGAGATAACAATAACTGTTATTGTTTTAAAGCCACTAAGTTTTGGGGTGCCTGAGTGGCTTAGTAGATAAGTGTCTAGCTCTTGATTTTGGCTCAGGGTTGTGAGATCGAGCCCCACATCAGCTCTGTGCTGAGCATGGAGCCTGCTCAAGATTCTGTCTCTCCCTCTGCCCCTCCCCCATCTCTAAAAAGCGAAAAGGAAGAAGAAAGCCACTAAGTTTTGGGTAATTTGTTATACAACAGTAAATAATTATATGCAAGTTTTAAACATCTGTTGTAGGGAAATAATCAGATTTGGACAAGGGCATATATATAAGAATTTTCACTACCGTATAATTTATAACTATATAAATTTTTTTGAAATAGCATAACCATCAGTAAGAAAATAGTTAAATATATAATATATCCCTAGGGCACCTGGGTGGCTCAGTGATTGAACATCTGCCTTTGGCTCAGGTCATGATCTTGGGGTCCTGGGATTGAGTCCCACACTGGGTTCCCCACGGTTGATTTCAAACATACTACAAACCTGTAAGTAGTCAAAATGGTATGGTACTGGCATAGAAATAGACACACAGACCAGTGGAACAGAATCAGGAGCCCAGAAATAAACCCTTGCATATACAGTCAACTAATAATTTGATAAGGGCTCCAAGAAATACAATGGGGGAAGGATAGCTTCTTCATTAAATGGTATTGGGAAAACTGGATAACCACATGCAGAAGAATGAAACTAGATTCCTATCTTTTACCACTCACAAAATTAACTCATAATGGATTAAAATGGATTAAGTTTCGGGCAGCCCAGGTTGCTCAGCGGTTTAGCACTGCCTTCGGCCCAGGGTGCAATCCTAGAGACCCCGGATCGAGTCCCACGTCGGGCTCCCCGCATGGAACCTGCTTCTCCCTCTGCCTGTGTCTCTGCCTCTCTCTCTCTCCCTGTGTCTCATGAATAAATATATAAAATCTTTGAAAAAAAATAATTCATTTAAACTTAATCCATTTTATTTTTTTTATTTTTTATTTTATTTTATTTTTTTTATTTATTTTTGATAGCCATACAGAGAGAGAGAGAGAGGCAGAGACACAGGCAGAGGGAGAAGCAGGCTCCATGCACTGGGAGCCTGACGTGGGATTCGATCCCGGGTCTCCAGGATCGCGCCCTGGGCCAAAGGCAGGCGCCAAACCGCTGCGCCACCCAGGGATCCCCTATTTTTTTTATTTTTAAAGATTTTATTTATTCATGAGAGACACAGAGAGAAGAGAGAGAGAGGCAGAGAGAGAAGCGGGCTCCATGCAGGGAGCCCAATGTGGGACTTGATCCCACAACTCCGGGATCACGCCCTGAGCTGAAGGCAGATGCTCAACCACTGAGCCACCCAGGCATCCCTGTTTAAATGAATTAAATTTGAGACCTGAAGCCATAAAATTTCTAAAAGGAAACACAAGGAAAAGCTCCTTGACCTTGGTTATGGCAATGATTTTTTGGACTTGACACCAGAAGCATAGGATCAAAAAGCAAACAAAATAAGTGGAACTATATCAAACTAAAATGCTTTTGCATAACAAAAGCAATCAACAAAAAGAAAACCTATATGTAATGGGAGAGAATATTTATAAATCATGTATCTGATAGGTAACAAACTTGTACAACTTTTTTTTTTTAAGATTTTATTTATTCTTGAGAGACACAAAGAGAGAAAGAGAGAGGCAGAGACACAGGCAGAGATACAGGCAGAGGGAGAAGCAGGCTCCATGCAGGGAGCCTGATGTGGGACTCGATCCTGGGTCCCCAGGATCAGGCCCAGGGCTGAAGGCAGGCGCCAAACCGCTGAGCCACCGGGGCTGCCACTTGTACAACTTAATGGCAAAAACAAGCGAATAGTCTGATTAACAAAATCGGAAAGGAGCTAAATAGATTTTTTTCCAAAGAAGACATGCAGAAGATCAGCAGGTACATGAAAAGCTGCTTGGCATCACTAATGATCAGGGAAATGCAAATTAAAGCCACAGTTAAGACATCATCTCACATCTGTTAGAATGGGTACATTGTGCTTCCAGCACAAATGAGGACTGGCTGGAGAGTCTCCAAATTTAAAGTATATTTTAAAGGTAGAATGAACCAGGGGCACTTAGCTGGCTCAGTCAGTAGAGGTCAGATAGAGCAGTGACTTTTTTTTTTTTTAAGATTTTATTTATTTATTCATGACAGAGAGAGAGAGAGAGACAGGCAGAGGGAGAAGCAGGCTCCCTGCAGGGAGCCTGAGCGAGACACGATCCCAGGTCTCCAGGATCATGTCCTGGGCTTCAGGCAGCACTAAACCACTGAGCCACCCGGGCTGCCCCTTTTTTAAAAAGATTTTATTCATTTATTTGAGAGACAGGGAGAGAGAACAAGCGGTGGTGGGGGGGGGGGGGGTTGGTAGAGGAAGAGGGAGAAGCAGACTCCCCATTGAGCAGGGAGCTTGATGTGGGGCTCAGTCCCAGGACCCTGAAGATTATGACCTGAGCCAAAGACAGATGTTTAACCAACTGAGCCACTCAGGCGCCCCTCTAAGTGGCCTTTTTTTAGTACTGATGATCTTTGAATAACAAGGACCTCCTCTACTCTTCAAAAAAAAAAAAAAGTACTGTAGTTTTATAATCCCCAAATTATTGCATTTCTGGATAAAGTCATCTTGGCTCATAGTCATTTTTTTTTTTAACTCCGTGCTTGTATTTTGAGACCCTTTGATCCCTCTATTTACTCTCCTTTCTCATTGGTAAAGATTGTAGTTTATCCAATAATAGACCTATATTAAAGATGAAGGGACAACTTCCTCTCAATTTATGATATGATATAATCAATAAAGCAGTAAATTGAGAGCTGACACTAATGACATTTTGATTCTTTCATTTAAAAATGCCTAGTTTAATTTTTTGAACAAATGAAATGTCTGGAATTACTATTAGCCTTGAAAATCACTTAAGTACATTTTCTTTGAAATTTGAAAAATTGTGTCAAGACATTTTGGAAGTATGACCATAAATGGAGTGTTTAAAGAGGTAGTAACATACAGCCTCAGAAAGAAGGGAAACTTCAGTGCTTGGTGTTGAGTAGTTTGTTTATAATTTGAAAAGATTCAAGAACGAAAACTCTGTGTTACAGTTTATATACTTCATAGTTTAAGGCAGGGATAAGCTAAAAGTTGAGGTTGTTCATCAACTTGTATAGTCATAGTGTTTTGTTGAATTTTTTGTTAGTGAAATCCTGTGTGTCATTAAAAACAGTTGGAAATGAACTTATCAGACTTGGATTCTAAGAAAAGATTATCATTCAGCACTGTGAAGTGAATAGTGAAGTCAGCTGAAAATCCTCCTATGTATACATTAGACATAATAAAATCTCCAAACTCTGGCTTAAAGATGGATACAGGGCAGCCGCCGGGTGGCTCAGGGGTTTAGCGCCGCCTTCAGCCTGGGGCGTGATCCTGGAGACCCAGGATCAAGTCCCACGTCGGGCTCCCTGCATGGAGCCTGCTTCTCCCTCTGCCTGTGTCTCTGCCTTTCTCTTTCTCTCTGTGTATTCTCATGAATAAATATATAAAATCTTAAAAAAAAATGTAAAAAAAAAAAGATGGATACATACATAATATTCAAGTTTTGACTTTAGTCCTATTCTTGTTCCCCTAAATCCTTGTTTATCCAAACCAGTGTTAACACAAAGTGTGGTCCATGGATCAGTGTCAGTTTACAACCTGCTATTAACTTCAAGAAGTATAGAAATTGAGCATTAAAAAACTTAAATAGTAATTTTTGACATTGGCACAACATCTAAGCATGTGGTCGTTTTCCCAGTAATTTATTTTTATTGCATTTTACAAAGTACAGGTTTTGACAAGTTGGAGGATGGAGTGAGGCACTTCCCACAGATAGTTTGAGAAACACTACTAGAGATCCTCTCTTCTTCTTCTTCTTTTTTTTTTAAGATTTTATTTATTTATTCATGACACAGAAAGAGAGAGAGAGGCAGAGACACTGGCAGAGCGAGATCCCCTGGGACACCTGTTAATGATGCAAATGCCTGTGCAGGATCCCTCCAAATTTTAATTCTACCAGTCTGAGACCCAAGAATTTACATTCTAAACAAACATCCCAGCTGATTCTGGTGAATATTGTTTTTGGGTAGGTGATTTAAATCAGGATACTTGAGAGTAAAAGAGGATACTATTGAATCACATTAGAGCAAGATAAATAATCTGAGAATATCTTAATACGCATACTCAGACACATGGTCACTGTACCTGGGGCGTGTTTTTTGAAAATCGAGGTTTAAAGTTTAATCAGAAAGTTCCTGCTATTTCTTTTCATGACCAAACTTAGCTAGATTTCCTTTAGTCTTCTCAGGATGATGGCTGTTCCCACTCTTCTACGAATCAACCTTAATAATAATGTGTATATAACTATCTAATAAAGGAAGATGGCATTCAGGGCTTTTAAACATAGCTAATAACATGAAGGGAGATAGGACCCACTCCTTTAAAGTGGAAGATTCTTTTCTTCTGATGTGAAGGAAATTGATTTTATTTGCCCTTAGCTAAAAACTTAGGACTCTTCTGGAACTTTCTGTTATGCATGTTGTCTCAAGCCAGTCTTAATGCCTCTTAGTGTTCCTGGGTCAGCTGTGTCCCATTTCTCTTAGCTGGGAATAATCCCCTTGATCCATTTCAACCTTGCTTTCATTTTCATTTAACTAAGTGACTTGTTTACTTGTTTTAAGTAAATTGCAACTGAAGAATTTGAGAGAAAGAAAAAATACCTTTCTAAATTTCTTTAAGAGTTCTTTCGGTTGTTGTCACCTTTCCTTACGTAAATTATATGATAGATAGAAAAAATGGTTTTTCTATTTTGTAAATTATTATTTGATTGCAACTGAATATTGGGGCGGGTGGGTGCCTGGGTGGCACCTGCCTTCAGCTCAGGTCACGATTGTGGAGTCCTGGGATAGAGCCCTGCATCGGGCTCCTTGCTCAGTGAGAAGTCTGCTTCTCCCTCTGCCCCTCACCACACCTGTGCTCTCTCTCTCTCAAATAAATAAATAAAATCTTTAAAAAACAACTGAATTTTAGTATTATTATTTTTATTAGTAGTAATAATCCTGCTGCTAGAAGTCAGATAATATCTGTGGATCTCTTGTCTCTGAGACTACCTATATTAAAATACCATTTTTGTCAATTCCAACATATTTGGTTTTATATTATTGCATTTTGTTTTTAGTTTGTTGACCAATTTCTTTTATTTACAAAGTGTAAATTAAAAACAATCAGGCTTTCTTTCAGGTTCATTTAAAAATTGGGAAGGGCAGGTTGGCTAGCCAGAATTGAGAGTAAAACTTTGAAAACCAAAAAGAGGTAAATTAAGTATGAAAAGGGGAGTGATTAAATACATTTCTTTATTTTTCTGGAAAAAGATTTCAGAGGACTGGAGGTTCTCTGAAGTTACGTACAAGAAATTAAGTGTAGCTCTTGATTGAACCTCATATAAATTTCCCCAAAGAAAGTTACTCTAAGACTTATACTCTTGTGGTGCCTGGGTGGCTCAGGCGGTTAAGCATCTGCCTTGGGTTCAGGTCATGATCTCAGGGTCCTGGGATCAAGCCCTCAGAATTCCCTGCTCAGCTGGGAGTCTGCTGCTCCTTCTTCCTCTGCTCCTTCCCCTGTTCATGTTCTTTCTCTCTCTCTCTCTCTCAAATAATTAAATAAAATCTTAAAAAAAAAAAAAACCTTATACCCTTAGTCTTGGTAATTTTTCTACTTTTAAAAAAATAAGTATTTCAAATGTATTACAACAATAGAGGAACTTTCAAGTGAATATCACTCAGCTTCAGTTAGTAACTCAAAACCAGTCTTTTTATCCTCTGTGCCACTGCTTATTCCCTGTCCCTCCATTATTTTGAAGCAAATCCCAAGTAGCATATAATTTTATCTGCAAATATTTCAATAAGAATCTCTAAACTGGGCAGCCCAGGTGGCTCAGCGGTTTAGTGCCACCTTCAGCCCAGGGTGTGATCTTGAAGACCCAGGATTGAGTCCCATGTCAGGCTCCCTGCATGGAGCCTGGTTCTCCCTCTGCCTGTGTCTCTGACTCTGTCTCTCATGAATGAATGAATGAATGAATAAATAATAAAATAAATCTTTAAAAAAAAAGAATCTCTAAACTATAAAGGACTCTTTGTTGTTATTGTTAAACACAACCATATTACAATACACTTCAGTAAAAATTTAAGTAAATTTGTTTAGGACTTATCTTTCACTCTGTTGTAGAGACTCACCAGATGAATAAATTTTAAAAATCTTCATTATCTTATTTTTGTTTTATTTTATTTTATTTTTTAAAGATTTTACTTATTTATTCATGAGAGAGATAGAGAGAGAGAGAGAAAGAGAGAGAGAGAGAGAGAGAGAGGCAGAGACAGGCAGAGAGAAGCAGGCTCCATGCAGGGAGCCCGATGCGGGACTCGATCTCCGGACTCCAGGACTACACCCTGGGCGGAGGGCAGGTGCTAGACTGCTGAGCCATCCAGGGATCCACCTGTTTTATTTTAGAAGTAGATTATTTTACTAAAATAATGTATTGATATTCTACCTGAATAACACAAATTAAATTAATTTATCCTGCAAATTGGAATACTTTTGAGAGTGAAAGCTGGCACTATGAACAATTACGATAGGAGAGCAGTGGAAATCTACGACTGCCTGCATAAACTGGGATGTATATGGTCCCCTATTTCAAGGTAATATTTGCTGGTTAGATACCTACTATAATTTTTTCAGTAAGCTCTGAATAGCCCAAAAAAGTCAAGTTGTAGCTATGAGCCTGGTGAAACTTACCATTTTCAAGGATTTTCAAGTCTCAAATTTTTATAGTGCCTATAGATTTCAACTTGGTTCTCCTTTTTTTTTTTTTTTTTTTTTTTTTTTTTTACAGAGAGCACAAGAGTGAGACTACACACATGCATGTGCAAACTATGGGGTAGGAGAGGGAGAAGGGAATAGAATCCCAAGCAGGCTCCACACTCATTTTAGAGCCCAACATGTGGGCTCCATATCACAGCCCTGAAATCAGGACCTGAGCTGAAATCAACAGTTGGACACATAACCAACTGAGCTACCAGGTGCCTCTCCCCCTTTTTAAAGTTTATTTGTTTAAATAATCTCCCAACCCCAAGATCAAGAGTCATTCACTCCTCTGGTTGAGCCAGCCAGGAGTCCCTCATCTTGGTACTTAATACATGCATAAAGCTAGAAGTGGAACTACCAGGCATAAATCACAAATTAAAATGAGCCCTTCTTTTAAATGTATAATTTATAGCCTTGTGAATGTTAGATCATATATAATCTAAAGTAGACTACCTTATGAAGTAAGTAAATGAGATTTATTTATTTATTTATTTATTTATTTATTTGTGTATGTATGTAATATTCATGAGAGACACAGAGAGAGGCAGAGACATAGGCAAGGGGAGAAGCAGGCTCCATGCAGGGACCTCGATGTGGCACTCGATCCTAGGACTCCACGATCATACCCTGACCTGAAGGGAGACACTCAACCCCTGAGCCACCCAGGCATCCCGATGGCCAATTTTAAAGTCAAAAATTTTTTTTCTGTTAAAGTTGCTAGTTTACCATGATATTACATGAACTTTATATCAGACGTAAACTGAAGTTGTCTTTTAGCATTTCCGATTAGAAAACACAGCTAGACCTTCCTTATCTGGTATTCTCGAGTTTATGCTGTATCACTGTAATAAGTAATTCTGAGGAACAGCTCCATTCAGTTAGTGATATGCTTGCTATCAGTAATATTTTAAGCAACTGCTTTTTCATAATAAAGTATACAACTATGATTCATTACCCTGATCAGGAGCTGAAGTCAGACTTTTAAAACAGTTCCATTATGTCAGTTCATTGGAAAAATAAATGCCCTTTAGTGTTGATTTCTTTTTTTTTTTTTTTTAAGATTTTATTTATTTATTCATGAAAGATACAGAGAGAGATAGAGAGAGAGAGAGAGGCAGGCTCCAGGCAGGAGCCTGGTGTGGGATTCGATCCTGGGACTCCAGGATCACGCCCTGAGCTGAAGGCAGACACTTAACCGTTAAGCCACCCAGGCGTTCCACACATACATCTTTTAAACACTTTAACTGTGGCTTTTTTAAAAATTAGAATCATCTGTAACATACAGTATCTTAGATTTTTTTCCCCATAAAATTCTAGTGCTGTGGTTGTGAAATCATAGTGATGTATTAGGTATAATTTGTTATGTAAAAGAAATGGGTTCACAGTTCTCTCTACGTTTAAGTATTTTAAATTACTTTTCCTCTCTTTCTAGCTGTTCCCTTTCCTCCAACCCAACGGCTTACTTTGAAGGAAGTATTTGAGAATGGGAAGCCTAAAATTGATGTTTTGAAAAACCATTTGGTGAAGGAAGGGCGACTGGAAGAGGAAGTAGCATTAAAAATAATCAATGATGGGGCTGCCATCCTGAGACAAGAGAAGACCATGATAGAAGTAGAGGCTCCAATCACGGGTAAGAGAAGTGTTTGCACAGTGGCAAATTTGAGAAATGATTACAAATAACCAACTAAGATGTATGATAATCTTTCTAGGAATTATGAAATAGTCTTAGGGATTGTTCAGTATGTTTGTTCATCGAAGAAATACAATTTAAAATACCTAATATTTCCAGTACTGGTAGATTGACTACAATTATAGGACAATCCAGTCAAAAGCTAAAGTGAGGTTAAGTTAAAAGTTAAACTGTGATCTTATTGGTGTACTGTCCTTCTCTTATAAGATACAATTTTTCACCTCACCTTGTGTCCTTTTTCCTAGTGTGTGGTGACATTCATGGACAATTCTTTGACCTGATGAAGTTGTTTGAAGTTGGGGGATCACCTAGTAACACGCGCTACCTCTTTCTGGGTGACTATGTGGACAGAGGCTATTTCAGTATAGAGGTAAAAATTAAACTGGATACCTTGGAACAATTATATTGTCTTTTTTTTAGAAATGTGCTTTCTGGGGCAGCCCCGGTGGTGCAGCGGTTTAGCGCCGCTTGCAGCCCACGGCGTGATCCTGGAGACCCAGGATCGAGTCCCATGTCGGGCTCCCTGCATGGAGCCTGCTTCTCCCTCTGCCTGTGTCTCTGCCCCTCTCTCTCTCTCTCTCTCTCTCTCTCTGTATCTCTCATGAGTAAATAAAATCTTAAAAAAAAAAAAAAAGAAATTTGCTTTCCATTCTTCAGCAGAAGAAATTTAAATGAGAACACTGGCAGAATTTATAAACTTTGTTACTTTGAGTATTAAAGTGTTGGAAAAATGTTTTCATTTATATAAGAAAGGTCTATTCCTTCTTGTAGCTTCTGTATGTAGTAGACATATAGAAAGCTATATTAACTCAGCTTTGCAAATAAATTGTTTACCAAACTTTTCTCTTGAAAATAGTGTATAGGCTGTATATAAATGACATAAATTATTATTCCTCCTAAACAGGGCTTGAATTAGCAGACCTTATTTATAAAACCATAAGCTGCTGGGCTGCAATTTACTCTTAAATTAGCTTCCAATGCTAAATAAGCAGTCATTTAGCATGTTGTAGGAATAATTTTTGATATTCTTGCACATAGTAAGCAATAAATATTCACTGAAGGAAAAAATAAAGTTAATGAAGTTAATCTAAACCCATAATTTACTTAAATATATTTCAAAAATTGAATGATGAGAAAAAATGATTAGAATTAAAGTAGGAGGGCCTGGGTGGCTCAGTTGCTTACGCATCCGACTCTTGGTTTCGGCTCAGATCATGATGTCAGGGTTTGGCTCCACACTGGGCATGGAGACTTCTTGGGGTTCTCTCTCTCCCTCTTCCTCTGCTCCTCTCCCTGATCATTCAAAAAAATAAATAAAATCTTTAAAAAAGAAAGAATTAAAGTGTAAACTGTTATGTATAAAAGATAAAACTGTTTTAGAAAAAAAAAAAAAAAAAAACTGTTTTAGACCCTAATGCAATGACTTGAGTAAAGTGGAACCAAAGCACATTCATATTTAATGTCCATTGATGCAGCTATGTATACATGCTTGGCAAATAAAAGAGAAGTAACTTGAAATAGTGCAGGTAATTGAATTTATAATGTGTCCAGAATAAACATGAGATGAGAAATTGAGTCTGCTTGCTGTTCTTGTAGTCTTTAGTTGTGCTTCTCCTTCATAGTGTTATATAGTCTCACTGTACTTAGTGTATTTATGGCAGTTATTTTTTTAAATTTTTTATTTTATTTTATTTTATTTATTTATAATAGGCACACAGTGAGAGAGAGAGAGAGACAGAGACATAGGCAGAGGCTTCATGCACCGGGAGCCCGACGTGGGATTCGATCCCAGGTCTCCAGGATCACGCCCTGGGCCAAAGGCAGGCGCTAAACCGCTGAGCCACCCAGGGATCCCTATTTATGGCAGTTAAAAGTTTATTGTTTTTGCAGCATCACTCCTAGATCCAAGTCAACTCTCCTACCTAGTGCTCAACCAAAAAAAGCAGCAGTCATTCTAAAGATGCTAGAAAGATACACAAGAGAAATAGCTTGTCCTTTTTAGTTAGATGAGTGTTCTAAATTAATGAATCAGAAAAGTTTGGTGTTACCTGCCAGTGACTCAGATTAATTTAGTGTCATCTGTGAGGACAAAAGTTAGTGATAGAGGGATGTCTGGGTGGCTCAGTGGATGAGCCTCTGCCTTTGGCTCAGGTCATGATCCTGGGGTCCTGGGATGGAGTCCCATATCGGGCTCTCTGCAGGAAGCCTGCTTCTCCCTCTGCCTGTGTCTCTGCCTCTCTCTCTGTGTCTGTCATGTATAAATAAATAAAATCTTAAAAAAAAGAAAAAAAAGGTAGTGGTAGAAGCTAAGAAAATAATTGTTTCCCTGCTGCTCAGTAAATTCCCAAGGTCTCTAAGTAGGGACCTGGGATGGGTGGAGATGATACTTGCAGACTGTACCATTGAAATGTCTCTCTATTCTAAGTAATCTCACTGTCCATTAATAGATAAGTGGATAAAGATGTGTTCTATATACATATATACCGGATATAATAGAATATTACTCAGACATAAAAGAGAATGAAAAGTGGCTATTTGCAACAACATGGATGGACCTAGAGGATATTATGCTAAGTGAAATAAGACAGAGAAAGACAAATACTATATGATTTCATTTATGTGGAATGTAAAAAACAAAACAAATGAACAAACAAAACAGAAGCTAACTTATAAACACAGAACAAACTGGTGGTTCCGGGGGGGGGGGGGGGGGGATGTACGGATTTGGGAAAATAGATAGAGGGGATTAGGAGGTACAGACTTCCAGTCTGTAAATAAATAAGTCACAGGGATGAAATGTACATCACCAAAAATATAGTCAGTAATACTGTAATAACTTGTAGGGTTGGGACGCCTGCCTGGGTGGCTCAGCAGTTGAGCATCTGCCTTTGGTTCAGAGTCTGATCCCGGATTCTTAGGATTGAGTTCCACATCAGGCTCCTTGCGTGGAGACTGCTTCTTCTTCGGCCTGTGTCTCTGCCTCTCTTTCTGTGTCTCTCATAAATAAATAAATAAAATCTTAAAAAAAAATAGCTTTCTAGGGTTATAGGTGATAACTACACTTATTGTGGTAAGCACTGCATATTGTATAGGATTATTAAATCACTAAGTTGTACACTAGAAACTAATATAATATTGTATATCAACTGTAGTTCAATAAATAAGATAAAAAGGGAAGCAAACATAGCCTAAAAAAGAAAAGATTCCTACTTTCTATTCATTCACTTCTATTCATTTCTATTCTATTTCTATTCTATTTCTATTCTAATTCATTTCTATTCTATTCACGTTTCAATAGACAGTCAAAAGTATGGATTTTGAAAGACATATTGAATGTGTACTTATTTGTTTATTTGTTAGCATGAAGAGGTTTTAGAAGCTGACGAGAAGAATACAAAGCTTACTAAATTTTTAGTTCTGTTTAATGAAACTTTTTTTTAAAGATTATTTATTTATTTATTTATTTATTCATGAGAGACACACACACACAGAGGCAGAGACACACAGAGAGAGAGAGGCAGAGTCACAGGCAGAGGGAAAAGCAGGCTACTCGCAGGGAGCCTGATGTGGGACTCGAACCCAGGTCTCTGGGATCATGCCCTGGACTGAAGGCAGCGCTAAACTGCTGAGCCACTCGGCTGCCCCAATGAAACAACTTCTTAAAAAGATAATATTGTACCAAATCATCTTCAGATTATCAACTCACGCATTTATAAATAGTTTCAGTGCATCAGTATGTTCAGTAAAGCATACATCAAAAAAATCCATAATGATTTTTATATACATATACTATATTCAGAATATTTTCTGTTATACATTTTTTTCCTCATTCACCAACAAACGTTTCCTGATTGCCAACTTTATGGCAGGCTCTTAAGATAAATTAATGGGGCAGCCCTGGTGGCCCAGGGGTTTAGTGCCACCTTGGGCCTGGGGCCTGATCCTGGAGATCTGGGATCAAGTCCCACATCGGGCTCCCTGCATTGGGCCTGGTCCTCCCCCTGCCTGTGTCTGCCTCTGTGTGTGTGTGTGTCTGTCATGAATAAAAACATTAAAAAAAAAAGATAAATTAATGAATAAAATTCATGATTTCTATTTTTTGTTTGTTTTCTTTTTAAGATTCATGCTTTCAGGACACCTGGATGGCTCAGTCAGTTAAGCATCCAACTCTTGATTTCTGATCAGGTCATGCTCTCAGGATCATGAGATTGAGCCCCTCGTGGCTGCATGCTTAGCTGGGAATCTACTTGGGATTCTTTCTCTCCCTCTGCCCCTCCATGCCCTCTATTCCCCATGTTCACACACTCTTGAAAATAATAAGTAAATCTTTTCTTTTTTTAAATTTTTATTTATTTATGATAGTCACACAGAGAGAGAGAGAGGCAGAGACATAGGCAGAGGGAGAAGCAGGCTCCATGCACTGGGAGCCCAACGTGGGATTGGATCCCGGGTCTCCAGGATCGCTCCCTGGGCCAAAGGCAGGCGCTAAACCGCTGTGCCACCCAGGGATCCCAATAAATAAATCTTAAAAAAAAAAGATTCATGCTTTCTAAAGGAGCTGACAGTCTATTAGAAAAGATGCACTTATAAACAGATCTTTCAGTAATCGTACAAAAATGCTAATTTAATTTTTTGCAGTATTCTTCATATTAGGAACTGGCATATTGCCTGACAGTAGACACTGAATCCATATTTGTTGAATGAATGAATGTTAATAAATCAGTTTGATTTTATCTTGTTATTTGATGTTTGACTAACTTAAAGGATTTTTCTGGAATAGCTGAAGAGATAAATGGATTAAAACTGTAAAGTGACAATGCTATTTTTTTCCTTTTTTTTAGATTTTATTTATTTATTCATGAGAGAGAGAGAGAGAGAGGCAGAGACACAGGCAGAGGGAGAAGCAGGCTCCATGCAGGGAGCCTGATAATGGGACTCAATCCTGGGACCCCAGAATCATGTCCTGAGCCAAAGAAAGACCTTCAATCACTGAGCTACCTCGGTGTCCCAGTGACAATGCTATTTTATCCCAGTTTTAAAAGTAAACATCAGGGTGTATGTAGTGTTAGTTGGAAGTCACTTATTTGTAAACCACTAAGGTTATAAACTTCTGTAGGCAACAGATTAGTCCAATATAATACAAGTATATATTTGAACCATTTTTTTTATCAGTGTCCTTAATAAGCATGAATATGATGTTTTTGTCAAATGGATGCAAATAGGTAATGGAGCCCTTATTACAATTTTTTGTTGTTGTAAATAGTTCACTTTTTTTTTTAAAGGTTTTATTTATCCATGAAAGACGAGAGAGAGAGAGAGAGAGAGAGAGAGAGAGAGAGAGAGAGAGAGACATAGGCAGAGGGAGGAGAAGCAGGCTCCATTCAGAGAGCCCAATGTAGGACTCACGGTGCCCAGGTGCCCATAAATAGTTCATTTTTGTAGAAAAATTTGGAAATGTAGAATCTAAGAAAACAAAAACTTTTGGGACACCTGAGTGGCTCAGTGGTTGAGCATCTGCCTTCGGCTCAGGTTGTAATCCCAGAGTCCTGGGATCAAGTAAGTCCTGCATCAGGCTTCCCTGCATGGAACCTACTTCTCCTTCCTCTGCCTATGTCTCTGTCTCTCTCTTTCTGTGTCTCTCATGGATAAATAAATAAAATCTTAAAAAAATATATTATAAATCAGATATAATCACTGTTAACATCTTGTATTTTCTTTCTTTTTTTTTTTTTTAAAGATTTTTTTTGGGTAATCTATGTCCAATGTGGGGCTCAAGCTCACAACCCTGAAACCAAGAGTTGCCTGCTCCACTGACAGGCACCAACATCTTATATTTTCTTACAGTCTTTCTTCTTCTTTTATATATGCATATATCTTTTTTAATTTATTTATTTATTTATTTATGATAGTCATACAGAGAGAGAGAGAGAGAGAGAGAGAGGCAGAGACACAGGCAGAGGGAGAAGCAGGCTCCATGCACCGGGGAGCCTGACGTGGGATTCGATCCCGGGTCTCCAGGATCGCGCCCTGGGCCAAAGGCAGGCGCCAAACCGCTGCGCCACCCAGGGATCCCCCTGCATATATCTCTTTTAAAGAAAATTGAAATCATTTTTGTACATTTCCTTTTTGTAGTCTTTTTGTCCCCATTCAGTATTGTATTGAAAGCATTTTTCTCTGTTATTTGGAAAAATCTCTCCAAAATATGGTTAATGGTAAAAATATCATAAATTACTTCACCATTCTCCTATTGTTGGATAATTATTAGCAGGTAATTTTTAGCAGGTACTGCTTGTTGCCCATCTTTTCTCTCCTTCTTCCTTACTATCAAAATACCTATTTTGTTCAGATAAATGAGATTGGGGGTTTAGAGAGAACCTTGATTTCAGGAAAGGAGGCCCTTTAACCCAACCTCAGGGAATGAATTCTAATTGGTCTGAGCTACTCATGTGAATTAATTCCCTGTCATCAGTGATTGGTCTAGGGTAAACATGGGATTCTGTTTTGCCCAGTAATATGTAATGGGAACTCTGCTGTGTATATTTTGGTGTGAGGGTGCACACACACTTGGGTACTTTGGAATACTTGTTTCCAGATGAAAAGACTCTCGCAAGGTGAAAGCTTTTGAGCACTATTTCACCTTGTCATTTCAAATGTACTGTAGCAGCCACTTTGTGGCCATGTGGAAGGGCTAAGAATGAAAAGCAGACCTGCTGTGAATTACAGATCAAAGAGAGAGGGCATGGTTTCTTGGTGACAGTACTGAGCTGATACACTAAACTGGGCATCTGATTTCTTGTTTCTTCCTAAATTACTTAAATGTCTCTGTGGCTTAAGCCATATTTAATTGCATATTTATTACTTTTACAAGTGGTCATTTTCTAGTTATTTCCACTTTGCATATTGCTGCAGTTAATATCTTTTCAAATAAATTTTTAATAGCATTTCTGGTATTTCCTTGAGTCATATTCTTTTTTTTTTTTTTAAGATTTTTATTTATTTATTCATGAGAGACAGAGAGAGAGAAGGGGAGGGGGCAGAGACATAGGCAGAGGGAAAAGCAGGCTCCCTTCAGGGATCCCCAAGCGGGACTTGATCCCAGAACCCCAGGATCATGAACAGAGTCAGAGGCAGATGCTCAACCACTGAGCCACCCAGGTGCCCCAAGAAGTGATTTTTTAAAAATATTTTATTTATTTATTCATGAGACAGAAAGAGAGGCAGTGATATAGGCAGAGGGAGAAGCAGGCTCCATGCAGGGAGCCTGATGTGGGACTGGATCCCAGGACTCCAGGACCATGCCCGGGGCTGAAGGCAGGCCCTAAACCTCTGAGCCACCCAGGGATCCCCCTGTCTTTTTTTTTTTTAAGTATAATTAACACAATGTTATATTGTGTACAACATAGTGATTCAACAAGTTTATAAGTTATGCTATGCTCACCACAAGTGTAGCTAATATACGATGCTAGTACAATACCATTGACTGTATTTCCTATACTGTCTCTTATTTCTTTGACTTAATCATTCCATAAGTAGAATCCTATACCTCTTACTCCCTTTACCCATTTTGTCAGTCCCTCCACACACCTCCCCTCTAGCAACTATCAATTTGTTCTCTGTATTTATGAATTTGATTCTGCTTTTTATGTTTATTTATTCAGTTTTGTGTTGAATTCCACAAATAAGTGAAGTCATATGGTATTTGTTTTTCTCTGCCTGACTTATTTCATTTAAAATTTAATGTATATTTTTTGGGGAATATTCTGTGCAAGTTGATATATATCAAAAACAAAGTCAACCAAAAAAAAAAGGCATCTAAGTATATTTGTGTATATCCACATATTTAAGTTTCTTGTTTGTTCTGCAGTGTCCTGAAATGTACATATATTTTGATACAACAGTTCTATTTTTTAGAAATACTGCAGATGTACACATAATTATGTACAAAGACATATGAATGAATAGTTTGTCAAAATGCTTGAGAAGTCCTACTGGCATTTAATGAGCTGGGTCCAGGGAAACATATCATCCAATGTGCAGGAAACTCCTGAACAACAAAGAACCACGCTTTTCAGATTGTCAGTAGTACCTCTGTTGAGAAGCACGGTTAAATTCTGGGGATGGAGATGAACCAGCAAAGACAGGTCCCATACATGTTTTCTAATGAAAAGGACTGCATTGTGTATTTGTTTATGCCTGTGAAAATCAAATCAGGGTTAGCGGCTATAAGACCCGCAAGGATAGCTAATTTAGTTGGAGATTAGGAAAGGCCTACTTGAGTTAACATCTGAATAGAAATTTGAATGACCTGAGGGAATGAGTCTTGCCTATGCAGTCCGGGTTGGGGGAGGGGTGAGTACATTCCAGCAGAGAACATATTAAGTATAAAAGCTCTGAGGCTGGAGGAAGACTTATGCAGTCCTTGAATCGTTACACGGCCAATTTTGCCAGAAATAATAATGAGTAAGGGGAAGTTGTAGGTGATAGATCAGAAAGATAGGCAGAGGTTAGATGATGTCAGCCCTTTCAAACCATAGTAAGGAATTTATTCTGAATGCAATAGGAAGCCATTGGAGATTGATTGTTTTGAGCTGAGGAGTGACATATTCACATTTATATTTTAAAGCAGTTACTCTGAGGCACCTGGCTCAGTCTGATGCCAACTCTTGATTTCTGCTCAGCTCCTGACCTCAGGGTTGTGAGATGGAGCTGAACCCATGTCAGGCACCTGCTGTGCAGGAAGTCTGCTTAAGATTTTCTCTCCCTGGGCAGCCCTGGTGGCTCAGCGGTTTAGCGCTGCCTTCAGCCCAAGGCGTGATCCTGGAGACCTGGGATCAAGTCCCATGTCAATCCCTGCATGGAGCCTGCTTCTCCCTCTGCCTGTGTCTGCCTCTCTCAATGTGTCTCTCATGAATAAATAAATAAAATCTTAAAAAAAAAAAAAAAAAGATTCTCTCTCCCTCTTCCCCTTCCCCCTCCTTCTCTAAAACAACAAACAAAACAAAACTAGTTACTCTGGCTGTTTTGTGGTAAACTGACTGTGGAAGCCTAAGGGTGGGTACAGGGAGGCCAGTTAGGATTCTAATCCAGTACATGGGCAGGAGATGTTGGTGATTTAGATTAGGCTTATTCATAAGCACCTGGGATTTAGAAGTTTGAAGTCTTTCCTTTTTGGGAGGTGGGAAAATCTCAGTTCAAGTAATCAAGCTCATCAGGTCATGACACATTTATTACTAATCATTGCAAAGTCCCTGTCTGTTTTATTTTTTTTTTTCTTATCTGTGAACTCTATTTTTTTCTCCCTCTTGCTATTATGTATATCTCTGTTATGTTTAGTATATACCTCAGAATACATATAATACATTACATTAGTTTTTTAATATGTAAGGTTTTGGTGGATAAAGTATTTAAATTTTATATAAGTTTTTTGGTGCTATTCAGTGGTCCTCAAACTTTAGCATGCATCATAATTCCCTGGAGCAGTTGCTCAAAAACAGATTACTGGGCCCCACCTCAGAATTTCTGATTCACTTTCTGATATAGAGTCTGAAAATCTCTATTTCTAACAAGTTGCCATGTAATGCTAATGCACCACACTTGAGATGAATATGGCCACACTGAGAACTACTGCTGTGGCTTTGTTTCTGTTGATTTGGGTTTTCACTTAGAATGTTTATAAGATCTATCCAGATTACTGTCTCTCGGTCATTGCTTTCTGCCTGCTGTGTAGTTTCCATAGTATACCTATATGACATTTTAGTTCCTTATTCTCAATGGTGGACAGCTAGTTTGTAGTTTCTTTCTACAGTGAACATTGCTGTGATAAATATTCTTATATAGGGCAGCCAGGGTGGCTCGGCGGTTTAGCGCCTGCCTTGGGCCCAGGGCCTGATCCTGGAGACGTGGGATCGAGTCCCAAGTCGGGCTCCCTGCATGGAGCCTGCTTCTCCCTCTGCCTGTGTCTCTGCCTCTCTCTCTCTCTGTGTGTCTCTCATGAATAAATAAATAAAATCTTTAAAAAAAATTCTTATATAAATCCACTGATATTCCCATGCTTTAGTTTCTCTGTGGTTTATGAACAAGAGTGGAATTGCCAGGGAAAAAGGTATATATATACTTTTATACTTGAAGGTATATACTTCATATTCTATACTTCATACTTGAACTGATGATCCCAGATTCCTCTTCAGAATAGCTGTACCAATCTATATGCCTACCTGTAGCACCTAAGAGTTCATTTTTCCTTACAGCCCTCTCTCCAGAATTTAGTTTTATCTCACTTTCTAATATTTAGCGAAAATGTCTCCAATTACTAATGAAATTGAGCATCTCCTCATATGTTAGCTTTACAAACATATTTCCATATGTTTTTAATTTTTTTCCATATGTTTTTTAAAAATAAATATACTTGTCAGTGTATATTGCCCCTTAAGTGCTACTTTATTTGGGTCCCACAGATTTTGGCATGTATTGTTTTTATTATTATTTGGTATTTTATTTTATTTTTATTTTTATTTTTTTTTTGGTATTTTATATTTAAGAATTCTCTTTAACCCTAGGACAATGAAGTAGTTTGGTTTTTATTTCCAGTCATGCAGGATTTTTTTTTAGAGTTAGTATTTTGTTACTGATTCTAATTAATATAATTTAGAGAACATAACCTGAATAATATTCTTTGGAATTTATTGAGACTCCTTTCCTTTGTGCTGAGGTACCTACTAGATTTTCGTGACTATTTTTTTTTAAGTAATCTGTGTACCCAACATGGGGCTTGAACTCACAGCCCCAAGATCAAGAGTCACATGTTCTGCCAACTGAGCCAGCCAGGTGCCTCTTTGTACTATCTTGCATATACTTGAAAATAATGCATTCTCTTTGGAATTGTTCCCTGTAACTTTCGTTATTTTTATCTGCTTGAACTAGGAGTTACTTTTTATGTGTCAAAATTGCCAACTACAGTTACTGTTTGTTGGATTCTCCCCATAGTCCTGTCAATTGTTGCTGTGTTTTGAGACTATGTGTGAGATACGTATATTTCATAATTAGTATATATGATTGGTCTCATTATTTGCAGGTTCTGTATTTGCATATATGTCTCTCTGATAAAATTTATTTTAGTCCCCAATTCAATACACCTAGTGATTCTGAGGTCCTAGGCCCTCTCACCAGGAACTGGGAAATGTATTTAAGCATACCAACCTGTACATTTTTATTTGTTTCTGTATGTCTCTTATATACCCTAAAAAGAATGAATTTTGATTACAGTCCAACATCACAAGATTTAGTCTAGCCTTCCTCCTTTCCTACTCCCATTATCTACAGTATATTCACTTGCCTGTTCAATATTAGTATATCCATAAAATAGGTATATATCAGCCAGTTCATACTGTGAAAACAGATTTCCTAACTAGAGATAGAGCGCTTGTGTACATTTCTTTGTGTCTTTAGTCTTGTAGTAGGCAGTCAAAATACTATTTTCCAAAGTTACTTGGGTTCTTTTTCCCCATACCCTTCTTTGTTGCTTTGATATCTATTTATAATACAGTTAGGGTTATTACTGTTTGTATTCTGTTTGGGGTTTCTTTCACATGCTGGTTGATTTAATTATTTATTTTGGGAGGCACATGTAAAACATTACTGTTGTTCTAGGAGTCAAAGCTATCCAAAAGGTTATCCTTTGAGAGGCACTGCTCTCTCCTGAACCCTCTTAAACTGTTCCCAGTGCCCCCTTCTTTCCACCCCTTTCCTCTGTGCCCACTGTAAGTAACTTTAGTTTCTGACTTATCCTTCCTGTAATTCTTCTGCACAAATGAGTAAGTACATATGTCTTTTTGTATCCCTTCTTTATTACAAAAACAGTAGCATACTCTTTTGCACTTTACTTTTTTCACTTCATACTGTATTTTAGAAATTGCTCCAAATCAGTTTATAGAGCTCTTTCTCTCTGTTTTGTGTGAGTGTGTCATAATTTGCTAAGCCTTCTGTCCAATGTATGGTCATTTAGGTTGTTTCTGAAATGTTGCTATTACAAGCAATACCACAGGGCACCTGGGTGGCTCAGTTGTTGAGGATCTGCCTTTGGCTCAGGTCAAGTGATCCCCAGGTCCTGGGATAGAGTCCCACATCAGGCTCCCCCCAGAGAGCATGCTTCTCCCTCTGCCTATGTCTCTGCCTCTCTCTGTGTCTCTCGTGAATAAATAAATAAAATCTTATAAAAAATAACACCACAACTTTGTGAGTATTATTGTTGGAGGTATATCTTCAGGGTAGGTCAAAAGTTAAATGAATATGTAGTTTTAGCAGTTTTTGCCAGTTTTTTTTACTGTACAAATTTATTTTATTTTATTTGTATATAGTGAAATTTATCCATCCTTTAAACAAATTTTTTTAAAGATTTTTATTTATTTATTCATGAGAGACAGAGAGAGAGAAAGAGGCAGAGACACAGGCAGAGGGAGAAGCAGGCTCCATTCCATGCAGGGAGCCCGACGTGGGACTCGATTCCGGGACTCCAGGATCACACCCTGGGCCAAAGGCAGGCGCCAAACCGCTGAGCAACCCAGGGATTCCTATCCATCCTTTAAAAATTTTTTTTAGGGCAGCCCTGATGGCTCAGCGGTTTAGCGCCGCCTTCAGCCCAGGGCCTGATCCTGGAGACCCGGGATCGAGTCCCATGTCGGGCTCCCTGCATGGAGCCTGCTTCTCCCTCTGCCTGTGTCTCTGCGCCTCTCTCTCTCTGTCTCTCATAAATAAATAAAACTTAAAAAAAAAAAATTAAAAATAAATAAATAAATAAAGTTTTAAAAAATTTATTCAGGAGAAAGAAAAAGCACAAATGGGGAGTGAGGTGGGGGGCAGAGAAAGAGGGACAAGCAGAGTCCCCATTGAGCAGTGAGCCTGACATGGGGCTGGATTCAGGACCCTGAGATGATGACTTGAACTGAAGGCAAATGCTTAACCAGCTGAGCCATCCAAGAGCCCCTCCATCTTTTCTTTTCTTTTCTTTTTTTTCTTTTCTTTTTTTTCTTTTCTTCTCTTTTCTTTTCTTCTTTCTTTTCTTTTCTTTTTTTTTTTTGCCCCTAGTTTTTTTTTTAATTTTTAAAAATTTTTTTAAATTTTTATTTATTTATGATAGTCACACAGAGAGAGAGAGAGAGAGGCAGGGACACAGACAGAGGGAGAAGCAGGCTCCGTGCACCAGGAGCCTGACGTGGGATTCGATCCCGGGTCTCCAGGATCGCACCCTGGGCCAAAGGCAGGCACTAAACCGCTGCACCACCCAGGGTTCCCTGCCCCTGGTTTTTTTAATCATTACTTAAGATCAGGTTTTTCCCCGGGGTGCCTGAGTGGCTCAGTGGTTGAGCCAGACGTGATCCTGGAGTCCCAGGATTGAGTCCCACATTGGGCCCCCTGCATGGAGCCTGCTTTTCTCCCTCTGCCTATGTCTCTACCTCTCTCTGTATCTCTCATGAATAAATAAATAAAATCTTTAAAAAAAAATCAAGTTTCCCCCTACGTTAAGGGTACAGAACTCACCACTTTTTTTTATAGAACTTGCATGATTTCATTTTGATACAGTTAGCTCCCTTATCCATTTGTCATTTATTATGTATTACATGAGATATAGATCTAATTTTTTTTTGAAATGGCATCAGTTGACCCAGAGATATTTATTAAGAAATCCATCATTAGGGGAACCTGATGGCTTTGTCAGTAAGCATCTGACCAGCTCAGGTCATTATCTCAGAGTCCTGGGATTAAGTCCCATGTGCAGCCCCACAAGGAGACCCACGTTGAGCTCCACACTTAATGGGGAGTCTGCTTGTCCCTCTGCCCCTCTCCATGCTTGTGTGCAAGGATGTGCTATCTCTCTCTCTCAAATAAATAAATAAAAACTTAAATCCATCATTATCCTCAGTGAACTAGGATGCTACCTTTATTATATACCAAAAAATTTGTATATACTTGGATTAATTTCTGAGCTAGTTTATTCCACTGGTATATTTATCTATATATGTGCCAGTACCACTGTTTTAATTATAGAAGCTTTATAGTATCTCTTAATGTCCAGTAAGACTAGTTCCCCTCCATTCTCCATCCGCCCATAGTTCGCATTTTTCAATGTTTTTTTCCTGGCTGTTTCCTGGCTATTCTTGCATGTTTATTTTTCCATAGAAAATAACTTGTTGGTATTTTTATTGGAATTACAATGATTTTATAAATTAGGAAGAACTAAGGCAGAATCATCCTATCCAAGAACAAGGGATGTTTTTCCATTTGTTCTTGCCTACTTTTGTGTTTTTCAGGAGGGTCTTAAATTTTTCTTGGTATTAATTTTGCACAGTTCTTGCTAAATTTATTCCTGTATGTTTAATCTTCTTTGCTGCTATTATAAGTGGCAGGTGTCCTATTTATTGCTTGTGTATATGAAGGCTATTTATTTTATATATTAATTTTATATCTTGCCATGTTACTGAATTCTTTTATTATTTGAGTTGGGTTCTTTTTTTTTAAGATTTTATTTATTTATTCATGAGAGACACACACACAGAGCGAGAGAGAGAGGAAGAGACACAGGCAGAGGGAGAAGCAGGCTCCATGCAGGGAGCCTGATATGGGACTCAATCCCGGGTCTCCAGGATCAGGCCTTGGGCTGAAGGCAGTGCTAATAAACCCCTGAGCCACCCTGGCTGTCCTGTTTTTTTTTTTTTTTTTTTTTAAGATTTTATTTATTTATTTGAATGAGAGAGAGCCAGAGAGCATGAATGGGGGAGAAGCAGAGGGAGAAGCCGACTCCCTACTGAACAGGGAGCCAAACATGGGATTCGGTCCTGGGACTCCAGGATCATGACCTAAACCAAAGGCAGATGCTTAACCAACTAAGCCACCCATGTGTTCCACTGAGTTAGTTTTATCATTGATTTTTCTGGGGTTTTTTGGATATACTATTATTATATATTCTTCAAATAGAGTTATTTTATTTTTTCTTTATCCATTCCTTTTTTTCTTTAATAAAGATTTTATTTATTCGTAAGAGACACAGAGAGAGAGGCAGAGACATAGGTAGAGGGAGAAGCAGGATCCCTGCAGGGAGCCTGATGTGGAACTCGATCCCAGGACCCCCGGATCATGACCTGAGCCAAAGACAGACACTCGACCACTGAGCCATCCAGGTGCCCCTCTTTACCCATTCTTAAACCTCTAATTGATTTCTTTTGTCTAAATTAATTACCTGTACCTCTAGTACAGTGTTGAATAATAGCAGAGATAGTGGATATCCTTGCCTTATTCCTTATTTTAATGGAAATGTCTCTGGTGTTTCTTCATTAAATAAAATACTGATTTTAGGACCAAGAGTGTGGGGGTAGGGTCAGTAGGTGGCTTTGTCACAGAGTTATAGATATTTGGATAGAACACTGAAATATAAATTAAGAAGAGGTATGTATGAAACTACTATCTGTCAGATTTTAGAGCAACAGTATGTCACATTCAAAAAGTTAGAAAGTTTCATGTTTCAATTTGAGAATAGCAATGAGATATGCCATTATAGCAGGTCATTTGAATTTCTATAAATTATCCTTATGCATTATGGTCACAAATAAAAATATATACTTATTTTTGTCTTATAGTGTGTGCTGTTTTTGTGGAGTTTAAAGATTAATCATCCCAAAACAGTATTTCTGCTTCGAGGAAATCATGAATGTAGGCATCTTACAGAATATTTCACCTTCAAACAAGAATGTAAGTATAATCACTTTTCCAGAACTTTTTTTTTGAAGTAAACTCTACCCCCAGTGTGAGGCTTGGACTCAAAACTCTGAAATCAAGAGTCATATGCTCTACCAACTGAACCAGGTACCACATAAATTTTTTAGTTACCCTTTTGTCAATCCCAAAATGAATCAAACATAAACTAAATTAATAGAACTCAAATGCCTCCTATTTATTTCTGGTAAGAACCAAGACATTTGTTTTCAAAATAACTTTTGTGGTTTTCCCCTATGTATGTAAAGTAGTACATTTGGGGTATTTGGAAAACATAGAATAGTCCAAAGAAGATAAAAGTTGTCCACAGTAAAACCACTTAAAGATAATAACTATTGGGCAGCCCTGGTGGCGCAGTGGTTTAGCACCGCCTGCAGCCCAGGGCATGATTCTGGAGACCTGGGATCGAGTCCCACATCAGGCTCCCTGCTTCTCCCTCTGCCTGTGTCTCTGCCTCTCTCTCTCTCTCTCTCTCTCTCTCTCTCTCTCTTTGTGTCTCTCATGAATAAATAAAAAATAAAATCTTTAAAAAAAAAAAAACTATTATCTCACTATTTGAGAGGTAGTCTTCTTTTCTGTATACATAAAAACCTATCATGAAAGAGTTCAAATGCATGTATATTTGTACGTTTTCAAAATAAAATTGGGCTTTTATATGCACTGCTTAATAAATTGTGCCTTTCACTTTAATAAAATTTCTCTGTATCATTAAATATTTTTAAACAGGATTTTAAAATGTTATTTTAATATTTTTAAAGTATTCCACCTTATGAGGTGCCTTGGTGGCTCAATCATTTAAGCATCTGACTTCTGCTTGGGTTGCGATCCCAGGATCCTGGGATAGAGGCTTGCTGAGCAGGGAGCCTGCTCCTCCCTCTCCCTCTGCCACTCCCCCTGCTTGTGTGCCCTCTCTCAAATAAATAAATAAGTTCTTAAAAAGGGGGGGGGGGATCCCTGGGTGGCGCAGTGGTTTGGCGCCTGCCTTTGGCCCAGGGCCCGATCCTGGAGACCCGGGATCGAATCCCACGTCGGGCTCCTGTGCCTGGAGCCTGCTTCTCCCTCTGCCTGTGTCTCTGCCTCTCTCTCTCTCTCTCTCTCTCTCTCTGTATGTGTGACTATCATAAATAAATAAAAATTAAAGAAAAAGGTCTTCCATCTTATGAATGCACTATCATGTAGCCAATTTAGTGACAACTGTATGACATTTCTGTTGAATGACATTAATACTGTAATAGTTAAAAAAAAAAAAACTATTATTAAAGGTAGAGTTTTTTAAAGTCAAAATATTGGCGATCCCTGGGTGGCTCAGCGGTTTAGCGCCACCTTTGGTCCAGGTTGTGATCCTGGAGACCCGGGATGGAGTCCCAAGTCAGGCTCCCTGCGTGGAGCCTGCTTCTCCCTCTGCCCGCCCCCCTCTCTGTGTCTCTCATGAATAAATAAATAAAATCTTAAAAAAAAAAAATTGTTTGATAAAAAAAAAAAAAAAAAAAAAAGTCACAGATTTCTTTGACCAAAAAAAAAAGATTTCTTTGACCAGAATCTAGGTACTCACTATTGACTCTTAACTAACATTCAATGTGAATATTAACCTATTGGGCTTGTTTGAGAGAATTTACCCCAGGACATTTGTACTTAGTATTTCTTGTTTTCCCAGTTAGCTATCTGTTCATAAGACCTATGTCCTTACTTCACTGATGTCATCTCAGAGACTTTCTTCCTTGGTTGCTTTTTCTAAATTGTATATATCATCATTTTACTCTCATACCTCGCCTTTTTTTTAATAGTATCTATCAACACCTGAATTTTTTTTTTTTAATTTTTTATTCATTTATGATAGTCACAGAGAGAGGGGCAGAGGGAGAAGCAGGCTCCATGCACCGGGAGCCCGACGTGGGATTCGATTCCGGGTCTCCAGGATCGTGCCCTGGGCCAAAGGCAGGCGCCAAACCGCTGCGCCACCCAGGGATCCCAACACCTGAATTTTTATATAAGATTTATATTTTAAAAAATAGATTTATTATTTTTCTCTCCTACCATAATTTAAGTTTCATGACAGCAGGGACATGTTTTATCCACTGTTGTTTTTCCAGAACAGCGTCTAATAACTCATAGGAGAGGGCAGCCCCTGTGACTCAGCGGTTTAGCACCGCTCAGTCCAGGGTGTGATCCTGGAGCCCCGGGATCCAGTCCCACATCGGGTTTCCTGCATGCAGCCTGCTTCTCCCTCTGCCTGTGTCTCTGCCTCTCTGTGTGTGTGTCTCTCATGAATAAATAAATAAAATCTTAAAAAAATAAATAACTCCTAAGAGATGCTTAAAAATATTGGTTGAGTTATTTTGTTGAATGAATGATCATCCAGAATTTGTACTTTGGGCACAAATTCTCAGAAGACAATTACTAAGTTAGAGAGCCCGAACATTTTAAAGACTTGATACATACTCTAACTAGCCCTCTAAAAAGATTTATCAATTTATACTTTAGGGAGTTTTTGTATTTTTATATAAAGTGAGAAGAAATAGAACCCACAAAATTTTAACACTTTTGATTTCTAAAATGTTAGCACATTCTTTATAAAATAAGGAAGCTGAACTAGATTCTTGGGTAATGTCTGGCTCTGAGATCTACCTCTTTCCCCAAATAAAACTGAATATATACAAATGCTTTAATGTCATATAATTGATGATTTGATCATGGATTCTACTTTGCTTCCTATTTAGATTTCTCTTTATTATCTTGGAGGAATAAATCATAAAATATTTAAAGTTTTATTCCCAAAGAATATTCAAAATTGAAAAAAAAACAACTTTTAAATTTATTTCCCAAGGCTCAAGAGTTCATCCAATCTTTCTCCCCCAAATCCCTTTATTTACAGGTAGGTAACAACTTAAGAGTGTTTGACTCATAGTAACTCTTGTTATTGAAGCTTCCTTTTTTTTTTTTTTTTTTAAATTTTTTTTTAAAGGATTTTATTTATTTATTCATGAGAGACACACAGAGAGAAAGAGAGAGAGGCAGAGACACAGGCAGAGGGAGAAGCAGGCTCCATGCAGAGAGCCTGACGTGGGACTCGATCCCAAGGTCTCCAGGATCAGGCCCTGGGCCGAAGGTGGCGCTAAACCACTGAGCCACCGGGGCTGCCCCCATTGAAGCTTCCTACACTGGAGTTGGCAGTTGTAATGACAGCCTTTCTCCTAGTAGATTCTGAAAGAAAAGGTCATTCGTATTAGAATGAAAAATTTAGAGTATGAAAACTTAAAAAAAAAAATTCCTCTGACAGGACAGTCAGCTACAGGTGGGCAAGATACAGATCATTCCAGCCCTTGGGATTTAGAATACAGTTCAAACCAGTAGGTAACAACCACGAAATTTTTTTAAAAATTAGATCTACGTTGGTGAGTGTTTAAATTGGTATAAAGTATTTGAAGAGTAATTTTGGAATGTCTGTGAAATTTCTGATCCAGCATCTTGGCTTCTAGCAATTTATCATGCAGATTATATACGTTTTTTTTAATATGTATATACGTTTTTTAATGCTGTATAACAAATCACCACAAATTCAGCTGTTCGAAACAATGCATTTATTATATCACAGTTACTGTAGGTCAGAGATCCAGGCAGAGTGTGGCTGAATTCTCTGCTCAGGGTCTCCCGAGCTGAAATCCAAGTGTCACCAGGGCTGCAGTTCTCATCTGCAGCTTGGCATCTTTTCTAAGCTCACCAGTTATTGGCAGTAGGCAGTTCATAGTATCGATGTTTGCTTTCTTCCAGACAGCCTAAATGCATATATCTCTACCGCCTTCTGTGATCAACCAGCTGGGGAAAACCCTTTTCTTTTTTTCTTTCTTAAAGATTTTATTTATTTATTCATGAGAGAGAGAGAGGCAGAGACATAGACAGAGGAAGCAGCAGGGGCTCTTTACAGGGAGCCCTAGGTGGGACTATCCTCAGACTCAGGATTATGCCCTGAGCCAAAGGTAGACCTCAACCGCTGAGCTACCCAGGCATCCCAACCCTTTGCTTTTCAAAAGTTCACTTGATTAGGTCAGGTCCACCTAGCAGAATCTCCCTTTTGCTGTAATGATATGTAATCATAGGACTCTCAACATAGCCACAAATTCCACACTCACTGCTGTAGGTCATTGCTGTTCATTTTAGAATTCTGCTTACTATACTCACAAAGATAATAGGTTATGCATGTATAAGGATGTATGATAACAATTATAGTATTAATTGTAATAGCAAAAAAGGAAAACAACAAAAAAAGAATTTAAATATAAATGAAGGACTACTTAAGTGAGAATACATTTTAAAGAATGGAATACTAGGCAGCTATTGAAAGATCAAGGTGGGCCTACATGTACTGATATGGAGAGATGTTCAAATATATTGTTAGGTGACAGGATCCCATTTGCAGAACATATATAATGCCATCTCCTTTGTAAATTAAAAATATATAATGTTTAGAAGAAATGTATAATAGTTATCACCTGTGGGGAGTTGGGTCAGCGTAACTTGTATTTTTAATTTTATATCTGCCTGTGGTATTGCTAGAGTTATTTTTATAACTACCATGTACAACTATTACAATAAAATTTTTAACTGGTAAATTAGAATCACCTGAATGGGCCCCAATAACTTAAGAGGCTTTTTTAAAGCACTGCAGATAATTGTGCTGCATGCCGCTGGTTTAGAGGCTTTGAAAGTATCTACAATTTGTCATTTGAGAACCACTTCACCAAATAGTTTAAAAATTGGAAATATTTTGCATTGTTTTTATAAACCAAATATGGGGATATTACTCATTACACTTCTCTTTTCTTTACCTGGGAAAATTAAATAATGCGTATCAAGCCGTTGACAAAGGTTCTGGAATGATCAGTATGTAGCAAAAAATAAGTCATAAGAAAGCTGCCTATGAATGCCTCTGTTCTGAATTAAGGGTCAGGTTTTTTTTAGGTAATATCTTATCCAATCCTTCCTCTGTTTGCTCAGAGTTCTTTTTTTGACTAGTATAAATTGGTTCAGACTATTTTTAGAAGACGAAACAATACAACATTGGGAGAAAATTTTTTAAGTATTTCATTTTACACAGAATTTCTTATCTTAGGTTTTTATTTGCTTTTCACATGCTTTGTCAAACCAGGTTTCTTTCTTTTTTTTCTTATCTATAGAGATACTCCAGTTTCAGTCAAATACTGCATATGAAATGTAGATAAATCTTGGAACAAGCACATAAATACAATTTCACATTTTATTCTTAGGAACAAAGATCATGTGTGCTGCTTTGCATGGATGTTTTCACTGATAAACTGTCTCTCTTAAAGGGCCATTGTGGCTTTTAGAATCAGCACCTTACAATTACTGCTAAATGATGCTTAGTTTCTGAGTGTGCAGCTGCAGTCTTGTGACTATTTCTAAGGATCGCAGGTGAAGATTGTTTTTTTTCTTTTTTTTTCTTCCATCAATTCTTAAGTTGCTTTACATTACAGTTTTTAAAAAAACATTCCTTTCAAACCCAGAGATAATTTGAGTAGCAAAGAAAAATAGAAGTTAACTTTTGACATATCATTTATGGTTGCAAAAGCATTGTTTTATTGTTATATACTTGAAAAGTGAACCTAATGCTTTTATGATTCCATCTCATAGCAATTTCGAAAGTAAATTAATTGTTGTTTCCATAAGCTATTTTTTGATATTTAATTAAATAGCTTACCGACAAGTTCTGGAAACTCCTGTTGTAATTTTGCTAATGAAAACAGTACTGTAATGACAGGTTTATTTTTTTAAAATAAGTATTGCTTGTCATTAATTATAGTATTATTTGTAGTACTAAGAGATTGGTGTTAAATTGTGGTATATCCATAAAGTGAACTACTATCCATAAAGTATTTGTGTGCTTGTTCCAAGATTTATTCACATTTCAGATGCAGCATTAGAATGAAACAAGCATAAAAAATAATTACAAACTCTTCATATAAAGATGTGGCATGATCTCCAAAATATGTTAAGTACAAAAAGCAAGTGTAAAACAGTGTATATAAACTACCATTTATGTGAAAAACAAAAGGATGTTTTGAAAAGAGAATAAATATCTGCATGTGTATGCATAGGGTATCTTTGTAAAGATCTCCAGAAAACTAGTAATACTGGTTGCCTGGGGGGGGGGTGGTGGCAGGAGTAGAGGTTTGTAGGAGGCTCTGTATAGCCTTTTATAGCTTTTGTATTTTTTAACTATGTAAATGTAAATCTTTTTTTAAATAATGAAAGCAAATGTAAATGAAGATAAGTATATAATCAGTGGCTAGACCAGGTCAGGGTTTCTTGCAAATAGTGTTGACTCTCAAAATTACTTATAGGGCAGCCCGGGTGGCTCAGCGATTTAGCGCCGCCTTTAGCCCAGGGTGTGATCCTGGAGACCTGGGATCGAGTTCTGTGTCAGGCTTCCTGCATGGAGCCTGCTTCTTCCTCTGCCTGTGTCTCTCTCTGCCTCTCTCTCTCTCTCTCTCTGTGTTTTTCTCATGAATAAATAAATAAAATCTTAAAAAAAAAATTACTTTTAAAGAATATTATTGAAACTTTGTTTTGTTAATGTTGTAGTGTTGATACTGGTTAGAACTTGTAGCATCAGTGTGATCCTGTGATTGAGGTACATTTTTCCTTTATTATGGAAATGATTGTCTTATGGAATGTAGCTTAAAATTTGTCATGAAAATAAAACACTGAGTCAAGTAATTTAATTAACCTTTGGGAATTATATGTTTGGCTATTTAGATTCTCCTATTAAATATTTAATTTGAAATAATGATTGGGAAGATAACTGCATGGTTTTAAGAGCATGAATAGGTTCAGTTTCCAGCCCAACATCTGGCAAGTAGACCCAATTTCTTTAGCTTTTTAATGAAGATAGTAATAGTACTTGTTTCATAGGGTTTCTGTGAAGATAAAATAAGGTAATTATATTAGTTAATACTTACATAGTACCTACTGTGTGCCAGACATTATTCAAAGCATTTTACATATATGAATTCACTTAATCTTCACAGCAGCCTTGTAATGTAGGCATATATTGTTATTATGCCAATTTTATGGATGAGGACATCAAAGCATAGGGAGCTAAGTCATCTGTGCTGAGTAGCATAGCTAGTAAACCAAGTTTCAGATCCAGGCAGTCAGGTTCCAGACTGTTCTCTTGACCACCGTGCTGTGAGGAACACTTTTTTTTTTTTTTTTAAGATTTTATTTATTTATTTATTCATGAGAGACACAGAGAGAAAGGCAGAGACACAGGCAGAGAGAGGAGAAGCAGGCTCCATGCAGGGAGCCCGATGGGGATTCGATCCCGGGACTCCAGGATCACACCCTGGGCCAAAGGCAGACGCTCAACCACTGAGCCACCCAGGCGTCCCTGTGAGGAACACTTAACCCAGATACACTGTGAGCCTTCAACAAATTCAATAATAAAGGTAATATGATAATATATATTATTATAGAAAGTTAATATATCTCATTAGAGAAAACACAAATAAAGTAAGCCAAAGAAGAATATAGATATCATCTTCAGTCTAACCCCTCAGGAGATAAGTGTTGGTGTTTATATACCTATCCATAAACTTTAAGAAAATAACATTTTGTAAACTATTTTGGTCATGTGTTAATATAACATTTACTTCTGTTTTGCTTAATTTGATTTATAACCTCCTGGTTTTTAAAATTTTTTATTAATTTTTAATTCCAGTATAGGTAACATGTAGTTTTATATTAGTTTCAGATGTACAATATGTGATTCAGCAACTCTATATGTTACTTAGTGCTCATCATGATAAGTGTACCCTTAATCCCCATCACCTGTTTCATCCATCCTCCCCCACTCACCTCTCCTCTGGTCATCATCAATTTGTTCTCTATAGTTAAGAGTCTGTTTCTTGGTTTATCTCTGTCAGTTTTCCACCTGTTACTTAATTACATATTTTCTGGATAATTGTAGAGACCCCACCCTCTGCCCACCGGAGTGTTTCTTTGTTCTTTAACCCCAAAATACAATTTAAGATGAACATTTTTTTTTTTAATTTTTTATTTATTTATGATAGTCACAGAGAGAGAGAGAGAGAGAGGCAGAGACACAGGCGGAGGGAGAAGCAGGCTCCATGCACCGGGAGCCTGATGTGGGATTCGATCCCGGGTCTCCAGGATCGCGCCCTGGGCCAAAGGCAGGCGCCAAACCGCTGCGCCACCCAGGGATCCCTAAGATGAACATTTTTATACAGAATATAATTAGGACAAAATTTGCTTAAAGACCTTAAAAATCATGAGCAAAAGATTATTGACATTTTATTGATTACTCTTAAAACTTCAGTTTCCATTAATATATGTTCAGTACCTCCAAGGAATCTTTTTAGACCCAACAAAACATTTAGGCTTACAAGACTACCATGGGCCGTATTGGCATTCATCTACTTAAGAAGGATACGGGGGATCCCTGGGTGGCGCAGCGGTTTAGCACCTGCCTTTGGCCCAGGGCGCGATCCTGGAGACCCGGGATCGAATCCCACGTCGGGCTCCCGGTGCATGGAGTCTGCTTCTCCCTCTGCCTGTGTCTCTGCCTCTCTCTCTATCTCTCTGTGACTATCATAAATAAATAAAAATTAAAAAAAAAAAAAAGAAGGATACGGTCCAGGAAGGGGGACAACACCAGGCATTCCTTTTCAGTCGGTATAGCAGTCCAGACGTTTTCTGCCTTTCACCATCCCCTCCAAGTCACAATCCCAGGTACAGGGAAACAAAATCCACATTGGGCAGATCAGGGAGCCACTGTGGCTTAGAAGCCTCATGTAGCACAGTTGCCAGTATCTCCCATAAAGCTTGGTTGGTATAGATTCCAGGGTCCCAGAGGGACCTACCTCAAGTCATCATTGCATTCAGAAGTCCAAAGCTATAGCTGCCTATCAGGTAATTGAGTAATTTTTGCCATAAGAAATGTTGCCTAATAACACAGCTGACATTCACCTTAACAGGTTTCCAGGGCAACAGGACTAGAAGGTTAATCCAGGGTCACATTTGTCTTTAGAGAAGATTTTGTTTACCTTTTAGATTTTGTTTACAACTTTTCAAGAATATTTTTATACAGATGATTGTGTTTTCAAATTTGCCTGAAATAAATGACTTTATAATTTTCTGCCCAATATCCTTATTCATATATGATAAATTTAGCTTTTCTTCTTTTGACTGTTTTTCTTTTTTTATAGGTCGAATTAAATATTCTGAAGAGGTATATGATGCATGTATGGAGACATTTGACTGTCTTCCTCTTGCTGCCCTCTTAAACCAGCAGTTTCTGTGTGTACATGGAGGGATGTCACCTGAAATTACTAGTTTAGATGACATTAAGAAAGTAAGTAACCTTTCATTAGTCTCATGGAATATATATTTTTTCAGCTTTATCTTTTATTGTAGTCAACTATATGCCTCTATTGCTGAAAAATTTTAAATGCAGATAATCAAAAGTAAGAGAGTGGAAATCATCTGTGACCTCATTATTGGGAGAGGACTACTATTAACATTTTGCTAAATGTCTTCCAGAAAATTTCTGTAAATTTTAGTGAAATCTATACTTTCATCAACTAGAAACATAACCTATTTTGAGTATAGCCCTAAAATTTTAAATTATGTAGCATTATGAAAGGAAGGAAATCAGGTTTCCCCTGTTCTGCAATTAATTGTGTAACCTTGACCAAATCAAGGTTAACTCTTAGTTACATCTTCTTCTCTGGGAAATGAAGTTAGAATGGATAGTCTGTGAACTTCCAGCTCTCAAATTCATTGGCTTTGGCATTTTATTTTATTATTTTTTTATTTTTTAAAGATTTTATTTGTGTATTCATGAGGGACACACAAAGAAAGAGAGAGAGAGAGAGAGAGAGAGAGGCAGAGACAGAAGCAGGCTCCATGAAGGGAGCCTGATGCGGGACTCGATCCCAGGACTCTAGGATCATGCCCTGGAATGGAGGTGGGCGCTAAACTGCTGAACCACCCAGGGATCCTGGCTTTGACATTTTATTTATTTATTTATTTATTTATTTATTTATTTATTTATTTATTTATTTATTTTTATTTATTTATGTATGATAGTCACAGAGAGAGAGAGAGAGAGAGGCAGAGACACAGACAGAGGGAGAAGCAGGCTCCATGCACCGGGAGCCCGATGTGGGATTTGGTCCCGGGTCTCCAGGATCGCGCCCTGGGCCAAAGGCAGGCGCTAAACCGCTGTGCCACCCAGGGATCCCCCCGGGCTTTGACATTTTAGATGATAGAGTTTAACTGCTACACTTGCATGAGTTAATGATTATTATTTTCAGGATTTTCTATAAAGATGATCAATCTTTTTTTTACTTCTTTTGTCCTACATTATCGTTTTCTTTTCTCTACCTTTGTATTGTACCTGTCTCATATAGGTACTGAAATTAAAGATTTTTTTTTTTTGTTTATAAAACTTTTCTCTGAATTAAAGTTACTCTCCTCAGGGTAAGAGGGTGTGCCTATATTTCTGCTGCCTTATGATCTTTAAAATAACCGACTTTCTCCTTTACATTGTAAGTCTTGAATTTTGCAATTCTGAATCAATTGTATTAAAAACCTACCCTTTCATTTAGAAGTCCTCAACTCTTTTAGTTACTGGTTTTGTCTTGGTATTCATGCTACTAACCAAAGCAGCAGTGACTAAAAGCTTAAATTAATAACTTACATTGAAATGCCTACACTGCATAGAAGGGAAAGGATGAAAGTTCTTTACAAAATAAAACTAGAAATCTCCTTTGGAATGAGGTGTACAATGAACAGAACCATTGTAAAACCTTTCCTGGTCTGATGGTAATGTTAGCTCACCTAGGCAGTTGAAGTGAATTTTACATAGTCTTTCTCAATAATAGTATATCTCTATAATGGTTGATTTCACATTTGAATTAAATGAGTTCTGCTTTTAAGACTAGGATGTAAAGGAGTCCTTTTCTATAGTATGGTTAGATGCCAGTGATATTTATAAAAATTTATTTCAAAAAAATAATAAATATGTATCCAGATTTGTTAAATGCTCATTTTCTTCCTAAAGGAAAACTTCTCTAAGGGGCTTGCTGCTTTTTCTCCTAATACATTCTTGTGGGTAGGAGGGTTTTGTTTTGTTTTGTTTTGTTTTTTGACCCATACCAGTTTCCAAAAGCTCTTTTGCTTTCATGATTTTTCTTCTTTTGGCTTTTGTGTGTCTTTTAGTTAGACAGGTTTAAAGAACCTCCAGCCTTTGGGCCAGTGTGTGACCTGCTTTGGTCCGATCCTTCAGAGGATTATGGCAATGAAAAGACTTTGGAGCACTATACCCACAACACTGTCCGAGGGTGCTCTTATTTTTACAGGTAAGCTAATCCCCAAAGTTATAAAATTAAGAAAGGCAATTGTAATATGTATCATCAAATTATTTTTAAGTACTTTATATCTCTGATTTGTGTAGTATAGACTTGTTTAATTTTTTGATTAATAGAAGGTAGAAAACGTGTTTATTTTGTTTTTCATATTTTAATAGGTATTATGTGCTCCCATAATATATAGGAGTACCTTCATTAATACCTAAGTGTGATGTACTGAACATAATTGAACAGAACATCTTACGGTGCTTAAGTGTTTTCTGATTCTAAATGATCTCGATTATTATCTATGAGTTTTTTAAAAATAAAGATTTGTTGGCTCTTTCCCCAGAGATTCTGATTAGGTAGATCTGAGACAGGAAAATCCTGTTATTTTTTTTTTTTTAAAGAGCTCTCTGGCATTTGGAACCACTACTATAGGCAAAGATATAAAAAGAATAGGACATTGTGAACTAAGTGCAGGACATTTCCTGGAAGTTGGCTGTTGTCTTAAATCTCCTATGTGAGCTTTTATTGTGTTCTGCCATTCAAAAATAGGGAGATAGAGGTTTGAAGTCTAAAGTTTTTTAATCCCAATATTTTACTGTGACAAGTAATGCATATATTTAGTTCCCTAAAAATCTCTGTTAATTGCATGAGATAACATATTCGTTAAGTGAAATCCACATACAAAAAGTAAAAAGCTTTACTACTGCCATAGTTTTAACATTCTTCTAAGCAACCTTGTTTTAATTCTTTCTAAATAATTTAGATTTTACTTCTCTTTAAAAAAAAAAGATTTTATTTATTTATTTTGAGAGAGAAAGAGAGCACAGTGGGTGGGGGGAGGGGCAGAGGTTGAGGGAGAATCTCAAGCTGACTCCCCACAGAACATGGAACCCACACAGAGTATGGCTCAGTCCCATGACCCTGAGATCATGATTTGAGCCAAAACCGGGAGAAGGACAGTCAGCTGACTCTCTAAATTTTACTAATCTTTACACTGCTTAAAATAAAGAGCATAATGTCTTTTTATTGTTTGCTCAATATAAACTGGTATGATTTCTTTGGAGATGAACCTGACAGCATCTCTCTATTATAAAGGCCTTTAATCCAGAAGTTCTACTTCTAATGTGTAGTCCTGTGGCTATACAATTGATTCTTGGTATTTACGAATTCCGATATGCAAACTTGTCTACCTGCTAAGAATTACTTATAAGTGTAAAGTCCCCACTCATAGCACTTTCACTGTCATTCAGACATGCACACATGCAGAATGATGAAAAATATGTTACTTAATGTGTGTTCCTGAGGTCTCAAGGAGCTGCTCTGCCTTCTTGTTTCTGCTTTCATGCTTAAGACCATTCTTTTTCTGATCCATTTAGTGCAATATTTTTCGCATTTTTTGTTGGTAAAATGGCCCCTAAGCATAGTGCTTAAATGCTATTGAGTATTTATTCATGTAAGAAGGCTGTGATGTGTCTTACAGACAAAATACATGTATGTTGGGATGCCTGAGTGTCTCAGCAGTTGAGCATCTGCCCTTGGCTCAGGGCGTGATCCTGGGTCTGGGGATTAAGTCCCCCATCAGGCTCTCTGCAGGGAGCCTCCTTCTCTCTCGATGTCTCTCTCTCTCTCTCTCTCTCTCTCTCTCTCTCTCTCTCTGTGTCTCATGAATAAATACATTTTTAAAAATACATGTATGTTATATAAGCTTTATTTGGGAATGACTTACAGCATTGTTGTCCATGAGTTCCATGTTAATTAACCAACAGTATATATTATTAAGTAAGGTATCCTTACACAGAGACACACATAAAACAAGGTTATATATTGATTGGTTAATGAAAATGTGACCAGAGGATCAGAGGACCCTAACTATGTATTTTCTCTAGGAGTGGTGGTTCAGTTTTAACTAACTCAGTATTTACAAGTTAGCTTTATAGAACATAGCTAATGCAAATAATAATAATCAACTATGTGGAAGTGTGTAAAATATATGTACAGTTGACCTTTGAACAATATGTGTTTGAACTGAACAGGTCTACTTACACATGGATTTTTAAATATAAATACAATACAGTACTATAAATTTATTTTTTCTTATGATTTTCTTTTTTAAGATTTCATTTATTTATTCATGAGAGACACACAAAGAGGCAGAGACATAGGCAGAGGGAAAAACAGGCTCCATGCAGGGAGCCCGATGTGGGACTCGATCCCAGGACCCCAGGATCACACCCTGGACCAAAGGCAGCCACTCAATGGCTGAGCCACCCAGGCGTCTGCCTTATGATTTTCTTAATAACATTTTCTTGTTTCTAGCTTGCTTTAGTGTAAGAATACAGCATATAATAGATAGAACATAGAACGTTGATACAAAATATGTATCAATTGACTGTTAAGGGTAAGGCTTCTAGTCAATAGGCCAGTAAAGTTTTGGGGGAGTCAAAAGTTACATACATAAGGAGTGCCTGGCTAGCCCAGTCAGTAGAGCATGTGACTTTTGATCTCAGGGCCATGAATTTAGGCCCCATGTTGGGCATGGAGCCTACTTAAAAAAAGTTTAACAGAAGAAAAATTTTAAACACAGATTTTTGACTAGATGGAGAATCAGCAATCCCCACATTGTTTAAGAGTCAATGGTACGAGGTTATTCACTGCTGTATTATTTATGATAAAAACTCAATTTTTTTTTTAAGTAGGCTCCATGCCCAGCAAGGAGCCCAATGTGGGGCTTGAATTCATGACCTGGAGACCCTAAAATCAAGATTGTGATGTTTAACCAATAGAGCCACCCAGGGCAGGGTACCCCTATGATAAAAGATTTAAAACAACCTAATTGTTAATAGAAGAATAGTTAAATACCTTGTGGTACATTCAGACAATGGAATATGCCAGATTATGCAATGAGGCTATTTTTTTTAAAAGATTTTATTTATTTATTCATGAGAGACACACACACACACACACACACAGAGAGAGAGAGAGAGAGAGACAGGCAGAGGGAGAAGCAGGCTCCATGCAGGGAGCCCGATGTGGGACTCAATCCCAGGACTCCAGGATTACGCCCTGGGCTGAAGGCAGTGCTGGACCACTGAGCCACCCAGGGATTCCGAGGCTATTTTTTTTTTTTTAACTAAAAAAAAAAAAAAAAAGAAGAAACTCTTTATATATGGATACAAAATAAAAGCATACCTTATTTTATTGCAAGGTATGTACATTATTTTTTTAGACATAAATAATGGGAATAAATTTTGGGAAACCAAAAAATTAATTTGACCTGCTTTATTTCAATATTTGCTTTGTTATGGTGGTCTGAAACAGAACCCACAACATCTCCAAGGTATGCCTATAGAATATCTTTTAAAGGATAGTCAAAGAAACCGAGAACATTGGTTGCTTCTAAGGTAGCTGGAAGATAGATGTAAGAAGAAGGAGGCATTTAGGGGCGCCTGGCTAGATCAGAAGAGCATGCAGCTGCCTCTTGATCTTGGGGGTGTGAGTTTGAGCCTCATGTTGGGTATAGAGATTATTTTTAAAAAATAAACTTAAAAAAAGGAAGCATTTCACTATATAACCATTTGTATGTTTCCATTTTATACCATGTGAATGTAATTGATTTTTCTAATGAGCATAATAAGAAATAAAGATTTAAGCATGAAGTAAATAATTAATACTAATTCTAGGATAATTTAGTATCCTTCAGTTTTTCCTATCAGATTTTTCTTTTTTCTTTTTTTTTAATAGAAGAGAGACAGAAGGAGAGAAAGAATCTTAAGAAACCTAAACAAAAATCAAGAGTGCACCTGGGGCACCTGAGTTTGGCTAGGTCTTGATCTCAGGGTTATGAGATCCAACCCCACTGAGCTCCATGCTCAACACAGAATCTGCTTGAGATTCTCTCTCTCTCTCCCTCTGCCCCTCCTGCTCATGCGCACATTCTCTCTCTCACTCTCTCTCTTTCTCTCCTTCCCTCCTCCCCCCTCTCTTTCACACACACAGTACCCTGGTTTTTTATTATTATTATTATTATTATTATTATTATTATTATTGAGACAAGAAAAGTTTTGGTGGTGTTATGTTATGGGTTAAGACAAAAAAAATTAAAAGGTAAGGAAGTTCTTTTTCTGTCCTAAGGTTGTTTGTTATCTGCATATTTGATCTGGAATGAGGTATATTAGTGAAGTGGAAAAACAGTGATGATTGCTAAGCCATTAATAAAAGTTTATTGATATATCAAACCTATAATTTTGAAACAAATTCAACTTATAGCATCTTGACTTTCCCCTTCCTCCTGTTAGAAAACAATTGTTTTGGGCACTTAAATGACTTAGTTGGTTAAGCATCTACTTTCGGCTCAGGTCAAGATCTCAGGGTCCTGGGATTGAGCCCTGAGTCACGCCCTGCTCAGCAGGGAGCCTGCTTCCATTCTCCCTCTGCCCCTCCTCCCTCTCCCTCTGCCCCTCACCTGTACCCTTGCTTGGGTTCTTTTGCTCTCTCAAAAATAAATAAATTCTTTAAAAAAATAATAAAAAATAAGGGGTACCTGGGTGGCTCAATCAGTTGTGTCTGCCTTTGGCTCAAGTCATGATCTCAGGGTTCTGGGATTGAGCCCCCCATCGGGCTCCATGCTCAGTGGAAAGTCTGCTTCTCTCTCTCCCTCTGTGCTCGCTCTCTTTCTCTCTCTCAAATAAATAAATAAAATCTTTAAAAACAATAAATAAAAGACAATTGTTTTAGTTCTGGGTTTATGTTTTCTAATTTTCTTTTTCAGTTACCCTGCAGTTTGTGAATTTTTGCAGAACAATAATTTGTTATCAATAATCAGAGCCCATGAAGCCCAGGATGCTGGGTAAGTTATATTAAAACTGTACCAAAAAATAATAATAATAAAAAAAAAATAAAACTATACCAATTATCATGGTCGAGTTTTTGCCTTTAATATCAAGACAGATTATTATCTCTCTTCCAGGTATCGAATGTACAGGAAGAGCCAAACGACAGGCTTCCCATCACTCATTACAATTTTCTCTGCCCCCAATTACCTAGATGTCTATAATAATAAAGGTAAAGGAGTCCAGTGATATTTGAATTTGAATTTGTGAGTAAATGTGAGCTCTAGTTTAATCATATGTATGTATATATATTTTATATATATATATATATAAATTTTAAATAAGAAAAGAGGTCTTAATTGAAACAAGGGCCAAGGAACTTAGAATTTAGGCTACTGCTTGGTTTTCATTTCCTAAGGATTATTGGGCTTTTTGTAAATATAAATAATGATCATAATAGGTCTGATGTATACTCCTGAATCAAAATATAAGAAGAATGGGGTGCCTGGTGGCTCAGTTGATTGAGTTAGTCCATTGAGTCAGTGGCTCTTGGTTTCTGATCAGGTCATGATCTCGTGGGTTGTGGGATTGAGCTCTGTGCTCAGCAGGGAGTCTATTTGAAGATTCTGTCTGTGTGCCTCCTCCCCACTCTTTCTCCCTCTCTCTGTAAAATAAATCTTTAAAAAAATATATATAAGAAGAAGTTATTTCAGGTTCATGTTAGAATAGTCATCATAAATTATTGCTTTTGGTGAATTTAATTTATTTGTAAGAGTATCTCAATAAAATGTCACTGGTGTTTTAATGTTTGTAAATTATTAAGCTGTTTTTGCTTTTTGTGAATGATAGAGGTAGAATGAATACTGTACAAGTCAGAAAAATCATTTTAGACCAAGCCCCGCCATAAACCAATAGTGTGACTTTAAATAAGTCACATAATTTTTCTAAGCCTCAGTTTCCCATATAAACAAAGAGGAAAAAAAATAAAAAATAAAGAGGATTAAATATAAACATGCTTGCAATTCAGAAATTCTCATTCTTATACTTTATCCTATTGAAATTTTTTACTTTTACATATGCCCAATGTAGGGCTTGAACTCATGACCCTGAGATCAAGAGTTGCATACTGTACTGATGGAGCCAGCGAAGTACCCTGAAATTTTTTTTTAAATTTTTTATGATTCATAATTTGTAAGTATCAGGGCAAAATTCCTCTGTAATATCCTCTGTAACATGCCTCTGTGTAACTATTTTGTCGTTTACAAAGTATGACTATAAAATAATAGAACTTCCTTACAAACATGCTGGAACATATATATCCAAGTGAGTATTGTCCCTTCACAGTAGTTACCTTGGAAAGGTATATGCTTATTCCAACAATGCTGCCATTGTTCAAAACGTTTTTGGAACTCCTCTTTTGGCATTGCCTTCAGAGTCTGCGACACATTCTTTTGATTATCCTCAGTGATGGGAAATCTTCGTCCTTTGAGGGTGGATTTGATTTTTGGAACAGCCAAAAGTCATTCGGAGTCAAGACTGGTGAATAAGGTGAGTGATCAAGCTAGATGCTACCATTTGGGGTCAGAAACAAGGTATGATTATAGGGTAATGAGACTGGTTTTTCTTGTGTTGCTTATAAAATAGGTTTGGAGGCGATTCCAAAAGAGGAGTTCCAAAAATGTTTTGAGTAATGGCAGCATCTTTGGATTAAATATACAGTAAGGGAGCAAGGTATATTGAAAAGAGTACTAAGCTAGGAATCAGAAATTCTAGTCTAGTCCTGCTTCACTTTTAAATTCACAGTTAACATGACAATTTCATATTTAAGAAGACACTTAACTTCTCTGAGCCTCAGTGTATCTTTAAAATAGGGTTATTGAAGTTGGAACAATAAAAATAAACATTAAAAGCATCTGTCAAATTCTGAAATTGCTATGATACTATAACATTTTACTGTTATTGTACCTAGTGTGATTACATCGGAGGACCATACTCATCTCATATATAAGGTCTGGTGTGTTTGTAGTTGGTGGTTTTTAAGTCTCATTACTTTATAGTCATACCTTGTATATGCAGCTGGGGAGTCAAGTTTAAAAGAAATCCACAGTATACTAACTATGTAGCCTTTTTAAAGGGAAACTGAGGAATGGCACATCTCACTTCAGTCTGATTTGAATCAGTCATCTCAGGGTCCTTCAGTGGCTTACTATCCATTAAAAAAAAAAAACTTCTTTAAGTTCTCTCTTAGCTGTATAGTTTTTTACATCTCGTCATTCTTTTCTGAGTCTTACCTATCCTGCAACACTCTGCTTCTCCCTAACTCCATTCTTTCTTATTTCCTTCTTCCTAATATTCCCAATATGTTAGACTTAGTTTTGTTCTTATTTCTTCCATTATGAATGGTATGTACTGCTTGTATTGGTCACTTCTTCAAGGACACTTCCTGGCCCTAGTTCTTATATTTGTGAGAAGACGTTCCCTTGTCCCTTGTTAAACCTCTCTAGGAAGAGTGTCTGTTGACTGCACAGTGGATTTATCAGTGTGCTCACCTGAAGCATGGCACCCAACATAGCAGTCACTTCACTTACTCACTAAATATCCTAGCTCATTTTCTGCCCCCTTCTAACCTGGTTTTGATCTTGATTATTCCTTTAGTGAACTTTTAAAGTCATAGTCCATTCTACCAGAGTTTTCTGTTGACTGATACAATTGGTAACTTTATTTTAAACATTCTTATTTTCCTTGGTTGTTTCTCAAACTTTTTTTTTCTTTTTTTAAGAAAAACAAAGTGGCATCTGAAACAATATCTGCTGGTACTCATTTACTCCCCATCCAAGTACCTCTTTCTTGAAAATGACAGCCCTCTCCCCCTTTCCTTTCTCTCTTTCTTCTCCTGTTGCTTTTCTTTCTTGCATATTGGTACCAACAAGTATTCCTTAGTTCCAGTGATTATGTGAAAGATCCTTAAGTCATGATTTTTAAAGATTTCTATTTTCATTTTTTTGTGTCTACTGGGAACATACCCAAAAGCAATTTTTTATACTCTCATTTCTAATCACCCAACTAGAAAGACCCACTTCTCACTTCTTTTTCCTGTATAGATTGAGGGAAATGCTGAATAATTATAAATTCATCTAACCTAAATAAAATACATGTATATGAAAATAATGGGACATGTATATCATATCCAGTGTTAGGTTTTTAAGAACAGGAGATCCTACTTTAATGTATTTTCTTTATAATCCATGGTGTACATTTTAGACACTCAGCAACTTAAATTTTGAGCATATGAGGCTATCCTTTAATAAGCAAAGAAACAGAAACTAGGAAATGACCTATACCTGTCATTTCTGGAGTACTTCATACCTGATTCTATTTATGATCACATAAATACTACTTCACATAGACTCCCTGCTGAGCACAGTAAGAGTAAAGAGAATAATGCCAACAACATTGCAGTGCTTGTGCTCATGGTAAAGTCTAAGAAATTGGATTTTAAAACTTAAAATATAAAGAAAATTAGTTTGGTACCAAAGTATGTATACAAATACATGAACTGGTTAATTTAAACATTTAACAGTGCTAGCAGTATAGTGATTCTGTATAGGAGGGGTGGATATTTCTTAGTTCTTTATATAATATGCAGAGATGATTTAATCTACTTTTGAGCCTTGTAAATTGGTTCAGGTTTACCATCTGCATTCCCCTCTATGAATTGATAATTGCTATGTTATAAGCTCCCAGACAAGTTTATAAAGTCTTTGGCTCTGGGTAATGACTAGCAAAACGGGCTGTGTTCACTTAATGAAAAATGTTTGTCTTCAAAAGAAAGCTGTAATTGTAACCATTTGTCCTATAAAGGGAAATTATGACAACATTTTTCTAATGTGGAACCTGAGATTTCTATAGACAGTTACTGTGCAGTGACCCTTTGAAGTTTCAAAATTCAGTTTCTTTTGTACTTTTATTATATGAGATCTTCAGGTAACTTTGTTCATTGGGATAATTCTTAAAAGAATGAACTGTGTAAAATGCTTTAAGATTTTCCATCTGTTCTTAAATACTGAGTTCTGAATTTACAAATGGAAAGTAAGCTCATAAATTCTGTTTAGTAGGTACACAGCTGTACAAAGCATACCAGTTGCCATGTCGTGTTCTTCTGTACCAGATTTTCCTGCCTTTTCCTTTTTAGCTGCTGTGTTAAAATATGAAAACAATGTCATGAATATCAGGCAGTTTAACTGTTCTCCACACCCCTACTGGCTTCCAAACTTTATGGATGTTTTCACTTGGTCTTTGCCTTTTGTTGGGGAAAAAGGTAAGAGAACCGGATTATCGTCTTAATTAGTTTTTTTTTTTTTTAAGATTTTATTTTATTTTTTAATTATTTACGACAGTCACAGAGAGAGAGAGAGGCAGAGACATAGGCAGAGGGAGAAGCAGGCTCCATGCACAGGGAGCCTGACGTGGAATTCGATCCAGGGTCTCCAGGATCACGCCCTGGGCCAAAGGCAGGCGCCAAACCGCTGCGCCACCCAGGGATCCCTCGTCTTAATTAGTAATGGAGCACACTTTTATATTTGTCTGAGCCCCCTGATTCAGAAATGTTTTTCTTAAACTTATAGAAATAAAAAAATAAGAATAAAAATAAGAATAATAAAGTTATCAGAAATATTTTCTAATTTTCTTCTTGACAAAGATTTTTGAGTGGCACTTAATTGGTTTTTAAATTATAGTTCTAGTCAATTATGCTCATCTTATTGTAAATATCAATTTAAAGTAGCTATCCAGCTATGACCAGGATGTTAAAATAGCATAAATCACCGCACCTTTCCTTCAGTATTTATTCAGTGATAAAGAGATATAAATAGGAAATATTGTCCTGTAAATTTTATTTGTGCACCTATACAAGTAAGCTATGCAAATATAAAATAAATCTGTCTTTGTAAAATGGGAGGAAATCTTTTTGTGTACACATCAGTGAGGAAAAGGTTCTGGACAGCAGTTCCATGGAACCAAGTAATTATGCAATCAAATCTTCAAAGACCAGACCTTTACTGAAGCAAGTAATTTCCCCAAATTCTTTATAAATCTGAAAGTCTAGATTTAATGCGACTTTTTATAATTATTCTTAATAGCATTATGATAAATAATTTTTGTTTATTTAACATGTATTTTACTTAGACATCCACATCATTGTAGAAAGACTATCTTACTAGTTGTATAAATTCTGGGTTATTTTGTCTTCTCATACAGTCACAGAGATGCTGGTCAACATTCTCAACATCTGTTCTGACGATGAATTGATCTCCGATGATGAAATTGAAGGTAAACTTGCCTTTTTCTCATTTGAACTAGAAACAAAGAAATTTTAGCTTTGGTTTTAGTTTGTTTTGAGTAATTTTCTGTGTCTTGTTAAAAACAGAATTGTGTGTATTACAGAAAAATAAAATTTGAAAAATGCAGGAAACCATAAATAACAAAAAAGTTACCTATAATTCTACCATCTTGTAGATATCGACTGTTCATATCCTAATGTAATATTGGGTGACCTTTTATCTTTGCATATATTTTCCCCCTCTTTTTCCTTTTTAACAAAAAGGTCATATATTAGTATCACAAACATTTATAGTTTTTTTATAGACTAATTTTTAATAGTTACTTAGTTGTCTTTATTGATGATTTTTGTTTTAATCAATCTCCTGCTGTTGGATATTGGATTTTTTCTAACTTTTTAAAAACCATACAGTTTTGAAAATTCTTACAGATAAATCTTTACACATTCTGTCAATAACCAATATTTATTACATGCCTACTATTAGTACTATTTAGGTCCTTGCATGCAATAAGCTTATATTCTAGTGGTGGGAAGACAAACAATAAATAAGTGCAAGTCAGATGTTGATACATGATACGAAAGAAAGGGGGAAGCAATATTAAGAAATTGAGAATAATTTTCTTGATTATTTTCACAGGATAAATTTCTAGAAATTGAATATCTGTGTTAATTAGTATTTACAATTTTAAATCAGATACAGATAACTTCTTGGAAGGCTATACCAGATTACATTTTTTGTGTATGATGCATAGTTCATGTGTACTCTCCAATACTGTTTATTACCATTTTTATGTCTGGTGTTTTTAAAATTTTAAAATTTTAATTTGTATATTTATGATGACTGATGAACAGTTTTTTAAATTGACCACATGTATTTTTCTTTTGTGAATTGTCAATTCATTCCTTTTGCCCATTTTCTTACTGGGTTATGTGCATGTTTGTTTTTTGCTTTCTTCTTATTAGCTGTGTGAGGGATCTTTATATAGTAACATTTTGTTAGATATGTAGCCATGTATTTTTTGTCTAGTATGTTGTGGGAGGTTTGATTTTAAAGATAGGTCCTAATTTATCTGAGAATGTAGAAGATTCTGGAAAGGTGGTGGCTCCTAAGTTCAAACCTCTGGCTGTCTCATTTTCCAAGCTCTGTGCTGAAGTGACTTACTAACCTGTTAGGATAAACCATCTATGTAGTGGAAAAAGCCTAGCTTACTTTGGGCCGATAGAGAGGAGTCCTAAACATCCTTATGTTTTAGATTCCACATGAGGGTGAAGAGCAGATGGAGCATATCTTGTGAGTATCTTTATATATGAGATAGGAGATCACTATAAGGAACCAGTTCTTGAGGAAATAGTATAGACAAGAGGAGATTAAAACAAAAACATTTAAGTTAGGGAAAGATAAAATATGTAAGAAATAGATGTAATAGAATTTGTATTCAAATCTTTGTGCATATAGAAATTATTGTGAATGCTAATTGTATGCACTAAGAAAGGATTCTTAATTACCATAAAGATATGCTTACAAAATTATGCCAAAAATTGTATATGGTATATATATATTAAAATATTGTCATAATAGCAACAGATTCAAAATAATCTAAATGTCCCTCAGTGGAGAGGTGGGTAAGTCAAGTATGACATACCCATATGATAGATTCAGTACATAACATTATTTTCCTTATGCAAGCCTCCTTTTCCTTCTTCTTTTCTAGTTAGCTCTTGTTTAGCTTATTCTCATGGAAGACCTTTCTGACCTCCCTAACTAGATCTAATACCCCTGTCATGCTGTGTCATATCACCATGTCCCTCTCCTTACCATTTACTAGAATGGTAATTTTGCATTTATTTATATTACTATAAGATTAATATATTTTACTCCCACTCAACTATAAACCCCCTAAGGGCTAGGACACAGTTTGTTTTTGCTCACCAAGAGATCCCTAATGCCTACTGTAGTGTAATGAGCATAGTAAGTAAACATTTCTTGAGTTAGATTGAGTGATATGAAGGGCAACTATTAAAAAGAGAATGGAGTAGAGCTTTTGGTGCTAATATGGAAAATTTATTAGATATTCTGTTAAGTGCAAAAGTAAATGAATAGAATCCTCTCCCATTTTTTACAGGGTGTGTAGCCATAAGCTGATATGTGCTTTTTAATTTTTTATGAAAGGAAATGAATAATAACCTTTTAGGTTATGATGGTGAATTGAACATACTTCTAATTCCATTCCTTTCTGAAGCTATACTAAAACCACATACAATTTTAGTGATATAAACTAAAGATTTCTACTTTAGTAATGCTACAATAGATCGTTTAAATCAATCCTGACTTAAGATAACTGTAAAAGCTAGGCACAGTATTTTAAAATTTGCTTTAAAGGCATTCAGAAAGCTAATGAAGTAAAATAATTACCAAGAGACCTGGAAAAAGGCATAAATCAGAGAGGTAAAACCAAAATTTGGAACTATTTCTCTCCTGGAGATATTCATGAATTTCAAAAGAAGAGGCTAAGAGGTTAAGCAGCCCTCTTGATAGAAGCTAAGAAATTAGGGCTTGGATTATCTGGGTGGCTTAGTTGGTTGGGCATCCAACTCTTGATCTCAGATCGGCTCTTGGTCTTGGGGTTGTGAGTTCAAGCCCAGTGTTAGGCTAGGTATGGAGTCTAGGTTTAAAAAAAAGTTAGGGCTTCATGGCTCGCTAAGGATGATGTGAATGCTGATAAGTTTCTGCTCTTTGGCTTGGGACTCCAGAACGTTGCATCTATTTAAGAGTCAAGGTGAACTGGAAGCAGAACAGCCCTGAAAGGGACTACAGTTTACCCTCAAATCATTTTAATCCATGAAATTTATTCATTCATTCATTCATTCACTCACTCATTCATTCGTTCATTCGAGACAGAGAGAGAGGCAGAGACACAAGCAGAGGGAGAAGCAGGCTCCACGCAGGAAGCCTGATGTGGGACTCAATCCCTGGTCTCCAGGATCACGCCCTGGGCTGAAGACGCTGCTAAACCGCTGAGCCACCCAGGCTGCCCTAATCCATGAAATTTAAATAAAGTAGCCCAGATGCCTGGCAAAAGTAAACCTCTCTATACTAAGATAACATCATGTAGAACTTTAAATTACTACAAATAGTCTTTCAAATATAATAGTGACTCACAACCAAAAATAACAAGGCTTATGAGGAAATATAACATAAATGAGAACCAACAGAAACAGCAAAAAACAAAACAAAAAACAAAACAAAACAAAAAAAAACGGATGCCAGGTTCTCCAGACACTGGCTTTATCAGACTGAACTTTAAAATAACTATGCTGAGGCACCTCAGCATCTTGGCTCATCTTGTGAAAGATGAATTAACAGATTCAGTAAAGCTAAATAAAGAATAAATGAACTAGACATTAGTTTGGAAAAGAAATCTAGAATGAAATCAATAGAAAAAATAAAATACGAAAAAAGGCCCAAGAGGCAGAAGATACAGTAATAGACTTATCATCTTTGTGTTTGGAGTCCCAGAAGAGAAAGAATGGGGTAGAATCACTATTTGAAGAGATAATGGTTAAGAATTTTCTAAAATTGACAAGACATTAAGCCACAGATTGAAGAAGCTCTGTAAACCAAAGTAGAATAAATACAAAAAAGAAGTAACACCTAAGCACAACATAGTAAAAATGCTTCGGATGACAAAGAAAAAAACCTTTTTTTTTTTTTTTTAAGATTTTATTTATTTATTCTTGATAGACACCAAGAGAGGCAGAAACATAGATAGGGGGAGAAGCAGGCTCTTTGCAGGGAGCCCGATGTAGAACTCGATCCCCAGACCCAGATTCATACCCTGAGCCAAAGGCAACTCAACTGTGAGCCACCCAGGCATCCCACAAAGAAAAAATCTTAAAGCAGCCAGGAAAAAAAAAAGAGATTACTTTTAAAAGAGACCAATTTAACTGACAGTAGGAGCAAGAAAAATGGAATAATATATTCAAAGCACTGAAAGATGATAATTGGTAACCTGGAGACCTAGCAGAAATACCTTTTAAGAGTGAAGAGAAAATAAGCATTTTTCAGATATCTCTTCCTTAAAATATTTACTTAGAGAATTACCAAGAGACCCACACTAAAATCTTTTAAAAATTAAATTAAATTAAAAAAAAAAAAAGATGTTACGGCAGCCCCGGTGGCACAGCAGTTTAGCGCTGCCTGCAGCCCGGGGCGTGATCCTGGAGGACCAGGATCGAGTCCCATGTCGGGCTCCCTGCATGGAGCCTGCTTCTGCCTCTGCCTGTGTCTCTGCCTCTCTTTCTCTCTCTCTCTCAATAAATAAATAAATAAATTTAAAAAAAATAAAAAATTTAAAAATTTTAAAAAAGATGTAATAATTTTAAGTGTGTATGCAATAATATGGCTTAATAATATGGCTTCATAATATATAAAACAAAAAATAGCAGTATAATGAAAAATAAAAATATTCACAGCAATGGTGGGAGAAATGAACAAATATCTCTCAGTAATTGATGGAACAAGCAGACAAAATTAGAAACATTGTAGAAGATTACAATGTAATTAATGAACTTGACCTAATGGACATATAAAGAACACCGCATTCAAGAGGTGCTGAAATACACCTTTTTATTTTTTTAATTTATTTTTTTTAAAGACTTTTTATTTATTTATTCATGAGAGACACACAGAGAGAGGGGCAGACACACAGACAGAGAGAGAAGCAGGCTCCACGCAGGGAGCCCAACGCGGGACTCGATCCCAGGCCACCGGGGCTGCCCAGAATACACCTTTTTAAACACACATAACATTTACAAAAATTGACCATGTACTGAGCTAAAAGCAAGTTTCAGATGTCAAAATATTTAATATTTTTTTTTCTAAAATTTTTTTTTTTAATTTTTTTATTTATTTATGATAGTCACAGAGAGAGAGAGAGAGGCAGAGACACAGGCGGAGGGAGAAGCAGGCTCCATGCACCGGGAGCCTGATGTGGGATTCGATCCCGGGTCTCCAGGATCGCGCCCTGGGCCAAAGGCAGGCGCCAAACCGCTGCGCCACCCAGGGATCCCAATATTTAATATTTAAAATCATAATTACTATATGTTCTTTGACCATATATAGTTAATATACAAATCAGTAATAAAAAGGTAATCTAGAACACTCCTATATTTTAGGAGATTTAAAAATATATGTGGGGTGCCTGGGTGGCTTAGTTGGTTAAGCGTCCCATTTGTGATTTTGGCTCAAGTCATAATTTCATGGGTCATGAAATCGAGCTCCAGTTGAGCTTTAGTCGGGGAGTCTGCTTGAGATTCTCTTCCCTCTGCTCCTCCCCCCACTCACACACTAACCTTCCCTCTCTCTAAAATAAGTGAATCTTTAAAGTATATATATTATATACACATATATACATACATACAAACAAACACTTGATACCTACTCTGCTGGCTGGCTGGCTCAGTTGGTGGAATAGTTGGTGATTCTTAATCTCAGGGTCATGAGTTCAAACCCTACATTGGGGCTGGAGCTTACTTACCTACTTACATACTTACTTACTTTATTTATTTATAGATTTTATTTTATTTATTCATGAGAGACAGAGAGAGAGGCAGAGACACTGGCAGAAGGAGAAGCAGGCTCCCCCCAAGGAGGCTGATGTGGGACTCAATCCCAGATCCCGGGATCACACCTGAGCTGAAGGCAAACGCTCAACAGCTGAGCCACCCAGGCATCCCTGGAGGTTACTTTAAAAAAAAAAAAAAAGTATGTATGCACATACACACACACGTGCATATACATACTTGATAACCAATGAGTCAAATAAGAAATCACATTGAAAATTTGAAAATATTTTGAGCTGAATGAAAATGAAAAGTAGTGCATATTAAAGTTTGAGGACAGGCAGCACACCAGGCAGGACTGGGCTTGGGGCTAGAGCCTGAACCTTGTGGCCATGTCAGCAGATACTCACTGGTTGACAGCTTCTGCTGTCTTCTGAGAGGAATTTAGTTATACTTGACCTTAAAGTAACAGGATGGTCCGAATTAAGTAAAAGAGATGCCATCCACAAAGAGTTCTTCAAAAATTTTAATCAAGTATTTGGCTTCATGTCCTGAGTCTGCCTCTCTCTGTGTCTCTCAGGAATAAATAAATAAAATCTTGAGTGCCAGAGACACAGGCAGAGGGAGAAGCAGGCTCCATGCAGGGAGCCCAACGTGGGACTCAATCCTGGGTCTCCAGGATCAGGCCCTGGACTGAAGGCGGCGCTAAACTGCTGAGCCACCCAGGCTGCCCTAAATAAAAGCTGTAAACATAAAATAAAATAAAAATAAAATCAGTGCTTAAATACAAATTGATTTAAACTTGGGGGAAAAAAACAACAACAATTGGGGGATGTATCTAAAGCTGTGTTTAAATTTATAGTTTTAAATACATATACTGGAAAAGAAGAGAGGCAGAAAATCAGCGTCCATCTCAAAAGGTTGACAAAAGGATAGATAGTACTTTAAACCTAAAGGAAATAGATGGAATAAAATAAAAAGTTAAGAATATTAGTTACAAAATAGGAAAAAAATACAGAGGTAGTAATACCAAAATGTGCTCGTTTAAAAGGGTAATAAAATTGATGGATCCTTGGTAAGATTTACCAAATAAGATATGACAAAAATTACCAATGGTAGTATTGAAAAATGTAGACATCAGACCCTATAGATTTTAAGAAAATAAAGTAAATTTATACCAATGAATTTTAAAACTTAGGTAAAATGGACAGATTCCTGAAAAATGTAGCTTATTCAAATTGACACAATATAGAAAATCTTTTTTTTTTAAGATTTATTTATTCATTTATTCATGATAGACACAGAGAGAGAGAGGCAGAGACACAGGAGGAGGGAGAAGCAGGCTCCATGCCGGGAGCCCGACGTGGGACTCGATCCCGGGACTCCAGGATCGCGCCCTAGGCCAAAGGCAGGCGCTAAACTGCTGAACCACCTAGGGATCCCCAGAAAATCTTAATAATTACATGCCTACTAAGAAATAGGATCTGTAACTTAAAATCTTTCTAGGAAGAAAATGCCAGGTGAAGATAACTTTACCAACAAATGTTACCAAACATTTAAGAAAGAAACAACACCAACCTTATACAAATTCCTCCTGAGAACAAAAAAGAAATGCTCCCCAGCTCATTTAGTGAGGCTGTTGTATAACTATGATACTAAAATGTGAAAGGACATTATTATATCTATATAATAATCCTAAATAAATAATCCTAAAGAAAACATCAAGAGATTCAAACTAACAATATACATAAAAGAATTATGCCTCCCAACCAAGTTGATTTATTCCAGAAATGTTGGAAGATTTGGCATTCAAAATTCAGTCAGTATATAGTAATGTAAGATCTTTTTTTTTTTTTTTTTGTAAGATCTTAATAATAGCGGGAACTGGGTGGAGAGTGTATGGGAACTCTATAGTGTCTTCACAACTTTGCTTAACATCTAAAACTATTCTTAAAAATTTTTATTTAAAACTGTATAATTCACTGCATTATAAAGGAGAAAAGTCATATCTTAGTAGATGTAGAAACAGCATTAAGAGTCATCATTCTTTTGCAATAGATATGTTAAACTCCGCTTACAAAGGAATTCCTTAATTTAACAAACATCTATAAAAGCCTGTTACAAACATCATATGGCAAAATATTGAAAGCTCTCCTTAGTGACTGGGAACAGACAAGAATGCCAGTATCAATACTTCTATACAATATCGTATCAGAAGTTGCACCCAATACAATAAGGCAGTAAAAAAGCAACATAGGGCATAAAGATTGGAAAGAGAGAAACAAAATTGTCATTATTTATAAATGATGTGATTGTGTGCAGAGAACACTTAAAAGAATCTATAGATTGTTAAAATCAACAAATGCATATAGCAGAACTGCTGGATACAAAATCGATAAGCAAAAATTATTTATATTTCTATTACCAGCAACAAACAAAATGAAATCTTAAAAGCATGCCATTTAGGATATCCTCCATAACAACAAATCTAGCAAGTAGTGTGTGATACCTCTGAACAACAAACTATAAAACATTATTAGAGAAATTATTTTTATTTATTTTTTAAAGAGGTTTTTTTTTTAAGATTTTATTTATTTATTCATGATAGACACAGAGAGAGAGAGGCAGAGGGAGAAGCAGGCTCCATGCTGGGAGCCTGATGCGGGACTTGATCCCAGGTCTCCAGGATCACGTCCTGGGCCAAAGGCAGGTGCCAAACTGCTGAGCCACCCAGGGATCCCTAAAACATTATTAGAGAAATTAAAGGAGATCTAAACAAATGGAAAGAAATGTTCATTAATTTGGGAAACCTCAGTATTGGGCAGCCCTGGTGGCGCAGAGGTTTAGCGCCGCCTGCAGCCCAGGGCATGATCCTGGAGACCCTGGATCGAGTCCCACATCGGGCTCTCTGCATGGAGCCTGCTTCTCCCTCTGCCTGTGTCTCTGCCTCTCTCTCTCTCTCTCTCTCTCTCTCTCTGTCTCTATGAATAAATAAATAAAATCTTTAAAAAAAAAAAAAAGGAAACCTCAGTATTTAAAGATCTCAATTATTCCCACATTGATCAATGGGTTTAGTACAAAGTCAAATATTAGCAGCCCATTCGATTCTAAAATTCCTATGGAGGGATGCCTGGGTGGCTCAGTGGTTGAGCACCTGCCTTTTGCTCAAGTCATGATCCTGGGATCCTGGGATTGAGTCCCGCATTGGGCTCACAGGCAGAGGGAGAAGCAGGCTCCATGCACCGGGAGCCCGATGTGGGATTCGATCCCGGGTCTCCAGGATCGCGCCCTGGGCCAAAGGCAGGCGCCAAACCACTGCGCCACCCAGGGATCCCGCAAATGTATTTTTAATAAGTGATTTGGGGATATCAGAAAAAATTATACCTGACCCATATCACATTTCAAGCCCCAAAATAATTTCCAGATGGATTAATACATTCAAATATGAAAGGCAAAACAGTAAAGCTTCTATTCTAGAATTTATAATATAGAATATCTTCATGGCTTTGGGGTAAAGGACAATTTCTTAGTGCGGACACAAAAAGCACTTACCATACAGGAAACTATTACTAAGTTGGACTACATTAAAATAAGAACTTAGGGCAGCCCCGGTGGCACAGCGGTTTGGTGCCGTGTGCAGCCCAGGGTGTGATCCTGAAGACCTGGGATCGAGTCCCATATCGGGCTTCTTGTGTGGAGCCTGCTTCTCCCTCTGCCTGTGTCTCTGCCTCTCTCTCTCTCTGTGTCTATGAATAAATAAATAAAGTCTTTAAAAAAATAAAATAAAATAAGAACTTATATTTATCAAAAGACCCTATTAAGAATGTGAAAAGACAAGGTACAGGGTGGTAGAGCATATTTGTAACACAATCAACAAAGAGCTCAGTTGCAGAATGTGTAAAGAACTGCAGGTCAGTTAGATGAGACTTGAACAAACACTTTACAAAAGAGAATATCAAAATGACCTGAAAAGATATGAAAAGATGTTCATCCACATTAGTAATTGTGAAAATGCAAATTAAAATCACAGTGGATGATTCTGTACATCTGCTAGATTGGCTAAAATTAAAGGTGAATTACAGATAACACCAGATGGTGGCCTGGATGTGTAGCAACAGGAATGCTCATACACTGAAGTGTAAATTAGTATGTCCACTCTAGTGTCGGTAATGCCAACCTGTTGTCCAAAGTTGAACACATACATATCCAATAACTAGCATTCTAATTCTAGGAATATACCTCACAGAAATAGCAGCAAGGAGAAATGCATCAGAATAGTCATAGCAGTCAAATTCACAGTGGCCAAAAAATTGGAATCAGACCAAATGACCACTGACAGTTTAAAGGATAAATTGTGGCATATGTATACATAATGGAATTGTATACGATAATGACAATGGACTACAACAGGCAAAACACAGCTCAGTCTTACAAACATAGTGTTGAGGGGCACCTGGGTGGCTCAATGGGCTAAGCGTCTGCCTTTGGCTCAGGTCATGATCCCAGGGTCCTGGGATTGAGCCCCACATCAGGCTCCCTGCTCATCAAGGAGTCTCCTCTCTCTCCCTCTTTCCACCTCCTGCTCATGCTCTCTCTCTTACTATCTCTCTCAAATAAATAAAATCTTTAAATAAAAAACATAATGTTGAGGGCAGCCCCGGGTGGCTCAGCGGTTTAGCGCCGCCTTCAGCCCAGGGTGTGATCTTGGAGACCCGGGATTGAGTCCTACATCGGGCTCCCTGCATGGAGCTGGCTTCTCCCTCTGCCTTTGTCTCTGCCTCTCTCTCTTTTTCTGTGTTTCTCTCATGAATAAATAAATAAAATCTTAAAAGAAAAAACAAAAACATAATGTTAAGCAAAAGAAGCCAGACACAAAAAAATATATTTGATTGTTCCAATTACATAAAGTTCAAAAACAATGAAAACCATGGTGTTTGTGGATCCACACACACTTACATGGTAAAACTATAAAGAACAGCAAGAAAGTGATTTCAATAAGGGTCAAGAGAACAATTTTCTTTGGGAAGAGAGAGATTATATATCTGTATTTTGTACTTTTCTTTATGTTTCTCCTACTTGACAATAAAAAAGTTTTAAAAGTTACAAACCTATAAAAACATGAGATTTTTGCAGGACTTTTTAGAAGCTGGAAAACAAATGAATGAATGTTCCTCACTTGGCTGATTCAAGAAAGCTGAAGTAATGGGGAATGCTGAGTTCCAGCACAGAATTCTCAAAAGGCAAATGAATTGGTAGTAGCAATTTCTAGAATTGGGGACTGTGGGTTGTGGGGAGGAGGGAGATGGTCACTGAGTTGAAATGAGACTAGATGGAAGCTATTTGAAAGGCAATTACAGGGCGTCTGAGTGGCTCAGTCGTTGAGCTTATGCCTTTGGCTCAGGTCATCATCCCGGGGTCCTGGGATCAAGTCCCACATCAGGCTCCCCACAGGGAGTCTGCTTCTCTCTCTGCCTGTGTGTATCTCTCATGAATAAATAAAATCTTAAAAGAAAAAGACAATTAAGTCCTAGTTGTTACTGGGTAACTGCCTCACCTCCAGGTCGGGAGGTTAATCTCTAAAAAAAAGTGTAAGCCAAAGAATTTCTGGATTAGGGGTACAACTGAGGATGTCAGTGCCGTGCCCGAGACATGTGAATTAAGTGGCCATGTATATCCTCAATACTGATACAGAGAACTCCCTCACAAAGTCCCACTCTGATCACTTCTGATAAAGCTGTCCACTCGGCAACTTGGAGAACCTTGTAGGTCCCCATTCTCAGCCACAAGCAGACTCCTGGGATTACATCAGGAAAGTCTTGAAGAGAATCAACAACACAAACAGCAAAAAGCAATGTGAATGAATGTGAGATTCTGAAGAGAATACAAAAGTGAAAAAGGGAAAGACTATAATATCTCCAAAAAGATGTAGGTAGATAGTAACAAAAATTAAACAAAAAATATACTTCTCTTAAGAGATTTGTAGGCTCTTCATATTGCCCTTTGTTTTGGTTCCCTGTTTTCAGTGTCATTTGTTTCCCAAACAGTATCTTTTTCTTTGTCTAATTTTATTTGCGTGACTTATGGGGGGACAGGGTATGTTGGATGACAACAAATGTGAATTAATGTAAAACTATAGACTTTTGAGAAATGGAAAATGCTAACAAGAATTCTGTAATTTAATACTGTCATGCTACCAAGGATGTCTCTTCTGAACCGATAAAGATAGTAGCCTGCTTCTTTCATTGCATTTCATTTTGATTTTTTTTCTCTCTTCCATGTCAACTTAAATTTCTCTTGCCATATTTCTATCTTCATCTCCTTGTTTCTTGCTGTCTCTTCTCCCTGAAGATCACTACATTTCCAGCTATCGGAAAGGTATCCGACTAAAATGTGCTAAGAGCTTAATACCCGCTGTCTGTCCCACCACAGCCTATTAATTTTATTAGACCTTTTTAGTTGTAGTTGAATGATTTCAGAGAGGCTCTCCATCCTCCCTTTCTGTTTTAGTGTAAATGTTTTCTTTGTGCCTGCTGTATAATTCTGCAGAATATTGAGAGCTGAAGGGGCAAGGAAGGAGAGGCCATGTTTCTCTTTCTGACTTTTGAGTGCGGTCACCTGGTGCATGCCTGGACCTTGGCTTCATGTGTGAGCTGTTCCCTGAATCTTAGATGAGAAAAGGCCATACAATGTTGTGGTAGCTTTTTTAAAGAAGCCTCCATCATAACTGATATTGCACAGTTGTCTATGGTAGGAAGTAACTCACTGGTGTGTGAGTAAGTGAGGATTATAGAATGAAAGCAGCCCTCACTAAACTGAGGAGAGCTAGCTGTATGTTTGCCTGCAGAAGACAACTGCGTGAATCATCACTTGCCCTTTGGCAGGCCAAACCCTGCATCCTGAGGTGGCCCACAGCATTCTCAGAAGAGATCTTTGCTGTAGCAGCTGTCTTTGTTGACATGTGTATGTTTCATTCTTTGCTGTGCTCTGCATTTCAGAGGCCACAAAGAAGTCCCTACCTCTCGTAGGTCCATCCAGTCTGTCTTTGTTGTGACCCCTCCATTTTTTCATCTTGTTTTCCCCCTTAGGTTGTTTTTTTCTCTTGCTCCTTAGAACTTTCTGGGATTTTTGTTTGTCTAAACAAACTTAGGCCCTGATTTCCTTTTCTAAAACAACCATTTCTTTAACTTAGAAAGAGACTTCATCCTGCATTTTTATCATCAAACCTGTTAACACATTCTTTTAACTCACTGATTCTTTGTATTGAAGGAGGCACTACAGTTCGAAAGGAGATCATCAAGAATAAAATCAGAGCTATTGGGAAGATGGCACGGGTCTTTTCAATTCTGCGGTAAGGATAAATCTGTCATTACAGTGTGGGATCAAGGCATTTTGAGAGACAATTAGAAGTTGATTTCAGGACAGTTTTTTTTAGAATTGGAGTTTGGTATGATTGGATAGGTCTTCAGAGCTGAGTGCACACTAAATCTAACCGATATGTTAAAGTGACTAGAAATGCTTTGGCAAACATTCATTGGACACAAGCTTAGATGTAGTGAATGCAGTGACTTACTGTGGATTCTTGGAGCCAGATTGCTTGTGTTCACATCCTGGCTCGATCTCTTCTTAGCTATGATTTTGAGCCTCAGTTTCCTTGTCTATAAAAGTGTGATAATAACAAGACCTGCTTTACACAGTTATTAGGAGGATTAAATGGGATGATATATGGGAAACATTTAAATAGTTCCTGGCTATTGAACCTGCTGGTTGTTTAAAATTGGAATATTTACAGAAAGCATCTTTTTCTTTGGGTCAGGGAAGGGGTAGGAAGAAGGAGAACCTGTCCTCCATCTCTGTGCATCTTAACTTTCCTTCTAGTATCTTTTAACTGCTGAGTGGTAGACATCCTGGCATTAATGTAGGGCTTTCACCTTCCTTTGCAGGGAAGAGAGTGAGAGTGTGCTGACTCTTAAGGGCCTGACACCTACAGGGACACTCCCTCTAGGTGTCCTCTCAGGAGGAAAGCAGACTATTGAGACAGGTGAGTATGAGAAATACTCCTTTTATGGAAGATGTGCTCCCATTACCCAGCAGTCAACAGAAAATTTAAAATTAGGGCTTCTTTCAATAAATGATACTAGAGCAATTGGATATCCATGTGAGGGGAAAGTGAATCTTAACTCTTCTCTCTATATACAAAAATTAACTCAAAATGAATTATAACTTAAACATAAAAGGTAAAACAATAAAACTCCCAGAAAAAAATATGGAGAGTATTGAAGTAGATAAAGAGTCCTTAGGGCACAAAAAGTAGTAACCTTAAAAAAAAATCAATTAAATTTCATTAAAACTGAGAATTTCTATTCACAAAAATATATGATTAAGAAAGGGAAAAGGCAAGCCATTAACCGAGGGAAGATTTTTTGCGATATGTCTGTCTGACAAAGGGCTTAAATTCAGAATCTATAAAGAACTATAAACTCAAGAAGAAAAATACAACTACACTTTATGCTTCACAAAAGAGGGTATCAAAATGGCCAGAGAGCATATGAAAAGATGCTTAATATAGTTACTCATCTGGGAAATAGACATTAAAACCACAGTGAGATACCATTATATTCAGCAAAATGGCTAAAATTAAAAATTCTAGGGCAGCCCTGGTAGCCCAGCGGTTCAGCGCTGCCTTCGGTCCAGGGTGTGATCCTGGAGACCCAGGATTGAGTCCCATGTCGGGCTCCCTGCATGGAGCCTGTTTCTCCCTCTACCTGTGTCTCTGCCTCTCTCTCTGTGTCTCTCATGAGTAAATAAATAAAATCTTAAAAAAGAAAAATTCTAACAATACCAAGTGCTGGTGAATTTGAGGAGAATAGAACTATATACATTGCTGCTGGGCGTGTAAATTGGTTCAACCACTTTGGAAAACTGTTGGGCAATAAAGCAAAACATTATAGTACCCTAAAACCCAGCAATCCCAGACCTCGTATATCAAGGAGAAATAAGTGCATATGTCCACCAAAGGAATTGCATAAGAATGTTCACCATAGCTTTATTCATAATAGCCCCAAACAGGGGGAAAAACCTAAATGTTCATCAATAGCAGTATAGATAAATGTGTTCTGTTTATACAATGGAATATTACACATCAATGAAAAAAATTACAGATACATGCAAAAACATGGTTGAATCTCACAAATGTTATGGTAAACTAAAAAAGCTAGGCAGAAAAGGGCACAGACTGTGTAATTTATAGGATGTTCAAGAATAGACAAACTAGGGGCACCGGGGTGGCTCAATTGGTTAAGCATCTGCCTTCAGCTCATATCATGATCCCAGGGTCCTGGGATTGAGCCACATGTCGGGCTCCCTGCTCAGTGGGGAGCCTGCTTCTGCCTCTGCCTCTGACCCTCCTTTTGCTCGTACTCTCTCTTGCTCTGTCTCAAATAAATAAAATCCTTAAACAAAAAAAGAAAGGGGGCAGCCCGGGTGGCTCAGCAGTTTAGCAGTGCCTTCAGCCCAGGGCCTGATCCTGGAGACCTGGGATTGAGTCCCATGTTGAGCTCCCTGCATGGAGCCTGCTTCTCCCTCTCCCTGTGTCTCTGACTCTGTGTGAGTGTGAGTGTGTGTGTGTGTGTGTGTGTGTGATGAATAAATAAATGAATAAATAAATAAAATCTTTAAAAAAAAAAGGAAAAGAAAAAGAAAAAAGAATAAGCAAACTAGCTAAATGGTAATAGAAGCAGAATGACACTGTTGGGAGAATATTGACTCAGAAGAAGCAGAGGGGACTCCTGGAGTAGTGGCGATGCTGTATATTTCACTATCTGGGTAGTAGTTACATAAGTGTATTCATACACAAAAACGTTTAGATATTGGTGCACATGATATGTCTCATATATTTTTTTTTTAAGATTTATTTATTTTAAAGAGAGAGCACTTGAGCCAGGGGACGGGTAGAGGGAAAGGGAGAGAGAGAATCTCAAGCAGACTCCCTGATGAGTGTGGAGCCCATGTGGGGCTCGATCTCATGCCTGAGATCATGACCCGAGTGGAAATCAAGAGTCAGACACTCAACTGACTGAGCCATGTAGACACCCCACTTAATGTCTTATTTTTGGGTGTTAGAATTTCTCAGAGAGGGAGTTTGCCTCTGCCTGCCAGCCATATCCTATTCCAGTGCCACAGTCACCTACCTATCCAGTCAGTGTCAGTACTAAAAAGCTTATGGATGCTGACTTGTAAGGAGAGGGCTTTATGGAACCCTGTAATGAAGAGATCAATGTTTGTCAGAATAGACATAGATGTGGTCAAGCAAGGCAACTAATTCTAGGCACGAAAACTGAAGTTGAAGCATTCACAACTTAAACTAGACTTTCACTGCTTTTATTGGCCCCTTATTTTATTACATTGTTTTTCTTTTTTTTTTTCCTTGTCATACCATTACTTATAGGAATCCTTTGCTTTTTGTGGAAAATCCACTGATATTAATAGGAACAAGCCCCTTTTTCCCCTTTCCTTTTATAGGATTGAATTGCTCCTTCTCTTTCAAATTAAATACTGGAATATTAGAGTTCAACTATTTGGAAGGAGGAATGAACATTTTCTCCTTGGAAGTACATAACTATTTTCTTAATTTCTTTAGTTTCATAGAAAGGATCAGTAAACTACTTCAGGTTGAAATTTTTTCTCTCAAACAAATGTGCAGTTTCTTATAAACAAAATACTTCCATTACTTTGTTTGGTAGTCAGTCATGGGAGCTACTCTGAGAGTACTTCTGACGAGGCAGGTTGGAATTAGTAGGAAATACCATGGATAAGGAAAAAGGGAATGTCTATATCTTTACTTGAAAAGTTTTAGAAACTTGCTGATCCACAAAGTTGTTGTTTTAATCTGCACCTTGAAAGACCAAATCTGGGATGAATAATGAAGAGAATTGTATGAATGTGCTATTTGGAGATTTGTTTGTAATCTTTGGTCTGTCTTTTGTTCTCAGTCCCAAGTATATAGTTTCTCTTCATTCCTAATTGGAATATGAGTGTTTTAATAAAACTAGCATTTTTATTGATACTTTTGAAATTGATAGATGTCTTCAGGAATGCTTAAGAACAAAACTAAAGTTGGAGCCAGCTTTTTAGAGCTTCTTATGTCTCATTGATTGACAGAAACTGAATTTATTTTGTCGTTTTCCCATCACTCAGTTTTACAGGTTCATTGGCAAACTGGAGCATTAGCTAAAAAAGACCTTTTATTGTTCTGGTAACTCTACTTGGAGAGCTTTCAACCAACAGTATCCCATATGGCCTTATGGGATTCATTCATTTATGTCTTAGCTTGTTCCAAGAGGGATTTGAGTACGTTACAGTGTACATATAACACAGTGAAGTAAAATAAATATGCTTGGAATTGGAGCACAAAGGAAAACAAACAAACAAAAAGCCAATAGATAGTCACAGATTTTACTCCCAAGCTTCCTAGTACCGAAATAAAGAGGAGTGCCAAGAACTGAATGAGATTCACAAAGACCATAAAATAAGAAACAAGTGGGTAATAAATTGGACTACATCAAAATTAACATTTGTGCTACAAATGAAACCATCATCAAGAAAGTGAAAAGACAGGACGCCTGGTTGGCTTAGTGATTGAGCATCTGCCTTTGGCTCATGGCGTGATCCCAGGGCCCTGGGATCGAGTTCTGCATTGGACTCCCTGCAGGGAGCCTGCTTTTCCCTCTGCTGATGTCTCTCCCTCTCTTTGTGTCTCTCATGAATAAAAAAGTCTTTTAAAAAAGAAAGTGAAAAGACAACCCATAGAATGGGTGGAAATATTTACAAATCATACATTTGATAAGGGACTGATATCTAGAAAACAGAAAAGAACTCTTATAATTGAATAATAAAAAGACAACCCAGTTAAAAAATGAGTAAAAAAAGTTGAATAGACATTTTTCCAAAGACATGCAACTGGCCAACAAGCGTGGGAAAAGTTGCTCAACATCATTAGATATTAAGGAAACACATCCAAACAACGAGATACCACTACATACCACACCCAGAATGGCTGTGATCACAGATAGTAACAGGTGTTGGTGAGAATGTAGAGAAATTGAGACCTTCTGGTACCCTGCTGGTAGAAATGTGAAATGGTGAAGTATTTTGGAAACCAATCTGGCAGTTCCTTAGATCAGTAAACATCAGTTGACCTTATGACCAACTGTTCCACTTGTAGTTGTATACTCCCCAAAATGAAAATGTATCCACACAAAGACTTGTTCACAGCAGCATTTTTCATTAGAGCCAGTAGGTAGAAATGGCCCAGATGTCCATCACCTAATGAGGTGGCTATTCACACAACAGCATACTCTTCAGTCATAAAAAGGAAGGAATTACTGGTACGTGCTTCAACATGACTAAACCTTAAAAACATTGTCATTTTCCCATCATTACACTAAGTGAAAGAGGCCAGTCACCAAAATCACCCTCTGTGCAATTGCATTTATGTGAAATGTCCAGAGCAGGCAAATGTGCAGAGACAGAAAGTTGATTGTTGGTTGGCTCAAGGATTAAGGGGAAGGGATATTTGGGGTGATGAAAATGTTTTAACCATAGATTGTGGTGATGGTTATACAACTCTAAATATATTAAATCATTGAACTGTACACTTTAAACAAGTGAATTTTATGGTAAGTGAATTATATTTCAGTAAAGAAATATAATAAATATATATAAATTAAATATAAACAAACCAGTTTCTCAGGTTTTTTTGTGACTGTTTCTTATAATGCCCCTTAATGCAGGCTAGTATCTTAAAACTCCATGCAAAAAGTAATTCTAGAAGGACTCAGAACAGTGTAATACTAGTACACATTTTACCACATAGCTTTTAAACTCTAATTAGACCAACAACCTGTATACAATTTCAGGCTGTGCTTTGTTCTTCCACTTTGTAGCAGCAGCAGTGATGTACTGCTTGAAGGCACTATCATTTTCTTGTAACAGTTTATTTGTTCTATTCCAGGAGATTAGGAAGGGTGTGACATTGCTTTACCACAGGCCCACATACGGTGGACAAATTCAAGCACTTGATAAGTTGATTCCAAGTTTCCATTTTTCACATTGTGACAGGAGGTTAATTGTCAGTCCTCCCAGTTTCTCCTCTCTTGTTATATAAAACCTCAGAAACAGTAAGCTATACTGCTCATTATTTTTCCCTGACTTCTTGTAAAAATTTGTTACTGAAGGAACTGAGAGGGTTCCTCTAATAGGATCTTTCTTGCTACAACCTGTAACCTTTTCATATATTAGGGTTTTTACTGTTTTAAAAAGATGATGCAAGGAAGTTTACCTCCTGGCACTAATTTTTAAATTGCTTCCTTTCCCATCACTGAAGGAGAAGGCTCTCTTAGTAATTGACCCACTCTCCTGCACAGTGAATGGAAGCCATGTATGGGTTGGAAATGTCAGCTTCTGCTAGATCTCTAATCCCAAATGGTACATGAATTTGTATCCGGTATTGAGTAGTTTTATGTCTTTGCCAGTTTAGTATTCTACCCCTGGACAAGAAATAACCACTTACTTATAACCCATTTTTCTCTCCTTCCAAATGCTAGTCTGTTATTCGAAGGCCATTCTCTTTTTATTAGGTAATTAAAAAGGACAGTTGGACCCTACCCTACATAAATTGCTTATGAGCAGTAAGAAGTAGTCTTAAATAACCATTTTGAATAGGACCCAGCAACAGCTCATTGAATACCATCTGAGCTGTTAGAAACTAAAGAACAGTTGTAATGTTAAATTACTTGACTCAACTTATTTTGATATGTGAATGTCAAGACGTAAATTAGCAGCTGGCTATTTAAAAATGAGGAAAGCAACATAACTCTTGGTTTCTTATAGTCAGCTTGACTGACCTGTTGTCTTAGCTATAGATGCTATTAGCTAAAAAAGTTCCCATGCCACCTGAAATGTTAAAAGTATCAGAAACTCTCCCCATTTCACGTTTTCTCCCCAATTTAGTTTTTTGTAGTAATCCTCACTTCTCTAACTAGTTGACTTTTATTATGGATGGGAATAGGCTGAGGTGGGAGCCTGGGATGTCTGTGCTGGCAGCAATGCTGTTGGTTTACTCACTCTTTTTCTGTCTTCATTTTTGCATGCCACTGCTCCTGCCTCTTACAGCCACAGTAGAAGCGGTAGAGGCCCGGGAAGGTATGGCCATATTCCTATGATAGATGTGATCATGTGTCTGTCTACTAGTTTTAAGAGCTTTGTCAACATCTGAAATCTTCTATTATTGCATCACCAGAAATGTAACAGTGAGAAAAGGAATAAATATTTCTAGGCATGCTCACAAAGTGTTTCCTTTGTGTCCTGTATTTATGTTAATTTACCCTCTCCACAGCTAAAGGCCTCTGGGCTCTATCAGTTTTAATGCAATGGCTGAAGCTTAAGCAACTGGTCACGAGGAATCAGGTAGTTTAATCCTGTAGCCCTTCCATAGAGAAGTGACTTCTGTGTGATCACTAGAGACTCAAACAGGTCAGCCTCTTTATCTAATGATTCTGAGGGATATCCAGAGCAGAGGCACAATTGGACAAGGATTTAGTTGGATTCATTTCTGAGGTTGCCCTAAGGCAGTTAGGCTAAATTATCTGTTTCTATGAAAACAAATTTCAAGTAACAGATCATCTATGAATCCAATAATGGAAATCATTGGGATTGATAAACTTGTGTTATTAATTTCATTGTTTTGTTAAGTAAGGTGGGTTCAAAATAGGAATGCCTTTCCTTGGTGATACAAAAGTTCAACTAGAAGGAAGACATCCAGAAGCTCTTTTTTAGATGCCTTTTAACTTATATTCAGCCCCTGGTTGTGCAAGAGCAAAAGCTGTCCTTCTAAACAAAAAGATGAGCTCTTTTATTACTTTTTTTGTGGTCAATATGGTGTTTGTGCTAAAGTCAACTACTCTGTTGAACTTGTTCTATTATTCTAGTGTTGTCTCTTCTCTTACATTAAGCATGTTTCAGGCCCATAAGAAACTGTTTCTCAAATGTATTGAGGTTAAGAATGAACTTAGCCATTTGTCAGGTATACTTAGACCATGATTAATTGTATTGAGCTTCCGTGAAAATTAACTTTCTCAGTTTCGATGGCCTTATCGGCCTTAAGGAGGCAGTAGCTTCAGATGAGGCTGAATCAAATCAAGTCTTGCATATTACTTTCACCAGATATGTGCTCCAACCCTTCTTTGGTTTTCTCTACGAGGTTGCTGTATGCTAAAGAAAACTTTAAGCTTGTTGCTTTGTTGTCTAATCAAGCTCCTCCCTTTCCTGTTTTTCTGTAGCCATCAGAGGGTTTTCGCTTCAGCACAGGATCCGGAGTTTTGAAGAAGCCCGAGGCCTGGACCGAATTAACGAACGGATGCCACCCCGAAAAGACAGCCAGTACCCTGATGGGCCAGTGAAATTGGTGGCTGCTGCACAACCCAATGCTGCGCATAGGAGCGACAGGGGGAGAAGAGCCAATAATGACACAGAGCCCTGCTGTGGCACAGGTGGATCCAAAACCTAAGAACGAATTTTATTTATTTATTATTGGAAAACAAAACAAAACAACTTTAACAACTTAAACCTGGAGGTGCATTCATAGTTCACTCTGCATTTATGCTGTAAGAAAGGTGACCATTTTATAAATTGTTTTTAATTTATGTTTAATATATATAAAAAATACATGTTTTGTTTTTCCTTTTTTTCCCCTAATTTTTAGGAACTGATCTGATTGTCTGATACATATGTGAAGTTTTGTGCTACAAAGGAACTACAACTACAAAGTTTTGTGCTTCCCCTAATAAAAGGGCCTTGGAAACCTCCACCCTGGGTTTCTGACTTGAACTAGCTAGCCTTTTCTCTTGTTCTTTTGGAAGGTGATATCTTTCATTTCAGACTAATAAGACTTTTTCAAACACAAGAAGGTGTTTTTCTTTTCCCTTTCTACGGGGTGCCATTGAAAAGATTGTTCAGATTTCAGTGGCTAAAACTTCTCTTCTTATGGAAAACTTGATTAGAGTAGAACTTGTAAGTGAATAGCCCAAATCCAGTGATTTGAAGGCCAAGGAGAATGTTTTCCATATAACCTACTTTCTTTTGGACTCTCAGTTCTTTTAATATGTTCTAGTAAAACAAAATAAAAAGCAATGAGGGATTTTCTTAGAATTACTCAAAATTTCTTCTTCCAACCATGGGCATAATTGGTTTAAAATTCCCTTAGAACTTGGGAGGTTTCTTAACTATTCCCAAATCCTTTTGCTTTGATTTTTGAAGCCCAGGTGATTTACCCAACTGCAAAGGAAGCTACGTATCTAAATATTTTATAAATGCCCTCTGTAGAACTTTTGACAGTAAGAGGTATTTATGTCCTTCTGTGCAATTGCATCAGCTGTTGTATCTGTTCTCCCCATTGTCCTTCTATTTTTCTATGTCAGCGTTTCAAAACTGACTAGAGTAGAATGATCCCTTGATCCCCTTATGAATTCGAAGTCTTTCTAAAGGGCATTGGATGATGAGGATTTCCTATTTTCTGTATCAATTACTGGGATGTTTCTCCATCTTTAAACACTCATTAGGTTGAACTGTATGTCAGTCTCCATTAGCATATTTTGGAATACAAAAAGTATTCAGACACAGTGTTTGAATAGCCTTCTCTTACTTTTTCAAGTAACAACCAGTGAGGCAAAGAAATTTTGGTGATCCTTGGGCTCCCATTTTTGGTTTAGTCTGGTCACAAGTGCTATGTCATAATTCTCACTGGTCAGCTTTGCAGTGAATGTGCATGTCTGGGCAATACTACACCAAAGTGATTATTAACAAAATTCTTAATATCATTTGGGATGTAGGAGTCCAGCATTGAAGCAAGTATCTCAGACGGTAATACTTAATGTTGTAAGCTTTAAGGACACCAGAAACCTTTCTCAAAAAACAAAAACAAGACAAAACAAAAAATCCACACCATTTCACTAAAAAAATGAGGATTTAGCCCATCTATCTCTGTTTTCCTATACCTTTTGCTATCAGTTCCCAATTTATGACAGAGATCAAAGCATTTTAGGGCTTGGAATCTGGTGACATGTATTGCTCTGTCAATAATAAAAAGATAGGAAGGAGATGGAGGAAGGAGATAGAAGACCTCTTACTGGCTTATGAGTAAAACCTGTGAAAGGAGGGAGCTAAAGCCATGAGTAGTTATCTTTTACTGATCATCATTTATTTATACTCTAAGAGGGAATTCATGACCTGAATAGCCTCATGCTCCTCCCTCCCCCAGTCCCACTATAGAAAGGACCACTGTTTTGGAAATCTCACCTAATATGAAGGTCAGTCCACATGACAGGTTTGATGGATGGGAGTCCCCATCCCTTTCTCCTTTTCTCCTAGCTGAGGCTGTTATACATACATAACCTGCAGGTAGAAACCACTCTTAAGGGCTTCAATCAGCAGGCAAGTACACTGAAATAGTTATTGAAAATCTCTACAAGCAAAAAAATACTGTTCTAGTAAAAAGGATAGTTATTTAGGAATGTCTTCATATCTTCTCAAAAACAACTTATACAGTAAAGCAAGTCTTCTTGACAGAGGCATGGCAAAAGACCTATAAATACAGAGAACAAACTGAGGGTTGCCAGCAGAGGAGGGAGGGGAGTGAGAGATGGGCAGAATGGGTGAAGGCAAGAGGGAGATACAGGCCTCCAGTTATGAAGTAAAGAAGTCATGGGAACAAAGGCACAGGATAAGGAGTACAGTCAATGATACCATAATAACAATGTAACAGGCCAAGATGGTAGCTACACTTGGGGTAAACATAGCATAATGTATTATCTTTTCATATTACTTAACTTGTATATCTGAAATGTAACATGTGTCAACTATACTCCAAGGAGGGGGGAAAAAAAAGGATGTATTTTACAGGTACCCTGTTAGCTGTTAAGGGATCAGCCAGAAAGATAGGAAGTGATGATTCAAGAAAATCAGAGTGAGTTTATTATAAAGTGACAAGGAAGTTAGGTTTGAAAATTCAAATTCTGTTGAGTTCTAAAGGCAAAGATATTTCTTATGTTCTGTAGAAAGTTGGGGTGTGTGTTTCAACAGTTTAGAAAATTGCGTATAAATGTGTGTCTGTGTGATACAGGTAGCTTCTGAAAGTAAGACCAACAATCTATACTTTCATCTGTATTTGCACCTATGACTCAAGATGGGTTTAGAAGGCCTGAGCCTTGAGGATCTATCTACCTACCAGATAGATTATGATAGGTCTATCACTATCTAGATATCTATAGATTACATCTATGGATAGTGATATCTATAGATAGTGGTAACAGACTATGATAAAGTGATAGTAATAAAGACTGATAACAGTACTTTTTCTTCACTTTAGGCTTCATTGGAGGGTTTGTTTGTTTTCAAAGATTTTATTTATTTATTCATGAGAGACACACAGAGAGAAGCAGAGACAGGCAGAAGGAGAAGCAGGCTCCATGCAGGGAGCCTGATGTAGGACTCGATCCTGGGACTCCAGGATCACACCCTGAGCCAAAGGCAGATGCTCAGCCACTGAGCCACTCAGGCATCCCTTACATTGGAGGGTATTTAATATGTTTTCAAATATTTTAATCTAAACAGTAGCTCCCAAGATGGCTGGTTACCTGTTCTGGGTTTCCCTTAGGCCATCATTTCAAACACTTTAACTGCTGTCAGAGCTTTGCTGTATCTCCATTTTCAAAGCCTCTTCTATTTTATTAAATCTTACCCCCACGTTTTAAAGATACTAAAAATATTTTTCTCTTGTTCTCTACTTTAAGATCCATAGAGACCTTATTTTCTTCAATTCCTCTCATCTAGGAGGAAAAAAACCCACTTCTTACATCCGTTCCCTAGACATGTTGGAGGACATGTCTATTTTACTGAAATATAGTAAGTTTTTGTATATTTTACTGAAATATCGTTTAAAAACATACTTCCCAAGGACCAGTTTTTCTGGCTTTTTTTAACATCTGCATCATAGGAAATTTCAAACTGATCAAATGACTTTTTTTTTTTAATAAAATGTAAAAACTCATCTAACACAAGCTTAAAATATACATCCTTTTTAAATCTCTGTGTTCTGAATATTTAGAGCTAAAACAACCCAATAAGCCAAGGGTGTGTGTGTGTTTAATGGCATGCTAAAACAAAAGCAGCCTCAGTTTTCTTTTAAAACCTCAAGGCAAACACTCGGTTAATAGGGACAGACATTGCTGTTTCACTGGCCTTTTGTGACTGGGTACTGACCTGCAAACTGCAAAGTGAAAATTGTGAATCGCCCTCCGATGGGCTTGATCTGGCTCCTTGTGCAGGGGTAGAAGAATCAGACTCTCCGGGAATATCAGTAGTTCTCCTATACTTCTATATTTACATTGTCTTTTCTGTTTCTACACAAACAGTTGCAATTCAGTGAAGCAAGTTCTTGTCAATAGCAGACAGACATCCTAATAACTTATCCTAATAACTTAGGTATGACTTCCTGACACTGTTCAAAATAGGAAAGGAAAAATCCTTTTATTTGTTTTGCCAACAGAATATTATTATTCAGTGTCATTAAGGAGCAAGGGTGGGATTTCTTAAAATCAGATAACTTTGGGGCCTTTCGGCTTTGTCATTGTCCCATATATCCTCTTCTCAGTAATTTTAAAATACAAAGTTTGAGGCAGCTGCTCTTCATAAGAAAAATAATATAAACCATGCTTACGTGATATATAGCTGGGCTTACATGGTCATTACTAGTCTGTCCAGCCTCTCAGAAGGAATAAGGCTAAAATCGCTTCCCTCCACCCTCCTGTTTTATGTATATAGTGTAGCTGATTGCCAGAATTTTTGACTATTTTATCTATAAATATAAAATTCAAGCTCTTGAGAATTAACTAAGTTAAAATGGTTTAGGAAGAGCTTGCCCCAGATTGACTAATTTATAAACTTTTTCTTCATATTATCAGGTTTTTTCTCCAGTTTTTATATTGAAAATTATTTCTGAACCCATAAAGACTTGTTAAGACATCATTCTAGAATCCCCAATATTTATTGTAGTTGTTATAGTAACAGTGGAACCTAAGTGTTTTTCAGACATTATTCAGCTTTTTATACCTAGGCAGGAACAATTTCAGAGGGAAGGTAAACCCAAAGCCCCAGTTTGGGAATGAGGTTCCAATTTCCTAAATCATTTGTGGTTATAGTGATGGATACCATTTTGTCTGGCACCTGGTCCACATCTTTCCCAAAGCCTCTATAACAGGGAGTAGAGGGCAGCCTGGGAGACCTCATCAAGAGCCAGAGGAGGGTCTGAATGACCTGGAGGGTAGTTCCAAAGCACTATGTTGCTACAATTCCTCTTCAGCAGTAGTGTGATCAAACACTCATAGGAAAGTCAGAAGAAAGAGCAGATGTATATAGAGGAAGAAAGTTGTGTAGTCGAAAAATAGGGCTGTTACTCTTGAGTTGTGCAGAGAACTGTTAACAGTAGAGCTTTGTGCCGTTGCCAGAGTGTGAAAGAGGGAACCTGTGTTACTCTGAGACTCATCACCTGCCCTGCCTATGTCTAGCCAGCCAAAGTGAATGGGGCCAGGCTTAGCTGCCTTCATCTATGCAGTCACAAAGGTAAAGATGATACTGGCGAGGATATTCCCTCCCGGGAGGCCTTGGCCTCACGCCCCAGCAACCTTGGCAAGACTTGCTAAATAACACCTTTGTCTGGGACAGGGTTATGCATCTTCCCCTCTTCTACACCCTCATGACAAGTCAAGGTGGCTTAAGATCAAGAAGCAAGGACAATGAATGTGGACCATCCCTCTGAGCAACTCTAAAGTAGGGCCATGCACACTGCCTTCCTGTAAGTTCTTGCCCCAATCCCGTTCACTTCCTTGACATAGCTGTTTCCAAATAACATTTTGTGGGGGGTTTTTTGCATGTAAAACTGAAAGTGCATGTAATAGGGAGGAAGCCTACCATAGATTTTGATTTGCGGCAATAAAGATAGGTTTTTTGTGTCAGAGAACCTTTTTGAAGATGTCATCATGAATGCCTTACTTTTCCTTTCTCAGCGCACTGTGACCAATAGTATTTTTCCCAATGGAAATGTTAGCAGGCATTTTCCAAGAAAGCATCCCAGTTTTGCTTCCTAAATGAGGCGGTCAGACATAAATTAGCTGTAATGTCATTTTTTAAAAGGCCTTTCTGAATGATGGATCATTTACCTATGCTGAGAGATTTGCTTTATCTTGCTTTTGGTTATGTGAAAGAAAATGGTGGAAATGTTATTTGTTGGCAGAAATTAACAAGTCTTTTTTGTGATCAAGAAATTAATTTGTTAAAACTTTCTTATTGTAAATTGGAAGTCATCTTAAAAAAAAAAAACACTGTTAAAATTAAATGATAACCTTATTGGCTTTCTGTGTCTTTATTTCCTTTATTTCCTGGTAGAGGCACTTATATTTGGCTCTTACCCGTTTAATAATTCCATAAACCAAAGGAAAGTCTGGTGTTTGATGTCTGGTTTCTGATAAAGGAATCTCCTCACAATAAAAAAGACCTCTTCTTTTCCTTACCTCTTCAGCCGTTTCTTGAGTTTTAAATAGGCTCTGGTGACTGCAGTGTTGCCTCTCCCACTCAGAATCTACTGCCTTGCCCCACCCTCTTCCCCCGGCACTCTGCCTACCACTAACTCATGCTCCAGTCCCAGCTCCTCCTGTGGCTTTTCTGGTAGAGGCCACTACTTGTAGGAAAGGAAGAAAGAATGGAATGTCTTTCTTCTTTAGTTTTTATCTATCTTACAAAAGATAAAAATAATTTTTATTATAGTAACTTAATAATTGCAGATGATCCTAATAATAGGCATGAGTTCTATCTTGGGAAAAGTCACAGGAGCCAGAGAGGCATTGAATATGGGGCTGGACTGACAAGAAAAGGGAGTATAAGACCAGCCTTTTGATTCCTCCCCAAAGTAAAAATAGCATGAGGTGCTGTGGATTCACAAGGAAAAATAAGTAGAGTATTGAGGGGAGAGAAAGCACCCAGGGTCCAGAGGATTTTATCAGTTCTGGCAGAAGAGGCCAGACATCAGGCCTCTTAAATCCAGGCCTTGCCAGGCCTGAGTAAGGTAATTTCACTGCAAGTATAGCCACAGCAAGGGCCACAGAGTTTACAGGCCAGAAAACAAGCCCAGCTTTCTAATTTCAAATAAGCTGGGTATGCATTTTGGGATCTTTGTTATCCAAATAGTGTCCTGACTTAGCAATGTCCTTATACCTCAGCTAAACCATCAGTAAAATGAGGCAATGTTTGCCCTTATTTCCAGAGCTGTGAAAAAAGTTATTTAAAATCCTGGAAATTAAGAACTAAAGTGCAAACTCATATTTACCTCCCATTACATGTAGATTCAATCCCTACCTTCTTGCCTGCTGTATGTAATTATTTGGTCTTCCTGGGTTTTCTATTGTGACATGCAGGTTTTAGAAAATTAATTTTGGCCCAGTAGATTAGTAACTTAATGGCAAATTAGACAATCTTTTTAATGTTGATGCAGTTTAGGAGAAGGTTCGTCATAGAACTCAAGGAGGGGAAGACAAGGTTATTCTTTGTTTGGAGGCCAGTAGACATCGTGAAGTCGTGCTCTGATCGACAAATCAGCCCTCTTATCTTATCTGTTTACCTGTGCTAGGGAAGAAGGTTGATGCAGACCTAGTTTTCCAGCCCCTGCTCTGTGTGCCCGTCTTTGTGGCTGAGTTAACTTGGCTGGGTTTTCCCTCTGAGGTCATCACTTATTTATCCTTCCCTCATAAAATCTACTTTCTAAAGGGGCTGACAGCTACTTGCTCTTTCTTTCTTTTCTGAGAACTAAAAGAGGTTCATCCAGCTCAGCTCTTCTCAAAGACACCCCATGTGCACATGATGCTTGTTTGCTCATCTATAAAAGGAGGGAGAGAGAACAGTCGCTGGCGTGATGTCAGTGTAAAGGCTTCCTTGAAGACAGCATAGACAATTGGACAAAAGGCTGAGTTCTGTTGCAGCCTCTGGGGTTGGGATGTGACTGACTCCGAGAACCCTGCATATATGATGCCTGTTACATCATGTGTATGCTATGGAGAGCCGTGTGCAAGGCAGGCCTGAGAGCCTCCTCCTCCACTCCCATGAGGGTCCACTCATGCACCCTGGCCACCAGGCCCCAGCGCTGACCATATCTAACCTGTGGTGGGTATTTTTTCACTCTATTCTGGTCTGCTCGCTCAGTTCCCCTGGCAGGAAGAGAACACTCTTCTGAGAGCACAAATAAAAAACCTGCTCAAAGCCTAACTAAAGAATATGCCAGAGTTCATCTCTGTGGAGAAGAGAAGGAATCAGATGCCCTTCCTTTGCCTAATGTGGGAGGACTGAGGCACAAGGCCAGGAAGCCACTTAACTGCTCAGGGCAGATCTCAGAGTGTGACATTCAAATGCCGGACTCTCAGGACTAGATAAATACTTCTCCAGAAATGAGCGTTCAGGTGTATGTCTTCTGGGATCCCTGGCTTCCTTTTCCCACTTGAGGAATAAAACTGAATTCTCTGCTCACTTACAGTAAAAAGCTATTTAAGGGCTTCTTCAATTCATCCTTTTTCTTGGTGACAGAGGTTGGTTTTCAGAGTGACCTGTATTCCTGTATGAACAGCCACAGGCTTCTTTTCCCGCTCTGTGTGAAGAGTCACATCTCTTGGGAGTCTCTTGACTAATCATTCCTTAGGGTGGTGGGCATGGACAGATCTCTGTTGACTTGGGTGCCACCAGGGGATAATTCCCAGAACAAAAGGTGCCAGGCTTGAGGAGCGGGGTGGGGGGTGGCGCATACGGCTGACCAGGATCAGATAGCTAGGAAAAACAGAGCAGTTATGTAACTGTGTTTACTATGGCTCAGGTGACTCTGAGAAGGCAGAGGCAGCCCCCTGACAGGAGGCAGTGCCAGAGATGGGGGAAGAGTCACAGGGAGGGACGTCCCTGTTAGATAAGGGAGTCACCAGAGGAGATAATGCATTGGGATGAAAAGAATCTCTTTGTTGTTGACAACAGCCAGGTCACCTCGGACAGCCTCTCCCTAAACCATGCCAGCTGTCTTCAGGGTTAGGCCATCAGCAAGTAGAACTGAGGCTGGAGGGAGGAGATGAGAGATCAGATACCTGTTCCTTGGCTACATCTCTGGACTTTGCTACTCCTCACCCCCTCCTTTACTTTTTTATTTTTAGGATTTTTATTTATTTGAAAGAGAGACCACAAATGGGGAGGAAGGGCATAGGGAGAGGGAGAAGCAGACTGCCTGCTGGGTAGGACCCTGGGATCATGACCTGAGCCAAAGGCAGATGCTCAACCGACTGAGCCACCCAGGCGCCCTCCCCACTCCTCCTTTAATCTTCCACTTTTCAGAGGAGGGATTCTTCTCCCTAAATATGTGCAGAAAAGGAGCAATCAGTCAAGATTCCTTATGCTCTATGCTCCCACCAATCTCTCATCCTCTTTGCTATGAGGCCCAATGGCAACGAGGGAACATTACGCAGGGATCCTGTTGTAGCTCTTCCTTGGTCCAAGCACACGGCTCAAGACTCAGAAGGAGAGTGATTTCCACTGGTATTGGGCAGAGCAGGTTCTGACCTGAGAGAGGTGATAAGCCCAGCAGAGCCTGGGCCTAAGTAGGCAGAAGTCAGAGCAGCTCAGGAGAAAGGCTCAGGTCTCCAGTGTGGGACCTACCCTGCCTCCCCCCACAAAGCTGTTTACCGGACTCCCTATTCCCATAGAGATGAAACTGGTAGCCAGTCCCCAGCTCCTTGCCCCTGGCTGCTACCTCCTTTTGTGAGAAACAGGAAGTGAGGACCTTTGTCAGCTCAGCTGCACCATCTACATTAAATATTTATCTTGGAGTCCAGGTCAGAGCCCTAGAGAATAAGAGACGCTCGCTGCTGGTGAGAGAGGGTATGGCCAGGATTCCTGGAATTGGAAGATCTTCAGCTTCACCATCTTTGGAGAACAAGGAAGAACATGAAAGAGATGTGGCCCTTCTTATTCGAAAGGATCCTGACAGGTGGGAAAAAACTGGTGACAGGGGAAAGGGGCATATATTTTATCCCTGAGGGAGGGAAGAGGATGGTGCGGAGGGTGGGTAGGTAAGTATCCAAGCTTTAGGGGTAGGACAATGCACTGCTGCCTGTCCTCAAGAAGTCCCAGAATGCCTACACTCCTTTCTGCAGCTGCATTCTGTGGGCCAGGGCTACCCATCACACCCCATCCCTCAGCTCTCCTGGATAATCATAGATTCTTGGAAGGGGCCTTAACGGTGACCTTGTCCAGCTCCTTGCTCAGAGCAGTCACTGCTTTTAGACAGATACCCAATGATCAGTGGGCTTTGGAACCCCTGTAATCATTCTAGAAGTTTTTCCTTGGAAACTTTGGATCAGCTTCCAAGTATGCACCCAAGGGTCCCACCTCTGTTAGTGCAGCCAGGCCGTTTCCACATGTCTACCCTGTAGACACTGGAAGCTAGCCAGCATGTCTGTCTCTCTCAATCTTTTCCACAACCTAAACGTGCCTCCTTCCTTCTTCACATGTGGTATCGTTTCAAGCTGGTCCACCACACTGGAATAGCTCTTTTAACTGAACTGAGAAAAGATAAAGCTAACAGCATCAATAATGGGATTTTTAAAAAAAAACTTTTTTTTCATCTTTTCTTCATTCCCTTCCTTCTCCACTTCTGAGTTGAATGATGTGGTTGGAAGACACCCTTAAGTGCATGGTGGCTTTGGGACACCAATCCTACACCCAGTAGACATGCAATAAATGTTTTCATATTTTCATAATTTATCATTGATCCCTCACAAAATAGATCTAAAATTGCCCAATAACTACTTGTTATTTTGGTTGGTTTGGGGCTTGGGTCCCAGAGGCAAGCCATGGGTGAAGCAGCCCTCCAGGTTTCCCATTAGCTGTGAACATTCATTAAGCATCTTGGCATTCTATACCATGCTCCGCGCCCGACGCAGAGGCTTGGGGGGGGATGGAAAGATGGGCCAGAGGGCTTGGGAGCCAATGGGCGCAGGCTCTTGGGGACTGGTGTCCGAGCAGTGGGAACAGCGGAAAAGCAGCAAGATCAAAACAAATACGGTGTATGGGAACACCAAGACCCTGGTAACCCCATCCCCGCCAAAGGGACCCCGCCCTCATCCTCTTCAGGGGCGCGGCACGCCCAGGGGGCCGCTCCCTACAGCTGATTTCCTCCCCCAGGCTGCCCTCAGCGGCGCTTGCACGTGTGTGAGCATCCGCCCATGTGCTGGCGCGCGCGTCTGCGTGCGTGTGTTGGTTTGCACACGCCCGGACGCGCCTACGAAAGCACAAAATCTCCCCCAAGAGGGGAAGGAGGCGGCGGGGCCTTGACTCGGTCCGCTGAGCCGCTCTACTCGTTGGGGCGCCCTTATCTCGGCCCCAGCCTGTCTGCATCTCGGGCCTGTCTCCGAGCTGCCGCGCGGTATCAGCCGCGGGCCTGCCCCGCGATCTTTAATCATCCCTGCCCTCTGTCCTGGCCCCGCCGTGCAGGGCTCCCTTCCCACACGCTGGAAATGTCGCTGGAAACTCTGAGTGGCGCTCGCCACCCCGCCCCCCGCGCACCCCCCCCCCCCCCCGGCCGACGCCAGCCCTGCGGTGGGGGCCCGGGCAGGCAGCTGGGAAACCGGAGCGGGCTCCCCGGGGACCCTCGGCGGCCCCTCCCGGCGCCGCCCGCGGCCGGCCCGGCCCCCTCGGCAGGGGCCACCTCGTCCCCCGTCGCACCCCGGAGAGCGCTCGGCGCAGACTGGAGGGAGGCGAGCTGCGCCGCCCCCCGCCCGCGCGCCCCTCGCCGCCCCCCGCCCGCGCGCCCTCGGCCCCGGCGACCCCCCTCTTCCTCCTCCCGCGCCCTGCCTCGCGGAGCCCGTCCTGACCCGGTCACGAGGGCGGGCGGCACGGCCCGGACTTCTCCCCGCCCGCCCTCCTCGAGGGCCCGCCGCGGCCGCAGCAGGCGGGAGCCGGCCGGAGATGCTCCTGCCCTCCCGGGCGTCCTCGGCCCGCGCCACCTGCTCGCAGGCGAAGGTAGGTGCCGGGAGGGGAGGGGGCGGAGAGGAGGCGGGGAGCGCGCGCGCTCCTCCCCCGGGGGTCCCGTCCGCAGCTCTGGCGGGGAAGGAGGTGGGGAATCCCCTCTCAGTCTGGAAAAGGCAAAGGTCGAGAAACCCTGTCCTTGCCCACGTGGACTTGCGGCTGGAAAATACCTGCTAAAGCTCCTAGGGCCAAGCCCCCAAGGGCAGGGCCATCCTTGGAGGTGGAAAGGAGTCTGCCCACTAGGAACGCGGAGCTACTTCACAGCTTACAGCCCTTCGGGTGAAGGACTGCCAGAATGATGGGAGGACCCCAGAAATTTCCTGGCACCCTCTCTGTCTGTCCTCTGCCGGTTGCGGGACCAATGCCTCTGGGACCCCGTCTCCCTATCAGAAGTCGCTTTTAGTTTCTCCTGGCTCCGCCACTGAGAGCAAAAGTTAGCCCGCTCTTGCCCACGCACCCCTGTCTCTGGGGGGTGCCTGCCGCAGGCAACAGTGTGGGAGAGGGCAAGCTAGACCACCAAGGATCAGCAACCCCTGAAAAGTTGAGTGGTATTGGGGGATCTCCTGTCCTACCCATCCTGCTAGAGGGGCAGTTCTCTTGAGCAGAACTGGGTGGGACCGGAGGAGGGAAGGAGGCTGGGGTCAGCTGATGGCTGGGACTGCTGATGCTGACCTCGCAACTTGGCTACAAGCAGTCAGCTGGGAAGGGAGGGGTGGCTGCTAGGAATCAGCCTGCCCCAGGCCTCTGGATCTCCTGCTCTCCCCTGCCTCAATTTCCCTCTCAAGGGGAGAGAGCACAGCCGGAACTGGGGTGTGTCTGTATGTTTTGCTTTTGGTAAGAGTCCTAATTGGATCCAGCTGGTGCGCTGCCCCTCCTCCAGCCTCAGCCCTCACTCCCCCCACAGCCAGGGATGGGCATGGAATAGCTATGTCTCCAGTGGGTCTTTGCAAATGTCAGGCGAAATCCCCACTCAGAACAGAGACAGGGACCTGCCACCAGCCTTGTCTGTACCCTCCAGCCCTTGTGGCCTGAACAGGAACTGGTACAGGAGTAATCACAGCCCTCTGTTGTACCTTCACCCCCTCTGGTGTCCATAGCTCTTGTGCTTCCCCAATGAACCCCCACTGCATACCCACCCACCCCCAACTACCATTCAGCTGACACCCCTCCCTACCCACAGCTTCCATGCTGCTCACATACCTCCCAGCCCTATGGTATCTCCCACAAGTCACATTCACAGCACTGCACTCCCACCACACAAAAACAAAGCACCTTCACTGGGCCCCCTGGGCTTTCTCATGAGCCCCCAAGCTCCACAGACACACACAAGCCTAACCTCAAACACAGACACCAGAATGGGTCCAGCCCCAGCAGTGGAGGTTGGCTCAGCTCTGGTCCAGTCCAACTGCACAGGTAAGGAGGCTCATGCTCTGCACAGGGTAGAAAAGCCCTGTTGGACAGCCTGACTGCCTCCATATCCTGGGTGCCTGGGGTAACTTTTGTGTGGGGCAGAAGGACCAGGCTGGCCAGCCAGACCCTCTGCCAGGAAGACACTCTGTTCAAAAAGCCACCTAGATGATAGGAGCACCTGGCTGGCTCAGCTGGTAGCATGTGCGACTCTTGATCTTGGGGTTGTGAGTGTAAGCCCCAGTTGGGGGTGCAGAGATTACTTGAAAAACAAATCTTAAAAAACAAAACCAGCCTGGAGGTGTAAAAGAAAGTGGGATTGTAGGAGTGGGGGGCACTCAGCACCATGTCTCCAAGAGCAAGTCCATCGTTGTTGCTATGCACGGCTTTGCTTTCCATCCCACCCCTCGCTGGCACCCTGAGCCCTCTGAGGCATCAGTCCCAGGGAAAAAGGCCAAAGAAGGGAGCTGATACTGCTTTGAGCTCAGGAGTGGTTCCTGCTGCCTGGAAATGCCCCCCCCCACTCCCCCTCCCATCGCCTTGGCCCTATTGGGCTGTGGGCGGGTGGCCTTGCTGTCACTGGGGCCTCTCCCACAGCCCAAGAAACTTGTGGTGCCTGCTGGCAAGCAGATGCTCACAGAGGGACTGGAGGAGGCATGGGGAACTGAAACAAAGTCCTGAATGCCCAGGACCTCCTCTGCCAGCTGCCCCAGTTCCCTCTGCCTTCCCTCTGGGGGAGCAGGCTGCACTGTGCAGTGAGAGCCCCAGAGGGGCTGGCCAGCGGGCCCGTGTGTGTGCCCAGAGCTTTGTCCAGCAGGCCCACTCCTGGCCAGCCTCCCCTCCTCCTCGCCTGGCTTCCCCCTCCCCCGCTCCCACCCGGAGCTCCTGCCCGCGGCCTAACAAGCAGCCCATTGTGCCTCTGGGAGCCAGCACGGGCAGCCTGAAGGCCGGTGCCCACAGAAGCCTGTTTCCTGGGTCCCTGAGCTCCCACCCAGCTGGCCTGACCCCCTCCCACAGCTGTCCCCTCCTCCCCCACCCCAAGGTTGAGCCCAGAGGGCACAGGTGGCCTGAGCCCAGCTGGGCATTTCCTTCTTCCTTCCTTCCCTGCAGAGGACGCACAGAGGAGCAGCTGGCACACCCGGAACCCTCCAACCTTGACCCAAGCATGCAGGCCCCGCCTTGCAGCCTCCCCGCTGGGCTGAGCCTGGACGACTTCATCCCTGGCCATCTCCGGGCCCACGGAGGATCATCCTCCCGGGGGGCACGGGTGAGTGAGACAGTGAGAAGCAGGCTCCTGTGGGTGCAGAGTTGATGGGGACCTCGAAGGACAGGTGGAGGGGTGGGGAGCAGGAGGATTAGAGGAATGGAGGGACAGGGCAGGAGGGAGCTCTAGAGAGCCTGATGGGCTACCTGCTAAGGGGTCATGGTGGCCCTCCAGCCCTTCCCAGGGGGTAAACTGTGTCCATGCTTCCCACCCCTCTGTGGAACCTTCGGGCCTGAGCTGCTGCTCCTGGCCCCTCCCCACAGGTGCCTGTGATCCGGAATGGTGGCTCCAACACCCTTAATTTCCAGTTTCATGACCCTGCGCCCAGGACCGTGTGCAATGGGTACTTCCCCCAGAGGAGAGATGCTTCCCGGCACCCAGGTGGGTCTGCTCAGGAAAACCTGCTCTGGGAGCTCCATGTCAGGGTTGGGGGGATCAGAGCCTCCAGGGCCCTGCCATCTGGCACCACCCTGTGATGGGCAGAGGGGTCGGGAGGGGCATGAAGGGCTCTCAAGGTCTTGGGCTCTGCGTTCAGCTAGCTGCCCTTCTCTATGTGAGCGCTGTGAGTGTGAAATCTGCTGTGGGAGAGAACAGGCTGACCCATGCCTTCCCCTTTCCCTGCCCCCACTGAGCCAGGGGAAGGAAGTGTGCAGGGGACACAGCCTTGGGAGGCAGCGGGACCTCTAGCAGGCTGGGGAATGGCTTGGATTGGGGATGGAAGGGGGAGGGATGTGACCATGTGTTGGTTGCAGAAAGAGTACGAGGCCAAACCCCATGAGAGGCCCTGAGGGCTGCTGTGGTCTGTACTCACCAGCCAAGCAGAAGTTTGGAAAGGCAGCTCTGAGAGCCTGTCAGCCCCTGGGCTCCTGCAAGTCACGCCAGTCTGGGCCATGGGGTCCAGAAGATCCCAGGACCTCCTGGGTACAGGTCTACCCGAGAGGCCCCTTTCCTGAGGAGGGAGACATCTGTTCTTGAGCATCCCACTGAGGCAGGCACTGTGTGAAGTAGTTTATTCATTTAACTTGTTGAACCCTTGGAACATGTGGGACATACTACAAGCCTTATCTCATATAATCCCTTGATGTCCTGGAAAGATAAGATACAATTGTCAACATCTTCCCACTGAGGAACCTGAGTCTCAGAGATGTTCAGTTGCAGAGGTTGAGCTGAGATTCAAACCCTGGTCGTAGTGACCAGGAGGCTGAAGGTTCTAGGGGAGTTGAGGACACAGTTGCCATGTCTGGTGAATGAGTTTCTGTCCCTTATGAGGAGCCAGGTGATTATGTGTCAGGCACCTTGCTGGGCACGGTCACACACACTAGCTCTTCCTGGATGTCTGCCAAGATTATCCTCCTTTTACAGGAGTGGAAGCAGGGGCACTGAGAGGTTGCCTGCTGTGCCCCAGGTCACACAGCCAGTAGGTGGCAGAGCTGGCACCTGAATCCTTTATCCCCTTCAAGCCCAGTGTCTTGTCTGCCACACCCTGCTGTCTTCTCAGCTGGGATTATCCCCAGCATTCTCTGCAAGTAATGATTCCCAGCCCTCACTCTGAAGACTTTTAGGACAGCCTGTGGAAAGGATAGGGCACATGTGGGCACAGATGTCCCCCCAAGACAAAATCCATTTTCATTCACTTTAACTAAAAAATAAACAACGTCGTGTGGTCCTTCTGGGGATGGGAAGTCTGTAGAGTCTGCTTAATCAAGTCAAACAAACAAGGTGTTGAAACTTTTGAACCCATGGGATCAAGTTCTGAAGAGCTAAGGCCCAAACTAGTCCAGGGGGTGCTCCTGCCGATTGCTAATGCGGTGCTGCTCACTCCCACAGACCCTGCTTGGTATCAGACCTGGCCAGGTCCTGGGAGCCGGCCCTCTGGGAGCCAGAAGACCCCTGCCTCCCAGCATCCCCAGAACTGGTCAGCTACGTGGACCAAGGACAACAAGCGTCAGGACAAGCGTTGGGTCAAGTACGAGGGAATCGGGCCTGTGGATGAGACCGGCATGCCTATTGCCCCCCGATCTGTGAGTCCAGGGCTGCGGGCCACTGATAACTGATAGATGGGGCCCGGGGACCCACGCTGAGCTCCACTTCTGTGAATTAGAGTGGGAGCCACAAAGAATGCACCAAGCCATTTCAGACTAAAGCAGGGGTTCCGCCATGATGAGTTTGGTGGGGGTGTCATAAGCCACATAAAATTACAGGTGTTCTTGTGTGTCTGAGTTGCACAAGTGATCTGTAGGGGGGAAGGGGAATCTAGACTGCCCTTGCCACCAGGTTCTCAGAGGTACAGAGCCCCTGCTGTAAGGGCTCAGCTGGGCAGGGACCCCCTTTGTTCACAGCCCCAGGGCCAGGCACAGCCGCTGAGTGCATGACCTGGCTGGATAAACCAGCAGAGTTCTGGGTGAGAAGGCCTTACACTGTGGCAGGGATGGAAGGCTCCAGGGCCCAGGCTCCAGGGCCTGCCTGTCTTCTACAGCCATGCCTATCTCGAGCCCACCACATGCCTCCAGTTCTCCATCTGGAACTGAAGTTGGTAGCATACCTCCCGGGCCTATTTTCAGGCTCCGTGGGGCAGGAGCTTTGAAACGCCATTCTGCTCCTATGTCATTGCATTTATTCTTTCATGACATAGAAACACATGGTTGTTGTAGAAGCATCAGAGATACAGAAAAGCAAAGAGAGAAAAAGAAACCACCCCAAATCTCATGGGCTTGGGATCATCGCCGAGGGAGATCCTTATGTACACCTCATTCATATGTAATATGCTGTATGAAGTTATTGTTATTAGACCCATCACAACAGCCCGCCCACCGGGGCTTCAAGGGTGGCTAGAGAAAGGACTCCGTGAAGCACAACTTCCGTGGCTTCATATTAAAAGGGCGGCCTGACTTTGTCTTTTCTGATCTCAGAGTGTTGATAGCCCCAGGGACTGGTACCGGAGAATGTTCCAGCAGATTCACCGGAAAATGCCAGGTAAAACACCCTGCCTGAGTGGGCTTCAGCCCCTGGGGCCAGGGGAGGGAGGCCAAAGGGGAGGTGCCTCCAAACTCCTTTCTGTCCTGCCATGCAGTCACTTATTTGTCCAATCCGTCCCCTGACCATCTATCAAACACATAACTGTGTGACAAGCACTATACTAGGTGCTGAAGATAAAACAGGGAATAAAAAAGAATGTCACTGCCCCCAGTGAAGCTTAAGGCATGAGAATAAGCAGATACATATTTAATATGGCAGATGGCGGTAAGGGCAAGGGAGAAAAAGGAAAGGTCAGTGCCCAGTACAGGCTGGTCAGGGAAGGCCCTGTAGGTGGCATCTGAGCAGAGAGCTAAGGGAAAGGAGGAGCCAGTCCTGCAGAGCCAGGGGAAGCAGTAGAGACCCAGAGGCAGAAGCAGACCTGGCCTGTTCCAGAGCAGCAAGAAGAGGCTAGACTGGAGTGAGAGGAGCACTGGTGGGAGACAGAGTCAAAGTGATGGGATCTGGTCAGGGAGGCCCTTTGCGGCCATGATCAGGGCTTTGGCTTTTACTCTATAAGAGCTGAGGAGCCAATGGGAGGTTCTGAGCAGAAGAATGATGCTCTGAAGGCTCCCTCCTGCGCCAGCTGGGGGAGGGTGATGAAGCAGTGGAGGATACAGGGGACCATTTAGGGGACCTGGCTTTCATCCAGGCTAGAAGCTGGCAGTGTCTCAGACCAGGTCAGTAGCAGTGGGCCTGGTGGGATCTGGAGACAGAGTCATGAGAATTTGCTGATACACTGGATGTGGCATGAAGGAAAGAAGTCAAGGATGATTTGAAACCTGAGCAAGTCAAAGGATGTTGCCTCCAAATTCAAGGAAGACTGAGGCAGGTACAGTCTAAGAGGCATCCAGTTTTCAGTAAGGTCCATCTAATTGGAGATGTCAAGTAGGCAGTTATATGCAAGTCTCTAGTTCAGCAGTGAGGCCTAAGCTGCAGATGGAAGTACCTGGGATTCACTCAAGGAGATTTTGATTTAAACCTCCCCAACTAATTCTGACGGGAATCCCTGCAATAGATGGGGTTTTCGAAGCCAGAAGACTAGACAGGATCCCCAGGATCACCTGGGGAGATAGACAGAGGCCTAATCACTGAGCCCTGAGGCACTTGGATGTTCAGAGGTTTGAGAGATGAACAGACATCAGCTGAGCAGACAAAGAAGGTACAGCAGGGAGCAAAACTAGAGTTGTCTTCCTGAAGCCAAGTGGAAAAGGAATTTCAAGGAGGAATGATCTACTGTAACAGATGTTGCTGATGGGTCAAGTATTTTGATTTGGTAACATGCAGGTCACTGGTTCTTTTTTTTTTTTTTTTAAGATTTTATTTATTTATTAGTGAGAGACAGAGAGAGCACAGAGAGAGAAGCAGAGACACAGGCAGAGGCAGACTCCCCATAGGGAGCCCAGTGCTGGGACTCCGGGGATCATGACCTGAGCCAATGGCACTCAGCCACTGAGCCACTCAGGCGCCCCTCACTGGGGTCTTTTTTTAAGAGCAGTTGGGGCAATGGTGATTGGGCTGAAAGTCTACTTAACCGAAAAGGGGAATTGGAGACGGTGAGTTAGTTATGGGCAATTGTTGGCTGCAAAGGAAAGCAAAATAGTCCAGGAGCTGGAGGACGGTATGGGATCTGGAGAGAGGCATTTTGGTTTGTATTTAAGACAAGTGCTGTTGTGGCACGTCTGCATGCCAAGGGGATCGAGTGGGTTGGTTGGGCAGTAGCTTTTCCAAAGAGCTTTCCCGGGAAAGTCATGAGCACCATGAGGAGTAGGTCTGGGCACAGGAGGAAGGACAAGCATTTAGAAGGGGTGCGGAAAAGGAAAGAGGGAGAAGGAGAAGTGGAATTTCTCCAACCTGACATGGTAAGGGCAGGTTTACAAAGGTCAGGGCTAGGGTGTGTGTGGGAATGCAGGGAGGGAGGAGCAGGAGGGTTTGGGCAAGTCCACTGCCTGGGTTGGCTCACTCAGGCCCTAAGTCTGCCAGAGGCATTTCAAACCCTCCAGAGAACTGCCCTCCTAATTCCTTGCCTCCCTCGGGACATTCTTCAGGCCCTGACTCAGCCCCTCTGCCCCTGCTCTAGGCAGGGGGATGGCTGGGAGCAGCTGAGGCAGCCTCACAGGGCTCTCCATCCTCGCTTGCTGCCCCACCTCTGATCTGGTCCTTTCTGCTCCCACAGACCTGCAGCTGGACTGGACCTTTGAGGAATCACCCAAAGGTGAGGGGGGTGGTGTGGCAAGCTGTGTCTGGCTTTGAGGCTCCCCAATTGCTTAGTTCAACTTGAAAAGTTCATATACCCATTTTCAGTGAGCTCCAAATTTCCCAGTAGGTGGCAGTTAAGAGCCTCAGCTTCACTTTCCTGAGAGTGTCCTGGCCCTGGCTATGATTTCTTGGGGCTTCTCTCTCCTCATCTGTAAAATGGGGATACTCCCTGCCCCCAGAGTTGTGAAGATTTAGTAAAGAGTGTAAAGCTCTTGATGCGAAACCCCCAGATAGTGGTCCAGAGCATCCCCAGCCCTGTTCCCACAAGCCACCCAAGAGCATGTGTGGAAGTGGGTTCCAGAATCTTCAGTGCTCACCTGGGTACCCTCAAGCTCAGCTCTCACCTCCCCTGGCCTGTCTTCTCCCAGCTTCAGTGCCTTCCTCCTGTGCCGCCTCTACAGACTCAAGGCATCCAGGGCCCCAGCAAAGACCAGTTGCCAGGCCGGGCCAGGCCTCTTCTCTGAGTGGGTGAGCCATCCTGGGAAAGGGGCCCACAGGCTGCAGAGGGGCCCTGGCTTCCTGGAGGGGACTGGCACCCCCTGGTGGCCAAAGCCAGTGCAGCCTCCCCCCCACCCCCACCCCATTCCACAGTTTGCTGCTCCTTCTTAGGGTCCCTACCACTCTAGATACTCTCTTTGTTCCCTGCCAGGGCCAAAGGGGAATGGCGGGCAGGGGTGGACTTAAGCACCCCTTTCCAGTCAGGAATGTCTCTGATGCTTTTGTGTTTGGCAGCAGGAACTCATCACGCCAAAGATCCACAGGTCATAATGCCATGGAAAGTGGAGTGGCCCATGGGTAGGTGTGGACCTGTGGCCATTCACTCCAAATCCTGGGAGAAAACAAGGGGTATAGATGATCCCAACTTTCCTCAAAGGCAGGGGAGATGGGGATGAGTGAGGAACCCTTCCACATGAGTGAAGGATGTAGTTCTTTTGCTCTGCACAAACCACACAAGCCCAGCCCAGGCTGCTGGGGTCCTGGGGTGGGATGAGGGGCGGGGGGTGTGGGGTGGGGGGCGCTCAACCAGACCTTCAGAATCAGGAGCTTTGCCTCAAAATGAAATCCATGAGTTTCTTATTCCTTTGTAGGAAGGGATTAACCTCATTAGCATGGCCATACCTGGCCTGTGGCTCTTGGCATCATCAATAAGATAGAGGTTAAGAGCTCATGATTGAGCCCAGAGTTCAGATTCAAGCTGGTGCACTGCCACTGGCCATGTAATCTTGGGCAACATAACCAATCTTAGCCATCTGCCAAGTGGGGACCCTGACAGGGTGGTTGTGAGAGTTTAGGCACATAGCAAATCTCCACGTATTATTTTTTAAAAGATTTCTTTCTTTATTTGAGAGAGAGCGAGCATGAGTGGCGGGGGGGGGGGGGGGGGGGGAGGCAGAGGGAGAGGGAGGAGCAGGCTTAACCACTGAGCAGGGAGCCCAATGCAGGGTTCGATCCCAGGACCCTGGGATTGTGATTTGAGCCTAAGGCAGATGCTTAACCAACTGAGCCACGGATAGTATTAATATACAGGCTCAGTTATGACTAGAGCTTCCCTAAGTTAGGAATAATATGTTCTGTTCTCATTATCAGCAGTATTACTAATATTATTATTGCTAAAATAGAGAATAGAGTCATAGTTACAGCCAATAAATCCTGACCCTCTGGTCAGACATTCCATCATTTGATAAGCTTGGTACAGTGGTGGAAACATTCTGACTCAACAGAGGCTGGAGCATCTGGGCCAGCCAAGAAAGGAGCCCTGGAGGGGAATGAAGGCAAACGTGACAGCATGGAGCTTTGGTGGCTGGCGTGGTTTCACAGATGACATCACTGAATCCAGCACCCCCAGGGAACTGAGGCTCAGGGAGCAGAAATAGTTTGCCCCGGGTTCCTGAGTCAAGGCTGCAGGCCCGTTGCTCTATCCTGGTTCTCAGACTAGGATGTCATCCCACCCACATCCTTGGGCATGTGAGCAAGACCGCTTGACTGTGACAGCCAGGAAGACCAGCTTCATCAAAGCTGCACAGACATATATAGCCACAGCCGTGGGTTCAGACTGAACACAAATGTAGTGTATTTCACTAAAACCAATGGGAAGGGACTGGCCACTCATGGAACAGATGCATGTGTTAGGCCTTCTCCTGGGTGCCTCACATGTGTTCCCTCACCTGAGCTTCACCACACTCTCATGAAGGTGGGTCTCCTCCTCATATTACAGGTATTGAATCTGAGGCTCTGAGAGCTCTGTAACTCACCAACAGGTCACAGCTAAGTGGTGGAGCTGTCATCTGAACTCAGAGCTCATAACTTTCCTTGATGTAACAGTGCTTTCACAGGCTGGACCCTATACTGCAGGGGGATGGGGATGGTGGTGGTGTGGGCAGGGCTGTGTTCTCACTCATGCCTCAGTCTCCCTAAAAGGAAACTTGAAGAGATGTCCTCCCCTTTCTTTAGAAGACGCTGGAACCCCTCCGAAGAGTTGCCTAGAAGTACCTTCAACTGTAATCCTGGAGCACCCTCCTCCTTACACCAGACCCCAAAGCAGGTAGCCTGCCCGGCATCCTCTCCTCACTGCTGTGCTCTTGGGCCAGGCACCTCTGCTGAAGAGCACAGATAATAAATGCCCTTTCAGTTTGGGGCCTGTCCTATGTAGCCAGGAGAGCCCAGAATCCTTAGGAGGGCACTGGCAGGCATAGAGGTGAGGCAGGGGCCTACAAGCCTGCTTTTTGAGCTTGGACAGTGTCCTGGTGCCCCTCTGCTTAAGCTGATGCCCACCTACTTCCATGCAGGTACCCAGACGCCAAGAGAAAGCAGACAATGTCTGGACGGAAGATTCTTGGAACCAGTTTCTGCAAGAACTAGAAACTGGACAGAAGGTAAGTGTCCTCCTGGCCCTCTAAGAGTGAAGATACTCTTTAGCTAGTGCATTTTGGAAAGTGAGTTCACCCCCTCTGACTCACCCTTCCCACCTTTAGCCCAAGAAACCACTAGTGGATGACCCTGTTGAGAAGCCCTCCCAGCCCATTGAGGTGAGTGCTGCAGGACAGGTTGGAGGGGGAGGGAGACAGCTATGCAGGGGGACGAGTGAGGGAGACTTTGGGGGTGGTGTTAGCCCCAGTGACCATGGGCAAAAACAGAGACCCAAAGCTCTGACTCTCTCCAGTCCCATACAGTTTGCCCCTGTATCCCCAGCACCTGGGACAGTGCCTGGCATACAGTTTGCCCACAAAGATGTGTTGAATACATGTCTCCTGACCAGAGCAGCAGCAGAGAAAGGAGTGGTCAGTGTGGACTTGTCAGGAAGTATTCTTGGAGGTGGAGCTGAGGTCTCAAGAGTTGGGAGGGCTTGGTTCTGGCAGACAGCCAGCTCAGTGTGAGGGAGATGCAGAAGCAAAGGAGGGAAAGCCGTGGAGCACAGGCTGTGGAAAGCCGCGGGGGACTTGATGAGGGAGGAAATAGGGAGCTCTACAGGCTCTTGAACAGGGAAGCGAACGGACTGAAGGCACCAACAGGAAGTACTAAGGTACTATCATGGGTGTAGGGATGGGTGAGCCAGGTCAGATGGGAGGGGCCAGCGAGGAGCTGTGGATGGGCCATCCTGACACCCTGAGACACGGCTCTGGGCAGGCCCACAGGCAGGGAGCCCGCCTGGCCCTGTGCCCCGAGCCTGCCCTTTACCCAGGCGCAGTGTGCTTTGCTTCGTCCTGCCGCCCCCTGGGTTTCTCACATCCGACCTGCGACCAGTGCTCCCCCACCGTGCCCTCCACCCCTCCGCCGAGCCCCGCTGCCCGGGTCTCTCCCCATAAATCCGCCCCCAGGTCTTGCTGGAGAGAGAGCTGGCCAAGCTGAGTGCGGAGCTGGACAAGGACCTGCGGGCCATTGAGACCCGGCAGCCGTCCCCGAAGGTACCGGCCCCCCAGTCCCCTCCCGGATGACCCGGAGCCCCCGCACGGCCTCCGAGCGAGGGCGGGAGGGGCAGGCAAAGCGGAGGTGTCGCCCCGGCGCACTCGGCACGACCGGGGACGGACTTCATCCCGGGCTGCGGTCTCCTTTATAAAATGCAGGGCGTTGACTTTAACTAGTGACCCCTAAGAACCCTTCCAGGCCACTCCACGTCAGCCGCCGGCGGGTGCTGGGGGCCCCCGCCCTGCCCCCCTCTGTCCGCAGGGACCCCCACCTACCCGGGCCGGGTTTCCTGGGCCGGCCTCCGCTCTTCCGCCCCGCCCCCACCCCTCCCCACCCCACCCCCACCCCACCCCCCGCGCTGTTCCTCCCGGGTTCCTGCGCGGCCGACTCTAGGACCCCGCGTCCCTCCGCCCCTCCCGCCCCTCCCCTGCCCTCCCCACCCCTCCTGCGGCCGAGCCGCAAACTTTTCCGGAGGCGGCGGCCTCGGCTGCCGCGGGAACCCGGCGCCCCGGGCCCTGACCGCGCCCCGTGTCCCCGCACAGAGCTCCCAGGCGCCCCGACGGTCCCGGGAGCCGCGGCCCCCAGCGCGGTGAGTTCGCGGCCGGGCGGGGCGCGGGGGACGTGGCGCGGGGCGGGGGGAGCCGGGCGAGGGCGCGGGAGGAGGGGCCTGGCGGCGGGCGGGCGGCCGCGCAGGGGGACGGTCTCCGTCCCCGTCCCCTCCCCGGGCCCCTCCCCGGTCCCCGTCCCCGTCCCCGTCCCCTCCCCGGTCCCCTCCCCGTCCCCGTCCCCTCCCCGGTCCCCTCCCCGGTCCCCGTCCCCGTCCCCGTCCCCTCCCCGGTCCCCTCCCCGTCCCCGTCCCCTCCCCGGTCCCCTCCCCGTCCCCGTCCCCTCCCCGGTCCCCTCCCCGTCCCCGTCCCCGTCCCCGTCCCCGTCCCCTCCCCGGTCCCCTCCCCGGTCCCCGTCCCCGTCCCCGTCCCCTCCCCGGTCCCCTCCCCGTCCCCGTCCCCTCCCCGGTCCCCTCCCCGGTCCCCGTCCCCGTCCCCGTCCCCTCCCCGGTCCCCTCCCCGTCCCCGTCCCCTCCCCGGTCCCCTCCCCGTCCCCTCCCCGGTCCCCGTCCCCGCCCCCTCCCCCGTCCCCTCCCCGGTCCCCGTCCCCGTCCCCGGTCCCCTCCCCGGTCCCCTCCCCGTCCCCGTCCCCGTCCCCGTCCCCGTCCCCGTCCCCTCCCCGGTCCCCGCGCAGGGCCTGGGGGGCCGCGGCCCGCGCCCGGGGGAGCCTCGCGCTTCCCACGCGCGCTCCCGCCCCCCGCGGCCCGGGCCGCACCCTGTCCTGCCGGGGCTGCGGGGGAAGTAGGACATCCTGCGGCGAGCCCGGGACGGGGGAGACGCCTTGGGGCGGCGGGAGGCGGGGACACATCCGGGCGGCCGGGCGAGTGGCTGCGCTGTGAGGCCCCGACAGGTGGCTCACGCACCGCGTCCCCGCGCAGCCCGGCCTCCGCCTGGAGCACCAGCTCCCCGAATGCACTTTACCAGGGTTCCTCCCGGCCTCTGAGCCCCCACAGAATGGCGGATGGAGCGAGCCCCTTCCTAGGTCGTAGGGACTTCGTCTACCCTTCCTCGGCCCGAGGTAAGCACTGGATCCTGCACTTCTTCTCACCTGGAGGCCTGCCACCGTGCCCCCCCCTGCTGTGGGGTTGTGGGGAGCGGGCGGTCATAGAGCACCCTGCTTCCACCGGTCCATGTCCTGGGGTGGGGGAGCAGAACCCCATCCCAACCCCGCCCCCCAGACGTGGCCTCCCCCAGCTGAGGTCACGCTTTTCCACAGACCCTAAGGCCACTGAACGTGGGGCCAGCCCAGTCAGGAAGGAAGAGAAGAAGGTAAGCAGGGATGGGAGCTACTCGGACCAGAGTGCATGGGGATCCGGGATGGATCTCCTGTTGGCTGTTCCGGACCTGCCACCTGCTTGACTAAGGTGCCTGCCTCTGTCCTCTCCCCCTGCCCAGAGGAAAGCTGCCAGACTCAAGTTTGACTTCCAGGCACAGTCCCCCAAGTAAGTGCCCTTCTCTCTCCACCCCGCCCCCACACCACATGTCTCTGCACCCCACGGGAGGGAGGAGTGGTCTCCCTCAGAGGGTGGAGGAGACTGGGTGCACTAGACAGGGTCTGAAGGGAAGGAGGATGGGGAGGAGCTCACCTTGCTGGACATCCTTGCACTGGCCTGCAGGGAGCTGACTCTGAAGAAGGGTGATATTGTCTACATCCACAAGGAGGTGGACAAGAACTGGCTGGAGGGGGAACACCATGGCCGGCTGGGCATCTTCCCTGCTAATTATGTGGAGGTAAGCAGGGGTGCAAAGGAGAGCCCAGCTGGGTGGGTGGATGGGTTTGCAGAGACTTAGAGTCCAGATCCCTTTATCCCCTCCATAGCCTCTCTCTGGAGATAACCCACATCTGACAGGCTTCTTGATAGGTAAAACTGTGAACTCCAGGAGGCTGGGGCAAACCAGCCTCACTCATGCTCTTGGCGCCCACGCTGGCCCAGTGCTCTGCTTGCACTCAGGACATGTTTCTGAAATGAACACTAAAGGTGGAGCCCAGCCCATGGGGAACCAAATGAAACCTCTGGCTCCTGCACCAGAGGCCACCAGGCCAGACTTCCACCATTCAGCATCCACCTCTCTCAAGCTGTCTTTGGGAAGGATCCTGAAGGCAACGGGAAAAAGCACGAAGTGTGTGACAGCTTACAAATCACATATACATTCATCACATCCTTCACGCCTATTACCTCCGTTGCTTTTCTCATTAACCTGAGAAGTGATCAGTCGTCCCCGTTTTACAGATGCACTTGCTAAGGTTCAGAGACAAGTGGTTGAATACAAGATCCAGAAGTGTCTGGCGGGCTCAGTCAGTAGAGCATGCAACTTTTGATCTTGGGGTTTTAAGTTTGAGCCTTGCATTGGGGATAGAGTTTACTTAAAAATATTATACAAGCATTTAATGATATAAATTTCCCTCTAAGCAGTGCTTTAACTCCACCCCACAGATTCGGTATTTTGTGAGTTTTTTTTTTTTTTTTCATTCAACTCAAATTATTTTCTCATTTCCTTTGTGACTTCCTCTTTGACTCATGGATTGGGCTGTTGTTTAATTCAGGCTCTTGATTTGATAAGCATTAGTAGCCCTCCCCTACCTTCAAAACAGTTTCTCTGATTCTGAAATTCCACCAAGTATATACAGCATTCCGTGGTATTAGTAATTTACATCTTAGTATGAACTAATTAACTAGCTTCTTGATTTTTTTATAAGTAGGGTGAAGCAAAGAGAACATGGGAATTTTGGGTACCTGATGGGGTAGAAAGGTGGGGGGAAGAGGGACATTTGGTTCTCAGCAGTGGTCAGATGTTAGATCCTCAGGGTGCCTGGGTGGCTCAGTTAAGTATCTGCCTTCAGCCTTCAGCTCAGGTCATGATTTCAGGGTCCTGGGATCAAGCCCCACATTGGGCTCCCTCTACAGTGGGGACCCTGCTTCTTCCTCTGCCAGTGCCCCCCTCCCCAGCTCAAGCTCTCTCTCTCAAGTAAATAAATCTTAAAAACAAAAAGTTAGATCCTCACTTTTAGATCAGGTTACAGCTATCCCCTGCTTTTTTTTTCTTTTTTTTTAAGATTTTATTTATTCATGAGAGACACAGAGAGAGGCTGAGATATCGGCAGAGGGAGAAGCAGGCTCCCTGCAGGGAATCCGATGTGGGACTCGATCCCGGGACCCTAGGTCACACCCTGAGCCGAAGGCAGATGCTTTAACCACTGAGCCACCCAGGCATTCCTATGCCTTGCTTTTTGGAACTCCTCATGTACATCTGGGCTCCAATATAAGCTGTCTCTTAGGACTGGTTTCCATCTTTGGCTTGTCATTGCCTACTCTGCATACCTCCTGGGGAAATTCTCCCTCTAGTAGCCTTCTGGGACTAACCACCCCTTGGCCACCCTCAAGCTTGTGGCTGGTGTCTGTGTCCTTGCTGGCCTTGGGGGCAGATCGTGCCCATACCATCTTCTCTTTGTTACCTGTGCCCAGTTGATACCCAGGCTGAGTCTTTCTCATGACCTTTCTTCCTGTAGGTGCTGCCTGCAGATGAGATCCCTAAGCCCATCAAGCCCCCCACCTACCAGGTGCTGGAGTATGGAGAAGCTGTGGCCCAGTACACTTTCAAGGGGGATCTGGAGGTGGAGCTGTCCTTCCGCAAGGTAAGGCCAGGCAGGAAGTAGGGGTGGGGTGAGGGGGGAGGTGAAGACATAGGTAAATAAGTGTAGTAAAAACATCTTTTTAAAGAGGTGCACCAATCTTCAGCCAGTATTTAAAATTTTCCCTAATCTCTTTATCTATGTTTCCCTTAATTTAGCCCATTTTTTAAAAAGTTTGAAACTTCTAGAGTAGTTGTGGTTGTGTTTTTTTTTTTTTTTTCAGTTGCAGGTTGATAGGCTGTGAGCATTTTTAGAAGAACAGAAAGGAAGTGTTAGAATGTCTTGCATGTAAAAAGGCTATTTTATCAAACTTTTAAGCGGTTACATATGTACCCATGCACATGTGTGTATACTGGGTTGTTATTAGGACATATTTTTTATTATAGATCATAGTCAGGGTAAGTTTGAAAAATGTTGTCCTAGGAAACAGAACTGGTCTCTCTTTGGTTGATTTTGGGGGCAGAGGCCATGAATGCCCTTAGAGAACATCCTCCAGAAGAGCTAGCCCCAAGGAGACAGGGAGGGAGATGGCTGGGTGGAGAGAGGTGGGGGGCAGGGGACCACCCTCCTCAGGTCAGCCTCACCTAATGTCAGTGAGCATGTAGGTTGGAGGATGTGCTGGCTGCCCTCGGAGAGTTTGTTTTTTGATGCACTGGTGACGGATCACCCAGCAAAGAGGCAGGGACAGGAGTGGTGGCTGATGACTGTCCAGTGCTTCTTTCCAGTCTGTCACTGATCTCCTTTGCTCCTCACAGCAACAGGATTGTTCTTTCCACTTAACGTGGGAGGGAACTAGGCTAAGAGACGCAAAGTAACTGGTCCAGTGCCGCCCAACTTGGAATTGGCAAAGCCCGATTTGTTCATAGCCACCAGAACTCTGGGGAGAGGATGCTATGAAGTGAGAGGGGTGCGTGTTGGATAGGCTTCCCAGAGAGGCAGGACCTGATCCACACCCAGTGTGGCATGTTGTGGGAAGAGCCTAGACTTCTGGGCTTCCTCAGGCGGCCTGGGCTTGGCTCCTGACTCTTCCACTGCCTCGTGATGTGCCCGTGACTTCCTGCTGACCTGCTAGCTCTGTGCAAGGCGCTAGGTCTAAATGAGACAGACCACACAGGCCCCTCCCCTCGGGGCATGATGCCCAGGAGGGCCTTGCAGATGCTAATGCCCCTGTGCCTGCCCCTCCAGGGGGAGCGCATCTGCCTCATCCGCAAGGTGAATGAGAACTGGTACGAGGGGCGCATCTCAGGCACCGGGCGCCAGGGCATCTTCCCTGCCAGCTACGTGCAGGTGTGCCGTGAGCCCCGGCTCCGGATCAGTGACGATGGTCCCCAGCTCCCTGCATCACCGCGCCTGACCACCACCGCCCATCTGGCTCGGCACTCCAGCTCCCCATTGACACCACACAGCCCAGCTGATCCCACCGACTGGGGGAGCCGGACCTCCCCCCGCCGCACTGGCTTCTCCTTCCCCACCCAGGAGCCCAGAGCCCAGACCCAGGTAGGGTGATCTGCCTCAGGCTAGAGAGCTGACCCCTGCTCCCCACACCATTTCCTCCATTTCCCTGCTCCTCCCACCAAGTGGGTCTGCACTTTGGACTCCTTCCTGGTCTGCCCCGGACCGACCCATGGAAGAGCTGGGCAGAGCCTTGCATCACAGAGCCACCCTGGCCTTGTGGCCTTCAGACCCCTGGTTGGCCTTTGAGCCACAGCTGCAGCCCACAGAGGCATGGGGCAGCCAGCCAGCTCTAGGAATGACCTGAAAGCCAGCGCAGGCCTCCTGACCCTATAGATTCCGCTCTTGTGATTTGCCAATAGGAATTTCTGGGACATGGTCATGTGGGAGTCGGAAGTCTCCCGTTCACCTGCTGTGTGACCTTGGGCAGATTTCTTACCCTCTCTGGATTTGGGTTTTCTCAGCTGTGGAATGGGGGTAGTAATTCCCCCTGGGGAGGGTACTTGGGTGGGTTTGACCTAAAAGTTTGTAGTAGCCAACAGGTAAAAGATTTCATTGGTCCTCATACTGATGTGGCCCATAAACAAGTGCATTCGCTCCCACACTCATCCATTCACTCAGGAAACCCCTGTGAGCAGGCCCAAGCCAGTGCGTGGGATTCTCCCGTTCCCAGCTTTGTGCTGGCATTTAGATTCAGCCACCTACCCTACCTGGGCCACAGCTTCCTGGCACCTGTGAAGCAAAACTGTCAGACCGTGGGGGTTGAGAGGATGAGACGGGGCAATATGAGAATGCTGCTGCAGGACAGGTGGGAGGGCCCATCGCACTTCTTCTCCCTCATGCTTGTGTGTGCCTGCTTTTTCTCCTATGGACACCCAGGGTCTCAGCACCCCTGGGTCAACTCTGTCCCATCCTGGAGACTCCAGCCGTCCCCTGGACCTGGGGACCCCCACCACCACCACTCAGATACACTGGACCCCGTGAGTACCATCTGGGGATGCTGGATCAGGGGTGGAGTGTTGCTTGGCAGGCACTACTACGCACATTGACCATAGCCTGCCCCTTCCCTCCTAAGATGGATTTAGTGACTCCTACCTCCGGCACTTATGGGTTGTCTGTGGTGGTCCTCACCTGTCCCTGCCAGCCCTAAAGCCTTAAAACAAGCCTCCCATTCTCTGCCCCCTGGGCCTCAGTCTCCTCACTGGTTTTCCAGCTCTGTGGTTAGTGCGTGTATGTGTGAAGTGTGGAAACCAGTAGAATGAACTTGGAGGCAGTGGGAACTCAGAGGAGGAGATGCTGGGGTGGCTAGGGCTCAGAGTGCAGGGAGCAGGCCTGGGGAAGAATGTGCTGAAGCCAGATGGGAGTCAGCATTCTAGGAGCTGGGCCAGGGCAAATGGGATCATCTGGAAAATCCAGGGGATGTGGCAACACTTGGGTTAGACTCTGGGCCTGGTTTGAGGCAGGGGCCGGGCTCTAGTAGTTGCCGTGATACTGTCTCCCACAGGTATCGGGCGATGTACCAGTACAGGCCCCAGAATGAGGATGAGCTGGAGCTACAGGAGGGAGATCGGGTGGATGTCATGCAGCAGTGTGATGACGGCTGGTTTGTGGGTATGTGGGCCTAGAGGGGGCAGGCTGGAAGGGGTATTTCAGGGTCCCCAGGGGATGGGCTGAGGGGCGGACCAGATGGGGTTACCTCTGAGTCCCCAGGTGGGGTAGCTGGGGGGTGCAGACCAGAGGGAGTATCCCAGGATCCTGGGGAAGATGACTTGGGGGCAAGTTAGGAGGGAGTAGCTTGGGGTTGCTGGGGAGATTTGGGTGGACTGTCACTGCCTGCCAGTGCTGATTCAGCAAAGATTCATGGTCTGACAGACAAGCCCAGGGTCACTGCTGAAGTCAGTACAGACTCGGGGCAGCAGGGCTTCTGACCCTTCTACCCCTGCTCCTTCCTACTGCTCACCTGTCTCTGGAGCAGTTTGGCAAGGAAGGGCCTGTCTCTTGAGATACTGAGTTCCTGATGGAAAGGACTGAGTCTCACACGCATGTATCACCCATGCCCTGCCCCCAGTTAGCAGCTGCGCCCCCCCCCCCCCCCCCCCCCCCCCCCCCCCCCCCCCGGCCCTTGGGAGGGAGTAGAGAAAGAGCCTGGTCGCCAGGGCTGGCCCTAGGGCAATTCATGAAAGGACTGAAGCAGGAAGCCTCAAGTTGGCCTTGGCCTGGTTCAAGGTGACCAAGCCAGCAGGCTTCACATGGCCTTGTCCTCAGAGTGGGCAGGACCGGCCTCAGCTTCAGAGGAAGGGGCTGTCCTCAAAGAGTAGTGAACAGCCCCCCCCCCCCACCGAAGCCCCCTCCCACAGCAGACTGCAGAGCTTAAAGGGTGGCAAAGCTGCTAGAGCAGAGGTGGCCCCAAGGGCAGGCAGTCTCTTGACCTGGCAACCCACCCTTTCTCATCTGAATCCTAGCACCTCATTCCCCACCAAGTTTAGGACACACCAGTGATGATGGAGCACTAACCTGTTAACAGTTCTTGCCTTGGAGGGGTGGGCTCGGGGGCACATTATCATTTTACTGTGTACGCCTCTGCATTTGAATTTTTTTTATACCACTAATAAAATTGTGCAAATATAGACAAGAAGAAAAAGTGCCGTTTTTGTGATATTAAGGCCATAAGTGCTTTCAGAGGAAAGGTTAAGAAAGTTCAGTGTCTTGGTCAGACTAGCACATTTCAAGTGCTCAGCTGCTACATGTGGCTAGTGGTTATCATTTCGGACAGTGCAGATCAGGGAAGGCTTCCTGGAGGAAGTGGGGGAGTGAGGCCCTGAAGGGCAAATGAGGCATCCCAGGCAGCAGGACTGTGTCAGCAAGACCTGGGGGGCGGCAGGGTGAGCAAGGGCTGCCCGGAAGGAAGTCTGGATGCCAGCCTGCAAGGAAGGGAAGGTTCAGGACTTTAATTTCATTTTGCATTCCTATATCTTTTAGCACTCTCCCTTCTCCACCCCAGAACACGGGTTTCTTTGGGGTGGTAGCAGACCCGAGGCCTGGATTTTACTCCCACCTCTCCCTCTAAGCAAGAGTGCTTTTTTGGGGATTCACTTGGCCTTCTCTTTAGGCCTTGCCTGCCTGTCCCATTTCTAAATTGAAGGTGAGACCAGTGAGTTTCCTCCGCATTTAAGTTCTGGATTCACCCTCCTGCTTCCTGGCATTCCTGAGGAAGGCGGGGTAATTCAGGGCTGAGTGCAAAGTTCTAGAGTACTTCAATTCCCAGTCCTTGCATTTAAAAAGTGTAGCTTAAAAAAAAAAAAAAAAAAAAAAAAGGTGTAGCTTTGCCCATCTGCTCACTAGGGGGCAGAAACGAGTAAAATAAATCCTCCCTCCCTGGGTGGGGGACTCCACCTGCAGTTCTAGGCACTGCCAGTAGGGAGAAGATCCCTCACCCCGACCTTCCTCCTAAAGTCCCGGGAATGCCTTTTAATGCCTTTCCTCTTTCTCTCTTTCAGGTGTCTCTCGGAGGACCCAGAAGTTTGGGACATTCCCTGGAAATTATGTAGCTCCGGTGTGAGTCATCTCCGTGGCAACTCAGAGCCCAGCCAGGATGGGGTGCGGAGCAGTAGCACTTACAGGAAGGAAAGAGGATCCCCCTCCATCCTCTCCCCAAGACCCGAGCTGCTGGCATCTGCAGACTACCCCAGCAACCAATCTTTGGAGCCCCCCTCAAAGCCCCCTGGAACGCTTCCCACCCACAACTCACAAACATTCCTCTGGCAGCCTTTTTATTCCCCCCCACCACACCCCTCAAATATAGAGGTCTGCTTTGAAGTGGAGACTGTTTCCAGGCCTTATTGAGACCAGACCCTGGAGCCCCGCTCCCCCCTGCCCTGCTATGGCGTTTCCTCTAACAGGGACTGGCTCCCAGCTTCACCCCCATGGGGTTCCTCTACCCAGAACCAGCTTTCCTAACCTAACAGAGACCAAAGGCCGCCTCTGCCTGGGGGGGTGGCAGGGGGGAGTCCTCCTCTTTCACTCCAACTTGCCTGCTGCCCCATTTGTCTTTCTGCTTCCAGCTGGGCTTGGGAGTGAAGTGGGAGAGAGACCCAGCACCTCCTTAGTGCCTAAGCCCTGGCAAGAGGCCTTGCCTGAACGCCCCCTCTTCCCAGAGGCTGCCCAGACCTGGGCCTGGGCCGTGCGTGTCATCGTGTTGCTGCAGTGCCCAGGAAGGGCTGAGCCTCAGAGAACTGGCCGCCGCCCCAAGTGTTTTCTGGGGAGACTGAGGTGTGCCGCCCTCCTGTCTCACCCGCTCCTCCAAACCCCGAAATCCCCCCCTGGAAGAGAATATAAAATAAATCTGGATACGAGGGACCTCGCCAGTCTGTTTCCTTCTGGGTGGGAAGGATTGTGGGGATTGTCTCGGCGGCTGGCTGTGCCGGGGGCCAGGTGGGACGTGAGGCTGTGTGTGAAAGGGGAGGTGAGACAGCACCATCATTATCTCTGGAGATCTCAGACGTCAGTTCGCGGGCGGAATGGGGCAGCCCCCGGGATTGGGCAGCTGTCTGACAAGCAGCCCTGAGAGCACCTCTGTCACAGGGCCCAGGGCAAGGCCTGGCCATGGGGAGAAACCAGAGATGGGAGCTGAATGCGGCCTTGTGTGCAGGCTGTTTTGATTCCAGAGCCGCCATGGGGTTGCTGGACTAGATGACATTTCTAGCTGTTCTGCTCTAATGTTTTCCTTCTGTGTGCTCCATTTCCACACCGAAGCTCTCGTGTGTTTGTTTACTTTCTTCTTTGGGTTTGGGTTTCTGAGCCATTGGTTGTGGGAAGCTGGGAGTGGTGGGGCACAGCTTAGCCAAAGCAACGCCTCATCCAGGGTTTCAGAGTCCTGGGGCCTGGTGGCTCCTGCAGGGCCACAGCAGTGGCACAGTCTGGGCCTGGCTGCTCTGCCGAGAAAGAAAACTCCATTCCTTGCCAGCTGCTGGGCGTTGAGCAAAGTATAAGGTGCTACACGTGGGTTATCTGATGTAAGCGTCCCAATGACAGGGGTGGGGTTCCATTTTATGGGACGAGAGACTGAGGATGAGAAATTAAGTTGTCTGGGTTACATGATTGTAAAATGTGAAGTCAAGTCCAATGACTCTTGTCGCCTCTCTGCACTAAGTATACTAAATGCCCAGGCAGTCCTTTCCTTGTCTTGAATAAGGAAGGTCCTGCATGAGGCCCAGGACTTCCTGGGGCAGCGCCAGGTTGGGCCTCTCATGTTCTTCCTGACTGTCCTGTCTGCTAGACCTGTAACAGGGCACCCCCATGCCAGGTGGGTGGGAAGAGGTGGCGGCGCCCAGTTCTGCTTGTGAATGACCGGGCCACAGCCTGGCCCTGGCAGTTTCCTTGAGCTGGGGTGTGGCCTGGGCCCCAGTGGGGGTTAAACAGCAGCTGGAGGAACAAGACCTATGTGCACCCGTCTCTTCTGTCCACCCCAGTCCTCACCACCATCTGCTTCTAAGTTAGTAGGCCCAGCCCATCTTGTGGAAATGACCTTCCTTCAGGAACCCACTGGCCCGTTCCTGATCGCCTGTCACAGCTTCTTCGCATTCCCTGATGCCCTCATAAAAGATATCAGGGTTGATTGGGACTTCCTCTCCCTGGGGCAGAAACCAAATCCACACCCTCTTTGATGGAGCCCTGAAACTTCTGCAGCAAATCAACCGTCCGCCCCTGGGCTGCCTGCCACCTGCTTGCACAATGACAGCTTCTGTCCCTTGACCTGGTGTGAGGTGGGAGGGGAGGGGAGGGCCCGAGGCCTGAGGGGGTGAGGGGGACCTGAGATGTCAGAAAGGGCTGCAGGCCAGGGTGGGGGAGAGGGATGCTCATCCTATTGGCTAGGTGAGCTGAGTGACTTGCCCAGGACCACAGAGTTGCTTAGACGGGGACAGTACTCCCTTCTGGTCCACAGGGTCTGGCCCTTGCTTAGTCAATTTTGTTTTTGTTGTGAGTTTTGTGAATGCACAAGCCACAGAGTAGAAATCCTACAGATTAACCTGTAGATGCTAGGGACTAGGGTGATGTCAGGAGCACAGAAAGACATAAAACAGAGGCCCTGCCACAAACTGGGGGTGAAGGAAGGGAAATGAATCCATTCACTCATTCAAACAATATTCATTCTATGATTAGCGAATGCTAATTGCTGTGTGCCAGACACTGTGCTAGGCTCGGGGAATGGAGCAGTGAACAAATCCCTCCCACCCTAAGAGGAACCTGCCCGTCAGCAGCTTCATGTGGGAGGACAGTCTGCAGACCGGTGTGTAAGGTATGCATTATCTCCATTTTATCCATGGGGAAACTGAGGAAATTACCCAAGGTCACGCTGTAAGAGGCAGATCTGACATTTGAGGCTAGGTCTGTGCGACTCCGAGGCTGCCCTTGCCTGTCCGGCAGTCTCCTGCTCCCTGGAGGGCCTCCAGTCTAGTTGTGGCGGGGAGAGCAGTGGTGTCCTGCAAAGAGGTCAATCCAGGAGGCCCGGGACTGCGGGGTGGGAGAGTGGCTTTCACACCTGGGGTGGGGGAGCCCGAGCAGGGAGCTGGAGGCTGCGCTGTCGCTGATGGCGCGGTCAGTGCAGGGAGGATGAGACGGGGCTGAGGTAGGCGGGGAGGGTGGCGGCAGGGTGGAAGGCAGGGTGGAAGGCAGGGTGGAAGGCAGGGTGGAAGGCACTCCTCGCAGGGGGAAGCCGAGGGAATGACTCACTCCCGAGCCAGGCAGCCTACAGCTGTGCCCACAGGTGTGCTTCCCTGAAAACAGCCCAGCCCCCCAGCGACCGTGCAAAGTGCCGGCCGGCGGGAGATGCGCCAGGACCGGTGACCCTCGGTCTCCGGGTGAAGGTGCCCGGGTATAGCTCTGGGGAACCGTGTGCCAGAGGGGTCTGGGCTGGGGCCTGGGGCCTGGGGGCTGGGGGCTGGGGCCTTCCCCTGGCTGCCGTCTCCCTAGCCCCGGAGCCTGGGTTCCAGGTGGCTGGCGAGAGGGGCCACACGGGCAGCGGGGGCCGGGGTGCCTGCTGCGGCTGGCGCACCCCAGGCAGGGCAGCAGAGGGCAGCCAGGAAGGGAAGCGGCGCCAGCCCGGACAGTGCCCGGCGACCCCCGCCGCGGCCCTGGGCTCGGGAGGTCGCCGGAGCGGAGCCGGCTTGCGGGTGTCTCGGCCGCGCGGCTCAGCGCCCCGCGGGCCCCAGCAGCCGCAGCCCGGGAGCGCCAAGGCCTCGGGGGCGGGGTGGGGGCGGGGTGGGGGCGGGGTGGGGGCGGCGGGCGGCCCCGCGTGGGGACCCGGGGGTGTCGGCCGCGCCCGCGCCGGCGTCGGAGCCCGGAGCGGGCGGGGGAGCCGAGCGGACCGCAGACGGACCCAGCCGGCCCGGGGTGCTGGGGGAGGCCCTGGGAAGGCGGGTGGGCGCGGCCGGCCTGGGAGAGCGTGGGGGGCGGCAGCCCCGGGGGGGCGGAGCCGCAGGGCACCTGGCGGGGGGCGGCCGCAGCCTGCAGGGGCCCGCGGGGGAGGCCGCGGCGGGGCGAGGGCCAGGTGGCCGCCGGGGCCGGGCTCGCGGAGGAGGCGGCGGCAGGGGCGGCCCCGGGATCACATGGGCGGAGGCAGGTCCCGGAGCCCCGGGCGGGCTCTCCCCAGAGTCGGGCGGCGGCGGCGGCGGCGGCGGCGGCTCCTCACCCGGCCTCCTTCCCTGCCCTTCCCTCCCGGGCCCGGCCGCCCAGCCCGACGGGTGAGCGGGAGCCAGGTGAGCGGGAGCCAGGTGAGCGGGAGCCAGGTGAGCGCGGCCAGGTGAGCGCGGCCCGGTGAGCGCGGCCCGGTGAGCGGGGCCAGGTGAGCGCGCCCACCTGCGCGCTGTCCGCACGGCCGGCTCCGGGGCCCTGGCGGCTCTGCGCGCTGCCGCCCCCTCCGCGCCCCGGCGCCCTCCCCGCAGCCTCCCGGAGGCGGCGCCCCCCGCGGTCTGGCCTTCCTCATCCCCGCGCCTCTGCTCCACGCCCGGCCCGCGGGCACCTTGGCCCCGGAGCGCACAGGGCGCCGGAGCTGGGAGAGCCGGGCCGACGGGCTGGGCACCTCCCCGCGGGCCGGGCGCGGAGTCCACCGCCGGCTCAAAGGTCTGAGAACGCGGGGGCTCAGCGCACTGCCAGCGCCGGCCCGGGGCCCGGGACCTGGCAGGGGCAGGGGCTAGGCCTGGGCAAAAGGCCGAGGAGAGGGCAGGCAGCCGGTTCTTGCTTGAGCGCCCTCTCCCCAGGTTCTTAAACTTGGGAAGCGGCCCCAGCGGCCTTGATCGATTCTGACAGCAATTGCGGTCTCTGGGCCTCCCCAGGGGCAGCCTCAGGGGGCTGCTGGGTAGGGTGGTGGCCCAGGCTGGCATTACAGCTTCCTGCCTGGATTGGCTCCTGACTCCATAACTAGAGGCTCAGGAAATCCTACAAGGGCTGGTCTGCAAGGACACTCCCTTGCCCAGCGGAGGGGCAGTGGATGGGAGGCCCGGGGCGCCAGCTAGCAGGCAGCATCAGTCAGCTCACCCTGCTGCTCATTGCCAGGGGGTGGATGTGCCCAGCCGGGCACATGAGCCCGTCCTTCTGGCTGGGGCTGTTCGGAGGGCAGCAGGCCGCTGGGGGTGGTGGGAAGCCCAGTCTTGCCTATCTGGACCACATTGCCAGGGGCCAGGCAGGCAGCCAGGAGGCCCCTCTGAGGACCCTGGGCCAGTCCCCACCCAGCCAACTACTGGGACAGTCTGCGGTGGCATCATCCCCTTGTTTGCTATCACTCCTGTTCCCAGAACACTGCCCTCCCCCAGAGTGGGGAGGAAGTACCTTGTGCAGTCAGTTTTGGGGACAGGAAGCGGGCCCTGAAGCGACTTAGCCTTGCTGGTGGAGGAGGGGGAGAGACAGGAAGCGGTGACATCTCCTACCACCTGCCTAGGCCTTTGCCCGCCTGTTCTCCTGTTCTCCATCCCGCAAGCCCCCGTGAGGCACCCTGACAGCCTGCCCTCTGGAAGCCGCGCTGCTGGAGATGGTGGCGGTGAAGGGGGGACTCAGAGTCATGGCTTCCCAGCGTGGGGGGAAGTGAAACTGGGGGGTGAGGAAGGGAGTTAGTCACTTCCTCTACCCTCCCCCTCACCCCCCTCCAGCCCCTAACTGGCTGCTCACTGGACCTGTCATCCCCTCTCTTCTGCTTCTCCTGCCACCTTACAGCGTCTCCATCCCTCTGCTTCCTCAGATATGGCGCTGACGGTGGATGTGGCGGGGCCAGGGCCCTGGGGCTTCCGGATCACTGGGGGCAGGGATTTCCACACGCCCATCATGGTGACCAAGGTAAGGGCTAGTTCCAGGAGCTAAGGAGGTACCCCCCAGAGGTAGGGTCTACCCTGCTCTGCACAGGCACCCTTCTTTGTTTATTCCGGAACCAGAGGTCTGCTGCTGGGAGTGTTAGCCTGGGGAGGACTGGGGCTCCATTGCCATGGGGATGCGATGACCACTCCGGGAACAGACTTCTAGGGAGTGAAAGGGAGCTGGGCCAAGTACAGGGCTCCTCTCTCCTTGGACACCAACCCTATACCTGCTGGCAGCCATTTGGGGAGTTTACTAGAACAGAAGCCCCAGGTCCTTGGCAGTTTCCTCTTGACCCAGGCCCAGGCCAGGGAGCGTTCGTGCCAACGGGCTGCATGCAGGCAGCCACCTGCATGGTGTGATGTGCACGGGCAGGGCTCTCTATCCTAAAGTACTTCCAAGTACAGTCCCTGAAATTCTGCCATTTCTTCGGGAGGCCCGGTGAGAACGCCAGTGCTGGGGTGAGGGGGGTGGCTCCCCTCCAGCTTTTGGAGGGCATGAGCCGATCAGCTGGGTGGAGCCTGCTGGGTTGGGGGACAAAGTGGGAAGCAGGGCAGCCTGCTTCAAACCAGCGTCTGTGTTCCCTGGGCAGGACAGAGAGAAACCCCCTCTCCTCCATCCCGACGGGAATGTCATCACTGTCTGAGCAGGGATATCTTATCCCCTACAGGTAACCGAGAGGGGCAAGGCTGAGGCTGCTGACCTCCGGCCTGGCGACATTATCGTGGCCATCAACGGGGAGAGCGCCGAGGGCATGCTCCATGCTGAGGCCCAGAGCAAGATCCGCCACAGCCCCTCACCCCTGCGGCTGCAGCTAGACCGGTAGGCCCTCCACCTCCGCTGGGCCCGCCAGCTTTCTTCTCTCTGCCAGCCTGCTGCACGGCGGCGGCGGTCCTCACCCCCCTGCCCTCAGCCCCACCCCGGCCTTCCTGGGCCCTTTGGGCTCATCTTTGAGAAGGTCCAGGCTCTGGGGCTGCAGCAGGGTGGGCTGGGGGGTGTCCCTGTGCATGGCTGGGCATGCAGCCATGGGCAGGGCAGGCTGGCATCAGCCACCTGGATGCCCGGGTTTGACGGGTTCCCAAGTGCGCAGGGTACAGGGTGTGGGCATGAAGTGGGTTGAAGAGGGGAAAGGTGTGCCTTAGGCTGGGTCTCCTGGGCCCCTGCCTCCAACAGAGGATGGCCTTGGTTCTGATCCTGGGGGTGGTTTGAGGGGTCTGTGAGCTCACTCAACATAGGACCCCTCGTTCCCTCCCCACTGCCTCTGGGGGCTGTGCTGGTGAAGGAAGATTCCTAGGCTTGGGTTTTCAGCCCGGAGGCCTGGTTGTGGGGGTGGGGGGAACAGGTGGCTCCTTGGGGTGGAGCGTCCAAGTGAGTCACAGGGCAAGAATGTTGGGAGATCCCCCAGCCAGGAGAACCCTCTGGGCAAGCCTTGAACCTGAGTCAGGCACCTCCAGCCTCTCTGCCATCCCCTCCCCTCACTTGGGCTCTCTCTGGGCCCTGGCTCCATGCCATCTCTTCACCCCCCACCATCCCACAGTGCTGCAGAAGCTGACTTCCGTGATGCTCTCATGACCCTGGCCCCATCCTGACTCCCTCCTCAGACTCATGAGTGTTTGCAGGAGTGGGGCCTAGAAGAGGAGGGTGGAGAGTAGCTTATGGCATATGTGAAGGGGACCAAAGTCTATAAGAGGCTGCAGAGTGGGGTGGCAGAGGGGCAGGGAGCTGCTGACGCCATCACTTCCTCACAGTTCCTTCTAGAGGGACCCAGTCCCATGAGGGAGTGGGCCTGGCTGAATCCCTCCAGGCCTCCAGCTCCATGTTGGGTAGGTCAAGATTCCCTGCCTCTTCTTTCTTTGGCCTCCTCCTAAACCCTCCGAGTCTCCCCCATGTCAGGAGGCCACTTGGGCACCCAGAAGCTCTATGGCAGGAAGCAGTACTCTGGACTGGAGCCCGAGCCCGAGCTTGAGCTCCCTTCACTCTGGCTCCACACCCCTCCCTGGGGAGGCTGAGGCTGTGGCTGCTGTGGTGTGCGATGACTGAGGTTCTTGTTGACCTCTCTGGAAGTGACCCAACATCTAGGAATGGTGTAGTGGGATTGGGACATGGTGGGCTTTTTCTTCATCCTCAGCCAGCCCCAGCCCTCCCATGGCTTCCTGTTCAAGGCTCCAGTGGGAAGGGCTTTGGAGGGGGGTCCCCAGGGAGCTGAGGTAAGGGCACCTCTTTTCTGGGTGACTTGGTGATAGGTGGGGGGGTTGGGGCTGCTTGTTGCTTTAGCTCTCTGGGTCCTGTGGGGGGATGGAGGCACAGGCTCCACCCTTTGTTGGCTTCAGAAGGGACCAGGAATGACCCTCTCAAAGGTATTCCAAGCCATTAGCAGCTGGTGGCGGACAGCATCTGGCTGGGCAGAGGAGAGTGGGCGGCTGGCCTGACCATTGTTGGGCTTTAGGAAATCGCTTTCTCTCTCTGGGCTTCAGTTTCTCCATGGGTGCAAGATAAAGGATTATTGATGTGAAATCAGCAATCTCCCCCAAAATTAATCTACAAACTGATGCTGACCAGTGACAAAGTCTGGATGAAATGCAAAAAAAAAAAAAAAAAAAAAGGATCCCTGGGTGGCTCAGCAGTTTGGCGCCTGCGTTTGGCCCAGGGCACAGAATCGAGTCCCACATCGGGCTCCCGGCATGGAGCCTGCTTCTCCCTCCTCCTGTGTCTCTGCCTCTCTCTCTCTCTTTCTCTATGTCTATCATAAATAAGTAAATAAATAAATCTTTTAAAAAAATTAAAAGAGGGGTGCCTGGCTGGCTCAGTCAGTGGAGCATGCAACTCTTCATCTAGGGGTCGTGAGCTTGAGCCCCATGTTGAACATAGCAATTACTTAAAAAAAAAAAGAGGAGTGGTTGGGTGGCTGAGTTAGTGAAGCATCTGGCTTTGGCTCAGTTCATGGTCTTGGGGTCCTGGGACCGAGCCCCACGTCGGAGTTCCACACTCATTGAGGAGTCTGCTTCTCCCTCTCCCTCTGCCCTTTCCCCTGCTTATGCTGTCTCTCAAATAAATAAATACATACATAAATAAATAAATAATCTTTTAAAAAAAGGAATAAAAAGAAAAGAGAAAAGAAAAAGACAGGGGATACTGTGAGGAGTTTTTAACAAAATTGAATTTATGAAGTATGTCCAGTCTACATATTGATGCTAAATTGTCCTTTCCTTGGAGAAATGGCGGTGGTTGTTGATAATGATTGTTTGTTTTGAATTTGGCAAAGTTGCAAGTTGACAACCTGATATCCACTATCCACGTTTTGAACATTTTACTAATCTTGAGAATCTGTTGTGGGACCAGCTGGAATCTGCAGCCCCTGTCAGGTTAGGAGGGTTCCAGGACTCCTGTGACTTGCCTCCCCCCCGGCCTCTCCTCAGGTCTCGGGCCGCTTCCCCCAGGCAGACCAATGGGGAAAGCTCTGTGGAAGTGCTGGCCACTCGCTTCCAGGTAGGATGGGGCCTTCTGGGAACTCCAGCACCCTGAAGTGAAGGGGAGCCCTGAGGGGCAGGGCCGGGAGGGGCTGGGTGCCACCCTCCCAGCCTTCTCTCCACAGGGCTCTGTGAGGACCCACTCGGACAGCCAGTCCTCCTTGCGGTCTTCCTGCTCCAGCCCCTGCTCCTCCAGCCCCCAGCCGGGCAGCCCCTTCTCTGCCCTGCCCCCCAGCAGCCCGCACACCCTCCCTGGGGAGGCTGTGGTCAGTCGCAGGTGAGCGCACAGGGTGGGGTCCAGACCAGGCCCCTCAGTCTCCATAGCTGGGTTTAGGGGAGCCTGAGGGCACACGCTCTGTGTCCCTGAGGCAGGCGGGGGTGGGGGGATGCCTGGCACCCAGCTGCCCTTGCCTGCATTTCAGTTTCCAGAACCTGGCACATTCCCCGGGACCCACTGCTGCTGACCGCTTTTCCTATGGGGGCCGACCTGGAAGCCGCCAGGTGAGGATACCTGGGGGGAGGACAGAGCCTCCCATCCTGGTTGGTTGCTGCCCACCAGCAGGACCCACTCAGGTCCCACTTGGGCAGCTGGGGCCTCCATTTCCCAGCACCAAGCACGCCCCTCTCCCCAGCCAGGAGGCCGTTGTGTCTGTGGTGGGCCGCCCTCTCTGTGCCCCAGCCCTGCCTGGCCAGTCCCCAGCCGCCTTCTACCTCTTGCACTCCCACTTGCCGCCTCCCCTCCTCCTGCTAGCTTCCTCCCTTCCTGAGTGTTTCTCTTGGGCCAGGGCTGAAATAGTTTTGCTGCTGTTGTTGGGATGGTTCCCTTTGGCTCTGGCTGCATCTCTTGAACACATTCCTCCCCATTCCAAGTCCCATGCCCACCCCCAACTCCTGTCCCCCCATCCCCTTTCCTCCTCCTCTGACTCAGCCCAGAGAACCACCACCAGTGGGACTGTGGTTCTGCCTCAAGTTGCATTTGGCTTACTTTCTGTCTGCCCCCCTCCCTGCCCTTCTACCCTGGACACCCCCCACTGGGTCCCACTGTGAACTGGTGACAGGCCCCGCCTTCCCTGCCTTGGTGGTATTTCTCCTCTCTAAGGGCAGGGGTGAGGAAGTGAGGGAGTGAGGCCACAGCTGCTGGCGGCAGAGTTGGGGGGGGGCATGTCCAGCCTTGGGGTGAAGGGGATGAGGCCCAGCCGCTGGAATCCTACCTCCCGGTTGATTTTGCATTCCAGAAGGCAGAGCCTTTGGAGATGGCTGGGGGAGGGTATTAGAAACTGGGGGCTCTGGAGAAGGAGAGGGAGGGCTCCTGTGGGGGAGCCCATGGTAGGGCCCCTCCAGTGACTTGTTGTGGGCCTACTCAGTGGCCTGCCAGGCAGTGTGGGCATGGAGATGCCTTCGATAAGATCCCCGTCTTTAAAGAATGTGAAATGTAGTTGGGAGATAAGACAAACATGTAAAGCAGTTCTGGAACAATTAAGAACTGAACAGTGTGGTCTTAATTATAAAAGCAGGAGGCATTCTGGGAGGGGAGAGGAGTGTCGGCTGGGTGGCCTGAGAAGGCTTTGTCAGGAATTTTGCTGGACGTCGGAGGTAGGACTGGGTAGGGTTTAGATTAGGGGATGATAAGCCAGGGAGATGGGAAAGTGGTGTACCAGCAAGACCTGGCATGTTTGGGGTGGCGGTGGGGTGGGGAGGGGAGGGGCTTCTCTGGGAGATCTTTGGGGTGGAGACCAGCTGAAAATCCGCTTGGCCCAGGGCATGGCTGGAGAGGGTCCATCATCTTGGCCTTCTTCCCTGCAGCCTCCCTAACTTGGGCAAACGGGAGATGCTGGTGGTACAGGGTGTGGCTCCCAAGCCCGCAGCAGCACCTTGGAACCTATTAGAAATGCTAATTCTCAGGTCCTAGCCTGAGATGCAGGAGTGAGGGTGCGGAGCAGGGGCACCAATATGTGTTTTCAGAAGCCCTCAGGGACCCGATGCAAAGACTTGAAGACCACCCATGCTGTGTAAACAGGAGCCCTGGGCTGGGTGGTAGGGAGACGTGGCTTAGTACCACCGCCACCATCTAACCTTGGATAAGCCCCTCTTGCTCTCTCTGGACCTCAGAGTTAGTCTCCATGCTCTGAGTTTCCTTCTTTGGCCTGAGGACCGTGGTCATTCCCTCGACAAACTTTTATTGAGCAGTTGCTTTGTGTCAGGCACCCTTCTAGGCCCTGGGGATGCACTGGTGGATAAACAGAAATTCCTAACCCAATGAAGCTTTGCATTCTGGCCTATAAAGGAGGCTGTGGTCAGATGGTGTGGGAGTCACAGGGCCCCACACCTCCCTCTTAGGAGTCACTGTGTACTTTTAGCACCTTCAAGGCTCTAAGAAGTCCCATGAGAAATAGATTTAATTTTATTAATTTCCTAAACTTTATTTATTTATTTTTCCTAAACTTACTTTAACAACAGAATTTCTCCTGGCGTTCCCTGCCCCACACCTGCAACTCACTTATTAACGTCCCCGTGTTCACCAGAACACATTTTGAGAGATGTTGGCTATAGATGAGCCCTTTCACCCCCTGTACTTGGGGATGAAGGTTCCTGCAGGTGTCCCTAGCTGACCAGGAGGGAGGGAGGAGGAAGGCAGAGCTGCTCCCCAGTAAGGGGGTTGGGCCCCTTTCCACCAGGGCACAGTGGTCTTTCAGGAGGAAGGGGGGTAGAGGTGACTGTAGATGAGGTGCCCCCACCCCAGTCTGCCAGGGCCAGGGCCTTGCTGCTGGCTCCTGAGCTGGCTGGGGCTCCACTGAGCCCAGGGCACAGGACACCACCAGCCTTTATGGTGCCCTTCTGGAAACTGGAAGTTGCCACGTCTGGGTGGGCACATGCCTTGGTGTGCAGATGTGAAGTGAAGGGAGCACCCCTCTGGCTGGTTGGCACGGGGACTTGGCTTGCCAAGAGCGCCTGGGTGGATTTCAGCGCCCCCTCCTGGCTAGCTGCTGCCCCTGTGTGGGCACGTGCTGACTTCAGATGGCTAAACGGGACATGGTTCTTTTTTTTTTTTTTTTTTGGGGACATGGTTCTTAAGTAGCAGGGGCTGACTGTCCTTCCTGAGGAAACCATCTTACCATGTCGACTGCGTGGCATTGAGAGCACGAGGAATGTAGGCAGGTGGAAGGGGGCTGCAGGGGTGAGGGTCTAGGGCTGTCTTCTTAAAACTCTCAAGTTTCTGCTTTTAGCTTAAAAATTCATAGGGCTTTATCGTTTGATCCCATAATTTGTCCCTGATTTTGAATTTTAAAATTGAGGGGATTTGGGGATCGCCTGGGTGGCTCAGTGGTTGAGCACCTGCCTTTGGCCCAGGGTGTGATCCTGGAGTCCCGGGATCAAGTCCCACACTGGGGTCCCTGCGGGGAGCCTGCTTCTCCCTCTGCCTGTGTCTCTGCTTCTCTGTGTTTCATGAATAAATAAATAAAATCTTTAAAAAATAAAATAAAATAAAATAAAATAAAATAAAATTGAGGGAATTTGGCCTTCTGGGGAACTGTGCTCCCAGCATGGTATGCTGTGGCCTGTCTGGTTGTGGCTGGGTGGGGCTCCCTCTTTCCCTGGGGGTGGCCAGAGATAGGAAGCAGGGGAGGAGGGGTGGGTGCAGAGGTGCAGGCCAGAAAGGGGAGCAACAGGGAATTCGAAGGCAAGATTTCCACTGGACAGCAAGTGTAAAGAGCCCCGGATGGACAGCACACACCTGGAGAGGGGGCACTGCTGCTGGCACATGGGCCGCAAATGGGCTTGACCCCCCAAGGCTCCAGGGCAGCCAGGAGAGGCCCACCAGCCCACACCTGGGACAGGAGGCTTGTGCAGGGGCGAGGTCCCAGGTGCAGCCCCAGCCCTGCCCCTGGAGGGGTCTCAGGCCCTTCACTCCATGTTTCCCCGACCTCACCGCAGGAGGATCTGCTTCCCCTCTGCTGTCCAGCCCCTGCCCAATCTCCTGGCGGGGCCTCTGCACCTCCGTAGGTGGGTGTAGGTGGGTGCTGGCCGCTGGCCGCCCGGTACCCCGGGGCCTGCAGGGGCCCTGCTGGTCAGCGGGGGCCGCGCGCCCCCTGGTGGTGGGCCTGGGGGCGGGCGGGCGGCCCGAGGCTGCAGCCGCGACTCCTCCCCTGGTGCCTCGCTGTCCCGCAGGCCGGCCTCGGCGGCGCTGGCGACGCGGCGGTGCTGGTGCTGCCGCCTTCCCCGTGTCCCTGTCCCTCCAGCCCCAGGCTCAGGTACCGGCGGGGCCCGGGGGGGTGGGGGGGTCCCGGAGGGCCTGGGAGGGCCTGAGGCCGACGGGCTTTCCAGAGAAGAGGGATGGGGTAGTGGGGAGGTGGGGGGGGGGCTTGGCTTTCCTCGGAGTCCCCCCGGAATCCCCTCCCCTGGGTCTCCCCTGGGGCACTCTTTCCCTGCCCCCATGCTGGCGCTCAGACCCAGGGAGGGACCCTCACTCCTGGCTGCCTCCCGTCCCCGTCCCCGCAGTGCGGACTCCGAAAGGGGAAGCCACCTTCTGGACGAGGACTCCGAAGTCTACAAGATGCTGCAGGAAAATCGCGAGGGGCGGGTGGCCCCCCGGCAGTCCAGCTCCTTTCGGCTCTTGCAGGAAGCCCTGGAGGCTGAGGAGAAAGGTGAGTCCCGGGGGGGGGGGGGCTGGGGGTTCCAACCCCCAGGGTAGGAAGGAGGTTCCAGCAGGACACCCCTGGGCCCCGACTGGACGTGATATTGAACTAGTATTTCTTAAGTGCTCATCACAGGAGTAGACACCAGAGGGGGGTTCCAGCACGAAAGGAGCTTTCACGCTGGTCGGTCTGGTAGGGGGGTGCACCCAGAGGTGCTGGTAGGGGGGTGCACCCAGAGGTGCTGGTAGGGGTGCACCTAGAGGTGCTCGCTGGGATCAGGAAGCGTGTCAAGGGAAGCATAAGGTGGGGGGCAGGGTCCCCAGGCAGGGCTTCACAGAGGAAGGTGGGTTTGACTTGACTCTTGAAGAAAGATCAAGACTTTTAACAAACGGCCTTAAGATGGCGGCTGGGAGTTGGGGCCTCAGAGAGGACACCAAAAAAAAAAAAAAAAAAAAAAAAGATGGTGGCAGGGAGCTCGCGGCCTGTGGTGGCTGTGGCTGGCTGGCAGCTGGAGGGCTTGGTGTGGGAGCCCGAGCAGCGGGGCCTGGCAGCGCGGAAGGCGGTCTCGGAGGTCACGTCCTGGCTGAGAGGTGTCGTGTGCCCGGCTGAGGAGTGCCCTGACCCGGGAGGGCCGCGTGCATAATGCCAGGCGCTGCCTCCCGGATGCCGAAGTGAGCAGGAAGAGAGGGACGGGCCCTTGCCGGCCACTCGGTGATTCATTGGACAGACATTTACTGTGCCTGCCGGGTGGGCCAGGGGTGTGCGGAGCGTGGGCCGAGCGCAGTCGGGCACCTGTCCGCCCTAGAGGAGCTGTTGATGGGCAGACAGGCCTGCGCAGCTCCTGAGGTGGCTGTAGCTGTACTGTGTGTGCGTGTGTGCGCGTGCGTGCGCGCTGCCCCCGTGCAGGGGAGAGGCGAGAGGCCCGGCCTGAGCACTGGCTACAGGGAGGCAGACGGTGGGGCGGTCGGGAGGATCAACAGCCTCACCAGCACAGTATCTGGTGGCTCCTTTCAACTCTGACATTCAGCTCCTGGGATGTTCACTGCGGTCAGAGGGCAGGGAGCCAGTCTTGTGCATCATCACCCTGAGGCCTTGGTGGAGCCCGGGACGGGGCCCAGGGAGAGGGGTGGGGGGAGCACAGACAGTCGGTGACTCCACGGCTCAAGCCTTGGCGTCCTTGGCGGCCAACAGGGACCATACCCGCCCAGGAACATCTGTGCTTCATCTCAGTGTTGTTCCAAGGCTCACATGCAACAGTGTCCATAAAAGCTCTCTGAAAACTGTATAAAGGTATTGTGGTGCTGCTATTATCTGTTATTACCATCTTTTAATTAATATCATCACGACTGGATCACGAGAGGAAACGCCTGCTTGGTGGGAGGTGGTAGCCACAGCACAGACGCTCTTCGGATCCCTTAGCTTGGGCTGACTGTGCCTTAGCCAAGGAGCTGCCGTGATCACTCTCTTCTTCTATTACCTACCTGCCTCACACCCAGTGTTCCTTTGGAGGTGCATAAGAGCACCTCTTAGGAGTCCGTGTGCGAGGAGTGTGCAAGGATCAATACAGCCTGGGGGCTGCCGCTGGTGGATGACTCTAATGTGTCTGTCTGCACCCCCCACCCCTCCCAGGTGGCACACCTGCCTTCCTGCCCAGCCTGCTGAGCCCCCAGTCCTCCCTGCCCACCTCCAGGGCCCTGGCCACCCCACCCAAGCTCCACACGTGTGAGAAGTGCGGCACCAGCATTGTGTGAGTATTGGCGGCTGGGAGGCAGGCACGCCCAGGCAGGGCCCTGCGGGGGGTGGGGGTGGGGGGTGGGGGGTGGAGCCTGGGATGCCCTCTGGAGGACTCTGCAGAGAACAGCCTGTCTCGGCCCCTGGAGGGGGTGGGGTGGGGTTTGTGGGTTATTTTCAGGCTTCTTACAGCCTTGCTGGCTTCTTCCTGCTGCATCTCCTCCTTCCTGGTCTCTCTCCCCCACCCTGGAGGAGGAGGAGGAAGAAGAAATGCTACTGCTTCTGATTGCTCTCCAATAATCTCAAAGCCTCTGGAGATATGCCTCTAGATGAGGTGCCTCCTCCTGGAAAATTTTGCTCTTCCCCCCTCCCTCACCCCCTTTGGAAAGAGATTTTCCAGAGGTAGGTTCATTTTTCTCAGTGGGTGGCATTATAATGCAGCCACATTCTCTGGCAAATTGCTGAAAGCCCACTCCCCCTGCCATAAATTTCTTAACGTGCAGTGTGCAGTGTTGACGAGCGAGCGGATGACTCACCTTAGGCAAAGCCCTTAGCCTCTGCGGGCTTTTGTGATCCCCCTGCGGGATGGGATACTGCTCATGCCTGTTGTGCAGATGCGAGTGGTGTATCTCAGAGCAGGGGGCAGAGCTCCCCAGGGCTCCTTAGACGGATGGCTGGCCCATGCCTCAGAGCTTCCTCTTTGGGGATCCCTGGCCCCAGAATTTGCATTTCCGACTTGTCCCCAGGGGTTGCAATACTGAGGGTCCTGGTACCTGGGACCACATTTTGAGAACCACTGCTCCATTAACAACCCAGAAAATTCAGGATGGAGTATGTCTGCCTTTGTGTAAAGGAGAAAGGACTCCTTTTTTTTTTTTTTTAAACTAGAGGTCCTAGGGGTGGGGGTTGGGAGTTATTGAAGTGAGAGCCCCAAAGGAAGCCTCAGGGAGTCCAGGGTCTGAGATTTGGGGATCTTCCCTGACTCTGGGCTGGGAACTAGGCTACTGGGAAATGAGAATGGCAGCGTCCTGCCTGTCGCCCCATCTCCACCCCAACGCCCCAGGCTAATGGCTCTCCCCTCTCCATCGCCCCTGCAGGAACCATGCTGTACGCATCCAGGAGGGGCGCTACCGTCACCCGGGCTGCTACTCCTGTGCAGACTGTGGGCTGAACCTGAAGATGCGGGGGCACTTTTGGGTGGGAGACGAGCTGTACTGTGAGAAGCATGCCCGCCAGCGCTACTCCTCACCCCCCACCCTCAGCTCCCAGGCCTGAGCTCCTGGCTGTGCTCTCAGCCTGCCCTCAACTCTGTGGGCACCTATATAGCAAGGCCATGCCAAAAGCAAGTTGGCAGGGAAGGGTGGTGGCAGGTGGTGGGGTTCTGCCCTCCGCGCTAGGTGAGGCCAGGGCCTGGGACCTGTCCTCATGCACGGTCTCACCATCCCAGGCTTCTGCTAGGTACTCTCACTTTCCCCCGCAGGACAGACTGTGCACCAAAGTCTGAGGTGGGCACTGCATTGGGTATCTCTGTGCAACAGGGGTTAGGTGGGGGATGTGACACAGAGATAAATATGTAGAAAGAGAGGGGTGGGCCAGAGGCTAAAGGTATTCACTCTGTATAGTTTTCACATATGAGTTCTATAAATATATATACATGGACAAAACAAAGTAGATCCTTTCTCTCCTTCCCAGCCCGGGCCCCTGGGGACGAGCTTCTCTCTACCACTGGGGAGAAAGTCCTTATTGGCATAATTTTTTCCCTTTTATTTCCCTCCCTCCCATGAACCCCTGCCTTACCAGGTGCTTCACTATGTGATCCCCCTTACTGAAAGGCTTGCTTCTTTTAGTGGAAGGTTGTGCTCTTTCTGGACAACTTCCCCTCTTTTTTAAAAACAATTTTATTTTATTATTTTTAAAGATTTTATTCATCCATTCATGAGAGACAGAGAGAGAGAGAAGAGAGGCAGAGACACAGGCAGAGGGAGAAGCAGGCTCCACGCAGGGAGCCTGACATGGGACTCGATCCTGGGTCTCCAGGATCAGGCCCTGGGCTAAAGGCGGTGCTAAACCGCTGAGCCACCAGGGCTGCCCAAAAGATTTTATTTTTAAGTAATCTCTATCCCCCCAATGTGGGGCTTGAACTTACAATGACAGTTGGTGGAGCACATTTGGTTGTGTGCTCCTCCTGGACCCATTTATTGGTGCCCCTCCTGGACCCATTTATTTATTTATTTTAAAGATTTTATTTATTTGAGAAAGAGCACATGTGGATAAGGACGAGTCGGGTAGAGGGAGAGGGAGAAGCAGACTCCCCACTGAGCAGGGGGCTCCATGGACCTGATCCATGGACCCCGAGCATGACCTGAGCCCCAGACAGGTGCTAAACTGACTGAGTCACCCAGGCGCCCCACCTCCTAGACCCTTTTTTATAGATGCCAGTTTTACTGGGATAATTCCTGGTCCATGAGAGGCATGAGTTTCTCACTGGGAGCCTGGAGAAGAGGAGAGGTGCTGGAGGGCAGGCAGGAGAAATAGGAGGCAGGTCTGGATGTCCAATCTGTCCAGGCCCGGCTTGGTGAGACAGTGTCATACTCCTCTGGCACTGGCCAGCCTGGGACTCTGTGCTCCTCGCTCTACCTGGGGTGAATGCTGTGAGCCCGGCTGACTTACCCAGATGAGCCGGGTGGGCAGGAGAAGGGCAGCATCCAGAGCACCTCCAGCACTTGGCCAAGGCTGTCTGCACCCATTTGAGAAAGATAATCACCAGAAAGAACCTCGGACAGGGCTACAGGTTAGCCTTGCCTGGGAAGGACAGGCCAGTGGAGTCCCCATCCCAAGGGACCAGCCTACCCACCCTGGGAGACCCCACTGGCTTCACTGGTAGTTGATTTGAGAAACAAAAACAATCAGTGAAGAGTGCTAGGTACTAGGTGAGTCTACCCTCAGGTATGTTTGAGTTGAGGTGGGGGCCAGAGGTTCCCTACCAGATTTAGGGCTTGATTCACCCACCACCCCCAGTCCTAATCCCAAAGGACATTTCAGAAAGGTGTATGGGTGCTGCTGGGTGCTCTAGACCTACCCACCCCACCTCCAGGTAGCTTGAGGAATGGGCCACAGCCTCAGCTTTATTTTCACAGAAATGATCAAAGCTGGACTTCAGAGGCTTTTGTCCTGTGGGGCTCTTTTTGGAAGGAACCTTGGTGGAGACTGTTTGTGTTGGCTCCTCAGGCACCTGTTGATATAATTTACACCTTCCTATAATTGTCTCACCTTTTGCCTGGATGGCTGCCTTTATTTTCATAGAAAAGATCAAGGCTTTCTGTGGCTTAGGAGTGCACCAGGCCAGAACACCTGGTCGGCAACGGGACGGCCTCCTTGGCGCCACCTACTGTCAGAGGTAGCACACGACAGGGAGCTACAGAGGAGAATGCGCCCAAAAGGGGCCATTCACCCCTCCGTCAATACCTGGGCCCTGGCACAGTGAGAATATGGAAAAATATAGCCTTTTTTGTTGCTTTCCTGAAGGTAATGGTCAAGTGGCAGCAACTGAGATGGCATGAATGAAATAAGACTATATGGCAATGAGTGCTGAGAGCTAATGTGGAACATACAAGGCGGGCCCCGTGAGTACAGAGCAGAGGTCATCTGTATGTAAGGATGGACGGGACTTGACAGGTGGAACGGACAGACGCCAACCGATGGGGTGGGTGCAGGTGGAATGCTCAGTTTAGGGCAGAGGCTGAAGGAGGTACCAAGAGAAGACTAGAAAGGGAGATGGGAGCCTTGAATGCCAGAAGAAATGGTCTGAACTTCACCTGAGGCTCTGGAAACATTTTGAAAATTTAAAGCAGGGAAGTGACAGGTTGGAAAAGGTGGGCTGGGATATTAACATGGTCGGATCCCTACCTGTAACCAAGCCTGGTGGGCCAGCAGTGTCCTAAGGAGTGGAGGAGAACAAAATGTGGGATAGGAGCCCCTTGTGAAATGGGTATGCCAGTGAGTTGCTGAATGCCTTTGGAAGGCTGGATGGGTTTTTTTGTTTTTGTTTTTGTTTTTGTTTTGGCTGGATGGGTTGAAGCTGAAATCCAGTTCTTTAGTTGTGGCAGGCAGCTCTCTTTGCAGGAGCCTGAGGGTTTCAGAGTGCTCTGCAGCTACACAGCCAGCCTGAGCTTGGGAGCAAACTTCTTTGGAAGATGGAGTTATTAGCCAAACCCATTGGTCAGAGGAGAAGGTTGGGGGCAGTCTTCGATCTTTTACCTTGCTCTCCCTCCACCCATGCCAAGCCAGCTGTGAGCGCCCACTCCACATGACCCAGATATAGTGTGTGTATGTGTGGCAACTATCTAATTATGAGACTGCAATTTGTCCAGTGCTGTGCCCTCTTGAGTTTTTTTTTTTTTTTTTTTTTTTTGCATTTGGGGGAATAACTTCAGAAATGAAGACAGATTCAAGTTAGAAGTTCCCTGAGAGAGCATGGGTGCTTCAGTGGTAGAGTGTCTGCCTTTGGCTCAGGGCGTGATCCCAGAGTCGGGGGATGGAGTCCCACATTGAGCCTGCTTCTCCCTTTTCCTGTGTCTCTGCATTTCTCTGTGTCTCTTGTGAATAAATAAATAAAATCTAAAAAAATAAAAAGTTCCCCAGAGAGCATCTAACATAGCCCCTTTAGTTAGAAATGGGAAGGTGACATTCCCAAAGTTACACGGCTAGATAATCTTAACACACAGACGTTTTAAGTGCTTTAAGGCTCACAGTTCTGAGATAGGTATTGCTATCCCCTTTCTTCTATAAATGAAGAAACTGTGGACAGGGAGGATGAGTAACCGGTCCAAGCACTCCTAGCTGGTAAGGGGAAGGGGTGGGAATGGCACCTGGAGTCTGAATCCCGCATTTCTGGTTTGGGGTGGGGAGTTTTTGCCCCTCTATCAGCAGAGGCTGCCTCCCAGGCCACAAGGGAGGTCACCATGGCTCCCAGCCTTCTCTACTCTGGCAGGAGCTGCCCCCAGCCTCTTGGCTTTGACCTTCCTCCCACCGGGCCTAGCTCAGTGCTGAGCTTTGCAGGAAATGTGCTTCCTGAAGCTGGGACTTCCCCACGGAGGACGAGGGGCAGCTGGGCATCCCTGGTTTCATCCTGAGAGATGACTCTGCCCGGCCACCATGTGTCTCAGGAACTCAGGGCAGCTGCTCACCAGACAGGTGGGCAGTGAGGGGGTGGCTTTGCCATTCCTTCAAGCATCTCTCAAAGGGAAAGGATTCTCCCTTAGTAGTAGGGAGGGTGGGAGATACAGAGCCCTTTGGGTGGCGAAGGCGGGACCTAGCCCTGGTCACAGGGCTGCTCCAGTCAGGGCTTCAGAAGGCAGATGGGAGGGAAGTGTGTAGCCCCCACGAAGGATCCCCATCACCAGATACCCCTCAGGCATATCTATGTGGCGGGGTGCAGGCGTGTGGCCTGGAAGGGAGTGTGCTTGGGTGTGTGTGGGTGGGGGTGTGGGTTCTTTTGAGCCCACACAAAGCCTTGTGCTGAGACACTGCATTCCTGCTGGCTGGGCTTCCTGTTCCAGATGCATTCTTGCCCCAGAGTCACCAGGGAGACTGCTTGGAATCTGGCCCCACATTCTCCAAATTCAGGGCGAGATCTGGCAAAGGTTCCCCCCCTTTACCTCCTCACCCTCTCTTTGGAGGAAGGAAGCCACCTGATAGGGGCCAGCCCTCCAACCCTCCTACCTAGGGAGGGCCGGGGTGGGGTCGGACACTGCCTCTGGGGTTTGGTGCCACACATCCTGTTGGACAAGCATAAAGCAGTTCCTGCCAGGCCCTGTGTTCAGTGTCCCCGTCTATATCTGGGCAAGGGGAATGGAGTAGCGGTGCTGCCTAGAAGGATGGGGTTAGGAGGGGGCAACCCAGAGGACCTGTGCCTAGCAGGGTAGGGCTTGGCCTGAAAATCAAGGTAATTGAATGGCAGGTAATTGAGGCACTAGGCTCTCATTCTGTCTCCCGACTTGGCTACCGGCTTCCGTTTCCTCTTCGTATACAGTTAGAATCTTCTAGTTTGTGGCCCCCTGGTAGGGCTCCCGCGTAAGGCGCTTGAGGAAGGGTATGAAGGAGCAAGGAGCAGAGCCGGGTGGGAAGCGTCTTCTCCCCTCCCGGTTAACGGCCACTTCCTTCCCGGGGCTCGGCCCCAGCCCCTCCCCCCAGGCTCAGGTGCAAGTTTGCACGTCCACCAGCTCCCTTATCTGCCTCCCGGGGGTTTGGGCTCTGCCGGGGTTTTTCCAGCCCCGTCCCCTTCCTCCGGAGAGGGAGGTCTCCTTGGAGGCCGGCGGCCCCTCGGGTCACCCTCGGCAGCTCCCCTTTCAGGCTGGGAGCCTCTGGGGGTGAAGGGCGGTGGAGTGCATGGGCCCAAGGAGGATGGGGGTGGGGACACGGCCTCCAGGCTGCTGCTCGGCCCCCCGGGCCCAGTTCCCCGAGGTGCTCGGGTGAGGAAGAGGAGGGGGCGCCGGCCGCGGGCGCTCGGCGCAGGGGGACCGTCGGCCGCGGCGGGCTTGGGGCGGGCCCGGGGCACACGGCGCGGGGCGCGGGGCCGCGGGTCGGGGTCGGGGTCGGGGTCGGGGCTCTGCCGCAGCCCCGTGGGGCTCCACTTCCTTCCGCGCTCGCGTCCAGGCCCCGCCAACGCCCCCCATCCGCGGCGGCATCTCGGCGGCAGGAAGACGGCGCAGCCTGGGAACCGGGAGTGGGGGCGGGGCGGGGCGGGGGCACCTCCAGCCGACGGCGCCCGCGGGGCGAGCGGGGCGCCCGGAGCGCGAAGGTCGGCGGGTCCAGGCGCGGCCCCGGCGCCCCCGGCCGCTCACCTGCGGCCCCTCCCCGCCCCCCCCCCCGCCCCCGCCCCCGCCCCCGCGGGAGGGTCCCGGGCCGCGCCCAGCCGGGCCGGACGCGTGCGGAGCCGCCAGCCTGCGGGGGGAGGCCGGCCGGGCGCCGCGTCGGGGCCATGCTGGGCCGGCGGCGCGTCTTCGCGGTGGAGCCGCTCGGCGGCCGGGGTGAGTCCCCCCTCGCCCCCCGCCCCCGCCCCTGCTCCGGGGCCGCCCCCGCCCCTGCGCGTCCGCCCCGCCCGGCCTCGCCGCCTCCCCTCGGACGGGCTGGGGATGGCGCCGCGCCCCGGAGCCCCCGGGCCGGGGCGGTGGACCGGCCCCCTCCATCCCGGCCGCCCTGCCTCCCCCCGTGGATCCCCCCCGCGGGGGCGGCCGCGTTCCCGAAGGAGAGGGGAGCCGGGGGCGGCCGTCGGTCTGTCCGCTCCCGCGGCGCTGGTGCATCAGGCTGGGCGGGCCGAGCCCGAGGGCAGCCCTGGGGCCGGGCGCGGCTTCGCCTGCGGCCCCCCATCAGCCCCCCCTTCCCCCCCAGCTCTCCAAAAAATCTTCACTATTTCTCATTTTAAAGCACAGCAGCCCGCCACGGCTACGGCGATTGTTATTTTTATGACCCTCCCCGGGAGCTCCCGGAGGGACTTGGTCCCGCACCCCAGTCCCGACCCCAGGCTTCCTTCTCTGTGCCTTTCCCCGTGTCCCGACGTGGGGTGGGGGTGGGGGTGGGGGTGGGGGTGGTCACAGTAGGTCACAGCCCTACTGCCCCGTGGGGAGTAGTTGGAGAGACCGAGGCTCCCCGTTCACCACTTGGAGGTCTTAGGCGACCCCGGCTCCAGGGCACAAGGGATCCCAAGAGCAGCAGCTGCCCCCTCAAAAGGGGGGACCGGCCAGACAGGGAGCCGATGAATGTGCCCTACCAGGCTTTGCCTACCACACAGCCCAGATCCCCGGGGGGCTGTGATGGCCAACAAAGACTACTTGTGACGGGAACCCATCTTAACTTCTCCAGGCCAGGGAAGGGAGAGACCTGGGCGGGGCGGTGGCCACCCAGTGGCTCGCCTCCCTCCACCTCTGGCCCAGGACACTCCTCCGCGGGGAATGCTGCCAGCTGCCAGGAATGCTGGGGGCGTCAGGGGCGGCCTGCCCAGCCTGATACTCACTCTCCTGGCAGATGGGGTTGCTGAGGACTTGGCGCTCGGCTGCGTAGTACCTGGAGTCAGCAGCACCTACAGACGGATCCCGGACGCTGCTCAGGGGTGCTCGCTGGCCTCCTGGAAGGCGGATGGGCAGTTGAGAGGTCCCAGGAGGCAGGAGCCGCTTCTCAAACTGGCCTCCCGGGACTCAGGAGTGGAGATGGTGGTTGGAGACAGCCCCCTGACCGCCTCACCGGGCCTTTCTCAGGACTCTCTGGACTTTGAGCCCACAGGGAGCCCTGAGCCCCCGGCCCTCGCTTCCATGGAGCCTCCCGCCCACCTAGGCCGGCTTGTGGCCAGCCATAAGCTGGAGCAGGTGCTGGAGCGGTCCCGCCAACTCCCGGCTTCCCCTGCCGGCGCGCCGCCCCACCACTGCTCCCTGAAGCCACCAAGCAAGACTGAATATGATGTGCCCCTTTTTGGAGCAGGGGAACAGGAGGCCACTGAGGCAGAAACGGACCTAGAGGCAGGCCTGGAAGAAGCAGAGGTGGTGAGTGCCACGCCACCTCTCAGGCTGGGTGAAGAGTGCGATGGAAATGGTCCTTTCACACGGGGGTGGGGGGTGGGTTGTGGGTTGCTGGCTGTGGGGCCTCACTGGCTCTTTCTCCTTGGAGCTCTCTCGGGGTGGGGCATTCCTTGCTTCTAATTGACGGGTTGTTCTTGCCTCGGCCCACTCCCAGCTGTGTGGAGGGGGGCAGGACGGGGCCGGCCTGGCCATGCCTGGCCGGGTAGGGAGGCCAGCTGGTGGTGTGCGCCTACTATCCCCGGCCCCTCCGCTCCCATCTGCTGGCTGCCCAGGATGGGCGTCTGGCTGAGTTCAGGGGTCTCTCCTACCTCACTCTGTCCCACAGGTCGGGGGCCTGGGGCCTGAAGCCTGGGCCTGTCTCCCAGGGCAGGGTCTCCGCTACCTGGAACACCTGTGCCTCGTGCTGGAGCAGATGGCAAGGCTTCAGCAGCTCTACCTGCAGCTGCAGACCCAGAGGCCCCCAAGGGTGAGTGAGCTGCAGGTGGACAGGCCAGTGGGGGGTGGGTGGTGACAGGTGAGTGGGGGAGGCAGAGAAGGTCTGGGACCCCTGGAACTAGGGCTCCCTTCAGAACAACCTCAGCCCTCTAGTCAGGTCCCAAGTGCCCGTCTGTCCTATGCACAGGATCCTGAAGCGGAGGAGGCAGAGGAAGAGGAGGAGGTGGGGGAGCCAATCCTGGCACCTTCACCTCCACCTTCTCGTGCCCCAGGCAATGAGGCACGCAAACTGCTGAGCCAGACAGAGGAGACAGGTGAGGGGCCATGGCATCTCCCACTGTGTCTTGCCTGCCCAGGGCCCCCCAGGCAGACCCTTTGAGTCTTGGCCTTGATGGGTGGCTTCCTGCTTCTGGCCCTGGGTAATCTGATTCTCTTTCTGAAGGGGCAAAAACAGCAGCAGCAGCCCTAAAGGTAGGGCTGCCAAGTGCCAACCCTGCCAGGCTGTCAGAGGCCACCGCAGAGCCAGCCCACATCTTCCCACCCTCCCAGGGACACAAGGTAGGTGATGGGTGTGTGCGGAGGCAGGTGACAGGATGGGGAGGGGGTTAGGGGCTGGTTGGGATGTGTACATATCCCAAAGGCTGGAAACACTCAGAAAGTGATGGAATTCCTGGTTGGAGAGGGTAACTTGTCCTGGCTGTGGTGCCTGCTGTCTCTGGGAGCTTGCTCAGGGGTACGTTGTGGGGAGGAGCTCTGTGGTGATCCCCCCACCCTCTGCTCAGCCGGATCTCTCCCACTGGAACAAGGTCAAAGTCCTGCTCAACCGGATCCGTTGGAGGAGCCCGAAGCACCCTGAGTCCCCTGCCCCTTCTGATGGGCGTGCCCCTAGGTGAGTCCTGGGGCCCAGCCCAGGTTAGGGCAGCGAAAGGAGTGATGAACCCGGATGCTGAGATTGGACTGCCAGTTGTGGGTTTTTTTTTTTTTTTTTTGGGTCCCTTTGAAATCTGAGAGATGCAGGTAGTCTTGGAGAGGGTGCTGGAAGAAACAGAAATTAGCTAACACATCCCGTTTACAGAGGAGGAGGATGGGGACTGGACTGGGGAAGGCAGTTGCTTTCCTGAGGCCACATGTGTGGTGAGACGGTGGCAGGGGCAGGGCCAGAAGAGGGGAAACCCCCTCATGTCCTCCCAGCAAGCCCTCACCCCTTGCAGCTGAACCTTAGGCCACCTCCCAGATTTGCTGGGAGAGCAATGGGACACAGAGGATTCCCCAATAGATGATGGGGGGTGATGGTGAATAACTCAGTGGGGCAAGGAAGCACCATGCCGAAGTCCCCAGGCTCCCCACGGCAGATAGGCAATTCCCCATCAAGTCTGTGGCCATTGCTGCCTTCGTGTCCCCCTCCTAGCCTAAAGCTACCTTTCCTTTTGCACAGGATTGAGTCAAGGGGGGTCCCTGAAAGACCTCCATGCCAGCCACTCCGGAAGACCTTTATGCCATCATTTGTGGTTAAGAAGCAGCGAGCGAAAAACCTCTCTGTATGCTGAGACCTCCTGGTGCGGGACGTGACCCTGGGTGGAGGGGTGTGCAGTGAAGTCTTCTTCCTCGCCCTTTGCCCTCTGCTGCTTCTGGGCACTGCCAGGAAAAGCTGCTGATACTCACTCTTCTCTCTGAGGAGAGAGCTGGATCTTTCTCCTCTGGGCAGCCTGGTAGAGGAGCCCTGGTTCCCTGAGAGGCCCCCCAGGTGTGGCAGCCCCCGGGCTCCTTACTGGTTGCCAGAAATCCCTGGTCCTAGACAATGTGAACTAACTTATTTATCCGGAGTCCTTGGAGCAGGTTTGGCACGATGTCCTACTGGGGCATGGCGTGTCACAGACGTGGATCTATGCAAAATGATACATGTATCTCTGTGAGTGTGTCACTGTTGCGAACTGGCTGGATCCATCCCTGTCTTCTGAATCATGCGCTCAGGGGGTTGGTCCTCTGGGTGACGTAACTGGTGAGGTAACTGCGGAAGGATGGAACCGGCCTTCATTCCTCAGTGGGCTGATCTGGAGTCTTGCTTCCTCCTCATACCTTCGTGGGTAGCCCCAGGACGGGGCAGGAGGGCCCCACCTTGGGTGCCTCTGCAGAGAGCTTGCCTGTGGAGCAGAGCTCCTGAAGACCGAACCCGGAACGGAAGGTCAGGGACAACGTGGAGAAGAGCAGAGCAGTAACCTTCAAGATCTGTCCTCCGCCGCTTTGGTCCCTTTACACATCCGAGCCAAAACCAGAGACTCCTACTAGCTTTATGACCTTGACAAAAATCCCTTAACTTTTCTGAGCCATGGCTTCCTACTTAACCTCCCAGATGGTTTCATGATACCTGCCCCACCTACCTCACAGTCTTGTTATGAAGATAAAATGAGATTAAACTGTCTCATCCCAGTGCACTGTGAATGTTAAATGAACGGGGAGGGGGAGGAGGGTATGGTGTTGGGAGGAGGCCACCCTGGAGGGAGGACGGGGAGGCCTGAGGCGGCTACGGGAGGACTGGGGCTGCCAGTGGAGACTTAAGTGAGGAGCAGGCAAGACTTGAAGCAGGTCACTTCTCCAAGGTCTTAGGTTTCATAGCTTGGGAATTAGGGCACCGATTCCCGACCTCTGTGACCTTCCAGAGTTGTGAGGACTAAAGGAAAATGTTCCTGAGCACGTGGCAAATGTCTACCAAGATACTGTGGTGGTTTATTTATTGCAGCACCTTAGGCTCCCAGCTCTTTGGGAATTGAGGACGGGGAAAAGGCTCAGTCTCCAGTAGGTATCCGGAGGTCGGGAGGGGCGCTGTCAATGCCAGGGCCGGGCTGGGGATGAAGTCACCGGCTTGAGTCCCTCAGGAACGCCTCCTAGAGATGGCCACCGCGGGGGCGCCCCTCCGCCCTCAGTCAGGAGGGGCTGTTTCTGCGGCTGCAGCCCGGGGCTCCCCCAGAAGGAGCCCAGGTGTCGGGCGGTAGGTGCTCTCTTTAGGGGTCCTGCTCCTGCCGGGTGTTTTTCTTTTTTGGATTAGGAACCAACGCGCCAGAACCTGCTTTTCCAATGGGACCGTTAAGCGGGGGCACCACCGAGGCCCGGCTTCCTAACGCGCATCGGATCGGGGAAGGCGCACTTCCGCTCCACAGTGGGAGCGGGATGGCAGGCCCGCGTGGGGGAAGGGAGAAGTCGGTGGAGAGGAGGGAGGGACCATATCCGGGAGAGTGGCAGCTTCCGACCAGTGGTCGCGCTTCCGGAGAGGCGCTTCCGGTGGTGGCGGCAGCAGCGGCTGTGGTGGTTCCGGGTGTCTTTGTCCCCCCGGTGTCGCGGCCCTGGCCCGCAGGTGGGTTGGGGGGCCCCCCGCCGCCCCTCTGCCCGTCTGCCCCTCCCCCGGCCGAGGGGCTGCGAGGGCCGGGCGGCCAAGATGCACGGGGCGCGGAAGGGGCCGAGCCCCCCTCGGACTGCGAGCCCCGTCTCCCTGGCAACGGCCTCGGCCCTGGGGGCGGGCGGGAGGAGGAGGAGAAACCGCGCGCCTCGGTCCTCCCACGGTGGCCCCGCCGCGGCCCGGCCCGGGAGGCCCGGTGCCGGCGGCTGCTGAGGCGGGAGCGGGGGCCCGGGGCGCTCGGGAGCTCGGGAGCGGCGGGGCGGGCGGGCGCGCTGCCGGATTCGCGGCGGCCGGGCCCCGGGGCTCCCTTCGCAGCAGCCCGTCCGGGGAACAACGGGCCGGGCTTCCGGGGACAGGGCCCACACCTCCTCCTCTCCCGCACCGGCCTCCTCCATTTTCCCGGGCCTGGTGGAGGCCCTTTTGACGGATGTATTTGAATGAATGAGTGTCACCGGGGTCTCCCCAGGCATCCGCCGAGAGGGAGAGGGGCGCCAAGTTGTTGGCGACCTGGGTGCGAGGCTCAGCTCTGTCACCGACTGGTGATGTGACCCTCGGCAAGCCTCAGCCTCTTCGAGCTTCAGTTTCCTTTTCTTTAAAAACAGCCTGACAGCATCACCCACCACGACACTACCGTGAGGGCACCCTGGAACGGGGTAGTTTTTGCATTTCCTGCTTTATGTGCTCTCCGGCTCCTCCATTCATTCTCCCTACCCACCTGCACACCTACATCAAGATCCTCCGTTACTTTTTGGCTGGGGTGTCTGTGTGTGTGTGTGTGGGGGGGGGGGAGTCGATGGAAAATTTCCCTCTGAGCTCTTAACTTCTTTCTTTTCCAATTAAAGGTTTTTTTCTAAGACTCTGAAAGAGGACAGCATTCCCAATGTCCCAGTTTAAGCGCCAGCGGATCAACCCGCTTCCAGGGGGACGCAACTTCTCAGGTGATCACCTTTATCCCTGTTTGGCCCCGTAGTGGGTATGACGTGCTTTGGAGTTAGTCTTTTAGAATGTGGCTTTGGGGGTTTCTCTGGGGGAGCACTGTTTGCTGCCCACGTTTCATAGGAAGATAGGAGACGAGCACGGTGGTGGCAAGTGAGACCCTGCGGAGGAGTTGCTTCGAGTCCCTTTGCCCTTTGGGTCCGCCGTACCTTCTGGTGGACTCTGTTGCTCAAAATGGTGGGTGCAGCTCCTGGAGATTGCTTCTCTGTCCACATAGGCGCAGCTTCAACATCTCTTCTGGGTCCTCCTCCTGGTTTGCTCACTCCTCCTGTGGCCACAGACCTGTCCCAAAATGCCAGGCACCTTCAGGTAGGTTGTGCATTTTTTCTAGTGAGCTTCAGCATTTGGGACTAGCGCAGCATGCATGGGTGCCTGGTGCTTTCATTCTTGCATTGCCATATTCATCCTTCCTGGAGCTCCTGGCCTGGACCAGGATGGAGGTAACTAGACACCTCTGACCGGGAGTCCTAAGTTCTGGCTGAAATCTCTTGGGTGCTTCTTGGAATTAAAGAATTGGAAATCCCAGAAGAAGCCTGTGAGCTAAGGTTCAGTGTGATCTTTTCCTCCTCCCGGCATTAGATTATGACTGTTCTGTCTGTGTGCTTCCTTCATGTGACCCTTGATGCCATCCTCTGTTGAGCTAGATGGGGTTTGGCCGGAGATGAGATGCTAATGGCAGAGCGTGGACAAATGCGGTTACTTTCAAACTGCACTATTCTCTTACAGGGTGGGGAGAAGCAGCGGGTCTTCACTGGCATTGTTACCAGCTTGCATGACTACTTTGGGGTGGTGGATGAAGAGGTCTTTTTTCAGCTCAGGTAGGCTTGAGGTTAGTCCCTTTCTGGAAATGCTTGTTGAATTCAGTTCTGTCACCATGCTGGTGGGGCCCCTCTGAAGCCATTGCTTTGCTGTTTTTATGCAAGGTGTGCAAAATCTTGATGGGCAGGGCCTCATAGGGGCAGTCAAGGTGGCTTGGCCAGGGTCTCTCTCCTGACTGGGTCTCCTGGCTTGTGTGCTGGCAGTGTGGTGAAGGGCCGGCTGCCCCAGCTGGGTGAGAAGGTACTGGTGAAGGCTGCATACAACCCAGGCCAGGCAGTGCCCTGGAATGCTGTCAAGGTGCAAACGCTCTCCAACCAGGTATTCGTCTTTCTGGTGTCTGCATTGGAAAGGGGAGGGGGGGAACCCCCAGTGCCTTGACAGCTGGGCAAGAACCTTACTTTTGTCAAGGGGTGGGGCTGTATCTTTCCAAGGTAGTGAGCACATCAGCCACAGGATTCCCTGAATTTCCTGGTTACTGTCCTACAGCCCCTGCTGAAGTCCCCAGCCCCTCCCCTTCTACATGTGGCAGCCCTGGGCCAGAAGCAAGGGATTCTGGGAGCTCAGCCCCAGCTGATCTTCCAGCCTCACCGGATTCCTCCGCTCTTTCCTCAGAAGCGTGCGTACCAGTGGGATGGATGTTGGGGTGTGGCTTTATGGGGTATTTTGGATGAATGGGCCTGTTCAGGCTGTTACTCTCAGACTAGGAGGGGGTACTTTTATCACTGGAGGAAAGGGACAGGGAAGTTGGGCAGATATGTAGGGTTTTAGAGTCACCAGCCATTTCTTCTCTGTAGCTCTGAGTCTCTTCCAAACATCCCACACACTTCATCTGAGCCACCTGAACAGATTTCCTGCTCGGGGCCCTCACGGACGATTGGATCAAGGCCGAAGGTAAGAGAATGATCAAATAGGGAAGATACTTTATTTGTCTCTAGGAGCAGTGTCTCTTTGCCACCTGTTGACACCAACATTCTTTTTCTGCAACTAGATCCTGGGCCTTTTCCCCTGAAATAAGTTGATGCACTGAGATGTATATGCCGATGTCAGAACTTTATAAATTGGTTCAGCAGGGATTTGATAATATAGTTTATCTTTCAAAATACCACATTAAAATTTTAAAATATAGAAATTTCCCTTTTAATTCTTGTCCTTAAGACTGAAATGCCAAAAATCAAAACTATGCAGAAACTGGTGACTGTCCAAAAAATGGGAATGTCTTAATTTGTAGTATAAATTTGTAGTATAAATGTCTTAATTTGTAGTATAAAGTTTCTTTATATACACTGTACACCTCAGTGTAGCGTTAGAGTCTATAGGTTGCACTCTTCCCAAAAAGTCCAGGCCTGTGCCTAGAACATGTAGATAGCTTCATGGCACATGTGCAGCCGGCATGGTAGCTTTGGGACGTTGGGGGTGTTTTAGGCCATCCTGTATCATCTCTGAGCTTCAGGGACTGCTGGGAGCACACTCCCCATTCTCTCCAGCTCATGTGTTCCTTCTCCTGCCTTACTCTCTCCCTAGAAGGTTATGTTTATATTCCTAGGAGTTAAGCTCTGGGCTAGTTTGTTGGAGACTTGTTTTAGTTCTTCTGTCGGTTCTTACTTTAATTTTTTTATTATGGAAAATTGCAAATATAAGCAAAGCAAACAAAAGGATGTTCCCTTGGGCTAGGTCATCATGAACTCTAACTAGGAGAATGGTTCTGTGGTCCAGGATTGTTTTCCACTGTGCTTCCACTACTTGAAACGCTTTGTTCTGTCCTCAAGTCACTGGTGTATATTTTGCATACACCTATACCTCTTGTCCTGTGCATCTTCCCTGTCTCCAATTTTCAGACTTTGTACCTCTCCCATCCTGTGGGTTTATTAAAGGCATCATTACCAAATCACAGCAAGTGCCCTGAGGGATAGTGTAGCCTGGGTGGGAATTAGTGGTTGCTATTGACTTTGTGCTTTAGTTTCAAATTCTGTATAGTCACATGCATTTGATTGTCCTGGACACGCCAAGCCCTGTGTGAGGCCTGTGTGACATGATTCTCACCATAATGCTTTGGCGTCATGGCTTCTAGAGAAAGGAGGTCTTGCCACTGGCTGAGATATAGCACCATCAGTCAGTACAGAGAGGCTGCGAAGTAGGAAAGGGAGCAGTAGGAGTTAGGTCACTCGGGGAGAACAACAATTTACAAAGGAGTCCAGCTACTTTAGCGTTTTGACTGGAAGCCAAGTTTTATTTTAAATTTCAGGTTTTGGGATAATGGTGGTGGGAGGTAACGGAGGTAACGGGTGTCTCCGTTGGACTGCCAGTACTGAACTACTGAGGTTTTTGGACAGGCGTATCCAGCGGGATGCCATCGCAGCATCCTGCTGAGGTTACTGAGATGTCTCCCACTGGTACCACTTTTCTAATGTGTTCTTTACAATTCACAGTGAGGAGAGAAAACTGGCCATTGAATTCTAGGATTCAGTGGGACATCCACCGTCACTAGGGGTGGACAGCCTTTACTGAAGTGTTCACCCAGTCGTGGATGAGCTGAGCAGAGCTGTCAGAATGACTCTTAGAAACGTGCAAGTACTGACATCCCGTAAAGGCAAGATTGCAAGGCAGCTTTCGGATGGAGATGCTAATAAACCAGGAAATGAGCCAGGCAGATAGAGAAATGATGAAAAACTTTGTGTTGAATGTAATGAACTTAGATGCCCAGGGCTGGAATGATCAGGGAAACAAGACAGGTGGGTCTGAAGGGAAGAGCAGAGGCCTTCTGGTAAATAGACTGCAGTCTGCGCCATACCTGGGCAGGAAGAACTGACAGTGATTTCCTTTCTCTCGTGAGACATGCGGGTTTTGTTTTCTCTTATCAGTCTGGCATTTTATAATGGTCTAAAGGTTTTTCTTTTTTTTGTTTTTACTTCTGAACCCATAAAGTATTGAAACTGTCATAAGTATAGAAATGTATAAAGTAGTACATGCTATTAGGTAGGTAAAGTTAAAATACGATAAAAATGTGTCATTCCCTGTAAAGATTACCATTCTTAAAGACCTTTAGAAAACAATTTTGAAAAGAGAAATTACTTACTGCTTTTTTTTCTCTATGTTCTTTTGTGGTCTTTATGAGCATACTTTTTATAATTTTTCTGAGTATGAGCATATTTTTTATAATTTTTTTCAATTTTAATTTAAAAAAATTTTAACTTTAGAGTCCAAATTATGTCTATACATTGTGATTAAAGTGATCAAACATTTTTTTCCATATTGTGGTATAATCCTAAAAGTTCAAGTATTAACTAGATTTGAATGTGGTTTTCGTATTCTTGGCTTGATTTTTTTTTTTTTTAAGATTTTATTTATTGGGGGCACCTGAGTGGCTCAGTGGTTGAGTGTCTGCTTTTGGCTCAGGTTGTGATCCCTGGGTCTTGGGATCGATGGAGTCCCACGTTGGGCTCCCTGCGGGGAGCCTACTTCTCTCTTAGCCTGTCTCTGCCTCTCTCTCTCTGTCTTTGATGAATAAATAAATAAAATCTTAAAAAAAAATCTTTTTATTTTATTTTATTTTATTTTATTTATTTATTTTTTTATTGTAGAGAGAGAGCATGTGAGTAGAAGCAGGGAGAGAGGCAGAGGGAGAGTGAAAGGGAGAAGCAGACTCTCCTTTGAGCAGGGAGCCCGACGTGGGGCTCGATCACAGACCCCTGGAATCATGACCTGAGCTGAAGGCAGACAGACGCTTAACGCTGAGCTACCCAGGCGCCTCTCAGCGTGAATTTTTTCCACTATTCATAGTCTTATGTTTTTCTTTTGAGTTAACTTCCTTGGGATAATATTTTCAAGAATGGAATAATTGGATCAAAGGGTTTTAGTGTTTTTATGACTTAAATGCATAGTGCTAAGGGTTTGTTACAAGAACTGTCTCTTAATAAAACTTCCTTTATAGAATCCTTTGCATGATGCTATATATGTGTCTCATGTTAAAAATCAGTTAAAATGTTGGCATTTCAAAAAATTACGTTAGCTATAATTTTTAAGTTCAGAAAAATACAAAAATTATTCACAAGCCTTACCAGTCAGAGGTGTCCATCATTAATACTTTCTAAGATATATTTTTTAAAAGTAATCTTTGCACCCAGCCTGGGGCTCAAACTTACAACCCTGAGATCAAGAGTCACATGTTCCACTAACTAAGCCAGTCAGGCGTGCCCCAATACTTTACTACTTTTCAGTCTTTTAAAGCTTTTTTTGCACAGTTGAGACAATACTATATACATACTTTCCTGTACTAGTCTTTTTGCTCACCATGGGTGGTTTTCTGTTTATAAGTATTTAAATGTCCATTTTAATAACTTTATAACAATGTTATAAATGTTAGATGGCTGTTAGCTAGGCTTCTTTATCCATTTCTTTGATGTTGGGGATTCAGATTGTTTCCAGTTCTTTTAGGCCAGTAGGTATTGAATCTTAATGTAACATTGTGGTTTCTTCCTTCTGGTGATGGATCAACCCCCCCAGCGATGACTATGACTCCAAGAAACGCAAGCAGCGGGCTGGTGGAGAGACTTGGGGTGCTAAGAAACCAAGGCATGACCTGCCTCCTTACCGGGTCCATCTCACTCCCTATACTGTGGACAGGTGAGTGGTGAGGCTGGGGTGGGGGGGGTGAGGCTTTTGCAGCTGGTAACAGTTTCTTGTGTAAATGAGATACAGTCTGTGCAAGAATAAGTGTGTTTGTGTGTAGGGTCATGCGCCTAGGACCTTTCTGTTTCTTAATCTAACAATTTTTAGATTCTTTTTTTTTTTTTTTAAAGATTTTATTTATTTATTCATGAGAGACACAGAGACAGGCAGAGACACAGGCAAGGGAGAAGCATGCTCCTCGCAGGGAGCCTGATGTGGGACCCGATCCCGGGACCCCAGGATCATGCCCTGGGCCAAAGGCAGACACCAAAATGCTGAGCCACCCAGGGATCCCAGTTTTTAGCTTCTGAATCTCCAATTTTGACCATCATAGTGCCTTGGACATGGATGCCTTGATAGAGCTTTTGTGATTTTATCACCAGAAATAATTATGCCAGGTTATCATTAAGGTTTACCGGTCAGAATCCAGGTACCCAATACCAGTTCTAATTTAGGTAGAAAAGTCCTAATCTTAGGCATCCCGGGACTGGTTTTCCAGGGGGACCTTAGACTCATTTTTAGAGTGCTCCAGAGCATGGGAGGACTCTGGCCTGCAAGCTTATGTATCGTGGTTCGGAACTGATTGACTCAGAGGCAGATGAGTGATTCCAGCAGTGTGGAGGCAGGGCTCCGGCCACTGCCCCGGTAGCAAAGTTCACCTAAGCCCGAGCTCAGGGGAGGGGGCAGCCTCCTGGCACCTCCTCCTCGAGGTGCAAGGGAAAGAGGGCTTGTTGCTGCCCTTTCTGGCATCAGTGGTTCCTCTCTGCAGGGCCAGGTAGGGCCTGTCCCGTGCCCCCTGCTAACCCAGCTGCTCTCCCAGGTTAGTCTCATAGGATGGCGTGGTCCCCATATCTTGGAGAAGGATGCAGGTAGCGCCTCCTGCTAATCAGAATGTGACTGCCGGCAGGTAGCCACACACATGTCTACGGAAGCCTCTTGTACGTACTGGTTGGGATTTTGCTTTTTCACTTAATGTGTCTTAGAATCTATTCCATGTTAGCATTTGTTAGATTAGTCTCATACTTTTCACCACCTACGCAATATTCCACTGAATGGATAGACCATTTATTTCACCAGCTCTCTGTTTCCACATTTTAATCATCCTACATATTATTGTCACAAACAGTCTGTGTGGACAGGGGCAAGTAGTTTACTGAGGTCATTTCCTGGAAATGGAGTAGCTGGCTCAGAGGTTCTGATGTTGAACTTGCACATCCACTGCCGGTTCTCTCAAAGAGGCTGTGTTGGTTTCCATTCTTGCCCGAGGGGCCTGAAGTGCTCAGTTTTCCTTTCCCCCTGCTGTTGGCAGTGCTATGCTACCAAACTTTTCAATCCTTGTCAGTCTCTCTGGAGAAAAGTAATATTCTGATTTGCATGTCTTTAATTCTAAGTGAGATTGAGCAGGCGTTCACAGGCTTTTAAGTCTCTTTTCTTTTTCTGGTAAGTACCTGTTAATGACCATTTTCTCAGTTTTCTCTCAGACTCGTGAACCTTCTTGTGAACCTGATATAATTTGTTTGCTTCTCTTCAATTAAGATAGTGAGCCGTAGCTGTCAGATATGCAAATGTTTTTCTGGTTTTTCTTTCCCAGTTCGACTTTACTTTGCTGTTAGAGGCTGAAACATTTTAGTGGTCAAATCTCATCCATCTTTTTCTATTCAGAGATGTCTTCTTCCCAGATTAGAAAATAATCTGCCCTTTTTCTTCCCCCAAGTCTTTCATGGTTCCATTTTTTAAATAGTGTGGTCTTTGCTCAGTCTGGATCCCCTTGCTTTCTTCCCCCAGCCCTACCTGTGACTTCTTAGAGCTCCAGCGCCGCTACCGCAGCCTCCTGGTGCCCTCCGATTTTCTGGCTGTGTGTCTGAGCTGGCTGTCAGCCTTCCCTCTGAGCCAGCCCTTTTCCCTCCATCCTCCAAGCCGCATCCAGGTATCTTCTGAGAAGGAGCCAGCTCCAGATGCTGGTGCTGAGCCCACCCCTGCAGACAGTGACCCCGCTTACAGTTCTAAGGTAAGAGGACTGAGGTCCTGCTGCCTTGTCCCATGGTTGGAGGCCAGTAAAGTTCTTGAGCGTGTCCTTCATGCTGCCCTACACAGGTACTGCTGCTCTCTTCCCCGGGACTGGAGGAACTGTATCGTTGTTGCATGCTCTTTGTGGATGACCTGGCTGAGCCAAGGGAGACACCAGAACATCCTCTGAAGCAGATTAAAGTAAGAGCTGGAGTTCATGAGGCAGGAGGTAGTCCTGGATGACGGCCAGGCCCTGTCACGTTTTCAGCAGCCTGGCTCCTGTTCACGAGCTCGTAGAAACAAGGAGCCCAGAGCTGAAATGACCACTCATTTCACCAGAAGGACAGCATGGCTTAGGATGTTCTTGTCAGAAAAAGTTACATGGCTAGTTCATGTTTGTAGGTGGAGAGATCCATCCTCCCCTGCTTTCTACCCCGTGTGGCAGACTCTTCACCATATCCTGCTGCTTTCATTCCCCAGGGGTGGTAAGCTGCCTCCTGGTTAGAGATCCAGATAATTGTCTTTTTATCTCATTTATTTTTGCAGTTTTTGCTGAGCCGGAAAGAAGAAGAAGCAGTGCTGGTTGGGGGGGAGTGGTCTCCCTCTTTGGATGGCCTCGACCCCAAGGGCGACCCGCAGGTGCTAGTCCGCACTGCCATTCGCTGTGCGCAAGCCCAGACTGGCATTGACTTGAGCGCCTGCACAAAGTGGTGAGTGGCTGTTCTGGGCTTCTCTTTGGTGGCTCATTGGCACGACTGTCTGGGAGACCAGGTTCCTGTGCCTTTCTGACCTGTCAGCATTCTTCTTTTCCCCCAGGCCTACCTCACCCCTCCCTCCAGCCCTTGCAGATGATCGTCTTGGTTGTGAGCATGACTAGGATGTGTATGTGTGTTGAGGGCCAGCCGACCCTTCAAGGCTTGTCACATGCAACCCCCCAGCCACGTTAGTGGTCCTTGGTGCTGGGAGCACCCTGGATAGTAATTGTCTGCTTACTCATGTTGGCCCATCGGGGAACCACTTCTTGAGGACTTGGTCTCTTTTGTTTTCATGTTTTCAAAGCTGCATGTACAGTATGTGCTCATTAAATGTTGGTTGGAAACTGAAGCACCTGTGAAGGTTGTGGGTCAGGACTTCTTTTTTCCTTTTGCCGTGAGCAGGTGGCGCTTTGCTGAGTTTCAGTACCTGCAGCCGGGTCCCCCAAGACGGCTCCAGACTGTGGTGGTGTACTTGCCAGATGTCTGGACCATCATGCCTACTTTGGAAGAGTGGGAGGCCCTGTGCCAGCAGAAAGCTGCAGAGGCAGCTCCCCCAGCCCAAGAGGTGTCTGGGGTAAGGCTAAGCCTTACAGACAAGTGGGCAGAGTGGGTGCCCTGACCTCTGGTCGCAGGTTGTCATAGCTCTTGGCTTTTGTCGCAGGAAGCAGAGCCTCCGGAGCAGGCAGCTGATACATCAGAGCAAGTAGCAGACACCTCTAAACAGAATGCGGAGAATCCGGAGGCCACCACACAGCAGGAAATGGACACTGATCTCCCCGAGGCCCCTCCACCCCCTCTAGAACCTGCTGTCATGGCCCGCCCTGGCTGTGTAAACCTGTCCCTCCATAGCATTGTGGAGGACCGGAGGCCAAAAGAAAGGATCTCTTTTGAAGTAGGTGTAGGGGTCTGGAAGGGCTGTGTGGCAGGGTGTATGGGATGGAGGGCTTGGAACATTCCCTTTCTCCAGATGCTCACGGGCTGCTGTTGTCTCTTCCACAAGGTGATGGTGTTGGCTGAGCTGTTTTTGGAGATGCTCCAGAGGGATTTTGGCTATAGGATTTATAAAATGCTGCTGAGCCTTCCTGAAAAGGTAGTGGCTCCGCCTGAACCTGAGAAGGAGGAGGCAGCCAAGGAAGAAGAAGCAGTCAAGGAAGAGGCTGCCAAGGAGCCCAAAGATGAGGTACAGAGTGAGGGCACAGCTGCTGAGTCAGACGCCCCACCGGTGAGTACTTCTGCTGCCCGCCTGGGCACTGGGGCTGCACACGGGAGTGCCGAGCGGGTTTGAGCACTGCTGGGGGTCCTGCAGGCTCTTCTCACTGTCCCCTCACTGCCTGCATGCACCCCGTTGCCTTGGCACGTCCTCAGGAGCAGGACACTGCACTCTGCCACATGGCCACACAGCCAGGAGGTGGGGTGCTGGGAGGCAGGTGGGCCTGGAAGTGTGGCTGATGGGCCACGGCAGCACAGAAGTTAATATGCTCTGAGGACAGGGGTTTTGGCTCCTTGATGGTTAACTAGCACACTGCATTTTCTTAATGCTTTCTAAAGTGCATGGGTCTGCTTCTTCCTAAATGCTATTGAGTAAATGTAATTTCTTATGGGACTGAAATTGACTCCTAAAGAGAATGCCAGGTGCCTGAGAATTGCCCTGGTTCACTCTGAACCCCATGTCACAACGCAGTAAACCAGACTGTATAGAGAAACCTTACCGCGGTGCCCAAACATGGCCAGCGCACAAATGTCGGCTCTTATCATTGTTAGCGGTTACAGGTGACCGTTCGCATCTTGGTTTGCTTCCAGAAGGAAGATGGGCTTTTGCCCAAACCTCCGTCTTCCGGGGGAGAGGAAGAAGAAAAACCCCGGGGTGAGGCATCCGAGGACCTCTGTGAGATGGCCCTTGACCCAGAGCTGCTCCTTCTAAGGGATGACGGCGAAGAAGAGTTTGGTACGTTCTGGCATCACGCAGCAGCCACCTGGCTCTGTAGCTGGTGCTCTCCTGTCATGGCTGTGCATCTGGGCCCCGGGGGGGAGGGAGGGGTCTCCTTGCTCCCTGCTTATCTCGGGCTTCCTGTAGCAGGAGCCAAGCTGGAAGATTCAGAGGTCCGGTCGGTTGCCTCGAACCAATCAGAGATGGAGTTCTCCTCTCTTCAGGACATGGTGAGACCTCTTTCCTGCTCCCCCCGCCCCACTGACAGTGAAGCCTAGCGAGGCCTCTGACTCACTGCTGGGATGGGGAGACTTTACCGTATGACTCCTGGCATCCTCTGACCGACAAAAGACAAATGTGGTTCTTGGCTTGCGGAGCGGTACTTTCACAGGATCCGGGATGCTTTAGTAGCTCCATCTGGGCGAACCAGGGCGGTGTCTGATGCAGGAGCACACTTGGCTCCTGTGTGTGTGTGACGGCCCCTGGTGCCCAAGTGGCCCAGGCTCCCATCTCCAGCTGGAAGGGGTACCCAGGTGTGATGATGTCAGCTCCTTTTTCAGGGGGTTACCTCCTGGGTGATTTCGCTGTTCAGAGAATGCTTTGTAATTCTTGTTCATCCTTGTCTATCTTGCAGCCCAAGGAGCTGGACCCCTCTGCCGTGCTCCCATTGGACTGTCTCCTTGCTTTTGTCTTCTTTGACGCCAACTGGTGTGGCTACTTGCACCGGCGGGACTTGGAGAGAATCCTGCTCACCCTTGGGCTCCGGCTCAGTGCAGAGCAGGTGCCTGCTCTTATATCCCCTCAGGCCTCCTCAGATGGCCTCCCCTGGTGCCTGTGCATGCACTGGACTCCCATGGGTGGCACAGGGTGCTTGCATGTCACAGGGGCAAGGGCTGCCCCTTCTCGTCAGTGGGTATCTTCGGTGTGTGTTTTCTGTAGGCCAAACAGCTGGTCAGCAGGGTGGTGACCCAGAACATCTGCCAGTACCGCAGCCTTCAGTACAGCCGCCAGGAGGGCACAGACGCCGGGCTTCCCGAGGAGGTGCTCTTTGGTGCGTCCTGAGGGAGTGCCCTGCAGCCTTCCCAGGAGGACGGGCAGGGCAGGCTGCTTTCTCCTCCTGAGAACCTCTCCCTAAATCTTCACGGCCCCTTCTAGGAAACCTGGACCTGCTACCTCCTTCGGGGAAAAACGCAAAACCAGGTGCTGCTCCCACGGAACACAAAGGCCTGGTGTCCCACAACGGCAGCCTCATCAACGTGGGGAACCTGTTGCAGCGTGCGGAGCAGCAGGACAGCGGACGGCTCTACCTGGAGAACAAGATTCACACACTGGAACTGAAGCTGGGTGAGTGGCCTGCGGCTGCAGGGACCCAACCAGGATAGGACATGCAGACGTGTGTCTTCATAGGCTCCTCACACCTCGGGCCTCTTGCCCTGGGCTGCGACACTCAACCTTAGCAGGGGTCTTTCTGCCATTTCCCCCCACCAGAGGAGAGCCATAATCGGTTCTCGGCCACAGAAGTGACGAACAAGACACTGGCGGCGGAGATGCAGGAGTTGCGCAGCCGGCTGGCCGAGGCGGAGGAGACGGCTCGGACAGCCGAGCGCCAGAAGAACCAGCTGCAACGGCTGCTCCAGGAATTCCGGAGGCGCCTGACCCCCCTGCAGCTGGAAATGCAGCGGATGGTTGAGAAGGTGAGCCCTCTCCCCACCCGGGGGAGAGCCAGGCCGGCTCGGTGTCCTGTCGGGAGGCTATGAGGGCGGGAGGCTGTGAGGGCGATAGCCAGCCACCGCTCCGCCCCTCCCGCCCCCACCCCAGTTCGCCACACCTCGCCTCGCCTTCCCCACTTGCTCCTTTCTGGGGATGGGTGTCAGTCTGGCCTCTGCTGCAGCCTGCTCCCAGCAAGGGGGGTCGGTGGGCACCCCCGTCCTGGACCTTCCTCCTCAAGTCCTGATTCTCGTTACAGGCTGACAGCTGGGTAGAGAAGGAGGAGCCGGCACCTAGCAACTGAAGGGGCCTGGCGCAGCAGCTGCCCTCCCGTGGGGTCAGCGATGGAGCCTGCTGACGTTCGAGCCCTTTTGGTTCCAGAAAGCAGCTGGAGCAGGACCTGGGAGCCATGGGCAGGGGTGGCTGACCCCTGTGCTCAGCCTCTGTAGAGGAGCTCAGGCCGTCAGGGTGGGGTCTGCGCTATGTGGGATGGATGAGTGGGGAACCCTGGTTCCACTTAACAACTAAATCCAACACCTTCTGCACCCCTCGAATGTCATTTTGCCCTCCACCTTGGGATTTCTCCTGGGGCCCTTTAGTCTTGTGCTTTCTCCTGTCCTTTTCCAGTTTAGAATAAGACAGGGGAGGAAAAGGCTTTTCAAGTATGTCATAAGGTCTGATGCCAATAAACTGAAGAAACAGACGTGGAATCTGGCGGGGGGGTAAGAGCCCTTCCTCCGGATGGCACAAATCCTGCTAGGTCCAGGAGCAGGTTCTTGGGGGAAGGGTCTCCCTTGGCCATCGCAGGAATGGAGTCCGTGCTAGCAAACTCTTGGTGTTGGGCTGCGTTTCCCAGAGAGCACTGTGTTCTAGCCACCCCAGACTTGCCAGAAGAAACCAGCACCTCCCCATGTTCAGAATGTGGTATTGGCTCTGGCCCAGCCTTTTTCCCTGTTCCCCCCCATAAGTCTCGCCTCTTTCCATAATCCGTGGTTTCAGTTTGACTTTGTATATAAAGTTGGTTTTTTTTTTTTTTTTTGGCTTTTTGTTTTTTAAATAAACCAAAGTCAAAAACAAGCCACGTGTCCTCCATAGCCCTTCCCTTCTTCCTCTTCTAGGTCTGCCTGTGCAGTCCCCCTTCCTCCCAGCCCTTAGTCCAGAAGGTAGGGCGGGGCAGTGGGAAGGACGAGCCCCTGGTGCTCTGGGCCCTGCCACCTGCTGGTCGAGAGAGGCAGTGCTGTAGAGGTGCGGCCAGCTCGGCAGGGGGCAGCACACCCTGCCACAATCCTAGGGTGGCTCTCCTCTCAGTCACAGCACAGTAACAGCTGGCGATTTTATTGAAAACTTTACTTGAAAAAATAAAATTCCAAGTATTCCGGTGAGACAAACCCACTGTTGTTGCTCTGAGGCCTGTGAATCAGGCTGTGACATTTTGTGTGGTTGGTAGCCTATTTACACGAGCTGAGTCTGGTTTCCTAGGGAACCTACGAGGCTTGGGACTCTTCTGTGCACCTGACCTAAGGGACAGAAGTGGGCTAAGCCAGTTTTTGTCGTGTTGGGAGGCTGGAGTGAGGGGGTCTATGGGCTGGGGGAGCACAGCTCTTCTGTTCCCCATGGCAGTCTCGGGCCTCTTCAGAATAGAGGAGTCTGGAGCGGAAAAGCAATGAGGGCAGGTGGACTTCCAGGGGTCTTTGGAGGTAGACGTGATCGCGACCTTGCAAGCAAGGCTGATGCCAGGTGAGCAAAGCCAGTGCCTTTGAAGGCTGGAAGCTTGCGTAGGCCCCGGGCCAGGATGCCCTCTGGACGGTTCTCTTAGAGGGGAGAAGGCCCCTGGAGTTTTTCTGCTCTGCTTACCTGTCTGGGCTCTTGCTATGGGTGGGGAGATAGCAGCCTGTGTGGAGCTCCTGATGCCAGGTCACTTCAGAGGGCTGGTGAGGTAGAGCAGGGGCTTTGCTATCCCTGTGGTCTCTCAGGGGAGGGCCTTTTGCTGGCTCATACCTGAGCCTAAGCTTGACCGGGCCAGAGACCGGAGAGGCGGACTTGTGTCCCCGGAGTCTCCAAAGGGCAGCGAGGACTCAGTCATCTGCCACAATAGAGAGGGCTCTGAGCTCACTCAGCCTGGCCTCATTCTCCCTCTCCCGCAGCTCGTCAGGGTGGCCAGGCTGGTCAAGCTGCTGGGTCAGGTCTCCAAAGATCTTCTGCATTTCTGAGTAGTACCCAACCTGGGGGGAGAGGCGGGGAGGAGGTTGGCAGGTGCCGGGCTCCCGTAGCACCAGGCCCCACAGCATGGCACCCCTGGGCACAGCAGGACAAGCAGGGCCAGAGAAGCGTCCCAGAGGCCCACACACTGCCGTGCCCTCAAGCAGAGCACTCAGGCTGGGGGAAGGGCTGTCTCCACTGTCCACTCGGCCCATCCTGAAACTGCACAGCAGGCAGGGAGACTGAAGCCACGGGCCCCAGTCCTTCAGGGGCAGCTGCTGCTGCTGCCAGGATGGCAGTAAGTCAGAGGGTCCTTGGGGAGGCGGAGGTGGGGAGGGCCTTCATGCCCTTGGGAAGCTGAGGCTGGGGTGGGGGCACTGGCAGGGCCCTCGGCAGGTGCCGGAAGGCCGGGGAGGCCGGTGCTAACTACAGGCTGCTTTAGCAGAGCTAGAAGCCCGGGACCCTCACCCACAGGAGAGAGGGTGTAGTGGGCCGCCAGACCCTGGGAGTTCCCAGAAGCAAAGATGAGGAAGGTGACACCTCCCCAGCCTTCTGTTCCTTCCTGACCTGTCCCACTGTTAATGGATGGCAACAGCCTGCTCATCACCACCTCTGCCGTCGTGGGCTGAGGGCAGGGCTCAGAATCTGCCTTGTGTCCATGTGTGTGTATGTCGGGGGGGCGGGGGGCATCCAGGGGAGATAGGAGAGGCCTGCAGTGGGGCAGGTGCAGGTGTGCCCAGGTACCGGGAGACCCACCAGCAACTCTCAGGTGGCGGAGGGCTGCTCAGACCCAGCACCTTTTCCAGAGGCCACTTCTGCCCCAGTTGCCACTTCATGATCAAATCAAACACCTACTTTCATGAAAGTGATGCCCACCCCTCGAAACACTATCTGGACACCCACCCCTATGTGGTATCATGTCCGGCTCCAAGTTGTGCCTGGGCAGGAGAACCTCTGCTTCCACTTGGACCCTGGAGTGCTGTCACCGGTGGGCAAGGCCTGGAGGGGCAGCAGGTCTGATGGCAAGTCCACAGCTGGACTTGCCCTGGGCCAGGGGGAGCTGAATGGAGGTGTGCCAGTGGTGCTGCCACGGGAGCGGATGGGGCCTGGGTGGGTGCAGGGGGAGGGCAGGGGCTGGCCCGCCCTCCCCCACTCCCTGCCCCAGAGCCGCACTGCGCAGGCTGAGTCACTAGGGATGCTCACTTCTCTAGTGACTAATGGCAGCGACAGCCTCGGGAGGGGGAGGCTGGTGCCGAGGAGGCAGTACACAGCCCCCAGGCACCCCGCTGCCTGGTTACAGGGCATCCCTAGCCCCTAAACTGCTCTGGTCCGGGCACCCTGGAGCTAACTCACGACAGAATGGAGGGGGCGGGGGCCGGGAGCAGGGGTGGTGGCAGCACAGGGGAGGGAGGACGCAGGTCTCCTTGAGCCCATTTCTCCCAGGCCTAGGCTGAGCTGCTGGAGGGGAGCCTCATCTCCAGGGGCACTGCTCAGGGGGCAGGGGCAGGAACCCCCACTCGCTCGTGCAAGGTCATGTGCGGCCTCCTTTCTCCCTAGCGACCAAGGACACAGCCACTAACAAGTTCCAGCTCAGGGTTCCTGAGCCCGGGTGTGCAGCCCCGCCTTCGCCTTCTGTGTTCTCAAAGCTGCCCGCCCCGCCCCCCCCGCCCCCCGCCCCCCGCCTGTGATTGCTGACTGCAAGGACCGGATGTGTCCACTGGAGGGCGCCAGACACCCAGGCCAAGGGCAGAGGTGGGCTGGAGGCGGCCGCGCCGCCAGCTTTGTTACCTGCGGGGGACTGTGGGAAAGGTGGCAGGATGCGGGCACCGGCAGTGGGCTGGGGGTCCTTCTTGGCGGGGACTCTGTACCTCAACCTTCTCCCTTACAAACGGGGAGCGAGGAGGGCAGATGCTGTGGGCAGTTGTACTTTGTGTCCTTACACCTTTGAGGCCTGGGAGACAGGGTCACAGCCTGTGGCCCGCCACCGTCTCACTGCCAGACCCCGGAGCTCCCACTGCCCCTCCCACACCCGGTCTGAGGCCAGCTGGCCTCTCTGCTTGAAGGTGCGCCTGGCCTGGCCCCCACGCAGGGGCCTTGAGCACCCTCTCCCCAGGGTTTAGGGAGCGCTCCAAGGGTTGTTACAAGTCAGGACATCAGAAGAGGAGTGACTGCTGTGGGGCTGCAGGCCAAGGGTCCTCATCCTGCAGGCCCCTGCTCCTGGCCTCCTGAGCACACCACGCAAAGGACCTGCCCACCAAAGGGAGGCGCTGACAGTGTGGCCTGCTTTCTTCCTGCCACAGGTGGTACAGGACAGGAAGGAGAGAACTGGAGGGGAAAGCCATTCCACAAAAAGGGCCTCATCCCAGAGCTGGGATTAACCAAAGAGCCACGGAGGAGCTAAGACAGAGAAGTAGAGCAAACATTTAGAGCTGGAGTCTGGAGGCAGTGACGGGGGCAGGGTGATGGCACCGCTGTCGCATCCTGTGGGCGGGGTGGCCTCACCTGCGCGCGGATCAGGGACTCGAAGCTGGGCTGGAAGTAGTCGAGCCGGCTGTTGTAGAAGCGCGGCATCTCATCCAGGAGCTGCTTGTTCTTGGCCTCAAAGTCTTCCCGCACAGGCCGAAGCTCTTCTCGGGCCTGGGGACCAAGACACGGGCTGGCAGGGCTCCCGGTGGCTCCTCCGGCTCCTCCACCTGGGGCAGGACGTGCCCGCCGGGGGCAGGAGAGAGTCCCACAGCCCCCAGGGCGGTCCCCAGGTAAAGGAGGCATCCGCCATGTGTCCCCAGGGGGCCCGCTGTCCACACCCAGCTCACCCTCCTCTTGGTACCTGGTGCAGTTTGGCCAGCACTGGTCCGGTCTTCTCCTTCTCCTCGTACTTCTCCACCTTGGCCTGCAACCTCCTGTAGTCCTGCAAGGCCTGCTCCCGCCGCTTCACTGCCATGTTGAGGCTCGGGAAGACGCTGCCAAACCTGCCAGACACAGCCCCGTTGGACGTGGGCCGTTCTCGGGAGCTGCGGCCCAGCCTGAGCGCCTACCGAGTGCCAGACCGTTCTAGGTGTTGGCGATTTCGCATGAGCAAGGCAGATGAGGCCCAGGCCTCCTGGGGCTCCCGCTGCTGAGAATACGATCTGGGGTGAGGCCCAGGGAAAGAAGGTAGGGCTAAGGGCCACCCTACTGATCTGAGATGAGCCACAGGGGCAGGAATGCAAGGAGGCCACCGAGGCGGTCCCTGCTCTTTCCCTGCCCATCTCACACGGCCCCGTGCGTGACAGACACCCGTCACAGAGGGTGGCCGAGCCGAGGGACTCCTTGGAGTCCTCTGTCCAACATCCTCCTGTAATACAACCAACGAGATGGAGGCCAGAGTGATGATGTGACTTCTCCAAGGTCACAATTAGGTAGTGACTGTCCAGCAGAGAACTCAAGCATCCCAGTCCTCAGGGAACCTCCCCACCATCTCATGATGCCACCAGCAGGTGACAACTGCAGTGGAAACCTAGTATTGGTCTCTATCAGCTGACCACGGGAAAAGCAGGCATCCTCTGGTGCTTTCCTTCAAATGGCTACACTCTCAAACCACATGTTTGCAGGCAATGGCTCCAGGGCATCTTCTGGCCCCACCACGACTAAAAAAGACTACAGGGAAATGCTGAGGACTATATGCCATTCACGGAGGGGCAATGGACACTCTGGCTCTGTGGGCATCATCCTTGCGGCAGGTGTCATCTCTAACGGGGAGGAGCGGGAGACCGTGAGATAGACATGGGGCAGGGCTGTATCCCAGGCAGGGATGCTGGACTTCCCTTGATCAAGGGAATGGTGGAGGAGGCAAGGCAAACCTGCAAGCAGATTTTCTGGAACTGGACAGGAGGGGATGGGCCAGCTTCCTGGAATGCTAAGCGTGCAGGGCAGGAGGTGCCTGTCACTGTTGTGGGAGGCTGGAGGTGTCCACCCTGCAAGGTGGGAACGTGAGCAGCCTGAGAAGATCCGGCCCCGCAATCGAGGTAAATGGGGGGGGGGGCACAGCAGTTATTCAGGGCTGCAAAGCAGAGGGGGCGACTCAGGGCCAGGAGCGAGCAGTGGGGTTCTCCCCTTCCATGAGCGCCCAGGGCCTCTCGGGCCACGTTTAGGTAGTTCAGATGCCGCATCAGGAATGACTCCCCAAGTCTGCCTCTCAAAGGGGCCTGCTCATGAATTTGGTTTTTCTTTCCAAGTTTTGCGTAAAATTCTAGTTTGATGAATTTGGGTTTTAAAAACCTCAACAGGGGCGCCTGGGTGGCTCAAAGTGGGTTAAGTGACTGCCTTTGGCTCAGGTCGGGATCTCGGGGTCCTGGGATCGAGCCCTACATCGGGCTCCCTGCTCAGCGAGGAGCCTGCTTCTCCCTCTCCCCCTCCTCATGTTCTCTCTTTCCCTTTCCAATAAATAAATAAGATCCTAAAAACAACAACAACAACAAAAAAAAAACAAAAAAAAGCCTCAACAAATGAAGGGTGCTCGTGACAGAGTGTCTTTTGCCAGAGAACAGAGAATATAAATTTGACCAAAGCACTGAATTCCCCAGCCAAGGCTATAGATGCAGGAAAATTCTGGTGATTCTTACACCCGAGGAAGAGCACTAAAGTGAGTGCTTCTAGCTGACGGCGTGTGCTAATGGGCTCACTAAGTGGAAAGGCCAGAAGTGGGTAAGACAGGCCCTTGGACAAATCAGTCATCAAATCACTACTACCGACTGAGCTGCCGGTGGAAGAGGCCTCCCGGGTGCGGTGCAGGCCGGGTGTGGGTAGTGGCCACCTCCAGGACACCGCCTCCCCGCCCCTGCCTCTGGGCAGGTCTGAAGAGCTGAGACCACCGGCAGGGACAGGCCTCGCTGTTTGTGCCTCAGGTGGTGGCTCTGACAGGGTCTCAGCATCTCGGTGAGCCCCTCTCCCTCCCTGGGAGGACTGTGACCAGCAGCTGAGAGGATGTGACTCAAGGAAGCAGGTGCAATGGAGCCAGAGAAGCCACCGCCACCTCCCCCTCCACCCCAGCCAGACGAGGGGCCACTGGGGGCCACCTTCATTCTCTCATTAGAGGTGCCCAGATTGGGTGGCCCCAGGGCCTGAGCCTCTGCTGTCCATGCTGCTGGTGGCCTGGGGGGGCAGGGGGTGCTGACAGGATGGGAAGGAGGCAGGAAGCGGCAGCTGGAGGGTTTTCTCCTATTAGGAAGAAGGCAGCATGGCAGAGTCCACAGCACGAGATGCACGCTACGGGGGTGGGGGTGGGGGCGTGTGGACGACCACCCTGCTGGTCAGCTGAGCAGCTCCAGATGCCCTCTGGCCCCTGCAGCGCCTGTCTTCTCTGGTCAAAGGCACCAGGGATGCTGACTAAATGCAAGGACTGGATCAGCTCATAAAGGCAACAGGAATCCCACCGAGGGCCAAGTCCTGAGCCCTGAGGAGTGAGCCAAGCATGGGTCCAGGACTAGAGTTCCATGCAGTGCCAGGCAACCTCAGGGGACAGGCAGTGTATGAGTGACGTGTCTCCAGGATGCCACGCGGCCTCTGGAAGCAGGAGCACCTGTCCCCCATGGGGAGGAAGCGGCTGCAGTGCAAACCGGTCCCAGCTGCTCTGTTAGAGCCTCTAGGAAAACCATTTCTTCACCATGGTAACTTCTGCCTCCCAAAATGGTGCCCCTCGGTCACACCAACAGACCTTGGGAGGCTTGGCTGGCTTAGGTCACCGCAGATGGGTCACGAGTCAGTCACTTACCACCTGGGTGGCTTTGGGCTCTGGGCTGCAAGACTCCCTCGGAGTGGAGACAGGCGTCATGCCATTCTTACATTAAAGTGGGTAAACCGAGGGCAGGCAGGGGGACCGGATGGCACAGTTGAGGTGGTGACAAAAGCGTGGGGACCCAGGGGGACCCCGTCTGTAATCCTGGCTCTGGTTAACTACACAGACAGAACACACGGGACGCTGCCTGTGCCGGGAGCTCGTACAGCACCAGGCCCTGGTGCGGGGTGCCAGTGCTCTCGCCCACCTTCAGGTCGGGGAGGGAAAGGGGGTTGGGAGGAAGGTGGGGACAGCCAGAGGCTGGTCCCTGTGCCTGGGCCCTCCCAGACTTGCTCCCAGGACCCTACAGAGTTATCTGCTGACTTCAGCTGAAAAGGGGCGGTGGGGGCCCAGCTGTCCTGCAGGTACCAAGTCCACACTTTCACCCGGCTGCCACAAAGAAACAAGGCTGGGAAGTCGGGGCCCTCTGCTCATCTCCCACTTCCCCCCGATAATAAGCAGTGATGTGGAACACGGGAGGCCCTGGGCCAGGGCCCCAGGGTGGACTCCACCCTCCAGAGGCAACTCAACCCACCACTTCAGCCCATGGACACCTCTGTGTCCTCCTCCTGAGCGTCGACCAAGCCATTCCAGGCGGCGGGTGGAGGGTGGGGGGTTCAGGCCTCCCCTTCCCAGATGGGGAAACAGATTCAGAGGAGTGGGGCCTGGCCAGGGCCATGGGCTGGCTGGGGCAGGCTGGCCCACCTGGCACTTGCCGCACCCACTGAGCTGCACCACCTTGGCAGTTACGGATTATCCGGGTCCTTCTTCCCCAGAGCGCCACTGCAGCATCCCCATTAGGCCACAAGCTCCTCAAATCTGTGTTGTCTACCCTCTGGAGAAGGGGGAACAGGGCTGGGCCTACACCGGACCATCGCTGGAGCTCTGCCCAGGTGACTGTCCTAAGGTTCAACCAAACTGCCTCCCCTGGGCTAATGGTGGGGTGAGGAGGCAGAGAGAGGGAGGAGGGGAAGGCGGAGGGAGAAGAGGCCGGCTGGGAGGTAGGCTGGGAGCAGCCGGCCCTGGTGGGGAATGCCTGCCATTCCTCAATCTGTGCCCACACAGCCGGGATCTTCCACCCACCAGGAAAGGGAAATTGAAAGCATCCCCATCCGACCATGTGAACGCAGCCCAGAGATGGGGGATTAGAGGCCGAGCCCCCTGGGGGGAGGCTGGGGGCGGCGGGGTGGCCATGTGGCCATGTTCTTCATCAGAGGACAGGAAAGCTGCAGTTTCCTGTTTCCGGTACCGGGGTCCCTGGGAGCTTCTCTCCTGGCAAGAGGCGGCAGCAGGCAGTGGCGGTTTTATGTGGTTGGGGGGATCGCATGTCGGCCCATAGCCGGAGGAGCCAGCCGCCAGGCAGGCGGGCCGGGGGCTCAGGCAGGTCAGCGGATCCGCTGCGGAGATGGTGCCCGCCCCCTGTGCCACTCACCCACCTTCCTGGCAGGTGGTGGGCTGCTGGGGCGGTGGGAAGCAGCCGGGATTTCTCTCCATTTGGCTCTAGAAGCCAGGCATCAGATTTCAAGGCCGCCTCCTTGGTTGTGAAATCGAGATTGGAGTCAGTCCCCCTAGTCCTCGGAGCTGGTGTCCCCTGCCTAGCTCTGCCAGCTGTGGGTGTCCACGGCAGCCTCTGCGGCAGCCCCAGGGACCCCGGGGGGCAGGGTGTGCTCTGCCCATGGTCCTTCCCACCCAGCTGCAAACCCTCAGTCCCGGAGACCCACTCAGAAGGCCACCAGCAATGGAGCTCCTGCTGACATCTCAAGCCACCAGCCACCAGCCTCCTCGGCAGCCTGCAACCTGGGGCCAAGCAGGGGCCAGGGAAGGAGTGGGGTGCAGGGTGAAATCCCTTCCCACCGTGGCCAAGCCGCCAGAGAGCCCTGGCTTAGAAGGAGCCTTCCCTAACCCCACCCCTTGGACCTGAGCAGGGAACGAAGAGCTCCATAACCCCAACGCCAGGGGCTGGAGGACCAAAAGCTGCGCTCTTCATCTCCCTCCGGGCCCTGATCCAGGCCTAATGGTAATTAGCAGAGCCTCATTACCCAGGCCTGGTGAGGCAGCTGCCAGGGACCACCACAGAAGAGGTAATAAAGTGCAGCTGCCGGGCTGGAGCGGGAGCCTTTCTAGGTCAGAGTCAGTTTGGGAGAGGCTAGGGAAGATGATGAAGTGATCTGGGAGCTTCAAGGCAAGGCTCCTGCCTGGACCCCCCCCACCCCCGCTCCCCCCTAGCCCGCCGCCAGCCCACCCCCTCCAGGGACTCAGGGAATAGGCCTGTCTGATCACTGCCCAGGGCCTGCCTGAGAGAAGATGAATCTTACAGAAGAATTTCTGACCCTGACAGGTCACAAGTGAGGGGACCTTCCCGGGCAGGCCCCCGCGGCTGCGCCCTTCCCCATGTGCAGCCACCCCCACATTTCAAAAGCTGAGTGCGGCAGGCAGCTGCTCTCCCAGTGCGGCCGGGCGAGATGAAAGGCCTTGCCCAGCCCGCTCAGGGCCGGCCAAGACCTCGCTCGCCTGACTCGGCAGGCCCCGGGCCTCTGCTTCTCAGTCGGGAACAAAGGGGAGAGTGGCGAAGTGACCACTGGAGCAAAGGCCGCCTGCTATGGCGGCTCAGACGTGCCCCACTGTCACTGAGTGTGCCCCAGCCAGGCGGGCGCTCTGGAGCTGCCACGGGTGTGGCACCCCTAGGGCCACAGGTCATGTAGCTAGGGTTCCTGCTGAGCTTCTGGTCAGCCCTGGCGTGTTTGCGGACAGGCTGCTAGAGATGATATCTGGTTGCCAATTGGGCAGCTGACCTGCCTTTCCAATAAGTGCCCTGAACCCAGTTCCCTGAGGCCTGTGGTCTCCGGATGACCTTTACTCACTTTTTTAAGGGTTCGATCACGGTCTTTTGAATCTGGTTCACCTGTTAAAAGAAAATACCCAATGACAACAAAACTGAGGGGGAGTCAAACTCTTGCTCACACAGGGGCCTCCAAATTCCTGAGAAGAGAAAGGGGGCCTCGGGGTTATGCTGAAAGCCCTGGGCAGGGACAAGACTGTGGGGAGGAGCACACAGGCGAGGCGTGGTGTCCCTACCTCTGAGGCGGGAGTGAGGCAACAGGGAGAACTGTGCTTGTTCTGGGTCAGCTCTCCTCCCCCAGCTGCTGTCTGCAGGATGCTCAGTGGGGAGGCCGGGAGGGCACTGCAGCAAGTGTGAGGGGCTCCCCTGTCTCCCTCAGGGTCGCACTGTGAGTGAACTACGGGGAGCTTCCAGTGCTGAAGCCACAGAAGAGCTCATGGGGCTTGGACACACGGGCCTCCGAGGGCTGAGGGCAGCTGAGAAGTCCCTGCTGAGGACCCCTTGCAGGAGCTCCACCCGGGCAGAAGCCACGAGAAGGGGGAGGGCAAAACCCCACTTGCCTTTTCCTGGTTGAAGGCATCCATCCGCTTCATGGCCGTGTCTAGGGCTGTCACCATGTTCAGGAAGTCCTGGTCTTGCTCGCAGAGGGGATTGGAGAGCAAGTCCAAGGATATCTTCACAGCAGATTTGGACATGGCTGTAAGAAGTCAAAGCTCCGTGAACCTACGAGGGGTTTGGCTTCAGGGCCTTGTCATCAGGAAGGACCCTGTCCTCCTTCAGCCCAGGGGCTGCCCCCTGACCTCCACCCCGGCCATGGGCCATAAAACTACAAAGCACCACAGAGCCGTGAGTCACGAGTCCTTACTACCTGGTGGTTGTTCCTGACCATCTGATGCGGCTCTGGGTCATTCTTTTGAGTAGCTTTACCTTTTGCGATGACTTAATTTTCTGAACTCAAGATTTTAACAGAATCATTTGGGTGGGAAGCTGTTAAAAAAACAAACTTATTTCTAGCTGTACAGATTCTAATTCAGTAAGTCTGGAATCCAGGAACGTGCATTCTAAAGACACTCTCTGGGCGGTTTGGAGGTGAAGCTTGGTTTGGGACGCCCTCACGGACAAGAGTAACAGCCTTCCATACCAGGGCCGGCAAACAGTGGAAAGGGCTAGAAATTGAGAGGTTAGGCTTTCGGGGCTGCTTGGTTTCTGCTGTCATTACTCAGCTCCGCCACAGATGATACCTACAGAATGGGGGTGGCCTGCTTCTGATACCATCTTATCGACACAACAAGGGCAGGTTTGGTGTGTTCAGACCACCCCAGGCTTCAGTGCCACACAGCAGTAAGACATACATTCAGAAACCCTTTTTCCCTGGAGATCTTCCACAACCATGGCCCTTCTGCAGTCTCTTCCTGCCCCTTGAGACTTCTGTTCACAAACAATGGAGACTTAAAAACTCGTACAAGCCAAGAACTACATAGCTGCCAACAGGTTCCCATGCCCCCACTGTTTTATTCGGGGCTCCAATAACCCAGGAGTCATGTTTGGCTCCACTTTACAGATGAGGCACGTTAGGCTCAGAGGAGCTTCTAACTCCCTCAAGGCCAGCCAACTGCGAGTGCCAGGCCAGGCCTAGACTCCGGGTACCTGCCTCTCTGCCGGGGTGTTGGCTTATGGTGTTCAAGGCTCCTGAGACTGCTTCCACATGGATAGAGACCACTGCCCTGCTGTAGCCTTGTTCACGTGTTCTGACTCTGTTTGACATAAGGGGAGTCTGGAAATCCCATGGATTTCCAAGGCAGGATGGAGCTCTAGTGGCAGCTCTGGAGAAAAAAACGAAGTCTCCAGGTGCCGAAAGAGAGATAGGAGAAGGGTCATGCTTGTTCCACAGGGTCTGTGCCAAATCCAGGGTTTCAGGGGAAAACAAGGTTCTGAATATATTTCTTACTATCTTACACCATTGGATTTAAGATGCCAGCAACTGTAAGACATTGTTACCATACGAACCACTGAAGGACAAAAATGCTGCCAACTAAACACCATTAAGTATTACGGTGTCTAGATTTCAGAGGTGTTATTAAATGTGAAAAAAATCTCTGAATTTATGAAATCAGGGCCACTCCACTTCATGACAGATGTGGCCTTGTCTGGCCACTGTATACGAGGAGGGAGCAGCCCTAAGCCCAGCCTTAGCCCGCCGGGGGGAAGGGGAGAGACAGAAACCCACCCAGAGGCCCCTCGTCACTTGGGCCCCTCCACAGGCCAGCAAAGAGGCCCAAGGTGGGTGACTGGCCTGGGCAGAGCCCTGTCCTGGCTTCCTCTCGAAACTGGGAGCTTGCTGCGGTCACCCAGCAAACAGGCCAAACACAGGAGAACCCTGGAAATGTAAACTTCCCAGAAATGTCAAAGCAGTGGAGCAAAAAAACCCCTCTTTCAAATCTGTGAGGTGACTTTGCAGTCCAAGGAGCAAACGTCACCTGCCTGGATTATGAAATGGTCTCAAGACAGTGTCATGAAAGGATAAAAACTTGGACAAAACTGGAAATGTCTGAAAAATTTCTTCTAATTTTTTTTTTAATATTTTGGGAAAAATCCCTGAAAAGTCGGGGTTGGGGGAGACTTTCTTCCCAACTTTCCTTTTCTTTCCTAAAGCCTTCACACTTCATGCCTTTGTTGGGGGGGGGGTCTTTGTTTGAACCATCTGAAGTCCATTAATAGCAGGGAATTCACCCCCGCCCCCCGAGAGTCCTCAGCCGCCTCTGTGAGCACATCCAAGGACCGCTGGGCCCCCACCCTCAGGCACTGGGACTGTGTGGCCAGCCTAATGCAAACTGGAAGGCTGGTTGTCTTTGAACCTTAAAGAGAGCGGGGGTCTTAGACACCACATGGGTCTCTGGAACCCCAATGCAACCTCAGAATGTAAGGGTCAACCAGGACTGGTCACGTGCAGGTGATCTGGTTTGGGCACATGGAATGGGACATTAGATCTTGTCCAGGGAGCGAACTAGATTCCAAGAGCAGGAAACTTGATTCCCCTCAACTGTTTGGAGCAGTGGTTCTCCAAATGGGGTCCCTGGAGCAGCTGCAGCGGCACTGTCTGGGGTGGGTCTTCCGGAGACTCTGACACACTGTCTGGGGTGGGGCTCAGGCCTTCGGCTGGGCTGGGGTGCTGCTGTTTCAGGAGGGCCTTTTCTGCCCAGACTCTGCTTCTGACTCTGGGCTCCAGGGCACTGCTCCCTGCCCACCTCCCCCTCATTTCTTTGTTGGACAACCATGCCCTCCACTTCATGGACTCCTGACATTCCACTGCTTCCAAAGCTGCTCACAATAAAAACACTACCTTCCCTTCATTTGTGCTTGGACAGTACAGTGGTCTGGAGAAGCACCGAGGAGAGGAAGCAGTAGGCTGCAGCCTCTCCTGTGCTAGAAAGGCAGTGGCAAATGATAAAGATGCCACCCAGGTAAGTGCAGCTACCCACAAAACAAGTGACAGATGGGCTCCGAAATCAGACCCTCGGCTTGCTGTGCACACAGCATGGGGACGCTGTGGCAATTGTGTTCAGACCCACCTGCAGCCTCTGGGTGAGCAGTGGCAGGGGGCTCTGTGCACAGACCACAGGAGCCAGTGCTAAGTGATGGAGGGCCAGAGGCCCACCCTGTGTGCCCCCCGCCCCTCCCAGCCAGGCCTGGGGATCCGCCACCTACCCAGGTCAGCATCGGTGCTCTTCTTCATGTCCTTCTGCAGCCTCCTGGTCTGCTCCTCCAGCCTGCAAGGCAGGGGCACAGGCTCAGGCACCTGGCACCACCAGCCTGCTTCAACCCCCTTCCTTCCCATCCACCTGAGTTAAGGCCAACCTGACACTCTGGAATGCATTCCAGGAGAAGAAGGGGCCCCTAACTCTGCGGGGATTTTTCCCACTGATCGCAGGGCCACCACCAGCTCTGCGTGAAGCCAGGCACCCAAAGGCTATGAGTTAACGACTCTCCCACAGCCATCAGCTGGCAGAGAACTTCCGGCAGGCTGTGAACTGAGCCGCCCTCAGCTCCCAGGGTACTAGTGGGGCAGAGGAGAGGCCCACCACTGGCGGTGCCAGAAGGGGCACAGCAGAAATTGAGACCTGGCGGAAGGCTCCTGCCCTTCCCTCCCCGCTTCCCTCACCCTTCTGGGGGTTGACACTCACTGCTGGAGTTTTCCATACTCTCTTTCAAAATCTCTCTCCACCTGTAACCAAAGAGATAACTCAATCATCAGAGAAATGACAACACGTTGGAAAAAATCTGCCAGCCTCCCGAAACTCCCTGCACGACTTCCCCCCGGCTGTGGAGAACAACTCGGTCCAGCCCATACAAGCACCAGCAGATCGTTAACGACACAGTATCCCTGTGTTCCCAAATTAATTAAGTGTTGGATTTAGGGCAAAAGCCTCCTCTCCCAGATGGGCCAGCCAGGCAAGTAGCAGCGGATTGTGGCTCTGTTCCTCTGCCACAGGGCACGAGGCACTCAGCTGGGTTCCCTCGCCTCCCTCTCCCCTCAGGTGAGGTGCTCGGAATGTGACCGAGACTCAGGCAGCCCAGCGGGGAAGCAGGTGCGTCCCGTCCAGCTCCCGGTTTCCTCACAGGGCCTGCCACCTGCAAGGAGGTTCCGGGTGGATCCTGAAAGATCCTGTGTCTGAGCTCTGTGTGCTGGGATGTACCCAGCACAAATACTATTACTACTGACTCGGGCAAGGCTCTCTTAAAATTCTGGATTGAGATTTCCCCGATGCCAGCAATATTTACATCAGATATGTGTGAGTCTTGATCCCAATTCTGCTGCCCACATATCAGAAATTAAGAAAGTCATCTGCACGTCTAGTGCCTGAATTTCCCCATCCATCAACCAGGGCCCTGGCAATGGTCTCTCGGGAGAGTGGCCCGTGAGTTATATAACCTCTGAGAGCTAAAAGGAGGGGGCCGAGGCCTCTCCTCTTTTCCTTCCACAGAGGCAGTACCAGCTCCCCGGGCGGCTTGCTGAGCCTCTGGGCTGAGGGTCTCAAGTAAAAGCAGCTAATGCTCACAGGGCGCTCACCCCGTGCTTCTGGGGACGGCTGTTCCTCCACACCTGGAGAAGGCAGGTGTACTTATGGGCCTCACTGTACTCAGGAGCTCCCTAGGACACAGTGAAACAGACTGTACAAGATCACACCACTAGTGAGTGGCCCAGCTGGGATTTGGACATGTGTGGCCTGGCTCCAAGGCCTGTGCTCTTAGCCAGCATTCTAGTGAAAGGGGAAAAATGTATTTGCTGATGAATTAAAGTCATGATCTCAGAAGGTGCCTTCTTGGCTGCTCTCCAAGATTCCGGCCAGTGAGAGCCCTGAAATGATTCTCATGCTCACAACAGGCAGGTTGACGCTCATGGAGTGCGAAATTGTGCAAAGTGTCACGGCCTCACTGCTCTTTATCCAGCACACCCTTCCTTCATGGTGCCCAGCCAAGGAGCTTTCGGGAGCCCCATGGACCCCATACCCCTCATGTGCACCGAGGTAAACTCAACATAGTCATAGAACATGATTTGGGCCAATTTTTTCATGTTATGAATGAGGAGAACAAAGCCTGGAGGTAGGAGGTGATTGACAGAAGGATGCAGGGGCTAGTCAGTGGCAAAGCAAGGCTAGAATTCAGTCTTCGAGCTCGGCACCCTCCCCCACTTTGAAAATGACATTCAGGGGGATGCCTGGGTGGCTCAGTTGGTTAAGCGTCTGCCTTTGGCTCAGATCATGATCCCAGGGGCCTGGGTTTGAGTCCTGTGTTGGGCTCCCTGCTCAGTGGGGAGCCTGCTTCTCCCTCTCCCTCTGCCCCTCCCCCTGCTTATGTTCTCTCTCTCTTCCTGTCAAATAAATAAAATCTTTAAAAAAAATTTTAAAAAAAGAGAAAATGACAGTCATTAATCCCACAAACACTTAGGACCATCTACTCTGCCAGGTGTGAGGGATCCACTGGTGAATACAACAGATGCGGGGCCTTGTGGAAGAGATGAAACAGATTCACACACAGGCACACACATGTAACCCAAATGGTGGACATGACACCGTGGGAATGGTGCGGAGAACCTGAGTAGCTAGGGTCCCAGGGCGTGACCATGTGTCACCCTTGCACAGACATATCTCATCCTCCTCATCTGAACTGTAAAATTTAAAGGCAGGAACCCAGGGTCTTTCCTTACTTTATGATCCCAGCATCTGGGATCTGGCACAAAAGTGTGAGGTAAAATTCACCCCTGGTTTCTCCTCCTCCCACAGTCTTTGCCCTCTTTTCTATAGACCCCCCGTCTCTGTTTCCAGGAACTGGACATCTTCATCACTGCCTTCCTTATGACCCATCAAAAGCTGCTCTAGAGAAATTCAAAATTTGCTCTCACTAAAGCATATATTCCTGGTAAAAGCTTCAAGTGCCACCTGTCCCAGGGGATGTGTAGTCGGGCAGGAATCAAAGTCTCAGCCAAGGACTGAAGAGCATCTGGTGTGACTACAGGTGGTGGCTTTGTTCTGGGGGTGGGGGGTGGGGTACCTGGCCCAGGCCCAGCAAGCTGGCATAGAGGCAGTCCAGCCCTTTCTCCGAGGACGGTCGGGGACAGGAGAGAGCAGAGATGGATGAGACATGAACTCTGACGCCAGCTGTGCAGCACTACCTAACATTTTGAGTCTCGGTTTCTTTCCTGGTAGCATGGGAAAACTTTGTTTAGCTTTACCCTGTGAAGATTTCCGGTAGCCAATGAGGCAAGGGGGTAGCATGGGGCCCCACTGGCTTGCTTGGAGGATTCCCAGGAGTCCGTGCCAAGCCCAGAGCAGTCTGGGGGTGCAGAGTGGACTGTAGCCCCTTGGCTGAGAGGCGAGGCAGTGCATAGCATGTGGCTGGTTGATAGCTAGGATGAACCTTGTCTTTGCCTAAGCCTGGATCCTGTGCCTGGGGATGGTACCAGTGCCTCCCCTGACAGGACACATCACCTCTTACTTCATAGGACATGATTGCTGAGCAGAGTCTTTACATATGAAAAGTTTTTCTTCCCAAGAGAATGAAACTAAGATTAAGGAGGTCCTAGTCACAATCCAGCTTTCCTGAAGATCAAGAACGTGGAGTCGGTGCTGCTGCTGGGGAGGCAGGCTCAAGGAACGCCTGCCGACCCACCGGAGCTCCAGCCTTGGCTCCCGGCACTCTCTTTTGCAATCCCCACGTGTGCTGATGCGTGTGTGTGTGTGTGTGTGTGTGTGTGTGTGTGTGGGATGTCAGAGAGCACCTGGTCCCCCCAGCTGGGACTGCTTGGACTTGCACACAGAGTGAGCGACTGTGGGTTTCCAACTGGGCCGGATCACTCTGGTTGGTGAGAAACTCAAGGTCTCACACTGGCAGCTCAGAAGTATGTCAGGGTGGGGCTTGGTCCTTCTGCCGCTGCTCATCGTGCCTGCGATGTTCATGAGCGTTTCCCTCTTCTGCTTCTGGAAGCCAGGTGTGAGTTGTTTTTACAGCTCCCTGGCCTCAAGATCTCTCTCTTCCCTTGGGGAAAGATCCAAGGCCACACAGCCAGGATTCTGGCCCCTCAGACAATGGCTGAAGGAATAAAGAGACACACTGGAGCCTCAGTCCGAGGTATATCCATTCTGAAGGGAAGAGCCAAACACCAAAGATCGGAACATCTTTGAACGCTTGATGCTTTTGCCAAAGAGGCGATTGGCCCCCAGTCAACAATGCGAGTGTAAACACATGTGCAGGACTGTCAGAGGGTCAGGGGCGTCTGGGCCAGGCTGGCGGGGTTAGCACAGGGGGACTCGAGCACCACCCTGTCGCCTGCTCCCTATGTTCTCGAATACTGCAGGTGGAAGGGTGAGACTGTGCGCTCACGGCTCAGCCGCCACCGCCTTGGGGCAGGCTGGTCCAGGGCAGGCCTCAGTCTCTAAGTGGGTGAGTGGGCCCAGTTCCCAGCCAAAAGGCCATGCGTGGTGACGTGAAAAAGGAGGCCGGCAGGCAGGGCTGGGGCTTTAGCCATGGAGCTAAGCTGTGTCAGATCAGAGCAGAGACAAGTGGCATGCGAGGTGCTCTAAGAAGCCTCTCTTTGAGAGGTGTTGGTGAGGGGAGCAGCTTCCCTTTGTCCCTTTGGTATGTTGCAACGAGATTAAACGAGGCTGAGAGATGCTCCACTTTGCAAGCGAAAATCTTTCTCGAGTGAAGGCTCGATACGGTGGATGCTCTTCTGCCTCGATGCTGTGGAGAACCTACGTAGCTATGACTCTGAGTGTGTGCTTTCCTTCACCCACAAGACCCAGGCTATCTGCTTCCAAGAGCTCTTCCATCCTTGCAGGTGACGGAGGGAGGAGTAGCTACTTCTTGCCATACCAAGATGCTCCAGCTACTTTATGGGACTGCAAGAGCAGGAGGGGGACTGAGCAGGAGGTTCAGACCTGGAGTTGGGGGACCTTCTGTCCTTGCACTTCCATCCCAATGGCCAGCCCCTGCAGAGAACATGCTATTCCAGCCAGAGCCTTGACAATAATGGAATTCGTGTTCATGACCTGGGCACAGGAGAACAGTGAGAGCACATGCACAATGCTTTCTTTGTGTCTTACAGTTGGGTGCCTTGAGCCAAAAATCTCCTGAAACTCCCTGAAGATAACATGAGTGTTTCTTCCCATGACAGGGGCACCAGGCTTTCCAGTCAGCAGGCAGCCACATCTGGGCCCCCTCTGACAGTGCCTGGGCAAGAACAGCAGTGCGTCACCATTGTTTAGGGGCAGCCGCCAGAGGCGCCGAGACAGCTGCCTGGGCTCGGCCTGTTGTGGGGGCCAGGAGGGGTGGCGGAGAATGAGACCGAAGGGGCAGGCTCTCATTCCTTATACTTCAGTGCCTCTGGGGAGTTGAGGGAGCAAATAACTCTCTTCTAAAGCCCTAACTCTGCTTTGATTCCTTCTAAGAGATCAAAGGCCCCGCCTACCCTTTCCCTGAACTAGGGATCTGGCTCCTGGGGACAGACTGAATCCTTGGTGGTTTAAGAGTCAAATCAACTATCTTCCCACCATGTAGTTAATATTTATTGGGGGCGCACTATGTGCCAGACGCTGGGTGAAGTGTTTCATATGCAGAAGCTCATGTAAGACTTATAATACACCAATGGCACAGGTTCAAGGCTCATCTGCACTTATGGAGGAGGGAAGCAAGGCTCAGGGAATGAGGGCCTTGCCCGCGGTCATACACAGCATGCAGCAGAGCGGTGGGAATCCAGGCAGGAAACCTCCCAAATCCCTCTTTGTAACCACTACTTGCTGCCCAGTCTGTCTGGGGGAGCAGATTACGGAAGTCAGAGGACCGTGATTCTATCCCAAATAAGAGCCATGTGGGGAGGGAAGAGAGAGGCCAGGGGCCCAGCCGTGGGCCTGTCTGTAGGGTGCTGGGACTGTATCTCTGTCCTTTCTCTGGGGAGTCCTTGCTACTCCTCAGAGGAAAAGACCCAGAGATCTTTCCGTCAAAAAACTCCGGTAAGGAAGCCAGAAACTGACTTTTCTGTGGAGAACGACGACTATCTCCACAAAGGTAAGGGTGTTGGGAGAGTTTTCTGTTTGTCTGTTTGTTTTTTGGTAGTGAGTGTTGGGAATAAAGGACCCTTCTCAAAACCACTTCCCTTTCAGATCTGCCCTGGATTAAACTCTGGAGACTCCAAGCCACACCTTCCCACTTCCTGTAGCCGGCTAGAGCCCAACACTTGCACGCCCAGATTCTCGGCGCTTCAGCTGAGAGCCTCCACAGATGGTCAGCCTCTGCATGGGAGGTAAACTCTCAGGCTGTCCCCGGCCTGCCTTCACTGGAAAGAGAAATGCAGGCCTATTTCCTTTTAAGTGGCCTGACTTTGGATTTTCCAAAGACTAAGCCATTGGTCAAATGTGTGCTGAACTTCCCTTCTTGCCAAACTGAAGCAGTTATCTTTCCTGTAGCTCTGAGGCTGGAGCCAAGGAGGGCCGAGGTTGTTAAGACAAGGAGGACCATCAGGACGTCTACCAGGCTGACAGCACTCACTTCCTGCAACTGTCACGATGAGAGGCGCTGTGCAGTTATGGTTCCCCACAGTAAAACCAAGAGCCTGCTTCGGTTTTTGGAGGGTGGTTGGGGGGGGGGGGGTGTTCAAGACGTCATTCTTTACCAGAATTTCCAAACCTTGGGAGACCATCACAACCTGAGTGAGGTAGCACAAAGAACTGGAATGTGTATTGAACAGAAGCTCTAACCCGGGTTCCAATTTCAGCTGTCAGTATTCGTCTTTTTTTAACAACCTTAGGAAGTCACTGTGACTTCTTGGGCCTGGGTTTTCTTGTCAGCTGGACTAGATGATCCGAAAGGGCTTCCATTTCTAACTTTCTAAGAATCTGTGATTCCTCTCCCATTTTGGAGATAAAATAGGGATAAACACTGTGGGCTTTCAAGGGGGCAGGATTCAGTCATGCCCTCCCACTGACTCTGGGTCCTGGCCAACATGCCTTTGGCAGTGTAGAGAAAAGGACCCCCCTGGAGAAGCTTCTTGGTCTTCATGCAGCCCGAGGTGGCTGGAGATAAAGGCCTGGGACATGTCTTTGGTGGGGGCCTATGTTTCAGGAGCCCTCTTAGGAAAGTGCAGATGTCATACCAGATCGCAGAGCTGGGCCATTCAGAAGCAATGGATTTCTCCTCACCCATCACCTACTTCTTCGACCTGCCTGAGGATGACGGGGACGAGCCCAGGCTGATCTGCGGCAGGAAAATGTCCCAGGCTAGGAGGCCCCTTGCAAGTCCCAGTCTAGGCGAGGCTCTAGAGTGATGCAGCTGGGAAGAAGGCAGCCCAGGATCTGCCCTCCCAGTGCCACGATGTGCTGAGTCAAAGTTCTGGTTCTCTGCAAAGGCCACGTGAGACAGAGTCTTAGAATGAAAGAATCGGGTTACTCACTGTTTTGGGGACAATCTGTTTCTTGGGCTGCCCAATCTTGAAAGGAATCCTATGAGAGAAAGAGACAAAGGGGTCTTTTAGGAGATGCGGGAAAGGATGTGGCTGGAAATAATTGATGAAGTCTAGGCTGCTATTCCCCAGGAAGGCAAAGAGCAGCCATGGCTTGCTCCTCAGCACTCATGACACATGCCCCGTGGGTCTCAGGGCATCGGAAGCCAGGCTGGGCTCTGGAGAGTGATCTTTCCATGGACGGTGTCAGCTGGAAGTCCTGGGTGCAGCCTTCTGCTCCAGACCATCTTTCCTACCAAGACTCTGGTGTTGAGACACACTGCAGAAGTGAAGGTGGGAAAGCAGAGATGCCATTTCACTAACAGGTCACTGTAAGTCTGTCCTGAGGGGCTGTGAAGTCAGAAATCACAGGCTTGCCTAGGTAGCTGTCATCCTTGAAAACAAGCATTTAAAAAAACACCACAAGAACCATTTATCGTCTGTATTAGGTGCTTCACTACTTCTTTCTAGAGGGAGAACAGTAGCCCTGCACAGCCTCCTATGTGGCTGGAGACAGCAAACTATCGGGGCGTGAAGAACCAGGTTATTTCCAGTAAGAAGTGACAAAATTGAAAGGTGGCTAACTTAGAGAGGAATCTGAATCGAGCCCAAGTTTGTCCTGAACTTGCTAGGAAGCTCTTGCACCTCGGGTTCCCCAATTGGAAACGGTCGACAGTTTGGCCTAAAAGAAGGAAGGTCAAGGTCTAGGCTCTAAACCAAGGCACCAGCCCCACTGCTGCCTCCACCTCTGAGGAGCCAGCTGCCCTTCAGCAGGTAATGACTGCCCTGGGACCCATCTCCTGCTCTGTGAAAGGACAGGGTTAAACTGGATAATTCAGAGCTTCCTGGAGGCACTGAAAATTCTGATTCTACAATTCTGAGAAGTGTGGCCTGGCCAGAAGCAAACACCAGGGTGCCAACTGCTGGAGAAGCAGAGGCTCCGGGAGGCCCTCAAGCTAAAAGTGTGTTAAGCCCCCCTGGGATCAACTTAGGGGACACCACAACAACACTGAGGGGACAATGCCACTCCTACTCCTATTCCCTGTAGCACTCAGGGCACGCCCTGGAGCCAGAGTCCCTCCCATTCAAACCTCCCGCTTCCACTGCCGCACCCACCCATCCACCGCCCCTTCCCTCTGCACCCCCTTCTGCCCAAGCCTGCTTTCTCTTGGCCCAAACTGACCAACGCTGTTGCTAAACCCAATGGTATAATTAACCACGGATAATAACCCCAGACAACGATCCGGTTGAGAGGATGGGCCAGCCTGAGTCACAGTGGTTTAAATTTAATTTCTGGAGGACATCCTGTTTATTGTTAACCCAGCCTGGTAATTTAGGAGCATTAACCCTTTGGGGGCTGGCTGATTCACGTGGCTTCTGTAAACAAATAATCAGGGCTATATAATTAGCAGGGGGGAAAGGTAAGCTCTGGAACTGAAAAGGAGAGAAAAGGCGAAATTGCTCTTTCCCTTCTTCAGATCTGAAGAACAGAGGTTAGGGGAGCTAAGCTCTGTAGTTCCCTCCTCGTGCCCCCAGTTATTCTTCCCAAAATTAGGGACTGGAGTTGATTGACAGAATGGTTTTGTACAGCAAACAACTGCCCTCAAGGACCATTTTGGTGACAGTGCAAATGAGGCCCTGGTGGCATTGAGAAAAGATGGACTCTGTTCTGTGTGAAGCATGTTGCGGAATAACAAGCTCTAGCCTGGGAATCAGAAAGCCTGTCTCCGTCTCTGACTAGTTTTGTGTAGTGGACAAATCACGATCTCTTTGGAACTCAGTTTCTTAAACTCTAAGACAAAGGAGATGGAATAGAGGGTCCCTTCAGCCCATCTAATAAAACTTGAATTCTAAACTGAATCTTCATTGCAGGAACACAGGAGCTGGGTGAGAATTCTACAGAATTCTGAGTGGTCTTCAAAATGATTCTAACTTGGAGTCTAATACTACAGACTAGCTACAAAGAAATTAGGAACTTAGATGCCATTACTTGTGGTGCCACAGCCTCTCTAAATCTTAATTTGGAATCACAGTATTTTTAGAATTGCAAGTTACCATAGAAATTGTTCCAGTTCAACCCTCTCATTTTGTAGATGAGAAAGCCAATCTGGAGAGGTCCAATGACTAGCCCAGGGTCATTCTGCTCCTTCATAACCGAACTAGGAGTAAACAATCCACTTCTCTCTCTGCTATTCATGGTTTACTACTCTTTCACATGAATTTGTTATATTTATTTGAAGCAAGTAAGAAAAATCATTTGATCAAAATACCTAACCTTAAAACACCATGGAATTTCAAAGGGGCTCATTGTTCTTTAAAAGACTGGAAACACAAGAAATGAAGAGAGCAGTGTTGTTAGGAGGAAAGGGGCTGTGCAAACACAGCTCCTTCTGTACAAATGACAGGTTACATGTACCATGTCAACTGAGTGCAAAATGTCATCAGGACGACAGGCATAAAACTTGGACCATCCAGGGCAACTGGGACCTATGGCCACTGCATCCACATGGGATGCCTTTCCTTTTCCCAGCTTGATGAAAGCTGTTCTCTAGTCCAAAATCTTGGTTACCTTCTTCTAAATACCTAAGACTTTATTTGGTATTTAAAAATAGTCTACCTTTTATAGTTAATTGAAGTTTATGCCTTTAAAAAGTAAAATACAATCATCAGAGAAAACTTGGGAAATACAGAAAAGTATGGGGGAGGGGAGGAAGAGAGAGAGAGAGAAAGGTAAGGAAAAGAAGGAAAAAAACCCAAAACACAGCTCACAGTCTCATATCTAAAGATAACCAAGGCTAATGTTTTGGTGTTAATTATATTTTAAAAGTTTGCAGAAAGAAGAGAATCTGAAGCAAATATGCCAAATGTTAGTAGTGGTTAATTTGGGGTGGTGTGTGATTACTGTTTTCTTCTTTGCACTTTCCATATTTTTCAAATAAACTAAAAAAATCCCTTGTTTTTTCCTTGACTACAAAAATAACACCTGATCAGTGTCAAACACTTGGAAAACATGGAAAAATATAAACACACACACACACACACACACACAGAAAAATAAACAGCAACACCCTGAATCTGTGTGTACATATATGTACATGGGTATATATGCCTATTTACATAACTTTTTTTTTAAGATTTATTTATTTGTTCATGATAGACACACACAGAGAGAGAAAGAGAGGCAGAGACACAGGCAGAGGGAGAAGCAGGCTCCATGCCGGGAGCCCGATGCAGGACTCGATCCCGGGACTCCAGGATCATGCCCTGAGTCAAAGGAAGGCACCAAACAGCTGAGGCACCCAGGGATCCCCTATTTACATAACTTTTAAAGAATAAAGGAAACATATCATGAGGGCTTTTTTTTTTTTTTAAAGATTATCTACTTATTTATTCATGAGAGACAGAGAGAGAGAAAGAGAGAGAGAGAGAGAGAGAGGCAGAGACACAGGCAGAGGAAGAAGCAGGCTCCATGCAGGGAGCCTGATGTGGGACTCGATCCCGGGTCTCCAGGATCACACCCAGGCCAAAGGCAGGCGCTAAACCGCTGAGCCATCCAGGGATCCCCCTCATAAGGGCTTTTATATGCCAGTATGTGGTTTGTCACCAGGCTGACTTGTAAGAGGCTACCTAGTATTTCATTCACCATTTTATTTTTGTGTCCCACATCACTTACTGGTGGTCATTTCAACTGTCTCAAATTTTTCTTCTATTATAAAAAACTCTAATAGCTAAATCTTTGTGTACATCAAGAACTAGTCACATAGGATAAATTCTTAGAATTGGAATCGCTAGGTCAAAGGATATATACATGTCCAAGACTTTGATACATTTGCCAAATCACCCTAGAGGCATATTGAGACAGTTTACATTTTTTAAAAGATTGAGATGGTTTACATTTTACCACTAGCCCTTTGGCCTGTTTTATCAGGATTTTTTTTTCTTTTTCTGGCTTAGTGTTTGCCCTTCCCTTCTGTACATATGTGTTTATTTTTTTTTATTTTTTAAAGATTTTATTTATTTATTCAGGAGACACACACACACACCCACAGAGAGAGAGAGAGAGAGAGAGAGAGAGAGAGAGAGGGGCAGAGGGAGAAGCAGGCTCCATGCAGGGAGCCTGATGTGGGACTTGATCCCAGGACTCCAGGATCACTCCCTGGACCAAAGGCAGGTGCTAAACCGCTGAGCCACCCAGGGATCCCCTGTACATATGTGTTTAATGTACAGAAGCTTCCAATCGGTATGAAGTCAAATCTACCAAATCTTTTTTATGATGTCTTCTTTTGGTGTCTTAGTGAGAAAGAACTGCCCTCTCCGCCCCAATATATAAAAATTCACCTAAATTTATTTTATTGGTTTCCTTTTATTAATCTAAGTTTGCTTTCATCAGAGTTCTACGTGGGCATAGTTTAATAAGACATTAAGGTTTGTTAAGTGAAACATTCGGTTCTATCCTCCCTTCCCCACCCTTGTCTCACTTGCCCAAGACAAGCGCTTTCAACTCCACTGGTTTTTTTGGCATGTGCCCTTGCATCTCTAAATAAAAATGCTTCTATTGCTATTTCTTGTTATGTTTTAGGCACTAGCTCCTGCCTTTTTATTTTGGAAGAGGAAGATTTAACAAACCAACCTTTTCTAGGCCTCCACCCCCACTACACAGAGGCACATCTGCATCTCCTCTTCTTCTCGAAATAGTTATGTGATTTGGTTAGATCAATACTAAGTAAACTATTAGGACAATAATGTGATTTCTTTTCCTTCCTACACGTGGCAGCGGCCAAGATTTTTCAGCCTCAGCCAAACCCTCAGAAGACAGTGTTCGAGCCAAGCCCCCCAGCTAAGCCACTCCCAAATTCCTGACCTGCAGAAACTGGTACTGTTGTTTTGAGACACTACTGTTGTGGGGTAATTTGTTACGCGGCCATACATAACTAATAACATTGCAGGTTTTTGCTTTCCCTGAAACTGTCATTTTTCTTGCACGTGCAGAATTTCCTATGTATTTATCCCTCACTGTCTCAGCTGTCCCAGTCTACCACTAATACGTTCATTTGTATGGGGGTTCACTTTGAAGCAGTGTTGGCGGCAGCCTGTGAGCTAGCTGCTCGGGCCCTGGTGCACAGCTGGGGGCCCAGGCTCTCCCCGTGTCTTCCCTCACACGGATTCCAGATTCCGTGTCTTCCCTCACACGGATTCCAGATTCCGTTTGTTTCTCCCAGGAACTCAAACACCTGGAATCCACATCTTCCTCTTTGTTGGTTTACTCCTTGTTTGGGCGGAGTAAAAGTGAGTGCCACATACTCTGAGACTTTGCATAACCAAAACCCTTCTGATGCTGCCTCACACCAGTTAGTTTGACTGGGTATAGAATGTGGGCTGGGCTTTATCTTTCAGAATCTCCAAGGCATTGCTTTGCTGGCTTCTCCTTTCACAGTTACTACTGCGGTGGTGAAGTCTAAAGAACCCTGGTTTCTATCCTTTGTAGGTGACCTACTTCTTCACGCAACTTTATTGGATCATGTTTGTCCCTGGCGGTGGCGGTGTGAAATTTCACAGTGATGTACCTTGTGGGTCTAATTTCACTCATTGAAGTTGAATGCCACTCTTCCAGTTTGGCAATTCATCATCTTCTGTCCTGGAATTTTTTTTAAAAAGTGGTTGTGGTTGGTTTCTTCCCATTTTTTCTGCCTCTTATTTCTGAAATTCTTGTAATACTAATGCAGACCCTCCTTGGTTGCTTCCACAATTTCAATTTTTCAACATTTTCTTATCCTCTAACACTTGTCAACTTTTCCATTTCTGCCATCATACATTTTTCAAAGTTTTTATTCATTTAGGTAAGTAATCTCTACACTCGACGTGGGGCTTGAGGTCATGACCCCAGTCCAGAGCTGCAAGCTCTCCGGACCAAGCCAGCCAGGTGCCCTGTTTCTGTGATCATAATTTTAATTTCCGAGAGCTCTTTGTAATTTTCAGGATGTCCTGTTTTTTTTTTTAAATTTATTTTTATTTTTTATGTATCCTGTTTTTTATTTCATGGATGCCTTATCTCTGTAAAGACTTTAATGATAGCTTTAGAAAACATTTCTTCTTCCTGTGGTCTCAGTTTCCCCTCAAGTTGTCTTCTGCTTTTGTTTCCATTTTTTATTCTCAACACTCCCCTTGCAGTATTGTAATTCTTGGGTGTCTGCTCACATGCGTGACAGGAGACAAAACAGCTGATTAGAAGCCGGGAGTGCTCTGATGATGTCTGTCTACTATGTAGAGTGGCCTGGCTGGGCAGTCTTGTGGGGGAGCCCCTGACATTAGTACTTGTCTCTAATCATGGGCAGGTAAATTTTCCTAGAGAAGATTCTTCTGCTGTCTCGCCATGGAGTGTTCTGAGGGCTCAGTGAGAAGAGGTCACATGCACACACATGTGAGGCGAAGGGTTGTGTCAGCCCTCCCCATGCATTCCTTCACTTCATTCCTGCCTTCAGGATGCAGTCTGGCCTTCAACTGGGCTTACAATGCAGTCTGGCCTTCAACTGGGCTTACAATTTGTGGGCCTGTAGCTTATGTGATTTTTTTTTTTTTTTAGCTTATGTGATTTTGCATGCCCTTTTAAAGAAAAAGGATGCCAATTCACAAATATAAAAACAAGATGGGGTGCCTGGCTGGCTCAGCTGGTAGCGTGTGTGACTTTTTTCTTTTTTTTTTTTAAGGTTTTATTTATTTATTCATGAGAGAGAGAGAGAGAGAGAGAGAGGAAGAGACACAGGCAGGGGGAGAAGCAGGCTCCATGCAGGGAGCCCGATGTGGGACTCGATCCCAGGACTCCAAGATCATGCCCTGGGCGTGAAGGCAGGCACTAAACCGCTGAGCCACCCAGGGATCCCCGCATGTGTGACTTTTGATTTCTGGGTTGTGAGTTCAAGCCCCATGTTGGGTATAGAGATTACTTAAAAATGAAATCTTTAAAAAAACTTAAAAAAAAAACCCAAATATAAAAATAGGCAGGAAAGTATTTATTTAGACAGAGAAAAGAACATAACAAATTATAAGTTATAAAAGCTGACAAATAACATGAACATCAGAAAATCAAGAATCACCTAATATTTTTATTAATCATCTGCCTGACACACCTCTGTATTCATTTCCCTACATTTTTTTGGCTGCGTAGTCTGTGATTGCCTCTTTATATGACACAGAGTGGGTACCATCATTTTCTTAGAGAGAAAAGAAAGGTAATTCAGCTTTCCTCTAGTAGGGTTGACTAAGATTTGTTTTCTATTACTGACAGTTTAGAAAAGCTTTTTTTTTTGGCTTACCAGTAATATATAAATATACTATAAATTTTAGGACTTGTAAAATTTAGGAAAATCTCATGTTTCCTTCATAAATAAACTAAGATTCTAGGACACATTTCAGGTTTTCTTGTATGATTACTAATCTTAACCACTCTCTGAATTAGTGGAGTTAACTGTTTTGTCACTGATGTCCCTGGAAGAGGGTACATCATGAGTTATGTCATCTTCGTTATCTTTCATGTTAAAAAATGTAAATGTTTTATCAATGTGTTCATGATTTGCTCCTCCTCTTTAACTAGATTATCAAGCAACTGCTGCTATTTAAAACTGATCTCGTTCTCATAATGAGTCACTAGTTTTTAGTACAATTTGAAAATATTTTGTTGTACTTTGATTTCAGAATTTCTTGATTTAATTGCTCACCTTTGTCACTTTTATATTGTGTTCCATTATTTTTGACCCAATTTTCCTCTTAGCTTTTTTTCTTCTTTTAAAAATGTTTTCCAGGGATCCCTGGGTGGCGCAGCGGTTTGGCGCCTGCCTTTGGCCCAGGGTGCGATCCTGGAGACCCGGGATCGAATCCCACGTCGGGCTCCCGGTGCATGGAGCCTGCTTCTCCCTCTGCCTGTGTCTCTGCCTCTCTCTCTCTCTGTGACTATCATAAATAAATAAAAATAAAAAAAAATGTTTTCCAGCTTTATTGAGACATAATAGATATATATAGCATTGTGAAAGTTGAAGGCGTACAATTTTTTTTTTTTAAAGTAAGCTCTAGGCCCAACGTGCGGCTTGAACTCACAATTCCAAGATCAAGTTGCAAGTTCTACTGACTGAGCCAACCAGGTGCCCTTTCCCTTAGTTTTTAAGTACATTTAAAGAGGACAAGAAGAGGGACTCGTATATCTGCCATTCAGGAATCTGCAATATCTCATGGTTTCATCAAAGTTTTCAAATGTCGACAAATTGCAGCTAAAACAGCATACTCCCTGTTCAACCCTCAGGTCACATCTCCAGAAAGGCCTGTGCTACTCCAAAGCTGCCTGACACGAGTAGTATAAGCAGAAAAAGGAGGAAGTGAAGGCAGAGGTTTTCTTAACTGAGTGCAGTATAAATATATTTTTGATGTTTACAAAAACCCAGCATCATGTGAACACATCACCAGGGTTCCTTCTGGGGCCTTGGACAAGGTTCATGGAAGTCAGGGGCCCCAAAGCTTAAACCTTATTAAGTAGTTTTCACACAGTAAATCCACCTTTGTGTGCCTAGTAGAGGAACTCCCTGTCTCATACTCTCCAAGGGGTGGGGCCCCTTCATTCTTTTGCTAGGGTGAGGCAGGGACAGTCTCCCAGGGACACTGGAGTTGTGGAGGAGATGGCAGGGCTCTAAACTTACTCAGAGGGATGCCTGGTTGGCTCAGTTGTTGAGTGTCTGCTCTTGGCTCAGGGCCTGATCCCAGAGTCCTGGGATTGAGTCCCGCATCAGGCTCCCTGCAGGGAGCCTGCTTCTTCCTCTTGCCTGTGTCTCTCCCTCTCTCTCTGTGTCTCATGAATACATAAAATCTTAAAAAAAAAATTTTACTCAGAAACCACTTTTAAGCAGTCCTTCTGATCTGAGTGCTTGGCCTCACCCCACTTCTAGAAGTTCCTATTGCCACCAATTCCTGTACTTTTGAAGATTCAATAATGTAAGTCATGAGGGCTCTTGGTTTTCCTAAATGCCAGTTTAGGATTTGGGTTTCTTGGAATTTAAAACTGTTACTGCATGTTACTGCATTCCAATTCCTAAATGTGGCTGATGTCTCTATTCTCCCTGAATTTGTAGATCTGTGCCTTAAAAAAAAAAAATCACTTTACTGTTTTTTGGGGGATTTGTGAGGGAGATAACTTAGATATATGCATTCAATCTGTCATCTTTACTTGGAAGCTGATTTTTATTAAGTTTTAAATAACGTTATTGAGATATAATTCACATACCATAATATTCACTCACTGTACAATTTCAGTACAGTTAGAGAGTTAACCATCACCACAATCCAACTTCAGAATATTTTCATCACCCCAAAAGAAACCCCGTATCTATTAGCAGTCAGCCCCCAGGCAAACCATTAATCTACTATATCTATGGAATGTCCTAGGATGGACATTTCATATAAATGGCATTATGTAATAAGAAGTCTTTTGTGTTGGCTTCTTTCACTTAGCAAAATGTTTTCAAGGATCGTCCACATTGTGGCATATATCATGACTTCATTCCTCTTTTATCGCCGAATAATATTCCATTGTAGGGATATACCATCTTTATCCACAAATCCACTTTCCATTTATCATTCACTGGGTGATGGACACTTGGGCTGTTTCTATTTTTTTGGCCATTATAAATGCTGCACATGTTTTTGCATGGACGTATATTTTCATTTCTCTTGGGTATATACCTAGGAGTGAAACTGCTGGGGCCATATGGTTAAGTCCATGCTTACATTTCTGCAGAGCTGCCAGACTTCTCTAACATGGCTGTGCCATTTTAAAATCACCAGCAGTAAGTGAGGGTTCCAATTTCTCCACATCCTCACCAACACTTGTCATTGTCTTTTTTATTTTAGCCATTCCAGCGAGTACGAGGGTTATTTCATCGCAGTTTGACTGGCATGTCTCTCATGACTAATGATGTTGAGTATCTTTCCATGTGCTTATCAGTCGTTTAAATGTCTTCTTTGGAGAAACATCTATTCCAACCCTTTGCCTATTTTAAAAATGGGTTGTCTTTTTTTATTGTTGAGTTGTTAAGAGTTCTTCATCTATTCTGGGTATAAGTTTCTTTTCTTTTTTTAAAAAAATATTTTATTTATTTATTCATGACAGACACAGAGAGAGAGAGAGAGAGGCAGAGACACAGGCAGAGGGAGAAGCAGGCTCCATGCAGGGAGCCCAATGTGGGACTTGATCCCGGGTCTCCAGGATCACACCCCAGGCTGAAGGCAGTGCCAAAACACTGTGCCATCGGGGCTGCCTTGGGTATAAGTTTCTAATCAGATATATGATTTGCAAACATTTTCTCTCATTTGTGAGTTGTTTATTTCACTCTTTTAGTGGTTTCTTTTGAAGCACAAAAGTTTTAGGTTTTGAAGAAGTCCAATCTATTTTTTCTCTTGTTGTTTGTGCTTTTTGGTATCTAAGAATTCTAAGAATTAGAATCTAATTCTAAGATTACACATCTAAGAATTCTTTGCCAAATTCAAGGTCACGGGATGCCTGGGTGGCTCAGCAGTGGAGCATCTTGCCTTGGCCCAGGGCGTGATCCTGGAGTTCTGGGATCGAGTCCCACATCGGGCTCCCTGCATGGAGCCTGCTTCTCCCTCTGCCTATATCTCTGTCTCTCGTGAATAAATAAATAAAATCTTAAAAAAAAAAAAGCAGAGGTCAAAAAAAAATTCAAGGTCACGAAGACTCACCCCTATATTTTCTTCTTAAGATTTTATAGTTTTAGCTTTTACACTCAGGACTTTGATCCATTTTGAGTTAATTTTTGTGTGTGGTGTGAGGTACGGGCCTCCCTTCATTCTTTCGCATGTGGATACCCAGTTATTCTGGCACCGTTGAAAAGATTATTCCATCCTTATTCAACTGTCTTGGCATCCTTGTTAAAAAAAAGAAAATCAACTGACCATAAATGTTAAGGGTTTATTTATGGACTCTTATTTCGATTCCATTGACCTACACTATCTTTATGGTAGTATCACAATGTCCTAATTCCTGGACTTTTGTTGAGAGTTTTGCGGTTGAGAAGCAGTAAGCCCTCCAACTTTGCCAAGATTGTTTTGGCTGTTCTGTGTCCCTTGCATTTCCAGATGAATTTTAGTGGTGTACTTTTTATATTTAAATCCTTATTCCAGGGGCACCTGGGTGGCTCTGTCAGTTAAGCGTCTGCCTTAGGCTTGGGTCATGATCTCAGGGTCCTGGGATCAAGCCCTCCATAGGGCTCCCTGCTCAGCAGGGAGTCTGCTTCTCCCTGTCCCTCTGCCCCTCCCCCCCCCGCTCATGCTCTCTCTCATTCTCTAATAAATAAAATCTTTAAAAATTTTTTTAAATAAAAAATAAATCCTTATTCTATTTAGAGTTTGAGTGTATGGTTAGCCAGTTATTTTAACCTAATTTAAAAATAAACTGTCTTTGAGAAATCATTTCTTTTCTTTTCTTTTTTTTTTTTTAAAGATTTTATTTATATATTCATGAGAGACACACAAAGAGAGAGGCAGAGACACAGGCAGAGGGAGAAGCAGGCTCCATGCAGGGAGCTTGATGTGGGACTTGATCCCGGGACTCCAGGATCATGCCCTGGGCCAAAGGCAGATACTAAACCACTGAGCCACCCAGGGATCCCCAAGAAATAATTTCTTTAGTGTTAAATACTTTTATTCCATACCACAGACCTGTCCTTTGCCAATAACATAGATTTAATTATTTAGGTTTATAAGAGTTCTTAATACCTATCCAAACAGATCCCTTCTCATTACATTTCACTTCAGGTAATTAATTTGTCTTGATATTCAAGATGAACTTCAAAGTCATATGCTGTCTGCCCCCCGCCCCCACCCCAGGATACTTATTACTAAAAATGCATTATATTTATAGATTAACTTTTGAAGAGCCTACATTTTTACAAATATTAGGTTGGCTCATTCAAGGCCAAAATATTTCTTTCCATTCATTTAAGTCTTTTTTTTTTTTTTTTTAAAGATTTTATTTATTCATGAGAGACACAGAGATGTAGGCAAAGAGAGAAGCAGGCCCCATGCAGGGAGCCTGATGTGGGACTTGATCCCAGGACTCCAGGATCATGCCCTGGGCCGAAGGCTCAACCATTGAGCCACCCAGGTATCCCTCATTTAGGCCTTTTTTTTTTTATCATGTGCTTTAGTCTTAAGAGTTTTTTCATATAGGTCCTCTACTTTTATTTTGCTGAATATCAAGATCCCAAAATAACACTTACATGTGAAATTTTTAGCCCTACACACGGAACCAATTCCACTTGGTTTACTGCAAGTGGAATTCCCTTTCATTTTATTGTCCTGGTACACAGGAAAGCTACTGGGTATTAAATATTTACCCTGACCCAGTCATCACACCTACATACTTAGCCTATATAGCCTGAGAAATTCAGCTAGGAAAAAAAGAATTAGGTTTTCCAAACAGATAGTTATAGCACCTGAAAATAATGATAAAACTTCCCTTTTCTTTCCTGATATTTTGTACCCATTTCTTGTCTTGTCTGTAGCATTGGCCTGAAATTGTAGAAAAATAAGTCTGACTTTAGTAAGGATGCTTCGAGGCTGACCTTTCACTATTAAATATGAAAAAGTCTACTGGTTTCAGCCAGGAAGCCTCCTAATGGTAAGGAAATATCTTTTTGTTCCTGGTTTCCTAAAAGATACAAAGGTTGGATTTTTGAGTTATATCACAGCTTTTTCTGCATGCATTTAGATGCCCAGTTTGTTCTCTCAGACCTAGTGCTGTGATTCACTGTTACACTCTGCCCAGTAAAGGGTTAGGCTAACCAACTTGCTGTTTATCTGTCTTGCTTTCTGATGACACATAAGCCCTCAAGTGCAGGGACTGAATGTTATGCTTTTTTGCAACTTCTGTAAGTACCTTTCATTGAATGAATATTCAGTAAATATTTACTGAGGGCTTCCTTTATACCTAGAACTATGCTAGGTGCTAGGGCTATCAGGATGAACAAGACTGACTCATTCTGTGATCTCAGGAAGTGTATAGTCCAGTTTGATGCACATAGTAAGCGTTGGATAAGTGGCTAAATAAATGAGTAAACCGGTTATGTTGCCCCAAGGGCCCTATATAACACCATACCCCCATTTAATTTAAGGTTCCTGAAAAAAATTAGTCTCAGAGAAGGCTTTATAAACAACAAAGAAAAGTAGTATCATTGTCTTTGGTTTCCCAGTCCTTATCTAACCAAAACCAACCTAAAAGGATGATATTCCCAGCCACAAGCAACAGTTGGGGACAGGGGAAAGTTTACTCGGTGGAGACTGTGAAAACGGAGCTAGCTTTTGGCATTGGCAGTAAAGCCTGGCTAGACATGTTATCTGAATATGGGTTGAGGGAAAACTATTTTATTTTCTTGTGAAAGATTTATTTACTTGAGAGAGAGAGAGAGAGAGAGAGAGAGAGAGAGAGAGAGAGATAGTGTGCCCACAAGCAGGGGGAGAGAGGGAGAGAGAGAGTCTCCAGCAGACTTCCCACTGAGCACAAGCCCAACCTCAGGCTCCATCTCATGCTCCTGAGATCATGACCTGAGCCGAAATCAAGAGTCAGTCACTTAACCGACTGAGCCACCCAAGCGCCCCCAAAACTAATATTTTGAAGAGCTTAAGAGGAAATATGACGGGAAAAGAGTCTCCTGGATTTATTCCAAGGCTGCCAAATGGCAGATATGCTCCCCTCAATAGCCTGAAAACTGGGGCAGGTACCCTGAGGGAAGAACAGATTCTCTGCCACTGACACGGTGAAAGGTGGCCAGGAGAGAGCCAGAAGACAGAGCAGAAGGACTAACACTTCAAGCAGCTCTTTGCCTTTTTTCTCTGCTTCTCAACACTGTCTCCCTGCTCTCATCCCTGTGGTTCTAGAACCCTGCTGGGACGCAGGGACTTCCTCGGGAGAAACAGCTGCTCTGGAACGCACGTGGCAAGAGTAAGAGCATCGTGGCATCTCAGAGGACAGCGGAGCCCTGGCCCAGCTGGAACTGTGGAGCCAAGGCTGGCAGTCCGCCAGGACCCGGAGACGGTCACTGGGCCTCAGAACCTTTGTCCCCCTCCTCCTCACAGCTCCCCTCGGGATTCTTCCTGTGGCATCAGGTGGGTGAGATGAGGTCCAGAGAGAAGACAGGGCTTGCTCCCCAAAGATTCTCTCTCTGCTCTGGAAGAAATCAAGAGGGCTCGGTGCTCCTAGCCTCTGGACGAGAATTCCTTGGTTGGTTCTGTTTGCCAATCCGTAAATATGAGCACCAGAGGGCAGGAGAAGGGATATTTTGGTCTCAGCAACAAAACGGAGAAAACAATTCTCTTGAGCCTCCCCTTCTCCAACCCTCAACGTGCTCCACCTCAAAAAGAAAAAAAAAGTTCTATGTGCACAGAGGGAAAGGGGGAAAATTCACTTTCACGATAAAGAAAAGTCAACAGGATGTTCTCCAAAGCTACAAATATACTTTTTCAAACAGTAAATATCTCTATTAGCAGCATGATGCCAGTTGGCTAATTCTGTCCATCTCAGTAAAACCTTTCCAGAAAAACTCCTGCTCTTGTGTAATGTCTATTTACAAAAACAGCTCTTTTGCATTTTCAATTTGCTAGGTTTCTCAATCTTTTGTTTCCCCACCCCCTCGACTGCAGAGGCAGAGACAAGAGGCAGGCCCAGATGGCAGTTGGGTGGGGATCCCCTGGTCACCCCAGCAGATCCCTCAAGCCCCGCCTTCTTCAGAGAGTCCTCCACTTCCATTACAATGAAGAGTGAAAAGAAGCTGGAACCTACACATTCCTCCCTGGTCTTCACCTTGGCCTTGGCCTCTGCAAGTTGTTTCTACTGAATGTGAATGAGCCCTCGGTCTGGCTTGGGGGTGGAAAGAACCCTGAAATGATTCAGCCCACCCCACCCCACATCTTTCTGATGGATCACAGTTTTGGGGGGGGAGGGAGGAGGTGAGGGAGGTGAGAACGAAGGGAGGGCTGAGCAAAGAGTAGGCGGCAGTTGATAGTGGCTGAAATCCTGGCTCCCCGGGGAGTGGTCTGGGCCTGAGTCACTGTCTCGGCAAGAGCAGGAAGGTGGGCGAAAAGCAGAAGCTTCTGCAGGCTGGAAGGACAAGCCCCTCCTCCCCCCATCCTTCTGTTACCCTATCCTTGGGTCGTTGCCTTCTCTGGTCTGAGGGCCCACCAAGGCTACCACCACCTTGATGCTCCAAGGGGAAACAGGGCCGGGGCCAGGGCAGGGCTTATGGAGAGGCAGCTGGCTCCGGCAGAACAGCTGTTTGCTGGATGTCATCCTTTCTGTAAGGCCAGCTGGCCACAGTGTCACCCGGCCATCGAGAGTTCAGCCCGAGCAAGGGTGTGAGAGACCCCATCCGAAGGGGAAATGGAGGAAAACAGAGCTGTGAAATGGCCATTTCCAGCACCTCTGACCACAGCCTCTCCACCATCCCCCCTCCTGTCAGCCTTTCCCTTAAACTAGCCAGATCTAAAACCAGAACACACACGCTACCCTAACTCACCACCCGTCCGAGGAGGTATGTGTGTGTTTAAAAATAAAAGGCATGACTCTGTGACTTGGCTGATTTGTCACTTGGACCAGAACAATCCCCCAGCTCAGCTGTGATCCCTCCTTCCCCCCCACTGCTCCCCAGGCTGACCTCTGAGAAGTTGAGATAGAATGAATCACAGACTGTTCAGTGAGATCTCACAGCGCGTAAAATCTTAGAAATCCTCCAATTCACGTGACCATTTATTGAGCATCTCCTATTGCAGGTTTGTGCTAGGTGCTTTTGATACATCAGTTCATTTAAAGCGGTCCACTGCTGTATTCCTCACAAGAGACGGTGCGCTGCATCGGGGGACAGACTGCCAGCTGTGAGGTTCTGGACAAGTTACCTAACCTTGCTGGCTCTCAGTTTCCTTGCCTAGAATTGGACAAGAACATACATATTATGTAGGGTCGGGTCGCTAAGAGGACTAAATGAGTTTAGTGCTTAAAATAGTTCCTGACATATATTCAGCAGCCTGTAAGTATTTGCTGGAAAGACAGTGGTGGTGATATTTTGATGATGATGATCAAACTGAGGCCTGAGGGGGTGGTTCACACACAGTTGCACAGAGGTAAGTATGGTTAGGAAACCTGAAATGCTTTTTTCTGCTTTGGGGGCAAGCAGCAGTCCCGTATCATACATAGTGTGCATCACTGCCAGGCCCAAGTTAATCCATTTGCCTACAGTGAATGGGGACTTCCTCCTGAGTAGTGAAAGGAGTTGTGACAGAAGTCTGGAGGCTGATGAAGCATCTAAAGGTCAGGAAAACGAAAGGAAGGAAGGCAATTCAGGGAGGTATTCTGTTTATTTGTTTGTTTTGTAGCTCCTTAGAAGATGCATTTCCCCATTTTATAAAAGGAAAACAGAAGGCTTTCTGAGGTGAAAAGCTTATCCTGCTTACTCAACAAGCCAGAGAGAAGCCTCCAATGCCTGCTTCCCATTCTGATGGGCGAACAGTGGCTCAGACACCAACAGACCCTGAGAAGCACCAGACCAACTGTTTAGCTTCTGAGGCACTACCTCTGATCTCACGTTCACTCCTGTCTCTAACCAATTGGGAATTACACAAAGAGCTTGCACTGACCTTTTCCCTTCTCTGCGGAAGGTCTGATAGCAGGACAGAGAAGGGGGATGGAAACTCGCTTCTAGGCCTACCTCCCTAGGTCATCCTCACCTACTGGCTGGGCAAGGCAATAATTCTCTTGCCATGAACAGTGAGGTCAACCCTAGCCGTGATGCCAGTCAGGCGAGGCATGACAAAAGTTAATAGAAACTATTATAAATGATTGTAAACACTCAAAAAATTACAGAGAATACTAATAAACACTCATGCATTCACTTAGCACCATCAGGTTCTAACATGAAGCCACACTTATTTCAGATCTTACTCTTTTAGCAATGCAGCATCTCCAATACTGCTGGAGTTCCCTGAATGCTACAGCCCCATTCCATCTTCTTTTCTCTCCTCCTCCTCACCCTAGTGGTAACTGCTGCCCTGCATTTAGTAGGCATTATTCCCATACTTTCACTACATACATTTAAATCTGTGAGCACAACATAGTATTGTTTTACAGGCTTGAACTTTATGTAAATAGAATAATACTGAATGTATCACTTGGAAACTAACTTATGTCCAGCATTATGCTTCTGAGATTTTGTCCATGCTGATATATATAGTTCTACTTCATTCATTTTAATGATTACATGTTTCATTATGTAAATATATCACATTGTAGAGGCTGGACATCTACAGACAATGAAGCAACTCACCCTCCCTTATAGTCTCCTGCTGCACCAGGGCAGGAGTTTCTCTGAGTGAGGGGGTGCGAATGTTTCCTATTGCCAGAGGCACTGTAGAAATCTCCAAAGGGGTTGTATCAATTTACACCTCCACCCCCCACACCACTCTGCACTCCTGATGCCAGTGGACAGCCAGCTCCCACTGCTCCTCATCCTTAAGATACTTGGCCCTTGCCTGACTTTAAAATTGTTGCCAGTTGGATGGCTGTGCAATGGCATCTTTGCTTTCCCCTGATTACTAACAAACCAACATCTTGGTAAAAGGCTTTTGTCCACTTGGGTTTTCTTTTCTATAAAGTGATTGACAGCTTTCACATCTCTGGATTAAGTTCCTAAAAAGCACACAGCTGGGGTTCTTTATAGTTACTCCTAGGTTTATTATTATAACCCACGAAACACAAACAAATAAACTAACAATGCTACCTTTAGCTGGCTTGAGTTACAGGCGTTGGCTTATAGTCTGAATACCTGCAATGAACTCCTAGATCAGTGTTTTTCTAACTGGGGTCATGCATCAATCACGTTTGCTGCTACATGTTACTCCACTGTAAACCTATCAAAATTAGTCATAGGATCAACTGAATACACCATTCTTTTAAATATGAAATAGAATATAACAGAAAATGCTAGAGTACATTAGACATATACCATGTAAAGTTTTTATCTGAAGTATAAATGTATGTGTGCTGTTATATCAAAGGTATTTCTGACTGCAAGTTGTGGTCAAAAAAATTTGGAAGCTACTGGCCCAGTCAGTCCCCATGGCTCCATGCTTCCTCTCCTCTGAGCTCTTGTATAGACCACCGCCAAATTCATCTGATTAAATCACTGATTTCCCCATGCCACTTCCATGCTCAAATCCCTTCAATTTTCAAAAGCCTCGGCTCAGTTCAGTTCCTCGGCATTGCACTGAAAGCACTGACAACATGGCCCTGACTATGGGGCCAGCTGTCATCAACGAAGCCTCCACTCAAATCCCTATTTGAGAAACCCATGCTGGCCTCCTGATGGACCGTGTCGAATACTTGATGCATTGTCTCCACACACCTTGTCAAGGCTATTCTTCTACCTGGACCCTTCTCTGACTGCCCACTGCGACAGTGCACACTCACTAGTCAAGGTTCAGCTAAAATCACATCTTCTGGTTGAAATCTTTCTTGATGTCACCCCAACATTTAGCGATTGGCTGTCATTCCCATGAATCCCTGGCACTTTCTATACGCTGGCTCAAGACAGGCATTGATGCTTATAGCCTTTTCAATGTCTCCCAACATTTACTACAGGCCCTTGTACAGTAGAAATGTTCAATGAGCATCAGATCAACAAATATTTATTGAGCATTATCTGTATGGCAACATGTTATGGGCCATATTTAATGGATTAGCCACTGAAATAACGGGTTCAGGGAAGCAACCCTAATAACTAAACCGCCAACTCCGAAGTGACCCCAACACATGCACATAAAGAGTATAACACAGAACAAAACCTCTTTGACAAATAAGCTGTGGGATTCAAGATACCTGACTCTTTCCAAATGTAAAAAAAGTCCCTTCCCCTCTCATTACAAGAGGGGAATGTTTCAGCAGAAACAAGAGTGAGATGCTTTACATTTGTGCCCAAAGCAACGTTAACTACAGCATCACACAGGCTCTCCAGGGGGGGCCTGTCTTCTGGACATGACCATGCTCTCCACAGAAGAGGAAAAAGCTTGGGAAGAGTTTGGCCTGTCCAAGGAAGTGAGTAGGAAGGCTGCCCAAGGCAGGAAGGCCTCAGAGTAAGAAGCTGAGATGGTCCAGAACACGTGGAGCTGTGTAGGACACAGGACTTCCTCTATTGCTTGCAGTATGAACACTGGCGACTTTTTGTAATTCACTACCACCCTGGTAGAGTTCATACACTCTGCCAAAGTAAAATACCTTCCTTTGGGGCCCAATCTACTTGGGAATGGTCTTCCTTTTTAAATTTTTTTTCTAGTAATCTCTACACTCTACATGGGGCTCAAGCTTAGGACCCCAAGATCAAGAGTCACGTGCTCTGCCCATGGAGCCAGCCAGATGCCCCTGGTCTTCCATTCTTCTAACGTTTCTGTTCAAGCAGAGAGAATACTCAGGAGCAGCAGATTTTAGTTCTAGTTCTGCCAGGTACTCCGCACATGAATTCTAACAAGCTGTCAAAGGGAGATAAGAAGACCTGAACTGCATACTTCTGAGGGTACATGTGAGGATGTAGTCAGATAATGGATGGGAAAGTCATTTGAAAAGTTAAAAGCATTATACAAATGTGCAATAGCAAGGGTAACACTAGAGGGAAAAGAGACTCCACTGAGAACACGTATGAAATAGAATGGGTGGTTCAGTTTGACTCGGCAGTTTACCTTCCTTTCTTTATATTCCATTCATTTCATTTGACAATTACCAATTAGGTACTTACTATGTGCAAACAGTAGACACACACAAAGATGAAGAAGCTGTAGATCCTGCCCTCACAAAGCCTGAGCGGGAGAGGATCACGTCTGTGCTCCCTGGAAGGATGTGGAAGTGCTACAGGAGTTCTAGGCATGTATGGAAGAGGGTAGTTTGGCAGGGGGAGAGGAGAGAGAATAATCAGACAGTCTCCGAAAGGCTCTGAAGCCACTTCTTCCCTCGTTGATTTAACAACAGCACTTTTAGAGCCTCTTCATTTCAGGAAGTGGCTTATAGGTTCTGCATGTTTTTATCTGAAAATTTTTCCTGAGCTAAGGCAAGTCAGGAAACGGAAAAAAAAAAAAAGTGCTTGCTCATACATCCAATAAACATGTACTGTTTGCTGGGAACACTGCTAGGGATACAGTGATGACCAAGACACAGTCCCGTCCTCATGCACAGTGGAGTTACTGACAAGCAGACCAACAATTCAAGTACAGACACTAATGAGGGTCAGAGGAGGGGCACCCAACTTGGCTTGGCAGGGTGTGGGGGACTGTTGGGGGAAAACCCTCAGAAGATGTGAAACCTGACCTGACTCTGGAAGGATGAGTGTGCATTGGCCTGATGGACAAGGCGATGAGGGGAAGAGTATAGATGGACAGCCAGGTCCAGGAAGGCCTTATAAGTCATGGCCTTTATCCTGAAGATGATGGGGGAGGGCCTACATGGTGAGAACATGGCGAGGGAAAAAGGATGGATTCCAAGGAATACCAATACTTAAGGGGCAGCGGGAGGTAGAAGAGCCCAGAAAAATCAGAAAACAATCATATGTGCATAGTCTCTATTTTTTTTCTCACGACACAGTTGGGTGGTACAATGTCAGCCAGGCTTATCCTCTGCATGCTGCAGTTGGAGAAAACAAGACGGAGGAAGGCTGGATGCCTACCCAGGCCAGGCTGTGAAGGAACCAGACCCTGAACTCACCCCTCTAACACCCAGCCAGATTTCTCTGTACGGACCCTCATTTCCTTCATCCTGAGTCAAACTTCTACACCACTAATAGAGGAAGATTTCTTGTAGGCCTCCTTTTTCCTCATCACTTAAGCCTAAAGAGCATCAAGGTGTGTGGTTCCAGGGAAGGCTACAATTACTGGAGACAGCTAAGCCAGATTAACAAGATATATTATGTTCTTAATTCTACTGAATTCTCCCTCCTTACAACAGTAAAGACACGGACACACAAGATGAGAGAGGGGGAAACAAGCAGGAGGAGAGGAGAGATAAGCACTGGACTTAGGACCAGAGGGTGGATCAGTGATCTGAGATGTGAACATCAAACGCCTTCTCTCTAGCAGGGCACACCACTGGGCCAGCTGGCTAGAAGACACGTGGGTGGTTGGCAGACCAATGGATGGGTAGATGGTACAGGAAGGCAGCAGGTACCCACTAAACAAACGCGGTGGGCGAGCTGCATGCACAGAGGAAGCAGGGAACAAAGACCGCTCACTCTTCATGCAAAGTCCACAGTGTACAAAGGGCATCAATATTGGACATTTCTCACTGTGACATTTTGAGAGCCCAGCCTAGCCCAGAACAATGGTTACACTCTGGGGACCATGTGCTGCATGCCCCTGGGCCTTATTCAATGATGGCTGGAATACCCCATGTGCTTGGTGAACTTGACCTTGGGCATCGGCCTCCTATCATGGCCCTACGTCACTCTGGTCTCTTCCCCCACTGAGAATTCCAGTCTCGGATGAATGGATAGATTCATTCTGGGAGCAGGAAAACCACTCCAGGAGTGAATCAGAAGGACCCAGCCCCGATCCCTTTGCCAGCCATTGAGCCAGGAACTGAGTGTGATTGTGTGCCCAGGCGCCGGTGCTGTTCCCCTCTCAGTGAGACAGGGTCATGGTCCACGTAAGAGATGACGTAGAAGCCCTCTAAAGAGGAAGAAAAAGGAATCTCGGCATTGAGGGACAAAGCCACCCTTTTGGTTCTGACCCTCAGTCCAGGGAGGTGCCAAGCTGCACATGGACTAGTGAATTAATTCTACAGGATAAAAATCTCAGCTTTCGCTGAACAGTTGATTGTCAATTTCAATTCTCTGCAATCTGACAGGCCTCAGGAAACAGGCTATTACTTTTTCAGAAAAAAAGACTTCCTCAAGACAGGTGTTAACAGTATGCTTCAGATCACCAAGAGAATCTTTTACACTGGTCTCCGGTCTGTTCTTCTCCCCATTTGTGAAGAAAGGATCGATTTTTAAAATTGTAAAATGCCAATCTAAGCAATACAAAGCATTCGCACTTTCTGTTTTTTACCTTGAAAAATTAAGCAAGAGAACTCCAAAGATTCAAGATGTGACTGGCAAGAGGACGTCTATATCACAGGGTCAGGGGATCCAGGCTGACACTTTAAGGAAGTAATTCCTCAAGGAGAGGGAATCGAAGGACTGCCACTTTTCTCATCACTAACTAGGTTATAACAAGATAGGAAAGTTAGCTTTTTAAGGCTCTAACCCCCTATCGGCCTCCTGGAGCAAAGGTGGAGGGAAAAGGAGCAGCTCCTGCCGGGGCTTATTAGGGTATTGCTCCAGGCTTCCCTCACGTGCTGGCACCTACTGTCTGACATTTGTCCATCAATCTTGTCTAAGAAGCAGGAGGGAGGAGGGGACAGAAATGGTTTAAATTTTACATTAGAGAATTGTCCTCAACGCTGACTGCCATTAGCTGCTTATGGCTAGCGTGTAGTTTCCACTACACTAATGGTCACATGTGAGCCTGCAAGAGCCTTCCTGAAGGATACTCTACTACCTTCATTCACTCATGACTAGTTATCTTACATTTATTTTGCATAAAGAAACAGGCTAGACTATATGAGGGCAGAGTGGCAAACGCATTCCATATGGACCTTGGATTCCAAGAGAGGTTTGATTAATATCCTACATCTCAAAAAAAAAAAAAAAATCTCCTACATCTCTGGGGGTCAGTGTATTCATATAAACGAACTATAGTTGGACCATCTTGAGGTTTCCAGTTGTGGTTATATGCAGGTCCTTGGGCCTGAAGGTAAGGCCCTTTGGGCAAACCGAATCTTACAAGATAAATCAACCATTACATATTACAAAGTCTCTACTATGAGCTGGGCATCATAGAGCAACGTACCTTCGGGCTCTGGAGTGGTGACTCTACTACTCTGAGACTCCTTAGCGTCTTTTCTGATGGCCTGCTGGTTCCCGTCATGTTTTAAGCTTACCTATGTCTATTTTAAAGAGAAAGCAGTGAGTGGGGGTAATGGCCCTGTTAGCGACGAAAGCTAGTTCAATCCCACACTGGGAGTGTGGGTGTGGGTTTTCAACTCTGGACCCACCCCCAAAGAGAAGCAAGTTCTGTCTCTCCAAGACAATGAAGTGGTGCAAAGGCCAGCCATCTGGAAGCGAGGGGATTTTTTTGGTCGGTGAAACTGGGCCCAGCCTGCCAGAGTGAGAGCCACAGCTCCGGGGCTATGGGAGCGGTGGAGAGATGCCCACGGGGGAGAAAGCATTGACTCCACCTCACAACGAGCATTTACAAGACGAGGAAACAGGAGACTTCCTCAGTTCAAGCAGCCGGGAGAAGACGGGACCGGTTCCTTGCAACAGAAAGAGTCAGGAAACAGACGCGGGATCCCAAGCCGAGGGGGATCCCTCGACCCAACTCCCGGTGAGTCTCCGGGAAAGCACCGGAGCAAGGGCCCTCAAACGACCAAGGGCGGCGGGTCCGTGCGGGCAGCGCGGGCGAGGGGACCCAGGCGGGCGCGGGCAAGGCGCACGGCGGGCCTGGGGCTCCGGCGGCTCGGCCTCACTCACCAGCTCATGGTCCCGAACTCGGCCCTGCCGCCGGGGTCCTCGGCCGCGACTGGGTCCTCAGGGATCACTTCCGGATTCAGCCAGTCTCCAGGAAGTGACGCGACCACGCCTCCTGTGCCCGGAAGAGGCGGGGCGGTGGGCGGGGCGGTGGGCGGGGCCTCGTGGCATTAACCCTTCTGCAGCGGCGGGCGACCCGCGCGGTGTCCCCGGCCCGCGACCTCGCGCCTTGCCTGGGGGGCTGGGGGACTGGGGGTGGGGGCGGCGTGGGGACCCCGGGTCCTGAGACACTGACTTGTAAAATTCTCATTCGTGCCTCTTAACCTTGCTACTGCCTCAGTTTTTCTGTGAAAAGGTTTCTAATCCAGAGACAGTAGTAGTCCTTGTTGATGGGGGAAGGAGCCAGTTGGGGGAAAGGGGGAGGGGGGATTACATTCACCGTATGGGATTTTTGTGTCTCTTAAATTGTGCACCCTGACCTTCCCCTACAAACACAGACACAAATGGATCTTCCCTTCTTCAAGATGGCACAAGGCTCTGAATATAGAATAGATGCTTTTGGGGTTGGAAACATTCTGTAGATTGACCCAACGGAAGAGAACAAAGAGTAAAGGTCTCCCAGTCCTTCGCTCTCCGCTCCCCTTTACAGAACCCAGGGGATGTGAACTGTCCCATTCTTTTTACTCTGTCATCTAAAAAATGGGATCCTGCGGTGTGCTGGGCCCTGTGCAACCTCAAGGTCACAACCCTGAGAAAAGGTGGATCCTGCCCTTTAATCCGTCCCAGGGCCACTTGCCCAGAGGGAGAGGTAAGGGGCACCTAAAGAATCACATGTGATGGGAAAGGACAGGGCGCTGGGCTGCCAGTCAGGGGCTCCTGCAAGCTGTACGTGGCTTCTAGGAGAAGCCAAGTCCTGAAGGCACAGCAGGCTAACCAGGTTGATCTGAGATGAGGGCTGCAGACAGTCCAGGCAGAGGAACCTGTCTTGGCTGAGAAGGGACCTGAGCTCCAGGCAAGCAGCTCACTTTGGGTCTCCCAAAGTCAGAGTTCAGGGTCTCAGTTCCTCATAAGCTGCCTGGGGTCTTGGGCTGTGTTGGCCTCCTTGCCCCCAAGAACCTCCTTGCCTTAGAAGAGAAAAGAGGCGGTGAAGCCCGTGAAGGTAACTGCCAGATCCACAAGGGCCTTCTCTCTGGGAATTCTCTTTCAAATGGATCTTGAGTGTTTTAGGGTCATTTGGAGAGCAGCTAAGCCACTGAACAGATGTATGTTACTTGTTCTGCCTTCCTAGGGGAGCGTGGACGGCTTGGTCAGGAGGAGTAGGGAGGCTCAGAGGACTTTCTGCAGGAGATGGTCCCTCGTTTGTGTTTCCTGTTTCCTCTGTGGAGGGTCTAAAGTTTGACTCCACCAAGGTTTTCCAATAAAGGGTGGGCCCCCAAGTGAGTTACACAGATTAGTTTCATCACCGTGTTATTCCTCAGGAAATGGGCCAAAATGAGCACTAGAGCATATTGAAGAATAAAGAGGAGGAGAAGTGACCAAAGAGCAGCCAGGACAGAGTAGGCAAAGGTAAGGACAGTCCTTGCTGCTTTGTACAAGGTGTGGTGGATGGATGATGGGTGCTGTGGTTTATGAATGTTCTGGCATTTTAACACCTGTGGATGGCTCTCCCACCTGCTTCTTCTTTTCCTCATGCTCTGTGTTATTCCCCCAAACTGCTAAAGAATTTCCAAAAGTATTAGCCTAGGCCATCACCGTATCCCAGGGGAAGACTGTTTCATGGCTGGGAATAGCAGGGACATCCCATAGGTCAAGAATGATGAGTTCTGAATTAAGAGTCTGGAGGAGTCCTGGGCTCTGGTTCCACCTTTGATACTAGGACTGACCTCAGGAAATCACATCCCCTCTCTGAGCCTTGGCTCCATTGTCCAGAAGATGAGTGGTTAGATAATATCACCAAAGTCGCCAACATGTTGAGGTTTTAAGTTGACTGTCTTGTTGACTGAAGAGGTCCTCAGGAAATAGGAAAATAGGGGAGGCCTGTGGGGTGGGGCCAGAACAGAAAGGCAAGCTCAGAGCCCCTCTAAGGGATCAGTGACATCTCGGAGCCCGCAGAGGGGTTGGGGGAGAGGGAGGGAAGGATTCAGCCCAAGGCCCAACTAGGGCTGTGCTGCTTACCTCCAACCCTGGCTCTGATGAGGCCGGAAGGACCTCTGAGGGTCCTGGAAAGAATGCTGGCCTTCTAGGAATCTGTCTGGAAAGTGCCTGCTCTGACTCCTTGTCTGTGGCTCATTTGCTCAGCCTGAAGTGTGCCAGGTTGAGGATGGATGGCCAGGTCCCCTGCTGTTCCGTGGACCCCCGAGCTTCCTTCCATGAGCGTGCCATGCCTTGTGGCACTGATCCCTTGGGAGCTGAACACAAGGAAGCATCAACACCTCCCACTGTCATAGAAAACTCAGCCATAGGATCTCCAGACCAGGCTTGGGAGTTATGTCTTTCTTTTGGGAACCAACCAAGCAACAGCACCGTGCGGGTTAGGTTGATCCTGCCCCTCCAGGGGAGGGCTGGAAAAGGAGCAAATTCAGTTTCTACGTGGAAGCTGAAAGTAGAGGAGTTTCAGACAGAGGTGGATGCTCTTGGTTGCAAGCCTGGTGGAAGCTACTTCCTCCCCCAGAGTCTGAGTCTGAAGTTCAAAGAGTGTTCAGGTGGCAGAGATCTGCTTGGGTGGACAAAGTTCTATACCAGAGGGAGAGCAGCCAAAGAACCAGTCCTGCCACCACACCCCTCCCCTCTCCTTGGAGCTTTTCACTCAGAAATTGGTAAGTAAGTGCTCCCCACTGACCCTCCTCTCTGGTCTTGTCAGAGGTCTAAGACTGACCCTCCCATTTTTCACCCTGCAGACCTCTGATCAGCTAAGAGCAAGGATTCCAGAACCAGAGCTGGGCCATTAGGGGTTTCATTACAACATAAGAGCTGAGACTGAGGGGACTCACCTTCAGGGGCCCAATTGATGGGCTGAGTTCCCTTGCAGCCCTGAAGGTCTGTGCTCCTCGGGAGTCTCCTGCAGGGTAAATTCAGGACCCTCAGGTTTTTCTGGTTTCACTACCCACTTCCCTCTGCTCTGCATCTGCTCAGCAAGATGTCTCAGAACAACAGAGTTCCCTGAGCAGCCATGGGCCAAGGGCATGGGAGAGGACCAAGGGTGGGAGCTGATGGAAGATATGAGGGTAAGAGTTTCCAGTGGCGGGAAGCACACCTCAATGGCTCAAATGTCAGTGCAAAGTGGCGAGTCAGAGGCTGGGCTAGCCAAGCCGTCAGGGCCAGGAATAGCTGTCTGGACCCCGGCTCTGTCTCCCAAGTAGCTGGAATAAGTCTCTTCCCTCCTCGGGGTCTCCTTTTTCTTGACTGCCACATAAAGAGTCCAGGTTAGATCTGGGATGGCAAATGGGTGCCATCCCACTTGGCATCTCGAATTGCTTATTCCTGGCTGCTTGGGGCACCATATGAGAATTCTGGGGAGTCTGCCATTGGTGGGGGAAGTTCTGTGATTGATTAGCAATGTCTGCCTTGGATGACTAATTAGGTACATTCTACTTTATCATTTAGTTGCTGTTATTATTTTTATTATGAGTTAGTAAATATCATGAGCACTCACAATATGGCAGGCACTATTCTCAGTGGTTCAGTTTTTGTTGTTTACAATGACCCTGTGAAGTAGGTACCATTGTTGTGATCAGCACAAAGTACAGCTGGTAGGTAGGGAGATGGAATTCCCACCTGGGGAGCCTGGCCCTGAGCCTCATGCTTTTTGCCACTATGGTACCCCACCTCTTACCTATGATTCTGGAAGTTCCTACTTCTGACAACCGATAGTTCTGCCAAGGCAAAGCGGAAGGGAGCAGCAGACAGCCGGGGACAGGAGAAGCACAAACACAGAACGGTTGGGTTGGGGCTGGAGAGCGAGCCAGCAGGAGACCGGGCACCTAAAGGGATTCGGTCCCGGCCTCATCCTGGGAGCTTTTATATGCTTCCTCCAGTTTGGCGAGCTCAGGACCAGCAGGTGGCAGCACCTGGCAGGGTGAGAGAAAAGGGCAGATTCCGGACTTGGCATGGAAGTCCTTTAGGGATCAGACAGTCCAGATGTCAAGGAAAGCAAGAAGAAAGGGGGTGTGCAGGAGGGCTAGCCAAGGTCCAGGAGGAAGAAGGACCGGGCCTCAAACCCATGGGGAGCTCCCATGGCCAATGCTTTAGTTCCACCCGCAGCGTGAGCCTCTCAGCTTGCATTTCATGGTGCCTGCTGTGGGCTTTTTTTTCCTCCACTCTGGGAGAATGACTAACTTTAAGGACTAAAAAAAAAGTGTTTTGATTACACTGCCTTTTTACCAACTGGGAGCATTAGTCACCGTGGATTGCTGCAGATAACGGGGAAGGCAAGCAGCATCCCCCTCCTCCCCCTCCTTCTCCCTGATTAGCTCGCAGAAGCCAAGGAGGAGACGCGAGTGAGAAAGAGTGCACCCAGGAGGGAAAACAATCCCCCTGGACAACATGTGTCCTGGGCATCAGTCCAAGGGCTGCTCTGTCAAGGCTGGGCAGCCCCCTGATAGCTCGATCTGGATTAGGAGGTGCCCACTGAAAAGAGAACTGACCAGAGGAGCACTGAGCCTGTGCTCCCCAGGGTCTGAGTTGGCTCCAGGTGGCCTGTTCCTCTAGGTGGGTCTAGGGTCAACTGGAAAGGGAAGTCCCAGGGAAGTCACTGCAGCTCCTGAGGAGGGAGCATTGGTGGCCGAAGAGGAGGAGAAAGTCCACAGTGGCTGTGACATGGGGCTGGTGCCCAGGCTGTGGAGGGGCCAAAGAAGTGCCACCTCGGGCTGGGGCTTGCAGGGCGCCACCTGGGGTTGAACAGTTCCTGCAGGTAGGGACTAGTCCCTGCTTTCCAGGCTCTACCCTCCAACCTTCTCCCTTCCTCTGCTTATCAAGGGGACAGTCTTTGGTACTTTGGGTGGCCTTTGCTCCTGCTTTGGTGCTGATGGGGCAGGAGAGCTGGGGTGCCCTCCTGGTCTGTCCTGTTGACCTGGGTGCCAGCGATGGGAGCTCAGCACCTCCCTGGGGAAGGCTCTGAGGCAGGGAGGGATGGAACTGGGCTGTATGTTGACAGGCTGACCCTGTGAATCCTGTTCTCTCTGGTCAGTCCTTCAACCCATCCCCCCACCCATGTTGCTCCATTCTGGGAAGAAGGAATTTGTCTGAATGGCCCTCCTACTGGCTAGCCACTTGTGGATGTGGATAGCCTTGTAAAGAATTCCAAGGATTAGGACAAATAACCTTGGGATTATATTAGTAAAGAAAAGGAAACAATTTTACTTCGACATCTCCCAAGATCAAAGCTACTTCATCTTAATTTTGCTGTTGCAATTTTTCTTTAAATGAGGAGCTTATAGGGGCATCACCTTAGAGCAAAAGAGATTGCAAGAGAGAGAAGTTCTGGGAAAAGTCCCCCTCACCCTCAGAGCCCTAGCTGCCACAGAGGATGTCCAGGCACTGGGGTTGCTGTGTGCTTTGTCCCATCAGCTCCAGCACATCTCTTCAGGCTTTGGTCTCCTGACTGTGGCACACTTGGCTTTCTGATGCTCCCCACACCCATTCTTTGCTCTTCACAGTTCTCCATAATAACTATCATTGTTGAGTGCTACTGGTGCTGAGTGAAGCATTTGACATGTATTCAACAATGTATTCTGTTTTTTAAAAAAAGATTTTATTTACCTTGCTGAAAAAAAAAAGATTTTATTTATTCATAATGTCTACACCCAACATGGGGCTCAAACTCACAACCCTGAGATCAAGAGTCACACACTCTACTGACCAAGCCAGCCAGGCGGCCCAAGACAACATGTTCTTCACAGTAGCTTGATGAGGCAGCTGCTCTGATGATCCTTTTTATAGATGAGGAAACCAAGGCTGAACCAATTGCCCAAAGTCATAGAGTTGGCCAAGTGACAATGACAGGTGTTTAAAACCAGGTTATCTAAATTGCCTTGGAGTAGAAAAGAAAGTAGCAAAAGAGGAGGGAGCTAGCATTTGTAGGATTCTCACTCATTTGCCATCTCAATAACCCTTGCCACCTTCCCAAAGGAGGGTGATGAGGCTTGGTTGGCTTGGCCACAGGAGATCCTGGGATGGTCCAACAAGTCATTCTGGCTGCAAAGCCCATGCTCCAGCGGTGGCAGTGCCCAGAGGTCAGCTTGCAGACAGGAGGGGTACCCACTGATATCAGATGGCAGTGCAGGGAGGTGATTGTGGGTGATAGAGTGGCCTCAGGACTTTTGTCCCTTGGCTGGGAGAACCCTTTGCTCTCCACAGAAGCCGCAGGGTATCCCAGGTGAGCACAGCCCCCAGGAGTGCATGGCTTTTCTTGGGAATCCTTGCAGGTCCCACACACGATGAGAGGGGATCCAGGGAGTGGGGAGGACTGCCCTAGCCTGACCTCACTTCGGGCCTGGCTGCCCAGTGTCCGCCCCCTGCTGTTGTGGCCGAGACAGCCCCCAGACACCGGCAGGGCAGGTGGCAATTATCCTGAGGCACTGATTACACTGCAAGGCCGGCCAAAGCCCCAAATAGCCCAGCAGCTCAGCCTGGCACAGGGAGTGGGGGTGGAGAAGGGTCCTGCTGGAGAAGATGGGGCAGGACCATAGGGGTGCATGGTATGGATGTGTTTGGAAGGCCTGTGGGGTCAGGGAGGGCACCATGTCAGGCTTTCTATCTTTTGGGCAGTCAAGGACCCTGAAAGAAAGGGAGGAGGTCTCCACTATAGCAGGCCGACTTAGAGAAGGGTGTCAGTGGTTGGGGTAGACGCCACTACTCCAGGCTTCTTGAGGGTAAATCTGCGCACTGAGGAGGTGGTGACCAGCATGGAGCAGCATGTAGGAAGGGTCTCATTGCTCCATAGGAGGAACCAGTGGTGCCACTGAGGCCAGGCCAGTGTGCCTCCAGTCCTAGCCTGTCGTACCTCTGGCCTGATCGGGAACGAATTCCCAGAGAAGACACGCAGTGCAGGGCAGAGAGGCTAAGGGAAGGTGTGGAGGGTGCTGGGCACAAACTCTCCCTGCCCCAGAGGCCAGGCCAAGGTATGGGTGCTGCTCAGGCATTAGCCCCTCTTCACCTTGGGCATCCCTTGCCTTGGATGGCATCGTCACTTCCTGGACCCCAGGGGCCCTCCCTCCCAACCAGACACAAAGACAAGCAGCTGTGGACTTTGGAGACTGGAATCCTGTATAGCTGGGGCCCCGAGCCTTTGGTATGGGGTGCCTTGTGAAAGTCGTCAGGGCAAGGAGTGCTGGCTTCTCACCCCCTCATTTCTGACTGCTCTCCTCACCGCCTGAGGTGTTGGAGGGCTTGAGACCCGTGGAACCAGTGCCTCCACAGCATGGGCTGGTGGAGGTAGTGAGAACCCAGTTTCTCAAGCAAGTTATGGGAAGTGGGCTGGACCTGGAGGTACTTGGGAGGAGTGTGCGGCAGGTTCCATTGGGGGCCTCTCTGGTCCACCACCCCAACCTGGATCTGGTATCCTTAGAGGGTTGCTTCTTGGAGGACCAGCATGAATGCCTAGAATGGCCGAATGGGAGGAGGCACTGGACAGGAAACACAATAATATACCCCCCAGCATGCACCCCATTTTCCTTCTTATATAAGGACAGACTCTCCTGTGTGGATCCCCCCCACTTCACTAAGAGAGTCTGCAACCATCGTGGCTTCCCCTCCAGCCAGCCAAGAATGGGGGTGAACAGCTGGCCCCTCCCCCATGTCCAGAAGCTACGCCTGAGGGGAAACCAGGGCACAGTCGGTCCTAGGATTTGCCAACTTGGGGACAAGGCGGGGCAGAAACCTGGTTTGCCTGAGGTCTGTGATGGAGGGAGTCACGGGACTCCACGGTGTCCAGTGTCTGTGCCCCTCTCCTCCCCACTGTGGGACCTGGTGCCCCTCTGGCAGCACCTGCTCAAAAGCCACCTGTGAGCTCTCTGGACCCAGGTCAGAGAAGGAGGCTGCCAGTGGCTCCAAACCACCTCTCCCAGCAACTCTGCTAATCCAAATAAGATAGGGAAAAGGCAGTGGGAGGAAATGATAGTTTCATGGTTATTTTCAGAAAGGAAACAAAAAAAAAATGCAAACAGGAGCACACCCTGCATTTTGGTGCAAAATCTAGGAGTCTCAGGGAAAAGAACCGACCATGCTTCCTTCTCCTGCTCCCTTCACCAGAGGCTGGGGAGGGGCTGCCTGGGCCCCTGGGGGCCTGGGGCTGCTTTTCCTCCCTGGGAGAGGGGCTCAGGGCTCAGGGAGTAGACCGCAGAGACCCTTCCCACAAAGGCAGCCTGGGAGACTGTGAAGCCGTGAGGCTTGTAAGGCACAGTGGCTTGTGTAGGATTGGTGGGCCGGGAGGGTGTGTTCTAGGAGCGCAGCACAGAAAGAGAACGAGAGGGGGAGGGCAAGTAAGGGAGCCTGGGCTGTGGGAGAACAGAGTGGGGTGCTGCGGGCACGCACGGAGATGGGGGTCATGTGAGCAGGCCGTACACAGTGAGATGGCCCAGGCCCCCATCCCCCTACCCCCACCCCCGAGTGCTGCAAGACCAGCCAGGGAGAGGACAGAGCCCATCCTCCTGTCCCAGGGTGGGGGAAACTGGGCTGTGCTCCATAGCCTGTAGGTTTCCTGGATAATGTGGGGAGATCGCAGAGGGAAGCAGTGACCTGAACCTCTGGGAGATTTGTCTGGGGAGGCCTGTTGTCAGGTGTTTGGAGACTCTCCTAGGACAGCCCTCGGAGGCCGGAGGGTGAGAGGATGTGGATGGGAGAGAGGTAGGAGTCAAGGACCGCTGGCACATGAGGAAGAGGGGCATGGTGAACCAAGAATCCCACATGGTGGCAGAGGAGGTGTTCTGGGGCAAGGGCGAGAGAGAGCAGAGGGCAAGCAGACCTAAGGGACCTGGCAAGGCAGCTGGGCTGGTGTCCTGCCTGAGGCAGGCACAGTGCTATTACCACCACCTTATGGAAGTGTCAGCCGGGGCCCAGAGAGGCTAGTTGCTGTGTCCAAGTTTCCATGACTAGCCAGAGAAGGAGCTGGGGTGGAGAGATGGGCAGGAAGCAAACTCAGGCCATCTGTTGGGTGGTCTCGTTGGTGATGGGGGGGGGGGGGTGTCTATAGTGCTGAGGACATAGGAGTGCCCATGAGGCACTGTTCCAGGGAAGACAAAGTCAGGCCAAATACCAGGAAAATCCTGGTCCCAAGAGGCCTGTGGAGCCTTGGAGCCTACCCACATGGAAGGGATGGAGCCTTCCCTCCCAGCTTGCTAAACCAGACCAAGCCCTGGGACCTTGGGAGGGTTGGGGAGGAGATGGAGGTAATGACTCAACCCATCCGACACAGGCTTGACCTAGGGGTGGTTGGGTAACCCAGCAGACGCTCCAGTGTGGGGAGGGATGGAAGAAATGGGTGATGCTCAAGATAAGGGAGAAAAGGCGGGCCGGTAGGGAGGGGCCAATGGTTCTGGGCAGCCTGTTTGGGAGGAGGATGGGGGAGAAGCACACTTGGTCTTTGGGGTTGGGAAGAAGAAATGAGGTTCCAGGACCTCTGGGGTAGCCTCTCCTGAGATTAGGCCCCCTTAGGAGAGGCAGAGGCTCTTTGGGGCTAATATCCCCAAACAGAGGATTCTGAGTGGTAGGAATTCACAGGCAGAGCTCTGAGCCCTCCACAGTTCTGCTACTCCCTCCTGTTCAGGAGCCAGCCACCCTCTGGCACCTTCCAGTCCATGGCCTGGGGCTGATCCATGTATCACAGGCCACTGCCGAGACCCCAAACCAGAGGATCTCACTAAATGTCATCTTAAATACCTTTGGCTTGGCTCAGAGAATGAGAGGCCCCAGGAAGTCAATGGGGATGGAAAGAGGCCAGCAGCAAGTAGGATCAGGTTCGGGCCTACGAGGACAAAAGCAGAGGCTTTTTCCTTTTCCTGCCCCTGCCGGGCCCTGGCTCAGTCCTCCAGCTCTAAGGTGGAGGGGTGGGTCCTGTATGCACAGGGTGATGGTCCTGGCACCTCTGCACATCCAAGCTTGAAGTGCCATATGGACCCACCACTAGCACCACTCACTTTTCTGATGGGGACTTGAAGACACAGAGGGGGGGGCTATGGCTTTGCAAACATCATGCAGCTTTGTCCTCATATCAAAGTCAAGATCAGGAGCCAGGTGTCCTAACTCTCTGGGTGCGGTACAGGAGTGACATAAAGGAGTCCCAGAGGTATACAGCGGTTTGATGATATATATCCTCATTGGATTTGGATTTCAGTACACTTAGACCCAGGAGATAGTTTATAACAATGAAACAAGGACCATTCCCGGATTTGCCACCTCTGAACCATCTGAACTCTGTGTGGTTTTCTCATCTGACCTAGTAGGAAGAGTCACTGAGTTCAGACGCCGCTCCTAGCTCTGCCTAGAATGTCTGCCTGGAATATTCACTGTAGAAAGAGAAAAGTGTTCCCCAACAGTCTTCTTCAGGCTTCTGGGATGGGATAGCAGTCCTTCATAATTTTACATTGCAGTCGACCTCTCAGCAGCCATGTGGAGTAGGGGTTAATAACCCCCTACCGATGGAAGATGGGAGAACAGATGCTTGACCAAGTTATGAGGTTGACTTGGTCTATCTCTTATCTTTTGATCTGACATGGTTCAACACAGAGAGAAGAATAATAATACTAAGGCCAAAGCTACAGTTTGAGTCTTTTGGTTGAGAGGCCTGAGCTCTTTAACCGGTAGGAACAGAGAAGTAGGTGATGAGGAGGCCAAGGGGAGGAAGGCAGAGGTTTGTCTATGCTTGGAATTGTGGAAGCAGAACTCTTAAGTGCCCAAAGAGAAGAGAATGGAGGACAGTGTTCCCTTCCAGCTCACTATTTCAGGCTGTGGACTGAGGAGTGGGCTGGGAAGTCAGCCAGAGGGATGCTCTGTGTGGACCAAGGAGAACCAGAAGATGGATCCCCCAACATAACCCTTCCCCCAGCTCTGAAAAAGTCTGGCCTGTAGCAAGAAGAAGCAACCAGAATGTAACACAGAGAAGTGTCATCTGGGTTGGACAACCTCCACCAAGCCAGCTGGGCATGCTCCAGGGATGCCAAGCTGGTATGTTGTTTCCTGGGGCCTGTGGGCCACTGAGACTTTCTTTTTCCTCCTTGAGGAAAGGGACAAGAGAGTGAGCAGCCCCCCAGGGTGCCAGGTGAACATTCTGGGGTAGATCCATTCTACCTGGAGTCTAATAGGATAATTTACAAAGAGACACTTAGCCCAACACTTGTCAGGTAGTGAGTTCTCAGTGCCTTGGTTTCATTATTATGAGAGACGTGGAAGAGGACCTTCTGAGATCCTCCAAGAAGTTCCCTTTCTTGCCTCCCCCACCTCCCACCAGACTCTGATTTAGGTAGGTGTCTTTCTATCAGGGACCACCATTACATGACACCAGGCCCAGTGTATTGAAATCATCTGTTTAGGTGTCTGCCTCTTCTCCAACAGAATGAAAGACCCTTGAGGGCAGGGAGAGTGTCCTGTCATGTTCATCTTCGTGCTGCCTGCCACTCCCCCCAACCCCACAGACAGGCACTATACCTGGCTTCATACATTTTCATAAAATTAATGGATGAACAAATGAAATGTGAAGGAGTTCTGGATGATGCCAAGTTGCCAAGGAAAGACAGACTGAGAGGGGCATTTGGAAAGACATGACATGGAAGACCAAAGAAAGGGCAGAGGGAAGCAATTTCTCTTGTCCAGATGAAATAAATGGTTTAGACAAGTCTATAGAGATAATGCCAGAGCACCAAGATTTGCAACAATCCTGGGACACAGAGATCATGGCTCATGGTATACTGGATCAAGTGATTTTAGGAATGTCCCATCTTGCACATTAAGGGCTCAGGGTAGGGGTGAGAATATGACCATATTGGAGGAACTTGGCCATTCGTCAGCTCTTTGCCAAGGCAGGAAACATGGCCCACCCAGCTAAGATGAAGGAGGAAGCTGGCTTTGTAAGAACGATTTCTGTGAGAGGAGGCCAAGGGAGATTCCCATTTTGAGACTGGGCAGCAGGAAGAGTCATCCATCTTATTAGACACTTGGTACCAAGGCAAATGTCAGCAGGAAAAGAAAGGATTCTCAGGCTGTGGTTCTCGAAGGAGGGAGTTCTTTTTCTCCTTGGGCAAGCAAACTGGGGTTTAGGAATCAGCAGGGGCCTCTGAAAGGACATGAAATAAAGTTTAAGAAGACTGCAGTTGGGGGGATTAAAAAGCCAAGCGGAGGAAGGGTGATCATTGAGGGCAGAGAGGAGGAGGCCTGGTAGCCCAGCATAGGTCCTACCCTCTCCCCTTCTTCCTGTGGTTGACCCCCTTCCTCACTTCTCAGCAGCCACTCTGGCTTCATTGGCTCCTTAAATAGTTCAAGAACACCACCACCAGGGCCTTAGACTTGCTACCCCTTTTTGCCCAGATGTCCACAGGACTGCCTCCAGCACTTCTTGCATCTGTACAAAGGCCCCTCCCCACTGAGGCCGGCTCCAGCTGCCCCCTATCTAATTGTTATTCCTACTTCAGCATTTTTCATTCCAATTGTTCTGCTGTATTTTTCTCTGACACAAATCACAATCCAACATACATGTTTTTTTACCTGCTTCTGGCCCGAAGAAGGGAAGCTTTGTGAATGGAAGGATGCTTTGTTCACTGCTATATCCCCCAACAAATAGTACTGAATAAATGAAGCAATCAACATTTTCCATGGGGCCCTCCACTGAGCATCTGGGTCTGAAGTCCTGGCTCTTCCCTTATTGGATGTGATCTTGGAAAAGTCATGGAAGCTCTGGAGGCATTTATTTATTTATTTATTTCCTGAAAAAAATGGGTATTGGACTCTTAATGTCCCTTATGACTCCACAAATGTGGGGGAACCCACCCAAGGGGATGGGATGAGATAAGTGCCCTGCTCTACATGATTCTCTCCTACAACATCACTGCCACGAAAGCCCTGGGTGGTGCTTCTGCTCCCGAACTAGGGTTGGGCAGGGGCAGTCCCTCAGCCCTGAGGCTGGAAGCTGAGAACTGGCCAGAAGGCTGAGGTCAAGGATGGATGACTAAGAACAAGCCTCAGATCCAGAGAGAGGGACAGACTGGGAGGAACTGGGGCTGCTGCGTTTTATTTAAATCCCTGATAAGGATCAGGAAGCAGGCAACAGCCCAATGACACATTAATTAACTTTGCAGATGATACTGCATCAGGAAGGTGTTCCATCCACCCATCTAAGTGAGAGAGACAAGAGGACCTGGGATGGGGTCAAGAGTCAGCCAGGAAATGACAACAATGACCAGCAGCTGCGGCTGGGAATGGACAGGACTTGTGTCCTCTGGGTGGACTGGAGGGAGGAGGTGGGGTTTTGAAAGGATCCATTTTCAGAATACAGATGTCCCATAGAGGGCTGGAGCTGGGAGCGAGTGCTGAGGACCGGAGACTGCCTTGGCTCTATTTGAATGGGTGTGCAGATCCCTGGTGGAGACAGAGCCTTCTTACTTGCATCTGTTTCTGAAGGATGGGGAAAGGGGACAGGACACAGGACAAGGGAAATAAGCAATATGTATGGAGCACCCATCATGAGCCAGGCACCGTATACACTGCATCATTTGAACCCTACAATGCCATGTTAAGACCAGAGGGAACCCAGGTGTGGAGAGGCTAAGAAACCTGCCAGTGGTCACACCATAAGTGGCAGAGTGGAGATTCAGATGGAGATGGAGATGGTGATTCCAAAGCTGGCTCAGGGCCCCATGGGAAAAGCCAAGTTGCTGCTGGGTTATCAAACTGCCCCCAATTTTCAGGACAGAAGCTTGAGGGAGGAATAAGTGCTCCAAAGGAGACTTTCTTTAGTGCCCTGGGGTCACACAGGCACTAGAACTTTTCTGCCTTTCTGCTCACATAGCTTGACCTTCCTAAGTGGGGAGGTTCTAGAAGGGGACAAGGTGGAATGGAAGACCATCAGGCACCTAGACAACCCAGAGGAGCAAAACACTAAGGAGTAGAAAGTGCTAGAGCTCTTGTAGCCCATGCTTGAGAAGAAGCCAAGGTTCCAGGGGGTCCAGTTCTGTTCTGGTCACTAATCTCTAGCCCTTTGATGGAGACAGGGACCTGATGCATGGGGGAGGGGTGTGTGTGTGGGAAGCCACCCCCTGGAAAGAGCCACCGCAGAGAATACAGATCCTCAGACAAAGGTGACTTCCCTTCTGGAAGGTTGGGGTGTCCCCAGCCTTAGTGGTGTCAGCCATCTCTTTCCCCCCAGGAAGCCAAGAGGTGGAAGCATTCCTAAGACCATAACTAGGAACTCAGTGGGGAACTCAAACAGGAATTCAAGTCAGCTATTAGCTGGGAGAAAAGAGCAGTCTGTTTCTGGGTGGGTTATGATACCACTGAGAAGGCCCGAGGTGAAGGGCTGCAGACCCTGGGCAGACCTCACCAGGAAAGCCAGCCTGAAGGACTTGTGATCATGCTCCTCGCAAAATGATCAGGGCCCAGAGAACAATGGTGGGTAGTGATTGGATGGGACAGGTGGTGGAGTTGCAGAGGCCCCCAGGAACAGACGGAAGAGGAGATTATACGCTAAGGGTGGGTTGCCTGAGGTCCAGGAGAGGCATTCTGAGGACCAGAGAGTGACTTCTTTGTCCCTTGTCCAGGGACCTTGAGAGGAGGGTATCAATAAACCAGGGAGGCCCCATGTCTTTGTCCTCAGAGAATGCGTTAGGGCCTTCCTGGGGATGAGGTCAAGAAGCGGCCTAGACAAGACTAAAGAAATCAGATGGTGGTCAAACTCCCACCCAACCTAGACATTAGAGCCTTTCTGTTGAGTAGCCAGCACCATCTAGAATCTTGGATTCTCTCATTCTTCTCGTTTGCAGCTCTGGGCCATGTTTGTGTCAGCTCCTTAGTAAGATTGCTCAGAAACCTTTCTTCTAGCCATCTGCGCATTTTGTCGGGACGGAGGAAATACTGTTTTCACACCCAGGTCAGTGGGCCAGAGGAGCGCTGTGCCCCTGGTGGCCAGCAGAGGTAGGGACTGTCCCAGTTCCCCATGCCCGAGGAAGCAGCCGTAATGAGGATGGGGGATGAGGATCCTAGGCAAGTGAGTCAGGGTCTGGTCCCTTCCTGCCTGGGCATAGAGATAGGTCAGTGACTTTAGGGCAAGTTGGGAAAGCCTCATCACACTGCCCCCAACCCTGGCCTACCTCTGTTCTTGCAGAGACTGAAAATGATCAGCTGTTGAAAATATGAGAGATGGGGTAGAAAGGAACCTTCAGGCAGAAAGAGTGGTGAAGTTTCAAGAGTTGGGATGCTGGGAGAAGCTGACAAGGCCAGACATGTCCCTGGCCACTGTGGATGACTGATGGGGGTATGACTGCTCCCAGCTTTGTCTCGGGGACTAGTGTGTCCGAAGGGCTCCAAGAGTCACTTGATCTCTCCTCTTCCTCTGGGGGCCTCATTCCTCTCCATGCAGAGAGTGGTTTTCCAAAAAGAACCACTTGGGATAGAATTAGGATCACGACCTATATTGAAAACCCCATGGTACCTTTTAGAAAGTCATTTTCCCCTAGTCATTAAGATTTTGTTGGTATGACTTCTAGTCTTTGGGACACTCACGGAGACCTTCTACTTTCCCTAGGCTTATTTATCCATGGCACCAGGGGAGCTGATCAAGGGCAAGAAAAGGCAGTTCACACCCCCTCACCCATGGCAGGCATATTCTGGATTAGTAAAAGGAGATCAGTAGCGACTGGCCATAAGCCATTACCTTGCTATCATCAGAATCCACCTTAATATTCCTTTTTATATCCTTGAGAAGAATACATAGATACACACACATCACTACTGCCACCACCATTTAAAAACATATGCCACTCCTTGCCTCTGCTTCTCATGAAGTATCTCATTTGTATCCAGCCCTAGTTCACAGAGTACAATTTTGCAAAGACTCATCACCTTCCGCAAGCTACTCCCATGGTGTGTGTGTGTGTGTGTGTGTGTGTGAGAGAGAGAGAGAGAGAGAGAGAGAGAGAGAGAGAGGGAGAGAGAGAGAGAAATCCTTTCAGTTACTCCTAAACACCAGAGAAGTTGCTTTGTATGTAGCTGTGCCTCTACTTCTTCCATACTTCTATGCCTGATTTTGCTCCCAGCAAAGCTTCCATTTATTCCTTCTCATGATAGCTCCACCAACCCTTTCCTCTACCCATCTCCCTACTTCATCCCTAAGTTTGAGGGTTGAGTTTCTTCTCCCCATATTTACAAAACCCAGGCAGGTTGGGTTGCTGGTGTGATGCTATCTGGGACAACCTTATCTAGCTACAAAGCATGAATCAGAGATTACACCATACAAGGGCTGGTGCCAGCCAGGCGGGCTGCCATATTGTCACCCAGTGGTTGAACCAGGTTGAGTTGAGTAATATGCACCAATGGGAAGTGAGTTTATTAATCATGAAGCATAGTACACTGTTGACGAAAGTGTAACTCTGAAGGCCTGATCTGATTGGGGAAGGTGCAGGTGGGGCTGGATGCTAACTATGAAGACACCCAGTGACACTATCCTTCTCTGATAATATGCACTTGAAAAACACATAGAAATCTGGAAGCAAATACCTAGTTTAGCAAAGAGGTGGATTATATACTCAATCATTAGGACTTTTCAGTCATCTTGGATTCGCTTTGTTAAAAAAGGACACTTCCTTGTGGCTATAGTTGCAGTCTGGAATTTCGAAAGTTTCATGAGGTGAGAGAAGGGAATTCAAGATGGCAGCCACTGACCTAGAATTGCGTGGGTGAGAAAATGTAAGATTCCATACCGCATTCTCTTTATTGGTCTTGAACTTCAAAAACATTCTTTTCTAAGGCCACAACCCACCACCTCCACCCAGGTCTGCCCTCAACTTTTTGGTAACTATAGCCAGCCAGAAATACCACCCACATTTTTCAAGGTGATGGGCCTGATTGGGGCAGCAAGAGTAGTTTCTGAGCAGGGACGCTATACTACGTTTCTGTCACTGGATGGTTGCTTCAGGTGTCAAGACACTGTCCCCTGAGTTGCAGTATGGTGCTACATTTACACAGTGCAGTATCAGACATGGAGCTCCTGCCCCTAAGCTTCACTGAGGCAGATGGTACGCAAAATACATGACAGAGAAGCCCAACTGAGTGTTTTAAAGGGCAATCAGGAAGAAAGGGAGAGAAAGGATAGATCTGCCCAAAGACCATTCTAGAACAAGCCTCATGAGGATAAAGGATTGTAAAGACTCACGGGAAATAAGGTGAGGGGAGCAGGGTGTAGATGGGGGACACTCGAAGAAAGTGGTGGATACATATCTCTCTAAGAGAACCAGGAGAAAGCTCTAGGGTTGGCATAGGAACTCAGTTAAGAAAGGGTAAGATTCTGGGGAAGAAAGCTCGTAGAGTAGGGGAAGCATCACATCTATGGGAGATAGAAGTCATAAAATGTGAGCAGTTAATGCTATATAAAATATTCCTTGTAAGTTCTCCAAATCCCAAATGTTCTTTCTCCTCTCAGGAGCATGGGGTCCCTGGGGAGTTCATAAGAGCTGTAATTTCAGCCAAGACCCTCTTTCCCAGGCAGCTACAAATAGTGAGGCCTGGACAGTCCCATCCAAGTAGGACTGAAGTTGCAGAATTTTAAAATCTGATTTTTTCCCAATTATCTGACCACAATAGAGCCTCCAATCTTTCTGGTTATCTTGCCAACCTTGAAGAACCCTCTCTCAAGTCTCCACCTGTTTTTCAGGCTTCAAAAGCTTTAGCAAGAGCACTACTCAGTGTTACTGTACAGACTTTACAGGGTCCTGCTCTGGAGCGCCCTGTTACCTCCAGAGGCATAGTTTATCAACTAGAAGACCCCCACTTCTCTACCCTCAAAACCCATTAGAAACCAGGGAGAAGGGTTCTAGAAGGTTTTGGTCAGTAGTCCTGATTCCCATGAGTTTATTTCATCTGTTAGCCTCATCTCTCTGGCAGTTTGAGAGTCTCAGCAGTATGGAGGAAGAATCCTATTCTGTTAGAACCACCGTAAACACTCGACACTGGATTTGAAACACCAGAACCCGCGCAAAATTCTGACCAACTTCTAATAAGGCCAAATTCCATGTTTCACCTTGAGTTTTCAGAGCAAGAACAGCAAAACCTGGCATAAGAACCTATCAAACCAACAAGCAGCCAAAAACAAAACAAGACAAAAAACAGGCCAAACCAAAACTTTATACTATGAAAACAAGAAATAAAATAAGGAGATTTATAGGCCGGCTGATTGTCAGCAAACACAATATATTTACTGTATTAGCATTTGCTCACAGTGCAAATGGTACAACATTACACCATTTCAATATTTCGGTTTTTAAAAATGCTGTTTTCATTAACTATATTATATTGGCATAACAATGTGACAAAGGAGCAAATGAAATGTTGGTGAAGAATTTCACCTTTTCACAATATCAAGCATATTTTTTTAACCTTAGTATAAGGTACTATAAATCCAAGAAATAAAAACATCCACAAAATATATTACATCTGGTTTGTCTTTTTCTAAGTACTCAACTTTATACAAAAGTCTTTCAAAAAATATCATTCCCCATAGGTTTTCCTGTTTAAAACCTGATTTTTTTCTCTCAGTTCACATAAGTTAGAGTGCATTTTCTTTTGTTGTTTTTTTTTTTAAACATGCAGACATATAAAAAATCTGGATAGCACAACCTTTTGGCAACAAAGTTATTTTTCTCTTAGTTTAAGCTTAAATGTCTGAGAACAGTTTTATTAAAACAAAGGAAAACTCAGATTATCATGCAGTGACATGCATAAACCAGAAGGAGCAAGGAAAAAATATTAAAGGATATTTGATTCCTCCTTCCAGCTTTGAAGTGACCAAAATTTTTGTTTTTAATAATCATCACATTATAAAAAGTATTCAGCAAAATACTGTCTCTGCAAAGAAAGATTTTACCCTTCAGCTGAAAAAATATGGGCCCTCCTGGCAAACTTCACCCTCTTCTCTCTCCTACAAAAAGTCCAAGTACCTGGAAATTCACAATCCCCCTGCTCTTTGATTTTTTTCCCTTTCACTAGACTCCTTTTAGTATTATTTATCCACCACCAAAGGAAACAAAAAACAAAAAACAAACCCAAAAAACAAAAAAACAAAACAAAACAAAAACCCCCGATGCTTTTTTTCTTAAAAAAAAAAAAAAAAAAAAAAGTGGGAAACGCATAAAGTGACTTTAAAAACAGACATTCTGTAAACTCCAGACCTTTGTTCCTTCTCTCTGGGCAGCTTAGTGACCACAGGAGAAATAACGCTAATAGGGAACAGTACATTCAGTCAAGACTGTGCTGGAAGCTGTGTCAGAGCAACCTTCCCTACTACTCCACTTCAAAAGAGTCACCCCTGTGTGGGGGAAGCGCTAGGGAGGAGGGGGTGCCTGAGAAGAGGTGAGGTAGGGCGGGGAGAAGGTGAGACTGGCTAAGGGGGAAAAGATATGCCTCATTCAGAAACATGGATTAATGCAAAAATACCCATATCTTTAAGGAAAATTTGGACAGAGATGTGTGTATATGCAGGTATACCTACATACATACATATGTGTATATATACATACACATACCTATGTAGATATAATCTCATCAGTTAAATTTTTCATAAAAAATAAATCATTTAAAGCTTATATACCTACAAATTCTCTTTATCCCGGTGCACTGCACTGGATAGCCAAGTACCTTAGAAATTTTATTTTACTAGGAGTACATATTGTGTGTGTGTGTTATATATACATATGCATGTATGCGTGTATATACACATACGTGCATACACACACACACACACACACACACACACACCACATAGATTTTAATTCTACCTGTTGTGTTGGCCATGACAAAGGCTGAAAAATGAGCCTGTTTTCCCATCAATGGCGGGGAAGGAGAAATGGGTATGTGCGAGCAAAAACAGAAAGATGGTGAAATGAGGTGGCTGGTTGAGGCCTGCCTTTCTGGAAGAAGAAGATTTTGAAAGAGATGGGAAAAGGCTTAGAGCGAAGGGAGAGGAGGGGGGAGAAAGGGCCGAGGGTGAACTCAGGAACAGAGATTTTGAAAAGTGGGGCTGAGGAAATAGGTCTGTTGCAAGGCAGGTTTAGTGATGGCTGCTCCTTCTCCCCGCAGATCAAACTGCCCTGAGGCCTAAGAGGGAAGCGCTCGGAAAAGGAGGGGTGCTGAGGGGCCGAACCCTACACGGCGGTAGCAGCCCCGCGGCGGCGGCATCCGAGGCATTTCTGTAAGAAACACTATTTCCGAGCAGATGGAAGACCGTCTCATCCGGCCACGTGCAGGCCCCCAACCTGGGACATTCCCCCAGCGGCCTGGGGACCCGATGTGGGGAAGAGTTTGGGGTGGACACAGCCCAGTTCAGCTCAAGAGTCTCACACACCCACACACACGCGTGCGCGCGCGCGCACCCACACCCACACCCACACACACCCACACACATAACACTCACGCGAGCACGCACACTCGCGCGCATCCCCGCACGCAGGCGCGCGTGCGTGCGGCGGGCAGCAAGCTCTGCGCTTTGGTGCGCTCCTTACCCCCTCCCCCTCTCGGGTCTTCGAGGGGGAACCGAGGGAGACGTGGGGGGAGCCGTGAGGTGCTTGGGTCGGGCGAGGCTTGGGCGGGCCCCGCCTTCAGTCCCCCGCAGGTCCTTGGCGCGGCCCAGCGGCCCCTGGATCAAGACGATCCGAACTGAACAAAGCGGGCTAGACGCCACCTTTCCGCCCCCACGCCTTGGTTAAGGGGGGGCAGCGAAGGGAGGGCGCCTCCTGCCCTGGCCCCCGACCGTTGGCCGGTGTGAAAGGGTGGAAACGGGGGACATCGAAGGGGAACAAGGGACCTTACGTCCATGGAGAGGCCAGGGCGCGGCCCCTGCGCCTCCGTAGCTAGCTTTCCCGCTGCTTTCAGGCGAGCAGCTGGGAGACACTGGAGGGGAAAAGTGGGGATCTGGGGGCCCGAGCCTCAGGCGCAGGTGGTGACCACAGGGGCCAGGGATACGGGGGGCGCCGAGGACGCAGAGGGCGCACCCCCCTTCTCCGCCTTCTTCTCCTTTTGCTTGAGGTGGATCTTGGCGTGGCGCTTGCGCTCGTCGCTGCGCGCAAACTTGCGCCCGCAGAACTCGCAGGCAAAGGGCTTCTCGCCCGTGTGCGTGCGGATGTGAGTGGTAAGGTGGTCGCTGCGACTGAAGCTCCGCATGCAGATCCGGCACTGGAAGGGCTTGTGGCCCGTGTGGATGCGCAGGTGCCGGGTCAGCTCGTCCGAGCGACTGAAACGGCGGTCGCAGCCCTCCGCCGGGCACGCGTGGGGCCGCTCGTGGAGCGGGGTCTTGCTGGGCCGGTTGGGATACTTGCGGGGCCGGATGGGCTTGAGCGTGAGCGGCGGCTGGGGCAGGCTGCCAAAGCCCGGGTGGATCTGCTTGTCTTTGAACGCCTTGATGGTCTCCAGAGGGGTAATAGGGGGCGGGTTGACCCGGATGGGGTCCATGCCCTGGAAGGGCTTGTGCTCCGGAATGGAGCCCATGTCGTTGGGGTGGTGATAGAGGTTGTAGTCAGGAATCATGGGGAAGAGATTGCTGTCCAAGGCCGGCTTGGCCGATTGGTAATCCTGGGGGGAATAGGCGAGCCCGGGGTTGCCCTGGGGGTCGTGGAAAGACACAGGCTCCGAGTAGAGATCACTGCAGTTAGAATAGGGGGGCAGCGCCGGGTACATGGCCTCCACGTCGCCCTGCGGCGGCTGCACCATGCTGGCGGTGGAGGTCTGCGTGCTGAGTGCCCCTGAGGCCGGGGGCACCCCCAAGATGCCGGCGCTCATGAGGCTAATGATGTTGTCCTGACACCAGTTGGAAGGGGAGTCGAAGGCGAACTTTCCCAAGTAGGTCACGGTCTTGTTGCCGGGGGCTGGCTGGAAGGAGCCCGAATAAGAGAGTTCCGGGTTGGGCTTCTCGTTGGTCAGACCGATGTCCATCACATTCTCTGCGGAGAGCGGGGAAGAGAGGGGAGGGGTGAGTGAAGCCGAGCCGGCTCCCGGGCCGGGGCGCCCAGGTCCTTGCCCAGGTGCGGAGGGTGCGGCCGGGTGGAGTGAGCAGCGCACCGGGTAGGAGGAAAGCTGCGCCCCGGCGCAAAGCGGGCGGTGCCGCGCTCCCGGGCGCAACCTGGATACAGCAAAATACTACGGATCGGGGTGTGGAGTGGCTGCTGCACACACACCGCACACGCCGCGCACACACTCACGTATCACACGCACACACACGCGCGCGCGCGAGAAGCATTGTTGTTGTTTCCGAGGTGGGGCGGGCAGGTAGCAGCAGCTACAGGTAGTTTCAGACCCGGAGCGCGCCGGGCTCTCGCTCTCCAGCGCACACAACTCGGCCTCTTCCCCTAGCCCTGTCCGCGCCGGGACGCCGCGCCTTTCCTGCCCCGACGAAGCCCCCCGTGCGCACCGCGCCCGGGTCGCTGACCCGGAGCGCTCCGACGCTTTGTCCTCTGCGCGTGGAGGGGTTCTGACCGCCAAGGGAGCTCTCCCGCCGCCTTCTCGGGCCCCAGCCTTCTCCAGGCCTGAAGGAGCTTTCGGCTCTTGCTGGAGGGGGAAAGCCCAGCCTCAGCTAGCGAGGGTGGAGGGCGGCGGAAAACCGGCCCGTGTCTCCATGGCGGGAGTGGCTCCTCTCCTCCAGCTCCACGGCTGGGGGATCGCCCCCCGAGGCGGCCCCCGCGCCGGTGGACCCCCTCCCTCTCCCCGCCGTCCCCACACCCCCACGGCTTTGCTGAACGCCCCGGAAAGGCAGCGTCGCAGTACCTCTCCCACCGCGGGGACTCCACGCCGCACATGGCTCCATCCCGGGTGGGAGGCTGAGGGAGTAAGGGGGGGAGAGCGCGGGTGAAAGGGACGCTGGGCTCCTCCCGGGAAAGGGGGCGACAGCACCACGCCTTGCGCGCAGCCTGGCGATCGCGCCCCCTAAGTGGAGAACCCCAGAGCCGCTCGCTCGTACCTACCTCCCTCTGGTCGGCGGCTGCCCCCACCCGGGAGAACCGAAGCCTCTACCGTGGCGTCGCCAACCGAGCCTTCCCGATCGGGGAGGGCGGGAGGAGTGGGTGGGAAAAGCAACTCGCCCCCCGGAAAATTTCCAGCGCGCCCCCCATCTCTCCATCCATCCATCCATCTCTCCATCCATCCATCTCTCCATCCATCCATCCAGCCAGCCATCTATCCATCCATCGCTAGCTCGTTCCCTCCTCCTCTTCCTCTCTCTCCCTTTCCTTCCTCGCAGGCTCGCCGCCTCCCCGCCGCCCTTACCTGTAGCCATCTGATTGTAATGGGCTACCGAGTCGCTGCTGCCGGAGAAGAGGTTGAGCGCGCTGGGGATCTCCTCGGGGTACAGATTGTCAGGCAGTTGGTTTAGCAAACTGCTCATGGTCACCGGCAGCTTCTCGGCGAGTTTGCCGGTCATAGCACTCCCGAGCTGCCGCCGCCGCCACCGCCGCCACCGCCGCCGCTCGCTCCTAACGCAGCTTCCAGGCAAGCGGCATCCGAGAGGCGATCCGTGGTGCAGGGGAAAAGCATGCGAGAGGGAAAGTTCGGGGGGAGGGGGAGGGAAGAGGGGAAGGGGTGGGCCAGGGGAGGGGATCTTCTCTTTTTTGGGGTGGGTGGGAGAGAGGGCAAAGGGGGGGTAATCCTCTTGGGTGCCTCAGCTGGTGCCGTAAGAGGCTGGGGGGGGGGCGTGTGCGGGGGGGTGGTGGGGGGCCTGGGCTGGGGGAACCTCGGTCCGAGGGGGTTGGACGCGGCCTCAGTATTGATCTCACAAACAGATGCGCGCCGGCGGCCCCCCCGCCCCCCGATCCGCCACCGCCACCGCCGCCACTGCCGCCGCCGCCGCCTCTGCCGCTGCCGCTGCCGCTGCTACCACCACCACCAGCCCCGCCGCTTCCTAGCAAGCTCACTGCTGCCCAAAAGCTCCCAGCCAGGGAACTCCACCAGCCTATTTATCTGAGCCCCGGGAAAGCTCCGTGACGTAGCTGCCCATATATGGACAGACAAAGCCCAGCCGAAGGGGCGCGACGTCACAATGGAAGCTCCTCACAATGGAACATTAGAAAGCAGGAAGCGGGCCGCAGCCAACATGCGGCGCCCGCAAAGCTCGCAGATCTTAAAAAAATGAGAGAAAGAGAGAAATGAAAGAGACGAAAGAAGGAAAATTCGAGAGGAGAGAGGAAAGAGGGAAGCAACTGAACGCAACGCGTAAAGCGCGCAGCGCGGAGTTGAAAAAGCAATAACCTCCTGTGTGTTTATTTTTGGTCCGCACAACCAGAGCGCGCTTGTGTGGCCGGGGGCAGGGGGCCGGAGTCCTCTGCGAGTGGCCGCCAGCACCCCAAGCAGGGAGAAAGGGAATTGGAAACCCTCGGCGAGGTCCCTTTGCAACCTGGGAACTTCTGGGGAACCCGGAAGGCGTGCGCTCCGACCCCGCTCCCGCCGCTGCCCTCGCGTCTAAGACCCTGCCTGAGCCTGGGGAGAAAGGGAGCGCGTCCCTTCGAGGAGGAGCCCTGCGTGTCAGGGACCGCGGGTCCAGGATCCCCACCCCTCCCTCTGACTCTCCGCCCACACCCCCGCTGCTCCCCCGGCCGCTGACCCGGCGCTGACTCCCTGCTGAGCGCAGTGGCCCGGAGCCTCGTAGCTGCAGCGCGGCTGCGCGGGAGGCGAGCACCCCGCACTTTTGGGGGTCGAGGATGTGCGGTCTGGGTGGTAAGGAAGTAGGAATAAAGTTGAGGGGATAGGGGACGCGTGCACCAAAGCCCTGAGAATTCCCTAACGGTTCCAAAGCACCCCCTTTGGCCACGGGATGGCAGGAGGGCCCAGCAGGCCCAGGCGCAGTCGCTGTCTGTGGCTGCCTGCGAAGGGCCCGCCACGGAGTTGCAGCAGGAGTGTGCCGAACCCACAGTCTCCGAGCCACCTCCTCTAGTCCCTCCCCTCCCCCTCGCTTCCACAGGGCTGTCCCCATCGCTGCCTGCCGGCGCCCTGCAGTCAGGGGCCTCCCGGTTGCCGACCGGGACGCTGTCACCTCCCGGAGCCTCAGCAGATCCCGGGGGCGGCTGCTGCGTTCCCCGAGGCCTGCTCCGGGAGCGCGCGTGGCCGGGCCGCGGGAGAGCGGGAGCAGAGAAAGGGAGCGTGGGGGAGCGACCCCGAATCACACCGGCACCGGCACCGGCTTGGCGTGGGAGGATTCCCTCCTCGGTGGCCGCGTGGGCGCGGTGAATCCCGCGTCCCCCCCTTCCCCACGCTGGGGAGTCGGGGTTGGGGGAACGTGCATTTCTCAGGGGGAGTGGGAGTGTTGACAAGGAGGAAGAGAGGATCCCCGGGCCTCACTCCGTGGGAGGGCCACGCGGGCCGGGGACGTGTGGGAGGAACTCCCGAGCTGCACATCGTGGTGGGGGTGGATGACAACCTCGCTCCCCTCCCCTCCGCGCGGCGGAGAACTGGGGGTGGGAGGGTCCGGCCTCCCCCGGATCTTCTCTGGTTCTTGGTAAAGGAGGGATTCCCGCCGCCCGCGAGCCCCCTCACCCCACCCCTGCTGCCGCTCCCGCCAGGCTCCCCACACCTATCCAGGGGAGGCGCTGCGCCCCCGGGCTCTCCTCCGCCCGCGCGGCGCGGGGAGGGAGCGCTCTGCAGCGGTCCCCGGCTCCGGCCGGAATCAGGGCATGCAGCGCCTCCCGCCCCCGGCTCCCTCCCTAGGGGGGCGAGCGGCCGGCCCGGGGGCGTGGGCGGCAGTGTGAGCCCGGCTGGGCGCGGGAGGGGCCCCGGCGGCTGCAGGGAGGGTCGCGGGGCGGCGGGCCAAGCCGGGAAGAGCCATACAAGGAGCGGATCCGGTGACGCGCCGGCCGCGCCCCTTCTCCTCGATTTGGCTGCTGATTCCGGTCCCCGGATTTGCATATTTTGGCATCCAGTGGAAAAGGAAAGAAGAACGGAACCCGCAGCCTTTAAAGGAACCGCACAGACTCTAGCGTCACCTAGGGAGGCGGTCTGGGGGGCGTGAAAAATTAGCCAGCGGCTCTGGCCTCTGGCCGCGGAGCGCGGCAGCCTGGGAGCAGCGGCGAGCGGCGGTGGCTAGCGAGGCCCGCCCGCACCTGGCCCCTCCGCGGCGCTTCCTGCCGCGCGGGCACCCGGAGGCCGCGGGGGTCTCGGCGGGTTCCCGCCCGGGGCCAGGGGACGCCGCCGGGGCGGCGCGGCCTTGCGCGAGCGGCAGGCCACGGTAGTGACTGCAGTGGCCTTGTTTCCCCGCGCGAGGCACAGCTCAGCCTTCGGGGGTAGGGGGAAGGAAGCGGGAGACCTCCGGGCGGCCCAGCTCCAGTCCGGAGGACCCTGCCGTGATGCACCCCCTCCCCATCGGCCCAGACCTCTCCCCAGAAGGGGAGAGTGAGGAGCTGGAAACCCCAGTCCTGTTATATAGGGGCCCGCGTTAGGAAAGGCAGAGGCAGTGGGAGGATTTGGGATCCTTGAAGGCTTCCAGGACCCCAGAGACTGTGGAGGAGTGTAGCCCCTCCCGAGAGGGGCCCCCAAACACTTTTAGGCTAGCTGCACTTGTTGCATCGAAGAGAGGAGCAAGTAGCAGACCTCCGAGGCCTGCTCCACCGCCTGCTTACTTGTTGGTGAGACTGGATAAGAGGCTTTGGGGGCAAATTGCCTGCCACCTGCTTCCTCCTAGTTCTTGACAAAGAATGGGAGCCTTCAGTTCAATTAAATAAGCATTCATTAAAACTTCAGTGTGACCTGGGGCAAATTTCTGAATTTCTTTCTTAGCCTCAGTTTCCTTATTTGTAAATTGGGATAATAATAGTACTTATGCCTTAGGAAGCTTTAAATGAGATAATCCTCATAGAGTACTTATGCCAGCCCCCTTGAAGGTACCCTGTAAAGGGCAGTTAATACTGGTCAACTATACTCTCCCCTACTCTACCAGGTATCTTAAGGGCGCGGATAAGTGATGCAGGGAGTACTGAGGGCCAGATATCCCCTATCCATGTGATCATATATACAAGAAGCATTGGGGTTTATTTTTTAGGGGAGAAAGAATGTCCTGTTCGTGCGCCAGGTACCTGCTGGGCACTGCCAAGGTTAAAGAAATGTCCTCACTCTGCAGGAGCACCAGCCCTCAGCGCTGGGGGTGACATAAGACAGGGTACAGAGAAGTTACTCGGTTGCACTTCAAGACTCTGGCACATCCTTCTAGACTTTTTGGAGGGTGGCTCTGGCTCCTGGGGTGAGGTGGGGGGACTCATGCCTTTCTGTCCCTCCTCTGCCAGGGAAGGAGTCCTGCCGTGGAAAGGCTGCCTCTGTAAGCAGGGGTCGTTCTTGCCTGACTCCTCTTCAGGTAGGAGCCCCCACAGGTGTCCCCTGTTAGCCTGGATGATGGTGGCAGATGGAGGCCAGGGTTCTGTGGCAGGTGGGGACAAGCCTGGGTATGAAGTGGGTGTGGGGTGTTTGGAGTGGCTGCTTATAGACTAATAGCTTTCTCCCTTCTGGTCGCCAAGCCTTGCATCCAGCAGAGAAAAAAATTTTTCCTCCTTTCCTTCCCCCTTCTCTCCTCTCTCTCTCCTGAGCAGGGGCCGAGGGCAATTGTCTCAGGTTTATTGGCGGGCTCAGGTGAGAATGCCAAGGGCCTAATTACCTGAACTCCAAGCCCCGGACTTGTTGGGGAGCGAGTAGGCACTGGTTCAGGGCGTCCTGGGCCTGGAGATGGTGAAAGGCAGGCCCGGCCCCTCTGCACTAGGGCCAAGGCCTCCCAGCCCCTGGTTGCTCTCTCCCACCAAGCCCAGCTCCATTGCCAGCTGCGTTTGTGGGGACAGCTGCTACGTATGGGGGCAATAGGTACGTTTGTCTTGATGGAAGGCTGAAAGAAGGTGTCCATGTGGCCCTAGGAATTTAGCCCCAAGAGAAGCCAGGTGGTTGCTCTGTCTTGCTCCTTAGTTCTGCAGTCACCTCTAAACTTTAGCTCCCCTTCTGCTAAACATATCCAGTCTTTCTCTGCAATCTTACAAGAGCCCCCTCCCCCCAATTAATTCAATCTGGGGTGTTAGCAATTATAGCACTGTTCTTCTCAGAGGCAATCTGCATTTTCAAAGAAAATGCTTAGAGAGTGTAGGAAATCACCCAAAGGAATGAAGCCCTGTGCTTAGCATGATCCCTGGAAAAGGTAGGTGCTCATTAATACTGGTGGAATGAGGAGACTGTGGGTAGCAGGCCCAGGGACAAGCAGCCGGAGGGCTGGCCTGCAGAGAGTGGGCTCCTCACATCATTCCAGGCACCAATGTGGGTACAGGGCCCACCCTAGCAGTATTGCTCTGGATTGACACTTGTCTCAATGCAGTTGCTTTCCATCTTGGGGTGCCCCACAGGATGTGCACAGGGGACAGACAGGTCACTGAGGGAATCTCCCTGGCCATCTCTCCCTGGTATTCTAGAGGTCATTGCTATTTGTTCAATGACAACAGCCAGCTGAGGCCAGGTGGGTTTGGCCTAGAAGCTTTTGGAGGGGAAATAGTGTTGGTACCCATGAAGACTTTTGAAGGGGGTGCTCCTCCCGAAGCCACAGAAGACGCGGCCATGGGAGCTCTGTGGCCATACTTCATTGCTTCATTGTCCTCATTCTTCACAACAATCCAGTGAAAAAGTTTTTAGGGCTGCCCCCTTAACATTTTGCTTTTTCAAAAAATGGAAAGTGTCCGAATTGTTCATTGGAGGATACCCAGCCAGGAGGCAGCTGAGCTGCCATTTGAACTCAAGGCCTTGTGACTCCAAGCTACTGCTCTTCGTCCCCACCTTTGTCTCCTCATGGCTGCCAGAGAAAGAAATAAGCGGCAGAGCTGGGTAATAGGACAGATAGGTATAGCACTTGTGGAGAAGGTGGTGGGTAGAAGATACGTTCATTGGAATGTTGCCTCCCAGCAGCTACTTGGACCCAGTGTGTGGTGCGGGAGGAGCCCCTGCCCAGGGGACAGTTGGAGGCTACCCACTCAGGGGGGGTGGGGGTGGGTGGGCAGCGTTTTAGCAGGGCTCTCAGTAGGTGGAATGGTCACTGTGCCTCTGAGCTCAGGTCCCATGACCATGTCACATCAGCCATGTACTTTTATTTTATTTTATTTTATTTTTATTTTATTTTTAAAAAAAGATTTTATTTATTTATTCATGAGAGACACAGAGAGAAAGGCAGAGACATAGGCAGAGCGAGAAGCAGACTCCCCACAAGGAGCCCGATGTGGGATTTGATCCTGGATCCTGGGATCACGCCCTGAATGAAGACAGATGCTCAACCGCTGAGCCACCCAAGGGTCCCCCTTCTTCCATTTTAAACACCTGCTTGTGCCCCAATTCAAAGTAACTCTTTATAATCATGTTGAATCGGGATCGTTTCTGATCACACTTCCAGCAATTTGGGGACAGGTCTGGTGACCAAAAGGGAGAAAGTCTTGTTAAAAAGTGACATTGGCTGGGGAAGAGCCCCCAAGTGGTCCTGGAGCCCCCTCCTTAGACACAAGTCCAAGGCTGTGAGTAACTGCCATAGGGACAGAGAAGCTGAGAGTTTAGGGCCCGGCCAGGCTGGGGCGGGGAAGGAAGGCAGGTCTCAGGTTAGAAGGTGAGACTTGGAAAGAGGTTGCTGGTTGGGTAAGTGGAGAGTAGAATCAGGAGTTCTGGGTTCTACCATGAATTATCTATAGGGCTTTGAACCAGGCTCTCTTGTTCCTGGGCTTCTGGTAGGAACCAGACCAGACAATCCACCTCTAAGTTCTTCCCAGGCCTGTTAATCCACTGTTTCAGGATTCTACTGTAGAAAGGGTTAGGAGGAGACACATTAGTGTTCCCAATAGAGGTGGGTGTTCTGTAAAGCTTGGTCTGGGATCCTCGTGGAGAAGGAGGCATGGGTCAGGGGATGAGGCCTTACAATAGGAACTTTGCTGTGCTAGCTTAGGCGTTCATGGAAGGTAAGTAGAGTCATGTGCTCAGAAGGCCCGTCATTGCCCCTGGGGGCCACTGTGGGACAGCCCCCTTCTCAACTGGGAGGGATAGTATATCTGCAGAAAGGACTCTTGGGGGATGGGGCTTTTTGAAAAGAGGAAATTTGTCATCTGAAATGAACCAGAAAATGTGTGTGAGGGGACAGTGGGGGAGGCACTCAGCAGGAACAAAAAGAGTGAGAGAGTGAGAAATGGAGAGAGAGATTGGAACTGGTTTTCCCTTGCTGCTCTCTGCACAGCCAGCCTCTTGCAGGGGTACAGGCTTCACCCATGGGATCTGAGGGGCTGGCAGATTCCTCTTCTCCCAGCCGTGTAAGAGACACCTGTGAGAAACCAGAGAGCTGTGGTTGAGATCCTTGTCCCTTACCAGTTCCTTGGCTCAGGACCCTCGTCAGCCTCAAACAAGGGGGCCCTTTGCCTCATTCATCAAGGTGAGGAGTTGGAGACAGACTTTTGTGTTCTTTTTGGCTGTTCTGTGTGGTCAAAAATCTGGGATCTGGGGAAAAGCAGTTAATGACTCTTTGGGGCCTAAGACATGTCAGGATCCTCTTTCCCCAAGATGGCTTAGGTAGGGCTTCCTGACCTTTGTCATGCCTTAGCTCTCCTAGAAAATGAAACTCTTTTTACAGCTCCTGAGGTAAAGGACGGACGCTGCCCCAGGACCTGTCCCATCACCCTGAGGGCTGGGGGAACTAGCTGGCTGGAACCCACTGGAAGTCTGCCCATCAGTTTTACTGCTGGCATGAGCCTCCCTGATAGGTCTTGGGGCACAATGTACAAAGGATAAGGGGCATGATATCTCTCTCTCAGTTACTGCAGAATTATTTGAGCTGTTCAGAATTGTTTACCCTAAGATCACCCAGAAAGTTACTGGAAGACAAGAGAATGGTGTCCAAGCTCCTGGAGGGGAGGCACTGAGTCTTACTCCTCTTTGTCTCCCAAGCACTAGCCCTGGGCCGGTCCCATTGGGTGCTCTCCTTGTTGGCTCGATTCAAGGGCCCACCTTGGTGATTCTGACCCGTGGTCTATTTGAGGAACAGCCTGACCCACTTGGATTTTTCTACCTGGTCCCTTCATTTCTACCTCCCAGCCATCCCACTGCAGGATGGGGGTACCCCTTGTCTACCAAAATTCAATTTTGTCAGGGGTACTTCTAGGTCTGGGACTTAGCCTCTCTTGCTTCAATATGGCAAACATCTAGGAAGCCCTTCCTGTGTACTCTGTGGAGGGAAGTGAACTTGAGACTGGGCTCCTGCTCTCTGTCAGGGAGCAGCCAGCTTACGGGGAATGTGGAATGAGGCTGTGTTAGGAGCAACCCTGCACAAGACATGCTATAGGTTTCGAGGGGGCACAGTTCAGAGGTGGAAGGACTGCCATAGGCTTGCAGGAGACACCTGTCCAGGAAGACGGGAAGACCCCATTGGGAGGGAGGGCTTGATTAAGGCCCTGAGGAGGGCTGAGACCCATGGGGGGGGGGGCACAGACAGGAGGGGAGGGAGAGGGGAAGGGGATTCTGTGCCAAGAGCTATGATTTTCCCCCCTTATATTTAAAATTTTTGTTTATTTGAGAGAGAGAGAGAGAGAGAGCACTAGCAGGATGAGGGACAGAGGAGAGGGAGAAGCAGACTCCCCACTGAGCAGGAAGCCTGAAGTGGGATTTGATCCCAGGACCTCGAGATCATGACCTGAGCTGAAGGTAGACCCCTAACTGACTGAGCCACCCAGGTTCATTTTCATGTCAACTTTCTTTTTTTCATCTTTGGAATGGAACCCATTAGCATTGTCTTTCTGGGACTTCTCTCTCAGAATGCCCACTAGGCCTGATCATGGTTTGTTGTGTAGATGAATGAGGAACCCTAGAGGGGAGAGGAGGGAACCAGTACTGAGCCTGGACATGCTGGATCCCATCAGACATGTGACACTGACTAGGATGTAAGCTCCAGAAAGGCAAAGGCTTGGGTCTGTGACACTATATCCCTAGCAAGAACCTGGTTTATGGAGGTGCTCCATACCTATTCATTGGAGAATGATGTGCCAGGATTCTTTTGGGCCATTCCTGATGTTATTAGCAGAAACAGAAAATGGGACTAACTCCAGGCATGAAATCCAGGAGAAAGAAGGAGCTTGAGGAGTCCAAGGCAACATGGATCCCAGGTTGGGGGCGGGGTAGGATTAATCATACATAAACTCAAGTGGTAATAGCCCCGTTAATTGAGTCGTAATGATCCTTGGCATTTTTCATCTTCAAAGTCAGGAACAAACTGTAATTAATACTCCAGCCACCCGGGGGCAGGGTGGGGGGTGGCGTGGAGAATCTTGAACTGCTGCTGCTACTCAGTCCAGGAAACTGAGGCACTGGTGGTGAAATGGGTTAGCAGAGTGGATACAAAGCCCATAATAAGGGCCCAGAATCTTCAGGGTGCCTTGAGCATATCGCAGGGTGGCCCTTCCCAAATGCAGGCAGCCGGGGAGCTGAGATCACAAATGAGGAGGGGGCATTGGAGACACCGGGGACAGAGAAAGGAGGCTCGGCCACTGGCCTGGCTAAGGGTGGCAGTATGGGGGAGTCAGGAGTGCTGGTGGCCTGGCCCACGAGAGTGGGCCTGGGCCCAGGATGAGCCCAGAGGCGGCGCTGGAGTGGCGGGCAGAGCAGGAAGGGGACCCGGGAGTCTTCGGTGCCCAATGGCAGGCAGGCTCAGGGCGTACTCAGCGTGAGTCACCAGCAGCTTCGAAATGCCTCCCAGTTTCCTCATCGCAGTCTGGCCGCCCCGAGCCCGGAGGGAGTTTTTCATTAAGGTGATTACCCTGCTGTCATTAAAGGCCGGTAAATATCACCCAGGGACGGAGTTGCAGGCCGTCTCTGAACTGCAGCCCGGGTTCACAGCCCCCCTCCCTCCCCAGCCGGGAGCCGCACCACTGGCCCTCTGCGGCCACCAGTTCGAATCCTCCTCCATATCCAGGGGCCAGGGGCCCGCGGCCTGCGAGTCCCCAAATGCCAAACGGCCATCCTGTTGGCCCAGCACCTTGCACCCACTGTGTTGTGGCATTTTCTCTTGGATTGTGATGTCTTTGAGGGACATCAGGTCAGTTCATCCTTTGGTTCAGCCCCCACTTACTCAGGAAAGCCTCTCCTATGATAGCCCCCTCCCAGGGGACCAGGGGATAAGCAGACACCACTTCTAGGTTGCCATCATCCCTCTTACCTTTTTACATTTATTTGTGGAATCCTTGGATACATGTCACCTCCCACCTTTCACATGTTTCAGAAGGGGCAGGAACCACTACTGATTTTGTATTGTTTACCTTTTGTGTCCTCCTCCCAGCCCACGTTCTTGCCACCTGTCCCCAGGGTCTGGTGTCTAGCAGGCCTCTTCTGAATTAACAAGTCCCCATGAGGCAACAGAACTGTTTGATGGCTACGCCTCTGCCCAATTGTTGTCAACATAGGACAGTGATCTCTTGTGCACCTACTGTGTCAGGTACTGGGATTGGGGCAGGGATGAAAACTTGGAAGTCCTTGCTGTGGGGAGACGCAATGCCTCGTGAGTGTTCAGGGTGGGGATGGGCAATCCGTAAATCTATAGGAAGTGGTGATGTGAAGAAAAATAAAGAGAAGGGGAGAGTGTTGGAGAGTGCATGTTGAGATCCTGTTTTATGTAGTAATTCTTCCCCTTCTTTGCATTTTGGAGCCAGTGCCACTGACATTAAAGTACGGAATCAGAATATGTGGGTCTGTGCTGTAGTCCAGCTCATTTATTGTCTGCTCTTTGAAAAGTTCTGTTTAGGCTCGATCTTAGTTTAAAGCAAATTACATCAGGGGTGCCTGGCTGGCTCAGTCGGAGGAGCACGTGACTCTTGATCTCAGGGTCGTGAATTTGAGCCCCATGCTGGGTGTAGAGATGACTTAAATAAATAAATAAAGTTAAAAAAATTACATCAAAGTCCACTAAGGAAGATGACGTCTCTGAAGGCAAAGTCACCTGTGACTGGTGTCAGCCCCTCTCCCCTGGGTCAGCTTTGCTGCCTGCCACCAGGTGGCCTGAGATAAAATTCTGATGGCTCAGGAGGACGCAGGTGGTTCAGAAACCTCAAGGGGGAGGGATGGCAGCGGGCCAAGGGTGACTGTGGCTGTGGTACCCTGGCCCTGAATCTCAGAGCTCCACTCCCCTCTCGCAGAGCCATCTCTCAGATTGGCGAGAGAGCTTCTTCTAGACCCCAAACGAAAGAAAAAGTCGCCGCAATGGAAACTCGAACTAACCCTCCCTTCTTGCCCCACTTCCCTCCCGCGGTCACACTTCCGGCAGTCACCACAAGGTATTTTAGGTTCGAAAACAAAGCGTCAGATCTATTTGAGCAACTTTTTTTCCATTGGAGTAGAAGCCCAGGGGCCTGTGGCCACCCTGGGCTCGGCCACTTCCCCAGGGAACTGACGCGTTTCCCCTTCTCTGCTGGGGACCAATTTAGCAGTTCAGGCTGGCCACTTTTAGCTTCTCCTTTCCTTGGCCTGGCGGCCAGCTAAGGGCCCAGAGGCAGGGCCACTGGGAGGATGGGTGTGTGTCTGGGTCCTTCTTTCTGGACTCCAGGGGAAGGCCTGTTCCCCTCCTCTGCCAGAACCTCCCTTTTACTCCCATCTGACCTCCCTAAGTATGCGTGGGCACATGTGCATGCATGTACACACACACACACACACACACACACAGACAATGCTGATAGCTACTGCCCCAAATCTATTTGCTGCATCAGGAGACTGCAAAGTGAGATCAGGGCTAGGCCCTGTCTGGTTCTCACTCTATTCCAAGGGATGTTGTGTGTGTCTGTGTCACCGATGGGTTCGTGTGTGTGTAGGTTGTGAGCAAAGTGGGCATGCATATATGGAGATTGCATGTGCATGCAAATCCTATGTTCACAACTGCCCAGGCTGAACAATGCATGTACACACAGCTTGTATGGATGTCTAGAAAGAGCTTGGCAGAGTTGAAACCCTGGAGTGTCTAGCGGGTGCGTACACCATGTGATTTTGTGTGGGCTGGTGTATTTACAGTATGTGTGTGCAGGATGCGTATAGTAGAGGTGTGTGTAAGTGTGCGCACGCACGTTTGTATATGTGTGGATGGGCTGGCCTGGTTCTAAGGGTGTAGGGGGAGGAAGACAGGAGAGCTCTGGACAATGGTGACCCGTATCCTCATGGGCAAATGCACACAAGGTCCATCTATGGACTGGGGTTTGAGGGTAGGTTAGTGACCTACAGGTGTGAGCATGTACCAGGGGGACAATGGCTAGGGACTGGCCGGTTTGTCTTCATGTGTGCCTTTCTGCTTTACTTCAGGACCCTCACAGGTCTATTGGGCCTCTCCATAGGCCGCCTCATCTTCCCCTGGCTGCAGTGCCCCCTCTACCCCCCTCTTCTCCTACTTGTTAGCCTATCTTCCTGCCACCAGTGCTGAGAGCCTTAGGTCTCCCAGTCACATGGCTCCTGAGGGACACCTTCCGGAGGGCAGGGACCTGTTAGGTTTCTTTTGTAGTTTCTTCCATTCTTTGCATACAACAGAGACTCCATCAATGCTGGCTTCAGCCACAGTGTGTCCGTAAAGGATGCGCTTTTTTTTTTTTTTTTTAAATTTTTATTTATTTATGATAGTCACACACAGAGAAAGAGAGAGAGGCAGAGACACAGGCAGAGGGAGAAGCAGGCTCCATGCACCGGGAGCCTGACGTGGGATTCGATCCCAGGTCTCCAGGATCGCGCCCTGGGCCAAAGACAGGCGCCAAACCGCTGCGCCACCCAGGGATCCCAGGATGCGCTTTTTTATGGTGACTTTAAATTGCATGCTTAGCTTCCTTATGGACTTCAGGGCAAATTTCTCTCTCTCTCTCTCTGTGTGTGTGTGTGTGTGTGTGTGTGAGAGAGAGAGAGAGAGAGAGAGAGAGTGTGTGCAAGCATGTGAATATGTTCATGTGTATGCATGAAGATAAGTATCGTGAGTATATATGTGAGTGTGAGTGTGTGAGCTTGTGTGGGGGAGTGAAGGTGAGTAGTGTGAGTGAAGGTGTGGGAGCACGTGAGAGGGTGAATGTGTAGGGGTATGGGTGTGGGTAGATGCTGTCTGGACTCCTGGATGCTTACCCTTGGGTCCAGGCCCTGGAGGAAGCCCACTCAGCCTGCCTTTCTGACAAGCTCAACCCCTTTCCAGGTGACTTCTGGCAGTGGGCTGAACTCCAGCTCAAGAGGAATCAAGGGGATGCTTTCAGGTCCTGCTCTCATTTGGGGCATGTCGAAAGGCTCTGCACTTCTACCCCCCCATCCCTGGGTGCAGACCCAGATGCTCCTCCACTAGGCTCCCTGAATGGCTTTCCTTTAGCCTGGATCTGGGGAGGATGAGCTCTGTTGCTGGTTGTTGCTTCAGGGAACAGGTTCTCCTGAAACCCCAAGGTCTGCTGTTCCCCACATCTGCAAAACTCTTGGTTTGGCTCTCCTGGTAGGGTTTTCTGCAGCCAAATGCACTTGGCTCCTTTTGATTCTCAATCCCAAGGTTTTACCCTGTTCTGGGGGCTTTTCCTCCCCTATTCCCATCCCTACCCAGTCAAATGGACAGTGGTAGAGGCTTTCTCTACCATTCCCCAAAATAAGCACATAAAGTTGGAGAATATTCAAGTAGAGGGGTCCTCGGAGAACACCCATCTAGAGCTATTTTATAGAGGCTCAGAGAGGGCAGCTGACTCGTCGAGGCTCACACAGCAGTGAATGGCACTAGACTCAGTCCTCCCCTCCCGGCCAAGCAGTCCTCCTACTTACGTCAGACCAGATGGCCATCCCTTTTTTCCCTCTATTTCCTTCTTTTTCTGCCTCTTTCTCTTCCTTTCCTTTTTTGTTGAACTATTTCCTTTTTTCCCTTTGAAATGTTCTCTCTGTGCTAAGCAGGACGGCTGGCATTTGGTGGCACCAAAGTGGCACTCGGAGCCAAGACCTCTGTCCTGGCACAGTTCTCCTTAGTCTTTTCCAAAGGCTTTTCTCTTTCCTGGTTCCTCTTCCCCCAGGATGCTCAGGGGGACCCTGTCTTCCCCTCTCCCTGAGCCAGCCTATTCAGCTCCTGTTTCTCCTTCCAAGTACTGAGGAGGCAGATGGGAACCCGCAAGGAACTGGCTCCTCTCTGTAACCTTATTTTCCTGGTCTCGAAAATGGAGCGAGGGTCTCTGAGGGGGAAACATGGGCATCTGTGTATGTGTGTGTGCATGCGGGCATGTGGTGTGTGTGTGTGTGTGTGTGTGTGTGTGTGTGCATGCCTCATGTGTTCCCCGGCAGCTGGGGGGGGGGGGAGGCGGGGGAGAATGGGAAAGTTAATTAGCACCAGGATGAAAGGTGCTGTGGGATAATTACAGGTAATATCAAGATGGTTGGGAGGGTGGGGCAAAAGGCCCCTAGACCTCTGGTGGGGGTGGAGGGGATGGGGGGCAGCCCCTAGCCCCACTCCTGCAAAGTACATCAGACACCTGGAGAGGCGGGGTGGGAAGGGTGGGAAGGAGCATTCTGAGTGAAGGGTCTTTGTCTTTACAGGGAAATGCTTGTTAGTTGCTAAGGAACTGGGCTCTCTTCCCTGATCCAAGCCTCCCAATGTTTTGCTGAGCTTGGGAGGGGGATGCCGGGCTGGGGCTTGAGGATCCCTTGGCTGCCAGACCTTTTCCTGGGGCCTCTGAGACTCTGATGGGGTTTTTGGGGAGGACTCTCATCTGGGGAGGGTGGTTCTTTTCTACTACCCGTAGCCACACTGTTTGCTCCAGCCCAGGGCCCAGGTGGGGAGCAAAGCAGGTGAGGTGGAGGCAGGGAAGGAGAGGAAAACATGCATTTACTGAACAGCCTGCATGCCAAGCACTGCGCCTGGGTGCCTTGCTTGCTCTCTCATCTAACTGGAGCAAGAGATCTTCAGGGAAGGCATTTATTTCCACGCTTTTCTTGTTATACTGTTTTTTGGGTTTTTTTTTTTTTTTTTTTGCATTTGAAACACAGGTCCAGTACATTTGAGGAAGTTGCCTGAGGTCACAGGACTATCTATGGTAGAGATTCTATGTGAATTTGGCTCTGCTCAGTAAGAAAAGTTGTGCTTTTTAAAACTACACCACTTAATGCACCCACCAGGCTCGCTATCTAGCCCCTGGCTGTTCAGCTGGAACCTGAACCCACTACCACCACCCCCACCATCATCATCGTCACCGTCATCAGGAAGTCTTCCCATATGGCTTTCTTTTCCTTCTCCTCCACTTCTCTTCCTTCCCTGAGAACAGCTGTCACACAGGTGAGGTTCCTGGGGAAAGGGGTGATTCCACACATTGAGGGTGGTAAAGCGTTGGGCAAGCGGGGTAGGGGGATGGGCCAGGCTGTTGCCGCGTGTGTCCAGGTGTTGGCCCTTCCCACAAATCACACTTGATCTAGAATAGCTGAAGCTAGGGGAAGGGCAGATGCTGGGTGAGACTCCCCTTAAATTCTTCTGGAACTTCCAGCCTTCCTTCTCAGCCCACCTGGCTTCTGAATAAATAGAAGTTCTGGCCTTTATTTTATGTAGCCCACAGGGAGGAAAATAAGAGTACTGTTTTCTCTCTGCATAGGGAGAGTGACAGGCCCAGGTTCACAGCAGACACCATCATTACTAGTTCTGGAGCAGGGAGTAGGTCCCTTAACTTCTTGGGAATGACAGTTTCCTCATCTATACATACAGTGAGAATAGCAACACCGACATTATCAGGTTGTTGGGAGGGTGGAATGAGAGGATCTGCGTGGAGGCCGGGAAGCTGGGCAGGAGTGGGTTACATGAGATACCACTTGTTAGGCGTCTGGCACGGCGCCTGGTGTGCAGAAAGTGCTCAACAAATACTATCTGATAACGATGATGATGATGATAGTGTCAGCTCTCCGATCCCTGCAAAGGGCTTGCTACATGTTTCCTATCTGCTTTGTTAGAGATTTCTCAGCGATCTACATGCTCATTTTGTTTCTCCCTGGAGGAGACAGTCCAAAGAAAAGGGGCAAGAGGCCTAAAGTCCTGTGCGGGCAGAGAGCAGAGTACAGGGTGGGTTTCCCCAGGAGTCCCTGGCCCTTTTGGTTCCCTTTCCTGGTGCTGGACCTCCTTCTCTGTGGCTTTCAGGACCGTCTGGCAGGGCTGGCTTCAGCCTCAAGCCTGGGCCAGCTTTGTTCTTTTTTCACATTTTGGGGCCAGAAGGGTGGGGGTCTCTCCCGCAGCTGAACTCAAAGCCCAAAACACCAGGAGAAAAGAAAGGGGGGGGGGAGGAAGGAAAGCAAGCCGATAATTTCCTCGAAGGATAAACATCCGATTTTTTTTCCTCACCCAAAATAAACATGCTAGCCACAAGGAATTAAAAACAGAAGAGGGGAGGATGTGTCTCGATTTGGGGCTGCTCTAGTAAGCTGACCTGCTATTTATCCCGGCCTTGGGCACCAACCGGAGCTGCCAATTACACTCTAGGCCTGGTGGAGTGGGGGCTGCAGGGAGAAGAGCCTGGGAGTGTGAGGTTCGCACACACCCAGAATGCCCCTTCCAAGGCTGCCTTCCATGACACTGCAAATGGACACTTCCTTTTGGTTCTTCTTTTAGCCCTGCTGACAAGCTTGCCTGCTAGGATACGAGAGGGTGAGGGAGTTCCTACTGCCTGGGCTGGCACCAAAGGCCCTTCTGCAGAACCAGAATTTAGTGCCCATCACTTAGGTGGGGAGCTCAGTCTATCAATGTTGGGGGGGAAGTGTTGTCCAATTCCCTTCCCAGACTCAGGCTCCCACCTCATGGCCTTCTTCAGATGGCTGGCACTCAAATCTTCCAACCAGTTAAGATATGTTCAGCTGGGCTGAGTGGTTGGCCAGGGCACCTCTGCCTTCCAGCTAGTGCAGGGCATGGCTCTGAGAAGGTAATAACCCTGTGCCCAGCTGCAGCCTGCCTCTTTCATCTGGGGATCTCAAGGCACTCTGTACACGTGAGTCACTGACATTGCTGTATTCTGGCCAAGTAGAGGGGGGTTATTAACTCTTGGAGGGAAACTGAGCTGGGGGGGGGCGTGGTGAAGTGTTGGGGGGTGCTAAGAGGACTGGAGCTGGGCATAGGGGAGTCAAGGAATCAGAGTTCAGCCTGTGAGTGAGACTATGGCAAAAGAGGTACCCCCAAGGGGGCCTTGGGTAGAAGAGCCAAGCAAACTTCAGAGGGCATCCAGGGGAGTGAGGCACCGAAAATCCTTGCCTCGAAGACACCAAGGAGTTTCTTCATAGTTTTGTAAAAGCGTAAATCAGATTGCACCCCTACTTCCCCTCCAATCTAGTTATTATCCAGTGGTTTCCCATTGCTTTCAAGGTACAACCCAAAACTTCAGCATGGCTGCAAGACCAGGCATGTTCTGGTCTTTGCCCATCTGTCCAGGTGGCCATACTATTGGCCTGGAAGATGCCATGCAAGCCCTTCTGGAAGATGCTGGAGCTAAGAGGTGATGTTCCCTCTCTTTGGCATGGTCTCCCACCTCCATCCCCATTCACAGTTAACTCCTTCCACATTTTTCAGTCCTGAGTTAGACACCACTTCCTCTGAGAGGCCTTGCCTGGGCCTTTACTGTGCACCCTGGCACGCAGAGCAGGTCCCCTTACACCCTCATAGCACGTACCACATTTGTTGCAATTTGCTTGTGGCCATCTGATGAACCTTTCCCTCCCAGCCTGGACTGTAAACTCCTGAAGCAAGCCCTAGGTTTTGTCTTGCACTGTTCACATATGGATCCCTAGCACCTAGCAGGTCAGGCACATGCGTACGAGGTGCCAACAACATCTGTTGGATGTCAGAGTTGGAAAGGACTGTGGTGATAAACCAACTACTCCAACTCTCCATCTTACCTTGGTTTCACAATCGAGGAAGCAGAACTTTAGGGAGGACATGTGATTTGCTCAAGGCCACACAGTGCCTCAGTGACAGTTGAGGCCTAGGAACCCCCACTTCCTGCCTCTCCATCTACCCCAGCACCCTGCCCCCGCCAACTCGCATTTATAGGAAAACCCCAGGGCTGGACATTGATTAATCTCTTCTCAGTTTTTGAAAGACGACAGGTTAGGAAAGAACACAACCAACCAGTCTGCCCTGGATGACTTTTTTTTTTTTTTTTAATTTGGAAGAGAAGGGGTTCCGTACCCAGAGAGTGTTCTACACTCAGACCAACTGGCGGGGCACAGTGGACACACACATCTGCAGCGCGAAGCCTGACGTCTGGCAGGCAGTTGTCTCTATTTGGGTTTGTCCCTGGGCTCCGAGCTTCCTGTTCCGGGCGTCTGGTAATTTGGCGAGTCCTGGTAATTTTGGGTCATGAATTGGGTGCTTGCTTCTGGTTCGCTCAGGTGGAAGCGGTTCAGGAATTTGTCCATTTTCCAAGAGGCTGGAAGGACAAACAGACCAGAGGAAGGCAGTGAGAGACAACCATGGACAGGGAGCTGGCAGGGTCTGAGAGGAAGGCCACCTCTGGGGAAGTGGAGGCAGCAGGTGAGGATGTTGGCCCTAGGGCCCAGGGTGTCAGAGCGCCTGGGGGTGCCTTCTGGGTCCTAGCTGGATGTTAGCAGAGTGCCTGGGAAGCAGTGGGAACTGAGTCTGGACTAGGTCAAGCACTGCCTTTGGTTGCCATAACCCTGCCTCCTCACTCACATGTAGAAAGGAAGTGCCCGGTCGGGTGGGCTGCGCACTTCCTCTACCCACCCTTCTTTTTCCGCAGGCTCTCCTGACCCCATGATTGAGGCCTACATGCTTCTTTCCTTCACCCCAGCTGCTGGCGCTGAGACTGGCCCAAGCATCCGTGTCCTTCTTCCATTCTCTTCCCAGAAGCCCAGCTGTGGCAGAGGTGGAGGGGAAGGGCTCTCCTCACTCCTGAGCACCTGCATCCCGCGGGAGCAGAGCATGCGTGAGAAGTCCCCAGCTGGTGCCCAGGTGCTCCGCAAGGGGAGAAAGCACAGGGGTGCAGGGGGAGGTGCCTCTCCTGGGGCGAGTGTGGACAGGCCCAGCAGCAGGGCAAGGAGGGCATAGCCCCGGGCACTGGGGAGAAGCTGCGGGAAGTGGTCAAAAGCGTATTCCCACGGTCCTGTTTCCCAAACCCTGGGCCTCAGGCACCCTCTGGGCACGATTGCCAACTACAATACAGGATGTCCAGCTTAACCTGAATCTGAGATAAACAACAAATAATTCATAAGCACGTCCCACATGTTGCATGAAGCATACTTAAAAACTCATTCCTTGTTTATCTGAAATTCACGTTTAACTGGGCATCCTGTTTTCTTTTTCTTTTTGGCTAAATCTACGAACCTTCTTTGGGTGGAGGGAGCTCAGGGAAGACCCTGCCTGGAGCAGAGCGAGACAGTGACTGATATGCCCTGGTCCTCCTGGTGGGGGGGGGGGGGAGGGGGGGGGAGAAGAGTAATCTCGAATATGCACAGAGAAAGCAGGGCAAGGGTGGCAGCTGAGCATTCCTCTCGGAGCTGCCATTTATCTGCCTGTGGTCCTCTGTCTGCACCCGCTACCCTTTTTAACAAGGAAGACAGCAAGTCCCTTGAAGTGCTGTTTTTCCACTTAACATCCTTCCTCCCCTACCCTGGGGCTATTTGTACTTCAAAAGTGTTTTCAAGGAAAACAAAAAAAATTTTTTTAATCCAAAGAAACAAGACAATAATAATGATAATGCAAATAATAATAATAGTAATAACACATCTATATCGTGCTTCCTATGCGCCAGGAACTCCATGCATATTCATACACTTAATCCTCACAAGGGGGGACTATTTTTATCTCCAGTGCACAGATGGGAGGATGGGGCACAAGATGGGGTTCCGGTGAAGATGCTTCTTAGGGGCAGGGATGCAGGGAAGGGCCTCTTCAGGTCCCCACAGGTCCCATCTGGTGACTGCATGCTCAGATTAGGGAGAGAGTCCCTGGGTCCTGGGAGACCCTCTCCTGGGGTAAGGCTGCTGCTAGGTGACGACAGGTGGGTGTTTCAGTGCTGTGGGGTCTTCCACTGGGAAGGGAGGCAGTGAGGACCTGGCCTGGCATGGTCTTCAAACCCAGAGAGCCTGGCTGGTTGGAAAAGAACTGGTGGTACCGTGATCCTGGGAAAGTGTGTGCATGTGTGTATTCGTGTGTGTGTGTGTGTGCAATTGCAAGCCAGGAAAAGTGCTCATGGGTGAACTGGTGTGTGACTGGCATGTGGACAAGGGGGCCTTCCCCACCGAGTAGGGCAGGAAGAAACCTTGGTGGGCAGGAAGGAATTGAAACTCTCATCACGAGATCAGGGTGAGCGGTGGAAAGAAATCCCCTGTACCCTGAGGGAGACCTGGCTTCCCTCCCTTGGACCTTGCCCTTCTCTAGCTCAGAGGACTTCTCCTGATTGAGCTTGGATTGCCCTAAGGGCCTCACAGCTCCTTCCTGGTCACAGTTCCGACAAGGCTGTGGTTCTTGGGCAGTTCCTCAAACCAGCCCATGTCCCTCAGGAGAGCGAGGACAGCTTGCTAGCCTCCTACTGCCTCCTCCCCTGGCTGGGCCCTGACTCCTTACACCCCCATTTCCTGCCACAAAGGGCAAGAGGAACTGACCCTGTGCAAGTTCTAGAAGGAAGAGGGGTGAGTCAGGCCCTTAGGGGTGTGTGTGGGGAGAGATGGGGAGCTCAGAGGCTGTGGCTTCGTGGTCACCATGTGGAGGAAAGTCCCATCCTGTATGGCACTGCTCCATCTTGGAGCTGCAGAGGCTGCTACCCTGCAGGAAGAGGGTGGTGCTGCTGTCTTGGCGCAGGCCACTCCCCTCGTACCCTCGGGCCCACCCAGGATGGGCTCTTCCTAGGCTCAGGGCAGGCGTAGTGAGTGAGGGAGAAAGGAGGAGGATGTCTGCTGCTGGAACACTGGGGCCTGGTCTCCTCAGGGTGGGGCTGCTGTGTAGGATGTGCCAGATGTTCTCTGCACAACCCTGGGGGCACCATTCTCATCCCGGGAAGCCTTATGCCTTGGCTGTGCCCAGGGGCCAGTCTCTCCCCTACTGGTTGGTGCTGATAGGGGAGACGTTGGCGATGAAGGAAGCTGGATGTGAGAGATGTTCCAGAAATGGGCCAAGAGGAGAGCTGGGTGAGCTTACCTAAAGCCATCAGGGGTTTCTGAGCCACCACTGGGTGCCCAATCTCTCCTAGACAGTGACTTCAACAATTGGGAGAGGGCTCCAAGATTTCAGCTACTCATCCTCCCAGCTTGAGTCTCAGGAGCTGCGATGGCTAGAAAGTTCTGGAATCGCCCTGGGGCAGGTCTGATAGTCATTCTCTGCCCCCAGCTTCCCCAGGCTGTGGGGTTGGCTTAGCACTGTTTGGGAGTGGTTCATCACATGGGATTGGACAGCCCTCTTGGGCCTATCAGGGTTAAATAGGCATCCCAGGGCTGAGAAATATTCTTCTGGCCTGGTTCCTCCCCCTTAGAGGACTTGTGGGAATGGGGTGGACAGCTCTTCTGCTAGAATGAGCAACCTCTGGGCTGAGGGCAATCTGACAGCCCAACTGATAGCTGCTTCCCGGTGTCTGCTGGGCATATAGCGGGTTTGCTTGCGTTGAGGTCCTACTCCTTCCCTCAACAGGTTTATAATACAAAACAACGAACACTGGACTAGTAACAAGCTAGGCCTTGGCCAGGAGCACAACTTTGCAGCTCCTGGCAGATGGGGTCCCATTCTTAGCATCACACCTGGTCTCTTTAGCAGGCTCACTCTTAAGACTTCCCAGGGGCACAGGGCAGTGTTCCCTGTGTGTCCTCACTCTAGCCAAGGGACATCTCCCACCTGACTTGCCATTTGGTCCTCAGGGGGCCCTCAAGTGTCTCCCTCTCAGCCCAGAAAGTAGGGGTTGGGAAGCCCCCACTGGGATGGAGGCCTCTACTCAGGTGGGCTGCAGAACAAGTGGGCAGGGTCCTGAGACTTGGGGTCTCCCTCCCCTGAGCTGTTTTGTGAGCTGAGCTGCTTGGGCCTCTATTGTGAGGAGCAGCTGCCCTGTCCTGCAAGGCAGGCGAGTCGTGTCTAACCAAGGCGGCCACCTCTTCCCTGTCTCCCCGCCACCTCACCCACCCCTTTCCCTAGGGACACCATTGCTTCTTGTCAGGGGATAGTGGCCCTGAAGAAAGAACAAAAATTGAACACGAGCCTAATAACCGCCCCATCGAGCGCCCGGCTCAGGTCTGTAATTTGTCTGGTTCTTCGCGGGGCTGGCTGCGTGATAGAAGCACTGATGCCTTTCTGCTGAGATTAATGATGTCCTGGCGGTGGTAGGCGGGAGGCCTGGGCCTCTTATTTTTTGTGCCATTAAATGACATCCGGAGACTTCCACTCAGGAGCTGAAAAGCCCTCGTTCCATCACATCCAATTACTCCTGGAGAATATTTGCTGAGTGGCTGATCCTGCTGGCTTGAGAGGCTTGGGGTAGAGGGGACCACTTTGACTTTGGTAGAAGTGAGGATAGGGATGCTGGGGGAGGGGGAGGGGGGGAGGGTCCGGAGGTGGGCAGGGGTTACCCGGCTCTTCTGGAGCACTTGGAGGGCTGGAGAGTAGAAGTGCAATTCCTATTTACCCAGTAAATGGATCACCCATGCCTCCCTCTCCGGGGGCGGGGGGGGGGGGGGGTCAGGTGGGGAAGGGGGTGGGAGAGAAGGCTCCGAGCTGTCAATTTCAGCTTCCGGTGATCAATTCCAGGATTTGCTGGTGGTAGCCGGCTGGAGTTCTGGCTGAAATTTGGGGATAGTCTGTGGTTTCCCGATGATCTGTTCAATACTGCCTTGGACGGGTGATGTTTAGCTTGACCGGGGCGTGCCTCCTGAAGAGGGCTGCCTGCGGCCCGTGGAGGGTGCAGGCAGTTCCCAGCCAGGGTGCCTGTCTGAGAGTTGCCCAGGATGGCCCCATCTGGGTTGCTGCCAGGCCCCCAGTCCTACCCGCTCTGCCAGGTGGGTGGGGCCCTTGGGAGGCAGAAGAGGGCTGCCTGACACAAGCCCACACAGTGACTCAGGGGCTGGGCCCCGGGGGGTTCTGGGGCCTGGCCAGGTGAACCACCATGGGAGGTCATGGCAGGGGGGAGGGGCTGTTTTGCAGTGGGCTGTGTGTGTTTGTGTGTGTCTCTGTGTGTGTTTGGGGCTGGTCTGCAGGCGGGGGCCCCCTTCCTTCCATCTTTGCCCACACCATGTACTTTTTCCTCGCTGCCACCAGGCCTGGCAAGATTTTCTCCCAGCCTCTGTCCCTCCCCATCAATGCCTCCTATGTTGACACTGCTTGGAGTTCTGCTGCCTTCCTGCCCTTGGCCTGTGCTTTCAAACATTTCCCCTGCAAAGCCCATTGTCTCAGTCACCCATGGTGCTACCTCAGGCCTTTAAAGGCCACAGGCAAGACTTAAACCCTGCTGTGTGGCAAGTCTCAGCCCAGGAGTTGCTCAATTCAGGTGTGGGTGGTGCTGGGGAGTGGGTTATGGCACCTGGTCCAGAACCCAGGAAACCTCCTCTACCCCTCCCGTCCCGTTTTGCAAGGAACAGTCTCTCTGCAGGTCTCCGAGGCTGCCCCAGCAAGGCGGTGACGGAGGCTGGTGTGGCCCGTTAGCTCCCCTGGCACTGTGGCACCATCCTGGGCTCGCTGCCTCGGAGAGGCACATCATCTTGTGGGGCACGGAGGGGATTTCCCCAGATCCCTTGTGAGAGGAGCTTGAGGCCGTGAGGCTGGCTCGTGACACCTCCGGGCCAGGTGGCTGAGATGTGGCATGACACAGACCACAGTTCCCCGGGAGTTCTAGTCTCCACACAGTGCTATAGCCTTCTCCGGGAGAGGGGCCCGGGAGCCCACAGCCTCAGGTGGCTGCTGCTGCTAGCCAAGGGCACCCAGGGCTTTAGGATGGACTTGCTCACTCTTTATCCCCACACTAGAGCTCAGATGTCTGGTGGTCTGGGTGAGGGGAGAGGGAATGTGGGTAAGTGGGCAGTAGGAGCAAAAAGTCTTGCCCCAGAAGTCAGAGATCTTTGCTATTAACTGTGGATCCCTAAGACATCAGGGTTCTGGGCTTCAGTCTCCTCATTCACCCAGTGGGAGCAGTGGCTGTGGTCCTAGCACCCCACAGGGTCTGGCAGCTGAGTGAAGGGACAGCCAGGGAGAGGCAGGGCAGGCTGGTGGAGAGGCTAGGCACAAGGGGTCCTTCCTGCCTGCTTGTCGTTGGGACAGGGAGCATGTGGAGGCCAAAATTGTCAGTTGTGGTCATGGTGCTCACAGGGGTGGCAGTCTTTTCAGGTGTTAAAGGAAGTTGATGATGAATTGAATATGGGGGTGTGAGAATGTACAGCTGTGTGTGTGTGTGTGTGTGTGTGTGTGTGGCTTGTACATGTGCATACGTGGGTGTGTCCCCTACACAAACATCCTCATTGACTGCAAGTTCACAGTGGGCAGAGCACAGGGCCAGGTGGTTAAGAGGAAATATCCGGCAGAGGTGAGCTTTTCCCTCAAGGAATTTAGAGCCTCATGGTGGAAGTGGGACCCGTGCAAGTGAAAAATGATTGAGTAATACAAAAAAGATGAAAGTGGGTGAGCAAGGAGGCACAACACAGTGTCACTGAGCACGTGGAAGGAACACCAGTAGTGGAGGGCAGGGTCAAGTTGAGATAAGACCGCCCTGTGGAGGGGCAGCCCTGGTGGCACAGTGGTTTAGTGCTGCCTACAGCTCAGGGTGTGATCCTGGAGACCTGGGATCCGGTCCCACGTTGGGCTACGTGCATGGAGCCTGCTTCTCCCTCTGCCTGTATCTGCCTCTCTGTGTGTGTCTCTCATGAATAAATAAATAAAATATTAAAAAAAAAAAAAGACCGCCCTGTGGAAAAGCATCATGGGGGGGAGGGCAGGGCTGGTGTTCTGCAGGTAGACAGGGCCATCCGGCTCGGGGAATGGGAGAAATGGGGGAATGGGAGAAATGGGGGAATGGGAGAAATGGGGGAACAGGAGAAATGGGGGAATGGGCGAAATGGGGGAACGGGAGATATGGTCTGCCCGGATCAGTGGGCCGAGGGGGAGCGTGGTGGGCTCCACCATGGACTTAGACAGCAGGAGTCGGTGGGTGTCTGGCAGCACGTGGTATAGATTGGGGCCCAGGATGGGGTGTGAACCAGCACTGTGTGTGCGGGCACTTGTTGCACACGTCCCTTCAACTCATTCAGCTGGTTCCCCTACAAAGTAGTAGGAGCCTAGGTGCCGAATCCAAGGTGGCTGTGCGGAAGAAGATGCAGGGGTGAACCGTCGCGAGCCACAGATGAGCCCCGAGGCCAGATTTTGGGCTTTGGACGTAGAAGGTGCAGGGGGGTGGGTATGAGAGCTGGGAGAGGTTGGAGGCAGAGGTGCAAGTCCAATGTGTTGCAGGCCCAAGTTTGGGAGGGTGAGGTGTTGCCTTTGGGACAAATGTCAGTGGAACTGGGCCAGCTCTGGTCAGAGGGCTCTCTTAGCTTCACTGTTGTTCACTGTTTGGGATGTGGTCATGCTCCAACTATCTGAGTCTCTCCCTCCACTGGTTCCGTGAGCTCTAATTATCCACAGAGCTACACCAGGGGAGATCATACATCCATGGGAGCGGGCACCTGGTCCACATGGCTCACTTCTCTGCCCACAGCACCTACAATGCTGCCTTACACACGCTCGACAGCTCGACATCATCCCAACGAATGCAGAGGGCATTTGTGAATCATGCCCAGCATGCTGTGGGGAGACCAGCAGGGAGAGGAGGGAGCTGTGTAAAGGCAGGAGGGGTGGGAAGGCAGGGCTTCATAAACTTGAAGCAAGGTGTCTCCAAATCCCCTTCTAGGGCCCTCGCTATGGTCCTGGCAGATCAGCGTCTGAGGGAGGGCTTCCACCCAGAAGTGTGTGGAGTTGGCTGGGCTAGGCAAGTCTGATCACTTGCTTGCTGCACTTGTCTCACAGGACTTGGGGGTAGGTGGGGGGACTTGGGAAGCCGGGAGCAAGTTTGTTAAGTGTCAATCAATGGTAGACCAGCTAGTCCAATCCCTTATCTTGATGATGTAGAAATTGAGGCCTAGAGATGTGAAGTGGCTTGTCCAAGGCCACACAATGGATATATCAAGGTATCCCATCTGCTGACCCCATATCTGTTGTCTTGAGGTCACAGAATAGCGAAAAACCTTGGAGAGGGTTTCAGTCCCTGGCACTGAGCAATGTTCCCCAGCCCCCATGGTCATACAAGTTCAACTAGAATAATGTCACACTTGCTTCTCATCCTAAACTGTCATTCATACCTAAGTCCTAGGGAGGAAAGGACCCAATAGGATGGGCTCAAGTCAACTGTCCTTCAGGGGTGCCTTTCTACCTGGCTCTTGCATACTGGCTTTCCCCTTCAATCTTTAAATCTGTCCCTGCCTTCCTTGTCCAGGAAACACAAGTGGCTGGTTCTACCATATGTAGCCTAGGACTCCCCTGTCTTTCCAAGGATACCTTCCCATGGGGAGAAAACTAGACCAAAGTAAGGCCCAGGGCCTGTGTTCCTTGGCTCCAGGTCTTGGGCTCCTGAGGGCTGGCCCAGCCTGGGGCTCCCTGCATCCACAAGCACGGTGCAGGTGCTTCAGAGAGCGCCAGACCTTTGGAGTTCTAACGAAGTGCAAGGGCGGCTTCTGTTACTGCCATGGCCCCCCAGGTTCATCCAGGCACACATCTCATGCTTCTGGCGGCCTCCTGTGCTGTTGCTCCCCTGAGTCCAGCCCACCACTCCAGCTTAGTCAGTTCTAAAGGGTGGCTTTTGTGTGTCGCCTCTCCCATGGGCTATGTCTAATGACACTTCACGGTACCTGCCCAGATCATGCCTCTGCTGGGCTTTCATGAAACTGCGCAAGCTTCCCCCTTTCTCCTTTCACGGCCTCAGTGCCTCTCACGAGGGGTGCCCCTTCTCACTTTTAAAAAATTATCTTTGCATCTGTGGTTTCTCCAGCCCAGGGCTTCCTCTCTCTTTCACTGAAGAATTCAAATGTCCTGCTTCTCTGAGGCCCAGCCCAGGCCGCGCCTTTTCCATGTAGCCTCAGGGCCATCCAGACTTGTAGATCATCTAGGTCCAACCCCTCATTTTCTAGACGGGGAAACTGAAGCTCAGAGAGGATAGCTGATTTGCCCACACATCACATCACTAGCTGGAGACTGGCAGTACAGATCTCCTCACCCTGCAGTAAAATACCTTTGCACCCTTCCTGGCTAAGGAGGGTGTGTCTTCTTGGAGGGAAGGGGATCCTAGGAAGGTAGAGACAATCCCTAAATCTACTTAATCTCCAGTTGTCTTTAAAGCCAGAAACATGCAATTAAGTGCTTAATTATAAGCTGCTTTGCATTGTTATTTAAGTGTTTTCAAAGTAGACTGTAAGCCCCCTGAGGGCAGGGAACATTCCCTGTGCAGTGGAATCAGTGTCCTATCCTAAGCACTGGAAGGTGTCATATGGTGGAATTGGAACCCTGGCCGGCCAGAGAGCTCACCTGGGAGGATAATTTTTCCACCTCCATTTCTGGCAGCAAGCAAAATGGCACAGAAGTCAAGAGACTGCCCAGATGCAAGCCCAGGTCCTAAGTTTTCACATAGATCAGAGGGGGTATGTGTGTGTGTGTGCGCACACATGCATGTGTGTACGTGTGTGTGTTGAGGGGTGTGCATAACAAACTGTGGTTTGGGCAGAGACTGGGGGGACAATAAATGGGTGTCAGTCTAGGTAGGTTTTGAGCCTCTTTGCTGCTGCCAGTGTCATGGGAGGGGCACACAAGCCACCGTGTTTTCTGGAGGACCAGCTAGGATCAAACCCGAGGACCAGGACCGCAGCCATGGCAGGGCCAAGTGTCTGCGACATGCCCCTCCCTTCTTCCTTTGCTCCTTTCATGCTCTTCCTGGCTTCACAACCTACTGTCTCTCCTTCCCCTGCCACCCCACCCTTCAGAAAACACTTGATTCTGCAGGGGTGGGGGTGGGGGGGCTCTTTCAGGGGACAGCCTGAGCATTACCTCCCCTCCCCCAGGGTGTGGGCTTTGTGACCTTGATGTCTAACGTGGGTCTCAGAGGCACTGCCTTACTCTGTGGGGGAACATGGTGGGCTGAGGTGCTAGTTCTCAGCTCCCAGAAAGTGCAGTGCCTGGATCGGTGGAAGAGAGGAGCCGGATCCAGGGAACAGGAGAAATTCATCTTGGCTTGGGCAAGATACATTTTTCTTGTCTTTCTTTGTTTCCAGATTTGCAAGTGTGTCTCTGGGAAAGCAGTTTAAGCAGATTTACAGATTGGCAAGGTGCTGAGGGCACCTGGGGAGGGTTCACCAGTGGAAAGGTTGCACCAACTCTGCTTTCAGGGCAGCCCAGAGCCTTCTGTGATTGGTGGCTCCTGCTTAGCACACCTGAAGGCCTCCTTCGTTCAACCTCTGGGGCCTTGGGCAACAGCCTTGTAACAATACCTTCCCTGGCTTCCCAGTAGGTAGAAGTTGGTTAGGGTCACTGGGTGAGAGCAAATGGCTGATGACACTCACCCACCCACTCACCCTCCTGCCAGCCTGGGGGATGTGCTGTTTGTACTCTCGAGATGGCATCTGCACGTTCCACGTTATCTTCCCTTCCCCCCAAATGGGGAGATGATAGAGTGCAGAGAGCATATTTTATTTCCCATTTTCCTGGAGAGAAATCCAAGGCTCAGAGGAGGGGCATGGCTCACACAGGGTCAGGTGAGTTGCCTGAGGCATTGCAGTGGCCAGATGTCCACAGGTCTTCCCGCTCCCCAGCTCTGGTGGCTACAGGGAGTGGATCCTCTCCAGGATACAGAAGGGCTGCTCAGAGAAGCTAGTGGAAGGCGCATGGCTAGGGAAGTTTTTGCTGCGCCATTGAGGTAGTACTGGGCAGACAGAGCAATTAACGACCAATGAAGACAGACTGGCAGGGTGGCATTCCAGGGCCTTCTTGCCCAGATCAGACTCAATTATAGGGTACAATTACCTGCAGAAGTGCTGCGGGGTAGCTGCCTGCACATGCCATTCAAGGCTGAGTTGGGGAAATGCTTCTTTCACTGGCTCCAGTTATTTCCTTTGGGACCGGGCCTTATAGACCTACCCACCCAACTAAAGCCACCATCTTGGTCTGTGGGACTTACGTCTTGGGGGAGATTCCATCCAATGCCAACACCTTCTTTAGAACACTCATTCCAGTCTACTGCCCAGAAAGGCCACCCTTTGACTCTGGCCTCCAAGGCTCATGGGTAGGGGTCAAGGTCCCAACTTCCCCATTCATGCACAAGCATCCACTTCCACCCCAGAATTCACACTGGCTTTGGCAGACGGGAAGGCCTTACCTCGAGTTTTGTTCTCTTTGGAGTGGAGAGAGATGTTCTTTCCTTCCTGAAGATAGATGAAGAACTGGTAGCGGTGGAAGCCAGTTTTTGCTGGAGGGGAGGGAGGCTGGTAGGCTAGGGGCAGAAGAAGGACAGAGGGTAGGCCCCCAGTGCACAGTACCCAGGGGCTCCTGGCTGCCCTGGGCCAGAGGAAAAGAGAGTTCTCTGTGCCTTTCTTGGTCCCCCTCAACTCTCCTGGGGTCCCAGCTGGGAGCTTACCCATTGCTAACCTTTAGGATTTCTCTTTGGCAGGATCTCAGCCTCGGTAGCTTCTTTTAGGAAGCACTTTATCTTGGGCAGTGCAGGGAGAACGAGGTGTGGGCTGGTTGAGGATTTTGGGTGCTGGTGGGACTCCCGGGCCTTTCTTGGCCAGTGGGTGTTGGTGTTATCCCTTTGCTGCTTTAGTGTATCCTGATGGATTTCCTGCCTCAAGAGAAACCCATCTTCCTCTGTGCGAGTGTTTGGCAGTGGATTTTTATTTATTTTTTCAGCATTTCCTTATGAACTCAATTCCCAAAGAAGCCAATTTCTTGGCTGGATCCGGAGGATCTGGAAGTGGTTACGGGGGTGGGTGGGACTCGGTTCAAAGGTTTGATCATGGAAGTGTAGGATCTGGGTGCTTGGGGCACTGGAGCCCACTCAGGCTCTTCCGGAGGAGAAGGCCTATCAACCCTCCCTTTTGCCCTCAGTGCAGGAGATAGGTCTTTTTCTAGGGTAGAGGAGAGGTGGGCTGGGGGCACCTCTCCTTCTTTCCCAAATCTATGCAGGGGTTTTGTGGGCCAGACTTTTGTGGTTGGTTCCAGTTGGGCCTCCTTCCAATCTGTGTGCCTCTGCCTCCTCCCCTTCACTCTTCTCATCTCCCCTTTTAAAGAGCCAGGAATCTTCCTGGGGGTGGGTGGGGATGGAGTGTTCACAGTAAGGATGCTGGTGGGAGGAAGTGTCGGTGCTTTATGGCCACCTCCCTCTCCCGGTCATTAGACAAGAACCACTCGCTATTTGGAGCCTTTGGAAGTGTTCCTCATGGTGCACTTCCGGCCACAGGGGCCTCCAGCATGTTCACGGCCAGGGGAATTCCTGCCTAGTCATCTCTCCCTGAGTTTCTGATTGCAGACTGATACAGGCGCACGTGTGTGCTCCGAGTCAGAACAGCACAAGGGGTGCCAGGAGCTATGTGAATTTGTATGACTTGGGGTCTATACTGGTGCAGGTGCAGGTGTTGCTAGAACTGGTGTGATGGTGTGTGGAGAAACAGAAGTGGCTGGGTCAGCTTTTGGCAAGGCTGGTGAATGCGTGGATTGCCAAGTGCACTTGAGGGTGGGCACACTCCACGCTGCCAAAGAGCTGGTGTCCGTGATTCTGTGTGCATGAGGCTGCAGTTGGAACTCACTGCTTCTATGCAGCTGGGAATTTGTCCTCAGGGGAGTGGAGACTGTACCCCTCTCACCAGGGCTTTCCTGAAGAATCATCCTCCCCGGAAGTAGAGATGAGGAGTCATGAGGAGGAAGGAAAGGGATACACACATGTTGAGCCACTTCTAGATGCCAGGCCCTGGCTACGTACCTTCCTCTGTGACATCTCCTTAATCCTCGCCACAACCTGGTAAGATGAGTGTTATCCCCATTTTCTGGATGAGGACGTGAGGCTCTGAGAGGTGAAATCAGGCCCATAGAAGTGGTGAAGCTGGGATTTGAACCCAGGCCTATCTGATGTCTGACCTCACATTGTGTTGTGAGACTATGGGGCTCATCTGTCTTTTTTGCTGGGTCCTTTTCAGAGGCCAGGTCCGCACCTGAGCATCCCCTTTAAGTTGAGTAGAGGGCATGGTCTTGCAGGGGGAGTCCGAGGGCGAATGGAACTGGGGATGCATAGGGATGGGAAGGGCGGGCATCCGAGAAAAGGGAGGTCTCTGGAGCCTCATGCCAGCGCATTGTGGCACTGGGTGCAGGGGAACGCAGGGAGGCAGGCTAGGGAAGGGAGTGACCCTGCCAATCCCTCCAGGAGAACAGTTACGGGGCTCTCCCCGCAGACCCCTGCATTGAACGCTGGCCCCACCCCTTACTCCTTGTGAGCCGTGGGTCAGGTGGGTTTGTTCCTGGGTTTCGTTCTCTTTAAAATGGAGATATTGGGATGCCTGGGTGGCTCAGTGGTTGAGGGTCTGCCTTTGGCTCAGGGTGTGATCCTGGGGTCCTGGGATTGAGTCCCATGTCGGGTTCCCGCAGGGAGCATGCTTCTCCCTCTGCCTATGTCTCTGCCTCTTTGTCTCTGTATCTCTCGTGAATAAATAAATCTTTAAAAAATAAAATAAAATAAAATATAAAATAAAATATAAAAAATAAAATAAAATAAAATAAAATAAAATAAAATAAAATAAAATGGAGATGCTGGTGGAAGCAGCCTCCAAAGACCAATGTGACCATTAAATTAGCAGTTAGTATGAGTAAACTCCTAGGTTGTGTGCATTTTTGCACCGCCAAGTCTCAACATTAAGTTGCATTATTATGGTTCTTGTGGTCATCACCGCTGCCCTGGCTGGGGCAAGGGATGTGGGAGGATAGTACTCACGTGACAACTCCTGGCCCTGGAGCTTCCCTTTCTTTATATCAATGCCCTGAAATGAGAGACAGGCATAGGTGTTGGTTCCCCCTGGGGCAGCAGAAGGCCACACCACCACCACATTTCAGTCCAAGTGGGTTTTGCTAACTTCTTTCTCTCCCCAAGGGAGTAAGATAGGAGAGTAGGAACATGTATGGCTGCTCCTGGGACATGTTGCCAGAACAGACTATGGGGTTTGAAATGGTGCCTCAGGGGGTCCAGGGAGAGAGGATAGACACGGGCATTGCTGAGGGTGGCCTGGGAGGAAGAGATGGATGCCATGACCACTGGAGAGAGCGAGAGGACATTTCTGGAAGGGCTGCTCCATTCCTATCACCTGTGCCCCTAGACTGGGCATGAAATACAGGTCTCTGCCCATGGGGTCCGGTCAGATCTAAGGCAGGGGTTGACAATCCTCCCAGCCTTGCTAAGCCAACCCAGCCTCTCAGACTCTCTTTGGGGCCTTCAGAACATTAGGCTGATGGCTGCCTGAGTCCAGAAGGGCAGAGGCCACTGATTCTGAGGCAGCTTCTTCCCCAGCCTTGACTGGACTCAGCCCATAACCCCTGGGCAGATTGTTTGGCCTCAGTTTCCCTCTTCTTCCTTCCCTTCCCCTCTCCCCTCTGCTCCGCGTCTGTGGGATAATGAGGCGATCCCGGGGGCGGGTGCTAATTATTGTTTGTGCAGGACTGGGAGATGCTTAGATGAAAGGGACTGGAGCCGGGCCCCTGGGTCCGTGCCACAGCTCGGGGGCCCCTAGGTGTGGGGTTTTATGGCCTTAATGATGGTGATTAGCATGGCTTTTCATTGGTTCTGCCAACACCTAACAGTGCTCTGGCCACCTTTCCACTAAGCCCTCCTGGTGTAGCCTCTGCTACTTCCCCTCTCAGAGGTGCTCAGGATGAGGGTTTGGGAGTGGGGAGCTGTGAGATTTCCTCCTATTTCTCTGCAGAGACTCTCAGGGTCAGCTGGGGGACCCAACTCCTAGTTGGGTTTACCTGCTACACAGTCAAAGCCGCGCCCCCCACCCCCTTCTTGAAGCCTCCTGATGTCTTCCCCTTTGTGTTGTAGCTTGTCTACCAACTGTTCTTACTTTGGGCCTCCTTGGCTAGAACATCTCCTCCCCCAGGCTTGTCTCTGTCTAGGCTAGGAGACAGTTGGTTGGGACAATGGGTGGGAGACTGCAGAATGGGGCCCTCCACCCTGGGCCGCTTTCCCACTTGGTTTTCCTCACCCTGAGCAGGTGAGATCTCTGTCCTCCGGCACCCTTCCAGCAAGCCGCAACAACTCCCCCCCTTCCAGTCTTGTCTGCTTAGGAGCATCCAGGCCGACTTTAAATTTGGTCCCTGGAACAGCAGGGCTCATGCCAGCTCTGCCTTGGCCCACTTTCAGCAGTGTCAGGCCCTGTCTTACCCAGGGCTGGCATGGGGCCCAGTTGTGGCCAGCGGTTGAGAAGCCAGTGGGTACCAGGGCAGGGGAAAGGGGTTGGGGAATGGAGGCCTCTCTCCTTGATACCCATCTGGCTCAGGAGAGGATGTGAGGGCCCAGGCCCTAGCAGCCACTCTCCCAAAATAGCTGTCTGGCTCTCTGGCGGCTCTAGCATGATTGAGAGATGGGGGCTAAGCCCAGGGCGGCCCAGCCCAGCCTGCTCTGCGCTCCCAGCCACCCCCTCACTCCTCTCCAAGTCAGCCCAGCCAGCGGTTTGTTTAAACAAAACAATAGCAACCTAAGCTGGCTGTTTCTTTTTAATTCCCCACAGGCTTGGGTCCCACCCAGAGTGATAAACAGGCCTCTCTCCTCTGAGTGAGGGCAGGGAGGGCTGAGGGTGGGGGCTGGGGCCCGTAAGGTCAGGGAGTTTGTGCAGAGCAATGTGGAAAGTCTGATCTGTAGCCTTGATCAGTGTGGAAAGGCTGTCCTTCCCCTCTTTCACTCTGGGGAGTCTTTTCTCATCAACTGGGGCCAGCTTGGCAAAGACGTACTCACACCCGCACACTTGTGGATTCATTGAGTAAAGCCAGCGGCCCTTCCTGCCCACCTTCTCTGAGGGAGCTGCCCTTGAGCTCAGCTGAGGCAGCTGTTGGGGTAGCTGAGAGCAGAGGGCATTGATGGCTTTAGAGTTCTTAGGGTCTCTCTGGAGCTTGCCCTATGGACAGGTGCTGGTCCTTGGAAGGATGAGCAGGGAAGGAAGGCTCTAAGGAAGGATCAGGCTGTAGAGACTGCACCCCGCCCGCCCCCACCCCCAACCCTTTGCAGAGCCTGTGGTCTGTGTGGCTGGTATTTACTCAAGCTGGGTTGAGGATTGGCTAAGTTTCCTTTGGCCATGAACCTCACTGGTCTCTCCTGCAGGGGGTTGGTGTGTGCTAAGCTTTCTACCATACAATTAATATGTGGTAGGGGTCTTAGGAAGCCATAGTCAAAGGGTGAGAATGTTGACTCTCCAAGGAGCTCAAACTGCTTGTCCAGAGCCACAGAGCTGTGAGTGGGAGAATCCCAGAACATTCCAGGAAGAAAGAGCCTTAGACCCTTTGACTTTTGAGACCCACTAGCTCAAGATTTCATGTCTTTTACCCATAGTGCCATCCTATGCTTTTTCTACAATGTCATGACAGTCCCGTCACTCCTCCAGGCAGCATGGTTTTTAGGAAGACTATTATTAAAACACAGATATTACTTGGGAGGCCTGGGGCCGCAGTGGAAGTGGTTACATGGTTCCCTACCCCCCACTCCCCAGCCCCCATATGAAATCATGAGCTCTCCTCAAGTGTCTCCATGGACTGGAGTACCTCATTTAACCTGAGATGACCTTAGAAAGCTGGAAATCTCTGGGAAAGGATGAAATTCTGGAACCTTTCTGGCAAGGTGGGGGTACGGTGGGGCAAATCTTTGATTCTGAGCACTTCCTAGAAAGGGCCCTGAGGGTGGGCACTGAACCCAGCATTTGGGGGACAGATCCCACACCTATCAAGTCTGAGACAGTTTTGGAAAGAGAGTGTGCAGCAGGGAAGGGGCTGCTGAAAGTTCCCCTACACCTTGGCCTCTTCACCTGGCGCCCACCTTCCTGGCCTTCCCCCCTCCCCTAGGTATCCTGCTCTTCTTTCAGATGGGCCCAGCCTAGACAAAACCGCCTTTCCCGTACTATAGCTAAGACAGATTGACATTTTCAAAATGAGCTTGTTGAAATGCTAAGGTTAAAAAAAGGAAATAATTATAGAAATTATAAACAGTGTAGAAATTGGCAGGTTTCTGATCCCTAAGAACGCTGGAAAGCCCAGAATGGCTTTTTCAGGGTATCAGTGCAGGAACACCCGAGGTGTTAGGGCAGCGTGCTTGGGAGGATGTCCGCAGCCCTTCTAAGGTGTCAGAGACTAGATGACCTCTTTTCCTTATCAGCATCCTCTGTCAAGGGGAGGGCAGGAGGAAGGGGTTGGAAGATTGTTCAGTAGGACCCTGAAACGCTTAGGATATGAGTGGTCTCCTCTTTGAAAAAAAAATAGTCTCATCTTTCTCATAGAAGTTGGCCCTCAGTGTGTGTGGGCACGCATGTGTGTATGGGTGCGTGTGCATGGAGGCTCTGTGCATGACTGTCTGTCATTGGAAGAGGCACATGTTATTCTAGTTGCAAAGAAGAAGCTTGACTCTGTGGACACTCTGGAGGAATTTCTGGGTTTATAGACGTGAGATTTCCTTTCCAACTCTCTCATGCCTCAGAACCCATGGCTTCTCTGTCATGTTAGTTTGGAAATGGCATGTGAGATGCTTCAGAGAAAAACTCGACTGAGAGTCACAGCGACCCTGTTCTTGGACCAGGGCAGATACAGACTATCTTCCCAGACTTGCTCTGACCAAGTGGTCTCTGGTCAAGTAGAGAGCAAGGTGCTAGAAGCTGGGGTCTGCTCCCCCTACTGTTATCTGACATTCGTAATGAGCTTCCAGCATGTCTTCTCTAGGGCTCTAACCGATGGATCCATCTCACAGCAGCCCTTGCTTGGGAAGGGTAGAGATCAGTCTCCCATTTCACTGGAAGCAACCCAGAGAAGCTATAGCCTCTCAAGGGCAGGGACAGCATCCTTCCCATCTTTGTAGCCCTTGAGATGCTTTGCATAGAGCAGGGGCAGGGGACGTTGCCAGTGCTCTGGCTCATTCCCTGGCCCTTGCTATCTTGTTGCTCTCCAACTCTACTTCCAATCTGCTTCCCCTGGTCCCAGAGTCACCTCTGGCCTCCAGAGCCTGCTTCACCACATGCACAGTAGAGCAGACATGTTGGGGTATTAACATCCTCTGGCAACAGTTCCTAACCAATGGCTGATGGGAAATGATGCACAAATACTCCAGCTTCTTGCCTCTTAGGGGGAATGATGGAGTAGCATATTTCATACTGCCTCCGGGTACCCACTGTGGAACTTGTCGGCTCCTAGCCTCCTGTCTTACCCAGTCATTTACTGGTGCTTCCTCACGTCCCTTTGAAAGTACACTACTTGCTTTAGACTCCTTGTCTCGGGCTCTGCTTTGGGGGAACCCAAGCTTAAATAGACATTTGTGGAAGGAGTAGAGAGATGAATGAAGCCTTTGTCTGCGGTGTCATAGGTAGCTGGCCTCAGTGCCAAGACTAGAAGCCTCTACTCCTGACTCCCGGTCCCTGTGTCTTTTGATGGGACCACACTGCTACTGTCTGGACCTGGATCCTTCTGCCCTCCCAGGCAGGGTCCCAGAGATCCCCGACACATTAAGCCTTTACAGTACCACAAAGAGGAGAGCCAATTAGATGAAAGACATCTCCATTCTTCGTTTCTTGTCCATGGGGACAGCCAGAGAGCTACATTTCCTGAGGCTCCAGAGTCCTGGGACACCCCTTCCCCAGCCCAGAGAAGCCTCAGGTGAAGGCTTCTTGAAGCACGGGGGCCAGATTCGGGTTGTGCAGCCTGATGAGTAGGGAAAGGCTCAGCGCTGGGCCCAGCAGGGAAGCCAGCACAGTGTCCTCATTCCCCTTCAATTACCTACAGGCAACTGTCCGCCCACCTGGGCCTTCGTGGAGGCCCCAGGTACTCGGGCTCGCTGACCCCCGGAGCAGAGGGTCAGCAGCACATTTCCTAGAGTCTGCGGGAGATGATTTAATCTCTTCCCCCACTTCTTCCCATCTAGATGGGAGGATTCAATCACTTCTCCTGCCTGGCTGCAAACCTCGGGCAGAGTGGGAAGTTTCACTTTTTGATCTCGGGGTGTGTGTGTGTGTGTGTGTGTGTGTGTGTGTGTGTGTGTGTGTGTAGACAGGGCAGGGTTGGGGCGGGCTGTCAGAAGAGTCCTTAACTTGAAAGGTGAGGTGCAGAAAGATGTGGGGATGAGGAAGAGCGAATGGAGACATAAAGGAAACAGATCTTGGTGGGGAAGGGGGGGGGCGGGAAGGGGAAAAAAAAAAAGGGAAACGGAAACAGAGTTCCAGGCTCTCTGACGCTGGCACCAAATGAAAAAGCTCCTTGCTGTTTTGCACAGCTGCCTGCAAGCTGCCAAGTGGCAAAGGATCCAGGAAAAGGCACAAGATTGGAAAGTGCTACCCAGCAATCTGTGTATTCTGCAATTAAGAAGGGGTAAGTGAGTGGAAGGCACTGACAGCTCCCGGGCTCCGAGGTCTCCAGGGGCTGCGGCTGCCAGGCCACCTCACACCAGCTTGGAGAGGACCCAGCTCTGGAGACTGGTGCCTGCTTCAAGGGAGAGGCTGTGATCAATTAATCCTGTGGCCTGCTTTTTTTTTGCCCTGAGGCCAGGGAAAGAAGGGCCGGCCACCGAGGTAGGTGAAATGGAGTCTGTGGGAAGCGGTGAGGAGGAGTCATGCACCTGAGCCCTCCTGGGAGCTGAGTGCTTCTAGACCCCGGGGTGTAGGATGGCCAATTATTTTGTGCACCAGTCTCCCTCAAGAAGTATTAACATCGAGGGGCTGATAGGCCTCTTCCTGGCACCTTCATGGGCAGTGGGGCTGGGTGGTGACAGTCTTTAGAACGTGCCAGTGGGTGGCCTGAAGATCTGGTATCTTGGCACTGACTGGCAATGGACCCCTGGGTTTTGACTCCTAGTCTGTCTTCGGATCTGGAGTCAGTTACCTCCCTGGGACTCCAGATGCCAAAATGGGGAGAGGAGGGCTATAGCTGAGGGAGGGGGGTGGAGATTATCTGCCTCTTATAACTAAGTAATTACCCAGATAAGAGAGAGGAGCTTCACTCAGGGCTTCACCATTCTTCACGACACTGGGTTAAGGGGCAAGATTTCCCAAGGCCAAGGTCAAGATTGTCTGTGGCTTATAAAGTACAGGCTGTCCAGGCCCTTTGTTCCGGGCAGTGTGGAAGTACATGTGGTTTCCAAATAAGTCACGCTGTCTTGCACCTGTGTGTATGTGATAACATCTAGTGTAGAGCTGGCCCTTAGGGATGATGGCTGGGGAGATGGGTAGATAAATGAGTCAATGAATGAGAAGCGCTGGGATGGAGGCAGAAATATGAATGAGGCACACTTTATGTTGTTGAGGAACTCATGGTCTAGGGTGGTAGACAGATCAACGAAGAAAAAACAAACTATTATCAGCCTACATAATTGAAGTCTACAAGTAAGGGCTGGAGGAGTTCAGAGAATAGAAGCTGTAGCTGCCTGGGGGAAGTGATCAGGAAAAGCTATTGAAAGGAGGTAGGGGGCACCTGGGTGGCTCAGTGGTTGAAGCACCTGCCTTTGGCTCAGGCCATGATCCTGGGGTCCCTGGATGGAGTCCCGCATCGGGCTCCCTGCAAGGAGCCTGCTTCTCCCTCTGCCTATGTCTCTGCCTCTCTCTGAGTCTCTCATGAATAAATAAATAAAATCTAAAAAAAAAAAAAAAAAAAGAAAGAAAGAAAGGAGGCTATCCTATCTGGGCCTAAAGGATATGTAGGAGTTTTTCAGTTTTTTAGGAGACCAGATAGGGAAGGGGCATCTGAATTAATTAATTGATTAATTAATTAATTAAGGGGAACTGCATTAATAATGGATAATTATGCAAACAAGATGTGAGGAGAGCAGGTGGGTCTGGAAGAAAGCTCAAGACAAAGGTGGAAATGTAACCTAGGGCTAGTTTTGAATGGCAGGCAATGCTTCTGAGAATCAAAACTTTGGGTCAACCTAAACTTTGGATCCATAGACCCAAGGCAAGACTTTTTCCATGTGCTCAGCCGCTGTGTGCCCAGGAGAGTTATGGGGGGGGGGGGGGCGGGCAGTGGAGCTGCCTCTGGTCAAGAAAGTACCTGGACAGGGCCAGGCCTTGGGGCACTGCCTATACAGCAGGTCAGAGCTGCATGGAGCTGTACTCCATCGCCATGGCTTCATTCAGTGTGGGTGACTCTGGGGCCCCCATACTCAAACACCTCCCTGTACAAATGATAACTTTGTTTCAGATCATGAAAGTACTATACCTCATTGCAGAAAAGCTTGAAAACACACACACACAAAACAACTAGAAAGAAAAAGAATCCCCTGATCATTCTTTGTAGAGATAACTGCTCTGAGAACACCATGGCTCCCTTCCCTGCATTTGTCCCAAAGCTTCTTGACCCACAGGTGCCAGCTTTGAGCCTCCAGTCCTCTCTGGGGCCTGCATTAGCTGGACTCCCCTCTGACCTCCTGCTCCGATAATCCGCCTGAGCCGCTTTCAGTGTCTGAAGCTCACAGACTGGTTTGGACCTCAGGAGGTGGAGCCGCTACTCTTTGACCCTTGCCTGTCACAGGTCACCTATTCCCCGGATGCAGCTCCAGGGCAGGGTTAGAGAGTGGGAGTGGGAAGGAAAACAGGATCAAGAACACAACGTATAGTTTTCCTGAATCTGCTCCACTTAGAAATAGACAAGATCTATTAAGATAGCTCGAGAGCAAGTATCCTGAGTTGATAGCTAAGTATAATTATTATGCGTCGATGTTAGTTGAGACTAGAGACTGCCATTTCTAGATGCCTAGAACCAAAGCCGAGGCTTTCAGAATCAAAAGCGGGTCTCTGGAATGCCTCAATTATCTGGAATCATGTAGAGAACTGGCTATTCTTCGTAAGCACACGTCCCTGATCACTTGAATCTTAGACTTCCAGTGCCCGAACTCCTTTGATCTTAACTACTTTGGTTAGTGATCTTATTAAACACTAGTTCTTATCTTCTTACACACACACACACACACACACACACACACACAATGGAACTACCTTACGTAATTTTAAATACCGCTGCGGTTGTCACAGTGAATAACCAATTCTGCACCCTGCTACAGCACCAGACTGTGATGCTGAAAAACAAATAAAAGGAATGGGCCATTTGGCCTTGTGCCTGCTCAAACCTCCTTAGGAGCCAATAATCTAATATTTGTGTGGTCGTGGTCACCACACGAAGAAAGGGAAACACCTCTTGCCGGGTGCCTCCAATGCCCAGGCATTCCGCCAGCGTCTTCATACAAGTTCGCTCCCTCTGGTCCCCGCCTTCCGGGACCTTTCCTGCTCAGGGGCAGTGACCCTCACAAGAGGCACCCCTGGGAGGCCAGAGGTCGCCTGCCCTGCTGAAGGAGTCATGCTTCGTGGTCTCCTTCTCGGCTGCCACAGAACTAGGGAAGGGGTGCCATCCAGTTAGAGGCAGCCCTGCTGCATGAGCGACTGAGCTGTTTGCGTGCCCATCCGAAAGGGCAAACTGGGCTTCAGTCCAATGTCATTACCAATCAGCTACATGACTGTGAGCAAGACACTTACTTTCTCGGTGTCTCTGCTGCTCTACCTACGGAGCGGCAATGACGATGATGCCTGCCCCCCTGCTTTCCCCATGGGGCTGTCATCAAGATGAAATTAGGAAGAGAAATATTCTCCAGCCCCCCAGTGCCATCCTAGTGTAAGGGTCATCGTGGTTCCCCTTCCCCGGGCCACCCACTGGGGGAAGGGTGGGGAGGAGACGGGGAACCCATCCTGCCAGCCCCCTCGTGCTGCGGCAGACCCGAGAAGTCTCCTGGCAGGGTCAACCTCATGAGGCTAATGGCTGTGCCGTGGGCTTGGAGGTTACTCGGCTGTGAACGTGGGCCCGTCCTGCTGGGTCTGCACTCACCCGGGGTGCGCAGAGCGTGTGGCACATGATGTTTATTAATATGCCTTGATGAGGGGCATTAATATCTCTTAATGACACCATCTGAGCCCGGCCTCCTTCTTTCTCTCGCTCCTCGCTCCTCGTTCCTGTCTCCCCCCCACCTCCCAAGAGATACACAGTCACAGAGCAAGTGAAGGACAGGAGAACGAGCTGTCAAGCTGTCGGGGAGGAAGGGCTCCGATCGGGGTCCAGCCACAGGGACAGACAGAAGATCCTGGGTGCGGGAGGCAGGAGGATGCCTGGGCTCTGCTGTTGGGTGGAAACTGGGCCAGAAACTGCTTGGCCATGGGAGCAAGGGAAACAAAACTGTGGCGAGACCTTTCCAAAACTGGTGGGGAGGAAGGGGAGTGGCAGAGGCTGAGCCAGGAGCCCGGGAGCCTCAGGAGCTGGGGAGGGGCTGGGTTCCTTCATGGGAGCGGGAAGGGGGAAAACAGTGAGTCACACACACTCACACATCTTCACACACTCATGTCCATTTGTGCACACCCATCACTCACATACATGCATGCTCAACATGCTCACATATACATGTCCACACACGACCTCCACATTCACATACTTAGGCACACATGCCACACATACCCCCTCACATCCACATATATACATGTCCACAGCCACACACACATGCTCATATACAAACACAACGTGCTTACATGCACACATAGGTAGCTGTCATGCATACTTATGCATGCACCCATACACATGCACATACGCATACACATGTCTACACAGTCACAGGCACATGCTCACACACATGCACACTCACATGTTTACACACATCTTGATACACAGCTCTCTGCACTTGTGCGCTTAAGCACACACATTCACATATACATATGTTCACACATACAATGTGCTTACATGCACACTCACATGCATCTCACATATGCACACTCACACACAGACACAATATGCTCATACAATATGTACTCACACATACATACGCATGCTTATATATAGTCACATATTTACACATGATACACTCATCAATGCAAACTCACAGTCCTACAGATGCACACACATGCACACACACGTACTCACATTATACATAGTTGTACACAGTCACACATACATACTCACAAGGCACACATACACACATGCATACACGCTCTCACAAACACATGCTCACTACACTATCTCTCCCAGGCCGTTTTGCACTGGTGGGCATGTCAGGCGCTGAGTGTGATAGGAAGGCCAGGATGATGGGGCATTTGGAAGGGGCTGGTGTTGAGGCTAAAGCTTGGACTGTGGGATGAGGACCAGGGGGTGTGGGAATCTGCAGGCCCCTGGCAGGAGCCCAGGACAAAGAGATGACTGATTAGGACTGTTGTTTGTGAGTAAGAACTGAGCTGCTCTGCTCCCCTGTGAGGGCCTATGGGGTGGGGATGGAGGAGGGGAGGGGATCCCTGGTGGGAGAGGTGGCCCATGGAGTGGGGGCACCGGCCTTGCCCTCCTGCCACTAGAGTGTGGAGCTGCGGGTTGACACGCTCCCCTGTCCATGCAGCACAGAGGCAGAACAAATGGGAAACGGGTGTAGCAGGGAATAAAGGGCTTGGGAAACTGCAACCTTCAGAGGGAGGGAGCTGCAGGGCTACCTCTGCAGGCCTGGCGCTTATCTATGGCTCCCATCTCTCATCTCTAGCATCCAGTCTTTCTGGCTGGGTGGCTGCAACCCCAGGAAGGGAGACCACGGGGCACTGGGGAGGGCCAGTAAGCTGAGAGGTGCAAACCCAACCTGGGCCAGACCTTTGCTTCCCAGCTCCCGCTGGACAGAGGGGGCCCAGAAGCCCCCTAGCACCCACCTGGCCTGGGAAGGATACCCCAGGGCTTGTGGATGATGGGTGGCACTGGTGTCTGGACTGCTCCAGGCTGTGAGAGCTTCTTGCCCACCCTCCCCCCACCCCAGGTTCTGGGGAGTGGGGATCACCTTCACCAACTGCTGGGAGGCTTTTTTACAGCACCTGCTCCTGATTCTACTAGTCCCTCTGTCTCCCCTCTTTTTGTCACCCCTGACCTGTCCTGTCCTGTTCTCCACAGTCAACCAGGAAATGGTCAGCTGCCTCTGGGCCACACGGCCCTCCCCACCTTCCACCTAAGAGATGCTGGTAGTTCTAGCGAAGTGGGCCACAAGACTGGGGGGCTGGGGGCATGAGTGTGGTCGGGGGGAGGCCTCCAGGGGGAAGGCGGGTGGCAGTGGTGGGAGTCAGGCTCCTGAGCTCTGTTCTCTGTTTTCTCTTCCTCCTCTGCCCTGCTTTAGGCTTCCATACTCAGCTCTAGTGGGAAGATGAAGCATAATCTGTACTTTGGGCCTTCTCTCTCCTTCCTTACCAGAGGGCCCAGGCCTGGGGCTACCTCGTGAGGAAGAAGGAAGGAGTAAAGGAAGGATGGAAGGAAGGAAGGTGGGTGGGAAGGAAGAGAGGGATAGACAGATAGGACTTCCTGGAAGAAAGATTGAGGATCAGGATTTTGTGATGAAAGAAGAAACGAAAAGATGCTGGTGAGACCTGGCGGTTCTGTGAAACCCTGTAGTCATTAGCAGATGTGACAATAAGTAGAAGCGGTTAAAGCTCATTCAGATCACATCTTGCTCTTTTCACAGAAGCTGACAGTGAACTTGGCCCTGGTCCCCTAGCCCCTTGCTATTCGGAGCAGCAGCAGCAGCACCTGGGAGCTTGTCAGAAATGCAGACTCTCGGGCTCCTCCCCAGACCTGTGAATCAGAATCTCCCTTTTAATAAGAACTGGTGGTGATTCGGTGATTCGTCTACACACGAAAGTCTGAGAAGCCCTGGCCCAGAGTCCTGCCCTGAGACCTGCCTGCTCACCACTTTCCCTGGGCCCTCTAGCCTGGGCAGGGGACTCCCGGGTGGGAGCAGCAATGAGGAGGGAACCATCCAAGGTCTTATCCCTGGCCGGTCTCTTTCAGGCTTCAGAGCCCTGGGAATCCCCCTTCCTGGGGAGGACTGACTGGTCCTGAAGTGGCCCCAGCTGTCAAGTCAGGTTATTTGGACTGGTCAGGCTCCTGGGCAGTCAGAGGAGAAGGGTGGGCTGGAGGGGCAGGGGCTCGGCCAGGACTGGGAGACTCCAGGCCCATCTCCTCCCCTGCACACTTGCCTGGAGCCACAGAAGCAGCCCCAGATCAGTGACTCCCGGTGTCACTTGCTGTTCTGAGCTTTTGGGTTTTGGGGATTGGGCAGGGCAGGCTCTCCCACTGGTGGGACACCTGCGTGGCCACACCTGGGTACAGTCTGATGGGTACTATGGGGGGGTGCTGGATCCGCCCACTGGTGTTCCCTCCTGCCTGACCATACTCCTCACTCCTGGCCCTATTTTGGAGAGTTCATTCATTCATTTATTTGTTTATTCCCCAGGGGCCTGTGGGGAGGAAGAAGCGAGAGAGCACTGCTCTTCCTTGTAGCCTGTAGACCAGAGAGGGGCATGCGTGGGGCTGCCCAGGCTTGTGGGTCAGGGTCTGCTCTAGGGTGGGCTGTGGTCCTAGCAGGAGGCCTGCTGCTAGGCTTTCATCCCCAGAGATGCCCAAGTAAAGCTGTCATCCCTGGAAAGCTCCCAGTCTATCCTCCACGGCCTGTGGTGGGCCTTTGCGCCCCTGCCCACCTGGGTCAGGCCAGGCTCACTTGTCTCAGCCAAGAGAACAGTGACTGTGGCCCACCGGGGGCCTGCCAGGCCCAGGGTCTGCTCTCATTCTGTTGTGTCACCTTTGACGGTGCCCGGCAGGCAAATGCCAATCTGGGGAGCTTGGCAATTACCATGCAAAAACAACCGAGACTGAGCTCGGTAAACACCCTGACCTCACAGTTGGTCTGTCTCTGGAAAGCGTGGGGACTGACATGACTCCAGGGAGTGGAAGGGAGTCCGTGGCCCTCTCTGGCGAGGTCCCACGGAACCTGGGCCACCGTGTCACCCCCCCCCCCCAGGGGTGCTCATCTGCAGCTGGCCCCTCCGGAAGAGGGGTGGCCTGCTGAGCTTGGGGCCGATGCCGTGCTTGGCTTCCCGCCCTGTGGGGATCATCACCAGTCTCCAGGTGTGTCGAAATGAATTTTTGCACAACTCTGAGGAGGGCCCAGCAGTTCCAGGTGACAGTGCCCAGGGCCGTGAGGAGATGGGAGGAAAGGGGACGGGGTGACAGCAGAGAAGAACCTCAAAGAGGGTCAAGGGGCTTCCGCAGATGCTGACTCCCTAAGCTGCTGGATCTAGGGCTCAGGGTGCCTCCTTCCAATCCCCCACCCATGTGGCTGGACCTCAGAGGCCTTCCACTCGAGGAGTCTGGGATTCCGGGCTGCCAGGCCAGTCCCCAGGCTGGGCCACAGGGTGCCGAGACCAACTTCTCCCCAGAACTTTTTTGTTGTGAGCAGTCAATTGCCCTGGCATCCGAGGCTGCTGCGCACAAGGAAGGGGTCGTTAATGAACGCAAATGACAGCTGATTAATCTGCCTCTTCTCTGTGGGGTCTGGCCACGCTCCATTCCGCCTCCGTGGCCTGCGCCAGCAGGGTGGGCTCCAACCTATTACCACTGCGCTTCCAGCCATAATGGGGAAGAGGGCAAGCCCCATCCCTCCCCTGCGCCAGTCCCCAGCCCGGGGTCCTGCCATGCATGAAGGGCTGGCCCTGCAGGAGCAGGAGAGGCCTCGGCCCTGCCGGACTCTCTCACTAGGTGCTCCCCTCTAGGAAGGGGGCAGACTGCAAGGAAAGATGCGAGCAGGTGCTCAGTGGGATTTGTGGAGAGGGGTTACACTTAGGAGGTAAGTGGGGGCACTGTCTAGACAATGGCAGATGGTTCGTTTTTCAGTTCCTCGCTGTGTCCTTAAGAAAGCAGCAGGTTCCTCAGATCTTTTGCACTGTGGGAAAAGGCAGAGGGAGAAGGATGGGGCTACAGAGAATCCTTCCTCCTCAGCCAGGTCACCTGCCCCGGCTCCTGGCTGATGTCAACGCAGCGCACATTTACTGAGCTCCTGCGAGGTGCCAAGTGCAGTGCAGGTGTGAGGGTGATTTAGAGTCTGGCAGGAATGCAGAGTGAAGGGGTAATTACAGATGGGATGCATGCGAAGAAGAGGACTTACAGAGGGCAGGGAGGGCTTCCTGGAAGAAGCAGATAGATTCTCCACCTGATAGTGGTGCTTGACAGGGAGAGGGGAGGGAGAACTATGTGCTGGGATGGAAAGGCCCCTATTTCCTGCACCCAGGCCTGGGATCTCTTAGGGCCTCCCCAGGTTAAGGGGATTGGTTGCTAGACCCTTCCTTTGAGGGATGGAGGAGCAGGAGAGGGAGTGAGTCAGGCCTGGAATGGAGGCTACTGACCTTCTCCCAGCAGGACCCCTTGGCTGAGAAGCAGAAGTAGAGTTCCCTTTGGGGGAGAAACCCCTCAGTTTTCACTGCAACAAAGAAGGGGCCCCAAGCTCTCTCCTGCCACGGCCTCTAATGATGGGGTTGGGGTGTAATGAATATCTGTGTACTCATAAAACAGGCTAATGACCGTCCTCATTTCATGGACCCCTTTCATCCTCACTCATTCCCAAACCAGAAGGGACCATCCTGAGGACCGAGGCCCAGAGCCTGGTGGCAGCCACAGACCCCAGCTGTTTGGGGTGGGGGCCAGCTGTCCTAAAGCTGAGGCCCCTCGGAGGCTGCCTTCTCCTCTTCCATCCTTTATCTGTTTGAAACAGCTTCAGGAATTTAGGTCGATGGCTGACCAACCATAGGAAGTGGGCAGGGGTTGGGGAGGGAGGAAGCATGAATGCCCTGATTCTTAAGAACAGTGTCGACACCTGTAGCACATGGCTGCAGAGAAAGAGCATTTAGCACCCGTTGCCTGCACCACACCCCCTTCTGCCCAGGTACTGATAGGAGTTCTCAGAATCACCCAACACCTGAGAAGAGCTAGACCCGAGGAGGGAGGGGCTGGGCCTGCTGAATCACCAGCAACACCTGTGTTTTGCTTGGGAGGTCTCCCGCTCAGGGACTAGCCAAGCCTGACCCTGTTTGGCTTCCTGGAGCTTGGTGAGATCACAGCCCCGGGTGTTGTGGCTGCAGGCCAGTGTGACCTGCTATGCAGGGAGTATTTTTAAAGAGATACTTGCTCCTGTGTTCCCAGGATCAGCTCCACGAGAGACTCAAGTTGTTCTGAGTCCCCCACCTCTCCCAAATTTGCTTGTAGAAATGGGTCAGGGGAACATGAAATCCACAAGCCAATCCCCTTGCCGTGGACAAGCCCCCGGGGCGGGGTGGGGCGGTCCTCAGGGGCTCCTGGTGACTGGCAGCATTGGAGGGAGGTGGGATGCGCAAGTCCCCTAGGACAGAGACAGCCCAATTTGCTTTCCCCAGAGCTGGGGGACTGTCTCACCATGGTCTTCTGAGCCTGCACAGAAGCCACAAGGCCACCATGACAGGGTCTGCCCGTGGCAAGACACTCATGGATGAGTCAGCCTGCAGCCTCAGTGTTCCCATCTGGGCGCTGGCCCAGCCCTGCCTCCAGGCCATCTGCAGATAATTGGGGTCAGTGGAGGGCAGAGGATCCCAAGAATGTAGATTCCTGTGCCCCTCGCCAGGATCCCATTTGCATGTTCCCTTCTATTGGAGACAATTGCCCCTTTACAGCCTAGGGCAGAAAGAGCACTGCCCCCAGGTCGCACTTAGCCTCTCAGCTAGGGGCACCGCGGTAGAGAGGGGGCACACGGAGCCACAATCTCAAGTCCTTGCTCTCGGTCTGGGAGAGTAGGGAGCTAACAGCTAAGGCGAGTCACCGGGAGCTGGTGGTAGAGTAACCACCACCATCCTGGACTTGTGTCAGGCGCTCTCCTCTCTCGAGGCGTTTCAGGCATTTCTTTTTTTTTTTTTTTTTTAATTTATCCACAAGACACACACACACACACACACACAGAGGCAGAGAGAGAGAGAAGTAGGCTCCATGCAGGGAGCCCGAAGTGGGACTCGATCCCGAGGTCTCCAGGATCAAGCCCTGGGCCAAAGGCAGGCGCTGAACCGCTGAGCCACCCAGAACAACTGGGCTGCCCAGTTTCAGGCATTTCTGAGCCACTGCACTGTCTCATCTCCCTTTCCAAGGAGGCGGAAGGGACAGTGGGGATCACCCCGGATTTGCAGGGGGGAGGGGAACGCAAGCCCTTGAGAGGTTAGGTGGCCTGCCTGAGCTTACAGTCCCTACAGGCAGACCTGGGAACGCGGTTCAGGTGTCCTGGCCCCTGCTCTAACCCTCCTGACTCACAGTCCACTGTTTTTTTGCCGACACCTCCCAACAAGGGGGGCTGTGTTAAGGACATGGGCTGTGAAGAGAAGAGATGACTTCTTTCCCTTTTGCTGGAATTTCTCAGGTGACCCCGGTTTCTCAGTCTCAGACGCCCTCCTCAGATTCTTTCTCTTTCCAGCCCAGTTCATACCTCGCCTTCCTCAACTGCATTTACCCCAGTGCTTCCTCTGTCACACTGGGCTTGGCTCTGTCAGGTACATTCCCCCAGCCTAGAGGTGCACCTGCTGGCTCTCCTGCCTCTCCTCTGGGCTGGGGCTCTGCCAGCGGATCTTGTCCTGTCCACCCTCTCCTGCTCTGGTGGCAGCGGGGAAGCACGGGCCCTAAGTCCCTGGGGCCACAGGGGCAGGATTGACACACAAGTGCCTGCCTTGTCCATGGGTTCCAGGCCCGTCAGATCACCGGCTGATCCCCAATGGCCCTGCTAAGCAGGAAACTGGGTCTGGGGGATCGCAGCCACTTGTCCTGGTCATTAGGTGGCAGAATGGGAATTAAACCGAGGTATTTCTGAGTTCGGACACGGACCCGGGCCCTGGCTTATGCAACACTTAGACTCTTAGCTTGAATGACTCGGACACTTGTGCACACGCGTGCGCGCACACACACACACGCACACACACATGCATAGACTGCGTAGGGAGGTGTGTGGAAGGAAGATAAATTAGCCTGATTTCAAAGCTCTTTGCCTGGCTCACTATTGTCTCTCAAATGTCCGCTTAGAGGAGGGTGTGAGAAAGTGACAAAATGGATCATCGATGGAACTGAATCAAGTTGTCGTCTCCGGGTTTGAAAATGCGCTCGACTTGTGGCAGGAGAAGCATTTTTATCTCACTAGGTTCCCCTTCCTTCTTTCTTTCCTTCTTTCTTTTTTCCAAGAAACATTTCTGCTGCAGTGAACTGTTAAAGGGCCTCGGGGTGTGCCCTCCCAGCACTAGGGGCAGGGGCATCTGTCTCTCTGCCAGGCCAGGTGCTCAGGTGCAGAAGGCACCCTAGGGGGTGGAGAGAGTCCTGGGCACAAGGACTGATTGGTTTGGGGACAGGTTGGGCTCTTTAGGTCTGTCTGGAGAAACGGTCAGATGCCATATCTGTGCCCCTGGCTGTGGGGTCTGTGACTCTGTTCTCTGGTCCTTCTGGAGTAGGATCAGAGGAGTGTGTCTGCCCCCCGGGCTAGGACAGTTGCTCAGATCTCAGCCATAGGGGCAGCCACAGGATTACCCTTCCCTTCTTGCCCCTCCTCCCTATGCCAGCCTCTTCCTCCTCTTTTCTCTCTCCTCTCCATCATCTTTCTCTTGAGTCCTCTCTTCTGCCCTCTTCTCCTCCCTCCTCCTCTCCCTTCTCCTCTCCTTCTTTCCAAGGGGACCTCAGCCCTCCACCAGGAAACAGATTTCTTCAGACCATCTGGTTCCACAGTCTGCCTCCTCCTCCTCAGCACTGTCCATCCATTACAATTACAAATGTTCTAGATCTGCCCTGTCCTATGGAGTAGCTCTAGCCACGTGTGGCTCTTGGACACTTCCAATGTAGCTAGTACCGTGCAGAAGTTGTCTTTATAAGCGTTTTATTGACTTTTAATTAATTATAATTTAAATAAGCACATGTGGCTGGTGGCTAGTGACCTGGACATCAGAGCTGTCAGTGATACCAAGTGCTTGACTCTCCAGAGGTCCCTGGGGGCACCGTCCACCCTTGTCCAGGCCCAGCCCCACCCCTAAGTGCCTCTGTGTGGACCCTGCTTCCCTCTCATGTTCAATTTCCTGACCTGTGAGAGACCCTGGAGGCCTGGGTCCTGGGCTTGGAGGTGGGTCAACACGGGTACTGGATCTGTGAGCCTCAGTGGCCTCTTCTGTAAAACGATGAGGATAATTTCTTGAGGAAGGTGCCCAAGGCTCAAGGTTCCCTTCCAGCTCTAAGTTCCATTCTGCTTTTGGGCAGGAGCCTCCTGTCGCCAGATCTGGGTGAATCAGTGTGAGTAGCAGGGCAGGTGGTGTGTATGTGTCTGGTGTATGTGCAGGCATGCATGTGTGCATGCTGTGAGGGGCGGCAGTGAGACCCTGGGGAGCCTGCTTCTCAGGCTGACCCAGCCTGTCTAAAGGCCTGGGACTAGGAAAAGAGCTAAAGGTTCTATTATTAGGGGAAGTTTGCAGCCTGACTCCACTCCTGGCAGGCGTTTGCCCGAGCTGTTCCAGTGATGCCCCAGACTTCCTCTTCTGCCATAAAAGTCTCCCGGAAAGTCTTCCCACAGAGGCCCCAAGGGCTTTCTCAGGGAATGTGTGAGTGTGTGTGCACACAGGCACTGAGGAGCAGAAGCCCCAGGCCGCATGCACGCTCGCCCACAGTGCTGTTGGCCCTGGCCATGGAGGGGATGTCTGTCCTGGCTTGGGTGGAGGGAGGAGGAGGGGCTTCGCCTGGACCGGGCCCTGGCTTATGCAACACTTAGGCTCTCAGTCAGCTTGAACTACTTGGACACTTGTGCACACGCGTGCGCACGCGCACACACACACACACATGCATAGACTGCATAGGGAGGTGTGTGGAAGGAAGATAAATTACCCTTTGCTGCTTTGCCCTCCCTCCAAGCTTCTGCTGCAGGAGTTCTTACCACATCTGGAGAGAAGGGGGGTGGGAATCCCTCAAGACAGGGCTGTTCTCAGGCTCCCTGGGTGTGAGGGAGGCTCTAGGCCTATGGCTGAGGTTGGAGGGACCACTGAGAGGAGCCCTCTGAGGGCAGAGGAGAGAAGCCCTCCAGCCAGTATGTGATGGGACGTGGCCACAGTGTAAAGAGAAGACGATGCCTTCTCTTTTGCTCCAGAAGGTACCCAAGTGATGGGGATCCTGGGTCACAGAACCCGCCTGGTGGAGAGTTGCATCAGAGTGAAACTTCGTGCTGGATGCCTTGGGGGAGAGGGCACTGAGGGCTTGTGATTCAATTTCCAACCTTTAGGTGCCTGGGGTCAAGTCCTTGGCCTCCACCAGCTCACCCCTCTCTGACCACTCGTCTGCACTAGATGGCACACGGATGGAGGTGGTCGCTGGGGGTGAGTGAAGAAACGGGGGGTTGAATCAGAGGTCATCAGGCTTTAATCAGCCCTGAGTCAGAGAGGTGGGTGGAAACAACTTCAGGTAGTCTTGGGGTTCCCCAGGAGCAGGAGCTTCCTGGGAAAAAGAGCCCTCCCTGCTGGGGCAGCTGTGAGGCTCTGACTGCAGACCAGGCTTTTCTCTGACATTGCTGTACACTCTAGAACAGAGAGGCCACTACAAGTGAATGATTTAGAAGCAGACCTGCCTGGAGCCAGGGAACTGACCGGATGACCCACTGAGTCCCTTCCAACTCTGTAATTCCACACAGAGAACTCACCACATCAGTGCCTCTTGGCTCTGTGGTCCTACACTGGCCCCTGGAGAGTTGGGGGGATGCCATCGTGGGGACTGGGGAGATGTCAGTCTGTGGTCAGGGAATTGAGAAAGGTATAGTGCAAGAGGGATGGGCACAGAGTCCTGCTAGAATTTCTGAATTTGCTGCAGGGTTTTTACTGCTTGGAAATGGGAAAGAGAGTGAGGATGGTTGGAAAGATCTGCAAGTTGCTTTTTGGTTAATGCATGGTTTTGGCAAGAAAGCTGTGAGGTGTGTTCCTCCTTTATCATAGATGGCAGCCCAGATTTCCCACAATACGATGAGGTCTGGCTGGTTGGCACCACCACCACCCCTATATCTCTGTGGGCCTCTGTGTGGGTCTTCTTGCTTTAGGTCTGTGGACAAGAGGGCCCCTCTATGTAACGTCAGCCCTTTGGTGCATAGCTACCTTCCTCGTGCTCATGACCTCCACCTGTCCTGCTGGAGCTGGAAGCCATGCCCACCACAGCCACTGCTTTTATCCATCTCGTCCCTCCCTGGAGCGGGAATCACCATCCAGGGCATGGCCACCGAACATAGAATATGGATCAACTCTCAAACATAGAATATGGATCAACTCTCTGAGACGGTCCCCATTTGCCCCTGTCTGAACATTGCCATTTCCTTTCCTTTGAGCAGATACCCCATACAGGTGGGTAGCTGCAGTAGCTGTGGAAGCACAGATGAGCCATGGGTGAGTTCTAAAGGGGATCCTTCTAAAGGGAAATCCTTCAGTGAGGTCCCCCACTCTGCATTTTACTAAGTGATTGATTCAGGCTCCTTAGAGGCAGTGTGGGTCTGGAACCTAGTCCTCCAGATTCCCAGTGTGAGACGATTTATAACAAATTAATTCTTTCATTTTCCCAGGGGCCTGGATGTGTATGGGGCTAGAATTTGGAAAATTTTATCTGGGCAAAATATTCTCTTCTAAAATCTACTAGATGATTCTGGGCACATGGCTGGTGTTTAAAAAATGCTTGTTGATTGACCTGTGTCTCTGGGTGACTCCTCCCTCCCCTTCTGTAGGAAGGAGGGGCATTCCTTGTAGGGGCTTGGTTTACCCTTCACTGCTGTCACCCTTTAGATTTCCACTCCCCTTGGGCAGCCAGAAAAGAGGGTGCCGGATGGCCCAGCCTCCCCTCCCTGCCATCCCTTGCCGGGGTGCGCCTTGAGCTCTCTTAGCTTCCCTCAGTGCTAAGACCTGAGTAAAGGAGTCAGGGGCAGCCACCCTGACTAACTGTTAGAGAAATAAACAAGACGGTATTGTGCCAAGGGGGGAGAAGTTACATCAAAAATATCTCAGAAAGGAAGAAAGCCAAACTTTTATATGAGATGCATGGATAGAGGGAGAGAGGCGAAAAAAAAGAGCCTGGGTAATTAAGTTAATAGGTTTCTTAAAGAATGCCCTTGTGAGTGATGTTCAACACATTCAAGTGTTGACAAGAAGGTATTGAACCTGACACCCACGCAGCGGGCAGAAGCATGCTCTCAACTCCGACACACCTTCTTTGTCTGAAACTTGTAGTAAAACTCAGTGCTGGGTTGTGAAATCTGTCCCAGGGAATCTGTGCTGTAGGGGCTCCAGGGTCAAGCTGCTTGCTTATCTTCATAGGCTTCAGGTGGGCCAGGGTGATCACCCTGAACTAAGATCCCAAGATTAGGGGGGCAAAGGCTGGGGTTCCCAAGTCAGAAGCCTAGGGATGCTATTATGCCACGTGAGGCCTAGAGATCTCTGAGGACCCAGAGACAACTGCAACTCCTGTGGGGTCGTCAGCCTGAAGCCCTCCCCTCCCTCTGAGCCCCAGCTGCCTTGGGGAACTTGGGTCTGAGACCCAGGAACATCTGTGCAATCCTAGGGCTTCCCTATCATGATGAACTAATGGAAGGATCCAGGTGAATATGGATTTCCTCTTTCTCTGAAATCTGTTTAGGGAGAGAGGCCCTAAATCATTGGCGGGCTGGTGGAAAGCAGGCTTGCCTTGGAAGAGAAGTGGTGTGTGTGTGTGTGTGTGCGCATATGTGTGTGTATAGTTGTGCTTAAAGAAAACTTGGAGTTTCTCTTGTTTGAAACCACAGGAGCACAAATCACCATTCTTAAAACAAAGGAATGCCTCCTTTGACAGAGAGCTCACCTCAAAGGCCCTGGATAAGCATGGGGTTTCTGGCCTCTTTGCCTACCCTGGCTCTGCTGTCACCCATCCCTCCCATCATCAGCCATTTACTCGTTCCTCTTTTCTTTCTGTTACGTTAGGTTCAGACTTCTTGAGTGATCAGAATTTTCAGGCTGGGATCTGAAACTCGGGAACTCCATCACAGTTATGGTGGCCAGATTTGTAAAGTGGAAAAAGGGTGACGTGGATTTCCTTGTGAGAGAAATGTTCTCTTTTCGGTATTTAGTAAAACACTCTGAAAATTGAGTAACCCATGTCTATGGCTGTCTGGTCACCCTGAGGCAGTGCATCTTAGGGGAACAATTAAAAAGAACCCAGAATCAACACCTATGGCTCAGAAGTTTCCAGCCTGGCAGAAAGACCAGCACTGCCCCTCACCTAAAGTCATATACATTGTCTGAGGATGTGGTGGGAAGAGTGGGTGAATTGGAATCTCCCCTTACTTAAAAATGGCTGTCAAGGAAGGTAATCGCCTCTTGTAACTGGGAAAGCTGGGTTAGCTCTGTGCTCTTGTTCTTGGCACCAGCTCTTGTTCTGGGGCTCATTTCTGCCTGGAGAAGCCAGTTGCCACTCAGGGCAATCCCATTGTTCAGGAGATGTAGAATTCTGGAGTTTGCACACAGCCCTAAGACATTTCTGTTTCCAGAAGAAGGGAGCAACTTATCAGGTTTCTGCCTAAATCCCAGAGCCGGGACCCAGTATTATGAAGGGAAGGCTCTGGGTTGTATAGGGGATACCTGTTAATTTACACTGAAACTTCTCATTCTTCCAGCATTCCCCATCCCCATTCTCCATCATTGAGACATATCACTGCTATGTCTCTCCTTTCCCGGTTGCCCAAATTGAGTTTCCTAAGAGCAAACTGAAGAGGGTGAATCAGATTCCTTGTTGCCTGTTTGACACAGGCATGTGGTCAGGGAGTAGCCTGGCGGCCCACGTCAGCGCACTCTTACTGAGTGACTCCATGCACAGAGCCAGGCTAGGGGCCACAGGGGCCCACGGACACCCGGAGCTGCCTGCACCATCACTGTAGTCCCAGAGAAAGACACGTCCTGCCCAGGAGGCAGGAGGGAGCTGTGAGCCTCCCGGAAACATGCAGGTTTCCAGAGAAGTCGCTTCCTCTAGCCATTTCCCACTTCCTTCCACCTCCTGGCGTTGATACTAGGGGCACCCCAAAGACTTCAATGAAGAGTCAATGATTCAAGGACATTGGGATGGACTTTTAGCTGGGACATCTTTTTGCATCAAACTCTTTTGAAAATAATGTTTTCTTCCTTTGGAGACACCTGGCTAGAGCAAAGCAGACTTCTTAGTTTGAATGAAGTAATGATATGAGATCAGTGACAATGTTGGTGTGTTTAATGTGGACAAATGGTGCTACGAGAACTCAAGAGCCGGACAATTCCTGCAGCTGCCCAGAAGCTGAGGTTAAACTCCAAGGCAGAGCCCACCAGAGTGGCCACCTCGCTGTAGTCCCTCCCAGGCTGCCATTCCTTGCAGGGAAGGGCAGAGGGTAGAAGCCAGTGTCCTGGGCTACGGGCTCTGCTGTGCTGGCAGGTGGCCTGGCTTCAACATTGGCTTTTGGACCAGACTTCCCCGCCCCAGCGTGGGAGGTGTGAGGGGCTGGATCTGGGAGGCAGGAAGTGAGCACAGATGGGCTGCCCAGACAGCTGTGTGGGGAACAGAGCACATCTGTCCAGGGTGAGTCTGGTGGGGCCCTGCCCCACAACCTCTATGCCATATTTACCTATTCACAGATAGGGTGTAAGCTGGGTTTGGGTCCCAAGTGGAGAGAATGATGGGAAAGGAAAATTGGGAGAAAGAGGCTGAGCTATCTAACGGTGGCTGATGGGGTATGTTCACATACAAAACAGAATGTCTCTGAACTCTGGGGAAGAAGAGGGACAAAGGACAAAGTGAAAAATGAAAGCAAATGGATCAATTTGCATCTGCTCAGGATGGGCTTCTTTCTGGCTTTGCAGTGGCTCCTGAGTGCCCAGGGTCTGGTGCTTTCCTCCTCTGTAGAGCTGCCCCCAGCCCTTGCCTCCCCACTCCAGATGGTCTTCCCTCCTTGGGGCTCCCCAAGTGTCTTGCATTATATCGACTAAAGTCCCTGAAGTAGTTGCTCTTTTTTCTCACCTACCAGGCTGTGGGTGTATAAGAGCAGAGACCCTATCTCTTTCATCATGGAATCCTCATGGAGTAGACCCTGTAGAAGTTTGTTAAATGGGTGAATGGTTTTGTAGCCTAAACTGCACTTGATCTTAGCCAAAAGGCCGAGAAGCGATCGTTGTAGCCTAAACTGACACGAGGTTTCCTATTTAATCCCTTAATTTTCTCTAATTGGCTTCAAATATTGCTGGGAAAGCTTATCCCAAGTAGACACCCAGAGAGATCCTTGGGAGATAGAAGCTGGATCAGACTTCTCGTCAGGAATTTGCCTGTAGGCCTCAGGGTGGTTTACCCTTTTAGCGCTTTTTTAGGGAGCTGAGCAGAGAGGAAGGGCTCCTTGTTCTAGAAACTGTACAGACTGACTTAGCATCATGGCCGTTTGCATGTCCTCCCTGGAGTAGCTGCTTCTCCCACTGTGCAAAGCTGTGAGCTGCCTGGTTTCGAGCCAGAGAGGCAGGAGTCATGGGTCACGTGGACTCTGCAGTAGTTTCTCCATATCCACTCCCTCCATCACCTCTTTCTGTCTGGTTTTTACAGGGTAATGAAGGAGATGGGTATTTGAGTCCCAGCTCTGCAGTGTGGCCGTGGGTGAGTCATTTCTCCTCTCTGGGCCTCAGTGTTCTCATCTGTACAATGGGAAGGCTGGACTAGATGATCTCTGGGATCTCTTCCGGCTCTTACTTGTCACAAATCTGGTAGGGTGATGAGGAGGGAACATGGCCCTTGGTGTTATCACTGTTCCCCAAGAGCCAGGGCTGGGGACCATCCCCTAACTTTGGCAGAAGGAAGAGAGGCCCCAACGTCCCTGTTGCACTCACTGGCTCCTGTGTTCACCCCTTTGCTGCCATGGTGGATCAATCAGTTGAGTCCTTTTTGAAGTCAGAAGGTCTGTATGAATGATCTTAAATGTTTCTCAGCCTTCGACTCCTGCTTTCTGTTACTAGTGAGTGGGACAGAAGTGCCCATGGCGAGGAAGGCAGGGCTTGGGCCCCAAAGAGGACATGCATATCCTACCAGTAGTCTCATCCTCCGCCTCTTCCTCGTCACTACCACCTATCACTGATACTGTTAAACATCTATTGTTCTTCACTCAGCCATGTGCCGTGGATGAGCAGAGCCGCAAGGAAATCGGGCTGCCCCAGCCTGCACTGGTCTCAGGCGTCGCTCCGGTTAAGGCAGGTTCCTCCCACCCTCACCTAGAGACTAAATGTGACCCTCAGCCCAGGAAAGGGGGCCGGCTGCTTGGTGTTTCTCTTTGTGAGAGTGCCCCCCTTCCCGGAGGAGACGCATTCTAATCCCGAGCTGCGTCTGCTGCTGTACACGTGTGTCCTATTCATCTCTGTAGCCCCGACAGTGCCTTGAATGGGGCCGCAACAAAAGGTGCCCCCTAAATGCTTGCTGATCATCATTAGTATAATGATGCCCTATAATACATTCAGTAGGGGAAGCGGGCCTTAGTGCTCAGAGGGCCTCCGAGCTGCCAGGAGCTGAGACACGCTTCACTCCTCGTCTGGGGCATTTTCTCTGCTACCGCCGGGAGTCCTAGGGTTGCAAGACTAGTGTGGGATTGTTTTGGAGGCAGGGTGGCCGAGGCTCGCCCGGGAGGTGAACAGCTGGCGCCTCCTTCTGGCCCTGCAGGGCTGGAGCAGGCCCGGGGAGGGCTCGTGAGGGAACCTTCGCCCCTGGGCTCCCCGAAACGGGACCCTCCCGGGCCCAGACCCTTCAGCCCACGGGGAGCCCAGCTCAGGAGAGCCAATGGAGGGCGAGGGAGCCTGTTATGTAACCGATTTAACTCCTTGTCAAAACTGGTGACTAATTCAGACTGTCTCGGCCAGATTGGCTCGGCAGCTTTGCTGTTAGCCGCATGAGGCCTGGGCCAGTTTGTGGCTGGTTCTCACACCCTCTGCTGGATGGATCTCCACTCCCCGGCTGGCCTTGGCCTCGCCAACCTCGACCACGGCCCCATCACCACTGCCCTCGGTTTAGACCTTCTCCATGTTTAGCCACTCTCCCCGCCTTTGTGTCCCTTCCTGCTCTGTGGAAACAGGCTAGGAAGGCTGTCCCCAAGAATCATTTCCATGGGGACTCACTGCTTTCCTTTACTTTGTACCAGGGGAGAGAGAAGGGAGTTGGGGCCTGCTGCCCTTGGACAAGTTGGCCAGGCTGGGAGTTGTGGCTTTCATAGGTTGGGACCATCATGCGTTAAGAACTCCAGGGCCTCTCTGAGCCACTTCCCAAGGGGAGAGGGCTCCAGGGCACATCTGGCCTTACCCAGTCCCCTGGCCCTGTGGGTCATAGGCAGCTGGGGGATGCTGGGAAAGGCCTGTGCTCACGACCTGGGCTCTCCTTTTCCTTTCTCAAAGGAGGTGCTTGGTAAACTCAGCCCATCCCTGCCACAGAAGGCTGTCACGAGGGCACCTAGGTGGAGGGCCTCTGCACTGATTGGGAGGGAGCTGTGGGGACACAGAGAGGTGTCCTGATAAGGTCCAGAGCATTCAGAATAAAGAGCGCCAGAGATTATTTCATTTACTTCTCAACCCAACAATCCTCTGTGGTTGGGATTATTCCCATTTTATAGGTGAGGAGACTGAGGCCCAAAGGGACAAGGATGTTGGCCAAAGCTGGTAAGTGGCTGAGTTGGGCTTTGAACTCACACCCCGGTGACTCGGAAGCCCAAGCTGGTTCTGACACACTGACTTGCTATGGTGTTCCTGGGACTCGTTCCCGAGACCTTGAAATGCTTACACATCTTAGCAACTTCATGGCAACTGCCCAAGCAGACCCAGAAAATAATACTACCTTGTACTCCTGCTGCTTCCTTCCACCAAGCAGTACACAGACATGATCTCATTCACTCTCTCAGAGTCCCATGTGGGCTCAGGAGGGGGTGGGGATTATTGACTCCACTTCCTGGGAAGGAAGGGGAGGCACAGAGAGGGATGTTGGCCTGTCCTAGATCACACAGCCAGCTGGCGGGACAGCTTGGGATGGGAAACCAGGCACTCTTGCCCTGTAGGGCACTTATTTGGCTTGATAGATGTGGGCTAGAATCACCCCCGAAATACAGCAGATTAGGGTGCTCTACTGATGGGTGACTCAGTGGCTGAAACAGCTCCAAGATAGCTGGGCTTGTGTTGAGAGAGGAAATCTGAGATGCATGTGAATCTGATCTGTGCGAGGGAGGGAGGTGGCTGGAACCGACGGCCACTACAGTTGCTCTCCTTGTGGCCAGGCTCCTGCAGTCCTGCATGGTCTCTCTGCACCTCAGCACCCCTTCCCGGATGCCCTGGGACTTGGGCGCGGCCATGGCATAATGGAAAGTAGACTGGCTTCGAGGTCATCGGGCCAGGGGAGAGTATTCACGAGGGGCCCCCTAAATTTAGTCATTTCACCGCTCAGCTTTCCCATTTTTCACACAAAAGGTGGGGATACTAACTATACGAAATAGACATCGTGTGTGAAATATTTCATCATAAATTACAAAGCCTGCCCTGAGAGGAACGACTGGTGTTCCCTTTAGCTCCATTTCACTTCTAGTAAGCACCTTTAAAAAAATGATTTTGAAGTGGTGGCTCACCCACACGGTCCTGGTCAAATGTCTCACTTAACCACTGTGGCCTTTATTCACTTGGTATCTCTAGCTCCCTGTGTCTGGGACTGAATCGAAAGTCGCCTGAGTGGCCCTGTGGGCTCTGGTGTGGGGTCAGCAAACTCTGCAAAGGCTCACGGAGTAGGGATTTGAAGGCACCACGGGGTTTTGGTCAAATGATCTTTGCATTCCAACTCTTTAAAAATATAAGAGCCACCCTTGGCTCACAGGTCCTGCAGAAACAGGCCAATTTGGCCTGGAGAAGAAATTTGCTGCCCCTAGTCTAGTATAAAGGTAGGTGGAGGGGAGTTTGGAAATAGAAAAGCCTAGAACCCTTTTAGCTGTGTGCCTTCGGACCACTCATTCAGCCTCCTCAGACTTCGTTTATCGCCTGCCTGTGGCTATACTGACACTAGGGCGCTGTCTACACAGTGCCTACCGTGTGGCGGGCACCCGCTAGATGGAAGCTGACAGCATCCTTATTGTTCGGTGAGAGAGGGAAGGAACACACAACCCGAGCTGGCCTGCCCTGTCCTTGGTGTGGTCGGGGGCCAGGACTCTCCTGGTGCCTGGAATATTTTACAGGGCAGTAGAGGCCTTGCTCAGAAGAAGTGGCCCTGGGTTCCTTCCAGGGGCAGGAGCGGATCCGGGAGCCTGCCAGGCTTGGGCAAGGGACTCCACAAAGACCGAGCTAGGGCCAGGGAGACCCAGGACTTCATTGAGAGAACTCTGGGGACGACTACCTGGTCCTCTTGAGTCCAGGCTTCTTGTCAAGTAAAACACTAGGGGACAGCAGCTCTGAAACAAGTGTGGGGCAGAGCAAGGTCTTTCCATTAATGGTAAGAGCCACCATGGGCTGAGTGCCTTCTGCGTTACAGGCGCGCTGCTGGCAGCTGCATGTCCACCCTCCCAGCCTGGACCCTGCAGAAGGCTGTGGCTCTTGGCTGCAAGGACAGGAGTGGGGTGAGAACAGACTGGAGCCAGTGCTCCTGTTTCCTCTGATGTGATGTCCTAATTCTGTCTATGCATTCAGGCTTGGATTGGATACCAGGCCATGGGTGTTTGAGATCTTGGCTCTTTGTGAGAACTACAGGGAAAAGGGACAGGCTTCTCAGCTGTTGGAAGAACCCCACTGTCACCCAGCTATGGAACCCGGAGCACATGGGAGCCTGTGCCATCCCATGGCTGGTTCTGAAAGCCTCACCTGGGACAGGCCTCCCGGGCCGTCACTCAGCAGTATGACACGGAGTACAAGGTCTTGTCTTCCTATCCCCAATAGTCTGTGCTCCTTCTGCCTGTGATGCACATTCCTCTATCTAGAAAAAGCCCATTTATCACTTCTTTACCTGGTAAACCTCTACTGAGTCCTTTATTTTATTATTTTACATTTTTTTTTTCAGGGGAGAGGGGCAGAGAGAGAATCTTTAGCAGGCTTAAGCCCAGCGCCCAACACAGAGCCCAGTGGGGGGCTCCATCTCACGACCCCGAGATCACGATCTGAGCTGAAATCAAGAATCAGATGCTTAACAGACTGAGCCGCCCAGGTGCCCCTCTACTGAGTCCTTTAAAACAGCTCAAATGTCACCTTCTCTAGGAAGCCTTCCAAGACTACCTAGGCACAGGTAGTACCTCCTTTTTCTACCTTTAGGCATTTTGTTTGTGTTTCTGTTGTGCTATTTTGAGGGGCAAACATTAGTTGAACACTTCTTACAGCCTATGCCTTCCACTAGGTGCTTTATTGCAATATCTCATTTAATATTCACAAACTCATGAGGGGGCTGGTCTTATCCCCATCTTGCAAACAAGGAAACTGAGGCTCAGAGCAGCTCAATAACCTGCCCCAGGTCACCTAGCTGTTAAGTGGTAAAGTTGGGATGTGGATCCAGGCACTTGGACTCCAGTGCCCTCCCTCCTAACCACTAAATTATATTGTCTCCCTTACGTTACTTATAATTACCCCCAAACTGTAATGATAGGCTTCCGGGTCTGTAAATGCCTCCTGTGCCAAGACCTCATCTTTGTTGCCCTAGAATATAACACAGTGCAATGCACATTGTAGGTGCTCAGGGGGATGCTCCTGGAAGGAATGTTGAATAAAGAGTCTGTGGCAGGGCCTGGACTACATGCCCTGTAGGTTTGCAACCTTGGTGGCATTCTGGGAGTCCTGGCTGATTGAGGACTTGCGTGTGCACGAGTTTCCGTGTGTTTGAGTCCCCTCCCGCACCACACAGCTCTGTTTACAGCCCACTGGCTTCCCAGAGGAGGAGAGCCTTCAGGTGAGTGGGGATGTATGCATGAGGATGCCTGTCTCCTCTGTCTCCTCCTAGCCCTCTGCACCCACGGGAGGCAGGACCCAGCCTGGCCCCAAAGCCTGGAGGCTCCCAGCAAGCCCAAGTGGGTCTGTGAGGTCATGCTTCCTGCCACACCTCGCAGGTGGCCCTGTCCCCGGGAGCCGCAGGACCTCACGGGCAGGGGTGGCTGGGTGGTGCGTGGGGGAACCCCTTTAGCATTCGCAGTCCCCTCTGGGGGCCAGCTGTGCCCTGTGAAGCCAACTGGAAAGCTCTTTTCTCGCCCGGAAGAGGTCCAAAGCCGATGTGGCTGCTGACACACGGGGAGGCGGGGGTGTGGGGAGAGGCGGGGAGAGCCAGAAGACCCCCCTGCAAGCCGTGTTCATACAAAATGCATTTCCCAACGTATCCCTCTGGCCTGTCGGAGCCCCTTCTGCTCACTGCTCTGTTTATACATGATAGACAACTAATTAACATCCAAACCTCTTGAAAGGTCTTTTCAGAGGTAATGTTCTGACAGATTATGTCAGCAAGGAGCACTGATTTGTCTAAGCATGGATCACATTGTTTCAGATTGAATGAGGTGAATATTAAACTGCTTTAAATGTACTCTTCATAAAGTACTAATTACACACTCCCAAGGGAGAACAGCCAAGGAATACTAAACAGTAGAGAAGTCAACAGAAGGTTCTTTTTATAGTATGTTGCTGGGCTCTGTGTTTTTCTGTCTCCTTTCTCGCTCTCTCTCTTGCTCTCTCTCTCTCTCTCTCTTTTTTTACAGTAAAATCACAGCACGCTAAAGAATACACATTTATAGCACAATGCTTCTCATCTAATTATATGGCAATCATTAGTTTTAAGCTGGATGCATTATATTTTCTTTGATATATTATGCCTGAGGCATAACTCTGCATTTATTGCTGCTACTGGCAGATTCTAGTTCCCCCAACCCCCTTCCCAAATCCCAACTCCACTCTAGTCCCCACCCTTTAACAAATTATTTAACTCCTACTGTTAGTTCGCTTATTGTCTCAAAAAAATAGCAAATTAAATAGGCAAAAATGGAGGAAACAACACACCCTTCATTACATTAATTTAAAGGAGAAAAAAAAAAAAAAAGAAAGGAAATCGCATGTGTTCTTGGGAGCTGTGCAATTTTTTATTAGGCAGGTGATGCCCTGAATATACAACTTCTGCTCCCCACCCCAGTGAAATTCCTTTGTAACAAATTCTACTGGATCACACTGAATTCCCACTTGGCTGAGCCTCATTGTCCCTCAGGGAAAGAGATATTTATATGTATATAAATATACATCTATAAAAGCAACACAGGGGTGGAAAACCATGTGGCAGGGATCATTCCAGCAAAAATGCAGGGTGGCCCTTCAAAATGCCTATCTCCAGATGAAGCCAGAATTCTCCTCCATCGGCTTTTCTGGGTATTTCTGACATCAGCCCTTGTCCATGGTTGAGAAAAAGCAAGATCAATTTTGAGATGCCCTAGATTGTCAGATTCTCAGTCCTAAAGGAAGGAAAAGGCTCGGTTCCATGGGGACACTTGGCCTGATATTGACCCAACTGGTGTCTTCTCGGTGGGGCCTCTAGTTATCGGGTCTTTAAAGAGAAAAGGGACTGCAGGGTCCCAGAGAGGTAGAGTTACTTCCGTGTAAGTAGCAAAGTGGGGGCCACCTCTCTACTTTCTTCCTTTTCTTCCCCACACCAAATCAAGGAATGGTGGGATCTTGGGGTTGAAAGGATAGACATTTCCTATCCTCTTTGTTTTATAACTGAGGGGGCTTTGTAATTTATCTAATATCACTGAGCTGCCTGCATTTGAGGCTGGACCCTATAGTCCTGACTCCCAAGTCAGCATTACCTCCCCTGCTGCCTACCCCCTCCTGCCCAACCCTTCACACAGATTAACTCCAGGCAACACTTCCCTCCCAAGAATGACAAAGGGCAGAGAGTCAAGTGACTGAGTGCTAAGGGCTGAATGCATCCCTCTCAAATTTGCATGCTGAAATCCTACCCCCAGTGTAATGTTATTTGGAGGTTTGGGAGTTGATTAGGTCATAACGGTAGAGCCCTCACAATAGGATCAGTGTCCTTTTAAGAAGTGACATTCGAGCTTGTTTACTCTCTACTGTCTTGGTCCTGTGGACACAAGAAGAAAGTGGCTGTCACCAGACACTGGACCTGCCAACACCTTGACCTTGGACTTCCAACCTCCAGGACTTTGAGGAATAAATGTTTAGGGATTTTGTTTTGTTTTTAAGCCAGTAAGTCTATGCACTTGGTATAGCAGCTGGGACAGCCCGAGACACAGAGTTATCTTCTCCGAGACCTCCTAGAAGTCTGGAGAGTCATCCAGTTCCCTACCTTCAGGTACTGCTTGAATCCCCTTCCCAATGTCCCCACCCCACCAAGGCTTATTCATTCTTGGCTCTGGCTCCTCCAGGGGTGAATGGGTAGGTGACCCCCTCTGGATCATCATCGTGCCTCTCTCGTGGTTAGAAGCAAGTGTTCAAGAGCAGTGCCCGCTGGAACAGGATTCAAATCCCATGCTGCTGCGCCCCAGCTATGGGACCGTGGGCAAGCCACTTAGCATTTCTTTGCTTCTGTTTCCTCCTCATCTGTAAAATGGGAATGAGTGCCCACCTTACGGGGTTTTGCGAGGAGGAGATGAGGCCGTGTCCAGCCTCCTAGGGCAACTAAGGTTAACCTCCTAATAAGTATAACCTCCTGAGTTACTTTTATTATTGCTAGGAAGTTCATCTATTTCCCCCTGGGGCCCCATGAGACAAGATTAATTTTTCTCCTACATGACTGCTATCAGCTATTTCATTCATTCATCGAGCTGTGTTCACTACGTGTCCGTCCCCTTCCCACCCCCCCCCCCGCCCCCCCACCAGGTACACGGTGGTTGCCAGGAGAGGAGAGACACTCAGGGAGAGACCTGCTCCCTGGTCTCACAGAGTTCACATTCCAGAAGAACTAACAATTTGTTTTCTCAGTGTTCCCCTTTCCAGGGGAAATGCTCATCAGTGTCTCTGTGCGTTCCCTGCTTGACTTTTTTTTTTCCGGCCTATTTTCCTTATGTGAAATCATTCAAAGAAATATACCAGGAATGAATTAAACATGGCAGCGAAGCTGAGCTTCAGTCCAGGGCACACGTGTGTCCAGCCCCCAGACACACCCTGTGCTTGTTGCATGAGATGGGGATTCCACTGGGTGCAGGGGACCCAGGTATGAATTTTTTTTAAAGCTCCCCATTCTTTTTTTTTTTTTTTAAGATTTTATTTATTTATTCATGAGAGACAGAGAGAGAGAGAGAGAGAGAGAGAGAGAGGCAGAGACACAGGCAGAGGGAGAAGCAGGCTCTATGCAGGGAGCCTGACGTGGGACTCGATCCCGGGACCCCAGGATCCCACCCTGGGCCAGAGGCAGGCGCTAAACCGCTGTGCCACCGGGCTGCCCAAGCTCTTCATTCTTGAATCCAATTTATGTGTGTGCACACTTGCACATCTCTGCATGTGTATGCGTGTGCACGTGTACCCCACCCTCCAAAATAGCTACACACCCACGGCCCCTCCACCTGGGCAAATTGAGAAGGCTGCCTTTGTATCTATCTGTCCGCTTCTCTGGGACACACTTTTTCCTCTCGAGCCGACCCCACCTTCTACAGTGGTCTCTCTTCAAGTCCAGGTGACTCCCTGCTGAGATATGCTAGGGTGCTAGCTGATGATCTGCGAATCTTCCAGAATGCACTAAGTTAGTTGCCAGGCCTACTGTCCCTCCATATGTCCACCCCTCCCATCACTGATGCTGAAGTTAGCACAATAGAGCATGACTTCGACGTTGTCACTCTCCTGCAGAGACCTCTTCCGCAAGATCCCCCATCATCTTAGGATCCTGTACAAGCTCCCTAGGGTGTGTGCATATAAGTATGTAAATATCTCACCAATGCCCCATGCCAGGCACCGTTCTAAGTGCCTCCTCAATGTTAGCCCCACCCAGGGTGGGCTCTCTCCATGGCCCGAGGCAATTATGGGCTTTGCACTTCTTTTCTGGACCCCAAGGACAACACTGCATTACATCCATGCCTGACACAGAGTGGGTTTGGTGAACTGTGCAGCCAGGCCCCTCAACATGTAAGACCCAAAGGAGTAAACATATAATGGTGGAATTATGACTGGTGAGGGTCTATTTTTGAGAAAGAGCTCTTGCCTCACACTAATACATATAATAGGCAACTAGCTCCTTGGCCTAACTGAAACACACCCCCTTCCTTCTAAAGCCTCTGTCTCCTTCCCCAGAGTGCCTTCCCCAGAGTATAGGCCCTGTCTTGTTGCAATGAGGCCACCTGTGATGAGGACATACTCTTCAGGGGCATGCAGACCTGGTCATACACCTCCGAGTGACCGACAGGTAGTAGTACACCCAGTGTGTGCCACGTTCGTAGTAGACACTTGGCAATAGGTGACATCGAGTAGGGATATGACCTCTGCCCTCACAGAGCTTGCAGACTCATGGCGATTTGCTGAACTCCCGAGCACTGGCCTTCTCATTTACAAAAGAGGCCTTGGAATACCCATTCCACAGAGTTGCTACAGAGATTGAACGAATGCATTTAGGGTGGTTAGCGTGGAGGGAACGCTCTATAAAGTAAACAGGCATTCTTCTGCACCTCAAGAGTGCAAGACGAAACTGACCCTTTAGAGATAGGAACACCTGTGCACATGTCTGTGGGGATGTGACCTGGTGCCTGTGACATATACCCGCTCCTGGCCTTGGTCACCAAGAACAGAGGAAGTGTTGCTATCGATGGTGGGCAGACTGCCCTGATGGTTACACGTGCTCCTGGCTCTAGGGTGGCAGTGCCTGGGGGAATTTGGAATCCAATACCAGGTACTCTGTTTTTCTTTAACACTCGATTTATGGCCAGGGTGTCACTTTTCTCCTTAGCACAGAGACTTGCCCTTCTCCTTTCTATGCCTTTCTCTCTCCTTGCTCACAAATGCCCAATATTCTGGCTGGATCTCAACAGGGGCTCCAGAGGAGATGCAACTGGGTCTGAATGATTGCCAATGCAGCCTAATAGCTGTGTGGCCTTAGGCAAGTTCTTTAATCTCTTCATGCCTCAGTTTCCTTATTTGCAAAATGAGGATGATAATACCATCCTCCTGACCTCACTGTGGGGATGAAGTGTAGGAAAAGTGTCCCACACAGTGCAAGGCATGCAGTCAGCCCTCAGCACATGTGAGTTTCCAGTTCCCCTGCAAGTCACACTGAGATTTTGTGGGTTTAATGGATTCTCTCCCCTCAGGAGTTCTTGCATTTTAAAAGAGGACACTGGGGATGCTTGATAAAGCACAATAAATTGACTGGGGCGAAGACTTCTGGGGAAGCAGTGGGGTTGAGGAAAGAGATATTTTGGGGGCAGGAAATGGCCTTCCTTTACTTCTGAAATCACACCACTAAGACTAGCAGTTCTCAGCCTAAAAGCTGTGACACGCTGGTGTGGTACCAGCAGTTGTGAGATGTATCACAAACAAATATGTTACTAATAATAAAGTGCTGCAGTTTTCGAATAATCCCCCCAGCTTGTTTTGTAAAGTAGAGGGAATTCAAGGTTATCCCCATAACACCATCATACCCATTCACATTGCTATGTGATTTCTTGAATAGGATAGAAAAGAGTGCCTCCTGGAATCGACGGCCTGAGTGTGCCTGGCCGTGGGTGTCCACAGTGGCGTGTGGCCTGGTGGTTGTCACAGCAGCCAGCCACTGACCGGGAGAAGAACATAAATGTGGAAGGCTTTGAGAAATTTGGAAACACCAGGCACACTGCATAGTGGAAGGAAAGAGTGAACCACTGCCTTCTACGCTGATAGGGTTGCCTCTCACGATAGAATATTGCACAAGCAGCCAGATACAAAGAAGTGCTCGCTCTGTGGTTCCATTTACGTGAAGTTCAACAACTGGCTTAATTGATGGGGGCAGCAGTCAGAATAATGTTGGCTTAGGACTGGGGAGAAGCTCGTAGGAACCTTTGGGGGTACTGGAAATATTCCATATCTTGGTAGTGGTTACATGGTGTTGTGGAGCGAATGTCTGTGTCCCTCAGAATGCATATGTTGAGGTGTCTGGGTGGCTCAGTCGGCTAAGTGTCTGCCTTCAGCTCAGGTTATGATCCCTGCTCCGTGGAGAGTCTGCTTCTCCCTCTGCCCCCGCCTCTGCTCATGCTCTCTCTCTCTCTCTCAAAAAAAAATAAGTAAAATTTTCTAAAAAATGTGTATATTGAAACCCTACTCTCCAATGTATGAGGAGGTGGGGCCTTGGGAGGTAATTAGGATTAGATGAGGTCATGAGGATGTGACCCCTGTGAGTGGGATTAGTGCCCTTAGAGAAGGCACGAGAGAGCTTGCTTCCCTCCCAACTTGCTCTCTTCCTTGTGAGTACAGTTCGAGATGTTGGTTGTTCACAACCCGGAGGGCCCGTACCAGAACCTGGCCACGCTGTACCTGTATATCAGACTTCCAGCCTCCAGGACAGTGAGAAATAAGTGTCTGTTGTTTACAAGCCACCCATCTCTGGTATTTTGTTAGAGCAGCCCAGGTGGACTAAGACAATGGGTTTTTAAAAAAACCCACTGAAGTTTTATACCTAAGATCTGTGTATTTGATATATGTATTTATAACTTAATAAAAAATTTTTTGAGAAGCACTTTGGAATCTAAGGCGCACACCTGTCAGGGTTTTCCTAGCAGCGCCTGCTGGAAGTCTCCCAAATGTTCCAGGTCTCTGGGTACAGACGGTTAGTGTAGGAGCCCCGGGAGTGTGGGGGTCACATCAGGTCAGTTCCAGTCGGCAATGACTGGCCACAGGCTCTCCTCGGTGGCTCTGTGCCCTTCAGAGCTAGCACCTGGCTGATGACTTTTTGGGGCTGACATCTCAGCTTCATTAGCGCCCAGTGCATGCAGAGGCAGGACCCTTCCCAGATAATCTCGTTCTCCTGGCAAGACAGCTCGGTGCAGAGTGAGAGCGTGCATGCCGCTGCTGAGTGCTGTCAGGTGCTCCCGGCCTGGGCTTTGGTGTGAGCCCCTCAGAGCAACCTCAGTGGAAGGGGCTGGGCACTCCACCCCGATCTGTGGCCCCATGATGCTGAGGTGACTCTCCTGGCCACCCATGTGGAGCTCATTTTGTTTGCTTTGTGTGTTACTTTTCACCCACCCCTTCGGTTGCCAAGGAAACAGTGACGCAGCCTCGGGTGGGGCCTCAGGCTCAGTCAATGCAGAGTCTTTTAAGGCAATGGTGGTTCAGTGCATCGCTGGTGCTGGAGGGCTGGGAGACTGGCAAAGGGGGGCAGGGGACAGGGCCGCATGGGGAGAGGGAGATGAGTGACTTGAATGGAAGAGGTGGTGGCGTTGCTGCTAGCCCATTGGATGAAGGTAGTCAAGAGGCAACTTTTCACTCAGAGCCTGTAGGAGACCCACCCTTGGCCGTGTCACCAGCAGATACAAGGCAGATGGTCCTGGAGGCCAAAGGGGAACAGCCTTTCCCCGTGCTGGGTGTGTGTGTGGCCTGGGACAGTTGGTCTCTGAGGCTCCAGCAGGTCCAGGACTTGCAGACCAGTAAAGTCAGGAGCAAGCAGAATGGGTTTCTGGGAACTGATAATGCTTGGATGTGGATAGCTGGCTGGGGACTATGACTCATTGTGGACCCCTCTCATTGTGAGAAATGGCTTCTGTTCCTCCAGAGAGGACTTTCCTCACTCTCCATCCCTACATAACTATCACCAATGACACTCTGACCCTTGGGACTTTGCAGCCAGTGAGTTCTGTCTTCTGCTGCCTCAGCCTGCAGGGCCTCAGGCCCAACAGCCTCCATTCCTGGCCAGGCTCTCTGTCATGCGTTAAGCCCATCCTGGCCTCTCCCAGGCTCAGGTTCCTCATAGGACCAAGTGGCCCAGTTCCAAGGCCAAGAAGGCGGGCTGATGGGCAGGGCGGGCTACCCATGGTCTCATCTGGGGGGCCTCTCTCTTCTCAAGGCCCTGCCTACAGGCGGGCCTGCCACTCTGGACTGAGCGTCTGGTGAGGCTCTGCTGAGTTCTGTTCCTGCCCCCAGGGCTGCCCTGCGGCCTGGTGAGTACGGCCCCTCCCCTCTGTGCCTCAGTTCTCCTTCCTGTGCGGGTGGCTCTGGCTCTCCTGCTGCAGATACCTCCCATGTCTCCTTGGAAGCTGGGGCGTCAACCGCCTGAAACTGAGCCGGTCATTTCCCTGCTTCGTAACTCCCCCACCTAGCTCCCTTTTCTCTGCCAGCTTCCCCGCCACCCAGTCTCAAAGCCTCCAAGTTATTTCTGGTTCATCTTTCTCCTTTATCACCTTTATCTAGTCACTTATCAAATGCTGTCAGTTTTTCCTTCAAAATGTCTCTAGCATATGTCCCTTCCTTCTTTAAAAATAAGTTTCATTGTTTTTTGGTATAAAAGAGAAATATGCTTGGTGTAGAAAATTTAGAAAATACGGATAACCAAGAAGAAGAACACTAGAATTACCCATAACTCCTCCAGCCAAGGCAGCCGATCATTATTTTGATACGGACACAGCGGGTCTCTTGCCCACTCCCACATATCTACAACCCTTCTCTCTCTCTCTCCCCGGGACTCCCACTCCCACCATCCCTCGGTGTCTCTGACTCCCCTCTCCTCCACCCAGCCTCCTTGGGTGAGACTAACCTTCTCAGATGCTGCCTCTGAAACACGTCAAATCCAGGGCAGCCTCTAGTCCACAGGAAACACAGTCCCTCTGGGTAGAAGCCCACAGCTTGGCAAGCATATGGTGGACGCCTTTGTGTGATTAGAAGGAAGGCTCCCCTTTCGTCAGGGTGGAGGAAGCTCCCAGACTGGGCAAGTGGCTGGTGGGCAGAGTGCAGGCCGCGTGGCAGCCCCTGCCTGTCCCTTCTGCTGGAGCAGTCAGTGACTGCAGGAGGTGGCCCTGGGCAAAGCTGCCCTTGGCTGTGTGTGGCCAGCCTTCCTGGCCTGCTGAACCGCAGCCCCTCCCTTCCCCAGCACTTCTCTCCAGAGCAGCCACACGAATCTATTCCCTGCTTCTAGAACACTGTATGTTCCGCCCCTCCTCGGGTCTTTGCCGAAGCTACACCCTCTCTACAACCGCTACAACCCTCCTCCCCTTCCCTGCACTCATGCTCCTGCTCATCCTTGCAGCCCGGCCCAGGGGTCACCCCTGTTGTGCTCACAGGGTCCCGGGAGGTCCCCTGTGTGTGTGAGGGGGTGGGGTCTTTTGAGGGTGGGATGTGACCTGGGTTGTCAGATCTTCACCCAGATTATTAAAGGCAATTCTCCAAGTTTTCAATGTCAGTACTTAATGTAATGTGTTAAGATGCCTTGCCTGGGTGGGGCAAAGTCATCCAGCTCTGCCACTGGCCGTCTCTCTTCTGAGATTACTGTCTCTGCCCCACCTCGCCTTGATCAGCCTTGCTCCTCATGTAGGAGTATGAGATACCTGTTGGCACTTCGGGCTTCTAAGGTTTCGTTGGAAGCGCACTTATTCATCCAATCAACAGGCATTTAGCAAGTGCCTATGCAGGCTTTGTAGTAAAGAGCTCAGGCTTGGGTTCTCTTGCTCTTTTGAGTAAGTCACTTAAATTCTCTAGGCCTCATTGTCCACCTGTAAAATGGGGACTTCGGTAATTCTCAACCCACTCAATTGTGACAAGGCATTGAAATCACATGTAAAAGGCCTTTAGTAAACTGTGAAGCTCCATGAAATGCCGTTATTATCCTATCTCCTGCCGTTCAGGGTGTGCTGGACTTCAACCTCTCTAAGTGGTATGAGCGGGGCTCTCTATAGGAGTGAGTACTGATCGGCCATTCGATAAATCCTTGTGGGTGAGTTAGTGAAACGTATCACATCTACCTCTTTTGGTAGAGGATTTGGATAGATGACGACAAAACCATATACGGAACAGTAATATTACAATACTGGGAACGATATCGGAGCCCCTGCTCCCTGCCTGCTGCTGGGATAAGAGGTTTCATGATGCTCATCTCCTGATCTCTATCAGGAAGGTACTATATCACCCCCATTACACAGAAGAGAAAACTGAGGCCCTAGTGAAATTGATAATGTCTCCTGAGTCATACAGCTGGCGAGAGGTACGGGCAGAAGAGGAAACGTGGACATAAAACTGGCACAGTGAGTCAGCCCATGGCTTTGGAGGGTTGGCAATTATGACATACGAGGTCATCTAGAAGAGCTCCAGGTGGACTGTAAGCACACAACAGCTCACACCTATTATTATTGGGTTCTAGGCCCGTTGTGTACGTTATTTTATTTGATTCAGTCCTTACAAACAATCCTGTGAAGTATCATCCTATCCATTTTGCAAATGGGGAAACTGGCATCCGGAAAGGTTTGGAGTCTCTACCCAGACCAGACAGCTGGAGACTGAGAAGCTGGCCTGGGACCCAGAGCCCCCTGCCCCCTTTACCCTGAGGTCAGTTGTTTGGGGCTCCCAAATTCTTTCCTGAGCAAACAGGAAATGCTGTGCTTCCTCTAACACTGCTGGTGGTGTTCTGCGAGCCTGCTGGCTGGAGGGTCCTTATGGAGGCCTTCAAAGTGGCCTCCACCAGAGCCCACCTGTCTCTCGGAAATACCTGTACAGTCGGGATGCTGAGGCCTGGGATCCAGAGCTAATGTGGGCCCTCCCTTTAAACTTCAGGGAACAAAGACTTACAGAACCTATGTTGGCCTTCCCCACCCCCTACCCAATTTTTTTCCCAAAGAAAAATGAAAGAATCTGATAATTACTTCTATCTACCACCCAACTGTACTAATTACCAACCTATTTCTTCACAGTGTGACAGACACCAGCTCTGGAAAACACATAGAGATAAATTAGCACTAATTGGTTTTCCTCTGGCTGTTTGAATTAGTATTTAAAGCTCCAATTACAAAGCAGAATAATTGCTATTAATGTCCTATCGCAGTACAAAAGGCAGTTCTCTCGAGAACCAGCCCAGGTGTATTATTACTTTGATTACAGCATATTTAACCTGGCTCGTTAAGAGGGAGACACGGGGGACAGTTTCAAGATGGCGGACGGACCGCTTCCTGCAGGGTGGAAAGCTTGAAGACAGAGCTGTGACTCGAGGGAAGAAAAAGGCGGGAACAGAAGAAGGGACAGGATGGACGCAGGAACAGCTGGGCCCCAAAGTCTGTAGGGTTTCTTGGCAGGGCTCTTGGGAGCGCTGCTTCCTAGTCTGTCTCCCTGGGGACCTTCCTGGGTGCAGCCTACCCTACTCCATCCAGAACCAGCTCTGCCTCACGTTCCCCCAAGGCCAGCAAAGCCCTCTGCAGGCTTTCCTGGCTCCTGTGTGGATGCCTGGGGAGCGAGGCTGCCAACAGAAGGACCTACGGGATGTTCCGGATGTGGGCCTCAGGCTTTTACTAGTGAGTGAGTTGGGGCTCTGCCCTCCACATTCACATCTCTCCACGCCAAGTCCCAGCCGGGGGTTTTAGGACACAAGGTGGGGTGTGCTTATGGCTCGCACTGTGGGGCGCCCTGCGTCATACCCTCTGTCCCCCTCCTAGCACTGTTTTCATTCTTGTTCCTCCAGTGGGACCTTTCTTATTGAGGCCAGAGAACCGTGGGTGAGCCAGAGAGACGGTGAGCATGGTGGAGACCTCAACAGGCTTCTGTACAGAGGTCACACCGAGTCCTGGCTCTCCAGCTCACTGGCTAGATGGCAAGTCCTCCTGACTCCCAAGAGCTTCAATCTCTTCAGTTGTACAATGGGCACAACATCCTTGCTCTTTCTGGCTTCACAGAGCGAGGAGGATCAGAGGATGTGATCATGCTTTTGTAACCCAGAGTGCAGGACCTTAAAAAGGGGTTCTTTGGTTTGCTGTGGACCAGCGATGGCTTGTGGAAGGCGGCCCTCAGGGCAGCTTCCTGCTGCTCCCTTCTTTGCTCTCTTCCTTTTCAGTAGCTTCCTTCCTCTTGGCTGCTTCTCCACCTCACTCCTTCTCTCCTCTCAGCCCCCTAGATCCCATCTACATTCCCATTCACACTTGGGTGTTAAGAACTCAATGAGTTACCCTTTCCTAGAGCAGCTGCGTTTCAAAAGGGAGGGCTATGTTTAACCCAAAGAAATGAGTCACTAATGGTGAACTTTCAGGCAAACTGAGATGATATTTTGTGGGGGAGAATGAGGATGTCACAGTGCTCCTCAGAGCCCCATAGGCAGCTGTCTACTCACTGACACACAGGTTTGGTGTGGCCCTGTGCCAGGCTCAATGCGACGGGAAGCATTTTGCCAGAGAGGCAAGAGGCAAGAGAAAAATCACTGAGGGGGGACCGAGGCCCCGGAAACCCAGCCGAGGCTGCTGATCCTGAACGCTGAGGTCACAACATGAGGAGCGTGTGTGTGTGTGGGTTCCTATTCTGGACATGCTAGCAGTGAGCTTCTCTGGCCTGTCTGTCCCCAGGAGGACGGCCGCCTGTGGTTCCTGGGCAGAGCTCGAATTGGGCGTCCCCGAGGCTGTCCTAAGGAATGCAGCCTCCCCAGGCTGGCCACCACGTTTCACTTTTGTTGTCCTGTCTCGTCCCCCCAGACCTCTTTCTCTTTTGCCCTATGGGAAATAAGCCCAGCTGACTTCCCCCAGTAAGGACACCTTGACGTGTCTAACCCCTTCTTGGCCCTCTGCTTTCTGTGGTGCGAGTCTCTCCCAGGAGCCCATCTCCCTCTGTCCTGGCAGCCTCTGCGCCCCCACCCCCGGCCCCAGCCTTGGGGACAGATGCTGCAGGGTAAGGGGCAAAGTGGGTCCTTGGAACCAGGAACCAGGTTCTGCCCAGCACTGCCATAAGCTAGCTGTGTGATGGGTTTTCCCACCTGTACCATGAGAAGGGGCTCCCAGGTCTCTTCCGGGGAAATGTTCTAGGGTTTCATGGCTCCCCTCTCCTTCCTTCTCCATCTCACGCGATCTCTGATATCCAAGCAGCCGGCGCCTCTCGGTCCCTTTCAAGGACCCTGGGGGCGCCAAGAGCTTTGGCCACGGGGTGGGACACGAGAAGGCAGTCAGGGCCCATCTGCCAGGGAGAAGGCTCTGGGTGGTCTCTGCGGGGTGGGCCCAGCTGTTACAGCCCAGGAAAGGAGCGTCACTGCCAACGAATCCCTCCTTTACAACCACACTGGGAGGGACGTGCAAGGGCCCGTGGGTGGGTGTTCACGTATGGGGGGGGGATTTCTTTTTAAGAGACAAGGTGGGTGGAATGGGGGAAGCCAGCTGGCTGTGGGCTCTATTTCTACTGACAAGGCTTTACCCTGTAGGTGTGAGGAATTCCAATTAAATATGCAGCCTATTTGTCTGTGTGTGGGAGACGGTTTGCTGGGAAGGAGGGGAACGGAGGCAGCGTCTCTGCGGCATACCAGCAAACCAGAAATTAGCTCCGTTCATCACAGGCACACGGGGCTTCCCTCAGCCCTCCTGTGCACTCACAGGAGTCGCGAGGAGACAGACAGAGGAAGTGAGAGAGAGGTTGGGGAGGCGGGTTCTCCAGACTTGAAGGGCTTCCGGAATCTCTGAGTGGGCAGGAAGGATTGCCCGACTCCTTGGCTCTTGGGGGGTTTCCCGTTCTGGAGGCGCTGGCAGGGAGCTTCTCTGGCCCATCTGGCCCTCCCGGGCCGGCCGGGGTCGTCTGGGCTCACCTCTGAGACAGCAGGGTTCCGTGTGCACACGCGGGGGCATCTCCACCTGGGGAGGTAGGTGGGTCTGTGTGCAGGGCTGCCCAGGGGCAGGCACCCCGACCTCTGCGGGGGCCCCCGGGGCCACTCAGACCCTCTCCTTCTTCACCTTCCTGCCAGATCAGCACTTGGAAAGCCTCAGTGTGGGGCAGCAGTCTCTCTGAAGGACAGGATACGGCCATGCTGATGCTGGGGCTCCTGTGGTGGGTGGAGGAGTGACGGCAAGGCGATTTGGGGATCCGTGGGCTTCCAGAAGCCACTGCAGGCCTTTGGCCATCCCTTCATCCCTTTTTTTACTCATAGATGGGGTTTGGTAGAAAAACATGAAGGTTCCCCAAGGTATAAGGAAGAATCCATTTTGGAGCTGGCTGATGCAGTCTTTCAGCAGCACATTGTGTGGTTTGGGGGGCTCTCTATGGGCACCCAGCCCGGGAGACCCCGTGAACAGCAGCCAGGCTCCTGCAGGGTGCACTGGCCTTCCTGGTGGGCCAGCTGCCTCATCCTTAGCCTTCAGACCACTGGGCTTTCATCAAGGTGGCCCCTCCACCCTCTCCTACCGTGGTCTACCCCCGCTTTCCCCCCTCGGGCCAGTCCTCCCTGTGTTTTCACTGGTCTCTTCTTGGTGCTCTTTCCCTTCCTATCTGCAAACTCTAACTCCTTCCTGACCCTGGTTCCCCCATCTGCCTCCCGACTGCTTAAAACACAATCACTTGTTGATGTAAGAAGCTTAGTAACAGTTATGAACAGGAGCCCGAGAAGGGCTTGCAGGGCATTTTTCTGATCCAGACACCCAAGGTGGCTGAGTAGCTCTAGCCAGCGAACTCCTCCCATCACCGGGACTGCAGGGCCGGGAGGTGACTGGCCCATGGCCTCTGGCCTGCAGCCAGGCCTATCCGAAGGGTGGGACGCAGGCAAGGGTTGGGTGGTAGGGGGAAGCCTGGATGGCTGTGATGGGTCCCAGGGAGGGCATGCTTGGGTGGAGAGACAAGGAAGGAGGCTGGGGGAGCAGGCCAGGGGCGGCACCAGCTGAGGTCTGGAGGGAGGGGGCTGCATGGAAGGCGATCTTGCAGACAAGCAGCATGGGCCAGAAAACACACAAGAAAGGCTGGGAGAGAGGTTCACTAGGGCAGGCGCGCCCCCTTCTTCATGCTCACTCATTTTCTTCATTCCTCTGGCTTCCCCTCTGGCCACCTGTCCTTCCTTTCCCACCCTCCCTACTTCCCCCAGCTATATTAGCTCACTTCCAGAATGGAGGGAGGATGTGGCCACTCTGGAAGAGCTTCCTGGCAGGTTTGAGGAGACAAGGCCTGTTGCCCTAGCCCTGAAGAAGCTCTTTCAGAATTCCACATGTGACATCAGAACAACAAGGGTTGTAGAGGAAGCAACGTGGTCTTCCTCACTAGCTGCAGCATCCCCTTTGCCCTCTCTCCTGCGTCCCTCCCTCTACAGAGACTGGAACAGACACAGAGTGGCTCAGCAGAAAGGGCTAGAGGTAGCAGGAGGGAGGCAGGGAGGTGAGAGGGTCAGGGGAAGAGGGAAAGGGGAGAGACTGGGGGGCAGAGAGAGGGATTATCTGTGTTGGGAATGTTGCGGTGGTAAAGTCAGGCATATGTAAGTGTTCATTTATTTGTTTGTTTTATACAATATCTCCTTAAAATAGGTATAGGGCAAGGAGAGTGAAGACCAGGGTGTGTGGCAAACCTGGTCCAGAGGGCAACTTGAGTGATCATGGGATAAAGCAAATCTTTTGATGCTGGATGGAACCCTGGAAGCACTTAAGGTGAGCACCTTGCCAGAGTCATGCAGCCCACTGGTGGCAGTGCTGGGACAGAGGAGTGCAGTATGGCTTTGGCAGTAGCCAGCACCTTCACCGGACCCTTTACTCAGGCCTGCGAGCCTTTTCTCTGGGACCGCAGATGATGTTTTCAGAAAACATTTGTGTCTGCTCCCTGATAGGTCCAAAAGGCCATCTGGGATTGGTGGAGAGATAGCACCAGGCCATATTCGGGGACAGGCAGGTGTGGCCAGAGGCTCGGCTGAGGCTGGCTGTCCTTCGTGGATGCCAGCAACACTGTGCAGACCAGGAAGGGCAGTGCCATAGTGCCGTCTTGTCACCCCACTTCCCTTTTTGAGCACCTGTGATGTGTGATGCCCAGGTGTGTGGATGCCCTCCAGGAACTCAGAGACCAGAGAAAACGCCTCTTGGGAAGAAGTTCTTCATATTTATCGTCTCCCTGAATAATGGGTTAGGCTGGCCCTTTGGTCAGAAGTTTGGCCTTTGGTCTAGAACCAATCACTAAAGTGTTTCCCTGAGCCCAGCCCCATGAGGGATCTGAGAGAGGTCCAGGGCATGGCCCTGTCCTCAGGGGAACTCTGGCTGCAGAGCCACCCGCAGCAGCTGGGGAACCATAGGTGCTGAGGACAGCTGTGGTCATGCCTTGCGGGTTCTGGGAGGAGGGAGCCCTAAGAGACAGGTGTGGGGTTCCTTCTGGGTTGGGGAAGATGAGACAATGGCATCTGTGAGAGCTGTCTGAGCCAGGGCCCAGCTGGGCTTGGCCTGGAATGTAAGAGAGCTGGGAGGAGGATCAGGGCATAGCCCCAGGACCCACAGGGGACAGGCAGGGCCCTGAAGGAGATAGGCAGGCTTCAGCAGAGACTATGTCCAGCAGGGTCTCCAGGTAACAGCCAGAAGAGGGCTGGGAAGCTCACTCTCTGGCTCCCAGCCTGCCTCTCCCTGCTCTGTGGTTGTCAGACTCCTCTCCTCACTCACCCTGTGTGGCACTCCTGTCACCCCCAGAGCTGGGGGCGGTGACTGGGGCGCCGGGAAATGTTGTGAATGGCAGAGCTGCTCCACGTCCCAGCCTTCCTCCTAAGGGGGGAGAGCATCCAACCATGAGGCATTTTCCCGGCGCTAAGGATAACCTCGTAGGAGGCAGAGGGAATCCAATTAGGTGGGCAAGACTGGGAAGGCTGAGGGCATATGTGGGAGGTTTCTTTTCACTTTCTGGCTTCCCCAGGCCCTAGAAGAGAAATTATAGCCAGTTTCCTCATTCCAACCCCCAGTTCCCCTTCCTGGGGCCACTATCACACCCTGATTCCTCTTGTCATTCATCCCCTTCTCACTCAAGGGTGACAGAGTCCCACCAAGGTGGACCTTTTAGACAGGGCTTACTCAGGGCAGTGGCCACCACTATTTCCTTCCTCTTGCTCATTGCCTCCTGCCTCTGGAATGGGGCGGGGGGAGGGGGTACAACCTCTTGCATCCCTGGAGCTGGATCCCCTTCTGCACCTGGGCTCTTCTGAGCTCCATAGTGATTGTCCTCCTTCCCCAACTCTGCTCTAGTTCAGCACTGATAAAGTGACCAGTGACCTCACTCCCTTGACCCACCAACCCCAATGGCCTGGGGGCAGCCAAATCCATGAGCCTGGGTCCTCCTGCCTCGAAGATGCCTCTCTCAGTCTTTTTTTAGAGGTAGTTATGGGGGCACATAAAAGTGTGTGTGTAGGAGGGTGGATGTGGCATGGATGTGGGCAGATCCCTTGGCCTCCTCTGGCCTTTTCCCAGTGTCCCACACATAGTAGGAGTGGCTCTACCCAAGGGACTTCTCCCTGCCTCCTGTTATCCCCATTTCCCTCGCCTGTGATTCTGGGAGGGTAAAGGGGCCACTCTTTCTATGAGATGAAGAGGCCTTCCCAGCAAGCCTCCTAGGAGAAGGTTCTGGAAGTTCTGTCCTGTCGGGTGCTAGGCACGGAGACAAATTCTGAGCCTTTTCTCTCTCTCTGCTGGGTGCCATCTGAAGGGTGCCTTTTTGGGTAAAGCACAGTCCTCAGCCCGTTGTTAGTACCCTCCCTCAGTTGGGGCCTGCCAAGGGGCTCTGAGTCTTGTCATCTTGTCAGAAGCTGTCCTCGGAGGTGTGAGGAACTCCAATTAAGCATTCAGCCAGTCTGCCTGTGTGGGGGGCCTGGGCTGTGGGGGAGGCAGCCTTGTGCTGGCACGGTGACTAATCTTTGCAATACCAATTATGAGCCTCTGAGGAGGTGGTGGGAAGGTGGGAGAGGGAGGTGGGGGAGGCGGGGGAGGCAGGGGAGGTGGAGGCCGGGGATTCCTCATCCCGTCAACTGCCTGGCTCTCCGTGCAGGCCATGTGGGCCAGAGGAGAGTCAGAGATCCTGAGAGAGAGGAAACCCTCGAGGACCCAGACTACCCCCAAGAGAACCCTGCATCCCTGTAGGGTCCCAGGTGCCTTGTATTTGGGCTCATCTAACATGTTCAGAGGACCCTGGCTATCCCAGGCTTTCTCCCTATACCTCTGAGGTCACTGGGATAGGCCTCAAGGTACAGAGAGAGAATCTGAGGCATAGAGAAGTGACTGGTCAGAGGTCAGCCAGCTAGAGGTGACCAAGTTAGATGCATAGATGGCTCTGACTCAGGACCAATAAGGTTTTTATGGTGTTGCATATGAGCTCTTACATCATCTAGGGCACAGGCCACAAGTACCCCCATCCCCCATTATAGAGGGGCACTGAAAAGCCCAGGGGGCAAGGGCTGGGGCTGGCCCCCCGGCCCTCCGACCACCTCTTCACAGAATAAGTCTTCCTTCAGGAAGCTGAGCAGCGTCTCCACTGGGCATGTTCATTCCCCTGGCAGATGCCTATCCATTACCTACTGCAGGCCTGGCATGGTGCTTAGAATGGAGACTGGGAAAGGCCAGTCTCCAAGATGAGAGAGTCTGCCGGAAATCAGTAGCGAAAAGAAGAGGCACTGAGGATCCCAGGAAAAAAAACCCTATAGTCTGCCTCGCAGGAGGCCTGGGTGGGACAGAGATGGATTTTCACCTGAGTCTAGGGTGTGAGCTCAGCGTGGGGGAGAGTGGAACAGGATCTGCCAGTGGGCAGCGGAGAGGCAGGGCAGTAACAGGGCCGAGAACAGAGGCTCTTCTCCTTGGGCCTCTGCAGCACAGTCAGCCCAGCTGCTCCAGAGGCATGGCAGGTCTGTCCCCTTGACCCAGGGGACACTTTTCAGGGCCCAGCCAAGAGAAGTGTGGGAACAGCACTTAAATAGGAATGAAGGCTTTTCCCAATCCCTCAGACTTCCAGGAAAATGTTAGGTTTCAGGCCTTAATCTATAAATGTAGTTCTTTGTATTTGGAGCTTATGAAGTATCAGCATACAGAAGATGACTAGCTATTTCTATTGTTCAAGGAGCACAAATGCGAGGAAATGGGGCTTCAACTCCAACCTGGGGGGTTTGGACTGGCCTCGCAAACCCTCCTGAGAGCGAGGATGGCACAGTGGTCTGGTGGGTGTAGTTAAAAGTGGGGTTGCTTCCCAGGCATCTTGTAGTAGGTGACAGATGAGAGATTCCTTTCTCACCAAGGCCTGGTCACCTTCCCTGGTGACAGAGGTCTTTGTTCCCCAGACCCTTTCTACAGTTTTTTGAGGCTCAGAGTAGCTAATGCCTTGAAATCTGTTTCTCCAGAGCAACCAGTTCCTCTTCCTCCCTGGAGGATGATACAGGGCAGGGAGGAATTGAGAAGCCAGAGGCCCGCAGACAGGGGTTATGGGGGTGACAACATCTCGTTGATGCTTTGAGGTTCCCCTGTTCTCCTGGGCCACTCTCAAGAAGATGCCCTTCAGATCCTGACAATTACCTGGGGTGGGAATTATGAGGCCCGGAGGCAGATACAAGGTCAGCAGCCCTTCATCCACTGGACAAATGTGGACAAGGCACCAAAGTGATGGTTAGATGGACTCCTTGGATCCCAAGTGAGCCTAATGATCAGCCTCAGATTCTCCTTTCCAGAAAAGGACCAGAGGGCCTCTCTGGTTCCTGGCTAAGGGGAAACAAAACGGACACATGATGAGTGCCTACATGCATCTGCCCCGTGCCTGGAACTGTACAGCCCTGTGGCGTAGACGGCATCTTCCATCTACAGCTGTGCAAATGGCCTCAAAGAGGCTCCGTACTTGCCTAAGCTAACTATTAGCAGCCAGCCCTGCTGGGGGGCAAGTCTAGAACTCTTGTCTTTGGAGTGGAACAAGGCCCTGATTGGGGATGACAGATGACCCTTTGCCTCCTGTTGGGCTGATCCTGGGTGCCCTGTACTGAGCAGAGGTCTCCGAGCTGACACAACAGGTCCCCTTTGGGACTGTGAAGGCATCCCCTCTTCGGTGCCCTGCCCACCACGTTGGTTGCATTTGGCAGTGAGAGCCTTGTGGAGGAGTAGGGAGTCCGGGGGAAGGGGGAGGGGAAGGGGCTGCTGGAAACTCCCCGAGGCAGAGGGAACCGGGCTGGGAGTGGGGAGGAGGGACACGGGGGTGGGTTCCAGGCTTTTCCCCACACTTCCTCAGGGATCGCTTTACATAACCAGGGCTGCTTAGTCACCGCTTTTTACTTTTTTTTTGGAAACAATTTTCTCAGCATCACAGCTCCCGTCTCCATCCCTTACTAGTCACCGGTGCTAGGGAAGTCCCTTTTCTTCCGTTCCCTAGGCAACCCAGCACATTTGCCTTTCAAATGATCCAAGGCCTGGGCGGGGGTAGGAGTTCCCTCCCCCTGTACCCGGCCTCCCACACAGCCACTCCCCACCTCAGTTGGCGATGTCATGTGGCCCAGTCACCAGGAGAAATCTGGAAGACCAAGCGCCCGGCCTGGCATCAGCCCCTATTCTAGACCCTCACATTTTTAGGCCTGAAGTTTGGCTCAGACTCAGAGCTCCCAGCTCCTGTCTGGAGGCACCCATGTTGGACTTCAGACATGGCAGGCTCTCCTCACTCCTCTCTTGGTGGGGGAAATGGCAGAGCTGGGCCTGTGTTCAGCAAGGCCCAGGAAACCTGGAACGGGAGCCACCCACCCTGCCACCCCAGCTTGTGAACAGGGCCTGCGGGCCTTGGTCCCCTCCTCGCTCCCAATATCTTCCCATGGGGCTAGGATTTGGAGGTCTTCTCAGTCCCTGTCTGGCTCCCTTTGCTATGGCCTGTGTCAGCCTTGACGGGATGGAGATGCCCAATTGCTTGGGAAACAGGCTTGATGTAGGGTTGGGGGTGAGTGCAGGAGTTCTCACGGTGGATGCCAGAGTCATTGAGTAGCGGGCCCAGAAATCCAGACCTGGCATGCCGTCCCACACTCCCCACTTCAGAGGCCCTGATGGCTGTCCTGATATGACTGACACAAGGTGCCTGACCAGGGGGTTCAATACAACAAATTAAAGGTGACTGGATGAGCTATAAAAATGGCATGGCACAAAATCACAGCGCATGCAGGAACCCTCCACTCATTCATTCAAAACAAATCTGCACAGAATCTACTACATGAATTGCACAAGTCCTCGAAAACCCACTGGATCCAGACCCCTGCCTTCAGGGCTCGAAAGTGCCCAAACCATCCATCAGAGTTTTACAGCACTTCACTTTTTGCACAGGGTCCATATATAGAAAATTTCATAGGGGCACACGGGGTTCTCCTTAGGAGAAGAGTCTCTTAGAATGCCTTCTGCTGGCAGAGGTTCTTAACCTAAGATCCGTGAGCAGGCTTCAAGGGGTTTATGAGTGGCCAGAAATTGCCCGATTGTATACATCCGTGTGTGCCTGTGCAACAGACCCATCTCCTTCCTCAGATTGGGGTCAGTGACCTTCATGGGTTAAGGACCCTTCCAGATATTAAAGGCTGGCCCAGCTTTGGAAGTAGCAGGTCTTCAGATACTCCTGGGAGAAAGCCCACATGTGCAACACGCCTCAGGGGGTGGCTTTGAGTGCCCATAACCTAGTGATCAACTTCCCAGAGTCACAGGGAAGACCCTCTGGGCCCCCAGCTCTCCTGCTTAGACCCCAGGCTTCATCTCAGCCAGAGGATATGGGACGGGAGTGACAGGCAGACCGGGCCTCTCCACTGAGCTAGGCTCACCGAGGCTTGGGTCCAGAGGCACAGGCTGGGGCTCCTCAGGGTTCTGTCTCCCCTATTCCAACCTCATTTTGACTTCCTTTCTATATTTAGGTCTTTTCTCAGTCCTTTCTTGAGCATAAGGAATGATGCCTAGCCATTCTCTCAGTGCTTTCAATGCTCTTTCCCTCTGAGGAGAGGTGTGGACGCCATCCAAACAGGAAGGGTGAGAGTCTGCAAAAGCCTGCCTCCTGGGATTTTGGCATGGCCCACTCCCTCTGCCCCACCTTGGCTTCTTCAGTATCCTGTGGTGCTGGGGCTGCTCTGGAGAGACTCACAAGGGGCCAGGCTCTCCAAGAGTAGCTGACTTGGTGCTCCCAGGGGGCTCTCGGCTGCTTTTTTGAGGTTGCTGGTCAGGTGCTCAGGCTCTGGTGGAATCAGGGTCCCGGATTCAACCAGCATTTAACTAGGGTCATTGTGCTCCATGAGATCTCAGAGACGAGATCATGACCATGGCAGGAAAGAGCAGAACTCACTTAACACGCCTGGTGATCAGGTGCTTCTTGCACACCGAGAGTGGAGACTGCACAGGCCCCAGAGCCAGGCCAGAGGGTGAGGCCCAGAGTCACTGTCACTGCCAATGAACTTGGGAAGGCTATGTAACCTCTCCGGGCCCAGGAGGCCAAGGGCATCTCTGTGATAGCCGGTGGTGGAGATTACAGAGATAGATCATGTCCAGTGCCCGCCTGGACCCCGGCATACAGCAGGCACTCCATCTCTGTTAGTTTTCTTCTGTCCCCATCGTCAGCACCCACACTGCCAAAACTGAGTGCCTAGTGCTATGAAAGGGAAGACGGGTGCCAGAAAGGGCTGAAGGAACAGATGAAGGAAGGCTCAGGGGAAGAGGTGGGACCAAGGAGAATAGCAACAAGAATAAACATAAACAACACATTTGGAGGGGAGGATGGGCTCAGGACTCCAAGGCAGGAAAGAGGACCAGGCTAGGCAGGAAGAGACGGACTGCGGCTATCTTGCAGTTCTTAAGACTTGTCACTGATACTTTGTTTTTAAGGAAACTGAGGCATTGGGGTGACCAGGATGAGCCTCCTGGCCTTGAATTCTGGCCCTTTTGCCAGCCACTGGACGTGACCCTACAGCCAACCTCCTATCCTGGGAGATGTGCCAGGCTTGGGTGCTGCCAGCCGGGTGCCTGATTTAGCGCACGCCTTGTTAAGAGAAGCTAATTAACAAACCTGCATTTAAATAAGCAGCCGCCCGGGTGTTTGTAACCACCGCCTTATTGAATTGTGACAAGTTATTAGCCCTTGCATGTTAAATGAAACAGAAGCATCCAGGAAAAACCCCTAAATCCAGTCTGCATAAAGCAGATTCCTGCTGAGAAAGTGACAGCAAAAACGGATTCAGGATTCACTCGCAGCTTTGGGGAGAACTCCAGGCCTCCCTTCCTTGAAGGTTACATAATCCTCCGTCAACAGTGATGACACCAGGAGAAAGGCAAGAGCAGGAAGGGAGGGCCATCCGAGATGCTCTGAGCTCCATCTGGGTCTCTGCCACCTTTTGGAGGTGCCGGAGACACAGTGGGAACCAGGGGGTTGAGGGGGGCCACACAGCACCAACCCACGGCCACAACCACGCGCTGCGGGCTGTGAGCTCCAGCTGCCTGCTTCCTCGGGGCCCCAGTGTGCCTAGACACTATGTCACCCCGTTCGGCTCTGCTTTTGGACAACAGAACAGCCTAGCACAGACCCATGGGGGTCCGACCTCTCCATGGCATTGACTTTACTCAGGGAATGTCTCTCTGAGCGCCTACCAACAAGGACACCAGGCCTTATGCGGTGGAGTTGGAAGCGGTCACTCCCTCAAGTTATATTCCCTGACCATCTGGGGCACCTGCGGGAACCTGGCCCAGACATCGCCTCAGTGCCTCCTACCCAGAAACCCAGAGCAGAGCTATGGCCGTATCGAGATCCTCCAATGTGGATCCTGAGCAATCTTCAATGTGGAGGAGACCACATCTCCGGGATGGGGTAAGATGATAAAGGCAAGGACACGGGTTGCCTTGAAGAATGTCAAGGTAAGTCTGGTTTGGGACAAGCCTGGTGTGATGCCCCACCACTGGCGCTGCTCCTATTATCAGGGAGAGGCGCTGGAAAGGGAAGCCTAGCTAGGGAGGCAGGGCTGGTCTGGGTTGCTGGGACTCTGATGGGGTCACGCCACTGATTAGTGGTGTGACCTGGAAAGCTACAAAACCTCTCTGAGACTGCTTCTTGATTTAAAATGGGAACAACTGGGACGTCTGGGTGGCTCAGCAGTTGAGTGTCTGCCTTTGGCCCAGGGCGTGATCCTGGGGTCTTGGGATCGAGTCCCATGTCGGGTTCCCTGCATGGAGCCTGCTTCTACCCCTCATGAATAAATAAATAAAATCTTAAAAAAAAAAAAAAAAAGAAATGCTAAGAGAAACCAAATTAAAAAAAAAAAAAAAAGGAAACAATTGGAGTGCCTGGGTGGTTCAGTCAGTTGAGCATCTGACTCTTGGTTTCAGCTCAGGTCGTGGTCTCAGGGTCATGGGATCAAGTTCCGAGTTGGGCTCCATGCTAAGCATGGAGTCTGCTTGGGTTTCTCCCTTTCCCTCTGCCCCAGGCTTGTTCTCTCTCTCTCTCATAAATAAGTAAATCTTAAAAAAAAAAATATATATATATATATATATATACACACACACACATGAACAATAGCTATCACACAGAGTCCTCTGAGGAGTCAATGAGAGAATGTCTACAAATGGTGTCTGGCATCCAGTAAGCCCTTAATGAACGCTAATTAAGGAGGCAGTGACAAGACCGGCCGGCAAATGGAGTGCAGTTCCCTGGAATCACTGCCGCTCAAAGTTGAGCCTGGAGCTGAGTTTAAATTTTGGCTCTGCTCCTTACTAGCTACATGACCCTGGATAAGGTCCTGAATCCCCTGCACCTGGTCTCCTTCTCTATCAGAGAGCATTTGTGTTATCTCACAGCACCATGGTGAGAATAGAATGATTTAATGCAAGTGTGGGAAGTGCCCAGCACAGAGCAGAGATGGACAACATGCTGGCTTTCCTTTCCCCTCTCCCCGTTACCCACTTCATCCACCCTCCTTTTGTCTCTCAGCAAAAGAATTGCTAAGCTGTCCATCATGAACAGTTCTGGGCTAGTGACACCAGGGGAAGAGTACTCCAATACATCATGGCATTCTGGAGTGTGTTTTCTTTAGAATTAGGATGGGACCAATGGAAAGAAGTTGGACATACTTCCGGACTTTGAAAACCCATCTCTTGGTGGCTTTTAAAAAGTTGCCATGGCAGTTTGAGGGTGCACAGAAGAAACAATCTCTTTCTGTTCAGTTCCTCCAACAGTCTGCTTTCAACCAACTGATCAAAGGATATTTATCCTTTGATAAAGCACACACTTCCTACAAAGCTCTATGTCTGTGGGCAAGGGAGCTCATAGGCAAAGCAGATGATCAGTGCCTGGGAATCACACCAAGGGAAGAGGGCTGGCCCCCTCGAATTCAGGGGCGGGTTCCTCCAGGATGCCTATCTTGGAATGAGGGTAGGGTGTGCACAGGTGGGCAGAGGGGCAGTATTCTAGAAGAATGAAACACAGTGAGTGAAGTTAAAGAGTTGCTGTCTGTTTTGAGACATGTCAGTTAAGCTAGGGTGAAGAGTTTGTACAGGGGACATGGTCAGAAAGGCAAGAATTACACAGGGTCTTAAAATCTCAAACTGATCTTGCCTGGCAGACATTCTCCAGGTCTGGGAATTGACCAAAGTGGAAGAAGGGGGGACACCAGCCTTTTGTCAGGTCAGTTTTATTTCCATAGTACTCCTTTCCTCTCCTTGTGGTCAAAGGTTGTTCTTTGTACAGATTCCCAGTTGGCTGATGATGGCAAAGAGAAAAGAGGCATTAACTAGTAATGGTAACCTTCACTCTTCTCTACCACTGCCCTTCAATGAACAAACATGCAGGATAAGAAGGATTAAACGTGGTTTCTACTCTCAAGTATTTGAGTCTAGTTGGGGAGTCAGAGAAATAAACTACTACTAGCACTACTACTACCAGTACTGTTGCTAGTACCTGCACTTCTGTGCTCAGTTCCCTACTGAAGGAGTGTATGAGCCACGGTGGTGGTTTCCTAGGGGAGAGGTGGCTTAATGCTGCCTAAAGGAGGGGAGGCCAGAGAAAACCTTGTGAAGGGTGAGAGGTCTAAGCTTAGTCTTAAAAGATGATGGAGGCAGACAAGCAGGGTAGGGAAGAGCTTAACTAACCACATGCCAAGAAGGAGCCCAGGAAGTTACTGTTGGGGTGGGAATGGGGGGCCATGTGGGGGGCTGGTGAGGAGGCCATGGAGACATGAGGCCAGTGAGGAGGCCCAGCCGGTCAGGGAGGGCCCTATGTGCCACATCAAGGTGTGCAGCTTTAACCCTATGTGAGAAGCAGTCAGGGGGTTAAGTATGGGAGCAATCTGTTGAGGGCAGCCACTCTCAGGGAGATTCTCCAGGGATGGGCTGGAGGACAGGCTGAGGAACACAGAGACTAGAAGCAGGTGACCAGTTGGGGAGTGACTGCCTTGCTCCAGACTGGAGCTGGGGGAGGGCCTGCAAAAGACAGTGTGGGCTTCAGACTCAGGAGGCACAAGGCAGTGACTGGATGGGAGAATGGGAGAAGCAGGGAGAAGGGAGGTTCCAGGGTGAGCCACAGGTTTTCTGCCTGGGGTGGTGGTGATGCTGTGGAGGAGGAGGGGTCAGAGTCAGGGCTGTGGAGTAGAGGGGGAGGAGATAACCCATTTCACTTTCAGTGCGTTGAGAATGGGCTTGCAGAGCAACTGGAGAGACAGATGGGCAATGGGCACCCAGGTCTGGAGCTCAGGAAGAGGCAAGATGGGGCGTGCTGCGAGATGTGGGAATGCATGAGCCCATCCTGGGTAAGTCTGATGGGAAAAGGATACCAGGAGAACCTGGGAGCAAAAGGCACGGAAATCAGGTAGAGGGAAGCTGGGGGGAAAAACATGGTCGCCTGGGAGAAGCACGTTTCAAAATAGGAGCTGTTGCCTACTGGTCACAGAGATACCACTGGACGAGGATGACAAGTCTCCATCAAATGTGGTAGGGAGCGGGCCAAAGAAGGAATGGTGTCAGTGTGGGAGAGATGGACCGGAAGTGAAGAGGGAGACACTGCTCCTGCCACCTGCTCTGGGAAGCAGCCTGGCTGGGAAAGACAGCTAAGGGAGGGGTGGTGGCTGTGGCTAGACAGGGTGGAGAGTTGAGGTAGGGGCGTGGGGGTGGGGAGTGTGCCCTGAGGCTGGCAGGGTCTGGTGGCGGTACCAACAGTGGCTGGCACTTCCCAGCTCTGTTCAAAGTCTCACACACACACTTGTGGCAAGTGCTCAGGGTCCCTACATCATCCCACCCCGTCCTGGGCCTCAGTGTCCTCACCTAGGAGAGGAAGGGGGCTGCCCCACCGCACGGGGATGTCTTCTTTCCACTCTAAAGTTAGATTGTCCTGATGCTTACTCACATGCTACTGATAGGAATTTCTAAATTCTGGAGGGCATTTTAGGAATACCTACCAAAAAGCCTTCGAATGTGTGACACCTTGGACCTCTGGGAACTTATCCTAAGAAAGTCACTACAGAGGTGAATGAAGAGCGTGTATTCAGAACTTTGTTCATTGTAGCATTGGTAATAATATAAAAAAAATAGATACAACCTAATGTCCAATAGTAAGGGATTGGCTGAGTAAATTATAGTACATCCATATGGTAAACTACTTCTGCACTAAAAATCATGGTTTAGAAGAATATGTGTTGACATGGGAAAATGTTAATGATATATTGCTAAGTAAAAAAGCAGGCTACATTACAGAATGTACAGTATGATACATTCATTTTTAAAATTTTTGATTAGGACACAGACCAAATCTTTAATTAATGTCATTTTTTTTCCTTCTCTTGGCAAGCAAGTAGAGTATTATCTGGAATAATGTAACTAAAAACTAAACAGACAGAGCTATACACTAAGTGTGTTCATGTAAATTTTTAAGTCATTAGAAAAATCGAAAGTAGGCCGTCATTGAGTCAAGGAAGTAGAGAAATTCTGAGATTTAGAAGTGGGATTTGCCCTAGAGAACGTGAGGCCCGTCCTCCTCACTTTTTCTGATGAAGAAATCCCAGCTTGGCAGGAAGTCTAGCAGAGTTACAGGCCGAGGACCATGCTGGGGAGCCAGGCCTGGAACCGGGACCTCCAGTTTGTGCCAGTAGGCTGCACCCCCCCACCCACCCCAGCAGAGAGCACCTGCTGATACTTATAAGGTGACTGCATTTCCGAGTGCTGTGAGGTGGGTCATTGGGCTCCTCCTCTCCTTTCAAGCCCAGGAGGCCTGTGTAGCTTAAGGCTGCTCCAGGGCTGCCAGACTGTTCCTGGGCTGACTGCCTCACTTCATTTTTGCTAAGTTGAACTTTGGGGAGATGGCTGCAAGTGTCCTGTTGTGCATGCTCATGCACTATTGCTGCAGCCCTCCTCTGAATGCAGGAGAGAGGGTGCTGGGCCTGGCCCCTTCTGTGGCCCTATGGCCATCTGACCACTATGGCCATGTTATCCTCTCTTGCCTGGAGGACTGTAATGGTCTTCTGACAGGTATCCCTGCTATCCGAAGCAGCCAGGGCGGTCCTCTTAAAACCCAAGGAAAACATGCCCCTCTTCTGCTCACATGCCCTGACAGGGCCTCCTCATACACACACACAGCCAGCCTGAGCCTTCACCAGGCTCTGCTTCATCTGTCCCCTCATCTCCTGGACCTCCTCTTGCACAAGGCCTCACTTGTCCCCTACACCCCCTGCAGCCACATGGGCCTCCCAGCAATTCCTGAGACATGGCAGCACCTGCCCTGCATCCTTTGCACTGGCTGGTTCCTCTCCGGGGGTGGGGTGGGGGTCTCTCCCCCCAGATCCCTGCTGGCCTTGCTCCCTGACCTCTCCCAAGTCTTCACTTCAATCTCATGCTCTCAATGAGCCCCTCCCTGAGCACTCTGGCTCTAGAGTCCCTCTGCATTTCCCCCAAGTAGCTAATAAGCCTTCTAACAGCTCCAGGTTCCCTATTTGTTATGCTTATTGTTGTGTGTTTGTCTCCCTCTTCTAGGAAGTAAGCTCCTTGAGGGGAGGGAAGTTTGTTTTGTGCACTGAGGCATCCAAAGTACCTAGAATAGAGGGGTGGGGGGCACAGGGCAGCCACTCAAAACATAGTTGTTGAATGAAAGGAAAACACAAGGAAAAGTTCCGAGCTTGGAAAGCACACAGGGGAAACCTGAGACAGTGCTCCAGGGAGAGGCTCCTCGGTGTGTAGGAGCAAGAACGATGGTTTAAGTCTAACTGGAAGTCTACCTGCCTCTCACCCCCATCTCTAACCCTGAGCCCCCAGCCGCAGTCTTCCTTACACTGAAGCCCCCTTGCGTTAACCTCCGACCCAGCTTTCAGCTGTGCAGGCTGTTTGATGCTTCATTCAAGTGTTCACTCATTCTCTCATTCATTTATTCACCTGCGCAGGAGGACAGAGCAGATGCACTTCTCCTAGGGAGGTCACAGTGCAGGCGGGGAGCAGACCCCACAGGTCGGACTGGCCTAGGAAGCACCAGGAAGCACCTCCTCTGGGGCAGTATGCTAGGGAGCCTCACAGGAGGAGGGGGTGCATATGAGGGTGCCTTGAAGTATGAATGGGGTAAGAGAGGGAAGAGGAAGGAAGACATCCTGGCAGGCGTACATGGCAAAGGCTTAGCGGTGGGAAAAACACCAGGAGTATTTTGGGGCTGCTGCAGCTTGGCTGGAATGATGGGCTCGTGTGGGGTGGAGAGGGGCCTAGAAAAGCTGGGCTACGGCCTGACCTTGAAGGGTCTGGAGGCTTCCTTTTCTAGTTCTGAATTTGTACATTTTACAGGCTTCTGGAGAATCGGAGAGTTGGCTCCTTTCTCAGCAAACAGACGGGGTTTAATTGCTGTTACTGTCAGTGTAGTTGCAAATATCATATAAAAAGGGCTTTTTGGCTAATTGTTTTTAGAATAAAAATTCAAGAACTATGTATAGATATTATGCATCCAGGGTACTTTAAAGATCAAACTGTTTATATTACCCTTAAATACAGTCTTTAGCATGAGGCACTGGGATCTGTGAGTGGCTGGGACAAGCAAAGTCCCCCAGGGCTTAAGATGTTGGAACAATATGACAGCAGTAACTTTTTTACTGGGGGGACCTGTGGGGGAGGCTGCAGCCAGCGCCCTTTGATTGGCCAGTGTCCCAGGAGAATAAATAGCTAAACTGAGTAACTTCACAGGCACCATTAATCTAAATGCTGCCTTCATGCAGACCGCCCCCCCCAAGAGAAAACTGAATTCCATGGGCTTTCTGGGGTGGGCTGGGGGTGGAAGAGGAAGGAGGGGAGGCTGTACAGGTGATCCTCAGCATTTCCCTTCTTGTCCTCTTGCCTCAACCAAATGGTACTGGGAGGATTTCTGAGCCACACAAATAAAGCAAATTCATATCTAGTCATTGCCATCCTGTCTTCATGCTCAAGCCTTTTTCAAATTTTAACTTGGGAGCTTTTAGAAAGGCAAATTTATCTGTGACACCATCCAAATTCTATTTTATTGGAATCCTATTCTCAAAGGATGCAACTGACTCCTCAGAAAGCTGTGGGCTCATCCTTTTGATATTTTCCCAAACTGCGTGTGTGTGTGTGTGTGTGTGCATGCTCATGCACGCACACGCATGCACATTTGTTTTAGGGTTCTCTACTTATGTACAAACACATAATGCATATTCACAAGGCAGTCACAGAAGTATATATATATATATATATATATATATATATATATTCATCACATATATGTGTAATACAGCACAGACTCCTGTAAGCCAATATTTAAGTTATCATATTTAATTTATTCAACAAACATTTAATTAGCACTTCCTATTCATTAAACACTGTCCTGGGTCTTGGCAGTAAAGCAAGGAACAAGTCAGATAAAGCTCCTGCCTTAGGGGGGCTAACACTGAAATCCACTGGAGTCCTAGCACAAGGTTTCCAACAAATGTGCAGAAATCTTTATTGACAGCCATCAAGTGAGCTAGTAGGATATGTCGACAGATCAGTGTTTCCTTAATACAGGAGAGACAGCCCATTTGGGTGAAAGAGTGGCGAGTTTGGGGTTCCCTGCATAGGCCTCCTCTCAGTGCTCAGGGCAGAGTCCTTCTGGGTGCTTTTAAGATGGAAATGAAAGAGCTGGGGGGCAGGGATGGGTGGGACCACATATCCTAGTCAGGCTTCCAGGAGATTTTCAACACCTCCCTTCTCCATGAAGCCTTCCCTGTCCACCCCAATCACAAACAATGTCTCCCCCTGTGTTTATCCTACTGCCTGGGCAACTTCTGCGGGCACTTAACCTTATGTTGGGAGCTATTATTTTTGTTTTAGGCTTAGTTTGCTCTGATAACCAACACTCAGGGAATTTCTGCTCGGTGCCTGGCCCTGCATTCTGGGGGACACAGATAAGGGGCATTGGCTTCTGCTCCTAAGGAACTCGCAGCCCAGTAGGGGGGAAGGCAAGCAAACCTGTACTGACTAGTGCCAGAGGTACCACAGAGGTGTGCATGGGTGGTGTGGGGGGTAAGGCAGCGGGCGCAAGGGGTGTGGGGTCCGGTGGTTCTCAGGGCTCTGCAGCAGAATGATGCTTAAATGCTCCCAAAAGAAACCAGACTCCTGGGAATAGTGACCTTGCCTGATTCTCTTTATATTCCCCATAGTTGTGATAATCATATTTTCTTTCTCTACAATTTAATTTTTAGAATAGCATTTTAAATGTAAAATTCTGGTTATAAAACAATACAGATTATAAGAAATTTGGAAAAATAGCTAAGGCCCCCAAAGAATATAATCCTAATCCTGCAACTCAGACCTAACTACTAGGATTGTTTCGGTGCATATACTCCCCAGTTTCTTTTCCCCATGCCTATTTTCCCATGCAACAAAAATGGGTCACACTCTATATAATTATTTTTAATTTGCTTTTTCTTTTCTCATAACAATTTGGCACAAGTATTTTATTGCTGGCCTCACCTATTCATCTTCCGTCATTTTAATGGCTGCATAATATTCTGCAGGCCATAATTTATTTGCTAATCGTCTCTTATTGGGCAGATAGGCTGTTTCTGGTTTTTCATTATTATAAGCAACACTGTGATGAATAGCATCGTAGATGAACTGCTGCTCATGTTCACTATGATTCCCTTACTATAAATTTCTAGGAGTTTGTTGGGTCAAAGGCTATATGCATTTTAAAGGCATTTGAAGTTTGATACATACCACCAAATAACCCTGCATCAGTGTTTTCCACAATTTACATGCCCATCAGCATTATATGAGGGGACACTGGATGCTGTTATTATTACTTTTTAAAGACACAAACCCCAAACATTGCCAATTTCATGGTAATAGTTGGTGTGGGGGATGGAGAGGTAGCAATGATGTCTTGTGTTCATTTGGACTTTTGTACCACTGGACCTTTTCATTTTTCATGTGTTTATACTATGTTTCTTTTTAAAGGACTCCCTATTACTGTCTTTTGCTCATTTTTCTATTTATTAAAAAATAAAGTAACAACTAACATTTATTGAGTGCCTTCTGTATATTAGACATTGCCCTAAGCACTTTATATACTGCTTTATTTCCTTTACTCCTCCCAATAACCTTATATATGGAGGGTAGTAACTCTTTGTCCTATATTTCACATTTCTTTAAATGTGTTGATTGACTTTTGATTTTGTCTATGGTGGTTTTGACCTGCAGAAGTTTGAAGGTTTTAAAGGTCAAATCGATCAATCATTTCACTTCTGCCTTTGCAAATACAGGTTATAAAGGATCTTTTCCTATCTTTAGATTAGAGGAATATTAAGCTATATTTTCTTTTGGGTCTTTTATGGTCTAATTTTTAACATTTAAATATTTAATCCAGTTAGAATTTATTTTGTTCATGGTATGAGAAAGAGCGCCAACATTATTTTTCCCCCCAAATGATTAGCCAATCATCCCCAAACCATTTATGAAATAATCAACCCTTTCTCTTTGATTTTGAGATGACTCCTTTATCAGATGCTGTTTTAATTTGTTTCCTATCCTTTTCTTCAATCTCAGTGATGTCTGTGTATTCACTCACCAGTATGTTTTAATAATTGTTTTAATAATTATAGTTTTAATAATTATAGTTTTATAGCCTGTATTAATATCTTAAAGTAACCTTAAGTTCCAATAAAAGTCATTTTGTCAAGTTCTAGTAAAAATCCCTTGCTTATCAACGAAGAGCACATATAAAAATTAATTTGGAAAATATTGATTTGTGAACTTATCTTTCCACATATTAGAGTCTTTCATATTCTCCATGGAAGTTTTTTTATTGAAATTCTTTACATTTATTGGGTAGTTTATTTGTCAATATTTTAGACTGTTTATTCATATAAAATATAAATGGATTTATCATGTTTTCTGAACCCCAAATCAACACATATGTTGAAAATATTTCAGCCAGGGGAATTTTAAAAAAGAAAACCATATCTGGGGGCATCACAATGCCAGATTTCAGGTTGTACTACAAAGCTGTGGTCATCAAGACAGTGTGGTACTGGCACAAAAACAGACACATAGATCAATGGAACAGAATAGAGAACCCAGAAGTGGACCCTGAAATGTATGGTCATCTAATATTCGATAAAGGAGGAAAGACTATCCATTGGAAGAAAGACAGTCTCTTCAATAAATGGTGCTGGGAAAATTGGATATCCACATGCAGAAGAATGAAACTGGACCACTCTCTTTCACCATACACAAAGATAAACTCAAAATGGATGAGAGATCTAAATGTGAGACAAGAGTCCATCAAAATCCTAGAGGAGAACACAGGCAACACCCTTTTTGAACTCGGCCACATTAACTTCTTGCAAGATATATCCACAAAGGCAAAAGAAACAAAAGCAAAAATGAACTATTGGGACTTCATCAAGATAAGAAGCTTTTGCACAGCAAAGGATACAGTCAACAAAACTAAAAGACAACCTACAGAATGGGAGAAGATATTTGCAAATGACATATCAGATAAAGGGCTAGTTTCCAAAATCTATAAAGAACTTATTAAACTCAACACCAAAGAAACAAACAATCCAATCATGAAATGGGCAAAAGACATGAAGAGAAATCTCACAGAGGAAGACATAGACATGGCCAACATGCACATGAGAAAATGCTCTGCATCACTTGCCATCAGGGAAATACAAATCAAAACCACAATGAGATACCACCTCACACCAGTGAGAATGGGGAAAATTAACAAGGCAGGAAACCACAAATGTTGGAGAGGATGCGGAGAAAAGGGAACCCTCTTACACTGTTGGTGGGAATGTGAACTGGTGCAGCCACTCTGGAAAACTGTGTGGAGGTTCCTCAAAGAGTTAAAAATAGACCTGCCCTACGACCCAGCAATTGCACTGTTGGGGATTTACCCCAAAGATTCAGATGCAATGAAACGTCGGGACACCTGCACCCCGATGTTTCTATCAGCAATGGCCACAATAGCCAAACTGTGGAAGGAGCCTCGGTGTCCATCGAAAGATGAATGGATAAAGAAGATGTGGTTTATGTATACAATGGAATATTACTCAGCAATTAGAAACGACAAATACCCACCATTTGCTTCAACGTGGATGGAACTGGAGGGTATTATGCTGAGTGAAATAAGTCAATCGGAGAAGGACAAACAGTGTATGTTCTCATTCATTTGGGGAATATAAATAATAGTGAAAGGGAATATAAAGGAAGGGAAAAGAAATGTTGGGAAATATCAGGAAGGGAGACAGAACATAAAGACTCCTAACTCTGGGAAACGAACTAGGGGTGGTGGAAGGGGAGGAGGGCGGGTGTTGGAGGGGAATGGGTGACGGGCACTGAGGTGGACACTTGACGGGATGAGCACTGGGTGTTTTTCTGTATGTTGGTAAATTGAACACCAATAAAAATTAATTAAAAAAAAAAAGAAAATATTTCTGTGGTCCTTCCAAGTATCAAAGGCACTTTAAGAGGTAGAGTTTGTATGCTGAAATGTGGACTTTCTGAGCATTTCTATGGTTAAGAGGACAGGGTAGCGATATTTAAAATTGGAAGGATATTGGCTAAATTCCAAAGGTGGGATTGGTCTCCAGAGACAACGTGCCTGGGGTAGTTTAGTGCGTGCACCATGGTGGACACTCCATCTTTATGGATCGCTTCACACTGGCATATTGTCAGATACTTTGAGTTGAGTGCTGGCAAACCCAAAGTAAAGATTAAAAGCAGTGACTCAAGTTGGCTCTTTAACCTATAGATTCACCCGATTCCCCTGGCACTTTTCACATGGTATATGTGTGTGTGTGTGTGTGTGTGTGTGTGTGTGTGTGTGTGTATAACTCATTTCCCTACTGAGTTTGAGTTCCTTGAGGGCAGGAATTTAATTCTACCCTTTTAGAGCCCCCACAATGCCCAGCAGAGCGCTGAATCAGAAGGGGTGCTCGGTAAATTGTATTTGAGTTGAAAGCCATTGTCTCTTGCTATCATAACTAGGCTATATGGTCAATAATAAGCAGCTGTGGAGGCTTCCTCTGGGCAGCACGCTGCATTGGCTCTGTGGAGAGGCTCTTTTTACGCCAAGCATAAAAGCCCTATTCTTTCCTTATATGCTGCCTAAGAAGAAATACTTGCCACATACCAAGGAATCGTTCTATAGAGAACGTCGGCAGATGGTTAGAACTGAAAGGGGATGAGGGGACCATGCAGGCCAGCTCTTCATTTCCCCTGGGAGAGCATCCAGAAGGATGAACGATCCCACTCCAAGTCAGTGAACGGCTCAACAGGAGTTCAGTGTGATTTGGAAGGGCATGTGGTGGGCTTTAAGCAGAGTTTGGAAATGCAGTGGACATGGATTTGGGCGGGAAGAGAGGTGTGGACATTTTAGGTAAGGGAATGGCAGAAGGAGAGGTTTGTAGGTGGGAGTAAGTCACCAGTGGGGAGCAGAAGTGGCGGCCAGTGGTAGGTGCTCAATTGATGGAGGGTGTCTGTTTGCTGGAAGAGGCTGCTGGCAGACTGTCGCAGAGTTCATGTGGTCAGAGGAGTGGGAAAAAAGAGCCTTGCTGTTATCTGTGGGTGGGACGATGCAGTGTATTGTGACAGCCTGGCCAGGAGATGCATGAAAGGGGAGGTGGCCAGGGTGAGTACCCAGGCTGGGATGGTGGCCGGGAAGGGCTAATGGCAACGAGGATGGCTCTGTTCCGGATAGAGGGCCAGATGTGTACCAGAGCAGGAGGAGGGGAGCAGAGTCTTCCCACGGGGCTGGGAAACTAGGGCAAGTGCCCTGGGACAACTAGGAAACAAGACAGCGTGGAATCCAGTGCTAAATTGTGCGGCACAGACTAAGTGCTAAGTAGGAGGCCAGACGAGGGGAGGGGTCTTGGAGTCTTAAGGAGGGTGGAGTTTTGAGCAAAACTTTTAAAAAGAGCTTCTCTCCAGAAGTGGGCTCTGGGTGTATTAATCAGGTTTTTTCACTTTCTGTATTTAATGATGCTCTGGTATCCCAAGGGTTTGCTAATCCTGGAGAGACTGTCCTTCTCGGGGCTAGCTAATTCCTAGAAAACAAACAACTCACCATGCAGATCAACCAATGCAAAGCCCACAATGCCAACCACATCCTACATCTAACACACCAAGCCAATATTCCCCTGTCCTAAGCACCCGGGGGCCAGGTACCAGGTGACTAGAGACCCCGTCATAGCCCAGAGCCCATCGAGATGATTCAAACTCTCAGTCCTAAAACTGCTCAAACTTGCCTCCCCTGCCTCGCCCATGCCAAATCCTTCCAGTAGAAATCACAGATAAAAGACTTTGGGCCACGCTTGCCTCTTGCTCCTTCTGCATCTTGACTGGACGTTTGCCCACACGGCCCTCTGGCGTGGCATGTATGGTGTGTCCCGTCCACTTTTGAGGAATGAGGAATGAGGATTATAAGGAATAAAACTCCTTCCAATGGCATTGATTATTGCATCATCTCCCATGGGAGGGGGAGCAGCCATCATATTTTCGGGCAGCTGGTATAGGAGAAACTTCTTGGGAGACAGACGTAGGTTCAGATCCTCCTCCTTTACCTCGACTCTTCCCCACTGCTCCTCCTCCCCCGTGTCTGACTTTGCTTCACTGCCCAGTGGCCTTCTGCTCTGGTTTGCTCTGAGTGGTCCAGCCAAGACTCCGGCATTGTTTATGGCCTCTTCGGGTTTGGGGCCTAAACCCATCCATGACCTCTCCCCTAGTAAGCAGCCTTTCCAGCCTTGTCTTCAGTTGTGGCCCAGTGCTCTCCCTGCCATTAAGGAATTGTAAGCATCTCTAAAGCCAGTGGGGAGAGAGTTTGGGAGACAGGGGTAGGTGGACTGGGAAGAACTTTCCCAGTACCTGTATAATCCCAGTCCTTGGCTGGCGCCAGGTGAAGCTCATGACAGGCCACATTTTGATTTGGAGATGGGGAGGAGGTGGAGGAGGTAAGACCCGAACAGCCCAGGGAAGAGGTCCCTTTCTCTGGGGACCCAGTCAGTTACCCAGCAGGTGCCCCGGGCCCCCAGGGCATGGGCCTATCAGTGGCCTCTCTCGTTCAGCAAGCTTGGGGCAGTGAAAGGAAAGAGCCAGAGGACTAATTTCTGGTCCACGCCCTGCACCATGAGCTCAGATGACCTTGGGACTCAAGTTTCTTCGTCTGTAAAATGGAGGATTAGGACCTTATACATCCGAGGGCCCTTCCAACTCTAGAGATCTAGAATCTACGAGGGAGGGACTAGTCTGTCAGCCACGATGCTAAGGCCGTCCCAGCTCCAGGCACGTTTTGGGACCCTTTACGCCTCATGGCAAAGGAGAATAAAGGTGCCCCAGCGCTGTGCCCTCCCAGGCCAGGCTGGTCCCATCTTTTCTCCTGGGGCAAACAGCACCTCAGGCTGTAGGGATTCATAGCAGGGCCTCATAGGACTAGTCCTCAGGGCCCCTGGGATGGCAGTTCAGGTTTATTTCCCAGAATTGGAGCCAGACTGGGAGGGTTGACTGTCCTGCCCAAGGCGGGGCTGCAGAGGGCAGCAGACTTACTTCTTGGAGCCAAGATGCAAGACTCCCAGAGTCTGTGGGAGAGCGCCAGCTCATTGTTTACCCTTCACAATGTGGGAGCAGCCCAGAATTTGGCTGACTTTGCCTCAAGAGATGAATATATGCCCCCCTTTCTTGGCCATCTCCTCCTGCCCACCCCAGCCCCACCTGGCTGTCAGAGCCCTGGCCACCTACCTTCCCTGCCCTCTCCCTGCCCACTCCCTTTGAGCTGCAGTCTACCTGATTCCATACTTCCTGGTGGTGGCCCTTAGTTTTTAAGTCTTTCTCCTGCCCCCAAATGGTGATAACCCCTTGGGGGCAGGCTCTTCGTCCTCCCCCATGACCTAGCACAGCAACTACGAGTGGAGACCTGTAAGATGGAATAATGCTGGGGAAAGACACCTTGGTTTGGAAAATCTATGTGAGGTCACAGCTGTGCTTGAGAGAAAACCCCCCCCCACACACACACTGCCTTCCTCACAGGGGGAGGGCTATGGGACACTCCACCCACGTATCCATCGTCTCATCTGAGCCTCACCTAAGCCCTGTGTTTCTGCCTTTTACAGATTGGGGCTCACGGAGGCAGGTGACTGGTTCAGAATCACAGAGCAGCCATAGGGACCCAGGTCCTCCTGATGTCAATATTTTTGCTTCTACCCTCATGCCACACAGCCTCCTGGAGCAGAGGTCCCTGCTAACTGGTGGCCAGGTCCTCAGGGAAGGCACCTGTTTCCGACATGCAGGAGATGCAGAGACTAGAAACAGCATTGGGAGAAAGCATTAGGGGTGGAGGCTGGGTTCTTGACCTCTGCTACCTGGAGGCCAGTTCCCAAGCAGATCAAAGTTTCTTTGGGGGATGTGTGTATTTCTTAGGGAAAAGGCAGCAGCATGAGCTCACTCCCTGCCAAATGGTTTTACAAAAGCACATGCAGACATGCATCTACACACATGCATGCACATGTACACACACACGCACACACATCCACACCCAGAGCCATCGCAGCACGGCTCCCCAGCACCGTGGCCCTCCCCCAACCAAACCCAGCTCTCCTCCTACCCTATATGTGCAATCTTGTGAAAACTCCACCACTCTTAAGGTTAATAAGGCTCATTTGCTTAAGATAGCACCTGTTTCTATGGTGACTCCTGCCACCCAGAATCTGTTCATCAACTGAGACAAGAAAACAGTGACTTCCACCCTCTTTGAAAGGAAAAAGCTAATTCTTAGCCAAGGGCTTGACAGGGCAGAAGCCCAAGAAGCTCTGGGGTCTGTCCTTTCACCCTATTTAAGTCCTTCCCTGCAGCCTCCCCCCCCCCCCCCACAGCAATCCCCAATTCTTCCAGAGTGTTCTGGACTGTGGTTTCCTCCTCCTCATTTTTCTGGGAAGCAACACAGCCCACTGCTTGGGGGGAGTAAGTGGCGGGGGGTGGGGGGTAGATGGTGGTAGGGGTGATGGTAGTGGTGGCGCGGGGGTGGGGGGTGGGAGCAGTGGTGGGTTGCCCTCTCCTGCCCCTCGGTCTCTGATCTCCCCAAGCTGACTCCACCACGTCTTTCTGGGCTGAGGCTGGCAGGAGAGCACGAGGAACTCCAGGACCTCCCCCTGCCCCATCCCCATCCTATTGATCACTACTCAAGGCCTATTGCTCACCATGCCATGACTGGATCCCTAGAGCCGCCCCCAGCAGGCCTCCTGCCACAGACTTGTCTTCCTCCAGTTGATGTGGCAGGCTGCACCTACCTTCCTCCCAAACCAGAGCTGTGCAGGCCTCACCCTGCTCGCTGGCCCACTCTGGTCCTCTAAGGTCTGCAAGCTGAGGTTTGCAGCACTGTCTTGACACTGGTTCCAGCTGGGGGTTGAAAATTACTAGGGAAGTATGTTCCAAGGCAGGCGTTGCTAATAATAAAGCTGCAGCAAATGATTTACCTTTAACAATAAATTGGAGCACCTTCCATGACCTCCCCTCAATGCCACTCTCTCTGGCACACTGAAGCACTGTTGACTGGGAGGGCAAGCACCCAGGGAGCTACAAGGAACTTGGAGCTTGCTTTACATGTTCAGAGACCCAGGGGGTGTGTGTTGTGCACACGAGCAACGTTTGGCAGAAAAGTTGAAGTCTGCTGATTAGAGGATCAAGGATGGAACTAGACTCTTCAGAGCTGGATGTGATGACCCAAATCTACCTAACCTGCTCATTTGTAGGCAAGATAACAGAAATCCACGGAGGGGCAGACCTGGAGCAGTGTCATCCAGGTAGCAAGTGGCCCAGCACACGGGGCTCCCTATCCCAAGCTTCTTTCAAAGAGTCACACTACTTCCTGCTAAATAGAACCAACTTCTCATGGCCTCCAAGGCCCCTCCACAGCTCTGGCCTCGCTGCCTCTCTGCACTCGCCTCCTAACATGGTGCTCTGCAGGCTGGTGTCAGGCTCTGTTATAAAATCCCAGCAGCTCAGAGCTGGAAGAAGCAGCCTAGAGCCAATTTGCCCAACCTTTTGCCCAATCCCTGGCCTATGGCTTCTTGAACATCTCCAAAGACGACTTACTCATCCCCCTCCTCAAGAGACAGCTTCAAAAGGCCCTATGGTTATAAGCAGCCCCGATGTCTCCCAAAGTTGAGCCTCCTCTCCCAGGGTCTCCCCTGACTTCCAGCCTCATTTCAGTCTCCTACTTGAAATCTCCAGTGGAGATCTAAAGAGCATTTTGGAATTAAGTGTCTGAGACAGAACTTCAGATCCTACTCGCCGCCCCCCCCAACCTTGCCCTCTAAACTGCTCACCTTCTAGTGTTTCCCATCTCAGTAAATGGCATTGCTGTTTGCTCAGACTCCAAATCTAGGTGCCATCCTTGGACCATCCTTCACCCACCATGTCTAATCCACTGACAAGTCCAATAGGCTCATAACCTCAGATAGACCCCAGAGCTATCCTCTCCATGCCCACTGCTGTCAACTTGGTGCAAACCACTCTCATCCCTCCCAAAGGAGTGAAATGGCCTCTTATGGCACCCTGCTGCCACCTGACACAGCAGTCAGACCTATCTTTTAAAGACACAAAGCAGGAATGCCTGGCTGGCTCAGTTGGAGGAGTATGCAACTCTTGATCTCGGGGTTATGGGTTTGAATCCCATGTTGGGTGTAGAGATTACTTAAATAAGTAAGAATTAAAAAGAAAAAAAAGCTGTTTTCATCCTCTTTTTAAAGCCCACCAGTAGTCATGTGCCAAACTCCCTGCCCATGCCTGGGCAATAATTCTCAATCCCATTGTTTTTCCTTCAATTTTCTTTTCTTTTCTTTCTTTCTTTCTTTCTTTTTTCTCTCTTTCTTTCTTTCTTTCTTTCTTTCTTTCTTCCTTTTGTTTTAAATTGTGTTTGGAAAACTCAACATGAGATTTACCCTCTTTTTTATTTTTATTTTTATTTATTTATTTTTTTATAATCTGAATTTTATTTTTTTAATTTTTTATGACAGTCACACACAGAGAGAGAGAAAGGCAGAGACACAGGCAGAGGGAGAAGCAGGCTCCATGCACCGGGAGCCCAACGTGGGATTCGATCCTGGGTCTCCAGGATCGCGCCCCGGGCCAAAGGCAGGCGCCAAACCGCTGGGCCACCCAGGGATCCCTATTTTTATTTTTTAGATTTACCCTCTTAACAAATTTTTCAGTGTACAGTATTAATCTCTAGAACTTACTCATTTTGTGTAACTGAAACTTTATACTCCTTGACTAGCGACTCACATTCCCCACCCCCCCCATGCACATCTGTATCACCTGGGAAATGACAGAAATGGTGCCTAGGCTCTGCTTCCAGGGGTTCTGATTTAGCTGGTCTAGAGCACAGCCTCCCCGGTGATTCTAGCCAGGGACTGGTCAAGGTTAAGACTGGCGGTCCTTCATAGCCTCCCTCCCTGCTCATCTCCTGTACACGTCTCTGATCGTTCTGCTCCTGCTGCACTGGCCTTCTTTCTGTTTGGAACCCACCTAGCCTGTTCCTGTCCAGGACCTTTGCTCTTGCTACTGCCTCTGTCTATGTGCCCTTTTCTCACTGTGCACCTGCCGAATTTCTACTCTGCTAGAAGGTCACCTCCTCTGTGGAGCCCACCCCCTCTCCTCCCAGGTTTCTGGCACTTAACTCCTCCCTGACACTCCCACTCTGTACTGTGTGCAGTCATTGATTTACTCCTCTGCTCCTTTCACCAGGCAGGTTGCTCTCCCCCGGAAGGGATTTGACTTTATAAGCTTTTGATCTGCAGCACCTGAATGAAAACTATTGCCTAACTCGTGCTGAACACATGCTGATGGATGAATGAGTGAATGAATGAATGAGTGAACAGAGGTGGTCTAACTGCTGCAGAAAAAGGGAAATTATAATCTTCAATCATCTAAAAGCCTTTACTTCCATCGATGTGATCTAAGATTATATTCACTTTCTTAATTCCTGCATTATGGTTTGACATTCTATTATTAGCTTAAGATTAGCTTAAAAATTAACTAACACTCCTTTGATCTCTTTTCCTCATGAACTCCTGCTATGCCTGATCTTCCACATTTTGTACTTGTGTAGTTGATTTAGAACCTAAATATAGAACTTTAGATTAACCCCTATTGAACTTAAATCTTTCAACACAGGCCCATCCTTCCAATTTGCTAAAATTAACTGTCTTGTGTCAGTCATCATACCAGCAATTAGTTGAAACTTTGTGTGATCTACAAATCTGGGGAGCATGCTCTCTATAAAGATATCAAACAAGGTGGGGCCCATGTAAGTGTTCCGTGGTGTGTCACCAGGGACCACCCTGGCGATTGACATTAATTAGTCAACACTCTTCAGGTACTCTTAATAAGCCACAAACCCACCTAACACTATAGTCATTGAAGCCCTATTTCTCTTCCTTGCCAACAGGGTTACCAAGATTGACTTGGTCTAATACCTTGGTCACTCAAACTGTACAGTGGACCTCCTCCTGGTCCACTAGATCAGTGCTTTTTATCAACAAAGAACTCTGAGTGAGGAGGTGTGACTTGTTTTTAGTGAACCTATGCTGACTCCCAATGTTCACTGTTTTCTATGTTGCCTCACACCATCTGTTTATCAAATTCTTATTGAATTTTGATGTGGATTGATAGCACACCAGCCTAAATTCAGGAATTTACATTTTCCTATCCTGTTTCTGGAAATGACTTTGTGATCTTAAATCTAAGTTCTTTCTGGACTTTGAAGGTCTTTACTCATGAGATATCAACTCATGCAGGACAAATGTTTGCAGATTGCAGCAAGGCTTCCTAGGGAGAGAGGACAGAGCAAGCATGGTCCCTAGAGGCTGGAGACACCGAGAAGGTGTGAGATTCCACAATCAGGTCAGCAGGAACACCATGCGGTGAGGGGTGGGGTGGGGGTGGGTAAGGCAGGCAGGGGCCAGAGCCTCAGAGGCCTTGAATAACACACCGACCAGATAAGACTCTCCTGAGATACTGAAGAGTTCACTAAACACTTCAACTAGGGAAGTAACATGATCATATTTTGATTTTAGAAAAATAGATACTTTTGGAGGGGTTGGTGTTGTAGGAGGGGGATCAGTTAGTAGACTTTTGCAATAATAATCTAGGGAGGAGTGATAAGGGCTTTAATTAACTCAGCCATCTTAGCTTTTATGTTTATGTTTATAATTTTTCTTTATTCCTACCCCAATTCAAATGTCTGAGCATTTAGTTATCCTGCTGCATTCCCAGAATGCAGCCTCTGGTATCCTCTGACTTTTCCAGGCCTGCTCATAATTCAAAGCCCAGCTCAACTTCTGTCTCCACTGTGAAATTATCATATCCATCCTCCTCCTACCCAACCACTATCCATCCACCCATCCATCCAGTCTTCCTTCCTTCATTCTCTTATTCATTCCTTCATGCCTCCATTAATTGATTGAACCAACATTTACTAAGGGTCTGCTATGTTCAGGGCACCATGCTAAGTGCTGGGGATATAATAAGATACAATTCTATTCTCTAGGAACTCATGGTCTAGTCAGGAAAAGAGACCCATAAATAATAACAAAGCAAAGAAGGACAAAGCTGAAGGGAACACGAGCTGAGCTTTGAAGGAGTGGCTGCCTCACTGCAAGGGGGAAAGTCTGCACTTTCATAGCCACCTGAGTCTCAAGAGCCCAGTTAAAGTTGACACTATACCCCTCGAGTACTCCTATTTCCTATATGTTAGCCTTGTCCTTCCAACTAAGTAACTGAAAAAAAATCACATTTTAAATTCTTCCAACACTTATTTATCAAAAACCTATGTGTCTCTCTGTCAATCAACTATTAATATTATTTAACAGCCACAGTGCTGAGTACAGTGCAGGTTAAGTAGCTGGTTCCAACACTTCACTGTTAAATCCTATGCCTGCATTGCCATTTACCCTTAAGTTCTTTTTAAACTGGTAACCATGCAGATAGCTCATTCTTGCCCTACCTCTTGGGAGCGACGTCCACCTCTGACTTTCTGAGCTTCCTGCGGAGGACTTAGGGTGCTAGTATGTGTAAGCAGGAGAGAGCCAGCCCATAAACAGCACCTACTAAGTGGCCGATGCTGTGTTGCCAGTGTGCTACATATTTTATCTCACTGAGTCTTCACAGTGTACCTGCAAGGTTGACATGAGTGTCCTCTTTTACAGATGAGGGGACAGACTCAGGCATGTAAATAATTTGCTTCATGGTAAGTGAGAAGATCTACCTCCTAGGCGTGTGCTGCACTCCAAGGCCAGGGCTGTGCTCAGGCTGAGATAGGTGTGGCCAAGGGTAGAGGGCCAGGAACCTCAAACTGTACCACTCACACCGGGGCCCTTAGCAGCCACACCTGGCACTCATGTAAGCTGTCGCATGGGCCAGGCCTGATAGTGGGTGTAGCGCCTACCTCAACTCTGGAGAGGCAATCTGGTATCATGATCACATGTCTAGGCTCTGGATTCAAATCCCAATCAGCCACTTGGTATCTGTGAGGCCTTCTTTTTCTTGTCTTTGTTACCTTCCTCTTAGGACTTCTGTGAAGACTTAATGAGATATTTATGTAAAGCACAATGCCCAAAACCACATGCTAAGTGAGCAAGTGTTGTTTCTTATTTTCTTTTCTTTTCTCCTCTTCTCTTTTCTTTTTTCTTTCTATTCTTCTTTCTTTATGTTTTTTTGTTGAGTGAGAGAAAGCGTGAGCTGCAGGGGTGCAGGTGGAGGGTGGGGGCAGAGGGAGAAGGTGAGCGAGAATCTTAAGCAGGCTCCATACCCAGCACAAAGCCCGACACAGGGCTCAATCTCACGACCCTAAGATCATGACCTGAGCAGAAACCCAGAGCTGGAGGCTTAAACTGCCTGAGCCACCCAGGCACCCCCCTTCCTTATTTAATTATTACTGCTATTGTTAATATGTTACATGAATGTGAGCCATAAGAAGAGTGTTTCTAGCCAGGAGAGGACATACGCAAGTGGCAACACCTAACAAGTCACCTGCTCCTTCTGGCCTTCCATGCCTGGGGGGGGAGGGGAGCGGATTCCCTGGGTCACCCATGAATAGGTACTTCCAGTGATGAGAAACTCCCTCCTCTGTGGAGTATACGCTTAGTTCTTAGGCAGTTCAAATTCTTAGAAAATTCTTTCCTCTAATGCAGCCAAAATTTACTTCTATGTAAATGTCACCCATTGGTTCTAACTCTGCCCAGCGGAGCCCAGCAGGATTACCCTTGTTTTCCAATTAGATTTCTTCAAAAAAATTTTTAAAGATTTTATTATTTATTTATTCATGAGAGACACAGATAGAGAAAAAGAGAGAGGCAGAGACACAGGCAGAGGGAGAAGCAGGCTCCACGCAGAGAGCCCAATGCGGGACTCGATCCCAGGTCTCTAGGATCATACCCTGGATTGTAGGTGGCACTAAACCGCTGAGCCACTGGGGCTGCCCAATTTCTTCAAATCTTTAATAAAATCGTCAAGGAATGTTTAAAGGCCGTCTTATGTCTCCCTTTCCTCCCAGCAGGCTAACCATCCCTACCTCTCTCAGTCCCTGTCCACCTGATGTCGCTTCTGCACAGCCTCGCCCTTCTGGTGGCTCTCCTCATGCTGCTCACTGGCTTTCTTAAAATACCGCAGCCAGAGCAGAAGACACTCTTCGAGGTGTGGTATGAACAGTGCGCACTAATAGAACCTTCCCGAAATCGAGGAGGGGTCCCTCGAATATGCCGCTACCCGTCCCTCTTTGTCTCTTCCTAAGGGCTTGCGCTCAGGACCAAGGCCCGTGGACAGTGGCAAGTGCAGGGTCCTCACGCCGGGCCAGGGTGTCTGTCTCAGTGCGACCCATGTTACAGCGTGGCTGTGAAGGGGAGTCATCCTGTGTCCCCATCAGAGCCCGGTTCAGAATTGGGTGGGCAAGACGATGCTGTTCCTTTGGGGGGGGGGCATCCACGGGTGTGTGTAAGGGAAGTGTATGTGTGAGTGCATGCGTGCGTGAGTGTGTGTGTGACAGGGTTGAGGGGAGGCGGGGGGGGGGGAGAAAGAGAGAGAGAGAGAGAGAGAATTTTCTTTCTGATCCAGGAATTCTCCTGGATGGCAGAAATGGTTTCCATAACGACTTTCTGATATAAACATATTTGATAAAAATAAGTTAACAGTGGAGCTGTGGTGGAGCACAGACTCTCGGAGTGCTGAGAGAGAGGGAGAGAGAGAGGGAGAGAGAGAGAGCGCGCACGAGCTCTTCGAAGAACAGCACTTTCCTTTTTTTCCCCACCCTCCCGGTCAGCCTCCCTATACATAGTTTCCATAAACCAAGTAAAAGGCTTTGTTGACCATATTCCCATAGAGACTGGGCCCTTTCCTGCTTGTACACATTATATTCATTCTCTCTCTCTCTCTCTCTCTCTCTCTCTCTCTCCTTAGTTACCTGAAGCACTACAGCATGTATGGGATAATATGATAAATTCATTTCCAATTCACTGCATTATCCCTTGAATATTTTAATGACTCATTGAATGGAGTAAAAAAAGCTATTTCAAATGAACAATTATGCTGCATTAGTCTGAGGGCTGATTATATTTAAACACTGCTCACATGGATAACAGGACACAGCGACCTCAGCATACGAGAGCTAATTTGGCTCTTATCTCCAAATAATTTTACACCGCAAATTACCATGAAAACCTAAAGGGCTTTAAAAACATTCATCAAAAGATAATATTCCACTTTGTAGCAACATTTTATTTAAATTATTTTGAATGGGAACGAAGGCATCTCTGGGGTAGGACAATGACAGCAAGGTGGGGACTGTGAATGATAAGGAAATGGCGAGCGGGTGCTGGCTTGTGTTAAAAATACAGATGGAAAGTGTCTGGGAAGATGTGCAGTCCTGGATGGGGGTGGGGGGGAAGCACACTGCAGGCCTGATGGGCGCTGGCAGCCCTGGCTGCGGTCTGCTTCAAGCGTGCACAGGGCAATTCCCAAAGGCTCAATGAGGGGGACCCCCCCGACCACCCCACCCCAACTACTACTACCTCCAGGAAAGCAGGTTCTGGTCAGGTCAGGTCCTCCAGGCTAGGCCTCAACCCACCTGGACTTGAAAGGCAAAAGGATGAGCTCTTTTTACTGCAAGGTTTGTGTCATTGTCTAGGATTCTTACTTTGCAAAGCATGAGTCCAAGAGCTAATTGAAGTTGCTCAATTCTAAGTGGCTGCTCCAAGTTGGGGGTTGTATGGGAGAGAATCACATTTACCAAGTCCCTACTATTCTGTTCAATGTCAGGCACCTTAATGTCCTTGAATGCTGGGAAAGAGATATTCTTTTTTTTTTTTTTTTTGGAAAGAGATATTCTTATCATGCCCATTTTCATGATGAAGAAACAGAGGCTCAGGAATTCCCATCTGGAAGAGCCAGAGCCTGGAGCCATCCCCGGTTCACCTGACCCGAAAGTACAGGCCTGGTCCCTGCCCTTTCAGGGTGTCTTTGTACAAGTCTGCTTTATAACCAGAGCCCCCCTGCATTGTCCCCATCACCAGATGTTCTTTATGGTTTGTAGATATTTAGGGAGCATAAGCCAGGCCTTGCTGGTGTTCACTACTTAAATTAATGGACCCTCACAGTACAGGGCAAAGCATGCAAGGACAAGTGGACAAATAGCAGAAAAACTAAAAATACAGGTCTAGGGGATCCCTGGGTGGCGCAGCGGTTTAGCGCCTGCCTTTGACTCAGGGCGTGATCCTGGATACCCGGGATCGAATCCCACGTCGGGCTCCCGGTGCATGGAGCCTGCTTCTCCCTCTGCCTATGTCTCTGCCTCTCTCTCTATCATAAATAAATAAAAATTAAAAAAAAATACAGGTCTAAATAAAGAAATTAATTAATCCCATTTCCTTGGTTTGATCTCTTCTTCTGAACTTAAGGTCCTGATAAAGACTGTTAATTCTTCCGTTTATTATCATTAGCATGCTACTGAGCATAGATGTTGGAATTGGAATATATATATATATGTTGCATAATATATGCAATATCAGGATATATATAATATTCCAGTACTGCACACACACACATATACACACACACAGTGTATTTAAATTTCTACAGGATCTGCTGCTCAATTGGTTAGGAACACGATAAATTTGCCAGTTTTCTAAAGAGCCTCTCTCTAGAAAGGTTTTCCCTCTTTGCATATGTAATTTCCTTTTCCTGTCACAACCCTGAAGTGGAAGGATTTGTGTCAGTTTTACAGACAAGAAGCCACAGTCTCAGAGAGGTCAAGTAACTTTCCTGAGATCGCTCAGCAGTGGGACCACCTACTCAAGTAGAAGTGTCCTGACGTGTGCTAATTGCGTAATTGAAAAGTAAAGAGCTAAAATCCTTGCCCGTTTATTTGGTTTCCCATTTATTTACCTAACACACTTAGGGGTCCTTTAAAAAAAACAGCCTCTCGTTATGGAAAAATTCAATCCTTATAGAAAAGTCAGCAGAATAATGGACTCTTAGAGGTCCTTTTAATTCCACCCAGAATCGGTTGCGCTTACAGCTGCCAAAGGTTGAGGGCACTGAATGAAAGGGAAACATGAACTTGCCGTTTCGCTTTTCTTTCTTAAAACAAAAAAGATATTCAGGGCAAATTTTAGAATCATTGACGGTTTCTAGGAAGATTTTCTTTTTTGGAAGAAAAAAGGTACTCTTGTCTCCTTAATTGTTCTCAGTGTTCTTTGTCACCAGTCATGATATTCTTTGTGGAAGGTATTAATATACCATCTTCCTGTGTTCAATATTCCCATTAACAATAAAAAGTCTAATGAAAATATCTGCATGAAAAGCTCTGAGCACTAATTTCAGAGACAAATAGAGGATGAACCAATAAGCTTTTCTTCTGAAATGAATGATGCAGATTAATTGATAGCTTAATTAGGCTTTAGCACAAAGATTATTAGTTAGATTGAATCAGAACTGAAAAACATCTTCAAGAAAAAGCTGGGGACATGGCCCTGAGAGGAGAGAGATGTTAGGTGTCAACGCTCTGTTCAAAATCTCTTTTGTTCAGTGAGAGAGTTCTCAAAGAGGGGGTGGAGGACAGCATGCTTTCTAGCAGCCCCTGCCTGTGGTGGTCTGGCCAGCCTTGGGGACCCACACCTGGTGCTGCCTCTGAGCTGATGGGAACCCATCGCTGTGGGAAGTTCTATCCTGCAAGAGCCCCTGGTGCCCCTGTAACCTCCTCCCTGTGCTGTAGCCTCCTTCCTCTGCTTCACTAGAGCAGAAGCCCATGGAAGGCAAAGACTTGCCCTGCTATGCACGCATCTGTAACCGCAGGGCCAGGGTCACGCCTGACTTCGTAACAAAAAAGATAATGTTACGGCAAAATAATGTTATACAAGCTTCCTATGTGCTCTGGGTACTGTCCTAAGCACTTTACTTAAAAGAGCTCATTTGAACTTGATGACAACGGTGTGAGGCAGGGACTACAGATAGGCCCACTTTTCAAGTGAGCATATCGGGACGTGGGGTGTTTCTTGCCCCTCAAGATCACATAGCGATACTGGTGGATTTAGATTTGAACCCAGTAGGTTGGCTCCAGAGTTCTTGTGTTTATGTTTGCAAACAATGATCAATCCATATAGGTTGAATTCAGTGAACAAAAGTAGCATGAATGCCCGGTTCCTACTGAGGGACTTCTCTCCTGTTTTTGTACAAGTGGCCCAGAGATCTAGAGCTTTATCCCACTCTACAGTAGACTCTTGTCAGCCTCTCTTTGGGGTCAGGGGGATGCAGATGTTCCCTGTATTCCTAAGAACTGATTGCTGTTTCAACCTGAGCAGATGGCCCCCAGATTGTCCTTACTGAGGGGCTCCCACGGCCGCAGCCCCACCCACCACCCAATTAGGCCTGGGTCCCTAACATCAAGACCAGTCTGGCTTCCACCTGGTCATTGTGAATCACAGGGAATCCTTACTCTACATTTGCTGTACCTTACTGCTGAGGCCATTTACTGCTGAGGGTAATGATACTATGTAGGGTTTACTTTTAACCTAACGTATTAAGTGTTAAAATTACTGGAGGGTTCAAAATGCCTACCAGGTGTATTTGACTTCCCAAGGTAGCATTCCCTGAGCAGGTTCCCTGGAAGCATCTATCCATAGGAGGGAATCAGAAAGAGAGCCCTGGAATGGCAGGGGAACCACAGAGATTTTTTTCCATCTTACAGAGAGGGCACAGTGGGATGCCTCTTGCCACCCTGGAGTTGCTGGGAGAAATGTGGTGTGAACCAGACCACGTGGCATGGCAGGAAGGGTGTGTGGTTTGGAGCTGGGGGGCTGGAAATGAAGCCCCAACCTCTAGGACCCACTAGATGAGAGATTGCATCACCCAATCTCTCCAGACTTGCTTTCCCACCTACAAAATGGGGATAATGTCTAGTTCACTAAGCGATTGCAGGGATCCAAAGGAAGTGTCAGAAGTGACTGTCACTTGAAAACTGCTCCACAGATGCGTGATGACAGTAGCAACCAAGGTATTCTGACTCTGAGCTCCATGGTCTTCCTTCAATTGGCTCACCTCCCTTCTCTCGGAAGTGGTGCCTGGGAATCTGCATTTTAACACGTTTACCAGCAGATTGGAACGTGCTCTACTGTCTGAGACCCGCTCAGCCACGGCTAACGCCAACACAAAGGAAGTGCTTCTGGTTTGATGAAAGCCTCCCCTTTTTTGGCCTGAGACCTAAACGAGCCTGGTTTTTATACTGGTCATGCAGCTGGAGGGATCTGGGGGCTGGAGGGCAGGCTGAGTGGATATAGCTGAGGAGAGCTGCTGCTTCCTGCTGGACCCTGGATCAGAGAAAGTGGGTGAAAATGTGTCTGAAACCCAAGCTTCCTCCGGTCTGAGCGGGAAGGCTGAGGGCCACAGCCGGGCAGGTGGCCCTGGTAAGCTCTGCGGCTTAGCAGTCTTGCCGGACAGCTGCCACCTGCCACCTGCTCTGTCCAGCTGGGCTGCTGAGAACCCATGACTGTGTCACCATGCGTCTGTAACAGAACTGTCCTGAGTGCATCCTGGGGTGAGGGGAGTGCGGCGGGGCGGGAGGGGAGAGGGGGCTTCAGGCTTGGAAGAGAGGCAGCCTCATTGCCCCCAAGGTGCCCTCGATGCTGAAATTACTCCATCCACCACAGGTCCTGAAATCTGCCTCAGAACTGCCCAGTAGAACCCTCTTCTGGACAGCCTGGTGTGTGAGGCTGTGCACTATCCCTGCACTATCCCTGCACTATTCACTACACAGGTGCACTACACAGGGAGCGATACTCCTTTCTTGAGAGCTTCTCCCCCTTGTAACTGCCAGGGAATGCCAAGCACAGGAAACGGCAAGGCTCTAGACTGGGGCAGGAGCCAGTATCTTTCCTTTTCATGCCCTCGGCAACTCTCCCTTCCCTAATGGCATGAAAATCCCCCAGCTCTGCCCCTCTGCATGTTGCTGGTATTTTCAAGGCTCTTTACCAGGCTGAGGGCTGCTTGGTCAGGAGAGTGTGTTGAAGCAACACTCTTGCTCTCCCTCAGGCACTGTCCAAGAAGCCACTGCTGGAAGTCTCCCTGGAAGAGTCCCCTTCCAAGCTCAGCACTGCCTCTGAGGATGGGGTGTCTACCTGAGCATCCTGTGAAGGGCCTGTGGTCACAGGGCAAGGGCTGGATGACAGGATAGCTTCCTCTCCAAAACCTCCACTCTAGGAGCTGTGAGAGCCCCTGCCTTGCTCAGGAGAATCAATGGCTAGTTCACACTATATCTTTTCCTCTGGCCCATAGTAGTAGAAGGAAAAACACAAACCCCTTACATTTGCAGCACTATGTTTTCCAAAGTCCTCTCAGGATGCTCTCTCATCCTTGGATTATCATGATAACTACATAGAGGAGGTGACACGGTTCCTATCTTATAGATAAACATGAAACGCCCAGAGGGACTCCAAGGGACTTAATGGTGATCATTGATTTGGGAACCAGCCAAACCTAGATCCAGATTTAATCTTTCTAGTTCTGGATTCCCACTGTCTCACGGCTTGAGGCCTTTGCACACTATGAGAAGGCCATCCGTGAGCTCTCTAGGCACAGATGCGTGGATGGCTGAAGCTAGCAAGCATGGATTTTCCCAAAGTGTGCTGCCAGGCACTCGTGAACAAAAGATTAAAGAGTCACATGAGGTTGGAAAATAAATGCGTATTATATAGTGCACATTAGAATATTAAAAGCTCTAAAACACACCTCGTTGAGGAATGGGATTGATACGGTGCAACCTGAAGTCTCCAAAACTTGTTTGGGAATAGAACCTTTTTCCTTCCCCTACATAATGCCTGTTAACACGGCACACCAGATTTCTGTTCCTCAGACCTGCTCCAGAAGGAATGAGCCAGGCTCCTTCACAGTTATGCAATGGTAAAGGAACACAGATGAGGGGAGGCCACTCGTTTCTGTACAAAGCAAAGGAAATTTCCATGCCTCCCAATGCCCCTTGGCCCATCAGGAAGAGGAGCTCCTGCAGGACTCCTTCTGGCCAGGTCTGTGACCTGGACTGCAGAGAATCACCCTCATGCTTCCAAATCTAAGCCTCTAATTATGGAATGCTGGAGCCAATTGTTAAATTTCCAGAAAATTTGTGAGTTAATTGTTAAAATATCAGGAACTCGAAACTGGCCATGGTGGAAGTATTTACACTACAGAAATCAGCAAACATGACAAATTGGGGATCTCCCCATCTGGTTAATCCTGAGAGCCCGTTTACCTGTGCACAACTGATCTGGATGTTTTTCGAAATTGTTAGAAAACTTGGAAAGGGCTGTGACACCTGGCGGGGGGTTGGGGGGTGCGCCGCAACCTGACATAGAAGTCCTTGCTCTTCAGAATCCCCAGCCCTCCTGCCTGGGAGCCGAGAACTGCACGGAACGGTAATCTCCCAGCTATAACCCCAAATGAATCAGAAAGTGCCTTCTGGCCTTTTTACCTTGATATCAGTTACCAGCCAGTGTCTCCAGAATTGAGCTTTGGGAGAAGATCTGCTTGGGGCATCTGGATCCACCATCACCAGGATGTAGGTTGCGCCCTGTAACACATTCACCAAAAAGAAATGTAGCATTGGAGTTCGAATTCTGACAGGAAAACTGCAAGGTGCTGGGTCTCCTTTTTTCTCTATTGCAGCTGAGAGTGGCTGACCAACCTTTATGGCTTTCTACCCAAGTCCATCTTTGTTCTGGTGACATTCCTCTTGTGTCATGTGTTTACTCTCAGAGAAATGAAGTTTATTAAGTAGACAGCTGAAAAGCTTGGCTTTCCCTTTATGAAGAAGAATAAATTAGGGGCACCTGGGTGACTTAGTTGTTGAGCACCTGCCTTCGGCTCAGGTCATTATCCCGGGGTCCTAAGATCAAGTCCTGCAACAGGCTCCTCACAGGGGGCCTGTTTCTCCCTCTATGTCTCTGCCTATATCTCTGTATCTCTTATGAATAAATAAATAAAATCTTAAAAAAAGAATAAATCAAACAAGTATATTTACTAAGCATCATGCTAGGTGCTCTGATGGAAACAAAGAAATTTAAAACAGGGCTTCTGCTCACAAGAAGTTCACACTACAGTTGGAGCAACTTATCTGTCAGTTTGGTAGACACAGGAGAACTTAGTCTGTGTCAGGAACTCTACCAGTTGCAAGGCATACCAGGATTCATTCATCCCTTCTGCAAGCATTTACTGAACACCTACTATGTGCCAGAAATCGTTCTATAGGCTAGGCATCCAACAGAGAACAAGACAGTGTGAGCCTTACTTTCAGGAAGTTTTTTATTCAAGGGAGGAGACAGAGTTAAAAAAAACTCAACAGGGATCCCTGGGTGGCGCAGCGGTTTGGCGCCTGCCTTTGGCCCAGGGCGCGATCCTGGAGACCCGGGATCGAATCCCATGTCGGGCTCCCGGTGCATGGAGCCTGCTTCTCCCTCTGCCTGTGTCTCTGCCTCTCTCTCTCTCTCTCTGTGACTATCATAAAAAATTAAAAAAAAAAAAAACTCAACAAACAACCCAAACCATAAGGAAATGTCCAATTGAGACTAGCACTGTGATTAAAACAAAACAGGGTTGTGCAGGCGGGAGCAAACAATATGAGAGGAGGAAACAGCCAGTACAGAGGCCTTCAGGTGGGAAGGAGTGAGGGCTGGGAACAGAAAGAATATCATGTGACTAGGGATGAGCAAGGGGGAGGATGGACAAGGCAGGGTCAGAGATCTGGGTGGGAGCCAGGCCACAGAAGGCTTTGTGGTGGGCCTTGGTAGGGTCAGGAGGAGGGTTTTATTTTTTCTGTTCCTCCAACCCTCACTCCTTCCCACCTGAAGGCCTCTGTACTGGCTGTTTCCTCCTCTCATATTGTTTGCTGCCTCCTGAGCAAGGAGGTGAGGGGAACACCTAAAGAACAGGTATCATGAAAGCCAAGCCAGAAAGTGTTTTGAAAAGGAGGAGGTGGGTCAACTATGTTGAATTCTGGTGAACGGTAGAGTGAGAGGAGGACACAGATGTGACAGTGTGATTGGACAACTTGAGGACACTGTTAACTTGGCAAGACCAGTTTTAGTGGAGTAGAAAGGACTGAGGTTTGTTTGGAATAGGTGGAGGTAAGACAGGAGATGAGGAATTGGATATTTTGTAAAGATGATAAAAGAAATTTTAGTGTGGCGGTCAGCTGAGACATGGAGTGGCTGTTACTAGATGGGAAGGAAGAGTCAAGAGATCTTTAAACAATTTTTTTTATTATACTTTTAAGAGATAGATGACAGTCCTATCTGCAGGCCAGTGGAAATGATCCAGTAGAAAGGGAGATATAAGTGACAGAGAGGAGAAAGGGGACCGTGGCAAGAGCCAAGACTGAAAAAAGGATGGAGACAGGATCCAGACCAAAAGTGGAGGGACCAGCCTCTGGTGGAGGCAGAGGATACAGGTTCAGATGCACGGAATTGGAGAATGTGATGATGAGGAATGAGGAAACTCCTATTTTCTCAGCGAATTAGAGGCAAGGTCATTAAGGGAAGATGGGTTATAGGAAGTTTGGGGACCAAGAAGAAGATGTGAAATAGTCATTTTGGAAAGTGAGAAATTGAATATACCATAGGTTTGTAGTAAGGTTCCTAGGTAATACTACATTCCACATTTGTGTGCTTTTAACTCTTCAGGCGCAATCGTGAAATAAATGGTAGCTGGGTTTCACTCGGATAGGGACTCAAGCTGGTCAGTATGCTGGATGAGAAAGAGTGGGAGAGTATGATATTAATAAGGTAAGTAGAGAAGAGACTGGGCTCCCCTTCATCTGAAGGGGATGTAGCTGTGGAACAATGTGCGAGGGTCTGCATGTTTACCAAGTGCTATAGGGACACAGAGAATGGAGCCTATACCTCTCTATCTTGGAATCCAGGCAGCCTTCACAGCGTTGTCTTTTGAACTTGATCTTGAAGAATGAGCGGGGTCAGGAAAACAACTCTGTAGGCAAAGGGAAGGGTCTGTGCAAAGGAATGGGGCTCTTTGGGGAATGGCAAGAATCTTGGTGTGCTGGGACAAGGGACGTCTGTCTAGATGAAGCTGAAAGGGACTTGATAATAGAGAGCATTTCATGCTCTCTAATTCTAAACAAATTTGTTTTGCCACAGGACCCACTGAGATTGTTTCAATAGACAACTGACATGATTAAGTCTGTGCTTTGGGAAGGCATACAATAACATTGAGTAAAAAAACTAAAAGAAGAGCAAAAAAGAAAAAAAAAAAGACAACTGGAGATATCCTGAAGAGACATCACAGAGCTTGAAAGCGCAAGTAGTAATAATGAAGACAGAAATAGGCATTTGTACTGTGTAATGCACAGCATGAAGTGACTGGATAGGGCCGCTGCAGGAGAGGGAGATGTCTCGGATGCCCCTGATAGTCTATCTTGGGCAAGTAGGTGGACGACGGTGCCAGGAATACTACGAGTAACAAATTTGGGAGACTGTGAGTTTGGTGTTAAAATATGTAGGAAGGGGTGCCTGGGTGGCTCAGTTAAGTGTCTAACTCTTAATTCTGACTCAGGTCATGAACTCTGAGATCGAACCCTGAGTTGGGCTCCATGCTCTACGGGGAGTCTGCTTGGGATTCTCTCTCCCTCTGTCCCCCTCCACTTGTGCTCTCTCTCAAATAAATAAATAAAATCTTAACAAACAAACAAACAAACGTGCAGGCAGAGATATCCCTTAAATGGAGCTATGAGGCTGGAGCTCTCTCAAGACTTACTATGTGAGTAGTGGGCATGAGGATGGCTGAGACTCGGGGAGAAGCGGTACAGTGAGAACAGAGTGGCTAGGCTGGAAGTGGGGAACTCCAAGGGGTAGGGTGAGTTGGGAGGAGAACCAGGGGTAATAGTGTCATGGATGCCAAGACCATGACCGCCAAAAGAGCAGTCAAAGGAGGGGTGGGGTGGGGTCAGTATACCAGAGCCATCAAGGGAGAGGACCACATGCAGCATTTGCTCTGGCAATTGAGGAATCACTGGCAACTTGCCAAAGAGTAGTTAGAGATAAAAATACTGTTGAATGTTAAAAATCCCCAAAAGTCACTGAACCACATAATGCTATAGGAAATTAAATAGAGAATCTGAAGATAAAGTCAAAGGAAATTTCTAAGAACTCTGAAGAAAAGGATAATCAGATGAAATACTAAGGGGAGAGGCGCCTGGGTGGCTCAGTTGGTTAAGCATCTGACTTCAGCTCAGGTCATGATCTTGGGGTCCTGGAATCCAGCCCTGTATCAGAATCGCTGCTGAGTGGGGAATTGGCTTGTCTCTCACTCTGCCCCTCCCCTGACTTATGAGCATGCATCAACTCTGTTAAATAAATAAAATATTTAAAAAAGAAAGTATTAGGGGGAAGGAAGGATCATATCCCAAAGAGCCCGTGTGCACGTGTGTGTGTAATTCCCACATGTTATGTTATTCCCACATGTTATTCCTTACATGTTATGTAAGATATGATCTCATTGTCTTTGTTAACCAGCAGAGTAGAAGACCAAAAACATCTATCATACACATGTATGTCGCCTATCCATGGAAAGAGAACCAAGAAAACTGAAACTGAAATGTTGACTACCTCTAAGTGATAGGATCATGAATAAAATCCCAGAAGCAAAAACTGTACAATTGATGCTCCCAAGAATAGGTTCTAGCCAAAGTAATAAGCAAACAAAAAGAAACAAAGTGTAAATACTGTAAAAGAAATAAAACCATCTATCTCTTTCTTTGAGTTAAACTTTTTTTTTAAGATTTTATTTATTTATTCATGAGAGACACACAGAGAGAGAGAGAGAGAGAGAGGCAGAGACACAGGCAGAGGGAGAAGCAGGCTCCATGCAGGGAGCCTGACATGGGATCCCGGGTCTCCAGGATCAGGCCCAGGGCTGAAGGCGGCACTAAACCGCTGAGCCACCCGGGCTGCCCTAAACTTTTTTTTTTTGCAAGTGACATGACTGCCTACATGAGAAATCCAAAAGACTCAGTTGGAAACATCTAAACTTAATATTCAGTACAACGAGTTGTTATGTAATGCACACAAAATCAGTACTTATTCATAATGGTCAGAAAATACATTTTTAAAATCCCATTTACAATTGTAATAAAAAACATAAAATATCTAGAAATAAACCTGATGAAAAATCCAAGACTCAGACAAAGAAGCCAAAACACTACTGATGTGCATAAAAAGAAAACTTGAATTAGATGTGGAGACACGCTATGCTTTTAAATTGAAAGAATCATTTACAAATGTGTAATATCCTTTAATTAATTAACTAATTTAACATAAATCCTAAACAGATGTTTTGGGAACTTCATGGAATAATTCTAAAGCTCAGAATAGAAGACAAAAATAATTAACCAAAGCAATATTGGAAAACAGGGAAATGGTATTGATTTTGTAGATATTAAAATATATCATAAAGCTATAGTAATTCAAACAACATGGTATTGATTAAAGAACAAGTAACTAGAGGGAACAAAGTAGAAAATCTAGAGATAAACCCATGTCCTTAATATATGTGTGCCTAATAAATGATCAAGTTCTCCTTGAATATATGGTATTTCATATATGACAACATTATTTCAAACAAGTAGGGAAAGGATAGATTATTTTTTAAGTGCTACTGAGACAACTGGCTCACCATGTGGAATAAACTTTAGTCTCTATTTCTTTCATATGCCAAAACATTTCCAGATTTAAATGTGAAAATGAAAAAAATCTTTAAAAAGTGATTTAATGCAATTTAGTAAATTCATATAACGGAATACTCTGTTAGAATTAGATCTTTATATTTTAATATGGAAAAATATCTAAAATATACTAGTGAGTGAAATAAGCTGCTGAATAGTGTGAATGGTATCATTTAAAATGTGCAGGAAAACTTCATATATCTAACTATATATATATTTATAGATATATTTGCATATGCATAGAAAATGTCTGGAAAAGTACACACCAAACTGTTAACAGTAAATGGCATGAAGGAAAAGATTGATATATTTAACTAGATATAATTTTGAAACTTTTATATGACACACAAAAAAGCCAAAATAAAATTCGAAGATAATGCTGGGAGAAAATATTTACAAGACCTATGATAAAGGGTTAATAATATCCTTAATATATAAAGTACCTTTTAAATCAATAAGACAAAGAGTAATAACCCAATAGAAAAATAGATAAGCAACATGAATAGGCATAAATTCATTAAATAAGAAGTACAAGTGATCAACAAGCATATGAACAAATGTTCAATTTCATTAGTAATAAATATATGCAAATTTTATAAAATAAAAACCCATTTTGCCCAAGAAATTGACATATATATATTTTTTATGTTTATTCCCAGAGTTTTTAGGTTATGTTGAAATAAGGGGTAGGTTATAAAATGTTATATAAGATATGATCTCATCGTCTTTGTTAACCAGCAGAGCAGAAGACCATAGATGTCTATCATACACATGTATGCCCTTCTGTGGAAAGACGACCAAGAAAACTGGAATTGAAATGTTGACTACCTCTAAGTGATAGGATCATGATGTACTATATTCTTCTTCGTGCTTTTCTGCATTTTCCAAAGTTTGTGCAAAAAAATGCACTGCTTTTACACATAGAAAAAAAAGATTTGTACTTAAAAAAAGCTACTGTAAGAAGTCCCCAAACCCTCATTTTTCTCCTGGTCAGACAACGCCTAGAGGAATTCTTCTCTATGGCAGGCTTCTCTTTCTTCTCAATCCCACTTGCCACGGCCCCTCCTGGCCCCCACCTGCAGCTCTCCCACACTGGTGTCTGCTTCTTTAGGTGTTTGTGGGTGAATCCCTGTTGCATAGTGCTCTCTGAGGTGGCTACATCCTGAGGTTTACCCTAGATCCTCTCCCTGCTAAGTAACCCCACAGCAGACCTCTTCTAACAGCAGCAAAGGCTTCTGTGGTGACGGTTTTTTGCCTTCTCTCTCAATGCAATCAGGGAGCTGGTTTTTAGCCCTTTCAAAGACCCCAATTGCCAACAGAAGTTCTCTAGCAAATATTTAGCAGAAGTGGGTTAATGTTCAGCATGTGAACTGGGAAACAGGCTAATTCAAGAGCCGGGCTCATAGCTAAACTCCTTGAAATCTGACCCAAGCACCCAATTTTTTCTCTGCTGGTCCTTGGAGCAGATAGGCTGGCATAAAGTGGGGTGAAGGAGATGAGCCAGTCTCCTGGCACATGACACTAATGTCTGACCATGGTGAGCCATCCTCTAGGTACAGCCTAAGGAGAACGTGCAACAGTTCAAGGTACTTTCAACAATGACTTTATCTCCAGAGATTTTTGTACTTGCCACATGTCTTCTTGCCTGAAACTGTTCTGTACTTCTTTGGTGGGGGAGGGAGAGCGGGTATTGCATAGACCTAGTAAATGCCAGGCATGCAGGAGGTACTCATGAATTTTTTAAAATTTTTATTTATTTATTCATAGAAACAGAGAGAGAGAGAGAGAGAGAGAGAGAGGCAGAAACACAGGCAGAGGGAGAAGCAGGCTCCATGCAGGGAGCCTGACGTGGGACTCGATCCCGGGTCTCCAGGATCACGTCCTGGACTGAAGGTGGTGCTAAACCCCTGAGCCACCCGGGCTGCCCGGGTACTCATGAATTATTGTTGCACTGTGGGCTGGAGATCTTGGCCAAGTCTTTCTCCTCTCTGGTTTATTCCTAGAAAATGAGGGGACGGATAGATGGTCTACTTACCTTCAGATTCTAACATTTATTCAGTGGCTTCTGAGGTGTCTAGATATCAGGTGAAACTGATCCTGCTTAAATGAGTCAACAGTTTCTCTTCAGGGTATTTATCCAAAAGAATTGAAATCGGGACCTCAAAGAGATGTCTGCACTTCCATGTTCATCACAGCATTATTATAGCCAAGATGTGAAAAAAAAAAAACCTCCATGTCCATCAGTGGATGAATGGCTAGAGACACAACATAATCTATATCTATCTATCTATCATCTATCTATCTATCTATCTATCTATCTATCTATCTATCTATCTATCATCTATCTATCTATCTATCTATCATCTATCTATCTATCTTCTTTCTATAGTGGAGTATTATTTAGCCTTAAAAAAGCCTCTGTAACAAAGGGGATGAACCAGGAGGACGTTGTGCTAACTGAAATAAGACAGTCACGTGAAGATCAGTACTGTATGATTCAATTTATATGCGGTACCTAAAATTGCCAAACTCATAAAAGGAGAGAACAGTGATTGCCAGGGTTGTGGGGAAGGGGAAGTGGGGAGCAGCTGCTTAATGGGTAAGAGCTTGCATTATGCAAGATGAATACGTTCTAAAGATCGGAACAACATTGTGCCTGTACTTAATAATATCATATTGTACACTTCAAAATCTGGTAAAGGGTAGATCTCACAACCTTACCACAATAGAATAGAGTTTAAAAATGAAAAAAAGAAAAAGTAAGTAATTCTACTTGAAGAAAGCAGGATGGAATCAATGTGCTTGTCAAACATTCTGCAAATCTCAGCATCTGATAGTATGCTTTGCCGGTGAGGCTGTGGAGAAGCTTCCTGCATGACTGTTGGGAAGCGAAGTGGGGGCAATTTTACCTATAGGCTCAGTGATCCCACTTCTGTGATTTTTTTCCCTCTAAAGATATCTGCACATTTATGAGACAGTTTGTATGTAAGGTATTCACTTCAGTTCTAGACAAAGCTGAATAATAATAACAAAAGTCGGAAATAACTCAAGTGTCCATCAGTTGGGGATTGGTTGATAAACACTGGTACGTACTCGCAATGGAATACTTTATAGGTGTTAAAAACCATGAAGCTCTCTAAGATTGGATATGAAAAGCCCTCCAAGATAAATTAAGTGAAAAAAGCAAAATGCAGAACAGTGTAGATTATCTAGGAGCTCACTTTTACAGAAGAAAGAGAAAATAAGATATTTCTTTACAGTGGCTTGTATTTACATAAACAAACTCTGGGAGGATACTTAAACAAAAAAACTAATAGACAATGCCAGTGGTAGTAGTAGTGGGGGTAAATGGGATGGACCTCTCTTATCTACGCCTGTTCTACCATCTTGTTTTTTGAGCCATGTGAACATACAGTTGACTTTTGAAAAAAACCTGGGGTGGGCTGGTGACCCCTTGAGCAGTTGAAAATCCACGTGTAACTTTTGATTCCCCCAAAACTTAGCAGCCTCCTGTTGAACAGAAACCTTACCGCTAACATAAACAGCCAATGGACATGTATTTTATATGTCATACGTGTTACATACTATATTCTTACAATAATGTAAGCTAGAAGGAAGAAAATGGAATACAGAAGATCACGAAAGAAAATATATTTGCAGTAGTGTAGAGTATTGATCGAAAAAAATCTGTGGATCGGCGGACCTGCACAGTTCAAACTCCTATGGTTCAAGAGTCAACTGGATAACCTGCTAAAAATAAACTGAAGTTGTAAACTAAAGAGAAATGTATAGTAATCACATGGTATTATCTTGGAGATGTCAGCCTCTAATCTCTCTCTCACCAGCTGAGAGGTAAAGAGGGATGACCTTGTCCCTTTGCTGCAAGCAGAGCTCCGAGAATCCTCATGCTATTTGTGGAGGGCACCGAGGTGAAGGGCAACCCATGGACGAGGGCCATGGACTCCATGGTGCAGGGCCTGAGCGAGGTGCGGGAACTCACATCAACAAATCACGATGCTTCCAGACGATGGAGACGGCACAGAAGCAGAGTTAAAGTTAGATCTGGATTTGTCCAGGTACATTTTTTAAAGCAGCTACATCGAAGTATAATTTCCATACTACAAACTTCACTCCTTTTAAACATACATTTCAACAATTTCTAGTAAATTAACAGAGCTGTGCAGCCATCACCACAATTTAAATTTAGAACATTTTTATCACCCCAAAAAGAAACCCTTTGCCATTTACAGTTACTCCCTGTTCTCTCCAACCAGCTCCAGGCAACCACTAATCTACTTTCTGCCTTTTCTGAACATTTCATGTAAATGGAGTCATGTAATATGTGGTCTTTCGTGCCTGGCTTCTTTCAGTCGGCAAAATGTTTTTGAGGTTCAACTATGTTGTTGGCGTGTGTCAGTGCTTTATCCCTTTTTATTGCCAAATAGTATTCCACTGTATGGGTCTCGGTATGCTTTGCATTTATCCAGTTGATGGACATCTGGGTTGCTTCTACTTTTTGGCTATTGTGAAGTGTGCAGCTATGGACAAGTGTGGATATATGTTTCCAATTCTCTTGGGAAAATATGTGAAGTGGAATTGCAAGGTCGTACAGGAAACTTATGTTTACTGCTTTTTAAAACTACCAAACTGTTTTCTAAACTTGTCGCACCATTTTGCAACCCCACCGGCAGTGCATGAGGGTTCCAATTTCTCCACATCTTCACCAACACTTGGTACCATCTGATTTTTGGATTGAGGTCATTTTAGCAAGTATCAAGCGGCATCTCACCATGTTTTTAATTTACATTTCCCTAATGACCAGTGATATTGAGCATCTTTACAGGTTCTTATTGACTATTCATGTATCTTTGGTGAGGTGTCTGTATGAATCTTTGTCTCTTTTAAATTTTTCTTTTTATTGTTCCAGAAGGAATTTCAATAGGTGTGTCCCATCTGGAGGTTAGGGGAAATGGGAACAGTAGAGTGGAAATCAAGGAGGGAAAGTGGGAAGAAGAGGCCATTGACTTTGAACTCTGATCTGAACAGTTGTCAGAGTCAGATATGTCTCATCCTTGAATATCTGGCTTCCGTCCTCAACCACCATCTGTACGTGGGGTTGTCTACTTACTGCAGCTCACCACGACACTGATTCTTCCTGCAGGGAAACGTCAGCCTCACAGGTAGCCACCACAGTCCAGGTGAGCAGAAAGCACCCAATGACACTGACTCCTCCCATGCCTAGTGAGCTAAGTCTTCTGTCCTCTGTCCCACTGGCCACTCTCAGAGACACCGTTGAGCCCCAATCTCCCCTGCCTCCCATCCTGGTTTTTTTCAGCCAGAGCCTCTTCCGCTGACCTCTTGTTCAGCCATTGGTCCTCCACCACACCATCATTCCCCAAATACTCTTTTCTTCTTTGCCTCAGAGCCAGTCCTCATTTGTCCTCCACCTCCAGACTCGGCCACTCTGCCCTACAGAAATGCCACTGAGGAATACACGTCTCCCCTCTGTCCTTTGTCTCTCCATGAATTGCTCTACTTCCTTGCTTTTGCCTGGATCTCCCCTAAAGGGCCCCTTCCCCTGGGCACTCTCAAGGGCTGGTGTATGTTCTCTCATGCCCCACAAACCCTGGGGTCAGGAGGCCATTGTTCCCTGTCGCCACGTCCTTCTTTGTGGCTTAGGCCGTTCAACCATACATCTTCTTTCTGTCCTGTTGGCTGTTACTATGATCTCATGGTTGCTCCTGCTCATTCATTGAAGACACTGGCACCTGCTTAGTCTTCTTTTCTTCCCTTCATCCTGCTGTCATCCCAATGACTTCACACACATGTGGATTACCTGTCTGTCCAGCCCCATGGATGCTCTGGGTCCTGCACCTCCACATCTCAGGCAATCTTCTCTTTCTCTATCTCAACCATCAACAGTCATTCCCTGAAACTCGTCATCCCAAACTGTTCCATCTTCAAAATTCACTAATTCTGGCCTCAACTTCCTCTCTGTTCAGCTTGCTTCTTCAACTCTGCTTACCAGAATTAGTCTTTGACTTCAAGGGGCCTCCTGACCACTGGCAACTGTCCCTCCTCCCTGTCCATCAGCTATCCCTCTGCGTTTGCCTGCTCTCCACTTCGTAGGCAAACCAAACAGAAGAACTCTCAACACATACCGTCTCCTTTCCTTACTTCCTGTTTACTTTTTTTAAAAAAATTATTGCAGTATAGTTGACAGACAGCACTGTATAAGTTTCAGGTGTACAACATTGTGATTCAACAGTTCTAATGGGGAGCTGGATGGATGTGCAAGTAATCCAGGGTCCCTTGTGCTCTAACCAGGGGCACACTGCTAGCGCTGCAGGAGCCAACCTGAGGAGGTAACTAACTCTGCCTGGGATGACCAAATAAAGCCTCCCAAGAGGATGCTGCCTCTGAGCAGGGTTCTGGTGAATGGAAGTTTGCCCAGGAGGGAAGCCAGGCTGGGCAAAGCAGCAGCATACACAGAGCCACAGAGATGTGAAAGGGAGCCACGAGTTGTTCTGTGTCTGGAGCCCAGAGTCCCCAAGGCCCAGGGGCTGAGGCCTGGAAGGGCAGCAGAGGCAGCCAGCATAGGTGATGAGGAAGATGGCAAGGGGTTGTACATGCCAAGGAGGTTTGTAAATGGGGGTGCATGGGATCATACAGCCAGACACAAGTGTTAGACATGGAATTCCTACAGGTGGTGGAGGGGTGGATCTGAGTAGGCACAGTGACAGCTGATCATGTAAGGGATGGGTCACGTGGCTCAAGAGTAGTCATTCCCAGAGTAGACCAGTGAGCCACACTCTCTGTAGCTCAGAGGTTCCACGCAGGGTAAGGGACTGATGTGGGGGTGCACCCTTGAGTCTCGAGGCCCTCTCCCTCCACCTTGCCCTTCAAGGAGTATGTGTGCCTGCCTTTCTCAGACAGGAGAAACAAAAAGTATTTGGACAGAATATGACAAGATTTTGGTAGACAGTCCCGAGTCCTAGCAGTACTGAGAAGATGGGGCTTGTGTTAGTCCTGTCTTTTATTTTCTCATGCTTTAACGTCTGAAGCTTTGCTGATCCTGGAGGGGCTGCCAATTCCTAGACAGCAAACACTCACCTGAGAGCACACTCTTCAAATGCAAGCCTATGAGTCCACAGCTTATACCCTTCACCACCATCTCCTTTATTGAGCTGAGCCACTACTCATCCCATGACCAGGGACCAGACAACCAGGGGCAGCTCCTATGCCCCAGAGCCCACTGGAATTATTCCACTTAGCCAATCCTAACCCTGTCTACCCTGATTATCCTCCCTTGCCCATTTCCCTGCCCCTATCATGAAAATCACAGTAAAGACTCTTCCCCATGCTTTCTCCTCACTCCTGCCTCCTGGCAGACCCTGGTGCTTCCCCATGTGGCCCTGAGGGGTGTGTCCTGACTCCTGTCTAGAGATCTGTGAGTACGAATGCTTTCCTCCATGACCATCATTTCCATCTGCATGTCTTACCTTACCTGATTAAAACAAATCCCAGGCACATTTTAGGACAGGGCCCTTGACTCCTTGACTCAGATATCCAGCAAGCCCACTGGAGACTACTGCAAACTGGGGGGTCCAGCATTGCATCTCTCTTGTTTTCAGATAGGCCTAGGGATGTGGCTTGCTGCCTACAGTGCTCACTTGTCCTTGAATGGGAGATTGACTGGATATGATTAAGTTTCACAGTCAAGTTGAGTGGAGAGCCATGTTCTCCAAGGCAGTAGTTCTTACCGGAGTGAATATTAGAATCATGAGGGGAGATTTTCAAAGCTACCAAGGCTGGACCCTTGACTTAAGGGGTCTGGAGTGGGGCCAAGGCACTGGTGTCCATTTGGAGACCAATCCTAAAGTCTGGTTTCCCAGATCCCTGACCCAATCTGCACTAAAATCCTGGCTTCTTTCCTCTTACTTAGGGCACTCTCAGAGAAGAGTGTGTGCCCTCTACCTAAAGAGGACAGGCCTCCCCTGACCTGCTGGAGTCCCTTGTGCCTGGGGCCCTGCAGATTAAGGGGCTCAAGCACCAAATCGAGAAGCTGAAGTCACAAACACCAGTCACCCTCCGCTCCCACTAGTCATTATGATGTTGGTTGGAATACAAATTTAGCCCCTGGTGGGTTGATTGTGTTTGAACCTCCCCCACAAAGTTCTGTATGGGAAATCTAGTTAAGAGCCTTCTTCCTGGGGGAGGTTGAGTGTAACAGCTGTTCCTCCCCAGGGCTGATGGTCCCGCCAGGATGCAGTCTGGGTGTTGCCCCTTGAGCCCAAAGCCTTTCATCCCCAGGGACCGCCTCACATTTCACGCTGGCATCCAGAGGGACAGCTGACATCACTGCTGACAAAGACATTTCCTGAGCTATGTGCATAGACGCACCTCGGCCTGGGAATTGGGGCTCCTTTCATGCTTTGACACCATGTGGAAAAGAAGTTGTGCAGTCACTATGGCTTAGCTATTCCTCCTTGCCTTCCTCTGCTGTAGATGCTGGAAAGCTGCATGACTTGACTTCCCAGTGTTTCTTTCACCAAGAGGGGGCCATATTCTGACCCGGATGATGTAGGAGAAAGTCCCTGGGAAGGGATATCTTCCTGAATAAAAGGTACAGGCTCACTAGGAGAAAACCCTTGTCACCTTTTGTCTTCAGCCATTCCCCTTCTTCCCTGCCTAGAATGTGGATGTGACTTTGGATGTGTAGCAGCCACCCGAGTGACAGAGAGGGGGACAAGCATGAGGTCGAAGGCCTATGTGGTAAGGGTGGTGAAACAGAAAGATGGAAAGAATCTGGGTCCTTGAACTCTTGAAGCTGCCTGGGATTGCCAGCCCCTCAACGTGTTGCATGCAACAAACAAACCTACTAAGTTCCCGTGGTAAGGAATCTTCTTCCTTGGACCCCAAACACATCCCTAACCTCACACACGCATCAGTTTTTGGTGCTGGTTTTCAAAGTGAGTGTCAGAGGCTGATCTTCGGAAAGGAATCCTGATGTTGTGCAAGATGATTCTAGGAAATGACGGAGGACCTGGATGCTAGCTGTTCCAAGGATGTGTTTGGGAATAAGCTATTTACTCAGGTGTAATCTATCGACCCTTAAAACGACAATAATGTGTGTCTCACACAATGGGGGCATTCTAAAAATAAAGGGAGTTAAAAGTGTGAAAGTATTTCTAAGACTGGGAAGCAAGGTCCCTGGGTCAAGTTTTGTTATTGTGAACAAATGGCCTCTGAGTTCCTTCCCCACGGTCCCTGGAGCAGCAGTTACCTCGGGAGGCAGAAGACTTCCTCCAAACAGCCCACCTCTGGCTGCCTGGAACCAGAGCTCCTTGGCATGTCTAGTCCAGTCTGGGGATACTGGGACACACACAGGCACAGACCTCCTTCTCTCTAAATCTCACTCGTCCATGGCCCCGGAGAGACTGAGTTTGCCTGGAAATGGGACTGATTACAGAACCCCAATATATTGGGAGGATTTAAATAGGGGCAGAGGTTCCTTTGCAGCAACCCTGGCCAGCAAACATCCAGCATGTCCCTGGTGCTATGAGTGATGGGTGTCCCTTACTCCATAAGGACATGACTCATTAAAGTACGGCCCACACTGTTAGAGAGGGCTATGTCTCGTGGAGCCCCAAAACTGCCCCATAAAACTCCCGCTTGATCGTGTTCTTTCTTCAAGAACAGCATAGAACAGCGAGAACAGCAAGTCCTGTCCTTACACATGGCAGCATTTCAGACATTCGAAGGCAGTTATCACAGCTCCACAAATACCTTTTGTTCAGGCTAAAGGTCCTTTCCTTCAACTGGTTCGGCTACCTGGGACAACATCCTACACTGTCTGTACAAACACGCCCTTGAATGGTTCACAAACTGAAAAGGAGACAGCCATGTAAACAACTACAGTGCAACGTGACACGCTGGCGATGGGAACATAGGTGAAGGACCAAATGCTTCCATGCAGAATGGGGCCAGGGTGGCGGTAAGGCTTCCTGCTGGGGGTAGGAGTCAAGGAGGAGGAATAGAGGCTGATTTGACAAGGGCTGAGTGCTGGAGTCGGAGTCTCAGGGGACTTGGGTCGCAGTCAGCGAAGGCCATAATTTGGTGTGACCGGAGTCACATCACTGGAAACAGGGGGCCACTGCAGGTGAAACGCCTCTAGACAGAGATTATCATGCTGAGTGCACCACTGGAAAAAAAACCCTAAGGCTCAGAAGGATTCAGGGATCTGTCTGAGGCAACGCACGTAAGCGATGTGAATCCTACTCAGTCACTGTGTGACCTTGGGCGTGCATTGCCTAAACTCTCTGGGTCTCAGGTTCATTATCTATAAAATAGAAATAATAAATAATCGTGGGATGCCTGGGTGGCTCAGTGGTTGAGTGTTTGCCTTCGGCCCAGGGCGTGATCCCGGGGTCCTGGGATCGAGTCCTACATTGGGCTCTTTGCAGGGATCCTGCTCCTCCCTCTGCCTCTGTCTCTGCCTCTCTCTGTGTGTGTCCTCTCGTCAATAAATAAATAAAATTTATTTAAAAAAATAATAATCGTGCTTTTTTCTTGGATTGTCACACACATTGAATGAGCTAATAAATGGCTCAGGAGAGTGCCCTGCACATGTTAAGTGATCAGCAAATGCCAGTCATTGTGAACAAGCAAATGGCTTCTCTGGGATTGAAAACCACGTCCCTGGTCCCCCAAACCCACCCTCTCCTCCCTTCACAGAAGGGCAGGCACAGGTCAGAAGGTGGAGGGACAGATTTTGGGTTGACATCTATTTGCTACAATACGGTATTTATTTGCGTGTTGCAGAGTCCTCCACACCTAGGTCTCTGGACACTTGTGCAATCTAAAACATACATACGACAAAGATGGACTTGTTGGCAACATGTTCCAGCGTCTCTGAATCAAGTGCCTTCTGCCACTGCGCTGCCCAGTCCTCGGGGGATGACGGTCCCCCCACAGCATCTGTGCTCAAGATGGCTGGGGGAGGGAGGTTGGCCTGGCTCGCAGGATCCTGGCCGAGTGCCAAGGGGGCGCAGGTGGCCGAGCGGTGAGTTCGAGTCCTGGTGAGTTCACTGTACTCTCCACACTCCCCCAAGCCCGAGCTCTGACCTACTGCAACTTCTCTATCTTAATAAAGCCGAGGGACTTATTTAAATCTCAAAGCCACGTACGCAGCCAAGCAGGCACAGAAATCACAGCATCATCGAGTGATGAATTGAGATTTGATCCGCACGGCATGGGAGGGAGGAGAGGGGACTGAGGAAGGGAATGGGAAAGGAGAACTCAAAAAGCAAAGCCGAGTGTGGAGTGTGGATCATATCTTCCAGATCATATCTTCCATCTAATTAGATATCCGGTGGATAAGCTCCACCTCCAAAGCTACATTCTCATCTACTCCGCTCACCAGCTCCTCCTCTGACATAACCTATTTCTGTGAATGGCCTGGCCATTTTGGCAGCCACCAAATTCAAAACATGAATCATCTTTAGGCTCTTCCCACTCCGACCTGTGCCCAGTTCTTCTTGATTTCCAAGTTTAGGGTCTCTCTAGACCACACTCTCCCCCTCTCCTCATTCTCTCCGGCACCTGTGGGTGAGTCTGGACTAGCTCTTGCCTCTAATATTTTACTAGTCCCCTCGCTGGCCTTCTGACCTCTCTACTTATTTGCGGCTGACTTGGTAAACCAGTCGTCTGGAAAACAAACCAACAAAAACAAAGGCTGATTGGCAATGCTTCCACATTTCCGTGGGTAGCTATTCACACCACAGTTCATCCAAGTTACCAACGTGAGGTCACAGAATGTGAAGTTGGAAACAGCAGCACGGAATTGGGCCTTGCAAGCACACAACTGCCCGATAATCTAAGAAACAGCCTGCCACAGATTTGTGACTGAAATATAAAGTGTGTAATCTGGCCTTTGAGGCCTCCTATAGTTTGCTCTGGCCAATCCCACCATGGCACTACACGTGCCCATGAAGGCTGGGGATGCTTCTGATTGAAGGTGTCGTTCTTGCTTCCCAGCTTTGGTGGCTTTATTTATACTGGTCTCTCTGCCCATCAGAAAATCCTGAGCTTTCTTCAAGACACTTCTCAAGTGCTACCCATCTCCTCTATGAGGATTTCTTCTGAGCCACTGAACCATACAAGATGTCCTTGGCATCTGAACTCTGATAACGTTGTTTATACCTCTGTGTGTGTGTGTGTGGGGGGGGTACTTATCTTGGTCTGCTCTGTATCTGACTACATGTGGGCTTCTCTTGGTCCCCCTTATTGGATTATGATTTTTTTCAAAGGTAGGGACACTCGTGTGCTTTGCGTATTTTCTTGCACAGAGTAGGTAGTTAAGAAAGATTTGTTGAAATAAATGTGCCCATGTCCTATGCCAGGATGGGACACTGTTTATTTTTCATGTTGTAGAAGAATGAAAAGATTTCTGATCTAAGGGCTACACAAGCCCTTGGTACTGCTGGCCTTGACACTGTGTTGTTTCCTGTGGAGGCTTTGCTTTCTTTGTCTCCGGGCCTCAGCCTGGGGAAGCCGAAGCCTCTTGTTCCTGAGCTGGGCCTCTCACTCACCTGTGCCTCCAGGGCCTAAAATTAGCTCAGCCAGACCTAACACTTCTTTCCAAGAGCTGGTTCGACTGACCCCTGGCTAGGGTCAGCAAATGCAACCTGCCTAAACGCCAGGCCTCGGCCTTAGCTGACCTAGGAAGCCTTGGCAGTGAAACAGAGCTGGGGCCATTCTACTAGGCCTGGTCCCGAGCTGTGGCTTGGCCTCCTCTGCTCTGGGCCTAAGCAGTCGCCAAGGCCCCTAGTGTGAAGGAATTTGAGTTCTAACTTTAGGTGGCTACGTGGCTGATGGCTGTGTTTGTGAATATCTCATTCCTACTTTGGTTGCCCAGCTGGTGGGAACAGAACGGGTAGTCATGGGACTGTCATCATGTGCTGTCCAGGTTAACATGTAGCATTTCTATTACTATTAACAGACTTTCTGCTCCTCACTCCATCTGTTCTCTGAAATAATTGCAGTTGTACAGACCATGCCTTCGCTACAGGCAAGCTCTGGGGAAGAGGATAGTGCTTTTATGAGAAAAAAAAAAAGTGTTAAAAAATAACAGCAAACATGAGAAGAGAGTGGGAATGAAGCTAACAGCAGGTTTCCAATTTCTTTCGGATTCCGGCCTGCAAAGGTGGCGTTTTCACACTTGTTTGGGGTGACCAAGCCCAGCCAGATGGGGGTGAGTGGCTGGGCTGGTGGCTCAGCCTTTTGGAGGTAGTGTTGGTCACCAGGGCAATCCCCTGGTCGGGCTACCGAATGAGGAGGTGTTGGGAAGGGGTAGGGTCCTGGGGAAGAGACAGGGGCATTGTTGATGGCCTGGCACATCCTGTTCCAGGGAGTGAGATGGGGTCCAGGCCTGGAAAAAAATGCTGGAGAATCACGAAGGGCTAGTGGGAAGTGAAGGTTGTGAGGAGAGCCACTGGGTTTGTCTGGGCCTCTCTCCACACGCAGAACAGGAGATCATCTCAATGACCTCTGCTTCATAGGGTGGTTAGGAGAATGAAGGGGTCCTACAAAATACTAGGAATTCTTCTAGCGGAGGGTTAGGAGAAGTGTCAAGGGTGATTAAGATGTGGTGTGTGAAACGCAGGCACCATTCAAAGCCCCCAAACAAATACTTGTGGATTCTAAGAACTCTGATTTGTAAGCATAGTGTGTGGGGGTTCCATCTCTTTGTGGGGGTGCTAAACAAGGCATAACTATGAGTACAATAGCCTGATGAGTCTTTGTTCTAGTGCCTGCCTTCCCACCACCCGGCTTGTCGTCTATATGAGGTTTAGCACCAAGTGTCCAATTTCATCCTCTTAAGCTAAGAATAGTGGTCTTACCCCCCTTGCCTGAGCCCCCCATTGGAATGGCCAAGGAGGAAGGTACTGTTGAGTTTTTAGAAGCAAATTTGATGGAGAAACAAGGAAATGAATTAAGGGAACACAGCCATGTGATTTCTAGGGCTTCTTCCAATTTCAAGGAAGTGTTTTGATTTGAAAGAAACCCACAGAAGGGGACTGGTCAGCTGCAAAGAAGACATTTGTTGGGGGAAAACTCTGTGTGTGTGTGTGTGTGTGTGTGTGTGAGTGTGTGTGTGTGTGTGTGCTCTATCCTTTTCTTGAAATCCATAACACGATTTTTAAAAGATCCTAGAAAAGCTCAGGTGGAGAATCAGGGAACCATCATCTGCTGATCATGATCACAGTGCAGAACAATTCTCAGGTACTGAGTAGATTTTCCCTGCCTTTCCCACATCAAATTACCCTCTAAACTGATCAGGAAATTCTAGATCTACTTTAAAACCAGATTCAGTGAATCATAGAAACTGACAGGCCTTTATCTAAGAAATTTTGAAATACACAAGTGTGAATGAAAACATGGCACTGTTGATTGGCAGGGGAGGTCCCCCCAAAACCTGGGTTCTCCTATTAAGAAATTGGAAAGGGGAGGCTTGTGAACTATTCCTGACTATTCAGAAAATTCCAGATTTATCTTGGGAAAATCCACATTTTCTCCTTTGGCTAAAGACTTGATGGGAGAGAATATGAATCAGTTCCTTGAGAGAATGTGTTAAAGATGAATGAAATTATATTGATTTTTGGTACGTTCGCTTCCACTACCTTCTCGGGAGCTCCTCCAGGTCAGGGGCTGATGGAGGGCTCTTAGTGTCCTCTAGATACATGGAGTGTACAATAACTATGTCTCCTGAATGCATGAGTGAAATACATAAATAGTGTTGCTAATATAATAGCCAAGGACTTGAGTAAAATACCTGACCATAAAAAGTGAACCCTAGATGCAATTAGTAATCAAAGATTTACAAGCAAATAACAGCGACCATTAATTGAGCCTTATTATATGCCAACCATTTCAAATCCCTTGCCTCGTTTAATTCCAGAGTGAACATGAAAGGTCAGCATTATTATTTCCATTTTAAAGATGAAAACACTGAGACTGAGGGTAATTGACTAATTTGCCCCAGGGCATGCTATTAATAAATGGTGACAGCAAAAATCAAACCCAGTTCTGATTCCAAAACCCAGGCTCTTATCTTCAGTGCTTTGTTAATTTGTTTTAGTTTTTTGAAGAGCTAAAAAAAAAAAAAAAAAAAGAAAGAAAGAAAAATGGCGGGAAAGGAAATTATATTTAGTCTTTCAAAAGCTTTTGGCAAGTTAACTTTCAAATTTAAGAACCTTTGGTGCCAAATATTTTGTCATTGATAGGAAACAGCTTAGAGACAGCAACAAACAAACAACAAAAGGATCTCTTTCTCCATTCACTTACAGATTAAATTCTTTTGGGGCTCAATTCTAGAACTTCTATTCTACACCTTTATGAAAATTGAGTGGGAGAGGAAGTTTACAATGAACCCAGGTGAATCCTTTGGCAGGTGAAAATACCACTGGACGTGGATAAATCCAGGCTGGCCCTGAGAGGCTGCGGGAGGGCAGAGGTGTGGGCAGATGAGCTCCTGGGCAGGCTCGAGCTAGGCTGGGCCCTGGCAGAAAGAATCCTGGCTACTTCTGGGAGGACAACTCAGAAAAGGGTATCACAGTCACTACAGATGCATTTCCTAAAGACACTAAGGGGCTGCTGTGACCTGGAAAGACAACAAAAGGTCAGACTCAACTGGAAAGAAACACGCATAAATTTACGCATACATTTGCTTAGAGCCCTCCTGTTTGCTTGGAGGCCACGTCCTCACCTTCCCAGTGCTGCAGAAAGGCGCCACTAAAATAGTCAAATATAAGGGATGGGATGAAGGCAGGAGAAGGAGATAAGGAATGATCAAAGTATTTCACATCACTAAGAGTACAAATGTTCAAACAGGTCTTGGTCATCAAATCCTGGAAGGCAGAATTAGAGGGAACTTGTGTGTGTGTGTGTGTGTGTGTGTGTGTGTGTGTGTGTGAGAGAGAGAGAGAGACAGAGACAGAGAGAGAGAGACAGAGAGAGAGCACACATGGGGAAGAGTGGGGGAAGGACACAGGGAGAGGGAGAGGGAGAACCTTAAGCAGGCCCCTCACCCAATGCAATGTGGGAGCTCTTTCAAAAGCTTGATCACTACGATCCTGCTATCTTGACCTGAGCTGAAATCAAGAGTTGGACACTTAACCAACTGAGCCACTCAGGTGCTCCAAGAGGGAACTCTTGATACTTGAAAGAGCAACAGTTAGTATAGATAAGAGGAAGTGCTAACCTATGCAGTGAGGGGTAAACTCATCTACTTCATTACCCAAGAGGTGGAACAGGTTGAAAATATGAATTGCCCTTTAAAAGTTTTGGGCAAACCAGTGGGCTTTTGATTTAAAATAGCTTCTTGGGTAGACAGTGACTTTTAGGAAGAGATCCTTAAGGCTTGATAGCAGAGAGGAGAACAGGGCCATTAACTGTCTTTAGATGCAGTGGCCAGAGTGGCTGGCATTTACATCTGGGCAGACACTGGTTCATTTTGACCCAAGCTGCCAATTCTGATGTTCTTTTTGGGCTGAAGGAGGTAAGAAATACTATGCATATATTGTGAGAAGAGTGAAAATGGTTAACAAAAAGTAATTTCCTGCGCCTGGGTGGCTCAGCGGTTGAGCGTCTGCCTTTGGCTCAGGGCGTGATCTCAGGATCAAATCCCACGTCGGGCTCCCTGTGTGGAGCCTGCTTCTCTCTCTGTCTATGTCTCTGCCTCTCTCTGTGTCTCTCATGAATAAATAAATAAAATCTTTAAAAAAAAAAGTAATTTCCTGGTTCCTACAATTATGAGCCCTGCCCTTTGGGGGCCCACAGGGGGAACCTTAAAAATCTCAGGGTGGAGCAAATGCAGCTTTGGAAAGCTCTGATGATTGAGTAGAAAGAGCTTGTCTCTGTCACTGGCTAGGATCCCAACAGCACTCAGAGCCACAGCAAGTGGATGCAGAGCCTAGAATTTGTGCAGCCCTTAGAAGGGCAGTGCTTGGTTTAATGCTCTATGGTTGCCATCTTGAAATTCTCAGTGACTTTTCATCTAGAGGTCTTGCAATTTCTTTCTGCACTGGGCCCCACAAATTACATAGCCAGTCCTTGTTAGGATCTACTCAGTTGGCATAATAATAGTGGGGGAGTGGGTCAGAGGAGGACCAAGGGAGAAGGCCAATCGAGGCAGCTGGATCCAAATGATGCCAGAAAGGGGAACATGTGTAGAATGGACAGTTTCCTAGGCAACTAGTGGCCCCATCTAAGTGTCATGCACATGCTTTGCTAAAAACGTTTCTTAATGGCAGGGAATAAAACAAGAGAAATAAGGCGTAGGGGAGCCTGGGGCACACCTGAGTTGCTCAGTGACCTGCTGTATGGCCAATCCATGAAAAGAACCATCTGGAAAAGAGAGAAAAAAAAAATAGGCCTTGATGGGCCTGAACTCAAGCGAATGTTTTGTGCCTGAATGGCAGTCTTCCTCTTTCTCTAGCTTCACCTTCAGACATATGTGTTTATCGGAAACATTCTTAAGTAATGACCTGAGCTTATGACAAGGGCCACTCCTGGGTTGGCTGGGTAGTCTGAAGAGCCTGGATGCTGAATCAAAGATGAGGATGATATTGTGAGGGAAAAAGAAAAGACACTCATAGGAGCCCTAGCCTGGGCTGTGCCTCTGTTCCTCTCATCTTTCCCAGGGCCGCTTTGAAGTAACATTTCTGGCAACCACTTCATTCTCAGGCCTCGGCCTCTCCATCTTCACAACAAGTTATCTTAAATCCTCCACAGAAATCAGCACAAAGGTGCTGATTCTTGGCAGAGTTCTTACAGAGGTGGGTAGGAAAGGACAAACAATACTACAGAAATCATTAATTCTAGTGCTCGTATCATCCGAGAAATGATAGAAGGAAAACCAAGATGAGGCCCCAGAAACACTCCACAGATACTTACACTGTATAAATTGGCATTTTTCAGATTAGAAAAAGGATGTTACTGTAAACTATGATGAGGCCATGCCACAAGGAAATCTCAAATCACAAGGCTCTGTCTAGTCAGGGAATTTCAAGTATCCCCCTAAAGTTCCACATGCTTTTTTCTCCTTTTTCACTTAACCGCATTCTATCTTCTTTACTCTTTTCAATTTAGAGAATTAGCTCTGATGGGGGATGATGCTTGCTCTGAGTGTTCAGAGAGGGAGAAGTCCTTTCTGGTTAAGGGGGTTCATGGGTGTGCCCTAACCCACTGGCAAATCTGCTGTCTTGCCCACAGCAGGAGGCTGGCATATCTGAAACCTGACCTTGATTCCTTCTCTGCTCTCCACCCTTGTCCTTGACTGGGGCATGGTGGACACTTGGCCTGGGCAAACAGTTCATAAACCAGCTAGTGTCTGCCCAGCACAAGAAAAGCTAGGCTGGGCCAATCCTATCTGACCTCACTGCTCTGAACCAGGATCTTTAGAAGGGACAGTAGAAGTCTGGAATGACCAGTGTCCAGGGATGAGGACAGCAGTGGAGGGTGGGGTGAGGTGCAGATTCCAATCCTGGGACTACCTGGGGCCTGCCTGTCACCCATCCCTTGTCCGGTCCTCACCAATTCTGTATATAAGCCTTCTCTTTCTTGAAGGGTAGAAGCAGGCTTCTTGGTGGAAGGGTTGGAGGGACAGATTTCAACTGGGCTCGAATGTGGACATTTTAAGAGTGAGAGCAGAGCAGACACAGAATGGGTTGCTTGGGAGTAAGGGTAGGGTGGAGAGAAGAGTAAGTTCATCATCATATGGTGGGGGTGCTGTAGGGGAAACTGTAGGACTTCTTCCGATGCTGCCATTCTATGAGTCTACATGTGTTAGAGGGCTGGGCCCTTCTGTATCTAGCTCTGCACCCTGCTGGGGGGAAATGTTTTGCTAAACTTAAGGTTGAGAATCCATCTTAAATATTATTCCACCCAGATTTATTCTGCCCTTGTGCCCCATAAGGCACTACTCACTGCCCCCACCCTACTCTAGACATCATTTCTTTAGGAATCTGTCTTCTGACCAAACCATGTGCTCCTCTGGGCAAGATGCTCGGTTATCCCCAGGACCTGGCACAATGTCTGGCCGGGCATGGAATGAATATACAAATCAACACATGAATGAATGACGTGGTAGGTAAGATCTGGAACACACTGGCTTGGATTATAGAGGCTGGGATAGAACATATCCAAAAGGCCTAGAAACACCAGGAGGAATGCCCTTTATGTTGGACTCAATGCCCTTCTCCTATGCAGACCTCCATCCTTGGGTGCATACAAGAGGCCCACTTCTCTCCATGTCTTCAGAATGTCACCCTTCCATGGTTGTCAGGGACAGAGACAGAGGAAGAGGCCACATACACAGAAGGCGGATTGGTTTAGCAAGAGGACAACAGCTTGGGAGGTGCTGGGACCTAGAATTCTGATGCCACGTGACGTAGGCCAATCCCTCCTCCGTGTGCCTCTTTTTCCAGGGTGGATAAGATGAAATGGGGCTCTGAGAATTTAGGGGCCCCTGCTTTTAAAAACGTGGAACTCTAGATTAGAAGAAGACCTGGTAACCTTAGTTAATTAAGCCAACATGGGCATCCTTGTCACCCCATCCTGAGAGATCTTGTTCTGCTCCCCCACCCCACACCAGACCCCCTCATTTGGCTGTAACCCAGAGGTAATAGAAGTTACCTCACTGTGATTCTCAGCCCTCTTTCTTGAAGAGGAAGAGGCTAGAGTGGCGGAGAGCCTAGGTCTACACCCACCAAAGCCAGATATGAGACGTGGCACCAATTCCAGAATATCCCAACTCTACTCCTTCCTGAGAGGGAGCACGCCAGGCCTGGGTGCTCCTCTTCCCTGTCTGTATCTACCATGACCCACGAGTGGCCAACACTGGGTAGCTGCAGAAAGGGGATTTGAGGGCACCTGGGTGGCTCAGCAGTTGAGCGGCTGCCTTTGGCTCAGGTCGTGATCCCGGCCAGGGTCCTGGGATCGAGTCCTCCATCATGCTCCCCACAGGGAGCCTGCTTCTCCCTCTGCCTGTGTCTCTGCCTCTCTGTGTCTCTCATGAAGAAGTAAAGTCTTTTTTAAAAAAAAAAAAAGAAAGAAAGAAAGAAAAGGGATTTGATACAAACAACACATAGGACAGATAATGTTTGCTAAGTCCTTGCCTTGGGCTCAGACCGAGTACAGACTGCATGTGCCGGTGATAAGATAGTTGCAAAAGACACGTAAAGAAGGGAATCTTGGGGAACCAGTCCCCAAGATACGAAGAAGTGCATTGCTTCTATCCCTGTGAGTGGTGTTCATCCCTGCCCTATCCCCCAAACCACTTATTTTCCCTTATGATGTTCTGTGACTACAGGGATGGCATGTTGACCCACCCCTCTGGGGCAGCGAGAAGGGAAGTGGGGATATGACGAAGTCTGTTCTATGCTCAGTCAACAGGCAGGACTCAGAGCCAGAAGATGGGTTGTGTAGTCCTATACTCTCATGCTCTGACACACAAGACTTTAAGGGGTTCTTTTACTTTGGGGCTTGATCTTAAAAGTATGTCCTTGACAGAACATAAAGACTCCTAACTCTGGGAAACGAAATAGGGGTGGTGGAAGGGGAGGAGGGCGGGGGGTGGAGAGGAATGGGTGACGGGCACTGAGGCGGACACTTGACGGGATGAGCACTGGGTGTTTCTCTGTATGTTGGTAAATTGAACACCAATAAAAATTAATTAAAAAAAAAAGTATGTCCTTGAGAAAGAGCCCCCCACTCCATCTCTCTGGTCCCTTTAAATGCTATCTTCAAAGTTTTATAGAGTCTGCCTGGTAGGAGCAAAAAGCAGTGCTGTGTGGTGAGAGGGAGACCTGGGCTTGGTTCAGGTTTGGTCATGAACTAGCTGGATAACTTTGGGTCTCCTCATTGGTGAAAGGAAGGGTGGGATGGGGTGATAGGCTAGGTCCTATGCTTATCTCAGGCTTTATTTCAAGTAAATGCAAAAGCAGAGGCACCAGCCCCAGACAGCATGTCTGTGGGTGGAAGCAACCCCAGCCCTGTCCCCTTCCCTATGGGGGGCAGCGGCCACCCACCCCACCTCTATTCTTCCTAACATGTGGTGCCCCAGAACAGCATCAAGGAACACTGTAAGTGCGGGAAACCAGGGGAAGGCCTGCGTTCCATGTGGAGAAAGTTGGGGCCCCCCAGAGCAGCCGGCTCGGCACCACCCCCCAGACCCTGCAATATGCCAGGAGGGATGCCTGGGTCTGAGGTGGCTGCCGGAGAACACTTGGGTTCTGAGCCTTCTACTCTCAGCGGGGGTAATTGCTGAACACTGTGAGCCAAACACCTCGAAAGAGCTAAAATGACTTTAAATGCCTAAACATTTTAAAACAAACCTTACAACACAAGGCTTTTAATTTTTTTTTTATCCCAGTGCTAAAGCTCTTTCTCTCTCTCTCTGTGTCGCTTTCTCTTTTGGGGGGAATTCAAAAGCCGTTTTATGCCTCATTACCTGCACACTGTGAGTGATGTCTGTCGGTCCATGTGCTGTAAATACCTTAAATCATGCTTCATTAAGAATATCTATGGTGCTATTAAAGAGCTATAATAGACAACGAGTTAACAGATGATTAAAGATGAATTCCATTTGTGTCAGTCACCAGCCAGAGAGAGACGAGGGGCTGTAAGTTCTCAACTCATTATCCAAGGGAGTGCAGCTCTCCGTCCTGGATTTGTGAGGAGTGGGAAGGCGAGGGAGGGCTGTCTGCTTGCCAGGAGTGCAGAAGGGCCGCGTGATGGCGAGGTAGGCTGGACCAGGGGAGGAAAAGCAGGTGGGACCAGCCAGAGGGAATGTAAAGGGGGAATCCTGTGGGGGCTCAGAGAAAGAGGGGTGTGCGTGTGTGTGCATGCGTGTGTGTGTGTGTGCGCTCGCATGCACTCATTCCCAGGCACGTATGTCAGGGGCTGTGCTCACTGTCTGACAGCACTGTCAGCTCTGCCTGGCTGTTTCCATGCACATAGTCAAATTCCACTTGGAGCCATAAGAAACAGATCAATCTTGAATGCCTGGTAGCCAGAGGAAAAATAGGCAAGAAGGGAGGAGAGAGAGTCCCAAAGGTGGAGACACTGGATTTTTGGTGGTAGCAATGGCAGGTAGGAAGGAAGGAGAAGATTCCTCTCCTCAGTTGTGTTTTGGAGAAGATGAGTATCACCAAGAAAACAAGGATTTGGCAAAAAAAAGATGGGACTGCCGGCGGCGTGGTGTATAGAATAATTTCCCATAGAAGAACTGTCCCTTGAAGACAGAAGTACACTGTCTCGCTCGTCTCTGATCTCTTCGTAGAAGCACTGTCACTGCCACTCCAGAGTCAGAGTATCTCACTCCCCTTCGCCCTGTTGCAGTCCACCAGCAGAGATCTGGAGAGCACGGGGTAGTTTAATTCCCAGCCAGTGCTTGGGACAACACTGACTTCGGGCAGGGATGGATGGGCAAGCTCCTACTCATAAAGGAAGATGAAGGCAGTTCTAACAGATGGCTTCAACATTCTCCATGGATATTGCATATCTCGTTGTCCATCCTTTTAGAAGAAGATTGGAATTATCTTCCCATTTGATAAGTGGAGAAGTTGAGGCACTGAGTAAAAACAGATTAGGGCTGTTGATTGAGTAATAGATATTCTGCGCCTCCTATCTGGCAAGATGTATTTCTGGCCTGGTGGAGACCATAGGCATTGAGGACACGGTTCTTGCTCCCAAGAGGCTTTACAGTGTAGGTGTGAAGGTGGGAATCCCACTACATGCACAGGGGAAAGAGAAGCTTCCAACCTGAGGTCAATTAAAGCCATGAGATGGGATGAGAAGATGCACAAGTCGGTATTAGCAGGCTTGGTTGAATCTTGTGCTGCCTGAGTTAATGATAACGCACTAGCTCCTCTTGATGTCTTCTGACCCAGACGGTCTTTCCATGCCCACTGCCAAGTTATACTGGCTTTGCCAGCAACGCTGATGTGTGGCATTATGCTGTTCACGTTCCCAGTGCTGCTGTCATGCTCTCTGACATCCTGTGTGTCACCTGCCATGCTGTCTTGAACATGTACTTGGCCCGGGGTGTTACTACAACTCTTCACTCTTCGTATCTACTTTTTATGCAAAAAAAAAAAAAAAGATGTCAAAATCCAGTGCTTCTGATTTCTTTCCCATGGAGCCATGCTGAAACATTCATGTGTCCATGGCTTAGGCTGTCTTCTGTTGAGGTGGAATGCGACCAGCTTGCAGGTGGGGCTGGGCCCAAAGGTTCTGAGCATGTTCTGAGAAGCAGATGGCATGTGCGGCCATTTGATAAACACTGGGAGGAAGGTAACAGAGAGTGGATTTGGGGGAGTGGGTACCACTATCCAGAGGGACTTGGGTGCTTTAGGGTTCACCAAGGGACACCTACACATATTGACTCACAGGGTTCCCAGAAACCCTGTGAGAGAATAAGGCATTGTTATTATCATCCCCCTATTAAGACAAAGAGGTCTGTGGCTCAGCAAGGAGAAGTGGTGGGCATAGGACATGGGCCAGTGCGGGACAGAGCCTCCCCTGCTTTAGAGTCGGGGTAGACGGGGTGATCATAGACGGGAAGGAGAAGAGAGGCTGGTACCCAGTGGCCAGCATTTCAAACTAGAGGAGCAAGACAGGAGGAATGGCCTGGAGGTAGGAAGGGACAAAAGTGGATCTGGGGGAGAATAAAGCCATGGCCTCCTCATGGCAGCGCACCAGTCTGCTGGGAGAGCTGGGAAGCCAGAGAAGAAAGTCGTGTACAAATAGCCAGGAAGATAAGTGTACAAATAGCCAGGAAGATAAGCAATGGTGAATCCAAAGCTATGATCTGGTCCAGGGGTTGGGGCTGCCTTTTTAACAAACTGACTCAACACTGTGCCACCTAGGAGGGATTCTCCTTGGTGTGAAAAAGAGCATATCTTCAGAGTGTGTGCACATGCATGTGTGTGTGTGTGATGTTAGAAAGAATAAGGTCTGTGGGCCTCTATCTGACTGTGGAGTCTGCCATTTACTACGTTTTGTCTTGTTCTTCATTTGAATGATAGAGGTACTGACACCTTTGTGGTTTGAAAATGACACGAAGCACTGATACATGGAGCCATGTGTAGCTCATGCAACACGAAGGCTGCGGCATGCCCATGGTGCTTACTAAGAGCCACAGCCTCCGGGACCCTTGGGCAGGGGTAGGAGGAAGGGGCCTCTGCTGGGTTCCCAAACCCTCTCATTGCAGTGGGATCCAAGTTTAGAAAGGAGTTGGAATAGACTTGGGTTCAGATTCCACCGGCTCCATGCCATGTCCCACTTCCAGGAAAAGAAACGGGCTTGTTGGAAAAAGAAAACAGACTCAGAAGGCATCTTGGGCATCCAACAGTTCTTAGGAAACAGCATTTGGGCAAACATCACTGAATCAGCAACACTTGGATCCGGTTTCCATTGACAGCTTCACAAACTGAAGATCGAGAGGCTGGGGACCTGGGAAGGCAACTTTCTGGGGACAATGCCAAGCACATCTTGCCCTGGGTGATAGTCTCTACTTCCTCCCTCCCAGCCACGTCTGGATGCAAGGTGCTCTAGTAAGTTCTAACATGGAGAGCTCTATGGAGTCCTCTGGGCTTCCTGAGAAAGGGGATGCAGAAGATCCTGGGCTGGAAGCTCAAACATCTGGCTTGAGTTCCAGCCACACCAATTACTGGGTTACCCCATGCCCATTATTCATGACTTTGTATTCCAGTTTCTTCTGAATTAGTTGTTGAGACTGTACACGTTCCTATCAAGGAAGCACTTTCGGATCCTCAGTGAAGTGTAGTAAGATAAACCCCTTGGGATTTTATAACTCGAGATCATCTGGTATACCTTTATTATTGTACAAAGGAGGAAACTGAGGCTCAGGAAGGTTTGGTGACTTGTCCAAGGCCACAAAGCTAGAACACTCCAGTGCTCTTCCACGGCGCCACCTACTGCACATCAGAGTTAGTTCTCAAGCTGACCGTGAGCAGAGAAACCCTTTCTTGCTTGCTTGCTGGAATCCCATCACCCATAGCTACCAGGAAAGAGGAGGCGACACAGCTCCCCAGAAAGCGCAGGCGAAGACTAGGGGGAAGGGGAACGCACGTCGGCCCTGATAATTGAATCTTGGTGCGCAGAGACAGCCAGGTGCACAGCAATTGAGTTAAGGGGAAAATGCCATTTCCGTATTGTTAGAGGCCTTCTCAGCCCAAGGCCCCGATCATTTACTCCAAGCACCTGGTGGTCTCGTGCATCTGACCCCAGCTCCCAGCTGAGCCACGGGCCAGCTGGGATCAGCCGTGTGGGGCAGGGAAAGAAATTAATTTTCAATCCCCAGGGACCGCAGTTGGTAGCTCAACAGCCAAGGACTATACAGACCTGTAGAGAATAGAGCACGGTCCCTCTGGGGGAGTTATTGAACTCCCAAATGCCACTGGTGGGATGATGTGAGGGAATGGGGGGGGGGGGGTGGCGGGTGGCGGTGCTGCTGAAACAGACTTTATTGGCAATCCTATCACTGTGACTTAATGGACATCTCTTGACTGGAGATCTTGCCTCTTGCTGATTTCTCTTCCGAATATTTAATTTCAAACTCCTGCCCTCCACCTCCAAAGCATCAACCCTTAGAAAGTAGAAGAGCTGAGTTTCTCTCTTCTTTTCCCCCCTACCTGTTGTTTTGAGGCAAGAAATTGCTTTTGTGAAATGAATGGCCTTGCTCTGATTACACGAACGAATCTTGTGGGCTCCTACTCCTCACTTTCAACCACTTTCAAAGGAGCACAGACCTCCCAGTTTCTTTCTGAACCCACGTAAAAAGGAACAAGCCTTGGTCTACTTTCCCTCTGAGCCCACCTTTTCTAGTAGTTAGTAAATGAACAGCAGTTAAAAACACACCACAACAACGCCCAACCAGAAAGAGCCTGGAAAAATCTGTTTCCCAACACAAACTTGGTTCCAGCAGAGTCTTTTGTGAGTGTGAAGAAAATATGAATTATGGTTCCTGGCCGTGCAAAGTCCTCACTGAAAAGAAAAAAATATAAGAAAGAAAGAAAATGCTACATCTGTTTCCATTTCACTTACTCACATGTTGAAATACATGGATGAGGCATCCCTCTAAATTTACCAGGTCCTAAGAAATTAACAATTAAAAAAAAAAAGACTAAAACATGATGGCAATGTTTTTGAAAAATGCAAAATGCTAAGAAGCACGTGTTAATGTGTTCATTTCCACCGTGCTGCATTCCTTTGCAATCTTGGTGCTACAGGAAAAGTGGAGTGAGGCCTCAAAAAAGGAACAGGGCATCATTAGCACAGTGAGATCCCTATCTCAGCCCGCAGCAATTACCATCCCGAAAAGCCTGCAGGCTGCCAGGCGCTTTCATTACCAGGGGAGTAGCGGGTCACTCACCTCTAGCCCCCATCTGGGGCTAAAACAAGCATTTTCCGCACTAACGATTCCAGCTTCATTTGAATCTGTAATTGCTTTGATTTCACAATGCATGGAATATGGAGACTTCATGACTAAGAATTATATTAGTCAATAAGTTTGCGACTTTTATGAATCATTAGTCCTCCATTCAGTCCTTTCCCACACTGGTCTGAACCAGTGTAACAGATTTCTTTTTTCCACCTGTGGGGATCAGTGCAATTTCCCTTCAAGACCACCTGTTCCAGGGATAATTAGTTTCTCCGGGTCACAGAGGTGGGATGAAGTCGGTGAACGCAAACAAGAGTGTTATTCTTGCTTCCATACTAAAGGCAGTCAGTGCTGGGCACCAGAAGGAGTTTCCCGAAAATTCCTTACATTTATTGAAAGCTTTTAACTTCTCAAACTCTTTAACATCTATTAGCTCAAGGCCCCTGAAGTAGGTAGGCAGGTGCCCTTCTCCCAAGAGAGAGGGTCACAAACCTCTAGTCCTGTGTTCTTTCAATTCTATAACATGCCCCACCGTAAGTTTCTTCCACTGAGGTGAGTCATTGTTATGTCACTTTGGGGATTTGGAGCCCAAGTCCTGGAGACCCAACACTCCTTCTCTGGGCTAACTACATGATGGTCTGAATCCATGGATGGTTCTTATCGTGTCAGGGCAAAAGTAAAGAAACACTTCCTCCAGACCTTAGGAAGGGACTGGACAGATTGCAGGAGATACATCTTCTTTTTTTTTTTTTTAAGATTTTATTTATTTATTCATGAGAGAGAGAGGGGCAGAGACATAGAGAAGAAGCAGGATCCATGCAGGGAGCCTGATGTGGGACTCGATCCCGGGACTCCAGGATCAAGCCCCTGGCTGAAGGCAGGCGCTAAACCGCTGAGCCACCTAGGGATCCCGCAGGAGATACATCTTGATAGGGACAACAATTATGCCAATTGCTGGCGGTTTCTGATAAACTGGTCCTACTTAGCAAGAACAATAATCCCCTACCCTCACCCCCTCTCCAACACTAGAATCCAGAGATGATGAGACAATGAAAAATATTCATATGAGAAGAAAACTATCCATCCAGCATAATTAACGCATGCAATGCTATATACAGATAGGTGACATTAGAGCCTCACCATGAAAAACTCAACGCTTGATTCCAGGTGCTAGGGAGTAGGACATGGTCCCTCCCTTTAGGAGTTTACGGAATTAAAGGAGTTAAAAAAGTGGCTTAGAGATTAAGGATAGGCTATGGGGAAAGGGCACCGCTTCTGTGATATTCATCCTCACTGCTGTTTCTGTCCATAAGGCTCCAATTTCCACAGGAGATAAATCCTGACCAGCACTTTCTCTGGATTTTCCCCATGTCTGCCAGGACAATTCCCTTCGCTTAGGGTACCAAACACACCTTCACTCCCTACCTGCTTCTGAGGCTCTATCAGGACCTGGCACCCACTCCTCCTACACAATCAGCATACACAGCAGTGCTGTAGAGGAAACTATAATAAAAATAAGCGGTGTTGTTGTAGGGACCAGCCTCGGGAACATCGCTAGTGGAAATGAATGTAATTGTCCCTTGATGACACCTAGGGACATAAAGAACCTCCAAAACTGCCAGGAAGAGACAGAGGAATAATCAGGAGCTGGGGCAATCAGGAAGCGGAAGAGTTAATGTCTTTTCTCCCTGTCTTCACTTGGGGAATTTGAATTCTTGATCAAGCGATTTGTCAGGATTGTTGTGTATTTACTGTAATTATAGAACATCAAATGTGCATTGACGTAATTACCATAAATATGTGTAAAGACATTATAACATGTAATTATGTCATATAATTCTTTAATAAAGCATGCAGAAGAAAAATTACTCTGCACATGCTCAGTGCACGTCTTTTTCTTACTATTTCTCCTGAAGGTTTTATTTGCTCCACCCTTCCTCCCCCTCTTCAAAATTACAGGGGCACTTTTTCCCACTTCGGATTAACTAGCAGAAAATGTGTGTGCAGGCGTGTGCAAGTGAGCATATACATGTGTGCTTACATACATGTACACACGTTTGGGGGAAAAAAGGCATTTTCACACCCCCGCAGAGGTGTCATGGCCCTGGTGTGAACAGCACATGGCCCTGCAGTGTTCTCATTGCTGATGTGGAGCACCAAGGTCATCACGGCGGGGAGGCCAGCCCATTTCCCCTCCCTCTCCCCATGCACAGGGTGGGCATGTCAGGGCACAGTCCACATGGTTTGGTGGCACAGACAGCCCCGAAGAGAGAGATGCATGGGAAGATGTTGACACTATCCTGAACCCAGGAAACTTTTCTTAAAGATGTGAGCAGGAAGCAAAATCCCAGGGTGAAATGTTCAAGCAAAATCTGGACTTGTCAGATTGTCACTGGAAGACTAGAACACGTTTAAATTCCTTTCCCAGCTCTCAGAGAGTCGATGAGATGTGGAGTTTGTGTTCAGATCTACACCCTCCATATTTCTCCCTTCTACCCTGTGGGTCTTTTGGAGGCAGTGCCTCCCTAAAGTGCAGGGTTCTGGAGATAAAATAGTTTGAAGTATTATGTTTCTAGAATTCAGAGTCAAATTAAATGGGAAGACAATGCTTTAATAGATGGAGAAGGTCTTCCCAACAATGATTTCAAAATAGAAATCATAAAGGAAAAAGACTGATAGATTTGACTCTGCCAAAATGTACAATCCCTCTACATCAACCACCCAAAACAACAATAACAAAAGCACCGCAAATATAGCAAAAAGCAGACAAAAGACCAAGGAAGTATTTGCAACATATTTGACGGAGGGGATAATATCATTAATGTACTGGGCACCTGGGTGGTTCAGTCAGTTAAGCATCTGCCTTCAGCTCAGGTCATGATCCCAGGGTTCTGGGACGGAACCCCGAGGCAGGCTCCCTGCTCAGCTGAGTCCACTTCTCCCCTTCCCTCTGCCCCTCCCCCTGCTCATGCTCTCTCTCCTTCAAATAAATAAATAAAATCTAAGAAAAAAAAGAAAAGAAAAACATCTGAGTAGGAAAAAAATGGGCAACAATGGACAAAAAAAATCACAAAATAAATATAAATGACCAAAAAGCATATGAAAAAAAAAGTGACCTAACTTGTAATCAAAGAGGGAGAGACTATTTTTCACTTATCAACTGGTAATTATTTTAACAAATTATGATATTCAGTGTTAGTAAGGGTTGAAGGTATGGAAACAGAAATTGGTTTAACTTTCTTGGGGCCGATTTGGCACTGAGTATCAAAAACCTTGAAAAGGAGCACACCCTTTGGCCTATTAATTCTTCTTGTAGGATTTTACCCTAAGGACTTAAAAAATATAGTCAAAAATTTAGGTCAAAGTTTCCTGACACCAAATTGTTTAAAATGTGAGGGGGAAAAATCCGTGGAAATAACTCAAGGTCCAACAAAGGGGAACTAGTGAAATGAAGTCTGATAGAGTCATAATAATCCCCTGTAACACCATTCAGTCATTAAAAATGAAAGATGAGCGTGGGATGACATGGGTACAAAATTATGTGAAAGATTAAGTTATAAACCAGTATAGAAAAATACAATTTATAGATATATAAGTTTTGGAGGAATTTACACAAGATATTATTACTACCAATCATCTTTTAGTGTTATAGTAAGTGTATTTAATTATTTCCTTCCTTCCTTCTTTCTCTCCTTCCTTTTAAGAAAATCAGAATAGGGGTGCCTGGGTGGCTTAGTTGGTTAAGCATCTGCCTTCAGCTCAGATCATGATCCCAGGGTCCTGGGATGGAGCCCCTCCTCAGGCTTCCTGCTCAGAGGGGGAGCCTGCTCCTCCCTCCTGCTTGCACTCCCACTATCTATCTCAGATAAATAAATAAAATCTTTTAAAAATAAACAAAAAACAAATAAATAAATAATCAGAATAGTCCAAAATCTTAAACATTTGGGTTACTTTTTTTAAAAATTTTTATTTATTTATGATAGTCACAGAGAGACAGAGAGAGGCAGAGACACAGGCAGAGGGAGAAACAGGCTCCATGCAGCGGGAGCCTGATGTGGGATTCGATCCCGGGTCTCCAGGATCGTGCCCTGGGCCAAAGGCAAGCGCCAAACCACTGCACCACCCAGGGATCCCCCATTTGGGTTACTTTTAAAGGACACTAAGTGGTGTAAGCCCATGTGCAAGCTAGGGTGCATGAGTGTGCGCGCACACACACACACACACACACTAGTTTAATGCCCCAATATGGCCATTTATATCACATGGAGCTGCCACTACTTAACAAAAGCTACACTCTTTTCTCTGCCTCTGGCTCCCAATTACTCATCTCAGAAACATTCATGGCCAGGGCCAAGTTCTCAAAGAACCACCAGGAATGGAAGGGTAGATGCCCAGTGTATTTTGGCTTATGTGCAGTGAGAAAGATTCGGACCAAGTAAATACCAGAACCAGAATTAAAAGCCAAGATGGTAGATCAGGAGTGAGCCTGCTTGGTAGGATCTTTGAACTCACATCTCACGTGATAAATCTTTCATCTGAAGCCACAAGAGAACCCTAAATTGGGGGAACTTAGGCTAGATTCTCATGAGATACAGAGTCCAGAACCAAAGAGGGAGGTGGAAGTGAGTCACTAAACTGAAAAGCTAACTGAGGTCAAATGCTGAAGTATTCCCAGTAAGCCTCTCTCTCAGTCTGCTTCATTTTGTACACATGTAGGACAGTTTATTGAGTTGGGGGGCAGGGAGCCATGCTGATGATCAGGAAACACTATTCAAGAGGAGGGTTCTCTGTGAGAACTTCCTGAGATAGGGGTTGTCCATGGCTTGACTTTGAGATGCCTCATGGTACCTGGTCCCTGCGGCACAGTTCACATTTAATGGACTAAGGATGGGGCCAGCTCTTTGTTGTTATCCCAACCATCTCTGGCACCATTTTCTAGAGTCTGGGGCCCATGTGGGAGAATCCTTTGAGATGACCAGGGTTGAGGCATTTTTGTTCTTGCTGCCGTTATAAGTAAGGAGAGGTCCTCTCCAGTGAGAAGGTGTACCAACAATGCAGTTGGTCGAAGCAGGATGGTGTGAGTGTAGAAATGGTAAAAGGAACAGTCAAGATTCCCACATGTCTTCTTGTCAAGTTCCTTTCTCAGAGGTTGGGCAGCAAAATAGCTAAGACATCAAGAGTCTGTTTTTAGCGCTGTTGGCCAAGAAGAGAATGAGCTAGGCTGTAATGAATGATCACTCAGTTTAAGACCAATCATCAATCTCAGAACAAGAATTTTCTTCTTCTGTTCTCATTTTGGTAAATGTAGTGATAAAGGGTACAAAACATACCCGCACAGACAAATGTTTACATCTAGCATCCTTGGAGAATGCACAGTATTAAGTTAACATTCAATAACATCCATCCTGTTATTCAGATTTCAAAGTTTGTCACCAACTCTACTCCATTCATCATCTTGATATCCTTAGAAAGCAAGAAAGAAACTATTACACTCATTTTAGATGTGAAAAATGGAGACATAGAGAAGATAACTGGAGCCTTAAAATTTCCTATTAAATAAATAACAGAGCTATGCGAAGAGGTCTGTCTTTGGCCATCTGGTTCACAACTCCATCTAGAAGTCAGCATTGCATGGGTGTCTGCATGACACCCAAACACTTAAAAATGTCATAGGCCAACTCATTTCTACTTTCAACAAATAATCCTTTTGTCTTACACTGAGAAAAGCCCAGCCTATGAAGCAAAATAAGGCAGCACCTACCAAGGAACCCTATCACTGGGCCATCACACACCCTCCTGGAGACTGCACCCTAACATGAAGTCAGAGGCAGGAAATCCGAGTAGTTTCTGATGTGGAGCCAGTAATTTGCCAAGCATTGAGTTTGGAGCACTGAGGTTGCCTACGAATATTCAATTTGAAAGGAGTCAGGCTAATTAGGCTGAGATCTCATTAGTTTTCATTAGTGCAGCTGGAGCTGAAACACTCCGTGGGGGATCTGATCAAACCAAAGGCAGCTGAGGAAGCACCCAGAGGTGCCCAGGTGCAATGGGCCCTCACCATCCCAGGTGAGGTGAACCTTGGGGTCTGCTTTGCAGAAGAGGTTGGGTTAGAAGAGAACTGGAATAAACAGCTTGGCTCACTGGCCCAGAGAATATGTATGACAATTGTATAGTAGCCAAGGTTGAAGAGACTATTAGAAGACCCACCTCACCCATATATGAAACCAAAGACAAAATGTTAAATTCCACTCTTTTTTGGCATGGCATTCAAGGCCCATTTGGCCTCCATTTGGTCTTAGCTCCTACCATGTCCCTCCCTCCCTGTACTTTAAGTTCTGACTCTATTGGTTAAGCATCCTTTCCTTGAACACATCCTACACTCTGCGTCTTTACCTTCCTTAACTCCTTTGTTCTTGCAGCTTCCTTCCCCATCTTTTTTTAAAAATTGTGCTAGAATACTCATTACATAAAAATGTGCTATCTTAACCATTTTTGAGTACAGTTCTGTATGAAGTACATTCACATCGACATGCAACCGATCTCTAGAACTTTTTTCATCTTGTGGAAGCTTAAACTCTATACGTACTAACCAACTCTCTATTCCTCCCAGGCCCTGGCAACCACCTTTCTACTACCTGTCTCTAAGGATCTGACTACTTCAGGTGCCTTGTATCAGTGGAATCACACATTATTTGTCATTTTGTGACTGGCATAATGTCCCTAAGGTTCATCCATGTTGAAATATGGGTAAAAATCCCTCCCTTTCCATGCTGAACAATATTCCATCGTATGTATATACGGCATTTTGTTTATCCATTTCTCTCTTTTTGCCCTCTCAAAATCTGACTGTCTACAAAGCTTAAAACCCAGGGTACCATAAATAAAATATTTTTTAAAAGGGGGCACTAGAGTGGCTCAGTGGTAGAGCATCTGCCTTTGGCTTGGGTCGTGATCCCGGGGTCCTGGGATCAAGTCCCACATTGGGCTCCCCGCAGGGAGCCTGCTTCTCCCTCTGCCCATGTTTCTGCCTCTCTCTGTGTCTCTCATGAATAAATAAATAAAATCTTAAAAAAAAAAAAACAACCCAGAATACCTACTTGATGAAACTTGATCTTCAAGACCCTCAGTTATAGCTAGCTAGTCATTCACACAAATCTTTTGAGCATCTGCTCTGCACCAGGCACTGTAGTGGCAATAAGAACACAGGGGCGTCTCCCCTCTTAGTCTGTTAAAGTCCAGCTTCCTGGCATATTGTTCAAGAAGGACTCCAAGACAGCCCTCACTGGCCGTGTTCACGACACACCATGCTGCCTTGAGGACTACTGGATGGTTTTCACACAAGCCATCTGCCTCAGAACCTCCTGAGGACCTGGGCCACCTCTTCTCTCAGCATCCCCAGTACTCAGCACCACAGATCCAACATGAGAAGTAATCCATAAATATTTGTTCTCATAGAGTTAAATTTGGAATGCAAGGCTTCTTGACTTCTAAGTGCCCAATGAGTGACACAACTAGTTAGAAGGCAGTGCTTGCCTCATTGCCAGAGCCGTTTCCTGATCTGAGTGTCCAGCCACCGGCTGAGATTCCAAGCCCCTGATGGTGGAGTGGAGGGCTTTATAAAAGTATCTTGCCTTAGCCTGCTGATGTCAGCATGTGCAGAAGGAGACATTTGATTAGCCCTGTAACAGCTAATAATTGCAGGAGCTAAGGTGTGTTGAGCTCTTTCCATGTACCAGACTTTCTAAGTGCTTTCTACAGACTAACTGAATCCTCACAACAAACCCAAGAGCGAGGTTTTATCTGGGATAAATATCTATTATTATCCCCACTTTACAAATGATGAAACCGAAGCACAGAGAGGCTAAACACCTTATCCCCACGTCCATAAAATAAATTAAGTGATAGCAGATTTGCCAGAAACTGGCCTGCAAACCCAGGCTGGCCAACTCTTCATGCTCTGCTATTCTGGTAACAAACATCTTGTTTTGGCAAGATTTGATGTAGATCACATTTAGCAGAACCCAAGGGAAAATCTCATTAAAATATTGAAAGAGGGCCCCTCCGACATCAGGGACCCATTTTATGTTCAGACTCCTTCAGGGCTGTGCAGCCCACCTGGATTCGGAATTTCCTTAGGTCCAAGGGATGCCAACCTGATTAAAAAGAGATGGCAGGAACTAGGAACTTCTCTCGCCAGAAAGGTGTGGGGTAGAGATGGTGGGCAGAGGCAATGGAAAGAGATGGAGAGAAGATTGTTTCAGTTGTCATTTATAATGACCTAAACCTAAACCCAATCTTTCAGTTCGGTAAGAAGGTCTTAGGACCAATGTGTTAGGATTTGACCAGCATACTGGCTGGTTTGGAGAAGGAGGGGCACTAACAGTGATTCTCTCCCCTTCTCCTACCCATCCTGAGCTCATCTCTGGTTTGGCTAAGCAGCAAGTGAGCGAGACAGAGAAAGGGTGCCTGGGGCTCAAGAGGGATAGAATTCAAGGTGTGCAGGAACCAAACGGATCAGCCTTGGAGGGAGGGGTGAGGCTTGGGCAGGGAAGTGACTGCAGGCGGGAAAGCCACAGAGGTGGTTATTGTTCAGAGACCAAGGAGACTGGTTTGACTAGAACGGAGAGTTTAAGTGGGAGATACAGTTGGCAAGCTAGGCCTCCTCTTATAACCATGGACCACTGCGGAAAACTGAAATGGAGGGCAAAGCAGAGTTTTTGGAAGGTGAATACAGCAGGTGTCTGTCAGGCTGGAGGGAGGACAGAGAGGGAGACCACAAGGGGACAGCAGTGGTTGGTTTTGTGTCTCTGGTAAGGCTTGGCTCCAGAATCCAGTTATTCCCTCAAACACTGGTGTGGCCCCGAAGGTGTTCTGTAGCTGGAATGAATGTCCACAGTTGCTTGACTTTGAGAAAAGGAGATCACCGCAGATGATCTGAGTGGGTATGATTCAAACAGTTGGATTTTCCTGGAAGAAAAAGTGCCACCTATGGACTGCAGGATCAGTCCCTGCCCAAAAGTTTCTGGCCTGCCCTTCCCGAGGGCCTGTCCTTCTCGACAGCCTGCGGTTCCTGACAGCCTGCACTGTGGATTGTGGGTTTCCCTAGCTGGCCACTGCAATTTCGTGATAAATGCCCTACCATGTATCTCCTACTGCGTCTGTCTCTCCCGTCGAACCCTGGCACAGCGACAGACCACTAGTATGGTTTTGGACTAGCCAGGGGAGACTTGCCCCGACTTGAGATGGGGAACAGGACTTGGAGTGGCCCACAGGTATGGGGTGAGCAAAGGGCCTGGGGAGGTCCAACAGTGGTGACCAAGGGACACAGAGAGTAGATCCGGGTTCCTCCCCTCTCTCTTCTGCTAGTCACGCAAGAAATCCAATCACTCTGGGTCTCTGAAAAATGCCAGCTTGAAATCGTACCTCCAAGACCTCTAGCTTTAACATTCTAGCTCTAACTGTATCAATTCTCTACAAGAAGATCTCATCTTTGATCAAAAATGGACTTTCTTCTAAATGAAGTGTATTTTCTTGCCCCCAGAAGAACATTTCAGAGGATTATAGGGCTTGTCATGGTTGTCTTCCTAAGTATCCAAGACTTCATTGGAACCCCAAACAGCAACGTCGGTTGATCAGCTGGTAGTGGCACTGGAAATGCAGCCTTACCAAATATAGGATAGAGGACTCTGTCAATACTCATAACAATATTTATTGAGGGCTTACCATGTACCAGATGCTGTTCTAATTGCCTAAATAGGCATTGACTCTTCTAAATTTCATAACTCTGGTATATACCCAATCTACAGATGAGAAACTGAGGTTTCAAAAGGCAGAATGAGTCACTAAACTTCTCTGAGGTCCCACAGCCAGTAGGAGTGGAGGAGATGGGAATCTGAACCTAGACCAGAGCCCACCCTCTTCACTAGCATGCTGACCTTCTAGTGCCCTGGCAGATCTACTGGGATTTAGTATTGGGAGGATGACCAGAGGAAGCTATTTTGCAGCAGTGGGGGATCTCCTGACATGACACAGACAACATGGAGAATTAAATAAGCAAAGGCCTATCCTCAAATCCCTGCCACCCTAATATATAAAACTGCCAGATGGGGGTCCCTCCCTCCATGCCACCCTCCTCTCTATGCACCCCCAAGGGCCATCACACACACCCATCTTCTGCACAGTCTGCTCCGACTGGAACACATTTCAGGTGTTCCAAAAATGGCTCCATGATTTTTTGGTTGGAAAGTAGGGCCCTGAAACTGGTAAGGAGGCTTCCTACAGCTTCTGAAGCTGCATTTGCCGCAGTTGGCAGCAATTTCTGACTCACAGTGAAAGCCGCACAGGGAGGGTTGGCTTCCCCTTGAAGTGCTCATGGGGCTTTAACTTGAGGAGGATGAGCCGTGGTAAGGGTCCCACATGCCTACATCTGCCTACCTGAGTATATCCCATCCTTTTTTATGACCTTTAGGTGATCAGAGCACCGTTCATTCTGCCAACATTCAGAAACAACGACTGTGGGCTTTGCTGCAGGTTGCCAAAGCAGAGATAGAGGGTAGGCCCTGTCCCCTAGGAGTTCTGGGCCTCCAGCTCAAAAGGGAAGAGGGCCACCAGCATAATGATATCTAGTTGAAGTCCTAGGGAGATGTTTGCCCTGCGAGTCCAACAGTGGGCCACAGGGGGGAGAAAAAGATTGTGTCGCCTTGGATTTCCAGTTAAGTAACTGTCATACGTTGTTCCAATACACCCCGTCCTCCTCCTCGTGGCACCTCTCCCTGGCACCTGATCCAGGCCTTTATCATCTCTAATTGGTCTCCCGGCTTCAACTCTTATCCCATCAACCTCTCCCTCCTGGCCACCAGAAGGATGCATTTAAGACCCCCACCTGACTAGGTCCTCTCCCTGCTTGCACAAAGATCCTCTCCAGCCTCACCTCCCACCTCGGCACATCTAGCAACTCCAAACTGCTTCTTTCTCCATCCTGCGTTTTGGTCACAGAATGCCCCCTGCCTTTTGCTTGATTAACTTGAAATCTCAATGATAGTCTCAGCTCAGGTGTCATCTCCTCCAGGAAGCCTTACCTGATTATAAAATAGGACACTAACAGCACTAACCCCTCTCCTCCCCTCCCTCTCTGGCTGGGTGAGACTTCTGTGCTCCTGTAACCTTCTCTGCAGAAACAGCCCTGTGGGGCCACCTGTTTGTATCCTGTAATGATCCGACTGCTACTGCTCCCCTCTCTCACCAGACCTCAGCTCGATGAGGACCCTGACCCTCTGACCTCTGAACTCAGTCCCTGGAGCTAGCACTTTGAGGCAAGGGGAGGCAGATGCAGGCACTGGCAAAGCAGCATCACCCACAGGCACGGGAAGCTTGGGGTTCTGACACTGCCTCAGTCACCTTTCCATGCCTTGATCCCGTGCCTCAGTTTCCCCACCGGGAAAGTGTGTCGGGGGCCCGGGGAGAGGGAGCAAGATGAATCCGAGTTACTCTGGAGGCAGCAGCTTCCATTCATTAGCATTTGTAAAGGGCTCTGAGTGCTGCAGATGGAGCTGCTCAGGCAGGCAGCTTGTTAGAACTAAAAATAGAGTTGTGTAGCACCTTCTCGGCAGAGAGCTCAGGAAAGGGTGGAAGGGGTGAGAAAATAGGTAGCCAGAGGTGGGCGAGGCTGGCCAGGCCCCTGAGGGAAGTCCACTTCGCAGCCGGCGGCCGTGGGAGACACGGCGGCCACCCCCCGCGCCCCTCCCCACCTGAGCCCCGGCGCGCACCATCTGCTGGCGAAGGTCAGGGGCAGGTGGCCCGCGGTGCCTGGAGGCCGCGGACAGACTGGCCTTCGCGCGGTCTGAGGACGGGGCCACTGTCCCCAGACGAGCTGTCGTCGGGGCCGGGGCGGGCGGGCCGGTACCGTGGTGCCCCAGGCAGGCCGGCAGGGGACCCCCCCGCCCCGCCGCGCGCGGTGGCCGAGGCCCCGCAGGGACCCACGGCGGGGCTGGGGGTGCGACCGGGAAGAACCGCGGGGGGACGGGGAGGGGGCCCACGTCCTCCGGTGACTCAGATCTGACTCAATGCCATTTCTGAAACAGCCTGGGGGGCGGGGGGAAGGTGGTTTTTTTTTTTTTTCTTTTTTTTTCCAAAATGACAAAACAGCTCCTTGCTCAGGGCGGCCCTGGAAGAGCTGCGGGCGGACGGGAATCACCCCGGGTCTCCCTCCAGCGAGGCTCCCGGCTGCCCACCCACGGGCGGCGGCGGCGGCGGCGGCGGGGGACCCTGGCCCCGCGCCCCGTCCACCTGCCGCAGCCCGGGCGCCCGGCGGGGCGCGGGGGACCGTCTCCCCAGCGCGAGGTGGAGCGCGCGCCACCCCCGGCCGCGCCGGCAAGGAGCCTCGGGGAAGAGCTAAAAAAAGGGAAGGCGCTGCTGCGGGTGCCGCCGCCCGCCGGGGAAGGAATTCCCTCCGCCCGGGCGCACACGCGGCCCCCCGCCCCCGCCCCATCCTGCTCAGAAAAGATCGGATTTTGCCGGAGAGTAGGAGGCAAAGGAAGCCTCGATTCTAGCCACCGCCACCTTCCCCTCCCCGCCCGGATCCCCGAGAAAAGGGGATCGGATTCCCCCACCCCACCCCAACACCGGATCTGGTGGGCGCAGCATCGGCCCGGGGGGAGGAGGGGGCGGAGGAGGAGGAGGAGGAGGAGGAGGAGGAGGAGGAGGAGGAGGCTGATAACCGGGACACGCGCGGTGCCGGCGCCCAAGGGGCCTCCGGGGCTCGGAGCCCGGCGGGGACCCGGGGCAGGGGGGCGCACCCCACCCCTGACTCCCCCCGCGCGCCCCGCGGAGCCCCGAGCCGCCGCCGCCAGCCGCTGCCCTCAGGCTAGATTCCCTCCGGATCGGAGGGCGGAGGCTGGGCACCTGCCGCGGCTGAGCGCCGGGGAGGCGCCCCGGGAAATCAGGAAATAGTAACTTCACTCGCAAAGTTCTGCGGTCTGCAGAGCAGGGCCGCGAGCCGCCGTCGTCTTGCTTGTCTCACACTCACGCTGGTGAGTCTCCATTTGACAAACGCTGAAAACGTAATTTATGGTCCAGCTCTAGCTAATCCGGGTAAGAAACCAGGCCTCTGGCACAGGACTTTTGATCTTGTGTGGGGAGCTTTCCACTGATTCCTGGGGCCACTCACCAGGCCTCAGTCCTTGGGGCCTTCTGTGCATTTAACATGTTGGGGATGCTTATCACCAATGACCAGCAAGGTGTGGAGGACAAAATGGTGAACAAGAGTCACTCCATGACCTCAAGGAACTCACAGTTGAGGGAGAAAAAGGAGAAAACAAAATTATAGATTAAAATTCGGTGTAAACCACACTGTTCTAAACACGGAAACAATTTCCGGTAACTTGTTCAGGTGTCAGGACTGCGGTGGCCCCGCCAGGATTTGAATCCAGACAGTCTGACTCCAGAGCCCACCTACACAAACCACTATGCTGGACTGCCCCCTTTTTCCTTAACTATATAGCATTAAGTGGGGGGAGAAAAGCAGATCACAAAGCAGTGTTATGGTATGCTCCCAATTATAATACAAATAAATGCACAGGGGAAAAAAAAGAGAGAGAGAGAGAGAGACCAGGAGAATACTTGTCAAAATGATGGGTGATTTTTGTTTTCTTCATTTTTTTATATATATAAGCTCCAAATTTCCTGCACTGAACATGAATTTTATAATAAGAAGAAAAGCAATACATATTATTAAAGTACAGCTTGAATGCAAAGCTTCTAAAAGATCATGTGGCTTGAGTTTTCCCTAATGGAAGAGGAGTTGTTAATCAAGTGGAAGGCTGGGCAGGGCACCCCGGGGTGGGGGGTGGGGGAGAAGCTGGGCACCCCAAGGCTGCAAAGGCGTGGCAGGAGGCCAGAGGCCAGCAGAAGAAACTGCAAGGAAGTCTGTGACAGGAGCGAGGAGGGGAAAGAGTAGGAGATGAGGCCTCAATCACATTTCTTGGGAAGCCCCTTGAATAGAGAATTACAAACCCTGAATATTGTCCTAGAACCTCCCTGAGGAGTCAGTTTCCTTGGGGATCTAAGGCAGCAGTCCAGGAGTGGGCTGAAATTCCTGAAGGTTATTATTGTGTTATAAATCTTTTTCTGTCTTTGCCTGTGAAAAGGCTGGATGTAGGACATTAGACTCTGTCAACATATTTGGGTCAGAAAGTGCCCAAGTGCTGGGTGGAAATCGTTGAGGATGGGCTGTTCCCATGCACATTTTCATTAATCTGACCTTCATGTCATAACTCAGTTTTACTTTTGCTCACATCTTAGCTTGCAAAGACATTGCATCAATAACCCCCCACTTGCGCCATGCTGCCCATCTCTCTGAGGTCCCTGGGTGCACCAGTTCCAATATCAGCCTCAGCTTATTAAAGCACTAGATTTTCAGGTTGTATGGCAGGTCTTGTCCTCCATATCCAGCCCAGGCCTCCCAAAGTGCCCTGGTCCCCCTTTCTCTGCTGGACGACCCCAGACAAAGGCCAGTTCACTGCTCTTCGCCCACCTGGCCCCAGCTCTCAGACACATCCTGACCCCAAGAGCCACAGCACACAGTGCACAGTATGCAGAGATGCAGCTTTTCCACAGATTCCAAGTTCCAGGCTGGAAATAGAGGGGCCTCTGCTCACGTCATTGCATGAAATTCACCATCTGCCACTTGAACAAGAGAGACTCAGGGATGTTTAATGTGAAAACACAGCTCTTCCTTGGGCAACTGACTGTACTTCAGAGCGAGGACCACAGCTGGCAATGCTAATCCTGGGACGTGGGTTACCGATATGAAGGATTCCACCCAATATTGGTCTCGAATGTGGTGGATTGATAGTAATAGCTCTCCTCTCTTTAAGCAGCTAGCTTTGTGCACACAGGGACCAGAGAGCAGGACCCAGCCCCGCCTGGCCCCACCTGGGGTTGATCTGGCTGCTTGACAGGTGGCTGGGGGCACAGCCAATGGAGCAGGGAGAGCTGGAGTGACTCTCCCTGCAGCCAGGGGGCCCTGTCACCTTCCCGCTCTTCCTTGACCTGCCTCACAGGTGATGGGGAGGCAAATGGACTGTGAGGAGCCCTTGCGAGAGTCTTCAAAACTCTGAAGTGTCTATCTGACTGTTGCTGGGGAAAGGAAAACTACTCTGGTTTCCCTTTCTTGCTGACTTCTTATTAACGAGCAGTCAAGGTTTTCGGGGGTGGTCTTTCATCTGGTTGTCTCCTTAGTGAAATCCTTGGTAGCTTGCATTTCTTCACCTGCCTTCAGGCCTCAAGGGAGGCTGGAAGGAGCTGCCTTCTGGTGGGGGAGCCTGTTTTATGTGCTGTCCTCCTGGGGCCCCTGGGCAGAGGTATGGGTGGAGGGATGGTTTTATTCTCCCCCCTATATCCTACAGCACTCAGCCCAGAGTCATACACAAACTCCCCTGAACTCCAAACCCCTCTGTCCTACAGCCTACCTGACATCACCACCAAGGTGTCTAATAGTGCTAACTCTACGTGGCCAAAAAACACCTCCCCTCTGCCTTCACCCACCCCCACCTGGAAACCTGCTCTTCCCTGTCTCAATTAATGACATCCTTCCAGTGGCTCAGGTAAAAAATCCTGGTGTCATTTATGATGCTCCCTTCTCTCACCCCCACATCGAATCCATCAGGAAATCTTCTCCCAAAGCTCCCTCTACTCCACTCCAGCCACTTCGGCCTCCTTGCAGATCCTTGAACACACCATGCACACTCCTGCCTCATTGCCTTTGCACTGACCGGTTCCTCTGCCTGGTTTCTGTGCCCTTTTAGCATCCTCTTTGCTTAAACCTCCCTTTCTCAATGAAGCCCACCCTGCTACTTTATTTAGATGGCAAACCTCTCCCATGCCAGCACCTCCAATCTCCCTTGTTCTGCTCAATTTTTTTCATGTTGGACTTCCTTCTAGAAAGCTATATGAGATGCTTATGTAGATTTTTCAGTATATGTCTCTATGTTTATTTTTTAGTATATGTCTTCTCTACCAGAAAGTAAGCTCTACAAGATTCAGAGTTTTGTCTGTTTTGTTCACTGATGCATCCCTAGGACTTAAAAAAATGTAAGTGTTTAAGGAATAAAGAAACATGTATTGGTTTGAAGTGAAGTGTGGCCACAGGCCTACCCATTTCCTTAGGAAGCCATGCCCCTCCACAGCTAGTCTGGCTTCTTTGCAGCTCTTGCAGGGAGATAAGGAGCCATGGGTTTGCTGGATATACAGGAAGAGGACATGGAATTGAATGGGGTCAAGAGAATGAGAAGACAAGTCACAGGCTGGGAGAAAATCTTTGCAAAAGATGTAGCTGATAAAGGATACAAAGAACTCTTAAAATTCAACTGTAAGAAAACAAACAACCCAATTTAAAAATGTGCGATAGACCTGAACAGACACCTCACCAAAAAAGATATACATGTGGCAAAAAAAAAAAAAAGTATATGAAAAAATGCTCAACATTATATCATTATAAAATTGCTAGATACCACCACACACTTATTACAATGGCCAAAATATAGAAACACCAACAACATCAAATGCTAGTAAGAAGGTGGAGCAACACGAACTCAACAGTTCACTGCTGGTGGGAATTACAGCCACTTGGGAAGACAGTTTGATGGTTTCTTATAAAACTAAACATACCTTTTCCATACACTCCAATAAAATAATCATGCTCATTGATATTTACCCAAAGAAGTTGAAAATTTATGTCCACACAGAAACCTGTACACAGATACTTACAGCAGCAGTATTCATGACTGCCAAAACTTGGAAGCAGCCAAGATGTCCTTCAGTAGGTGAATATGTAAATAAACTGTGGTACATCCAGACAATGGGATATTGTTCAGGGCTAAAAAGAAACAAGCTATCATGTCACGAAAAGACACAGAGGAGCCTCAAGTGCCTATTACTGAGTGAAAGAAGCCAATATGAAAAGGCTACACATATTGTATGAATCCCAACAGTATGACATTCTGGAAAAGGCCAAAAAAAAAAACCCAGAGATGGCTAAAAAGATGAGTGGTTGCCAAGGACTGGGGGAGGGAGAAATGAATAGGTGGAGCTTGGAGGATATTTAGGGCAGTCAAACTTCTGTACGATATTGTAATGATGGGTATGTGTCATTATAAATCTGCCCAAACCCAGATTGTACAATACCAAAAATGAATCCAAATGTAAACAATGGACTCTGGGTGGTCATTATGATTCAGCATAGATTCACTGATTGTACTAAATGTAACACCCTGGTCCAGGATGTTGATAGTGGGGGACCGAGTATAGGGGAACTTTCTCTCCACTCATTTTTGCTGTGAATCTAGAACTTTCTAAAAAAAAAAAAGTCAGGGGAAAAAAACTGAATGGGCCACAGGTCTTTCCAACCAGTAGATTATCAGGTTCTGAAGAGTGACTTCTCACCTATCCAAAGAAGCCCCTGGTCACTGCCAAAGAAGGAGCTTTGTTCCGGAACAACCCACATCTCAAAATCTCAGCATCAAGGATGGCCCTAGATGTGGGGTTGTTGAGGAGGGAGGGGTGGATACCCGGAAAGATGCTCTGTAGATGCCCTGCACTGGTTCCTTTCCTGCTTCACTGGAGAATGAGGACAGGGACATAAAAGGAAGATTTTCTGCTGCTGATTGCACACCCCCAGTCACAAAGTCCCAGGAGAAGCAAGTCCCTTTAATCCCCAGAAATGCTGCTGGTCCCTGCAGGTAAGGAGTAGAGAACTGGAGAAGCCTGAATAGCCAGGACAGATGCCCCCAGATGCAGGAATGGGAGTCCAGCCTTTGTCTGGAAGCTGAGGTCACACAAGCCATTGAATTTCCCTCTTTTCTTGACCCTCCCAGTAGTTAGCAGATCAGATCTCATAGCCCCGTACTTCTGTCCAGAGGACGATTCACATCCAGGCTTGGGCCCATGTGCTGTCACCCCCATCCCAGTTACAGGAAATGTATTTTCACTCCTGCCTCTCACGGATACTGAAGGAGCAAAAAAGGCCTCTCCGGAGTAATAATAGGCACCACGGATTTAGCTCTAAGAGATTTGCATATATTATCTCATTTAGTCTTTGCAAGGTTCTTATAATATAGGTACTATTGTGTATAAAATCAAACTACTTGCCAAAGGTAACACAGCTAGAAGGTGGTGGGGTCAGGATTTGAACCTGAGTCTTTCTAACTCAAACACTACCATCTCTGGGGCTCCAGAGTGGCCCAGTTGGTTAAGCATCTGCTTCTGGCTTGGGTCATGATCTTGGGCTCCCTGCTCAGGGGGGAATGTGCTTTTCCCTCTCCCTCTGCCCTTCCCTCTGCTCCTGTTCTTTCTCTCAAATAAATAAATAAAATCTTAAAGATAAGAAAAGAAAAAAAGCTACTATCTCCTGCCAGTAGAGCTAAGCCATGCATGCACTGCACAAAGCCCCGTCCCAGGCAAGGAACTGACTGGGGACTGACATCCAGACCCTGCTCACCTTGCCAAACCACACGCCTCCTGGACTAGGGAGGAATCAGGTCAGAAGATAGGTGTCCTTTCTGTAGTTCACACAAAGATGCTGAGTATGCGGGCCACAGCCTGCATACTCCCTAGCAAGGAGCAGGTGAAGCATACTCCCTCTGGACAGGCCAGGGTCACGCGTGAGTTTTCCATTAGGACAGGGTAAAGGGAAAGAAGTCAAAAGCCCTTTTCTAAGTACCTTGGAAAACAAAAAGGAAGGCATTGCCTCCGAATACTTTCAGTCTGACCATTTACCCGATAGCTCCTTTAATTTTCTGATCCAGACCAGTTCCAAATCCTGATTCCTGGCTTCCATATTCTTTTTACTAGATTAGGAAAGATTAGACACAGAAAGGGTAAAATTTCTACAGCCAAAGTTAAACTGTAGCTTAAACTGAGCAAGTTTTTGCCAAAATCATCCTTCCTTGGGTGGGTATGAAGAGAAAGGGCCAGGACAATCTTCCAAAGCTGGTATTGTCCTCAGAGAGGCCGTACTTTGATTGTTCTTCTTAAACCTTTTACATTCCTATAGTTTTTTTTTAATTTCTCGTCACTGTCAGCCATGGAGGAAAGGATGAAGAGGAAAGAATGTCCCATATGAATTTTCCCATACGAATTCATTTCACCTATATAGCATTTAAAGTAACCCTGCATACAGAGTTGCAAATTTAAGTACATTATACCCAATGCAACATCATCCCTGTCCACGTTACCCCCTCCCAAATTTTATTCTTGAGAAAGTAATGCTGTCCTTACCACACTGATACTCATTTTACTTCTAGGGATGAGTTCACTGGCAGCCTGAGGGATGCACGTGGAATGGAGAGGGGGCAGTCCCATATCTTGACCTTGGGGATGTTGGGTGAGATTTAGGGGTCTGACTAGGTGTGTGATTCAGGATTTGTAGGGTTGGGACCCTGCCTTTGCACCTCTTTGTGCTCCTCCCAGCTTCCTGGTTATCACATTTGTCCCTCCCTAGGGACAGCTCAGTTTGCTAAGCAAATGGAGGTGAAAAGCCAAACCCAACCATGAATTCTAGGTCTTGATGTCTCAGGCCCCCTAATTAACCCTGTGGTCTGATGGGGAGGTTCCATCCTGTGGCTGCGACTAGTAAGGTGGGTGGGCAGGAGGGAAGCATGTGGCCACGGGAACACAGATGCCAGAAAGACGGGCTCTATCTCAACAGCTGAAGGCATTTCAGTTAAAAGAAAATAAGGTCAGGACAGGTGAAAGGGAAAGAAGTCAAAAGCCCCTTTTTTAAGTACCTGGGAAAATGAAGAGGCAAAAAATTATTATTTCAATTACTATGAAAATGTATTTTATTAGAAGATGGGGATTCATCATTGACACTCAAAAGCCCGAAAAGCAATATCCAGCACTATAATACCCCTGTCTCCATGCAGGGAGAATGAGTTATTAAATCGGAAGATGAATGTTTTGCAGTTCAGTTAACTGCCTCTGTTAAAAAAGAAATAGTTATAAACTTGCTCTGGGTCTCCAACCCCTCCCCATGAAAGCTGCCTCTTGCCAGCCCCAACCCTCTGTATCTGCAAGGATCTTGACCCCTCCCCCTTTCCCATTTCTGTGGCATATGAAAATTCAAGAGTTAGAAAGGGGAAAAAAATCAGCAAATTAAATGCAAACCAGAGTTTTTTTTATTATTAAAAAAAAAAAAACCAGTTGCATATAGTTCAATTGTTGCAAAGTGCGACAATGTAAATGCGGTGCATTCTTATGTATAACAGCTTTTCCTTCCGCTCCCATGGCAGCCTCAATAACGCTGCGCTTCTGTTCTGCATGAATAAATATGTATAAAATGTAACGCGGCAAAGAAATAAAATCCGATAACTGAAAGATACCATTTCTTAGGTTCTGGGAGCAACATGAGGCACCAGCTTTTCTGATTCTTTGGTATTTATGTGAGGAACTATTGAAATGATAATGTGGAATTTATTATTTTTTTTCCAGGGGCAAGTAATTTTCACTTGTTCATCAGGGCTTTGAGAAATGGAGGGTTTGGTGGTCCACCTCCTCATTTTGTTTTCTAGGTGGGGGTCTCTGGCTGCTTCCCTGCTTCCCCCGCCGGGCCATATACCCACAGCCTCTAAATCTTTACCCTTCAACACGTTGGGAGGCAATCTTGTTAGTGAAATAATGAATTTATCCCTTGGAGCCAGCTGTGCGCAGCCTTTTCACCAGTGAGACTCACGAGCAAGATGATTCTCCAGCTCTCTCGAGCTGGGAGCCAGGGCACTGGCTGTTAGGCATCACTCCCTGCCCGCAAAAGATACCTCCACCTGTCTCTCTCCCCCTAGTCCAGAGATCATATAGGATATTATTTTAGTATAATCTTAAATATAAGCCCTTTTTAAACAAGGAAATTGTTCAAAAACTCCAGCTGTTTCTTGACTATAGCACAAGGCTTAGAACCTTGCTCATGGTCAGAGTTGACTTGCTGCTCTGAGAGCCCAGAGGCTGGCCATGGTGAGGGGCCAGGGTGTCCGGTGCCAGCTGCCAGGGCCTGCGCAGGCTGGCCGCAGCCTGTCTCCATTCACCCTGTCCTGAACCCGGCCACAGCTGCATGCTGTGCTTCAAAACACACCCCAGCCTTTCCAGATCTTCTTGTTCCACTCACTCTTCCCTCCACCTGACATGCTCTTTCCAATCTCTCTGGATGTGATCTTCCTGGCTTTCAATACTCAGCTCAGGGACACCTGGGTGGCTCAGTGGTTGAGTGTCTGCCTTTGGCTCAGGGCATGATCCTGGAGTCCAGGGATCGAGTCCCACACTGGGCTCCCTGCATGGAGCCTGCTTCTCCCTCTGCCTGTGTCTCTGCCTCTCTCTCTCTATGCGTTCTATAGTAATGTGTCTACTGACTCTACCAAGTTCGTCCAGGGCAGAGACAGTGTCTTAATGACTTTCTGCATCATCGGTACGTAGTGTCCATACTGAAGTTCAGCCAGTGTTTGTTGAAGGAGTGAATGAATGAATTACTCAGAACAGACGGTATCCAGCTCATTCCTCAGCTTCTCAGGATTTGTCTTTAGGCCCCCTTCCAGGAAAGGATTTACATGAGATTACTTGGGAGCACTTGAGAAGCCAGAAACTCAGGAGGGAGGTCACTTTCCAAGGATGCAGTGGTGACGCGTCTCGTCTCTACCTTATCTCAAGGGGCATCAACAAACATGCTTCACTAATGCGAGTGTATGCTTACAATACTTAGACTGGGTGAGTAAGCAGTGCATAAAGTATATCCATTAGAAGGTAGAGAATGAGCTAGGAATTCCTCCACTACTTAAACATGATGTCTCAGGTGAGGCATCAGCTCCCAAGGAGCAAAGCCAACACCTGGTTTGGTTGGCAAAAAAGAGGTAAGCAAATTGCTGCGATGTTAAGGTAGAAAGGAAGGCTTCAAGTTTCGGTGGATCCTCTCTTTCAGTTACTGTGGGACCCTGGGCCAGTTACTTCATCTCTCTTATCTTTTTTTTTTTTTTCTCTCTTATCTTTAAAATGGAGAGACTAGTGGCACCTCCTTCATACTGTCTTTGTGAGGATCTAAATGTAAATTACTTGGCATGTGTCTGGATAGAGAAGCCCCTCCCATCCCATGAACATCACCTATTTTAATTATGGCTTGGGTTTCGGGGATTCTATTCTGACCTCATACATATGCTAAATGCCAAATGGACATCATGTTTTGGACCCCCCCCCCCTTCCTCCCAAGGCAGGATCTTCTAACAGAAAAGGGCTGAGAAGTGATACGCTTCAGTAATACCTCCTCTCTGCTGGTTGGGAATCCTTAAACGGAGCCTCTCAGCCCCAGGGATAAGTTCGTGAGCTATTTCAACTGTGGCTCAAAGACTTTTTTGCTGCCTTCCTACCCTTCGATGTACACACTGATGAGATCAGAGGACTCTGGAATAAAGGGACCATTAGTGTATAACAAGCATATAATTAAAGAGTCCCTTTCCTGACTAAGATTCAAACCTGAGGGACAATATGTAATTCATCTGAGCCTGCTGGGTTGGATGGTAATCCTTGCAAGATTTGTGCCTTCAAGATTTGTGCCTTCAAGAGGTTGGGTTTCTCTGCCTTTAAATAACCCACCACCACTCAGGTACTGCGATCCTGTGCAGGGCCAGCCAGAGCTGGGAGGCGCTTACTACAGTCTCCACAGCCAAACCACCAGGAAGCCAGATGGGAAGAGAGAAGAGGGCTGCAGATTCCAGACGCAGTGCCTGGGAAGCCTGAGACTCCCCAGCCCAGTCCAGCCCAGGGTGCTCAAGTTCAGGGAGCCCACCAACCCCACCTCGCTGTCCTGTTAGGAAACCTGCTGGGGACAACCACGCATATGGGCAGCCGGGGGCTTTCCTCAGATTGACAACAGCTTCTTGATGTAACTCGTAGAACAGGAGCTGCTTACATAAACACTGTCTCAGAGACACCTGCAGTGTGGGATGCTCAGTGAGGGAGAGGCAGAAAGACACAGGGTGAGAGGACAGCTCCCCACCCCCCTACAGAGGGGGACATTTACCCATCTGTCCATCCATCCATCTGTCCAGCCAGCCAGCCACTGTACATGGCTCAGTAGTAACAGGGAGGAGGGGAAGAAGGCAGTGCAATCAATCAAAGGGCGTTTGCTCAACCTTTGTCCCCAGCACCCCATCTCCTCCTAAATTCTCCTCTAATTGAGACTTGGCCAGGAAGGAGACTCTCGGGGTCTCCACTGCACCTGCAGGCTGGGTGAGGCCATCACAGGCACAGGAAGCTGACAGCACCAGCAAGTCCAGGAGGGGTGGAGCAGGGGTGAGTGCGGCAAGGGACAAAGGGACTCAAGTCCCCAGAATGGAAAGTTAGAGAATACAGTAGTAGGGGGGCTGATCTGATCTGGGGGCCTCTGCTTAAAACCTACACGGCAGGTGAAATGTGTCTGGAAACCGTTTGGGAGGGGCTGGAGGCCAGTGGATGTTCAGAGGGCCCTGAGAAGGGATGAAACTGGGTGGTACCGTGGGAGGCACCCATCTCTGGGGCACACTTGCTCACTTTTCTGCTCAATTTACCTGACACACCACGTTAGTGAGATCACTACCAGTGAGGCCCTAAGTCCTCTGGTTGCTCTATTCTGATCATGAAATAGACAGGAGGGCACTTGGTGCTCCCAGAGGCAGAGCCAGCTGGGAAGAGGGTCTCCTGCCTCCCTCCTCTGGGCTGCTCCTGAGTGAAGGGCAAGAACTAACAGGGGTGTTAGTCCCTGGCTTCACTATAGGAAACTCAGAGTTTCTGGAACAGAGCAGCAAAGTGATTGCCCAGGCTGTGCTGGAAGCCCGGAAAATATCTCTCCTTCTCGGAGTATTCTTGCTCTTTTGCTAGAGTCATCATGGTCAAGCCACCATGGGCAGACCCTAGAGGCTGTCAGAGGCCATTTAGAATGATACTGGTCTGACTTCTTAACAGAGAACAATGGGTAAGAGAAAATGCGACAAATGATGGCTCTTGTTCCCAACACAGTGTGCCTATGGGCCCATCCATGGTATCTCCTCTGTGCACCTGATTTCCTGGGCAGAAGGAGAGGATGGGCCCTTCCCCATGGGAGAGGAGTTGCAGCTAATGCTCCCTCGTGGTCTCATTACGGCTGATCCTGCGGAAAGACAGCCCACACAACGAGAGTTTATATCTCTGGAAAGGCACTCAACACATTTTCTTCTGATATGTCCCCTCCTGGACTGTCTGGCCACCAGACTGGAAGCTCCCCAGATGTAGGACTTGACCTTAGACATCTCTGTGCTTCCAAGCCTCACCCTCACCTCACCTGGCCCACACATAAAACGCATGAGTCCTTGACACATGAATCAGAGACGACCAGCTCTCAAAGAGGAATGTCAACAACATGAAGCATCAAAAGACGTGGAGAAAACTGAGATGATCAAGGTCCAACACTTCAGTTTAGGAAGGAAAAACTGAGGTCCAGACAGGTTAAGCCACATACTCAATCCCACACAGCTAATTTGGGGTCAGGCCCAGGACCACCGACCACGGGTCCTTGTACAGCCCTATGCAGGACGGTGAGGGCAGTGCAGGCGGTGCGGGGGTGCTTTGTGCTGGGGGGGGAGATGTGATTCTGGGCCCTGGGGTACACACACACTTAAAAACAAAACCGCATGATTCAACGCACATCTGCAGCAGCAATGCAATTATCTCCGAGATCTAAGCATTGATCGATGGAAGTTTTAATTACCAAAATCTCTTCATCCTCCCCCACAGAAGAAAAGAAAAAAATATCTTCTGGTATGTTTATTTCATAAAATATGGTAACATTCTACATCACACGGAGAGGCATGCTGCATTTGCATAAAAGGGGGTGCTAAACACCATTTTTTGTCTCTGCAGCTGAAAATATTGTTCAGATTGCTGCATGCACTTAAGTTTGGCTGCAAAATGGGACTGCTGCACCCACACTTGGGCCTGAGAAAGGCGCTGAGGAGGAGAGCGTGGCCGGCTGGTTGCAGGGCTGCATTCCACCCTCTGGAGCTCTGGGGCATGGGGCCAGAAGACAACAGATAATGGGGCAGGGGGGGTGTGCAAATGATGGAGCAAGGAGCGAGGCACGGAGGGCCTGCAGGAAGACTCAGTTAAGGAGACAGAAGTCCCAGCCTAGCTCCACCTGTCAGTGAGCACCAATGTCGCCTTGGCCACTTGTTCATGGTCCCTGTCCATCTACTCTGCAGGGTTTTTGTGACAGTCAAATGACACATGAGCTTATTTTGAGAGGCTCAAATGGCCACATCAATGTGAGGTGTTATTATTCTGTAAGAAACATGCTGATAGGAGCTATGTATAGCCACCTTGGAATTTAAAAGGAAAAACTGTTCAAACTGCTCCTAAGTCTGCTGTATTCTGTTTTACACTTGGACCAACCTGCTTTCACCAGCTATGGGAGCATTGCTTTGTTCCTGATACTACCTGAGGCCCCTTAGGAGCGGAGTCTGTGCCCCTTCACCGAGCAGGTGCCTGCCAATTCTAGGGGACATCTCAGGATGTGATGAGCTGTGACCTTGCCCCCACCTCCAGGGGGCTCTCCTCATGTCTCAGGTTGACGCGGGCTGGGGGAGAGGCCTTTTCCTCCATTCTGCAGTCTTCGGTGGGCATCACAGAGTTGGGGTGCAGGGTGCCCGAGGTGGAGCTGTGAGAGAGGGCATAAGCTCAATGGGACTCCAGTGGAAAGGAGTCCCAGCCCCATGCTCTGCTTAGAGCAAGTGGTTCCCCTGACCCACCAAATGATTTTGTAGGACCAGCTATGTCCCACAGAAAAGGGAGAGAGGGAAAGCATGGGGCCTGGGGCTGTTTGGTCCCGCTGGGTCACTGAGAGTCACTGGCAGATTATAAGGCAAGAGGAAGGAGAAGCCAGGATACTGCTACCCCTCCTTTTGGCTCCGGACAGTGTCTCTGGCCTTGGCTGTGTCTGCTAAGCCCTATGGGGCTCTGGCTTCCTCAGAGACACCCCTAACCCTGGTCTGGTAAGGCGCAGCCTCCATTGTCCCTCATCTTGGGTCGCTGGGGGATTCCTAGTGTGGTTTCCCAGACCCCCATCACCTGCATAATCAATTCCCTGCATTACATCCCCTCTGTTTTCATGAAGAGTGGTTTCCTGCAGACCTGATGGTGGAACACAATGGGTGGCTCCCTGAGTCCTGAGGGCCTGGCCTGGCATGGAAGGCAGTGGCAGGATGGAGGATTTGAGGTTTCTCTGGTGTCCAGCATTTTCCAACTTCCCGGGAAGGCCAGAGCCTATCAGACTGGTGCTCTCTACAGTGATTGTGTATTTGCTCACTTTGCTCCTGTCTGTTCCCTTCCACCAGGCTGAGAGGGCCCCGAGGGCTGGGGCATTCATGTCTGGGTGTTCTTACTGCCTAGAGCCATGCTAGACAGCTGAAGGACACAAAATACTTGCGGAAAGAAAGAATACGGGGAAACCTCTTTAGTTCCAAATAGAGTCCTCCCCAGGGGGCAGTGCCTTTCCTTTGGGATTCATTCTTCCTCTTTGGGGTCACCCCTCCCAGAAGTATGATTTATTGCTGCTTGGGACACACTCCATCAAATCCTCATGGGATAATCCTGCCCATGGGAGAGGGAGGCAGCAAACAGTAATTAGGAATGTGACTTTGGGCTTGAGACCTGGCTCTGTCACTTATTGCCTGTGTGGCCAAGGGCAAGTGACTTCAGCTGTCTGAATCCAGAGCTGCTGGCTTCCCCCATCCTAGGGTGGTAACAGCCAAACAAGGTAATACTTTGGAAGGCTGGTCACCCCGCAGGTGCTGAATTCCTGTCATCACCACCACCACCATCACCATCATCACCATCACTGGGAGAGTCTCAGCCCCAAAGGATGGATGGAGGAAGGAGGATCCGGAGACTTGGCCAGCTGCTCTGGTTTTGTGGATGTCACTAGTTTTATGGGAGGATTAGGCTCCCTCCCCCCCATCTCCTGAGCTTTTCTGCTGCTTCTATCTTTTCCCTCAATTTTTTACGGAAATGAAGCATTTAAAACTATGATCAAGCCTGCTTCTTTGAAGGGCAGGAGACTGAAGCCCAGAAATGTGAAGCAGCCTCGCCAACACCACACAGCCTGTTACTGGTGGAATCAAGAGGACTTCTGAGTCAGCCCCTGCGACGTGGCTGGTGCCATCCACACCCAGGCAGCCCCCGAGTGACGAGAGACCAGGAGAAACCTGGCAAGAGCTCACTGGTTGAAGCATAATGGAGTCTCTTCTTCCTGGCCTCGCAGATCCAGGGTTGGGGTGGTGTTGGGGAATGTACCATGGTTTTTCTTCGGTGCGAATGGCGATGTCACCATGCCCTGCTTTTCCTCAGGTGTCTGGGGCAAGGGACAGGACGAGGAAATGGCAGCTGATGGTGTAGGGCTATGAAAGTGTAACAGTCATATCCTTTTACTCTATATTATGATGCTTTGACATCTCGAGGTCTCAGCGACCCTGGGGGGCCTTCCCTCTCAGGGCTAGTTCATTCCTGAGAGCATCTCTTTCATATGCTAACCAACCAAACTAGAATCCTTACCCCTAAACTGCTTCTTTATCACACCCTGGGCCACTATCCCCTACCCTATCTCCCCAGGGCCAGGGCCAGATGGCTGAGGTTGGCCCCTCTGCCCCAGAGTCTGCTAAAATTATTCAAACTAGTCAGTCTAAAACCTGTTTACTCCTCCAAGCCCTACCTTCCCGTGGAAGCCTCAGTAATAGCTTCTTGTCCACACATCCCCCTCCCTCCCCTTTGCCTCCTGACCGACTCTGGTGCTTTCCTGTGTGGCCCTGTGTGGCCTGCCATGCCTTCTGTCTCTAGGGATTTGTAAGTATAAAAACTTCTTCCTTCATGACAGTCATTTCTATGTCTGTGTCCTACTACACCTGCTAAAATCAAATCCCAGGGCAGACCGGGTGGCTCAGAGGTTTAGCACCACCTTCAGCCCAGAGCATGATCCTGGAGACCCAGAATCGAGTCCCGTGTCGGGTTCCCTGCATGGAGCCTGCTTCTCCCTCTGCCTGTGTCTCTGCCTCTCTCTATCTCTCTCTGTGTGTATCTCATGAATAAATAAATAAAATCTTTAAAAAAATAAAAATTAAAAAAATCAAATCAAATCCCGGGCACCCTTAAGACAATGAGAACATCCATACAAAGCAGGGATTAAATGCTTATTTAATGGTTCAGAAATTCAAGATGTGGAAAGATCCTTATCACACCTAAATGATACCCTTGATCCAAATCTTTTCTGGTGTGGTATCAGCCCCTGAGAGTCCCTTCACTCTTTCATGTTGAAATCCCTCCGAATAATGTGTGTCCTCCTCACCGCTGTCTGCTCCAGGCACACACCCCCGAACACACCCAGATTACTCATCCAATACTGGCCACTCAAAAGCTGACACCAGCAACCTCACTGTGCCCTATGAGCTACGACCAGATCTCACATTCCCACCCCTGCATTTCTCTCCAGGGAAGGTTGTATCTGCAGACTTTAAAAAAAAAAAAAAGTTGAGCCGAAGATGGCACAAAATTAGTTCCTTCGACAGACAAATTTGCTCCTGAAACACTCTGCCAACCTGCTAATGAGTCGTCTTGAACCTTGCGCGGTGTTACCTCTAATTTTGCAGCCTGCTAGGATTTGAGTTCTGTGGACAGCCTCACATTTGGTTTGGAATTATAGGCTGAATTGCTGCTCACTCCTATTATTGTGCTGTCAATCTTGTATTAGCACATTATAATATGGTACACTGCATGCATCTGTTCTGTATATCACGGGCCCTCGTTGTCATTTGTTGAATCATTTTGTCTTATATGATTGTTAAGCAATTATTTCATCTCGGGTGGCTTAAATTTTGATTCCCGTATACTATTTACGGGGAACACAGAAAGAGGGGGAACACTCCACCATCAGCCGATTTCACCAGTTCTCAGCTCTGGTGTTCATGCCTATTTGTGTTGGAGTGCAAAGGCTCCCTGACACCTGGACATGTGCCCTTGAATCTGAGAAGGGAGCTGGGGAAGGGGATTGAGTAGACGTATCTTGGCTCAAGGGCTGAAGAGACAGCAAGTTGCAGGCAACGGAAGAGGCCTGTGGAAAACGTCCCTGTTTCCCATCAATGGCAGTCCTTCTTGCTCCCGCACTGCAGGAGAGCTCACACACAGATCTTAAGCGCAAGGGCCTCTCTAAAATGCATATGGAATGCACCTGGTTCTACCGCTTAGTTAAGAGCGCTTATGAAGGTTGAAGAGCTGCGGAGATTCATAGCCCAAATCTGTGAGATAGGCCCTCCTAATTAACAAGACAAGGAAGACTAGAAAGTCGCTAAAGCTACCTGGCAGGGCTTGGAGCCCGCTGTCACCACCACGGATGATAGCATTTCCTTCTCTGCAAAGCCTATTATAATGTCAGGACGTGCATTCCAGTGGGATGGGCGAGTGCACTGGCTATTAAGGGGAAGCAAGTGCAAATCATGGCCAAGGCTCCAGCAGGGAGGTTAATCAAGGAAGAGCCAACTGATGACGTTCACTCAGTTGACAACTCTTGACGACATTAGGAGAAGGAAGAGGGAGAGGTCAACAATCCATTCCAAGGGTAGCAATCTGTCCCCTTGACTTGGACATCCCCCCCAAATCCCCAAGTGCTTTCTGACTTCCTTTTTACTCTTCTGAGCATGTTTCCCAGTGTCCCCAGCCTTCACATAACCAGTTCAAATCCACACCACTCCCATATTCTCCAGATGCCCTCTCCTTAATTTTGCTGCATCTTCCAATGTGGATTTTTGCCTCCATGTCTTGCCTCATCTTTTCCTTCCCCCACCCCATGCTTGAAAATCCTTCCCCTTTCCTCTCTGCTCATGCAAATTCTACTCATCCTTCAAAGCATAGCTAGGTTTACCTATTCCAGAAAGCCCTGTCCCACAGTGCTAAGTCTATCCTGAGTCACAGCAACATTTACTGTTAGATAATTTTCAGGTTGTATCAGAGTTCACTATACTCTTCCAAATAAAGCAGACACTTCTTCCCTTCTCACTTCTTGCCAGTGAGAATGGAATATTATATGCCTTTGCACGTGGTGTGCATTGGGCAATGCGAGTAAAGATTGAGATAACAGTGAAACCAGATACTACCTGCCCCTGGGTTATCTGTGTCATCTTGTTTGATGCTAATCAGTAAGACAGCCCTCGAGGATTGAGACCTTGTGAAAGTGGAATACTTCACTTGAATCATATCATTTAACTTCCCAAAAATCCCATAAAGCAATTTCTCTTATTTATTTCTCCCCTCTACAGACAAGGGAATCGAGGCTTAGTGAGTTTATGTGACTTGCTCAGGGTCCACAGAGGTACAGGATTGAACTAGAATTCAAACTTGGGTCTGGCTGACTCCAGCACCCTCCCTTTTCCTTTGAGATCAAGCACAGAAATCAGACTGTGACTGGTCTTGTCCACCAGAGGAGCACTGAGCTCAGTTACTCTAGCTGCCAGTCCCTGGTGGCCCACCTCCCCACCTCTAGGCACAGGACACAACTGTGACTCCTCTCTACTCTTCTAGGAAGCTGATACTTGACTTTTTCACTGAAACAAACTCTTCACTGAAGCCAAAGTCTTTAAGTCTTGTGGTTAAACAAACAAACAAACAAATAACAACTCTAAAGATGCCTCTCCTGGAAGGCCACGGGGGCAGGCCATGGGATTACCAGCACTCGCTGGCTTCTGCAGTCTGCTGCTTTCAGAGCTGTTCTGGCAAAGCTTACTGGGACTTTCTGAATGAAGTCAGGACTCACACAGTCGAATGAATACTCCTGGGTGGTGTTCATCTGGGGGTCCTCAGGAGAAGCCAGCCCTGTGTCCCAGGTACATGACCGGGACACAAGAGTGTGGGAACACCTGTGTTTGGGAATTGCTTTTTGTGCCAGTTTATGGGTCACTCCAAGAATCTACCTCATTACTTCCTAGTCATGAATTACGTAAGGACCTGATTTATTGTCCCTTCATAAGAGTCAGACTTGCTTCTCTTCTGTGATCTTTAAGCATCATTAACATGGAATTACAGGATAAGAAGGGAAGTTATGTTTATTTGTGGATCCACTCACTCATCCACTCATCTGTCAATCGTTTCTTCAGTAACAAAGCCCTTACTAGATAAATACAGACTGTGTTGTAAATGGACTCTGGGTCAGGTGCCAGCACTGTGTACTCCTGCACTTTACAGATAGACACGTAGACCTGATCAGAAACAGCACCACCCCCACCCCACCCCCAACATGGGCTTCGACACAGCACCTGGCCACTTGGGTGTGAGGCATCAAGGGTTCTTGATCACTGATCTGGCTACATTTCCCCCTTCTCTGACTGCAAGTTGCCACATTTCTGGAATAGGCAAAAGACAACTCCTATATCCAGGCTGGTTATCAAGAGGCCACTTAATGTAGCCCATAGCTATTTGAATTTGGCCCTCAATTTCATAGCATCTGATCACTCTATTGGTTGGTAGCTGGGGATCTTGAGGGACTCTTAAAATTTCCTGACCCCAGACTTTCCCATCATGGAATTGTAAGGGTTAAATGGAAATCACATGTACAAATTCAGCCCATCTAAAGTCTGGGGTCTCAGGTCAAGGCCAAGATACAGGGACAGGAAGAATGTGACCCCTTTCCATTCTGAGCCATATAGGACCCTAATGGTTGGCAGGTCTTGGGCAAGGCTGCAGCCCCCAAACAGCGCGCCTGGCCCAGAACCATGGCCATGTAGAGCACTGACCAGTCTGCTCTAGTGGTCCAACACCCCCACCCATCCCCCCTCACCCGACAGCAACAGGAACAGTGGCAGCGATCTGAGATGGGAGCAGTGGGTGGTGTACCTGTCTAAGAACTTGGGGAAAAGGGAGGCTCATCTTCCAGCTTCAAAAGTGATTTGATTTGACTTAGAAGTCCCCCACGATCTGAGTTTGACTTCTTTGGGTGAGTTTGCATACTATGTAGTGGGAATGATATTCATTCCTACCTCTCAGAAGGATTGCAATTAGGGCTTTAGGGGAGAGTAGTGCCTTTTTCAGAGGGAGGAGGGAGAGCAAAGAAGGATCCATCCGAGTAAGAAACAGAAGGAGGAAGAGGCTGGACCATCAGAACCCACGGAAGCCCCCTCAAACTCCAGAATAATCGTAAAGAAGCTAAGGGTAGAAGGGTGGGCTTTGGGGAGAGACTCCAGCCTCCACCAAGAGAAGATGCTGTTCCTTTCTCCCTCCTGCTCTAAGGCCCTGGGGAGCTTGGAGTTTAGGGAGATGATAAGTGGGAGAGAAAATTAAAGGCAAGAAAAGTCTAAGAAAGTCGTCAAAGCACAGCCAGGCGAATAGAACCCTGCAAAAAGGAGGTAAAAGGTAATGCCGTAAATTATAGCTTAAAAGCCTCGTTTTGGGCAAATTGCTTTTTAACAAGCAGACAAGCTCTATCAATAGCATCTACCGTATGTTTTTATAAAGTGCAGAAATATGTTTTTAAAAGGCCAGTAAATAAAGTTCCTATCGATTTGAACTCAAGTGTAATCTGTTTTTCTGTCTGCCACCAACACTGGTAATAAAGCAGAATCATGTAATACGGTATTTCAGGTAATGTGACTATACATCACTGCAGGGACGCTCTGCTCTGCAGCGATCTATCATTTTCTATTGGTATTGCTTAGCTGCAGAATTTATAAACTTGCTTCAAATTGATGCAATGTTCAATTTTCTTTTCCAATTTATTTTTGGTTGAGCCAAGCAATATTGAGGTCTCTGAGCAAGCCACTGAGCACTACCAGATGTTACCTGGAAGACCTCACGCTCCTTGGGAGGAGTGAGGAGATGTAAGCCAGCACTCATCACCCATCCCAGACAGGGAGATAGAATGCCATGAACTTGATGCACATGGAGAAGAGGCCTCCTGCCCTTGGGGACCAAGCAATAGCTGTGCTCTAGAGTATCCAGGGGCTGAAGGGCAGAGGGCAAGGGGACATTTAGCAGAGAAGCTGTAGCATTGAGTGCTCTCGAGTCTGAGAATTTTGCTAAGATGTAGATGCTGATTTAGTAGGTCTGGATGAGGCCTGAGACTGCATTTCTAACCAGTCATTGGAGGTTGCCAGTGTGGCTAGTCATGGCCACACTTTGGGTAGCAATACTCTAGACTAGGAGCATCCTTGAGACATAGAGTCATAAATCTCAGAACTGGGAAAGATCCCCAGACAAAGATCCAAGAAGTAGTTTTGATAATGATATTGGGGACAATATCATTAACTCTATCTTTCCAACTTCCTGCTTCCCTCCTCTGCACTTTGATCCACTGTAGCACCCTTGTATTTCCACTCACCACCTCACATTGAATGCCTAGTGAGTGAGAGTGCCTAGAGACCTCACGTTTGAAGACTACTGGGCAGATGCCAGGAAGTGGTGCAGTATGGTGGAAAGGGCAAGTATGGCATTAGATAAGATGGGTTTGAATTCCAATTCCACCATTTGCTGGAATGTATGAAGCAAGCTTCATCTTAGGCCAGTGACTTTATCCCCTGGATAAAGAGCCCCAGCCTCTTTATCAGTGACTTGGAACTAACGTTCTTTCCTCAAAGTCCACCCACTTATTAAATGCGATAATATATACAGAGAGCTTGATATAATCAGATGTTTAAGAAAGACCAGCTCCCTTTGTATTTATTCAGGATGCACTTGTCAGATAGATGAGTGAATGACTACTTCTGAGGCAGCTGAGACAAACAAAGTATAAGTGGCTCATACTAGATCATATAGTAGAAAGAAGCCAGGGCAAAAGGCTGAGTAGGAGGGATGCAGCCTGGCTCCTCTTGCTTTCTAGGATACCCCACCTGTTGGCTCCCATATCCTCACCTCCCTCCAATGAAACTCAAGTCATAAATGCATGAAATACTCATGTTGGCCTCTTGGTCTGGTATAAATTGTTGACCACCCAGAGGGTAATGTTGTTTGGGGAATGAGGAGTCAGGGTGTGGGGGCAACAATATGGATAGGTGTGGTACTGCCTCTAGCACACCACACCAGATGTTCCTTATGCAGAGTTCAGGGTTATGGAGGCAAGTGTTGGAATTATTTTGAGAGTAGTCTTAGATAACTAAGGCCCTAATAAAGTCCAGTTCAGTGGACCTGCCTCACAGGGCTGAGAAGAGATGAGGCTGGGATTACAATTAGGTCTTTTGCCCCCGATCCACCATCTTTCTATCATACATCATAGGATCTTTCATATCTTAAGAAACCAAGAAAGGAGAAAGTAGAGGGACTAAGGGTCATACTTAATTAAACCAATGAGAAATGAAAATTTAGTAGTTAGCTTATTTAGTGCTAAAATATATGAAATAACTTTCTAAGTAACATCTCTTACTTGGTTATGTTTTTTTTAATTATGGTAAATGCGTCTAACATAAAATTTATCATCTTAATGGGTTTTTTTTAGAAAGAGAGAGAGAGCACCTGAGAACACTTGTGAGGGGTGGGGCACGGGGGAGGAGCAGAGGGAGACGGAGAGAGAAAATCTCAAGCAGGATCCATACTCAGCACAGAGCCCCATATGAGGCTTGATCTCATGAGCCTGAGATCATGACCTGAGCAGAAATCAAGAGTTGGACTCTTAACCGACTGAGCCACCCAGGCATCCTTATCATCTTAACTCTTTTTAAGTATACAGTTCAGTAGTGCTAGTACATATACATTGTTGTCCAACCAATCTCCAGAACTCTTCATTTTGCTAAATGGGAACTCCATACTCATTAAGTAACCACTGCCTGTTCTTCCCTCACCCAGTCTCTGGCAACTACCATTCTACTTCCTGTCTCTATGAATTGGACTACTCCAAGTACCTCATATAAGTGGACTCACAAGGTATTTGTCTTTTTTATCTGGCTTATTTCACTTAGTATAATGTACCTTGAGGTTCATCTATGTTGTAGCATGTGTCAGACTTTCCTTCCTTTTTAGGGCTGAATAAGACCCCATTGTATGTATATACCACATTTTCTTCATCCATTCAGCTATCAATGGACACGAGTCTTTTCTATCTCTTGGCTGTCATAAATATTACTGTTCACATTGGGTATACAAATATCCCTTCAAGGGCAGCCTGGGTGGCGCAGCGGTTTAGTGCCTGCCTTCGGCCCAGGTTGTGATCCTGGAGACCCAGGATCGAATCCCACGTCGGGCTCCCGGTGCATGGAGCCTGCTTCTCCCTCTAAGAATAAATACATAAAATCTTTAAAAATATATCCCTTCAGGGGATCCCTGGGTGGCGCAGCAGTTTGGCGCCTGCCTTTGGCCCAGGGCGCGATCCTGGAGACCCGGGATCGAATCACATGTCAGGCTCCTGATGCATGGAGCCTGCTTCTCCCTCTGCCTGTGTCTCTGCCTCTCTCTCTCTCTGTGTGTGACTATCATAAATAAATAAAAATAAAAAAATATATCCCTTCAATATCTTGCTTTCAATTCTTTTGGATACATATTCAGAAGTGGAATTGCTGGGGCAAATAGTAATTTTATTTTCAAGTTTTTGAGGAACTCACCATACTGTTTTCCATAGCAGCAGTACCATTACCATTACATTACCACCAACAATGTACAAGAGTTCCTATTTTTCCACATCTTTGTCAACACTTGTTCTTTTCTTTCCTTTTTTATAGTAGTCATTCTAGTGGGTTTGTGGTGGCATCACATTATGGGCTTTTTAAAATTATTTTTTTATTGGAGTTCAATTTGCCAACATACAGCATATCACCCAGTGCTCATCCCATCAAGTGCCCTCCTCAGTGCCTGTCACCCAGTCACTCCCTCCCCCCTCCCCCCAACCTCCCCTTCCACTACCCCTTGTTTGTTTACATTATGGTTTTGATTTGCATTTACCTAATGATTAGTAATGTTGAGTATCTTTTCATGTGCTTATTGGTCATTTGCATACCTTTGAGAAAATGTTTATTTAAGTCCTTTTTCCATATTTTTTTTTTTTACGATTTTATTTATTTATTCAGGAGAGATGCAGAGAGAGAGGAAGAGATACAGGCAGAGGGAGAAGCAGGCTCCTTGCAGGGCGCCTGATGTGGGATAATACCTGGAACCAAGATCACGCCCTGAGCCAAAGGCAGATGCTCAACCACTGAGCCACCCAGACATCCTCCTTTTTTCCATTTTTAAAATTGGATTATTTTTTTTGCTCTTGAGCTATAAGAGTTCTTTATATATTCTGGATATTAATCCCTTATCAGATATACAATTTGCAAATATTTACTCATTCTGTAGGTTCCCTTCCTTCTCTGCTGAATGTGATACTTTGACATAATTAGATTTTTTTGATAAAGTTGAATTTGTGCATTTTTTCTTTTGTTGCCTGTGCTATTTGTGTCATATCCAAGAAATCATCACCAAATCCAAAAATCTAATGTCATGAAATTTCACATGTTTATTTCTATGAGTTTTGTAGGTTTAGCTCTAATGTTTAGGTCTTTGGTCCATTTTGAGTTAATTTTTATATATGGTTTGAGGACAGGGTCCTAGGTTACATTTTAATGCAGATTTTTTTCTTATTACCATGACTATAGTAACAAAATAGCAACCTTAAATTCCAAAATTTAGGAGGTAACATTTTGCCAGAGCAGCAGGAACATTAACGAGAACAAAATAGGTACATGAAGCTAGGTCTACATTTCCTAGATTAAATTTCCAAAGTTTTAGATGTTTTTTTTCCCTCCATTACAGGCAGGTTTTTTGTTTATTTTTATTATGACTCACGAGTATAACCACCTTGGATCAGCCACTTACTTCTCAGCATCAGTTTCCTAAGAAATAAACTGTAGATAATAATATCTCAGCCTCCTAGAACTGTGGTGACTAGATGAGATTCAGGTATAGAGTATGTGCTCAAATAATGCTGGTTTCTGATAACTCTTCAACACCTGAGCTTTGCTCAGCTTGGAACATTCTGCCCTTTCTAATTCATGACAATACCAAGTAAACATCAAGTGGCTTAAGGCTCTTCTCTTTCACAAATGCTTCAGACTTTTCATTGAGTTAGGCTATTCATTCTAGGCTTCCCTTCCTTTGTGGGTCTTTGGCACATAGGGTGACCCTTTTGTATTCCCTGACTTAAGATAAACCAGACCAAAAGAGGAAGCCTGTATTCTGCTTCTAAAACTTGATAAGTAGTGGGTGATCAAACTAGAGTATGCTGGCAGGCACCTCAATGGGCTAAGTGAAGGCTGAGGAGCCCAGAAGATTCCAGGCTGAGTGATGGCTAGTCAGTTTAATTTGGAATTAAAGCAAATTCAAATTTCTTGGGCTTCTATTTTCATAGCTTGAAAATGAGCATGATAATAATACACCATTGTGACATTAATGAAAGGATAGTCTCAAAAACTACTGGGACCATTTGCTTTGCAGAGGCTAATAATAATAATAATTAATTTAAAATGGTGATCACCTCAGGAATTCTTAACTTTTTAGAATCATAGAGCCCTAAAGAGAATGAAAAAAAGAAGAATGGACTTCAGAAAATACTTTGCAGAAGTAAGTTTGTAAATAATTTAGGGGGTTTATGGCTTCCCTAAAGCCTAGGGTCTCCAGACTGTAGACAAACACTCGGGTAAGGGCTCTGCTCTGTACAACTGAGCATAACAGCAATAAAATGCTCGCTATGTGTTCCTCCTGCTTTAAGGTTTGCTTTTTTTCCTTCCCAACCCCTATTTAGTCAAGCTTGGTACTTACATCAGGTTGCTGATTCCCATTGTCACTGTTTGAAGATGGGACTAGGAAATTATCAATTAAATTGTCACCCTGATGGATATGGCTGTATATGATGGTCTCTGCTGTGCTGTCGCCAGCTCAGGACATGGGGATCACCCATGGTGATCCTCCGGGGCACACAGACCTCCTCTGTCTCTGGGACACCTCCTCCATAGCATTACTCTCTAGTCATCCAGGGAGCTCCATTCCCCAAAAGGAGACTATTAACAGGACACAAAGTAAAAAAAAAAAAAAAGGAATCCAGCTTTGTTCTGATAAATCATGGTTGATAAATTATTTTGATCCAACTTCCGACATCCATCCCATTCTTGAATCAGGGTCTTCTTTACCAAATGTTGATTACTGCTTGGCATTCTCTTCAGCCTCCTGTAAGTGTACCATCCTGACCTGCAAGGCAGGAAGCTAAAAATTGCATTTCTCAGACTCCATCATGGTTTGGGTTCTGGATGGAAATTCGAATTCACCAATAAGATGCACTCCATATGACAAGGGAGGCAGAAGCTTATGTCCTGGAGCCCAGGCCTACTTCCTGGGCTGATGCAATTGTGGAGACTTTGGGGCTTCTTGGCAGCAAAATTCCAGCGTTTGGGGGGCAGCTTCATAAGTCTTGGGAGAGAGATGTAGTGACAGAGACAGTCAGACTCACCATTCTCAAGTCTAGTCACTGATTCCTGGGAGCTGAGAGACTTCGGAGAGGTGATGGCAGCTTTCTGATCACTGGGGGTAGTAGCTGTGGTATGCTTTTGAAGCCATCAGCTAAGTCTAGGGGCGGCTTCCTGATTACCCAGCTTCCTCAGTGGGGCAGAAAAAGCAACTCCTCTGGTAGACCAGTTGGGTGGTTTTATTCCCGGAAGAGTCATTCCTGGAGGCCCAAACTAGAGCCTACTCCTCTAGCCCAGCTAATAATTTTGTAAGTAGTGAATTCTCTGTATTAAGTACTTTTCTGCTTAAAATAGCTAGAGTGTAGTTCTGATTTTTCTTCAACTAAACTCTGACCAACTGTTTTGGAATGGAAGAGGTTGCAGGCAGTAGACCCTCATAGTTGGGGTTGGTTACTGTCTTGTCCAGTTTGAAGACAGGTAAAAGTTACCTGCTTCCAGCCAAGATAGAGTAACAGGAGCAGATTTACCTTACCACCGGAGACAATTAAACAACTGAACAAAGCATGTGACTAAGTGGTTTTCAGACTTTGGACATTGGGCAGTACAAGGCAGTGATCAGTGAGAGAGAGGAAACAAATGAGGGGAATCTACAGTTTACCGCCATTACTGCCTAGACTGAGTTTCCAGGCTGCAGTGCAGGGAGAGGACCAGGTGGAGCCTGACAGTCACTCTGAGCTGAGAGCCTGAGCTGGAGGTCCAAGGAGATCAAGTTGTCTGGAATTTAGAGGGAAAAGAGAGAGAGAGAGAGCTGTGCAGAGAGAAACCTCTAGAAATTGCAGAGCATCCTCCTTGATCAATTGAGTACTGATCAGCACATGCATGTGAAGAAATGACTTGAGACCACAGAGGGAACTCCCAAGAGGAACAGAGGGAAACATTTTCGAGGATCACATAGAGCTAAGAACAGTTCGTATTTCTTCCAGCTACAGTAAACAACACCTCCCCCCTTCAAAAATAATCTTGTAATTCATAAGACAGCAGGTAGGACACTTAGGAGTGGGGCAAATTAGCTCTAGGAAAACGCTCCTCTGGTTCCACCTAACAAAGCTTAAAAACAAGCCTTAGAAGGATCAGACTGTTTTCAATGACTCTAACTATATCCCAGAACAAAGCTCAAGAATGTTTATAAGAATATGAAATATCTCACGTGCAACAAAGTAAAAATTCACAATGTCTGGCAACTAAAAAAAAGTTACCAGGTATGCAAAGAAGCAAAAAATAGAAACCGTAATGAGGACAAGAATCAATCAATAGAAACAGATCCAGAAATGACACAGATGATAGAAGTAGTAGACAAAGACATTAAAGCAGTTAATTCTAACTATATTCCATATGTTCAAGAAGGTAGGAATGCTTAAATATCCCAAGAGAGATAGAATCTATTTTCTTAAAAAATTCCAATTGAATTTGAAGAGCTAAAAATGTGTAATGTCTGAGGCGAAAAATACATTTGATGAGGTCAACAGTAGATTATTGCACAGAATAACATATTAGTGAACTGGAAGATATAATAACAGAAACCATCTAAAATGAGACACAGAGAAGGAGACTGGGGAAAACCCCAGAATGGCACATCAGTGAGTGTGGGATATCTTTAAGTAGCTAAATATATGGGGGTAACTAGAGTCCTTTGAAGGGAGCGGAGGAGGCAGAAAAAATATTAGAAGAAATCATGGTTGAAAATATCCAAATTTGGGATGCCTGGGTGGCTCAGCGGTTGAGCATCTGCCTTTGGCTCAAGGTGTGATCCCGGGGTCTGGGATCGGGTCCCACATCGAAGCTCCGCCATGCTTCTCCCTCTGCCCATGTCTCTGCCTCTCTCTGTGTGTCTGTCATGAATAAATAAATAAAATCTTTAGAAAAAAGAAAATGTCCAAATTTGATGTGAACTACAAACCCACAGATCCAGTAGGCCCAACAGAAGAAATGCCAAGCAGAAGAAAAATGAGAGAAACTACACCAAAGCACATCATGTCAAATTGCTTAAAATCAGTGATAGAGATGGGGAACAGGCTACACTATCAAATGTGACACTGGTGATCCATGACCTTAAGTAGCAGAAGATTCTTAATGATCAAACGTGGTTGCCTAGAATGAAGTTACTATTAAAGATAAGAGTCTGGGGCAGTCAGGCTCAGCGGTTTAGCGCTGCCTTCAGCCCAGGGCGTGATCCTGGAGACCCGGGATTGAGTCCCACGTCGGGCTCCCTGCATGGAGCCTGCTTCTCCCTCTGCCTGTGTCTCTGCCTCTCTTTCTCTCCTCTCTGTGTTTCTCATGAATAAATAAATAAAATCTTTAAAAAAATAAAAATAAAACCTAAAGATAAGAGTCTGATTGGCAGAGTTGAATGATAGCTGATTATGTTGGGAAGAATGAACACAAAGAGTGGAATAAGATGGCTTCTTCTGCCTGAAGTGGAAAGATTAAAAAACAGCAAACAAATTTAGGGCTTAAATTCTTGACTCAAGGCAGAATCAGAAGACCAGGGTACATTTATGACTTCCTAGAAAGAACCTGTTATACCAAAACAGAATGGTATAACAGAGAGCTGTGGGAAATGTTTAGGCAGCCTGTAGCTTCAGTGCCCACAAAACAAATCAGACATGAACTCTGATTCTGAAGGTTGCTGAGTTACAACCTAAATTAAGTTCATAGGCCCATCAGGTCTCTTCAGGGATAGACCCTTGTTGAGGAAAATTTGGGACCCCATGATTTGGGATGCATGATTCAGATGGCTGAAGCTTAGATCCAACTGAGCCTCGGTTTCCAGAAGCTGCCCCTTCTTTTGTGTCTGATAAGGCTGATCTTACCTTGCAAGAGAAGACCTGATCTTGATGCCCGCACTGAGCCCCCCTCATTACTCCAGACCTGTCCTTGAGTCAGATTTCAGCGTACCCTACAGAGACAAGTATAAAGTCTGATCCCCAAACAGCAGACTTGCACATCAAAATAATTGACATTTGTTTTCATATATTTATTGGCAGAGATCTGAAAATGTATGTTATCTCAGAAATCTGAGAAATATACTGTATATACTAAGGTAAGGTACTAGATCAGAGGAAAGAAGATAATCTGAGATTGGACCAGCTTGATCAATATGGATTCTAGATCCAAAGTGCTAGCTAGATCATCTGGGTGTGGGTCTGTTGGCTCAGGGCACTCCCTGATGACAGCTGAATTCAGTGGTGTCCTATACTAACTAAAATTGAGGTGATGAAAATTCCCTGGTACAGGGAAGAACTCAAATACCTAAAGAACTATAGAAATGTTGGGGTAGGCTAACACACTGGCCCCGTCTGTGTTCTCTGGCCCCCTCTATGTCCTGAGAACATATTTCCTTCATTAGTATTTAGGAGTACTTTGGTGAGGGGATGCCAGCATTATTCTTTGGTTTGGTCATCTTCAGAGTTTCTCTTTACTCTTGGTTTTCGACAGTTTCATCGTGATACCTCTAGGCGTTGCCTTGTTGTTGTTGTTTTAGGTCCTGATTATAGCTCTCTGAGCTTCTTGGATCTACTAGTTTTAAAAAAATTCTTGGCCATCATCTCTTAAAATATTTCTTCTGCTCTGTTCTTTCTGTATTTTATTTCTGGGACTCCAAGTTATGTAGTTGAAACCATTTTCTATTGCCCCACACTTCTTGGATGCTCTGTTGTGTCCATTGCCCTTTTCTCTCTTTATTGTGCTCAGATAATTTCTATCTATCCATCTTCAAGTTCACTTAATCTTTTACCAATTATGTCCAATTTGTGGATAAACTCATCCTAAGTGCAATTTTATAAACCTACCTAGTTTTCCTTGACAGAGGTTCTGCTTTTTTTGTGAGATTGCCTCCTAGGGCATAAGACCTAGCCCTGAGCCCAACCTAGGAGGCACAAGCCCTGCTCCCCAAGAATAGAGTTCCTCATGCCAGTCTGCTTGCCTGAGCACCCCCATTGCTGCTGATTGAGTACTCCCTCTGCCCTGGGTAGGTCTGATGTGTGATATGAGACAGCTGCCTTAGAATTGCTGGTAATGTAGTTGGGGAGATAAACATGTTTGCAAAACACCACACCCTGCCATAGACTGAGATCAATACCTTCAGAATGCAGAGTAATGAGGGAACTTAGAGGGGAAGATGTGTTAATCTGGGGGAAAAGACATGGAGTTGAGTTTTAGAAAACCATGGTCATAGCCCAAGTGTGGTGTAAAGAAGGTCTGAATTAGTGCAGAGCACAGGTCAGAGCTGACATGCATTAACAGAAGTTTGCCCCAGCTTGCCTGTCGATTCTTACCCAATGGCTTAATTACCTGATGGCTGCAATGTCAGTGGGCATGTTATCAGGGTTCCATCCTGCCTGCTGAGAGTACCTTCAGTCTAAGTTGAATCTTCTCTGATCTCCCTCCATCATCCAAATGATCAGTTTCCTTCCACCCCTCCCACCAGGGGTTTCTTGGGGCTGACTTAGGTGCACTCCTCCACTAACTTCCCTGACGTTTTGTCCAGTGAGATTTTTCTAGCTCTGGATACTGAAGAACTACATCATACATTTCACGCCTGTCCTTGGCCTCTATTCTTGTTCAAGCTGAGGCTCAGAAATTAATAAGACCCTCCCAACCTACTGTGTTCTTTGGTAGGACCACCGTTACACAGAGGCTAGGAAGTGACAATTTATGATGGGGCAGTATTTCAGAGACGCAAAATGCCTCAACCGTCTTGCCATCAGATATATGAAGTCCCCAAATTCACAATTAGTGTCCCTTTTCTTTAGCATAGTAGCATAGTAGCTCTGAACTTAAATTGATGCATAGTATATGATTATATGATGGTTCTTTCTCTTGTCTCTCTACATACATACACATATATACATGTATGTGTGTAAACACATGTATACACACATATACATGTATACTTGTACATATATGGGTACAAATATGTGTACATGATGTGTATGTATATATGTACATATAGTATATGATGGTTTCTCTTTTTCTCTATATACACACATATACATGTATGTATATGTGTGTACATGCATGTATGCTTACACACGTGTGTACATACATGTATACATTCTGTGCATGTATATGTGTGCATAGTTTCATGTATATGTAAAATTATATTTAGAGGTATCTGTATAGACAGAAATATATACATAATTAATCAAATATCCCAATGTCCTAATGTACTAAATATACTAATATATATTTATATATAAGTACACATATTAAATACACTAAAGCTTAAAGTAGACATTGATATAGAAAGGAAATGATTTAAGAAAGATTTAAAGAAAATATGGGAAAAAATTTAAAACTGAGTAAATCCTACAATTTTTCTGCAAATTGAAAAAATATAGCTTTCTTTCCTTCTTCCTCTTCCTTCTTCTTCCCTTTTCTTTCTCCTTCTTTTAATTTAAGACTGTTCAGTCTCTTAGCATGCAAAGTCCCTTGGGGCAGATAACATTTTAAGCTGCTATCAGTCACCACACTGGGATGTGATGTGTTTGAGAAGAACAGACATAGCTGGGAGTAGGAGTGGGGGTGGGGGTGGGGACAGAGAAGGAAGAGGAAGCTGCATGTTCAAGGAGAAAAAGAACATGGGAAAGGACATGGTATGTGGCGGGTTGGCAAAGACAAGCTGTCAATGCCATCATTTTAGACAGGCATATCTTGGCCACTTAACTGTCAAGAATTAGCTCTCTAGTTTTAATATGCAAAAAAAATCACCAAGTATTTTGTTTTTCTTGTTCAAACCTCCCAACAACCCTACGAGATGGGTGTTATTCTTGTTGTATAGTTGAGAAGACTGTGGCTTGAGAGGTAGACTTTCAGATTCACTTCCATCTCCAGCCTAGGTCTCTGCCTTGAACATCAAACTCTTATATATGAACATTCACTCAACACCTCTCCCTGGATGTCTGATAACACCTCAAACTCAGCATGCCCAGCTCAGATTGCCTGAGTTCTTGCATGCACCCCTCAAACTGACTCTTCCCTCAGTCTTTGCCATCTGCTTGGGACCGAATGCTTGTATTCCCCACCCCTCATTCATGTGTTGAAGCTGTGACCCCTAATGTGGTAGTATTTGGAGACAGGGCCTTTAGGAATTAATACAGTTTAGGTAAGGATAGAATTAGTGCCCTTATGAGAAGAGACACCAGGGAGCCCTCTCTCTCTGTCTCTCTCTTCCACATGAAAATACAGAGAAAAGGCAGCTGTCTGCAAGAGAAGACAAGAGAACCCTCAATTGAAACTGACTTGACCAGCACCTTGACCCTGGATTTCTACTCTCCAGAACTGTGAGAATAAATTTCTGTTGGTAAAGTCACCCAGTCTATGGTATTTTGTTATGGCGGCCTGAATAGAAAATGGCAACTCTATCCTTTCAGCTATCAAATAGCTCAATCTACTATGAAGGTTCTCAAACAAAGCACTCTAACCTTTGGTTTAGGGTAAGTGAAAGACAACCATGGATTTTATTTTTTCCCAAAGGAATGAAGTGTTTCCCTCATGCTCTGCTTTCCCAGGAGGATGCTAGAATTGGCTCCTGGGATGTCCGCTAGTTCCTACTGTCCTCTTTCTTCCTGTTCTGCAGTTACTAAATGTTTCTCGAGGTCTGGTATACATGAGACCCTTCTCATCAGAGAAAATTTGTGGTTGAAATATGCCAGCCAAAATGCAGGGCAGGACAGGCCTAGGTAGCTCTGTGGAGGTAACAAAGAGGTGACTTTTGAGGGGCTGGGCACTGAGGAGGCTCCCTTACTCCCCAGAGGGGAAGAGCTCAGGAAGGCAAGAAGGGATGGGCCTCAAACTAGACTAGACAGGGAAATTGACCCCAAGATGCCTTTTGCTAGTCCCTACTATGGATGTTTCCAAGGAAATGTGGCTTGATGAATTAAAGTCCATTGTCCTGGACAAGCAACATAGCGTGGCGGTCAATATCTGGCCACCAGAGCCAGATCACCTGGGTTGAAGGCTAGCTCCAAAGCTCACTAGCTGGGGCAAGCCACACACCTGTTTCCTCATCTGGAAAATGGGGATAATAATAGCACCTACTACATAGCACTGTTGTGCAGATGGAAGGTTGACAGTACATAAAGAGCTGAAGACAGCGCCTGACCCATAGAGTGAACTTTTACCATGCTATGCTCTCTGGAGGTGGGAAAGCTGCCCTAAGCAGGCTGGACCCTGACCCAGGGAGCCTAGGGCTGCTGGGTATTTGGCCCTCATTCCCCCTTCCTTGTTGTTCCCCAACCTGAGACTGCTTTGGAAGCCCTGGCACTGGAGTGGCAGGGAGACTGGGAAGCCTGTTTCTCTGTCTGAGCAGCCTCAAGTGCTTACAGGAGGCAACTGAGGGCCTTCCAAATTATTCACTCTGAAAAGCCAGAGCATGGATGAGGAAGTGGTAAATATATATATATATATATATATATATATATATATATTTATATTTATATTTATATATTTATATAACATATAAATAACATATTATATATATATATATATATATATATATATATATATATATATATATTTGTTAGCTTTCCATTCTGGAAGGTTCTTTGTACCCACCCTGCAGGTCAGGGCCTGATGGGGAGCTCCTGGCACCTGCGACTCCCCCTGTTACTATGGTGTCTGCTGAACAGCCTCTGGGAAAAGCAGCTCTGGTCCTGGTTCCTTTTTACCTAGGAAGGCTGGGGATGGAGGCAGGAGGAGTGTCAGACATCTCATCTACCTAGTATTACTAGAAAGGGATTAAAACATTGCAGAAAAATGGCAAAATTCGTATCTGTACCGCTCTTCATTTTTCCAATAGCTCTCATGGGTTTTATGTTTCTTGAACTATCTAACAACCCTGGGACAGCCAGGATGGCACATAAGGGAATCCAGAACGTGAGGAGAGGTTAGCCTTCTCACCTATAGTTACCAGGTGAGTGGCAACAGAAGTGTGGCACAAGGAAAGCAGGAAACCTGGTGGGCTCTATCGCCACCTGCCTGTGTGACCTTGGACAAGATCCCTAACTTCTCTTGGCTTTAGCTTTCTCATCTGCAGAGTGAGGGTCACGATCCCAACTGAGACAAGGATGAGGGATCTGAAACATATAACAGGCCCTCTGACTGTGAGAGCCAATAGACATGACTGATCTGGAGGTCACTTGCCCTAGCCCCAGTGTCCAGGACACAGCTGAGCATCAGAGAGGGTAGGAGGGAAGATGAGAACTGACATTTAGTGAGCACCTACTGTGGCAAAAGCTCTCTTGCACCCAGGCTGGTTGCTTTGAGTACACTTTCTCCTTTAAGCCTCTCAATGCAGATATTGTTACCCACATTCAAGAGGAGGGAAGGGAGGCTAAGAAGGCTGAGAAACCTGCTAGTCAGATACAGAACTGGAATCTGAACACAAATCTGTCTTTTTAGCCCTCCACGGCTCATGCTATGACTCTTCTATGCTGCTTTTCAGATCCCCACATCCGAAAACTACACACAAGGGCATCTTATACACCACAGGGCTCATAGGCTAAAACACAGGCACTTGACTCACATCCCCCTTTTCAGCCTATTTACTCTTAGTTTAGAAATAATTCTGACATACTTGATTATCAGTTTTCCCATATTACCACAGATCAGAAGGGACATATGGATACTAATCATCTTTAACAGTAGCAAAAAATAACAGATAACAAGAGTGAAATAAATTTTTAAAATAATTTTAGCAGTGTTGGACGGCTTTGTGCAGAAGCAAATAACCCTATAAATTTCTCTGATCCCTCAGATATCACTTGTGAGGGATCCAAAAAAAAAAAAAAAAAATTCTGCCTTCCCTGTGAAAATAAAACGTGTATTCCCAAGGTGGACATGGCTCCAGAAAAAGAATCTCCACACTAGATGTGGCATGGCATTTGGACCTCCAGCAGCTCTGACTCCTGTTCCCCAAGATCTGTTCACCCCTTTCTGAGACCTGTCGGGGGCACTGTTCCACCTTTCTAGCCAGGGCAGAGCACAGACATAGATAAACCCAGGTGCTCATCCTTAGCACCACTGTGAAATGAGAGACGCATCACGTATTCACGGAAGACTCCAAGACAAGCTGATGAAGAGAATAACACGAAACCAGGTGCAAAATAGCCATTTGCTCATCATTTGCATAATCAATAAATATTGATCTGGCACCTGCCATGTGGCAGCACAGTTCCAGGGCCAGGGCTTTCAGTTGTGAGGTGTCCAGCCTGCCTTCATGTGGCTGAAGTCATCTGCAATAGCACCCACCCGCTCTCTGCACTGTCCAACAGGACTGTGGTGTAGTGAGAGATGAGTATTTGATCTTTGTCCTTAGTTCCTGGCACACAGCTCCTCGAACTCTTGGAATCCAGAGTGTTATGTGTCTTTTGTGTGCTAATGAGATGACTGGTAGTGGGGGACCCTCTAGAGAGCTTTAAGATGGGAGCTGGTCCTAGAAAGACCAAGGCCTGATTAGGAGGTTGGAAATTTCAGCCCCACCCGCAGACCTTCAGTGGGGCTGGAGATTGAATTAATCACCAGAGGCCAATGATTTTAATCAATCATGCCTTTGTTAATGAAACCTTTGTGAAAACCCCCAAATGATGGGTCTGGAAAGCTTCCCTGGTGGTGAACATGTCTAGGTGTTACTAAGAGGGTGGTGCTCCCAGAAAGGGCACGGAAGCTCCGTGCAACCCTCCTCATGACTTGCCCTGTGCATCTCTTCCATTTGGCTGGTCTTTGAGTTGTATCCTTTATAATAAACTGGTCATTGTAAGTCAACTGTTTTCCTGAGTTCTGTGAGCTGTCCTAGCAAATCATGGAAATTGAAAGTGGGGGGTGGCGGTGTAGTGGACACCCAATTACGCAGCTAAAGCAGAGAGAAGCATGAGCACTCTGGGCACCCAATACTTGTGAACTGTGTCTGAAGTGGGGGATGGTCTTTGAGACTGAGCCCTTCGCTGGTGGAGTCTGATACTAAGTCTAGGGAGTCAGTGTGAGAATTGAATTGAAATGCAGGGTGCCACGTTGGCGGATGGAGAGCTGAAGAACTGGCTGTTGGTGTGGAAAAAACCCACACGTTTGGTGTCAGAAGTATTGTGGGGAGAAAACACTGCGGAGTGACTGACAGAGCCGCCGGACTTCTAATTCCCTATCCTAGATGATTGATAACGCGGGTGTAGGGGGGGACCTCCCCTGCAGGGCTAGGCCCCACCTGCCCACCTGGCCTTCACCATGTAGGAGCGCCCTGATAGGCCCCCCGCTAGAACACTCAACAGCTCCTGCTGCCACGGAGAGGAAATGCTTGTGCATAGCAAGGGCACTCTCTGTGACAGGTGTTTGCGACGATGACATGGAGTCACTTAACAGAGGTTAAATTATGTTCACTAGACTGTTTAGAAAGGCAGGGTCATATGTAACCAATTTTAGAAAGACTGCCATACAAAACATGATTAAAATAAGCAGTCTGAGTATGTAAAGGAGCAAGGTGTGATTGTCTGGAAGACGAGCTTAGAAAGAACAGCTCCCTCTCACGGGTGCTATTATTGTTTGCCATTTTTATCAAAAACCTACTTCCAGACTCCAAGCCCTACGTCCTTCCTTAATAGACCATTACAAGTTCCCTGCCCACTCCCCCCACCCCCGAAACCGCACGGCAGGAGGCAGTGTCCCCTGTGCACTTGTGATTCTGGTGAGGATGACCAACCCCATGCAGTTTTCTTTAGGGTCTGATGCCTTATTAGCTTCTCCTGAGGCTACAGCCTCTCCCCACATGCCCTGGGCACATTGGATACCCCACTGTGTCTGCAGCTCTGGTCCCTAGCCCCAAGCCCTGGTGAGTGCCGGGCTCGGGCCTCTGTCCAGATCCTGCCTCTGTAGCAAGGGGCCGGAGAACCATGCTGATTTCCCTGGGGGTAAGGAACAGCTTCTGCCTGGGAAGCGTTAGGGTTCCAATGTTCCCAAAGGTTCAAAGAACCTTGTGGGATCTGCTCCATAAAGGGGAAAGAGGGTTTGCTAAAGGCTGACCCCAGGGCCCCTGCTGGAGAGAAGCTGCATGTGACACAAAGCTTTTCCTGTAGAAGACTGGATTCACACTCAGGGCCCCCCCAGCTTCCAGCCGGTAGTAGATAGCGCTGGGTTTGCACATGCCATAGGTGGAGTGGAGATAGCCCTTGAACCCTGAACTTTCCTGCTTACATTGCGCAGACCTTATAAATAGAGGTCTTGCAGCCTGACATGCCTGAAGGAATAGGCATGGTAGCAGGTCAGACAAACCCAGGACGGCAGTGATATTTCAGGCACAAACCCCTGGGACTTGTATTCCATCTCACTCTGGTCCCTTATGCTCCCATAGCTTAAGTGGGGAGAATCACCCCAGGACCTCTGAACGGTTAAGAACAGGATTCCTTTACCTGCTGTCTGAGAGGCAGCCATGAGTTTGTCATTAAACACACAAATTTGAGAACCAAACAGCTGGTCAAATCCTGCCCCCATCACCAACCGACTGTGTGACTCTTGGGCAAGTTGCTTAACCGATCTGTGCCTCAGTTTACCTATCTGTAAGACAGGGATAATCGTGGTTGTGAAGAGTAAATGGGTTAATATTTCTAAAGTGCTTAAAACAGTGCCTGGCACTCGCCAGTGAATGCTAAATAAAACAAAATGGTCCGGCAGAGACAGGGGATTGAAGAGATGAGGCATTTTCAATAAATATCACTGAGGCTCACGTACACGGATTCTCCCTCTGTGGCTGACTCCTGGCCTCAAAGGCAGTGCCTCCCAAAAGGGGCTGTAGGGGAGGGAGTGCATGAAGGGTTAAACCCCCAAGTGAACAGAAAAACAAGTTCCATCTGGTCCCTGGGACAAAGCGACAGCCTGCAAAGCCCCCAGCCCGGGCTCCTGCTCAAAGGACACATTGCTTTTTAAAATTCCAACTTGTGGCTGCCTCGATCTATAAATCAACCAGTTCTCCACACCCTAGAGCTCGGAACAGGATTCACAAATGGCAGCGAGACATTCATTCCGAGAATAGGCATATGAAAGTGACTTTGCACTCAGGGTACCCAGCCTCTCAGCTTCCTGAAAGGCCCTGGGGGTACTGCTTCTTCCCCGTCCCCCCTTCAGTACAGGAAGTGCTCTCCAGGTGGCAAAGAGAAGGAAGGCAAGATAGCAAGTGGTCAAGGCTCAAGCTGGGATTTGGGGTTTTCTTTAGAAGCTCCGCTTAGGGCAAATGTCCCTGGGACTTGGTTGCACCCCCATCTTTACCATCGACACAAAAAGCCACTTGCCCTATCTCCTCACATCTAAAGATGCTGGGACCCCATCCTTAGATACCAAGCTGGGAGTGGGGCAAGGCTGATTCACGAGAACCACCAAATACTCCACAGAGGCACTGGGGAACCCGATGTGGAGAAGCACATGGGTTTCTGCTGCCTCCCCAGACCGTGTGCACACAGGGCAGCTTGTGCCCCAGCATCCCCTCCAGGTACCTCGAAGGGAAGAGGGATCTAGAACGAAACCCAGGACTCTCCTTGAGGACCTTTGCCTGAGGCAGGGCCCTTCCATTTTTACCATCCCCCTGGACACATGCCCACACCCGGGAACGCTGAATCCAGCCCTAGCACTAACCCTGCAGAGCAGGGAAGTAATTCACAAAAAGTTGGGCAATTCAAAGTTACGGTTTCCACAGCAACCAGCACTCAGACCATTTGGGTAGCTGAAGCTTTTCCTCTTAGCATTCACTCTTTTTCTCCCCAAATAGCATTTTTTTTCTTATTATTAAAGTAATACATGTTCATTGGAGAACATATGGAAATTGCAGACAAGTGTAAAGGAGAAAATAAAAATCACCCTTAATCCCACCACTTGAGGTGATCCAATGTCAACATTTTGATGTATTCTCCATTCGTCTAGGGTTTTTTTTTCCATGCATAAAAAGATATAATTTTTGAAAATTGAGACTGTACTGAAATTACTGTTTTATCATTTGGTTTTTTCCACTTAAAAATATATTGTAAGACTTCCCAATAGCCTTAAATATTCTTCGAGAACATGATTTTTAATGGATACATGGTACTTTTTCATATGGATAGAACATATTCTATTTAACCAATCTATTGTTGAACATTTATGTGCTTTTCCTTTTTTCTTTTGCTATTTTAAATAATACTACAATGAACAGCCTTTTACATAAATTTGTGTGTATGTATCTGATTAAGTAATCAGATTAGAATAAATTCGTAGAACTAAAATTACTGTTCAAACACAATGAACATGCTAATGATTTTAACACACATTATCAAATCACCCTCTGGAAAGGTTGAAGATTTGTACTTTTACCTGTAATGTATACTCTTCTTTCAAAAAGAAAAAAAAAAAAAAAACCACCCCAAACTGAAATTTGGTTGGTTTTAAATGAAGTCCATACTACTTATAAAAATTACATCTCCTTTAATTGAAGCATTCCCCTGCCATATTTTTTAATAAATTTTCTTATTTACATAATCACCTACTAACATCCTTTCCCCTCTGTTTCTATGGGGTATTCATCTTTTCCTTATTGATTTATAAGAGCTCCTTATGCATAAAGATAATAATCCTTTGCCATATTTGTGGCACATATGTTCTCTCAGTTTGTCATTGGATTTTTATTTTGTTTACGGCATTTTTAAAGTGTAGAAGTTTCAAATATTGTTGTAACTCACATCCATCCTTCTTTTCGTTTCTGATTTTGTCCTCTGATTTTTATGGTTAGACCTTCTCCACCCTGAGATCAGAGAAATAGTCACCTGCATGTTGCTTTTCCAGTTATTTTGTGGCTGTGTGGTTTGGGATTTACATCGACTGCTCTAAACTCCCTATGGATTCCACGTAGAGGTGGGGTTCTGAATTTGCTTGTCTAGTGGTCCTAAGGCTGAGGTCGGGTCAGAGATGGTTGCCAGGAGATGCAGGAATTGACCTGTTGCTTCTGCCTTCCAGGAGCGCTCAGCCTGGCAGGCAGCTTTCCAAGGGGCCCCAGGTTTTTGCGAGTGAATGGAAGCAATGAATAACTGCTCTGCGATTACACACTGGAAAAGGTGCACCTCATGTGGCTCTGTTTCCCATCTGAGATGGGAGAGGTGGAGGACGGGGATCACCAGACGTAGGGGGAGAGCTGGTGAGCCTCTCCAGTCTTACCATGTTAAAAATCCAGGGACTGGGTATCCCTGGGTGGCTCAGCGGTTTACAGCCTGCCTTTGTTTGGCCCAGGGCGTGATCCTGAAGACTCAGGATCAAGTCCCATGTCGGGCGCCCTGCGTGGAGCCTGCTTCTTCCTCTGCCTGTGTCTCTGCCTCTCTCTCTGTGTGTGTCTCTTGTGAATAAATAAATAAAATCTTATCTTAAAATAAAATAAAAAATCCAGGGACTGGATTCCAGACCTGAACTTAACCATCACTCTATTTGCAGGATGAAGAGCTAGAGGCAGTTCTGCTGGCATTGGGCCTCATCAGGTACCAAGTTCTCATGAAGAGGCACTGAGGGAAGGAGGAGCCTGGAATATCAGCTCCCCAAAGATGTGGACTGTCTCTTTCATCCAGCCTCCCTCCAAGGGCCTGAGAGGCAGTAGGTACCAGACGGGAGGGTGGCATCCTGAGCACAGGGTGGTTAGCTCTGTCCAGCATCCAGGAAGATGCCACTGCAGGTGCCCCCTCTGTCCAGCCTCAGGGGCCTAGTGCCTCTGTCATCCCTATTTCAACCCAGCCCCCAAAACTTTTCACTGAGGGGTTTTGCTCAGTTTCCAAAGTCAACTCTGCAGGTACTAACAAGGCAAGGGGGTTGCTCATTCACTCCACATGTTTACTGAGTGCCCACTCTCTGCATAGCCCTGTGTCCAGCCTTGTAGATCTATTCTTTTTCAACCAGGCATAAAATATTTCCCTTTTATCTGCCCCTCTCCATTTTCTCTCCTTAAACCCTTAAAGCACACACACACACACACACACACACACACACACCACACACATACACACACACACTTACTTACAACCCTCTATCTTGAATACCCTGTCCTCCAGCCATTGCCCTACCTCAGCTGTTGTGTTACAGGCTGCACTAGTCAGCTGGGCATCAGAGAAGATTATAACCACCACCACCATTTGTCCAATGCTCCCCGTGTTGGCACTGAAGTCTCTAAATACATGATCTCTCATAATCTTTATCCAATAACTTTTGCTCAGCAAATATGATGTGCCTACCATGTGACAGAGACTCTTCTAGTGTGTGGAATACACCCATAAATAAACCAAAGATTCCTGCCTTCATGAAACTTACATCTCAGCTATGGAGTAGGGGTGGGAATAGATGAAGCAAATGAACAAACATAGTAAATGAAGGAATTATATGTGCTTTAGAAGGTGTAAATATGATAGAAGTGGGGAGGGACTAGGGGGCTCCGGAGGAGCAGGGCTGGGAGATGGGAAGGCCTCCCTGAGAAGATGACCTTGAAGCAGAGATCTGAAGGAGGTAAGGATGTGCACCATGGAGATATGAGGGGAAAGAGCCTAAGGCATGCCTAGTGTGGTCGACACAAAAAGGAGGCCAAGTGAACAAGGCAAAAAATGGTAGAAACTGAGGTCAGAGAAGTGACAGTGGCCCAGGTTCTAGGGTTCTGTAAGCCATTGTGAGTTGACCACTGTGGCTCTTACTCAGGTGAATTGGGGGGAAATGGAAGGATTTTGAGCAGAGAATGAAACTGATATGACCTGCAGATTTAAAAGCTCATCTTGGCCACTGTATTGAGCATTTGGAGCAGGTTTGGGGGGAGGGTAGAGAACGGGCACCTCGGGCTGGACATGTTGCATTTGAGGGGTCTGTGAGATACCCTAGTGGCCATGTGACTAGGGCATCATAGAGATGACATTTGAAGTCATGACCTTGGATGAGACTACAAGGGAGAAAGTATAGAAAAAGATAAGAAGATCAAACACTGATGCCTGGGATATCCTACAGCAAGAGGCTGGGGAGAGACGACCAGCAGCCAGCAAAGGAGATTGGGAAGTGAAGAACCGTAAAGGGTGAAGGCAAATCCAGAGAGTGTGGGTCCCAGCAGCAGGGTCGCAGGGATATCTAGGAGGAGGAAGTGACCAACTGGGTCAAATGCTACTGGGGAGACCAGAGGATTAGGATAGAGATTGGTCACTGGGTCTTACCCAGAAATGGATGTTATACCCATTTTAGGGCAAGGAAAAGGAGTAAAGAGAAGAGCAAAGGTCAGAGTTATGAGCAACAGAGCTAAGATACAAGACAAGGTCTGGGCAAAACGCAGTCTGGCTGCGTCTCCTACTAACCCCCCAGCTCTGGGTGCACTCAAAACCCAGGGAGTAGCTCTGACACCCAGCGATTCTCATTCCCACCGGACTATTCATGCTCAGGAAGTGGAACAGTCTCTGCAAGTCAGGGAAGACTGGGGATGAGCAGAGGCACGACTGTAAACATTTTTTAATGCCAGGTGGGATGTGGGGGGATTCTCAGAGCAAGCGGGTCTCCCTGGCCCTGCTTTCCGTCCAACTGTTCATTTCTTCCCCCTAATTAGGGCCTGGGCCCTGAGGGCATTTTCAGTTGGTGGCCCCTGGCTCAACGAATTCCAGTCCAGGGATATTTGTATTTGAGTAGAAGGGCATTTCCACAACCAATCGGCAAAGGGAGAGACGGGATGAGGGGTCTGGCAGAGAGGCGTGCACGCCCAGCCCAAATCCAGAACCCTCCTTAGCTCCATTGCGGGCTCCAGTCTCCACTGTCTGGGGGCCCTGGGCAGCGCCTTCCCTGCTGGCGTGCGGGCTCGCCTCGCCCGGGGCAGGATGACAGTCGCCTGTCTCCCTCTGGTGTTGGCTCTTGGAATTGCAACCCCAGGGGACCGCAGGAGGCTCTCTATGCCTTCCCACACCCCGGGCCTGGAGAGCCACGCCTAGGAGCCAGGCCCGGCCCTCTTCCCTTCTCGGCCCCTCTAGGCCTTGTCTGCCTCTGCCCAGGACAGGTCTAGCCCTCCAGGCCATGGGCATGGGCCCTCTGCATTCCTAACTGCGACAGAAAGAACTCAGACACGGAAATTAGGATGTCTGATGGCTTACCCTGCCTCTCCCTTAGGTTAGCAGTGCAGACCTATAGATGGGGAAGAAACCAAGGGTCTCTGACTTGTGCATTCCTGCACGCCCCCATGTCCCACCCCTAAGTTATTTGATATTGTGAGACCCATCTGAAAAGGGAGGGGCTGGCTTCTTCCCTGGACCTGGAGCTGGGTGGCTGAGGTGGCTGTTGGGAAATAGCTCAGGCCATTTGGGGGCACACTACAGGTTGCCTTCTACTCTCAGGAGGAGGAGACCGTACAGACCTGGGTTCAAATCCTAACTTTGTCACTCATGAGCTCTGGAATCTTTCTGTGCCTCGGTTTCCTGGCTTGGAAAATGAAGGTGATCATACCTCACGGGGCACTTAGCACAGAGCCTGACCGTGTGGAAAACAGTCAGTAGATGTGGTCATGTGGTAAATGCTTAGAGAGGACAGGGATGCAAGGAAAGAAGAGCACAGTACAGGAGCCAAGGGTTCGAGCCCGAGCTTCATCATTCCACTTAACACATCTGGGCGTTAGGGCACGCTAATGTCCACAAGGCTGTGAGGAGGCCCAAATGGTGTGTGAGGCAACAAGTAGATGAGTGCTGGGCTCTGAAGCTGCACATCTACCTTCTCCAGCCATCCCTGGACCAAGGATCCTTGGTGTAGACAGAGACACCTGCCTGGCCCACCTCTTGGGACTGATTGGAGATAAGAACTGTCATGACAAAGGAAAGTGCTTTGAAAACCCAAACGCTTATCCTCTTGTCACCAAGAGATACCCGCCCCTCCCCTGCCAGCATCCTGCACTTAGCTCCATATCACAGCACAGATTTCACTACACAAAAGCTTTCTATCTCCTGCTGTCTTCAAACATATAAAGGTCTCTGCCCTCAGGGGGTTTACATTCTAGTTGCCGAGATAGATGGGAAACCATATGGTGGCAACACCCAAGTTGACAGCAGGTGCAGGAGTGAGTAGATCCTGCCCCCTCCAAGGTCTCAGTAGAAACATCCAGTTGAGGGAAGCCCAATTCCCAAAAAGGGAAGCTAAGCCACAGGACGACTGGTCACTGGTTTGGGCAAAGATGGGCAGTGTTACCTAACCTCCGTGTGGTAAAGAGGGTGCCGGCACTGGAGTCAGGAGGCCCGGGTGGTAGTCTTGGCGCTCTGTTAATCCAAAAAGGCTATATACAGTAGGATTCCAACTATAACATTCCAGAAAAGGCAAAAACTATGTAGAGAGCAGAAACTCTGTAGTTGCCAGGGGTCGGGGGATGCGTAGGCGGGGCACAGAGGATTTTTAGAACAGTGGAACTACTCTGATACTATAATGATGGATACGTGTCATGTCCATCTGTCCAAACCTCTACAATGTAGAGCAGCAAGAGGGAACCCGCATGGAAACTATGCACTTTGGGTGAGAACAACGTGCCAGTGTAGGATCATCAGTTGCAACAAATGCACCACTCTGGTGGGGGGTGTTAATAGTGGGGGATGCCTGGGGGGAGGGATGTCAAGGGGTATCTAGGAAATCTCTGTACTTGCCACTCAAGTTTTTTGTAAACCTAAAACTTCTCTAAAACATGAAGTCTGTTAAAAAACTAAATAGATGATTTCCCATGAGCTGCTGTTTCCTCATCTGTTAAACAGAGTCTCTGCCCTGCCTGGCCCACATAGTTGTGGTTAGGGCCACATGGGCCAAAACCACATGCTGTCCAGCATCGAGGATGCACTGGTAAGAGAATGAGATACCTCAAAGTCCAGATGGGGTGGCGACCGGCCCTGCCGGCCCCCGGCCCCAGCCTCAGGTCTGTGCCCACTGGGAGGGGACCTTGTCCAGGCAGCTGCTCCCCACAGGGGAGGATTTTCCATCTCCCCCACACCCCCACCCCAAGACTGCAAGTGTTAACAAATAACATCCTCCCTCATTCAAAAATCCTCAAAACCCTTCTCTGAACTCCTCTTTAGGCCACCGTCTTTTCTCTCCAATGAGAACAGACAACAAGCCACTGTACATTCAAAATTTGACTATTCATCTCTCCAAATGGCTCCCACAAGGGCCCGGCAGCTATTTTAAAATCCAAGAAGCCTCTGCTCACACCCCCAACGGTCAGCTCTGAACAGATCCCACACACGCAAAGTGCCCCACACAGACACTTGCTGAATGACCTTTTTTTTAAAACCAGGATGCAAACCCAGTGAACTCTCCTTTCAGATCCCACATGCCCCCTTCAAGGAGCGGCGGCCCACACAGTTTTTTTTTTTTTTTTCAAAGAAACATTATTTGATCTGAGAAACATCTGGAACCCGTTTCCCCACACTTGACTGGAAGCTTTCAGCCGACATCAGCTGCCCAACCACCGAGCAAACACCCTGTTTGCCTGAGCTTGGAGGAGCACTACTGGGACTGGGGGAGGGTTGGGGCGGGGGACAGGCGGCTTGATTAAAAAGCTCCGGGAAGGTCAGGCTCAGGTCTGGCCAGAAGTTTTGCAAACCCTGGAGCAGTGAGCATAACGACAGGAAAGGTGGTGGGGGATAAAGAGGACTGGAAATAACGATCAAGGCCAAGAAGCTTCCTATTGAAGCCGCCCAGGAGCAAAACAGCCACACAAGCACTCCCGTGTTCCTTTTTTTTCTTTTTCTTTCTTCTTTCTTTCTTTCTTTCTTTCTTTCTTTCTTTCCTTCTTTTTTTTTGTTTTTTGCAATGATAATCATTCACATGCTTACCTCCCCCAGGTGCTGCTGGTCCTGGGCCGGGCTGGGGTTCATTTTTGCTCGAGTCTCTGGCTCCCGCTGCGGTGTCCAGTGGAGGAGCAGACAGGAGGCCTCCACCAGGACCTACCCCAGCCAGCAGATGCACCAGTGGCACCCCGAGTCCAGCGCAGACACGAGGGAGCATCCCTACTGCAAACACCTTTGCATAAGTAATTGGCCCTAAGGCAATCGTGCTATAAAAGTTGAAAAGTAACCAACTGAAAGTTTGGTTTCACTGCTCCATCTTATTATCCCATATAGTCTAAACCCTCCTAGGGCATCCCTACAGTGACGCAGGGTTTTTCAAACCACCTTTATCGTAGAACTTGGGAATGTCGACCAGCAGACACGGGACCAGGTGCCATAAACAAACAACGGTCTAGAAGGCTGTCACCACACCATACAGAGCTCGGCTGCCTGTGTGCATCCTCATATTTGGCAACTAATAACCTCTCTCAATGAAGGAAGAAATTTTAGTGGAAAAAAAAAAGAGGAAAAGAAAAGAGAAAAAGTGTGGTGCTAAAGAAGGAGACGAGTCAACAAGGGAAAAAAATGTATGATGCCATGAAGGGAAGGCTTTGAAAACAAGTACCTAGGTACGATCTGCAAAATCAATTATTTGTGTAGAGATGCCACGAAGCTGCACTACATATTCTTAATATGCTCAAATATTTTGTATTTCACAATAAAGTCTTTTTAATTTTGTTATTAGTTTTTAATGGATGTCCCTCTTTTATTTTTCATGACTTTACTTCTGCAGCAAAGCTGCCTTGTAATTAATTGTGCAGTAAAAACGTTGGCGGCAAAAATGCCTATGCATGAAACAACCTGGAACCTCATATGTTTTAAAGTAACGAGGAAAAAAAAAAATAAAGTAACGAGGATGGAATCAAGAGGCAAAATGATGTAGCTGAAAGGCAGTGGACTGGAAGGGATCTAAGGCTGAATTTTTCTACTTTCCAGCTTTGGGAAGTGTGATCTTGGGAGGGCCCTTTATCTGCAATTACAGGGGCTAATCTCTACTCCGTCCAGCTCCCAACCTTGTTGGGAGGATCCTGTGACAAGTTTCTCAGCAACTGCAAATTCTGCAAGGGTTAGAAGTGGCGGTAAGCGTTGCCCTTCTTTCACTGGGCCCTGTCGTGGCCAGAGATAACACCTCAGCAGAGGGCTGAGCGGCCTCAGGGATTTCAGCAGACTGTGGCCAGGGACAAAGGATGAAGTGACAAATGAGCAGGTTCTCCTTGCACATCCTCGCTGGGGCACTGGGCGCTCTCCTCACCTGTCTTCCCAGGCCTGGCTCCACCCGTCAGGCCCCCTCCCTGACTCTGAGCCTCAAACTCCCACAGGCCTCCCAGAGCCTCCAGAAGCCCAAACCCTTCTTCGCCTTGTACTCTCCAGACTACAGGCCTGTCTCTCACAATGACAACTGACCCAAGTTACTAAGCTTGTGTCACACATCAGGCCCTGGGTTAGGGTTGCAGGTCATGCGTTCTCTCTACCACTTGGTGAATCGGTGAACCCCTCACCCCCACCCTGTCCTGGATTTGCCATCTGCTCCCAGGTCCCAGCTCTGGAACTCCTCTGTCCATCCTCAAGAGCAGTGCCGGGGAATTTGCCAAATCTGAGCATCTGCCTCTGGGTGCCTCTGGCCGTGCAGCTGCTTCCCCCAGAATCTGAGCCGGGCGGCCACCTTCTTCCATTCCTGCCCCTCTGGCCCTGCACCTTCCTGAGCTGTGTCTGGAATGCCCACAAAGTGTACTTTCTCACGTTCACGCCCAAAGCCCTTCCAGCCTCCAGATGGCATCTCATCCCTGTGTGAGGGGCTCTGCTGCCTGTGCTCCAACTGGGAGACCCCTCACCCCTCCTGGGGCTGCCGCTGGCATGATAAGCACACCGGCCTCCCCTCCTCTCATGTCTGCTCACCCCCGTGCCCGGGCCTGGGGCCTCTGAAGCGTCTTCTGTGGTTCCCACCCTTGACCTGTGAGGAACTCGGAAATCTGCTCTTTGTTGACCTCCACCATCCCGTGGTTCTTCTCAGATGCAAACCTCTCCAGTGGGCCCATTATCTCCGATTTCTGCTGTATGCAGCCTTGTCCTTTCCACTGGCTCTTTCCTGCCAGCATTTAAATAGCTCAGGTGGCCCTGGTCTCCTTGCAAACTTCTGGTGTGTGGGGCCCACCCCGCCATGGCCTCTTCTAGCTCACTCCTCCATCCTTGGGCTTGCCAATAGCTGGCTGGGTTAGGCCAGATACACTTTTTCCCTTACCTGTCTGATCTCTGCAGGCCGGCTGCAGGTGACCACTCCGTATGCTCCCCCCAGTCAGTCCCGCCACCTCAAAGCTTCCACTTTCCACACCCTGACACTGGGGACTCCAAATCTAGACCTCCAGCCTTCTCTTCTCAGCGAACACATCGGGCACCTGCCTCTGGAGGCACACAGGGTTCCCAAATTCAGCGTCTGCAGAGTTGCTGCCACTGGCCTCTGTCCCTGTAGATCTAGTTCTCTTGTGTCCCTTGCTGGAAGCCATAATCATGGCACAGTGCCCTATCACCCCTGTCATTCTGATAACTATCGACCACACGTCCCTTCATTCTCTGAAGAGTCTTATTTTGGAGGACAAGTCGTATGCTCAGCCTCACCCTTACTCACCTGCCAGACTGTCGCAGAGACCCCAAGGTCATACCAGCCCTGCTTCCACCACTACCCCCCTTCCTGCACAGTCGCCAAGCCCTATGGATTTGACTTCTTTATACCTCTCCAATCCATGCCACGGTCCACGCTCTCACCTACACTGAGTGCTTCAGCGGGGTGCTCTTTCTGCTTTCAACCTCATCTTTCTTCCATTCTTCCACCTGCACAGCCACAGTCACCCTCCCCAATTGCCAATCCTATCAGGTTCCCCAGCCCCTCCCCAGCCTGGCTTCAAGATCAAATCTGGGGCAGCCTGGGTGGCTCAGCAGTTTAGCGCTGACTTCAGCCCAGGGCGTGATCCTGGAGACCTGGGATCGAGTCGGGCTCCCTGCATGGAGCCTGCTTCTCCCTCTGCCTGTGTCTCTGCCTCTCTCTCTCTCTCTCTCTGTGTCTCTCATGAATAAATAAATAAATAATTTTTTTAAAAAATCAAATCCGGCTCCACGCCAGGGCAAGCAGCTTGTGTGGCCTGTTCCACAGTGGCCCTTTCCTCTCCTGAGCCTCATCCCTCACCAGCCAGCTGGGGGCCCCTCTTTGTGCCTTCCCTATTCGCTGTCCTCAGGTCACCCCTGTCACCTCCTCCTGGAGGCCTCCCCTGACTCCCATGCAGCTTGGCTCCCCTGCCTGGTCCTGGAGGTACCTGCAGCTCCTCTATCACAGCACTGACCACACACGGGACCCTGCACGTGCCAGCCACCCACCCATCTGTCTCCCCACCTAGACTGGGAGCTACATGGTGGCGCCTTTTGTTTTTGACTTCGAGGCACCAACATGGTGTCTGTGTGTTCAATAAGTATTTGTTAAGTGAATCACTTCCTACCCCTAACACTAAATTGTGCCCGGCTGCCACCCCAGGAGCAAATGCGCCTGGCTGCCCCCTGCATGTAGGCACCTTCCTCCTCTGCCCCTTCTTTCCCCAAATGAGGGAATGTGCCCCATCCATCAGGGGTTGCTCTAACCAGCACTACTGTGGGCATCAGGAGCCCTGTGTCCCGCCTCTGCTAATCATTTTGTGGCCACAGCAGCTCCTATTTTCCTGCTTTGTGTGTAAAGAGAAAAAGAGAAGGATGGGAGGCAGGCTAGTTAGCTCTGAGGTCTCTTTCAGCAGAGAGAGTCTGTGACTCTCCCACATGTGTCCAGCATTGTGGCTCTACTTCGGGCCCATTAGGGCAAGGAGGTGGCCCCCAGGAGGCAGCAACACAGACACCGCAGGCCGGGGTAACTGGGGATATGCCTGCCCCACCCAGTGGGAGGACACTCAGAGTCACCTGTTTTCTGGGAAGGAGAAAGGCGCTGAGCCTGCCTGGAAACCTGAGGGACAGCAGGACTCCTTGTTCCTTCTCTCTAATGTAATGCACATTCCCCACTTAAAGGCAATTTCTTCACTTCAAAAGGATTCCAGCTGGTTAAATTCAAGGTGAAGAATGAGTCTCAGTCAAGAAGCTTCTCAGGGGCCTTTCAGTTTGCATCGTCTTGAAAAGGGATGCATTTTAAGACATTTGCCTCTTAATGTTTGTCAAAGCACCAGGGGAGAAAGCTTCTTCTTATTTCGACACCTCTCTCAGCTCTCGGGGCTGTTGGCACAAGGACGATCCACATTTCCCTGCACCACTTTATCTTTTGGGAAACCCACTGGACTTGTGTCCTGGCTTCTCCCTTCCCAGCCCTGAGCCCACACCCACCCTGGACAGAGGAGAGACCAGCTCTGGCCCCAGGGTCCACCAGACTCGCCAAGGCACCCAGCAGTTTAAAGGCAGGCAGGCCATGGGACTCACACATCACATGGTTCACACTCCAGGAGGTGTCCTTCCACCTGCCATTAGTTCATTCTCTCACTCACTCACCTAGTCGGCTGACCTGCAGTCTGCCGTGCTGGTAGGGTCTGTGGGTGGTCTTACTTTCCTACAGCTTATAAACTGGCCAAGGCTATGCGTGATAGAAATAAGCAACCATAATACAAGACAGAAGGAAGTAAATGCCAGGTCTGGTGGGTAGGGGACATTTAAAAACCTCAGAGAAAGAAGAGACCAGCCAGGGAATGAGGAGAGGACCAAGAGGGAGGCAGTCAGGGAAGGCTTCTTAGAAGAAGAAGCATTTTGGTGCTGGCAGGGTATCCTCAAGAATGGCAAGTGGCCTGAGCAAAGGTGTGCAGGCAGGAAGAGCTCTGGTAGGCACAGAGGCACTGTCCCAGGCCAATGCACACCTCCTTCCAGGGCTTCACCCCTTGCTTAGTGGCCGTGGTGGTTGGGGGGGCTCCCAAGGCATGGCATGCCTGCTGGCAGCTGCTGCTTTGGTGGTGTTGCTTTAATCACCTTTGAAACAAAGCACTATGGGCACCTGGGTGGCTCAGTGGTGGAGCATCTGCCTTTGGCTCAGGTTGTGATCCTGGGGTCCTGGGATCGAGTCTCACACTGGGCTCCCTGCAGGGAGCCTACCTTTCCTTCTGCCTGTGTCTCTCTCTCTGTGTCTCTCACGAATAAATAAATAAAATCTTTTTTTAAAAAAAGAAAGGAACAAGGCACTGTCCCTATATAGCCAGTCACTACCTACTTGCCCTTTCTCATTAGTCCCTGGGCTCAAAGGAAATGCTTTCGATCCTCTTCTCTGTCACTAAGGACTCAGGCTCCCCTGCCCACACTTCTGAGATTCCCAGATAACATTCACTTGCTCCCCAACTTTTTCAGTCACTCTCTAGAGGTGTTTGCTCCCTCTACCCCTTCAGGGAGGCTTTGCCCATCATCTCCTTTCTCATTGTCCCTGGCCTGTCTTCCCTTTCACCAACTACCCCCCCCCCCCCGCCCCACCCTTAGCAACCACTGCTGTCTATCCCAGGAAACCCATTCAGCAAGCCAGTCCCCAACGGTACCAGCACTCTGATGTCTCCCCTGGGAGCTATTGCCAGTAGTCCGGTTGGTGGTCAAGCATTTGGAGTTGGGCAAACCCGGGTTTAAACCCTGGCTCTGCCACTTTCCAGCTCTGCACTTGCTCTGATGAATTTCTTCCATAGGATCTTCTCTTGTTTTTCTGACTCAATATTCTCCTTTGGAGGAACCATTCTCTTCTGCTCTCAGCCTCTGAGATTTAATGGGGCTACCCAGGGTCATTGGCTCAGGGATAGGCATATGATCTAAGCAGGACAAATCCTGGGATTTTTAATGGTTGATAGTATCAATCTATTCCTACTGTGATTGATAAACAAGGAACACAAATCTGAAGCTGATGGGATTGTCTTTGCCACCACAAGGAAAGAGTCTATTTACACACAGAACCAGCATAAGAAAAAGTAGAGAAAAGGGAAAAATCGATTTCTGGTGACATTGTTTGAGCACCTGGATCCAGCCATGCCTGATGCTATCCCTGGAGTTTTCAGTTTGTGAACCAACAATTTCTTCCCTCTTTGGCAAAAGCCAGTTAGAGTTGGCTTTTGTCACTTGCCGCTAACAGTCTCAACTGAAGAAATACTTCACTTGCAGACTTTGATGAAAAGTTAAGTGAAATGATACATGAATAGTATCCAGCAATCCAGCATAAAGTGGGTACCACTCAATTAACGGTGTTTTTTTTTTTTTTTCAGAAACTCTAACTGAATCTGCCTTGTCAAACACCAGTTACATTTCTGAGAAGACACTCGAGTTCTGTGGTAGTAGAATATTACTTTTTCTTCCTTTGTTTCCACGACTTTGACCAATCTTTTCCTTGCGAAATCTCTCCTTGGCTTTCTTAACCACAGCTCTGTGTCCTTCATAATTTTCCAGGTTTTCTCCCCCAACCCCGCCTCTGGACTGAGACAGGGTGGGAGATTTCATGACCTGGAAGGGGTGAGGTCTTCTCTGCATTCTATGCCTACACCGGGAGGGACAATCAGCGAAGACCAAGCTGAATCTAATGCAGACTTCTGAGCTTGCATCGAACCAAGCACACCAGGCAGTCAGCAAAGTCTGCACTGCCATCTAGTGGACATCTGCTCTAAGATCACGCAGCATAGAGCCCTTGGAGAATCCCCCCCACCCCCCACCCCCCACCCAGGGGGGACAGTCACTGGGCTGCCAGAAAGTATTCCATTCGACCATATTACTCTTTCAGTGGCAAAGCCAAGGACAAGCGAATCAACGGCCAAGTCAAGCATCTTATCCCAGGAGCAGCATTATACTCTTCCCTACAGGACTGGGTTTCTGCTCGGCTTCTGCAGCTCTCCCCCGTCCTGATCCAACTTAGAATCATAGTGGCCTATGTTTTCTCGGCTTCTCCCACAAGTCCACCTATGTGACCCAGGCCGAAGGCCTCCAGGGAGGAGAGCTGACAGGTGCACGTGTGCTCGTGCGTGTGCATGCATCTTCACTTGCGCGAGGCCTGGAGGGGTTGAGGGAGAGGAGACTGGGAAGGCCTCCTCATTACCTGCGTGCTTAGCCTCCTGGAGGAAAGGATGTTTGCAAACACAATAGCGGGTCAAAGCTTCATGTTTTCAAGCTCATAAGTTGTGGGACACATCACAGTCTATTGGTTCCCTGCTAGTGAAAACAGTTCAAGAAAGCGAGAAAAATCTACCCTCTACATCTGAGTAACCTGTGCTCCCCTCACCCTAGAACTTGCTATTTTGTTGTGTTTGTCATGACCACTGTCAGACCTGATGAACAGCAGCATTGATTGTCCCCAGGCTGGCTCGGCAGAGGGGAAGAGCCAGCAGTGGCCTCTCCCTCCCGCAGTGCACAGAGGGGACCAGAGGGCTGGTGATGTGCATGTGGTCGCATCCCTGGGGCCCTTCTGTCTCCACCCATTTGTGACCTGATTCCTGGACACATCATAGGCCTCGTGTGTAGGTTGGCATTGGTACCTCCTACTAAAACACAGCAGATGAAGCGAGAGTCACCCTCCAGTACTGACACTTTGGGGACTCGGTGTGACCCAGGAATCAAGGAAGAAACAAACAGTGGCCTTAACACCAGAGCAGCGCCACCAGGACATGGCCTGGCCACTGGAAGCCCCAGCCACAGTCCCACTTCCCTGGGCTTACTACACCCCCTAACTAAGGGAAGCATCCGGAACAAGACAGTACTGGTCATTTCCTAGTAGAAAGAATAGCTATTTCCAATTCCTAAAAATGTTAGGTGTGTTTCATGTCACAAAGACGGAGTCAAGATGCACAGCTCTGCTTGCTTAGCCTCCGTGAGGAGCACTGCCCATTACCAACTAGCTCCTCCCCATTTAAAGATCATTCTGAAAGCCCCACCACCTCGCACCTTGGGAAAGGACGCTCTCTCTTCCTTGTCTCTGCTGACTTCAAAGCACACACCAGCTGGTCTGTACCTATGCTCCAGGAACCGGGAAAGGCCTCGACGGAGCAGTCCCAGAGTTCCACTCACACTCCCCGTCTGCAGCCCTCCTACCCACCCCAACCTCCTCCAAGGCCATGGGAATGCTCTAAGGAAGGCATGTGCTTATGACATCAGCCATCTGGGAACATGAGACCCAACCCAGACAGCCCTGCACAAGGCTTCAAGTCACCCAGAAGAGCGGGCTCAGATGGAAACCAAGACCCATGGTCCTCCTCCTCCTCTTCCTCCTTCCTCCTCACTCACCTCCAAAGCCCCGGGGAACTTGACTATGGGCTCAGCCCAGTGGGTGATCTTCTGTCGGTAGTTGTTGCAGTCAGGAACAAACATGCAGCCAATGTTCCCCAGCTCTGGGTAGAAAACTTCAAGGCCCCTACCGAGAGAGGGAGATGGTCAGCACATGTAGTTCTGGGGGAGCCTGCAGGGTTCACAGGCTTCAGGACAGCACCATTGGGAATGGAGGGTCAAGTAGGATCGAATCCCAGGCCTGCTACTAATTAGCATGACCGGTGTGGTTTAGGATCTACTTGACCTCTTGGTGGCTCAGTTTGTTCACCTGTAAAATGTGGACACTGACAGTACCTACTTAGAGCGTTGACATGAGGAGTAAAGTAGGTGACCAATGTTTACAACGGAGCCAGCGTGTCATCAGTGGTCAGACGTGTTACTTATCATCTGTATTTACTTCCCAAAAAGGATGCACATCTTTAGGCAAACTGGGTCATTGTCTTTAAAGTAAGATTGGGTTTATAAGAGCAATATTTCAACATTGCTTTCCAGGAATGTTCTCTTTATGTGAAGAAAGGTTCAGCAAGTGAGCACAGCCTTCTTCACGGGTACAGGCATCTGTCAACCCTTAACAATCCAGTTCCTCTTCATGTCTGCTGTCCTCACCAGTACTTCCATAATCCACATCTCTGGGTCAAGTATCACCCAGTAACCTAGGTTCTCCACCTACCATTCCCTGTGCTTTTTTTTTTTTTTTAAGGTTTTATTTATTTATTTATTCATGAGAGATACACAGAGAGAGAGAGAGGCCGAAACATGGGCAGAGGGAGAAGCAAGCTCCATGCAGGGAGCCCGATGTGGGACTCGATCCCAGGTCTCCAGGATCAGGCCCTGGGCTGAAGGCAGCACTAAACCGCTGAGCCACCTGGGCTGCCCTCCCTGTGCTTTTGAAGTGCAAATGTCTCCTGGGGGGTAAACCATCTGATCACTAAGACAGTAGTATGAATCCATTTGTCTGCTTTTTCCCTGTGAAGGCCTGAACAGCACGGATGCTCTGAGAATCCGGTTCACTGGGAGGGCTCTTGCCATAACTCCACCAAGGTTAGCCTGAAGGACTCACCTATAACCCAAACTCAGGGATAGAAGCCAGGCTGTCAAATAGATACTTAAAAAAAAAAAAATCTTTGTGCCAACTTTTTTTTTTTTTTTTGACTTGCCCTTCCTCTCTGTCCCCCTGTCATTTCTTATCACCAAGATCCAGGGTCTCTATAGGGTGCATTTGGTTAAGCTGATTCCCCTGGCAGAGAAGGGGGGCGGGGTTTCAGCTTTGCTGAAAAGCTGAGGCAGCTCCACAGCCTGCCAGCAGTCACCCAGAGCTGGCCATGATTCTCTTGCTGGGGGTAATGCCTGGAGGAGACCCAGCAAGGATATAATGAGGGAATCCATCTGGAAGGGGAGCTCCTGAGTTCTGGATCTGGGGGAAAGGCAAGGACAGCCTCCTGGTGGGGAACCCCACATTCCCCGCCCATCCCCATCCTTCCTGAGGTCCCATCTTGGGCCTTGGCTGCTGGAGGCTGCAACACCCAGCAGACACAGGATGTTTCCGTGGGCCAGCACCCCTGAGGAGCTTCTGGCCAGTTAGCTGAACTTCTGGTTTGCTCAGCTCATTTGTTTCTTTTACCTCTTGGCAAAGTTAAAGTAATACCTTCTGGATCGTTTTGATCACTTTTGAACAAGTCATAGGGACGGGTTTTCGTTTTTCTTCACAGCAGCATTGCAATTGGTTTTTGTTTGTTTTTTGTTTTTTTTGAGAGACAGAGAGAGCACCTGAGTGGTGGGAGAGGTAGAGAGAGAGGGAGACAGAGAATCCTAAACTGGCTCCTCCCTCAGCGTGGAGCCCAGCATGGGGCTCCATCTCACAGCCCTGAGATAATGACCTGAGCTGAAACCAAGAACCTGACACTTAACTGCCTGAGCCACCCAGGCGCCCCAACGCAACATTTTAAAGACTGTTCTATTTGTTTCTGCCACGACTCCCTGCCGCTGCAGCTAGCAAGGTCCGAGGCAGATAGAGGGGCCCCTTCCCTGGCAGAGAGATGGAGGGTCAGCAGCACATAGGCCAGCACCAGGAAAGGCCAAGGGGCAGGGAGGAGGGGAATGGAGACCCAGAGGGGCCTCCCCCAGGAAACAAATGGGTCTCCTCTTTGTATCCTGGTGGAATTGCTGCAAATCTTAAAACAGTTAAGCAAAATCAGCAAGTTGATGTTGGGTGAGTGGGCCTCGAGCCACAGAGTGGGCCCTGGGAGGGTGGGTGCTGGGAGGCCAGGGATAAGGTCCGTGCCCCCCCGCCCTGGTCACACCTTGGGGTCCTGCCAGCCCAGCGTCTGGAAGCCACAAGCTGCCCCACACAGCAGGCTGCACCAAGGGGGGCCCATGCAGGCCTCTGTCCTGTTCGGGGGTTTTGCCAAAGCCTTGCATCAGGACACAGAAGGCAAATTTATTCGATTTGTGAGCGGCACAAAGCTGATTAATAGCAATGATCAAATTGGTCATTGATTAAAACTAACAGATGAGGGGATCCCTGGGTGGCGCAGCGACTTGGCGCCTGCCTTTGGCCCAGGGCACGATCCTGGAGACCCGGGATCAAATCCCACATCGGGCTCCCAGTGCATGGAGCCTGCTTCTCCCTCTGCCTAAGTCTCTGCCTCTCTCTCTCTGTGTGACTATCATAAATAAATAAAAATTTAAAAAAAAAAAACAAAAAACTAACAGATGACCAAATCAGCCTAGAAAAGGATCTGGACAAGCCTGAGATAAATAAATCAAAAATTGATTTTAGTAAGAACACACTTTAGAACTGTGCCCTCTTCTTGCAGTGCCCTTCCTGTTCATGGGGTGCCTCCCCTGGGGCACGTTCTGTCTCCATCCTCAGGGTTGGGGCATTTCCCAGTCAACCTCGCAAGACCTGAGGGCACAGAGCGGAGGGGCAGGCGGCTCTGCACAGAGTAGGGAGCCCGATGTGGGGCTCAATCCCCTGACCCTGAGATCATGACCTGAACTGAAATTGAGAGTCATACACTTAACTGACTGAGCCATCCAGGCACCACCAAAACCTAGGTTCTGATCTCTGTTTCTGTCAATCTACTCAGGCTTATCTCAGGGGTAGGTAAGGTATTACTCTGGAAGAGCTTTTCTCTTACCTGTGTTTTCCTACTGCTTGTCCCTAGACATAGAATTCCTCTTTTCTAGATGAATATTGCCAGGTATTAAAGCCCGACTTTAAAAATTCCCTTTCAAGGGAATCCCTGGGTGGCTCAGTGGTTTAGCACCTGCCTTCGGCCCATGGCATGATCCTGGAGTTCTGGGATCGAGTCCTGCATTGGAGTCCCTGCATGGAGCCTGTTTCTCCCTCTGTGTCTCTCATGAATAAATAAAATCTTTTTTAAAAATTAAAATTAAAGGGATCCCTGGGTGGCGCAGCGGTTTGGCGCCTGCCTTTGGCCCAGGGCACGATCCTGGAGACCCGGGATCGAATCCCACATCAGGCTCCCGGTGCATGGAGCCTGCTTCTCCCTCCGCCTGTGTCTCTGCCTCTCTCTCTCTCTGTGACTATCATAAAAAAAAAAAAAAAAAAAAAAAAATTTAAAAAAAAAAAAGAAAAAAATTAAAATTAAAAAATAAATAAATAAAAATTCCCTTTTAGACTCTATACACCCATGAGACGAATGGCTTGTCTAGGGGCACTCGAACTCTTGGTGAAGTGAAAAGCCTGAGCTAAACAGCATTTTTGGGGAGGGGGGCCCTAGCACAAGAGGTACTGACCCCTTCTCGGGGCTCTGGTGTGTCCATAATGTGTTCTCAGTTGGTAATGATCTTTTACCAATGGCAATCTTCAGCAGTAATAAAGATAAATCTCCTCTTTTTTTGCGGTGATGGTTTACAATCAGACATTTCCTATCAAATAACCTTAGTGTGGTGAGTTCGTGTTTCTCATACTGGGGGTCTGCTGGTGTATTCTAGGAAGTCCCGAGAATGGCTCGGCCAAAGACCAAATTGCAGCTGCCCCTCCCCGCAAGTTCATAGGCTGACTCCCAGCCCCCAGAGTGATGGCATTATGAAGTGGGGCCTCCAGGAGGTGCCTTCCACTATGCCCGAGCTAGCAAGAAGACGGCCATCTATGAATCAGGAAGTAGGTTCTTACCAGACATGGAAGTGGTGGACACCTCCAGAAGGATGACCTGTAAATTTCTGCTGCTTATGAGGTACCCTGCGCTGGCATTTTGTTAGAGCAGCCCAAGTGGACTAAGACAGCCCCCTCTTTGCTGGAGTTTGAGAGGCTTCTAGCCCCTGGAGGAAGGTCAGCAGTCAGAGGTGGGTGGGGAAAGAGTGTTGGGTGTAGAGTCAGATAAGGGGGTGCTGAACCCTGGCTTTGCCACTCGTAAGATGTGTAAGCACAGTGGACAGGTTGTTTAACCTCTGGGGACTCCTCATAGGCAATATGAGGATGATAGTACACACCTCAGAGCTCTCTCCCAGAGCTCGCCATGGTACACAGGCCACCAGGCCACCAGCGTGCAGAGGTCGGCAGGGCAGAGCCTAGGGCAGCTGGGGCCCAGGCTGGTCCCACCGCCAGTGACCGTACACATATGTCACTAAGCGTCCCTCAGTGAACGGTGGGAAGCACAGAGAGCCTCTGTAATGGGGCCTTATCATGGCCTGGCCCAGCTGGCCTCCCCACCTCCCAGGGACTTGATCTTTTGCCAACCAGAGTAAAATGGCAGCCCACCCTCCGGAAGGTTCCACTCAGCCCAGCGCCTAGAGGATTGGAGCCCACATGTGAGTAGCAGCCACGTTCCCTCCTTCTCGCACACAAAACTTCACCTCGAATTATTCACCGGAGTTTCAAAAATGTACCAATAGGAACAAAATGTGTATTATCTTTTTTGGTGGGAAAGGGCTTCAACTACCTAACTTTTCAAGGGAAAACATGTATTTATCTTTCTAAAAGAACATTGGTAAGAATTCATATGTACACAGGGAGACAGAGTGAGAGAGATCTTCCCTCCTCTCTCACTTCTGATGGCTTCAGCAGGATGCCAGCCTCCGTGGCCACCAAACAGGCAGAGGGGGTTGGCAGCCACGTGGCCCCGGCGGCCCTCGGGAGGAGCCCTGAGTCCAGGACAGTCAGGCCTGGCTTTTCTAACTGACAGTTGCTGAGGAGAGAGCTGAACTCTGAGGCAGGCAGGGAGAAGCTCATGTCCTCGGAGGGGAAAAAAGCCCGCCCCTGCTGCCCAGCCTCTTCGCTAGACAACACCCAGTGGCCACACTCCCTAAAAGGCCCACCTGCCCCACACTCCTGGGGCCTCGTTGCCGGAAAGCAAACAACCGCCTCTCACACAGGGGGTGTCCAGTCCCACATCCCCTGTCAACTGCCGCTGGTTTTTAAAATCCCACTTTGCTGATAGGGAGCAGTCGGGGCTGTGGGGAGGGATGGTCCCTCAGAGGCCTGGCAGGGTACAAGCGGGAGCTGACCACGTCCGTATACCGTCTGGGCCTGGGAAAGCACCATCTGGAAGGCAGGAGCCCGTCTCAGGGTCTTTGCTTAGCGCCCTAGACCACCTTTCCATCTAGGGGGTCTCCAAAGCTCGCTCCCTTTCCACCTGTCCACAGAGGCTCCCTGGCTCTGCAGACACCCCAACCTGAGACCTCAACGCCTTTTGGGCCTTACTTGCAGAGGACAGCATCGGTGTCAGACAGGGCCTCGTACAAACACATGTCGCCTTCGTCCTCGTCTCTGGTGACCACCATCGTGAGACCCAGAAACAGGGCTGCCGTGGCCAGCTTCATTGTCCAGTCCATGGACACCTGCAACAGAAGGACGGTTAGAGCTGCCGCCCCCTCTGCAGGGGGCGCCCTCCTCGCCCTGCGCGTGCCCACCCCAGGGCCCCACCAGGAGGAACGGACACCTCTGGTAAGCAGAAGGAGGAGGGCGGGCAGCTGCCTGGGCCCCAGCAGCCAATCTGCCACCCGGACACAGATACCTTGGGAGGATCTGGGCCTGCTCCAAGCCGGACTCAGTTTGCAGTCCTGGCCGAGGCCCCTCCTCCGTCGGAGCAGGGCTTTGCTGGCCACTAATCCCCGTTGAGAAGCAGGAGGACTTATATAAGCCTCCCGCCCTGGCTCTTCATCCTGTCCCTGCCACTTGCCCCGTGTGTGGCCAGCTGGCCATGGGCCAACCTGCTCTTTGGCTTCAAGGCAAGCCCTGGGAAGTTGGTGACCCCAGGCTTTGGGCTGGGTGGGGGTGGGGGGGCGGGTTCTGGGGTGCTTGCAAGAGCAAGACCTTGGTCGCCTTCCTAGGAGCAGAGGTTTGGCTGGGCTGTGCCCCTCAGACAGCTCTGCATCTCCTGCCCACAATTCCTGAGCCACCTGCCTTGACAGCCTTGGGGCTGACGGATGGTAGGTAGGTGGTTGGACGCAGTGACCCTGTGGAGGAGAGGCTGCTGCACTTAGGGCGCCCCAGCCCCGAGGCCAGCTCCAAAGGGCCAGCTGAGGACAGAAGGGCTCCTCTGACTGCACCTTGCCGCAGTGCTGAACTCAGCACTCTCCCAAAATAATAGTCTCGGGAGAAGACACCAGCAGGGCTGCTGGGGAACGGGGCAGCTTGTGCGGTGCTGGGTGCCGGGTGCAGGTGCTGGCTGGGAGGAAGGGGGGTAGCAGCCTGCAGGAAGTTGTGTGTGGGACTCTGACTGGAACAGGAGAGGGCAGGAGAAGATCAGAGGCACTTCTCCCACGGCCTTTCCACTTGATCTGCGCTCCGTCTTCTCTGAGATGGGGTGTGGGGGTGTGCTGGGGGACGTTCCACCAGCCAGGAACCGAGGACTCCTGGCTTCTGCTCTGAGCCACTCCAGGCTGCTGGGGTGGGGGTTGGTTGGTGGAGGGGGGTGGTGATGCCCCACCAAGACGCACCACTTCTTGCCTTCAAAAACAAGTAAAATGCCCCCGTCACTCTTGTGCCTTGCTGAGGAAGATGAGATCATAGCCATAAAGTATATGCAGCTCGAGCTTTAGAGAAACTATTTCCAGCATAGCTTGCTTTTCAGCTGAATTCCTGCTTCCAGGATCCCGACTTCAAGCAAAAAGCCCTTCTTTGGGGCTACAAATTAAACATACTTCTCAATAATTAGAGTCCCTGATGTATGATGAGCCCCCCCCCCACACACACACACAGAGGACTCATTCCTAAGATTATTCCCCTTCTGGAATAGCCTCCTCACAAGAAGGCTGTGAGAACAGAACCAAACTATATAAGGTCTTCAGTGCACAAATGGCCCTCCTCTAGGGATTGCTCAGTCATTCATGTGGAGTACTCTTCCACAGGTCCATCCATTTTTTCATTCATTCATTCATTCATTCATTCATTTGCAGTCCATCTTGCCACTGGGTACTGAGTACCTCCCATGTGCCAGGCCCTGGGCCCGCTCCATCATATAGGGTCAGCATGGTCCCTGTTCTTGCAGAGCTCACTGGATAGCCAGAGCCACAAAGACAACGCTGCCAGCATTGGTATTGGCGTTGGTATTCCAAGGCCAAGAGACTCTTGTTTTCAAACTGGCAGCCGCTAGAGAACCAAAACTTTCTGAATGCCAACAGCTCTTAGCACCGAAAAATGGCTGTCTAGATGTGGGGAACAGTCTCCGGCATAGGGTGGCTCTTGCTGAGCCCACTCGTTCAGCAATTCTTCTTTACTCAGGATGAGCCAAGCTTTATTATTGAATCCTCTTGCTATGATCCTCTGAAGTAAGTAAGTACTATTATGATCCCATTTTACAGAGGAGGAAACTGAGGTACACAGAGGTTTGCTAACCTGGACCTTGGTCACATGGATTGTAAGTGGCCAACCTGGGATTTGAACCCATGCCATCTGCCTCCAGACTCTGTTCCTTGACCACTCTCCTCTATTGCCCCCTCTTGGAGCTTTGCTGCACCCTGTCTTTCCCCCTCTATTCCCTTTGTTCTTGGAAGGAAGCCCAGAATCTCCCACTTGGCCCATAATGTCTGCATGATCTGGCTCTTCCTGCTTCTCGAGCTGTGACTCTCTACTCTTCGCTGCTGCTGCTCAAGGTTGAACTCCAGCTCAAGCCTCAAGCTCCTTCCTGCCGCAGGGCCTTTGCCTTCCTATGCACCGCCCTCACTTCCCACCCCTTTTTGGTGGGTAGCTGCAATGTCATTTCTTCAGAGAAACGTCCTGACCCCCAGGTTCCATTAGATTCCTGTTAGACAGAATCATAGCTCCTTGGTCCTTTCCTTGTTCTTATATGCTTGTAATGCATTATTTTGTAACTATTTGCTCAGACATTAGCTATAGTTCCCCCACCCCCATTCTACAAGTTCCTTGTCCTGTGGGCTGTACGGCACCTGTGTCCAGCATCCCAAGCACAGTTCCTGGCGTGTCTAGATGCTTAATAATTACCCTGTGAATGCCTGACAAACCTGCCACCTCTGTTTCTGATAGTCCTGTTTTCACGTAATAGCTCCTAACTCCATAAACATCAGCAGGAAGTAACCACTCAGGTTGGCCCCTGGCCCTGGGTCCCTTTTGCTTATTTATCTAACCTTCTCTGGCTTGTTTTCGTACAGAGAGATCTGACACAGAGTGCAGTGGTTCTTGGCATTTTCGAATCTGATCTTTCTCTTGGGGATTCACAGGACTTCACTTCATATGCAGAGTCCAAGATCTGGGAACCACATTCAAGCCCAGGAGGGCACAGCATCCCCTTCCCATTACCAGCCTCTTTTACTCAATTGCCTTATTTCTGGAAACTCCCATCTCTAGATCCTGAGGTAGCCACCCTGGGAGCCCCCTTCTTTTCCTCCGGTCATCTGGGCTGTGACCACATCCCGGTACGATCAGGTAGGCTGTTGGTTTCCTGAGATGCTTCAGTCCCTCCAAAACCCAGGATCTGTTGGGCCAGGGCTCCTGGAACTCTTGACTTCTCTTCTATCCCTCCAGACCTCTGTGCCTGACACCTGCCCCATCACTACTGAGGTGTCACCTTTCTTTATCCAGACAGATGCTCATGCTTTCCCTCCCTCCTAAACCTTTTCACCACGTATGCCTCTGGAATCTCTGAATTTATGGCGACCACGTTCCCCCTCACTCTTTTCCTTTACTCTACATTTAAAAAATTGAGACTTACACACCATAAAAGTCACCCTTTTAACATGTACAATTCAGTAATTTTTTAGTATTGAAATCACTAAAGGTTATGCAACCCTCACAAAGTTATGCAACCATCATCACTGACTAATTCCAGAACATTTTAATCACCCCCAAAGAAGCCCCAGAGCAGAACTCATTAACAGTTACTCCCCATTCCTACCTCTCCCAGTCCTTAGGAGCCACTAATCTACTCTCTATCTTTGTAGATTTGGCTATTCTGGGTGTTTCATATAAATGGAATCATACTGCAGTTGACCCTTGAACAACATGGAGGTTAAGGATGTCAATTCCCTGTGCAGTTGAAAATCTGTGCGTAACTTTTAAATCCTCCCAGATTTAACTACTAATAACCTACTGTTGCCTGGTATCATGACCTGAGCCCAAGGCAGGGGCTTAATTGACTGAGCCACCCAGGCACCCCAGTCTTTTTATTTTCTTGATGGTGTGGTTTGATGCACAAAAGGTTAACTTCAATGGACTCCATAGAACTTCAATGAAGTCCAATTTATCTATTTCTTCTTTTGTTGTCTATGTTTTTGGTGTCATATTCAAGAAATTATTGCCAAATCCAATGACATGAAGCTTTCCCTCTATGTTTCCTTCTAAGAGTCTTCCAATCTTATATTTATATCATTGATGCATTGTGGGTTAACTTTCTTGAAGATTTATTTATTTATTTTAGAGAAGGAGAGAAAGAGAGAGAAAGAGATCACAGGCAGGGGGAGGGGCAGGGGGAGAGAATCTCCAAGCAGACTCGCCAGAGTAGAGACCCTGACACGGGGCTCAATCTCACAACCCATGAGATCATGACCTGAGCAGAAACCAAAAGTCAGAGGCTTAATCAACTCAGCTACCCAGGCGCCCCCATTGTGAGTTAATTTTTATAAGTTGTGTTAGGCAAGGGTCCATTTTTATTCTTTTTCATGTAACTATCCAGTTGTTCCAACATCATTTGGTGAAAAGATTGCTTTCCCCATTGATACCACTTCACCTCTACCTCTTGCCATAACCAGAATCTCCCTGACTCTTGAGAAGCTGCTTCTCCTGAAGTTCTTCAAAGTGTGAATGCTCAGTCTCCCACCCCCAACATGATTCAGGGTTGGGAGGTAAGGTTGACTAGCACCCCATTCCCCATTGATGCTTCTCTACCATGACTCCTCAGCCAAAAATCTTGTCAAAATCTACATTTCATGAGGCTTACTCCATCTATCACTCCTTGCTCACTGAAGACATTGGTACTTGGCATGGAAACTTTCCCTTGTTCTAAGTCTTGACATCAACCCAGGGGTAAATCCATATGCATGGAGACGCTGCTTCCAACACTTCTCCTCCCTCCTCTCTAACCTCTTTTCTTTTATTTTTTTTAAAAGATTTTATTTATTTATTCATGAGAGACACACACAGAGAGAGGCAGAGACATAGATGGGGGAGAAGCAGTCTCTCCATGGGGAGCCTGATACAGGACTAGATCCCAAGACCCTATGATCACGACCTGAGCCAAAGGCAGAGGCTCAAGCAGTGAGCCAGGTGCCCCTCTAGCCTCTTTTCTGATGGCAACTTCTTGGACACTGTCATCACTAAAAACCATTCCATCCCTGAAATTTTAAATTTAAATCTTAAAGCAGCTATTCTCTTAACCTCTCCTTCCTTTGCTCTCACTTCATTACTCCCACTGCATCTCATTCTGAACTCCAATCCCGTGACCACTGTCTTTTCTCCTTACCTATTCTGATTTCCTTCTCTCTGATGTCTAGTTTCCTATGGATCTTTACTTCTACTCTTCACTTGCCACCATCCTCAATTCCTTCCTCCTTATCCTCATGTTGTGGCTGTTGGGCATAACTCCAATTTTGAAACACTGTCCCTGCTCCACTGTGTACCCATGCTGCTCTCCCCTCCCACTTATCTTCCCCTGAGAAGCAAGGGATGGGGAAAGTTATTGTGCTAAGTCAAAGAAGCCTGTCACAAAAGACCATATAGTATGATTCCTTTTATATTAAATGTCCAGAATAGGAAAATATATAGGGAGAGAAAATTGATTCATGGTCGCTGAGGGCTGGGGGGTGGGGTAGATGAGTGAATAGGGCAGACGGGGGTGATCACTAAAGAGTATGGGGTTTTTTTTGGTGGTGATAAAAATGTTTCAACATTGTGGTGATGGTTGTACATATCTGTAAATATACTTAAAAACATTGAATTTTATACTTTAAAAGCCATTAAATTGTGCATATTTAAATTATGCCATCCAATGTGGTGAACTGTGTGATATGTGAAACATATCTCAAAGCTGTTTAAAAAAAAAAACAGTCTAGGTAACATCAGGAAAATGATGGACTGGGAGGCTCATGCACTCTAAACCCAAACCAAACCAACCAACCAACAAAACAAACAAACAAAAATCCTCCACAGCTGGCTGAGTTAGGAGCTCTGGATAATAGTGAAGGATTGAGCTCAACCAAGTGAATGCTAACTCAAGAAAAAGTTGCCTTCAAATTGGTAAGAAATTTCATGGCATTTTCACCCCACACCCTCCCAAGCATAATTAAGTCTTGGTTTAGAGGAGACTGAAGCCCAGTTACTGACTTCCTTTCTCAAATCAGAGGGAGCCAAGTAGACCATATTACAGTATTCCAATCTGTCTAGGAGTTGTCTAAAGGACTGGTCTCTATTTTGTCTAACTCAGGTCTCAGGGAGGATAAGGAGTGGGTTGCTTATGAGAGCTGCAGGGAGACTACAGACCTGCAGATACTTGGGGCAAGAGTTTATGGATAGAGACAGATAAAAGATAATATAGGATCCAAAGAGAAGCTAGGGTGAGATTCTTGGGGAAATTAAGACATCTAAAAGAAATTGTGTAAATGAGGGAATTGAGAAAACTACATTCAGGTCCAGGAAAGACATGCTTAGAAAAGACCAGAGAAGATCTTAAGTTCTCATCTTGTGCTGATCTTTGGGCCCAGAGCATGCTCAGCTAATTAGTAAATGTTTTCTTTGGCATACAGCCAGTCTGCAAAAACTAGGAAAGGTGGTTGTTTCTTTCAAATACTCAATTTTCAGCAACAAAAAAAAATCACAAAGAATAAAAAAAACATAGCCATTCAAAGGAATAAAACAAGTGGACATAAACTGTCCCTGAGGATGTTCACACATCAGATTTGTTAGTTAAAGACCTTAAGATAACTGTCTTCAATATACTCAAAGAGCTAAAGGAAAACATGAGTGAAGAGCTAAAGAAAATCTTGGGGCATCTGGGTGGCTCAGTTGGTTAAGTGTCTGCCTTTAGCTTAGGTCATGATCCCAAGGTCCTGGGATTGAGCCCTGAATGGGGCTTCCTGCTCAGCAGGGAACCTGCTTCTCTCTCTCTCTCTCTCTCTCTCTCTCTCCAATAAATAAATAAATAATCTAAAAAAAATAACTAAGGAAAACACTATATGAACAAAATCAGAATATCAACAAAGTATAAAAATTATGAAAAGGAACAAAATAAATTCTAGAGCTCAAAAATGAAATAACTGCAATGATAAATTTACTAAAGGGATTCAATAGCACATTTGAGCAAGGAGAAAAAAAAGAATTGATGAATTTGAAGATAGGAACATTGAGATTATTGAATCTAGGAGCAGAAGCAAAAAGAAAAAAGATGAAAAAAAGTGAACAGAGCTTAAGAGATCCATAGGATACCATCAGGTAGGCCAATACATGCATTATGAGAGTTCAAGAAGGAAAAACAGAGCCGGGGGCAGAAAGAACATTTGAAAAAATAATGGCCAAAAACGTCCCAAATTCGATGAAATACATGGGTCTGCAAATGCAAAAAGCTCAAGAAATGCCAAGTAGAATAAACTTAAAGACACTTATACCAGGATTCCTGGGTGGCTCAGCGGTTTGGCACCTGCCTTCAGCCCAGGGCCTGATCCTGGAGACCTGGGATCGAGTCCCACATTGGGTTCCCTGCACGGAGCCTGCTTCTCCCTCTGCCTGTGTTTCTGCCTCTCTCTCTCTGTGTCTCTCATGAATAAATAAATAAAATCTTTAAAAAAAAAAAGGCACTCATATGAAGACACATAATGGAACTGTTGAAAGACAAAAAAAAATGAATCTTGAAAGCAGCAAGAGAAAAGGGACTTGACATATACAAGGTATCCTCTGTAAGACAGCTGATTTTTTAAAATGATATTTTAGTGTTTTTTAAAAAAGATTTTATTTATTTATTTGAGAGAAAGAGAGAGAGAGAGAGAGAATGAGCTGGGGGGGAAGGGCAGAGGGAGAGGGAGAAGCAGACTACTCGCTGATTGCAAAGCCGGATGTAGGCCTGGGTCCTAGGACTCTGAGATCATGACCTGAGCCAAAGGCAGCCACTTAACCAACTGAGCCACCCAGTCGCCCCCTGACAGTTGAGTTACAGAAGAAACTTTGGAGCCTGGTGCATTGGGAAAATATACGGTTGACCTTCAAACAGCAGGGAGGTTAGGTGCAGTGACCCCCATGCAGTAAAAAATTTGCATATAAATACTTTGACTTCCCCAAAACTTATGTACTAATAACCTACTGTCGACTGGAACCCTTACTGATAACATAAACAATTGGTTAATGAATATTTTGTACATTATCTATATTACATATTGTATTCTTACAATAAAGTAAGCTAGAGAAAAGAAAATATTATTTTTATTTTTTTTAAAGATTTTATTTATTTCTTCATAGAGACAGACAGAGAGAGGCAGAGACATGGGGAGAGGAAGAAGCAGGGACCCTAATGCAGGACTCTATCCCAAGACCTGGGATCACAACCTGAGCCAAAGGCAGACGCTCAACCGCTGAGCCACCCAGGTGCCCCCCCGCAAAAAAATCATAAAGAAGAGAAAAAAATCAACAAATAAGTAGGCCCATGTAGATCAAATCTATGTTGTTCAAGGGTTAACTGTATTTAAAAATTTTAAAGAAAAAACTGTCTATATCCAGCAAAACTGTCCTTCAAAAATGAGGAAGATATTAAGACATTCCCAGACAAACAAAAACTGAGTGAGAGCTCATTGCCATTAGAGATTTCCTGCAAGAAAGTCTTTCAGGTTGAAATTAAAGGACAGCAGATAGTAACTTGATGTTAGATGAAGATATAAAGATCTCAGGTAGAGGTAGATATATGGGCAAACATAAAAACCAGTATTATTACAATTTTTCTTTGAAACTCCACTTTTTTTTTTAAAAGTAGGATTTAAAAGTAATTCCAAATCTTTGCTAGTATACAGATATATAAAGATATAATTTGTGACATCAATTACATAAAGTAGGGGAGTGTAGCTATATAGGAGTAGAGTTCTTACATGCAATTGAAATTAAGTTGGTATCAATTCAAATTAGATCATAGTACTTTTAGGATGTTTTATGTGATGCTCATGATACCCACAAAATATACCTACATAACATACACAAAAAGAAGTTAGAAGGGAGTAAAAACATGTTGCTACAAACTCTTTCAAAAGGTTAAAGTGGAGGGAACACTTCCTAAGTCATTTTGCGAGGCTAACATTACCCTGATACCAAAACTAGAGAAAGGCACTATAAAAAAAGGAAGATTAAAGACCAATACTCTTCATGAATATTGATGTAAAAATCCTGGCAAACCACATCCAGAAGCATATTAACAGGATTATATAACATGACCAAGTAAGATTTATTCCTAGAACATAAGAGTGGTTCAACATATGAACATCAACAAATATAATACACCACATTGACAGAATGAAAGGAAAAAACCCACATGATTATCTCCCTCGATGCAGAAAAAGCATTTGACAAAACTCAACAACTTTCTTGATGAAAAAACACTCAACAAACTAGGAAGAGAAGGAAACATCCTCAATATGATAAAGGCCATGTATGAAATACTCATAGCTAATATCATACTCAAAAACTTTCCTCAAAAACCAAGAACAAGACAAATGTATTAGTTTGCCAGGGCTGTCATAGAAAACACCACAGACTGGTGGCTTAAGCAACAGAAACTTGCTTTTTTCACAATGAGGAGTTATTACTTAATGGTTACAGACTTTATGTTGGGGTAATAAATGTCTTGAAATACATAGAATGATAAATGCTCAACATTGTGACTGTAATGCCACTGAATTGTACTCTTAAAAGAGTTAAAATGGTAAATTTTATGCATATTTTAGCACACACACATACCCCATGCCCATCCAAGGAACTAGTGGTCTATAGAGCCCACTTTGGAAACACTGACCTCATCCATTCTCCTCACTGTATAGACCACTTGATCAGCCTGTGTAGACTACTTTCCATACTCTCAGCTGGCTCTGTTTTCTCCTACCCTACGGCCTTTGTACAAGCTGTTCTCTCTGCAAAGAGAGCCATTCTCTCTTGTCTCATGACACATATGGTTAACTTTTGCTTGTCCTTCAGATGTTGCTTAAATCACTGATTTTCCTTCAGTGAACCTTATCCTCTCCTATCCACATACAGTTTCTGCAATGCTACCACCATGTTAGTATGTATCGGGCCATTTTTATTTGCCATTTACTTGTGCTTATCTAACACTAGACTGTTTCCTTTATGGGAGAAAAACCACATGTGTCCTGTGAATTGCTGTGTCTGGCACCTAACACAGTGGCTGAGAAACAGCAGATGCTCAATTACCACTTAAAGAAGGAAGGAAATAAGGGAGGGAAGGGTGGACATTGACTGCCTAAAGATCACATCTCCACCTCCACTTTAATCTGTGCCTCACTTGAGTTCCAGGGACAGTGTTTGCTCCTCCCTCAATAGCATTTGCCAGTTTCTTTCTTCTGTTTTAGGTTTCTGTGCACATATTTCATCCTGTGAGGGTCCCAGTTGTTTCTGCATCCCCCACAGTACTTTGAATATAGTAGACACTTAACTAAATAAGCACATACATTAAAAATAGCATGTTGTAAATGGAATATTCTGACTTTATGTTTTCTTTCATATGTAAAGAGTAGGGAAGAACCACAAAGTCTCCCAAAATGCACTTGAGCCATCCTTTAGTTCTCAACTAAAAGATGTTGCTTTTATCCTCCTTTCATTTCAGATAACCAATTTGGAAATTGTCTTGGAATGTAAAAGTATCAGAATATAATTTCTTTTGTTATTTTAGGAAATTCTTCCTTTCCTTCTGTCACGTTTTGAATTGTAGATGTTTAACTTATCAAACAGAAGATGCCAGAACTGGTGGTGTTGACAGGGGGTGGGGCATGCAGGCAGTGGCAGAGAGAGCTCCAGAGCTGAATTTTCTAGCAGTTACATTTCCTAAGAGTCAGAGACTGGAAGACTGGCCCCTAAGCCAACCACTCATTTTACCCAAAGGTTCTGCTAGACCTCCAGCCAGAAGCTGGGGGCTTGGTCCACTTTACTCCAAGGACAACAAAGTCTTCTCTCTGGGAGCCCCAGCTTGTTGGTCTCAACAACCAACTGTTGACCTAATAAGCCCACTGCTTCAGCCATATGTTGTATGTATTGACTCACTTCATCCACAGTATGGAAAGGTCCAGATAAGCTATGAAATAGTGGCATTTGCCAGGTTCATTTGGTGCCATGTCGTCCTCAGAAGGTTGATCATTCTGTCTGTCATCATGGAAGTGAGCACTGTATGTAGAGCCCATGAGAGCTGCACTACCCATGCACTGCCCATGAGAGCTGCTACTGCTACTGGTTCTGCCCACGTATCTACACATGGGAGGAAATAGGAATTCTTCTGCAGAGGGGGAAATCAGGACCCCACAAAAGAAAGAAACTTCCTAAGTTTGTTAGATGGCCTGTCTGAACTGAAATCAGTAATGCTAATCCCAGTCCAGGACTCTAGTAGTGAGAAATGTGCCAAGGAGCCCTTTCTGGGGAAGTTAGAGAAATGTTTGATGCTCAGACACAAGCACGTAGAAATGCCACGAGTCATGGCCTCAAATCATATGAAGGTAAAGAAATCAGAAATATGTCCTCCACACCAATTCTCTTAAATTCTCCAGGGCCCAGTTCTTATCCCTGAGAACTTCTCATTCTCTCTGTCTCTCTGTCTGTCTGTCTGTCTGGTCCTTATGGAAAGTCCCTGCCTCCCATCAACCAGGGAGAAGAGCCCCTATCACTTACCCAGAGCAGTGTGGGAGCCATTGGGTGGTGGCTGTAGGGAGGTGAGAAATCTTGGCAGGTTTCTGGGGGCTGGACAAGGTGAGGAGCAAGTTGCCTCCAGGATGCCCCACAGTTTGGGCCCTTAAGGCAACCAGGGTCTGCCAGTATTGAGAGTATGGGAGTTTTAGGGGAGGTTCCTGGAGTGCCAGGAGAGGAGGCAGCAGTTGGCCGTTGGGGAGGCAGTTAGGGAAGTTCCAACAAGTTCCAGGGAGGAGCTAACATGCAGGGTGGATAAGAATAGGAAAAAGAAGAATGGATGGGTTTTCTGGCATTCCCTCTTCCAAGGATTCTAAGGTAAAAGCAGAAATCAGAGATGGTTCTCTTACCATTTCCATTTCTCTCCTACCTTTTAAGATATGCTGTAAGACAGGGAGAAGAGACACCAGGGATGCACAGAGAAAGTTGTGGAAGAATAAAGAGAGAAACCATTGGGCCTAGAGTCCCAGAAAGAGACAAAGTAGCAAGCAAAACTCACATAGATGCTGAGAGGAGAGAGGTGGGATTGGGAACTTTGCTTGGGGTGAAGGAAGAGCCCCTTCTCTAATGAGGGTGGCCTGGAGCCTCAGAAGAATGCAGAGGAACAACAACACTTGTTCAAGCCCAGGATCTGCCAAGACTGCAGAGACCACTTTCAGCAGGTAATGTTCTACCAATATGGCCAGTGTATCGGATGCTCCTGTAACAGGTGATCAAGCCCAGGGCAAGTCCCTGGCTTTCAGGACTTGGGTTTCCTGCTGTTTTAAATGACCACATCTGGGACCAGAACCTTGATTTCCTTCTGGAAAATTCTTCCCAGGAAATTCAAGGAGTCAGTGGAAATCCAAACATCCTAGATGAATTAAGTCAGAATCACTGAAGTTAAGCTCTAGGCATCAGTACTTTTTTAATGAATTAATTGGTCAGTTAATTAATTTGAAGTAGACTCCATGTCCAGTGTTGTGCCCAATGTGGAGCCTGAACTTACGATCCTGAGATCAGACCTGAGCTGAGATCAAGAGTCTGATACCCAACTGACTGAGCCACTTAGGGGCCCTGACATCAGTATTTTAAAAGTGCTTCTCATAGGATTCTAATAAGCAGCCAGGCCTGAGAAACTCTGATTTATTTTTTTTCTTAAATATTTGATTTATTTATTCATGAGAGACGCAGAGAGAGGCAGAGACATAGGCAGAGGGAGAAAAAGGCTCCCTGCGGGGAACTCAAAGAGAGACTCAATCCCAGAACCATGACCTAAGCTGAAGGCAAACACTCAGCCACTGAGCCACCCAGGGGCCCTGAAATTCTCTGCTTTAAACATAGATTGGTGACAGACATTTGCCAGATGCTGAAGGTACAATCATGAACAAGATTCAGACCCTGATTCTGATGAGCTCTCAGCTGAGCAATAAACATACATCAAAACAAACCACAATGACAAAATCACCAACAGTGTGTGCTGAGCTCAGCCATGGAACCATCCCTTAGGCAAAGAGGAAGGTGTATTAATTATGTGTTTTATTTTATGCATTTTATGATGGTTTGACATCTTGAGGGCCTTGCTGGTTGAGGAGAGATGGTCCCTTGCTTCCTGGGCACAGGAATTCTTTTTTTTTTTTTTTTTTTAAGATTGATTGATTGATTGATTTATGATAGACAGAGAGAGAGAGAAGCAGAGACACAGGAGGAGGGAGAAGCAGGATCCACGCTGGGAGCCCGACGTGGGACTCGATCCCGGGACTCCAGGATCGTGCCCTGGCCCAAAGGCTGGCACTAAACCGCTGAGCCACCCAGGGATCCCTGGGCTAGGTGATTCTTAGAGATAGTGAATTCACCTTGGAACATATCTTTCTTATGCAAAGCAACAATCTTGGGTCCATACCCCAAAACAACCTCTTTTATCCAGCTGTCACCCACTGAGCCTATATCCCCCTGCCCAACACCATCCCAAGGCCAGGCACCAGGCACTGGACACCACCCACCTACCTCAGAGCACACTGGCATTATTCAAACTAGCTGATCCTAAGCTGTTTTCCCTGCTTCATCCCTTCCTTCCCATGGAAAACATCATAAAGGCGCTGTGGCAGGCATTTCCCTCATCCCTCTGCCTCTTAATTGACCCTGGCACTTTCCCAGGTGGCATGATATGCCCCTTTTCTCTTGGAAATGGTAAGTAACAAATTCTTTCAATGGCATTGACCTTTCTGTGTCATCACTTGGTCACCTATAAAGTAAAACCTCATGGTGCAATCAAGACAGAGGCTATCTCACAGGAGTGACAACCAGGAAAGGCTTCAAGAGAGTAACAGAAGAGTATCCCACAAGCAAAGGCACTGAGGCATAGAAGGGCCCAGTGGACAGTGAACTAGAGCAGGATGGAATCACTGAGCACAAGTGACCAAATCGGGTGGGGGTGGAGAAAGCATGCTGGGAAACCAGGGGAAATTTCAAGGGAAACCAGGGCATGCTGGGAAGTTTATACTTGCTTAAATAACAGGTGATTTGTGCACTTATCTGCTCTCCAGCAGGCCCCACTAACCCATTTCTCAGTTTGGGCTTCTGTGAGATTAACAAAGTCATGGTAGAGATCTGTCACACTGGCACCAACATTTCTGGCCCAAGGAGACTATGGAAGGAGAGAATGGATTGTAGAGCCAGATAGAGAGGGCTCCTCTTCCTGAGGTAGAGCATGGGCTTTGAGCCTGAATTGTGAATTTACCACCTTGGTCAAGCTTCTTAATCTCTCAGTTTCATTAAAGTGGACACACTAATATGTGTGTCATGGTTGTCATGCAGATGAAGAGGGAAGGCGGAGCCCAGTTCTTGACTCTTAGTATATTTGTGTGCCTCGTTTCTTCATTCAACCCGAAAACGTTCTAAATCTGATAAGAACCAAAAGAAACACATTCCATCGGAACTGCAAGATAGCAGCTCATGAGATGCTAATCAGTAACAGTTCAGTAAGAGTGTCTCTTCCAGACAGTCTCCATAAGCCGGTCCTTAAAGGTCTACAGATGGGCCATGAGATCTGTTGGCTTAGCCAGTGTTAGCCTCCATCATCTTGCTATTCTAAATTGAAGCTTTGGAGCTTTCTGGGTTCTATGTCCCAGGAAAACCTTAAGAGGAAGCTGCAGGGCAAACAGATGTTGTAAAATGCCACATGAGTTCAGATGGCCCTGCTATCTCCTGCACCTCTCTGCAGAAAGGAAGGACTGAAGATCGATGGTCTTTTCCACCTCTGCTCTCTGCTTCTAGGTGCCTTGTACCTTTGGATGCCTTGGGCCACTGCGCCTATTCTGATGACATTGACTAAGCACTGACCATGCATCAAGCAGTGTATGAGCATGTAACCAGAACTATCTCATTTAATCCTCCCCATGGCCCTATGATGTGGGCACTACTAGGCCCACTTTACAGCTGAAGCTTGGTATCACATAGTAAGTGGAAAAGCCAGATCCCAACCCAAATCCATCTGAATCCAAATCCTGTGTTCTTGTTATCCTCACTAGGATATCCTGGGCCATTTACATCTCCCAATTTCAGTCCAAAGGCCTGTTGATGCAAACACCCTGTGCTACAATAAGCTCTATCTCTGATTCTCGGTTCACACAAACTGTAGCAGCCACAGGACATTTTGAGTCCTCCTTCTTCAACACTTTTCTCCATATGTCATCCCATTCACTAAGCCCTTCAGTTGTTAGACCTTCACTAGGTCCTTTCTGTGTCAGGTACCACATACCTCTGAGGATACATCATCCTTGCCGCTCTACTAGTGTGCAATTAGAGGAGATAAAGTGGTATACATTGGGTTTGGAGGCAACTTTAGTTGGTCCTTTGTGGGAAAGGTGACTGGAATAGCTGCCAATTCAATGTCAACATTCACTCGGCCCAGCCATGTTCAAAAAGTGTTCAAGCTTTGGGGATTTCCTCTAGGATAGATACAACACAATGTTTACCTCCACAGTTTAATGAGAAAGATAGGTATTTACTTAATCAACAGTGAAACCAGGCAGTGATAAGAGCTATAAGAAAATAATCCAGGGGATCCCTGGGTGGCTCAGCAGTTTTGTGCCTGCCTTTGGCCCAGGGTGTGATTCTAGAGTCCCGGGATCAAGTCCCGCATGAGGGACCCTGCATGGAGCCTGCTTCTCCCTCTGTCTGTGTCACTGCCTCTCTCTCTCTCATGAATAAATAAAATCTTAAAAAAAAAGAAAAGAAAAGAATCCAAATAGTAGGGACACTGGAAGGAAATAAGACCAGAATTAAGGCAGACCTCACAGTGGAGAGGGTAATTGCAATGAGTCTCAAGGGCTGCTTCCTCAGCTCATCATTTTTTTCCCTTGAGGGGGACTGGAGTTCATGCATCATGTCCTTCCAGCCTGCCTGAGCCCCAAGCTCTGACACCTGATTGTTTCCCTGTAGAGTCTCGTTAGATCAGCCTCCCTACGTGCCTTACACCTGCCCCTGGCTCAGTGTTCATGGCTGGGGCCTGCAAAGCATCTCTCCAGTAAACCCTTGCACCAATCAATCACTTCTGAGCATCAGATTGGTTGGAGGGTTGAATGCTATAGTACTGCCCTGTGGAGAAGTGAAGGCAGCCAAGTCATTAAGCCCAAAATTTCTGATAGCTAGTGAGTACAGAGAGCTGCCAGAGGCCTGGTCTGCATGTCAGTGTTCATAGACATCAGCCAAGGAATAAAGAGCGGGCCTGGAACAAGGCCAGGCTCTAGCTTTTCACTGGGAAAGTCATTTGAGACCTCAAAGATAAAATCCTGGTAGCCTTCCTGGGCCTTACCTTCCTCTTCTCCTGGGTCTTGTCCGGGATGCTTATCTGAGGAAGAGGCTTTGTAAGGAAAGTGCATGCTAAGATTAAGGTGGATCTTTTAGGAACTCAGGTGGACAGCTTTATTTTATATGTGGCACTTATGGGTGTAATTATTTCCCAAAGCAACCCCAAATGGATTCAGGTAGAAGGGTTAGGGGAAGCCTTATCATCTGTGGCCCTGGAGGGGAGATGGGTCAAGCCACCCAGACACAGGTCTCTAGCCTATGGCTCCCAAAGATGGGATGACCGGGCCCCTACTGGGCCACCTGGAAAACCATAGGGACCCCATCAGCAAAATGCTTAGTCCCCACGATGTCCTTACAGGGCCTTCTCAGGACAAGGATGGATTTGGATCAGCAGTTTTTAACCTGTGCTCTTTGGAGGTCCTCAGGGACTTTCAGGGGCGGGGGGCAGGGGTGGTGGGGTAGGGGTGGCAGGGAGCTCCAACCAGGAGCATTGATCTATTTTCTACATTAGGACTCTGCTTAGGATACATAAAAATCACAGGAACATATGAGCATGTCTCTATCTATCTATTTATCTATCTATCTATCTATCTATCTATCTATCTATCTATCATCTATCTATCTATCTATCTATCTATCATCTTTTAACTGATTCTGCTAGTAAATATTCAATATCTCATTGGGTTAATTGATGCTAACTTACTTCGGCTGAGCCTTCACTGTCTGTTCTTCTACCTTCTCTACACGTTACCCCTTTTTAGCCTCACAGGTATTTCATGAGTTATGGAGTGATAGCCCCATTTTTCAGAGAAGGAAACTGAGGCACAGAGAATATCAGACCCTTGCCCAAGGTACACAGCTAGTAAATGGTGAGTGGGATTTGAAACCAGCCATGTTGATGTTAGACCTCTGCTCTTACCCTCCACATTTTCCTCATCCATCCTCTCCAACTCTGAGGACTAGATTTGGTGTTGCTGTATGTCTGTCAGAACCCTTGACAGCATTGTGAATATGGCTGACTTCCCTCTGCCAAGCCTTGTGTGCCACTTTCAATGTTCCCTCCAGGCCTCCAGGGACCTCCCCAGTCCACCCTGTGGGAGAGTAGTCTGATGGGAGGAAATGGACCTTCTTGAAAGGCCACTTGTGGTCCACCCCATTTGCACATACAGCCTGGGTATTTTTTGATAGGTGTGAGAAGGAAAGTCTCCCCAGATTAGGAGTTTTAGGGGGGATATCCTGGTTGGCCAACGAAGGGGCATTGCTCACAGGGGGGCCCAATTCTGACTACCCCTTCTAGGAAGAGAGCACCACTGTGGGGAGCTTCTTTTCAGATCTTAATCATGCTTGAGAAATAACACTCCCTTACAATCAGGCTCTCCCTACTGCCTGCCTCTGGGACTCCTATAGCTTACTCTCCATGCTGTTCTAGCTCTCCAATCTGCCCTGCTTTGGGAATTCCAACTTACTTTGCCCTGCTTCCAAATCTGACCTTTCTTCAATGCCCACCTCATTCTCATTTCCTTCTTCAAGTTTTCCATAAGTGATCCTTTGGACCTACAACGCTTGCCCTAACATACCATTATTTGACTTTCTAGCTATACAAGTCTTTTCTTCTCAGTTAGGCTACAAATTTCTTGATAGCAGCTGCTATGTCTTTGTATTGGCAGAGGTCCCTGGGAGAACCTCCTTTTGAGTGGCTTGGGGTCCCCAGGTAAATGCCACTTGGTAATGATAGTCTTGGTTACCGGGTTGCCTACTCGATAAATAGAGCCTGTAGTCCTTGGATTATAAACAGATGGCACTATGCCCTCCTCCAATGGCCCTTGAAGGAGGTTCTTCTCTGGAGGACAACCAGTCAGCAACATTCACCAGAGTCCTCACAATGACTGCCTCAAGAGTGAGAGCATAGGGTGGCTTCTGGGCCAAGACAGGAGGCAGCATCAAACCTATGTTTTGACCTGTTCATTTCTAATGAAAATACCACATCTTTCATATCGTATCATTTCACAGTGTTTTATCATATCATATATCTCATGGAGATCCCATGGAGGGCCCATAGGGTTAGTTCCATCTCTGGAGTTAGGTGATTAGTTTCAACTACACCAAAGAGACTTTTATTTCTTTATTTATTGCATTTTAGCACTGAGTGCTACACTTCGTAAACATTTGTTGAAGAATCAACGGAGATGTGGGAGCTTCTGGAGAGCTCATGTCTCTTGCTTTGCTGAGTCAGGGGCCTTTATTCCAGATGCTCAGTGTTGATTATACCATCATTATAGTATTGGAAAGTTTCCTTGCACTACTGAGGATACATATCCAATTATGTGTTCTGTTTGGTTTTTCCCTGGCCAGCCAGAACACTGTCACGTGCCCTAGTGTACCTCTGTACTCAGGGCTATGTTCCTGGAAAAAAGGTCTAAACACCTGTGAATTGGAGCCCACTGTAACTGTTCATGCTCGTGTGGGAGGAGCTTATATAAGTGGATAATTGCTAGCCAGTAATCACTTTCCTTTAGGTTTGCTTAAAGCTGCATGTCCTTGGTATGTGGCTGCTAAGGGATAAATTTCAAATAAGGTAAAATAATCACTCTCATCAGATGTAAAGTAAGCACATTTTAAAATTTTTATTGAACTCATCATTAATGAGGGAACTGGTAAGACCTTATGACCAGTTCAAAGGGCAATCCAAAGAATTGATCAGATATAGATCAGGAATACTGACATGAACATACAAATGGCAGCAAAACTTGCTTCTTCCACAGAGGGAGAAGGTAGTCAGTTGAACCTTCACCACACCGACCTTATTCACATGTCGGTAGACAGGAATTATTCTGCATCGTTTGTAGTTATCTACAATTTATGGAGTTGTAAAATAGTTCAGGTCAGTGAAAGAGGCAGAATCTTGGAAAACCTGGAAGAGTATGCTCTAAGCAAGTTTCCATCACAGCCGCTCAGTAATCTCATTTGTTTACACAAAGTTCTTTACAAGACAGAAGTGACATTTGATGTCAATGAAGAAAGGACAGGCTATCTAATAAATGATGCCAGGGGCATTGAATTTCTATGTGTAAAAATAAAATGAGATATGACACCCTACTTTACAGGGAACAAATTTCAGGAGAATTAAAAAATGAAATAAATGAGATATTAAAGTAGAGATTTTTAAACCTTTGGAAGAAAATATAAGAGAGTAACTTCACGACCTTAAGGTAGGGAAGGAAGTATAACAGAAGAGACACAAAGTATATGAAAAAAGTGATAGATTGACTACGTTTTAAACAAAAAATCTTTTTTTCATCAAAAGACCCCAGATACATAAAATCTTGCATTCCAATAGCCAATAAAGGCTCAGCATGCAAAATTCATAGAGTTCCTACAAATCAAATCAGAAAAAGACCAACAAGCCAGTAAAAGCCGGGGGGTGGTGGCGGATACCTATCACAGGAAGAAACTGGGAGTACAAATTTCTCGGGAGTTGCACTTCGGTTACCCTTCCAATGTTCCAATGCCCTTCAGATGATCACAAGCACCTCAAACCATTTAAAGGAGCTCGGAGAGAGAGAGAGCACAACCTGGAGATTTACTGCAAACCAGCTGTATGCTCATCTAGCTCCTTGCCCTGATTCCTCAGGATGCTGGACTGGCTAGAGATGTTAACAATCGCAGTTACTCTAAAGATTCTCATAGTGGAGGCCAATTCTGTTTCCATTATGGAAGCCAGGATCTCGTTCATTCATACTCAACAAACCTTTGAGTACCTACTTTGTGTCAGGAACTGAAAATATGGGAGAATGCTGCCTTCTGGAGCTTTGTCCTCCAGGGCTAATGGAGGAGTCAAACCCTAATCGCCAATGACGGTGCTCTCCCAGATGGAGACAAACACCAAGGAAAAGCTCTGGATCCTGCTGCTCAGCCCACTCCTGTGAATCTGTAGATTTTTGTTTGTTTGTTTCTAGTTAATTTTATACTTACAGAGAAGTCACAAAAATAGCACAGAGAATATCCTGTATACCAGCTTCACCTAATGTAGACTAATGTCTAGCCTGGCCAAAGAACAATTATCAAAACTAGGAAATCAGCCTTCGTACTGTACTATTAATTAAACTATAGAGTTTATGCGGATCTCATGAATTTTCTTTTTCTCTTCTTGGATCCAATCCAGAATCCCACACTGTATTTAGCTGTCATGTCTCCTTAGCACCAGTCTGTTAGAGTTCTTTGGTGCTGCTGCTATAAACTGAATATTTGTCCCTTCCCAAATTCATGTGTTGAAGCCTAATCTACAATGTATTTGGAGCTGGGGCTTTGGGGAGATGTTTAGGTCATAGCGGTGGAACCCTCACAAATGAAATTAGTGTTCTTATGAGAGGCCCCGGAGAGCTTTGTCACCCCTTCCACCATGTGAACACACAGAGAGATGGGGTCCATTATGAACCAGAAAGCGGTTCTCACCAGACACCTAATCTGCTGGTAACTTGATTTCAGACTTCCTAGCCTCCAGGACTGTGAGAAACCCATGTCTGTTGTTTATAAGCCACCCAGTCGTATCATTCCATTATAGCAGACACTCACTCTTTGACATTTTTGAAACAGATTCATCAGATATTTGGAGAATGCTTTCTCATGATTTGATCAAGGTCACACATTATCAGGAAGGAGACCGCAGAGGTGGCCTGCTCTTCTCAGGGCATCAGATCAGAGGGTACATGATGCTGATCTATTACTACTGGTGATAATGACCTTGGTCACTTGGTTAAGGTGGTATCTTCCAGGATTCTCCACCGTAGACTCACTATTTTCCTCTTTGTAATTACAAAGTGTTTGGGAGGAAATACTTTGAGATTTTGCAAATACACTGCTCATGCTTAAGTTTCACTGTGGTTGTTTTTTAAACTTATCCTTGCATTGGGCTTCATGAGACTGATTACCCCTGACAGTCAGCCCCAGCCCTGCTGGGATGCTCAGCTGAGAAAGTACACTCAATGCTCTTTCCTTTTGTCCACTGCCCATACACACAAACAAGCCATGCTGTTCCCACCTGGGGCATTGTGTGGGGGTTTGCTACTCACCAAAGACATGAAGGCCTAGAAAAAAAGGCAGCTGGAAATATAATATACGAACTGTAATAAGGACCTGGAAAAAACTTTAAATATGAAGACAGACTGGAGGCATCTGGCTGGCTCAGTTGCTGGAGCATATGACTCTTGATCTCAGGCTTGTGAGTTTGAGCCCCACATTAGGTGTACAGATTACTTTTAAAAATGCATTAAAATAGGGATCCCTGGGTGGCGCAGCGGTTTGGCGCCTGCCTTTGGCCCAGGGCGCGATCCTGGAGACCCGGGATCGAATCCCATATCAGGCTCCCGGTGCATGGAGCCTGCCTCTCCCTCTGCCTGTGTCTCTGCCTCTCTCTCTGTGAGTATCATAAATAAATAAAAATAAAAAAAATGCATTAAAATAGATAAATAAATAAATAAATAAGCCTAGTAGAGTACTGTATTTTAAAAAAATGAGGGTACCTGGGTGGCTTAGTCAGTTAAGCATCTGACTTTTGATTTTGGCTCAGGTCATGATCTCAGGGTCATGGGATTAAGACCCAAGTCAGGTTCTATGTTCAGCAAGGTGTCTGAGATTCTCTCTCTCCATCTCCTTTTGCCCCTCCCCCTGTTTGAGCTCACTCTCACTGTCTCTTTTTCTCTCTCAAATAAATAAATAAATCTTTTGAAAAAAATGAAGACAGGAGGAAGAAATTAACTTTCTTTCACAGCCCGGACAGGTGTAGGCTGGGAGGAAGAGAGCATGATAGGGTAAACATGAACTTATTTGTTTCCTTAAAAATCTGGGGAACTGAGGCACAATGTGGAGTAAGGGCAGCTTGAAGCACGAGAAGTTCATTTTAAGAATGAAAGCAAGGAAGCTTGACTCTATACCATGGAATCTTTTTTTTTAAATAAATTTATTTTTTATTGGTGTTCAATTTGCCAACATATAGAATAACACCCAGTGCTCATCCCATCAAGTGCCCCCCTCAGTGCCCGTCACCCAGTCACCCCCACCCCCTGCCCACCTCCCTTTCTACCACCCCTAGTTCATTTCCCAGAGTTAGGAGTCTCTCATGTTCTGTCTCCCTTTCTGATATTATACCATGGAATTTTACAGAAGAGGCTACAAGTTTGAAATGCGTAAATGCTGAGGCTAAGGATGCATTTCTGGATAAGCCCCAGAGCAAAGGGAGGCAAGCATCACACACACCTCATAGCCACATTGTCCACCAGCTAGAGGGACATGGTAACCTGTGTGTGTGGCTTGAATGAATGGTCCAAGCCAAGCCTGCAGTCCTCAGGTTTCCATATGAAGATGATTAGGATCCTGCCAGTCTTCCAGGCTTAGGAACTCACTGTTCACTCTCTTTGAACTACTTGGGGTGGAGGGGTGGAGGTGGGAGAGAGGGTATCCAGACCACTAACACATGCTTCCATTTTCTTCTGTTTGCATCCTGCCTTAACAAATTCTCCCTCCACCTCCCACTCTAGGCAGAGCTTCATCCAATTGTATCCTGGGACCGTACATCATCTTTCTAGAGCAGAATTTAATCAAGGATCTCCTACTAAGAAAATAATTTGATCTCAGGATCAGATTAGTCCAGAATTCTGGTTATTAGATACTGACTGCCCTTGACTCTTCAGGTCTTAAGTACTTGCCTGCAGTGGCCACCAAGTGTGGGTGACACATCCCAACTCTGTTCTGACCCATGTAACCTCACACCTGGAAGATGATGTTAGGTCTTGGTCCTCTGCCTTTTGGCCTGTTTGTGGCTATGGAGACCATGGACTCAACGATTTTATTTTTGTCCTTCCTCATGGGGTTTTGTGAGATGTCATTGAGATGATTCTTACAAACTGCTAAAAGCTGGCATGTAGGAGAATGGGGGACATGGTAGGGATTCCCTAAGTTGCACATGTCGCCTTTGAGAGTTCAACCTTAAGTCTGCTTCTTCAGTCTCCCCAGTGATTCTTTAAGTTATTTTCCACATTGACACAGTTTTCTTTTGGGTTACCCCTGTGAGAAGGACTGTATTTCTGCAACTGAATGGTGACAGATGCAGGTCAAAGAGAGAAAGGACCAAAAATGGAAGGAAAAGTAGGTCTCCGCACTGGGCATGGAGTCTGCTTAAGATTCTCTCTCTCCCTCTCCCTCTGCCCCCTACCCACCCCACATGCACATTCTCTTTTTTTCTCCCTCCCTCTCTAAAAAAAAAATGTAAGGAAAGGGACATAATCATAGATATTAAGGTATTTTAATCATGAGACCATGTATAACACTATGCTAATCAATTTGAAAACACTGATAAAACTGATAGCTTTTCAGAATACATAAAGGTATTCAAATTTACAAAAGAAAAAAAACACAAAGAAACAAATAATAATGGAAAACTGAAAATGTTATTAAAGAATTACCTTCTGGACACACACTAGACCCAGCTGATTTTATGAGAAAATGATTTCTAAAACAGCAAGATATTTTATTTAACATCAATTGAGGAATTTTTTTTTTATTGAAAGTAACTCCTGTTTCTCCTACTTTCTCAGAGCTCATCATCCATCCTTATTCAAAGGCATTCACTGCTTTATGGATAAGGCAAGGAGGATGGAACAAGAAAGTGGTTGCTCAGCTTTGAGTTTCAAGGCACGTATAGCCTTATTGGAGAGACAGAGCCTGAATGCCAAAAATACTTGATTTTCAAGAGCCAGATTTTTTAGAAAGTAGTTATTTTTATTTTGTTTTTTATTTTAAAAAACTTGACTTTACAAGTCAATGGCTATAGACGAAATCACCGAGGGCACAGAGTTTAGGATCACAAGAGGACAGATATCTTACTGGAGATTTGAAGGTGGTATTCACAGACACCAAATAAAGAGTCTCTGAAGAGTGCTTAGCACCCTGGCTTTTTCCTGGTTGAAACTGGGGGGGGGGGCAGAGTAAGAGAAATCCTGAATAGTTTGAAAGGAGTACAAGAGCAAAGAGGTCCACAGGCTGGCTTTCCATGGCCCAACAAGCTCTGGAGGACACAGAATAAACATGGTAAGATCAAAATTGTTGAGAGAGTCATCTGGCTGATTGGCAGGTGGGGATTTGTGCCCTAGACCCTGGACAGTTAAGGGAAAGCAGACAAGCCCTAGGGACCCATGGAAGTAGTGAATGAGCAGTTGAAAAAGACTGAAGAGTTATGTCAGGACAAGGGAGATGCAGCGTTGGTGGGCTCACTGCCAAGCAGATGCTAGACCTGAGCTGAGTACCTATGGCAGCAGGAACCAAAGATAGAAGGTGGCACCAGCACCAAATATCTCATACTAGAAAGATAAGTAAGCCTCCTAGAATTCAGATCACGATGGGGAAGGGAAATGACGGGGGTGGGGATTAGATTTCAATTTATACTCTAAATTGACATGTTTCAATACAAGAGTGGCTAAAAATGGGGCACCTGGGTGGTTGGTTAAGCACCAACTCTTGGTTTCCACTCTAGTTGTGATCTCAGGGTGCTGAGATCAAGCACTGAGTCAGACCCTGTGCTCAGTGCAGAGTCTGCTTGAGATTCTCTCTCCCGACTCCTAACTCTGGGAAACAAACAAGGGATAGTGGAAGGGGAGGTGGGCAGGGGGATGGGGTGACTGGGTGACAGGCACTGAGGGGGACACTTAACGGGATGAGCACTGGGTATTATACTCTATGTTGGCAAATCGAACTTCAATAAAAAATATTAAAAAGAGAGAGAGGGAGAGATTCTCTCTCCCTTTCGATAGAGATTCTCTCTCCCTTTCCCGCTGCCTCCCCCTATGCTCCTCCCACTTGTGCCCTCTCTCTCTCTCAAATAAATTAATAAATATTTTTAAAAAACCAAAAACTAAGTAGCTAAAATTTATGAGTAAGTTTTCTCTCATCAGCAAAAATGGAGTGTCTTCAACTAAGTATCTATATTGAGAAATGACAGTTATATATCTGTATCTTGGAACCTGTGTGAAATTTGTAACTGCTATAAAAATTTAATGACTACAGCTATTTCCCTAGTCAAAAAAAGTGTTCACCATTATAGAAATATATAGGAAGTCTCCCAATACATTTTATAAAACTAGCATAAGTGTGACAGTAAAATCCAACAAAGTCCAAAAGAGAGTAATTACCAATCTTTTTTGTGAATAGAAAAACAAAAATGCCAAACATACTAGCAAGTTAAATCCAGTACTACAAAGACTAGTTGACATAACCAGGTTGGCTTCATACTGGAAATGCAGAATGATTGAATATTAGTACATCTATTAATGGAATGATCCCTTTAAAAATTATCATCTCAATTCCAAAAAAAATTTTGAAAATTTCCACTGTCCATTCTTAATATTGAAAACATATCTTAATGGAATGATACCCCTTGTTCATGGATTGGAAGACTTAATATTGCTAAGATGACTTCTTAGAAATTAAAAAACTTTTGTGCAGTGTGGCTCAGTGGTTGAGCGTCTGTCTGCCTTTGGCTCAGGGCGTGATCCTGAGTCCGGGGATCGGGTCCCGCATCAGGCTCCCTGTGAGGAGCCTGCTTCTCTCTCTGCCTGTGTCCCTGCCTCTCTCTCTCTCTCATGAATAAATAAATCTTAAAAAATAAATAAAAACTTTTGTGCATCCAAGGAACTATCAACAGAATAAAAAACACTCATAAAATGGGATAAACTCTTTGCAAATCACATATCTGGTAAGGGATTAGTATCCAGAACTCCTAAGACTCAACAACAAAAACCAAACAGCCCAATGGAAAAAATGGGCAAAGGATTTGAATAGACATTTCTGTAGATATATAAATGAAAAGATGCTCAACATCACTATTTCGTTAGAGACATGCAGATCAAAACCACGGTGAGATACTATCCCACATCCGTTAGGAGGATTCTTCCAAAAAAGCAGGAAGTAACAAGGTGGTGAGGATGTGGAGGGATTGGAACCCCTGTGCACTGCTGGTTGGAGTGTAAAATAGTGTAGCCACTATGGGAGACAGTGTGGAGAGTCTTCAAAAAATTAAAAATAAAACTATCATACGAGCCAACAATTCCACTTCTGGATATGTATCTGTCTTAGGAGGGTATCAAGAAGACATGACCGGGTGTGGGATGGGTTAAATAGGGGATGAGGATTAAGGACTGTACTTGTCATGATGAGCAACAGGTAATGTATGGAATTATTGAATCACTGTACTGTACACCTGAAACTAATATAATACTGTATGTTTTTAAAAAGAGAGACTGAGGGACGCCCGGGTGGCTCAGTGGTTGAGTGTCTGCCTTTGGCTTAGGTCGTGATCCCGGAGTCCTGGGATCAAGTCCTGTATCAGGCTCCCTGCAGGGAGCCTGCTTCTCCCTCTGCTTGTGTCTCTGCCTCTGTGTGTGTGTGTCTCATGAATAAATAAATAAAATCTTTTTTAAAAATATAAAAATAAAAAGAGAGAGAGAGAGAGAAGACGTGATTGCCGATTGATCTGTAAGCTGGATCCAGGCAATTGGAGGCTCTCATCCTCCTCTCCTGTCCTTGGAATGTGTGTTCCACTTGCCTTCTCTGCTGCCAGAAACTGCCCCAAGGATACAACCCCAAGATAGAAATGTGGTGTTTAGACTATCTGGACTGGGTACATGACTAAACCCAGTTAAATCCTCTATATAAACATTTAAAATTCTAGCAGGCAGGTGTAGAGATCTGTTCATTTTGCAACAGCCCAAGACAAGCCTCATACCTAAGTTTCTTTGCTTATCAAACCTGCCACCTACCAAACTAGAGTGCTCTGCCTCTTTCTTCAGACCCCCTTTGCCCTCCCTGTACTAGAGCTAGTTTCAGATTATACCCAGAAAGCTCCTGAGGATGTTGTAAACCAACAATACTCAAAAGAGTTGAAAGCAGGACCTTGAAGAGATGTTTGCACACCCATGTTCAACAGTAGCATTATTCACAACGGCCCCAAAGTAGAAGCAACCCAAGTGCCCATCAAGAGGAATGGATGGACAAAATATGATACATATGATATATTATATATCTATGGTAGAATATTATTCAACCTTTAAAAAGGAAGGAAATTCTGACACATGCTATAAAATGAATGAACTGTGAAGACATTATGTTAAGTGAAAGAAGCCAGTCACCAAAGGATAAATACTTTATGATTCCACTCATATGAGGCACTTAGAATAAGTACTCAAATTCATTGAGACAGAAAGTAGAACAGTGGTTGCCAGGGGCTGAGGCAATGGATGGACAGTTAGTGCTTAATGGGTATGGAGTTGTGTTTTACAAGAAGAAAAATGTTCTGAAGTGGATGGTGGTGATGGTTGCACAACAATGTGAATGTACTTAATGCCACAGGGCTATCTATTTCAAAGTGATTTAAGTGGTAAACTTTATGATATGTATATTTTACCATAATTTAAATACATATTTTTTTTAAAAATTACAAACCAGCAATATCTATATAAACTGCAACTATATCTAGGTCAATCTTCAATCGAAGTTCTTCCTAAACACAGTAAAATAACCAACACCACATAAATATAAACAATTAAAAGAGAATATTGTAAAAAATTATATGCCAACAAACTGGGCAATCTGGAAGAAATGGATAAATTCTTAGAAACATACAAACTATCAAAGCTGAAACAGGAAGAAATAGAAAATGTGAACAGACCTATAAGCAGTAAAGACTTACCAAACTCAACAGCCAAAAAACAAATACTACAGTTAATAAATGGGCAGAAGGCATGAATAGACATTTTTCCAAAGAAGACATCCAGATGGCTAACAGACACATGAAAAGATGCTCAACATCACTCATCATCAGGGAAATACAAATAAAAACCATGATGAGATACCAGCTCGTACCTGTCAGAATGGCTAAAACTAACAATACAAGAAACAACAGGCATTGGCAAGGGTAAGGAGAAAGGGGAACCCTTGTGCACTATTGGTGGGAATGCAAGCTGGTGCAGGCACCGTGGAAAATAGTGTGGAGTTTCCTCAATAAAGTTATAAATAGAACTACCCCATGATCCAGTAATTGCACTACTAGATATTTACCCAAAGGATACAAAAATACAGATTCGAAAGGGTACATACACCCAGATGTGTATAGCAGCATTATTAACAATAGCCAAACTATGTGGAGCACCCAAATGTCCATCAACTGAAGAATGGATAAAAAAGTGGTATACATAAAAATATATACATTATATATTTTATATGTTTATTTACTTATTATATATTAAATATTAATTTAAATAATATAAAATATATTTATAATATATATGATGGTATATTACTCAGCCATCAAAAAGAATGAAATCTTGCCAATTACAATGATGTGGTTGGAGCTAAGTATGTATTATGTGGTATGTAATATGTCAAAATGTATTATGCTAAGCTAAATAAGTCAGAGAAAGACACGTACCATATGATTTCACTCATATGTGGAATTTTAGAGACAAAACAGGTGAACAAATAGGGTGGAGAGGAAGAGAGCTCAAAACAAACCATAAGAGACTCTTAATGATAGAGAACAAACTGAGGGTTGATGGAGGAAGGTGGGTGGGGGAAGGGCTGGATGGGTGATGGGTATCAAGGAGCGCTCTTGTTGTGATGAGCACTGAGTGTTGTATGTAAGTGATGAATCACTAATTCTATCCCTGAAACCAATTTGTACTGTATGTTAATTAACTAGAATTTAAATAAGATCTACATTAAATCAATGCATATTTGAAGAAAATTATAAAAATTTAATATAAAAGAAGTTTAGATTTTTTAAAGTAAATTGAATCAACGGAGAGGTAGCTATATATCTCATTGAAATAGTTTAATATTTAAAAAATTTCAATAATCTTTAAATGAATTTATAGATATAAAGTAATTTCAATAAAAATTTGTGTTTTTAGTGCAAGTTTAGAAAATAAGTTAAATTTCTTTTGGAAAAAATCAGTATAGCAGAATTGTCAAAAATTATTTGAAAAAGAAAGTTAAGGGAGTATGAAGGGAAGAAGATCATGTCTTATTTATTTTTTTCCTATAAAGCTATAACAATTAAAACATTATGGTTCTTCACAAGAATAAATAGCTCCATGAGACAGCACTGAAAGTCTAGGAGCAAGCCTAAGTATGAGTGGTTATTTAATATATGATAAAAATGAGATTTAAATTAGGGAAGTACAGAAGCTAAGACAATCGACTATTCAGAAAAACATTAATTTCAGTTGAAATAGTTTAACATGAAATACAAAACTATAAAAATGTGAGAAAAATAATACAAAACATTTATATAATATTGGGAGGGAAGTCTTTCTAAGATTAGACGCAAAGAAAAAAAAAACAAAAGCAAGAAGTGGATATCTCTTAAGAAAGAAAATTGAAATTTTTGTATGCCCGTACACAAGCATTAAATTATGAGATGCCAATAAACAAGATGGAAGTCAAGCAACAAACTGGGAAATAATATTTATAACAAATGACAAAAGATTAATATTCTTAATACATAAAGAGCCATTATAAACCAATAGGAAGAATGTATCATTGCCCTGAAAAATAAGTAAAGCTCACAAACAATTCAAAAAGGATGAACATATGACTGAAACCATGTTCCTGCCTATTCACAACAAAGAACGCAAGTTGAAACCAGGTACATCTTAATACATAATAAATGTAAAAAAAAAAAAACAAAGCCAAAAATACATAATAAATATCAAAAGCCATAAACATTTTTATACAGTTTAACCCAGGAATTCTAGTAGGAATTAACCCAAGGAAATCTCCATGTATTTGCAGCATTATTTGTAATAGCAGTAGTTTGGAAACCATAGAATTCTAACAAGAGGGAATGAGATTTTTTTTTTAACTGATTGTATTTCAGGTAGAAAATAAAGCATTAGAAATAATGTAAAAAAATTAGTAAGTGTGGGGCACCTGGGTGGCTCAGGAGGTTAAGCGTCTGCCTTCAGCTCAGGTCATGATCTCAGAGTCCTGGGATTGAGCCCTGCATCGGGTTTCCTGCTAATTAGGGAGCCTGCTTCTCCCTCTCCCTGTCCCCACCCCTCCCCCCACCCCACTCTGTTCCTATGCGTGGGCTCTCTCTCAAATAAATAAATAAAAATCCTTTTTTAAAAAAAATTACTAAGTGCTATGGAAAGATGCACACAGCTATAGCAGGGTTCCAAGAGGAACTTGATGCACACTCAAATTGGGATAAATCAAGGAGCAATTAATAAAAGGGCTACTTACAAAGATGAGGCCAGAAAATAGGGGGACACCTGAAGGTGTCGAAGTAACTGAGAACTAGTAACAACAAACTGTCACTAGACCTCGAGGGCTTTGGGGAGGGAGTGTGGGGACCACAGCAAGCTCAGTGAGGCACTTAGGATGCAGGATTTGAGGACACATTCACCCTCAGGTTGTGCAAGTCACAGTGAGTGCCTCCTTACATGTTTGCGCCAGAGGCACCTGCCTCACCCCATGCTAGTCCTGGCCCTGGGGGACGGAGCTATTAAAGGCACCTAGAAGGAAGATCCTGCAGAAATGTCTGTGAGGAGAGGAATGGTAACCTTTCACAGGGGGCCAGAGGCAGCAGACTCACCCGGAAGCCAGAGGACAAGGCTGCTTTATAGTCAGCCTCTGGGACAGACCACAGGACAGACCACAGGACAGAGAAAAAGTGGATCCAAGGGTCACAGAGACTTCCCTAGAATGACACAAACTTAAGCAAAACAGGCAGTTTCCAAAGCACTATCTAAAATCCGATGCTTATTTTTACATCAATTTTATTTAGTCCTATACCTGGGGTGTAACATTACATTATGGTTGATTTTTAAATAGTTTTCGCTTTTATATGTATTCGCTAAATCTAGTGTAATGAATGTCATACAAAGAAAAAGAGAGAAACAATTCCAAAAATCATATGTAGGTTATGGCCTGAAGAAGATGAAGTAAAAAGCGTGGATGAAAAAAGTCAAAATATTTATAGGGGTTGCTTTTGGGCCATGAGCGTTTACAGAGTTATGAGTGCTTATTTCTTGGGGGGCAAGCGTTGTAGTTTTGTTTTTGTGTGTGCATCTTAGCCATTTTCTTTCTTCAAAGTGTCCTAAAGTGAAGGTGTATCTTGCTAGCATAAGTCCAGAAGCTATTCAATAAGTAGATTGGAGAGAGGCCAAGAGAGGGGTGCAAGAAGGAGAGGAGAGAGGAAAGAATCTCTGTAAATGGCCCCCTGTCCTTCCTGTGAGCTGACACCCCGAGCTCAATTATATTTATCTAATGTGTACAATTATATGATTTCTTGGGCTCCTTTTGCTCCAAAACTCCTTTTATTTTATTTTATTTTTCCAAAATTCCTTTTAAAGAAGAAACACAACTCTTATTTGGCAGTCCTGGTAACCTGCGGTGATGGTCATGAGACAAGGCTGACCAAGACACGGCCTAAGTAAAGTAGAGTACGGACACGGAGCAGGAGCTGGGAGCGCCACCTCCCTGCAGGCCTGAGCATTGCAGCTGAGCGCTAAGAGCCCATTTCCAGGCTCCAGGACATGCTGCCCTCTGCATGCCTCCTTGCAGGCGCCAGGTGCTGACCCCCTCTTCCTTCCCTGGCCAAATTCCAGTTCACTGTGTTTCTAAAGTCTCTTGTCTTCACAACGCTTGCCCCGCCAGAAATAACTGCTCATGACTCTGTAAGCACTCATCACCTAAAAGCAACCCTGTAAATTTTTTGGACTTTTTTCCTCCAGGCTTTTTACTTCATCTTCTTCAGGCCGTAACCTACATATGATTTTTTGAACGTTTCTCTCTTTTTTACTCTCTCTCTCTCTTTTTATGACACCCATTCTATTAAATTTAACGAATATGTAAAAGCAAAAACTTGGGTCTTGACCTCCTCGAGGTGAATTCAGCATTCACAAGTGTGAGCCATCCAACACTATGGCTTCCTGGGTCCCGGACTGCCTCACTTTCTAGAGCTTAGTTTCTATTCTATCTCCACCACCCACTCCCCAGGGCACACTTGGAAGCTCCTTTGTGCCTAGAACCATTGCACTTCTGCAGCTTGCACCCTCACATCCCTGTTCAGCCCATCCTTGCAGCTCTCCCACTCAGCCACTGCTTCCCACTGCAGCTGTCTCCTTGCCTCATCCAATCCATCTGTCTTGTGCATTGCTTGTTTTCTGCTATCATCGTGTCCCTCTTTCCAGCCCAGCCTCCTCAAACTGCAACCATCAGCTCAGTGCCATCTTTTTTTAAGATTTATTTATTTATTGGAGACAGAGAGAGAGAGAGGGCAAGCAGGGGGAGAGAAACCTAAGCAGACTCCTGCTGAGCACAGAGCCCACCACGGGGCTTGATCTCCCCACCCTGAGATCACAACCTGGGCCAAAACCAAGATTCAGTGGCTTAACTGACTGCGCCACCCAGCACCCCTCAGCACCATCTTTTACCTTCTCCTGGATGTCTAACCTAGGAAGTTCCAGACAGAACTCCAGCCTTGGAGGAATCTGACTTCTTGCCTTGTCTCTCTGTAACCCAGGCTGTTGATGAGAAAGCACACAACTCAACAGATGGTTGCCACTAAAATGGGGTGGTCCGTTGGGTCCTCAATGTTGCACTGTTTGTGATTTTCTAGTCCCTTCTTTCCCTCCCATTCGCCCTGGTAATAATTTCAAACCTTTCAACCCTCAGCAAATATCCCTACCTCTCTTTCTTAGTTCTTTTTTACTGGGAAAAAATAGGATTTATGAAACAAGAACTACCTTCTCTACCTTCCTCCCAAAATAATGGGAAGGTATCCCTCCCTAGGTCCAATGCTTATCCCTCTTCCTGTACTTCAGTCCTGGCCCTGACATGCTAAGTTGGCCCCTCCATTGTTTCTCTCCTTTCCTGTATCTAATCCCTCCCTTTCAACTTGCCAGCACGTAAACATTTTTTAAATTATATATATAGAGATAAAGCGAGCAGGGGGAGGGGCAGAGGGAGAGAGAGAGAATCTCTGGCAGACTCCACAATGAGCACAGAGCCTGACACAGGGGCAGGATCCCAGGACCCTGAGATCATGACTTGAGCCAAAACCAAGAATTGGGCACTTAACCAACTGAGCCACCCAGACGCCCTAGCTTTAAACATTCTCGAGTCTCCTCCAACTATAAAAGATCTCTCTGCAGTGGATGCCCCAGATGCCCCCTCTGGACTGAGGCATTCAATCTCCCAGCTGCTGGAAGTGTAGCCACTGGCTGCTCACACCTGAGGCCCCCCCTGAGGATCGTCAAGGAGAGTTGCCTGGTCTCAGGTAACCCCTGTTCCCTGGGGTGGGTAGCTAACTGACTGGTGCTAGAGTATTTGAAGGGTACTCTGGATTTGTTTTAAGCAGATAAGGAAAGACATACAGGCATGCAGATGACTGTCATGAAGGAAAAGTTTATACACACAGATCCCTAGAAATAGAAGGCAAGGCACACCATGCAGGGCCATGTGGAGAAGTGCACATTTCTATCAGGAGACAGAGGAGCAAGGAGAAAGAGAGGAAAATGTGGGCAATAACTTTTATTATGTCTTCCATGGGAAAAGTGATGCAAGGCAGCATAAGTAGGTTTAAGATTGGCTAGTTTGAATAATTTTATGGACTCTAGGATATAAGAGCTGTCCCTCGTCATCTAGCGTCTGACCTGAAGTAACTAGTGTGGGGGTTAGTGGCCCTGAGTGTAAGAATCCTTTAAGAGTCCCATAAAGAAAAATAATAATAATAATAAAAAGAGTCCCATAAAGGTGGCGGTTTGAGGGTCTGAACTCTTGATTGGTTGTGAAAGTCATGCTCACAGGGGAGTCATTTGCTACCTCTAAGAATTAGCTAGCCGTGCCAGGAGCAGTCTCTCTGGGAACAGCAAGATATTAAAATGTGAGAAAAATACAGGAAATAAAAAGGCATGATTAATAAAGGGGGTGAAGTCTCAATCCTGCTTGCCCTGATTCTGGGTCAACTCTGAAGGCCACCCTAGCTCCACAGCTCCCAGAGCGCTCTGCTCAGGCCTGTGTCACCACGGGCCACACTCCAGTTCCACCTCTGCTCCTCGTGCTGCACCACCCCATTGACTGCCACCAGCAAACCTGCATCTCAGCACCTGCCTCCCAGGGAACCCACCCAAGACGGTCTCTCTCACTGCCAGACCCCCAACCTCCCCCCATCTTTCCTTCCCAGCCAAACTTGGGGGCACCACCTCTGCTCACTGTCTCCACCTCTACAAATCCACAGCCACACTTTCTTCTCAGTGGTTCTCAAACTTCGGTGTGAATCGGAGTCACAGGGAGGGCTTGTTAATGCAAGGGTTGCACAACAGGACCTCCAGAGTGTCTTGACGGAGTAGACCTGAGGTGCGGCCCACAGTCTGCCCTTCTAACAGGCTGCCACATTGGAGAAGCCCCTGCCCCACCAGTTCCCCACGTCTGTCAAGAGGAAGTCCACACTTCTGAGGCTCTTCAGGTGGCTGACAGGTGGTCAGCCTCACCTCTTGCCAGGCCTCTCTGTTATCCAGTCATTGCCATACTTGTGCTTTCTCCTAGAGAGATGCTTGCCCTTGTGCCTCTGGGCCTTTGCACGTGTCTTGTTTGCTCTGGCAGGTGCTTCCTCAACACCCCTGAATTCTTTCCCCTGCCTGGCTCCCTCCTTGTCAGCTTTTTGTCTCTTTTCCAGTCACTTCTTCAGGGAAGTCTGGATCCTCTAAAGAGAGGCAGCCCTCACTAAATTATCACCAAGTGAGTGGAAAACGAATAATGGTGGAGGTGCTGCTCTTTCATTATAGAAACCCCCTCCTCTGGGCTGAGGCAAAGATGGAAAAGACAAAGGAAGAATAGGGTGGGGGGTGCTGGGCCACACTGGAGGCTCCCCGGGGGACAGCAGGGAAGAGGCGGCACCTGCAGGAGGAGGGGCACATAGCAGGTGTTCTCTTGCTTAAAGCTCCTCTAGCCTTAAACAAAGACATGCCTATCCTGCTCTGCTGGGGGGGGGGGGGGGCCCTCAGCCCACAACCTGGGGCAGATGAAACCCATCCCCTTGGGACACCTGGGTGGCTCAGTGGTTGGGTGTCTGCCTTCAGCCCAGGGCGTGATCCTCGAGTCCAGGGATCAAGTCCCACATCGGGCTCCCTGCATGGAGCCTGCTTCTCCCTCTGCCTATGTCTCCTATGTCTCTGCCTCTCTCTGTGTGTCTCTCATGAATAAATAAATAAAATCTTTAAAAAAAAAAAAAAGAAGGAAGGAAGGAAGGAAGGAAGGAAGAAAGAAAGAAAGAAAGAAAGAAAGAAAGAAAGAAAGAAAGAAGAAACGAAACTCATCCCCTGCACCAGCTCTCCTGGGGGAGCCACCCCCTCCCCCAATCTGGGGCCTCCAGCCAATTCTGGTGAGAGTCATGTGATCACTTGGGCGTGCATGACAAGCTCCCCAGAGTGATGCTTTGAGGGGTGACCTTGTTGTCTGGGACAGAGCCCTCTCCTTGCACGCTTGCCACTGTCTGTAAGGGCTGGGCTGCTGCCTGGGGTGGGGGTGGGCAGGGGCGGGGGCAGGACCCCACTCGCTCTTCCTCCCCAGATATTTGGCCCCAATTTCCAGGTCCAGGTTACGTAACACCTGAGGAGAACTACACTCCCCTGTCACCCACACCTCTTCCCTTTCGTGGAGCATTTCACAGACGCAGCTGCTTCTCAGAGAAGGTCTATTTTGGGAGCTGTTTTCATTTGACCTATATTAAGCACAGTCACAAGGCAGAGGCAAGTTGCAGGGTGCAGGGTGGCCTGCTTGCTCTTTGTGCTTTTTTAGTGTGACGGGTGAGAAAACCAGCCAAGCTGGTGCCCACAGCTCTGGAGCTGAGAAGGGAGTGGCCCAGGGAGCTCGCCGTGGCATCAGGCTACAGAAAGCTCTAGGTGCAGGCGGTCCACCTGTAATGGTGTAGGCCCGGGCTGCCTCCCCTTCCACAAGTCTGGTTTGTGTCCCCCGAGGCCCCACCAGAAGGTAATACTTTGTTCACTGCAGCACAGGTCAGGGAGAAATGTAGGTTCCCTGCAGGCCCAGAATATACCAGGCCAGGAAGAGTCTGGGCCTGTGAAGTGCAGCTCGTGGAGTTTTAATGGGCCGTGGAGCCCCCTCCATGGGGAATTGCCTTTCCTGGGTTAATAATTAAATCACATGACCAGCAGGGGGAGAGAACGGGCTGCTGGGAGCCATCTGGCCCAGGTACTGTGCACAAACAGGTACTGCTTAGAGTCCACATCACTTTGAGGGCCTGTGGGGAAAATGAGAACAGAAAGGATTCATCCACTAAGTGTCCTGCTTGCCCCTGCACCACTGTTTTCTTTTCTTTTTTTTTTTTTTTTTTAAGATTTTATTTGTTTATTCATGAGAGACACAGAGGCAGAGACATAGGCAGGGGGAGAAGCAGGCTCCCCACAAGGAGCCTGATGTGGGACTCGATCCCAGGACCCTGGGATCCTACTCCTGAGTCAAAGGCAGATGCTCAACCACTGAGCCACCCAGGTGCCCCTCTCCATTGTTTTCTCCCTTGGCCTCTTCTTGTCTCCCTAGAAACAGAGGCCCAACCCCAGAATCTCAAGCTCTGCTCCACACTGCTGACCCCAAGAGCTATACCTCTGGCACCTCCTCTCCCCTGAGGGTCAGGCCCACATCTCCAAACAGTTGTTCCACTGATGCATCACATTCAAAAATTCAACTGCATGCCTCCTCCATACTCAGATCAGCCCCGACTGAGGACGCTGCTGTCGGCCTGGTCTCCCATGTGCCCCTGCTCTGTCTGCCCTTGAAGAGCTGGAGTGGACACTGATGAGGACTTCCCAGGCCAGCTGGGGAGGTGCTTATGTCGCATCCCCTCAGAAGTGCTGGAAAAGAATCCTAGCTATGTCCTGTGCAGCAGACAGGGGGGCTTCTGCTCTCACCCATTGCAATCTGGTTAGTGAATGGCTCTCCTGGAGATGCTTGAGTGGGTCATGCACACCAAAGTGACCCACATGATTCCCACCAGAGTGGCTGGGAGCAGCTAAAGAAGTGGGGATGCCACTGTCCTGGGAGAATTGGTGGATGGCACTCCCTTAAGAGGGGGAGAGACAAGAGAGGCCACAGCAGCTGAGCTTAGCAGGGTGTGAACTAAGGGCAGAAAGGAAAGGAAATTTTTAAACTTGAGTCTTTGGCCTGGAGGGACTGAGGCTGACAGAGAGAATGGGTAGCACATTTTAGGCAGGGACACAGGCCTGAGAAGGAACAGAGATAGGGTAAGGCAAAGCACATCCCACACACGGGGCACATGGGATGCTCTGAGAACACAGCAAAGGGGATAGGAGAAGAGGGGAACCAGCTTGAGGAGGGTTGAGTTCAAAGGTATCTTTCCAGCTGGGTGGCTGGCTCCTTTCCTTCCTCCGATATCTCTTCCTATTCCCCAGGGCATGACAAGTCCTGGTCACCCCATCACCCCAGGGGGCTCCTGGGTGCGAGTGTGGAAGCAGTAGGACCCTTTCTGCAGCCTGAGGCAGAGACAGTGGCAGACAGAGGACTGCAGACCACCCAGTGGTCTCCCAGGGCAAGGCCTCCTCTCACCAAGGGCAGGAAAGCTTGGCGCTGGAGGAGGGCAAGCGGGGGGCCAAAGGACCAAAGGAAAGGACCCTGAAAGCATTGCCAAATAGAAGCAATGGAGGGATTTGAGAAGAAATATCCATTTTGCTTCATTAAGGAATAAAGAAAAGGCAATATTATTCTCTACTCGAAGAAATACCAAAAAGAAGACTAATGGGGTAGGAGGGGAGGGAAAAACCCCAAGAGGGGATATTGGCATTTTCAGTTGGGGTAGATGCCGGAAGCATTGTTTCTGTTGATACAGCATCATCGGTAAAATACATCTTTTTCCAAAGATAAAATACACATCAAGATGCAAGCTCTCATGATTTGACTGCGTTTCCCCTCCTTCTGCTAATTTGGAAATGTCCCAGTGAAGACAGAAAAGCTTCTTGTGCGCTGAGCACATGCTACTCAAAGGCAGGAAAATGACTTTCACCCCGATATTCCAGTGCTCAGCACTTCACTCAATAAATACTTGGTGAAAGACCAAATTTGTGAAGAAAGAGGCTCCCTGACAATTACAGCTCACCTCTAGAGGAGCTGGCTAATTCCAGCATGGTATCATCCATTGATGGTAACATTAGGCAGCTGTTAAAAAGGTACAGGAAAGGAATGCTTGGGTGGCTCAGTGGTTGAGCATCCGCCTTCGGCTCCGGTAATGATCCCGGGGTCCTGGGATCAAGTCCCGCATCGGGCTCCCTGCATGGAGCCTGCTTCTCCCTCCACCTATGTCTCTGCCTCTCTCTCTGTGTCTGTAATGAATGAATAAATTAAACTTAAAAAAAAAAAAAAGGTACAGACAAACAAGTAGCTGTAAATATATTTGGGGACAATTCAGGGAACTGTGAGTACCAACTGGGTAGAAGATGATATCAGAGAATTTCATGTCAGTTTACTTCAGGATGATGATGGTTCTGTGGTTACTTATGCTGGACAATGTCCTTTTGGAGGGCACGCGTGTTGAAGTATTTCGGAGTAAGTGTCATAATATCTGTGTAGGGGTCAGAGACAGCCACTCCAAGATGGGGTGCTTCAGCATGAAGATTATTTTGAGTTAAAAGCAATCAAAAAGCAGCAGATTCAAGAAAAGCTCTTCACCTCCCCCTCAACTGCCTAAAAAGAGTGTAGGTAGAGGACTTGCTCCGGGAACAGAGCTGTCACCCCAGATCACTACGTTATGATCTGAACTAGGTGTGGCAGACAGGGAGGAACCTAGCCAGGCCTGATCCAACTCCTGTATGTCCCATTGTTTCTGGGGGGGCCCAGCAGACACTTGTTTGCCTGACTCTTTTTCACCTTCCTGTGAATTCCATGCCTTCCCTTTGAAGTCCCAGACCCCGACCCCTTCTTCTAAGGTGACATCTGTTCCTCATTTTATCTACCTATCTTTGGAATTCATGTCCGTGTGGATTAATATGTATATGAAATCAAATTTGATTTTTCTCTTGTTAGCGTGTCTCAAATCAATTTGATTTTTTTTTTTTTTTGAGAGAGAGAGAGCATGCCCTCAGGTGAGGTGAGAGAGAGGCTGAGGGAGAGGGAGAATCTTAAGTAGATTCCACACCCAACACAGAGCCTGAGGGGAGGCAGGCCTCCCTGCGGGGCTTGATCTCAAGACCTTGAGATCATGACCCTGAGATCCTGACCTGAGCTGAAATCGAGAAGGACGCTTAACTGACTGAGCCACCCAGGCACTGCATCAAGTTGATTCTCAGTCCAGCTAGAAGGACCTTGAAGATGTTGCTCCTCAACATCTACAAATTGTTTTGAAAAAAATTTGGCCAAAAAAGAGCATGAAAAATGTTAACAAATTGTTAAGTCTAGGTAATGGGAATGAGTATTTATTGGATTATTTCTTTTCAATTGTTTGATATGTTTGGGAATACATATGGTAAAAAATGTTTAAATATGATTTTAAAATATAAAATGTGTCTACTACACAACATGAGGCTAGAATCAAGAAAAAAAATCTAAGATCGATAAACAAAAAATGTATAAAAAGCATATAACACGGAGATAATAGAACTGAAAGGAATTGCCACTCTGCTGTTGAAATTATGGAAGATATCTTTTACTTACCTACCTGTTATGTTTTGTTATCCTTGAAAAGCATGTTTGCTTATTTGCAATAAGCAAATCACTGCCTAACTTCCTATATCCTTTATATACTGTCATGATATTTTTGCATGTATATATACCTACTTTATTAATCTTTTATGCACCAAGTTATTTAACATACCAAGTTGCAACTCTATGTTTGCTTTTATCACTGACCTATGGGATGCAATAAAGCAATTAAAACAGTTTGTACCTTAAGAAAAAAAAACCTACCCACATTTATTGCTTTAGTGACATTTTACAATTGAAGGAAAAGCTAGCAAAATGTTTCCTTCTTTCTGTACTATCTTTCTTCCCTCAACATTAATTAATTTGTTTATTATTTTGGTCAATAATAATTTTTTTTGTAGCGCATCTAGGTGGTTCAGTCAGTTAGATCCCAGCTACTGAAGTGTTTCTGGGCTGCTTTGTAGCACGTGAGAGAGATCTCAGTACCCAGCATCACTGGACCGTCGCATCAAAATATCTGCTTATGAAACAAAAGGAATTGAAATAGCTTTATTCCAAAGGGCCCCAGTCTTATTGTGCCTGGGATCCTTTTCATTGAACATCACATTAAGAAGCACTAAGATCAATGAGTGCCTAGGTGGCTCAGTTGGTTAAATTTTTGCCTTCAGCTCAGGTTGTGATCCCAGGGTCCTGGAATTGGGTCCCATATCAGGCTTCCCCCAGGGAGCCTGCTTCTCCCTCTGCCTATGTCTCTGTCTCACTCCCTGTGTCTCTCATGAATAAATCAATAAAATCTTAAAATAAAATAAAATAAATACTCTTTATACCAACTCTGGGGCTCTGAGTGGGTCCTCACATATACCATCTGATTGTCAGAAATGTACTAATTTATACTTCCATCAAGCAGAAGGAGTTGAGTATCATCATTTCAAAAAATTCTTACTGATTCAACAGATTAAAAATTGATCTAATTTTCACTTTTTAAAAATAACCGAGGTTAAGCCTCTTTAAAAAGTTTCCATATTTATTGCCTTTTAAAAAATGAATTATATTTGCATGTTCTTTGCCTATTTTATTTGCTAATGCAACTTACTGGTAAATTAAAATCCTTCAGGTTTTATATGTTTAATTGTTACATTAGAATATTTATGAGGGGGATCCCTGGGTGGCTAGTGGTTTAGCACCTGCCTTCAGCCCACGGTGTGATCCTGGAGTCCCGGAATTGAGTCCTGATCGGACTCCTTGCATGGAACCTGCTTCTCCCTCTGCCTGTGTTTCTGCCTCTCTCTCTCTCTCTCTGTGTGTCTCTCATGAATAAATAAATAAATAAAATCTTTTAAAAAAAAGTTTATGAGGACAGTGAAAAAAATGTGTATTTATCTTACCAGGAAGAGAAATGAGAATTCATTTAATCGTCAAATTCCTTAATAATTCTGAAAAACAGAAGGGTCAGTTCATTTCATCGGGACAATTTTGATTGTTATCCTAGCTATCTTCAAAGTGAAAGTCTGAACTAATGTCCGATACCAAGTTTTTTTAAAAAACAAACTCTGTGGATATTTAAAATTAGAGCTCCAAATTCCAAGGAATCCAATCTTCTAACAGCTTCGTGTGACATCCCAAATACCTTCAAAATCCCAAATTACGACTTTGTGTTTCTGCTTGATTGCACGAAATGCATCTCATCCCGTAGCTATGACCCCAAAACAACACCTAACATTCGTTCAAGTCTCCCTTTTTGAACTTTCCCTTTTAGCCATAGGTAATACAAAGAAAACACTAAATTGCTCTAAGCTGCTCCTTCTTTCATGTCATACTTTATCTACAGAGATTTAAGCAAAAAAAAATTTGTCCACAACTTTTTCAATTTTATTTTTTTTTTAACTTTTTCAATTTTAAACTGCCTACTGGTTTTTCCTCTGAGATTTACAAATGCATTTATTCAGAACTCAACTGCAGTATATATAAAAGGACTGCTTGTGAGAATGTATTTTTTCCTTCCGATCTCATTTCCTATTGTAAAAGCCAGTTGTCAGTGCCTGGCACGGTGCCTGCCATAACTAGTTCAATAAATGATGACTGAAGCTGATTTGAGCACTGATAAAAGCGAACCATTTTTTAAACTCTGCTTGTGCTGACAGAAAGAAAGAAAGAAAGAAAGAGAAAGAAAGAAAGAAAGAAAGAAAGAAAGAAAGAAAGAAAGAAAGAGATCTCATTCCCCAGGGGGAGCCTCCGGAGCTGCAGTGACCTCCCCACCCCCACCCTCTTTGCTTCCAAGCAGCCTGGAGATGCTCTCCTCACTAGGGCAGGCCCTTCGAGATTGAGATTGTTCTGAGTAGGCTGGTTTTGAGAGCTGAGTCTTTTGCCAACCAAATTTCATTTGAATTAGCCGCTGACCCTGCCAGGAATTCACTGCTGGAACTGGTGCAGGCTACTCCTGGGGGAAGGGTCAGGGAGGGGGGAAGGGGACAGAGGGTCAATAGGGACAAAAGTTAGGTACCATCTGTGTAGCCCTGGTCTCCTCCTACCTGCCTCTGAAGCAGCTCTCCTCTGCTCTCCAGGGGTTGCAGAATGAGCAGAGGCATACTCTGGCTGGCATGCTCTTACAGGAAAGTGCCAGGTTCTCCAGAGGAGTTTATGGCCCAAGCTTGGCCCTGAGCCCTGTCAGCTGAGCTCCAGCTGCAGCAGCACCACGCTGCTCGTTGGTCCCCCCAGGCAGCCCAAGATCTGGACCATGTCGGGCTCAGGTACAGCTGGCCCTGCTGCCCACTCTCCCCACATGAGTCCTGTCCCCTGGGCTCTCAAAGGCCCCAGTCTCTACATGGTGATGTCTGTCATTGGAGAGGCTAAGCATTTGTGCAGCAGAACCAGAAGAGAGAAGACTTTCATTACTCTCAAGGTTCTCAGCCTCTGTCCTCTCATCATTTCACCTAACTCAGGTGCAGGAAAACTTAGAGGCTACTGGTCTGGGGCTCTTACCTCTGCTTCCATCATGCAGGCCAAGGGAGGCCATGGGCAAGATGGCAATGCCTGTTTTGGAACCTCTCCCCAGCCTCCTGGCCTTTCTACCTGTTGGTGGAAAGCTCTGCTCCAGTATCTCCTTTCCAGCTGCCCACTGCCCCTTCCCGCCACTCCCTCATTCTCAAGTTTTTTTGATGTACCAACGTGAAACTACCTCACAAATAAGACTTTAGATTTTATGAAAACTCCAATCCATTGGTACAGGCACCATATTTCTTATGGATAGTGAGGCATCTTCTGGTCTTGGTTTAGAAATAATGAGTACCATGATTAGCTCTTTGGATTAGCTGGGTTGATTAGCTCTCCTTGTGGTATGTAGACACCACATAGACATGTTTGTACCAATGTGCAGACCACTTTTATACCAAGCCAGTGAAATAGAGTTCAGACAGTTTCTCTAGAAAGGGCTGAAACTCTGAGATTGATAATTTTGCCATAATAAGGCATAAGTAAAATGTGGGGGGAAAATACTTGGTTTTGGCAATACTGATCATAACCTATATTTTTATTTTCTACCTTAAGGAAAAAAAAGTAGTATCTTAGTAAATATTGGTAGAGACATGACTTACATATCATTTAAATAATTCATTTTCAAGACGCTTGAGTGTCTCAGTGGTTGAGCCTTCGGCTCAGGGCATGATCCCAGAGTGCTTAGATCAAGTCCCACATCCAGCTCCCTGCATGGATCCCGCTTCTCCCTCTGCCTGTCTCTGCCTCTCTCTTTCAGTGTCTCTCATGAATAAATAAATAAAATCTTTAAAAAATAATAAATAACTCATCTCACAATTTTTTTTCCTGGAATTTGAGTGGGCCCATTTGGAATTTTGTTGGGTTGTTAAGGCCCCCCTCATGATATGCTTATTCGGGGGGTATACATGAGTCTCTTCCTGACCAAAGATACACCTGAAGAATTTGCATGGGCAGGGTGATGGCCATGATCTTCAGTAGAGAACTCTGCTCCTGAACAACCAGTTTGGGTGTTTGAGAGGCACATGGAACAATTTCAGAGTAGTGTGAAACACACACTTGTTTTTCTTCCTTTTCTACTTCTAAACATTCTACTATGAACCTATAAAATCAGAGAAAAAGACATAAAAAAGAATATAGTGCTATGATATTATATGCATGATATATGCATGATATTATATAGCAGTTATGTATTTCAGACATCTATATTGATTTGGTGGTAAAAATTTTAGTGGTTCTTAATTTCCCATATTTTCTGTAATTATCAGTATTTATTAATGAACTTTTCTTCATTATAGAACCAAAGAAATAGTTTTAAAATAAAGTACTAGGGCTTTTTTCTTAGCCAGAACCCCAATTAATAAATATCAATTACAGACAAAGACATAAACAGGAAAGGCAAGTTTCACATTTTGGAGAAAAAATATAGAAAACTATATTTATCTCCTCAGAATAAGAAGGGTTTCTTAAACCACAAAATATACTATCTGTGAAAGAAAACTTGATAAATCAAACTGCAATATAATTAAGAATGCATGTTCATCGAAAGCCACCATAAAGAAAGTCATATAACAAGCCACTTTCCTGAGCTGAAAAGTTAGAAATTCTTTTGTATATTAAAATACATTAATATTTTAAGATATATAATATTATATAATATATACATTTAATATTAATTAAATATTGTAATATTTATAACATCTATTATATGTAATATTTTTCACATAACTGAAAAATATTCATTCCAGAATATATAAATAATTCATACAAATCGCTGATGATAAGAAAATGATGGTGTCCAGAAAATGGGCAAAGGACATGAACAGGCACTTTGAAGAAAAAGAAAAACAAATGTACCAAAACGTATGAAGATACCCACTTGACCTTGTTAGTAATCAGAGAAACACAGAATGTTGCTGCTGAGATGCCATTATGCACCCAGCAGAGAAGTGGATGTTTAAATCTGAAAAATCAGGTGGAGATGAGAATCAAGAGCAATTGGAACCCTTCTACGCTGTGGGTGTTCTAGCCACTTCAGAAAACACTTCAGTACAATCTTGTCAACTTGAGAGCAAGCACTCACCCCATAACCCAACAATTCCATTTACCCAATGACAAATGTTTGAGCATGTGCACTTGGACAAGCACAAGAATATTCAAAGGAGCAATTTTCATAATAGCCAAAGACTGGACAGCAGATAATATGTTGTTGCCCTGGGAATTACACTGCCCTGCAAAAGAAGGCAATGCGGCTACACACAACAGGTTGCCAGATCTTAGTAACATAAAGCCTAGAAAAGACAAATCCAACAAGATGATGCACATACAGTATAACATCATTTCTCAAAGCTTAAAAATGAGCAAACCTGAACAGTATGTGATTCAGAGATGCCCACACCGTAGGATAGAAAATATTCCAAATCTTCAGGGAAATGACGAACGCCAGATGCAGAGTAGGGGTCCCTGTGTTGAGAGGTGAGGGGTGGGAATGAAGAGTCACACACCCGTGGCCTCAACGTTGCAGTGTGCTGGTTGTGTTACACTTTTTACATCGAGTAAGGGGTTCACACTTGTATGGGTCTTTTTGTGTGTGTGTGTGGGGGGGGTCTTTATTATGTTTTATGACTTGGATGTGTGTCATATTTTAATGTACCATATATTGTATCACTTAAAAATATTGAAGACTACAGAAGGAAATATATAGGATATCCTAAACCTTTAAGTGGAATTCCTTTGATTTGAGCTCAGTTTGACTCGGGATTCCAAACTCTTTATTTTATTTTACTTTTAAAGATTTTATTCATTTATTCATGAGAGACACAGACAGAAGCAGAAACATTGGCAGAGGGAGAATCAGGCTCCTCGTGGGGACCCCGATGCAGGGCTCAATCCCAGGACCCTGGGATCACCACCTGAGCTGAAGGCAGACACTCAACCACTGAGTTACCCAGGTGCCCCGGATTCCAAACTCTTAAACCTATCTGATCATGATGTATTATCTTATTAACAGTGCTTTTAACTTGAAAAAAAAATCCTGATTGTAATCATTGGTATGAGTATCAAGGCACAGATTCATTTCTTAACTCTACCTACCCTTTACTTCTCTACATCTTCCCAAATGATCATGGTCCCCCCAGGGTGGCTAAGAAGGAGAAGGTGAGGAGTGCCCAAAGTGTGCTTCTCTAGCGCCCCCTACAGGCCAGACTTACCCTAGCAGTGATTAGGGCGACCACCAGATCCCAGGTGAGGGGCAATATCTTCACTGACAGGCCAACTCCCCCAAAACTGGCTCATGGTTCTGTTCACTGCAGCCACTCTTTGGGGCTAGACAATGGGGTGAGGACTTTGTTTCCTGAATACACTGAGGGTGTTCCCCAACCCTCCTCCCATGCATGTACCTACAGGGGTCAGCTAATCAGTCTGGCATAGAGCTCTCTACTTAGCAGAGGAACTGGAAGGGGCAGGGTGGGACTGTGAATCCTTGGGCCTTGGGCAGCTGGGGAAGATAAGAGGTGAACAGTCTGGGGAGAAAATGGGAAAAGCAACCAGCTTCTGGAGGAGTGAAGACAGCACATGGAACGCAGGGCTCCACTGTGTGCTACCAAAGTATGCACCAGGGTCCCAGGGAAGGTAAGTGCTTCGAAGGCCATGGGGAGCCTCTGCCTTCTCAGCTGAGGCATCTGATGGGGACAAGTCGGTGTGATGGCAGGATGAATTCCAGCCCAGTGCAGGGTCATGTCAACTCCCCCTTCCCCTCTCCACAATCCCAGGCAACACCAGTCCCTCACAGCATATTCAAAATGCAGAAATAACAGAGCCCAGGCCATTGTGAGGGATATGTAAGCTCCATCAACTGAGTACAAGGCCATTGTTCTTAGCATTCAAAATGAGGTACTAGCAAACCTTTAACATTCACAAAAGGGTAAACTGAGGTCCAGAAATCCATTCCAAGAAGCACAATATATGTAGGTTTTGAACTCAGTTGCTCAACCTTCTTGAGTATCCTGGCTGGCCAGGACTACAGGCTAATAGCTTTCGGCATTGTTTTCTACCTGAGTGCAAATGAGCAGAAGCAGGAAGAAAGGCTGCCTGTCCAGCAACACCCCCCCAACTCCCATCTTGCTTCTCCAGCCTTGCTTCCCTCTATATAGCCTCCAGCTCGGGTTGCCAAAATTAATCACCGGTGGGGTTGAAGCAACAGCCCTGTTCCCTGGCTCCAGGCCAGGCTCCCAGGATGTGCGTCAGAAAGAGCCAGTGAGTGAAATTCCAAAGCAATGTGAGTCACCAGGGAGGAGGAGAGGCCAGGACAGAAGTCAGAATGAGAGCCTCAAGGCAGACCAAAAAAAGGCCCTGAGGGGGTCAGGGGCTGGGCCCAGATAACATGAATGCTCACCTGTCCGAAGTTGGGAGGGGGGCCTCCTGGCCAAGTGGCTTATCTCTGGGCTCTGCACAGACCTGGATTGGGAGGGAAGTGACCAAGAGGCCAGCCTACTAGTCCCACCCCTGGATACAGTAACCATGACCCTTACCTGGCTCCCCATAGGCTGGGCTTTGGATCCCAGCCCTTAAAATCCGAGTATTGTTTCCACAAGCATTCCCTCCCCCCTGGCCCAGCCCAGGACATTGCTTCCGGACAGGGAACGGTGATAGGCCAGCTGGGCCCCAGAGGAAAGGCAGCAGGTAAGTCCACAATCTGTGCCCTGCCATCCCAAGACCACCCCTGGACCCTTCTTCTGTGCCCGGGGAAAAGAGAGGAGCTCCAGCTCTGGCTGCTTCACCTGTCCTCACCAGGTTCCTTCCAGAACTCAGTACAACGAGCAGGTCTCAGAATGTGATCTCCTCCGAAAGAGAGAGATGTGAAGGCAGGGGGAAGGTGGGCTAAAAAAATCAATCAGGTGTCTTACCCATCAGGGTGCAGCAGCCTGTTGACTCTGGACCAGTGACCCTTGGGCTCTGCCCAAGGCAGAGCCCAAGGCAGAAAGTGTGTGTGTGTGTGTGTGTGTGTGTGTGTGTGTGTGTGTGTGAAGGGGTTACAGTTCCACATACAGTGGGAGTCTCCAGGGGCAGTGTCTACAGGAGCCAGGGCAGGCCTCCATTCCACTCTCCTTGGAACCGAGCCAGGAGGGAAGGGGAAGCAGGGGTCTCTCCTCCTCCAACAGCCCTTCTCATCCTACTCAATCAAAGTGGCCTGTGGCCAGGATGGGGCACTGCAACTGCCTGTGTTTCTGGGGCCCCCTCAGCCCTTACGCCCTCTCCAAGCCTGGGCGGCTCCTGCCAGTACCAGGGATGCCTCTGCTCTGCTGGGTTTCTTGCACCTGGCTTTTCCTCACCGCTCACCTCGAGACCCTGTGCAGCTTCTGGATATCCTTCCCCAGTCCTGGAGCTGCTGGATCGTAGGATCCATTTCTCCGAAAAGAAATTGAACAGCATCCCTAACTCTAATCCTCACCCTCTCTTGGGCCCCTCACCCCACCCCACTCAATCTGGCTCCTCTCTCTAGGCACACCTGGCCCAGAACGCAGGGCAGCCAAGAACCCCCACCCCCACCCCACCGCTCCAGCCGGCCTCCTGGCAAAGCAGTCGCTGAGTGAGAGAACTCCTTTTGCTTTAGGAAGGGACGAGACTTAGACTTGAGGCTTCCTGGGGCCTGAGGATGCCCTGCTAGGTAACTCAGACAGGGAGCCGATGCAGAGAGCTGGGTGGCCATGGGCCCTAGCCAAGGTGAAGGCCACTGCGCAGGAAGTCAGACCCACTGAGGGGCTGTGTGAAGTGACCGTTTAAGGCTCCAGCTGCCCCTGTTTATAGGTGATGTTGGCTCCGGGCTCTAAATTCTGTGCCCTCCTTGTGTCTCCACTTCTAGGGCATATTTATCTCCAGCAGTTAAGACCTGTCAGCTTCTCTGATATATATATATATATATTAAAAAAAATATATATTGGAATATATTGAATATATATATATGTGTATATATATATATTGCATCAACTGAGTTAAAAGCCCATGCCTGGAGGCATGAAAACATTTCCACATTCTTGACTTCCTCTGGGGCTGGGGTTGCGGGGTGAGTGGGGGCCCGGGAGGGCTCTGAGGCAAGCTGATCCATTCTCAGCGACCCTCCCTGATGGCAGAAAACATGTCACACGATAACCTCGCGCAGTCAGGATTTCAAAACCGGTGGGGATCATCCACCAGAACCACCCGGTCTCACGCAAGAGTAAACTGAAGACCACAGAGATCAAGTCTGGGGAAAGGACCCCAGCACCAGGCCCCACATGGCCACAAACTCCCTGTGTGACTTGGCACATGCTGTGTTCAGCTCTGGCTCAGTTTGCTCAGATAAAGATAGTCATTTTCATATGAATTAAGAACACGTTAATGCTCTAAAATGAGGGCACGAGGTTGGAGGGGGCTCCGGGGCTGTGCCATCTCCCCTGAGAGGCTCTGGGCCTGCCTGCATTGTGACAGTAGCGAGTTGCGTGGCTTCCTGAAGTTTCGGCTTCCCCATCTACCAAGTAGGGATAATCGTACCTCCTCAGAGGATTGTTTTGAAGCGTAAATGAAGGAGTACAGTTAGCCCAGTACTGGGCATAGAACAGACTTGTGATAAATGATGATGATTATGATTAAGCTTAAGCTTCTTGGTGATCAGATGGCATCATCATTTTATAATCATCGCCATCTCTAGCAGTGTCTGGCACTGGTAGGAGTTTAGCATGCATGTGATATGCAAAACAAGATAAATGAATAAATGAGCAAACAAGCCTCATTTTTCTCAGTCTTAGGGTAAGTAAGTGATGTGACTGGGGTTGCAAGGACAGGTCACATACCTTTGGCCTGGCTTGGTTATTAGGGGCCCAGGCCACATCTGCCTGCAGCAGGGCCACGGGACAGGTCCCAGAGAGGTGCAGCGTGGTCAGCACTTCGAGTCCCCTAGCACAAGGGCTCCGCAGTCTCAGCTCCGCATGGATAAGATAGTGGTGGGAGATGCCAAAAGCCAAGGTCTGCTGAAGCCATATTGCCTCCCCAAGGCTTTCCTCTTGGGGTGTGGAGATGGGTCTCCTCTTGGGGCTACTTCCAGCCCCAGGATTCCACCCCCAGCTCAAGCTTCCAGACAGCTCTCAGCATGGGGCCCCTAGGAGAAAGATGAGGATGGGTTGGAGGAAAGGTAGGGTGAGCAGGAGTGAGCCCCAAGCTACCAGACAAAGCTGAGGCATGCATTCAATGGCCTTTGAGGTGCCCAGACTGTGTTTCCAAGGGGCAGCATAACAGCACCCTGCCACCCCTGCCACTCTGTCCGGGGACCAAGGCCACAAGCTATGTGTCTAAAGGACCCACATGGGCAGCCCAGGTGGCTCAGTGGTTTAGCGCCGCCTTCAGCCCAGGGCGTGATCCTGGAGACCTGGGATCGAGTCGGGCTCCCTGCATGGAGCCTGCTTCTCCCTCTGCCTGTGTCTCTGCTTCTCTCTCTCTCTCTCTCTCTCTTTCTCATAAATAAATAAATAATTTTTAAAAATCTTAAAAAAATAAATAAAATAAAGGACCTACATGTTCTGGATGAAGCTTCCAAACCTGAGCACCTGCTCCTACTCTCTGTCTCTGTGTCAGTCCCTACACCCCACCTCACTTTGTGCCTTGCCCTGGGGGTCCAAAACTCTGGGAATGGCCACACCCTGCAGAGCAATGCTTTGGCTGAGACCCGGGGCCCTGGACTCTGCACGCTGCACCCTGACCCCGAGAGCAGCTGCAGTTTCCCAGGGTAGCTGGCTACTCACTCTGGCTGCTTGGAGCCTGAGAGAGGACTTCCAGGTCCAGAGAGGTCCAGAGACAATGCAGTTGCCCTGTTGGTCCCTCACCACTCCAGGAAAGTTCTGCCCAGCATTCCCCAGCTGTCTGCTCTGGAGGACCATCCAGGGTTGAATAATGCCCACGACGGTCCCTGGTTGTCCTGCTTGTTCGCCAACCAGCCATCCTCCTCTCTTTGACCAAACCAGAGCCAGGTGCAGATGTTTTTTTCTAGAAATTTCTGCCCAGGAGGTGGGGAAAGGGAGAGGGAAGAATAGGGGTGGGGCAGAGGAAAGGAGAACAAGAGGGAAGAAGGAAAGAAGAGAAGAAAAAGGGGCCTTCATGGGGGCTGGAGCAGATCCTTGATGGATCCCAGACTTTGTGGAGGATGTGGAGCTTTAGAAGTTGGGGGATTCTCTTCCTCTGGTTATAAAAAGTCAAGGCTAGAAGCTCCTTAGATGTCTTCCAGGTCAACTCCCTAATTTTGCTGAGAAGCCTGAGGGGATGGGAACCCCGTTCCAGAGTCCACTCCAGCAACTTTTACACCCTTCGTTCCTCGTGTTGTTGGAGCCCAAGTACCAAGATGGATCCAGGGCTCAGGCAAAGGGTGCAGGGGGCGGTGCTCTGCAGGCTCTGGCCTGGAGCCCTGCAAGGGGACCCAGAGTGCAGGTGAGGGCCAGCTCCCTTCCTGGGAAGCCGCACACAATCCTTTCATCTGCGTCAAAAGCAGCTACAGCCCCAGATTCAGGTCTGGTTACTGACAGGCAGCAATGCCCAAGGCAGGGTCCAGATTCAGGCTAAGCTGACCTTGACAGGAACACCGAGCCCTCCAAGGGTTTACTAAACAAACTCTGTCTTCTTCTCAGTAAGATTTTCTGTTCCATGCCATGCATTCCTTTATCTGGAAGCGGTAAACAATAACACACACTCACAGTGGACCATCTCTGAGGGCCAACAAAAATCTTTCCCATCCCTAATGTGGATTATTATCCTTGTGAGCTCCAGCAATACCAGCGCCCAAGGGAGAGGTGGGTCAGAAGTAAGGAGACTGGGGGGCCCCTGGACACACATCTCCACTGGCCTCCCCCTTCAGCCCCCCTCCCTGCCCCCCTCTAGAACACCGCAGCCACATGGAAACCCATGGGGAACAGTTGGGGCTTTTTATAATCTTTATTTGTTAACAGTTCAGGCTATTTTTTTTCCATGCTTGCAAGAGATGCCAATGCCTCATGAAAAAGTTGTGAAAAAAAACAAGTCTATTTTGGGGTGATCAGCCTCCTCAGAGCTTCTCACTTGCAGCTCTGCAGGGCTCCAGGAATGAGCCTGTCCTCTCTCAGAAGGTCTGGAGCCTGCTTGAAGTGAAGGATCTTGGTCCTTGAATGCGCCGGCTAGAGGGGTGCATTTTTGCCCACTCCCCTTTGTAACTTTTCTGTCTACGAAGTGCAGCAGAAGTAACACCATGACGCTTCTTTCTGCTGGAGGCCTGCCTAGTGGTTTCTAGCGTAGTGTCCTGAGAAATAACATCCCAGGAGCCTTGGGGGTGGATCTTGCATTTCCCCTGTGGTATTAGTGGTGGTGGTGCTTGCAGCTCTTAAAGAGAGAAGCCAACCGGTGCCCCAGTCTCTCCTCTAAGCAAAGAGCTGCTTCAGAGCTGCAGATCCACTGCTTGGAGGCTTCAGCCAGCTGAGGCTCCCTAGGAGGCAGGGCCAGGGTGGAGGGGCACGGGTGAGTGGGCAGAGGGGTCTGCATGCTCAGATCTCTGCCAGCTGGGGCCGGCTGCAGCCTGGCCAGGCCAGACTGGGAGTGGATTCTTCAGCTCCTGCTTTGAGCAACGCCTCCAGTCCCACAGTGCGGTGGAGGGGAGGCTGCAAGGGGCCAGTTGGGCTTTGAAAATCCCAGGCAGAAATTTTGTTTGTGTTCCTTTCACTGCCTCACCTGCTGGTTCATTTTCTCCAGGGAGCCCCTGGGCACCAGGGCCAAGGTGGGCATGGGATTTTCCAACCCTAGTAGGTGAGACTGCCAGACTTCTACACCCTCTGTGTTGCCTGCTGGCCACAGGCAGTGTAGGCAGCCGAGGCACAAATGGGAGATACTTCGCACAGGGATACTGAGCACAAATCCATGAGGGGGGAGAGGGCAGAAATGAAGGAGGAGTTAGAGGGAACACACAGTCTCTGATCTCAGCCCTGGAAGGGGCCAAGAGAGGATCATCTAGGCCCGCCCCCCCCCCCCCATCTTCAGGCAAGTAATATTATTATCCCAACAGAAGACCAGAGAGGTTAGGTTCCTTGCCCAAAGTCACACAGCCAGTTCCTGGCGGAGGGGAAACTAGAGCCGAAGCTGGCACCAGTTACTGCAGTGGTTGCTCTTCTGCTTTAGTTTCTTTTTACTCAGGGCTCTTGGGGCTCCTACTGTCCACAACCCTACCCACATCGGGCTTGGGGGACTTCTTTTTTTTAAATATTTTATTTATTTATGATAGTCACACAGAGAGAGAGAGAGGGGCAGAGACACAGGCAGAGGAAGAAGCAGGCTCCATGCACCAGGAGCCTGATGTGGGATTCAATCCCGGGTCTCCAGGATTGCACCCTGGGCCAAAGGCAGGCGCCAAACCGCTGCGCCACCCAGGGATCCCGGGGGACTTCTTACCTTAGCTTTCTTCTGCTTTGTGGTCCCCTGTCCCTGGAGGGTTGTCACAGAGATGCCCCTCTATTACCCTTTAACGACACAGTACCAGCTACTTCCAGAGGTATCCAGCTGGCTTCTCTGAGCCCTTCCTTAATCATTCCCTATCTCTCCTCAAATTCCAGAATTTTCTTTTTTTATTATTTTATTTTTTTAAAGATTATTTATTTATTCATGAGAGAAACAGAGAGAGGCAGAGACATAGGCAAAGGGAGAAGCAGGCTCCCTGTGGAGAACCCGATGTGGGACTTGATTCCAGAACCCTGGGATCACAACCTGAGCCAAAGCCAGATACTCAACCACTGAGCCACCCAGATATCCCCCAGAATTTTCTTTGGCTGAACCAGTTGCAAGATTGTGACTGACCATTTAAGGAAGCTGAAGGTGGAGGTCTCTGCCTCTTACTATGTTTCTGATCCCTCCCCACTTTGTCCCCCAAATACTTCCGTCTTCCATTCTCAGCCTTGGTGGCCATCAGCTGATATTCTACTGAGCCTAATTTGGGTCAGGAGCTTCTTCAGTGAAAAGGATGGCTGATAAAATATAGGCCTTCCATGCTAGGAGCCCATAATAATTATCAGTGTTGGATAAACTGACCTGACCCTTACACATGAGAAAACAGGCCCAGGGAGAAGAGAGACTTGCCCACCATCACCCAGCTGCATGACGATGGAATCCAGGCCTCCTGATGGACAACAGACTGTCCTTTCCAAATTGCCAAACCAGTTCGGAGGGTGCAAGTGCCTGCAGCATGGGATGGACCCTCAGCCCTGTTCATGGCCCTCAAGGAGCTCCTTGATTTCCCAGGTGACCTCTGGGTCAGCCCAATGGGCCTGGACAGCAAGAGCCATGCTCTTGCCCTGAGTAGACCCTCTCTATGGGCTGACCAACCTGGTGGTGCCTCTGCAGGTAGCTCACAGTGTGTTTATTTCTTCTCTCACTGTCTTCCCCTGCCCTGCCCCATTCATTTCTGTCCAGCATAGCCAGGAGCCTGGAGGGTACCCAGAGCAATGGCGACCCAAAGACAAGGCCGGTACAGCCTGTGGAAGACCTCCCTGGACAGCATGTGAGTAACCACTGGTGGGGTTGACTCCTGCGTTTTCACATTCCCCACCCAGACATTCATTCACCCATCAAGCATTTATTGAGCTCCTGTTGAGTACTGGTAGCCATACCAGCAAGAAGGAAACTCTCGAATAAACATGGTCCCTTCCCTGAACAGTTATCAGTACAGGGAGGAAGAGAGAGACCCAATGACAGAGCAGTGGGATTGGTATTATTCGGGGAGCACAGAAGAAGGGCAGGGAACTTTGTCAGCTTTGTAGAGGGTATTCATGGTGGGCTTCCTGGAAGAAGTGATATCTAAGCTGAGACTTGAAGGATGAGTGAGCATTATCTAGGTGAAGTGATGAGAAGAAGTATTCAGGCTGAGAGAACTGTTTGAGCAAAGGCCCAGGAGGGTTCTGTCTCTTATGACAACCTGGTGGGGCCCCCTGAGTCCTGGACAAGGAGGCTGAGAGACTCTGGACTTTCCAGATTTGGCTGTCCTTCCCCCTGACAAGGCTCTGCATATTGAGATGCCAATGCCATGTGCCCCAGACTGCACGCTGCTGGGGAGAGGGGCAGGCTTTCATGTCAGACCTGTGGGGTGGGCTTTGTTCAAGTGTTCCAGGAGAGGGCCGAAAGAAGAGAGATCAGTAGCCTGCCAACGGTAGAAAGGCTGGAACTGTGTGAGACACAAATGGAACGTGCAGGTTGGAGGAGGCCACACGGAGAGAGGAGTCTGCAAAGCTTGGGCAGGCACTGGGGGGGAGCCTCTGGAGCCTCAGGCAGAGGAGGACTTGTGGCACTGGCTGAGAGCCTGCCGAGAAGGTGCCCTCCTGAGAACCACGATGGAGAGTTTTCTCCCCAGACGGGGCTTCTCGCTCACAGGCTTCCAGAAAATGGCAGCTCATGATGTCCTTGAGGAGAGTGGCTGTGGGCGTAGCTGGATGGGATGCCTGTTGGGGACAGGCTCAAGGGGCCTATATCATGGGACAGAGGAGTCACCAGAGGGCTTTGTTCAGGGCAGAGATGTTGGAGGAGGCTCTGATTGGGAATGCCTGAGAGGTGCTGCAATCAGAAAGAACTCTGATTTGAAGAAAAGCTGAAAAAGAGGATTGTGCGCCAAAAGCAGAACTAGAAATTAAGATCGTGTCCCCCAACGGACCACCTGTCTCCACCTGCAACAGTTTACCCAATGTGAGCAGGGTGGGGGGTGCAATTTCCTTTGGCCAACCTTACACCTTTGAACCCCAACAGCTCAACCTGTTGGGCAGTGAGGTCTCCAGGCTGAGCTGGCTCTTTCTCCGAAGGAGGAGAGGGCATTGGCCCCATAGAGGCAGACCCGGGAGCCCCTCCATTTGGGGCAGAGGGCAATTCTGTTTTTCTGCTCTGTACTACCCTGGGGCCGTCTCTGCTGCTTGGATGTGTGAAAGGTGAAGCCAACAGGCTGGCGCTCTGGAGCTGGGTGGGGGCAACAGGGTATCAGCAGGGGAGGCCTTGGCCCCCTGGAGCTCCCGTGCAGAGATGTCATGCTATGCTTTTCTTTGAGGCAGGGACATCTAGCACACAGAGGATGGGCTGAGGCTCTTCATCGCCAAACATGTGGGAAGAACACGCCTGCGCATGGCTTTCTTTCCTATGCATGTATTCAAACCAATACGTTCTGTTCTTATGGAGACAGCATCCTAACCAGAAGGGTGAAGCGGCACACCTAGTCATCGCTAACTTCTTCTTCAGCTCTGGGGAGGTTCAGAAGAAGGTGGGGGAAGCATCCTCCACCAATCAGGCACTAACTGAACATGGACCGGGCCAGAAAGCACATTTATCACAAACTCCTTAACGAGCAACTTCCAATTATATGCATTCATAGATGGAAAGCATACTTCAGAGAATACAAAATTCATTTTCATTTGGCTTTTTATTTTTTTGGCAATGGATTTCTCTTCCTAATCATATTTTTGCATAAACTAATATTAAACTGGATTTGCATTCTCAGAGCACAAGCTGGAGCCGGTGAGGTGGGAGGCATGTCAGTCTGGACTTAAAAAATTGCCCACAGGTAATTGACAAAACAGATAAAATCAGACTGAGCTGGGTACTGTGATTACCAGTAGTCAGGATCATCAGAATCCAACTGGCCTTGGACATGGAAACTTCCTTTGAGGACTGCCTAGTATTTACAGAAGTCATCCCTTATAACCTCTTTGTTTTACAGAGACAGAGAGTCCAAACTGAGACAGAGAGTCCAAAGGTGTCTTAGGCTAGTATCCTCATGGCATTTCTTTTAAGGGGTCAGAAGATAGTAAACTATATAGTTTACTATCTAGTGAACTCCAGGTGGCTATAGGATGGAGGTGGGCTGGAAGCACAGACTGCTGACAAGGGAGGGAGGAGGAGAAGGCCTAGATGGGAAAAGGTGCAGGTGATAGTGACTAAAAGTCCTGGGGCCCTGCAGGAGTCGGAGGCACAGGCTGTAGCTGCGCGGCTAGTGATCAAGGAAGGAAGGCCCCCAGGTGCCAGGAAGACGCTCAAGCCAAAGGAGGGCCTGTATGGAAACGCTGTGTTCCTCTCCCCCTGGGCCGGGGGCGGAGGCCTGGGCTTAAGGGGCAATGAAAATATGCCCAGTTCCCCTCCCCTAACTCGCATCCCTTCCAGGGCTAAGATGCGTCTCCCAGTTCTTCCTCAGCCTCCCGGAGGAGAGGGGGAAACCCCGTGGGCGTCCGGCGAGATCTTGCACCTCGCCAGGTGGAGGGAAGCGCCCCGCCCCCAGTGGTGGGCCGAGACCCTCCCAGGCTCGTCCCTCCAGGCGGGGCAGGGAGGGAGGGCGGAGGGGTGGGCGGGGCCTGGGGCGGGGGCGGGGCCGCCGGCCGCCCAATCCCCTTCTTGCCCCGCCCCGCCCCGCCCCCAGCTCCCGTTCCACCAATGGCGCTCCGCGGTGGGCGGAGCCTGTCCCGGCCGCCGACCTGGGTGCGCTGTTTCCCCCCCGTTCTTCCTCCCTTTCTTTCTTTCTTTTTTTTTTTTTTTTCCCCTTCTCCTTTTTTTGTGAATGAAAAAAGGAGGTCGCGAGCGGGCCGCGGGACTGCAGCGCCCGGCGTCTTGGCGGCCGCGCCCCTGCCCTCCTGCGCTGCGCGTCGCCTGCAGCCTCCGCAGCCCGAGGACCCGCGGCGGCGGCGCGGCCCAGGCGCCCGAGGTCGGGGCGGCCGCGCGCAGCCCCCTCCAGCGCGCCTCCATGACCCCGGGCGCCCGGGGCGCGGGGAGATGCTGATCCGGAAGAGGCGGTGGCTGCAGTGGCGCGCGCGCGGCCGCCCCCGGCCCGCCGTCCGGCCTGGGCGGCTCTGCCTGAGTTTCCGATCCCGCGCGACCCGGGCCCGGAGCCTGTAGCGGCGGCGGCGGCGGCGGCGGCGGCGGCAGCGCGGCGGCCCCGCATCGTCCTAACTTGCACGCGCGGAGTGACCCCAGACATTTCACTAAAATGAGCGTGCTTAGCAGGAAGAGATGTGTTCCTTACACTAGAAATTACCCCGTCACATGTAGTGGTGTAAGTAAATGATTAATTTCTATTATGGCCGGGTTGCAAGCTGCCTGGAAACGCGCCGCCTCGCCCTCCCGTGCCCTCCCCGGCCCTACCTGCGCCCCTTCTGCAGACTCCCCTCCCTTTACCCCCACCCCCACCCCTCACCCCTGCGGGTCCCTCTCCCCTTGGCTAGAGCTTTGGCTGCTGGGGTCTCAGGGGGCGGGGGACTAACCTTTTCCGGGTTTTTCTAGGGAAAGGAAGATGACTTGATTGCCTCGGCGTGTGGTGGCCTTCCCCTCTACCTGTTTTTAAACATTTTATTTCTGTTTCGTGTGTGTGTGTATGTGCAGAGCAGCGTGTCAGGAATCAAGGTCCAGAGTGGCGGAAATGTTTCTGTTTAAAAACCAATGGCATTTGGATGTTTTGCTCGCCGATCCGGAGACCTTTCTTTCAACCCAACTCCATTGCAGTCTGTGCATCAGAGTTCTGGCAAACTATGGGAGAGACGCTTAGCGTTGCTTGTTGGTGTTAGAGAAGGTTTGTGTGTGTGTGTTCAGGTTTGCAGTTTTTGTTAATACCATCATTCAAGATCCCTTTGAGCCTTGCTGTCCATTGAATCTGCAGGAGGGACTCCTCTCATCTCTCCGCCTTCCCCAATGCTACAGTGTCAGCAACCCCGGTGAAAAGCCGCCCTCTCTGGTCTTCTCTTCCCAATTTTCCCTTCCTCCCCATCCTCCTCGATTTTTACCTTCATTTTGAGGATATTCCTCCCTTTTGCATTTTGTAAGATGCAGGATGTGGGATATTGGTTGCTAGGAGACAAACCAGGCTCCCAGGGAGATTCTGTTGTTTCCTTGACAACCAGACTAGGACAGCCACAGATGAACAAGCCTCCGATCAGCTGTGGGAGGGAAAGGGGGGCTTTTCTGGGCTCTGCAAAGAGTGTGTGTAGGGGTGTGGGGGTGGGACTGAGCCGGTGAGGGTTGTAGCTAATCTGAGCACACCCTGCTTTTTGGCCTGGCCTGAGTACAAGGAGCTCAGAGAGCAGTGGGCAGGAGGCCGATTGTGGAGAGGGGGACAGGGATCTTGGGACAGGGTGGGGAGGGAGCATCTATGTGACTCTGTGATCACTGAGGGAGAGGAATGAATTGGAGGTGGTGGTACCCCGGGTAGGATGGCAAGGAAGCCATAGTTTATGGAGGTTTGTCTAGAGGCTCAGAAGGAATGACAATGAGGCAATTGTGCGGAAAAGTCTAGAGTCATTGAAGGAGAGCGTGCCAGAAGGGAAGGGGAACTTGAGAAGCTCATTGAGTGGGTTGTATCATCATACATCACCAATGATACAGTAAAGTAGCAATATTCTAGAGCAAAAATTATATTACTGGTGGTTTTGGCACGCTGTCTCCAGTACAGAATCCCTGTTTAAGACAGGCCTGATTCGACTAAAGAGTTTTGCCTGCTGGCTTAATTGGGCCAGTCTGTATCTTAAAGAGAGATAGAATTATATATATAGATATGTAATCTAGCATTATATAATACCAGATTACATAAGAAGACAAATACCTCCTTTCCGCCCAGGCTCTCTTGGCGTGAATTCACCAAGATTTGGGAAACTTTCTTCCAGAGCCCTCATACCCATTTTCCAGAAGGGCAGACTGATGCCCAGAGAAGCCAAGTGATTTGCCCTTTCCTAGATCAGAAGCTTCCTAGATTTGAAGTCAGGCAGTTGGGACAGGGGTGGAGTGGGTGAGAATGATAAAAATAGGGAGGAAGTCCAAGGACAAGCAGGGGAAGGCTGCAGGAGCAGCTGAAGAGTAGATGGGGAGGGGCTGTTCAGCCGAGCAGCACCCAGCAGGTCTGCTGTCAAAGCTCGGCAGTGTTTGTTGCCATCCTACTTGTTGGTTGGCTGTCCCTTACTTAACCCTAGAGGTGTTTGAGGTGTGCAGGGGTATTTTAATCATAAATTCTCTGATTTTGAACCAGCATTGCTCTACTGGTGTTCTGGCATCCTCCTCACCATCCAGGTGCTCCTGGATTTAAGAACTGCTGCCCCTCCTCTGTGCCTCCTCATTCCTCCTCCTGCTTCCACACCCACAAGGCCATTAGAATCTAAATTTGAGAAAGAAGTTCTGTTGGTGAGTGGGTTATAGTCTTTCTCCTCCAGCCATACATATTTGTGTTTGGGAGTCTGTCTCTTTTGTCTTTAAATATATAGAACAGAAACTACAGCCCAGGTCATTCCTTCCCAGTTGCCTGACTTGAGATCAGGAACCATCAAAGTGGGGTTCCTGGTCTTGAGCTCGGGAGAGAGCAGGGAGGAGGCAAGATGGTGGTTAGAATAAGGGCTGCCCACTAGGGAGGGTGAGGAGGGTGGAGGAGGCAGGAGGAATCATGCAGCCAATTGCTCTGGAGATTGAGGAGGGGCTGCGTGGAGACCCCTTGTTTGGAGTTCAGATCCTGTAAAATTCCGAGAAGGAGGAGGCGCTTGTCTCATTGAAAAGTCCTTGCTGCACTTTCTGCTTAGGTTGCTGAGATGTATCTACTCACGCAAATCCCAGTTGCCATCGTTACTTGGATATTTCAGTTCTGCATTCCTGCATGCTGGCATCCAGTTACAGCCCGGCAGGAATGGAGCTGCTCTGTTGCTGCTGGTGGCCTGGCTCTCTGGCCGGATGGCTCAGCGGTGAGGGTGCCTGGATTGCCTCCAGGACTCCTAGGAGTTCAGCCTTCCTTGGCCTAGGAAGGAATTCTCCAGGTGGCTCCAGCCCCCAGCTGACTTCTTGCACACAGGGAATGTGAGCAGGAGCAGGCCAGTGACCTAGGTGAAAAACCAAGTTCCCTAACAACGTCTGCCTTACACCTACCTCTGCCTTCTCCCCTCAACCCCTTCAGGAGAGTAGATGCCACTGGGAGCCTGCCATCCGAAGTCCCTTCACCCCCAAGCTGAGGGTCCCTTTCGGGTGACAGCGTTTTAAACACTCACATGACATTTTGACTACAGAAGGCCTTTCTGCTTGTTAATTTGAGCCATCCCCCTCTGTGGGTGCACAAGGCACTTCCCCTCTGCTCAGCACAGAAGGAAACGGAGGCAAACATTTGCCCAGAAATTCAAGCCCAAGTTTCTGACCCCCCTGCTTTCCCCAGCAACCCCATTACCCATGCAGCCAATTGAGTGAGTGTCCTTCCAGCAGTGCCAGGTATCTGGGTGCTTCCAGCCTGAGAATCCTTCTCCCTAGGAATGGAAAATAAGGAAGGGGGCCCATCTCATTCTCCCTCAGGCTGCATGCAGGATGCTTAGAGGGCATGCCTGAGTAGGGGTGGGGAGGCCCGCTGGACACAGACTGAATGGTCACAGGCCCATGTTTACTCCACTGCCATCTCAAAACTGGGCCTGCAGCTGAATGAGCCAACATGACAGGCTCAGAGGAGAGGAGGGGAGGCCCATGGGCTGCTCAGGCATCTCCCTGAAGGAGGCTGGGGGCTAGCATTGGAGGGTAGCCATAGGCAAGCCAGGGAGGCTTGAAATCCACCACCAGGGAGGGAGGCAAACAAAGGTGGAGGACAGGAGAGCTGCCACCCAGCTCTGACAAGTCCATTAAATTTTAAAGTGGCCCTGCCCTCAGGCATGCTGGGAAGGGGTGGGGACCTGGCCTGGACTCTGCTTTTCTCAGCTGTTTGTTGTTCTGCCCAAAGGAGGAGAGTGTGGATGATGAGTGAGCTTCCCAGGTAGACTCTCCTCTTCCTGGGAGTGTGGGGATGGGCCCCAGGGCAGGGTCTGCCTGGGGATCTCTCACCGGCCTCCCCCAGCCAGAAGCCCAGTGGGAGGATGATGGCAACAGGAGGCAGACGAGTAGATCGTGCGGTAGAACTGCTCCTCTCAGCCTGAATGGGCCCCCCCGCTTCCCAGGCCCCGCAGAACTATCGCCCAGAAAGCTACCCACTCCCTTCGCCCCCTCTCCACTCAAAAGCTGGCAGACGGGCCAGCCTGACAGAGGAGAGCCGCTGGCCCTGGCCCTCGGGCCTCTGGGGCGCGGAGCCGTCTTGACCGCTGCGTTCTTCTCCCTCAGGTCCCAATTAATGGATTCTGACATGGATTATGAAAGGCCAAACGTAGAGACCATCAAGTGCGTTGTGGTGGGAGACAACGCGGTGGGCAAGACCAGGCTCATCTGTGCCCGGGCCTGCAATGCCACCCTCACCCAGTACCAGCTGCTCGCCACCCATGTGCCCACGGTTTGGGCCATCGACCAGTACCGGGTGTGCCAGGAGGTAAGTCTACAAGGCCGCTCGGCTGGGGGTCCGCCCTGTGTATCTGGGCTTCTTTCCAAGCCATAGCTCAGTGTCTCCAAACAGGACCCAGCCCACGGAGGCCCCTGGGGATGGAGGGAGGGCAGCAGCTGAAGAGGAAGGAGCCCCTGGAGAGAGGGCTGAAATGAGCCCACCCCCGGGGGAGGGATCTTTAACCATTTGTGTTTTGCATGGCTGGGCTGGTGCCGGAGACCCAAACTTTGCCGGGAGCACAGCGTCTTGTACAGTCACAGCCCCCAGTAATAGGGAGCACTGTGGGGAAGAGGGTGGTGTGTTGGAGAGCAGAGAGGAAGGAAAAAACTGTTGGCTAATACCAAAATCAGAAGCTTGTGATTTGCAGATGAAGCTGGGAACAGGGCAGGCTCCCTGACCGTCTGCCCGCTTAGAGGCTCTTCCCTTCTGACCAGCTTAGAGGCCACTCTTGCTGTTGAGTCTGCAGAGATGGCACCTGGCTAAAGTGCTATGCACGGCACGTGGACACAGAGGGGGTGGCTAGCTCTGTCCCTCCACCCCCATGCTGTCCAAGACCCTCAGGGATGAGTTGGCGTCACCCTGAGCTAACATGTGGAAACCCCTAGAACCATTGCTCATGATTCCCACTCCTCTCCCTCACCGCTGCCACATCCCACAGGTGCTGGAACGCTCCAGAGATGTGGTAGATGATGTCAGCGTCTCCCTCCGCCTCTGGGACACCTTTGGAGACCACCACAAAGACCGTCGCTTTGCTTATGGGAGGTAGGTAAGGCCTCTGGTTGCCTGCAGGGAGCCAGGTGGGGCAGGCTTTCCCTGCTTTCAAAGCGAGCAGCACTGTGACATTTCAGCTGGGACGTGGGAGCAGGGCACACAGCATTGGCAGACCCTCACGGGGGAGGCAGCCTGGGACACTGGAAGGAGCCGGGTTTGGCCTCAGGAAGTCAGGTTGGACTCTCAGCCCTGCTACCTATCAGCTCTGTGACTATGTGCAAATAGAACCTGTTCTGAAATGATTTTCCTAACCTGTGAATTGTAAAATGGTAATTTCTAACCCATAAGACAGCTGTGAGGTCAAAACGAGGGTTTTCGAAGGCTCTGAAATGCTAAATTAGAGGCTCATAAGTTAGAAGTCCTCTTATGATCCATCTGTGTAAGGTCACGTGAATGAATGCATGACAGATGTGGGATGTAGTGTAGGGTGGGGTGGGTATGTGTGTTCTCCCTTGTTCCAGGGGCCGATCACCTCCCGCTAGCTTTCCCGGCCTGTAACCTCATTCTCCCACCCCCAGATCCGATGTGGTGGTTCTCTGCTTCTCCATTGCCAACCCCAATTCCCTGCACCATGTCAAGACCATGTGGTACCCAGAAATCAAGCACTTCTGCCCCCGAGCACCTGTCATCTTGGTGGGCTGCCAGCTGGACCTGCGCTATGCTGACCTGGAGGCTGTCAATAGGGCCAGGCGACCCTTGGCTAGGTAGGGGGTGCTGGTGCCTAAGGAGGGGCAAGGTGGCAGACAGAGGGAGGGGGTGCATCTCCATGGATCCTGTTCAGCCCTGAGGGAATCCACTTGGCCTCATGTCTTACCTTCCATTTGAAGCAAGCCATGCGGGGCAGTGGGAGAGGGGGCGAAGAGAGTGCCCATTATGGTTCATTTGTTCATCCATCCCTGTATCCATCCATCCATGCATGTATTATAGTCTGTGAGGGCAATCCTGGGGTGAGCACCATGGGACAGGATAAAAGGAGGTGGTCTTTGCGTGAAAGGGGCTTATGATCACGGTGGGAGGTGAACTCCATATATGGCCATGTTAAAAACCAGCAAGGAATATTGCATGCTAAGTGCCAGAGAGGTAGTGCTACCTCGCTTGGAGCTGGGGAGGGTGGGGAGCTGGCATAAATACGGAAGGCTTCCTGTAAGAAGAGGGGATTGGAAGCGGGCTTGAAGGACTGGTAAGATTTGACTAGACAGAGGAGAAAGAGCAGGAGTGAGGCAGAGACAGATCCTGAACAGAACCCTCCACCCCCACCCCACCCTTCAGTCCCCTGAAGAACAGGCAGGCTCTGGAGAGCTGCCTCTGCCCTCCTCTCCCTTTCCCTCTTCCCCCACCAACATCTTTGGTTTTCCTTCTTGAACCTACCAGGCCCATCAAGCCCAATGAGATCCTTCCCCCAGAGAAAGGTCGGGAGGTGGCGAAGGAGCTGGGCATCCCCTACTACGAGACCAGTGTGGTGGCCCAGTTTGGCATCAAGGACGTCTTTGACAATGCCATCCGCGCTGCGCTCATCTCCCGGCGGCACCTGCAGTTCTGGAAATCCCACCTCCGCAATGTGCAGCGGCCTCTGCTGCAGGCACCCTTCTTGCCTCCCAAGCCGCCCCCCCCCATCATTGTGGTGCCCGATCCCCCGTCCAGCAGCGAGGAGTGCCCCGCCCACCTCCTGGAGGACCCGCTGTGTGCGGATGTCATACTGGTGCTGCAGGAGCGGGTGCGCATCTTTGCCCACAAGATCTACCTCTCCACCTCGTCCTCCAAGTTCTACGACCTGTTCCTCATGGACCTGAGTGAGGGGGAGCTGGGGGGTCCCTCGGGGCCAGGGGGCCCTCGCCCAGAGGACCACCGGGGTCACCCTGATCACCACCACCACCATCACCACCACCACCACCACGGCCGGGACTTCCTGCTGCGCGCGGCCAGCTTTGACGTTTGCGAGAGCGTGGAGGAGGGTGGGGGCTCTGGTCCTGCTGGGCTCCGTGCCTCCACCAGCGACGGGATCTTACGGGGCAATGGAACAGGGTATCTGCCTGGGAGGGGTCGAGTACTGTCTTCCTGGAGCCGAGCTTTTGTGAGCATCCAGGAAGAAATGGCAGAGGATCCTCTCACCTACAAATCCCGGCTGATGGTGGTGGTAAAAATGGACAACTCCATCCAGCCGGGGCCCTTCCGGGCTGTTCTCAAGTACCTGTACACTGGAGAGCTGGACGAGAACGAGCGGGACCTCATGCACATCGCTCACATTGCTGAACTGCTGGAGGTCTTTGATCTGCGCATGATGGTGGCCAACATTCTCAACAACGAGGCCTTCATGAACCAAGAGATCACTAAGGCCTTCCATGTCCGCCGGACCAACCGGGTTAAAGAGTGCTTGGCAAAAGGCACTTTCTCAGGTATGGATTGTGCTTAGGAGGGTAGGGGAAACTAACCTCCTGTTAGTCTTCTGAAGAGTCGGGGTTGGTCCGATTAGCCTTTTGAGTCATCTCAGCTGCTGGTGTCCTGGAGGTATGATGACTCTGCCCCTGAAGCCTAGCACCCAAGCCCGAGAGCTTGGTCACGTAGCACTCTACGGCTGTGGCTTCAGAAGGAAGTGGGTTGTCTCGGCACAAGGTCGAGCTTTGGGGTCGGTGGTCCCACATTCTTTTACCACATCCTCACGAGATACCTCTTCTCCTCCCGGACAGATGTGACCTTCATCCTGGACGACGGCACCATCAGTGCCCATAAGCCCCTGTTGATTTCTAGCTGTGACTGGATGGCCGCCATGTTTGGGGGACCATTTGTAGAGAGTTCTACCCGAGAGGTAAGGCTGGGAGGGGAATGGTTGGGAAGGAGAGAGAGACCTACACGCTTCGCACCTGAAGCCTCTGCCATTTACTGGTACTTCCCTCAGCACTGCCTAGGTGCTTGCTCACCACCAAGTGACAGGCTCATGACAAGTTGATGAGATGGGTCCCATAGCCAAGGATCTTACAATATATCAAGACAGGATCATAGTGACATCTTCACTTTATGGTGTAGAAAGCACTTCTGATGCATTATCTCATATCAGCTCACACACAACTCCTATACGTGGTGTCCTGTTCCCACTTTACAAGCAGAGTGAGGCCCCAGGAAGTTAAGTGTCTGGTGCAAAGTTATGAAAGTAGAAAGGAGAGGTTCGGACTTGAACTCAAGACTTCCCATGCCTTGGCTCTATATGTTGTACCCTGCTTTCTCCCTAACACAAGTGAGCCAACTGGAAAAAATTTGGTGTGTGCCAACATGAATCCATCGCTGTTTTAAATGTCAGTCTTACTGAGGTACAATGAAGCCCACAGATCAGGAGAAGATTGGCCTTGAACAAAGAGATATTTATACTCACAGGTGTCAGTAGGCAGGGGCACGCACGGCATAGGAGACCATACAGGGAAGCAGCAGGGTCAGCCTGGAGGCAGAGGGAGCAAGCGAGGGGTGACAGGACACGAGCCTTCACTGTAGTTCCTATGGGAAGGAACGAGGTGTGGCAGGGGGAGCAGGCTCAGGATTGGCTAGTCTGAATGATTTCAGCAGGTTTTGGGGCTGTCCCAAGTCATCTGGTACCTGGCCTTGGGGTGACGAGGGCAGGGGACAGTGGCAGGGAGAGTGAGCCTGATAAAGGAGGTGGTTGGGGTGTGGACTCTGGGTTGGTTAGTTTGCATGTAAGAGGCAGGCCGACTGCCTCCTTTACTAACTTGAGGATTAACTAGCATTGGGAGGGGCAGCCCTGTCTAGGGTCAGCAAGGCCCCAGAGGTCAGGGCAGCAGAGCATAGACAATAAAAAAGTGCTTCGTATAATCCCCTCTCCCTCTAATCAGGCTGCTCCGACCCGACCATTCCGTCACCTATATGGCCACTTTCTCAGGCACTGAGACGGTAAAGGGGCCTGTCAGTGCGTCCTTAAGAAGTATTCTCTTAGGTCTGTCCTCTCTTCTCCCTTCTCGCAGCCAAGCAAAGCGGCCAGGGCGAGGAGCTGCATGTTCTCTATTTTCCGTGACCCCCTGTACCCTTACTTGTCCATCGCCCAGCCTCATGGGTAACGAGGCCCAGCTTGGTGCACCTGCTTCAGGTTCTCAGGGTCCACACACTGTTTTCTCGACTGGTCTGGGATTTCTTTCGAGTGTGGGGACTAGGGGACTAGGTCTTTTACTTCTGCTGAGTCGTCCCCGCCCCCCTTAGCTCATGCTGGTCCCTTAGTAAGAGCTTGAGGGAAAGACAGGATAGCATTCTGTGACACAGAAGAGCAGTTTCTTAAGATTTCTGGGAAGGAAGTTCTTCCAGAAGGCTAAGTGGAAGGTCTGAGACATGATTTGGGCTCTGATCCTTGAAGCATGAGCGGCCTTGGCTTCTGTAAGTGTGAGACTCAGCACTCCCCAGCGCCCCAGGGGCTGGCCAGCCCTAGGTACTTCTTAGTACCATAGAAGCAGCTTTAAAGCTCTAGACAATTCCCAGGCAGCCTAGAGAGACTTGTGTCTGATGAGAAAGCAGTTTTTGTTGCAGCACTGCTCAGAAGAGATCCCAGGGGCCTGGAGCAGCAGCTTCAAGCAGCCAGAGAGAAGGCAGCTGGTGTCGGTTTTGTCCCTTGTACCCCACTTGCACTACCCTCTGTAAGGCCAGGAGGGGCCAGGGTGTAGATTCAGGTGGCAGGAAGGACTCCCTCAAACATCTTGCGAGCCAGCATGGCTTTGGAAGCATGCCACTGAGAATCCAGGTCCATTCATTCATTCATTTATGATTTACTTAGTTATTTTAGAGAGGTGGGGGGGAGTACACACCTATGCAAACGTGGAGAAGGGCAGAGGGAAAGGGGGGGAGAGAATCTCCAGTGGACTCCCTACTGAGCGTAGGGCCCAACGTGGGGCTTGATCTCAAGACTGAGATCGGAGTCTGACGGCTCAACCGACTGAGCCACCCAGGCGCCCTGAACCCAGGTCCATTTAAGAGTCTTTTGAGTTTCCCCAAACTGAGCTCCTTCTTCCCTGAGGCCTTCCGTCTTCCTTCCCCCCTCACAGGTGGTGTTTCCTTACACGAGCAAGAGCTGCATGAGGGCAGTGCTAGAGTACCTCTACACGGGCATGTTCACCTCCAGTCCCGACCTGGACGACATGAAGCTTATCATCCTGGCCAACCGCCTCTGCCTGCCACACCTGGTTGCCCTCACAGGTACACAGGGACCACCATAGGGATAGGGAGAAGCTAGGAAAAGGCCGAGAAGTCCTGTTGTCTTCTCTCACCTGTCTCCCCCCAGGGGACCGGCTGTGAGCACTAAGGAAAGCGGTTATATAAAGTGAAGTATATTGATGCGTATTAGGGTTTGGGTGAGGACATAGATGTAAAGAAGTGCATGTGACAGGCATGCTCGATGGTGTCACATTCTAGGCTCTCTGCAAAGGGTTTGGGGTTCAACCAAGCTACCTCCAATAGATGACAGTACCTGGTGTTCCATCAGCTTCGCCTCAGTAGGACAAGCTTAAGTCAAAAGATGTAGAACACAATTCCTTACTGCTCCCCTTTGGTTCTTCTCTCTCCTCCTTCTTTCATTCTTTCTTCTCTTCCTTCTTGTCTTCCTCCTCCTTCTCTCCCACGTTCACTTTCCCTTTTCTTCCAGAAGCAGGCAATAAACATTGACCTGCCACCCCTAGTTCCCTGAAAAGACCAGAAGAACTGGAACTCGGCTTTTAGAATGGGCCAACCGCTGAGGCCCTCGGGGTGGAGCAGGGCTACTTAGATATTGTGTTCAGATTCAGGGAAGGACCTAACATCAGAGCTGCTGGGGCACTGGACAGATGACCAAGACAGGGACTCACATAGGAGGAAAAGAGCAATACCGTGATGAGAAATCAGTTATAAGGTGGGCCTCTGTTGTAGGAAGAAGGAAGAAATCGTTGATCAGAATTTGAATGTTAGGAGCTGAGCCTACAGAGAGAGTCCAGGGTCCCCAGTTGGAGACACAGAGGGCTTTAGGGTGGGGAGCAAGAGAGAGGCTTCCAAAGATCATAACTGGAGCCGTATGATGCCATAGCCACCTGGGAAAAGTGGTGTGGTCTTCACAGAGCACAGACAGCATCCAAATAATTTAACTGTTGAAAACTGTTGAAAGACTATCTCCAAAGAAATGACCCAAAGGCAAAATATGTATAAATATGCTTCTTTTAAATTTGCTTCATCATGGCGGGCGATCAGAAACAAGTCAGCCACTACAAATGTTAAACTGCTGCTGCGTGGAGAGGCTTATAGAAAATGCCACCGAGTGACTTTTCCTGGGGAACGGCCCATACGTACTACCAAGCATACAGATGTGTGTTGTACATGTGCCTTGTCAAGGGTCAGCAGAAAATGCCAAGCAGGGTACAATTGGTGATGCTCTATGTTTAGGGAGATATGCTTTCTATGAAGGTATTAACTCAAGCCTAAAACTTTTTCATTGTTCAGTAGAGCACAAATGCATGAAATATGTGTTCAGCTTCATGAATTATCATAGAGTCAAATGACCCATATTGGGAGCTAGCACCTTGCTGTCCATAGTAGAAGCCCTCTACCTGTACCCCCCACCCCCCACCCCAGTCATGAGCACTTCCCCATCCTCAGAAGTAATGCTTTGCCTATTACTCTTTTATAGGGTATTTTCTATGGCCTCACTTCCTTACTCTTCATGGTTTTATCTTCTAAGTGTACATCCTTAAACACTGTAGCACAGTCTTATTTTTTATATGCCTTTTAAATTTCTTCTAATCTAAAGGTTCCTTGTCCATTAAAAAAATTTTTTCCCTTGCAGTTTATCTACTAGGAAAAAGAAAAACCCACTGATGTAGAAAATCTAGAGTTTTCAGATTGGCCATTGGATCTGGAGCTAGATCAGATTCATACTTAATTTTTTTTTTTTTTTTTGCTGAACTAATCCATAGATTATTCCTGTTTTGTTTTAAGATTTTATTTTTAAGTCATCTCTCCACCCAATGTGGGGCTCAAACTCTCAACCCTAAGATCAAGGGTCGCATGCTCCACTGAGTCGGCCAGGTGGCCCATTGCTGTTTTTTTGTCAAGAAGCTTTGTTTCTTTTTGTGATCTTTTTGTGATGTTAGCAGCCACTGAGTATCATTGCCTGGATTGATTGGTTTATTAGGTGTTGTGAAATGGTAATATTCCAATTCAGTCATTCCTTCTTTATCGGTTGGAATATTTCTCAAAAGAGAGTAACTTCCCCCTCACCTATCCTCGGTTATCCAGGAGAGCATCTGTATGGGGAAGGCAAATGAATGCTTGACTGAACCCTTTTATTTACCTGTTTTCAAGAAAAATCTGTTTCCCATCACCCTTTGAGAGTGCCTGATTAGTTTTTATTTTTAAGTATTATTCCGAACATTGAGATTTGCACATACTCAATAGGTTTCAAATAAGTACAGTTATCCTTATGGAAGCTGAAATACTGCACTGCATCTTTTGCCAGCAGGAGCCTCTTCAGGTTGGCACCAGAGTGAGCTTTCTGGTTATATGCAGTGACAAGATGTTCCAGGTGAATCTCCTGCCCCAGACCTGGCATCAGCCGTTTCCCTAAGAAATCTGTTTCTTATAGTTGGACATGGTATTTCAAGGCTATAATCTGTGCACTAGTGATGCACGTTACTACTGTATTGTTTCTAGCTGTTGTTTTTAGGTCTCTTCCATGGACTGAGCTGGGAAATATATTTTAAAGTGTATTTATTTATTTATTAGAGAGAGGGAGAGAGAGCGCACCCACATGTGAGTGGGGTTGGGGGAGAAGCAGAGGGAGAGAGGGGGAGAGAGAGAATCTCAAGCAGGCTCCATGCCTAGTGTGGAGCCTGACACAGAGCTCTATCTCCGGACCTTGAGATCATGACCTGAGCCAAAACCAAGACGTTTAACCAACTGAGCCACCCAGGTGCCCCCATAAAGATGAAATACCTCATGAGTTTATACTGGTACAGTTAAACCTTAGGATCAAGAATGTTCTTCAGGGGATCCCTGGGTGGCTCAGTGGTTTAGCACCTGCCTTTGGCCCAGGGCACAATCCTGGAGTCCCGGGATCAAGTCCCACGTCAGGCTCCTGGCATGGAGCCTGCTTCTCCCTCCTCCTGTGTCTCTGCCTCTCTCTCTCTATGTATCATAAATAAATAAATAAATCTTAAAAAAAAAAAAAAGAATGTTCTTCAGTATAAATTTTCTAACATAGAATGTAAGGTTTGTTCATAATTTGTTGTAAAATTTCAATTAATACAAACAACTAGGTCCAGTCCATAGTTGTGATTCGTAGTCCGCAGCAAACCTGAGATTTCTCACCGTCTCCCATCAGTATCAATGGCTGGTTCTGGGGGCTTGCACCCTCCCTACATATACCAGACCACTGGGTGCTACAAAGGCAGTTTGACCAGTTCTCCTACGTGATTGTAACTAATATCCGCCTTCACTTCCCACCCCCACTCCACTGAGAAAGTCTTGCTGTAATCTCAATTTCCTCCCTGGTAGGAGCAGACTTCAATCACCTGTGGCCTTTCCTGGCCTGTTGGGACTTGCCTCTGGCCCTCATCTCTCTCTGCCCTGCAGTGGGCCCCTGCCAGGGGTAAAAGTAAGTGCGTGTCCCTTCATGTGGTTCTTCTGCTGATTCCTGACTATGTGTGTCACAGAGCAGTACACAGTGACCGGGCTAATGGAAGCAACTCAGATGATGGTGGACATTGATGGGGACGTCCTCGTGTTCCTAGAACTGGCTCAGGTATGATGGCAGGGGAAATCAGCTCTCTAAGTCTGGTCGTCTCCGCGGCAGTGCAGGCTTTGGCCCCTGGCGGGAGGAAGAGGGCATCCTGGGGTGGGATCTAAGGAGAACAGTAGGAAGGCCCCACACACAGCTGTGGATTTCTGTGGATGCTGGAGGCCAGGCAGAGGTGACATGCTGGTGGCAGCAGTGGTGCCAAGGAGCAAATTTAATGTTTTCTCACAGTTTTGTGTGGGTTTGCCTCTCGAGATGGGCTCTTTACAACTGTAGGGCCTTTGCCCATCTGCACCAAAGCTTTGGCTCTGGGTGTCTGTGCAGACCAGCCCTAGGCTCCAACACTGATGCTCTTCTGTTTGTCTCCAGTTCCACTGCGCGTACCAGTTGGCTGACTGGTGTCTTCACCACATTTGCACCAACTACAACAATGTGTGCCGCAAGTTCCCTCGAGACATGAAGGCCATGTCCCCAGGTGAGCATCTCCTGCAGGCCCCATGCCCCTCCCACGTGCTCAAGGGGCTCAGCTCGGGTCCAGATCTCTGCCTCAGGCGCCCAGAAGCTGCTGGAGATCCTTGGGCTGAGCTTGAGTTTGTGAGTGGGGAGCAGCTTGCAGAGACGTATATCCAGCCAAACAGAGGGGAGCCCAAGAAAAGGACAGGGCCGCTGGAGACCTCAGGCAGTTTGCTTTATATCTCTGGGCTTTATTTCCAAAGTGTTGGACTTTTGGTATTTAAGATTTGGTATTTTTCAGACAGGATTCCACAATAAGAAATCTATTTTATGTTGTGAGCCAGCGCACATATAAAAAACTATGTAAATTGTTTTTAATGCTGCTCATGACCCACCACATTGATTTTACAACCTAGAAATGGGCACAGCTTGGGCCACATGGGTCCAGATATCCTCCGAGGTCCTCCCAGTTCCACTTCTGCTTAATTAAGCTCTCAAGTCCTAGGAACTGGCATGGGCTCCAGGGAGAGGTGTTGTGGCCACTCTGAGTTCTTAAGGCCTTCGCTGGGCACCCTGCACTCTGTGGTGCCCCTCCTCCCTGCTGCCAGGTGATCCTCCCTGCTGCTGGGTGGACCTCCTGCTGATCGGTCATCCTCCCTGCTGCCGGGTGGTCCTCCCTGCCACCAGGTCATCCTCCCTGCTGACCTGTCATCCTCTGTGCCGCCAGGTGGCCCTCCCTGCTGACCTGTCATCCTCCCTGCTGCTGGGTGGCCCTCCCTGCTGTCCTGTCATCCTCCCTGCCGCCATGTGGTCCTCCCTGCTGTCCTGTCATCCTCCCTGCTGCTGGGTGGCCCTCCCTGCTGTTCTGTCATCCTCCCTGCCATTGGGTGGCCCTCCCTGCTGTCCTCTCATCCTCCCTGCTGCTGGGTGGCCCTCCCTGCTGTCCTGTCATCCTCCCTGCCACCGGGTGGTCCTCCCTGCTGCCGGGTGGCCCTCCCTGCTGTCCTGTCATCCTCCCTGCTACCAGGTAGGTGGTCTTCCCTGCTGCTGGGTGGCCCTCCCTGTTGTCCTGTCATCCTCCCTGCCGCTGGGTGGCCCTCCCTGCCGTCCTGTCATCCTCCCTGCCGCCGGGTGGCCCTCCCTGCTGTCCTGTCACCCTCCCTGCCGCTGGGTGGCCCTCCCTGCTGTCCTCTCATCCTCCCTGCTGCTGAGTAGTCCTCCCTGCTGCCCTGTCATCCTCCCTGCTGTCCTGTCATCCTCCCTGCTGCTGTTTGGCCCTCCCTACTGTCCTGTCATCCTCCCTGCTGCTGGATAGCCCTCCCTGCTGTCCTGTCATCCTCCCTGCCGCCGGGTCGTCCTCCCTGCTGTCCCGTCATCCTCCCTGCCTCCGGGTGGTCCCCCCTGCTGTCCTGCCATCCTCCCTGCTGCCCAGTTGTCCTCCCTGCTGGCCACACACCCTGCCATTCTCCCACGGAGCTTTCTCCTTTGCACCCTTGGGGCATTTTCTTTCAAAACCACATCCCTGCCCTCCGAACCTTCCAGCCTGCCCGCCTTCAGGATCAGTCTAGCCCCTGAGCCTCGCCTCCCTCCAGGCTGCCGGCCTCTGTCCTCCTGCGGCGCCCCCCCCCCACCCCGCCCCAGCTACCTGTGCAGTCACCCGGCCACGCACCTCGCTGCCCTCCCTCCCAGCCTGGCCCATCTGGCGTGCACGGGAGGCCATGAGGCTGTCTGTCCCTCTGTCCCTCCATCGTGGAGGCGCCTCTGCCCAGCGCTGGCACCACCCTTTAGGAGGCTCTGCAGCTATGCCGAGGGCAGTGGAGGCAGGGCTGAACCCCGGCCCCGGGACTGGGGGCGCCCCTCCGGCCACTTCTGCTGCCCACTCGCTAACTGAGCCCCACTGCGTTCTGCTCCAGAAAACCAGGAGTATTTTGAGAAGCACCGGTGGCCGCCTGTCTGGTACCTGAAGGAAGAAGATCACTACCAGCGGGCGCGGAAGGAGCGCGAGAAGGAGGACTACCTGCACCTGAAGCGGCAGCCCAAGCGGCGGTGGCTGTTCTGGAACAGCCCCTCCTCACCGTCCTCTTCTGCGGCCTCGTCATCATCCCCATCTTCCTCCTCGGCTGTGGTCTGAGACGCCACCGCCCTCTTGTGACCCTGCTGCTGATCTGTCCACTCGCCTTTGCCCCTCTGCTCTTCTGCATCGCCCCCTCCACCCTCCAGGGACAAGGGAACCCCCGGAACCAGGACCCTGAGGGCAGAGCTGTTCTCACCAGCCCACATAGCTCAACAAGGAGGGGGGGGCTTGTGGATCAGAACGGGGACCTCCCCTGCAGGGGATCCCAGTTCCAAAGCAGGGCAGGAGGCAGATGACTGCTGGGAGGTGGGCGGCGAGGGAGGGTTGAGAGCTCTGGCATCTGACTCTGGGGTGGAGAGCGCTGGCGTCCAAGGGAAACCCTCCCAACCATGAGGCTGCGCAGAGGCAGCCCCCTCCCGGGAGCCGCTGTGCACAGGGAGGGTCCTGTGTCTCGTGGCCATGTTTTTCCATCAATGGACCTGAGGGCTGCAGATGTTTTGTGGGCATTTCCACACAGCGCCTACTCAGATCCCCACTGGAGAAGTCAGGGTAATTAAGCCTTCAGACCCAACTTGAGGCTTCCGCATCCTGGGGTGCAGCTGCCAAGGCCAAGGGGGGGAAGGCTTGCACTTGGCAGGCATCCCTCCCTCCCGAGGCGGTAGGTGTCCAGGCCTAATAAAGGGTGGCGGAGCCTGTTTAGAGCTTCGGGCCTAGGAGCAGTGGCTCTTGGTACAGTGAGAGACTCCTCCCTCCCCGTCCTTCACCTCTCAGATCCAGAGACGGGAACCAAAGGAGACCGCTGGAACAGGGGAGAGGAGAGAGTGAGTGGTGGGGTCTGGGCGCAGCAACCCCTGGCTCTTCTGGGCTCCTCCCCCTGCCTCTGGTCAGCACGGCTTCTTAGCACTGTGGGGCAAAATTAGCAAAAAAATCAAAAACAAAAAAGATCCCAAACAACAGCAAAATCACCACCAACAAAGACACTTTAGCCACTATCCCCTCAAAGAAAAAAAAAAAAACGGAAAAAGACCCTGTATAGCTTACAAACAGGGGCCTTCCTGTTGATGAGACAAAAGCTTAAGTTTGTAGGACTGATTCCAGTGCCTGTCAGGAAAGGACCTGTCACCTGCTGGCTCTGAGGACAGCATGCTGGGATTGAGGCTTCGGGGGCAGGGGCAGGGTGGTCTCAGGGCTTGGACATGGCATTGGACCCCTGCTTTGCCCACTGCGATGCATTATCCTCCTTGACTTCAGAGAGTGACTTCACAGGATGTGAATGTGCTGGGGGTAAAAGGTCAGGGAAAGGGTACCTGGAGAATAGGAGTCCCTGTAAATGACAGGTCAGAAGACGTGACCTCCATTAGTGCTGGTTCGGGCAGGAAAAGGGGAGAAGTGAGCAGGAGCAAAGCAAAGTCAGTCCCATGTAGAGGGGGACCAGGCTGGAGGATTGTGGTGGCTAAGGCAGCAGTTGGCAGCCCCACAGGGAAAAGCTGGGCCACATTTAACCCTTCCCCCATTTTGTGATCCTGACCCATATTTCACCCCCCCACACCGTATGTAGACGTAAAGGTCCCACTGATGACCTGTGGAACCCTGGAGTGGGCTCCACCAGCAAGACCCTGGCTTTAGATCCGGGGTCAAGCAAACCAGAAACCGAGGGAAAGTCTGCAACAGTTTTGTGGTACTGGGACCTAGGGATCTGATGGTAAGTCCTCGGTAAAAGCAGGAGCAGGAGGTGGCAGGTCTAGGGTGGCTGCACTCCCTGCTGTCTGAGCCACACACTTCTCCGAGCCTGCAGCTGCCTCTTTTCCAGGGTGGCTGGCTGGCCATGCTCCTGCCTGCTGAGTCCTCGTCCTTGGCTTTGTGGCCAGGCTGGGGCAGGAGGCAGCTCGCAAGGGGGAGTGCAGCCCTGCACCCAGCACTTTTGCTCTGGGTTGTTCTGGAAACTTGGTGAGGAGGAGAGAATGCTAAAGTCTAGTGGGAGAGGGAGTGGGTGTCTGAGCTTGTGGGGCTAAGTGGTGTGGCCCGCTGAGGATGCAGACAGATCATGGAGAAAGAAAGGGTGGCCCATGGGAGAGGGAGCCACAGGACCACCCCAACCACCAGGGTGGGCTCGGGCCCACTGCTCCTTCCGAGCTGTACTAAGGGGGCCCGGTGGGCCTAGGTGTGAGCCAGAGACCACCTGAGGGAGCCAATCCAGGGCTAGTGTTCCACATAGGAGAGGGAGGGAAGAGGGAATGAATTCCAGGCCCCCAAGAACATGGCATTTGGAAATCCAGGTAGACAGGAAGGACAAGCCCCAAGAACACACACCCCTGTACTCGTGTCACTCAAAGCTGCTTCCGAGGAGAGTGGGAGGGTGGGGGAGAAAAAACACACACACCTCTTTTTATATAAGGTTTCATATTTAATTTGGTCATGAATTCATAAATACATGAGTATTTTGTACCTAATGGCCTTCCTTGTATTGTTTGATATGTCCAACAACCTCCTCAAAGGTGGCCCCTCCCACTGGAGAGAAGCATGAAAGGACACCGATCGCCAATGAAACACTTAAGTGCCTGTTGAGGGCCAAGTGCCATTTGGACTGGATCCGCCCCGTGCCCTGATGCAGCTTACCTTAAATGAGTAAGCGTGACAAACACTGATAAGGCTAATACCGTGGCTGGGCACTCGAGTCCTCTGACAAAGGGACTGCAGGTGAGCTGAACACTGACTGGCAAAAATTCACGGCCACTTCTGCAGATGCAAGCGCCCTGCATAGAAGGGACAGCAGAGGCAGGAAACCCCGAGTCTCCCAGGAAAGAGAAGGGGCAGGCGGGCACCTCTGGAAGGAAGCAGGAGGGAGGTGAGCAGCAAGGCCATGAGGGTTGTGCCCCCACTTGAGCACCAGTACCCTGACTGCCTGAGTGTTCAGGCAACTTCATTTGGGCCCAGCCAATGGATCCAGTCTGGGCACTCCCAGACCTTTGAGATGAGAAAGCTGGAGAACCCTGAGAATAACTTCTATAACATCATCCCGCCATGACTGGAATACAGGTAGGGTGGAAAGGGGGCTGAAGATGAAGATGGGGCTGAAGGTCCACTCATGTGATCTGCAATGACACGGGACATAGAACCTATTTGCCACCTCAGAGCTAACCCGTCTCCCAACCCGCCCACATCTATAGGCAAGGAGGAGGCCCTCACGTGCCTGCCCAGGGCACCCAGACACAGGGCTGCATGAGGACACCGCTTCTCCTCACTCTCCTTACTTGGAAACATCAGCTTATGAGTAATATACGTATTCATACACCCACGTAATTATCATGTTGAAAAGAGTGGGCACTTCAGGAGTTTCTGGTCATCTGATTCTGGAAAACGGCATATGAGGGAGAATTGGAACCCGCCATCCCCATCCCCAGAGGTGGGCTGTTTCACCTTCTCCCTTTGTATGCGAACTCATTTTATGATTGGCTGCTCCCATTAAGGTAATCCATGTAATCAAACTAATAAGTACATTTCAAAAAGTTCTGTGCACTCATATAAACATATACAAAAATAGGAAGATGCACATCCTCTATTAATAGTTAGATATAAGTAAATGCACACATGCCAACATGATTGCATCTTACAATATAACAAATACAAGTAGCAAGTGCAATTCTATTAGGATGAATAAGGCCCATGAATCAAAAAGAAAGACACACTAAAACAACTTGCAGGCCACACATGAGCATATACAGGCACACCCCGGAGACACTGCAAGTTTGCTTCCAGAGAAACCCAGTAAGGCAAATATCACAATAAAGTGGGTCAAATGAATTCTTTGGTTTCCAAGTGCATACAAAAGTTATGTCTGCACTATACTGTAGTCTATTAAATGTGCAATAGCCTTATGTTTTAAAAAAAGCCATGTATTAAATTAAAAAATACTTTATTGCTAAAAAAATGCTAACCATCATCTGAGCTCTCAGCGAGTTGTAATCTTTTTGCTGGCAGAGGCGCTTGCCTCGATGTTGGTGGCTGCTGACTGATCAGGGTGGTGGCTGCTGAAGGTGGGAATGGCTGTGGCAATTTCTTAAAATAAGACACCAATGGAGTTGGCTGTGTTGATTGACTCTTCCAATTTCTCTGTAGCACGCGATGCTGTCTGATAGCATTTTACTCATAATAGAACTTCTAACAAAATTGGAGTCGGTCCTGTCCAACCTGCTGCTGTTCTATCGACTGAGTTTACTCAACGCTCTAAATCTTTCGTTGTCATCTCAACAATCTTCCCAAAGTCTTCTCAGGAGTAGATTCCATCTCAAGAAACCACTTTCTTTACTCATCCACAAGCAGCAACTCCTCATCTGATCATGAGATGGCAGCCATTCGGTTCTATCTTCAGGCTCTACTTCCAGTTCTACTCCTCTTGCTCTTTCCCCCACACTTCCTCTTCTGAAGTCTTGAACCCATCAAAGTCATCCATGAAGGTTGTAATCAAATTCTTCCAAATATCATGTTGATATTTTGACTTCTTCCCATGAATCACAAATATTCTTAATGGCACCCACTTAGAATGGTGAATCCTTGTCAGAAGGTTTTCAATTGACTTTGCCCAAATCCCTCAGAAGAATCGCTATGTATGGCAGCAAAAGCCTTACAGAATGTATTTCTTAAATAATAAGACTTGAAAGTCTAATGACTCCTTGATCTCTAAGCTGCAGAATGGATGCTATGTGAGCAGAAAACAACATTCATCTCATTATACGTCTCCATCAGAGTTCACGTGTGACCAGGTGCATTGTCAATAAGCAGTCGTATTTTGAAAATAATATTTTTTTCTGAGTGGTAGGTCTCAACAATGGACTTAAAATATTCAATAAACCATGTTGTGATCTGAAGTGCCATCATCCGGGGTTTGTTGCTCCGTTCACAGAGCACGGGGCAGAGTGGACTTAGCATAATTCTTCAGGACCCTGGGATTTTCAGAATGATCAATGAGCCCTGGCTTCAACGTCAAGGCACCTGCAGCATTAGTCCCTAGGGAGGGGTTCGGGCTGTTCCTTGAGGCTTTGAAGCCAGGCACTGACTTCTCCTCTCTCTAGCTATGAAAGTCCTAGCTGGCATCTTCTCCCGATAGAGACCATTTTCTCTACATTGGAAATGTGTTGTTCAGTGTAGCCTCCTTCATCACTTATCCTGGCTGGATCTCCTGGAGAACGTGCTGCAGTGTCTACACCAGCACTGGCTGCTTCACCTTGCACTGGGTTGTGGTAGAGACGGCTTCTGGCTTTAAACCTCACGAATCCATCTTTGGCAGCTTCCACCTGTTCTCCTGCAGCTTCCTCACTGCTCTCAGCCTTCACAGAACTGAGGAGAGTCAGGGCCTTGCTCAGGATAGGCTTTGGCTTAACAGAATGTCCTGGCTGGTTTCATCTATGCAGACCACTCAGACTTTCTCCACATCAGCAATAAGGCTGTTTGGCTTTCTTATCATGTCTTATCATGTGTTCACTGGAAGGCACTTTTAATTTCCTTAAACAACTTTTCCTTTGCATTCACACGCTGGCTAACTATTTGTTGTGTGGCCTAGCTTTTGTCCTATCTCAGCTTTCAACGTGCCTTCCTCACTAAGCTTAAGCATTTCTAGCTGAATTGATTTAGAGTGAGAGACATGTGACTCTTCCTTTCACTTGAACACTTAGAGGCTATTTGGGGTTAGCTGGTAGACCAGTCAGAAAACACATATGATTTATCAATTAAATTCACAATCTTATATGGGCACAATTCATGGCACCTTGAAACAATTACAATCAAACATCACTGATCAAACAATAACATAATATAATAATAATAAATAGGTTTGAAACATTGCAAGAATTATCAAAATATGCTTCAGAGATTCAAAGTCAGCAAATGTTGGAAAAATGACACCAACAGACTTGCTCAACTCAGGGTTTCCACAAACCTTTAATTTGTAAAAAGTACAATATCTTTGATGTGCAATAAAATGAAACACAATAAAATAACTGTAACTATAATCCACATAGGATTTTTCCACAATTCACTTATCATACCCAACATTTCATAAAAATTATGCCAAGTGCATTAAAAAAAGTTCTAGAACATTCCAAGAGCTGTATGTTTTTAATTACAATTTCTCCAAGTATTCGTCAAGTATCTACTCTTTCTTCCAGGCTGGTGTCTACTCATGCTTCCCCTTCAAGAAGAAAGGTAAACTAGGGAAGCTCAGATTCCTAAAAAGATTCTTTCCACTCAGGATATAGCAGAGCTGTCCCATCTTCTTCATAGATACCCTTTCCAGAGCCCACCAGGTGCTCCTGAATTCTCTCCTTCACATATCTTTTCCCTAGCATTTCCAAGGCATCCAAGTGGGATGTTGACTGAGGCACCTTGCCCCATTTTGTTGAGCCACATCATCAGCATTTCATACACGGCATCCTGTATGCCCAAAGCACAAGCTCTGGCCACAGGGATACCTCATTGTCCATGAGGCCCATCTGACACATAAGTAGGTTCTAGGAATGAAAGAACACAATGTTTGGAAAATAATCAAAGACCAGCCTCAGCCCAGGTTGGGAGAAAGCCACAGAAACAGTGAGTTGGGACACACTTCAGAAAGGGCATAGAGTGCTGATTCAGGGCTAGACCTAAGAGTAGAACTTGATGAGCTCCCCCTGCTGGTGAACATGCTGTTCTGCATCCTTATCAGCTTCCCATCAGCTGAAAATCAGGCCACACTGCGGGGGCTTCCCCTGAAGCGAAGGCATTCTGGGGAGTCAAGGTCAGCCTAAGGCTGGGCTGATAGCCCATCTGGGAGGATAGAGGAATCATGGAAGGAGAAGGCATTATGAGGTATGAGACACAGGGTGGGACAGACTGTGGGAGCAACAGATCCTCCAAGAGGGAAAACTGCACCAATCATGAGAGGGAAGTCCTAGGGCTGCCATACCTGCACCTGTGCACAGAGCAGGGGCCTGGAGGTAGCAGGGCCTCACTTAACTCCCAGTTCAGCCTCCCTCACCCACACTCTGGCAGTGCCAGATGGGAGCAATTGGACTCTGAGCAAGAATTTAACCTGTAAGAGCAAATCATCATCAAATTCCTGGCACCATACTGAGATTAAATAAGATGTGTGAGAAATGCACTGCACACTGCCATTCACAGATATATAAGGTGAGCATTGAATAAAAGTATATATTTTCTGGTAGTTTCTTGAAAAAAAAACAGGTGATAGTAACTTTTTTTTTGAGAGAGAGAGAGCTTGTGTGAGTAGGAGGAGCTGCTAGAGGATGGGCAGAGGGAGCGAGAGAGAGAATCTTAAGCAGGCTCCACACCCAGTGCAAAGCCCAATGTGGAGGGGGCAGGGCTCGATCTCACAACCCTGAGATCATGACCCAAGCCAAAGTCAGATGTTTAACTGACTGAGTCACCCAGACCCTCCCCTCTTCCCTGATATTAATTCTAATAATATGTGGTGGACAACCTAGAAGAAATGGATAAATTCTTAGAACACATAAACTACCAAGACTGAAACAGGAAAAAAAGAAAAGAAAAGAAAAGAAAAGAAAAGAAAAGAAAAGAAAAAAGAAAAGAAAAGAAAAGAAAAGAAAACCTGAACAGACCAATAAATAGCAAAGAAATTGATCAAAAACCCAAAAACAAAAGCCCGGGGCTAGATGGCCTCACAGGCAAATTCTAACAAATGTTGAAAGAAGAGTTAATACCTGTTATTTTCAAACTATTCCAAAAAATAGAAAGGGAAGGAAAACTTCTAAATTCATACCAAGAAGTCAGCATTACCCTGATCCCAAAACCAGATAAAGACACTAAAAAGAGAGAGAAACAGTCTAATATCTCTGATGAACATAGATGCAAAAATCCTTAACAAAATACTAGCAAACTGAATCCAACAATATATTTTAAAAATCATTCACTATGATCAAGAGGGATTTATTCCTGGGTTGCAAGCATGGTTCAATATTCACAAATCAATGTGATATATCAGTAAGAGAAAGGATAAGAACTATATGATCATTTCAATAGACACAGAAAAATTATTTGACAAGGTACAACATGCATTCATAGAAAAACCCTCAACAACATATATTTACAGGGAACATACCTCAATATAATAAAGGCTGTATTTGAAAAACTCACAGCTAACATCAGCCTCAATGGAGAAAAACTAAAAGCTTTTCCTCTATAGTCAGGAAGACAAAGATGTCCACTCTCACCACTTCTATTCGACATAGTACTGGACTGTACTAGCCACAGTACTCAGACAACAAAAAGAAACAAAATACAACCAAATCAGTAAGGAAGAAGTAAAACTCTCACTATTTGCAGATGACATACTATATATAGTATAGTATATATAGAGTTATACGGCTTTGGTCAGAGAAGAACCCAACAGAGATTTGATGTGTTTATTTTTACTTCATTTCTCCCCCTTCTGTACCCCCTCCCTAAGGGTTCCCCAAAGTTGGAATGGCCCTCTCCCTTTCGCCAGGCCCTGGGGCATTTTGTTCAGTGTCTGAGCCCCCAGCCCATGGCCTGCTCCCACATCGTCTTGCATTTCTATACACTAATAATGAAGCAGCAGAAAGAGAAACTAAGAAAACAATTCCATTTACAATTGCACCAAAAAAAAAAAAAAAAAAAAGAAGGTATCTAGGAGTAAACCTAACCAAAGAGGTAAAAGACCTGTACTCTGTAAACTATAAAACACTGATGAAAGAAATTGAAGATGACAAAGAAATGGAAAGACACTCCATGCTCATGGATTGGAAGAACAAATATTGTTAACATGTCTATACTACCCAAAGCAGTGTACACATTTAATGCAATCCCTATCAAAATACCAACAACACTTTTCACAAAGCTAGAACAAATAATCCCAAAATTTTTATGGAACCGCAAAATACCCCAAATAGTTAAAGCAATCTTGAAAAAGAAAAGCAAAGCTGGAGGAAGCACAGGTCTGGACTTCAAGTTATATTACAAAGTTGTAGTCATTGAAAGAGTAAGGTACTAGCACAAAAATAGATACATAGATGAATAGAACAGAAAAGAAAACCCAGAAACAAACTCACAATTACATGGCCAACTGATCTTTGACAAAACAGGAAAGAATATGCCATGGGAATAAGACAATCTTTTGAACAAATGGTGTTGGAAAAACTGGACAGCAACATGCAGAAAAATGAAACTGGACCACTTTCTTACACCACCCACAAAAATAAATTCAAAATGGATGAAAGAAAAAAAATAAATTAAAAAAATGTATGAAAGACCTCAATGTGAGACCTGAAATCATGAAAATTCTAGAAGAGAGCATAAGCTGTAATTTCTGACATTGGCCATAATAACTTCTTGCAAAATAGGACTTCTGGGTCAAGGGAAACAATAGCAAAAATAAACTAGTGGGACTATATAAAAATAAAAAACTTCTGCACAGCAAAGGAAACAAAACTAAAAGAAAACCTATGGAATAGGAAAACATAGTTACCAATGACATATCTTATAAAGGGATGGTATCAAAATATACAAAGAATTTATATAACTCAACACCCAAAAGCAAATAATCCAATTAAAAATGAACTTACATTTCTCCAAAGAAGACATCCAGATGGCTAACAGATACACGAAAAGATGCCCAATATCACTCATCATCAGGGAAACACAAGTCAAAACTACAATGTAATATCACCTCATACCTGTCAGAATGGCTAAAATCAAGAACACAAGAAACAACAGATGTTGGTGAAAATGTGGAGAAAAAAGGAACTGTGCACTGTTGGTGGGAATGCAAACTGGTGCAGGCACTGTGGAAAACAGTATGGTGGTTCCTTAAAAAGTTAAAAATAGACCTACCCTATGATCCAGGAATCACCCTCCTGGGGTATTTACCCAAAGAATATAAAAACATTAATTCAAAGGAATACATGCACCCCTATGCTTATAATAGCATTATTTATAACAGCCAAGATATGGATGCAGCCCAAGTGTCCATAAAGAAGATGTGATATATATATATCACATACACACATATATATATAATGGAATATTACTCAGCCATAGAAAGGAATGAAATCTTGCCATTTGCAATAACATTGATGGAACCCTCTCTGCCTCACCTCCCTCCATAAGGACGATGTGGGAGCAGGCCATGGGCTGGGGGCTCAGACACTGAACAAAATGCCCCAGGGCCTGGCAAAAGGGAGAGGGTCATTCCAACTTTGGGGAACCCTTAGGGAGGGGGTACAGAAGGGGGAGAAATGAAGTAAAAATAAACACATCAAATCTCTGTTGGGTTCTTCTCTGACCAAAGCCGTATAACTCCCTTACCCTCTCCTCCTGACTCTTGTCACTCATTTGAGATGGCCATTGCCTCTCTGTCCCAGCTGGGGGCTCTGAAGCCCTGAAGAACTGGCCTGCTATCCTGGATGTGGTCAGGGAGGTAAGGTGACTTACCTTATATAACTTATATAATTTATATAACCTATGGGATCCCTGGGTGGCACAGCAGTTTAGCGCCTGCCTTTGGCCCAGGGCGTGATCCTGGAGGCCCGGGATCGAGTCTCATGTCGGGCTCCCGGTGCATGGAGCCTGCTTCTCCCTCTGCCTGTGTCTCTGCTTCTCTCTCTCTCTCTCTGTGACTATCATAATTAATTAATTAATTAATTAATTAAGCCTTATAATTTATATAACCTATATAACTCACAACACCCAAAAACAAATAATCCAATTAAAAATGGGAAGAATGGCAACCATAGAAGTGGTCTACTGTGCCCAGTGGAAAACTCAACGTGGTCAGGAGGGAAAGGTGCCCAGGTGTGGGGAGGGGCCACCGTGGGGGGGCAGTGGGGGACATGCGGACAGAAGAAGAGGGGCCACTGTGGGCTCAGAAGACCCCACGGGCCCAGGGAAGTGCTAACAGAATGACAGGGCTGTGTGAAAGCAGGATGGAGAAAGGAGTATAAGGAAACTTGGGTCTTCTGTAGGTTAGGAGCCCCCCCTGACTCCAATGTCTTAGTAGGGTACTTCTGGCAGAACTCAGGAGAATCTTTTCTGAGGACAGTACCAGGTTTGCATCCTGACACTCCCTGTCTCTGATCCTAATGCATGGACTTACCTCCTCATTTGGAGACAAAGGATAAAGATTTGGTGATGTTTCCTTCATGACCCTCAATCCTTCTTCACCATTCAAACACCTTTCCACTAGCTGAACTCAGTTGGCCAAGGAATTTGGGAGCCACTTTCTGCTGCAACATACATGGGGCACACACAAGGACAGCCACCATTCACTTGTCACTAACAGTTGGATGAAAAGGATGACTATTCATTATTTACTACATCAGGATTGAAAGGAAGTATCCATTAGATCACAGGGTCAGTAGCAAGAGGTGGGGTTTAACCGGGGAGACCCAGATGGAGAGGAGCCCTTAAGTGCCTTCCCCAAACCCAGCACTGCTACTGACACTGGGCTCTGGGCTGTGAAGGCTGAGAGAGCCCGGCACCTGCCAAGATCACAGGGCCCAGTGCTAAGGTGGGGCCTGGCCCAGGCCTAGACCTACCTCACAGCTCAAACCTAGCACTTTTCTACTCAGCCAGGCTTCTTCCATGCTGTACCTATAAAGGTCCCCACAATGATAGACCGATTTTTTACCCTTCTTCTAATGGATATTATAGAAGATTTCCTTACCAGATGACATGCATTATAAAAGCAATTCCTGTTTTTGTTTTATTTTATTGACTTAATACATAAGGGTGTAAGAAAGACCAAGCTGGTCTGAAATGCAGGTTTCAGATTGTACATTGGCCATGACCACCATGTAATTATCACCTTGAACCCACCTCTGAGCAGGGCCTTCACAGGTTCTGTACGTGAGTGACATATTGTGTAGAGTATGCAGAAAAGGGGGTGTTCGAATGATTGGTGAAATCCATTCCTTATGTGCATGGCTTGTAACCTCTCTTCAATTCTGATGCACAGGTTCCTGGGAAGAGGGTAGAAAGCTGATGAGTGAATGCTCACAGGACTCCCAGAGGCTGGCAGTGGTGGCCAGACACTCAGCTTTAAGCTGCCAGTGGAATCTAAACAGAATCTAAATCTAATCCTCTATCCAACCTTGATCTTTTCAATCCTGCAACTGCCAGGTACATTAGGCTGCAGCACTGCCAATGGAAATTATATTACAAGCCACACATGGGGGTGCCTGGATGGTTCAGTTTGTTAAGTGTCCGCCTTTGGCTCAAATCATGAATCCATAGTCTTCGGATCAAGTCCTGCATTGGGCTCCCTGCCTAGTGGAGAGTCTGCTTCTCCCTCTCCCTCTGACCCTCCCCCAGCTCATGCTCTCTCTCTCTCTCTCTCTAAATAAATAAGTAAAATCTTAAAAAAAAAAAAAGCCACACATGAAATTTGAATTCATGGTTACCACCTTAAAAGATAACAAAGAGGTCAAATTAATTTGAACAATATATATATATATATATTTTAAAGATTTTATTTATTTATGAGAGACACACACAGAGAGAAAGAGAGAGAGAGAGAGAGAGAGGCAGAGATACAGGCAGAGGGAGAAGCAGGCTCCATGCAGGGAGCCTGACAGGGGACTCCATCCCGGTCTCCAGGACCACACCCTGGGTTGAAGGTGGTGCTAAACCTCTGAGCTACCCGGGCTGCCCTGAACAATATCTTTTTTAACCTAAAATAATCAAACACATCATTTTCATGTATAATCACTAAAAGACAGTGAGATATTTCACTTTCTGTAACACTTCACTCAAAAGATAAAACCCATGTTCCCTCCACAGTGTCCTGGGTGTGTGATTTGCCCCCACTTATCCCCTTGACTTCTTCACCCTCCAGTCCACTCCAGCTGTACCCTAGCTTTGCTCAGAGAAGCCCAGTCCCTGCCCCTCCCTGGAGCAACAGTGTCTCAGGGATGGGGTGGGGGGGGGTGCTCCCAGAACTTCTGCTTGGCCCCTTGCACCAGAGATAGTGGCTCTTTGTGTCAGTCACCATTCCCAGAAGACCTCAGCAATCTGTTTCTGTCCCACTTGTCACTCAATTGTCCTTGAGGCTCTTATTATGTGTCTCTGACTGACTGACATGTTCGTCTGTCTGTCTGGATGCCATTCCAGAAGGAGAGCTTCAGGAGGCAGGGGCCCCATGCTGTCTACTAATACCATGCCTGGCACACAGAAGACATTCAATAAACACATGTGAAATAAGGGACCAGGAACCGTAGAAAGCAGAAGACTGGAAGGACATGCAGACACCGGTGGGGTAAGGGCTGGAGATCAGTCTTTCAAATGTACCTGCTGGACACAACCCATCCCAGGCACTGGGCTCTCAGCTAACTTCTGCTGAACACTGTCTTGCCTGGAGGCCTGTTGTGGCTGAGGAAGTTAGGACCTGTAGGGACAAAGGGAGGGCAGGCATGAGTGGCAGCCAGATCCTCCTCCCTCACCAGGCTGCCTCTCACTTTGTCTCCAGTCCAGCCTAAAAAAAGCAAACAGGCTGAGACCTTCCCTCTAGCTCCATACTCTCTTTTGCATTCATGTTTGTCTGTTGTCCTTTGGTACTAGCAAGTGACTTACACCAGAAAAACCTCAGTATTCTTTTCTCTTGTAATACAATAAAACGTATTTGTCCTACAAAATATGGGCGAGGAAAGTTTTTTTCTTTCTTTTTAAGATTTTATTTATTTTGGGCAGCCTGGGTGGCTCAGCAGTTTAGCACTGCCTTTGGCCCAGGGTGTGATCCTGGAGACCCGGGATCGAGTCCTGCGTCGGGCTCCCTGCATGGAGCCTGCTTCTCCCTCTGCCTGTGTCTCTGCCTCTCTCTCTCTCTCTCTCTCTCTCTGTGTGTCTCTCAAAAAAGATTTTATTTATTTTATTCATGAGAGACAAGAGAGAGAGAGAGAGAGAGAGAGAGAGAGAGAAGCAGAGACTTAGGCAGAACAAGAAGCAGGCTCCCCATAGGGAGCCCAAATGCGGGACTCAATCCCAGGACCCCAGGATCACAACCTGAGCCAAAGGCAGATGCTCAAACCAAACCACTGAGCCACCCTGGTGCCCAAGGAAAGCTTTTATAAGAATATAAAACCACACGTGAAGTCCTCAATTAGAGACAGCATTCATTATTTTCTTCCTTTTAGTTGTTTTATTTGACCGTATGTGTGAACTCATTTTCTCTCTCTTGCACATGCACACATACACACACACTTTTTAACAAATGAAGGTTATATTATGAGCACACTTTTTAAAAAGCAGGATATGGAGGGGCACTTGGCTGGCTCAGTTGGTAAAGTACGTGACTCTTGACCTCAGGGTCATGAGTTCAAGCCCTACATTGGGCATGGAGCCTACCTAAAAAAATTAAGTTAAAAAATAATGAAAACCAATTTTTGGAAAGCTGTAACTGGAAATCTAATTTTTTTCAATAAAGTGCTCATCTCTGAGAATGAATGAATGAATAAATGAATGAATAAATAAAAACCAGGATATGGGATGACATGTTAAGTAATGAACTTCTAACTTTAACCTAACCACCTCATCCCAAAATGAGCTTGCCAATATCTCACAAAATACCAAAAGGAGGAAATAGCAATACAGAAATTGGGCCAGTGTCTCTATGCTCAAAATGACATGAGGACAGCCAAAGAAATGTGATAGGATTAGCTAGTAGTACTGCATCACTGTTCATGGTCTCATTTTGAAAGTTGTGTTGTGGTTACAGGAGAGAATGTCTTCATTTGTTGAAAACATACACTAAAGCATTCAGGTATCCATCAGCTCTTTTTCAAACGGTTCAGAAAAAGGGGTTTTGAAGAGTTTTTGCAACTTTTCTTTAACATGGGAGTATTTCACATTAGAAAGTTAAATTAAGAAAGAAACAAAGAAAAAGAAAGAAGAAGGAAAAGTTAAAATAAAAACAGCTTATTTGGAGCCCAGTTCAATTGACTATATCTAAACAAGATAAAATGTAGCCCTCTCCCACAGAAAACCTGCCAAGCATCTGGTGACAGCTAAGCTTCCGCATGTTCCAGGCTGGGCCTCCCTGAGTCCAGGCAATGCGGGGTCTCCTTTCTCTTCTCCCATATGCTCTTCCCTCCTGTCTTCCTTGCTTCTCTTCCTCAGATTCTTTCCCTCAATATTTTATTATGAACATTTTCAAGCATTCAGTAATATATATATATATATATATATATATATATATATATATATATATTCGCCGCCTGGATTCTATATATAACTAAGAGTTTGCTATATCTGTTCTATTCCAGGTTTCTTTCTATATCCATCCCTCTGTGATGAAATTCAGGTGTAGGTATCAGTACATTTCTCTTAATACTTTAGCATGTATTTCAATAACTAGAGTTCAATATTTGTTGACAGTTTTAAATTTCACCTTATTTTTTAAATTATTTTTTTAGGTTTAAATTCAATTAACATAATGTGTTATTGGTTTCAGAGGTAGAGATCAGTGTGATTCATTGGTCTTTTTATTTTTATTTATTTTTATTTTTATTTATGATAGTCACACACACACACAGAGAGAGGCAGAGACATAGGCAGAGGGAGAAGCAGGCTCCATGCACCGGGAGCCCGATATGGGACTCGATCCCAGGTCTCCAGGATCGCGCCCTGGGCCAAAGGCAGGCGCTAACCCGCTGTGCCACCCAGGGATCCCTCATTGGTCTTTTTAAAAAAGATTTTATTTATTCATTTTTTAAAAAGATTTAATTTTTTTATTTATTCATGGGAGACACAGAAAGTGACAGAGACATAGGCAGAGGGAGAAGCAGGCTCCCTGCAGGGAACCCGATGCAGAACTCGATCCCAAGACCCTGGGATCACTACCTGAGCCGAAGACAGATGCTCAACCACTGAGCCACCCAGGTGCCCCAATTTTATTTATTTGAGAGAGAGAGCACAAGAGAAAGCACAAGTGGGTGAGCAGGGGGTGGGGAACAGAGGGAGAAGCAGGCTCTCCGCTGAGCAGGGAGCTTGATCCCAGGACCCCGAGACCATGACCTGAGCCGAAGGCAGACACTTAACTGACTGAGCCACCCAGGCGCCCCTCATCAGTCTTATATAATACCCAATGTTCATTATATCACATGCCCTCCTTAATGTCCATCACCTAGCTACCTCATCCCCTCATCCCTTTCCCCTCCAGCAACCCTCAGTTTGTTTTCTATGATTAAGAGTTTCATATGGCTTCTCTCCCTCTCTGATTTCATCTTATTTTTTCCTCTTTCCCTATGAATCTTAAATTCATGTTTCTTAAATTCCACGTATATGAGTGAGATCATATAATTGTCTTTCTCTGATTGACTTTTGTTTAGCATTATTACCCTCTAGCTGCATCCACGTCATTGCAAATGGCAATGTTCCTGAAACAGAGCTCCTGGAACTCTTTTAATTTCCTCAGTGATGAGGGTGATAGGTCTTTTGTTCTAATAGGCCACATTAGATTAGGTGGGCTGCAGGGCAGCTTCTGGGTGAGGGCTGGTCACTGAAAGACCAAGCCATGAGAGAAGTTTGAAATTTTCAACCTTACCCCCTATCCTCTGGGGAAAGTGAACAATGTAGAGATTGAGATAATAATTGACCATGCATCATGTGGGGAAACCTCCATAAAATCCCTAAATGGGGTTTCAGAGAGCTTCCGGGTTGATGAACACATTCACCTGTTGAGAGGGTTGTATACACCAACTCCACAGGGACAGAAGCTCCCGCTCTCTGGATTTTTCTGGACCTCACCCAACATACTTCTTCATCTGGCTATTCATTTGCATCTTTATAATAAATCAATAAACATGTTTCCCTGAGTTCTGTGAGCTGTTGTAGGGAATTATTGAACCTGAGGAGAGGATCATGGGAACCAAGTCAGACAAAAGTGTGGGTCACGTGGGAGCCTATTTGTAATTGACATCTGAAGTTGGGGTGATTATGTGGGACTGAGCCCTCAAAGGTGGAGTCTGCACCAACTCCTAGTAATCAGTGTCAGAGTACTTTGTTTCTCTCATTTCTATGTTTCCTTGTTACTTCATTTGGTTTAATTTTTTTTTGAGAGAGAGAAAGAAAGTGTGTCCTCTAGAGAAGGATTGGGGGTGGTGAGGGGCAGAGGGACAGGGAGACAGAACATCTTAAGCAGGCTTCACACCCAGCAGGGAGCCCGAGGTGGAGCTCTATCTCACAACCTTGAGATCATGACCTGAGCCAAAATCAAGAATTGGTCATTTAACCGACTGCACCATCCAGATGCCCCAAATTTATACTTATTTCTATGGCTGATTAATGTTGATCTTCAGGTCACAGATTTTATATATTCCTCCTTCTCAACAGCTTAAGTGAGACATAATTCACAAGATTAATAATTACACAGCTTTATATAAATCATTCATTTAAAGTATACATTTCAGGATGCCTGGGTGGCTCATTGGTTGAGTGTCTGCTTTTGGCTCAGGATGTGATCCCAGAGTCCTGAAATCAAGTCCCACATCAAGTTTCCTGCAGGGAGTCTGCTTCTCCCTCTGCCTGTCTCTGTGTCTCTCATGAATAAATAAATAATATCTTTTTTTTTAAAAGTACATGCATATTGAGTGTTATGTTATCCTGATGAATCAACAATTCTATCATTATATAAATGATATATAATTTCTTTGCTAATAAGCCCTAATTGAAGCTTACTTTGACATTAAGAGAGCTACACCAAGCTTTCTTATGCTTACCAGTTGCATTGTATATCTTTTCCCATCTTTTGCTTTTAGTCTATCTAGGACTTTGTATTTAAAGTGTATGTTTTATACAGCTTATAATTTCAGCTTGCTTTTTCCCCCCCAGAAAAATCTCAGCCTTGTATTTAGAGTGTTTATTCTAGTTACATTTATTGTTGTGGCCATATGTGGAAAACACAATCTGCCACAATTTCATTTTGCCTTTTCCTTAAAGGATATTTTTCCTGTACATGAATGAATAATGGGGCAATAGGTTTTTTTCACCACTTCGAAGATTCTGGGCTTAATTTTTTTTTTTAGTCCGTTTTCACTCACTGTTCTTTTGAGTGCAAAAATTTTTTCACTCACAAATTTTTTCTTCATCATTAACTATGACGTGCACAGGTGGTATTTTTTTATGTTTATCTTTCTTTGGAGTTTACTGAGATTTCTGAATATGTAAGTTGATGTTTTGCACTGCATTTGATAAAATTTTTTCTCATTTCCTCAGCCATTTCTTCTGAGTCTCCAACTTCACATATATTGCATGATATTACTCCACAGGTCACTGATACTCTGATCCTTATTTTTTTTTAAAGATTTTATTTATTTATTCATGAGACACACACACACACACACACACAGATGCATAGACACAGGCAGAGGGAGAAGCAGGCTCCATGCAGGGAGCCCGATGCGGGACTCGATCCCAGGTCTCCAGGATCACACTCCAGGCTGCAGGTGGCGCCAAACCAGTGTGCCACCAGGACTGCCTGACTCTGATCCTTATTATTTTTCAATTCTTTTTGCCTCCGTTGTTCGGAATGAATGGTTTCTATTGATCTCTTCAAGTTCAGTCATTCTTTCTTCTGCAATGTTCAAAATGTTAATAATATTCAAGAGAATTTTTTATTTCAGATAATGGAATTTTCAGTTCTAAAATTTCCTTTTGATTGTTTTATAGTTATCATTCCTATATTGAGATATTCTATTTTCTAATCATTTTGACAATCTTCTCTACAGACCTAATGCATATTTTAAAATCTCTCCTTAAAAGAGATTCTCTTATGAATCAGAGTTAAGAACCACTGAATTCAAACTTGAAGGAAGAGATATATAATGGGGAGTATCAGCAGGCAATGTTAAAATAGTTATTGAATGCATTAAAATGCATATAATTTTATAAATACTTATTGAGCATTGATTATGTAACAGGCATAATACATGCAAAGATGAAAATATTCAGTTCCTGTTCCAAGTGACTTGCAACCTAGTAGGAGATAGTAAAACAACTATAATAAAATGTGGTATTAATGTGACATATTAAAAATGCTCATACCACCAAGGACTTTTACTTTCTTTGGAGGAAAAAACAGTAGGATAATCAGGAAAAAGAATGTAGGAAAGGAGAAGGGAAGAAAAATGAACAGAGGAACGTCTCGTACTTTATAAAGAAGTCTTAAGGGAAACCCAAAGACAACAGAGGATAGGAAGATAAGGACAAGAGAGGAAATTTTAGCCTCTGACACCAAAATCGATAGCAAACAGGAAACACATTCTAACTCCAAGCCAGATAAAAATAAAATTTCACACTAATGGCCTATTTATCTCAGTTCCTTTTACCAGTACATCGTGTCCAGTTTTCAACAAAAAAAACAAGATGGCATACTAAAAGACAAAAAATACCCACATGTTTGAAGAGAGGGCTAGCACCACAGTAAGAGACCAATATGGCAGAGATGTTGGAATTACCACAACAGGAATTTAAAACAACTATGGATAATATACTAATGATTCTAGGAGAAAAAGGACAAACTGAAAGAACAGATGGGAAATGTAAGCAGGGAAATGGAAACTTTAAGAAAAAAAATCAAAAGGAAATGCTAGAAATAAAAAATGCTATTACAGAAATGAAAAATGTCTTTCATAGGCTCATTAATAGCTCGAACACAACCAAGGGAAAAATCAGTAAGCTTGAAGAAATGTCAATGGAAACTTATAAAACCAAAGCAAAAAGGGGGGGGGGGGAGGAATGAAAAGGGTAGAACAGAATATTCAAGAATTGTGAGACAATTAGAGTAACATACACATAATGGAAATAACAGAAGTAGAAGAAAAAGAGAAGGAACAGAAGAAATATTTGAAACAATAATAACTGCAAATTTCCCCAAATCAATGACAGACAACAAACCACATATCTAGGAAAGTCAGAGAACACCAAGCAGGATTTTTTAAAAAAAATCCGTGCTTAGGCATATCATACTCAAGCTGCAGAATATGAAAGAAAAACTATTTAAAGAAGCCTGAGGGGGAAATTGCCTAACCTATAGAGGAGGAAGGATAAAAATTAAAATGAGCTTTTCTTCAGTAACCATGCAAGCAAAAGAAAGTGGAGTATAATATTTAAAGTGTGAAAGAAAAAAACCCCACCAACCTCGAATTCTGTGGCCAGCAAATTTATCCTTTAAAAGAAAAGAGAAATGAAGACTTTTTCAGGTAAACAAAAACAGAGAACTTGTTGCCAGTAGCCTTGGCTTGCAAGATATGTTTTAAAAAATTCTTCAGAAAGAAGGAAAATGATTTAGGTCAGAAATTCAGATCTGTATAAAGAAAGGAAGAGTATTAAAGAAGGAATAAATGAAGCTAAATTAAAATGTTTTATTTTACTTATTCTTACTTGATCAAAAAGATAGTTTGTTTAAAATAACAATAGCGGGTGGCCTGGGTGGCTCAGCAGTTTAACACCGCCTTCAGCCCAGGGCCTGATCCTGGGGACCCGGGATGGAGTCCCAGGTTGGGCTCCCTGCATGGAGCCTGCTTCTCCCTCTGCCTGTGTCTCTGCCTCTCTCTCTCTCTTTCTCTGTCTCTCAAGAATAAATAAATAAAATCTTAAAAAAATAAAAATAAAATAACAATAGCAACAAAGTATTCAGTGATGATAACTTTTTGAAGAGTGAAATAAATGAAGGCAATGTTATATGGGATAGAAGGGAGGAAATACAGTACAGTACTGTACACTACTGTACACAGTAGTGTACAGTACTACACTACTGTAATGTAGTTACACGACCTGTGAAGTGACAGTACTATTAGAAAAAGGACACGGGGCTGGTTTTAAGTGAATATTATAAACTCAAGTGCAACTACTAAAGAAAGTTAAAAAAATAAAGCATATGCTACCAGAGAATAAAAAGTGGAATCACATAAAATGCCCAGTTAAATTCATAGAAGCCAGAAAAAGAGAAGTCAAAAACAAGAAACAAAGGCAATGAATAGAGACAATAATAAATATGGTAAGTATTAAATCCAACTATATGAATAGTTGGATTAAAATAATTTAAAACATCAATGGTCTGAATACACCAAATAAAAGAGACTGTTATAGTGGGTAAACACAAACAACATCCACTATACGATGTCTTCGGGAGAGAGATAGAGAGGCAATGTAGACACAGGTAGAAAAAAATAAAGACATAGAGGAAAACACACCATGCTAATACTAACACTAGAAATGTGGAATATTTATATTAATTTCAGATAAAACAGAATCCAGGGTAAGGAAAACTATGAGTTACAAAGGGGCAATATATGATAAAAAAAAAAAACAGTCAATTCTCCAAGAAGACATAACAATCCTTAATGTACATGCACCTAACAACAGTATCATAATACATGTGAGGAAATTCTAGGAGAAAGAGATGAATCCACAATTACAACTGAATTCTTCATTGGGACTTCTCTCAATAAGGGATAGATCCATCAGGCAAAAATCAGTAAGGACATAATTGAACTCAACAACTTCATCAATAAACTGCATCTAACTGATATCTATAGATTACTTGATCCAAACAGCAGAATACACATTTTTTCAAGCTCTCATGGAACATTCACTATGATAGACCACATTCTGAGCAATAAAACATCCCTTAGCAAATTTGTTTTTAAAGATTTTATTTGTTTATTCATGAGAGACACAGAGGAGAGGCAGAGACACAGGCAGAGGGAGAAGCAGGCTCCCTGAAGGGAGCCCAATGGGGGGGGGTACTCAATCTCACACCCCACCCCCTCACGACCTGAGCCAAAGGCAGACACTCAACCACTGAGCCACCCAGGTGTCCCAGGATTGCTATTATTTAAACAAATGAACAGACAAAATGAAATAGCAACATGGGCAAACGTAGAGAAACTGGAACACCTGTGCAGTGCTAGTGTGAATGTAAAATGGTTGCACCATTATAGAAAATCATGTGGCAGTTCCTGAAAAAAAATTTAAAATAGAACTATCATAGGACACAGCAATTCCATTTATGAATATATACCTGGAAGAAATAAGAGCAGGGACTTGAACAGGTATTAGTAAACCCATGTCCATAGTATTACTCACATAAGCAAAAATTTGAAAGTTTTTCAAATGTCCACAAACAAAAGAATGTATAAACAAAATTTGGCATATATAGACATAGGATGTTATTTAGCTTTAAAAGGGAATAAATTCTGACACATACTACAACATGGAAGAAGCTTGAAGACATTACGCTAAATTAATAAACCTCTCACAGAAAGACAAATACTGTAGGGACTCCACTTATATAACTAGGACAGTCAAATTCATAGAGATAGATAGTAGAACATAGGGATGCCTGGGTGGCTCAGTCAGTTGAATGTCTGCCTTTGGCTCAGGTCATGATCCAGGGGTCATGGGATCGGGTCCCACATTAGGCTCTCTGCTCAGTGGGGAGCCTGCTTCTCCCTCTTCCTCTGCCTGCCATTCCACCTGCTTTTGCTCTCTCTGTCAAATAAATAAAATATTTCAAAAAAGAAAGTAGAACATTGGTCATCCAGGATAAGGAGGGAAAAATAGGTAGTCACTGTTAAACACATATAAAGCTTCAGTATGTGAGAGTGAAAAAAATTCTAAAGAACAATGATAGTGCTGGTTGCACAATAATGTAAATGTACTTATACCACTGAAATGTATGTTTTGAAATGGTTAAAATGTTAAACTTTATGTACATTTTACCACAATTTTTAAAAAGATGAGCTCATAGTAGAATAGGGTGGGCTTCTAATCCAATATGACCACTGTTCTTATAAGAAGCCATCCTTATGAAGATACAGAATATAGGGAGAATGTCAAGTATTGCAAGCCTAGAACACCTGGGGCCACCAGAAGCTGGACAAGGCAAGGAAGGATCATCTCCTAGAGGCTTCAGAGGGAGCCTTGCCCTACCAACACCCCAACTTCAGACTTCTAGCCCCCTAAACTGTGAAAGAATAAAATTCTGTTGTCTTAAGGAAAAATAATGTATTTCCACAAAAGTCAGTAAATACTGTATATAAATATGTAAGGCTTCTTATCTTGCCAGTAAAGTTATGGACTGGATGTTTATGTCCCTCCCAAATTTATTTGTTGAACCTCCTAACCCACAATTAGGAGGTGGGGCCTTTTGGAGGTGATTAGGTTTAGATAAGGTCATGAGGGTAGAGCCCCCATAATGTTATTAGCGTCCTTATACAAAGTGGAAGGGACACCAGAGCTCCCTCTCTATTTGCACACACCAAGGAAAAGCCATGTGAGCACAGAGTGAGATGGCAGCTGTCCATAAGCCGGAAAGAGGGCCCTCCCCAAGAACCAAATCTGTCAGTACTTTGATCTTGGAATTCCTAACCTCCAGCAGAGTTAAGAAATAAATGTTTGCTGCTGAAGCCACACACCCACCCAGTGATATTTTGTTATAGCAGACTAAGGCAATGTCTTCTTGTTAGAGTAGACTAAGACAATGTCCACTTTAGAAAAAGCCACATCATGAATCAAGCAAATTGCTGGCATTGCACCATGTGTATTTGTTTTAGTTTGCCAAAATTAAAAAATAGAATACAAAAAATAAATAGTACATATATACTGTGTCTAAAAGATAAACGCAAAGTAAAGTATGAAGATAAGCTGCAGGATTGTAAGGAGTCACACCTGGACCTGGACCCATTCCTTAGAGGACTGATGTACAAACTATTAGTGATTTAGACTGAGACACAAGGACCCAACTTTTCAAAATATGGAAAAATGTTCCCAGTCATGAAACATATGATGATAACGAGGACTTCAGTTTTTATGTTGGAGAATACTTCTCTTTTCTCTCCCCCACCCCATTCCATTCCTTGCTTCTTAAAGGTTAATTTTCTCACTTCTCAAGGGATTAATGTGGTTCAAATGGAGAGAACTCATAAGCAATTTCAGGTTTGAGGCATACAAATGCATCAGTGTTAATGTGTTGGGTGGGTGTCTGTTGCTGGGTGATTGTTTTTGGTAATGTTGCCTAAATGTGGTTCAAGACTTCTTCAGAAATATTTACTTTTCCTGTTTATATTCTAACTAGTCTGTGTCCTGCATAAGGAGGTGATTTTAATGTTTGTAATTCCACATAGCAATGAATCATACTGAATGTTTTTAGCCAAGAAAATTATTGCAGGAAACTTCTGTTCATTTTCCTGAGCATTGAATTACAAGAAATAAATGATTTCTCCTGGAACAGAGCAGTTTTAAGTACACAACAAAATTGAGTAAAGGAACAGAGTTCCCATATACCTCCTGACCTCCTATACACATAGCTATCAACATCCTACATCAGAGTAGTACAACTTGTTACACTCAATGACCCTACATTAACACATTGTTATCAACCAAAGTTTATAATTTACATTAAGGTTCACTCTTGGTGTTGTACCTTCTATGCGTTCTGGCACGTGTATAATGACATGTATTCACCGTTAACAGTACCAAACAGAATAATTGCACTGCCCTAAAATTCCTGTTTCCTATTCATTCCTCCTTCCTTCCCAACTATTGGCAACTACTGATCTTTTTACTATCTCCCTAGCATTGCCTTTTCCAAAATGTCACATAGTTGGACTCATACATTATGCAGCCTTTTCAGATTGGCTTCTTTCACTTAGTAACATGCCATTTAAATTTATTTCATGTTGGGGTGCCTGGCTGGGTCAATCAGTAAAGCATGCAACTCTTGATCTCAGGGTTGTGATTTTAAGCCCTATGTTGGGTGTAAGCTTACTTAAAATTTTTTTCTCCATGTCTTTTTTTTTTTTTTTTTAAGATTTTATCTACTTGAGAGAGAGCACAAGCAAGGGAAGAGGCAGATGCAGAGGGAGAACAGACTCCCCATTGAGTAGTGATCAATGACACAGGGTTTGATCTCAGGACCTGAGATCATGACCTGAGCCGAAGGCAGATGCTTAACCTACTGCTTAACCGACTGAGCTCAAGCTATCAGTCAGTGCCCCTCTTCTTGTTTTTCATGGCTTGATAGCTCATTTTTTTCATATTGCTGAATGATCTTCCATTGTCTGGGTGTACCACAGTTTATCTGTTCACCTACTGAAGGACATTTTGGTTGCTTGCAAGCTTTGGCTATTATGTACAAGGCTGCCATAAACAACCATGTGCAGGTTACATTTTCAACTCATTTGGGTGAATGCCAAGAAGTGCAATTACTGGATTGTGTGGTAAGAGAATGTTTAGTTTTGTATGAAACTGTCAAACTGTCTTCCAAAGTGGCTCTACTATTTTTGTGTTCCCATCACCAATGAATGATAGTTCCTGTGGTTGCACATCCTCACCAGCATTTGGTGTTGCTGGTGTTTTGGACATTCACCATTTTAACAGATGTGTAGTGAAATCTCATTGTTATTTTAATGTGAAATTTTAGTGACATGATATTGAATATCTTTCCATACACTTATCATCTATATATCTCCTTTGGTAAGGTGTCTGTTCAGATATATTACCCATGTTTTAGCTGTATTGTTTATGTTCTTATTGTTGAGTTTAAGAATTTTTTGTAGATCTTAAGAGTCCTTTATCAGATGTGTCTTTTAAAAATACTTTCTCCTAGTCTGTGGCCTATCATCTAATTTTTTTGATAATGTCTTTTATCGATCAACAATTTTTATTTTAATGATATCCAGCTTAGTATTGTTTTTTCATGGATTGGTGTTATATCTAAAAAGTCATCACATTCCTAAGGTTAGCTAGGTGCTGGATCCCATCAAATGCTTTTTCTGGATCATTTGATAGAATCCTATGTTTTTTTTCTTTAGCATGTTGGTATGGTGGATTATGTTGAGTAATTTTCAAATATTGAACTGGCCTTCTGTTCCTGGGATAAATCCCACTTGGTCATGGTATATGATATTTTTTAATGTATTATTTGATTATATTTGCTAATGTTGTGGGGGGAGTGCATCTTCCGAGAGATGTTGGCCTGTAGTTGTCCTTTCTTATAATATCTTTGTTTGGTCTTGATATTAGAATAATGCTGACCTCATAGACTGAGTTAGGAAGTATTCGTTCTGTTTCTATCTTTTGCAAGAGATTGTAGAGAATTGGTAGAGATTTTTCCTTAAATGTTTGATAGAATTTACCAGCGAACCCATCTGGGGCTGGTGCTTTATGTTTTTCAAAGTAATCAATTATTGATTCAATTTTAAAAATGGATCTAGGTCTATTTAGATTGTCTATTTCTTCTCCTGTGAGTTTTGGTGGGTTGTTTCTTTCAAGAAATTGGACCATTTTATCTAAATTATCCAATTTATGGACATACTGTTTTTCATAGCAGTCACTTGTGACATCCATGGGATCTGTAGTTTTGTCTTTTATTTCTGATATTACTAGTTCATGTCTTCCATTTTTCTCAATTTGGCTTGAGGCTTATTGATTGCATTTATCTTTTCAAAGAACAAGCTTTTGGTTTTATTGATGTTCTCCATTGATATCTTGTTTTCAAATTCATTGATTTCCACTCTAATTTTTTTTTTTTTTTACTTCTGCTTACTTTGGATTGAATTTGCTCTTTTTTAGTTTCTAAGATAAAATCTCAGAAAATTAATTTTAGATTTTTATTCTTTTCTAATACATGAATTTCATAGTATAAATTTCCCTCCATGCTTGGCTTTTACTCCATCCCACAAACTTTGTTGTTTTTTCATTTTCTTTTTTTGATATTTTATTCACTTGTGTGAGAGAGAGAGCACAAGAGAGCGAGCAAGCACAAGTAGGGAGAAAAGCAGAGGGAGAGGGAGAAGCAGGCTGTTTATGTCTGTCCATTACAGATATCCAGTTCAGTGATGGTGTTGTTGACTTCAACTATGTCCTTACTTATTTTCTGCCTAATGTATCAGCCCATTACTGATATAGAGGGCTGTTGATGTGTTCAGCTATAATAGTGCATTTCTATTTTCTTGCATTTCTATCAGTCTTTACTTCACATATGTTGACACTCTGTTGTTAGGTGCAAACACATTACATATTGTTATTTTCAAGAATAGACCCCTTTGTCATTATCTGATGCCCCTTATTCCTGATAAATTTTCTTGCTCTGAAGTCTGCTGTCTGAAATATTGCCGCTCCCATTTTCATATTAATGTTAACATTAATATTTTTTAAATCTATATGTGTTCTTATATTTAAAGTTGGCTTCCTGTAGACAACAAATAGTTGGGTCTTGCACTTGCCAACTTTAAATATAAGATGTCAACTTGACAGTCTCTATCTTTTAATTAGTGTATTTAGACTATCAATGTTTATTGATACAGTTAGATTAATACCAATCATATTTGTTACTGTTTTCTATTTGTTGCCAGTGTTGTTTCTATTTTTTTGTCTTTCATTCTTTTTCTGCAATTTATGATTTTAATTATTTTTAAATTATTCCATTTATTCTCTTTTCTTAGTAAATACACTTTCAATTAACACTATATCATTTTGGAGGTACTGAAAGTAACTTAAAATAACAGTATTTATAATTCCTTAATCCTGTCCCTTGTGTTATTTCTATCATTCACTTATACCTAGATGGTAATCACTGAATTTGTTATTTTGAACAAACTGTTATCTGCTGAATAGTTAAGAATAAGAAAAATAAAGGGCCCCTGGGTGGCCCAGTCAGTTAAGCACCCAACTCTTCATTCCTATTCAGGCTATAATCTCAGAGTTGTGAGACTGACCCCTGCATTAGGCTCCATGCTTAGCTTGCCCTCCTCCTCACCCTCCCTCTAAAAAATTTTAGAAAAATAATATTTTTTATTTTATGTTCACTTATTCCTTCTCTAATGCTCTTCCTTTTTAAATGCAGGTCTAAGTTTTTGACCTATATCATTTTCCTCTTTTCTGAATAACTTCTTTTAACATTTTAAAAAAGATTTTATTTATTTATTCATGAGAGACACAGAGGCAGAGACACAGGCAGAGGGAGAAGAAGCAGGCTCCTCACAGGGACTCAATCCCAGGACCCTGGGATCATGCCCTGAACCGAAGGCATATACTCAACCACTGAACCACCCAGGTGTCCCATCTTTTAACATTTTTCACAAGGCAGGACCACTGCCAACAAATTCTTTCAGTTTCTGTTTGCCTGAGAAAGATTTATTTTCCTTCACTTTTGAAAGATAATTTTCCTGGATATAAAATTCTAGGTTGGTAGTTTTTCTCTTAAAATGTACAATATTTTATTCTACTTTCTTTTTCCTTGAATGCTTTCTGAGGAGAAATCAGATGTAATTCTTATCTTTGTTCCTCTAGAGGCAAGATTTTTTTTCTTCATCTTTGTCTTTCCACAGTTTGAATATGATATTCCTAGGTGTAGTCTTACTTTGGCATTTATCCTGCTTAGTGTTCTCTCAGACTCTCTGATCTGTGGTTTGCTATCTAACATTAATTTTGGGAAACTCAGTCACTATTACTTTATTTTTATTTTTTTAAGATTTTATTTTTTATAAAGATTTTATTCATTTTTAAATATTTTATTTATTTATTTTAAATATTTTATTTATTTTTTGTTTTATTTATTTATTTTATCTTTATATAAAGATCACACCCTCGGCCAAAGGCAGGCCTAAATCACTGAGCCACCCAGGGATCCCCAGTCATTATTACTTTAAATATTTCTATTGCATTCTCCCTTTCTTCCACTTCTGATATTCCCATTGTATGTATATTATACCTTTTGTAGTTGTCTCATAGTTCTTGGATCTTTCTTTTCTCTTTGCTTTTCAGTTTTGGAAGTCTACTGACATATCCTCAAACTCTTGTTCTTTCTTCAGCCATATCTGGTTATCAAGACATTCTTCATTTATGTTAACAGTATTTTTGGTCTCTAAGATTTCTTTTTTATTCTTTCTTTTAATTTCCATTTCTTTCTTATATTATCTACATGTTTTTGTATGTTGTCTGTTTTTTTCTACTAAAATTCTTAGTTATCTTAAATTGCTGGCTTGATAATTCCAACATCACTTCTATACCTGACTCTGATACTTGCACTGTCTCTTTAAACTGTGCTTTTTGTATTGGGATTTTGTACTGTTGCCTTCTAGTATGCCTTATAATTTTTTGTTTAGGGATCCCTGGGTGGCACAGCGGTTTAGCGCTTGCCTTTGGCCCAGGGCGCGATCCTGGAGACCCGGAATCGAACCCCACGTCGGGCTCCCGGTGCATGGAGCCTGCTTCTCCCTCTGCCTGTGTCTCTGCCTCTCTCTCTCTCTGTGTATGACTATCATAAATAATAATAAAAAAATTTAAAAAAAACAAAACCAAAACCAAACCAAAACAAAACAAAAACAAATTCAAAATCAAAGTCATATCATACATCTTCTCTGACCACAATGCTTTGAAACTAAGAGTCAGCCATAAAAAAAAATCTGGAAAGACCACAAATACACGGAGGTTAAATAGCATGCTGCTAAACAATGAATGGGTCAACCAGGAAATAAAAGAAGAAATTTAAAAAGTATATGGAAACAAATGAAAATGAAAACACAATGGCCCAAAACCTTTGGGGTGCAGCAAAGATGGTTCTAAGAGAGAAGCTTATAGCAATACAGGCCTACCTCAAGAAGCAAGAAAAATCGCAAGTAAACAACCTAACCTAACCTAAAAGAGGTACAAAAAAAGAAAAACAAACAAAACCTAAAACCAGTAGAAAGACAGAAATAATAAAGCTCAGAGCATAAATAAATGATATACAAACTAAAAAAACAAAACAAAACAAAACAATTGAACAGATCAATGAAACCAGGAGCAGATTCTTTGAAAAAAATCAATAAATGCAAAAGACCTCTAGCCAGACTTACCAAGGAAAAAAAAAAGAAAGTACTCAAAATAAATAAAGTCACAAATGACAGAAGAAAAAAATTAAAAGAAAAACATAAATACAAGCAATTATCAGAGAATATTATGAAAAACTATATGCAACAAATTGGACAGCCTAGACGTGAATAGATTCCTAGAAACATAAACTACCAAAACCGAAACGGGAAGGAACAGAAAATTTGAACAGACCAACAAACAGCAAGGAAACTGAATCAGTAATAAAAAAACTGCCAACAAACAAAAGTCCAGGACCAGATGGATTCACAGGTAAATTCTAGCATTGATAGAAGAGTTAATACCTATTCTTCCAAACTATTCCAAAAAATAGAAAAGTAAGGAAAACTCCCAAATTCATTCAATGAGACTAGCATTACCCTGATACCAAAACCAGATGAAAACCCTACAAAAAGGGGATCCCGGGTGGCTCAGCAGTTGAGCATCTGCCTTCAGCTCAGGGCGTGATCCCAGAGTCCCAGGATCAAGTCCCACATCGGGATCCCTGCAGGGAGCCTGCTTCTCCCTCTGCCTGCGTCTCTGCCTCTCTCTCTCTCTCTCTCTCTCTGTGTGTGTCTCTCATGAGTAAATAACATCTTAAAAAAGAAAAAAGAAAAGAAAACCCTACAAAAAAAAAGAGAGAACTACAGGCCAATATCTCTGATGAATATAGATGCAAAAATTCTCAACAAAATACTAGCAAACTGAATCCAACAATTCATTAAAAAAAAAATTATTCACCACGATCAGGTGGGATTTATTCATGGATGGCAAGGATGGTTCAATATTCATAAATCAATCATCATGATTTATCACAACAATAAGAGAAAGGATAAAAACCTTATGATCACTTCAACAGACACAGAAAAAGCATTTGACAAGGTACAACATCCATTCATGATAAAAAACCCTCAACAAAGTGGGTTTAGAGAGAACATACCTCATCATAATAAAGGCCATATATGAAAAATCCACAGCTAACATCCTCCTCCATGAGGAAAAACTGAGAGCTTTTCCTTTACAGTCAGGAACAAGACAAAGATGTCCACTTTTACCACTGGTATTCAACGTAGTACTGGAAGTCCTAGCTACAACGATCAGATAATAAAAAGAAACAAAAGGCATCCAAATCAGTAAGAAAGGAGTAAAACCCTTACTATTGGCAGATGACATGATATTATATACAGAAAACCTGAATGACTTTACCAAAAAACTGCTAGAACTGATAAATTCAGAAAAGTTGCAAGATACAAAATCAATGCACAGAAATCTTTTTTGCATTTCTATACACCAATAATGAAGCAGCAGAAAGAGAAACTACAAAAAAAATTCCATTTACAATTGCACCAAAAATAAGATACCTAGGAATAAACATAATCAAAAAGATTAAAGACCTATACTCTGAAAAGTATAAAACACTGATGAAATAAATTGAAGATGACACAAAGAAATGGAAAGACAGTCCATGCTCATGGATTGGAAGAACAAATATTGTTAAAATGTCTATACTACCCAAAGCAGTCTACACATTTAATGGAATCCCTATCAAAATGTCAACAACATTTTTCACAGAACCAGAACGAAAAAATCCCCAAATTTGTATGGAACCACAAAAGATACCAAATAGTCAAAGCAATCTTTAAAAATAAGAGCAAAGCTGGAGGCATCACAGTTCTAAACTTCAATTTATATTACAAACTGTAGTAATCAAAAGAGTAAGGTACTAGCACAAAGACAGATTAATATAATAGAATCAAAAACTGAAAAATAGAGGCACCTGGATGGCTCACTCAGTTAAAAGTCCAACTCTTAGTTTCAGCTCATGTCATGATCCCATGGGTCATTGGATCGAGCCCTGCGACTGGCTCCATGCTCAACAGAGAATCTGCTTGAAGATTGTCTCCCTCTGCCTGATGCCCTCAAATAAATAAATGAATCTTAAAAAAAAGAAAGCAAGCCCTAAAATAAACCTATAATTATATGATTAATTTATTTTTGACAAAGCAGGAAAGAAGATGCAATGGGAAAAAGTCTCTTCCAGCAAATGGCACTGGGAAAACTGGACAGCAACATGCAGAAGAATGAAACCTTCTTACATAACACACAAAAATAATTTCAAAATGGATTAAAGACCTCAATATGAGACCTGAAACCATGAAATTCCTAGAAGAGAGCACAAATAGTAACTTCTATGACATTGGCCATACCAACTTTTTCTAGATGGGTCTCCTGAGGCAAGGAAAACAGAAGCTCGAACAAACTACTGGAACTACATCAAAATAAAAAGCTTCTGCAAGGCAAAGGAAACGATGAACAAAACCAAAAGGTAATCTAAGGAACAGGAAAACATAGTTACCAATGACATATCTTATAAAGGGATAGTATCAAAATACACAAAGAACTTATATAACTCAACATCCAAAAACAAATAATCCAATTAAAAAGGGTCAGAAGACATGAACAAACATCTCTCTGAGGAAGATATACAGATGGCCAACAGACATGTGAAAAGATGCCCAATATCACTCATCATCAGGGAAATACAAATCAAAACTACAATGAGATATCATCTCACACCTGTCAGAATGGTTAAAATCAAAACACAAGAAACAACAAATGCTGCCAAGGATGTGGAAAAAAAGGAACTCTCATGCACTGTTGGTGGGAATGCAAACTGGTGTAGTGACAATGGAAAACAGTACGGAGTTTTCTCAAAAAGTTAAAAATAGAATTACCCTATGATCAATACTAATGAGTATTGATCCAAAGAATACAGAAACATTAATTCAAAGTAATACATGCATGCCTATTTTTATAACAGCATTATTTATGATAGCCAAGATACGGAAGCAGACCAGGTGTCATCAGCTGATGAATAGATAGACGTGTTGAATATGGATAACAAAGTATTACTCAGCCATAAAAAAGAACGAAATCTTGCTATTTGCAATGACATGAATGGAACTAGACAGTTTAATGCTAAGCAAAATAAGTCAGTCAGAGAAAAATACCATATGATTTCACTCGTGTAATTTAAGAAACAAAACAAGTGTGCAAAGGGAAAAAGGACAGAGAGAAAGAGACAAACCAAGAAACAGACTCTTAACTATAGAGAACTGATAGTTACCAGAAGGGAGAGGGGGGAGGGGTGGGTGAACTAGGTGGTGGGGATTAAGGAGTGTGCTTATAATGAGCACTGGGTATTGTATGAAGTGTTGAATCACTATATTGTACACCTGAAGCTAATATAACAGTGTATGTTAATTGGAATTAAAATGAAAAACTTTAAATTTTTAAAAATTTAAATAAATAAATAAATAAAAGGGAAGAGTAGAAGACAATGAGCTTATAAAGGGATAAATTATTTGGAGTGAAATTGAACAGCTTCGTAAATGGTCACTGAGGCATTCTAGATCATTATGAATGGGTAGATAGCAACAACCTCCTGTGATTTGCATTCTTTGAAGAGAGACGCTAGGGGAGTTCCCACAGCTGTAATTGCTTTAACTGCTCTGAGTATGTAAATTTAGTATTATAAATTTAGAAGCATTTCAGCTCAAACCAGGTAAGAAACATTAAGTCATTCAAATAAATAAAAGATTTAATTATTCAACTTATATGTTATATTTGGGTAAATGTTTTTATGATATAAAGGATAGGCCTTGATGACTTTGTTTCTTCAAACTCATGGTTTGATTAAATTCATTCATTTATTCATTCAACAAACCAAATCCTTATAGATGTGCACACACTGTGCTAAAAACAAACAAAATTAAGAACATCACCCTTGCCAGCAGGGCACGTAACCTAGTTAGAGAGATAGGCACATAAATGGAAACTCAGAAAACAATGTGGGACATGAAATGATAGAGAGGTATACAGATATAGAAAGAGAAGAAAAGACACCCAATCCAGCGTGGAGCAGGAAGGAAGGAAGGAAGGAAGAGAAAAGAAAGAGATCAAGAAAGGCTTCTAGAACATAGTGGTACCTGAACAGAATATTAACAAGCCTGGCTTCTCCTCCTATAAACCTCATAGATAATAAATAATGTATTCTTTTATTTCTCCTTTAGCCAAGTCCTAAAGGCTGTGAATTCAAGAGATAAGAACTAGAAATAACTGGAAAATGTAAGAGGGCATGCACATTTCTACAAAAATAATAAGGCATCCCCAAAGCAGGAGAGGTGACATGGAGCACCGTGCAGTTTAATAGAGGTGATGCAGTGTTTGAAGCCTCTGTGATCTGTGCACATTATCGCAGGAGTGAGGCTGCTTAAGCGTCTGATCAAAAACATATTGGGGCATCAGTAAATAAATATCATTGCCATAAAATGATATGGTGATAGGTAGCATTTTATTCTTCAGACTCCCCAGGACTAAAGAGCTTCTGCAATCACTCACACATCTACAGCAGATAATACCTTCAGAATCAGGAAATGGACACTAGGATAAAAACCATAAGACCATAGCGTAAAATGTTTAATTGACAGAGAAGGAAATCTCAGAGGGAAACCTGTTTGCCTGAGGTCATGCTATTTACTGAAATGAAACCAGGATGCAGATCTCCATCATTTATTTATTCATTTAAAAATCAGGGATCCCTGGGTGGCTCAGCAGTTTAGCACTTGCCTTCAGCCCAGGGCATGATCCTGGAGACCTGGGATCGAGTCCTACATCAGGCTCCCTGGATGGAGCCTGCTTCTCCCTCTGACTGTGTCTCTGCCTCTCTGTCTCTCTCTGTGTGTGTCTCTCATGAATGAATAAATAAATAAAATCTTTAAAAAAAATTAAATGATATCTAAGTCCCTGGCTATGTGCTGGTTACAGAGTATGAAATTTAGACTCAGTGATGTCCCTACTCACTCAACCTCCTGCCACATATTTCATATGGTTTCACTCATAAATACTTTAGATATATCTTCAAAATATAAATACTTTCAATAAATCACAACCCCTGTATTATTTCATTCAAAATAATTTGCTGAATATCTCAAATATCCAGTTAATATTGAAAGTATCTAGTTACCACTGATGAGTTTGTATGATTTTTCATGCAAATTGGATCCATATTAGATCAATAACAATGTACAATAAAAGCATCTCTGTACCTTTATTTGTTGAAGAAACAAGGTCCTTAACTAGAATTCCCCAGTCTGGATTTTGCTGATTGCAACCTCAGTTTTCATTTAATATGTACCTCCACCTTCTGAATTTTTTAAGTTCCACAAACTAGTTTCTAGATCTAGTAACTTGATCACATTCAGGTTCCGTTTTTTGGATAAAAATACTTCATGGTGGCTCTGTGTACTTGCTATCACATTACTTCAGGAGATATGCAATGTCTGGTTATCTTTCTGTGACGTTCAGGTGAATCAGCAGATGTCGTCAAACTGATCCATCCGTTCTAAACAGAGTGCTATGTTACACAGGATGTCTAGACAAGGCCTTTAGCTGTGACCTAAAAGATGAAAAGAAGCCAGTGGTGCAGGGTAGAGGAAGAGTGTAGCAGATGGAGGCCCTGGGATGAGAAAGAGCCTATGATAAACCCAGCTGTCCCTCTCAGGATCAGTGGAGCTTTTATTTCTATTCTCCACTACTCCCAGTAGCTCCCCCAATTTCCAAAAGCTACAAGTGGAGAACCCTCTGCTTAGATGTGTCAGGAACCTAGTGGCACTTCCAGGTGCAAGTGGCCGCAAGTACATAACTTTGCTCTCCTGAAAATGCTTAGGAGCAAGACTACTTTGACTTAGACTTAGAGACCTAGCTGAGAAGACAACCTGGTCTCTCTCATGACACAAAGCAACCAGCCATTTTATTGAGTATGATTGCATGGCAGAAACGTGCTTCTTAAGGTACAACTGGGTGCTCGTTAAAGTGGTAAGGATAGATTCTAATCAGTAATATACTATTCCAATAGGGAAAGCTGCCAGTGCAAATTTAACTCCACTTCTTTATACAGAGGTGACTAGGCTTTTCAAAGAAATAAGGGAATAGGCAGGAGAGTGAGGGGGGTCTCAGTAGAATCAGGGCAGTGATAAATTACAAAAAGTTGGAAGGAGATATGGTTCCTGTGAAACCCATCTGAGTTTGCAAACTGACTTGTAGAAATTAGTCTCCCTCTTCCACGGAGGCTGGAAGACAGGAGCCCCATCTTCAGGTGTTGGCTGGAACAGACAGTAAAATTTTTTGACAACCTTGAGTTTTCTGGGGCAGCTCTTTGACAGAGACTAGGGTCATCCTAGGGATGTGATCCTGAGCGGTTAAAAACTATGGTAGTGGGATCCCTGGGTGGCTCAGCAGTTTGGCACGTACCTTCGGCCCAGGGCATGATCCTAGAGTCCCGGGATCGAGTCCCATATCAGGCTTCCTTCATGGAGCCTGCTTCTCCCTCTGCCTGTGTCTCTGCCTCTCTCTGTCTCTCATGAATAAATAAATAAATCTTAAAAAAAACTAGTAGTGTTTGTTCAGGTCTTTATAGGTCAAGGTTGACAGGCCTAGTCAAGAAGAGGGTTCAGAGAAACTTTAGAGTGTGGTCAAGGAGAGATTTTTTTTTTTTTTTTGTCAGTTGCTTTGCTGTAAGTTATCAAACGGGATATTGACCTGAAAATGCTTGAAGGAATGTAAGACAACAGTATCAGATGACAGTTCATTCATATAACCAATCATATCCCTTCCCCTCCTTCAAAATGCTTATTAAGATTCTTCATTGCAACTGAGTTCCAACTACTAAACATTCTGCCATTCAGGGATAACGATGTGGGAAGCAAAGGCAGAAGAAGAACAATTATTAAATTTCCTCACTACTTACAGCCCATTGACAAGTCCTTGAAGCAGGCAGAGTGACATTCCTCTAGGGACTCAACTGCCTCGATGCTGACACTTTGCTAAGGGCAAAAGGCAATCGTAGCCCGACCCCCAAGACCCTGTAGGTCTTCTGTAACCTATAAAAATTCCTTTGGAAGTTCCCTTTATCTCTAACCCTCCCCCCAAGATATAGGTTAGGAATCATCCTCCAAGCATATGACCCAATGATAGACATCAGAAGGGTCTCATGACTGAGGGTTTACTGAACAATAATAAGCGACCTTTCCTAACAAAAGCTAGACCCCTCAGGGTCCTAGAAACCTTGTTTCCAAAATATCTTAGAGGTTCCTTCTGTTCCTAACTCCCTTAGAACTTGCAAGCATATAATGGGTCACTCTTCATGACCCCAGTGCAGTTCTTTCTGCCCATGGGTCCTGTCCCCTTGCTTTAATAAAACCACTTTTTTGCACCAAAGATGCCTCAAGAATTCTTTCGTGGCCCTCGGCTTCAAACCCTATCTTTCCTATATCATTAACACTATACTAGTGCCCGGAATTTTACATACATAACATTTCCTTTAAGGAAATTAGGGGACGCGCGGGTGGCTCAGCTGTTGAGCATCTGCCTTTGGCTCAGGCTGTGATCCCAGGTCCTGGGATCGAAGTCCCACATTGGCCTCCCCTCATGGAGCCTGCTTCTCCCTCTACCTGTATCTCTGCCTCTCTCTCTGTGTCTCTCTCATGAATAAGTAAATAAAAATCTTAAAAAAAATAAAAAATAAACAGAAGATTAGATACTTGACCAAGGTCATACAGCCAGTGGGCGGAAGAGGCCAGATTCATACCCAACTCTGGTTGAGCTGGTGACCCAGTTCCATTAAACAGGAAACGCCTTTCATCTTTTAAAACATTCAACTAAAAAAGAAAAAAAAAACAAATTTATTCTTCACACACTGGACAGGTTCATGGCTCGGAAGATTTTCCGTAACAATCTTACATATGTGAGCTCTCAGTCATCCTAACAAGATTCTAAGTTACTGGAGGGGCAAGGGTCAAGCTGTGCACCTTTCAGTTGACAAACTATTTCTTCGGCATCAAATTTAAGCCGCTGCACCTGCCCTGAGGGCACCAGGGAACAGGATGCCGACTAGCAAACGCTAACTGTGCAGCCCAGGGAAGGGGTCAACGGTGAGTCACGGTAACTGGAGAAGGTTTCAACGGAGATTAGAAGGGAATTCCGGGCAGCCCGGGTGGCCCAGCGGTTTAGCGCCACCTGCAGTCCAGGGCGTGACCCTGGAGACCCGGGGGCGAGTCCACGTCGGGCTCCCCGCACGGAGTCGGCTTCTCCCTCTGCCTGTGTGTCGGCCTCTCTCTCTGTGTCTCTCGTGAATAAATAAAATCTTAAAAAAAAAAAATCAGTGTGCACACTGTCACTCAGAACTTGAGTGACCCACACTTGTTTATCCGCTGACATTACCTTAAAAGGAAGCTACCTTGAAGTTTAAGTGTCTGAAGTCGAGGCCGGTGCAGGAGCGGCACAGCGATTCCGTGCGACCCCGTTGCCTCTGGCGCCCCTCAGCGGGACGCTATGGTCCCACTCCCTGCAGCCTCCACAGTTTAGGAGCCGAAGCGTCAGCCTCTCTATGACGCGTCGTCACACTCTATGATCCGCGAGGGGGCGGGACGCTTACCTACCCGCCGCGCACGCGCGAAGCCCTTCTCGCCGCACAAAGACGGCGGGAGGAGGGGCCGACGCATGCGCCTTGAGCCCGTCCGAAAATAGGGTCATCGCCCCGCCTCCCGGCGCAGGGAGGGCAGAGAGAAGCATGCGCTTAAGGAGGCGCGGGACTTATTTCGCGCTGGGGGTGGCGATGACGTAATGACAGAGGAGGAGGCGGTCAGGGAACGGAAGCCGGGAGGGAACTAGGGCGGAAGGGGGGACCAGGGCCGGGGTTGTGTTCGGAGCCTTGGCGGGGCTGGGGTTCCGATGTGGTCCCCGGAGCGGGAGGCCGAGGCCCCGGCCGGGGGAGACTCGGCGGGCCTACTGCCCCCCGAGTGGGAGGAGGACGAGGAACGCATGTCTTTCCTGTTCTCCGCCTTCAAAAGGAGTCGCGAGGTGAACAGCACCGACTGGGACAGCAAGATGGGCTTCTGGGCACCGTTGGTGCTGAGCCACAGCCGCCGCCAGGGGGTGGTGCGCCTGCGTCTGCGGGACTTGCAGGAGGCCTTCCAGCGCAAGGGCAGTGTCCCGCTGGGGCTGGCCACCGTGCTGCAGGACCTACTACGGTGAGGGCGGGCCGGGTCGGGGGCCGGGGGCCGGCGGCCGGGGGCGGGGGAGGCTCCCGGAGGGGACCGCGCCCAGCCCCGGGTCTGGCCCGCAGGAGCGCATCTGTGTGTGCTCGGCAGGCAGAGGAGGACAAGGAGGAGGCTGGGTTAGGGGTGTGGAGGGGGCAGGAGACGGGGCAGCGGGCAAATTATGGGGCCGCCATAGGCCGATGAATTCCATTGAGACGGTAGGAGGAGAAACCCGCCTGGCACAGGTGACAATGACTTGTCTTGCCTGCAATCCCGTTGTGTAGTTGTTTCGTGGGGCTTCCAAATTTGAATTACCCTGGAACGGCAGATCTGTGACATAGGATGTATTGAACCGAGGGAGGTCAGAACTAAGAAGAGAGCAGTCGTGGGGAAGAGGCCCCTGGGGACCCTGCCAACAGCCCCGGGCTCATGTGTCTGGTTTGGCTTGTCCTTGGCACAGGCTGTTTGAAGCAGAGGACGTGAAGCCGGTTAGGGGCTTTACTGGGTACCTTGGTGCTCTGAAAAGGTTCTGTAGGTGTTACCTGCGCTACGTGTGCAGGGTTTTGGAGGCACCTGAGGCCACAGCATGGATATCTAAGAGATGTACCGCACTTAATAGAATGCGAATACTTTGCATGCACCATTCCCTTGACCTCAGCAATCCTGTGGGCGAGATGATAGAATTATCCTCAGCAGACAGAAGAAGGGACGGAGGCAGAGAGAAGCAACTTACTCGAGGTCACACAGCGAGTGATAAGTAATGCCAGGACAGGACCCCTAGTCTCCTGATTCTAAATCGTTTGCACATCGCATTGTAGACAGACTGAGAGCGGCCTAGCTGGCATACCACCTCCTTCAGTGAAGGAAGAAAGTCAACTTTGATATGTTGCTTGGAGTTTGCTGCTTGTCCTGATTAAGAGGCCTTCTTTCTCCCCAGTACCTTTGCATTGGCTGACATTGATGGGACAACCCATTTCTGAAACTTATTGTTTCTGAGAAAGCGTACTGTGCCAAGTTTTAGTTCCTGCCTGAGGTGGGGTACAGAGGAAACCATAGTTCAAGTCGAGGAGGAACAAGAAAAGTCTGGGTTTCCTATTGCAGTAGGACCGTTCTCTACCTCTTCCAATCCAGAGACCTTTAAGACCTTGGTTTCTTCTCCCCTGACTGCTGGCACTCTACTGATGCTTCCTGGTGCTTGATGGGGTCTGACACCCAGAGAATTTTTCAGGGAGATAATCCTCCATGGAAGCAGCATAGGATAGTAGTTAACAGCTTTGCTTGAGGGCCAAATGGTCTGGGCTCAAATCCTGGCTCTGCCACTCGCTACGTTATGTGCCCCTCTTTAAGCTTCAGTTTGACCAAGTATACAATGATGATGATGAGAATTGTAGTTAGGTTTGTTGTGAGGATTTGAAAACACATTCCTAACGTAGCTCTTAGCAGAGGGAGTGGTCTGTGATAAGCATTCAGTAAATAGAGCTGCTTATTACCAGTACCGTACTTATGTCCTATCTCCACCCTAGCTCAGGAATAGCAGGAAACCTTTTCTCTGAACATCTTTGTATATTTCTTTAGGTTTTGCATTAACAGTAACCCATTTTTTTGTGATTCTCATTTTATCACATTGAGCTTCATTCGTTAAAAGAAGTCTCAAAGTAGGCTCTGCAGCCTTGTGGAGAGCTTGCATTTTGAAGCCAAGTTATAATTTAGATTTGGCCCCTCTCGCCTCATTCCCTCAATTTTCTCAGTAACTAAAATGCCAACAACATCCATCTCACAGAATGAGGCTTTCAGCTGGAGCTGAAACACTGCTGCTCATAATAGCTGGCACAGAGTAGGTACCTAATAAATGGTGTTTATGGTGATGATGATCAAATTTGTCTCTGGGGGAGAAGGTGGGGACTGGAATGGGACATTGCACTAAGCCACCGTATGCCCTTTTCTTTCTTTGCCTGCAGTCGAGGGGAGCTGCAGCGGGAGTCAGACTTCATGGCCAGTGTAGACAGCAGCTGGATCTCCTGGGGGGTTGGAGTCTTCCTGCTGAAGCCCCTCAAGTGGACTCTTTCCAACATGCTGGGGGATAATAAAGTTCCTGCTGAGGAGGTGCTGGTAGCCGTGGAGCTGCTTAAGGTGGGTGCTCAGAAGGGAGAGGTGTGGATGTCATCCATGGCAATGACAGGATCCTCCACACTCCTATGTGTGTCCTTAGAAAAAGAACATCTTTTTACACAGTGACAGTTGATAGCTGGGTTTATCTGACCTTTTGTAGCATTATTTAGTTGTTAGTTGCCCTGTACATTGCAAAGGTGTTCCTCTGTCTAGGAACTGTCTGTTACATATAGTTGATTGCTTTCTGTGTTTGTAGAAATTAGTTATAAGCTAAAGTTAAGAAAACTCTTTGCCTTCTGTAGTTTACTGGTAAGGATTTACCAGGATTTCTGAGGACCCTGTGACTTCAGCTTTGCCTTCCCTTAAATCAGCAAAACAGGTTCAGATTTCCTCCTCTGTGACTGTGATCCTTCCCTTCCCAGCTTACTGATGGTCTTAGTTCCACTGAAGAGGCCACCAGGCCCTTGGTCCCTCCATGCTCTTCTGGTCGGTCAGCTTCCTCCAGGCTGGCTTTCCCCACCTAGCTTAGAGCATGCGCGCAACTTCTTCGCAGCTCTCTTGGGCCACTCGAGACACCAGCACATCCACTGCCCTAGGCCAACCCCACAGTCTGCCATCCCTGTAGAGAAAACCACCCTGTCACCAAGACCAGGGTCCCTTTCACAGAGGAGAGCCCCCACAGCCATCCCTCAGCCCAGTTTTTTGCCTTTTCCCAGCCCCCTCACACTTGCCTTTTGTATGTCACCCCAAGACTCTGCTGACATTTCACTGAGAAGATGGAATCTCCTAAGCCAGGCCTTCAGTTTTCTGTCCTTCTACATCCAGTTGAACATATTTTGAGCCTTAATTTCTCCCCAGGCTCAGAGGATGAAGCATCCATGTGCTCTTGAGTCTGTCTCTACCCTGCTATCCTCCTTGTCCCATCAATTAGCTTCTTTTTTTTTTTTTTAATTTTTTTTTTAGTTTTTTTATTTATTTATGATAGTCACACAGAGAGAGAGAGAGAGGCAGAGACAGAGGCAGAGGGAGAAGCAGGCTCCATGCACCGGGAGCCTGACATGGGATTCGATCCCGGGTCTCCAGGATCGCGCCCTGGGCCAAAGGCAGGCACCAAACCGCTGCGCCACCCAGGGATCCCTCAATTAGCTTCTTGATCTGTATATTCTATCTCCCTCTCTTGGTGCTTTCCTTCCTCAGCCTCTAAACCCACTCAAGTTTTTCCCATCACAGCATGACTCCTTTGTGGGACCCAGCCACTGTCTCATTAGTGATCTGTTTCTCTCCTTCTTGACCAAGCTTTATCTCCACCACTTCTTCACCTTTCACACACTCTTTAAGCCAGCACATACCCGCTTCAGCCCCACACTCCACCAAAACTGCTCTGTGTGTACGTGTTTATAGAATTGACTGAACACCTGGTAGCAAAAGTATACCGTAGACAGTACTTATTTTTGAAACTCACAGACCAAGCCCAACCCCAACCCCAGAACCCCAGGACCTTTGCATAGTCCCAGAGGCTTCACACAGTTGGAGCTAGCTCAGCATCTTTATCCCTTACTCCAAAAGAAACTCCAGTTTCTCTTCACCTTGACAGACGCCAACCCTCTCAACCCTCAGCTTGAGGTGGAGGTCTCCAAAACCTACCACCTCTCCTTGCAGACCCTCAAAGTTTGACTGAACAGCATGCATTTGCTTCAAGGGAAGGGCTCTTTCCCTTTCCCTATCCACATGGGTATCTTCCCACATAGCGCCCTGAGCTCCAGGACTTAGCCAAGGCCGTCCAAAAACTACAGGATGGTTTACATGGTTCTGTGCCAAACCCATTCTTCTTTGCAGTCTCTTAGCTCAGGTGTTTTCCAACCTGGAGCAAAGGGAGGTAGACTCCTTTATCCCGACAGATGTGGTTTTGGATTTATAGTCTTTTGAGAGCAATGGCAGAGATGGAGGTGGGAGTGGAATTAATAACATAGATCTTCCAAGAACCAACAGTAGTTTTTAACCACAGTGTAGTTTAATCTTATTTAAGTAGAAAAATAAATCTCACTCTGCAGCGCCTTGGTACTGTTAAATCTATACCCAGTTTACATCACTAAACAGAGCTCCCAACACTTAAGCTCATCCCATGACATCTGCTTTCAAATATATGGTGACTGCACTGTGTTCTCCTGGAATGGAACTTTGTTTCTCTGTGTAAAACTGAAAAGTCTTACATGGATATTTTTTAAAACAAAACCTACTTCTGAGGTAAATTGATTTTCCCAAGTCTAGACACTGAAAGCCAGTAACTTTTTATTTTATTTGAAAAAATACAAAAAAAAGTAAAAATTGGCCATACATCTTGCTATTTGAAATAATTATACAAAGAAATGAACATTTCCTTTCTATTCATCCCATTTCCATCTCTTTGGGTACATTCCTCTCTGCTCAGGTGTGTGCACACACGTATGCTTGTGTGTTCACATGTTTTCTTACTGGTGTTGTGCGACACCATTGCATTACTTTCTGTTTTATTTTGTTGTTAGCACTTAATGCTTCTTGAAAATATTATTTACTTGTTTACTTACTTGTAATCTGTCTCTCCTACCAGAAGGGAGAAGTTCCATTGGCACCAGGGCTCTGGGAACAGTGCCTGCTATATAATAGAGTCAATAAACATTTGTTGAATAAATACATGAATATACACATGCATACAAAAATATGCATGCACACACATTCCTTTTTTTCCAGAAATAGAATCTTATTTTATTTACTGGTCTGCAACCTGCCTTTTTTTCTTTACACTTTAATATCTTATGAGCGTCTTTTCAGGTCCCTACATAATGTAGATCTATTTCATTCTTTCAGATGGCTACATAATAATCTATAGATATGCCACAATTTAAGCAATAGTTACCACCCAGTTGGACATTTAAGTCATTCCAAATCTCTCTTGTTACAAAAAAATAGTTCTTTGACAGCCTTGTGTATTTATCTTATGCACTTGTATTTCTATTTTTATGGAGTAGATTTCTAGAAATGTATCTGTACAGAAATTGCCAAATTACTTTTTAAAAGTTTGTACTAATTTACACTTTCATTAAAGTGTTCAGGATCCTCACATCCTTGCTAGCCCTGGATAACATGAGTCTTTTAAACTTGCAAATATGACAAACAAAAAATAATGCTTCCTATTTGGGATTTGAGCAACTTTTCCACTATCTGCTGGCCATTTACAGATCCTTTTCTTTGCATTTCCTGTTTATATATTTTGCTTGTTTTTTTTTTTAATTTTTTTTTTTTAAATTTTTTAATTTTTACTTATTTATGATAGTCACAGAGACAGAGAGAGGCAGAGACACAGGCGGAGGGAGAAGCAGGCTCCATGCACCAGGAGCCTGATATGGGATTCGATCCCGGGTCTCCAGGATCGCGCCCTGGGCCAAAGGCAGGCGCCAAACCGCTGCGCCACCCAGGGATCCCCTATTTTGCTTGTTTTTATATTGGATTATTTGTTCTTTATAATTTTTTTTTAAATTTTTTTTTTATTTATTTATGATAGTCACAGAGAGAGAGAGAGAGAGAGAGGCAGAGACACAGGCAGAGGGAGAAGCAGGCTCCATGCACCGGGAGCCCGATGTGGGATTCGATCCCGGGTCTCCAGGATCGCGCCCTGGGCCAAAGACAGGCGCCAAACCGCTGCGCCACCCAGGGATCCCTGTTCTTTATAATTATGAGGGTTTTTTTGTATGTATTACGGGTAGATATATATAATATATTTTTAGTGTTAGGGATATAAATATTGTGTTCTGGTCTCTTTTGCTTTTCATTTTTATTTATGATATCTTTTACCATATAGAAGTTCCCATGTTTCTATAGTCAGATCTCTAACATTTTCCTTTATGGCTACTGAATTTCCGGTCTTACCTACAAAAGCATCCTCTACTTCAAAGTTAATTCAATTTTTAAAATGTTTTCTCAGAAGTGCCTCTGATGTTGACTCAAGTCATCATCTCAGAGTCATGACATCCAGCCCTGTGTCAGGCTCTGCACGCAGTGGGGAATCTGCTTGAGATTCTCTCTTTCCCTCTGCCTCTCCCCCCACTTTCTCTTTTTTATCCCTCAAATAAATAAATAAAATCTTTTTTAAAAAACATGTTAACAAATATTTTCTCAATTTAGATTTCAGTAATTTGGCATTTGTTTTTGTATATCTGGTAAGGAAAAGAATTTTTTTTCCTAACAGATAGCCAGAAGTCTTAACGTCATTTTTTTTTTTAAGATTTATTTATTTATTTGAGAGAGAGAGCATGCACGAGCGGCCGGAGGGGCAGAGGGAGAGAAGCTCAGACAGATTGCTTGCTGAGCACAGAGCCTGATGTGCTGGACCTCAGAATCCTGAGATCATGACCTGAGCAGAAATCAAGAATTGGACACTCAACCGACTGAGCCACCAAAGTGCCCCAACATCAATTGTTAATGTTGTTCACCATTCATCTGTTGGTGTGGACACCATACTATTTTTACTACAGTAGCTTTATAGTAAGTATTATTATCTGACAAGGCAGGTAAATCAAATGAAAACTTTAGTCTCTATCTTATTAGGCTCTTCTGCTTTTGACACTGTTAAATACTCACTTATTAAAATTTTCCATTTCTTTAATTTTGTTGTTATAACACTCTGGATTCTTCTTGGCTCTCCCTAAGTGGTGCTCTGGATTTCTTTTGTGAGTTCCTTCGTCTCTTAGACATTGGTCTTCCTTCAGTTTATTACTTTGTTCTCTTAATTTCCTTGGGTAACTCATTTACACTTGGGATTTGAATTACCTTCTATATGCTTAAGGATTTTCAGAGTTATATAAATTGCCCTGGTATCTCCTTTGAGCATCAGATTTGGATATCCAGTTATCTGCTGTATGGATCTTCTTGGATGTAGTTAGGCATCCCAGACAACATGTACAAAATGGTATGTTTTGTCTTTCCTATAGAATATGCTTTTCCTTCTGTGTTCTTGCTATTAATTAATAGCATCACATCCTCCTGGTCACTCAAGCCAGAACCCAAGATCATCCTGGACTCCTCTTTCTCCTTCAACCCTATGCCCAATTACTATGGACTGCCTGTTTTATCTTCTGAATTTTTCTTGAACCCATCCCTTCTCTGTCCCTCTTACCACTACCCTGTTCAGTTGCTCTTAGTCTCTTGCATAAATGGTCTCTGTTCCTCTAAGCCTAGCTCCTACAATCCATCCTTTCCCTCTTGTCAGCTAGTTGTCTGTTAATCCAGCCTTGTCATTTCCCTTCCACAACTACCTACCATCTGCAGAGAAAGGACAGCAAAGAAAATATTGTAGCTTGTATAAGAGAGAAGTGCTGGACACCTGGGTGGCTCAATGGTTGAGCATCTGCCTTTGGCTTTGTTTGTGATCTTGGGGTCCTGTGGGGAGCCTGCTTCTCCCTCTTCCTATGTCTCTGCCTCTCTGTGTCTCCCTCATGAAAAAATAAATAAAATATTTTTTTTAAAAATAGAGAGAAGTGCTTCTGCTCACTCTCTCTCCTTCTTGTCTACATCCATAAACACCAAATTGATTCATACTCCATGCCGTTGCTCATGACCATCCATCTTCCTGAAATACCCTTCCCACCACTTTACCTAGGAACTTACCGTTTGTAATTCGGCTCAGCAACCATTTTCCCCCTAAGCAATCTCTGAACTCCTGGGTATTCCTTCCTTAGATTTTCATAGCATTCTGTGCATACCTCAATAAGTATTTCTTATTAAAATTTATGGAAGACTAAGAGGATAATTTCCATGTGGGAGGAACACAGTGTCATTGTTTCTTGAAACTTCTATTTCTTAGGCTCCTCAAAAAAAAAAAAAAAAAAAAAAAAAACCCTCTCACCTCATTGTCACACACTTCACTCTTGAGACTCTTTATAGATTCAGTGATGCTCTTGTTTGCATTATTGCCAGTTGGCATAAAAATGGAGAGACCTGGGACACCTGGTTGGCTCAGTGATTGAGCGTCTGCTTTGGCTCAGGGTGTGATCCTGGAGTCCCAGGGTCGAGTCCCACATTGGGCTCCCTGCATGGAGCCTGCTTCTCCCTCTGCCTGTGTCTCTGCCCCTTTCTCTGTGTCTGTCATGAATAAATAAATAAAATATTTAAAAAAATAATGGAGAGACCGACATTGGAAGGGAATTTGGATGTCATCTCCTCTACCTTCTTCAATTTGTGAGAGGGATGCTGAGGACCAGTGAGAGGACTGGTCTGGGGCCACATAAGCAGGGCTCAGCTCTCAGTCATGGCTATGCCACACCACCTCAGACTCCTCCTCCTTCCCTCAGTGCTGGGAGACACAGAAACATAAAGTCCCAAATGGATATGCAAGCACAGAGCTGGCTCCCAGTACATACCATGTACCTCATTTCATCTGCATACATCAGACTTCCCTCCAAGGTTTAAAGAAACTGAAACTCTTTTTCCTATTCCAAAGCTACTACTTTAGGGAAGGCAGGGCCAGTGCTCCCTGCTCTCGTCTTGCAGATCATGGTTTGGAGACACAGGGTCAGGGCTCACTGGGCGCCATGGGCGGTGGCCAGGCATGTAAGCACACTTGCCTTTCTGCAGGAGAAGGCTGAGGAGGTGTATCGTCTGTATCAGAACTCCCCTCTCTCCTCCCACCCCGTGGTGGCCCTGTCAGAGCTGAGCACCCTCTGTGTGGGCTCCTGTCCGGATGAGAGGACCTTCTACTTGGTGTTGCTGCAGCTGCAGAAAGAGAAGAGAGTCACAGTCCTCGAGCAGAATGGGGAAAAGGTACGAAAGTCGAACTGTTCATGCACTGACTCACCAATGGCTTATTAAGTACATACTGACATGCCCGCCAGCATTCCCGCCTGGGGATTTCTCAGCATTTGTGGTAGGGGCCCCAGTAATTTGTCCCTGTCCCTCAGATTGTGAAGTTTGCCCGAGGGCCACATGCCAAGGTCTCTCCTGTCAACGACGTAGATGTTGGGGTATACCAGCTGATGCAGAGTGAACAGCTGCTCTCGCGCAAAGTGGAGTCCTTATCCCAGGAAGCAGAGAGGTAACTACCCCTGAGCTGAGCACCCTTCTACCCCCACCCTGGCTGGCCCTCAGAGCCAGCAAAGCATTAGTGTCTTTAAAAAAAAAAAAAATTTTTTTTCGTTTTACTAATTACAAAGTACTGACTGCTCAGTGCAGCAATCATGCAGAACACAGACTATCACAAAGGAGAAAAAATGAATTTTAATTCTTCCCCCCAAGATTACATCTGTTAGCATTATGTTTATGCTCTTCCATGCCAGTATCCTTTTAACCAGTGTTTGTCACACCAGACCTTGTCTTAGGGACTTAGGAATTACAGTAGTGAACAAGGCTAGTCTCTGCCTTCCAGGATCTTTCTGAGGGGTTCCTGCTTTTCTGCCTAGATGGGGAAGGCAGCCCTGCTAAAGGCACATGGACACTTCTCTAAAACATTGCTATGTAGACATTGAATTAAAATGCTCACTTCTAAAAATAATAATAATAATAATAATAATGCTCACTCCTTCTTCCAGTGGGAGAAACCCAATACTGTGGGAAAGCCAGGGAATATGTCCAAGGTCATTGTCAGTGTTAAGAATTGATCCCTTATCTCCTGGCTCCCAAAATGGGAATCTGTTGTTAAGGTGCCCTGTTGGCACGTTCTCCTTCCCTGGGGGCTGAAACAGCTTATCCTTAGTGGCTTTGCCTTTCTCGCATGCCTGTGTTCAAGCTCATGTCTCAGCCTGCTGCGGGAGTTTGCCAATGGGCTCTTGGGTATTGTTCTTCTGGCCATTGGGTGGAATCAGTTTGATTTTCAGATTGGAAAGCACCTTAATTGAGTGGGATGCTTGGGGACTATTAAGACACTGCCACCCCCATCCTATACCATAGTCATCTCAATCTGTCCCCTGTGTTTCATAGGTGTAAAGAAGAAGCCCGCCGGGCATGCCGAGCAGGAAAGAAGCAACTGGTGAGTTTTCTTATTTCCCTCCAGTTGTGTACCTGTGCTTTGGGCTGGCAGTGTGTGGTGGGCGTCCCAGCAGTTCCAAGAGGACCGTGGGGCTGGAGGGGAAAAATCTGAAGATGGTCCAGGTACCACAACTTGTTTTACAAATGAGAGAAGAGGAGGTCTGAGATGGTCTTATCATCTGAGAAAGCCTTGCTTCCTCTTTGGCCTGCCTCGCTTACCCTAACCAAGTCTCCATGCCCCCCAGGCACTGAGGTCTCTCAAGGCCAAGCAACGGACAGAGAAGCGTATCGAGGCCCTGCATGCCAAGCTGGACACTGTTCAAGGCATCCTGGACCGGATCTATGCCTCCCAGACAGATCAGATGGTAGTTACCGCCCCTCTGCTCCATCCAGTGTCTGGCTGGTCTCTTGAGCATACTCCTCGTTCCCTCCACCATTCCTGTGCTGTTTGGAGAAGGCCTGGGTTTTTTCAGGATATGGTTGGGATTGTGCTTCTCCTATTGGGAAGTTTTGGCCTTCGTGAACATGGGATGAATCAAGTGTGGGTGGCTAAAACAAACCAAACTAAAGAAACCACAAAGCTGTCATTTGGAGATGTAGGTATTTTGCCCAGTGTTCTTCATTCACAGTGATAACTTTGCTTTCTCTTTAGGTTTTCAATGCCTATCAGGCTGGGGTAGGAGCACTAAAACTCTCCATGAAGGATGTCACAGTAGAGAAGGCAGAGAGCCTTGTGGATCAGATCCAAGAGGTACAGGAAGGGCCCGGGAGGAACACCCACAGGAGGAGGTTCTGAGGGCAGGTGTGACTTTGCTGCCCTTCCTCTTTTCCCAAACTGGACTCTTTACCTTGTGGACTTGAGGAAGATTTTCTCAGATGGGGCCACATTACTTTGTAACCCTGAACATGGAGCCCGAAACACTAAGACCCCTAGAGATGCCACTCTGCATTCAAGGCCTGTGCTTTTCTCTTACAGCTGTGTGACACCCAGGATGAAGTTTCTCAGACTCTGGCTGGTGGGGTGACCAATGGCTTAGGTAAGTTGACAAGGCAGTTCTGTTCTTCCTGCTTTCTAAGAGGCCTTCACTTCCTTGTGCTGGGATGGGTTGGGTCATAGATCTACTTTTCCTGGTGCAGGCAGGGCTCTCCTCGCTGGGGCTCACCTGCAGCAGCAGTTAGAAGGAACTGTCATTTCCCCGTTGGTAGACACTACTGTTACTCTCTGGGCCACAGGGATCTTAACTCACTAGAGTTCCGACTGGAAGATCCTCCTTCGAGGGCAGAGAGAAGCAGGGTCAGTTCTGTGGTGTTAGTAAAATATATCCCCTTGATGACTTAACTCTGAGTAGGAAAAGAGTATTTGCTTGGAGGTGCCCTCTGCCTCCAGACTTACATGATCCTTCTAACCTACAAGAAGGCCTGGACATCTTTTGTAAAGCTGAGCTGAGTTTTGCCATCCTCAGTCCTTGCTCCCTAGACTTTATGTGTCCTCAAGTCCTCTTTTCTTTCCAGATTTTGACAGTGAGGAACTAGAGAAAGAATTGGACATCCTTCTTCAGGATACCACCAAAGAACCTTTGGATCTGCCTGACAACCCCCCTGAGACATTTTATACCAACAGTGTGCCTAACCCTAGGATCTCGGACGCTGAACTTGAAGCTGAACTTGAGAAACTGTCCTTATCAGAAGGAGGTATGGAGCTGTATTCGCAGGGTTGCTGGTGGACCTGGGGCCCTCTAGGCGATAGTAGCCAGGCACAGGGGTGGTGAGTCCCAGCCTTGTTACTCAATTTGCCAGATACCAAACCCCGTGAGGGAATTACAAGCTCATTATTTATATTAAGATTCAATCCCGTAAACACTGGGATGCTTTCATCCTAAAGGCTGCCCGGTGTAGAATTCAGTCTTTCTTCTCATTACAGGTTTGGTCCCAAGCAGTAAATCTCCAAAAAGGCAATTGGAACCGACTCTCTAAAGCCATTCTAGGACCCTCAAGTGAAGGACCCTCGTATAAAAGAGAGACCAAGCTTGTGTGTGTGTACATAGTTATTTAAATGAGAAACTCTCAGAATTTGTTGGGAAGAGGAGGAAGGAGAACTACTCTGATTTATCTGGATGCTACCACTTACTACAGGACAGATGTAATTTCTGGAAGCGTGCTCGCGAGGCGTGCTCCCAGCTGGTGTCATGGACCTGCCTTCTCATCTTTCTAGTGCCACAATTTATACAGTTCTGTGTGTGACCTGTCGTCTCTCATAGCCTGCAGTTCTTGCCATTGGCTCCGTTAGGTTTGTCTTCACCCGCCAGCTTCGTTCCAGCCAATGAAGGCGAAAGAGTTGCAGCTTTGCCAAATCAAAATCAATCCCTTCTCCCCACCCACCCCACTGTTGTTTCCAGGACTTTATTCTGTCCGTAAGGTCAGCTAAACAACTTGTTCCGGGCCTGCTCTGTTTTCATTGGTAATGAGAGGAAGCAAAATCAAACAGCTGCCACTTTATGGAGAAACATACAGTGTGAAAGGTTGTTCTATGGGGTCACTGGCCAAATTTTCCAAGTGTTCAGAGAAAGAGGTCACCCCTGAGTGTCAGAGCCACAACAACTGGTGAGGGGGCTTGTGTAGTTGGGGGATGCTACTGCCTCTTCCATCTTACGCAGAAGATCTGCGGACTGGAGAGTTATTTTTAGTCTTTTGAACTTGAAGGGGAGAAGCCCAGGTGACTACAGGGCCCCAGGTGTCCAAACTCCATATATTTTTTTAATGAGGCAGAATTTTTGCCTTGCCCCCATCCTGGACTAACTTAAGTATAACTTAAATATGTGTATCAGAACAAGCCACACAACCACACAACCTCCCCTTCTTGAGCCTGGCACATGACAAAGATCCGTGGTTTGAACTTCAGAAGCATTTCACTTTGTAGCCCATTGCTCAGGGCAGGGGATCTCAGCCAGGATGTGCAATAGAAGCAGAAGACTGTGGCCTTCCGCCATGTGTGCTGTGTGATCCCCCGGTCCTGCGCTACACCTGTCCTGAAGTCCTGTCTTCCTCCTTGCTTTGATGGACTGGGGAGGATGGTACGGGGTGGGGCAAACAGGAGGGTGTGAATGTTCTGGCAACAGGGAGAAGCAAGGAGGACAGCCGCACTGCCACTCTGCTGCCACACTACAAGTATTTCTGCCTGGAGCCCTTTGCCCTGTCCCTCCTCCTCCGGGAGGTGCTGTAGAGCCGAGGGAAAGAATTTGCTCCAGGCCAGGAGCATGAATTACTACTTGTTCAATTTCTCTCCTACTTGACCTTGGTAAACTGAAATGTTGGGGGTGAAGAGAAACAATCACTATTTTTTCTTTTTTATCTGGTAAATAATTAAAAAAAAAAAAACCTGAGTGCTTGTCCTTGTCTTTTCTTAGGTTGGATAAAGTTTCTTGTGCCATCATGCCTCCCTGCCTGCACCTGCAGTGTAGACACCCTCCGGGTCTTTGGCTGAAGGCCACAGGAGAAGGGAGTAGCTGTGGAGTGTGAGGGCTGAGCTGGGCCGTGACGTCTGCTTGCTCTCACACTGACCCCATTGCTGTTCTGGGAGAGGAGGCATTCTTTGAAAGGCCTCAGTTCACAGAATGTACCATCATCTTTATTATTTTCTGTGGCCTGTTCTCTTTCCAAGACCCAATCATTCTGCCTGTGTGATTGTACCATGTTTTAATCTGGCCCAGTATCATCCAGCACCTGCTACGTGCCTGGTGTTTGCCTCGGCTCGGGGTGGGGGGAGATGGGCTTTGAGGCTGAGTGCGGAGCTAGGAACAGGCTTGAAGGTCTACTGCAGCAGTGGGTTCACAGCTCTAGGGGAGTCAGCAAGCCCAGAGCAGAAACAGTTTAGAGAACACCATGAAACAGGCCAAGTTCTCTGAGGGAGGCATGTCATAGTCCCCAGACTGACCTGGACTTTGTGCGTCTCTTCTTACCTGGTCTCATATTACTCTCTTTGTCTCTCACTGACCTGACCTGCTGAGGAGTCCTTGTTTAAATGTTTTAGCCTTTAGCTCCCTTGCTGTGCTGGAAGAAACAAGATGTTGAGTCTGGGTGGGCTGAGAGAGAACGAGGAGCCACTGGCTGGCAGTGGGCTGTGTTTTCTGCACGTGACCCCCACAGGGGCCTGAGTCTTGCATCAGGATTCTCTCCCCTTGAAGAACTGGACTTGATTTATTAAGGCAACTAAAGAATTTTCTTATATGTGGAGCTGTACTGGGCCCAGATGAATCAGGCTCACATAGTGCCCTGTAGAAAGTGCTCAGGGTACAGATAAAGAGCTAAGGAAGTGATCAGAATAAATACTTCAAGTTAGTGGACTCAGGGAGGGCTTCACTGAAGATATAACAAACCAGCTTTCCTTTCTGTGGAGTATTTTCTTGGGTGTTCAAAATCTTGTAAAGCAATCTAAGTGTTAAAACCTCTATCTGTTGAGATCAAGTAGGGAGTGAAAATATAAATCAGGTAGTGACTGGTCCCGACTGAGAATCAGGAAACCTCACTCCAGTTCTTGCCTCAGCTACTATTTGTATGGCTTTGGGCACACAAGCCTCTCATTTCTCACCCATAAAGTGAAGCAGACAGATGACTCTTGAAATTTTGACTTAGTCTCCCTGCATATGGTCTGCTGCTCCTTTCTGATCACCTGCTGCCTTGTGATGAGTCAGAGCAGGGCCACAGCGATGCCAAGCCCGAAAAAGTGGCCGGAACCTCTGCAGTCACTGCCTGCTGGGGGCCAGTGTTGCAGTGCACAGGGGGAGAGCAGGTGTGGGGAGACGAAAGAGAGTACCTATTTGGGGAGGTGGAGGAAGGGGGGCAGACATGGCCTCAGTGTCTCCTGGGCCTCCCTGAAAGGGGCTTTTAGCCTGCGCCCCAGGTTAGACACCACTCCCAGGTCAGACACCCACTGTGAGAGGGATGGCTTCTCACTGCCCACCCGAAGGGCTGAGAGCCCGAGGTTGAGCAACTACCCCCATCCCATGCCCCCAGAAGACGTCATGATATTCTGCTGGAAATGTCATCAAGGCCATCTGAAAAGAGAAAGAGCAACATAGTTGTAAGAAAGATGAGGCAACTGGGAAAGCTGTTGACTCAAGATGAATCCAACCAAAGCTTGGCTTTGAGGTTTGTGGTGAGTGCAATAACCTTCTTTCTTCTTGAGGGATTTCGTGTTCCCCACCAACGCCTCATTTTCCCCACCAACATCTCATTTTTATTCAAGTTACAGCCACTCTTTGGGGAGTATGGTTCCTTTCCTCCTCGTGCAGAGAAACAATACATAGTCACAGACATCTGGAACAGGAGAGCCGGAGGAGCCTCAGCAAGTGGAGGCAAGTGAGTGCTTGGGTGGTTCAGTCAAGGTTAAGTGGTTAAGCGTCTGCCTTTGGCTCAGGTCATGATCTCAGGGTCCTGGGATGAGCCTCATGTTGAGCCCCACGCCATAAGTCTCCTAGCTCAGCACAGAGTCTGCTTCTCCCTCTTCCTCTGCCCCTCCCCACTGCTTGTGTGCTTGTGTGCTCTCTCTCAAATAAATAAATAAAATATCAAAAAACCAAACAGGCTACTCTTAAAGCAGAGTTTGAAAAACGATGTAACCCACAAATATTTCCTGTGGTTGGTGGGTGGTGCATGTTAGTGCATTGGGTTGGCAGATGAGCTCCCACCAGTTCTGAGTACTACAATTACACGGACTTTTATGGATCGAAAATCCCCTTTTAAGAGATACCAGCTGGCCAGTGTCCAATTTTTAGGGAAATCTAGTGCAGTCTTCACATTGTTCTTTTGCTGATATCAGTTATGAAGGTAAACTCTTTTGACTTATATTTTGTATCAAGCACATCAACTGTACAGAAAAATCCCAGCCATGGGCTGCATAGCCCTTTCTAAAGGAACCAGACTTAGAATCCTTGCAAGATAACCAATGGTGTGTAGATGACTTGGTCCCCCAAAAGCACACTGTGAGCTGTAGTGTGGATCAAACCTCAGCTAGTGGATGTCTAGCTAGCCCTATGAACAGCATAATGAATGTAGGCTGGCTGCCTGGGTTATCATGTAATGAGGTAGCCTAGAAACTTCTTTATACATGTTGGAAGAGTAAAATTTAGCTATTCAAAAATATCACGCTGAAGTCCTTAACTCAGGAAAGTTAAGAATTCATCACCAGATTCATACAGTGTGCCTATGAGGTGTGAGCTAACAAATCAGTGGAGGGAAAGAAGGAAGTTTTAAATAGGTTCTATGTCCTGCAGGTACTTATAGAAGAGTATCTTAGTACAGGTACAGAGAAAGACTGTCTTAGTTCAGAGTGCTAAAACAACATACCACAGACCCATGGCTTAGAAACAACAAAAATTATCTTGCAGTTCCAGAAGCTAGAAGACCAAGATCAGAGAGTGCCAGAGTGGTCTGGTTCTGCAGATGGCTGCAGATGGTCACCTTCTTATATCCTCACTTGGTGGAAAGAGGGCAAGGGAGCTGTCTGGTGTCTCTTTTATAAGGGCACTAATCCCGTTCATGAGAGCTCTACTTTTACGACCTGACTACCTGCCAAAGGCACCACCTTGTAGTACCAGTATATGAGGGGTTAGGACTCCAACATATGAATTTTGGGAAGGACACAAACATTCAGTCCATAACAAAGGCTAATTCCACAATATTAGTATAATGAAGGATGATTCCTACAGCACTAGGCTGTGCTGTGCAGGGGTTGGATGACTTAGGAATAGAATGTCTAATGTTAGACTTTAGCTCCTATCTTAATGCAACAACAATAACAAAAACCAACGGTAACATTTATTGGGTACTTACTCTCTTCCAAACACTGTGTTGCAGACTGGGTTCTCCAGAAGCAGACCTAGAGACAAAGCTTGGGGTATCAGGGCTCACCACCTTTGAAGGAAAAAGGGAAGAAGAAGATTGGAGAGAGGAAGAAGTCAATCCATGATGCAGGCCCCTAAAGCCTTGGATACTCTGGCAGGAAATTCTAGAATGAGTTTAACCATTACTGTCCCGCGTCAGGCAGAAATGGCCAGGTCTCTATCCATGGCCACCTCTCACCCTCAGTTACCAGATTCCCCTGGAAAGGGGGTGACCCCAGCTGCGGTAACTTTCTGCAGCTGGGGCAGGCCCTGAAGGAGCCAAAAGCTGGCTGGCTGGTGGCTGACCACAATCCCTGCAGATGGGCAGCAAATCCTTGAAGACAGGCTGGGACAGTGCATCTCCATGACTACCATGCTATGTTAAGCTCTTAATCTTCCAATGAGATGGGACCCATCATTTCACAAATGAGTTATTTTTTTTTAAGATTTTATTTATTTATGAGAGACACAGAGAGGGAGGCAAAGACACAGGCAGAGGGAGAGGTAGGCTGCATACAGGGAGCCCTATGCAGGACTCCAACCTGGTTCTCCAGGATCATGCCCTGGGCTGAAGGCAGACGCTTAACCGCTGAGCCACCGAGGCATCCCTTCACAAATGAGCTAAATGGAGGCTTAGAAATGGTAAATAATTTGTCCAACATTACCAGTGGATGATTGTGATACTGTGATTTATAAGAAGACATATATAGTTGGTCTTCATCCTGTTTTTGGTACAGAGATCTAAAACACTTGAAATGTTCCTAAGTGATGCGAGTAGCCAAAGAGTGTTGATATCCTTAACCAGCCCCTTTCAACCACACCTGAGTTTATGTTAATGGGATGACTTTTGGAAAACACCTAAGGATAGGGACTGGATGCCAGAGGAACCAAACCTTGTGATTAGAGGGTTGAAACTTTCTGTTCCTACACCTTCACCTCCCAGCCTCTAGAGAAGGGAACAGACCTGAAGACTGAGTGCAGTCACCAATGCCTAATGATTCAATCAATCATGCCTAAGTAATAAAGTCACCATAAAAGCCCAAAGGGATAGGGTTTAGAGAGCTTGAAGGCTAGGGAGCCAGAATGCTTCCACATGTCACCCTGCTGGGTCATAACACCACGAGGCTAGAAGCTCCTTTGTTCAGGATCTTGCCCTACATATCTCTTCATCTGACTGTTGATTTGTATCCTTTAATATCCTTTGGAATAAACTAATAATGTAGTGAGCAAAAGGGTTTTCTGGGTTCTGTGAGCTGCCCTAGCAAAGTAATCAAATCCAAGATGGGTATCATGGAAACCTCTGATTTAGAAGCACAGGTGCCAACCTGGGACTTGTGATTGCATCTGGAGCAGGGGGGTGCATGGGAAGGGAGGTCACACTTGATGGATTGAGCTTTTAACCTATGTAATTTGATGTTGCCTCCAGTTAGGTAGAGTCAGAATTGAGGTGAAATGTAAGACACCCAGCTGGTGGCCAAGAATGGCTTGATGGTGTGAGGAACCCTCTCCCAACCACCACGTAGTGGAATTGGGTGTAGAACCCTTTTTATTTATTTTTAGAAGATTTTATTTATGTATTCATGAGAGACACAGAAAGGCAGAGACATAGATAGGCAGAGGGAGATGCAGGCTTCCTGTGGGGCGCCTGATGCAGAACTGGATCCCAGGACCCGGGGATCATGTCCTGAGCCAAAGGCAGATGCTCAACCACCGAGCCACCCAAGTGCCCCTGTAGAACCCCTTTTAATGATGGAAAGAGGTTTCAGCTAGGTAAATCCATTTTTGCCTTTCTCTTTCACTTGTCTTCTCTTTTTCTGTTCTTATCCCAACCTGTGTATAAAGGTCGGCTCTCACCCTGACCATCTTACTGATAAGTGAAACTCAAATACATACAGTTTTGATTCTTGAAAACTGATTGCAGCTTTCCCTCAGGTTGGAATAAGTCCCTTTGATTATGAGAGCACTGGAAGAGAAACTTCCAGACCAGAACTTAATTTGTCTTTGTTTTTTTTTCTTTCTTTCTCTTTTTCTTTTCTTTGTTTTCTATTTACCATAAGCACTTACTAGATGTTGGAGTGTGTGTGGAGGGGGGAGGGGGCGCCTTTTTAAGATGCATCCAAATCTAGACAGTCTTTGCCAGTTTCCGGGATCGAAGCGAGGGCCAGGCATCATCCTGGCCACTAATGAGAAGACCATAAGGAGCTGAGGTGAGAGTTTTTCTTGCCACTAACACTCCAGACAGGGCTCTCTCATCAGACCCCGCAGATGCCCCCCTCATCTCAAAAATACCACTATAGCAAGAGTGCATTTCTTCTGATCCTTCCGAGTCCAACGAGGGGCTGCCGAGGGAAAGGAAACCCTTCCAAGAAGGAAAGGCTCCAGAGATAGATGCAGTTCGGAGACCTTGTTGATCTTCGCGGCTGCGGGGCCCAGCTGGCTCTGTAGCACGTGGGGCTCGGAAGGGGCGTGGCCCGAGGGACAGGAGGCGGGGCTAGGGCGGGTCTCGGGGTCGGGGCCTGAAGGGCGGGGGCGGGTCTCGGGGCGGGGCCGGGGAGGGGCGGATCTCGGGGGCGGGGACGGAGGGGCGGGGCCTGAGGTGCGGGAGGCGGGGCCAGGGCATGTCTCGGGGGCGGGGCCTGAGGGGCGGGGGCGGGGCCGGGGGCGGGGCGCGAGAACCAGTCGGTTCAAGCCCTTACTGGGGCTTTTCCTAGAAGTGTCTCGACGCAGGCAGGAAGCGGAGCTCGGGACTCTAGGAGCAAAGGGTCGGCGCCCCCGGGGGCGGAGGTGAGAGGGGCCGCGGCGCTCCGGGAAAGCCGGCGGCTGGACTTTGGAGCCGGGAGCGCGGAGAGCCGTCGGGCGGCAGAGTCCCGGGAGAACGCCAGGTCAGCCCGCTCTGGGCTCTCGGCGCCTCCTGGCTCGGTGCCTGCCTCGGTGCGTCCCAGACAACGCTCCCCTCTCCAGACGGCTCCTTGCGCCCGCATCCTCGTCGGTTCACCAGCACAGACGCTGGGCCACCCTTAGTCACTCTCTGTGGCCTGTCGCCCTCTTCCGACGCTGGGAGGAGCCCGGGAGCCACTGACCGAAACCTACCCGCTCCCTTCACCGGATAAAATCCGGGACATCCAATCTTCGCCCTCTGCGCGGACCCGGCCCCTCTTCCAATGGTGGGATCCTGCCCTGGGCGCCTCTTCCGTGCAGGGAGAAAGACCCCCCACCCCCACCCCCCGCAGGAAGCCAGTGTATTTGGCTGATTTTAGGTAGAAGCCTGGCGCGGCTGTCCTGGCCTCACCACTTGACCCTCATCTCAGTCCTGTTCCAAAGTCTGTAGAACTCCCCGCAATTAAGTCTTCTGGTGGTGTCAGAGGTAACTGAGGTCCCGGCCCAGCAGAGGACAGGGGCAGGGGTGAGGCAGGGGGCTGAGGAGGACGCCCATGGGCCCTCATTGTTTGCATTTTGTTGAGGAATATTCCTTATGTGTGCTGCCACCCTGAACTTGTGCCACCCCTGTTCCGAGATCACCAGAGTTCTCATTTTTTTTTCTGGTCATCTTGGACCATCTGGTGGCATTGCTGGTGATGCCTGGGAAAGTGGCAGCCCAGGCAGTATAGCTCTTTCGGGGGCTTCCGTGGCGTCTGGGTGGTCTTTGACATCATGTGTTTCACTGCCTCCATCCTGCATCAGCCTGAAGCACTATCTGGCCACGGCTGGTGCCTTCTACCACCAGCAGCATCAGACCCCCAGGGCTTCTCTAGTGGCCACTGCATTAGCCTGGCTTTGGTCAGTTCTTATCTCCTTCATCCCTATCCAGCTGTACTATAGCATCAGCAGATGGGGCATGTACCATGTGGGCCTCTCCCATCTGTGCAGAGCCCCCTATGGGCATTGAAAGATGCAGCCCCAGCCTCAGATGCATCTATGTGGTGGCCTCCTCGCTGGCCAGCTTCTGTATCCCTGTGCTAGTTATACAGGTCACCTATAATCACATTTACTACCTCACTGGTTGCTCTGTACTACAGCTGTCGAATGCACCTGCTCTCACCAATGGGTCTCAATGGGGACTTTATCCGCAGCTGTCCTGTCTATCCCAGAACATTTACTGTAAGGAGACCAGGGTGCTAAAGACCTTGGTTATCACCTTGGAGTCTTTTTTTTTTTTTTTAAGATCTTTATTCATTTATTCATGAGAGACACAGAGAGAGAGAGAGAGAGAGGCAGAGACACAGGTAGAAGGAGAAGCAGGCTCCATGCAGGGAGCCCAATGGGGGACTCAATCCCAGGACCCCAGGATCACACCCTGAGCCAAAGGCAGATGCTCAACCACTGAGCCACCCAGGCGTCCCTCACCTTGGGGTCTTTGTGTGCTACTGGCTTGCCTTCTTCATTCTCAGCTGCCTGATGTCCTGCCTGCTTGTTGGGGAGACTCCTTCAGCATCTTTGGGTAGTGTGGCTGGGCTAACTCAGCCCTCTCCTGTGGTGTATGTGTTTAACAGGGAGTTCTGCTAGCCTTTTGTCTCACCCCTGGGCTGCTGCTGCTGCGCCAGGTCCTCTCAGCTGTGGTGGAGATGGTCATCTTCAGCAATGAGCCGGTGTCCCACTGCAGAGACATACCCTACCTGAAGGAGAGGGCTGCTGCTCCCCCAGTGGAGGCCCCCATTCTGTAACCAGCTCCCCTGGTCCTAGGGGATGAAATGGCAGTGAGCCTGGTCTTCAGTTAAGAGAACATTGATGCTGGCGAAATTCACCTCCTGCTCTCCCGTATGCTCTGAACAAATGGCTGAAGCAGGATCTCATAAGGTGAGCATGGGAGTAACATGTGGAGTCTGGGAGGCCAGAAGCTGAAGAACCGAGAGTCTCAATTATGGTCACAGTGTCTGTCACTGTGAGATCTGTCACTTGTGAGATCTACAGGGGATTTTGATACCATCTTTCTGGACTCTAAATCATCAGACTATCTCTGGGTTTTCCCTTTCATTGCTGTAACTAATTTTCATTACATGGCATCAAGGCAGTCCTCATCCCAAAGTCTTGCTGCACAAGGCATATAGCCCTTGATCAAAAATCTTTTCTAATTCCTCAGATCCCTGAAGTGAGTCAAAATCTTTTATGCCACAGCTAAAGTGTAAACTTTATATGCAAATATTTTTTTGGAGAGACAACACACTGTTATATTTACACTACAGGGTAAATGACTGAAGACAGAGAAGGTGGACAGGATGACCTGAAGTGGGGAGGGTCTGAGTGTGTAAGGGGAATGGGTGGAGAAGCAGGTGACTTGAAGCATTGATAGAAAACTCTATCCTTTGGCCAGGAGCTGGCTCTGCCTAACAGCCTCTTTCCTTCATTGCTGCTGGAATGTAATCTGCAAACTAAGTTTACCACTGGGGATGCGTGGTGGTGATAGAGTTGGTAGTGGGTGATGGTGATAGTGATGGTGCTGATAGTATTGGTGGTGATTAGTAGTAGTTGTAGTGGTGTTGGTGGTGACTGGTGATGGTAATAATGATGGTGATAGTGGTAGTTGTGGTAGGGGTGGTGATAATGGTGGTTGTAGTGTAGCGGTGGTGATGGTGGTGGTTTTAGTAATAGTGGTGGTGGTTGTGATAGCAGTGTGCTTGTAATGATGGTGGTGGTGATAGTGGTGATGGTGATAATGATGGCAGTGGTGATTGGGTGGACACAGGGGTAAAACCACCAGAAGGTGGGCTTGGGAGTCAGAACTTTAAAGCCAGTTGATTTTATAGTCCAAGAGTTCCAAGATGAGGCTCAGAAGAGGAGTCACTTTACTGAGGTCACCCTGTGAGTGAGAGATCAAGAATAAACCAGGAAGCTGGTGCTGTGACTCATCCTCATATTGGGGGCATCTGGACTAAAGACAGCCTCAATGCCCTAAGGTCTATCCCGGGCCATGGGCATGGTTCCCATGTGACTGCTGGCATCTGCCCCTATAGGCATGGAGCTGCAGAAGCTAGTCTTGAAGCATAGTTGGCTAAACCATAATTCCTGATTTGCTCATTGCATACAGTTTAGTTGGGCAGCTAGTCCCTGGGGGAATTTGAGTAAATGAATCAATAAGCAGTTAGATTTTGAGGTGAGAGAAGAGGACCATGGTACATGGAGATGCTAGGCAGGAGGTCTTAGAGTGCTGGTAGGCTAAGATGACTTGAGAGTTGGGTGGAAGTCACATTTCTTTTTTTTTTTTTAATTTATTTATTCATGAGAGACATACACAGAGAAAGACAGAGGGAGAAGCAGTCTCCCTGTGGGGAGCCCTGTGTGGGACTGGATCCTGACGCCGGGATCACGACCTGAGCCAAAGGCAGAGGCTCAACCACTGAGCCACCCAGGTGTCTTGGAAGTCACATTTCTGAGGCAGCTCTGAATGTGGATGAACTTTTCCCAATGCTGAGTGGGGAGCAAGCTGAGGGCCCCAGAGCCAGGTTCTGTGGGGACAGCTCATTCCCATGTTTAGCTAGTACCCATGGCTACTAAGTTAACATTGTGACATCCTTCCCTCATAGGGTAGAGATTGGGCAGGCAGGTTGGAATCCCTGGCCCATTCTACTTTTGTCTAGAAACTGTTTTATATGGTGGAGAAAAGATGGCTAGATGGCAAGACCTGGGGATGGCAGCCAGACCTATGACTTTGTGGCTTTGGACCCTGGGTCCATAGCCAGAAGAGGTCAGGAAAACCTTTGATCTGGCATTTTTGGAGCTGGAGCACTAGAGTGCCTCACCTGCACATCCGAGAGCTACATTGGGCCGGGGGTGGGGGTGGGGTGGGTGGCACTGAGGGAGGGGTGTCTCATCTTGACTAGTCTTTATGTGCCACAAACTGTGCTAGATGCTTTATGTGGGTTACCTCATTATTCAGTGTGAGTTATTCACTGAGGTCCAAAGTATTATTATCCCCATTTCACAGATACAGAAACTATAAAATAGAGAGTTGGCTAAGCCATTTGCCCAAGATCACACAGCTGACAAGTAAGTAGCTGTACCAGTATAATGTGATCCCAATTTATGCCCTTGTAACTACTCTGCTGGGATAATGGGATAAAGGGGAGTTTGGGGATAGAATGTCTATTTTTAAAAATATTTTATTTATTTATTCATGAGAGGCACAGAGAGAGAGAGAGAGAGAGAAGCAGAGACACAGGCAGAGGTAGAAGCAGGCTCCAAGGAGGGAGCCGGACGTGGGACTTGAACCCGGGTCTCCAGGATCACACCCCGGGCTGAAGGTGGCGCTAAACCGCTGAGTCACTGGAGCTGCCCTAGAATGTCTATATATATTTTTTGCTATTATAATAAATTACTTAGGACCTGGTTCCTTCTTATGTTTATCTAGGGATTTCCACTTTCTGTGCAGAATACAAACCTGTGTGTCTTCATCCTGGCTCTTCTGTTGTTCTACGGGCAGAGATGCATGTTTGTTGCCACTGGGATGGATGGGTGCTTGGAACTACTCTCATTCTCACTTGGGGGCGGCCGTGAGCTGTCTTCCCATGTGTACAGGGATGGGCCACTATGGCCCAATGCAGTCAGGAGACAAGGCACCTGAGCTCTGTCTCCATCATTACCTATGCCTTTGCAGAATCCTTCTCTTTGTGAAGAAAAGACCCACGGGAATAATTATTTCTGCTTAGCCTACCTTAAAAGGAAGGCACTGATGACAATAAAGAAATGGGAAGTGTCTTAAAGCTATTTGAAAGTACCAAGTGCTGCACACAGGAAAAATATTTCCTGTGTGTATTTCCTCTGGAAATCAGGTGTATTTTCCCCGAGTGGTCATGTCATTGTTGTGAACCACACATCAGGCCTCCTGGCCCTGAGCGGGCGTCTGCTCTGTTGTGTGGCCTGCCCCCTTCCCTACTTGGGTCTCTGAACTATAGGGGATGGGGACCGGTTGACCCAGGGACTGGGGGAAGCAGCTCATAGTGAGAATAGGTAAAGGTTGCTCGTGGAAATACTCCAACCACTTGAGTTTCTGGGGCTTCTTGAGCGTGCTTTATCCTTCTCTTATCCTAAGCTTGTTGCTTCTATTCAGAAAGCACTAGAAAGATTGGTTTGAAAGCATGGTGGGGGCCAGGTTAGGTGCCAGAAACTAGAAAGATGGCTGTAGAGCTGCTGGCATAGGCTTGACAGAGTTCCGGAAGCCCCTGAGCCCTTGGAGGAGCCACAGGTATCTTTTGTTCCCACTCTCTTGCCTCCTGTCCTTTCCAGGGGAGTTAATCTGGGGCTTCTGGGGCAAGAGACCATGGGGTCTGAGTGCTGGCTCTGCCATTTATTAGCTGTGTGACCTTGGGCAAATCATTTAACTTCTCTGCATTTTAATGTTTACATCTATAAAATGGGAATGGTGATAGTACTACCATCTAACATTGTTGTTAGGATTGAGTGAGTTGAATTATGTGAAGGTCATCGAGAGTGCTGGGCACAGAGTCAGCCGGTTTCACATGTGTAAGCAAGCTTTCAGACTTTTGTGAAAGCCTTGTTGCCTCCAGGTCTGTCCTGGGACCTTGTGTTTTCTTTGTTCATTTGTGGAATTCTTTCCTGCTGGTAGGTGATTATGGTGGATGTCCTAACAGTTATGTAGAGTTTGCATTTTGCTTTTTTTTTTTTTTTTTTTTTTTTAGGATTTATTTAAGAGAGAGATTGAGAGAGAGAGCAGGGGGAAGAACAGAGCCAGAGGGAGAGGAAAAGAATCTCAAGCAGACTGCACTGAGTGGATCCCAATACAGGGCCAGCATGGGGCCCACCTGGGGCTGATGTAGGGCCTGATCCCACAATCCTGAGATCATGACCTGAGCTGAAACCAGGGGTCAAATGCTTAACTAACTAAGCCACCCAGGCGCCCCATGGTTTGTTTTAAATAGTGCTTGTATGGGCTTGAACTGTCACATATTTTTCTTGACTTCTTTGTCTCTGTGTCCCACTTCAGTGTTTTGCTGATAGACTTCAGATTAAAAATAAATATTAAGTTCTTCATAGTCAAATATTGACTAACAAAGAACATAAAGACATTTTAAAGAATTAAGTAAATGAGAGTCTAGATTTTCATTAAAAATTCATAATTTTCGAGTAGTTCTTAGACAAACATCTGTAGTCTGTTGCAAATTCACTTCCAAGGTTGGGCTGGGCTGGATCATGTGATCATCTTTATTTTTTAATTATTATACATTTTTTTTCTGCCTTTTCTTTTTCCTTTCTGTTTTGCTTCATATCTGGAATAAAACCAATGAGATGCAATTTTCAATTTGCCTTCCTTTACTGATTTTTTTTCATTTGTGCTCTATGTCAGATAAAGTTCTTATATCATTTTTATTTTTCTGTGATGATTCGGAAACTATTGATTATATTTCTGTCCTTTCAATGGGTACCCTCAAATTTTTAGCATATTGACTTAACTATATACTTTTTTCCTAAAAAATTATAAAATTCTTTCTTATTTCTGTCTTTTTCCATTCAAGAACTTAAAGATGGTCTAGCTACAAAGTGAATGCCACCCTTGTCCATCTTTGCCTTGTTTTCAATAACTTTCATTTGGCTTAGAGAAATCAACTTCTTTTTTTTTTTTTTTTTTTTGAGAAATCAACTTATTATTGTGGAAAGTTTCAACTATATGTAATATTAGGGAAAATAATGTACCCATCACCCAGTTTCAGTAATGACTGGCACTTTGTCAGTCTTGTTTCATCTATAATTTCTTACTTATCTTCTTCCCAACATATTTAAAGACCCTAAGGCATCATACCATTTTCTCCACATACACTTTAGTGTGGATCATTACCAGATGAAAAAGCATAAACACTGGGTTAAAAAAGAAAATTCAACCGAGTACATTCGAAGGTCTAATTGGCTTTATTAAATGATTCATGAATCAGACTTCATCCCATCTAGCAAGTAGGGAGGAATTCTGTTGAGCAAAACAAAGGAAAGGTTTTTAAAGGCTGAAAGAGGGGCGTCTGGCTGGCTCAGTCAGTAGAGCATGTGACTCTTGATCTTGGGGTCCTAAGTTTGAGCTCCACGTTGTGCACAGAGTTTATTTATAAAATAAATAAATAAATAAATAAAGGCAGAAAGAGGGCATAAAAAAAGAAGAAGAAAGGAATTTATTAGCAAGGAATGCATTGGATAGGCAGAGTTGCCCTCCTTAAGGGGAAGTGGACGGGATCTGGCAATAAATTCCCTAATATTGACCAGGAAATTCCATGTTAACTGTTTAAAGGTTACATTCCTGGGGGGGTTAAAACTACAGTTAGGTTAGGTATTAAGTCTTGGTTTACTGACCTGGACCTTAACCTAAACCGTGCCACTTTGGGTATATGGTTTTTTATTTGTTTTTTTTTCTTTTTAATTTTTATTTATTTTTGTATTTTTTTATTTTTAAGATTTTATTTATTTATTCATGAGAGACACAGAGAGAGAGAGGGAGACACACAAGCAGAACGAGAAGCAGGCCCCATGCAGGGAGCCTGACATGGGACTCCATCCCGGGTCTCTGAGATCATACCCTGGGCTGAAGGCAGCGCTAAACCTCTGAGCCAGCCAGGCTGCCCTTGTTTTTTTGTTTTTTTGTTTTTTTAATATTTTATGTATTTATTCATGAGAGACATGGGGGGCAGGGTGGATGGAGGGGGGGAGAGGCAGAGACAGAGGCAGAGGGAGAAACAGGCTTCCTAAGGAGCCAGGCGTGGGACTGGATCCCGGATCCCAAGATCACACCCTGAGCCGAAGGCAGATACCCAACCGCTGAGCCACCCAGGTGTCCCTATATGGTTTTCTTTTCAACAGTTCCTCCCTTTTGATTAGACTTTCAGCTTAACTGAGAGATAGGATCAAAATTTAAGGCATTGGCACCACTCTCAGCTACTGCTTTAAAGTTCTCATAGCTTTTGTTGTTCCTTTGTGTGGTGCCCACAGGTCATGATGCATTTGTTTTATCTCTGTGATATCTATAGGCTATGACTTGAGGTATACGTTCTTCAGGTCAGCCATTGCTTTGTTCCTTTTCTGACTTAGGGAGTCCCATTCTTAGGGGGATCATTTGCTTGGTGGTTAGTGACTATGAACATGCATATAAAGCTTTTGAGAGAATACAACACACCAGGGAGATTATTGTGATTACCATAAGCAGGCTAATTACCAATATTTGGAGTGCACTTTGAAGCCATGGTCCCCAAGACCCAAAAGCAATCAAAGTCAAATAAGTCAAGAAAGACCCCAAGGAAGGAGTCATCTTTTAAGCCAAGTGGCTTGTTTTGTGATCTTATGTAATTGAGTTTCAATTTCCCCAGAAGTATTTTTTAAAAATATTTTATTTATTTATTCATGAGAGACACACACACAGAGAGGCAGAGACACAGGCAGAGGGAGAAGCAGGCTCCATGCAGGGAGCCCGACGTGGGACTCAATCCCAGGACCCCAGGACCAGGCCCTGGGCCGAAGGCAGGCACCAAACCACTGAGCCACCCAGGGATCCCTCCCCAGAAGTATTAATTCAGGTCCAGCAAATGGTATTGGCCACAGCATAGACACCTCCCTGCTCAGCTAAAAGGTAGCCAAGGGCTTAGCCTATCATCCAGAGCAACTTAGGCCAGAGAATCTAAGGATCTTTGCTGGGTAGCTATTGCTTTAGCAGCAGATTCTACAGTGATGTTTAAGAATTAAGAAGTTAGCCTCCTTCATATGTATCCTTAACCAGGGAAGTAAGGACCTGCCAAAAAGAGTGAATCCTGAATCATGAAGGCCTCCTGCTAGTCCTTTCTAAATTCCAAGGTGTTGACCAATGAGACGTCTTATTTTGCTGGTAAGAAGTTGAGACAGTTAGATTTTCTTTTAGCCTGAAATAAAAGATTATTTTAAATCCCTTAGTAGTGGTCTGGGAGCTAGAGATGAGGGTGTGACCTTTCTAGGCCAATGCCAAAGAAAAGGAAAGCAAAAATAAGGGTTTCATGTTTAAAGTATGAAGTGTGATCCCTCATGTTGAGTGGAAGCCGTATTCCTTGACGTCAGCTACGCCAACTTGATTTAGAGGTCTTCCAGCATCTGTACAAGCCTAGGTGTAGAGTGTAACTTCTTTAGCTGTGTGATGTATACGGAAGGCTTAATACTTTTAGCTTTATGGCAGTGTTGAGGAGAAAAAAGGCAAGAGAAATGTAGCTAAAATTGTATCTCCTTACAACTTGCAAATAAATCCCTGAGACAGACAGATTGTAACACTCCTACAGCTCGCTCAAGGACTTCCTGTAATGTTTTACCACTGTAGCTTTGCTCTTGTTAGTGTTGGTTTTCTCTGATAATCATAACACCTCTCCCAACCAAGATAGACGTTAGCAATCATCTTTCAAACATATGGCCCACTGACCTATATCTGAAGGGTCCCGTGACTGTTTTACTAGACAGTAGTAAATAATCTTATCTGAACAAAACTGGCCCCTCAAGATCCTGAGGACCTTGCTTCCAAATTCCTTAGAGACTTACGCCATCCCTAACCCCCACTAACTGAAAAGTATATAATAGTTGAACCTCACAATGCCAGGGCAGCTCTTTTTGCCCACCAGTGCTGTCCCCGTGCTATAATAAAAGCACCTTTTTGCACTCAAAACATCTCAATAATAATTATTATTATTTGAGATTGTATTTATTTAGGAGTACCTAGGTGGCTCAGTGGTTGAGCATCTGCCTTTGGCTCAGGTCATGATTCCGAGGTCCTGGGATCGAGTCCCACATTGAGCTCCCCTCAGGGAACCTGCTTCTCCCTCTGCCTGTGTCTCTCCTCTTTCTGTGACTCTCATGAATAAATAGATAAAATCTTAAAAAAAAAAAAGATTTTATTTATTTATTTATTTATTTGAGAGAGAGAGGGAGAAAGAGAACACAAGCAGGAGAAAGGGACAGATGGAGAGAAGCAGACTCCTCACTGAACAGGGAGCCCCATGTGGGGTTTGATCCCAGGGTCTTGAAATCATGACCTGAGCTGAAGGCAGATGCTTAACTGACTGAACCACCCAGGCACTCTAGTAATTCTTTCTTGACCATTCACTTTGGCCCCACATCAGCAGTGTTAGTGGTCAGGAATCCTTGCTTGGTAAAGTCATTTCCAATAGGGCCCAAGGGCAGTTTTCTTCTGATGACATTTTCAGAACGCCCACACACCAGGCTCTAAAGTATGGCCAGAAGTATCCTTGGAACTTGTTGATGGGCTTGATCATAAAACATTAGAGACTTTCAGTAGCAGGTCATACTAGCATGAAACAACAGGCGATTCAGAGGGTTGAATGCTGATAGAATTTCAAGAAGTTTGCAGAGGCTTTTTGTTGGTTTGGTTTGTTTTTTTTTAAAGGTTTTGTTTATTTATTCATGAGAGACACACAGAGAGGGGCAGAGACATAGGCAGAGGGAGAAGCAGGCTCCCTGTAGGGAGCCTAATGTGAGACTCGATCCCAGCACTCCAGGATCATGACCTGAGCCGAAGGCAGACACTCAGCCACTGAGCCACCCTTGCACCCCGAAGTTTGCAAAATTTTTGTTGAAGTTCATACGATTTGTCCAGTGAAATGGGTGCCTTAGTCACTGGAAATCATGGGGGTATACCCCAGATGGGAAATACACATTTCAATGGTTTTTTGCTATTGTGGGGGCATTGGCCTTATAGCAGGGGAAAGCTTTAACCCATCTAGAAAACACACAGTAGTAACAAGAACATACTAATAATGTAGCTGGGTTGCAAGGGTACAGGAACACCAAGCTCTGGGGTCCCAGAGCCCACACAGGCTAGGTTTGGCCGCTCATATTGACAAAGTCCAAAGGCAAGGAGATGAATGGTGACAAAATAAGGAAGTGATTTATCTCAGTGAGGCCAACACTGAGAAGACGGGGGACTAGCACCCCAAAGGCTGCCTCCGAAGTGCTGAAAATACTTCTAGGTTTCTATTAGGGAAGTGTGGGAGAAAGGTTGGAGGATACATGTAGGTGGGCTGTGGATCAAGTCAGTGGTTCTCTTGGGGTCAGTTGCACGGGGTCTTCTTGGCCCAGGGCAGCCCTTATTGCTTGAGGGGGTAGTTTTAGTTTGTTTTTTTTTTTAACATTATTTTATTTATTTATTTATTTATTTATTTATGATAGGCACACAGTGAGAGAGAGAGGCAGAGACATAGGCAGAGGGAGAAGCAGGCTCCATGCACCAGGAGCCCGACGTGGGATTCGATCCCGGGTCTCCAGGATCGCACCCTGGGCCAAAGGCAGGCGCTAAACCGCTGCGCCACCCAGGGATCCCCGGGGTAGTTTTAGTTTCTATCAGAGGATCCTTTGCCTTCAAACTCTTTCACCTGAATTAAGAGATAAGCTGGACAGAAGAGCTTAATCAATTAGAAAGTTCGAGGTGAATATAGAGATATTCAGAGTCCTCTTTGAATAATCTATACCCAGGGTGCCTGAGTGGCTCAGTCAGTTGATTTCTGACTCTTTATTTCTGCTCAGGTCATGATCTCAGGGTCATGAGATGGAGCCCTGTGTAGGGCTCTGGGTGTGGAATCTGCTTAGGATTCTCTCTCTCCCTCTACTCATCTGCCCCACCCACCCCTCTGCCAAGTTAAATGTGTGTACTCTCTCTCGATTAAAAAAAGGAAAATAGTAATCTATACCAAGTGGCTGTTGAGTGAAATCCAGCTGTAGGTGTTTAAAGGGTTCAGAGGGAGGAGGTCTGAGGCCTCTGGGAATAAAAACAGTTTTTTCCAGGAATATGTACCTGATTAGTGCCTATTTTATAGAAGTCTCCTCACAAATATTGACTCATAATTTGGATCATCTTAAATGCCCTATGGAAAGTGAAGGAATGCAAAAACCGAAAAATGGAGATTGTCAGGGAGGCAGGAAGAACCAAGTGGCTTTCTTGGATTCTCATACACCGGACTGTCTGTTTAATTTATAGCCACTGTATACTCACCTCAATTTCTCTGACTCGGGAGCAGACAGTTCCCATGTTACAAGGACATCAGGATGGCAAAGGTCTGGCTATGGAGGACTATTTTTGCAGAAGCAGAATGGACTTTTCTTTATATGCCATAATCTTCATAGATCCTGCTGCTGCCTTTGCATAAAAGCCAATGACATGCTGGTTTCTTTCCAAAGACTCTTTTTTTCTACAAACCTTCTTTTTTTTTTTTTTTTTTAAAGATTTTATTTATTCATGTGAGAGACACACAGAGACAGGCAGAGACATAGGCAGAGGAAGAAGCTGGCTCTTTATGGGGAACCTGATGTGGGTGGGACTCGATCCCAGGACCCCAGGATCACGACTTGAGCCCAAAGCAGACACTCAACCACTGAAGCTACCCAGGCATCCCTCCACAAACCTACAACTTTTTTTTTTTTTTAACATTTAGATTTTGTCTTAAGTTTTTCCTCTTTAAATAATTAGCCTCACTCACTTTAGGATCAGATTACTTTCTTTTCCCTCCACAAGAACGTGTTTTTATTCCTCATGTTTCTTCTTATCAAAAACACATGTCCTACTTTCCTTGCATAAACAGTTGTTTCCTTTATTATTTCCAGTAGTCTTAAGTATACTTACTGGAATGCTTAACTCTTAGAAATCTTAATTTTTAGTGATAATTAAGTAGTAACTAATTATGAACTGTTATACCAGCATTTTTTAGATTTGTAAATTTGTAAATATATTCTATAATTTCTAGAAGCATATGCCTTTTTAAATTTTCCAATAGAGCATTAACATTCAGATATTAAAAAAAAACATTCAGATATTTTTTAGTTTTCTTTCTTTTTTTAAAAAAGATTTTATTTATTTACTTGTGAGACACAAAGAGAGAGGCAGAGACATAGGCAGAGGGAAAAGCAAGACTCAATCCCAGGAACCCAGGATCATGACCTGAGCCAAAGGCAGATGCTCAACCACTGAGCCACCCAGGCACCCATTTTTTAGTTTTCTATAATGAGAAGCGAAAGATAGATAAACCTTAATGTGGGAAACAAAGGCGAAAGAAAAATTAAATTTCCATAGTTCTTACAGTTATTCACAAGTTCTTGGAAACAGGTGGAGTCACATTCCCCTAGGAACTCAGCTGCCTCGATATTAATATTTTGCTAAGGGCAAAAGGCAATCTTAACATTATCCTGACACCCCCCTGTAAGTCTACTTTAACGTTTAAAAATTCCATTGGAAACTTCTTTTATCTTTACTCCCTAAGATATATATTGGCCATCTTACCGCTAGCATATGATCCACCAATATACATCTGAAGGTCTTATGATGAAGGTTTTATTAGACAAAAGTAAATGACCTTATCCTAACAATAGCTAGCCCCCTCAGGATCCTGGAAATCTTTCTCCTAAAATTCCACAGAGACTTATACTATCCCTAACCCCCTCTCAACTTGAAAGTATATAATAGGCCACTCCTCACAACCCAGTGTAGCTCTTTCTGTCCATGAGTCCTGTCCCTGTGCTTTAAGAAAACCACCTTTTTTGTACCAAAGACATCTCAAGAATTCTTGGCCATTGGCTTAGAACCCCAGCATCTTTCTTACATCAAACCTACGTTCACTATTTAATGCTTTAGTATTTGGTCTTATTTGGAAATGATCTAGATATGTAATGAATTTAACTTAACTCATCATTTAACTTCACTTAACAAAACCCCAAGGCTTTAGGTTACCAAAAAAGATTTGGGAAAACAATTTAAGTAAATCTAAATATTGCTGAAAAGCTTAAATAAACTTTTATCTTGTTTACATCTATTTAATTTTCTTGTTCTTAATAACTCTTTCAGATTACTTCCATGGACTTCATTAAACATTAGCCAAAGTCAGCCATTATACTAAGCTCTTATTTTTTTGTTGTTAGATCTTATAAGAGATAACATGAATTTATTTGGCTGGTAGAATTAAAGTCTTATATTTGATGTTGATAACTCTAAAGATGTCTATTTTAATTAAACCATCAACCTTAAAATAGTTTTTATATGAACTATTTTCCCAGATCCTGTAAACTGGAAAGCCATTTGGCTTAGTTTCTTTCTTTCTGAGAGTTTCAGAATGCCCAATCTTACAAGTGATTGCCTTCAAACCAACTAAACAGAGCTCTGTTACAAATTAATTTTAGCAATACCATCTGGAGGTAGAAAAATATCTCACATTTACAACATATATATGGACATACAAACACACAGATGCAAAGGATCTCATAGTTTCTAATATTTGTGGAGAAGATTTTTAAGATTTGTATTTTGTTCCTGGACTTAAAGGAGGTTGTGCTAGACTTTGGACACAGGAGCCCTTTTAGTAGTTTGTATTTTAACTGTTTGTACCTTCCCTTCCCCCTAAGTCTCAGGTGATTATTGGCTGTGTTTACATTTCAAAAGAATGGGAAGATGTACAACTTTTAAGGGACAGAGAAATAATGTAACTAAGGTCAATAATTTACAAGTCCTTTGAGATAAACAAGGGAACTTTGGGGATTGGTAAAGAATAGGTGAATTTTGCATTGCCTTTAAAACTCATCCCCCCCCCACCTCCCCTCTTCACATCTCTCCCCCTAAAAAGATTTGTAAGATCAGGGTAATTGTTCTCAATTCCTCAGAGAATTGGGTTGTAGCTTGAATGACATCATAGGTTGATCCAACATATCCAACTACATTATGCTCAATTTGTTTCTTTTCTTCTAGGTACATAATTTTGATTTTAAATATTTCTGGCAGTATTGAATACCGCCCCTCTCCTTGGGTGTGAGATGGGTCCCCAAAGAGGGTGCAAAGGATATTACTTTCCCTGAATCCAGAGTCACTCCCAAAGATAGCCAAAAGAAAGAGCCAACAACCTGCTTGTCTCAGGTAGGCAGAAAACCAGGCTTTCAGTTATCCAAAATGAGACAGCAAGAAGGCATAGCTAGCCCTGGGAGAGAAGGGATCAGTAAACAATGGGTTTGGATCTGGAAAGGAGACAAAGAGAAACTGGTTTTCTCTCTCACCTGGGCACTACAGACAGATTCCGAACTGAATCTGGGGGACTTTTCACCCTTCACTAGCTCTACCAGCTGTTCCAGGATCCTCTCTGCAGGCTCTGGAATCTATCAGAGGTTCCCCTTGGCTGATAAAGGGAATGATGTAGCAGGTTATCAGAAAATGCCTCAGTTTTATCAACTCTGGCAGGGGCCCATATGAGGGCCCTCTTTGCAAGGTAGGTATGGGAGTCTCTGTAAGGCCATTAACTTGGCAGATTTTGTTTATGGATATGAGTCTTTTTAGAGTGGAAAACGAATCAGGATGAGTAGAATGAGTTCCCAAAGGAGGAAAGAGGGGAACAGTAAGAATTATGTCATTGTATAGTCTTGTTTTAGGCACCACTCAAATTGATTTTCTTTAGGCTTTTGCAGTGCATCTTTCAATGAAACTATTTTGGAATTTTGAAAATTTTTTGGAAGTTTCTGCTTGCCAGCTAAAACAGCTTACTTTGGGAACCCTTGCTTTCATCAAGTCCACTTTTTAAAATTAAAAAAAAAAAGATTTTATTTATTTATGAGAAACACAGAGAGAGGCAGAGACATAGGCAGAGGGAGAAGCAGGCTCCTCACAGGGAGCCCAAGCCCAATGTGGGACTCCATCCTGGAACTCCAGGATCATGCCCTGAGCTGAAGGCAGACGCTCAACTGCTTCTACTGCTGAGCAACCCCAGGCATTCCTTAAGTGCACTTCTTTTTTTTTTTTCCTTTTTTAAAAGATTTTATTTATTTATCAGAGAGAGAGAGAGAGAGAGAGAGAGAGAGAGGCAGAGACACAGGCAAAAGGAGAAGCAGGCTCCATGCAGGGAGCCTGACGTGAGACTCGATCCCGAGTCTGCAGGATCACGCCCCGGGCGGAAGGCGGCACCAAACCGCTAAGCTACCGGGGCTGCCCCTAAGTGCACTTCTTAAATGGTCTTATCTAAGTGGAATATTCCCCATGATGGCCATATTTCTAGGTTGTTTTTAGTAAAATCTTGCCATTTCTGTAGATAGTCACAGCTCCTGACACCAGTTTTTAGGCATAAAATAAGCAAGTGTGCTGGAAGGTGCTGCACTTGAATTCTTTGGATTTTAAGGATCCCAGTAGCTAAGGCTTTATTTACATCAAACAAGACAAACAAATGTGTACTTTAACACACCAGCAATAACCAAAAGATGTCCTTATGGCCTGGTGGAGAGAAGCCATGGGTACCACCAGTAATGCCCCACATGGACTAAGCCAGCAGAAGGACTGGAAATGGAGAAAGGACTAAACCAGCAAACTGCAGGTAGGAACTGGGGATTTCAGTGTGGAATTGGGGGCTGAACCAAAGGCTAAGTGATGGGATTTGATGTGAGGTAAGGCCTGTGAGGAAACGGTCAAGAAAGAATTCTTGTGAGACATTTTTGGTGCAAAAAAGGTGGAGTTATTAAAGCATGGGAAACTGTGGACAGAAAGAGCCACCCTAAGATTGTGAGGAACAATTGATTATATGCTTTTAAGTAGGGAAGGGTAGAGATAAAGGAAGTCTCCAAAAGGACTTTCATTTCATTTCTTCTTCTTCTTCTTTTATTTTTAAGATTTATTTATTTATTTGGAAGAAAGAATGTGCATGCATGTGCTTGTACAAGTGGGGGAAGGGGCAGAGGAGAGAGAATCTCAAGCAAATTCCCCGCTGAGCTTGGAACCCAACACAGGGCTCAGGGCTTAGATCCCATGTCCCTGAGATCATACCTGAGCTGAAATCAAGAGTTGAGCTGAAATCAAGAGTCAGACACTTAATCGACTGAACTACCTGGGCCTCCTCCAAAAGGATTTTCATATATTAAAGAAGACTTACAGGATCTTGGAGGCCTGGCTATTGTCAAGCTAAGGTTGTTTTTGCCTCTAGCAAAGCATTAACATTAAGACAGTTGGGAGTTCCTGGAGGAATGTCATACTCTGTCTCAAATATTTATTGATGGGCTGCAAGTTGTAAGGAAATTTAATTTTATCTACATTTCCTTTTGCCTTTGTTCTCCACATCATAAGGTCTGGTGCTTGGTTAGATCTTGTCAGTCTATACTAACCTGTTAATCCTGGAATGGAAAACCAATTATGTTGGTAGGATTCAAGAAGGGCACTGAGACCAAGAACTCAGAAGAGCTGCAGGGCACCACACCGGTTACTCATTGTCCCTGAATGCCATCGGATGTACACTTTGGATCCTGACAGTGCCACCAAATCTGTTAAAAAATAAAATTCATCCGAGTAAATTTGAAGATCTAATTTGGCTATATTAAATGATTCATGAATTGGGCAACATCCCATCTAGCAAGTAAAGGGGAGCTGTGCCGAGCTAAACAAAAAGGTTTTCAAAGGCAGAGGGAGAGTAGGGCACCTGCATGGCTCAGTTGGTTAGCGTCTGCCTTGGGCTCAGGTCCTGATTCCCCACATCAGGCTCCCTGCTCCTCAACAGGGAGTCTGCTTCTCCCTCTCCCTCTGCCCATTCCCCTGCTTGTACTCTCTCTCTCTCTCAAATAAATAAAATCTTTTTTTAAAAAAGTAAAGGCAGAGGGAAAGCATTAAAAAAGAAGAAAAGAATCTATGAGCAAGGAATGTATTGTTTAGGCAATTTTGCCCTCCTAAGGGAAACTGAAGGGAAGTATAAACCCTGGATATTGGCTCATATAATTATGGAGGTTGAGATGTCCCCAGATTGCCATCTGCAAGCTGGAGACTCAGGAAGACCTGAGGGTTGGAGAGCCAATGATGTAGATGCCAGTCTGAGTCTGAAAGCCTGAGAAATAGGAGCACTGAGGTCAAGAAAAGACTGATGTGCCAGGACTAAGCAAACAAAGCAAATTCCACTTTTTTGTTCTATGCAGGCTCTCAATGGATTGGATGATGCCCACCCACATTGGAAAGGGCAATCTGCATAACTTAGTTCACTGATTCAAATATTCACTAATTTCTTTCAGAAACACTTTCACAGACACAGCCAGAAATATTGTTTAACCAGATATCTGGGGATTCCATGACCCAGTCAAGTTGACACATAAAATTAATCATCAAGAGCCTACAAGCAATGGCATCCCAGGAGCAATGAACACATTTAAAGTCTGATCTTAATTTTAAAGTATCATTTCCCAGTGGAAGAACCAGGGATCTTTGGATAAATGAGTCTGAGGGCAGGATCAGGGAAAGTTTAAGGTGAACCTAGACTATCTTGTTAGTCCAGAAAGTAAGTGTTCAAAAAACAGTGGGAACACATGAGCCAGCCTGAAGGAACTCAATCAGAGAATCAAAATAAATAATGAGAGGAATGGTTTTTAACACACCATATTTAAAAATTAATGAGTTTATTTTGATACTAACTTCAATGATAATGACTGAGCCAGTGGAGGGGTGAAGTAGGGAAAAAAGGCTGTCCTTGGGATAGGGAGATAATAAGGAAGTGTATCTATCTCAGCTTGGACTTAGAAGGAAAAAAGCATCACCTGAGAAATTAGACCTACAGGTCTGCTCACACTGGTTGGGGTTTAATTTTTTCACTTCTAATGTGATATAACAACTATCAAGATGAGATATAAAAAGTGTATATGTATTTTAGCACAATTAAAAAATATGGTCCTAGACCACTGACTCCCTGAACACTTAAAAGAGGCAAAGGCAAGACAACTTTTAAGGCTGTATAGAATCTGCACAGATAAAACTGCTGAAGATAGGCTCATAGCTCTCAGTTATAGAATACACAAGGAAACAATCCAGCATGAATGAGAGCTAACCCAGAGGATAGCAGGGTTAGATCCCAAAATTCAGCTAAAGTGATTCACAGCTTATGAATATAAAAATGAAAATATACTAAATAATTTAAAGCATAAAAAGGAATCAAATTATGAAAATGACTAGGCAGATATTTAAAAAAGAAAATATAATTTCTAAACATAAAAGTATATTTGTTCATTTATTCACCAAATCTCAATGAATGGGTTAAATAGCAGATTGATATATCTTAAAAAAGAATAAGTAAACTATAAATGGAACTGAGAAAATTACCCAAATGCAAGATAGAAGGGTGAAAAGCTGAGGGAAACAGTAGGTGAAGGGTGGAAGGAGGAGGAGGAGAGAGAAACCACAGTGAAAAGGTCTATCATGGGACGCCTGGGTGGCTCAGCGGTTGAGCATCTGCCTTCAGCTCAGGACGTGATCCTGGGGTTCTGGGATCGAGTTCTGCATTGGGCTTCTGCATGGAGCCTGCTTCTCCTCCCTCTGCCTGTGTCTCTCATGAATAAATACATAAAATCTTAAAAAAAAAAAAAAAGAAAAAGAAAAGGTCGAAAATATCTACCATGTATGTAACTAGATGTCCAGAAGGAAAGTTTAAAAATAGAAGAAACACAATATTCAAAGAGAAATATGAGTGTTTTCCAGAATTGATGAGATATATGGGTTCTCAAACTCAGGAAATATATTCCAAACAGATTAAATAAAATATAATTCATACCTAGATCTGGATCCTATAGACATCACAAAGTTAGTACAAGTATTATGAACAATACAATATACTAAAGTTGTGGGGTACCACCACAGCAGTACTTAGCCTTAAATGCATATACCAGAAACAAAGGAAAATTGGAAAACCAGCAGTCTAAGCTTCCATCTCAAGAATCTAGGCAAAAATAACAAACTTAAGAAATTAGAAGAAGGAAATAAACATAACAGATATTAATGAAATAGAAAACAAATGTACAATGAAGAAATTTATCAAACCCCAAATTTGGTTCTTTAGCAAAATGAATAATGTTGTGAAATCTCTAGCAAAACTGATCAAGAAAAAAAGAAAAGGAGACAATGTTACTGAACCCAGGTTTGGCTTGCCTGTCACTTGAAAGGCCATTACTCAAGAGACAAGTATTTGATTGGAAAGAAATTTGAGCTTTATTCAGGAATCCAGCAACCCAGGAAGAAGGCAGACTCTTGACCAAAAGCCAACCTAGGTTTCTGCCTGGCTCCTGGGTTTTTTAAGGAGTTTATGGTAGTTAATCAGCAAAAGGAGTGCAATGGCCTACAACATTTCTTGATTTCATGCAGACTTGGTGATGTGAGCTACAAATGTTATCTCAGTGCTTCAAGGTTGTGCAAGGGGGTCTAGTTCTTGTTTCATGATATGCAGGAATACTCTGTTCTTTCTGCAGAGGAGGGCAAAGTCTATATAGATTCAGAAAGGGAGGTCAGTAAAATCATTTTTGTGACCTAGAAAAAAAAAGAATATCTTGCTAAGAAATTGCTGGGCTAGTCTGAAAGCTAAGGCATCTTCAGACCAGCTGGCCTCTGTGGCCTGGGGAAGTTTGGTCCTTCACTCCTCAAGGCAGATCTCAAAGAATAAATTAGTTCTGTTACTGATCAAAGGCCTTAGGTCAGCAAGTAAGGAGTCTGTTAACTTGAAGCAAGTCAACCTTTAAGACTGGTTGGAGTGCTGTTAAAAGTACATCATTACAGATCATACAGTTATGCTCCAGATGTTAGGAATAACTGTACACTTTTAAAACACAGCTTACCCTACTGACAGGACAAGAAAAAGAAAAGCTGAATAGTTTGATATCTATTGAAAAGATGATTCTATTGTTAAAAGCCTCACAAAGAAAACCCCAGGCCAAAATAGCTTCACTGGCAAAATTTTCCAACCATTTAAATAAATAGCAGTTTTGCACAAACTCTTACTGAGGAATAGAAAAATAGGGAATACTCACCAACTCATTTTATAAGGTCAGCACATTCTAGTCACAAAAGTCCAACAAGTATATTACAAAAAAGAAAAATTACTGCATCAAGATTAAGGGCAGTTTATTCCAAAAATACAAGAGAAGTTTAATAATTGAAAATCAACCAGTTCACCACAAAAAAGGGGGAAACAAGAAGAAAAAAACATAATTATCTTGACAAATGGAGACACTTGATAAAATTCAACACTGGGGCACCTGGGTGGCTCAATCACTTCAGCATCTGCCTTCGGCTAGGTCATGATCTCAGGGTCCTGGGATTGAGCCTCATGTTGGGCTCCCTGCCCAGTGGTGAGCCTGCTTCTCCTTCTGCCTCTGCCTGCTACTCTTCCTGCTTGTGCTCTCTCTGTGTCAAATAAATAAATAAAATCTTTTTAAAAAATTCAAACCTATTCATGATTAAAGGGAGAAAAAATTCTTTAGCAAGCTAAGAATGGAGGATAATTTTGAAAAATATGATAATTATCAACTATAATATCTGCCAAGAACATCATATGTAGTGGTGAAAAATGCTGAAAGCTTTTCACTTATTTCACTTATTCAACATAGTACTGGAACTTCTAGCCAGTTTGGGAGGGCAAAGAAAAAGAAAAAGTATAAGACTGGGAAAAATGAAATAAAGCTGTATTTATTTACAGGTGGTACAATTGTGTATACAGCAAATCCAAGGAATCTATAGGTAAATTACCTGAAAGGTTAATTTTAGCAAAATCACTGGACACGAGTTCAATATTTCAAAAGTCAATTGTATTTGTGTGTATTAGCAACAAATTTAAATAAAAGAACATGAAGATATTATATGCAAAAGCCTGAAAAATATCAAATTACTGGAGACAAAAATCTAGCAAGAGAAGTATAATACCATTTCAGAGTGCTATTGACACTTTGGAATGGATAAATATTTGTTGTAGAGGTCAATTAGTTTGGACTGCTATTTTAAAAAGTGTGCAAAACTATCTCTAGTTAAGAATGACTGTTTTACAGTGAAAACTATGATATAGAGAAAAAAATTTAAAACCCTTAATAAATGAAAAATATGCACGTTCTTTGATTAGAAGATTTAATAGAGTAAAAATGTCCATTCTTCTAAGTTCAGTGAAAACCCAATCAAAATCTAAACAAAATGTGTGCGTGTGTGTGTATGCACATGCATGTGTAGGTGCATACATGTGAAAATTATAAAGCAAAATCCAAACTTGATACAGAAATACAAAAGTTCAAGAGTAGCGAAGGCGATCTTGGAGATGAATAAACTTGAAGAATACGTATTTCTATGTAAGTGTTGTAACTCAGTATTTTAAAAGTAGATGACTACTAAAAAATAGATATTGAATGACTAACTTTTTTTTTAAAGATTTTATTTTTAAGTAATCTCTACACCCAGTGTGAGGTTTGAACTCACAGCACCAAGATTAAGAGTCTCAAGCCACCTACTGAGCCAGCCTGGTGCTCTGAATGAATAACTTTTAAACCACTAGAATATAAAAGGGTAATAGGAAAAACCCAGCAGAAGATAGGAAAAAAATAAAAACAGAAGCACAAAAAGTCTTGGTTAATAGAGAGTATGAAATTAGATGATAAAAAAAAAAACAACGAAAAGATGTCAGTAATCATAACTGAATTGAACCTGTCAGATAAAAGACACTGTTCAATTTTTTCAAATAATAAGAGCTATTTCTGAGCTGTTTGCAAGAGATGACTTAAAAAATGATACACAAAAATTTTATATTAATGGAACACCTGGGTGGCTCTGTGGTTGGGCAGCTGCCTTCAGCTCAGGTTGTGATCCTGGAATCCGGGATCGAGTCTTGTATCAGGCTCCTACAAGGAGCCTGCTTCTCCCTCTGCCTATGTCTCTGTCTCTCTCTCTGTGTCTCTCACGAATAAATAAATAAATACATATTTTAAAAAAATTGTATTAAAAGAGAAGTTGGGGCACCTGGGTGGCTCAGTCAGTTAAGCATCTGTCTTCAGCTCTGGTCATGGTCCCACTGGGGTCCAGGGATGGAGTTCCAAGGCAGGCTCCCTGCTCGGCGGGGAGTCTGCTTCTCCCTCCCCTCCTGCTCATACTCTTTCTCTCTCAGATAGATAGATAATAAAATATTTTTTAAAAAGAAAAAGAAAATATAGAGAAGTTGGTATTATCTACTCTAATACCAAACAAAATAGACTTTAGGGAAAAAAACATTTTAGGGTTCAAATGTGGAGGATAGTCATAATTCAATAATAATAATAACAATTTACCAGGAAGATATATATTTTCTACAATTATATACACCCAATAATATAGTTTCAGAGCATGTAAGTTAAAGATGAAATTAAAAAGAGAAATTGCCAAATCAAATTTCGTTGGTCAATTTTAATGCATTGCATTCTGATAGAGTGAGGTCAGCTCATATATCAAGTAGACCAAAAATTAAGAGGATGTGGAAGATTTGAAACACACAGCATGCTTGATCTAAAGGAGTATCTTCAACTCTGCATACAATGATTAGAATCTATTCATTTTTTTAAAGTTTTATTTATTTAAGTAATCTGTACACCTTGTGGGGGACTTGGACTCAAATCCTGAGATCAGGAGTCATGCATTCCTCTGACAGAGCCAGTCAGGCACCGTGAAACGATTCATTTCTTAAAAAGATTTTATTTATTTATTCATGAGAGAGAGAGAGGCAGAGACACAGGCAGAGGGAGAAGTAGGCTCTATGCAAGGAGCCCGAGGTGGGACTCGATTCCGGGACTCTAGGATCACACCCTGGGCTGAAGGCAGGCGCTAAACCACTGAGCCACCCAGGGATCCCCCTAGACGATTCATTTTTTAAGTTTACATAGAATATTTACAAAAGTTGGCCATCCACTAGGACATGAAACAAGTCACAAAAAAGACCCAAAAGATCAGAATCATATTTATATTCTCTGATCATAATACCATTAAGCTAGATACCTATTTCTGTAGGTCTAAATGGTCATTATTTAAACAAAACATACATTTGGGCATTATGAAATATTCCTAAATAACTCATGTCTCAGACAGTAAATTATATTCGAAAATAGAAAATGGGTAGCCACATAGGCCTCCTCACTGACCCTGAACCTGCTAGAAATGCACCCACATCAATGTCTTTGTCCATGCTGTTTTTCTACATATTAAGAGTCACATAATGGGGCTAAAGAGATACTTAGGGGAAAATTTTTTTTTAACTTTTTTATTTTATTTTATTTATTTATGATAGGCACACAGTGAGAGAGAGAGAGAGAGAGGGGCAGAGTCACAGGCAGAGGGAGAAGCAGGCTCCATGCACCAGGAGCCCGACGTGGGATTCGATCCTGGGTCTCCAGGATCGCGCCCTGGGCCAAAGGCAGGCGCCAAACCACTGCGCCACCCAGGGATCCCTTAGGGGAAGATTTATACCTGTACATGCTAGTATTGAAAAATGAAGAGAAAAAAAAAATCAAGCCATTAAAAATCATAGCAAACCTACTAGCAAAATATCTTTAAAAAATTTCCTGCATTACCAATTTGGCTTTATCCTCTTTTTCTTTTCTTTTTTTTTTTTAATTTTTATTTATTTATGATAGTCATACAGAGAGAGAGAGAGAGAGAGGCAGAGACACAGGCAGAGGGAGAAGCAGGCTCCATGCACCGGGAGCCCGACGTGGGATTCGATCCAGGGTCTCCAGGATCGCACCCTGGGCCAAAGGCAGGCGCCAAACCGCTACGCCACCCAGGGATCCCCTATCCTCATTTTTCAAGGGTGATTTAATATTAGAAAATCTAACATCATTTACCACCAGGTCACCAGACATGGTCATGTACATTGTCACAGAGCTGCCAGATGTCAATTAAGACTAGGAGCCAAACTAGAAGTAACAGGGAGGCCTTTATTTACTTAGCGTAAGCAAGAGGCTACATAAGAAAGGACATTGGCTTCCCAACGTTCTCTTTTCTCTCCAAGAAACAGCACTGAGTGAAAGGTTAGCTGAATCAGTGAAGTGGGGAAGACCTGTCCAGGGAGCCCAGGGAAAAAACACTCTTGCTGTTTGATGGAATGGGAACGGGGGGGGGGGGGGGGTGGAGTGGGAAGGGCTAGATGCAGAGGTATCTAAGCAGTGTCTCAGCTGACCCCCTTCCTCCTCCAGTGAAGACTCTTAGGCTAGGAATGTAGATATTGCAGGTATATGTAAGAGCATGGCTGGGAGGAGACTAGGGAGCTGAGTCCCTGGCTGGCACTGCACAGGTTGTGCATCAAGTTTCTTGGGAAGGCAGCTTCTCTACTCCCACCCCCATCCCATGAGGGCTGCCAGGCAAAGCCTTTATAGTTGCCTGCAGTCAGACCTGAACCATTATACATAGGGTTTGGCCTGGAGCCAGACTTCTTACAGTTATAAGCTATATGTGGGCATCTTGCTGAAGAGTTGAAGGTGGCTGAAATTCAGCTGAAGCTTTGCCTCCAAGCTCTGGGGCCTGGCATGAGGCTGTGTCCCCCTGGAGGAAGGAGCACCTTCTCATTCACCATACAGGCTATTGACAGCCCTGCCCACACAAACAGATTAAAGTATATCTTACAAAGTCTTCAGTAGATGGAAAAGGCATATGATAAAATTCAATACATTTTTTTAAAAGATTTTATTATTTATTCATGAAAGACAGAGAGAGAGGCAGAGACAGGCAGAGGGAGAAGCAGGCTCCATGCAGGGAGCCCAATGTAGGACTCAATCCCGGGACTTCAGGATCACTCCTTGGGCCGAAGGCAGGTGCTCAACCACTGAGCCACCCAGGCCTTCCAAAATTCAACACATTTATAACTTAATAAATGAATAAACCAGGGACTAGGAAGGGAAGGAAATAAACCAGGGAAGGAAATTTCCTTAACCTAGTAAAATGTGTGTCTGTGTCCAACTTTCCTCTTCTGAGGGCACCAGCATGTTGGATTAGGGTCTACCCTACTGATGTTAATAATCGCATTTTTAAAAGCCCTGTCTCCAAATGCAGTCACAGACTTCAACATGGTATTTGGAGGGATACAGCACAAGAGAGTAGATGCTGCTCTATTTACTGAGATGGTGAAACCAGGGGAGGAATAAACTTGAAGCTTGACCCACGGCAGAGCCCTGAGGCATTCTAGCTTCTAGAGACTGACTAGAAGTAGAGCCCAGAAGAGTGGCCAGTGGGAAGGAGGAAGCCAGAAACCTATAGTATATTGGAAAGTGAAAGAGAAGAGCCAGCGAATTGTGTTGATTCTATCCTTCCATGTCTCTTAAACTCCTGGTTTATGCTCTCAACTTGACCTCCACCCTGATTCCACCAGCAGAATCTGAGCCCTCTCTTCCAAGTATGGGCCCAAGGGGATGCATTTTCTACAAATACTATCAAACCAATAAAACCCAGTCTGCTTTTTCTTATCACCATGTGCTGACAATTCTAAACCATGTGGGAAATAAATGCTTTTCTGAAAAAACAATTTATCGGTCTTAGTTCGAAATAATGGCCATGGTCATGTAAGCTTCAAATGGAACATATTTATTACCATCTTTAGTAAACCTTATACTTGGAAGCTAATTCAGGGAATTCACAGTGATACAGTAAGCTGCCACACATGTGTTTTGAAAGTAAGTTCTTGGGGTGCCTGGGTAGCTCAGTCAGTTGAGTGCTGGACTCTTGATTTTGGCTTTGGTCATGACCTTGGGGTCTGAAATTGAGCCCAGAGTCGGCCTCTATCACTCAGCAGAGAGTCTGCTTGGAATTTTCTCCCTCTGCCCCTCCCCCTGTGGGTGCACAATCTCTCTCTAGAATAAATCTTTTTTTAAAAAAGAAAATAAGTTCTTAATAGTTTGGAATCTTTAAAGCTCATTTTAGGCACAGTTCGTGTCTGCAACCATTATGATCATACATATTCCTGTATTTATTTTTTAATTTTATTTTAAGATTTTATTAATTTATTCATGAAAGATACAGAGAGAGGGGCAGAGATATAGGCAGAGGGAGAAGCAGGCTCCCTGTGGGGAGGGATGTAGGGCTCAATCCCAGGACCCTGGAATCACTACCTGAGCCAAAGGCAGACTTTCAACTACTGTGCCACCCAGGTGCCCCTATTCTTGTGTTTAAACAGTAGATTCATTTCCCAGAGTTAGGAGTCTCTCATGTTCTGTCTCCCTTGGTGGAAAGGGAAGTGGGCGGGGGGTGGGGGTGACTGGGTGATGGGCACTGAGGGGGCACTTGATGGGATGAGCACTGGGTGTTATGCTATATGTTGGCAAATTGAACTCCAATAAAAAAAGAAAGAAAGAAAGAAAGAAAGAAAGAAAGAAAGAAAGAAAGAAAGAAAGAAATATTAAGCTTACCATAGGGAAAAGATAAATAAATAAACAGTAGATTCAAAATCTACCAGGATAGCATAGCAATTGTAAATACAAAAGAAATAGCATGAGTTACAGTAATCATGTCATTGTAATTATGACCACTTGGAGTTTTACTTGTGTTTAAAATTTAAAATACTGGGGATCCCTGGGTGGCGCAGCGGTGTGGCGCCTGCCTTTGGCCCAGGGCGCGATCCTGGAGACCGGGGATCGAGTCCCGCGTCGGGGTCCAGGTGCATGGAGCCTGCTTCTACCTCTGCCTGTGTCTCTGCCTCTCTCTCTCTCTCTCTCTCTCTGACTATCATAAATTAAAAAAAAAATTAAAATACTGAAAGAATACAAGGTATTTGATATATTTTTGTTTGGTAAGTGCATATTTTAGTTCATGCATGAAATATTTTACTGAATTTGAAGATCCTTAAATTGAAATTTATTCTTTTTTTAAATGTTAATCCTTGCTAAAGAACAAATTAAGACAATAATGCTTATTACTGATTACCATGTTATTGTTAACAAAAATAATTTTGTTTTCTAGAGGAGGAAGATGTCTAAAAATGATCCATTCCCTGAGTATCCAATATGCTTACTATCCAAAATACTTAATATTTCATCTTTGAATATACATATATAAGGACAAAGCTTACTACCTCCTGGAGTGCTTTCTTTTTTTTTTTTTTTTTTTTTTTTTTTTTTTTTTTCTGGAGTGCTTTCTATCCTTGAAATTTGAGAACTGGATGAGGAAAAAATAATCCGGTTTTTCTGGCCAGTGTGGAAGGACACTGAGGAATATCAGATGAAATGTGGTAGTCTTCATAGGAAATCAGCTGATGGAGCCATTTATATTTTCACAGAAATGCCTCACATGTGGAGTTTTAATTTACTGAGTTTCTTTGAATATTTTCTTTTTTTTAAAGATCATAAATAGTAGTGATTTCCTAATTATTCTTCCTTGAACCCATAAAGCGATATTAAGGAGTGAATGCAGAGTTGGGATCCCAGCCTCCCAGCCCCGCTTGAGCCCAAACAGGTCACATCTATGTGTTAGAGTCCAGATGTTACCTGCTGAATTGTGTTCATTCAAAATTCATATGTTGAAGGCCTAAGTAACCATTAGTACCTCAGATTGTGACTATATTTGGATATAGGACCTTTAAAGTAGTGATTAGGGGCATCTGAGTGGCTCAGTCAAGAAACACTGGACTCGTGATTTTAGCTCAGAGCATGATCTCATGGGTCATGGGACTGAGCTCTGCATCAGGCTCCACACTCAGCACAGAGTCTGCTTGTTCCTTTCTCTCTGCTCCTTCCCCCTCCATTCAAATAAATAAAATCTTAAAAAAAAATAAAGTGATGATTAAATGAAAATGATGTTCTTAGGGGAAGCCTTAATCCAGTATGGGTGACGTCCTTATAAGACAAGATCTGGACACACAAAGAGACACCAAGGGCCCACATGCACAAAGGGACAACCACATGAAGAAGCAAGTGGCCAGCCATCTGCCAGCCAAAGAGAAACATCTCAGAGGACACCAACCCTGCTAGTACCTTGATCTTAACTTCTGGACTTTGGGGGTAAAAAGTTGTATGTTATATATAGCCACTCAGTCTGAAGTATTTTATGAAGGCAGCCCTAGCAAACTAATAGATCAGGTGGCATTTGTTTGAACTGAGGGTTCCACAGCTAGAAAGTATTAGGAAATTACTAGAATAGGGGACAGAGTACAGACTTTGAGACCATTCCCCTGGGTTTGAATCCCAGCTTTGCTTTCTAGTAGCAAATCAATGGTGGGCCATTTATTGAATGCAGGGAGTCCAATTTTATGTCTGCCAATTGGGGGATTTCATTGGGGGTGACATGGGGTAATGTATGGAAAATGCCAGGCCCACAGTAGGAGCCCAATAAATGAGGATGCTAAACGAAAGCATTCCCCACTGCCTCAGCTCATGTAAGTTAGATCCTGTCCAAGCTGGCTACACTGGGGAGAACTGGAAATCTGTGGGTTTTGCAATTAAGGGAGGGTCATTTAAAAACTGTTTGGTTGGTTAAGTTTTAAAAATTTTGCTAAATTTGCAGGTAGTGTTACCCGAGTGGTTGAGAAGATTGAAAAACAAGTGTCTTTTTTATGCTTATAAAAATAGCATATGTTTATCCATATATTATGGAAATACACATATTCTATAGATGTATTTTAGAAAATTTGCATGAAAGGTGCAGGAGTCTAGAAAAGAAAACAACTCTTAATAAAATCATTCACAGGCAACCACTGCCCACATTTTAGTATGTTTTCTTTCAATTTTTTTTTGTTGTCTTTTTTTAAATCAAGGACATCAATTTTGTGCCATGTTTTCTCATTGAATTTTTATCCAGTCTGGTACCCGTCTTTTGGTGGGATCATCTAGCCCGTTCACATTCAGGGTAACTATTGAAAGATACGAATTTAGTGTCATCGTATTACCTATACAGTCCCTGTTTTTGTGCCATTACAATGTCTTAACATTCATTTCTCCCTTCTGTCCTGTAAGTCCCACTGTGGCCATAGGATCTGATGTGACTTGGCACTTGAATTGGGGAAAACAGATCTGGGTTTGGGTGGGTGTGAAAACACCAGCAGTCACTCCTCATCAAGAGTCCCTGGCAGGAGCTTGGAGGCTGAGATGTGACTTGCCTGTGCCCCTCAACCTACCAGTGAGACACCCCCACCCCCACCCCATTCCCCATCTGGGTTCCTGATACTCTGGCCCTTTAAGAACAGAGCTAGAACTCGGGCAAGCCGGACAAGTGGTCTCCAAGGAGCTGAAGGACAACACAGAGCTTCAGAGATTAGGTCTGAGGTGGGGACCCAACAGGGAATGGCCACGCAGAGGCCAATCAGGTAGAGCAGGGTCTGGGAGTGGATTTCTCCTTCCTTTCTTCCTCTGGCCCCTTCACCTTTAGCCAGTCCTCTCTTCTCTACACTTTCCTTTCTAGCCCAGCCCTTTCCAGCTTCCCCACCCCTGCCTTTCTCTGTCCTTCTGTTAGCATTCCCACTTTCTCAGCTACAGATGGTCTTCATTTCTGGAGACAGTTCTTGCTTATTAAGAGTTTCTTGGTTGATCTTGAAATTTTATGTGAAAAAAAAAAAGATTCTGCAGACAATGACAATTTGATCTCATCGAATTTCCAACCTTTCCTGTCCTTTCTGGTTTTCTTTCTTTTGTCGAATTGCTTTTACTAGTACCTCTAGGAAAAAAAAAAAAAAGACAAAAAAGTGAAGGGTGCCTGACTGGCTCAGTGTGTAGAGCATGGAACTCTTGATCTGGGAGTTGTGAGTTTGATGCCATGTTGGGTGTAGAGATTACTTAAATAATGAATAAAATCTTAAAAAAAAAAAAAACCAAAAAGGCATTGATGAATATCCCTGGCTTGCTCTGAAATTAATGTGGTATCTCTACTGTTTGCCCATTAAGCTCCATGTGGTGTTTTGACTATTTTATTGAGATCCATAAATGAATTTCATAGTGTTGTCCTACGTGTGAGTTTGGTAAAGAATATAGAATGATATGTTGCTCTTTGAATCAATTTTAATGTGTATAATATAATTGAATATATATATATATATATATATATATATATATATATATATATATATCCCATATATGGTTTTGCTACAAAGGCTTTATTTAATGTTATTTCCATCACCTCTTTTTAATCCACTTTTAAACTCTCTGCCCCTCCTTGTATTATATTTTTGACCATATTTTGCTATAAAGTTAAGTTTTCTTATTAACTAATATAACTAGCAGAGCTAGTTACTTGGGAAAAATATTACTTATTGACTACCTCAGTTATATGCCCTTCTTCCTTCCTCCACACTCTAGAATGCATTTTGGGGTTCCTGTCCTAATCTATTGTGATAAAAAATGCTTTTTTTTTCTGCTTATATTCTGTAGCTCTTCTTTCAAGAATTATAATATTTGTATACCATTTTCTTGCTGTTATTTTTTTAAAGATTTTATTTATTTATTCATGAGAGACAGAGAGGGAGAGGCAGAGACAGAGGAAGAAGCAGGTGCCCCACAGAGCATGGAGCCCGATGTGGGATTTGATCTCAGGACCCTGGGATCACAACCTGAGCCAAAGGCAGATGCTTAACCAACTGAGTCACCCAGGCAAACTTGCTGTGATTATTTCATTGAACTAAGTATTTAAGCAAATTAAATGTTCATCATGAAGTGTTTTCTCTCATGACATTCCAGTTTGTAAATCATTTATTTTTATTCATCCCTTGGTGGTCTGGATTATGTCTTTTAGTAGCTTCCTAGGAAGGATAATGAATGTCCAAGCAAAGAAACATTTAGTGAGTTGTTAACTAACTCACAAGTACACCAAGAACAGCATTAGATTCTTATCAGTTAACAAAGACAGGAAAAAAAAAAAGAAGAAGAAATGAAAACAAAAAAAGGACTTATGTAAGAAAAGGGGAAGAAGGCAAGGATGTGGGGGGAAGGTGCTAGTTCATAAAGAATGAATTTTGTTTTTCTAATTAAGGTCATTAGTTGGCAGCTATCAAAGAGATTGGGCAAGCAGTTCTGGAATAGACTGACTAGGTCATTAGAGAAAACAATTTCAGTTGTTTGTGGATTTTCCAAAATTCTTGAGACTTAAACTATGCAGGACAAGGACCGGCTGTCTATAAACGGTGTCTGCCAATGTCCTGGCATCTCCACCTTAGGCCAGGACCACTCCATTTCCTCAGCAGAATTTCTATGAGAGACAGGCTAATAAGTCATTGCAAGTTTGAAAACATCTTCCAGTTGCCATCACGGTTTATAGATTTTTCTGGTCTTAACATTTTCCCTAAATATTGTTCCATTTTCTTCTGGTTATAAGTTGCTAGGGAAATCTTTAGCCACTTGATTTTTACCCTTTGTATTCTGTCTAAATAATGATATCTGTCTTTTTTTTTAATGCCCAGAGAAAAGAGTTTTGCCATGATCTCTATCAGCCATTAGTTGGTCTATCTATCTACTTATCTATCATCTATCTATCTATCTATCTATCTATCTATCTATCTATCATTATCTATCTTTTTATTTCTGGAACATGGTAAGGCCACTTTAATCTATACCTTTATGTTTTCCTTTGTTACAAAATATTGCAATTTTAGTTTTTTTTTTTTTTCTGTTCCAGTACTTTTGTTTTCTTCCTCAGGTATACTAATTATCCATATGTTGGATCTACAATGCAGGCCTCTATATTCATATTTTCCCCAATTGCTTTAATCTTCTTTTGCTTTTTCTTTGAAGTCCATGTAGTTTTAGGTAGTTTCTCATGAGACTGGCTTTTTATTCACAAAATATTCCTTATAGTTATTTAGCTTTTAAGTTATACTAGCTTATGAAAGTAACACATTTAAATATCTAGTTTTCATTGTTTTAAATTTCAAGTTATAACTATTATAATTTTATTTATATTTCTAATATATTTTACAGAAAATGAGAACAACTTTGGTAAATTTGAAATGACTAAACAAATTTATTCCTCTTGAACATTTGGTCCTGGGATCTTCGGTGGCTCAGCAGTTGAGCGTCTACCTTTGGCCCAGGGCATGATCCCCGGATCTGGGATCGGGTCCCACATTGGGCTCCTTGCAGGGAGCCTGCTTCTCCCTCAGTCTGTGTCTCTGCCTCTCTCTCTCTGTGTCTCTCATGAATAAATAAAGTCTTTTTTTATAAAGCATTTGGTCCTGGGTTTACTCATATTTATGAAGTTATTAAACACAACTTGCATTTATAAATTTAATATACTTAAATCTTTCTTTTAAATCTTTCTTTAAATCTTTCTTTTTTATTAATTGGAAATTTTTATTAAGGAATTAGTAGAGTTACATACAGTTGTATGAAATAATACACAGAGATCCTGTGTATTTGTATTTGTGTACCCTTTATCCAGTTTTCCCCAGTGGCAACATCTTGGGAGCTATAGTACAATATCACAACCAGGAAGTTAACCTTCATACAATCCACTAGTCTTATTCAGATTTTCTCAGTTTTGCTTGTGGTTATTTGTGTTTGTGAGCATGTGTATTTTGTTCTACATAACTTTATTACATGTGTAGGTTCTTGTACCCACCACCACAGTTAAGATATAGAACACAAGTATTCTTCCTTTTGTTTTTTAAAGATTTTATTTATTCATGAGAGACAGACAGAGAGAGAGGCAGAGACATAGGCAGTGGGAGAAGCAGGCTCCATACAAGAAGCCTGATATGAGACTTGATCCTGGATCCCAGGATCACACCCTGAGCCGAAGGCAGAGGCTCAACTACTGAGCCATTCAGGGGTCCCACAAGGATTCTTCCTGTAGCTCTTTTAGTTACACCCACTTCCTCTCCCCTCCATCAGCTATCCCCCATATCTCCTGTTTCTAACCCCTTCAACTACAAATCTATTCTCCATTTAAAAATTTGTCTTTCCAGGCAGCCCAGTGGCGCAGCAGTTTAGCGCCGCCTGCAGCCCAGGGCGTGATTCTGGAGACCCAGAATCGAGTCCTGCATGCGGCCTGCTTCTCCCTCTGCCTGTGTCTCTGACTGCCTCTCTCTCTCTCTCTCTCTGAATGAATAAATAAATAAATCTTTAAAAAAAATTGTCTTTCCAAAAAGGTTATATAAATGGAATACACTAAGTGACCTTTTAGGAGTAGGTCTTTTCACTAAATTGTTAAATGTATGTGTGTAAAGTTGTTTATTATAGTTCCTTATACTTTTGATGTCTGTAGTGATATCTCCTGTTTCATTCCTGATATTGGTAATTTGTGTGTTCTTTCATGTCATTTTCTTGATTTTTTTCCAAAGAACTAGCTCTTTGGGTTATTGATTTTTTCTATTGTTTTCCTATTTTTAATTTCATTGATTTCTACTCATTTTATATTTTCTTCCTTTCTACTTTCTTTTTTCTTTGGTTTATATTTTCTTCTCCCCCCGCTTTTAAAATTTTCATTTTTAAGCAATCTCTATACCCAGATTGGGGCTCAGCCTTACAACCCTGGGATCCAGAGTTGCATGCTCTATCAACTCAGCCAGCCATGTTGATTAGGTCCTGTTTATTAATGGTATTGTTGAATTATTCTATATTTTTGTTGATTTTCTGTCTCATTATCGATTGTTGAAAGAGAGATGTCAAAATCTCTAACTATCATTGTGGACTTTGTCATTTCTTCTTTCATTTCTGAGTCTTTGCTTTTTATATTTTGCGGTTCTTTTATTTTGCACTTACACATTTAGGATCCCCACATGTCCTTGGTAAATTGACCCTTTTATCATTATGTAATGTCCCTCTCTGTCTCAAGTAATTTTCTTTGCTCTGAAGTCTACCTTAGCTGAAATTAGTATACACACCTGTGTTCTTTTGATTAATGTTTGCATGATAGATCTTTTTCCATCCCTTTACTTTCAACCTGCTTATATTTTTATATTTCAAGTAAGCTTCTTGCAGATAGTAGATAGTTGAATCATGGTTTTAAATTGATTTTGACAATCTGTCTTAATTGGAGTATTTAGAATATTTACATTTAGCGTAATTAGTGATATTTTCCCGTCTAAGTCTGCTACTTTATTATGCTTCCTTTTTTTAAAATAAAGATTTTATTTATTTATTCACGTCTGACACAGAGAAGCAGAGATCTAAGCAGTGGGAGAAGCAGGCTCCCTGGAGGGAGCCCAATGTGGGACATGATCCCAGGACCCCAGGATCATGACCTGAGCCAAAGGTAGACATTCAACTGCTGAGCCACCCAAGCATCCCTTACTATGCTTTCTAGGTGTATGTGTGTGTGTGTGTGTGTGTGTGTGTATGTGTGTGTGTGTGTGTGTGTGTTGGGGTTGGGGGGCAGAGGAAAAGGGAGAGAATGAATATTAAGCAGGCTTCATGCCCAGTGTGGAGCTCAATGTGGGGCTCAATCTCAGAACCCTGAGATCATGACCTGTGCCAAAATCAAGAGTCAGATGCTTAACTGAATGAGCCACTTGGGCATCCTGTTTTCTTTGTTTTCCATTTCTGCATTCTTTTTCCTGCCTTTCTGTGGGTTACTTGAACATTTTTTAGAATTCCATTTTGACCTACCTATAGTATTTTTAAAATGTTTCTTAATATAGCTTATGTCACATAACTTACCACAATCTTCTGGTGTTCTTAGTTTACCAATTTGAGTATAGAAACTTTACTCCCTTTATGTCCTTTTAACCTCCTCCATTTATAATACATTGTCTTAAATATTTCTTCTACATACATTTAGAACCACTACATATAATTTTTGCTTTAACCATCAAGCACAATTTGGAAGATTCAAGAAGAAAAAGCAAGTCTATTGTATTACTTATATTTTTGCTTACTGTGTTCTTTTCTCCATTCTAATGTTTTAAAATTCTTTTATTGTTTCCTTTTTGTTTAGAGTACTTCTTTTAGCTATTCTTTTTAGGCTAGATCTTCTGGCAACAAATTCTCTTACTCTTCCATTATCTGAGATTGTCTTGATTTCTTCAGATTTAATTGCTATGTGTTCTTGGAAAATTGACCCTTTGCAAATTTCCAAGTAGATTTTTCCCCCAAATTTCAGAAGTCTTCAGCCATTGTTTTGTTCACTTTTTCCACCTCACCCTCTTTCTCCTCCCTAGGACTCTAATAACATCTATGTAAAATCATTTTGTTAAAGTCTCACAGATCCCTTAGTCTCTGTTCATTTTTGTTTTCAGTCTGTTTACTCTTTGTTGTTCAGATTGGGTAATTTCTATTTTATCTTCTAGTTCATAGGTTCTTTCCTTTTCTTCTTCCATTCTGCTACTGAGTTTTTTTTTTTTTTTGAGCTTTTTATTTTCATTATACTTTTCAGTTCCAAAATTTCCTTTTGGTTCTTCTTTTTACATGTTCTATGCCTTAGCTGAGACTTTTTTCTTTTTAATTTATTTGAAGTGTGTTCACAATTGCTTGTAGAAGCATTTACTTTAAAATCTTTGTCAGATAATGTGAAATTTCTGGCATCTCAGTGTTTGTATCAATTGCCTTTTCTTCATGGAATCTGAGTTCTTTCTAGTATTTGTTATCCCCAGTTATTTCTGATTGAATTCTGGATATCTTGGGTGTTATGAGATTCTGGATCTTAATTATATCTCTGTTAGCTATCTCTTTCTGACACCATTCTGACAGGGGAATGGGAGGCATTGCCATGTTGCTGCAGGTGGAGTCTAAAATTCAGGTTTCCCACTGATATGCCATTGACAACTTAGGTGGAGTCATTACTGATGGGTAGGAGTGGGAGTTCTGGCTTCCCAGCAGGCCTCCAGAGATACTTTCCTGGCTGGGAGAGGTAGAATTGCCTTGCTGCTCCCCACACGGCTTCCAGTGACACCATGGGGATGACATGGTCTCTTGATTTCTGGGTGGTATGAAAGTCCTCCTGTCCACTAGGCCTCCTATGCCAGCACTCCAGTGGGGAGAGTGGGGAGGAGGGTGCTATTTTACTCCTGAGTAGGGGGCGGAAATTAGGTTCTCTAGTGGTCTCTACTGACACTGTAGGCAGGGGCCAGGGCTCATTACTGCCTGGAGAGGATGAAAGTCCTGATTCCCTACTGGGCCTTCTCTGACATTGTCTTTGTGGTACTTTATTACAAGGTGATGAAGGTGACAGTCTAGTACTCCTATATTATGTTTTGCGGGTTTGAGTGAGGACAACGTCTGGCTGGGGTAGTAGAACAGTTATTGTCTAAAAGTTTTCTTTCTTGCTAGCCTGCCTCTTTGGCAAGAGAGAAAAAAAAGTCATTTGTTAGGTTTTTGTTTTGATTTGTTTGTCTGTGTCTTTCCATGTTTCTGGGTTGTTGGCTTCATGCTCCAAGTCTGGGAATTTGAGGCATAAAGAAAACCCAAGAAATATACCACTTCATTTTCCCTTGAATCGTGAGTTTCCTAGCTCGTCAGCCTTCTTCTCTCTACCTTTCAGCCTCCTTCTGTTTGTTTTATATATAATGTCCAGGGTTTTTAGTTGTATTTAGTGGGAGGAATAGGGAAAAGTATGTTTATATTTCAGAAGTCCTCACTTTTTAAATGCATATCAAATGGATGACCTTGTGAGCTATAAAGCAAAAACATTTCTCTGTGCTGTTAAACAACTCTTGTTGATCTTAAAATACTGTAAATCCAGCTCTCTTTAATATTATAATACTTTTTACCAACTTAGTCAAGTACTCTTAACTGATGTGATATGGGCCAGGAGTAAATGGTCAAGAAAGAATTCTCAAGATGTTTTTGTTGCAAAAAAATGTCTTGATTAAAGCACCAGGTCCGGACTGGTGGGGAGAAAGAGCTGTACTGGGGTTGTGAGGAGCTATTGATGATTACATACTTAAAGTTTTAAAACAAAGGAAGTTTCTAAAATGATTTTATATGCTAAAGAAAACTTAGAGGATCCAGGAGGCCCAAGCTATTGTCAAGCTAGGTTGATTTTTGCCTCTAGCAAAACATTAACACTAAGACAGTTGTGAGCTACCAGAGGAATTTCTTATTCAGCCTCTCTCAAGTATTTGTCGACTTGCTGCAAGTTGTAAAGAAATTTAATTTTATCTACAATTCTTTTGCCTTTCTTTTGCCACATCATTACATCTGCCCATTTAAAATTGTAAGCCTGAGATCTATTTCACATTTTAAATTGGGATCACTGCCTAATGTGTTAGATTATCTGATATGCCAAACTATGCAAACATTACAAGAACTTTCAATAACAATCATAAACTGGATATTCTTAAACTTCACCTTAAACACGAAGAAGACACTCTGGCAGCAGGGAACTAAGTCTTGGTCCATGTCATCAGATGGGACTATTTGTAACCCCATGTCCCCTGCATTCAATTCTTTCATAATCATACCTCCTCTTTTGAGTAAAAATCTATAGCACATACCAGTGTGCTTCTCCAGCTGATTGGATTCATCGAACTTATTTCATTCCTGATTTCTGAATCTGGCTCCTGGCCACCAAGACAATTCTAATGACTTTCTAAAGATGGAGAATCTCAATCCTGTGGGGTTTCCGAGCATGGGTGTGGTAGTCAGGCTAAAGCTAGATTTGAGTGAGTTCCAACTCTGCACTTAGTAGTTGGGTGTCCTTGGCTAAACCTCAGTTTACTCTTGTACAGTAGGCTAACAATCTCCATCTGAAAGGGCTGCTGTGAGGATTTAAGGAGTGCAGTGTAGATGGCAAGCTTTATGTAAATAGTCATCTTCTTTCCCACAAGCATTTACTCAGCAGTCCCTGCTTTGTTGGCTCTAGTTTTTGCTGCTTCTGTGATGAACATGATTGCCTCTTTTACATCTTCCCATGGTTCTGACAGTTCTCTTTCATCTCAATCTGTTGGTTTATCCGCTGTGACATGGAAATCAGGATTTCTTTGATTTCCTTGGGAATGTGAAGCAGTTATTAACTGAAATCTTATTCTCTTTTCTCAAGAGAATCTTCCAATATACTGTTACCCTCTATTCTCTGCTCTGCTCATTTTCCTGCTATGTGCTTTTCCTTTCTTCTTCTCCTGTAGAAATTGTACATACCCTTTGTGCTGCTTTTTGTTCTGTTTACTCACCTCTGGTTAATAGGGCCCATTTTATCCTCACCTAATATTGTCCCGAAATAGTGTGGGTAGAAACACTCTGACTCCCTCCCACATTTATCTAAGCATCCCTTCACTACGTCCACCCATCTGGAGGCCTGCCTGCTGACGCCTTTTTTTTCTATTTAGTCTCTGAGCCACCTGAAGAAGGTGTGGTAAAAGCGGTTCAGGGGCAGCCTTCCTCTATGAGCTTTATTTCTACCCTCTCTGAATGTGCTGTACATCTGTACTGCAGACCAGCTCTGAAGAGGTGAGGGCATGGTTTGTTTTCTGTGTTTTTGACTTGTCCCTCTGTTTGGGGGTGAGCAACCACTTTGTTGAGAAAGTTGGGCCTTTATTTTCCTGAGTCACCGGGCATATTTCTCCCAGGTCAGATCTGGTCCATAGCTGTGGCTAAGTGGGCTTGCCTCCCAGCCAGGTACCTCCCAGGCAAGGAAGCCTGGTCAGAGAAACAGTGCCATCATGTGGCCACTCAGCATTCTCTCCAGGCCTGCTCTCACTTCACTGAAGCCTCTAAGGCGGTGGGTGGGGCTGGTGGGGTCAGAAACCCAAAGGGTGTCTTTTGTTGTTCCTGTCACCCTCCCATCCTCTGCTCCCTCAGGGACTGCAAGCCCCTCCAGGATGAGGGCAGAAATCTGTCAGGCCTTCAGAAGCTCCTCACAACCATGCCCAGAAAAGAGACTCGTGACTTGGCTCCCTTGAGTTCTCCCTGTACTGGGTTTTGTCTTTATTCTAGGTCCTTTTTACTCTTCAAACTACCTAGAAAGATAGTCTTCGTAAATGTGATATAACACCACCATCTTCTTAAGAAATACTCTGGAAAAAATTGTGAGAAAGCAAAAATGCATCTTAATTTTTCTGTTTTCCTATTCCCAGGCCTCTTCTCCTAGTCCACCTTTTGAGGTATGCTGTGCCTGTAACCTTTGCCAGTATCCTACTGCAGGGCACATTCACACTGTCCCATCTCTCTTTTATTCTTCTTAAGATTTATTTTATTCATGAGAGACACACAGAGAGAGGCAGAGAGACATAAGCAGAGGGAGAAGTAAGCTCCCTGTGGGGACCCGATGCAGAACTTGATCCCAGGACCCCAGGATCATGACCTGAGCCGAAGGCAGACACTCAACCCCAGAGCAGGTGCCTCCAGACTGTCCCATCTCTTAAATGTTGTTAGTTTGGGGCCTTGCTTTGCTCTGAGCTTCTGGATTCAGGACGATCAGCACCTCGTAGGATGCCTGAGGATTTCTACTCTGGTCTTCTAGATATTAATAGCCAGGAGCTGTTTGATGGCAAGAATTTCAAGCTCCAATTAAGGTGGGTGCTGGAGTTACTTGTGGATGTAGCAGAGTAGTATCATTTGATGGCCTGCAGGTGGCTACCTCCCCCAGTTACCCACAAGGCTAGTGCATCTTGTCAGCGACCCCTTGGTGTCAAGCAGGACTTCTTTGCAGATTCCATCAATGAGGGCAGCAGAAGGGCAGTGATGGGCAAGAGGTGCTGAAATATTTGGTGCCCACAAGCCTCCTTGCTCCTTATTCCTCTGTTAGGTCCTTCGGGAGGGGTGCATTGGACCAGAAAATCTGGTACCCCACCACCTAGGACATAGGAGCCACTCAAAAGCGCTGAACTTGGTTAATCCTAGGAGATGGGGGAATCCCGGGGTGGCTCAGCGGTTTGGTGCCGGCCTTTGGCCTAGGGTGTGATCCTGGAGACCCAGGATCGAGTCCCGCGTCGGGCTCTCTGCATGGAGCCTGCTTCTCCCTCTGCCTGTATCTCTGCTTCTCTCTATCATGAATAAATAAATAAAATATTAAAAAAAAATCCTAGGAGATGGTGTGCTCTCAAGCGCGGGGGGGCGGGGGGAATTCGGAACACGCCCCTCTGCCGTTTCGGCGATGCCTCCCCCGGGCCGCGCGGTGGCGCTGTGGCCCCGCGGAGGCCGGGTGGCGCCGGGGCGCGCCGGGGCGAGCGGGCTTCCGGGGACCCTCCGAGCGGCGGCGGCGGCGGCGGGGCGGCCGCGGTGAGTGCGGCGGGCGGCCCGGGGGCGGGACGCCACCCTCGGGGCTCTCGCTGGGGGCCAGCCCCGAGCAGGCGCCCTCGGCTGCCCCGCGGCTTCCCCGGGGAGGGCGAGGCGGCGCGGGGCTGGCCGTGCAGGCCCGGGAGACGCCCCCCCATCCCCCCCCGGAGCCCTGGGCGCATCCCTTCGCCGCCCCCGAGCCTGCTCCTCACTTGCGCGGGGTGGGGGTGGGGCGCCGGGTCTGTGCTCTGATCCCGCGGGGTCCGTCTGCCCCACAGGCTCTCCCACCCGTCACCCTGGCCCTTCTCTGCCTGGACGGCGTCTTCCTCTCCTCCGCCGAGAATGACTTTGTGCACCGCATCCAGGAGGAGCTGGACCGCTTTCTGCTGCAGAAGCAGCTGTCAAAGTGAGCTGGGGCGGGGCGGGGGGGGGGGGGGGGACGGTGCCCGTGCGGGAGGACAGGCTCGTGCCGAGCCCCCTGTGCCCCCTTCCCAAGCGGCTGGTTACTCCCTGGCTCTGATCCTGGCCTCTGGGTTTAGCGCCCTACTCGCTGGCTTCTCCCAGCCACATCTTTGCTGTGCGGTTCTGGGCATCACCCGGAGGCTGCAGGGGCCCAGCCCAGGAAGGGAATGGCACGGTACCTGCACCAGGACCTCCGCGTGGAACCTCTATGCCCGAGTCCTTTGCAGCCGGCCAGGGACGCAGGGGGGCAGAGGGAGCAAACCGGGCATGGACCTGGTGGGGGTCAGGCCCTAGGCCCCTGCTCAGCGCTCATTCCCGTCCCTTCCCAGGGTACTTCTTTTCCCCCCACTCTCCAGTCGTCTCCGGTACCTGATCCACAGGACAGCAGAGAATTTTGATCTTCTGAGCAGCTTCTCTGTTGGGGAGGGCTGGAAGAGAAGGACAGTCATCTGCCACTTGGATATCAGGTGTGTATCTTGGTGCTCTGGGGGCCCTCATACCTCCTTGTGGGTTGGCAGGTGCGCTGGTCGGGAACCAGGACCGGCAGCCTCCAGGCTGCTTCCCAGGTCCCCACCGCAGCTGCCTAAAGTCGTCGCCTTCTGTTTCGGCAGTGCAGTCGGTGTGTACTGTATGTGGGACTCGCTCAGCAAACTCAGGTATGTGCTTGGGCCGAAAGACAGAAAGATAGAGCAGGTTAGGCAGTGAGAGTGTTTGCCCCGAGAGCCCATGGAATGTGGGAAGCACACTTGAACCTCACGCATCTCTGTTCCCGTGTGCATCTCATAAGATCTTACAGCGACTATGATCCTGGTGTTTAAAGTTACTTATTTTTCTTTTTTTAAAAGATGTTTAAAATTTATTTACTCATGAGAGACACAGAGAGAGAGAGAGAGAGAGGCAGAGACACAGGCAGAGGGAGAAGCAGGCTTCATGCAGGGAGCCCAATGTGGGACTCGATCTCAGGTCTCCAGGATCATGCCCTGGGCTGAAGGTGGTGCTAAACTGCTGAGCCACCCGGGGTGCCTTTTCTTTCTTTTCTTTTCTTTTCTTTTCTTTTCTTTTCTTTTCTTTTCTTTTCTTTTCTTTTCTTTTCCTTTCCTTTTTCCTTTCCTTTCCTTTTTTTCTTTCTTGCTTTCTTTCTTTCTTCTTTCTTTTTCTTCTTTCTCTCTTTCTTTTCTTTTTTTTAAATTAGAGAGTAGGGGCAGAGGGAGAGAGAAAAATCTTAAGCAGTCTCCATGCTCAACACAGAGCCTGATGTGGGGCTTGATCCCAAAACCTTGAGGTCATGACCTGAGCAGAAATCAAGAGTTGCATGCTTAACCGACTGAGCCACCGGGCACCCCCAAAGTTACATATTTATCTAACAAAGTTACCGAGATGCAATTACTTCACTTCGTGTATAACTGAAGATTCAGCTGTCTCTAATTTATGACACCAGAGGGAGAGCTGGTTGCATTGTGCTTCTTCAGAGTTGGCATTCAGCCTCCTTTATATTGCCTTCCTATTGTATTTTCAGGGGTCATCTTGGCTTTGGTTTTGGCCTAATGCTGACTTGAGAGCCTCATGCCTGAATGGCAGGTAGCTCCAGTAAACCATTGTCCTTGGGGCCCATGCACTGCTCTGATCACACCTCCTGTTCCTGCTCCAGGTCACCCAGTTCAGATGGACTCTCTGGCTCCTGCCACCCTCCTGCCTCTCAGCCTGGCAAGTACCGAGGTCCTCGGCCCACCTCAAACCAAGCACCTGCTGGTCCTCGAGGGACGCGGGCTGGCCGGGGTCATCGTGGACGCAGACCGGACCAGGCTTTGTATGTGCCCCGAGTACTGCGCCGGCAAGAAGACGGGGTACCATGCTCTACCCCAGGGCTCAAAGAAGACGCTCCAGCTGGTGAGCTTCTGGAGGAGCCTGGGAATGTTGGTGCTGGGGACCTCAACTCTGTTCCGGACCCCCCTGTGTTGATGACTCAGGCACCTGTGGACCCAGAGGGCCCAGACCAACACTGTGACAGTGAGCAGCTACTGGACCCGCTTGGCATTGAGTCCCCACGGCCTGAGAGCCACTCAGGGATGGGAGATGGGTTGGAGATGGCCACACGGCTTGGGTCCAGTCTGCGGCTGGACTTGGAAGAGGAGAGTGGGAATGAGGTGGAGAAGAGCCTGGCGGCAGAGGAGGAAGACGAAGAGTTGGAAGAGGAGGGGCCTGGCAGCTGCTCCAAGGTCGATTACAGTGAGCTGCTACAGGAGGTGATGAGGCTCTTAAGCCCAGAAAAGGGAGGGCGGAAGTGAGGTGGGTGTGCTCCTGGGTGGATGGGGGCACCAAGGGTCCTGGCAAGGAGGGGTGGGGGCTATGCTGGCTGAGCAGGGCTGGGTGTTGGGTGATAGGGGGCCCTTTGGAGACGGAGGGGCAGTGGGACTTGCCCGAAGGAGCAGGGACTGACAGTGGAGGGGACAAGGCTCAGGATGTGTGGATTTGGGTCCCTGTGCAGCCATGCAGGAGCTGTTTGACAAGCTCCTCTCTGGGCATATCATTTGTTTTTCTGAATTGCTCTTTCCCCATCTGAGAAGCAGATAATAATACATTGTTTCACGAAGTAACAGATGGGGGGCATATGTGGAATTGCTTCCTAAGGACTACAGGCCTTGGTCATGAGAATGATTCTTCTGCCTGAAGTTTTGTGTTACAAATCTCATTTCCTTGGAACTGTGTATCTGCCTCTCAGAGTGGCTAGGGTGTTGGGTTGGGAGGGTGGGCATCTTTTATTACTATGTTGTACATGAGGAGTAGAGGCCAGATAGACTTGCTTAACATCCCATTGTTAGTAAAGGGAGGAAAGATCCTGGACTTGCCCAGTTCTGTCTCTTACTATGTATCTTTGGGGGAGTTACTTAGCTCTTTGATTTATAGTGCTCCTCTCTGCAGAGAGGGTGTATGGAGTATGGTTTTCAGGGTTCTATAAAACATAGTGCATGTAAATGCCAGTTACCCAGTGAGGACTCCATAAAAGTAAGTTACCTTCCCTAAAACTCCTGCCTCTCCACCTTCAAGCCCATCCTGCCATCACGCTGCCTTTCCCAGACTCCTGCCAGGTGTGGCTCCTGTGGAAAGCCATGTGTGGTGCTCTCCTCTCTGCCGTGTGAGCCCTGCTTCTGCCTGCAGGCCTCTGGTTTTGAAGCAGATGTTTGGAGCCCTGTGTGTCAGAGCTCCCCTTGCTAAAGGGTGTGATCTCTCTCAGATAATAGACAACCTGACCAAGAAGGAGATTCAGGTAGAGAAGATCCATGTGGACACGTCCTCCTTCATGGAGGAGCTGCCTGGAGAGAAGGATTTTGCCCATGTGGTGGAGATCTATGACTTTGCGCCCACACTTAAGACTGAGGATCTGCTGGCAGCATTTTCCGAGTTCCAGTGAGTGCTCATGAGGCTTCTGGGAGGCAGGGGAGGTGGGTGCTCGCCCCTGGAGAGGAGCGAGGCCATCACTTTGTGGTTGGGGACACTTGCCTGCCCGTCCCACAGTATCAAGCTATCTGGAAAGAAGGGCAGAAAGTGGATGTGGTTGCTCTGGGCTACATATTCCTGCTGGCCACTACTGTACAGAAGAAAAGAGCTGGGTTTTTAGTGGTGGGCATGTGCAGCAGCCCTGGATCTGGTCCTCTGGCACTCAGCAGCAGCTCTCCATCCTGCCCCCTGCGTACCCACATGTCTGCCAGGAGCCAGGCCCCCTGCTGGGATGCATGACCCAGGAACCCCACTGCCTCCTGCCTTGCTCTATGTCCTGGCCACCCAGTCAGTCAGTCAGTCTACAGACTGAGGCCTCTTTCTGTGCAAGAACTGTTTGTGCAGTGAGCTAGAGCAGAGTCAGTGTGGAGATGGGCACCAGGAGAGTATGTTGCAAGCAAAGACTTCTGCTTCCCCAAATTTCTTGGATCTAACTCCAGTCTTTTCTCTGATTTTCTCTCTTTTTTTCTTTTCTTTCTGTTTTTCTTTTTTCTCTCATGCTCATTTTCCTTTCTCCAGCTTCCTTTCTCTTTTCCTGTTTAGTCTCTCTCTCTCTCTCTCTTTTTTTTTTTTTTTAAGTTTTAAGTTTCTACATCCAACATGGGGCTCAAACCCACAATCCTGAAAGCAAGATCACATGCTCCACTGACAGGTGCCCCTCCTGCTAACTCTTTTAAAAATCCCTTTCTCAGGGTGTCTGCATGGTGTAGTTGATTAGGTGCCTGACTCTTGGTTTCAGCACAAGTCATGATCTCGGAGTGTTGAGATCAAGCCCCAAGTCAGGCTCTGCACTCAGTGTGGGGTCTGCTTGGGACTCTGTCTCCCTCTCCCTCTGCCCCTCCCCGCTACTCACTCGTTCTCAAATAAGTAAAATAAAAATCCTTGGGGGAAAAAAATAGAAATCCTTTTTTTCTTGGCCTTGTTTTCTGACTGCTTCCCAAACTGCCCTCCCTTGCCTCTCTGAGCCTGAGGAAGGCTGAAGGGGTAGCTTGGTGCAGCACACTCATCTGCTCTCACTCCCTAAAGGCATGGCCAAAGTGGGGCACCTGTGACTTCTTCAGCTGGCGTGAGCAGTGCCCATAGAGAAACTGCTTCTGGCCTCTTATCAGCCCCAGACTCAGTGTGGCCTTCTTGAGCAGTAGAAGAAAGCTGATCAGAAGCAGTAGCACTGACCTCCTTCTTTTAGGTTCTGCTCCCCTATCCCCAGTACATAAACCCTTTTATAGCCACCTTGGATGCCCTTGTCCTCACTGTGGTGGTAGCTGTGTGCATTCTCCTTCACCCTTGGCACCGTGTTCTTCGAGCTCTTTTGAGTCCTGTCTTCCTCAGTTCTAGGAATCTGGTACCCACCCGATTAACAGGGGTGATACTTGCCTTTCTGAAGCTAACCGTCTTTGAGAAAGTTTGCTGCAAGGGGCTGTCTCTTTCCCAGGGGAGATAGGAGCTTGTCTTGGGCCCATAGTGTTGGAGGATTGAAGGTGGGAGGGGACGCCTTTTGCAGAAAGGGTTTCGCCCCTTGCTATTGTACTCACTCTGTCTCCTCTTCCCTGGCACAGAGAGAAGGGTCTCAAGATTCAATGGGTTGATGACACACACGCGCTCGGTGTCTTTCCCTGCCTGGCCTCAGGTATGCAGTTCATGGTGGGCTCGGCCCTTTCTCTGACTGCCATTGACAAGGGAAGGATCACCCATGTCTAGGGTGCAGGCTCACCTGTGCAGGTGGACTGGTAGCCACGCCCAGCCGGCCCAGTCCAGAAATCAGAGGCAGCAGAGTAGGCGCTGGCCAGGCCAGCTCACACTCTTTCCTGTTCAGGTCAGAGGTTTCAGATTCAGGTGATGTTTACTGAGAACATGTTACAGGCTGAGCTCTGGGTGCTTCCACGTGTTAAATGAAATCATATGAATGTGCTCTTTTTATAGGTAAAAAGCCTTTAAATACTGGCAATTTCATATGGTTTGTTTTTTTTTTTAAAAAAAAGATGCGTTTTTACCCAGCTTTCATAGCAGCCTCAGGAAGTAGGTCAGATGGTCAGATAACTTCTATTTTACAGGTGGGGAGACTGAGGTTCCAAGAATGTAAGTGGTCTGTTCAAGGTGACGGAGGGTCTCAGTATCGAGTCTGGGGACGTCAGCCAGGCGGGTGGCAGTAACTGCAGTGCACCTTCCCCCTCTCGGCCACTTTCCCAAGCTGCCCTGCCTCCCCCTGCTGCTCACTTTGGTGTGTTTTTCAAGACTCCTGACCCCTTTAGCTGGGCTTTTCACAACCACAAGCTTCTGAACACCAGAGCAGGGAGAGGCTGTAGCTGCTGTTAGCCCAGTTCTCAGGAGAGCCCGAGGTGTTGAGGGAGCAGGACTGGGGCCTGGGGGCTGCTGCTGCCCCAAAGAAGTAACTGACTGTGGGCGGGCAGGGTGATGGCCACAGGGTGCATCGAAACAATGAGCACTGGGTGCAGCGTGGCCGCGGCTGCCTCCTGGGCGTTCCCAAGCGATGTGTGAGGAGCAGGTCCCGTCCGGCCTCAGCTTCCTTGTGTGTAAAGGGGTGGCTTGCACTGCCGCTCTGGCGTGCCATGTCTGACGTGCTGTAGCCCAAGTATTCTGTGGGCAGAGTGCAGCAGAACTCTGGGCAGTGAGGGCATCCACCGGGAGGGTCTTGAGTAGGGGAAGGGATAGAGTTTATCTGGAGCTCCTGGGCTTTTGAAGGTGGCAGCCTGCTTTCACTGACACAGCCTCGCTGCTATGGCTCCTAATGGGCCCGGGGTGGAGCACGGATGCCAGGCTCTGCACAGGCTTCTCATCTGAGAGCACAGGGGCCCTGTGCAGCTTGCGGGGGCTCTGGGGGTGGGTGAGGCCAACTGATGGCAGTGTTGTCAGGGCAGCCATGTCCCTGAGCTTTAAATGGGTACAAAAAGGGGCTCTATCAGTTTGGGGTGATACATGCATTCCTTGGCCCTGACGGGACGCTTCACCAGGAGAGAAAGGGATGGCTCCAGATCTGTTTTCTTTTCGTAGCTGCTGAAGCCCTGACCAAGGAGTTTCCTATGCTCAAGATCCGGCCCCTCACGCAAGGAACCAAGCAGTCAAAGCTGAAAGCCTTGCAGAGGCCAAGTAAGGAAGCCACTTGTGTCCTGATGGGAAGGCTGTGAGTGGGCAAGTGTTTGGTTGGGCAAGGTGGGGCCTTCCCTCCAATTCATTCCTTGTCCTTTAGCTCTCTGTCTGAGGCCCACTGGGCACACCCCAGGAGCCGGGGGTGCCCAGGAAGAGGGGCCCCCTCAGGGAGAGCTGTTAGCCAGCTGCTCTGTTCTGGGCTTGCCCTCCTGTGCTTCCCTCTTATGGCTGTTGCTCAGGGAAAAGCATGGTCTTTCCTGTAGGACCATGGAAACCATATTTTACAGTGGGGCAAGAAGAGCTTGGATCTTGGGGTCAGCCCTGATTGTGAGCCTGCTTCTGTCACTTATTTAAGTTCACCTTAAGGAAAAGGTCTGTCAGCCAGTTCCTTTCTCTGTAAAATAAACAGATTATACAGGGTAAACTGGAGGGGTGACTAAAACAGCCCGGCAGACCTGCCTGGAGCAATGGGGGGGCGTGTAGAAGATGCCAGATAAATGAGAGCTCCTCCTTTTTCCTCTTCTCCCTCCTGAAATCATGATGAGGGATTTTAGAGGCCAGTTTCTGTGGTGGCAAAGTGGCTGGCAAGACTGGCCCAGTAGAGGCCCACTGGGGCCATCCACTGCTCCTGTGGCCCATGTAGCCTTTGCCCAGGCTTGAGGACAGTATCTGGTCAGTCCAGAAGCTCCAGGTGTCCCATCTTGACTTGATTTTCTCCCAGGTGGCCCAGACAGGGAAGATGCAGGGGTGGCAGGATTAAGCGAGGACCCCATGGGCATGTGGCCATGCTGTGGGCACAGCTGGGCCTTAGAGGTTGGCTCACATGGCCTCTAGGCTGCTGTCGCCGGGAAGAGTGGTGGCCATAGCCTTGAACTCAGGTCCTCATCCATGGGGCTTTCTTTTAGAGCTCCTGCGTCTGGCGAAGGTGAGACCGCAGACCAATACAGCGGTGGCCAGGAGGCTGGTGGCCCGGGCCCTGGGGCTCCAACACAAGAAGAAAGAGCGACCTGCGGTTGAGTCTCCTACCTCCCTGAGGCCCTGAGGGGCCCAGCAAGCCTGGATTGGCACCCCCAAGGACTAGACTGGTGCCCCAACACCACTAGCCTTTCCTGACACTAGAATAGCCCTGTACTGTTTGTTAGGGTGTCCCTGTGGGCCGTGGTGGGCTTTAGTTTGATCTAGTTCCAGAAGTTGAGAAAAAATAAAAATTTGAAAGTTGGTTCAAAATGAGATGGTCTGCGAAGGAACACTAGGGGGTGCTGTTGGTTTCCCATTTTAGACCTGGGGCTGCTGAAGAAAGGGGGGTCTAGATTGGCCTGGAGGATCCCAGCAGGGCCTCAAAGGCATTTTTGCCCAGTGTTTACCCAGCTGGGGCGGGGGCGGGGGGATTGCACCTGTTGTGTGACACCTGCTCAGTCTCCTCTAACAAGTCGGGCATCCTAACCTGTTGCCATGTGCCCAGTGTGGATGGCACCGACCCTTTGAACTGGTCCTAGCCTTCCTTGCTGGTGTGGGTCACAGAGGGTTTGTTGCACAGTTCTGTAACCATGAACAAAGCCATAGAGGCAAAACCTGAAGGGGCCGCTGAATTTGGCTCCCACACAGGACAAGGGCATCTGTGGGGACAGGGTCTAGGTCACTCCTGTTTGTGGTGTGGGAGGAACTGGTGCCAAGCCAGCCCTCTCTGGTGCTCTGGATCCTTCCAGTTTGCTGGGGGCAGTATGCTCTTGATACGAGCTGGAGCTCCTGTGCCGGGGTGAGAGTGGCTAGCCCTGGCTGCCTACCCTGACTGCGCTGGGAAGATCTGCCCCTGTGCTGCCTGGCTCAGGCACCGGCCTCATGGGACCCTCCTAAGATGGGTTAACTCTAGATGCCTCCACACAGCTGCTGTGCCCCCCCCCCCCGAAAACTCACTAAAAACAAGAGTTCAAGAAAGGTCAGGACTTGAATTTTTGTGATCTTAGACCGCTGCTGCCAGAGGGCAGGAGTTGGGGCTTTGTGGTGGGTCCTGAAGGCGGCCCGGAACCCCTCTCTGTGGCCGGAAGCTGAGAGTGGATGCCAAGGCTCCCTCCCGGCCAACCGTCCCTGGGAGCTCTGCTGCTCAGGGTTGGGGGGGCCAAGGCCCAAATGAACGACAGATGCGTATCATAAACCTTTTATTTAAAGTTTCAAGTATGTGTAAGTGTCTGTGATGACACATGGCGCTCAGTGGGTGTCCTCATCACCCAGGACCCAGGTTTATAGCACCGTTACATCAGTTACCCACAGAATTGGAACAACAGAAAGATGAGTCACTTACACAGGTGGGTTGGTTTTTCTTCTGAGCTATACTTTCAAAGGCCCAGATGCCCAATATTAAATGCCACTAAGTTACTTTGTGTTTCAAAGTCTGTGAAAATATAATAATGGTATCTTGTAAGAGAATTTCGGAGTGGGGGTGGGGGAAGAAGCACCAACTCTGAGCTCGCTCACCTAATTAGAAAACATGTGGCAGCATTATTTGTATATGTGAATATAACAGAGGAGAGGCAGTCTTTAATTGGAAGAAGGGTCTAGATATTCAGGTTGGCTGGAAATGACCGAAGAGGAGGAAGATGGAATTCAGCCCAAACCCCTTGGGTGGACAGCTCACAACACCGATGGGGCCCCGTGTTACCTGGCGTGAGCTGGGTGGGGCGTGTCCTACAAGGGGCAGACTGCGGGGTAGGTGGGACAGGCCGCTGCTAACCCGTGCTCCTGGGGTCCCAGGCTGGATGGCTCTTGGTAGCCACAACTCCTGGTAGTCGTCCCAGGCTCCCGAGGTCAGGCGGCAGCCCCCAGCAAGTGACAGGCACACGCCTTCCTCCTGAGCCTCGGAGGAGGCTGCAGGGGGTCGAGACGGCAGGCACGGGGCTGGACGAGGAGAGAGTGTGGCCCTCAGACTGCAGCTGTTGGGGAAGGTGCGCCGGGGCCCCGAGACGGGCGGTGGTGACCTGGTGCTTTACCGTGCAGAGAGCTGGTTATTTATGAGTCCACTGAAGTGTTCAAACTTTTTTTCCGTCTCTTCACTGAAGGAACCGCCTGCAGGGTGGGCATTGGGGAGACAGAGTTTGGCAAACCAGAGGTGCTGCCTGGCCCCACACTGGAGCTGTTGGCCTGGGGGGAAGGGGGGGTGCCCTGGAGCCACTGCCCTCCACCAGGTTGCCTGCTGAGGCCACCTCTCTGACGCCACCAGGGCAGCGGCAATGGCAACCAGGTGCCGGCCGTCCCTAGGGCCAGGCACAGGTCAGGGCCTCCGCCCAGGCTGAGCGAAGGAGTAACTCAATGAGCTTAGCTTTCGCCACCACGAGAGCAGGGCCAGCGCTTTTCTTACAGAAGAGGAAGCTCTGCTTCCCCTTTGGTTCCCCCTGTGTGTATAATGCAAGGAAAAGTTTCTCTATTGGCGACCAGAAGCCACAGTGGTTGACTAGCCTCTAGTCCTCAACAGAGGAAAACGATACACAGAACCCACAAATTGCTGACGCCCACATATTTGAGGTCACGTGCGTAATGAGGAGATGGCCTCAGTTCCAGCCGGGGTCTGTGCCGCCCTCCTTCCTTGGCCAGAGCTGGCTGCGAAAACCCAGCCTCCGTCCAGGCCTTGTGTGTCTACAGCTTCCTTCCTGTGCGTGGAAATGGGAGGCTGGCTCCATTCCCCACGCTCTTTGCCCAAATTAGGAAGCTGCTCGGATTCCTCGACAAAGCAGGGCAGTCCTTGCCGGGCTCCCGGAGGGTGGGCCGCGGGGTGCAGGGCATGCTGTGCTCCCCCACAGGTGCCCAGGGCGCTTACCTATGTGGCAGTTGTACATCCAGATGCGGTGGCCGTCGTAGCGGGTCCTGCACTTCATGATGTTGTTGGTGTAGTCCGACTCTGCTACCTCGTAGTTGGGGTTAATGACGACCTGGGGGCGAGGCACACCAGAGTGGGCTGCTGAGTCCCGCCTCGGCCACCCTCCACCCCAGGCCCAGACCCTGCCGAGACCAGGCCTGCCTCTAGAGCCAGGGTGACCTCATGGAAGGGAGCGGCCCGGGGCAGGATCGGCCAGTGATGAGGGGGCAAGGCCCGGATGAGGCAGAGTGTGCGCCCCTGGCTGCCTGCTTGTGTGTGACTCTTACACCTACTCCCTCCCACAAGTAGGCCTTCACAAAGGGGTAACCGTCTCCTGGGTGCCCGGGAGGCTTGAGGTTAGTAGAGGCACGAATTGGGGTGCACAGAATAGGCTGTTGATAGGGGAGTGGGATGTGCTGAGATGGGGTGGGGACAAGGACCCATATGCTCCTGGCGGTGTGACTTCACACAAGTCCCTGCCTCTGAGCCTCTGCCTTGGGCCCCTCTGTCCAGAAGGCCACATCCTCCTCGTCCGACTCCCTCCCACCCTCCCTCCCAGCATTACTGATGTCTGTATTTAGGTCCGTGTGGGAATGGAGAGGGTCCATGAATCCCAGGCTCGGAATCTAATGCTCATTGTCCGAAGGGAAATTCTTTTCCATGAATCTGACCCACTAACATGCTCCTATTGAGTTAATTTGCTAATTGTGTAGTTCAGGGGTCAAGAACACAAATGTGATTTGGGTTTGCCTGGCTGTAAAACGAGAGTAGTAGTAAAGCCCTTTATTGGAGGATTACATGCGTTCACAGGGTCTAGGCATAGCCAGGCCTGGCCTCAGTCTTCAGTGAGCGTCGTTATTAAATAGATGGCACTTGTCAGACTACATGATGATACACATTCACCTGGCAAAGTGATAGCAAACCTCAAACATCTACCCCTCCCTGCACAGTGTACGTGCACAGAGACATGGATGTTCGTTTTTAATATAAAGAGCACTCTGCTCTTTGGTTGGGACTCTCCAAGTCTGCGGTTTTGGGTTTGTGGGTGGAAAAGTGCTTGGCTGTCTGATTTCCAGTCTCTGAAATTGCCCAGGAAGACTTTCAAAGCCCTTCTGTGGTCACCTCTGTGCAGGTGTTGATTCTTCCCAGGGCCGCCTACAGGGTGGGGACCACAGGCAGTCAGCCAGGCTCGGGGCTGGCTCAATGTCCCCTTGGGAAAGTTTTCAAGGAAAATGACACATTTCTGGTCACCCACTTGGCCACCCAGCGGGGCCAGCTCGAAAGCAAGACGGGTGGCTGTGTAGGAACGTGACAGGGCACGGGGGGCTCCGCAGGCCAGGGCGCACCTGTGTTCCAGACACGGTGAGGTTGGGAACGCAGTGTCCCTGCTTCCATGCCAGTCAGGGCCCTGGCTGCAGCATGCCGCTCGTCTGCAGGGAGGCAGACAGTTGTCCCCTCTGCAGACCCTTTATGAAGGCAACTTTCCTGGGAGATGCAAGTCACAAAACCTTGCTAGCAAATGCCTCTTTATGAGATTGCCTCAGCCTCTCCAGCGCGGACAAGGCAGGGTGAGGGTGCTGGGAGAGGTGGGGTGGAGGGCGGAGTCTGTGTCAAAGGACAGCACAGGTGTGGGGTGTCTGTGAGTCCGTGGGACAAACTCTTGACCTGAGGACCAGGTTTGGCTGCACATGTATTTTGATTTCCAAGTGCCAGGTGTTAACTGCATGCGGATGTCTCGGGTGGTTGGCAGTTCCCCACAGGCGTGCATGCCTCGCATACTTAGGTCACCCGGTGGATTGTGATGTGCTGGCCCCCGAGGGTAGGACTCCTGCACTTTGGACAGCCTCTTGCACATGTTTTGTGTTTGGACCCCAGCAGGAAGGGGGCTGCCTCCCCCATCACCAAAGGCCCCTCCCCCCATCAGCAGGGGCTGGAACCCCCTCCTGCACCCCTCACCTGGAACAGGTAGTCTCCAGGGGGTACGTCAGTGATGTCGACCCACTGGCAGTCGATGTCATGGCGATACATGTCCCAGCAGCCCATGGTGATGCCCTGCTCACCGAAGTTGGCACACTCATAACTCTTCTGGATGTCTACAGGCAGGGGCGGAGAGGAGCCCAGTCACCATGCACCCTGGCTGCACTGCCTGAAGTGCCTGTCCTCTGTGCCACCCTTCCCCCCAAAGTGCCCCAAGAGCCCTGCTGGGTGAGTGATATTCCCAGAGCCCACTCAGCAAATCTCTTCCTTCCCCCAAGCCCTCAAATCTCTGCTTCATCTGGGCTGGGCATCCCATCCCCACAGCAGGGGTTTTCAATCCATTCTTATGTCACTGGAAACCCTTTGATTCTCTCCCCACATCTCATCCATCCTTTTAGGGCCAGCCGAGTGCCCCCTCTGCCACAGAGCCCTCCCTGGCCACTCTGGCATTTCTATTAGCTTGGGAATGCAGGGAATGCTTATCTGGGAAAGCTCTGGTGTTTATTATTTAGCTTAACGTGGGGATCATCTTGCCATACCCTGGAGAATTCAGCACTTGGATGTGGGCTCAGGTCTGGTTTGCATTATCTGACCCTTACTGGGTCAGTTGGTCGTCTGGCACATAGTAGGTGCTCAAAACCCATTTGTTGGTGTGATTTCTTGGCATGGCATGTCCATGACTGACTAACGAACACACATTTATTGAGAGGCTACCATGTCTGGGCACTCTTCAGGGCACTGGGCCTGCAGAGAAGCAGCAATGGGTCTCCCTTGAGCTCCAGGCAGGTGGGGACACAGGTATGCCCACCGGTGATCACAGTGCAGCTGGGCGGCATCCTGGCAGTGTGAGCAGAATGCTGCCTCTGTCTGGGGGAGTCAAGAGTCTGGAACCTCAGAGCAGCTCTTTTGGGCTTGGGCTTCAATGGCATGAGGCTGTGGGCAGGGGCTTGGTGCTGGGACACAGGAGGGCTGTGGCAGCCAGAGGGGGAGGGGACCACATGCCAGTTTTGGGCCTTACCCCGGGGACCATGCAGACCAACCGGTGCCCATTAGCATAACTCTGGAGGACCCCACACCTTCACAGCCAGGCCTTGCGCACGTGCCCCAGCTCCAAGCTGTAGCTGTGGAAGTCCCCGAGTGGAGAAACGTCACGGGGAGAGCCAGCTGTGGCCAGGGTGACAGAGTCCAGCATCAGGCCTGGGCTCCAGAACAGGTGGGAGCATTCGAGTCCCCCAGAAGCCACCCACACAAAGATACCTCCTTCACATTCTGTGTCCTCCAAGCAGAAGCTGGCTTTGTGGCCCTCTGCCACCTTGGTACCATTGAGGTTCAAGAGGTCATAGTGGGTGAACACTTCCATGCTGTGGTAGTGCCTGGAGCGAGAGAGAGGGCGCACAGGTCAGTTTCTGCAGCCCCTGCCACCTGCAAGCAGCTGCCTGGAGCAGAGTGGTCCAAAGGGGTGGCCTGTGGAAGAGGAGCAGGTGACAGGGCCTGAGGAGAGGGAGGGCCCCGGGCACCAACCGTGGGGCTCACCCGCAGGGGGCCTCTGGCCTGCCCAGGCCTCGCCTCTCTCACCAGCTTAATGGTAATAACAGCCCAAGGAGTGCAGGAGGCCTCGTGGGGATGGGGGGGCACACGCGTGAGCAGAGGGCCTGGCAGGCTGACCCTCAGGAAGTGGAGATCTGCAGTAACCCCTTCTTATAGCCCTCCTGGGTGCCACAGTGGCTCTCCCAGCCCATTCCTGTTCGGTACAGGTACTGCAGACAGATAAAGGTGACTTTGTGATCTCTCTGGAAAACCTGAAATGGGGATGTGGGGGAGGGAGAGAACAGAAGGGGGGCACTTGGAGTAAGGGGAAGGTGGGAAGAGACGGCAAGGAACCAGACCCTCACACAGCCCAGGCAGGCAAGGGATGGGATTCGGAGGCAGGGAGGCCCCAGCCCTCAGCCCAGCTGGGACGGGAGCGGTGGGGGTCTGTGCTCCTTGCCCGGGATACACAAAAAGGGGCAAAGTGGGCCCCGGGGCCCTTGGGAAGGCACAGGGCCTGGCAGTCACGTCCCTGTGGGCCCTGGAGGGCAGAGGACGGAGAGCTTGCTCTCGCCTCCTCACGGTGTTTACATAAGTGTCCCATCCCTCTGCTTGGGGGGAATTGAGAACAGATGCAGATTCTTGGAAAGTGGTGCATTGGGCTCAGAATAAACAAGGGGGCGGTGGCTGCCCAGTGCAGGGCCTCCCCGGTGCTGAGCGGGACCTCCCGGTGCTGGGCGGGGCTTCCCGGTGCTGGGCGGGACCTCCCGGTGCTGGGCGGGGCTTCCCGGTGCTGGGCGGGGCCTCCCGGGCGCTGGGCGGGGCCTCCCGGTGCTGGGCGGGCGCTCCCGGGCGCTGGGCGGGGCCAGCCCAGCCTGAGCTGCACCTGGCACAGCGCAGGTGCCTGCAACTAACTATTGGCACATGCTTGTCTCTGGCATCACAGGGACATCAGGCAGAGGGGGAAACCCAGACAAGGCACCCAAGGCACGGGGAGCAAAACTGCTGGGTGTGTGTACACGCAACCTGAGCTGCTTCCTCAGGAAAGAGGGCATGGCCACAGGACCCACTCTCAGGGGTCCCGGGAGGACTGAATCTGAGAAACCACGTAAGGACCTCACAGGGGGCTTGTAGCAGAGGGGTCCTCAGCACCTGTCAACCCTCTCACTGTTACTCCCGCTCCCAGTAGTACCAGGAGTGGTATTTCCGTTACCACCACCATCACGACTGTTCCCTCGACCATTCCCAGCCTTCCTCACCCCCAGGCCTCACAGGGATGGCCCGGGGCACCCTCTGCGGGACTCTGGGCAGTCAGGACAGAGGCCAAGCGGGGAATTCAAAGGACAGGTTTTCCGACAGGAAATTAGAGGCTCTTTCCCCTTCCTCCTGTGTTTGCCTGTGCTAAAAATAATGTCAGGAGTTCCTAAATTGGGCTTTTCCCAGGTCGCTGGTGGGAGCGTTTCTGGGTAAAGCAATGCTGAGCCAGGGGCCCCCTGAGAACATTCACAAGGACACATTTTGTGCAAGTTGAAGTGATGACTGAACGAGTCTATTTTGGCTTCTCTGAGGAGCGGGATGAGACATGAGGTCTGACTCATTGCCTAAAACATGTCTGCATCTTTCAGAGAGGGGTTTATGTTACCATGTTTACTGGCTGGAAAGACTGAAGAGAAATGGGTTTATGTTCCGTTGTCTAAACAAAATTCAGACGGAGTCCACAGATGGACTGTTGTAAGGCTGACCTTCTCCCGCTCCTCCTGCTTCCTGCAGACTTGATTTAAGTCTTCCCTAGCTCTTCAATTTTTCCTCTGTGAACATGAGGAGGGAAATAGCTGGTTTGGAGCCTCTCGATTCTAGCTCCCTGCAGTCCTGGGGCTCCTGTGCTTTACAGCTGGGACAGGTGTGGACATCACTCCCAGGGCATCCTCCCTGGGAGGAAGTCTCCCTCCCTGCTGGCTCGCTGTAGAGCCCAGGGCCCCCCTCCACCATGCACCCTAGGAAATACAGATGGTGCCACCAGGAAGGCAGGAGGCCATGTACTGTTGATGAGGGTATACCTCCTCATTCCAGGCTGAGGTGTCCTCTGGAAGTTTAAGAGGGGGCCAGACCTAAGGAAATTTCCAACTTGGAAAGAAATTCCAGAACCTAAAGAGAGAGAGAGAATAACCTGACACTCTGTGGAAGTCATTGTAATCTGGATAAAAGGAAGGATGGCGGTTTACCATAAGACTCCAGAGCTCAGTATTGCTAAGACGTGGTACTAGCAGAAGAAGGACATGATGAATACGTGGAAGAAAGAACAAGCCAGTCCAGAGGAAGACAGCAGGTTTGGGTATATCCTTTGTTATCCTAGGTTGTTGGAGGCCCAAATTAAACTAGTCAGAGAGTCAGTGCACACTGTAGAGATGTTGTCGCTCTTCATCCTGTCCCACCACCAGCCATGTGTCCTCTGGTACCTCCAGAATGGACAGTCCTGGCTGGTACTTAGCTGAAGCTAAGACAGTGCTTCCCCACTGCAGAGAATACTGGGGGTGTTCCAGTCTCAGGAGGTGCTATCATGAAGGGTGAGGGCCTTCCACTTGCCTCATCCTACCTTCCCCATGTGCTAGGAGCCCTCTGGCCAGAACAAAGCCCTACGGATGTGACAAGGGCCTTCCACTTGCCTCATCCTACCTTCCCCATGTGCTAGGAGCCCTCTGGCCAGAACAAAGCCCTACGGATGTGACAAGGGCCTAAAATCAGCTCACAGAGGCCACATAGCCTCTGTGTAGCTTTGATCCAACATGGGACCTACTCTGCACATGGTGGAAGCAGGGCAGAGTAAATGAAAGTCTCCCTTTGTAGCAGGGTTGTTCCTGACTCGCTGAGCTGGCACTGGTGCTGGGCATCCACCTCCCGGCTCACCAGCTCTCAACACCCCTCCTGGGGCTGCCTGAGGTGCGAGGGCTAGTCTCCAGGACACAGCAGGGGCAGAGCTGCTCTGGGGCCAGCTTTGTCTGGACCTCGTTGAACCTGTGACATGATGTGCCGGTTAAACAGGTGTGGCCCCGCTCCCTGGGGCACAGGCAGCAGCAGGAGGGCACCTCATCCAAGATCATCCACCAAGGGCATGATGCATATGAGAGTGAAAGACTCAGGGTATTTTTTTCTATGTCCAGTTGGCAAAAAAGGTGCTAAGGGGTCAGTCTTTATGTTTCATTTCAAGATTTTCAAAGAATATCGTTCTATTCTTCACTGTAGCAGTAATGGCATCAGGGGTGATAATTCTCCCCATTCGCACTAATTTGAGCCAGGGTTCTCAACTTTGGCTCCAGTCTGTAAATCTGCTGACATAGGATGTTAAATCTTCTAGAAATTTTTTTTTTTTTTTTTTTGAGTGGAGGAAGGGCTTGCTTTCTTCAGATTCCCAAAGGGATCCAAGAGAGGTTTGGGGCCAGAAGCCCTATTCAAAGGTCCTCCTACACAGCCTGGAGAGGTCCCCTGGATCTCTGGAGGCGGGAGGGAAAGGGGAGGGTAGAGCAGGGGTGTCCTCTTATGCTCCCTGAGATCTCATGGTCATAGGTTCTCAGTTATGGACCAGGAAGGGGTAGCCTGAAGGGACATATGCTTGGCCAGCATGTTTTTTCCATTCATTCCTCCCAACCACCAAGTGGAACATCTGTAAGCAAAGAAATGAAATAGGATGACAGGAAAAGCAGGGGGTGGGGTGGGGTAGAGATCAGAATGCCTGGTGCTCCAGATCAGAAGGGACACTTCCATGGTGTCGCCATGTGTATTCTTGGAGGACAGCTCATTGCTTGGAGAGCAAGCAGATGCCCCACAGGACTCCCACCATGTAATGTCTGGGTGGACCGCCATGTGTGGGAGACAGAGATGCAATTATGTCCAACTTACAGTGGGCAGCGCCAGCCTCTGCAGGCCCAGAGCTCCTACCCATATGTTCTCTAAAGAAATCAGGCACCAATCTGGTCACGACTTTAATTTCACTCTGTGACTTCCACCCTGCAGAGGGCTGACATGCTTCTCTATAAAGACCAAAAGCTCTTTGGGTAATTAGGGCATTCAAAACATATGGACAATACTCATGAAGGGAAATCAGCACCCTAAGTTAGGATAGCCTAGTCTTTTCTTTTGAAACAGATTGAACAATTCTATCCCCAAACCAATGGAATGTGATTGGACCATGTGACATGGAAAAGCAGATGAGGACAGATTTCTGATGAAGATCTTTGGAGTCACACAGACACACAGACACGAGTTGGGGATCCCCACCAGGCAACTTCTTATCCTAGACAAGTTGAGCCTCCATTTCCTTACCCTAGAAGACGAGTATCTCATGTGCCTGGGCACTTAGAAGGGAGTCAATAAATGTCAGTTCTTGTGCCCCTAACAGTGGTCACTACATTTTCCAGCTCGAAGGATGCCTAACTAGCTGTCAGCTGGGCTGGAGCTTCTCACACTTAGATGTGACATGCACCCAATCACCTGGTGATCCTGTGAAGATGCAGATTCTGATGCCAAGGTCTGCAGTGGGCAGACTCTGCCTGCAGAGGTGGAGGGCATACAGGAGGGCACTCACTGCAGACCCCTCAGGGGTGGCTCCCTTATTGCATGGCACGGCCTCCCCCCTTCATTTTCAAAAGCGTGCTCTCTTTTGCTCCCTCTACCTGTGCAATTCAGGTCCTGGCAGGACAATGTGAACAAGCTAGGGAAGCGGGTTCTGGAGTCGGGTAAGAAGGCAAAAGATAAATAACAGACAATGCAAGGAGATGAATGGGGTGGCTTCTGTTGGCTCCAGCTAGGGCTGGCTCTAGGATTTCACTCTGTTCTTGTGCAGGATTTATAGCACTGGGGCCAAGTCCACAGACTGAAGGCTGGCCGGGACTTTGGAGGTCCTGGGTGATGTGGCCCAGATGGCCTGACATCACGCAGCTGGTTAGAGGCACGGCTGGATTGAGAGGTCTCGTGACTACTGGGCCTAGAGCTCTTGTCTCCACACCCAGTGGCCTCCTTGAGATACTTAAGGTATATTTATAAATGAACTCAAGAATCTAAAAATTGCAGAACCCTTAACCCCTGCAGACCATGAACTTGCTGGAGATGCACTTGAAAACTGTTGACTAAATGCATCGATGGAGAGGCATCAGCTACTCAAAACAAAGTTTGTTTCCTAACATTAGACATTGGAGGTTAAGAAAGAGACCAGGCTCGGGGAAGGTGAGGCGGGCCAGTGAATGTGGAAGGCCTCTATGGCCACCCAACGCCCTCTAATATAGGAAGACCCTGCCTCCTGGACGTGTGGCCTCTCAGCTCTCTCAGAGGGACCCTGTGATTCTGAACCCTGTGCAGGCCATGCAGCGTGCCGGGGCAGCGTCGCTTGACAGCGATGAACAGGAGGGCTCACCTGTGGCAATCATGCCAGATCCACGCGTGGCGGCCATTCTTGGGTCGGAAGTCAGACTGTCCATTGTTGTGGATCTGGGAGGAGAAGCGCAGGAGCCGTCGGTAGCCAGTGGTGGGGTTGGTCTGGGCAGCCGAGGCCGAGAGGCAGTTCTCCTCCATGGCGCACTGGAGCATGAACATGGGACGGTCCTCCAGGTAGGTGCTCTGCTGGACAATCTCCGCATTGAGGACCAGGTCAGGGGCCGCTGGGGAGGGCAGACATGGTGTTCAAACGAGACAAGAGACCCCTGCCCCTCTAAAGTCTTTTGCTTCTGATTCCTAAGCTGGGACAAACCCCCATCCCTGCCTAGCACCACATCTGGGACTGGCTCATGCTCTCCCAAGGTCACTTTCCTCAAGGTCACCTTCCTTGAGGTACACTACCCCCAAGTTCCTCTTCCCCATTCCTGAGAGTCCTCTTGAGCACCTCTGCAGCTATAAGAGCAAAATGTTGGCAGTTGTTTAATCTGGGTGATGGTACATGAGGGTTCATTATGTTCTCTCTACTTTTGGGTGGCTGGAGATTTTCCATAATAAAAACAAACAATATCAATGTGCCTCCCTGAGAGACAGCACCATTAATCAATACCTTGGTCTGATCCTTCTGGGAAGGATACACAAACAGCTGACAGCCTATGTAATACTGTATGTAGACTTACAGTCTGCTACTACTGTTTCCCTTAAAATATATCCTGACATAATTCCTTGTTAATAAATATCCATTACGGGCAGCCCAGGTAGCTCAGCGGTTTAGGGCCTGCCTTCAGCCCAGGGCATGATCCTGGAGACCCGGGATGGAGTCCCGCGTCGGGCTCCCTGCATGGAGCCTGCTTCTCCCTCCGCCTGTGTCTCTGCCTCTCTCTCCCTGTGTCTCATGAGTAAACAAATAAAATCTTTAAAACTAACTAACTAAATATCCGTTACAGCATGCACTTCATGGCTACATAATATTTAACTTATAACCTTATCTCATATTTTTAGATACACTGGTTGCTTGAAATTTCTCACCATTAAAGATAAGGCTATGATAAACATCCTGCAGTAAATCTGTGTATATAACTTACTTCTTTAGCATATTATTTTTATTAGTGAAATTTCTGAGAAGAAGGGCTGCATGTTTTCAAGGCTCTGATGCATGTTGCTAAATTACCTTCTTGACAGATTCTTCTAGTTTCTACTCACACTGTTGCTCTACATCACAGTGTCCCCCAGGTGTATCTTTTTTTTTTTTTTTAAGATTTATGTTTTTTTTTAAACTTTATTTACTTATTCCCAAGAGAACAGAGAGAGAGGCAGAGACATAGGCAGAGGGAGAAGCAGTCTCCCTACAGGGGACCCTGATGTGGGATTCAATCCAAGGACCCCGGGATCATGACCTGAGCCAAAGGCAGATGCTCAAGGTGTCCCAGACTTATGTATTTATTTTAGAGAGAGACTGCTAGCTCGGGGATGGGCAGAGAGAGAGAAGAGAGAAGCAGACTCCCCGCTGAGCACAGAGCCCAACACCTCGGAGCTCAATCCCAGGACCTTGAGATCATGACCTGAGCCGAAACAGAGTCCAATGCCTGACTGTGCCATCCAGCCACCCCCAGGAGCATCTTTTAAAACAAAGCTTGATTTACTCAGTGAGCACACAGCAGGTGTGTTAAAAAAAATTACCAATAATTACCTATAGTAATTACCAAAAATTACCTATAGTGATTACCAAAAATTACCTATAGTCTATGTTTACTAAACAATCCTATTAGAAGGTTTAGCTTCTTTACAAAAGGATTAACTTTTTCCCTTTATTTTTTTTTTAAAGATTTTATTTATTCATGAGATACACACACACACACACAGAGGCAGAGACATAGGCAGGCAGAGGGAGAAGCAGGCTTTATGCAGGCAACCCAATGTGGGACTCGATCTTGGGTCTCCAGGGTCACGCCCTGGGCTAAAGGCGGTGCTGAACCACTGAGCCACCCAGGCTGCCCAACTGTTTCCCTTTAAAACTCATATTCCATTTACTATTTGTAGTACATTTTAATTCACAAAATTATTGTATATGAATTATTTGCAATAAGATCCATCCTTAATTTTCTGACAAGTTGCTTATAAATTTCTGAAGTGCGTGTATTTCTGAGTTTTGCTTCCCTCAAGTTCACCAGAGCCTGGAGCACTCCCCGTGGCCCCCAGGCTGCATGTGGAGCACAGCACATATTCTCACAGCACATGCTTGTACCCCATGGGGCTGGCAGTGTCTGAAGGGCAAATCCACCCACAAGGTTTGGATGTGTATGTGAAGGGTATGCGATGAGATGTAGGGTAGGGAGTAGAAGACATAAATTGGGGGCCTCTCATTTGGTGAGAAATATTTCCTCTTGGAGGACACACACCAGGATGCAGCATTGCTGGTGCTGAGTGCTCTGGGCACACTTTTATTTGTAGGGTGTCATGAGTCTCTTATTCGTTGTTTGTACCCTAGTGGTGCTTGATGGACAGCGCTCACCTCTGAGCTGAGCAAATGGGTCTTCATTGCTCTCTCCTCTTTCTGAGAGGAGACCAGCTCTAGCTCCAGCTCTGGAGTCTGAACACAACATGGTCTGCAGTTAGCTGGTAGCCTGGGAGCTGGACTCTTAGCACCTGCCATGGAATTAGGCCTTAACCTCTCCAATATTCAAGATGTCCACCAGAAGCTCATCCAAAGCCTGCACTCATCCACCCATCAGCCAAGTATTACAGTGAATCCTGCACTAGGCTCTCTGGGCAGTGCTGAAATTGTCACAGGAGAGAAGGATGGAAGCCCATATTAATTACATTACAGATGTGACCAGAGCTAGAAGGAGAAATATGAGGTGTGTTGGAAATTATAGGTGGGGGACCCAGTCGGGGGGAGGACGTCAGTAAGGACTTCCTCAGAGGCAGGTATGTTTTAGTTGCTCCCTGGAGGATGAGCAGGGATTATAGGAAGTATCTCTACAAGGCTTAGTAGCATGTGCCAAGCCCCTGAGGCGTGAAGGAGCACCAAAGCCTGTGTGCTTGGGACACTGAGGAGGGGTGCGAGGTGGTAAGTAGCCCGAAGTGAGGCTGGACGTGTGCCTTGTGCAAGTCCCTGCATTCACCTAAGTGCTGTGGGAAAGACTGGATGGGTTTGAACAGGATGGAGGCATGAGAGGGAGACCAGCATTGATTCTGGCTTTGGGGAGGGGGAGCAATCGGAGGGGTGCGTGTCACTGTGGGGATCCCACTCAGGAGCCTCTGCAGTAGTAATACAGTCTGGAAGAATGTCATCTGGGGATCCCTGGGTGGCTCAGCGGTTTGGCGCCTGCCTTTGGCCCAGGGCGCGATCCTGGAGTCCCAGGATCGAGTCCCATGTCGGGTTCCGGCATGGAGCCTGCTTCTCCCTCTGCCTGTGTCTCTGCCTCTCTATGTCTATCATAAATAGATAAATAAATCTTAAAAAAAAAATGTCATCTGGATGAGGGCTGAGACAGCCAGATGGAAGGAGGTAGAGGAAGTCGAGAAAACATGGAAAGGATGACTAAGATGGAGTGTACGTGGGCAGGGGTGGGGGTGCGGTGGTCAAGAGGAAAATAGAGAGAGAGGAAAAGAAAGACTTGCAGATACAGGGTGTAACTGACTGGATGAGAAAAAGTAATTACAAAGGGTGGCCTGAGGAATACACTTCATCTCTCTGGATACGCTAACACGCATTAAACCAGATCCGCCAAGGGCTGTGTTCCTGGCCCAAATGGCCACTGCTCCCCTGTGGTCACTCTGAGTGATGCCTTCAGCCTAACTTGAGGGGATCTGGGAGCCCCACGAAACTCATTTTTCAGCTGCCACGAGGGTGTCAAGGACACTATTTATCTCATAACTGCCCGTCTTCATGAGAAACGCCTTTCCACCTCAGAACCTAGAACAGTGGGCTTCTCTAATCTCAGGGTATGTTTCTACCTCATGGACGCTGTGAATGACATTCATGTCCAGGTTTCCTTCTTTTCTTTGGCTCTTAGGAAGCTCATGGTGAATTTTATGACCTCCCAATAGTAAATGTATAGGACTCTATACCACATATTTTTTTAACCTCTCTCTCGGCTCCATTTTGAGTCACTACCTTTCCACCAAGCCCTACTATTTCACATCTGCTTTTATCTTCTGCTACCTTGAGTTTTATTTAGGTTTATATTGTGCTAATTTCCTTTGAGAAATGGTGGTATATGACAAATATAAATAAAGAAGTGAAGTAAAGACCCCTGACTGCTTCTCTCTGCTTGGGTGTTCCTTCCTGGGGAGGCTGGTAGAGGGTGATGATCAACTCCTCAGACAGGATGAAGAGCCTGTGCTGTCTACCCAAAGAAGCTCATGCCAGGGTGGCCAGTCCTGCCTCACAAGGCTTAGGAAATGCTGGGTGAGTCTAAAGGGCTCCATGGGCGCGTGAAGCTCCCTGGTTTAACTTTCCTAGCTCTCCACGATGGCTTAAGACAGAGCAGCATCGGTTATTGTGCTTGTGTGCGTATTCACCGTCACATTTAATTTCCAGTGTCTAGGGAAAACAACTATAGATCATGGTGGCTAACCGACTTGGACTGCCCAGATCAGCCACTAAATGGCAGGTGGGGTCTGGTCTCCAGTTGTCTGGCCAGATCCTGGGCCTCTTTCACCTCCCAGATTCATGAGGGAAGGGGCTAAGCGTGGTTTAGTAAGGCCAGGGGTGGGAGAGCCTGCGTGGGCCTCAGGAGAGCAGCATGCCCACCAGGCTGCACAGCAAGTCCTCTCTCTCTCAGCACAGAAGGGAGGCTTCACGAGCTGGGCCATTCTGAATACTGGCCGGGGTTCCCCTTCTATGTTTTCAAGCTCTCTAGGACTCCCAGGGAATCACCGGGAAGCTATATTATCTCCAAGGTATGCAAACAGGAAACGCTCTCTGGAGCAGGGTGGGAGGAAGGAAGCTGACACATGCACTGAGCACCAAGTTTGTGCTTCGTCTGCTTTCCCGACCTCAGAAACACCCCCCACCCCAGAAGGAAGGTGTCTTCCTCATTAACTGGTAAGAACAAGGGAGTTCTAGACCTCAGAAACACTCCCCCCCCCCGCCCCCAAGGAAGGTGTCTTCCTCATTAAGAGGAAGAACAAGGGAGTTCTAGACAGAAAAACTGCAGGTCACTTGGTCAACCGTGGTCCTGCATTTGAACCCATGGCTCCCAGACTCCCAAGGCCCTCGCTGCTCCCCCTCCTGTCTTTCCACCATCAGAAGGCAAGGTGGGGGCACTGGGGGGTGGAGGTGGGCAGTTCCTCTGGCCCCCAGGTCTTCTCACTTAAAATTAATCTCTGCTTTCCTCTTTGGTTCCACTCTTGGCAGAGGCCTCAGAGCCCTGCAAGGAATAACCAGTGAGAGAGACTCTGGTCCCCTCTTGGAGGCTAGTGGGGAGGGTGGGATGCGACAGGGATTCCCAGGGATTCTCACTTTCTGAGCAGGCCACTCCAGCGCCATACTGCACCGCGCCCTGGGGGCAGGCCACATCCTCCCCGTCGTGTCGGCAGTGCGCCAGGGACAGCTCCGTTCCCGAGCACTTCACTCCACTCATGACCACTTTGTTAGCGTACATATTTCCGTGCCAGTACCAGGTCTCCTGGATGAATCAAAAGAAATGGGAAGCGTGTCACCTTGTACTGTCACTTCTTGCATTCTGTCCATTTGTAGCCTCCACAAAAATCCCAACGCTAAAGCTAGATAAGCCCATTTTTTTTTTTCAGGGGGAGACATCAGAGGCACAGTCATGTCCCCAAGTCATGCAGCTTATTGTTGGTGGAGTGGGTGAGACCCTCACAGTGGTCCCCGTGGGGAAAGCACAGCTGAGGTTCTGGTTGTTGTGTGTCAGGAACATGAGGCACCTGTAACTCACGAGCCCAGGGCAGGCACGACTAGTGAATCACAGCACTCTCTCCTCTAAACCTGAATGTGCTCTCAGAATCCTCAACACTGTGCTCCCAATTGATGAGAATTGGCAGGAGAGAAGAAATCTATTCACAGGTGATAGCTCAACATTCAAACATCCTATTGGTTCCACTTGCCTAGAGAGCCCCTGGAGAGCCCCCTCCTCATCCTCTGGAGAAAAAGCTGGGGCCTAGAGAAGGGACAGGGTGTGTCATCAGCAGCAGAGCCAGGCCTCGTGGAGAAGCCAGGACCCCAGAGGGCACGATGGGCAGAGGGGTATCAGAGGCCTGTGCCTTCTGGGTGCCGGAATGAGGAGTCACGGGGGAGCCTCTGCTCAGGACTCAGCTCCCACCCTGGACCCAGCCAGCCTGTGGCGGGCGGTCAGGCTCAGCAAAGGCTTTGGAGTTGACCCGGGTCCCTCCCTAAGAACTGTTCCGAGCGAGGGACAGGGCCACCCGGGCACAGGAGCTGAGTCAGGGTTAGCAAAATGAGACTGGGGCTCCAGCCAGTTTCCTCTTCTATGAGAAAGTGTTTGGAGCCAAGAGAGTGAGGACTTTTCACTCCAGGTCACAGGGAGGAGAACTGCCGAGTGGAAGGGTGGTTGCTTTGCCCCAGATCATTATTAGCGGTTTTCCAGCCCATCCAGGAGAGAATGTGTGAGTACAGACGCCAGTTGGGAAACATGGTCTGGCTGGAGGGGCCTCCGAGGAACGGGTGGTCTCCACTGCCCCGAGGGACTGAGTTTCTTCCCTCTGCACAGGCCTCTCAGGACATCCCAGGATCAGCCCTCAGCCCAGGGCAAATCCCAGTGCTCTAAGTGGAGTGGGCCCAGGAAACGAGAATCCAGCCCCATATTCTGTAGAGGGAAACAGAGGCCAGAGAGGAACATGACTCCCACCCCCCAAGGACTCAGGACTGTGAAGGGAGAGCTGAAGGCCAGGATGAGGTTCCTGCCCCCGACCCCCCAGTCCAGGGCACTTTGCTGTCCCCCTCCCGGGTAGCTGGGGAAGGTTGATGGCAGGCTTCTCACCTGGAAGGCGTTGCTGGCAAACCCCAGGCCCAGCTGCCGGCAGACCACCATGGCCTCCACAATGCCCCAGTTCTCGCCACACACCGTCCCCCATACGAGGGACCCGTTCCTCTCCACCAGCACCTCCACCCGGCCCTCGTAGGGGTTCCGGCCCCCGTTCAGGCGCAGCTGTGGACAGAAAGAAAGGCATGGTCACCAGGTGGGGACAGAGGAGAGCTGCCCCCCGTATTGCCATTCATCTCAGTTTCCCCAAGTCAGGGGGTCCTGCCTGGGGCACAGATTCAATTCAGGCATCCCTGAGAGATCCCACATCGTACCCAGTATGGTCTTACGTGTTAGGTCCCCCCACAGGCATCCTGAGGCCTTAGCAGCCTGTGTGGCAGGAGAGGAGGCACTGCCCCCCCCGCCCCCACCTCTACTCCCTGCGGCCCTCCGTGAGACTGTTGCTGCCCCGAGAATCAGATGCTGGGGACGATGCATCAAGGGGCCTTAAAATGTTAGAATTCCCCGAGACTCCTTCCTTTTGTCATAATCACAGCTTCTGCTGGGCTGGTTCCAGCTCCCGCTCTCATGTGGCCTGCCTCCACTGTCCTCTCCACCAGGCCCCCCTTCTGAGACCCTGTAACCAACTGCCTCTTTGACAGTTCCACTTGGCACTGTGGAGACCCCAAATCTGAACTTGGCATCTCTTCTGTCTCCACCTAAACCTGGGCTCTATCTTCCCCTTGTTCCCGATTTCAGCCAAAGGCACAACTGTCTACTCCAGAGGCAGCAAACTTTCTAGAAAGGGCCAGGTGGAATTTTAGGCTTCGTGGACCGTATGCTCCGTGTTGTAACCACTCGGCTCTGCTGCCACGGCTGATGTGTGAACGGCTGAGCGTGACTGTGTTCCAGGAAAACCGTAATTACAAAAACAGTCAGAGGGATAGGTTTGGCCTGCAAGTTGTCCTTTGCTGACTCCCAATCTACTCTGTTACACAAGCCAGAAATCCAGGAGCCATTCTGGACCCCATCCTCTCCCTTCCCCCACCTCCTGTCAAAATCTCCTCCATGGATTTTATCTCCAAAGTCTCTTTCCAATCCATTGCTTCCCTTGGCTCCGGTGCAGACCCCCATGTCCCAGGCACCATCCCCTCCTGCCTCAGCCAGACCTCTCCTCTCTCCCTGCCTCTACTCAGGATTTCATCAACTGATTGGTCAGAAGCCAGAGTCATCTTTGAAAAAAGCACCTGCTTGTGTCGCTTCTCTGCTTAGAACATGGTAGCGGCTTCCGCTTGCTCCACGACTTCCTCTTGCATCCTGTTCTCCCACTTCAGTTTCCGTGGCTACCTGACTCTATCGACCGAGTCACACAGTAAGTCATACATGTCACGCTGAAGCCCTACATGCAGGTGCCCTTCTGACTCGATCGCCCTTCCAATTCCATACCCTACGACACTTCCCTCTCCCTGGGGTCAGTGCCCACACACACACTCCATTGCTCCCTACACATCTCTTTCTTAGCGTCTACAACAGTTAGAAAGAGGCTGACTTACAGTCCGTTTAACGCCTGTCTCCTCTGCTAGAATATAAGCTCCCAAGGGCAGAGCTGTATTTGTGTCGTTTCCTGTGTGATCGATAACTAAGACAGTACTTCACAAACGTTAGGCTCTCTAACACTACTTTTGGAATGAATGGACGATCAGCCTTACGGACTGAAAGCGTGGACCAATTTACGTGAGCTCAAGCAGAGAGATCTGGAGATTAGGGAGGGGTTCTAAAAACGCTACCCTTAGGACACCTGGTAAGCTCAGTAGGTTAAGCATCTGCCTTCAGCTCAGGGCATTATCCTGGGGTCCTGGGATTGAGCCCCACATCCAGCTCCCTGCTCAGTGGGGGAGCCTGCTTCTCCCTCTCCCTCTGCCACTGCTTATGCTCTCTCACTCTCAAATAAATAAATAAAATCTTAAAAAAAAAAAATACTACCCTTAATCCAAACACCTTACCCTGTTTCTTTTATATGCCTAGCAATTCTTTGCTTTGGGACAAGGAACCCTCAGCACGCTGGGCTATTGGCTTGCCAGTCTTTAGCAACAGCGTAACTCCTAGGGCACGGGCCTCAATTCTTATTATGGACTTAGGGGCTGCAAAGGTCAATGAGGTCAGCTGGCAAACAGACAAGCCAAGGGCAGTCATGATGCTAGGTCTGCCTCCCAGGATTGTTGAGTGGAAGAATTGAATGAGACAGTTCATGTAAAGTGCTCAGACAGGGCCTGACACACAGTAAGTGCTCAAGAAATATTAGCATCATAGCAACGATCTTTATTAGGCTGGGAGTCTCAACAGAATCAAAACTCTGTGCAGAAGAGACAGATGGGATCAGAGCAGGCAAGAAGAGGGCTGGCCTTCGGGAAGTCAGCATGTATCTTTCTGAGTGTTTCTGGGCCGAGAGCCCAGGGTGAAGGCAGGCACTGGACACGGTCTTAGATATGGATCGTACTTTACCTACAACTAACATATCTTTGGGTCTCTGCAAAAACACAGACAAAATAGGACACATGGGTGGCTCAGCGGTTGAGTATCTGCCTTTGGCTCAGGGAATGATCCCAGAGTTCTGGGATCGAGTCCCACATCAGGCTTCCTGCAAGAAGCCTGCTTCTCCCTCTGCCTGTGTCTCTCCCTCACTCTCTCTCTCTCTCTGTATGTGTCTCTCATGAATAAATAAAAATTTTAAAAAATCATAGACAAATAAGATGAGCAGAGCCATTGAGAAAATCCCAGAACGGCAGAAGGCAGGCTACCCAGCTTCAATATCCCAAGGAAGGGTCGGCACCCTGGGCAGATGTGTGTTGAAACCCAGCAGGACCATTTCTAGGCAACCACAGGCCATCCCCTCTGCTTACCTGTGACCTAATAAAGGCCTAATAAAGGCCTTCACCATAAAGTTCCTTCACATGCTTACTAAACTCTGCCAATAATGCCAGCCTCTCCCCAGGGGTGAAATCGGTGATGCAAGGTTTGACCACATCCATTCGTCCATCCAATATTTACTGAGCATGTGCTCTGTGGCAGGCGCTGTGCTCGGTGCGGGGAAGTTTACAGGCCGACTCTGGAGCGCTTCTGGTCTCCGTGGGCCACGCGAGTCTTTTTTATGAGTGTCAGTTCACTTCAGCTCTCACAACTACCCTACGAGGTCATCCCCATTCTACAAATGAGAAGGGATAGTCTCAGATAAGGGAGGCATCTCTTAGCATCTGTGTGAAGCTTCCTTCTCCAGGGATGCTTTTGTTTCCAAGGTGGAAGGCCAGAGGTGAAGGCCCAGGGTATTGAGGGCCGGGTTGGCACTGAGGCTCCCAACGCCAGCAGGCAGCAAAGTTAAAGAACAGAATGACTTGTAATCGATTTGTTACTATTTTTGCATCCCCTGTGGGCTGTGCCCGGCCTTGTTGACGGTACCCGGGACAGACGGCTCCTCCTGCTGCCCTCTTCACAGGCTACCGCCTCCTGAAAACTGACTTCCTATTGTCATCTCGAGGTCAGTGAGCTATGAGGATGGGGGAGCCAAAAGAACCCCTGTTCAGGGATCCCTGGGTGGCGCAGCGGTTTGGCGCCTGCCTTTGGCCCAGGGCGCGATCCTGGAGACTCGGGATCGAATCCCACATCAGGCTCCCGGTGCATGGAGCCTGCTTCTCCCTCTGCCTATGTCTCTGCCTCTCTCTCTCTCACTGTGTGCCTATCATAAATAAATAAATAAAAAAAAAAAAAAAAAAAAAAACCCCTGTTCACACTTTGCTCTGCTATCAGAGAGCAGTGGGGCTCCCAAGTTGAGGTCTCGGTGTGAAGGCCCCTGTTTCCAGGGCTCTCTTTAGGAAGGTTCCAGAGGATTCTCTCCCTTGTCCATCTCTGCCCGTGCAGCCCTCCCAAAGTTGGTTGGCCATGTGGCAACATCCCTGTCCTGCATCCTAAAGCCAAGGGAAGTCTCAGATGTTCTGGCTGAGGACCGCGGCTACATGTTGATTCTGGGACAAGGAAAGCACATGGCCCCAGTGGTGAGCTGGGGCGTCTCCTTGAAGCTGTTGCTGTGGTTCTCCAAGGCTGACTGGGCCTGGAGCAGCTTCTGTGACAGGGACCAGGGTTCCACTTCAAGATGCACTGGAGGCCTTTTCTCATTTTCTGGAGAAGACTAGAGGGAGCAAGAGGCCGGATGTGAAGTTCTCACATGGCCCAGGACATAGCTCTTTATGCTTAGGGCTCTACCCTTGGGCGTCAGCATTCTGGAAAGAGTCTGGTGAGCTAGCTATAGGTGCTCTGACAGCACCAGCATTGGTAGGACCCCACGGGGCTTGGGGTCAGCCAGCAGCTTCTGGCCCTCACTCTTCCACCTCGTCACCCAGTGAGGATGCCAGGGAAGGCCAATCCTCCTCAAAATTTCTGAAAAGAACCCTGGTATTTCCCTTGTTTTATTCCTCTGGTTCTCGATGGCAGCAGTCTGGGGTTTGAAGGAAGGCGTGAAGTGCAGGCAACTGCACTTTCCTGAGCGTGAATAAGGAAAGCAAAATGCTTCCAGCCAGCGGAATATGGCAAAACCGCATCATGTTTTGATAAGGTTGTGGTTAACCAGTCCCATACCTATTTTGGGAGGTGAGGGGGTAAGAGGCGAGGTAACATGACCCAGATGTCAGCATGAAAGGAAGCATGGGCATTTTCCAACTCGCATTCCACACATGGGCTTGGTCCTGCTACCAGGCCTGGCCCGGCCTGCAGTTCAGAGGTGAACTAGAGGTCAGTAAGGGTGGTTGCCTGGTAAACCCACCTGCCATTCCCAGAGCCTCCTGGGCTTGGCTCCTCCCTTCCAGCAGTGGGAGGGGTGAGGCTTTGCTGTGGCCACATGACCAAAGCCAGGCAGTTCCAAGTCTGTGGTCTTGAGTAGCCATTCAAGAGAAAAGTCAATTTCCTAATGAACGGGGGTTGGAAGGGAAGCCGGGGAAATCCTTTCTCTCACCTCCTTATTTTCAGAGAAGTAAACTCAAGCCTCAAGAAATTAAATAAGGACTCAGCCAGTGAGTGATGGTTATGAACTGACTTGTGTCCCTAGGAAATTCATGTGCTGAAGCCCTAACCCTTAATATGGCCATATGTGGAGAAAGGGTGTTTCAAGAGGTAATTAAGGTTAAATGAGGTCATAAGGGTGGGCCCTAGTCCAACACAACTGGTGTCCTTATAAGAAGAGGAAGAGACACCAGGGATGCATATGCAGAGGTCGTGTGAGGACACACGAGAAGGCGGCCATCCCCAAGCCAAGGAGAGAGAGACCTCAGGAGAAACCAATCCTGCCAGCACTTTGATCTTGGATTTCTAGCCCCTAGAACTATGAGGACATATATTTCTACAATTGAAGCCACCCAGCCTGTGGTGTTTTGTTATGGTGGCCCCGGCAAACTAACACAGTGAGGTCAGTAAGGGTGAAGGCTGACCTCCCAACTAACAGTTGGGAGTCTTGACGGTCCTGCCTGGTGTTGTTGCCCCAGCCAGGCCACGTGACAGTCTGGCCCACTGCAGTGGTGAGGCAACCCATACAGCCTGTGGGACTTTCTTTCACAGATGACCTTGCCCATTTCCTTCCTGGAGGGTGGCAAGCAGGTGGAAAACTCCCCCATGCTTCACGCCTGAACTTAGGGAGCACCTGCTGTAGCCTAGAGGGCTTGTGTGAGGGGGAGGCCATTGGTGCTGGGATTGTGGTGCCTCCACTAGCATCACCAAGCACATGGCCTGGCTCAGCTGTACCAAACACAAAACGCATCTGGAAAACATCACTTTTTTGGCTTATGTCTTTCATTTGGGTTGAAAACCCCACTCCACCCAACTCCAATCAGCCTACAGTGAAGGCTGCCAGAACATTCCAGGACTCGTGGCACCTTTCATAGCTCTGCATGGCTCTCTCGCCATGCTGCCAGACAATCAGAGATGGCAAGCCTCTCCGCAGCTCTGGGCTTGTGGCCCATGCTCCTACTCACCCACGGGCAAATGCACAGCTTGGCTGAGTACTGCTGGGGTCCATCTTTGGCCCCATTGGGCAGTGAACTGCACAACACATATTGAGGCTGACCAATTTGGCATGCTGGTGCCAAGGTCAAGAATCATTGTCAAAGCAAGTATCCAACTGGGGAGCCATCCTGCATGCTGATGTGTCCGCATTTGATCATTTTTTAAATAAGCACTTAAGAAACTCTTCCAATGTGCCAGCCCTGTAGCAGATGGCTCATAGGACCCAACCCAGTTCATGGTATAATGAAGAGCAAGAAATAGGATGTACTGGGCCTTTCTGAGGACTGGATAGACCAAGAGAGATCATCTTGTTGGCTACCCCTATGGGACAGATCACAAAGCCAGGAGACACAATATAGGATTTTAGAGACTCCATCTCAAGAGAGGAAGGGTGCGTCTCTGGTATAATGCTGCTAAGGTTCCCCTTTATTTCCCTCTGGTTACTAAAATACAATCTTCCGTCCCAAACTATGGTCTATATTGTGTTTACACTTGTGTCATTTGTAGACCTGCTGTGATATAGTTCCTCTGGGTCCTTGGTAGGGACCATGCTAAGGGTGTAACAGGTGCTACAGATCTTGAATCCTTTATAGTAAAGGATTGGATTGTGATCATGCCAAATGCCCAGTCCCTGCATAGGGTGTGGCATGCAGTGGATGCCCGACATCTGCCACTAAGGATGGGGTGCTTATACATATGCTTTCTCACTTGGCATACTTAATGAATGCTAGGTGACAATGTTGTTAATAGTGACAGCAGCGGAGCCTGGGCCCTTTCTGAGTTCATCATCGAAGCACTTGAATACCAGTTGGTAGAAACTCTGAGCGTGAGGCCACCTGGCCCATACTTTCTGGGGCTCAGTGACCAAAATAGAACATAGTCCCCTCACCTTCTTCTGGAAGCCCATGGCGGGGATGTTACATCTCACACCAGCATCTTCCTCGTGGTTGCAGCCCTGGGACTCAGCATTGAATTTACAGTCTATAATGGACTTCTCATTCCCAGTGCACTCGATTTCATTGAGGTGGATGGGTCCTATCCCTGGGAGAGGAAAACAAACATGTGCTATTGAGAACTCCCAAAGGCAAGTTTCCGGAATGCACAAGAAAGTCCTAGACAGTAAGAACATGTTTCTCCCATCCTCAAAACTCTTCCAGCTGCATTGCATCATCAGCTCAAGGATCCAGGCCTCCTCTTGTTGGAGAGAATTGCTACTTGTCTCGAGATTGACTTCTCCCATAAAAGCAAATCAAATGTGCTACTAACTTCCTGTGTGACCTTGGGCAAACCACTCAGCCTCTCTGAATATTGGGTTTTTTTTCCTTGAATAAAGGAGTTGGATGATAAGATACCTAAGTTCCCTCTTCAACTTTAATACTCCATGCATTTGTGAACCTGAAAGGGTTGACTATCGCTATAGAATCAGAGTCCCTGGAGGAAAATGATGGCACAATCAAAATAGATGACTTGAACAGAGGTGGAGGGACTCCTGGGTGGCTCAGCGGTTGAGTTTCTGTCTTTGGCTCAGGGCAGGATCCCAGGTCCGGGGATCGAGTCTCACATTGGACTCCCTGTGAGGAGTCTGCTTCTCCCTCTGCAGAGGTCTCTGCCTCTCTCTCTGTGTCTCTCATGAATAAATAAGAAAAATCTTAAAAAGATCATCGCAAGTCAATACAATGAGGAAACTGGGGGGGGGGGGGGGGCGCTCAAAGATGAGGTAACTGGCCTGATGGAGGAGCCATACGTAAACCAGGAAGTGTGCCCCCGCAGCGTGATCCTGTTGGGCTTCCAGAACTATCAGCACAGAAAATCCCATGTGCTGGTCAGGAGGAAAAGGCTACTCTGGGAAAGAGCTGAGTGTTTGGAAGCGCCCATGTTCTCTCTCTTACCTCCTGGAACACCTTCTCCTTGTACTGACCTAGATAGAAGCCTGCCTCCAAGGGCCATCTCAAGGCCTTCCTCCTGCACGGCTCCGTTTGACACCATCTCACCCCCTCCTGCAGCATTTTCTGTTTACAACTCTCCTTGGGAGTTGAGGAGCGGGCAGCCAGCCTCAGACGGGAGTTGGCCTGCGTCTCCTTGGGAAGTGACGGGCATTTTCTGAGCAATAGTAAAAGGCAATAGTAACATCTATCTGGCAGGGTGGGGATGATGAGGAATGAGTGACATGGAGGATGGCTAGTTACCAGGGGCTCAGGAAATGATAAATACTATCAGTATCATGTCTTATATCTCATCAGCCCTCTGAGTGCAGGTTATCTTTGATGGAGGTTATTTCTAATTCTGCCCCCCGCCCCCCCCCCCCCCCCCCCGGCCCTTAACACAGCTCCTGTGGAGCAGAAACCATTACTATAAATGTTTATGGAATAAATGAATTCTCCCCGGGACCCAGCCCAAGCAGTCCTCAATGAACACTTATGAATCACTGGCCTTATAGACCTGGCCAGGGGAGGAAAGGTTTATGCAAGAGCCTAACACGCTTTAGACTCCAACTAACAACTGGTTGTCTCCTTCCAGCCTTACTTAATGTGAATGTCCATGGCTCTCCGAGACATCTGGGGAAGAGGCTGGCGATGAGGCCCTCCAAACGACGGGGCCCACGTTCCTGAAGCATAGACATTCGTGGCATACCAGAGGCAGAGTGCAGAGATGAGATCCAGTGTTTCTCACCCTCTTCCCTGTACCAACCAGTTCTGCAAGGTGCACGGTGTCCCTGAAGAACCCTGGCCTGGGGGTACAGTTGAGCCTGCCTGGCAGTGTCTGTGGGCTCTTGGCTCCTTTTGTTGACCTGGGCTTGACCTGCATCCTGATTCCTAGCATTCACGTGCTCACCCCTGAATTACTCTTCCTCACGATGCCTTCCTTGTCTGCACTTTGGCCCTGTTTTTCCCCCCACATACAAGCCCTGGCACGGGGGACTTGGGAGAACCCTAACCTCTTGGAGCAGTGTCATGGACTCCAGACCCACAATCAACTCTTCCCGTTACGATCACATTTTTAAGAGCAGAGCAGAATACAGAATACAACAGGACATATCATAGTGTTTTCCATGTCATAGAGGTTAGCTTTGTTTCCAGAAAGTTGTTTTAGCTTTATGTGCATGGCATGTTCCGGCACATGGATTTCTGTTTGGGGATTTCAGGCAGACGCATTTTAAAGCCACTGCACTAATGCAGCCACTGGACACACTGAGCACTTGGAATGTGGCCAGTCCAGGCTCACATGTGCTCTAAGTATAAAACACACCCGAGATTTTCAGAGACTTGGTGCACAAAACGTACATCATCTCCTTAACAGCATTTATATCAATTACATGTTGTGTTCATAATATTTGGGATATGTTGGATTAAGGAAAATATATTATTAAAATTATTTTCACCTATTTCTTTTTGTTGTTTCTACATGGCTACCAGGCAGTTTAAAATTACTTATTACGTGGCTCATGTTGTATTTCTATTGGACAGCTAAGGTGCAGAGTGCTGAAGTACCAAGTGTTCACTCTGCTGATCCTACTTTGGCAACTGGAACTCATTCATTCATTCTTCAGAAGATGAACATCCTGAAGCACTAGGAGCCGGGTCAGACTCAGCACTCAGGACACAGAGGCATAGGACACAGGCCTTCCTCTCAGGCAGCATGTGGAAACCAACAGCTGGAGTCCAGATGTGTGCAGGAGGTCCTGGGACACAAAGCATGGTGCCTGACTCTGACCTAGCATTCATCCTGGTGATAAGAGCAGGTCTCAGAGAACCACAGGAGTTCTGAGGGAGCCAGACAAACCCTCAAATGGGACTCCAGTGTAGAATCTGAGGCTCAAAGTCATGGAGCAAATAGGTGGCAGGGCCAGGACTAGGACTCAGACTGCTGGCCGCTTCATCCTTGCCTTTCACACCCAAACTATGGGTGTGGTCACTTGGTCCCTCAGCCAGGGCTGGGACAGAACCGATCTTGTCTGCTCTGTGACTTGACGCTGCCTATAGACCTTGCCCCTTCTGCCTACTAGGGCTGACCTGCCCAGAGTGGCGGAAGATAATAAATCATCCAGTGGTTCTTTCAAGGACAACACTGAAAATGCCAGCTGTCTCTTTTTTTCCAGAATTCTGCAGGTCCTGGGAAACCTTCTGCTGCTCTGGGCAATGAAATAACTAGGTCAAATAGCACACGCCCATGATAAATGGAATGCTTATGTCATCCAGCGCTTATTTGTGCCTCAGAATGAGTGGGCTTTGTCCTGTAGGCCTTGGGAAAGCATAGACCAACATATCAGCCAATCAGTAAAACGGACTGTGGGAATATTCGAGATCCAAGGGAACTCCAGAGAGTTCACCATGACCGGGGAGGAAGAGGAGAGTCCTATTGCATAACCAAGGCTTCCAGGTGGCACGATGCCAAACTAGAGTCCAGCCTAGACTCCTAACCTTCAGGGCATGCCCAGGAAGCCTGCAGGATTGCAGGTTGGGGGTAGACAGATATTCTGAATGTGAGCAGGACTGGGCCATGCTGGGCATACCGGAAGAAGCCCAAATCTGAGAGCTAAAGACTTGGGTTTCATATTTTCTCCACCACTAACTATGGAGGCAACCAGAAGCTTGTTCTCTTGAGCCTCCAGGCCTTAGCTGTCGGATCTGATGAACTCGGGTCCTCTCCAGCAAGACTATGATTCCAGGACTCTCTCTCTAGTCCACTGGGCTGTTACTTCCTTCAGGCTGTGGCCAATGACCTCACCGCATTCCTTTCTGGAGGGTGATGGCTCTATGTCTGGTGGTATGGAAACATCTTCTCCTCACAGGACACTCCAACCTCCTTGTCAGAAAGGGAAGCTATTGGCATTGTTCTCATGTCATGTTTGCATCCATGCTCTCAATGGAATGACCCACTTAAAAGCCTCTTATACTTTTGTGCTCTGCTTAGATGAAAGATTTGTTCAGGACACTTAATAAAAACCAGGCCCCTTCTCAAGAGCATCACATGACATCCAGAGAAGGGCATCCTGTTCCCAGTGTCTGGTGGCAGGCAGAGAATGTTTGTGGTGCTACACCAGAGCAAAAAAGTAAGATGACATCTGAGATTCTTAGGTGCCTGGGGTGGGCTATAGCCTGAGGAATTCTGAGATCCTGTCCTAGAGGAAGGGCTTGAGAATTCCAGCTCCAGTGGGACAGTGGGGAGCACTGACTTACAAGCTGGGAGCCTCTGTTAGAGTATGCACTGGCTGCTAATATGCTATCCCATCTTGGTTATTCACTTCTTTCTCTGGGCCTCAGCTTCAAAATTCATAAGATGGGGACTCAGTGTTCCCTGAGGCCCTTCCAGCTCTGACTGTTGCTGGTGAGGCTGGGGATTCTCTACCAGGATAGCAGCCTGGGAGGGAGGAGAAAATGCAAGAAGACCCTAAAAAGTCCAAAGCCAGCCCATCCTGGTAGGGCTCCCCATGCCATGCTCTCTGTGAAGATGCCACAGAACACTTCCTCATTGCTTACCTTGCCCCAGCTGGGAGCCAGCGATGGCCTCTTTGGCACTCCCAAAGCCCAGCTCTCTGCAGACCACACTGGCAGACACCAGGTCCCACTTGTCGTCACAGATGGTCCCCCATTCTCCATTCTTGAGAACCTCCACTCGGCCCTCCCCGATGTTGGCACCGCCTCTCAACCGCACCAGGGGTTGCTGAAGAGACACGGGGTCCTGCTGAGTGCAAAAGCTGATGCACATTTGGCAGTCACTGACGCCCCACTCCCTTCCTGGTCACCCCCCTCCACACTGGTGCCTAGGCTAGGAGCCAAACCTGTGCTGGATTTTGTGTGCTGGCGAGGCAGGGGGTTGCACACAGGCTCACGCTATGCTGCGGGATCTGCTGCAAGCTTCCTCTGCAGCCCTCCCCAGGAGCTGCTGTCCTGGGCTACTGAGGAGCCCATTGGGACCCTCATTAATTTGTCACTCCAACCCAGGCTTGTCTCAGGGGCCTTACCACCAGCATTTGCCTCTACCCCCTCACTCCAGAACCTCAAGCTTTAGAGCTACAGAAAGCAGCTCCTACCCTCAAACTTAGCAGATTTCAGGACCATGATTCTACCTTGCTTAGAACAGAGAGCTATAGCCTAGCCCTGCAGGAGGCTTCAGGGCACTGAACAACCACACACCAGCGATTCTGCTCTGCAGCAGGTGAGAAGCAGGAGGGGGGACACAGGGAGCTGAAGCGTGGGTCCAACTGAAAGGCTGCGACTCAGACAATGGACACTGCTCAGAGGTGGGGGGCCTCATGCTGGTCAAACCTACCATGTGTCCCAGAACTGGGCTCCCGTGGGGCCACTACTCCTGTTACCGCTACCCCTGATTCCTGGCCCAAATCATCCTGACTCCTCGGAAGAGGCAGGCCCACCAGGTGTGCAGAGAGGGTGGGTGCTTCCCCTTATGAGGTTTATTTCATGCACAGGTGTTAGGAGCCACCCTCCACCAGTGTTTTGACCCTACTGGATCCCATTTTACCAGGTGAGAGCTGGATCACATGACTCCATCTGCCCACACCCTGGTCTGCATCAACTTCCATATGTGTGTGTACGTGTGTGCATGCATGTATGTGTGTGTGTATGTGGGTGTGTGCGTGTGTGCATGCACCTGAGCATGTGTGTGTTGGGGTCGGGGCTGAGGAGGCTTCGAGGCTCTGAGTTACTATTGATGCCCATCAGATTCAACACACAGGGAACGGAGTGACTATGCAGCCGTTCTGTGTGTTGGAGCTGACCAGAGTCATTGGTCCACTCTGGCCTACTCGGTCCTCAGAAGGCCACACCTGCTGATGGCCTAGCCACGGTGGCCTGGCTGCAGGTGGTGTTTATCAACATTCAGGTCCACCAGCCACCTTGAGGGCCAAGGTGTCAGACCAGAACCTGTGTCTCCATCCTCCAGCAGAGGTTCCCACTAGGCCACATCACTCTCCCCCACTGACGGTGCCTCGTGGCTGCTGAGGCAGGGCAGGGCACAGCAACAGCACCCAGGCTTACAGACCTTGGGGAGTCTCTGGACCGGGGACTAGGGAGAGAAGAAAAGAGGGACAGGAGTGTGTGCAAAACACTGGTTGGCTTGAGGACCCATCTAGCTTTAGAAAACAAACCAAAGACACCTGCTGGTTGCAGCCCGTTTGCAGCAAAGCTCTGCCCTTTCCCTTCTTCCCCCACCACCCTGCCCAAGCAGTCTGGTACCAGCAGCTGTGGCTTCCAGGTTCTGGAAACTGCTCACATGGGCTGGTGGCTGGGAAGAGCTCATGGGAAGAGGAGAGAGAGGGGTAGGAAAGGTAGCTGCTCATTTATTAGGGGGCAGACCATCCATGACCCAAGCTTAATGGAGACAGAGTGACAAATAACCTCACCCCCTCCTGGCAGTGGCCAAGCTTAGTCAGCTGGCCCTGGAGGAAAGAAAGAAACCAAGGGAAAATGTGATGTAAGCCTCACTCCCTTTTTAAAAATTTTATTTTATTTTATTTTATTTAAATTCCTTTGGTGTGAATTCAATTCCTTTGCTTTAAACCACACAGCAAGAGGAATTCCAAAACAGTAGGTCTGGTATTCTGGATGACACACGAGAAAAGCTCGGAGGCTGGGGTTGAGGCTGTAGGAAGGATGTGGCCATCAAATCATATGGCAGGAGGGACAAGTGAGGCTGTGCGGGGGCTGTGGGAGGGCCAGCCCCGTCTGGGGACGCCTGTGTCTCCTGGCTGCACACATGCGCTGTGTGGTGGGCCTGGTGGAGGCCCCTCGGGGCGGAAGAGTCATGAAAGTGCTCCAAATAGTTTCCGTACCCCTCGTGGATGGATGGGCTCACAGCATTCATTTCACTCCTTTTATTGAAGATTTTTTTCATTTGCCCAAATGCACCACCCCCAGTTTGGGAAGGGGCACCCAATCTGGCTCCTGCCTGGGTTTCCCTTTTCCTTTGGATGAGTGCTATTACGCAGGTCCTTAGATGTTCACAGGGAGGGGAGGCTGCAGAGGGCAGAGGGGAAAGATGGGAGACAGGGAGACCCAGATGAGGTTGCTTGAGCCTGGGGAGGGGCTGCTCCTCCTGCCCCAAGGCCTGGACCCGGGGGACACACCATCTGTCCCCATCACGACCTTTCTTCCTCTTCTTACCCTGACGTAGTCAGAGCTGACATGGAACTCACCCCTGCCCAGGTGAGTGTCGAGGTTTTATCTGGCACAGGGAATCATTCCCTATAAATGAGCAGCTCCCTTTCCTACCCCTCCTTCTCCTCCTCCTGTGTGCCATTCCCACCCCCCAGCCCTGTGTAAGTAGTTTCCAGAACATGCAAACCACAGAGAGCCTTTGGGGAATATAGGAAAAAGGAAGGGTAGGAAAAAGAAAAATGAATCTCCTCCTAATGATTTTCAAGGGAAGATAGAAAACCGCAGTTTCTGTTTCAGAGGCCGCATGAAGCCTGCCACGGTCGGGAGAGTTCCCTCGTTCTAAGAAGTCAGACACTGGAAATGGGGATGTTATTTATGTGAGCAGATGTACACCAACATGTTTTGAGTGCCCTGACATGCACACACACGCACAGGCGCTGCTGACATACATGGAAGGGGACTGACGGGTACAGGTGACACAGACGTGGGAATGACAGGTTTCCATTCTCTGTGTCTTGGTGAAAGCTTTTGCAGTTTTATCCTTTTGGTTGTAGAACAAACCAAAATATGTTTGGAAACATTTGTAGCTGAGTTCATATGCTTTTGGGAATTTTACTGAATTTCCGACAGTTCCAGAACATTCTCCTCTGGGAATTAAGCAGGACTCCCTCCCCTGGCCTTTTGTGCCAGGCCAGCAGCCAGCACACAGAACGAGTGATGGTGGATAGTGAGGTGCTGTCCTCTCCTCGGTATGTGTCCTCCACAGAGGGGACTCTGGCCTCGGAGTGGAGCAGCAATGGGGGAAGGCCAGGTGGGGGTGCTGATGATTTCGTGCTCCGGCCCAGCTGCTTGTCACACTCTAGAGGTGGCATGTATGGGCGGGGCCGGCCCTACATTCCTTCCCTGTAGAAAAGTGGTCTGGGTTGGGGCCAGCTCTCCTTCTCTCCTGGGGGGATCCACGCCCACTCCCCGAAATGCCATCCTCCCCTCTCCCCAACGTGCCAAGGGGCCAGACCTCCGGCTGCGTCCTCACCTCTGGCTTGTAGGCTTTCCGGAATCTTGAGGGCCCGTCGGGGCTGAAGACCTGGCCAGGCACACAACTCACCACAGCCGGCAGCCCATTCTCACAGGTGACATTCTTCACGGGGTCCAGCGACACCTGAGTGCCAAGCTTGCAGCTGGAGATGTGAGCCTCCGTGCCTGTGCAGTCCATGGAGTACGGCCAGTAGCGCTGTTTCTTCCGGGCGGCGAACATCCTGCAAAGGGTGAGAGGGGGCAGGTGACCAGGGCGTCGTGGCACCCATCCACCTCATTCCTTCCACAGCTGGGCATGGGGCACTGGGCCAGGAGCTGTGCTGGCTTCCGGGGATCTGGTGGTGGAAGGAAACGGGTATGGTCTATGCATCTGGAGCTCAGCCCAGCTGAGTTGGCAGGTCCTCGCTGAGCACCTCGGTCATGCGGGGCGCCACGCTGGGCTCTGGGGAGCAGGACCTCCTTTCCTCAGGCAGCTTGTATGCCAGGAGGGGAGGGGTTTAGGAGTGAGATTAACACTAAGGCCTATAAATGCAAAATGTAAAAAGGGATCTAAGACAGGTAAGACTCCTGGTCCCAGGAAACCCTCAGTTCCAAGCAAACCAGAATGGTTGCTCACCCCACCTCTTCAGATAATTTCAACATAACGGGTTGTTTCTTGCTGGTGTCAATGAGCAGAACAAGCCAAACATTAAACTCTCTCTCAATGATATCCAAGGTCAAAGGTGTAAATCCAATGAGAAGCAACAAGAAGTCTTAAATCACCCCATGGGCTGAATCAAAGTATAATTTGCCCGGAAATTAAAATGCTCATGAAATTCGGCCACAGACAGTATCAGATCTTCCCCTGGGAGCCAATGAGGCTGATGGTGTCCCCAGAGCATAGCCTAGGGAAGCTCTCAGCCTGTATTACATGTAAAGTATTCCTGTTTATATGTTTTTGGAAGGCGGAATAAAGATCCAGGTGAGTCAAAGTGTTTTCTTGAACTGGTTAACAGAACTGGTTAACAGAAAAGTTGCTGTGCCTCAGTTTCCCCATCTCCAAATTAGAAGTGCCAATGGTAACTCCTTTATAAGACAGGAAAGTGAAATGAGTTAACACTCGTGAAGCGATTAAAACTGCACACGGGAAGGGCTTTGTATGTGTTTGTACAAGAAATGACGATTATCTTAGTTACAGGAGAAACAAAGGGGCTGAGAGAAAGTGGGGCTCCCCAGGGTTGCCGCCACCTGATATGACCTGAGGAGGGGTGGGGCTGGAGCTAGGCTCGGAATGATGGTGGGATTTGCAAAGGACGAGGGCAGGGAGGATACCCTGTCCTCTCAGGCTGTCCCAGCTCTGTAAGGTCTGTGTGCTTGTCCCTACTTGGCAGGACCAGTGAGATGCCACAGAGAGCCAGACAGCCAGACAGCACCGCTGCCAGCTGCCCAGTGGAGGGGCCTCCTGGGGCAGGCTGGCCCAGGATGAGGCAGCAGCAGGGTCCTGTTTCTGCTGGTAGGGCGGGCCTGGAAGTTTCTGTTTTGTCTCAGGGTGAACAGGATGTGAACACAGAGGAAGGTAAAACCCTACAGACACCGCCTATATCTTTCCTCAACCAAAATTTTCTACTGGTAAGAATTCTACTGTACCTGTGCGCACAATACACAGAATCTTCAGCAAAAGGACTATCCTGGGAAATTCAGGATGTGTGCTCAACATCCCTGTAGCCTACAGTGAAGAACTCTACAGGAGGGCTGTTAATAATTCCAAGAACCACTGCTCCTCCCCACTTCCTGGATACAAGGCCCCTGTACTTGGAAACACAACCTCCGCTAGTTCCCCAGGACTCCCCCACCTCAGACTGGAGAACACATTTGGCGGGGGGTAGGGTGGGGGGGTGCTTATAGCTTGTTCCTCATGACTCCTCCATGTTAGGCGAGAGAACACACTCGAAGGCTATCAGCTACATGAGGATTGGCCAGGCCTCGCTGGCTTGAAACATCCTCTTGCTTCCAGCATTCACTGAACACCACTCTCGCTCAGCAACAGATGTCCTGAGCTCTTAATATAGACTGATGCAGCCACAGCAAACACAGAACTGCTCCCGCCTTTCCCAGAACAGCCCTGCTTGCCTCTTACATCAGCTCACAGGAATGCACCGTGGCCCTCCACAGGCCTCCTTCGGCCTGCCCTGCCCCCCACCCAGTGACTCACTAGGGCCAGGCTGGGGGTGCAGATACCAGGCCAGGCGCTGGGGAGGATGCATGGACAGCCCAAGTGAGGCCTGGTGTTTGGAGAGCAATGGGAAGGAGGAGCAGCTTTGGGCCAAGGGGGAAGCCTGCTTGAGAAAGAGGTGCCTGGGCATAGCTGCGGCAGGGTAACAGGAAGAAGGTTCGGCGGGGCTGATGCATCTGAAAATGGAAAGGCCTCCTGGTTCTTCCCCAGCCAGGGCAAAAGCCAGACTTCGCTAGGGGTTCTGCTAGCTACTGTGTACGTCTACTCCAATTATGAATTCCAGCATCAAGGAAAGATCCACAAGATTGGCTCAGGGACCCACTGGGCCTACTGTGAGATGGACCCACGCTCAAACTCCATCAATCACCTGGCCTCTGTGCACCCCAACTCTGACTGGAGAACCGTAGTGACCCTTGAAGTCTCCTGGAATCAGGGTCGCTCAGAGCCTGTGTCCAGTCGTGCATGCACGAAAGTTCTCATTATTTCCTCTTCCCCGATGGACAACTTTTGTAAAAGGCCTTCCTTTGGGGAAGGCTGGGAAACTGATTAACGGTGTAAATTTTTGGCGGTGTGTTGGGGTCTTTCTTCAAGGGGACCCAGTCTCCCTTTCATTCAAAAGGTCATGGGTCTGTAAGCTGGCCCAGGTCCAGGAATTGGTGGAAGGGTGTCACTCTCTGTGTTGGTGATTTTGGTTAGATGTTTGTTCTCTCCACCTAGACTTTCTGTTCACCTAGAAGGAGTAGGAATTCAGTAGGCTTCCAGTTCACTTCTAGGATGATCAAGCAGCCCACGTCATGGGTCTGCAGGAGTCAAGCTGTTCTGATCACTGCTCTGACTCTGCTGTCATCTGGGAACCATGCCCGCCTGGCCTTGGGAGGCTGAGTGCTATCACCTGGGGCCCCCTCACCAGGGTCCAGTCACCCACACTGCAGTTAGGGTGACATATGGCCTGCAGAGAAGAGCTACTAGGGAGCTCTTAAGAATGCCCCAGTTCCCCTTACAAATGTATTCTTCGGTCACAAGGGAAGTGGACCCTCTCAGGGTGGGTGAGGTCTCAGATGACAAATCCACTCCAACATTCCAGTCTCCTCAAGCCTTTGAATTGCTTCCTCTGCATGAAACCAAGGAGATCAGACAATTCCATTGCGCTCACGGTGGGCCACATTCTGGTCCATGTTTCAGCCAACCCACCAACTCTTGGTAACTCTTCCTAACTCCAACATTCGATGCAGAATCTCAGCTTAGTGAGCTCATATCAATTAATCAGTGTCAACACTGGGGTCCTGATTTAAGGTAAAAATGGCCACAAAATGCTCCTGACCCCAAGAATGGGGCCCTGAAATTTGGGCTTCATTAGCTCCAAGGGGCATTTAGGGTTCCCTGGGCCAGAGTAGAAGTCAGCTCGTGGCAAAGCAGCCCTTGGTGGGGAAAATGACTCCACTCTCGGCGACCCTGTTGGTGTGTGGAGTCCAAGGGACATGCAGGAACCACCTGGCGCAGGGAGGGTGGTGAGCAGAGAGGCTCTGATGAAGAGCTGTGGTCAAGGCCCCCCTGAGATAACCGAAGCCCCTGAGCGTGCCAGTTAGCAGACAGAGCAAGAGGGGAGAGGCCTCAGGTGCTGCCCAGGTGAACATCTAAGGTTGCGAAGCTCCTTTGGACCTGGTAGCTACTCGGAGATGGCTAACCCCGCCAGAGAGAGAATCACTTTGAAAACAATCTCCTTCTTAGGGTGAAGGGTCTCCCTGGGAGTGAGGGTTGTCAGCAACAGCAGGATCAGGCTGCAGGAAGGGTCGAAGGGAGCGAGGGAAAGATGCCACTAGAAGGTGCAGATTCAGGAATCGTGCAGGGTGGCCCTCGCTAGGCTCCCACACCTCTGCTGTCCGGTGCCACTAAGCACTAAGCACGGCTGTCTGACCCCCGGTTCCCAGCCCAGCCCTTCCCCAGCTCCCAGACTTAACAGCCAGCCTGTGGTGGGGGCCACCCCATGCAGCCAGGCCCTGCCTCTGGGGCAGAGCAGAGCAGGAGCTAGGGCTGAACATGGCAGTAGCAGAGTGGAGAACACACCTGGGCTCCCCTGCGGGCCCCAGTAGGTGGGCCCTGTGACCCCCGAGCCCCCTGCCCTGCAGGCCTGCATCTCCTTCTATGCAGACCAAGGGCTTGGACCAGGTGATGTCTGAGGCCGCCACATGCCCTGGAAGTCCCAGCTCATCACTAACGGCTTCGTCCAGCCGGCTGCCATCACAGCCCCCAACAGCACCATGGAGGCGGAAATGTCCCCCAGCATGCCTTTCTCTTTTGGGACCTAATTGTCAGCTGAATCTCAGTGGCTAAGATAAAACCAGCCTACAAGGTTTGCTGCCCGCCTTCCTGCCCCTCCATACCCTCTCCAGCTAGAGGTCAGGCCTCAGAGCTGGTTTGCAGCAGCAGCAGTTAATCATCTCCCAACTTGGCTGAGAACACCATCCACCGCCGCAGCCTTGGATGCCTCCCAGCCCTTGGGGCCCTTTCCTGTCCCAGTTTGAAAAGGGAAGCCAGACACAGGGGCAGGGATGGAAGGAGCTTAGAGAGGATTGCCCGGGGAACAGCTGCCAAAACAGAGCTGAGACCCCTCCTTGAAAGCAGGATGAGGACTCAGGGCTGTCCTCAGTTGGGGAGATAGTTTTCAAATGCCATCTGAACAAGCCACACGCTGCCTGGCCTTGGTCCGATGGCAGCCTTCCCACCTTTAGGACTCGGCTCAGATCTGTCACCAGGCTGGGGGCTGTGGTAGGGCCAGCCAGGGGTGGGGTTTGCTTTTCTTGGCTCCAATGGGTCTGAAAAGCTGAGAAGGTGTCCCCAGGGATGGAGCTGACCAGCTGGCGGGAGTTGTCCAAAGACTCAGAGGCCTGAGACCACTCCACCTCCCAGCTGCCCTGTGTAACCAGGAAGGTTTGGGCTGTGTCTGGGGTGGTGGAGGATGAGGGTGGGAATCGACACTGTGATTACCCTTAGGGGTGTTGTGAACCTGCCCTGCTGCCAGTGCTCACCCCTGCAGTGGATTGGGAGCTCTAACCAAAAGTGGCCAGGACAAGCCCATGGAGGATCTGGAAGGAGAACTAGGCTTGGTCCCCACTCCTCTCAAAGCTAGAGACCTGCGTTTGGATTCTAGTTCTAGCATGGCTCTCTGACTTTCTTTCTTTGACTCTGAAGCAGATCCCCTAGTTCTGGTGCCATGAGGGTTCAATGACTAGGAGCAGAGCCTTCCACACAGTGAGCACTCAGAAACAGACGTCACTGCCATGAATAGGAGGAGAGAAGAAGAGGGGCCCCTGGGTGGCTCAGTGATTGAGCATCTACCTTTCGCTCAGGTCATGATCCCGGAGTCCTGGGATTGAGTCCTGCATCAGGTTCCCTGCAGGGAGCCTGCTTCTCCCTCTGCCTATGTCTCTGCCTCTCTCACTGTGTCTCTCGTGAATAAATAAAATCTTTTAAAATTTTTTTTTTAAACATTAAAAAGAAGAGAGAAGAAGACCCCGGACATACAGGCACATGGACCAACCAGAGTACACCAGCAGCCAGCCTGGCACAGGCCCGAATCCCTTCACTGGACACCCCTTGGGGCAGGTCACTCCAAGTCCCATTAGTATCTCCCTCCTTCCCCCCTGGGAGACACTAACTTTGGAAACCATAACGGGAACTGTAAGGTTTAACTGGGATGGGTGTGAGTCAAATCGAACCATTTTTCAATTTCCTGACAGTTGCTGAAAGGTTTCTCCGAATAATCATTTAGTGAGGAAAAGCAGACACGTCTTCTTAAATCGGGCCTGCCCTTGCCCTGCCTGGCCCGGCTATTACTATCCTTGTCCAGCCCCCGTGGTCATGAGCCTCTGCACTGGGACGGTGGGATTTTTCCAGGCTGGAGCACCTTGCACTTCATCTCTGCCCTAATAGTCTCCTCACCCTCCCTTTGTCATGCTCTTGGTGTCTGTCTCCCACAGGAGCAGGAGTTTCTCAAGGGCAGGCTTGCTGGAGGGGGACACTGGTGGGCCTGCCATGACGTGGGACAGGAAGGACTCTGCTTTGCATGGGGCATAGGCACTCCAGGAGGTGATGCTTAGCAAGGCAGGGCAAGAGCCCAGGAAGCCGGGGCTTGAGCAGTCCCCTTACTTGTACACTTTGGTGTTGTACGTCTTCTCCCCGGGGAAGCCAAACATGCCACAGACCACGCGGGAATTCTTGGCTGTCCAATGCTTGTCACAGATCTGCTTCCAGGTCTTGCCATCCTTCACCTCTACATAGCCCTCTGTCACGGGAGTGCGCTTGCGGTAGGCGGACAGGATGGCTCGGATCCGGATGTCCTCCACCTGGATGTTCAAGTTCTGGGAAGCAGGAGGCACAGAAGGAGAGGGGTTACTTGCCTGGTCTGGCCATGGAGGGGCGCCCCACAGGCCAGGCACTCTGCCCTCAGAGCCCGCAGAGCAGGGGTGCAGGGGGAGCAGGAGAGGCCAGGAGCCATCCGAGAGGAACCCGAGGACCTCAGCAGCTTCACCGACATCCTACAAAGAGCCCGGAGAGCACAGTGCAGCAGCCTCCTTCTGTGGGTTTTCAAAATAAGTGCAGAAGAGAGAACACGTTCTTTAAATTTTCAAGTTCTATCTTAAAAATAATTTGGATTTCGAATTTTACTCCAAAGCATGTCTGTGTGCACACGTGTGCCTGTATGTGCGTGTCTCCCCCCGAAGCTTTCAGGAAAATTGAAGTGTCAGGCGGATGAGCCTTGGCCATCCTAAGGCTGGTGGTGCCATCTTGGATGCTGCTTCATCCCCTGGCATTGGTGTTGGTGCTCGGCAGTGAGAAAATCCCAGGAGAGAAGAGGTAGGGCTTGGAGAGGGTTTGTGTAGGGACTCAGGGGGTAGGGATGGCCATGGTCACTGGGCTGTAGCAAGGAAAGGAAAGATTCCAAATGACTTGAGGCACTTGGAAAGCCCTCTCCTCACCCCCACTCCCACCTCCACCCCCATCCATCCTTCCAAGGCAGTGATGAAAGAGTTAGGACCCCAACAGGTGGAAGTGGCTGGGCATGGGGGGGCTCTTGCCGCAATGCATCATGGGCTCTCCTCCCCATACCTCTGACACTGAGTGGCAATGTCCTTGCCCCAGAGGCCCAGGGATTTGGCAGGAAGACAAGGGGCCTTGAGAGGCCAAGCTGGATGGGAGGAATGGGGGGGGGGCACCTGGCATTAGTCATATCTGTGCCCCCAGACACTATGGAAGCTCCCTCTGGAATCTCTCCTCCTCTATCTGCACCTGCCCTATGGGACCACCACGGGCTCTTGCAAGGCTCCCTGGGTCCCTGTCTCCATCCCCTCTTCATCTATGAGCTACAGGGCCAGCCACTAGAGCTCTTCCTAAAACAGAGTGATCTTATCCCTTGACCATAAAATAATGCCCAAATTACTTAGTGAGGTGCCCATAGCCAGTCATAACTCATCATCCACAGCCCAAAATCTACACTCAGATATGGTTAACTGCAATATAACAGTAACAGCCTCCATATGTGAGCCCCACAGGAGTGTTTTATGTGGATTCTCTTACTTAATCTTCAAATAACAGAGTGAGGTGGTTCAGAGCTATTGTCCTCCCATTTTTCCAGATAAGAAAACTGGCTATTGACTCTGTTATAATCTCCCACGAACCACCTAGAAGCAGGGAGTGCAGTGTGAGCTCTCTGAGCTGGGCCAAGGGGGAGGAAGGTGGGGCCGGGCAGGGGTGCCTGCAGAGAGGATCCTGGCAATCGAATGCCTAAGCCCCTGTCCAGCCAGGATGCAAATGAACCACGAGGTTGAACAGAACCATTATTTGGGTGCCCGGGGATTCATGCCTCCTTATCCTGGCTTTAGGGTGCAAAGGCAGGCCCTGTTTCAGCAGCCTGGCAAGGCAGTGGAAAGTATGTGGGCCGGAGTGATGGCATTTGGCCCTGGTTCCTTTCCACGCAGAGAGGAATGAAAGCGCCAGGGGCAAGACTGCGTTTGCCAGCAATCCGGGATTGCTTGACAGCCTCCATTCAGGCCACAGGACCTGTGCCATCAAGACACGTGGACAGGGGCAAGCCAAGAGAGGGCCTGAGCTCTGGACCAGCCTGTGGACCAGCCCCCTCCTGCCTCTTCCCACCTCGGGAGGCGGGGCTGGAATTCCAGCATGCAATGCACGAAGCCCAGAAGGAAAGTTACCCCAGAGGCACCAGCCCTGTGACTCCACAGGGCAGGCAGCCCAGGTGGACTTTGTTAAATTCACAGATCCTTCCCTACCCCACTCCCCTGGCCCCCGATCCCCCACCCCGGGTCAGCAGCACAGGCTCACTATGTGGAGATGTAAAATGTGACCCTCAGCACCCCAGCTACCACAGTGGGAGAGGGGACACAGTGGACTCCTATACCTTTATCTTGATGCAAGGTGGCATCTCTTCTGCAGAAGTATGACAGTGAGGGGGAGCCAGGTGGGCTCAAGGATGTGGGAAATGAGGCTTGGAGAAGAGAAAGTGCTAGAGTGAGGCGTCCTTGTCCTTATTCTCCCACCAAATCACTGTGTGTGTGTGTGTGTGTGTGTGTGTGTGTGTGTGTGGTGTATCTCTGTGTGTGTCTGTATGTGTCCAGAGCGTGAGTCTATTGGTGCACCTATGCGGTGCAGGAGAAGTCCAGAGGGCCTTGTTCTCTCCAAAGCCTTAGAAAAGTGGTCAGGGCTGTTCCCTCAAAATGGAATGTCTTCTTTTCTCCCTTCATGCAACCAACCCTTTCTCATTCCATCAGGCTCAAATTCACTTCATTCATTCACTCAACAAAATACAGTCTCTGCCCTCGATGGACCAGGCTTCCTCTCTATGCCCCAACCACAGGACCCTGTCTCTTCTCGGAATAACAAAAACTTCAAGGGCTCTCACTTACCAAACACCAACCAACTCATGACCACATCAGGCTCTGTGGTCCCTCAATTCCCATGACAATCTAGGAGCAGGGCAATGGTACATTCATGTTCCAGGTGAAAAATGAGAGAACTTGGCAAGACTTCACAATTCTCCAAGTTCATACAGCCAATAAGTAGGCAAACAAGGGTGAAGACCGAGTTTGGACTCTGGACTGGTGACCACTGGTCTCTGCCCTCCTACCCATGCCCTGTCCAGCACAAGGTACAGAGTAGACCCACACGAGGCAGAGCCAGGAGCTCAGCTTTCTGGGTGGTCCCTTTGGGGCCTACACGTCTAAAGTCCATCCTGTGCTCCAGTGGGGAGGAGCCATGAGTCAGACCCGAGCCTACGTGAGAGAGGGGCTGCCTCCCAGCTGCGCCTGGACTCCGGCCAGAGGGCAGCAGGGAAACCCTTCGTGGCGCACATTCAAGGCTCACTGCTAGCTAACTAGCTCACATAGGCCACTCAGAGACTTCTGTGCAGGAAAACACACACATACACACAGAACTTCCCTCCTTACTTCACCGCTGTGGAATCTCTTCCATCACCACAAGAGTTAGATTTTTTTTTCCTCAGAAGTTCAACTCCAAAAGAGAAGAGAAGATGTGAACCACTAAAACATAGACATGTTTTTCTTTCCTAACAAAGGGCTCTCTTGACTTACTGGTTATATATTAAACCCTTTTGGGCCAGAAGCTTGTAATGCATCTGGCACATTTTCAAATTAAAATGAAAGTCTGAATGCTGTCTCTTGCCAGAGCTAAGAGTTTACCCAGGTCTCCGAAAAGGCCTCCCTCCAAGGAATTCAGAGAACCTTCTAAACTTGTGCTACTGAGAACTCATCTCATACTCAGCAGGGCCCGAGCCCTGGGAGTGATGATCACCCACGTCCAAAAGGGAAAGTCAAGGTGCAGGGAGGTCAGGAGCTGCCTTGCTTCAGCCAGTGAGCTGGTGGAAAGAAAGGCTGGTCAAGGAGCACCAGGGCAGGATTCCCAGTCTTGTGCCTGCAGGACATTTCACTTTTGCAGCATCTGTGAATGACTTGCAAAAATTCCACAATGTGACCATCTGGGGCTGTCGCCAAGGAGGAAAAATCACCGATTTTGAAAGTCGGGTTGAAGATTGCATCAGGTAAAGCTACAGTAGGGGGAGGCAAGGCAAGCCAGCCGACAAGGATGTCCCTTCACAATTTGAAAGCTCGGTACTAGGTGCAAAGTCTGTCAGCTGGGAGGTGTGTTTGTAAGGGCCCCATCTTAGCCCAATTATCCTCCTTCCCTCTGCTCTAGAAGCTGTTGTTGAATATCAGCCCAGGGCTCCCCACCTGAGAAGGCGTCCCAGGAGAGGCGTCGAGGAGGAAGGACCGTGGTGGCGGGATACGCGAGTACAGTCCTCCCAACCAGAGTGCATGGCTGGTCAGTTCCACACAATTTCTGCTTGCTAAGCAAGCCTCATCCCTCTACTGTGAACACTTCCTGCATCTTGCTTTCTAGCTCTGAGCTGTCTTTATTCAGCTATTTCAAAAACTGGCCCTCCAGAACAGAGATCCATTTTCCCAACTACTAGCTTGGCACCTTCCTTAGCACCTCAAACCAAATACATCCAAGATACCCTCAACCTTTCCTCCGCTCACCAAGTCAGGCTTCCGCCATTCCAGCTTGCAGACCACAAGCCTCACCTGCCTTCTGCACCTGCCCCTCCTCACACCTACCGTCCAGCCACTCAGCAACACCTCGTCTAGCCTTCCACCACTGTCTCCTTCCCACCTCCATTTGCCAGTCAGATGGCAATGAGAACCGTGGACGTGAAATGACTAGCTGGCATCTCACACGGGCTGAGTGTCTCCCCACTGGGGAGGAATTGCTGACCCGGTCCACCTCACACACCAGCGGCACAGTCATCCACCTTGCCCACTGCGTAGTCATGTCTTGCACCAAGCTTTCCCATGGATCCCAGGCCTTAGGCATCCTTCTCTAATCCATAACACCCCTTCCCTTCCCTTTTTCCAGTCAGCGACCTTCTCTCACTGCCATGGATATCACTCTTGAAAGCCCAGCATTGAACCTCCCAGCAATTCTCTCTTCCTTCTCTCTGAGTCCCATTGACCTCAGGGACAATATCTCATTCATACATTTGAAAAATGTTTGTTGAGTGGTACTACAACCCAGGCACCGTGTGAGGCCCTGGGACACACGGGCCAACCAGACAGGCAAGTCTCTCTGTCACTCATGACAGAGGAGGAAAGACCCAATACCATCTCTTTCACAAAGTCCCCTTCCCCAAATATCCGGTCCCCAGAGATCTGATCTCTTTATTCCCCTCGCATTTGCTTTCTGAGTCACTCGGTTAGTTAGTCCTTGACTTATCCTGACTATCTTGTATTATTATTATTTTTCTTTCCCTGCGTTTTTGCCACCTCATTGATTCGTGAGTTCCTAAAGGCAGGATTGGGCCTTATTCATTTCTGTATTGCCCATGGCTCCCAGTGCCAGACATGACACATAGTGGGTCCTCAAATATTTTTGGAGTGAACCAATAGTAATTTTTAAAAATCCAATTACAGGAATTCGTCTTAGCTGAACATCGAGCTCCCAAGCCAAAAATGTAATAAAGACTCCCTTTATTCTTTGTTTAATGCAAAATAAACGAGGCAGCACTTGCCTCTCTCTTCATAGCATAAGCACTACTTGTGTGACTTATGGATGGACGAGCAGAAGTCTACACTTTCTCCATGCACTCCCTTGTCATCTAGGCTATTAACACCCTACCTTTCCTCTCAAAATCTGATGCTAAGGAAGTTATTGAGCTGAACCAAAAGCTGATCTGACCCTCAGCACACATCTAGATGGTTGAGTTAAGTGGGTATCATCTGTCAACAGCATGAAGCGAATTGTAGTAGAAGAATCTGGCCACACTGTAATTATCTCCTTTTGATGATCAAATCAGGAATTCACAGAGTAAAGAGCTAAGTCAGAAGTAACATTCTCTATCCAGTGACTTCTACTGGGTCAGATGGATGAAGTAGAAGAGAAAAGGCATTGCAGTGATTTCTGCTCCTCAGCTCCATGTGATGGACACCACTCGGGTGGGGGTGGTGTGGGGAGCTGAGATCATTCTGAGCCACCAGAGGAAAAAAACAGCAGTCTGTCTGGGCCCTCCTCCTATAAATCAAGAGCCTTACAAGGCTGCTGGAAAATCGAACGCTCTGTATTTCATTTTCCAACCAGAAAGCACTGGGGTAGGTAACAGAGACTGCTTCTTTGGAGAACAAGCAAGCTCTGCCGTCTGCAGGAAGCTGGCAGGACACCTGTTCCAGCAGGGGGGCTGAGGCCACAGACCAGCCAAGTCCTGGGCCAGCCTCCCAGCTGGGGTCCCTACTGCTTCTCAGGGTAAATTGTCACCATGGTAACAAAGTAACAATTTGTGGAACTGTCCTTTACTACTAGACTGGAATCTCCAGGAAGGCAAGGCTGTCCACCCCATCAATCTCTTTATTCCCACTGCCTGGCAGTGTCTGGTGCTCTATTAAAATGTATCAAATGAACACATGGCCAGATACAGTCCAGCTACCTTAGCAACAGACTCCTGGGGATCCAGTGGGAGGGAGTCCTTGGCACTGACCCCTCCCGCAGGGTTGAAGTGACTCATTTGAACTCCGGTGCACTGCAGCCCCACCCTACTCACACCACTGGGCCACTCTACAGAATGGATCCCCCAACCAGGGCAATGAGTCTTTCTCCTGCCCGCTTCTCCCATCTTGCATCCTTTCCATATAGAATTTCCCATATTCTCTGTTCTCTCCCTCTCCAAACTGCCACAAATGTCCCATCCGATTCATATGTTCGAACTCTGAGTACATGCTGTTCATCCATTTATTTCATCCAAGATAAATTATAATGCTACTTATTTATTTCTTCTAACAGGTAAGTATGATGTTGTTTTCTTACTTATTTCACCTCTCACACAATTATAATAATATTGATGCTTTTCAAAAAGTTGTGTGAGCCACACCCCAGCCAGGAATCAGGTTCCCAGATTTGTCAGGATGCACACAATTTCAAATATTTTGTTCTGTTACCCGCATAAATGCCCTTTTGCTTTTCAGATGCTCTGACCTATTTTTAGTCAGGAAAATAGGTCACCCTAGAACTACATTTATTTTTAATCTTCTTTTATTTTTTTTTTAAAAAAGATCTTATTTATTTGACAGAGAGAGAGTGAGCGCTCACCAGAGAGCACGGGGTGGGGGAGCGGGGGGGGCAGGAGAAGCAGGCTCCCTGTGGAGCCTGATGAGAAGCCCAATGTGGGGCTCAATGTGGGAGTCGATCCCAGGACCCTGAGACTATGACCTGAGCCAAAGACAGATGCTCAGTCGACTGAGCCACCCAGGTGCCCCCTTAGAACTTTTGTGTCCTTGTGGTGGCTGGCAAGCCCTGACCACATAGAGATTCAATAAATAGAATCATGGAATGTTAACACCAGACAGGACCTTATACATACATCCTTTTGCCCAAACTCCCTGTGAGCTACAAGACAAACCCAGGACAGCTATATGTGATGGCCCAGCTCAACAGGTCAGCAAGACGGGGGATTCAGAGGCTCTGGGCTTCCACCACAGCTCCTTACTCCCTGTGGGAGAGTCTGGCACAAACTGCCTACTTGCTACCATTTCTCCTCCTACCACAGAGGGAGCCCGTCTAGGCATCCTGCAGCCATCAGGGAAGAAGCAGGACTACATTTAGGTTTAGAGGGACTCCCACCTTCAAAATTGCACCAAGATGAGAACAGACCCCTTTTCTTTCTGAAACTACCCAGTACAACCTGTTGCACCCGCTCTCTGGTGGCCGGGGCGGTGTGGAATGGGCAAGGGGTCAGACTTTTGGCTGGAAAGCTCTCAGACCTTCCTAGAGGCCCCAGATGCTGGTGAGATAAGACTGCTGCCGAGAGGGAAACCTTGAAGCATTCTGGCAGCTGACAAACCAGGACTCCTGGAATTTTAAGAATTCCCACCAGCCTCAGTTCCTGCGGTTAAGAGAAGAAAGAGCTTTCTTCAGGTCTCAGGGTCCTTCCAGAAGGATGTGAAAGTGTGGAGGGGAGGGGTACCAGATTCTCCCAGCAATGTCCTCTATGGCCCTCTGTTGGCCTCTGCAGATCCCGGGGCTGCCTGCTGTCACAAAGAGGAACTGAGGCTTGGAGGCCACTTAAGGGATGGGCCACACCTAAATCTCATGGCCTGGGGGTTTCCAATCAGTTCTGGTAACCAAACCACCTCTGCAAAAGAGCCTTTTAAAAATGGGTACGTAAGAAGGTGGTGTGAGAAGGTGAAGAAAAGGAAAAGATCTGTATGTTCCCTGATCTCACAGCACACGGCTCCAGCCTTGAGCCCTTCTATGAGCACATGACTTAGCAATGTGCAAAACAGCCTGAGTAGAGAAGTTGACTCAGGAGGGCATCTGGATTTGTAATCTCTTCTTATCTAATGCTTTTTCCAACTTGTCCAGTGCCACAGACAGGAAACAAAGCCTCTCAAGTTAAGAGCCTCTGAAATCCTGGGAGGTTTAGTTGGGGCTCTGTTTCCTAGGTTTAAAAAAAAAGATCCATTTGCTTGGAAGCACGAGTATTTTGCATTTCAGAATTTGCTCCTGCTTGCCTCTTTTTGAGAAGGTTTTGAGGACTGGCCTCTGACTCATTGGCCTTATGAGAATGCTGTTTGACGGTGAGGTGTCCAGAGACCCAGGAAGGGTCAGGCACCCCGGACACCCAGCTGCAAGTCTCAGACTCCACCAGACTGGAACTCAGGGGTCCTGCCTTCAACTCTGGGGGTCTGAAACGGGCTACACAGCTAGATGGGACAGTACAGTCTGTGTCACAGAGACTGGATCTGTAAGAGAGTTCTGGAGAACTGAGACTGCCTGAATTTTCTGGATGCCATGAACCAAGGCTGGTGAATCTGCAGGGCTAACCTACTGTAGCACTTTATAGTCTGCTAAGCACTTTCACAGAAATCATCTGAATTTTTTCCTCTGCAGAATATTTAAAACTACCTAGTAAATGATGAGCACATGCTGTGTCATTTTGATGGAGAAAACCACTGCCACTCTGGTTTACAGACTACCATAGTTGGAAGGGAGAGAAATCAACCAGCTTATCTTAATAAAGAAAATGGACTTGGGCAGCCCGGGGGGGCTCAGTGGTTTAGCGCCGCCTTCGGCCCAGGGTGTGATCCTAGAGACCCGGGATCGAGCCCCACGTCGGGCTCCCTGCATGGAGCCTGCTTCTCCCTCTGCCTGCATCTCTGCCTCCTTCTCTCTCTGTGTCTCTCATGAATAAATAAAAGTTAAATCTTAAAAAAAAGAAAAGAAAAGAAAATGGACTTGCCCCGTGTTTTGGCTGCTTGCCAACAGGTAGCCCAGGACCTAAACCTATGAACTTTCCCTTGGTGGGGTGGGTCATTCATATGCAGGAGATGTGCTTCCTCCCTTCTTTAGAAGGGAACTCATGAAGTGTCAAAGAGCCCCTGAGGATGCCCCAAGCAGATGCAGGAGTCCACTGGAAGCACAGTTAGCTCATTGAGTGAAATTCATCAGCCAGTCTCCAGGGCTTAGTGATTCATGCCTCGGGCATTCCAAAGTGGGATGAACTTGGTCTAGACTGATGCTCAGTTTTCTTCCACTCTCTGCTTGGAGAATTCCAATGTACTGTGGAGAAGGCACAAGCCTGTGAGAGTCATCTCTAATAGTCTGTGATCTGCCCCCAGTCTCCAGGAGTCAATGAGGACGGATGTAAGAGATCCAGGCCATACCCTTCAGAGTAGGGGTGGGAGGAAATGGGACGGGGGTGTGTGGGGGAGATGTCCTCACCAAGTTCATTAGGTCAGTCATTTGCTCCTGGGATCATAAGACACAGAGAAAGCATTAGTTGGCATCTCCTTTTGACCAATACTCCACTCTTGGCCACTTTTGAATTTATGAACCCTGAACTGGGGAAGTCGAGGGAGGGCCTTAGTGCTCACACTTTGATGTGGAAGAGTGAGGGTAGAAAGTCTGCTACTGCTTTCAAGGCCAAGGTTGTGTTGGCCCAGAGAAGAGGCAGGGAGACAGCCAGAGCACACACACCAGCAGGCATCCCTTCCGTGCATGTGTGCGTGTGTGCGTGCATGTGAGAGAATGAGACAGAGAGAAAGAGAGAGACGCCAATTCGCACAATGGTGTACACTGCCAAGAGCCAGCTATGGGCACCCCCCTATGTGGGCTGGGTGTGTTTTCATAAATGAAGAGTAACAAGGGATCTTAGAACTTGGCAATCACCTCATCCTGCTTCCTTCGCAGTGCAGGAATCTGGCTGCAACATTCCTGGCAGGAGGCCATCCCCTTCCTGCTTGAATTACTCTAGTGACAGGGAGCTTGCTACTTACTAACAGGCTAGCCCCATCCACCATGGGGCAGCCCTAAGCGTTACAGAGTTTTCATGCTGAGCTGAAATCTATGTCCCTTTACCTTCTTACCCATCTTGGTTCTTGGTTAGAATAAATCACGGATCCTCTCCACGGTAACATTTCAGATATTTAAAGAGATGTCTCCTCTCCTCTCTATTTTGTCACCGTATCTTCATTTCCTTATACGATATGACTTCTAGATCTATCTCCACCTTGCTGGTCTGTCCTCTAGCTTAGAGATGGCCCCTGAACTGAACTCTGTACTCAGTTCTTGATCCAAAAAAGCAAAGAGTTTAGAGGATGAATTCTTCCATTTGTGCACATTCACTTTTTTTTTTTTTTTTTTTTTTACCCACCATATCATAGCTTTGGCTTATACAGGGCTTTAGGTCAATCTCCTTCAGGGATTGATTGATTGATTGATTGATTGATTATTTATTTATTTATATTTATTTATTTATTTAATTTTATTCACTCATCCATGAGAGACATAGAGAGGCAGAGACACAGGCAGAGGGAGAAGCAGGCTCCACGCAGGGAGTCTGATGTGGGACTTGATTCCGGGACCGCGGGATCACACCCTGAGCCAAAGGCAGATGCTCAACCGCTGAGCCACATAGGCGTCCCCCCCTTCAGGGATTTTAAAGATATAATCAATGTTTTTCAGTCACTCTCCCTGGCTTTCATTCTGTAGCTGATTTTTTTTTTCCTGAACCTTTAATAGGACCTTCTATTCATCCCTAATATATTATAGTTTGGGCCTATTTATCTCAACTTACTGAGGTTTTTCTGAATCTCATTCAGTAATGTTATATCCCAGCAATCCCTTCTAGTTTTGTGTCCTCTACAACTTTTATCAGTGCACATTTTCACCTCCATGTAAATGTCTGCTGTTAAAGAGGCAAGAGCGGGACCCCAGGAACTACTGTTAGAGACCATCCACTGTGCTTATATTGATTAACTTGCAGTTTTTCTAGGTACTATTAGTCACCGCACTGTGACCCCACCTAACTCCATGTCCACCAGCCTACATCTCTTCCTCTCATCCACAAACATTTAATAGGGGACATTTCTTTAGCCAAGAGGAATGATTCCATGATTTCAGCCACTGACACAGGCTATTACATGAGGTATTTTGGAGAAACTTCTCAACATCCCACAAATATCCCTTGTAGTTGGTCTGGGCAGCTCCCTATCCATCAGGCGAGCTCTGACAGTAAGCATGAGCTTTAGCCACAAAGTCCTAGATGGAGTGGCAATTCTCGAAGTTTCTCCTTAGACATCTTGAGATGTGGGCCCTTTCCCGACTTCCATTGAGCTGACACCAAAGGGAAGAGGTTACAGGGGATTACTGCTCATCAGTTCAAAGTTTCCACAGTGTCTGGAGTTCCTTTTCCAGTCGGATGAGAAAGCTCCCAGTGTGGCTCATGGTAACCAGCCTGACTGTACAATAGCAAGAGGGAAGCCTTCTAGGAAGATGCAAAGCGTGGAAGGCTGTGGGAGTCATCCCACTCTTCAAACCAGTTATCCTCACCATAGCCTTCTCTGGGTTACTGTAAATTCACTTAGAGTCTAGGCTCTTTGCCTTGGAATGATCCTCCAGCTTTGCCAAGGCAAGCATCTTGTCTTCTCAGGTTATAAGGGCCATGTTTTCTTTCCCTAATGGTATTCCAGACCACGCTGTGTGTACAGCAGGTACCCAACAAAGGTCCAGAATAAAGACAGGTGCTAGGCTTTTGTGGGGGACTCTTAGAACTTCCAGAATATAAAAGTACTTCTTACTCTATTTTTGGGTGTTGTTTCTCCACCTAGTCTACCCAGTCAAGGTTCTGTTTTTTTCTAGGAGCCACATTCAATAAACACTTCCCTGTTGAAGTGTCATATCCAGAATCCTTTTTCCAGAATAATTTTTTTTCTTTTTTTTAAAAAATTTTTAATTTTTTAATGATAGTCACACAGAGAGAGAGAGAGAGAGAGGCAGAGACATACGCAGAGGGAGAAGCAGGCTCCATGCACTGGGAGCCCGACGTGGGATTCGATCCCGGGTCCCCAGGATCGCGCCCTGGGCCAAAGGCAGGCGCCAAACCGCTGCGCCACCCAGGGATCCCAAGAATAATTTTTTTTCTAATGGCACTTGAGTCTTTTCATTCTCCCACTGACATTTTGGCCCACCTTTTTATTCAAACTACTAGTTACTTTTTTATGATCAGAAGACTGGATCGTCACTCGATAATCCAACTGTATTATCCTGAGGTTCTAGGCTGAATAGAGGCCCATTGAAGATCTTACAAATAAGCTCATTTTTCTATTAAGCAGGGCAATGCAATGAAAGAATGATTTGCTTCTATGTGCTTCTTATCATTGTTTAATTTAATATTTGATCCTGGAAGGTTCTTCACCTATGGGGATAAGGATCTCTGGTATGTGTTTTTTTTTTTTTTTTAAGATTGTATTTATTTATTCTTCACTGACACACACACACACACACACACACAGAGAGAGAGGGAGAGAGAGAGAGAGAGAGAGAGAGGCAGAGGGAGAAGCAGGCTCCATGCAGGGAGCCCGATATGGGATTCGATCCTGGAACTCCAGGATCACACCCTGAGCTGAAGGCAGACACTCAACCGCTGAGCCACCCAGGCGTCCCTCTGGTATGTACTCTTAAGAAGAAAATTTAGGGGTCATCCATGGGTGCCTCTGCCTGTGTCCCTGCCTCTCTCTATATATATCTCTCTATCTCTCATGAATAAATGAATAAAATCTTTAAAAAAATAAATAAAAATAATCTTTTAAAAAAAGAAGAAAATTTACGGCTTGGAAACACCATTCCTATCAGGTACCTAATGCTGTTTCTATTGGATCTAATGGTGAATTAGGTATACCCCTATTCCCCAGGAGCTTCCAATCTCATGGGTGCTAATTATCCCATGTGAAGTCATAAGCAGTAGAGATGGGAAGTGTGAAACTGGGCTGGGCAAGCCCACCTTCCAAATCACAGACTTTACAGTAAAGCAAACTTACTGTCGATAACTGGAACACTAAAGTATATTAGCTCTTTAACAATCTTGTCTACTTTTCCCAGCTAAAATAGCAGCATTTGAAGAGTGTCAGCTAGAAGTGGTCTGACCTTGCCATTTGAGAGAAAGGTGGAAATCCTTTTCCATGCTATAATGCAGGTTTACACAAGTTCCTGGGCGTATGCAGTGTGCTCTAGGAACATATGAAAAAAAGAGTGGGATGGCTGTGAGTCATGAAAGGAAAATGTAAAGACCACAGTCTGGGTAGAACTTCCTTTGGAGCTCAAATAGGGCAATTTTAAGTTGGCTTTCTTCAGCTTTGGTTTTTAAATCACTCACTCTGGAGAAGGACAACTGTCATGTCTTAAGGACACTCAGGCAGCCTATAGAGAGGTCGCGTGCAGAGGATCAGAGGGTTCCAGCTGACAGCCAGGAACCAAACCTGGCCAACGGCCATGCGAGTCAGCTTGGGACAGGACCCTCAGCCCCAGGTGACCTACTGAGAGAATTTGATCAGAGTCAGTCAGCTAAGCCACTCCTGGATTCCCGACCCTCAGAAACTAAGTGAGATAATAAAGTATATTGTTTGAAGCTGCAAACTTTGGGGGATAATTTGTTACACAGCAATTAATAACCAGTACAGGGCAGCCCAGGTGGCTCAGCAGTTTGGTGCTGCCTTCAGCCTAGGGCCTGATCCTGGAGACCGAGGATCGAGTCCTGCATCAGGTTCCATGCATGGAGCCTGCTTCTCCTTCTGCCTGTGTCTCTGCCTCTCTCTCTATCTCTGTGTCTCTCATCAATGAATAAATTTAAAAATCTTAAAAAAATAATAACCACTACATTTTCTCAACCGAAATGGCAAACTCCTAGGCAGAGCACAGAGGGGCTTTCATGTCTGTCTTTATAGCTTTATTTCATACTACTCCCACATTCACATTTTAGTCTTGGGCAGTACTGACCTACTTATCATCCCCCTTCATGCCTCAGGGCCTCGGGGCCTTCACCCAAGCCATTCTTTGTGTCTGGATGCCCTTTCCCCACTGGTGGTCTCCCTTTCTCCAGAAACCCTCCCCTCCGATACCCAGCATCAAGTCAGGCTGCCTTGGGTCCCTTCCTTAGCACTCACACGCTATTCTTGGAATGGGCAGGTGAGAAGTGAGTTACACGTAAGAAGGGAAATAGTCATGTGTGGGAATCATTAAGAACACAAGACTTGCCTCTATATGGTTGACCAATGAGTTGTCAAATTTGAAACCAGGAATCCTTTTGTCACTGCACACCACGCCCACGTCTTCTGTGTGCTTACAGTCGGTGACACCCCAGCCATTGGAGGAGCAGGCGGCGAGGGTGGCCTCTCTGCCTGTGCAGTAGATATTGTCCAACCAGATGGGTCCTAAAGGAAGCAGAGAAGGGGGAGACCAAGAGCCGTTGAGTCTTTGGAGGGCACCAGTGTCATAGAGGATTTTTCCCTAATTTTGATAATTACTGTGGTCATCAATTGATGTGTAGTATGTTTGAGATACCGGATATAGTTCTAGGGCATCTGGATTCCCTTTCCACAGTAGGCACGGACATGGTAGATTGAGTGTGATTTGGACAGAAACCAGATTTGAGCCCAGATGTCACATAATAGAGTAGGCAGAGCCGAGATTTTGGATACTAGGCTGGGTTTCATTCTGGCAGAGTCACTGAGCTATACGACCTTGGTCAAGTCAGATGCCTTGTCAGATGCCTCAACTGCAGGGCTGTGTATGGACCAGAGATAATACATGGCACATGCCTAGTTTGTTTTTGGCTCACAGTTACTCAAACAAGGCAACAAGGATGACGATAGTTACTGTAGTTAGACTGGTCGTGGCACCAGTCAGACTCACCTTCCATCTACAGCAGAGGCTGAACTCTGACCTCTCAGTAAAAAGGTAAGCTAACCTGCACCTGAGGGTTTAGAGTTTTTAAGGAATTTCCGTATGTATCACCTCCTCTGACTTCCCCATGCCTCAGGGATAGTCAGCCCACCTGACACACAGAGCTCTGGCTCAGAGGGTGGCTCATCCTGCAGGGCCACCCCCTGAGCCCAGAGCCTGGTCCATTCAGTGCTCTTCTCTCTCCCTGACATTTCCCCTGCTACACTAAAGCCACAGAGCTGCCCCATCACCTTCCAGAAGTCAGGTGAAGGCAGGGCTGGGGGGCCCTGTGCAATTTCTGCTCACCTCACATGTCTATACCTGATTTGCACCAAGTAGAGATGTGCACTTCAGCGGGCCAAGTGCTAGAGGGTTTGTCACAACGAGATGCCACCTCACACCCATTAGAATGGCTACTGTCAAAAGGAGAGAAAATATCAAGGGTTGGCAAAGTTGTGGAGAAACTGGAACCCTTGTGCATGGGTGGTTGGCAGGAATACAAAATGGTGCAGCCACGCTGGAAAACAGTATGGCAGTTCCTCAAGAAATGAAAAATGGGAGATACAGGCTTCTAGTCATGGAGTGAGGAAATCACAGGGATGAAAGGCACAGCCCAGGGAATAGAGTCGATAGTACTACTGTCATAGCATTGTGTGGTGGCAGACGGGAGCTATACTTGTGGGGAGCACGCACAGACTTTTCGAATCACTAGGTTGTGCGCCCGAAACTAATGTAATGCATGTTGACTATATTTCAATAAATAAATAAATACCTGAAAAATAAAAATGGGATTACCCTGAGCCCCAGCAATCCCCACTTCTGGGTCTATAGGCCAAAGAACTGAGAGCAGGGTGTCAAAGGGATATTTGCACACCCATGAGCATTACAGCATTATTCATAATAGCCAAAGGCTGGAAGCAACCCACGTGTCCACTGACAAACTGCAGTATACACACACCCTGGACTTACTCAGCCTCAAAAAAGGAAGAGAATTCTAACACAGTGTCCAACGCGGATGAACCCTCAGGGCCTTATACTCAGTGACATAACCGATCACAACATGACAAAAACTGTACGATTCCACCTAGATGAGGTACTTGGGGTAGTCTAGCTCCCAAAGACAAAGTAGAATGGATGCTGCCAGGGGCTGGGGGAGGGGAGCATGAGAAGTGTTTGTTTAATGGGGATTGAGCTTCAGGTCTGCAAGATAACATGTGTTCTACAGATCGGTTGTGCAACAATATGAAGGTCCTAACACTCCCTAGTTGCACATTGAAAAATGGTGAAGACAGCATATTTTATGTTACGTGTCTTTCACCCCAACTCAAAATAATTTTTTCTCAAAGTGCTAAAGGGTGATGTTTGTAAGTGCTGCTACAAATTGAAAGGAAACAAAATCGAATGTCTTTTTCTCAGGGCTCCAGGCAGGACTTGACAGGTTAATGGAGCTAGATAACCAGGGATCAGACTCTCTCTGCCTCGGGCCTGGGCACCACATAACTTGGCCAGCTGCTTGACCAAGCCTGTTTCCCATTTCTAAAGTGAAAACAAAGATCCCCAACAAGCAGGTCACCATGGAGATTTGGTGAGATAATGTATGTGCCTAGTACATGTTCAAGCCCCTTTCCCTTCCTCCTTCCAGTAAATCAGAAAAACAGGGAATCCCATTGTTTCCGTGATGCAGGGAAAATGCAGATACGAATACTCCCATTGTAGAGATGAGAAAACCAAGGAGATTCTGAGATTCTTCGAGGACACGGGGCTAATCCCTGACTCCCTGGCCCTGCTGAGACGTGTGTGCTGTGACCGATGGTTGGTCAGGGCTCAAACCAGAGTGCCTCAGATGCATTGTGGGGAACAACAAGCTTATTGAAAACATCTGGGCTGAGGTTTTCCAACTGGTTTCTCAATTTGGCCTCGCTTCCCAGCTGTCAAGCTCCTTGGAAACATATGCTCCCTAATCAATTGCTGCTTGGACAACAAACCAATGTTTGTCTTGCTAAGTACTAGCAACGGAAAAGACCCTTTGCATTTGAAGGGGGGCCTCTTCTTTGGAACATTCTGTGGCAGAGCTGCTGAAGGAACAGAGATGATGAAAAGAATTAGGGCCCTTATTCCATCTGCAATGAGAAAAACCACCCTAGCTAAGGGGATGGGAAGCAGGGCAGCGTGCAGCTAATGGAACCGTCAGGAGCTGCAAAACAGACATGCTATGGCCTGCTTCACACTTTGATAAGGAACATTTGATTTTTATTTCTTTAACAATTTTTATTTATTTATTTGAGAGAGAGAGAGAGAGAGCACATGAGAGAGAGAGGAGGAGCAAGGGTAGAGGGAGAGGCAGGGCTTGATGCCAGGACCCCGGGATCACAACCTGAGCCAAAGGCAAATGCTTAACCAACTGAGCCACCCAGGCACCCCCTCACCAGGTATTTTTCTGTAGACGGTGGAAGTGTACTTTTCTACATAGCCCAGGATAGCAGCACCAGGCACCATGTACTAATTTGACCTGATTCCATAACAATATTTTTCCCTGTATGCTTAATGCCTATCAGCTAGACTGTTCTGATAACAAAGCAGCCAGCTCTGGTTCCACCTGCTGGGACGCAGGGTGGTCTGGGCACAGTTCGGTAGACACTATCTCAGAGCTGCTAGGAAAGTGGCACTTGGAGCGCAGATGGGGCTCTACCTTTGGACACAAAAAGCCCTTCAATTAGAAGCCAAACTTCATTCTACTCTCTGTCCATTCATTCACTCGAAGAAATACTTCTCCTGGTGAAAGGAGAAGAGATATATAAACCAATCAACAAACCATTTGAAAGAGATCACAAATCAAACCATTTGAATGCCAGAGTGTTCGCTGCCGTTGTCAGGACAAATGTTCAAGTTAGGACCTCTGGGGCCCCACTGTGGTCATCTGCTGGTTTTGTCGCTCTGATCTGAACAATGGGGGGATGGGGTGGTGTGGGGGCTTGAGGAGGTATCAGATCTGAGCTCAGGAAAACCACCACCGGAGGCTGCTGTGAGACCCATCCAGAGGGTGAGAAATAGAACATCTGTCCCCCTTTAGAACCCTCTGAAAGGATCCATGAATTCCTTGAGCTCAGATACACTTTAGGGGAAAAGACCTCTTGACAATCCAGGCTGGAAAACCTGGGAGTACCTGGGTGCTCTCCTGGGGCTTCATTCCTACTGCCTGAGGGGCAGAGGAGCAGGTGATAGTGAGCACTCCCAGAACACTGGTCTGGTTAAGTGCTCAGCTGTGGGGTTCCCAGCGTGCACACAGAGCCCGATTGCAGGTTAAACTCTTCCCATGGAGCACACCCCTGGCCACTGGTCACATTCACTGGTCCCTATGTCAAGGACTGCTGGTCAACTGTTTTTAGTATTCTCCTAAATCAAAATGAATTAATAAGCTAATATGTATTGAGTGCCCAACTTGTACCCAGTTAAGGATCCTACCCTGATGCTGAAGAAATTCAGCATCATAAATACTTTTATATCTAAAAGACCTCTCAAGATGCAAAAGCCAAGTACCACTTTTATATAGACAACATAATCCTCAAAGTCCATGACAGTTTACAATTTTTTTAGCATCTGTTTCTTTCCTTCCTCCTTGAGATTTCTCCTTTCCTAAGTCTTACTGGTTTCTTTCAATATCCACACAGATGACCCTTCCAGGATGCTTTGGCCTCTTGTTACTATAGCTTTTCTCTGCAGTGCCTTTCCCCCGCCCTCATCAGCCACTCTCCTGTGGTCATAGCTTAGACCTCAACATTACCAACAATGGCACCCCGCCCCAATGTCCATTTCAGCCCTTCTGCTGTGCATCTCCATCTACATCCATCCCAAAGATGTTTCTAGCTCACTCCTTCTTGTATTGCAATCTCCACCCTGAGCCATGACCCCAGCAGCCTTCCAAACAAGTCTGCTATGTAGTACAGTCCTACTTACCCAGCCTGGACTCTAGGGACCATGGTTTCTTTTAAAGATTGTTATTTGTTTATTTTAGAGAGAGAGAGAGAGAGAGAGAGAGAACAGGAGCAGGGGGTAGGGGCAGAGGGAAAGGAAGAAAAGCAGACTCCTCACTGAGCAGGGAGCCCAATGCAGGGCTCCATCCCAGGACCCTGGGATCATGACCTGAGCCAAAGGCAGATGCTTAACAAACTGGGCCACCCAGGCGCCCCAGGGACCATGGTTTCAATTGCTCCCTCACACCCCCCTCCCCTGCTCCCTTGAACCCTTCTCCCTTCATCTTCCTTGGGTGGCAAAGTCTGAGCCAGGTTACCCCACCTCCCCAGCCACCACATGCCCACACTTGGCCAGGTGAACCTGGATGGGGAAAACCACACCCATCTAATCTGATGACAGGTAAACTTTAAGTCTGAGTAGAAATAAAATAAAGTTGTCCCTGGAAAAACCCCACAGTCATTGGGAAGTATTTGTTACAAAATACCTAGGCTTTGAGAGCCTGGAATTAAAAACACAAACCTGATGTTACCCCTGGGTCACTCAGCCAGCAGAATATATGGAGACGTAGAAGTATGGAGACACGTCTGGAGGTTTCTGTTTTTCATTTTTAAGTCGGCTCCCTGCTGGGCGTGGAGCTCAGTGCAGGGTTTGAACTCACAACCTGAGATCAAGACCTGAGCTGAGATCAAGAGTCAGATGCTTAACTGATTAAGCCACCCTGACATTCTGACATGGCCCAAGCTCTATAAAGAAGACAGGAAGTGGGCTTAAAAAGCCCAGCATTTGCAGGGCGCCTGGGTGGCTCAGTTGGTTGAGCATCTGACTCTTGATTTCAGCTCAGGTTGTGATCTCGGTGTTGTGGGACAGAGACCCACGTTGGGCACCACACAGGGCTAGAACCTGCTTGGGGTTCTCCCTCTTCTCCTTCTCTCTCTTAAAACAAACAAACCCCCCCAAACCCACCATTTGCTAACTCATCTTTGCTGCTTTCATCTCATCCCTGCTAGGGAATCCCAAGTCAGCTTCAGAGGACATTTTACTCTCAGTGTGGTCTCTTGGTCTGGTTATTCCAATAGAACATATTCAACTGCATAGAGGTAAGATACATATGAGGTGGGTACCCTTTTTCCTATAATTTCTAGAATAACAGAAAGCAAGGGTTGGAAGGGACCATAATAATGATCTATTTCAATGACCCCTAAACCTGGCTACATATACAATCACTAGAGAGGCTCCCAAACATTAGTGTCCCAGACTCTAAGACCCTTAGCCCAGAATATCACAGGTTAGTACTGCGCCCCACCATCCCCCACAAGGACTGAGCTCGGGGTTCTCAGCTCCGACACCTGCCGTTCCCTCAAAGCTTTTACCAAAACATTTTTTCCCCAAAATATATTGATTTGAACTTCACAAGGGAAGAAAGAGTAGGCCAACCAAAGTGAAAATCCCAAAGCAACTCTGTTCCTATCATAGATGAGCCCAGAACAGCATATTAGTGTGAACACTGTGAATGCTACATGAGCAGCCCAGTGGAGAGAGTCTTTGTGGGAAAGAGCAACCGGCACCCCTTTGAGGAGGCGACTGTAAGAAAGGCACCACGTCCCCTGGCTCACGCGGCCCCCAGGCGGGGCACATGAAGTCATGGGCACTGACTGACCCTAGCCCTTAGTGAGGGTCACCAACGGCTCTGCTTTGGCCGGGAGGAGGCATTTTCCAGGATGCCACACTTCCTGAGCTAAAACTAGGAAAGTCCCAGGCAGAGCAGGACAGTCACCGTAGCCCTTCCTGGCACCTGTCTGTCTGTTCCCACCTTCCTGCAGATGCAGGAGGCTGTCCGGGTGAAGTATTACGGGGAATTCACACTTAACAGCAACCACAGCTTCCTTTGGCAGGTTGACTGCACATGGGCCTGTTCCTGGGGTTTCCAGGGACACCAGCACTCAGCTCCCAGGCACAGAACACCTACCTTCCCCTTTGCCATAGGAGGAGCTGGCGGTCCAGGCCTTGGCCTCCACGTATCCCAGCTCCCGGCAGACGACGTGGGCCGCGTGGATGGAGAAGTCATCGTCGCACACGGTGCCCCACTGGCCGTCGTAGTACACCTCCACCCGCCCCTCGCTGTGCTTCCTCTTCTGGCCCGCCAGGCGCAGCTGGATCTTGGCGACATCCGAGGGCACCTGAGGCCGGTGGTACTCGGGGGCCGGCTGCTGGAAGTATTCAGGGTAGTAGGGCCAGGCCTCGTACTGCGCCAGGCTCAGGGATGGGAGCAGCGAGAGCAAGGCCAGGCAGCCGCCCAGGCGCGGGCCTCCACGCCTCGCCATCCCCGTCTTTGTCCTCACCCTCGGGCCGGAGGGCCTGACCCGGCCACAGGCAGGACTGTCCTGGAAGACAGGGAGGCAGGCAGGTTACAGGGGGCGACAAAACATCCGGGGAGTTCACACTCTTGCTTAGTAGTTAAAGCTCTTCACCTTCTGGACCCCCACCTCCTCTCTCTTCCCCTCTCCTCCCCCCTGACCCCCAGGCCCACGGGTCTGTGAATTCCTACCTCTGCCCACCGGCCTTCCCTGGTCTCTGATATGGTTTTTTAGGTCCCCCCCCCCCCCAATGGGGCTCCTAGCAGGGCCAAGAGCACATCCACACTTCACTTGTGTTCTTAAAAAGACCATCTACAGAGATGTGAGCAGGGTTCAGGGGAACTGGCAGCGGAGGAAAGCTGTTCCCACTGCAGTCTGAGGGGCCAGGGAGGGAGTAGTTGCCAGAACCGGAGACAATGGCCAAGCTGAGAGGGTTTCCTATTTGGAGCTGTGGCTTCAGTGAAGGGTCTTAAAGCCAAACCGCAGCAACAGGTGCAGGAATGAATACCCGACCTCGCTCTCTTCTGGTCTCCTGCTCTCTCCAGTATCTCCTATTGGGCAAGCCCACCCTGCAGCCCCATGCCAAGCACATTGGTGCAGTCTGTATGGGTGGGACTCTTGGGGCCCAGGGGTTGGTGGGGAGAGAAGGCAGATGTGGAAAGGGCAAGCATCCAGCACATTCTTCCCCTTCCTCCCCACCTCTGCACAGCTGGTTCCCCAGGGCCCAGACCAGGTCCTGCCTCCTTCATGCAATATCCCTACTGAAGGGGCCTCCAGGGTCCTCTCCTTCCGAGGTGGGCTCATTATCTAGACATTCTCCTCAACCTTTCCAGACACTTCCTTATCCCCAGGTAGGTTACAAAATTTCTCAAGGGTGAGACTTATAGCTCATTCTTTGGCTCCTCCAGAATAAACATTACAGGTTTGTGGACATGTTTATTGAAGGAGAAGGTGATTTGGTGTCAGGGACTGAGCTGCTGGTGGAGTGGGGAGCTTAAGGGTACCACACCGAAGGGGTCCTGTGTGCCCTCTCTGGGTGTCCCTGTGTGAGGGACCCTCCTTTTTTTGGGATGCTAGCTGACGTGGACAGAAAGGGCCTCTTCCAGGTGCAGAGAATAACACTGGGAGAAGCACCAGAATAACATGGGCTGTTGTTCCCTTTGCACACACCTGTGAACCCTCCTATGGTTCTGCTTCCTGGCTCCAGGGCTTCAGACACAGCAGCATGCTGCCCACCCACACCCCCAATCTCATTACACCTTACACTCTGGACCACAACACAGACGAGGCTGCTGAATGAGGAGGTCAGTAGCAAAGTCTCCTTTAAAAGCCCTCATGCAGGGTCTGTCCTTAGCTGAGCTGCGGTCTCTGCAAACAGCAGCCTCAGACAGTGGTCCTGATGCCAGTGATGTGCTGGTGACAGCTCCATCCCTTTTCATAGCTTCTGTCCCTGAGGGGTGCATGGGGCTAAGCACCAGTCCACTCTTAGCATAGAGGGAAAGCATAAAGCTCTTTGTGCAGGGCGCCTGGGTGGCTCAGTCAGGTAAGCATCTGCCTTTGGCTCAGGTCATGATCCTAGGACCCTGGGATTGACACCCCCATTGGGTTCCCTGCTCAGTGGGGAGTCTGCTTCTCTCTCACTCTGTGCTCCCGCCTTGTGCTATCTTGCTCAAGCTCTCTCTCTCCCCCTCTAATCAATCAATAAAATAAATAAATAAATAGAATCTTTAAAAAAATAAAGCTCTTTGTGGCAAGCAGGAGAGGGGCTGAGTGGCCAGTCATCAGACAAGGGAGGACTGGACAGCAGAGCACAGACTTCAGAGCCAGACAGTTTGGGTCTGAATCCTCATTCTGATACTTACTAGCTGTGCAACCTCAGGCAAATACTTCTCTTTGCTTCTCTGTGTCTCCTACCTATAAAATGGGGATAATACTATCTAGCTCACAGAAGTGTCAGAAGATTGAATGAACAGCACATAGCAAGCACTACAAGAGCATTCGCTAAATAAAAAATTTAAATTCTCAAGACTGTGGTCACCATACCCAGATGGAGACTACCTCTAATAATTTCACAGTGAGGATTATAGCAAGAGATAAATACCTAGGTCATGTGTCCTGGTCGTTCCATAATCCAGAGAGAGGGAATACTAGCTTAAAGGGACTGCAGCTGTTTCACAGGAGAGGAAGTAGGCTTGGGATGTGGGGCCCTAGGACCTACTGGTAGATGGAAGCTAAAACTATAATACTTTCTATTTTAACCAGGTACAAAGGATCAGGCTAATCTTAATCAGTTCACAGCACTTCACCATCAAGAAGGACTAGATAACAGGCCAGAGCTGTCCAGGAGGAATGATCTACCACGGAGAGAGGCAGGCCCATGTCTGTCCCAATGGTCCAGCAGTGCCCAGTCCCTTGTAATGGGTGTGGGGGCAAAGATGCCAGTGCTTGGAGGATGATCAGGATCAAGGACTGTGGAAGGCCCCCCATTGTCATCCTGTGACTCGCAAACAAGCTCAGAAAGTCATGGGGGCTCCTGCAATAGCTCCCTTCAGACCATAGCCTGCACAATGAGCAGTGTGGCTCTGAAGGGAAGCATCCTCACCTGCCCTGCCTTGGCCCTGCTCCATCCCCATCAGAGCACCTTTGCATCCACAGGCTCCCTGAGGCGTGGTCAGGGAGGCAAGGGTTCTGATTCTTCTACAAGGGAGAAACTCCAGAACTAGAGAGGATTTTTTTTTTTTTAAGATTTTATTGATTTGTGAGAAACACAGAGAGAGGCAAAGACATAGGCAGAGGGAGAAGCAAGTTCCCTGTGGGAAGCCCAATACAGGACTCGATCCCAGGACCCTGGGATCATGCCTTGAGCCAAAGGCAGACTCTTAACCACGGAGCCACCCAGGTCTCCCAGAGAACCAGAGAGGATTAAGGACTTCACCGGAGTTGCCCATTAGTGCAGGCACAGCCAGAACTAGAAATCCCAAGGTACCAAGGCATCAGCAGTCCACCAGCACGTAGAAGAAATGCCCAAATTCTGGGGCAGAGACACCTCTACAGTTGGGCATGCAGCTACCTTCTTGGCTCCAGTCCCAGCTCCCCCCTTCTCTGCTCTTACTCTGGACCTTCATGTGTCACCTGTCCAATCACATCAGCCTCTACCTGGGTGAAGCTACACCTGGGGCAGGGTGTCCGTATCCCTTTCCTCTCCTGTCTCCTCCAAATGGCACATGTCCCAGGCCTTCCCATTCTTCAAGGAAACCTCCCCACATGTGCTCCTCTAGGGGCCAGAGACAGCCACTCCAAGACCGGCTGCTTTGGCATGAGGATTAGTTTGAGTTAAAAGCAATCAAAACCCAGCAGATTCAGGAAAAGCTCTTCACCTCCCCCTCAACTGCCTAAAAAGACTGTAGATAGAGGACCTGCTCTGGGAACAGAGCTGTCACCACAGATCACTACGTTAGGATCTGAGCACTGGGTGTTATTCTGTATGTTGGCAAATTGAACACCAATAAAAAATAAATTTATTATTAAAAAAAAAAAAAAAAAAAGATCTGAACTAGGTGTGGCGGACAGGGAGGAACCATGCCAGGCCCGTCTGATCCAAGTCCTGTGTGTCCCATTGTTTCTGCGTCCCTCCCGCCACTGCCCCCCCACTGCCCCCCCCCACCGCCTGTTTACCAAACATTTGGTCTTTATCATCTTCCTGTGAATTGTATTCCCTCCTTTGAAGTCCCAGACCTCTACCCCCTTTCTTTGTACCTCATTCTGCCTGCCGGTCTTTGGAATTTCCATGTCTGTGTAGATTCCCTGTACATATGAAATGACATTTTTCTTCTGTTAATCCGTCTTGTGTCAATAAGGCTTTTAGCCCAGCTGGAAAGGGCCTGGAAGGGCAGAGGAAATTCTTCCTCTAATCAGAATGTCTTCTCTGATTTCCTTTAAAATAGCATTTTGTTTGTGCTTTACACAATTAACCTTCCCAGGGCTAGTTAATTCCTCAAGATGATAAAGAACACACAAGTGTACTCTTCAAATGCAAACCAAACGGTCCAGAGCCATGTCCTCTCAACTACCTCCTTAGGAAATCTCATACTCTGGGCCACTATCCCTCTGCCCTCGTCACTCCAGGGCCAGGTACCAGACAACTAGAGAGCCCCTCCGGCCCAGAGTGAGCCAAAAAGATTTGACCAACCAATCCAGAACCAGATTCGCAGGGGACAGTCACGATAAAGGCTCTTGCCAGTGGTGTGACCAGCCCTGGATGCTTCCCCATGTGACCCCCCATCATGTGCCTTGCCTCCTGTTTCTAGGATTTGGGGAGTATAAACTTCTTCAAAATGGTCATTTCCACGTTTGTGTGTCTTCCCCCCGCCCTTTTTACTAACTAAAAGTTAGTATATAACTTTTTATACTAAGTGACTTTATTTTTTTTCTTCCAATTTTTATTTAAATTCTAGTTGGTTAACATCCATGTCTGTGTGTCTTACCATACCAGATTCAGACAAACATTTTATGTAAAATGTACCCATTTCTGGGTACATTTTAAACACACTATACTCAACATTCTACTGCTAACTCACTCGATGAGATAAACACCACTATGACCCACAGGAGGAAAAGGAAGCACAGAGAGGTTGGGCAAGTTGCCCAAGGTTGCACAGATGCAAAAGATTCAAGCCAGGCCCTGCATCTGGGCGGCAGGCTGACCCGGGCTTTGTCCTCTGCCAGCAGGCTTTACTGCCCCTAGTAGCTCACCCCAGTCCAGGATTTGCCTGTCCTCCCTAGCCACCCCCCCCCGCCCCCGCCAGCTCCCCCTGACACAAGAGCTACAGATGCCTCCCTATCATCTCTTCATGTCTGAGAAAGAAAAAAAATACTGGAATTTTTATATTTTTTAAAATTTTTATTTGTTTATGATAGTCACACACACACACACAGAGAGAGAGAGAGAGAGAGAGGCAGAGACATAGGCAGAGGGAGAAGCAGGCTCCATGCACCGGGAGCCCAACGTGGGATTCGATCCCGGGTCTCCAGGATCGCGCCCTGAGCCAAAGGCAGGCGCCAAACAGCTGCGCCACCCAGGGATCCCAAATACTGGAATTTTTAAAAAGAAATCTGACTCTCTGGATGTGGATATCTACAAACTGTTCCACCCGTCTTCTTGGATTCTCCAATCTGTGGGAATGGCCAGTGTTCAACTCCTAAAGCTTTCCTAGAAAAGTGCTCCTGAATTTTTTGCTTCTTTTGTGGGGCCTTCTGTTTTCTTCTCTGGGGGATTGTAAAGTATTAGACCCAGATGCTTCCCTCTTATTTCAAAAATAACTTTTTATCTTTGTTCTTCTGCAAACTAGTAATAAAAATCTGGATAATGCAAACAAGTAAAAGGAAGAAAATAATTCACAATATCACTGTCAGAGGTAACCATTACCAACACTGTGCTATGCACCCCTCCAGCCTTCTGTTCTTTTGGTACATACATATATCCATTAAAAAGCTGGAATAATTTTCTACTCATTTGCTTTGTAAACTGCTTTTCACCTTCATCAGTATACTGCCAATATTATGCCACCTTGACTATTCTCTTATGAGATTGTTATTTATCAACATACCATAAAATTGGATGATCTTATCATGATTTCTTTTTTTTTTTTACTGCTATAAACATTGTTGAAATGAATAATCTTGCAGCTAAAACTTTGCACAGTCTTGGGATAAATTCCAAAAAGTAAAAATCGCTGGGTCAAAGAGCCTGGCCAAAAGTCAACATTTTGCAAAACTGTATTAACTGCCCTCCAGAAAGACTGTCAGCTTACACATCAGCCAGGAGCGGGTGTCGCGGTTCCCTCGCCAATTCCGAATTCTAGCTAGGACCATGTCTTCAATCCTTTCTCCATCCGATAAGCAGAAAAGCTTAACTAGCATTTTTCCTGCTACTGGTGAAGTTGAGCATCCTCCACACCCACCCATTCTCATCAGCCACCTGCATTTCTTTCTTTCTTTCTCTTCCCTCTCCCTTCCCTTCCCTCTCCCTTCCCTTCCCTCTCCCTTCCCTCTCCCTTCCCTCTCCCTTCCCTCTCCCTTCCCTTCCCTTCCTCTTATTCTTTCTTTCTTCTTGGGACATTCTCTCTCCATGCCTTTTCCCTGATAGCTTTGTAAAATCTATTTTTCTCTTTGGCATCCGATCAACCCTCTGGAGGGATAAACTGCCAGGTGAAAACCATCATCCAAGCCGAGCTTGGGCGGGTGCAGAGCCCCGCGGTTCTCCCCACGCTGCCCCTCGTCGAGGGCGAGGCCTCGCCTGCTCCTCCCGGGCGCCCTGCACAGGAGTTGGGGCTCAGTCCCTCGTGGGCCTGCGGCGACCCCCGCTGCCCGAGCAAGGCGGCCGGCGGGGAACCCGTCCAGGTGGTCCCCCTGCTTCTGGCCACCCCCGGGAGCCTGCGGAGCCCCGCGACCCCGAGGCCCGCGAGGAACGGAGCCGGAGCGGGGCAGAGGGGCCGGCGGCGGGGGGTGCAGGGCCCAGGGCGGAGGGCGGCCCCGGCCTGCAGCGCCCCGCAATCGTGCCCGGGGGGGGGGGGCGGGCGGGTCACTCGGGCGGGCCGCCCCCCAGCCCCCCAGCCCTCCTCCTACCACCCCCGCCCCCCCCCCCGGGGCCCGGGCCTCCCAGGTCCTCCCGGGCAGGCGGGGGCGCGGGGTGGGGGGGGGAAAGGAGGGGGCCGCGGCCTGACCCTGCGCCCTGGACTCCCCGCGGCACCTGGCGCGGCCCCACCGACCCGTCCTCGGCCGCCCTGGCTCCCCGAGAGGCCCGCGGGCGCGGCTCCAGCCGGGGAGCCCAGGGCGCCGGGTCCCCAGGCTTAGCACGGAGCCCGACACATGTCAGGCCCTTATTTTAGAAGGTCTGGATAATGACAGGGTGCAGCTGGCTCAGAGGGCGACATCCCCATTCCTGGAAGAGGGGAGGGGAGGGAAGAGGAGACCAGGCGCCGGCAGGCCTCCCAGATGGGGGTGACAGTCACAGTTTTCCTTATAAACGACAGACCTCACCAAGGGCCTGGAGCAGAGCAGCAGGCGCAAGTTCTGAGAGCACAGTTGGGTTGGCACAGCTCTGTTACCCCTAGAAAACCATTTCCCCTTCTTCAATGTTTCTCTCTGTGAAATACAGACATCGCCCTGACCTGTGATCAAACGCATTCAGCCAATGACAGCAGGGGCAAAAGCAGAGGAAAAACTCCATTACCTTTATCCTCCCCTTTCCCTGGGGAGGTAGGAGCCCCATGGTGGCCCAAGCAGCCTTCCCCAATCTCAGCTCTGTCATACAAAGAGGTTACTTTCATCTGCTTTAGGTGCCTCCTAGGAATTCCCAGTTGTGAGAACTCAGAGGAGAGGGGTGAGATAGCAGTCAAACCTCAAACAAAAAGGACCTCCTCTGCTTTCTGCCATTACCTTTTTTTTTTTTAAAGATTTTATTTATTTATTCATGAGAGACACAGAAAGAGAGGCAGAGACATAGGCAGAGGGAGAAGCAGGCTCCCTGTGGGGAGCCTGATGGGGGACTCGATTCCAGGACCCAGGGATCATACCCTGAGCCAAAGGCAGATGCTCAGCCCCTGAGCCAACCAGGTGCCCCTTTCTGCCATTACCTTAAATAAGGTCTCCTATTGCACACATGCTTCTTCCAGAAAGGATCATTAGAGCGGGTGAAAAAGGCCTTTTTTTTTTTTTTTAATTGAACAACTGCAGGGCTTGGGACTGAATTTTGTTAGGGCCTGGGTATAACTCCCTCTGTGGACTTTTCCTCTCAGAAGAGGCGACAAAAAAAAAAAAAAAAAAAAAGAGTCAGGGTGCAAAAAAACAGGCCCTCCCTTCTTTTCCTGCAAGAATGGAGGGACAGCCTGTGTGACCTCCTAACTTCTGTGCTCCATCTCCTTATTCAGCTTCTTTCAGTTCAGAGAATCTTTATAAATTGTGCTAGGTAAATGAAAAGTAATATCCTTACACTTAATGAGTATTTAACTGAGCACCTATTATGTGCCCAGTATGGAGCCAGCTGCTGCTGTGGGAGAGATATAAGAAATGCCAAGCGCTCACATCCTCATGGGGCTGGTCCTACCTCCCCATCTAGAATATAAATTTTATCCTCATTTTTCTCCCATTGTCTCTTGGGCTGGTCCTATCTCTCTGGAACGGGGGAATTATAAGAAGAGAATTTATTCAAGTTTTGAATAGGTAGGCCCAGACTATGGGGGCGTTAAGAGTAATGGGTGTAAGAGGTGAGTTAGAAGAAAATGAGAGAAGGTTTTTGCCAGAAAGGAACATGCAGAGCCATTTGAAAGGGGAAGACCCAAAATAATGAATGAATGAATGAATGAATGAATGAAATTATTTTTAAAGAGGTGGGGGGATCCCTGGGTGGCTCAGCGGTTTAGGCCTAGCCCCGCCTTCAGCCCAGGGCATGATTCTGGAGACCAGAGATCGAGTCCCACGTCGGGCTCCTGCATGGAGCCTGCTTCTCCCCTCTGCCTGTGTCTCTACCTCTCTCTCTCTCTGTGTCTCTCATGAATGAATAAATAAAATCTTAAAAAAAAGAGAGAGAGAGAGAAAGGGTAAGGCCATGTCTGGGATCACTTGGCTAAGGAGCAAGAGCAGGGAACAATTTGTAGCTCCTGCTTCCCAAATCCAGGACTCCTCCTACTTCAGTACAAAGGTCAGGAGAGGCTATGGGAAGATTAGGAAAAGAAAACGGGGAGTAGTTAGCACTAGAGCAAACTAGGTGATTAAAGCAACAGGTGTGAAAATCAGCAATCCGTGCAGGAATAGAGCAAGGTGGTGTTTAGAGCATAGTTTAGAAGGTGCTGGAAAAGAAGGATGGATGGGAATTCAGAGCAAGTCCATCAAGTCAGCAAGTTCATCACATTTCACTTTATAGATAAAAGAAATGAGGACCAACGGTTTACTGGATTGGCCCATGGTCAATGGTTAATAATTGGCAGAGCCTCTTCTTGACCTTGGGTATCTTGCCTTCCAGTTCTATCTCCTATACTAGGATGCCTTTGTCTGTCCCTGTCTGTCATCATTTTGTTTCTCAGCTAGGCTCTAAGTTTGGGCTAAGGCCAGCTTGCAGAGGACCTGGAAGCATCCTGCTGGATGCCAAAATGCAGCCAGGGACCATGACAAGAGCTCAGGCTCTTAGTGTCTTGTAGTCTGAGTCCCTGCCACCCCCAGCCTACAGTCCCTCATCTGTGCCATGAAGAGGGTGCGCTAGCACAGAGAAGGCAAGCAGCTATCCATGTGACCTGCATGTCACATTCACCCAGCTAGTGGTGGCTATCTAGGGTGCTGAGTGGTATCAAGACCTAAGAGGCAAGAGGGCTGGCATGGGTTTGTGATAACTGCCACAAAGCATGCCTGCTGGGCATTTGCCATCCTAGGCACTGGACGAACCATTGTGTCCCCTGCCTTGCTCTGGTCAGTCTTTCTAGGGGCTGATCCCCTCTCTCTCCGAACCTTGGTCGTGATTCTGCTGACCCCCTGGATCTCTCACTCTTGCCTGCTGATGCTCTGGTGCTGAGCCCACCCCAAACACATGCTTCACTAGCTCTCTGTGTGTGCACCTACCCTGTTCCACGGCTCCATCCTCATCTGCTGATTTCATCAGCTGACGGGCTGATACTTGATATGCCTCTCCATGGCTTGTTTTAAAATCAAGCTGTCTTCTATGATCATAGGTCAAAGCGCTATTCAAGTAAAGTGGATGAGAGGGACCTTTGGCTCCCTTTTCTTTCAAAGGGTCCTCTTGCCTCTCGGCAACCCTTACTCTGGTTTCTGTTGGCACCACTGGTTCCCTGGAGAAGTCTGTTGGGCATCTTGGAATCAGAACACAAATGTCTGAAATCTGCCTTCACCACCACCAAGCTCTATTGATTTGGGGACAATTTACTTTCAGAGCCTGAATTTCCTCTTTGGATTATGGGAATAACCTCCCGTGTGTGTGTGTGTGTGTGTGTGTGTGTGTGTGTGTGTGTGTGTGTAGATTAAATAATGTAAAAATTCCTAGCACACAGCATAGACTCATTCACATTAGTTTTCTTTCAGTCCTGCCAACACAGAACCCCTGACTGTGGGTGCTCAGTAGAAACTCAGCAAATATTTATTGAGTGAATAAATAAAATTCCTATTTTCAGGAACTGAATAAAAAAATTTATTTTTCTTATTCCTAAAAATTAGGAATAAAAAAGATTCCTTTTTCTTCTGATCTAATTGCACTGGAAAGCAAGAAGATAAATTCATTCCATAAGAAAGTATTGTATTTAGGAATTTAATACATTAAAGAATAATTACTCTTCTAAGGACAGGATACTTTTACATTGTAACAGGAACTCCTAGATATGAATTCCAATAGTTGAATTTCACATCTTGTACAATGTTGGAAGCAAGCCAATGAGGTTTTTCATGAGTCGGTGGACCTTCCCCATGCCCTTCAGATCAGCCACCATAGGTACCTGCCTACTGCTGAAATTCACTGTGTAGTGAAGATGGTAGGCAGATGCTGCGGTGATTTATGGGAGATGAAGATCCCCTGGAACCATAAAATCTCACCCCACCAGATAATCCGTGCTGGATGGGCTGAAAGATGGGATCAGGGGAGGCAGAGTAAGGTAAAATCCCAACTCATCACAGCTGATTTCCTGGGAAATGTGCCAACTCACTGTACATACCTGTTAGGCCTCAAAGGATGAGCCCCTGACCGCATGCTGGACTTGACACCCTAAGGGTCTGCAAAAGACCTGAGGCAGTGACACTCAGAGGGGAGAACAGAGCAGACCCACAGGGAGCATGACTCAACACACACCTGCTCTAAGATGCCTGTTCCAGTTACTTCTGCCTTCCTGGCTCACCTCCAACAACACCTTTAGCTATATGCTCAGGGAGCTAGAAGGGGCTGGTATCATCTCTTGCTTTGAGTGTTCCAGGTAGGCCAAGCATGGTCCTTTCCCTCTCTGAAGGCCATTTCCAAATAGATGCCAGCCTCAGGAAGGAAGGCAGAAGGAAAGCTTCCAGGGCAGCCCAGCAGCCCTCCATCTTTCAGCATAATATTATATTAGAAGGTGCAGAGAGGTAGATCGGCTTCCTGTTAGGAGGTCTGCTCTGCTCCTCTGGCTGTGCAAAGACTGTGATGAAGAGTTCCACACTAGTGCCCCCACTCAGCGACAGATAACATTTTATTTTATTTTTATTTATTTTTTTAAGGATTTTTTTTTTTAAGATTTCATTTATTGATTCATGAGACGCACACACACACACAGAGAGAGAGAGAGAGAGAGAGAGGCACGGAGACACAGGCAGAGGGAGAAGCAGGCTCCATGCAGGGAGCCTGACGTGGGTTCGATCCTGGGTCTCCAGGATCAGGACCTGGCTGAAGGCAGCGCTAAACTGCTGAGCCACCCAGACTGCCCCAGATAACATTTTATTAGTCTCTGCCCGCTTTATGTATTCATTTGCTCTCCTCCCCACCACCTTCTTCTAAAAGTATGAGCTCTGCTTTTATACAGAAACCTGGACACTATGTGGGTTGGTGTTGAAGGTGGGATTCTGTTAAAGAAAAAGCTGGATTTTTTTAAAAAAAATAAGCAAACCCTGCATTTATTGATCACTCATTCTGTATCAATTACGGTGTGAAAAGTGCTTTACGGGTACGAACCAACTTAATTCTCTAGACCAGAGCTTCCCAAAAGAAACATAATATGAGCCACATATGTTATTTAAATTTTTATGGTAGGCACATTAAAAAGTAAAATCATATAAGTGAAATTAATGTTAATGGTATATTTTATTTAATATATCCCAAATAGTATGATTCCTGTATGTAATCAATATAAAATTGTTAATGAGATACTTCATATTCTTTTCTTATACTAAGTCTTTGAAAGCTGGTGTGTACTTTAGATTCACAGCACATCTCAGTTCAATTGAGCAGATTTCAGATGCTCGGTGGCCACCAACAATTGGATGGCACAGCTCCAGGAAGCCCTCTCAGAGAGTATTAGTAGCATCCCTACTTCCCCAAGGAAAACCCAAGGGACAGAGAGGCTACATGATTCTTCTTAAGGTCACATAGCTAAAAGGTGCTCAAACTGGGATTTCCATTCAGGCAGCCAGATACCAGAGCTGATTCGTTTATTCGTTAAACATTCTTATCTCTGTGGCTGAGACAAGCACACTCTGGTATACACAGCCTTGCCCAGGGACCAATTTGCTTAAGACTGTTATGGGTTACAGGGCTGGAGCTTCACTAAGAAACATGCTAGGCTTCAAATGATGAAAAACAAAAGCAAAGGAAAACTTCAATTTTAATTTGCAGAAAACACACCGAAGAGCGCTAGGTTTCTTACCTTTTCTGGTGCCTAATCATAAACAAATATGGTAAATTCTCCCTTTACCATTTTGGACATTTGATGACATTTGGATTGATGGAAGACATGTTCCCCTTCTTCACACCTGCTCTATCAGTCCTGGTCAGAAATTTTATTCTGCTAAAGACATCCGATAAAAGAAAAAACGGTGGAGACATCTGACCAATTATGGTATCTGCTACCATAATGATCTACTCGCAGCATTCACCTTTGAAGACTTCCCAGCTCATTGACAGGCAGACGCACCACCACCCAACATGGAAATTCCAGGAGCATCTTCTACCCTGAACACAAGCCAAGTGGGTCAGTGGAACATTTCTGTAGCTTGCTCACACATACCAAAAAGTAAGCTCAAGATGGTTTCGGGAACCCTCTCCAGGCGTGCTGAGCAGAGTTCACAAGGCGGAAGCTCACCTTAGAGAGTATTCTGTTAAAACCTCATCCGACTCAAGTCTAGGAACTACTGCAGCAGATGGTCTTAATTATTCACACAGTTTGGCTCGGGAGTGGGCCAGCATCAGAGGGTTCAAGGCAAGATGCCCATGGACTGCAGTATGTGATTAACATGAATGAGAGCCAGTGTGTGCCAGAGAAAAGTTGGCTGTGGCCGTGGCTTATCGGAAAGTTGGTAAATTATATCTCCTAATATTTTCTCACTTGGCTCTTGGCTAGGCAGTTGAGGACATTCTTACATCCAATTCAATCCACTGGAGGATGCAATTTTCACACAATGGATACTAGTATCAGCTTGGCCAACAAGAGGCTCTATGCCCCCTGGGTAGGGGGATCCGGTGGAGATAGGGAAAGCATTCCTTCACATCACTGGGATTGAAGGTCCCAGGCACTCCCGAAACACATCAGCTAGAATCAGCTCACCCTTACCAAGGGCCCTGAGCACCCCCTGCATGCAATGCCTACTCAGCCTGCATGTTCTTCCCCCATGCAGAACGGGCTGGACATGCTGCTGCCTCTCTGTTGTCAGTGAGCAGCATGGAGTACTAGTTTAGAGGTGTGCAGAACAGGGTTCAAATGTCATTTCCACTTCCTAGCTCTGTGACCTCAGGGACGCTTAGATTTTCCAAGCCTCTGTATTTCATCTGTAAAATGGAAGCGATGTGTACCTAAAAGCAACTTTTTAAAGGGGAAACAAGAAACACTGACTTTTCAGGATTGTTATAAAAATCAGAGATCGTGTATCTTAAGTTCCTGATCTATGGTATGTGGTCAAAAATACCAGGTAAAGTATTTTGGTTCAAACAGGTGCAGCCTGCTAGATTCGGGCCAGGCAATTTAAGTGCCAACTACAAGCTGCTAGGCTGCATGAGGGAAATGGGTTGTATTTAGTTTTGATCTTCAGATTTTGGGGAACTGGTGACCCCCAAGGATGAGCTTAGGTAGGTCCTCCTGGATCCAGCTCTTGGGACAACTCAATTGAAAACCAGAAATATACATTTGCTCCAAAGAACATATAATATTGGAGAAAAGCCTAATGACCTAAATCAACAGGCATCTTCATACGTGCTGTATAAGCTAGGTAGGTGCTACACTGTGTCAAGTTCAAGGGGAGAGTGGGCTCCAGGGAGTCTGCAGTGTCTGCAAATAAGACTTTTAAGTGGAGTCTAAGTCATCCAGTGCTTCTTGGTCTTGCTGGGGCTGAGGGCACAGTCAGAGGGAGAGAATTTCTAAGCCTGGATCTCATTCAAGTTTTTCATCTCATCATGAACAGAACTTCTTCAATTGTCTGATAAACATCATTCTTTGAGGACATCTTTAGGAGCTTTCTAGTACATTCTAGAAACACTGATTTCAAGGATTCCAAGAGTGGCATTGCCCTCATAAAGGATAAATATTTGAAAATCATTTACTTAATTTTAACCCAACAGGGCTCCAAAAGGCAAAGGAGAAAACGTAAAAGTGGAATTTCCAGGGTCCTTTTCTTAGGCTACTATTTTGACATCTGAATCATTCTGCCTAGCAAAGAATATGAAAGGCCTACTCCAAGGAAATCTCCAGTCTCAAGTAGCCTTGGAGCTACTCAAATGTTTTTCTTCCCCCGGAAGCAACCCGTTTGAGTCCCTCCATCATCTACCTGAAAAGAGGAGTCTGTGCTATAGAACTTGCTTGCTTCAAAATATTTTCTTAAAAGTCAAGTGGCTGTTGACTTCCCGGGAGCAGCCTTGAAGAATATGACAAACCATGGCCTCTTACCACTGACACCTCGCTTTGTGGCACCCAGTCAAAAAATGCCCCATGTGACCAACTGACTCCCAGTCAGTAATGAAGGCATGCCCAGATAAGGGTGGAGGGTGGGGGTGGGGGGAACCTACTGGAAGCACCATCCACTATTTATATGTAATGCATATAAATCCACTATGCAATATATGTAGTGCATATATTTATATCCACTATTTATATGTAGTGCATTTAGCAAAAAGCATTGCTGTCACACAAGCTGATCCTCTTCACCGTGACCCCTCTCTGCCTGCCCACCAGCAGGATGGGCTGGGGCCCACTGAAAGCAGGCCTTGCTCCAGTTTTGCGTGACTGGCCCTGTTGCTTCTAGACCCTTCGGAGGCAGGGCAATGAATCATTCCTCCCAGCCCCTTGCTCCACATCTTGTGCTGTGCAGCAGCCAGGAATGGACCCTCCTGCTCCAAATGGGAAGCGTCACATAAACAAGGGACCCCCCTCCCGCCCCAGCCAGGCGCAGGGGCCCGCCATGCAAAGGCCGCTTGCTTAATGTTCGCTAAACAGTGGGGCACAGAACTCAGCAGAATTCTTTCACTGAGACAGAATGCTCCGCTTAACATCTCTGCCAGATGTCAGCATTCAGATATGGGGTCGAGGGGTGGGGTGGGGGGCTGTCTCCTTCATCAGACCCTCACTGCTAGGGATTCCTGCTGGATCAGCAGGAGGGATGAATGGTCCTCATTCACAGCCCAGAGCTCACGGCGGGAGGCTACCCCAGCTGTGGTCCTGGTGCTGCCTCTGGCCCCACATGGAACACATTCCTTTGTGGAAGAAGGCTGCCTCTAGTGAATGGGGTGTGCTCAGAGAATGAGGGAAGCGGTGGGGGACGATGGGGCCTTTCTGAACCACCTCAGACAAGAATGCAGACTTTGACACCAGGCTTGGCCAGGGCTGGTCCATTTGGCCCCTGGCCAAAGATTCCACCTCAGTCCTGTCTATTTCTGGCCACGGAGCAGGAATGTTCAGGGCACAGGGAAATGGTGAGAAGGTAAGCATATAAATTATAGCCGAATTATTTTCATCCTCCAGAAAGAGGCCTTTGTCAGGCGTAATTTGTTGTGATCATCTGGGGTTCCCCACAGTCCACTTCTGGCTCTGGGTGGAATCTCATTTTAACCAGGTTCTTTCTTGGGGAGGCTGAAGGTACAATTTTAAACTCTTAAAAGTATACCTAATGGAGACTCTTGGACTGGATCAGAAAAGGAAAGTCAAACATATATAGCGTCTGTAAGAGATGTGTTTTATCTTTAGAGCACATAGCCCATAAAGAGAGGCAAAGAAAATCCTAAGTCAGTGCTGCTGCTTGAAGGCAGTACTATTATAATGGCACTGGGAGCAGTGTGAGGCCAAGATGCTCCTCAGGTTCAAATTAGCCAGCCCCTGGCTCCTAATAAAATGAAGACTTAGTTTGAGTACAAGAGGACATCCTGTAATTGAAAGAACATGGTGTTGGTATCAGAGAGTGGTCTCAGATTCAGATCTGGCTTCTGCCAAGAAGGGCCTTACCATCTTAGTGAGTTGGATAGGAAGTATCATGGGCTTAGTACAGTGACTGGCCCCTGGCAATGCTCAGTGAGTGGTAACTATTATAATTATAAAATTAGTAAGAACCTGGAAAAAAAATCCCAGAAAGGGTGTCGCTTCACCCATCAACCACTCTTTTTTTTTTTTTTTTAAGATTTATTTATTTATTTATTCATGATAGACATAGAGAAAGAGAGAGAGAGAGAGGCAGAGACACAGGCAGAGGGAGAAGCAGGCTCCATTCCAGGAGCCCAACACCGGACTCAATCCCAGGACTCCAGGATCGCGCCCCAGGCCAAAGGCAGGCGCTAAACCGCTGAGCCACCCAGGGATCCCCTCATCAACCACTCTTAACATACCACTTGGATAACAGGTTTTAAACATCCTCCCACCTCCTCCCCTCTACACACACACTTTCCCAGGGCCAACAATCAGTCACCAAACTGGTCTGAGTTTCTGTCCCACTTTAGAAGGGGAGAAGAACAGAAGCCAGACCCAGGATAGTGTGCAGACTTGGTCAGCAATCGAATCACTGCAAACACTTGATGTCTCTGTGTTTTAGGGCAGGAAGTGATACTTGGGGATGGGACCCACCGCATGCAAATTTCTGGAGGGTTGATCCAAGCCCAGACAGGTAGGGAGGGGCTCGGTAGGGCCTGTAAGAGGAGTACACTGGGCAGGGGGTGGAGGGAGTTCTGGGCTGGAGGGAGGACACAAACCAGTTTTTCAAAGAGATGGCCCCTCAAAAATGGTCAAGGAGGACCCTCCTGCTTAGTTAGCTTTCCCTGTGCCTCCTGCAGGGTAGTCCCAGCAGGACTCACTCCTGGCTTTGTCCACTTTCTGTGTCTCCACTAGCTTCCAGGCCAAGCTCTCATCCAAGTGATGTAACCTTGGCCAACAGTCAATTGTTCAGGCCTGAGCCCCTCAGATGAGAATTAGACCCAGTGGGCCCAGCAAAGGAAGAAGCAACTAGTACAGAGACCACAGCCACATCTTTGGCTTGTCTGGAAATGTCTGGCTATAAAGAGAAGGGGGTAGGAGTGCTGTTCTCAAGTTTGTTAAGAGCCTGTGATCATGGGGATCCCTGGGTGGCTCAGCGGTTTAGTGCCTACCTTCAGCCCAGGGAATGATCCTGGAGTCCTGGGATCAAGTACCACATCGGGCTCCCTGCAAGGAGCTTGCTTCTCCCTCTGTCTGTGTCTCTGCCTCTCTCTCTCTCTCTCTCTCTCTCTCTCTCTGTGTGTGTCTCTCATGAATAAATAAATAAGATCTTTAAAAAAAAAAAAAAACAGCCTGTGATCTGGGATTCTACTGTCCATCGAAGCACTGGCTCCCTTCCAGAAGCCCAGGGAGTAATAGCAACAGGCACTGACTGCCACATCACCAAAGCTGGCCAGGCTCAGCTCCACACTGCCAGCTGGTATTGTGACACTGACGATCATTTCTGGAGATAATGGCATCTGCAGAGCAGTGGCATATACACACAGACCTGCAAGTTTTTGCCCTTACTAAGGAAGGCAGACTTTCTCAGCTACCTTTGAATCTGATAAGTGTCAGTGGTACTGATCACAAATCTTTTCTGGTCCTCTTTCTAGGAATGATTATAATATTCTCACTGTATTTCCAAGCATGGCATGGCTCCCACTGGCAGCTACAAGATGCCTCCACTCTCTTTAGGGGGACATGCACCACAACACTGAGCTCTTGCCACAATGACCTGAGGGCATGTGGTTACCAGAGACACCTGCTTCCACAATTCCCCGCCTTTGGACTTGCTATTCCCTGTTCTAGGACACTACATATATACCTCCTAAATACCTATGACCATTTGTTTAGGAATCAACCCACATGTATATATAAAAAAATCTTAAGGAATCTACTAAAAGAGTATAAGAACTGGTAAGATTTCAACAAGGTTACAGGATACAAGGTCAATATATAAAAGTTAACTGTTTCTATTCGCTTTCAAAGAATACTGCAAAAATGAAATCACAAAACTAATTCTATTTACAATAGCACCAAAAAGAATATTTAGAAATAAATTTAACAAAAGACATGCAAAACTTATCCTCAGAAAACTACAAAACGTTGTTGAAAGAAATTCGATCCAAATAAATGTAAAAACATACCATGTTCATGGATTAGAAGACTTAATGTCTATCACTAAGATGAGAAAACAAATTAAGCTACAGATTCATCAAAATCCATATTAGTATCCCAAATGGCTTTTTCATGGAATTTGAAAGGCTGATTCTAAAATGTATATGGAATTTTAAGGGACCCAGAAAGGCTGAGACAATTCTGAGAGGGGAGAATAAAGTGGGAAGTCTCATACTTCCCAATTTCAAAAGGTAATACAAAGCAACAGTTATCAAGACAGTGTGGCACTAGCACAAGGACAGTGGATCAATGGAATAGATCAATGGAATAGAACTGAGAGTCTAATAATAAATTTATTTATTTATTTATTTATTTATTTATTTATGATTTTTATTTATTTATTCACGAGAGAGAGAGAGAGGCAGAGACACAGGCAGAGACAGAAGCAGGCTCCATGCAGGGAGCCTCACGTGGGACATGATCCCAGGTCCCCAGGATCACACCCTGGGCTGAAGGCAGCATTAAACCACTGAGTCACTCGGGCTGCCCATAAACTCACATATTTATGATTAATTCACTTAGACAAGGGTACCAAGCCCATTCAATGGGAGAAAGGATAGTCTTTGTAAAAACAATGGTGCTGGAATAACTGCCACATGGAAGAGAAAAAAAGTTGGGGGGGGGGCACCTGGGTGATTCAGTCAGTTAAGGATCTGCCTTAGGCTCAGGTCATGATCCCAAGGTCCTGGAATCAAGTTGCATATCAGGTTCCCACAGGAAGCCTACTTCTCCCTCTACCTGTGTCTCTGCCTCTCTCTGTCTGTCTCTCATGAACAAATAAATAAAATCTTAAAAAAAATAAAAGAGAAACAAGTTAGATTCCTCCTTCACACTATTTATAAAAATTAATTCAAAATGGATCAAATACCTACATACAAAAGCTAAACTATAAGACTAGTAGAAGAAAACATAGGGGTAAATCTTCATGACTTTGGATTAAGCAATGTTTTTTTAAATAGGACACCAAAAGCACAGGCAACAAAGTAAAAATGTATATATTGTACTTCATCAAAATTTAAAACTTTTGTGCATAAAAAGGTACTATTAAAATGTTTTATGAACCAGGATAGCAATAGCAGAACATACTGATCAAGGATTTGCTATACGGTCTGCATATCTGTCTCCCTTTCAAGACTGTGAACCTCCTAGGGGCACATAATTTCTGTATCTCCTGGGTTCATTATAGAATAAATGCTAAGTAAAAGTGATGTGAACTGAGAAAGAGACACTACCAAGAAAGTGAAAAAAACCACTCACAGAATGGGAGAAAATATTTATATTTTTAATATTTATAAATCATGTATCTGAAAGGGCTCTAGGATCCTTATATGAGAACTCCTACAATTCAGGATGTCTGGGTGGCTCAGCGGTTGAATTGTCTGCCCCCGGCTCGGGGCGTGAATCTAGAGTCCTGGGATTGAGTCCCACATCGGGCTCCCTGCATGGAGCCTGCTTCTCCCTCTGCCTATGTCTCTGCCTCTCTCTCTCTCTCTCTCTCTCTGTGTCTCTGAAGAATAAATAAATAACATCTTTAAGAAAAAAAGATAAAAAATAAAAACTCCTACAATTCAATGAGAATAAGATAAGCAGACCAATTTAAAAAGGGCACAGGACTTGAACAGACATTTCCCCAAAGAAGATATACAAATTCCCAAGGACACCTGAAAAGATATTCAACATCATTAGTCACCAGGGAAAATGCAAATCAAAACCTGAATGAAATACCACTTCACACACACTAGGATGGCTATGATTTTTTTGTTTTGATGGGAAAAAATAAGTGTTGGTGAAGATGTGGGGAAATTGGAACCTCCATACATTGCTGAAATGTAAAATGATGCAGCCATTGTGGAGAACAGGTTGGCAATTCCTCAAAAAGATAAACATAGAATTGCCACATGACCCAGAGATTGCATTCCTATTTATATAGCCAAGAGAACTGGAAACAGATGTCCAAACAAAAACTTGCATACACATGTTCATAGCAGCACTATTCATAATAGCCAAAAGGTGGAAACAACCCAAACGTCCATCAACAGTGAATAAACAAAACGTGGTATATCCATATGATGGTATATTATTTGGCTGTAAAAAAAGGTATGAAGAAGTATGTGTACATGCCACAACATAATTAAGGCTTGGTGGGGATCCCTGGGTGGCTCAGCAGTTTGGCACCTGCCTTTGGCCCAGGGCGCGATCCTGGAGTTCTGGGATCGAGTCCCGTGTCAGGCTCCCTGCATGGAGCCTGCTTTTCCCTCTGCCTGTGTCCCTGCCTCTCTCTCTCTCTCTCTCTCTCTCTCTCTATGTCTATCATGAATAAATAAATAAAACCTTTAAAAAATAAAATAATTAAGGCTTGGAAACATTATGCGAAGTAAAAAGAAGCCATATCTATGATTCCATTTATATGAAATATCCAGAATTGGCACATAAAGGCCGAAAGCAGATTAGCAGGAGTGGAGGTGCGGAGTGATAGGAGAAGCGAGTGATAGGTAAAGGGCACAGGTTTCTCTTTCTGGTAATGAAATGCTCTAAAATTGACTGCGGTGACCTTTGCACCTATCTGTGAATACACTAACATTCATTGGCTCGAACACTTTGAATGAGTGAAGTGTATGGTACGTAAATTACATCTCGATTATGCTGTTAAAAAAATGGACTTAAATGACACTTCAGGTTAGCAGTATATATTTACGAAGCATCTGCTGCACGACACACACTGTTAGGCACTTGGAATTCAAAGATGCATTTGACATGGGTGCTGCCTGCAAGGAGTTCACACTATACGTACAGTAACAGTGCAGCAATAGATACAGAAATGAAACGGGGACACCTGGGTGGCTCAGTGGTTGAACGTCTTCCTTCGGCTCAGGGTGTGATGCCAGGGTCCTGGGATCAAGTCCCACATTGGGCTCCCTGCATGGAGCCTGCTTCTCCCTCTGCCTATGTCTCTGCCCCTCTCTCCGTCTCTCTCATGAATAGATAAATAAAATATTTTTTAAAAAAATGAAACAGGGAGGCACTGATCACACCTGTGGATGAGGAACAAGGAAAGCCTTAGACAGTTGACACTGAGCAGGTTTTGGAGGAAAATTTGAGTTTGACAAGGTTGGGGTGTGTGTGTGTGGGGGGGGGGTCATTCAAAGCAGCAGGGAGGGCAGGTCTGAAATAATGCAGGCTGTCTGGGGAGCTGCATGTGGTTCCACTTGCAGGATGAAAAGGAGAAGCGCTGCGGGGGGTGGATGTGGTGAGAGGTGGAAGAGGTGAGGGTGGAGGAGCAAGCAGAGGGCTGGCCCAGAGGAAACTTGAAAGTCATGCTAAGAAATGCCCAAGTTTTCTTTTTGGGGATAAGGAGCCAATGAACAGTAAGCGAGAGGGTGATGGGAGCGGATTTGTGACCTAAGGCAGGAGTTGGCAAACAGCAGGCCCTGGGCCAAATCTATAAATACAGTTTTTGGAAATAAAATGTTATTGGAACCTGGCCATAATGATTTCTTGTGATCTGTGGCTGCTTTCCCATTCAAACAGCAGAGTTGACCAACAGCAACACAGCGCCTAAGGACTACAAAGTCTAAAATAGCTGCTATCTGTCCCTAGAGAAAAAGTTTACCACCTCCTGCTATAGAAGGGCCACTGTGGCTATTGCATAAAAGGATGGTTTCTCATGGGTTAAGACCAAGGGAGAGGAGGCCCATGAGGAGACCAGCAACTCTCCTGGCGCTGGGTAATGTTATGATGTTGGTGTAACAGATGGTATAGGGGATGGGATGGAGTGGGGAGAGATACACGTGGCTTCGTGAGCTGCGCCGAAGGAAAAACATCTGGAGAGAATCAATTCAAGAAAATCAAGAGTGCCTGGTTTCCGGAAAAGGGTGTGAGACCCCACAGGTTTTCACCAATGTGTAAATTTTAGGGTCGTTTTCTTCATCATTAAAATATTCTCTAAACATCATTTAAAAAAAATATTTTAGTTATTTATTCATGAGAGACACAGAGAGAAAGGCAGAGACATAGGCAGTAGCAGAAGCAGGCTCCCTGCAGGGAGCACGATGCATGACTCCATCCCGGGACCCTGGGATCACGCCCTGAGCCAAAGGCAGATGCCCAACCACTGCAACCACCCAGGTGTCCCTCTAAACATCATTTTTAGCAAGAATGCTCTCAAACAAGAGTACCTGAATTCAAGGCAGCTTAAAAATATTTGATTTTTTTAAAGTAATCTCTATGCCCAACATGGGGCTTGAACTCATGACCCTGATATCAAGTAAAAGCTCTACTGATTGAGCCAGCCAGGACCCCCAGCTTAAAAGTACTTTAGAAAATTATTCTAGGACGCCTGGGTGGCTCAGCAGCTGAGCATCTGCCTTCAGCTGAGGGTGTGATCCTGGAGACCCGGGATGGAGTCCCACATTGGGCTCCCTGCAGGGAGCCTACTTCTCCCTTTGCCTGTGTCTCTGCCTCTCTCCCTCTCTCTCTCTCTCTGCATCTCTCATGTATAGATAAATAAAATCTTTTATTTTATTTTTGTTTTGATAAATAAAACCTTAAAAAAAACTATTCTTACCCTTTGGTTATGGGCATGCTAGAGCAATTCTAGGTAACCCGATGGACAGTCGTCCTCTGTTTATGTGCTGCAACAAGCCCCAACTCCACAAATTCTTTGGCAGTGCTCTAGGCTGCTGTTGGCACTAGTGGGTACCAAGGGGCTGGCCGCCAGCCATCAGAATATTATTCTTGACCGATGATTTCATTTTAAATACACATGTCAAATATCATGCCTTATTCATTTCTGTGTCTCCTACAGTGACTGGCAGAGTGTCGGGTACCTAGAAGGCCACTAATAAATCATTTCAGTTAAGAAGAGAGAGAGGAAGGAGGAAGGAAGAAAAGGAAGAAAGGAAGGCAGGACATGGCCATACAATTTTCCCTTAAAGCTTAAAACTCATGTTCCAGCAGAAGCTGATAAAAGGGGAGTTCTCCAGGTGGATGTGAGCCCCCGCCCCCACTTCCAGGGAGAGCCTGGGTGGACTATACTTAGTGATCATGTGTTAACACAGCTGCAACTGCAAATCCCAAATATGTGGGAATATCTTCCCCTAAGGACAGACATTGCTTGAAATCTCACAGCTCATCTTGTGGCCTTTCACATTATAAACTGTGTTTTTCAAACATCTCTTCCAAACTGCCTCATGGTAGAGAAAATGAGCATCCAATCCCCAGCCCCTGGGGTGTGGCTGAAGGAGCCACATGCAGGCATGGCATGTCATTGACATCTCCTGCTTTCCCTGTAAATCTCTACACTCTGGGTGACATTCTGTTCTTGATCTAGGTGGGAGTTTTATTTTTTTAAATTTTTTAAAATTTTTTATTTTTTTAGGTGGGAGTTTTAAAGGCATGTTCGTTTTGTAAAACTTCATGCAGAACAGGTATTTATATGCCCAGTTCACAGCAGCATTATTCCCCATAACCAAAAGGTGGAAGCAGCTCAAGTGTCCATTGATGGATGAATGGATAAAAGAAAATGGGGTCTATCCATATCCAATGGAACAGTCCCTTAAAAAGGAAGGAAACTCTGACACATGCTACAACATGGATGAATCTTGAGGATACATAGGTCAAGTGAAATAAGCCAGTCACCAAAACACAGAGTACCATAGGATTCCACTTACATGAGGTACCTAGAGTCATCAAAAGGTAGCCACAGAAAGTAGAACGGTGGTCTCCAGGGCCTGGGAGGTGTTTACTAGGGACAGAGACTTTCAGTTTGGAAAGATGAGAAAGTTGAATGTACTTAATGCAAATATACTTAATGCCACTGAACCCAAAAGTGATGCCACTCAAAAGTGATTAAAATGGTGAGTTTTTGGGGATTCCTGGGTGGCTTAGTGGTTTAGCGCCTGCCTTTGGCCCAGGGCATGACCCTGGAGTCCCAGGATCAAGTCCCACATTGGGCTCCCTGCACGGAGCCTGCTTCTCCCTCTGCCTCTCTCTCTCTCTCTCTCTGTTTCTCTCATGAATCAATAAATAAAATCTTAAAATAAATAAATAAATAAAATGGTAAGTTTTAAGTTATATATATTTTACCACAATAAAAGCAAAACCAAAAGTTTATACATGTGTATGCTTAGGATTGAGGCCATTTTATCTATATATGTTATTCTTGGTGGGGAGGGAGTTGACTTTGAAAATGTACTCGATTTTATATTTGTATTTGATTTAGAAAGATACTTAGGAAAATATATTTGCATTTGATTTAGAAAGATATTTAGGAAAAGATCTTGCTAGATCTTTGGGTCATGCTGGCATTCTGGAAAGCTGTGCTATATTTACCCCACGACTGTAATGGTACAAGGCTGGTGGTGGGAGAGTTCATGGATCCAAGTTCGAGGACAGTGTAAAGAAACTGAGCAAAGTGAGCTGTTCACAAGTCATCGACGTAAGTTATGTTCCCATAAATTGTGCACTTCATAGGCAAGCAGCATTATTTTCCCAGAAAATACTTTAAGCTCCGTGTTGGGGATACATCAAGGAAGACATATGGTAGTTTGCACAAAACATCCATGGGGCCAGCTGTGTCTGCTTATGTTAACAGAGATTCTGACAATGAAAAAACTAAAAAAATATGTCATCATTCGCACATGATATTACAATACAAAGTTAAAGATACTCTCAATAAAGGGATCAAAAGCCTTGGGCAAGAAGAAACGGACTGTGATCCTAATTACATCCTCATTATCTGCTGAGTTCATTCTCACTCTACACCCCTCCTTGCCACGTGAAACTTGCCTGGGTGTGCTGTTTTTGCCAAGAGAAATACGAATTTTTTTTTTTTTTTTTTGAACTCTGGACAGAAATCTCATCTGTCGCCCTCATGCTTTATCATCCTTGAAAGGATGGTCCTGGTGCTTGAAGACTTCTCAGATACAGGCGGTTAGGGGAAGACCCGCCAGCACACCTGGCCAGGTGGTGTTCCCTGCCAAGCACACGCCATGCTGGACAGCAGGAGCACAGCTGGAATTACTCAACTAAGAAGGTGTGAAGACTCACTTCAAACCTGGACACGGCTGCAGAACAAGCTCAACAGTGCATTGCTGCGGATGCATGTCCCACTGGTTCTGTGGGCCTGGAGGAGGGCAGGCTGCGGCCACTTCATCTGAGGCCTCAAGGCACATGCAGGGTCCGCAGTACAGGTGGGTCTGGGTGACACAGCCAGGCTGACTGGCCACGAAGACCCTTGCACGGAGGTAAATGAACAAAGGTAATTACAAGCCATCCTGAATCCAGGCAGCCCTGGGAGTGGGGGAACTATACCTCCTAATGCTCCCAAAGCTTAAAAGGAAGGAAGCAACTGGGGTATGTGGGTGGCTGAGTGGTTGAGCGTCTGTCTTCAGCTCAGGGTGTGATCCCGGGGTCCTGGGATCGAGTCCCGCATCAGGCTCCCTGCATGGAGCCTGCTTCTCCCTCTGCCTATGTCTCTGCCTCTCTGTGTGTGTCTTATGAATAAGTAAATAAAATCTTTAAAAAAAATGTTAGGAATGAAGCAACTGCCACTGCTGACATGGAATCACCTAGAAATTCTACCCCCATGGAGACCACCTATTAGCTAAGGGGGAAGAGAACTGGTGGCTGCCAGAAGACAGTGTGACCCTAGGTTAGCGCTGTGCCCTCTGGGTTCGTCCAGCTGAATGATGGGATTGGAAGCAGCCCGTTTCTCTGTCCCTGGCTGCCTGTTTTAAGGAAGGTCTGTTCATTCAATGTATATTTCAGGGCAATGAACGTGAGAACAGAATGAACATGAGAACAGAGAATCTAGGAGTGAAGAAATAAGATTCCATTTTCCCACACAGCCTGCCAAGGAAGGAGAATTCCAATTCACGAGTCCTACTAATAAGATGTAAAAATGATTTATCACCCCACTTCAGAGCAAATAAACACAAAGTGATGAAAATGCTAAAAGTACAAAATTCTGGTGTTCTGTATCCTCATCAGACAGAAGCAGAGAAAACAAAGTTGTCCGTGTGTGAAGGATTTCAGAGGGAAGCCTCTTCTCTGTCATCAGATGTAGGAATCTCTGACTAGAGATCCCAGCTGCCAGGCACACCTGGGTGGCTCAGTGGTTGAAGGTCTGCCTTCCACTCAGGTCGTGATCCTGGGGTCCTGGGATCGAGTCCCACATCGGGCTCCACACAGGGAGCCTGCTTCTCCCTCTGCCTATGGCTCTGCCTCTCTCTGTGACTCTCATGAATAAATAAATAAAATCTTAAAAAAAAAAAAAAATCCAGCTGCCAGAACAGTCAGGCGATGATCCAAGAAGGGCAATTGTTCTCAATGAGATTTCTTTCTGAGGCCTTGATCTTGTCCAGGAATTCCAGCTACAGTTATCTCACTCACCCCACTCCCAGACCCAGGAGCCTGAGAATGGGGGGAAGAATTCTTCCTAGTTTAGAGAGGGCCACCCGGAGAGGGAAGCTGCTTTCATACAGTTTCACAATAAGCTGGGAAATAAATCCAGGCTTCCCGACTTTGCAGCTGATCTACCTCAAGTGCCAAATGACCAATTACTAAATATTTACACAGGGATTTCTGATAGCAGGTGTATAGGAAGTGATAAGCTCAGGATGAAGCCAGAGCCAAGATGAATGCTTTAGAGAACAGCTGATACAGCGCAGAGAAACAGGACCACCGTGGCCCAGGGACGAGGGGGCCTACGTCAGGTCCTGGTTCTGCCCTCTACCTGCTGTGCTGTCTGGACAGCTTATCTGTCTGCTGGTTTACCCAGCTGCAAAATAAATTCAGAACCTGTCTTACTCTCTAACAGGGCATTGTAACAACCAAATGACACAGTGGGTAGAACAGTAGTTTGAAAGGAATAACATACTACATGAACATAGATTATAAAAGCCAACAGAACGCAGATCAGGTTCACAGAGGCATTTTGGGGAAAACTGGGAGATGTTTGAATATGGGCTGAGTATCAGATGATAGTAAAGAATCATTGTTTGTTTTCTTAGATGGAATAATGGCATAATGATTATTTAATACTTTTCAAGATCACACTGAAATCTGAAATATACAGGGATGGAATGATTATGAAATCTGAAATTTGCTTTAAAATACTTCAATGAGAAAAGAAAAAGGCAAAGGGACAGTTAGAACCAAGTGAGGCGAAATACTGATTACTTGAAGCTGGGTGAGTAGATATGGGGGCCTTCTCTCTACTACTGTGCATTTTGAAATTTTTCAGAATATAAAATAAGTTTTAAATACACACTGCAGAATTGGGGGGGGGCTCACAAAGTTTTACTGATGGTCATCCCCAGAGCATAGAAAATCTGTTTCTATCCCAAGAAAGACCCTTCCACACTGGTCATCCAGAGGTCAGAGAGCAAGGACTTGGCAAAAGGCCAGGAACCCAGCTGGAAAGGAGACAGGTGGAAGTCTCTTTGCAGAATTTTCCAGTCTGCCATGGATCAAAATGTCAGCCAACCTATAATGTCAAGTGCATACTTCGTCTTTGGACCTGAGTTTCATATTCACCTTAGACCAAGTCGACAAAGTAGCAGAGAGACAGACTGGTGCACACACATGTGCACACACACATGTGCACAGGCACATACACCAGAGCCTGGATCTTCTTGGGCCCCAAGAGCCCCAGGGGCCTGCAGGAGCATGCACTTATTTTACCACAGGTTTGCTGCTCTTTCCGGGCAGATACTAGGGACCAGGAAGGAGAACAGGACAAAAGGGAGGGGGTGATGACTGATTTAGCCGAGTTCGGGTCCATCGAGTCAGTCGTTCATCTGGGCACTGACCAGGGAAATGAACACTTGGCCTTCTCTTAAGCCCCATCTCGGAACTTTTAAGTACAGAAAACATCATAAATAACGAAATAATTCCAGCCAAGGGGACAAATGGGCTCTGGGGGTTCCCAGAGAGACAGGGTCAAGGTGGCATAAAGTGGGGTTTGAGGCCCCACATTCACCAATTCAGGGCCCTTGCTTGAGCTTCAGCGTTTTTCCTTCTCTTCAAAAAGAAACGATCGGACTGATTTTAAAGAACTCCACAGTTCAAAGATTTTAGGGGGAGAAATGTGGGCCATGTTTCTGGTTTTCATGCATGTCGTTCTTCTCACCTGGGCCTGAGGTCTAGCATACCGAGTAGTCCGCGGCCCCCCGCCCCCCCCCCCCCCCAGCCGAGATCCGCCGCGTCCCCTCGTCCCGCCCGCGCTGGGGGTTTTCTGGTGGTCTTCCTTGGTTTCTTCCAATCATTTCTATTCCGGCGCGGATGGACGGCCACACCTCCAGCAGGCCGCTACATTAGAAGGCTCCCAAATTTGGAGTTGGGGGGAGGGGGTGCAGAGCGCAGCGGCCAAAGCGCCTGCGTAAAAACCGCAGGCAGCAAAGACCGGAGAGCCTCCGTGCCAGGGTGAGACCCGCACTACCCCCGCGCCGACCCGGCTCGCACGATCCGCGGGGTAGCTGGTGCTGGTTCTTTCCTCCTCCGGGGCCTCTCGGGAGAGGTTCCCTGGTCCCCGGACCAGCCAGGGCGACGTGGGAGGGAATACCTGGCGTGCGGATCGCGCCTGCCCTCGCGCACGTCTCACGGCGCCCGGGCGCCCAGCAGAGCCTTTCCAGCTCGCTGGGGAGAAACCCAACTCCGAGGCCGTGGGCACTAGGGCACCCAGGCGCAGCCTCGGTGGCCCCCACCCACTCTGCCCCAGCCCCGTGCGCTCCGGATCCCCGGAGCCGCAGCAGCGGGGACGCTCCAGGGCGCCCCCTGTCCCCTGCGCGCGCTCCACACCCTCCAGCAGCCACAACTCCGAGTGTCCCCGGCCCCCACGGCGCACCCTCCTAGGCGCCCGGCGCGCAACAGCCTCGACTAGCTCGGGCCGGCCGGGTCGCGGGCGCCCCCAGCCAGCAAGGCACCGAGCGCCCCGCGCTCCCGCAACGCCTGCTCGGCTCAGGAGAGGTGGGGCTGGGCCGGGCCGCCCGCGTCGGGAAGGGCACCCCGTTAGGCTGCGGTCCCAGCATCTCTCCGAGCAAGTAGCCTTCGCTCCGAGGGCGCCCCGCGCGGGGCCCGGGAACCCGGAGCGCGGCCGAGAGGCGGCTCCGCGGGGAGCGGAGCCTGGAGACCCCAGCGGGAGCTCCCGCTTCCCTGCCTCCCGCGGTGGGGACGGGGGGCGCAGGGGGCGCAGGGGGCGCAAGGGGCGCTCTTACTTGGCAGCAGGGGCCCGCAGCGGCCAGGCTGGGGCCAGCTCTCCACGGTGGCCTCTCTGCGCGCCCGTCGCCGCTGAGCCCCTCGCCCGAGCCGCCGTCTCAGGCCGTTGGAGAAAGGAAGCTCCGAGTCCAGGACGCCACGGGCCGGAGTGGACGCTTTACGCTTTCCCGGTACTTTTAACTCCAGTCGGGAGGTAAACCCCTCCCCGGCCCCACCCCCTTCCCGGGAGGCGGCTACCGCGGCAGGCCCGGCCTCCAGCCCCTTTTGTGGAAATAGGAGAGCGGGCGTGCGGGGGAGGTCGGGGGGAGGTGGGGGCCTTCCCAGGCTCCCCGCGCCCAGGTTTCCGGAGCGGGGGAAGCCAGGGACCGGGCCCTGCCTCTGGGAGATTCCTCTCCCCACCCCCCCACCCGCCCTCACACCCCTGGAATTTAACCCTTCCATGCCCTTACCCACCAGCATTAGGCGCCGTCCCTAACCCATCTCGGTCTCTCCGCCGCATAATAGACGCTCAATAAAAACCGATCCGTGAAGATTCAGAAACTTTCATCCAGCCCGCCCGGGTTTCTCCAGGAGGAAAGCAGACTCTGAACATGAAAACAAATAGCCCCCTTTCTTCCAGCAGGTCACATCTATGGCCTTTGACAAGCGTCCCTCTCCCAGGATTGGTTGTCTCCTTTGTCATGAAGAGCTTCGGATTCAGTGACCTCGAAGGTCCTCCCCTGCGCGCCGGGGCCGGGATTAACACAAGCCCTGCGCGCTGGGAACCGGCCGGGACACGGCTAAGGGGTGCGCCTTGTGCAGAGGGACATTCCGTTGCTGGCTCTGAGGCTCGCACTGGGGGCAAAGTGAAAGGCGTCTGACACGTTGGGGGAGCCCTCTGTGCCGATTCCCAGGGCCCCTTAAGCAACAGCAAGGCTTGACCAGACAGGAGGCAGCCGGCTGTGAAACAAGGCACCAAGTCTGTGGGCCTCTGGGCAGGCGGCAGCCAGAAGGGGACTGTCAGTAGATGTCTGGTACATTAAGGGCTGCGATCCTCCTCCTGCACCCCTCCCACCCGACTCCCCTTCCCTAGCAAATCCACAGGCCAGCAGTGACAGGTGGTGAGTCCCAAACTCACCGCCAGCTCAGACCTCTCCTCACTGTGGATCTCTAAGTCACTGGCCTCCAGGACATCCTCCCTTGGCCCTCTGGACTTTTCCCATGGCCACAGCTAACTTAGCATGCTACCCTAAGCCTGGTCCCTAACTCACCGCCCACCGCCACCCCTGTGAGCTCTGCTAGGCAGAAGAGGGGGCTCCCCTGGTCCCTCTTCCTTAGCCTCCCCCAGAATTAATTCTCAGGTCTGGTAGGTGGTGGAGGGAGGGGGAAGAAGGGGGACGGGTGTGGTTATGGGAGGGTAGCAGGAGTCCCAGTTCCAGTTCCTGTGGTACTGGAATTGTTCGGTATCTTGACTGTGGTGGTGGATACAAGAACCCACACAGGTGGTAAAATTGCAGAGAACTTGATAAGCACCCCCGGACAAGCAAAACTGGGAGAATCTGAGTAAATCAGTGGATTGTATCAATGTCAATATCCTGTCTGTGATATCACCCTATGGTTTTGCAAAACGTCACTGTTGGGGGAAATGGGGTAAAATGTACCAGGCAGGGCAGCCCCAGTGGTGCAGCGGTTTGGCGCCGCCTGCAGCCTGGGGTGTGATCCTGGAGACCCGGATCGAGTCCCACATCCGGCTCCCTGCACGGAGCCTGCTTCTTCCTCTGTCTGTGTCTCTGCCTCTCTCTCTCTCTCTGTCTATGAAGAAATAAAAAAAAATCTTTTAAAAAAATGTACCAGGCATCTCTCTGTATTATTTCTTACAACTGCTGGTGAATTTACAATTATCTCAATAAAAATTTTAACTGACAAAAAATAAAAAAATAAAAAAATATCCACAGGAGCCCCAGGGCTCTCAGGATGCAGTCTGATCCCCTTGACAGCTATTGGGGCCCCCAGAGGCATTTCCAGCCTGCTTATCTCTTAGCCACATTCTTTCCTCTCTTCCACGGGCTCTACTTGCTGTTCAGCCTGCCTGCTGTTTCATACCCCAGGGCCTTTGCACGAGCCATTCCCTTGCCTTGTCTGCCTGGCAATGACTAGTTCTTTGAGATCTCACTCAGTCAGTACAATTAACACTCTATACAGTGCCTGCACATACCAGGTGCTCAATAAGTGCCAGTGAAACTGAGCTTTCTCCTCGCCTTTTTCTCTAATCCCTCCACTTCTGGTCCTGCTCTTTGTGCTCAAGCATTAGCCCACATGGTATAGGGATGCCTGGGTGGCTCAGCAGTTGAGCATTTGTCTGCCTTTGGCTCAGGGTGTGATCCCAGAGTCCCGGAATTGAGTCCCACATCGGGCTCCCTGCATGGAGCCTGCTTCTCCCTTTGTCTGTGTCTCTGCCTTGCTCTCTGTGTGTGTGTCTCATGAATAAATAAATAAAATCTTTTTAAAAAATAAATAACCCATATTGTATAAAATGAAAGGAAGCTAACTTTGTAAACAATGTGTTGTCCAATTGTGAAAAAAGGCAAACTCCTTGTGGAACATTTAGAAAATATGAAAAAGTATACTGAAGAAACTTGTCACCCTCATGTCCTATCACCCATAGAGAAATACCTAACATTGGAGAGTGTTTCCTTCAGGATATTTTAAAAATCAAATGTAAAGGGGCATCTGGATGGCTCAGTCAGTTAAGTGTCTGCCTTTGGCTCAGGTCATGATCTCAGGGTCCTGGGATGGAGCCCCACATCAGGCTCCCTGCTCAGCCGGGAGTCTGCTTCTCTCTCTGCCTCCCTTCCCCTGCTTGTGCTCTGTCTCTGTCTCTCTCTCAAATAAATAAAATAAAATAAAAATGAAATCAAACATAGATACAATTTTTGTACCCAGCATTTTTCTTTTTTACTGTATTATTTTTTGTGCATTTTCAATGTACTTTTTCATGGTTTTAGACTCTTCCAGTGTCTAAAACTACCATGTTTGGTAGCATCATTTCTCTATTGTTAGACATCAAGTTATTTATGACTTTTTACTAGTTTAAATTATACCAGGACAGTTACCCTTGGGAAAGGAATATTTATTGAGCAGCTACTATGTGGTTCCTGCTAATTATTATAGATGAGAAAGTAGAGGCTCAGAGAGGCTGTGTAATTTCCCCAGACTCAGAACTGGTAAGTGGTCAAGCTGTATAACTAAAGTGTACTTAACCCTCCTATAAGTAGTCGGTGGCCTCACACTGGAGGCTTCTACAAGGCTCCCTGTGCCTCCCCGTCCGTGCCCCTACACCCAAGAGAAGATGAGTATTTGAAGCTTGCACAGAATAGTTCATTGATGCACTTCTGTGAACTGAACCAAATGCCTGGGCAATCAGGAAGGCAGTAGGCCTCTGTTCTAGATGAAACAAAATGCTTTTTGTCCACGTGTCACCTATACAGTCCACATGTGCCACCACTCACGCTGCCCTCCATCTCCCAGGTCCCGTGTGCCGCAGAGCCAGAGCCTTGCAGTGGATTCAGAGCATGCATCTGTAGTCAGAACACCTGCGTTCACATGCTCTCTCCACCACTTCCTGCCTGAACAGTGATTCTCTTTGCCTGACTTGCCTACTCCCTCCTCTCTAAGAAGCACCTCGCTCAAAAGGCTTCTAGAAGAGGGAAAGGGGCCCAATGCTCCTGGCGTCGTAGAATAGTCCCTGCCACGTGGGATTGCGCATAAGTTGCAGTTTGGCATCTGCTCCTGCAGGGCTGCAGGGTGGGGGGCATGGTGCCCCTGTGGACTCTGCATGAGCCAGAGCTGCAGACCCCTGGCAGCGGCAGAGAGAAGAGGGAAGGAAGCACCTGCCTGCCACCTGCAGCGGCCACTGGAATTGCGTCCCTAGGACACACTCCTGGGACACGATGACTGGCTGAGTCTATGGGTGTGGACCATTCTCTCTCCTTATTTCCTAGCCCTTGAGCTCGGTGACCAAATCACCTTGCTAAGTCTGGGTAAGTCCCAGAAAGTACAACCGGGGTCTCAGTGGAGACCCAGCTAATATCCTCAGCAATCTTTGCTCTCATAGGACTGACGCAACAGTGTGGGGAGACAGACAAGACACAAACCAACAAATAGGAACAAGGGAATGGTGAAATGGGAGAGAAGCTGTTGGCAAGTGCTATGGAATAAAGTGAAGCAGAGCGAGGAGAACAGAAGTGAGGGAAGTATGGGGTGCTCTTTCATCCAGGGGGCCCCCCTGGGAAGACCCCATCTGATGAGGTGGCATTTTGGGGTGGGCCGTGTATCCCTGCCTACTTGAATTATGTGTGGTTATGTATTCTATTTCTGTCTTACACAAGCTCGCTGGGCACAGAAACCATGAGCCACCTGGGGAGCCAGCCCCACACCTTGCACATAGGACCAGCATCCATGTGTCTTGAAATGAATCAGATTGAACTGAAAACATTTGAACGCCTACGTGACTAAGCAATCATTGTGGTCAGTATTATTAACGATTGCTCAGAGTAACAAGAACAAAAAAACCCCAGTAGTTTAAATCTATACAATCAAAGAAGAGGCTCCAGCTTGCCTACTTGTTAAATTAAAAGGGGAGCCTAGCAACCAAACAAACATTGGTCCCTTTGGGAAAGCGATTTGGAAAGGCACCGTCTCTGCCAGGGTATTGGCCAGGTCTGGTGCTGGCGGAGGGGATGGCAGTTAAAGGAGTCAAGTTGGTCAAATATTTCACATGTGGTGGCCAGATATCTATCAGACCCAACTGGCTGGCTTTCTCAGATTCAGAAATCTGTGGTGTTATCACAACCACTTTTTTTTTTTTTAATTAATTTTTATTGGTGTTCAATTTACCAACATACAGAAAAACACCCAGTGCTCATCCCGTCAAGTGTCCACCTCAGTGCCCGTCACCCATTCCCCTCCAACACCCGCCCTCCTCCCCCCTTCCACCACCCCTAGTTCGTTTCCCCGAGTTAGGAGTCTTTATGTTCTGTCTCCCTTCCTGATACACAACCACTTTTAAAGGGTGTGGATGCTTTGTAGGAAGAGCTTGGCTGGGAATTCTCGGTTCCTCCTGGCCGGCAGCGCCCCCTCGTGTCCACATCTCCCACGGCAGTGAGCGCGTGGGCTCCTCAGGCCAAGTTACAAACCCAGGGGATGCTGAGGGGATACAAACCCAGGATGCTGTAACGGGGGTCCTAGGCTCCCCGTTACAGCCCAGCTCTCCGAAACCTAGAGAGCCAGTTTTTAAAAATTATTTTTTATTTTTTTATTTTTTATTGGTGTTCCATTTGCCAACATATAGAATAAATACCCAGTGCTCATCCCATCAAGTGCCCCCCTCAGTGTCCGTCACCCAGTCACCCCCCCACCCGCCCACCTCCCTTTCTACCACCCCTAGTTCCTTTCCCAGAGTTAGGAGTCTCTCATGTTCTGTCTCCCTCTCTGATACTTTCCACTCATTTTTTTCTCCTTTTCCCTTTATTCCATTTCACTATTTTTTATATTCCCCAAATGAATGAGACCATATAATGTTTGTCCTTCTCCGATTGACTTATTTCACTCAGCATAATGCCCTCCAGTTCCATCCACGTCAAAGCAAATGGTGGGTATTTGTCGTTTCTAATGGCTAATATTCCAGTGTATACATAGACCACAGCTTCTTTATCCATTCATCTTTCGATGGACACCAAAGCTCCTCCCAGTTTGGCTATTGTGGACATTGCTGCTATAAACATTGGGGTGCGGGTGTCCCGGCATTTCACTGTATCTGTATCTTGGGGGTAAATCCCCAACAGTGCAATTGCTGGGTCATAGGACAGGTCTATTTTTAACTCTTTGAGGAACCTCCACACAGGTTTAGAGAGCCAGTTTAAACTGCACCTGTGTGTAGGTCGGGGGGTGCTTAGGATGCCTCTGCCTTTTCTCCACAGAGAACACATGTTTTTATATCTTCAAAGTATAATTTCATCCACATAATCTATTTTCTAGGATGTGTGGTCTTTCTTGGTCACACACCTGAGGCTAAGCTCCTCTCCTCTCCCGCCTTTTCCTTTTCTTTATTATTAGTCACCACACCCACACATTTGAAGGTGTTCGGGACCTCAAAGTTTTTCAAAGCCTTCTCTAGTGAAGAAAGCAGAGCAAGGCAATCCTTTCCCTTCTTCAAAGAAGAAAGTTAGGTCTAGAAGGGGGAAAAAATCCATTTTCCATGATTTCCTTGCCATTTCCTTGCCATTTCTGCCCAGAACTTAATCTGGCAGCTCCTTGGCTCCCTGGATAACTTCTGGAGCTTGCAGCCCATTTGGGGTGGCCCAGTGACCCCCTCCCTTGCAGACTGACCAGAGTAGGTATAGTTTAAGGGGCCTAAATAGAAGCATGCATTCCTCTCCTGGGGGTTGCTGTGTCTGAAATCCCGTCATTAGAAAGTAGTTACCCGTGAATAAAGTACTGGCACATGCAACAGTACGGTTGAATCGCAAAAAATATCACGCTGAGCCCCCCCCCCCCCCCCCCCCCGCAAAGAAGCCAACCACAAAAGAGTAAGACACAATGTGATCCCATTCATATAAAACTCTAGAAAAGTCGACACTAAACTATTGTGGTAGAAAGGAGATCAGTGGTGTCCTGAGACTGGAAGTGGGCGCGGGGTTTCCCTGGGAACGAGCATGAGATGGTGATGGAAATGATCTATACTCCTTGATTGTGGCGGATACATTGGTATACGCATTCTTCCAAAATTCGTGAACCTGAGCACTTAAAATGGGCAAATTTTATTTTACAGAAGTCATTCCAGAATAAGTGTTATTTAAAACTTAGTCCTCTCTTTTGGGGCCCCTCCCCATTATGAAATCCTCTTTTAAAATGAAAGTAGCTTGGAGAGAGCAACACAGGGTGATGTGTGGGTAGGGGCTCAGCAGCGGGAGTAACGCCATGTGGGCTTGAATTCTAACTCCAGTACTTAGGAGTCGTGTGAACTGAGCTTGTCACTTAACCTCTCTGGGCCTCGGTTTCTTCGCTTGTAAAATTCTACTGCATAGAATTCTTGTAAGGCTGAAATGAGCCCATAAAGGTGAAGTGCCTGGAGTGAAGTGTGTGGCACATGGCCACCACCAGCTAGTTTTATTTATTTATTTAAAGATGTGTTTTCTTTCTTTCTCTCTCTCTCTCTCTCTTTTTTAGATTTTATTTGTTTATTCATGAGAGAGACACACAGAGAGGCAGAGCCACAGGCAGAGGGAGAAACAGGCTCTCTGTGGGGAGGCCAATATGGGACTCGATCCCAGGACTCTGGTATCACACCCTAAGACAAAGGCAGACGCTCAACCACTGAGCCATCCAGGTGCCCACTCCAGCTAATTTTAAACCAATTTACATGGAGATGTAAATGTCACCTCAAGTTGTTTACGTTTTTCTAGTTACTATGTTTTTTTAAGAGTGGCATTAGGTTTGCAGAAAAATTAAGCAGGAAATAGGGAGAGCTCCCATATATCCCCCTTCACACAATGCATTTCCCCTCTTATTAACAACTTGCCTTAGGATGGTACATTTGTTACAATTGGTGAACCGTGTTGATACATTATTATTAACTGAGGTCCATGGTTTACAGCAAGATTCAATCTTTGTGCTGTATGATCTGTGGATTCTGACACATGTACAATGACGTGTATCCACCATTACAATATCATACAGGAGGGTTTCCTTGCCCTAAAAATCCTCAGTGCTTCGCCTGTTCATCCCCGCTCCCCACAACCCCAGCAACCATTAATCCTTGTACTGTCTCCATAGTTTTGCCTTCTTCAGAATGTCATATAGTTGGAATCCTAAGGTTGTAAACTTTTCAGGTTGGCCTATTTCATGTGGTAATCTGCATTTAAGCTTCTCCCAAGTGTTTTCATGGCTTGATAGCTTTTTAATTTAATTTAATTTAATTTAATTTAAATTCATTTTTCCAACATAAAGCGTAACACCCAGTGCTCACCACATGGTGTGCCCTCCATAATGCCCATCACCCTCTCAGCAACCCTCTGTCTGTTTCCGAGTCAAGAGTCTCTAATGGTTTGTCTTCCTCTCTATTTTTTCCCCATTCAGTTTCCTCTCCTTCTCTTATGGTTACTTTCAGGTCATTTCTTTTTTAATGTTGAATAATATTCCTTTTTCTGGACATACCACCTTTTTTTTAAAATCCATTTATCTACTGAAGAACATCTTGGTTGCTTCCAAGTTTTGGCAATTATGTAAAGCTGCTATTCATGTGTGGTCATAAGTTTTCCACTCATTTGGGTAAATACTAAGGAGTGCAACAGCTGGATCATATGGTAAAACTATGTTTAATTAAATGGTATAGCCATGCAATGGAATATTATACAGCCCTAAAAAGGAAGGAAATTCTGACACATGCAAAAATGTAGATGAACTCTGAGGACATCATGCTAACTGAAATAAGCCAGACACAAAAGGACAAGTATTGTGTGCTTCCACTTGTAGGAGGTATTTTTAGAGTAGTTGAAATCATAAAGACAGAATGTAGAATGGTGGTTGCCAGGACCTGAGGAGAAGGAGTATGGGAAGGTGTTTTTCAGCAGATCCAGAGTTTCAGTTTTACAAGATGAAGGAGAAGGAGTTATGAGATGATATAGAGAGTTCTAGAGATGGATGGTGGCTATGGTAGCACAACATTATGAATGTATTTAATACCACTGAACTGTATGTACACTTAAAATGGTTAAGATAGTAAAGTTTATATTACGTGTATTTTGCCGTAATAAAAACCATTGGGGGGATCCCTGGGTGGCGCAGCGGTTTGGCGCCTGCCTTTGGCCCAGGGCGCAATCCTGGAGACCCGGGATCGAATCCCACGTCGGGCTCCCGGTGCATGGAGCCTGCTTCTCCCTCTGCCTATGTCTCTGCCTCTCTCTCTCTCTCTCTCTCTCTCTCTCTGTGTGACTATCATAAAAAAACAAAAACAAAAACAAAAAAACAAAAAAAACTATTGGGGAAAAAAGCCACATAAAATAGAGAAGCTGTGGGGAAAGAAGAGGATTTTTTGTTTTCTAAGAAACTGCCAAAGGCATCTCCACCAGTAATGAATGGGAGGTCCTGTGGCTTCACCCCTCACCAGCACTTGATCTTGGCCATTCCAATGTGTCTGTAGTGGTGTCTCACTATTGTTTTTTTTTTTCCACTGTTGTTTTAATTTGCATTTTCCTGATGATGCATGTTGTGGAGAATCTTTTCATATGCTTACTTGCCATCTGCTAACCTTTTTTGGTGAGGCATCTTTTCAGATATTTTCTCCATATTTTTGTTTTTTAAAGACTTTATTTATTCATGAGAGACACAGAGAGAGAGGCAGAGACATAGGCAGAGGGAGAAGCAGGCTACCCTTGGGGAGCCCTAGTCAGGACTCAGTCCCAGGACCCTGGGATCTTGACCTGAGCCAAAGGGAGATGCTCAACCACTGAGCCACCTAGGTGCCCTTTCATGTTTTGATTGGGTTGTTTGTTTCCTTATTGTTGAATTTTGAATTCTTTGTATATTTTGAACACAGTCTTTTATGTGTTTTGCAAAGATTTTCTCCCAGGCTGAGGCTGGATGTTCTCATCAAGCACCCAGAATATCATATCTTCTTCTCTCCGTGTGTGTGTGTGTGTGTGTGTGTGTGTGTGTGTGTAGCAGATAGGATTTGGAAGAGGGTGAGTACTAGGATTAAATAAAACTTGATGCAGTCCCCAAGAGGTTTATATTATGATTTAGGAGAAAAGATCACATAGAAATTAAATAACAAGACAAAGCAGCAGCAGATTCAGTACGAAGTGGCTACACCATGCAGTGAGCAACAATCAGAGGGGCTGGAGAGTCGGAGAGGCTGCATGTGTCTGGGGGGTGCGCGTGGGTGAGGGTGGGGGATCAGAAGAGGGTAGGTACCAGATAGGCAGGGAAGAAGGGGCAATGCCTGCCAGGCTAGGCCCGGTGGGAGTGGCAAGAGGGACACACATACCCGGGAAAACAGCTTGATCCTTGCTTAGGAAGAGCTCTGGGACATTGGGAACAGGTGGGACATGGTTGGGCATAGAGTGGACCCTGGAAATTTGGCAAAGGCACAGAACATGGGGTGACAGGTTCTGAAGACAAGCTTCACCCACATTATAATTTTGCTGCTCTCCCCACTTCCCAGTTGAACCGCTCCACCAGGAAAGTCTCCAGCTGGGAGAAGAGGGAGGCTCTTACCTAGCGGTTATTTAGAGGGGGGAAGAAAGCTTCCAAATCTCATTCCCAGACACCTGGCTTCTGCCAGTTCTGACCACCTTGTCTCAAAGATGCAGCTAAAACAGGGAGTGGGGGGGGTGCCAGACAAAAATGGGAGCTTTTCTGCCGAGTGATGGGCTGGCACCTGGCAGGGCCCCCACTCCGGGCCACAGCCCAGCAAAGCCTTGCCACCTCCCAGAAAGCATTTGAGCGGCCTGGCCAGGTCACTCAGGGTTGGCTGAGGACACAGCCTGACTCCAATCCGTTCCAGCCATTGGCACTGATGAGGGTTCTGCATGCCCAGACCCAGTCCAGCCCCCTAGGGGAGGGAGAGGAGGACCAGGCCTGCTCTGCCCACCAGTACCTTGCCCCAGGGGAGAGCTGTCTTATTTTAAACATCTGGAGAGGATGGGAGGTTCAGAGGGAGGTGTGGTTCAGGAAAAGGTCTCCCAACCCCAACAGGGCCGGTCACCCAAATGGCAGGAACACTGCTGCGGACTGAACTGCATCCCCCCAAATTGTGGTGCTAAAGCGCTCCCCCCCTCCCCCGCCCCCGTGTGATGGCATTTGGACGCGGCTTTGGGAGGGAATGAGGTGAGGTGAGGTCATGGGGTGGGGTCCTCACGATGGGGTTTGTGGCTTTGTAAAAAGAGGGAGACAGATCAAAGTTCTCTCTCTCTCTTCCCACCAGCAAAAAGGCAGCTGTCCGCAGGCGGGAGGGAAGTGGGCTCTTGCCAAGAACTGTAACCGCGGGCACCCTTGATCTTGGCTTCCAGGCTCCCGACCTGGGAGAGATAAATGCCTGCTGTTGGAGCTGCCCAGGTGTGGTATTTTGTTTCAGTAGCCTGAGCAGACTCAGACAGACACACAGATGGCGCCCCTTCCCAGGCCTCTGCCACCGCTGAGCCCTGGCAACATTGTGCCCTGGGACTGTGGCTTCCCGGTCCTCTGGCTCCCCTGTTGCTCACCTCCTACACGCAGGCTCACTCACTGCACCCCCATCGCCTACCCTCCAAGGCGCAGCATAAATGAAGATGCCCTAGACATGTGGACAATATCCTGTCTCTCTACACCCCCTTCCCTCGGCTGCTGCCCTAACTCCCCTCCAGGTGACCGGCCAGGTGATGCAACCCTTAATGCTCTAGGCCACCCGTGGGGTCCAGGGATCCCCAGGGTTATCAAGACCCCTACAAGGAGTCTATGACTTCAAACGATTTTTATAAAACAAAGATCTTTTTAAAAAAAAATATTTTAAAAATGTATTCATGAGAGACACACACACACAGAGAGGCAGTGACACAGGCAGAGGGAGAAGCAGGCTCCATGCAGGGATCCCGATGCAGAACTCAATCCTGGGACTCCGGGATCACTCTCTAAGCCAAACGCAGGGTGCTCAACTGCTGAGGCACCCAGGCGTCCCTAAAATGAAGATCTTATTTTCCTTTTTATTCCCATTTTCTGGAGCTGGCAACCAGCCCAGAGCCGCAGGCACTACTTCCTCCAGGCCGATGAACCAGTGTTCTGGAGCGCTCCAGGAATGTCAGGCAAGGTGGATCCCAGTTTCAGGTCTCTTCTTCAGGAAACAAGGGGTTGAGTTAGATAGTGAAGGCCCTTCCTAGCTATAGAATCATCATTGCTCTCTCTCTCTCTCTCTCTCTCTCTCTCTTTTGAATCTTGGTGTTCTTTTTTGTAGATTGAGATACAGTTGTATCTTCCTCCACCTATGTCATAGAGCTATTGAGAAGGTGAAAGAGATTAAATATGCCTGTGCTCTAGACAGGGAAAGTAGCTCGGGATTTATTGGGTGTGATCATGAAGCGGAGGGTAACCCAAGACCCATCAGTATAGTCAGAGACCCATGCCTAGCTACCAGCGTCCTTGGTTGCTAGGAGATGTTTGCAAGGAGGCTCAAGCCAATGCAGCCCATCTTTCCAACAGCTTCTACTTTAGGAATTGGAATCATTTTTCCTTAAAGGATCCCTGGAGCCCTTGAGCTGTAGTAGAAAACAAAACCAAACCCCATTCTCTGTAGTTCAACATAAATAAGTTCTGGCCATTCAGTCCCATGCTCCTGGGTTTCCCTGTGAGCCCATTATCTATCTGTCTATCATCTCAAAACTTTTTTTAAAAAGATTTATTTATTTATTTATTTATTTATTTTAGACAGAGAGAGAGAGAGAGAGAGAGAGAGAGAGAGAGAGTGAGACAGGAGGAGGGAGAAGCAGGCTCCATGCCAGGAGCCCGACGTGGGACTTGATCCCCGGACTCCAGGATCGCGCCCTAAGCCAAAGGCAGGCGCTAAACTGCTGAGCCACCCGGGGATCCCCATCTCAAGACTTAATAAAACTATGGAATATAACCTACATACCCCAAAGTGCATAAAATATCAATATGAGCCTAGTGAACTAACATAAAGCAAACATCCATATACTTACTTTCTAGCTCAAGAACCAGAATATTACTGGCATCCCAGAAACACCCCCACAACACACATGCTCCTTCCCAAAACTGCCTCCCTGCCCTGAAGGTAAACACATTCTCTGTCTCTTTTCTGAAATGGTAATGACTTTCCAGCAGGTCTCTCCCTGGTCTCTCATTGTCAACAGCTCCAGGGCGCAGTGTGGGTTATCCCCCCCCAGGTCCCTGGTTTTAACTACTTCTAGATGCTGCCAATTCCCGGATGTGTACCTTTAGCCTGCTTCTCTCCAAAAGTCTTCAGCCTCCTGGTGTCTCTATGCATCACGTCTCCCCGGGGTATCTAAGTGACACCTCAAGTGTGTTATGTCCCAAACTCCACTCCTGATCCTCTCCCCTGAATCTCCCCACATCAGAAAGGGTAAAGCTATCCTACCTGCTGACCTGCTCACTTTAAACCCCCTAGATTTGCTCCACATCCTTCACTGGATCTCCAGAATCCTGACCACTCTTCACCTCCCGTACTCATCACCTCTCATTCAGATGACTGACATCCCACCTGCTCACTTTGCTTTGATCTTTGCTTCAACAGTTGATTTCAAACCCACAGGCCAAGGGATGCTTTTAAAGCATCAAATTCAGTCTCCGCCCTGTCATCACCTTGTGACAGTCTTCCGTCACACTGAGAGTGAAAGCCAAAGTTCTTACATCTAGCCCATGAACTCCTATATGCTCTGACCCTCAAATGCTTGCCTCACCGACCTCATCACCCCTTTGATGTCTCTGCTCCAGTTCCACTGCCCTCTCTGCTGTTCTTCAAATGCCCCGGGTCTGTGCCTACCCGAGGGACTTTGCACAGGTTCCATCATGCTGGAACTCTCTTTCCCTGGGCCTCCTTAGGCTTCTTCCCTTGCCTCCTTCAGGATTTTGCTCTAGTGCCATGTTCTCTGGAAGAACATTCTTGACCATAATATTTTAACTTCCAACTCCCACCCTTTTTGCATTTCCTATTCATCATCTCAGCTTTATATATTTCCATATAGCCCTCAAACCTTCTAGCATACCATATACATTATTCATTCATTTTCTTCTCCACTGGCATGTAAGCTCTATAGGGGCAGAGCTTGCTTTTTTCTTTTTCTTAATCTGTTTTTTTTTCTCACTGCTATTTTGAGTACCTGGAACAGTATTTGTGGAATGAATGGACAGGTTTCTCTGAGGCCAGGGGAGCCGGAGGAGCTGATGCTAAGCTGGTCATGCCATCCTGCTTGGTGCCTCAGCTCCACACTCTCAATCACAATTACCTCCTGATGTCTCTCAGAAAATCAGAAGTTCACACCTCTCTAGGTTTTCATGATGATTTTACAGACATATCTGCTTCTTCCCTACAAAGTCAGGGAAGTTATATCATTTGGCTGAGGGAAAACTGATGTATAGAGAGAGTCTATTCAGAACACGGCTGCACTAAAGTAACCAAGGATTTCTTGAGAGTGTGTGTCCTGGGGTTGGGAGTTGCTGTATAAGGAAGAATTTGTCTGGTCTTTCTTTGTCCTTGGTTCTGGAGGGAAAGCCTCCAAATCTTTGGAATTTTCCCCAGTGATGGGAGCATTTTGGTTATTCATGGTGGGTCCCAGGCCATGCCTGAGTATGCTAGGTGAGCCATGGTGCCCCCCATGGGCACCATAGGGTGGGGGAGTAGTTTCAGGATGGAGGCTGGCCACACCATGAGATTAGAGACCTGAGGATTGGGGTTGATATTGTGGTCAGGCAGGGCTGCGTCTGCACAGTGTAGGGGGCGCTATCCACACGGAATACATCATGGTGTGTTTTCAGAGGTATCTTTTCTCTTTATCAGCCCTGCTCCCTCTGTGTTGGTTTCATTTCTCCCATGGCAAAATATTCTTTGTCAGCCTAGGGAAGACGGTGAATTTTTTATTTCAGTTATTGTAATTTTTGGCTCCAGAATTTTCTTTTCTTTTTGTTTTTAGTTTTTCTCTCTCTTTATTAATATTTCCATTTTGTTCATACGTTGTTTTCTTGGCTTTCTCCACATCTTCCTTTAGTTCTTTTTTTTTTAATTTTTTTTTCTTATTTTAATTAAATTTTAAAACAGAGAGCTGTTTTAAAGTCTTTGTCTAGTAGGTCTGATGTCAGACCAGGGAAAGGGAAAAGGGAAAGTTTCTACTGATGTATTTTTTTCTTTCGAGTGGGCCTTATTTTCCTGTTTCTTTGTTTCTTTGTATGCCTTCTGATTTATTTGTTGCAAACTGGACATTTAAATCCAATAATATCTGGAACTCAGGAAACTCTGGGAATCAGATTTTTACCTTTCTGTTATGTTTGCTGAGGATTTTTATTATTGTTATCGTCTACTGGTTTTTTGATTGTTGTAGGTTGCCTCTGTGCCAAGGATGCTCCTGAGGTACACCATGAAGATCTTTTCAGGTCTTTTCTGGGTGGGCCCTTTCCCTGCGCCCATGGAGTCACTTCCCATTTTGCTCAGGGATACACTGTATTTTATTCTTATTTTTTTAATAGACAGCTTTTATGCCACTGAAGATACAAACTCATTCAGATCTTGATTGGAAAGGACTGAACCTCAGATTTGTTCTTGCTTCTTCTTGGAGACATACAGCCAATTACCTCATGAGGTCAATTAGATCTTCATAATAAGCCCATGAGGTGTGTAGAACAAGTCTCATTATTCCCATTTTACAAACAAAATATAATAAGGTGGAGAAATTTTTATTTATCCAAATTTCAGGTTGAGGGAGGTATAGTTTGGAAATACCAAAACTGCTTTGTGGGTTCCTCTACATCAGAGAAACAGTGGGTGGGAGACAGGGTCACAGTTCCACAGGGGGCAAGGTGTGGATTGTTTCTAGTTTAATACAATGAAAAAATAGTGCTATAGGGAACATTCTTATGCCTATCTCTAGAGTGTATAGAGACCTAGATTGCCATTTTGGGGTCCTAGATTGTGTAAATATCAACTTTACATGATAATATCAGGATGTTTACCCATTTCCCTCCCACCAACAAGTTAGAAATGATGCACTTACTTCTTCACCAAAATCTATCAGGCATCTTATTTTTTAAAAAAATATTTACCCTTCATTTATTTATTTATTTTTAAGATTTTTATTTATTTATTCATGAGAGACACACAGAGAGAGAGGCAGAGATACAGGCAGAGGGAGAAGCAGGCTCCATGCAGGAGCCTGATGTGGGACTCAATCCTGGGACCCCAGGACCACACCCTGAGCCGAAGGCAGGCTCTAAACCACTGAGCCACCCAGGAATCCCCTATCAGGCATCTTAAATTTTGCCATTTGAATGAGTAGAATGGTATTTCATTTTGATCTTGATTTGCATTTCCCTGATTGCTAGTGAGGCTGAGTATTTCTTCATATGTTTATTGGCCAGATGGGTTTTTCTCCTGTGCCTATTCATTTTTCCCTTGGGCCTGTTGGGCCTATATTTTTTCTGAGCTGTTTGTCATTTTTGAGATGTCCCATGTTCATATATTAAGAAGATAATCTCACAAAGATGCTAATTCTCCCCAAGTTGCTCTGTAAGTTTATTTCAACGTGGGTAAAAAATTCTGCAAGGAATTATACAAGATGACACAGAAAAGCAACAGATCAAGAATAGTGCAGACACCTCTGGACAGAAATACTGAAAGGGGAAGAACTGTCTCACCAGATTTAAAGATATACTGTAAAGTATATTTATTAAGGAATTGTGGTATTGGCATGGGGTAGACAAGTTGACAATGAAACAGAACAAAGAGCCTGCCAACAATCCCACTCGTCAATAGATTTTTGATTTGTGACAAGAGTCAAGGCAGATGACTGAGGGAAAAAAAAGTACTAATAAATTAAGCTGGAAAATTTAGTTATCCATTTGGAAGAAATGGAATCAAATTCCCAGTTATCACCATATGCAAAATCAATCCCAGAGTATTAATAACGTAAATATCAAAGTCAAAAATTAAAAACTTTTAGAAGACAGTAAAGAGGATTACCCTTCTAACGTTGAGGTGAGGAAGAATTTCTTAAACTAAAAGCTGAAAGCATAAACTACCCCCCCAAATTGACACGTTTTATTGTATTTAAAGTAAGAATTTCTGTCCATCAAAATACAGCTTTAAGAAAGTGAGAATACCAAACAATCCAATCATGAAATGGGCAAAAGACATGAACAGAAATCTCATAGAGGAAGACATACACGTGGCCAACACGCACATGAGAAAATGCTCTGCATCACTTGCCATCAGGGAAATACAGATCAAAACCACAATGAGATACCACCTCACACCAGTGAGAATGGGGAAAATTAACAAGGCAGGAAACCACAAATGTTAGAGAGGATGTGGAGAAAGGGGAACCCTCTTACACTGTTGGTGGGAATGTGAACTGGTGCAGCCACTCTGGAAAACTGTGTGGAGGTTCCTCAAAGAGTTAAAAATAGAGCTGCCCTGCGACCCAGCAATTGCACTGTTGGGGATTTACCCCAAAGATTCAGATCCAATGAAACGCCGGGACACCTGAACCCGCCGGGACACCTGAACCCCGATGTTTCTAGCAGCAATGTCCACAATAGCCAAACTGTGGAAGGAGCCTCGGTGTCCTTCGAAAGATGAATGGATAAAGAAGCTGTGGTCTATGTATACAATGGAATATTACTCAGCCATTAGAAACGACAAATACCCACCATTTGCTTCGAGGTGGATGGACCTGGAGGGTATTATGCTGAGTGAAGTAAGTCAGTGGGAGAAGGACAAACATTGTATGTTCTCATTCATTTGGGGAATATAAATAATAGTGAAAGGGAATAGAAGGGAAGGGAGAAGAAATGGGTAGGAAATATCAGAAAGGGCGACAGAACATAAAGACTCCTAACTCTGGGAAACAAACCAGGGGTGGTAGAAGGGGAGGAGGGCGGGGGTGGGGGTGAATGGGTGACGGGCACTGAGGGGGGCACTTGACGGGATGAGCACTGGGTGTTATTCTGTATGTTGGCAAATTGAACACCAATAAAAAATAAATTTATTATTAAAAAAAAGAAAGTGAGACTACAAGCTACAAACTAGAAGATATTAGTAACAAATATAGCCCCCAATGTTAATATTAGCTTCATTGTTTGCTGTATCATACAAATATATAAAAATGGGTCATATATTTTTGAAATAGTTTAATAATATATGAATTACCAGAAACTTGCTCATCTACTTAAAAATGTATCAACGACAGCTTCAAAGGTTCAAATGTATTATTTAGACCTAACTCACTCCTTTGAATAGCTGTAATGTTTGGTAGCATGGAGGTTTCATGATTTATTCAACCATTCATTCTGCTGTGCATGAGCATTCAGATGATTCCATTTTTGTGATTACAAGCAATTCTGTGTTTAGGAGTGTTCGCTATGGAGACAGATTGCCTAGGTTGGAATCCTAGTTTCACCCTAGCTATGTGCTTTATCAAGCTGCTAGACTTGAGTTTCATTTCCTTACGTGAAATATGGGAACAGTAATAACTCCCGCTTTGTGGGATTGTTGTAGGGATTAAATGAGGTTATGCACATGAGGAGTGTATAGTCGGGAGAACCACACCTGGCTACATCATGAAAGCTCAGGAATGTCAGTTATAAATCCTGCAATATACAGACATTTTAAAAGATTTATTTATTTGAGAGAGAGAAGGCGCATGTGTGTACTTGCGCACACCTGCAGGGACACAGAAGGGAGGGGCAGTGGGAGAGAGAGTCTCAAGCAGACTCCCCGCTGAGCTCAGAGCCTGATGCAGAGCTCCATCTCATGACCCTGAGACCCAGACATGAGCTAAAACCAAGAGTCCCATGATTCATCAACTGTGCCACCCAGGTGCCACCCAACACACACGTTTTTATTACTATAGAACAGACTTCTAGGAGTGGGATGACCTAGACAAAAAGGATGAGTTTTTTTTTTTTAAGATTTTATTTATTCATGAGAGACACAGAGAGAGGCAGAGACATAGGCAGAGGGAGAAGCAGGCTCCCCACGGGAAACCCATTGTGGGACTTGATCCTAGGACCGGGGGATCACAATCTGAGCTGAAGGCAGACACTGAAACACTGAGCCACCCAGGTGCCCCTGGGATGAGTATTTTAAACTTTAGTTGATACTATCTATTACTTACCCCAAAGATTGTAACAATTCATATTCCCACAAGGAAACAGTACATATGAGAGTGCCCGCTTATTTTGCCATTCCCTCACCAGAATTGGATGGCACCAGTTTTGAAGGTTTGCCAATCTGATGCAAAAAAAAAAAAAAAAAAAAAAAATTCCTTAACCTAATTAATTAAACATTTGTCTTAATTTTCTCATCTTGCTGGATGTGTTCAAATTTAGGCATGTCAACCAGCTGTATTTCAGGTTCAGTGAACACCCTGCAGTGACACTGAACCAGAAGACCATCCCTACTTGGCAAGTGGTCCCAGCCATGGGGAGACAAAGCAAAGATGATGAGCCCCGGAAGGAGCACAGTACCACTGCTACACTCCCCCAAAGATTAGCATGATGCAACATGTAATGATATGACATGACACAACAACATTGCAGTAAAAGTCTGACCTTTATTTTTTTACAGTATTTTGGCAATTCTTCTTTGTTTTTTAGGTTTTATTTGTTTATTTGAGTGAGAGAGCAAGAGAGTACAGGCAGGGGAAGGGCAGAGGGAGAGAGAGAAGCAGACTCCAGGCTGAGCGGGGAGCCCCACTGGGGGCTTGATCCCAGGACCATGGCATCCTGACCTGAGCCAAAAGCAGATGCTTAACCAATTGAGCCACCCAGGCACCCCTATTTTGGCTATTTTTGACCATTTGTCCCTCCATATAAATTCTAGAATCAGCTTTTCTATTTAAAACCCTTTTAGAATTTTGTTTGGAATTGAACTGAATCCATTAGATCAGTCTGGGGAGAATTGATTTCTTATAATTGATATCTTAAGCATCTTTGCCAATGAATATGGACTTTTTTTTATTTTTGGTCTTCCTTATGGTTTCTTGTTGAAATTGTATAATTTTTTTTCTGTAAAGGTCTTGCTCTTGCTCATGTTTTGGTAGATTTATTCTAAGCTCTTTACATTTTTATTGCTGTTATAACAGGCATTTTTCAAATTGCATTTTCTAATTCTGTTGCCAATGTATAGAAATGCAATTGCACTTTGGATATTAAAACTTTGCGGGATCCCTGGGTGGCGCAGTGGTTTAGCGCCTGCCTTTGGCCCAGGGCACAATCTTGGAGACCCGGGATCAAATCCCACGTTGGGCTCCCGGTGCATGGAGCCTGCTTCTCCCTCTGCCTGTGTCTCTGCCTCTCTCTCTCTCTCTCTCTCTCTCTCTCTGTGACTATCATAAATAAATAAATAAAAAAAATTAAAAAAAAAAACCTTGCTAGGTCTCTTATCAATTCAAATAAATAAATATTCTTTTATTAGAATCCATGTAGGCAAGCATATCATTTGTGAAAAGTGATGCTTTTATTTCTTCCTTTCCAGTTCTTATAATTTTGTTTGTTTGCTTTGGCCTCATGAACAGACCTGGTCATTCAGTAAGAGGCTGAATAGAGGTGGTTGTAGTGGGAATCCTAGTTTTGTTTCTGATTGTAGAGAGAGTGTGTAACTTTTCACCATTATGAATTAGGCTGGCTGCAGGCTATAGTACATAACCTTTAATGGGGTCAGGGAGCTCTCTTCTGTTCCTTGTTTGTCCACAGATTTTATTATTTCAGTTATGTTGAATTTTGTCACATGTATTTCTTGTACCAGTTGATGTGATCTTTGTCTTTAATAAAGGTATTGAATTACAGAAATACATTTCTTAGTTTTTCTGTTTCCTTCCTGGTTTTAGCATGGGCTAGCCTCACACAAGGAGTTGAGGACTGTTCCCTCTATTTCGTATTATCTGGGAAAGTTTGCATAAGACAGGAATTATCTGTTCTTTGAATATTGGTAGAATTTTCCTATGAAAGTACCTGGTCCAGTGAGAAGATTTTAAATTACTAATCCATCCCTTTATGAATGTTGGACTATTCAAGTTCCTTATTTCTCCTTGCATCAGTTTTGGAAAAGTTGTAATTGTATGGGATTTTCATCATTTCACCCAAGTTTTTAAGCATAGTGGCATTGATATATTCATAATTTTCTTAATCTTTTTAATATCTGCTTTATCTGTAGTCATATCTCTTTGATTCAATTATTGTTTATTTGTGCCTTCTCTTTCTTTCTTGAACAATTTTGCTAAAGATTTGTTCACTGTATCCGTGTTTTCAAAGCATGGAATTTTGGTTTTGCTGATCCATTTCTATGCTTATTATTTGCTGTATTCTATTTTTTCATTGTTATCCTTTTTTCTACTTTATTAAACTTTATCACTTATGCCTTTCTAATGTATACATTTTAAGGCTATAAATGTTCTTCTTAAGCACATTAGCCATACCCAGGAAGTTTTCAGATGTAGTATCTCATTAATGGTCAGTTCTAATTATTCTCTAGCTCTCAAAATGGTTTCTTCTTTGGTACATGGATTGCTTAGAACTTAGAATCGTTTCTTCTTAGAACATGGATTGTTTTCATTTTTCAAATATTAAGAGTTTAAAAAATTGTCTTTTGTTATGAATTTCTGACATAATGGGATTGTGGTCAGACAATGTGGCTGGTGTGAAAGGAGTTGCTCAAAATTTGTTAAGCTTAAATTTTTGTATTTATTTATTTATTTATTTATTTATCTGTTTATTTATTTATTTATTTTTAAGCTTGAATTTTGTAAATGTTCCACATGCAGCTTGAAAAGTGTGTGTTCTATACACTTTCCTACATTAAGTTTCTTTGGCGTGTTATTCAAGTGTAGTAAACTGATTTTTGCTGATTGTTCTATTAATAAGTAGGAATAGTATTAAAATCTACTGCCATAGTGAATTTGCCCATTTCTCACACTGGCTTCCCTACATTTCTGAGTCTGATTAACCATGTCATCTCCAGAACCATTTCTTCTTGGAAGATGCTTGATAAATGATCCCCCACTGTTGCGGGTCAAGTTCTATTCCCCATAAAGATGCGATGAGGTCCTAACACCAGGACCTGTGAACCTGACTTTGTTTAGAAATCAGTCTTGGAAGATGTAATGGACCTACAATGAGATTGTACTGAATTAGGGTAGGCCCTACATGGTGAGTGTCCTTGTCAGGAGAGATCCGGAGACACAGAAGAGCCCCAGGAAAGAAGGCCATGTGAAGATGGGGGCAGGGCTGGAGTGAGCCTGCCACAGCCAGGGGTGCCAAGCATTTCAAGCAACTGGAGGCTAGAAAGAGGTGAGAAAGGCCCTGTCTCCAGAGCCTGGGTGGGGAGGGTGGACTTTCAATCTCCAGAACTATGAGAGTAAATTTTTGTTTTAAGCCACCTGAATTTGTGGTCATTTGTTAGGGCAGCCACTGGAATCTAAGGTACCTGCTATGCCAGTGTGTTGACCTGCAGTGAATTTCTTGCTAGCCTGCCGCTCACACCTCACCACCATGGCTCAGGACACCTTTGTGTGGGAGTGAGGTAAGGGCCTGTCACACTCAACCTCAGCTCCCCAGGTCATCTCCGGCCAACCTCTGCTCTGGTGAGCAAGCAGTGGAAACACCCAGCATTATGCCCAGAAGCTACCTGCTTCCATTATCACGTCCCTTGGGTTCCCCACTCACAGTGGAGTCAAAGCAACAGCCTGGAAGCCTTCTTATTTACTATCTCTATCACCTTGTACAATTCACACGACATTTCTGGATTTCTACCCATAAAATGAGTACCTTTAGGTTGTGATCATGTTACAAAGGATACGTTGCTTCTTCAGGAGGCCAGTTCAGGTTCTCACAAGGAGCCAGAGCGCCTGGGAGTTAGAGCAGCCACTAGGTGGCGACGTCTCTTTCTGCAGCTGGTCAGCAGGTGGACCGGGTCCCTGATCAGGGGCCTGCCCCACACCCGCCACTCAGGCCCCTCCCTGGTCCAGCGCGCTACCCAGGCAAGCTACCCAGATAGGATGGCTGAGGCTGCAGCTGGAAACTTATACCCAAGAAAAATAGTGGATCTGATCCTTGATTGGTGACTGATTAGATGGAGAGAGAACGCAGTAAGACATGATCTAGAATGTTTCCAGGTTTCTGGTCTGAGTTACCAGCTGGTGCATAGAGAGAGGAGGTGTGGGGGAGGAAGGGTTCATATTTGGACAAGAGTTTCAGGATCCTGTGGGACACCTAAGTAACGTCTGGTAGGAAACAGAAATCTGGGTCTGTAACTCTCGAGAGGAGTCTGGAAGGAAATGAAAGGCAGAGAATGGGATCTTGGAGGCAGGCTGTGTTTTCTTAAAATTCGCCCCAGCATATAATAGAGTCTAGAGTAGACACTGTAAAACTACTGCCCACGGGAGGGAATGGCCTACCATTGCTTTTTGTAAAGAAAAAAAAGTTTTATTGGAACAAAGCCATTCAGTTACGTATGGTCCATGACACATTTCACACTGTAAAAGCAGAGTGAAGTTTTGGACAAAAGTCATATAGTCTGCAAAGCTGATGTATTTACTATCTGGCCCTTTGGTGAGAAATTTTCTAACTCCTTGTCTGGAGCAGCTCGTCTCAACCTTCGCTGTGCATTACGAAACACCCAGAGACCTTGTAAGAGGAAGACTCTGGCTCAGGAGGTCTGGGACCAGCCCTGATTTGGCACATCTGTCAGGCCTCTGTGATACCGATGCCACTGGTCCCCGGACCTTGCTCTGAGGAGGGCCTAGAGCAGTGCTGTCCAATGAAAACATAAGTGTACAAGTAACTTAAGTTTCTAGTGTCCATATTAAAAAACTAAAAATAGATGGCATTGATCTTTTATTTAACCCAATATAGCCAAAATATTATGTCTTATGTAACCAATATAAATAAATTGAGATATTTTACTTAATTTTTTTGTGCTGAGTCTTTGAAATCTCGTGTATATTTTGCATTTACGGTCCATCTCACTGGAGGGACTGGCCATATTTCATGTGCCATACCAGCCAGTGTAGCTCTAGAGTAGACATGAGCCAGGCTTCTGGTTCCAAACTCCAGCTCCCTACTTGCTAGCTGTGTAGCTATGGGCACGTTATGTAACCTCTTCATTTCTCCACCTATGAGAGTAATAAATGCAGCTCCTCATGATGTTGCCTCCAGGATTACGTAAAGTGTTTTTTTCTTTTTTTAAGATTTTATTTATTTATTCATGAGAGACAGAGAGAGAGAGAGAGGCAGAGACACAGGCTGAGGGAGAAGCAGGCTCCATGCGGGGAGCCTGATACAGGACTCGATTCCGGGTCTCCAGGATCACACCCCGGGCTGCAGGCGGCACTAAACCACTGAGCTACCCGGGCTGCCCAATAAAGTGTTTAAATAGCCTGCCAGGGGATCCCTGGGTGGCGCAGCGGTTTAGTGCCTGTCTTTGGCCCAGGGCGCGATCCTGGAGACCCGGGATCGAATCCCACGTCGGGCTCCCGGTGCATGGAGCCTGCTTCTCCATCTGCCTATGTCTCTGCCTCTCTCTCTCTCTCTGTGACTATCATAAATAAATAAAAAAAAAATTAAAAAAAAAGAAAAAGAAATAAATAAAATTTAATAAATAAATAAATAAATAAATGGCCTGCCAGGCACATCGGAGACCACTATTATCCTGTTGGGGTGATTCTGTACAGGAAGCACTTTCCCTCAATAAAGGAAGGAGTCTGAGTCCTGCTTCCTGTCCCACACCCCAGGGGCAGAAGGTGGAGTGAAGCATATTCCTTGGTTCTCAGCCCACAGTTTCCCCTTCCCACAAGGATCTTTTTTCTTTCATTCCACAAATGTTTATTGAGCCTTTACTATGTATCAGATCCTAGGGAGAGAACACCAAAATGAACACAGAAACCCTCTGTCCCCATGGATTACATTCTAGTAGAGAGATTCACAATGAACATAATGAATATAGAGTATGCTGGAAGGCGGTACCATGGGGGGGGGGGTGGGAATGAAAGCACAGTAAGGAGGATGGGAAGTGCTGGGAGAGGAAGGAGTATCAGTTTTAAGCAGGTGGCCAGGTGGGCCTTCTTGGGGCAGTGAGTCATTGAGGTCCCAAGGCCAGTGGGGCTGAAGCAGAGTGAGCCAGGGAGAGAAATTACAGGTGGTCAGAGAGATGTGGGGTTGGGGGAAGCATAGTGTGTATGCCCCTAGGCCATTGCAAAAATTTTGGTTCTTCCTTTGAGTGAAATAGACAACTGGCTGGATACTGCCAAGAGTCATTATCTGAATGTTTTTCAAGGCTGCCATGTTGAAGAGACAGGGTGGGAATGGGGTAACTAACCATCCCCATTGGCCCTGAACTGAGGCTTTTTACTGGGATGTGAGGCTGTCAGTACTTAAACCAGGGAAGACTGGGCAAACAGGTGCGGTTGGCCAGTTGAAAACCAAGACCAGCTTTATTCTTAGTCCTCTTTCCAGAACCATCCAGAACCAATCTGTATCCTCAAAACATCCATTTTAATGTTCCATAGACACAACAGACATATACTGAGTATCCTCGTGACACGGTGTTGTGTGCCATGGTTACGTAAATGGCATTATGCTACAAATCTCGTTTCTTTGCTAAGTGTCCAATACTATTTTTAAGGACCACCCATGTTGCTGTATTTACCTCTAGGTCATTGTTTTTAACAGCTGCATAGTCATCCATTGCCAGCCCCTGCCACTTACTTATCCAAGACCTTGCTTCCCTCCAGCAACGGAAGCTTGAGTAACACTGTTGGGAGCATCCTTCTGTAGCCGCCCTTTGGCTCAGGACAGACATTGCTGTGGGGAGCACTGGCCCTTGGACATGCGAACAGCCTACTTTAAAGTGCCTCCACCTCTCTTTCTAGAGTGCCTGCGGCGGTTTACCTCACTGGCAGCAATACAGAAGTTACTGTCCCCACATCATGACTGACCCTTAAAGTATGGCATTCGAGGGACTCTTTATTTTCATTTGCATTTCTCTGGCTCCTGCATTTATCTCTTCTTGTTAACCATTTGGGCCCGCCCTTCTGAGAACCACCTATTAAGACCCATAGCCCACTTTTCTTGACTTTTTCTTGTGGATTTGTAAGAATCCTTGTAAATATGTATTAATCCCTTGTCAATTTTAGTCACTGCAAATACCTTCTCGGTCTGCCATCTGTTAGCTTTGACTGATGACTAGTGAACAGAAATCCTTACTTCTGGGTTTTTTTTTTTCTTTTAAGATTTTATTTATTTGAGAGACAGAGAGTCTGAGAGGGAGAGCACAAGTAGGGGAGGGACAGAGGGAGAGGCAGAGAGGGAGAGAAGCAGATTCGCCACTAAGCAGGGAGCCCAATGTGAGGCTCCATCTCAGGACCATGGGATCATGACTTGAGTGGAAGGTAGATGCTCAATTGACTGAGCCACCCAGGCACCCCTCTTCTGGTATTTCCTTATTCACCCTCTTTTTTTTTTTTTTTTTAAGATTTTATTTGACAGAGAGAGAGAGAGAGAGAGAGCACAAGCAGGGGGAGCAGGAGTGGGAGCAGGTAAGGGAGAGGGAGAAGCAGGTTCTCCACTGAGCAGGGAGCCCAATGTGGGACCCAATCCCAGGACCCTGGGATCATGACTTGAGTCGAAGGCAGACACTCAACTGACTGAGCCACCCAGGCGCCTCCTTATTCATCCTGTCTCTCTTACATTTGATGCTTTAGGTGGGGGAGGGAGGTTTGTAGTTAGAAAGTGACAGACTTTTAAGGATAATTTAGAGTAAAAAAAAAATTCTGAAATTATGTTTAGAATAAGATCAATATACAGAAATTAATTCCTCTAAGCTGGGCTTTGGGAAACATTCATCTTTCTTTGCCCCTACTCATTTCTACCGGATTCTGGGGTTTCTTTTTCCTTTTCTTCAGGACTGAATGGGTTAAGAAGAAAGGAAGCCACTTGAAGTAACTTTGATTTTCCTAAGTTTTTCTAAACATAGCTCTAAAATGCAACACTCCCTTAGCAAACTTCATGGTGGCAGGAGGAAGTGGACAGATTCCTGAGAGGCCTGTGCCTCTAAGATGCATGAAGCTCAGCAATCCTCAAAGAAGAAAGTGCACCGAGAGTGAAAGATTTGTAAAAAGATTTACTTTGCAAACTCTAGAAACCTAAAGTGATGTGGCAAAGAAACCAGATTTTGATTAGGACAAATATTTAGGAAAACCTATAGGCTACAAAGTATTTCTTCACTGGGTTAGTTATAAATACAAAAACACAGAAAGTAAACACATCAGGATTCATGTGCAAGGAGGTTGAGGGTGAACAGGCACACTGATGGACCATAGGGCCACAAAAGGCTGGAGGTGATTTAAACATGTAATTTGAACAGAATGGAGAAAGGCCAGGAAATTCCAGAAAATCCTCTAGTGCTGCCATGACCAAAATAAAAAACTGAACGAGGATAAGCAGAATCCATTAAATATTTAAGCATCTCAGTCTTTTTGAATCTCAGATCTAAGTAATAAATAAAGCTTGTGTCGGGTGGAAAAGATGGAATCTTTGGAGGAAGTGCAAGGTATGGTCCCTGGAGTTGAAGCTGTGAAATACAGGCAAGAACAGGATTCATCTTTCCAAAATTGCCCTCTTCACTTTTTTTTTTTTCAAAATTGCCCACTTCAAATTTTGATTGCCATGGAGGCCAAAAAGGCGAAAGGTGGTATCAAAACTACCAATTATAAGCCTGTGAGAACACTGGGAATAGCTGGCCTGGGCACTTAGAGATAATACAGTGAAAGAGGCAGTCCCACACCGGGAATGAGGAAGGCACTCTGTCTTCTGATGACCTGGTCACAGACCAATTCTTTCCCCTTTTCCTTTTTTTCAGGAGGAAAAAAAAAAAGCCGTCTTTTCCCTCCATTCAGTTGAGTTTACGTATTTAGATAAGTAAGAGGCCCGTCTTTTGTGACCATCACCATTATGCTCCCTGAGGAGCCTTCAAGTATTTTTCTCAGGGCAGAAATCCTTCCAAAGGCTGGGTTTTCTCTGAGGCTTCTTATTTGGGTCTCTAACACACAACGGGCTGTTGATAGAAACATTTAAGTGGCCGTGAAGTCTGGAGCCCAGAAGTAATTCACCTGCCAAACACGATCAAGGGTGAAGGGCAAAGAGGGGAGGCCAAACCAGCCCCCGTCTGGGCTGTGGCAGGGCTTCATCCGCCTTAATGGATGTAGTAATAGAGGCAACACTGCACCAGGCAGCAGGAACTGCTTGTTAAGAACAAATGAAAATACCTTAACAGGTCACCTCTTCTTTTGTTACGAGGAGGTGAGATGGCAGGCCGAGCCTCTCAGGCAGGCAACCAGATGAGGTGGGGCTGGGACACACCTCGAGGTATCTGATTTCCTGCAGGCGCTAATGCTCCAGGCAACGGCCCCATCTGCCAAGTGGCCCTTTGGGATAAGAGGACACTCCTTTGTCCTCTGGTGACCTTTCCATAAGGAGACAGTCTGACTCTGATAGAGATGACGTTCGCGTCTCTGCTCCCAGACCAGTGTGAGCGCCAAAACCCCTCTGTGCAAACCATTAGTGTTTCGGGATCTCAAAGAGAGAAAAAGAGAGAGAGAGAGAGAGAGCGAGAGAGCGAGCGCTGCTGGTGCATTCCAGATTCACGGGACAAATGGAAACAGATAACAAACAAAAATCCCCAACCCACTACCTTTCAGGCCTGTTAACACCTGCAGCCGTTAGAAACAGGTACTTCCTTCTCTTCAATCAAGCAGAGTAAAGTTGAGACATCTTCAGATGCCTTAAATATTTTCATGTATTTACCCTGAGGCCCAAAGACCTACATTTACCGAACTGCCTCAGAAATTAAATTCTCTTTTAACATTATCACCCCATTCTTGGCCTTCCAAGCCCCGTGCTTCTGTGCTTGCCCTGCACTACCGTTTTGCCCTGCTGGTCCCTCACCCCGCTTGTACGTATGTCCTAGGCTCTTCTTTTTGTTTTTGTTTTTTTTTTTTAATTAATTTATTTATGATAGTCAGAGAGAGAGAGAGAGGCAGAGACACAGGCAGAGGGAGAAGCAGGCTCCATGCACCGGGAGCCCGATGTGGGATTCGATCCCGGGTCTCCAGGATCGCGCCCTGGGCCAAAGGCAGGCGCCAAACCGCTGCGCCACCCAGGGATCCCTAGGCTCTTCTTTTTGTTGTCAACAGCTGGTCCCTTCCCTCTCCTTCTGTCTCTATTGTGTGTTTTTGGGTTATGCCTCAGCAGCACTCCACACCCCCCCAGCCGGGGAAAACCTCTGTTGATATGTTCTCAGACAGCTGAAAGAGTTTCTAATAGTTACTTACTAGTAACACAAACAGTGACATTCACAGTTGTCTGGAAATAAGCCAATGACTTTAAGACTAGATCTAACTGAAGAATTGTATAATGTAAAGTCTACATTTGATTTTACAGTTTTAAGGGAAAATGTGTTAAAGTTGGTTAATTTCAGTTTCTGGGCTATATTAATGGTTAATAGTTATTTTAAAAACGATAACCCTAGCAACATTTGTCTCAGAACGACCTTTATTGTTGACACACAGGTGGGTATTACACCTTGGTAAATATTTCTCCTGGGGAAATATTTGACTTTTGTGCTGCTGGACAAAGAATCCTCCCTCCAGAATACAGACAACAGTGCTTCATTACAAGCACATAAATACAGCAAATGCAGAGTTTGCGGTCAGACTCAGACGATTTATTTTACCGAATTTAGATTCAAGTTCAACTAAGCATTCTAACAGGTAACAAGGTTCAAACGGGAGAGAAAAACCTATTTTAGTGGTAAGAAAGCAAGTTCACACAGAGTCTATGGGCCAGTGGATGAGCTTTCATTTTATTGGCTCTTGACAGCCATCTGCGTATACGTCTGGCAACGTGAGATGGCCAAACACGGAAATGATACACTACCACAATACCCCAAAGATAATTATTCTTACCTTGAATGGAAAACATTATTTTAATAATAATAAAAAAACATTTAAAGATCTCAAGTTTTGTAATTCTTAACTGTAAAATATCATCTCAGTAACAGAACAAAGAATTTCCTGGGCTGGTCACATCATTCATTACAGAACAGGAAAAAAAATCATAAAAAATGAAACATGGAAGAAAGAAATAAATAACGAAATAATTTACGTGTAGGTAGTTTTGCTGCATTGCACATAACCACACAAAATCGTAAAGCTGATTTTTTTAAAAGCTTAGAAAACACATTTGCCTTTTTGAGTTTCTTGCTAAGTGATGCATGCTTCTTCTAAGGAAAACTATTCTATGTAGGCCTGATATTTAAAATTTAAATACCTATCAATCTAGAGTTTGCCTACCTGAGTGTGCAGATGTGGAAACAGGTAGTGAACAAGTGACTCTCCCAGCCTCCAGAGGGGCCGGGCCTAGCTGCAGGTACCTCTCCAGCTTACCCCCAGGCCTAAGGCTTGCAGTTTAGGGCAAAAATAAGCAAAAAGCACTGGTTCAAATGGGTATGTGTTTGTACTTTTACTGTAATGTCCTCCAACGGACAGTAAAATCTTTGCTAGTGTCCTTGGAAGGTTTAGAAAGAAGCATCGCACAGTACTGAGGATAGGACAACAGTATTTCCTGTAGCACACTTCCAGCAAGGCTCAACACAGAGTGTTTTTCTTCCACAAGGCTATTAGCAAATTTCCACCAGTCTAATTTCTTTTGCTTCTTACTTCAAGTATTCTGAGTTCCCTGCCTTCTTGACCAGCCCTTGATATGAATTCTCCTGAAGTAAGCTCCTCGAGGACCTGCCTTTCACCCTGGCCCTCCCCTGCATCAGAAAGACCCATGTTCAGTCCTCTCGAGATTGCAGACCTCCCAACACCACATGGTGAGTACTTGGAACAGCGCTTTTTAAATCTGGGGAAGGAGGGCATGTTTGCTGGCTTATTAGAAAATGGTTCTTGAAAATAACTTAGATAAGTGCGATTATGATGCATACACAAATATTTTAAGACTGAAGTTTGGTCACTTCTCTTGCCTGTCTTTGTCCCCACAAACAGTAACTAGCTTCCTGAATTAAGAGAATGCCAATGCATATGCCTTCTTGAGCAGGGGTCCATGAACATCAACAAGTAATGGATGTCCATAAAGGGACATTTAGTAAATATTTTAGCCTCTATAGGTCACATGTGTCTCTTTGCATATTCTTTGCCTCCTCCCCCCCACCTTTCTAATTTCTTTTAACAACCCTTCCAAAACTAAAAAACCATTCTCAGTTCAAGGGCTTCTAGGCTTTCCCTGTGGCCAAGTTTGCCAAGCCCTGCTCCAGGGAGTTCCTTGGCAGGGGAACATGGGCACTTAGCTATGTAATGTAGAAGTTTGTTTGGGTCTCAGAACACTGATTTGGGGATTTCTTTTGGAGAGTTAGGTAGGTGCTTGCAGAGGGATCCACAAACCAGGCATAAAAGCAGATCTGTTTTTCTCGATTCTGCTCCGCAAACAGTACAGAGCTGGACCAAATTGGCACCCTTTATTGAAAAAGTGGCTATTTATGGTAGGAAATCTTAATTAAGGCCCATTTAAATCTGGGTCTATGCTTGCTAATCCTTGCCTTGACTTTAAAGGTAAAAAAGCACATACTTCAGGAATCGGAGGAGTTTCGTTTCCAGGTTACTATTCCCAGTGGTTGGCAGTAGAAAAGCTCAAGTGTAAACACACTTCCTCTTTGCCACTAATGCCACACAGTCTGCAGAAGAAACACTGTCTGAGGTTTCAAGGGGAAGCACAGCAACTCACTCTACTTCTGGGGTATCTAAGACACAGCTCACCTGTGGCTGGGTCTTGGTAAGGAACAGTGTTTACCAGGGATCAAGCACTTAAATAGCTGAGGATCAGCGTTTCAGAAGCTGGATCTTCCACAGGGACATTTACCTCCATTCTGACACAAGACCACACAGCAGGGGCTGTACCACCACATAGCTCCTCTAACCTTCTGTATATCTGAGACACAAATATTCTACCCATAACTTTCTCACTATTGAATATTCACTTTGAAGAGCAGAGTAAGAGAATTTGCATTTCTTTTATATATTTGTGATCTTTTCAAATCATCAATATGCTTAAAATATATGCTATGTTTTAAATAGTTAATAAACATAAAAATGCAATTTTTTTAAGTTAAATAAGGGCTTCAGGGTCTGAACCCTTTTTCTCTAATGAATGATGTCTGGAAAAGCAGCTGATGGTTCTCAAAATATACATATGTTGCCAACCAGACAAATTTAACTGTTCTGGGGCTAAGAAATAGCGTGCATGCACACACACACACACACACACACACACTCACAAAAAGAACTTCCCCTAAAAAATCTAGGTATGAGAATTCCTAAACTTCTAAACTAAATGAATAGGTGAAAAACAACTGATCTCACATATGCCAATCCAGCTGTCCTCCTTAGGTTTTTGTTTAAAACGTCAAACTTGTTTTCTCAAAATGTGAGTTTATTTCTTCTATTAATGTCAGACTTTTCTCTTAGTCTGGATTTACAGTGGCATTACCACCAGAGCCCCAACCAAGACCAGAATAAAGACAACGTGTCAAGCTAAGTACACAATCTCCAAGGTAAAACCACTGAGACCATTTTTCATTACGGAGGGGAACACCAACTTGAAGCTGGAAGAAACTGGAGTGCAATTAAACCAGCAAAAATGTACCACTAAGAAACGCTGATGTGTCTGCCTGTCAGTAGGCACTAGTTCCAGTTCTAATGACATCAAAACCAGTGAAACTTGATGAATTTTCCAACTCACTCAAAGGCATAATATTCTAAGGCTGCTGAAAGGTGGGACTGAGAAAGTCATTACCTGTGGTCAGGAAAGATAATGATAATGGGGATTTTTTGACATTAAAAGAAATAAACAGTAAATTCTAAAGTGTGTGTGTTTTTGTTTTTTAAAGTGTGTTTTTAAAAGAGCATTGCATTTTCTCATCTTTCATAAACATTTCTCTCACACACACATTCTCTCACACACATACACATTCTTTCTCACATACACATATACATATTCTCTTACACACATTCTTTCACACACACAAACATCTCACACAAACACATTCTCATTCTCACACATACGTTCTTTCTCCCTCACACACACACACTCCCAGATTCTCTCACACACACATTCTTTCTCTCTTACACACACATACACACTGCTCTAGTCATTATTTCACATCTTCTAGGACTATCACTTTTAAAAATAGTTACCTCTTGGTGCTTATATTTATCTCAGATAGAAATGGCTTTGATTTTTTTTAAGCCTACAAGAAAACTTACAGTGATAGATCTGATATCACACATCACTACCCTGTGTAGGTCAGAGCTTTTGAGAGAGACAAAAAGAGGACTATGATTCAGTCATTGGGTTCTGGTTCTGGGAAAGCATCACTTGACAGCGCTACCTTTTCTGATAGAAACAGCTTTGCCATATTCCCTCCAATATCAAAGTGCATCTGTTTAAAATTTAACATACCTCAAAGAAAAATAAAAAATCTTAGTAGCTATCCTATGCAGCAAAAGTGTAGTGATTTTCCCTTTTCCCTGCTCCTCAATTTAAAGCTGTATACAGAACGGCTAAATGCGTTACCTCTGGGACAGCAGAGCTTACAAACAATGGATTTTGTCTGGGTTTCAAGGAACAAAAAGGAAAGGGAAAAAAACCGAATGAAAATAAAGAGGAGAAACCCTGAGGCAAAAATGGCTTTTCCTTCAGAAAGTCTTCCTGGACTCTCAAATCCCCGTTCATAAGGTACCAGCAATCTTCTGGGACGGGAGGCCTTCCTCCAGCCAGACGGTGGCAGTCGAAGGACTGCGGAGCGTCCGCCTGTGAATGCGCCGGAGCCGCAGCAGGTAGAGGAGGATGGAGAGCACGACTACCAGGAAGCAGCCTGAGAACAGGTAGTGATTGTAGACAAAGGAGAAGCCCCGCCAGTGGGCGTGACTGGCCCGGAAGGTCTCCTGCTGGATATCTCTGCCCACATGGAAACAAAAACAAACACGACAGGTGAGCGAGAAGAGGCCTCCTCAGGCAGGCATGCGATGTCATCATGCACAGGATATGGACCCATGGGAGCTGGCTGAGGACTCGGCTCTGCAGACAAATCTGTCTTCTCGGTCTCTGGGACTCCGTTCCTTACCTCTAAAATGGGGGTTAACGTGGTCTAACAGAGGGTGGCTGTAAGTATTAAACAAGAGACCACGTGAAAGTGCTTTCGCTAGTCTGCAGCAGTTACTGTCACTATAATTTGGGTAACAAAAATCAGAGAAATTTAAAAGAACCGTGATAGTTTTACTAACACACGGAAGCCAATGTGGAATCAGACCACCTGTCTGTGAGCAGTAATACCCATTAGCCACAATTTTTGCAGGTAATGCAGCTATATGGATTGCTGGGACATGCTCAATTAGATGACGGGGAAAAAAAACCCAAAAGCGAATTCCTCCTTTATCAGTGCCCCCAGGGATCTTATGGGAGGGTCAGCTGACAGCCAGGTCTGTGACCGTGAATGGGGAAAAATGTCCACCTTTATTTGCCAATCAATCTCTGACTGGCATTTCCACTAACCATGAATACAGACATCAAACTACTGAAATGATAGAGTACTAGTTCTGCTGCCAAATTGGTTATTTCATGTATTAACAAAAAAGAACACATTATTACTATACTTCAAATATGTTTTCTGTAGCACTTCGGTAAATGTATTTCAATACAGTGGTTTCCTCTGTAATCTTTTATTTTTTATTTTTGTAAAGATTTTATTTATTTGTTTATTTGAAACGAAGAGAGAACAAGCAGGGAGGAGGAGTAGAGGGGAGAGGGAGAAGCAGACTCCCTGCTAAGCAGGGAGCCTAAGAACCCCAGGATCATGACCTGAGCCAAAGGTAGATGCTAACCTGTTATTTATTTTATACCTTAAAAACATTTTGAGAAGGAGTCCAAAACCATAAAGGCAAAGAACAACACTTTCATGCTGTATATGATGGGACAGGTGATGTGGGAAGCAAGTGCTGGTGGGAAAGACCAGAGTCAAACTTCACTGCCTCTACAGTCCTGCCCATAGCCAGTGCACACCCCAAACATCCGCACACCACAGCCACCACGTTGTGTCATAACTGCAGAGGGGCCTATCTTTTGATTCTTGTTACCAAATTCAGAGCCGTACCTTAAGGGTAAAAAACGGGTCCTGTAAAGGATTGCTCCAAGCGTCCACTGAACCTCCTTGTCGTAAACTTGTAAGGCGGTCTTTAAATTTTTATAGTTGACAGGAAATGAAAAGCCCTTATGAAACACCTCGAACATCCAAGCAGATTTGAAGCACTGGTACCTATGAACACCAAGCACAAATGTAAGCGGGATTCATTTACTGGTCACACTGAACCGTGCAGTGAGACAGCCTTCCCCCGAGACCCAGGGGCGGGTGCACAGGCTTCACCAGGCCAGCATTCCGAGCAGCTGAACCAATTACATGCACTTCCAGCTGATTTACTTGCCCCTTGTCCCACAACAGTTCACCTGTCAAACTCAGTAGCTCAGGACACTTTGTCTCAGTATGATTTAATACACTGCTGTGACAGATGTTTTTTCTTGGGCATTCTGGGATTTACTCTCTGATAAACACTGAGTAAGCTCCAACTTCTTTGGACCTAGGTTACTTTATTATAAAATGAAAAGCCTGAAGGGTCCTTTGCAGCTCTGATACTCTATGGTTCTAAATACTTATCAGAGGCTTACTTATTGCAAAGTGCTGAGCTAAGTTAGTAATGAGATATAACAAAAAACAGGATAGCCAGCATACTTAAATGACTTATAATGACAGGATTTTAAAAAAGCAACAAATAATTATGAAATAGGGTGGAATCTGATAAATGCCACTGGGGAGACATATGCGTGCTCTGGAGTTGGACAGAGTAATGGAGTCTGACTGAATGGGCAGGGGGAGACTTGAAAGGGATAGATCCTGACCTGACTCTGAGGTCTGGCCAGGGATTCAACAAGCAAGGGAAGAACAGGGGCACTCCAGGTGGAAGGAAAGCAAAACTGAATAAAAACCCATAAGGTATATCTGGACATAAGTATCTGTTGTCCCACTGGAAAGGAGCCAAGGGTGGGTGAGGAGAAACAGTGAAGGATGAGGATGCAAAAGCAGGGTGTGGCAAGCCAGCGGCTACCACTGCTACATGGTTTCTGGAAACCGTGTGGGCTCAGCCACCCACTGCTTACTTTAGCCTATGGAGATCAGCATGTGAGGCGTAGAGTCCGCGGTCAAAACGTTCCCGCAAGATCGACCACTTTGTTGCACAATAATCCTGGAAGAAATTTCACCGTAAATAAATCATTTGGTAAAGGCTAAATGCTATGTTCATTTTAAAAAAGGGTTTACCCAATTCATATTCATAACAATTAAGTAACACAAGCTTAACTTCCATGTGTAATGTAAAGATGAGATGCACAAGCATCCAGCAAATACTTACTGATCAGCACAGACAGGGCTCATTCGGTCTTAAAATGCTGTCAAAATTACTGTTATACAGAGAATTTCACTGCCCATAGCCACCCTCTTCGAAAGTGCTCAGTCTCCCGCTGTGTGACTGCCTGTGACAGGCATACGCTTTCAGAAAAGTGAAGTGGGACTTTAGTTCGGAGTGGGTACCTATGTTTGCGGCTGCACAGTACAAGATTCTGGGAACGCTGATATCATTACAAAGGCCTGTCTTCAGAAAGGAAAAAGGTGCCATCTTTTTCTGAAATTATTTGTAATAATATCCATAACTAACATTTATTGAGCACTAAGTGCCTTTTCTAAACGTAATACTTAGAACCACTCGTTGGCATGGCTAGGATTACACTTCTTATCTCAAAGGAGGAAGAAACTGAGGCTCTGAGAGATGGTGAAAGTGCAAGAGGCAACACAGAACAGCACCTGGTCTGGGGTGAGAGGGGAGGACAGACCTTCAGGACAGAGGAGACACCGTGAAGACAAGATGGAAGCAGCCTGGGTACCGAGGAAAAGAAGAGATGCTCGCTGTGATTATCATAAGGATGTGCTAGGCAGGGAGACGAGGCTCCCGGGAGACTAGGGACATGCTAAGGCATTTGCGATTTATCCTGATACAAAAGGAAGCCGCTGAAGACTGTAAACAGGAGAGGAGATGGCACTCGTGTTTCAGACAGAACTCTCTGGGAGTGGCATGAGGGATGAACAATGGAGGGAACCAGAGGCAAGAAGATCTTCCCAACTGGGAAGATCCTGCAGTAGCACAGGTGACAGATGCAGGCCTCACGAGAGCAGTGAGAGCACGACAAAAAGTAGGAGGGGCTTTGAGAAATGATTATCCGTAAAATAATGAGTTTGCTGACTGATAATAGGGGCTGTACAGCGAGGAGGGAATGAATGGCAGGAGGAAGTCTAGAACTTCTGAGTTTTGGGAGGTGGACTGGATGGTCAAGGGATGCCATTAACCCAGACAATATCACAGAATGAGGGGAATAGAGAGAAAATGGTGCGTTTGTTTTGGGTCATGATATCTAGTAGGCAGGGTCAGGACTGGAGCCTCTTTTGACAGGCAGTACCAGTGAACCATGAGCATGGATGAGACCATCCAAAAGCCTGAAGATACAAGTGCCAAGGGTGGAAGTCTAGGATCACCAAGGTTTAAGGGGTGTAAAGGAGGGGAACCGCTGAAAGAGCCTAAGAAACTATCAGAAAGGCAGTGGCCAACAAGAGAACTGAGGGACAGGAAGGCTGCCAGGAGTATGGCCAGATAGTGGCTACGTTATTACCCAGAAGTATTCAAGTCTGTCATCTAGAAGCCACTGATGATCAGAGTGGCTCATGCAGTGGTGGCAAAAGTCAGCTCACCGTGGACTTCTGACTCCTGCTGGGACTATGTCTCCTGCTCACCAAGGGAACAGGATCCCCAACAGGCTATACTACACCCCTTCACCCTCCACCTCCCCCTTCTCTTGAGCTGGGCTTCTAAATATGCAGGAGGGACATAAGGTGCCATTATCTACACCAGTCTCTCAAAAGCATGCAGGAGAGAAGAGGGTTTGTTTGAAGGTTACCTTTGCAGCTTTAGTAAAAGTAGCAGCATTGTAGTCCCCACCCATTCGTAACACATCCTCAGTGCAATAGTAGAACTCCGAAAAGCCATAGAATTCACTGTTCTGGAAGTGAATTGGGGGCTGGTAGACCCCGTTGAGAGAGGTCTGTGTCTCATTCGTTTTATTCATGAAAGGCTGGATGGTCTCTCGACACAGGTCAAAATCTCCTGTTCCCCGGAGGTACATGGTCTGTCCGTTTTGTTGGATTTCATCTTTGATGTCTAGGGGTAGGCAGGGGTCCAAGAATGGAGTATCAGGAGCCAGACCAGTCTGTTTCCCCAGGAGCCTACAAAACAAAGAGAAACTTGATTTGAGACTGACAGAAAATTGTTCTGAAAAAGTAGCTGCAAGTCAGTGTTTCTCAAGACATTCTGTGAACCATGCAAGGTATTCTGTGGGAAAACAAAAGGGTTCTGGGATGATGAAGTTAGGGAAACAGGTTCTTGAGCCCCTCTTGAAGATTTCCATCCATCCACATGTGTGTACAGCAGACACTGTAATGGGGTCCAGTGAGACAGCTACCTGGGCAGACTACCAGTGCTTTCTGTACCCTGCCATGTGGTCTGGTGCGCTCAGCCTGAGTGAGTTTATGGTTCCTAAGTTCCTCTTGGTTTCAAGTTCACCGCAACTGAATGCCCACCAACTGTCCTTTCCAATCCTGTTCTGCCACTAGAGCTTGTGGGTTTCATTATAGAGATGAAATGTGACTGTGGAAAGAAGTAACTGGTCCTGCCCAAGCCAGGCTAGATGCTTTAGATAGAGGCAAGTTGCCTGAAAACTACTGTCAAATTTAGTAGGTTTAAAAAAATTGGGAAAACCTAGAACTGGTATCAAACTGCTTTACAAATGTTTGTTAAGCCCTTTGTAGTCATTAAAGAGCCAAAATGACACTGAGATGAGCAGGTGCAGTGCATGCCAGAGATATGACAGGTGTAGTCTAAGAAAAGACATCAGAGTCCAGAGCAAAAGACTGGCAAATGAAAACATAAAACAAAATGCCTGCCATTTGATTCTATTTTTGAATCTCTGTTTCAACTAATTTTTAAAAATTAACCCACTATTGATCCCTGGTCTAAAAAGTGTTTAAATATTAGTATCAGTCACTCAATTGACAAGTTGTTTATTCCTAAGATCAGGGTAACTAAACATGCACTTGAATGTAATAAACTAAGGTCTTTGCCATTAATTAAAAACAATTTTTGGGGTGCCTCGGTGGCTCAGTCAGTTAAGTGTCTGCCTTGGCTCAGATCACGATCCCAGGGTCCCGGGAATTGAGCCCCACATTGGGCTCCCTGCTTCTCCCTCTCCGGCTCTCCCTGCTTGTGCCATCAAATAAATAAAATCTTTAAAAAAATTATTCTTAAAACTCAATTGCTACTTATAGCAAAGAGATAACTATGCATTTCAAAGCTCAATTTATGACATATGTAAAAAGTGATGACTAATGTGTATAATTATTATTATTTTTTTAAAGATTTATTTATTTATGATAGAGAAAGAGAGAGAGAGAGGGAGGGAGGCAGAGACACAGGAGGAGGGAGAAGCAGGCTCTATGCCGAGAGCCCGACGCGGAACTCGATCCCGGGACTTCAGGATTGCGCCCTGGGCCAAAGGCAGGCGCTAACCCGCTGAGCCACCCAGGGATCCCCATAATGTGTATAATTACTATTGAAAGTCCAAGATAAGATGTCTGGGTGACTCAGTCAGTTAAGTGACTTTTTTTTTTTTTTAAGATTTTATTTATTTATTCATGAGAGACAGAGAGAGAGAGAGAGAGAGAGGCAGAGCCACAGGCAGAGGGAGAAGCAGGTTCCATGCAGGGAGCCTGACATGGGACTCGATCCCAGCTCTCCAGGATCAGGCAGGCCCTGGGCTGAAGGCGGTGCTAAACCGCTAAGCCACCCAGGATGCCCTGTAAATAAAATCTTAAAAAAGAAAAAAAAAAAAAAAAAAAAGTCCAAGACTTGTCAAATGTACTTCAACACTGTTTTTAGTTGTCCCACATCTTAAGAAGGACCACACAACTGTCCATTATACAAGCTTCTTGACATTAAAACCTATTATTAAAAATTAGCATTGCTGGTTTTCTCCAAAGTTCTAATTCAAACATCACTTACAAAATATTTCTATTTAATAAGACTATTATAAAAAATAACTATACCAGAATGTCCTATATAATATACCACGTTTAAAAGAAACTTTGGGACTACCAATCTCTTAACACCGTTCAATTAATGTCTGGAGCAGAAAAGAGTAAGTTTTTATTGCTTTTCCTATTCACATACGTGAATTTCTGGGAAATGTGGTACAAAATGGCTCTGACCTGGTCTTTCTTAAAGGTCAGGCCTCCAAAGGTTTGTTAAGATTAAATTGATCTAGGAACCACATACTACCATTTATCTCTATTAATTGGCATTTTTTATATAACCCTAGATTTCAGATATTTTTATTCATCCAACAGCTCTGCTTTACTTATGGACCAATTTTAAATAAATAATTCCTATATACTTAAACTTACAAATTAAAATTGATTAAAGTATTTCTTTTATTTGTTCTATATGCTTTCTATACCAGAATTCTTTTATAAACTCATTTTTATTTTTTAGGCAGGTAAATCAGGGAAGTTTTATTTATGATGGCAAGGTACAAAACTCCATGACTTGGTGCATGGGTGAGATAAAGACTGAGCCCGGGCCCTCTGCTTCTCCTTGGGATTCCTGGGGGCAAACTTCTCCTGCACTGTCTTCCATATATCTTTATTTGTTTCCTTAAACTCTTCCAGGGTGCCTGTGCACAGGATCAGCTTATACTCTTCCATGGACAGGCTGCTGAAGCTCATGTCTCTGGGGCGAGAATATTGGTGTTTGTAATAGTTTGAATGGAGTCATGGCTAAGCTCTCATACATCTGACCACAGGCCTCATGCTCTGCAATCTGGGTGTTCTCTCCCTCCTGAAGGGCCTGTGCTACCTGGTGCTGCAGGTAAGCACAAAAGTCTCGGCCCTGTTCTCGTCCACCGGCAAGTCCTCACAGAGCTCAAGGAAATGCTGGCAGCAGTTGGTCGCCATTTTGGGCTCCCCAGAGACTCATTTTTAAAAGTTTCACTGCTAAAAATGTTTGAAATCACTAACTTAGACTTCTAGATCACCTCTTTCTCTTGAATAACTTTTTTCTCTATGGTCTTATCCAATAAATAACTGTATAGGCTGGTTTTCCAGACCACCACCAGAATATCACATAATTCACTTCAATCATCAATAATTCGATCATCACTTACCGCAGGCCTCCAGGACATGTGCAGTAGCCTGCGTGCTGATTTTCCCCAGGACTCTGCAATGTGAAATACACCACCCAGGGCTCAAAATTATTTCAATATGTTAACAGTGAAATTTCTAATCCAGGGAGGTGTGGGTCTGAGAGAGAGAGAGAGACAGAGATCTGCCTTCAGAACCTGAAAATAATTGAGGAACAAAGGTAGAATCGTGGTGTCCTTTCATTTCTCAACTGGCAGGGGAGTCAAAGCTGACAATGCTGATGTATTTCTGCTGCTTGAGGTTTCCCTGCTTTGCCCTGAGAGGTTTTCTATGAGGAAAGACCTAGGTCTGAAAGCAAATGCTGAGAAGTGGAAGGTGCTTTACCTGTTCTTTTGAACTGTGCTGGCAAATATTCGGTCTTCATATCTCTGTCGAGCAGCATTGCCACCAAACCCAAGAAATGTGGCCACATAGACTCGGTATACATGCTCAGTTTGGTGAACATCACATCCCAAGTTAAATTCAGCTAACAAGTTCTTAGCTACTTCTTCCTGCATATGCAAGGATAAAAAAACTTTAGTATTTTAAGCAATACAAAAACAATTACCTTCTGTGAAAAAGAATGATCTAAAATGATTCTCATCCAAAAGCAGCAAAAATTTCTGCTTCTGCATTTCCCAAGGACCCTTCAAAACATCCCTCTGAATTCAACAGCACAGTTGTGACTTAAAAAATTCCAGATGGGCTGCACATCTGTGATACTACTACTTTTTGTAAAGGGAAGTCAGCAAAATAGTTCACATCCTCCAGTCTAGTAAACCTACTGGTGGAAGCCTATGCTTTAGAAATAATTCTAAACATCGAAAAGTCTCTATACACAAAGATGACTTCTGTGTTCTATGAGAGAAGAAACTGGGTGTCATCTAAATCTGTAACTCCAGGATGCCTGAGTGGCTGCATTCAGGTCAGGTCATGATATCAGGGTCCTGGGATCAAGCCCCACTTCAGGCTCCCTGCTCAGTGGGGAGTCTGCTTCTCCCTCTGCCCCTCCCCCTTGCTCACATGCTCTCTCAAATAAATAAAATCTTAAAAAAATGTTTTAAAAAGATTAAAAAAAATCTACAACTCCAAGGAGTTTTTAGTTAATTATGGTAATCATTAGTTTATGGAGGAACATGCTTATGCATTGTTAAACAAGGGACACAAAATTATATAAACAGTAAGATTACAACAAACATATTTAAAAAAAACTGTAAGTAGGGGAAAAAAATGAATGAAAAGAAATATACCAAAACGCTAACAATGATTTTTTTCTTTTTTGGATGATGCACCATGGAAAATTTTTAACTCTCATTTTTCAGTATTCTTTTCTAAACTCACTTTCTATGTATTTTTTACTTTGACTTGAGGGCGAAAACATGACTTTTAACAAAGAGTATAATAGTTTCTGGAACCACGTCTGGATGAGATGCAGGACACATAAAGCATTTAACTTACAAGCATTTTTGTAAAGCACTTAATAAATATGCCAATAACATTTAGTGAGTGAACACTAGGTGGCTGGCAGTACATCAGATACATTATATGCACTATTTCATTTCAGCCTTTTAAAAACTCTGTGTGAAAGGTACTTGCATTCACATTTATAGATGAAGAACCTAGCTCAAAGAAGTTAAGTGATGTGTGTAAGGTCACATAGCTAGTGGGGCCAGCGTGATGATGGAGCCCAGACTTTTTTAACCACTATACCATGCTAGGGAAAAGTGTAGGAAATCAGGCTTTGATAGTAATTTACAGCTAGATGGGAAAAAGAGTCATAAAGACTTGCAGCAATTCAGGAATGCATCTGGAAACCTTTCTGGTGCTTACAAGGCTGCCCGGCCTACTGGGAAACCACAGGCAGTGACAGGGAGCCCCGAAGGGCATGGAGAAAACAGAGAAAAGTCAAGTTCAGAAATATGCAAGCAGTGCATACAAACCTCAATCCTTTCCAGTAAAGTCAAAAGCTGTCTGAGCCTTAAAAAAACCCAGTACCTTCCCTAACTATAACTTAAGAAATACGATGCCATTACATTAAGTATTACGATATCTGGTGAGAAGTGACTGAAGAGAAAATACAAACAAAAATTCGAGCATGTGACTGACATTTATACCACACAGAAACTCTCAGTTCAAAAAACAAACCAGCTGACTTCAATGAACAAACACAAATGGCTTAGCGGAGGTTTACGTGGCTTCCTCCTGACTCCGTTCTCCTGGGTTGGGAAGCTGGGGCCTCAGCAAGCACAGTAAAGATGTGTTCAGACTCAGAAAACAAAACAAAAATGGATGGAGACATGTTAAAGGAAAACCAAACCAAATGGAAGAAAATTTGCACGGATAGTAACCTGCTGTGAGGAGGCAAAGCTTACAGTTTTGGGAACTTCGTACGCTATCTGAGTTGACACGCCTCCCATGTCCAGAATACCGGCTGTCCTTTTACGGAGGATAGCTTCCCTGCTTTCGCTACCAGGAATGTTAACCTCCACAACTGCCTCCTCATCTGGGAAGAACAAGAAACATCCATTGGAACGGAACCAATCCAGAAAATGCGGATCTTCTGAAGAGTCTTGTTTTCATGGTACTTTCAAGCCCACCTAGGCCCAACTCAGCTTAGTCCTCCTGCCTAAAGTCAAGTTCATGGTGGGAAAGAGCAGCTCCTTTCTCTACGCTACACACTTAGCTATGTCACAAAACATAGCTCCTGGGGTCCCTGGCTGGCTCAGTCAGTTAAGCATCTGCCTTCAGCGCAGGTCATGATCTCAGGGCCCTGGGATGGTGCCCCACATTGGGCTCCCTGCTCAGTAGGGAGCCTGCTTCTCCCTCTGCTTCTGCCCCCCAGTCATGCTCTCTCTCTCTCTCAAATAAATAAAATCTTAAAAAACAAAACCAAAACTTAGCTCCTTTTTTGTCCTTTGGGATTAGACAGAACAGTTATTATTTCCAGTCAAAAATATCGGTTGGAAACATGATACTTACCATCTTCAATATGCTCGAATCGTCCAAGGACAAAATTAATGCCAATCCAAGCATACACACCTATAGACATTTCATAGGGGGGAGAAGAATAAAGTCTTAAGATACTCTGTACAACTCTTATTGATGCAGTACATGCAAACAACTCATTTACTTTACTCCCTGACAATGTGCAAAAACATTATCGGAAATAACAAATCCCTCCGATATATTGTTTTTCTAGTGGCTTTCCTAGAACTCCTTAAAATTCAGTTTCCTGTCACTTACATAGCTAAAAACAAGATTCCCCCGATGCTAGTTTTTGTTTCAGACAGTTCTGAAATAATGGAGTAATTTTGCTTTATGAAGTTAAACCTACCACCTGCAAGGTTGAAAAAACAAAACTCCAACTCTTCCAGTTCCTTCGTCTCTCATTTTTCACTCAGTAGCCAAGCCTCATTCCCCTTTTACACTTGCTCTATCCAGGCTCTACCCACTTCACGTCTTACACCTTGATTTAAGCTGTCACAGAGACCTAGTTGATCTTGCCCACCTCCTTCACTCCAACGCACGCTATTCTCTGCGACTGGACTGACCTGTAGAACAAGGCCAAACTCCACCGCCTGACAATTCAAGACCTCTCCAAATTTTTGTTTTTATTGAATAAATCGGACATGTAACATTGTGCATATTTAAGGTGTATAGTGTGTTACACCTGTGATTTAAGGTGCCCTTATACTGATACTTGTCACATCACAGTTACAGTACAATATTACTATCTATACTAATTACACTGCCCAGTAGAATTCTACCATGAACTTGACTTTAGGCAGGAGGCTTATTTATTACTAGTTATAAGTTTGTACCCTTAAACATCATCAATCTTATCACACACACCCCAATTCCCTGGTAGCCACCATTTTACTATTTTTTTTATAGGTTTGACTTTTTCAGATTCCACAAATAAGTGATATCAAATGGTACTATCTTTCTTTCTGACTTATCTCACTTATGTGCTTAAGGTTCACCCATTTTGTCACAAATAGCAGGATATCCTCCTTTCTCATGGCTGAATAATATTCCATGGTATGTATGCATCTCATGTTTTTTTAACAATTAATCCACTAATGGGCATTTGGGTTGTTTCTATGTCTCAGCTCTTGTAACTAAAGCTATGGTAAAGTAAACATGGGAGCGCAGACATTGTGATGAAATCCTGTTTTTGTTTTATTTGGGTACATACCCAGAAGTGGAACGACTGGACTATATGGTACACCTAGTTCCGAATTTTTGAGGAACTTCCACATTGTTTACCATAGTACCTGTACAATTTACACTCCCACCTACAACACGTTAAGAGTTACCCTTTCACCACATTCTTGCCAGCACCTGCTATCTTGTCTTCTTGATGACAGCCATTCTAACAGGTATGAGATGAAATCTCACTGTGGTTTTGACTTGCATTTCGTTAATGATTAGTGATGCTGAGCATCTTTTCATGTACTATTGGCCTTTTTGATATCCTATCTGGAAAAGGTCTATTTAGTTTAGTTTTCTTTTTAAAGATTTGAGAGAGCCAGTGGGCATGGGGGGGAGGGCAAAGGGAAGAGAAAGAGAATCTCAAGCAGATTTCCTGCTGAGCACGGACTTGATGTGGGGCTCTCACAACCCTGAGATCATGATGAGCTGAAACCAAGAGTCTGACACTCAACCAACTAAGCTACCCAGGCACATTAGTTTTTAATCAAATTGTTAATTTTTTGTTATTAAGTTGTAGGAGATCTTCACATATTTTGGATATTAACATCCATCCAATATACAGCTTACAAAAATTCTCTCCCATTCTTGGTAAATTCAATCTCTTTACATTAAGATGATTACTGGTATGTGGGGATATACCACTGTCATTTTGTGTTTTGCCTTCTGGTTAGGTTATCTCCCTTGTTTTCTTCCTTCTCTTTATGTCTATCTTTAAAGTTTGTGGTTTTCCATGGTTTCCACAATTTCCTTAGTCTCCCCTTTGTTTTGTGTCTCTCTACTCTGATATTTGCTTTGTGGTTACCATGAGGTTTACATAAAACAGCTCATAGATAAAAGTCTTTTGTCTACTGATAGCAATTTATCTTTGTTCACCTATAAAGTTTCCATCCTTTTATATTTTTGATGTCACATATTATCTTTGTATGCTGTGATGCTGTGACCAAGTCGCAGTAGCTAGAGGTATTTTTAATGCTCTTTCTCCTTTAACCTTATTCTTCAATATATTATTATAAAAAAATTGGTTTTTCTGACTCTATTATCACCTTAATCAGACTTCTGTGCACCTTCATCTTTTCATTTCAGCTTGAAAGCTCCTTACAACATTCCTTGTAAGCTGTCTGGAGGTGGTGAACTCCCTTGCATTCTGTTTGTCTGGGAAAGCCTTTATTTTGCCTTTATATCCAAAGGAAATCTTTGCCAGAGAGAGTATTCTCGACTTGCAATTTGTATTTTTCAATATTTTAAAATGTCATTCCACTCTCTCCTGGCCTATAGAGTTTCTATTTTTTTTTTTTTTAATGAAGAAGTATCTTTTCTTTTCAAGATTTTTTATTTATTAGAGACACACACACACACAGAGGGAGGGAGGGAGAGAGAGACACAGGCAGAGGGAGAAGCATGCTCCACGCAGGGAGCCTGACATGGGACTCGATCCCAGGTCTCCAGGATCAGGCCCTGGGCGGCGCTAAACCGCTAAGCCACCGGGGCTGCCCGCCTATAGAGTTTCTGCTGAGAAATCTGCTGATTGCCTGATGAGACTTGCTTTGTAGGGTAATATCTTTCCCTCAACCCCTGCTTCCTTCAAAATAATTTATTACTGACTTTTGACAATTTTAATGTAATGTGTCTCAGAGATGGTCTTTTTGCACTGAGATAAAGGTGGTCCATCAGCTTTATAGACTTATGTATCCAATTCCTTCCCTGGATTTGGAAGTTTTCTATGAGCTCTTTAAATACTCTGCTCCTTGCTCTCTTCTCCTTCTGGGATACCCTCTAATCTTATGTTGGTTCTTCTAATGGAGTCTGATAGTTCTCAGAGGGCTTCTTCACTTTTTAAAAATCTTAGTTCTCACTCCTCTTCTATGGGAAATATTTCTATATTTCTATCCTCAAGCTTGCTTATTCTCTCCATCTGCTTTATTTCCAATGCTTCTTCATCTCATGTCTTGAATTTTTCAGCTCCAAAATGTTTGAATTTTTAGAATTTTAATCTCTTTGGTAATGTACTCCTTCTGTTCATTAATTTTATTGCTGAGATCACTGTATTTGCTTGAGTTTTCTTATAGCTCACTGAATTTCTTCGTAATAGCTATTGTGAATTCTTCACCAGTTAGATTTAAATATTCCATGTTTTGGGGCTCTATTATTGGAAAATTGCCATATTAACCTGATTTTTCAGTGTTTGATAAAAAGTGTTCTATTGCATTTCAAGTAGTGAACACCCTTCTTATTTAGGTAAGTCTTTTTTACTTTGATTCTAATAGTTCAACAGGTTACTAATTTTAAAAAAGGCTGACTACAGTGTTGGTGGAGGTGTGTGCTTAGTACTTGGGGCTTTGAATGTGCTCATAGCCTAGTAGGGGATCTTCAAAATGGGGGTGGTCCCAGAGGTCCATGGATGATCCTCTTGCCAAAATCCTGGGGCAGACAGAAGGAAATACATTCCTTCAGTTCTCTGTGCTGTCCTCCTCTTCCTTCCCTCCTCTCAGTCACTGTGATCTCAGAGAGAACAGCAGGCCCTGGCATGTGCTGTTGGGTAAATCCCTAACTCACAACTTTCATCCTTCCAGAGATTAGAATAGTCCTCCATTAGAAAAATTGTGTTGGACTACTGCTGCCCCGGCTACCACCTGCCTGGCTCCACAGTTTCCTCTGAGGTTCAAGCCACCAATTTTGAGAGGATGGATCTGTTGGGTACCCTATCTAGAGTGTTTTTTTCTGGGTCACGGGTGTTTTATTAGTTTAAATCAAATGGGAGACAAATAAGGAACAACTCACGCTGCCAACGTCACGAAGACTGTTCAACTTTTCACATTACTACCACCTTTCAAAAGGGCTATAATTTGCTCAAACTAACATATTTTTGTTCCTCTGTCCATAGAACAGCTTTTCTAACTGATGCTGACTTGAATCATTTCCTGTTTAGAAGGTACTTCCTACTGCTCTCTTAAAGCCCCACCCTGGCCATGCTCCAGCATGCTTATAACTATCCCTAGGGGCATAGTTCAAATGTCACTTGTTTCATGACATCCCTAGCAAGAAAAAAAAGCTCAAACTCCCATGATCCTTTTTCCTTTCCTTCCTTATGGCACCAAAGACTCTACCTCATATGGCAGCTGTGTTCCTCCCTTGTCTGTAAATAACTCAATGGCAGTATCTAAATTTCACCCAGTTTTTATTTTCACAGAGAGGGTATCTGCTAAAATGATAGGTGACTTTGAAATAAATGCTTTTGGTCACCATTTCTAGCAAGCTATTCCCCAAATAATATCTCACTGACTTGTCATTTCATTCTCAAGTAGAATCAGTTATTTGAAAACAGAAATAATATTTTCTCAGTGTATCAAAGTCAAGAATAGTAAGTAAATCAACAGAAGACTCCAATAATGCAGTAATCATAATTCCAGGAAGCTATATAACTTAGGCAAGGAACACAAACCTTTTGTATCAAAATTAATCCAATGTATGTTTCCTAAATACGGTAAACACAAACTGAGCTATTTTTTTTAATGGCTTAATGTTTGGATAATAAAGACCAGTCATATAAGAAACTAATTTTGCTATTTAAAAATAATATTTCAAGGCTATGATTTCCTAATTTTTAAGATACAAAAAGTAATTTAGTGAAGCATACACTGGGAAAAATGGGGGGGGGGGGGCTTTAAAGGAATAACTTCCCAAATTTCAAGTTGAAGACCAATATACCAACCTTCTTGTTTCCCTGAAATTACTTCTGCATGAGAGTCAGAAAATAGAAAGTCAAAGTGCACGGGGATATCAGTCAGAAGGTCTTCCAGGATGGCTTTCTGCTGGCTGTAAGACAACCCCAAAATTAGCATATCAAAATATGTGCTAAATTTTTCTGTTTTAAAAAAAGAAAATACAAAATAAAACAAAACAAAAACTATGGCTCCAGTATATCCTATATGAAAACAGTAAATTTCAAAACCAAAGGAATTCACTGAATAAAACTTTATTTTAGGAATTTCATAAGTTGTGTGAATTCTGTGATTCCTAGATGTATAACTACAACCGCAATCCTTAAATTAATGACACAGAAAATGAGTTTTTTTATGACAACTTTATAGTTTCTAGTTTACTGTTTACTTTGTAGTTTATTATTTATAGTAATAAACAAATACATTAAGAGATTTTGGTGAGTTTTGGCTAAGAGAATAGTTTTGGTACTATCTTGAATTTGAAGAAAGAATTTTTAATGTCTTCCTTTTGGTGATAATAATAGAAGAGGAGGAAGAGAAGGAAAAGGGACAGGAAGAGGAAGGGGGGGAAATAAACCACCACCACCACCACCACCACCACCACGGCCATCCAGGCCTGGCCTGCCCTCTGGAGGATCACCTTTCAGGAAGGATTCTCATTCCAGCTGTGCAGAGAATGTAGAGAGGCGTTTCTTTGTGCTTTGCCCGTGGTATGTGCTCTGCAGCAAAGCTCAAAAGTGGAGAAATGTAATCACTGACTTTCTCCGGAGAGGTAGCAAATTCTGAAATGCCTATCGAAAAAGGACACTTCCATTAACAAGTAGACAGTTAATAAGTTATGTTTCTTCAACATGGCTAAATTGAGAGAAATTCAAGTTACAAACCACACTTTCCTAGTTTTTCCTGTATCCCTCTTAGCAAGAACTTCCACAGTCTTTTTGAACAGTAGTGGTATTAAATGTTCAGGCTTATGCTCTCGGTCTCCAAAGAAATGAGAACCATTTGAGCAACTACGTGTCAGACATTGGGATCAATTGCACATGAGCACATGCACCTGCCTTCAAGAACATGTTCCCATTTTGCTCAGGCAAGCTCACTCATTCCTACGACTGCCGCCACCACCTTTGTGTCTCAGATCTCCAAATCTCATCAGCAGCTACCAGGCCTTGTTCCCAAACTCCAGATCAGTATGTGGTAACTGTCCACTAGACATGACAATGTACTTGTCCTCACCAACCCTCAAACTCAACATATACACATACAAATCTGAGCTCAACTTCCACAGCAAATCTGTTCTTACTGCTTCTTACCACCATCACTAGCCAATCAGTGACCACCGTCACTAGCCAACCAGCAACCCAAGCTAGGATTCTGGATAAAATCCTCTCTCCAATATGTGCTCTGAGTGTCATTAATCGCCTCTCCCTGGTTCCTCTCACATTTCATTTTTCTTCCTCCTTTCTGGCAGTCTGATGCAACATATCCTACCCTCCAGTCTTGGTGATCCCTCGACCATTCCCACACAAATGGTGTCTTCAGGACTTCACATTTTAGATGTCTAAACATTTCTCATTTCACAGATTAGGAAACTGTGGATCCAGAAAGTTAAGTGATTTGTCAGAGCAATCAGCAGAAAATGGACCAAAAGCCAGATTTTTTTTTTTACTCCACAAACAATACTGTTTCGATAGACACCAAACCCCAACCTACCCAGAATCTATTAAGTAAGGAAATTATTCTAGAGCTTTGTTGAAATGCTACACATGAGAGTCCCGGCTTCATGACTGAGGAGTGCTATAAAAAGGTACTTGAATTTCTTTTTTTTTTTTTTTTTAATTTTATTTTATTTATTTATGATAGGCACACAGTGAGAGAGAGAGAGAGGCAGAGACACAGCCAGAGGGAGAAGCAGGCTCCATGGACCGGGAGCCTGACGTGGGATTCGATCCCGAGTCTCCAGGATCGTGCCCTGGGCCAAAGGCAGGCGCCAAACCGCTGCGCCACCCAGGGATCCCTTGAATTTCTATTTCAAATACTTTCTGTAGCATAAGAAAGAACCATGTTAAACCTGATTTTAATGAGTTTCTGGTGTATATCTTGGGATGATGTCCCAAAAGACAACTCCAAGGCATGAAAGATTTTATCTTATTTAATAACTAATGGAAGCTGGTATGTGAAGCTAGATGAAATACAATGTGCTTTATAGAATTTTATTTTTCAATTTTCTGGTGAATTTTTAATTTAATCAACATGACTTTAATCCTGAAAATGTTTCTACATTTTGAATACATCAAAATTGAAGGAATGAGGGGGCACCTGCATGGCTCAGTGGTTGAGCGTCTGCCTTCAGCAGCTCAGGTTGTGATCCTGGGGTCCATACTGGGATCAAGTCTCACATGAGGCTCCCCAGAGGGAGCCTGTTTCTGTCTCTGCCTCTGTCTCTCATGAACAAATAAAATCTTTAAAAAAATTTTTAAGGAATGGAATAGAAAACTAAAAATCCAAAGTCATTCACTAAGACTTCTAGAAAAAAATAATTTTTGTTCATGGAAATGTACTCTAATATCAAAATAATGCTTACATGAGAGATTCAGATTAAGTTCCCTCTCTTTAACCTGAGAAATGAGGTAGAGGTTCTGGATTTTCTGAGCAATATGCTAGTGCCCAGCTGCCCAAGCATCAAAGAACAATCAACTTGCTAAGGGTTTTCTGAAGAAGGAAGTGGGGCCTAAATTATTCAATGAAGAATGGGGAGGACTCAAAGAGCCCGTAGTCTATGTCATTAGGAACAATTTTATGAGGACAGGTATTTTATCATATTAAAACTGAACCACCTTTTCATTTACATATTTGAAATAGATAAGTGATTTTTTTTAATAAACATTCTCTAATATTTTACAAGATAAATTCCTTGAGTTGTTTGGGTTTAATATTTTACCATTTAACACCCTAGCAAGATGAAATAAAAGTGCTTAATCTCTATGAGGATCTGTGGTCCACTGTTTTATTTATTTTTTTAAGTTTATTATTTTAGTAATCTCTGCACCCAACATGGGGCTTGAACTCATGACCTTGAGATCAAGAGTCACAAGCTCTTCCAACTGAGCCAGCCAGACACCCAGGTGGTCCACTGTTTAAATCAGTGATTATTAACTATCAAGACATAAAATATCTATTCAAGGTACTCCTGGACACCTTCCGATTCTAATACTTCTTACAGAATGGCAATGCCAATGGAAATAATGTATGTACAGAAAAAGGCTGAGAACCACTGACTTAAATTGTTTAATGGAGAAAGCCAATCCCAATTTTACACAACACACTGTTTTAGAAACTGTGACATCTTTAAAAACTTGACATGATAACATCAGCTCTTTTAAGTTCTGCAGTCATTCTTATTTAATAATAATCTAGATGATTAGAAATATATTGGGAGGAGATGCCTGGGTAGATTAGTCAGTTAAGTGTATGACTCTTGATTTGGGCTCAGGTCATAAGATTGAGCCCTGCATTGGGCTCTGTGCTCAGCATGGAGTCTGCTCGAGATTCTCTCTCCCTCTGCCCCTCCCCCTACTCACACACATGCTCCCTCTCAAGTAAATAAATAAAATTTTTTTAAATAACAATTTATTTTTAATTTTTTTAAATTTTTATTTATTTATGATAGTCACAGAGAGAGAGAGAGAGAGAGAGAGAGAGAGAGAGGCAGAGACATAGGCAGAGGGAGAAGCAGGCTCCATGCACCGGGAGCCCGATGTGGGATTCGATCCCGGGTCTCCAGGATCGTGCCCTGGGCCAAAGGCAGGCTCCAAACCGCTGGGCCACCTGGGCTGCCCATATTGGAGCACTTTTTAAAAATGCGTCGAAAAAGATAATAACAATGTTTTATTTATTTTTTATTTTTTATTCTTATTATTTATTTATTTATTTATTTTTTAAATTTCAATTTTATTTTTTTTTTCAAATTTTTTATTTATTTTTTATTTTTTATTTATGATAGTCACAGAGAGAGAGAGAGGCAGAGACACAGGCAGAGGGAGAAGCAGGCTCCATGCACCGGGAGCCTGATGTGGGATTCGATCCCGGGTCTCCAGGATCGCGCCCTGGGCCAAAGGCAGGCGCCAAACCGCTGCGCCACCCAGGGATCCCTTTATTCTTATTTTTTAATAACAATGTTTTAGAGTCCAGATCTAAGAATTATCTGAATTACCCTGTTGTTAGGGATAGAGATCAACGACTACCAAATAGGAGGAAAAAAAAATCTCTCCATAATGAATGTCAACTAGCAAACACCTGAGTAGACACATGAGTAAGGCACTGTGATAAATGCTGCAGGACACACAAGACAGACATGGTTTTGGCTATTTTACAAGGAGTTAGTCGCCTCATGTGGGGTGGAGAAAGGAGGGGGAAGAAAGTGAAACGATGATCAGGTCCTGGCATGAGCTCTGGACAAGGGCAATGGCTATGGGCAAAGTGGAGGGGAAGGACATGAAAACCTGACAGAGAATAAAGGACAGAACCTGGTTACCAATCGATATTTATCCTTTACATACCGGGTTTTATTTTCATAACCACTGGTTTTCGGTTTTTATCCCTCATTTGTCTGATATCCAACAGATCATGAGGATTGCCGTTGTGCCTTGGCCAGCAATAGACGAATATTCGAGACCCACTACTACCACAGTCCACCACGATACCGTAGTTCACATTGGGGTTATTGGTGTCTGTCGCTTCAATGTCAGTAACTCGTGCCAAGTACCTTGTTTAGAAAAATGAACACATGCTTTATCTGAGACAGAGAATATTGCCCAAACCTTAAAAGAGCAAAAGCAAAAATAACTACCAAGTCAGTGAATTCTAAGCTGATCCACTATCACATTTTTACAACTGCCAAATGATTAAAGAGTCAAAAGAAAACAAAACAATTGATAGTGATAAAGATAATCCAAATGAGATACATAATCATTCCTTTTAAGAAGTTCAAAGAAGTTCTGAGAAGCAAAACTATTCCCAAACGACTGACATTCACTGAAAAATCAGCTTAACAGATATCACAGGAGAAGCTTATGTTTAAATCCTCTTACAATGTGGATTTGGTGGCTAATGATTAAACAGTTTCAAACAGTTTAATTTCGCATGCCACGCTGTAGTCAGTACAGATTCCTACAGCCACATGCTCCTCAAATTCCAACCTAATCCCCAAAGTCTTGAAGCTGTAAAATTGAAGGCATGGCACCCCATCTAGAAATGATTTTTTCTCTTACCTCTGAAACTTCTTGTCTCTGGATAGCCGCCCATACTTATTTCGGATTATAACAACAGAAAAGTATAAAAGCGAAACAGCAGCAGCCAGAATGCTAATAACAATAATCTGGCGTAAATTGGTATTCAGAATTCGCGGACACCCCACTGGAGAGATGCTAAAATGCCAGGAAGCAGGAAATAGACAGGAGATGCCAATCCTAAAATTCCAATAAAACAGATTTTAAAGCAAACTGCTCCCAAGAGGACTTTCCTCACCTAAATTGATCTCAAAGTAAGATATCTGGCTGGGGCCACTCATTCCCCTGCTGGGAGGTATCTGTATGCCAGCATCTTCCTTATTGCTATTTTGCTATTTTACTCAGTATAAGACTACATGAATGAGAAATACACCCTGATGGTTATGACATGTCTATGTTTTTCCACCTTTCCTGACAATAGTATGTAGATTATTATTCATACCCTGCTTTGCTCAAAAAAAAAAAAAAAAAGAGAGAGGACAGAGACGAGTAAATTCAATGTAATAAATCTATAAATCTATAATGAACTCAGGTTTCAGGGTGATGAAACCAAAAAAACAATTCAGTACAAGGAAATACATGTAATAAGAAAGGCCCTGTAAAGGTTGCCCAGTGGCCAAAACCTTGTCCATTAGATTAGAAACATAAAAACAGCTCAGGAGGAGTAAGACTTTTTTCAACATTGAATTTCAAGGCAAATTTCTCCCTGATGATTCAGTGAGAAAATGGGAGAAAATCAGGATCTTTAATAACATCCCCAGAATAAAGGCACAAAGTGAGTTTTGCATGTCCTGTGTTTTTGGGATTATTCCTGAGACATTTTAACAAATAAACACTTTTCTTCTGTTTATGCCAGGAATAACGGATTACTGTGGGGCTTAAAAAAACAAAAAAACAAAAAAACAAAATTTGCTACTTTTAGAGTAGATGTTAAAGTTTTGTGGTTAATTTCTACGTTCTTCCCTTTAAAGGGTGCTTCCTGGACTAAAATACCTCACAGAAAGGGGAGATATCCTGCTAACCCAATGGTGTTCACTTGTAGTTTCTAGTCTCCATGTGGGTTCTTGGGCCACTTCCACAGAGGCTGCCATCCCCTGCCCACACCTCTGAAGCTTACAGTTATCTTGCAGCTAGTACAGCCTCTCACAGATTCCCACACACGTGCCCTTCACAGTAAACTACTTTAAAAGCCCCATAGAATCTATCTGGCACAACTACTTTCTGTAACAGGCACCCCAATGAGGCCTGGAAGAACAAAGGTATTAAACACAAGTGTAGCATAACTTTGAACCCTTTTCACTTGGAACCTAGATTTTTTTTTTCCTTTCAATATCTGTTTCTGTGGCACCAAAATCTTGGGTTTTACAAGTGCCAGTGATTAGACACCATCACTCACCTCCCCATGCTGACGGGTCAGAGACCAGGCAACGTTCTAGGAGTCAGTCCTCATATACCATTACAGACATAATGGGGTCCTCCTGGAGTTACAGACCTCCTGTTCCAGAAAGTGAGAAAAGTCACTAAGATGGCACAATTCAATGTTCTTTTACAAAGTTCTTTTTATGTTCTTTTACAAAGTATGTGTTGTTGTTGTTGTTTTTTAAAGATTTTATTTATTTATTTATTCATGAGAGAGAGAGAGAGAGAGGCAGAGACACAGGAAGAGGGAGAAGCAGGTTCTATGCAGGAAGCCCAGTGTGGGACTCAATCCCAGGACCCAAGGATCATGCTGAGCCGAACGAAGGCAGATGCTCAACTGCTGAGCCACCCAGGTGTCCCCCAAGTACGTGTTTAAATCCAACCACACAAAATCTGGTGCATGATCCTTGCAGTGAAGCTGTCATAAGGATTTATCTTGAGCAACACACTTCTCAGTCAATTTCACATTGTCAGGGATATAGGCCTAAATCAAAAGAGATCCTAACAGTCTGGTGCTAGCTAGTGGTAGCTACCTAAAAGCCATCAGTACCAAAATACCAGGTCATCAAGGAGGTACTGAATTAAGGAAGACTAGGGGTAGAAGTAGGAGGTAGGCAGGGGTAGGAGGTATGATTCACTCAACAGCAATCTGAAATACTGACTCATCTGATAAAGGTCTGTTAGACCTCTCTTATGCACAAAGTACCATGCAAGTTACTATGTTCCTAGTCAGCTCTGGTGTTCTCACAGCTACTGCATCTCACTCCTCCAGCCCCGAGGCCTCAAATCACAAAGCAAACAAGGGAAAACTGGGGCTTAAGCCAGGGCCTTCTGATCTACTGGATCCAAAGACTGACATCGTCCTTGGTATTGCTGCTTTACCTCTTCCAGGCATCTCAAGACAGCTGTTTCCCTTTGCTGGCTTCCTAGCCTTTGAACAGATCCTTCTCAGGACTCCCTTCCTCCACCCTACATCTACTTCCTAAAGGCCTGTCTGCTCCCCCATGCCCTGAGCTTCTTCCTGGCTTGGCTCTGCTCTCTCCCAACTCTGACTCTGCTCCTGGTCAACCTCACTGATGGTTTCAATTAACAGATCACTGAAAAACTTCTTTCCCCATTCCAGGCTTCTGAGCTACAGATACAGAGATCTTCAAGCACCTACCAATACCTCCATCTGAGCACTGCATGAAAACCATTTCTAAAACCACACGCTTAAATCACAGTCTTTGCTCCCTTGTCCCTCATCCTGTCTCGCTTTGCAGTCTCAGTCTCAATTCCACCAAGCTGCTCAAACCAGAAGCAAGGGAGCCAGGCCTGATCCCTTGTTCTTCTTCACTTTCCACAGCCAGTTTGTTACAGACTCCTCCTCCCATTTTTTTAAACCTGTTTATCTAAAATCTCTTCCTCTTCTCAACTCTTGCCTAGCCTATCAGAATAGCAGTCTAATAAGTTAGTCTCCTACCTGCAGGATCAACCCAGTGGCTCTCCAATTCTTTATCTAATACCTTCAGGCACAGATTCTTCACCTGAAGTTGACACTCACCCCGTCCCTGCTCAGGTCTGTGATCCTGTCGCTCTCCTACTTGAAATCCTTCAGTGGCTTCCACTGCCAAAGGCTTTACTCTGACTCTTGTGGCCCACAGGACCTCACCACCTGTCACTGTTCTGATCTCATCATCCACTTTCCCTTTTCACCCCATACCAGCCATACTGGCGCCCTGGCTATCTTCAAACATGCCAGGTGCTGTCTGGATTCCGGGCCTCTGAACGTGCTACTCCCTCTGTTTAGAAATCACCTGTGCAACTCACTTTCTCACTACCCCCCTCCAGGTTTTTATTCACTGTCACTGTCTAGGGAGGCCCTCCCTGGCCACCCAATCTATCATTGCAAGCTGTCCCCTCCACCTATCTCTTTTCTTTATTTTTTTTCCCTTAGCTTTTACTTATTTATTAAATAGTTATATAGACCTTATTATGTGCCAGGCCCTGGTTACTCACAAATATTAATTTATTCCTCTTGATGACCCTAGGGTAGACACTATTTGTATAGCGTTTTACAGATGAGGCAGAGAGCCTAAGTAACTTGCCTAAGGCCATGCAGCCAACAAAAAAGTATCATATACAAAAAAGCGGAGATTCTAGCATGAAAACCCATACTATTATCCTTGTCCTCTAACATGCTGTGTATGTGTGTGTGTGTATGTTTGCATTTCTCTTGCTCATGTGTCAAGCTCCACAAGGGGCCAGATTTCTGTCTGCTTGGTTGACTGCTGCATTCCCAGTACCAAAAAACCCCTAGGAAAGTGTCTCGCAAAAAGTCAACTGGGAGCCAAAAAGGTTAAGAATTTATACACTAGAGTGATCTTTCCAAAACAACCGGGAATCCTGACACCTCCTCACCTCCCAACTTTTCTTTCTCTTTTCTTTTCTTTCTTTCTCTTTTCTTTCTTTCTTTTTTCTTTCTTTTCTTTTTTCTTTCTTTCTTTCTTTCTTTCTTTCTTTCTTTCTTTCTTTCTTTCTTTCTTTCAAGATTTTATTTCTTTATTTGAGAGAGAGAGCTCAAGCTCAAACAGGGGTAGGGTAGGAGCAGAGGGAAAGGGACAAGCTGACTCTACTCTCAGCACAGAGCCCAATGTGAGGCTTGATCCCATGACCCTGAGATGATGACCTGAGCTGAAATCAAGTCGGATACTTAACAGACTGAGCCACCCAAGCACCCCATTTTTTTCCACCTCCCAACTTTTCTCTCCCACTCAGGAAGAAGTCCTAACTCCTTAGGGTAATAAAGGAGGGCTCTCATGGTCTTTTAGTCTTGTGCTGTTCAATAGGGTAGCCATTGCATATGTGGCTATTTAAAGCAATTAAAAAGAAAAATGCAGTTCCGCAGTTGCACTAGCCACATTTCAAGTACTCAACAGCCACCTGGAGCTTCTGCATTAGACAACACTGATCCTGTCCCAGTCTTTCTAGTCCTATCCCGACAGACTAGACAGATACGTACCCTATGCTTTAGCCATACTAAATACAAGCAGCGAGTCACTGAAATGCCGCACATTCCTCTGCCTTTTTAGAATGACTCTCTTTCAGGTCCATCTGTTGGTGTATTCCTATGTATTCCCTGTGACACAAGTCAGGCGCAATTCTTCCGTGAAAGCATCCCTAGTCCTCATGTCCCCAGAGTGTTTGCTCATCACAGTAGTTGGCTACAGGATTATACTGGTAGTTGACTTATTACATGGCAAGCCTCTCATTGGCAGAGGCAGCCTCTTAGGCTTCTGTTTCCCCAGTGACCAGTGCCTGTCACAGGAGTGATGAGCAAGCACTGTCTGCTTCATGGATGGCTGGGAATAGGAGATATAAAGATGAATCAGGTATGGATCCAGCTCTGAAATAAGTTCTGTCTCTCTCTCTCTCTCTCTTTTTTTAAGATTTTATTTATTCATGAGAGACACAGAAAGAGAGAGAGGCAGAGACACAGGCAGAAGGAGAAGCAGGCTCCCTGCAGGGAGCCCAAGGCAGGACTTGATCCTGGGACTCCAGGATCATGCCCTGGGCTGAAGGCAGGCGTCCCCTGAAATCAGTTATAATGCAGTACAGGGGATAAAACACACACGCACACACACACTCACACACTTACAGTAAAAAAGTATTAAAAATGCCTACCTGACAAAGAGGGAAAATCACTTTAATTAGTTCAGGTTTCAAAATGGTATCCTTATTGTACCATGTACCAAGAACTTGGGACAAATGATACCGTAATTTAAAAATTTACACAAAAAAGAAAAAGATGTCAATTACTGAGATGTTTAAAAGAATTTTCAGATGTTTTTATCACGTAGTTATCTTGATATACTTCATTTCTTTATGTTTAAAGAAACATAAAGAAAAATAAGACTTCACCACTCTCAGACTGGTGGAGATTAAAGTCTGACAATACTTAGCTAACAAAGGGGAGTACTGTTGCAGAGAATCTTAATGGGTATTAACCTCTGGGGGCATATGGATAACATATATGAAAATACTAAACATGCTTACTCTGTGCTCTATCACACAGAAATTCAATCTTAGGGAATAATAGGGTAAATTCACTAAAATATGTGTAAAGAAATTCATGATAGTATTGGGTATAACAGCATAACATGGCTACCAATGTACATTATAGGGGTTGGGATAGATTACACATGGTCTATTTCTGCAGCGGTGGAACATGATGTGACTATTAAAAGTGATGATGCAGATCTGTATTTATTGACATGGAAAGATATCCATGATATAGTAAGTGAAAAAAACATACCACATATAGAGTGGGGAAATGGAAGGACAGAAACCAAAATCTCAACAATGGTTGGCTATTGCTAAGTAGTGGATTAACGGATCATCTATTTTCTTCCTTAGGTTTGCCTTTCTTAAAGGGCATATATTAATTTTATCAGCAGAAGAGACACAACTATTTTTAACAAGATTCAACTGATGAATCTCCAGTTTCTAGCATCAAATCCTCTTCTGGATACCTCAAGAAAGCCTATTTAAAAACTGTGACATAGGAATTTGACTCTGAACATTTTAAAAAATCAATAATTATGTTATAGCTGAACTAAGAACAAAAGAAAAGAATGTTCTAGTTAACAGCTTAAAGTCAAGGTCCTGGGGGAAGAAAGATCTCCAATGGTGGGTGCCTGGAGGCTATATGAAGGGCACAGAGGAGTAACAAATGTGGCTCCAGATTTCAAGGAGTTTCCAGACTGGTTACAGAAAAAATTCCAATACCCAGAAAATAAGAGAACAACAGAAGGCAATGTTAAATTATCCAGACTCTTGCTGTAACAGTTTGGAGAAGAGCACAACGAGGCTAGGGAACAGGAAGATTCTTGGAGGTGAGAGGTACACTTTCAATGGAAGAAGGGAAAAGAGAACATTTTTCAAGGAAGTTGCTCTGTTTAGAACAATCGTAGCAAACTCGGTAAACGTTATTTAATCTGATGTTTGTCTCAGAACTTTTTTTTTGAGATATGCGAGGATTTTGACAAAAAGGATAAATAGATATTTTTCTAAATGACAACATTTGTGGTTAAAGACAGAGGAAAATAGGACAGCTTATAAACTGCTGAAGCAATTACTTTTTTTTAGGACAAAAGTATGGCTGAATATTACCCAGAGTCAGCAATATGGTAATTTGATCTCAAAATGTAAACTCCAATTGTATTTGTGGCTAAGAATTTTGGCACCAGGGTTTATGAAGGCAAACTCTAATGTTACATAAAACTGCCATGTTTTTAAAAGGCCTAACTTGTGTTAGACCTACCACCAGAGAGATGTATTAACTCAAGGTTTCAGCTAGTGGGGGGCCCTCCTTAGCTGAATATTCTCTGTGGAGAGAAGCTAGTGGTCTCTAGTGGTCATGGTTCAATGTCTTTGGCAGCTTCTCACTGTTGGTCCTAACTGTTGTATGTAAAAACAACTTCAATCAACTGCAAAGTGAAGTGGCTCTTCTGGTGAAAAATGCAGCACACAACGAGACAGACATTATTAGCAAATTCTCAAATCACAAGCAAACAAAATCAGACAAATGAGACTCTGGAACAGCTAGATAGACCTCTGAGTAAGAAAAGGTAAGATGACATGAAGAAAAGAATGATCTAAATATCAAGATTACAAGAGGACCTTGAATAATCAAAGAGGTCCACAAACACTTAGGCAGAACTTTGTAAGAAACAACTATTGGTGCGCCTGGTAGGTTGAGTATCCGACTCTTGGTTTTGGCTCAGGTCATGATCTCATGGGTAGTGGGGCGGAGCCCTGCAGTGGGCTCCGGGCTTGGCAGAGAGTCTGCTGGAGATTCTCTCACTCTGCCCCTCCTCCTTCTGTGCATGTGTGCTCTCTCTCTCAAATAAATATATACATCTTAAAAAAGAAAAAGAAACACCTGTCTTGGGAGAGTGAGAAGCCAAAGCAAAGAGCAGGATGCTACGCTTCACTCAGTTGTGGGGAAAGACATTAAAATAACAATTTATTCTTTGTTTCAAGAAGAATGCTCTTAGTTGCACTTATGATCTACATTTTATCCAGTATTTTTTTTATTTTTTCATTTTAAAGATTTTATTTATTTATTTATTTATTTATTTATTCATTCATTCATTCATGAGAGACACAGAGAGAAAGAGAGGCAGAGATACAGGCAGGATGAGGAGCAGGCTCCATGCAGGGAGCTCAACGCGGGACTCGATCCCTGGTCTCCAGGATCACACCCCGGGCCAACAGTGGCACTAAACCACTAAGCCATCTGGGGCTGGCCAATTTTCTCCAATATTTATTTTAAAAATTTTTATTTCTGAATAACGAGTCCTATTCAAAGTTCCTCCTACCTTTATTCATTTGCAAAATTCTGGATCTTATTTTATTTTATTAAAGATTTTATTTTATTTATTCTTGAGAAAGAGAGAGAGAGAGGGAGAGAGAGAGGTAGAGACACAGGCAGAGGGAGAATCAGGCTCCATGCAGGGAGCCCGACGTGGGACTCGATCCTGGGACCCCAGGATCAGGCCCTGGGCAAAGGCGGCACTAAACCGCTGAGCTACCGGGGCTTCCCTGGTCCTTATTTTAAATGACCTTTTTCTGGTCACACTTGTCCTGCATCCCTTCTGCAGTTTCTGAAATCTGCAACTCTGACTTTCCTCAGGTTCCAATTCCACATCCTGAGCTTACTGACACCCTGTTACTGCAACGTGTTTAATCCAAGTCTGGGGTCACAATCTTTTGGCAGAAACTATGACCACCTTCCAAATTCTCCAGGCCTAAGAGAGGTATCACTATCGACTGGGGTCACCTGGTTCTTAACCTTCAATCCTGTTTATTTGCAATGATATTTTATCATTCATTTGGGGCCTGACAAATCTTTTTCAAACATCACAGTTAGTTCACACATCTAAAATCACCACAGCAGACATCACTACTTCAGGATAGATTCTAGGTAGATCACCTACCTTCGACCTTTACCCTCAACACCACACTTCAGAAATACCTGTGTAAAATGCTACCTTCAAAATATGATCAGCTCAAGAAACTTCTGGAGACTATGGCTCAACACCAACTTCCTGTGTAGCATCTGAAACCTTAACATTCATCAACTGGTACCATCTAATTTTATCAACTTTTTCTCTCCTCAGCCCCAAATAACATCTCTCTGCTCTAGTGAGGTGGGTCCCTTGTTGCCCACATACACTCTTCTCATTCTTGCCTCTGGCCTTTACTAATATCACTTCTCCTAGTATGTCCTACTCTTGATATTACACTTCTTTCAAAGCCCTGGTCCAATATTTTTCTTTGACAAGATTTAACCTGTTTTACTTTCTATTGTTTTCCCACATTCTGAACCTTCTCTTTACTCAAGTGTAGTTTATTTTATTTAATGTTTTCCTGTTTTAAAGTAGGCTTCATGCCCAAAATGGGGCTTGAACTGATGACCCTGAGATCAAGAGCTGCATGCTTTAGTGACTGGGGCAGGCAGGCACTCCAACTGCAGTTTATTTTAAATAAACATGCTGAATAAATATGTATAGAATATAAATCCTGGCAGTCTGGGTGGCTCAGTGGTTCAGCACCGCCTTCAGCCCGGGGCCTGATCCTGGAGTCTAAGGATCGAGTACCACGTCAGGCTCCCTGCATGGAGCCTGCTTCTCCCTCTGCCTGTGTCTCTGCCTCTCTCTCTCTCTCTCTCTCTCTCTCTGTCTCTCAGGAATAAATAAATAAAACCTTTAAAAATATATATACATATAAATCCTTAGATCAACTTTACTTTTTTTTTCTTCTTTCTAGACTATAGACACAGGAGTTGAGATCAAGCCTTCCTATTACACCTGGAAGAATGTAAACCGTAGATACAACATGCAACAAACAAAAGTGATAAATCAATGTTAAGGTTAAACACAAAGAAATCATTAAACTACTAATGCAAATTAGCACCCCATTCTAAAATTCTGCTATGTGTCAAACTGAATAAACCTAATACAAACACTAGGTAACAGCAAACACAAGATAACACAAAGATATGATTCTTTCAAACCTCCGAGGCTGGGAAATTTTCATTATGCAAATCGAGACACGGTAAAGGCAGACATGTGAAATTAAATTAGCGATCTGGGTCTCTAATTTAGAATTCTTTAATAATTTCTAGTTTATAAAAAAAATAATAATAATTTCTAGTTTATCTTCTAGCATCGAAGTCCCAGATCTGTAAAGCATCTCTTTCCTTTCCTGATAAATGCTCTCTGAAAATGCCCTGCCCCAGCGTTCATCTAAATGGGGTCCGAGGACCCCTGCGAGTTCTGGGGTATATTCGAGAGAATGAGACCGGTCCCCTTAAAAGGTGTCCACGCATCACTCGAGTTTGAGAAACGCTGCTCTATCACTGTATTGCCCAATTAGTTCCATTTGTCCAAGGAGCAATCTAAAGCATGAAACTTGGTAAAAGCAGAGCACAGCAAGACCGAGGCTGAAAGCACCAGTGTTCGGACGGGGCGGCAGGCAAGAACCAGTCGGTCCAGCATCCCCTCTCCCCGGCCAGGTCCCTCCCGGTGGGGCCAGATCCGCCCACGCCGCGAGGGAGCGAGGGAAAATCCAGCCGCCGGTCACCGGAGGAGGCGCCACAGCACGACGCCAGTTTCTCCGGCCGGGGGCGGGGGGAGAGCACCTGCCGCCCGGGGTCACGGGGGCTGACCTCCGGGGCGCCCGGATGTGGCCGCGCGGCCCGGGCGGCGGGGGCTGCGCGGACGCAGGCAAGACCGCCAGTAGGGGCCGGGGGGCTCGTCCGCGGCCCTCGCCGCCACGCCGGCCCCACACTCCGACCGTCCCAGCCCGGCCAGCAGCCTCCCCGCCCTCTCCTCATCCGCGCCGGTAAGGCCGCCTCACCTGCTCGGCAGCGCCCGATTCGGCGGCCGGGACTCCCGGCAACGGGAAGCTGCGAGTGGAGGGCATCACGGACACCGCGGCGCGGCGGCTGCAACACGGACCCGGCTTCCTGGAGGCGCCGGTCCTTTCCGGGAGCCGAACGGCCACCTGGCGCCGGCCCTTGCGCGTCACCACCCGCGCCGGGAGCGCGCACGCCGGGGGCGGGGGCCTGCGCCGGGGGCGGGGGCCTGCGCCGGGGGCGGGGCCTGCGCCGGGGGCGGGGCCTGCGCCGGGATGACTCGCCTGCAGCGCTGCGCTGTGCCAGTGAGCCTGGGAGCAGTCCTTGCCAAAAGTGACAGTGGTGTCGCAGGAGTAAGGGGTAGTGCAGCTTGGTTACCGCCCCTGGTAGCTGGTCTGGTAGTCAGCCAGCCACAGTGTGCTTACCACACCTCGATTATCTTTCCTTTGTGCTCCCAAGGATTATGGAAAATAGCCCTTGAAAATCTAAGAAGAGGGGATCCCTGGGTGGCTCAGTGGTTTCGAGCCTGCCTTCAGCCCAGGGCGTGATCCTGGAGACCCGGAATCGAGTCCCACATCAGGCTCCCTGCATGGAGCCTGCTTCTCCCTCTGCCTGTGCTTCTGTCTCTCCTAAGTAAATAAAATCTTAAAAAAAAAAAAAGAAAATCTAAGAAGAACCAGGCACTTTTACTCAACTCGACATATTTACAACTTTACTTTTTTTTTTTAAGTTTTAATTTTTTAAATGACTTTATTTATTCATGATAGACGCAGAGAGAGAGGCAGAGGGAGAAGCAGGCTCCATGCAGGGAGCCTGACGTGGGACTTGGTCCCGGGTCTCCAGGATCACGCCCTGGGCCAAAGGCAGGTGCCAAACCGCTGAGCCACCCAGGGTTCCCCTTACGTTTTAATTTAAATTCTAGTTAACAAACAAGGTAATATTAGTTTCAGGTGTACAATCTAATGATTCAACCATTAAAATTCCAGAAGAGAACACAGGCAGTAACCTCCTTGACATCTGCCATAGCAACCTATTACTAGGTATGTCTCCTGAGGCAAGGGAAGCAAAAGCAAAAATAAACTATTTGGACTTCATCAAGATAAAAAGCTTCTCACAGCGAAGGAAATAATCGACTGAATTAAAAGGCAACCTATGGAATGGGAGAAGATATTTGCAAATGACATATCTGATAAAGGGTTAGTATCTAAAGTATATGAAGAACTTATAAAAATCAACACCCAAAAAAGTGAATAAGCCAATTAAAAAAGGGAGAAGAAACAGATAGTCATTTTTCCAAAGAAGACATCCAGATGGCTAACAGACACATGAAAAGATGCTCACCATCACTCATCATCAGGGAAATACAAATCAAAACTATGATAAGCACCACCTCACACTTGTCAGAATGGCTAAAATTAATAATACAGGAAACAACAAGTGATGGCAAGGATGTAAGAAAAGTGGAACCCTCTTGCACTGTTGGTAGGAATGCAAAGTAGTATACCCACTCTGGAAAACAGTACGGAGGTTTCTCAAAAAGTTAAAAATAGAGCTACCCTACCCTGATCCAGCAATCACACTACTAGGTATTTACCCAAAGAATAAAAAAATACTAATTTTAAGGGATACACACACCCAATGTTTATAGCAACAATGTCTACTATTGCCAAAATATGGAAATAGCCAAGTGAATGGATAAAGAAGATGTTATAATGAAAAAATATTTGAAATCAATTAACTAAGTTTCTACCTTAAGAAGTTAGTATAAGAAGGGTGCCTGGGTGGCTTAGTCAGTTAAGCGTCCAACTCTTGGTTTTGGCTCAGGTCATGATCTCAGGGTTGTGGTATCAGGCCCTGTCACTAGGCTCCATACTCAGCAGGGAGTCTGCTAGAGATTCTCCCCCCCCCCCACTCTGCTCCTCTCTAGCTCATGTGTGTTCTCTGTCTAAAATAAGTAATAAATAAATTTTTAAAAAAAGTTAGGGGAGCCCCAGTGGCCCAGTGGTTTAGCATCACCTTCCACCCGGGGTGTGATCCTGGAAACCTGGGATCGAGTCCCACGTCAGGCTCCCTGCATGGAGCCTGCTTCTCTCTCTGCCTGTGTCTCTCTCTCTCTCTCTCTCTCTCTGCTGTCATGAATAAATAAATAAAAGCTTTAAAAAAAAGTTAGGGAAAAAAAGCAGATTTTATCAAGCTTTTAAGAAATCTTATATAAATTACCAATCTTACATAAATCTTATATAAATTCAGAGAAATTGAGGAGGAGGGAACACTTCCTAACTCACAATATAAGGTCAAAACGATCCTGATGACAAGAAACAGAAAGGAAAGAAAATTACACATCAATTTCTTTTATGAGTACAGGTGCAAAAATTCTAACAAAATATTGGCAAATCAAATCCAGCAATATCTAGAAAAAGTATGACAGCTTAACCAAGTGGAATTGCTTCAAGAAATGCAAGGCTGGGGCATCCCAGGTGGCTTAGTGGTTTGGTGCCGCCTTTGGCCCAGGGTGTGATCCTGGGGACCTGGGATCGAGTCCCACGTCGCTCCCTGCGTGGAGCCTGCTTCTCCCTCTGCCTGTGTCTGTCTGTCTCTCTCTCTGTGTGTCTCTCATGAATAAATAAATAAAATCTTTTAAAAAAATGCAAGGCTGGTTCAACCTTTTAAAAATCAGTTGATGTTATTCATTACATAAATGGTGTACAGGAGACAATTCGTATGATTCACACTATCTCAATCCACGTAGAAAAAAAACATTTGACAAAACTCAACACTCATTCATGATTTAAACCGAAAAGCTCTCATCAACCGTGAAGAGCATGGTCTTCCTCAGTTTGATAGGAAGATCTACAGAACTATAGCTAACATGACTGTAAGAGTGAAGAACCTTGTTATCTATTTAGTATTTTTAAGGTATTAAATGAAAGTTTGGGAGAGAATGTGACATCTGGACTGCAGAAGCCATCTTGCAACCACGAGGCAACAGTAATGAGAATAAGATGGCAATACTAAGTATGAGGATATAGAAAGGAAGGGTTGCTGGGTCCGTCATGGCATCATGAAACTAAACTCAGCTATTGGGTTCACCTCCTGACTTCCTGTAATGAGAGGAAAATAAAACTTTTATTTGTTTAAATTAGTTTTGACTGGTCTTCCATTACTTACTGTTAGGTCTTTATTTGTGGACTGGTTGACTGAAAACTAGAAGGTCCATCAAGAGGTCTTATTTTCCAGTTGCCTTTTTCTTTGGTTAGTTTAGGGTCTAGTTACATTTTATAGATGAGACAGCTGGGCTCTCAGAGGCAAAGTGACTTACTTGCACAAGCTCCTAAGACTGGGAGACAGGATAATTGAATATGAAGAATACCAAACCAGGAGGTGGACACCTGAGCCCTAGTCCCCACTATGTCGCCAATGGACTGTGTAAGCTCAGAAAATTTAGTTTACCTCACTGATCCTCATCACCAATATGTTATTTGAAAAAGGGAAGGGGGAGGTGGCTAGGCTGACTTCTAAGGCCCTTTTCAGATCTCAAATCCATAATTTCTTTTTTTAAAAGATTTTATTAATTTATTTGAGAGAGAGAGAGAGAGCATGTGAACACAAGCAGGGAGAGAAGCAGAAAGAGAAAGAAAGGGAGAAGCAGACACTCTGCTGAGCAGGGAGCCTGATTAGGGACTCCATTCCAGGCCTCTGGGATCATGACTTGAGCTGAAGGCAGATGCTTAACCAACTGAGCCATCCAGGCGCTCCTCAAATCCATAATTTCTAAGCGGCAAAAGAAAAGACCAGAAAGAAAGTTCTCCTCCTCCTCCTCCCCTCCTCCTCCGTATGAAATCAAACATAAAAGAGCCCTTTCCCTTTTTCATTGAACTCCGGATTGCTTTCAATTTATGCATGTAAGAACCTTGATGAATGGTTTTGTATTTAACTATCAGTATTTGAAACCCACACAGGATTTCTTTAAAATTATCTTCCTGAAAAAAACTCCTCTAATGTGGCAGTTGCTTGGCATCCTGCTGGCTTTGCTCTAAAAATGTTTTAACCCATCATTCCAGGGAGCCTAAGTTGGCTAAAACTGTCCCCCTCTGGCAGTATGGATGTTCAGAAGAGGTAACTGGGAGGTGTTGCATGTCACGGAAACAAAAGAATGAAGTGGCCCTTGGAAATGGTGAGTCCTATTATTCGCCCCTGGTCCTGTTTGCCTTCTAATGCATTCATGCACAGACTAGTTTTTGAGCAACTTGGCTAATAATCCTACATACTTGTGCAGAATTTGTCTTCAAGGAGATCATAGCACTTGGCAGACATGACCTCATTTATAAGCTCAACATTCCTAAAGCAGGGAATGGGCCAAGAGGATTCTTATTTTATGGTATTTGGTTATGGGGAGAAAGCATTTTAGATCCAGAAAGAGCAAGTGGCTTGCTTAAAGCAACATCGGAATTCGGAGTTTCCTTCAACTTTTTCTCATCATAGCAGCATGATCGACTATACGTAAAGGGATCGTGTGGGATATGAGTCATTACACACGCACACACACACACACACACATGTAGGGAGTGGACATGGTTGCTGCTCAGGACCCATCCTTCTGTTTTTGGTAAAAGGAGTCCAAATTTGTGAAAGAATATACCTGTCTCACATGTGGTCCATTTGGGTCAGAACACCTGATCCTGCTTAAGCAGAGTAATTTCGTTCCCTGACCACTGTGATGTGCCTGCATCATCCTACTCTGATCATTCTTCCATATTGACTTCATCTGCAGAAAGGGTGATATTTTGGTCTTCATATGGTTTTTGTTCCATTTTGCAAACCATTCAGACTTGGGTGGGAAGTAGTGGGTTATTTACTGGGTCCCTTGAATCTCACCACTTCTGTGTTCCTTCCTCACTCCAGCTAATATACCACTTCTGTCAGCATCCTTCATTCATTCCTTATCACCTCGAGGTTAGAGTTAGAATTCGTAGCAAGTCAGCTCTAGGAATTGGTGGGTGATTAGATGTTATTGGCAGGTTGGCCTCATGTCTACCTCCTGAGCATAACACCCCAAGGTCATGACTGAGTGCCCTCCAACTTTTAAGCCCCAAGTCCTAACACATCTCTACATATCCCCTGGTTCTAGCATGCTTAACTGCTTGCTCACTTCCAGAGTGTCCCTTATTTCCACACCTCTGTGTCTTTACACATATTTCCTGTGAATGGAATAATTTCCTCTTTCTTGACTGCCTAGAAAAAAAAAATCTATTCATCCATCAGCTTGCCTCTCTGCAGCTGTGATATTCTTAACATCCCAGGCAAGAAAGGCTCTCTCCTTTATTGCTCAGCACCTTCATTTGGTATAACTGCTGTTGGTCTTCGCTACCATCTTATTCCTCTGTGTATTCCTAGCCTGGAGCAAATATGAATTCAAGTCAACAAATAGATTTTGTGTGTCCATGATGCATTCCTCTCATGCCCTGCAGAACTAAGGTTCTGGATCCCTTGCCTTCCACAGCAGAAATAGCTTTTACCCATCTCCTGCTGCAATGATCCTACTTTGGCCTGATCTCCAAATTCATCCCCGTTTCAGACCCATGCCTTATTTTTTAGAGTTGCTGCCCAATAATGCCTACTCGAACTGAATTGGATATTTCCTTTTGTTCAAGTCAAGCCAACATTTCCATCTGTTAGAATCTTTAGAATTCATATTTTGTTATCCAGCTTGCTCATTATCTTTCTTAGCTTTGAATCATACTTATTTGCACAATTGTCTTAGTTCCCATATTGCCTCCCACTAGACTGTAACCCCTCTGAAGACAGATAGGTACCACATCTTCTACTTCAGACCCTCCAGAGTGTTTAGGACAGTGCTAGGCAGATAGGAGGTGCTCAAAATATGTTTACTAAGTGATGAATTAATTAATTAATTAATTAATTAATTAATTAATGGAAGAATGAATGAATATTACCTTCCTTATAGACAGAGCTTGGAAAAACTTGTCATTTCCTTGCTTACCACCCTTCAAAGTTCCAGAAATGAAGGGAAGGAAGACGGAGAGAAAGCAGTGGGCTCTCTGGAGATCAGCTTATCTTTCCTCACGATATTCTCATCCTACTTGCCTTAAAACCCTAGAAGATAATTCCTTTGAGTTTTTGGATTCGGATAGAGAATTTTCTACTTGAATGATGCAAGCTGAGCCCAATATTTACATTGTCTCAACATTTCAGCTGGAATTGGGGCTGAAGAGTCCATTGTGTAGTCTCAGTATGGTGTCTTTCTCTCTGACATCTTCTCCACTGTCCATGTAAAATTGCAAGCTGCCATCCTTCAATCCCACACTCTCTATGCCTATCTCTGTTTTCCTCTTTCTCTGTAACCTGTAGCACCATCTGAAATACCATATATTTTCTTATTTTGTTAGTTTATGGTTTGTCTCCCCATATCAGTCAGAAGGCAGAAACCATATATGTTATTTCAAAGGAAAATTTATATCAAGAATTGTTACCTAGGGACGCTTGGATGGGCTCAGCGGTTGAGGATCTGCCTTCAGCTCACGGCATGATCCTGGAGTCCCTGTTTGGAGCCTGCTTCTCCCTCTGCCTGTGTCTCTGCCTCTCTCTGTGTGTCTCTCATGAATAAATAAATAAAATCTTTTTTTTTTTTTAAAGAGAATTCTTACCTAATAGAACATGCTTAACAATCTAAAAGAGATTTAAAAAGAGAGCGACTTCACAAAACAGTCCAGAAGAAGCAAATGCAGCAAAGCTTTTACTACCTCTAGGCTTGGGGCAGGGAGAGGAGTGGACAGGAAGGAACCGAGGACCCAGAGAATGTCCCTGACCTCCTGGTGTCCCCATCCCAAGGCTGAGGCTTAGAGCTCTCTCAGGAGGGTATGGCTACCTGAGACTGGCTACGTGATATGCACACTTGGTGCAAAGTGAAGATGCAGGAATTTTAAAATTCAAAAATTATCAAGAATTTTAAGAAGTTGGGATCCCTGGGTGGCGCAGCGGTTTGGCGCCTGCCTTTGGCCCAGGGCGCGATCCTGGAGACCCGGGATCGAATCCCACATCAGGCTCCCCGTGCATGGAGCCTGCTTCGCCCTCTGCCTATGTCTCTGCCTCTCTTTCTCTCTGTGACTATCATAAATAAATAAAAAATTAAAAAAAAAAAAAAAAAGAATTTTAAGAAGTGATGGGAGAACATGAAACCAAATGCATGACTTTTCCAAGTGCCAGGCCCATTGGCCTGATCCCATGAGTGTGTGAGCTCTGTGGCCACTGCAGGAACCCATGGCCTGCTGGTGACAAGGATGGCCCAGAGGCTGCCGGCTGGCCCTGCTGTGGCCTGAGGGTGGGCACTGGCCCGGACTACACTACTGCATAGGAAGAGCTGGGAGACTGGGGAGGGAGAGCATGGCCTAAGAGCCAGAGATTTGAGAGTTCACCAACTTTCAGTGTTATAGAAACCACAGCTCTGCATGCTTCCCCATTTTCTTGTTATAAAGACATATTTTTCAAGTTAAGATGATAAAACATCCTGTTGAATCGTGTGTCACCTAGATTTGTGATCTTACGCATCTCTGAATTATACACATGTGATCTTACTGCGAGTCCTGCCAATGTCTGTGTCCATTCTGGAAGGGAGAAAACAGAAGAACTAGCCCCCTAGAAAAGGTGGCATTAGATAGGATTGAGGGCACAAAGGGAACAATTACTGCAAGGAAGAGGAAAGACTCTTTTTTAAAAGTTGTGGTAAAATACACACAACATAAGATTCACCATCTTAACCATTTTTCAGTGTACAGCTCAGTGGTGTTAAATATCTTCATGTTGTTGTGTAACCGATCTCCAGGGCATTTTTGTCTTGCAGAACTGAAACTCTATACCCATTAAATAACAACTCCCTATTCCCACCACCCCCAGCCCCTGGCAACCACCATTCTACTTCCGGTTTCTGTGAATTTGACTACACTAGATACCTCACATCAGTGGGATCCGATGGTATTTTTCTTTTGCGACTGGTTTATTCTACTTAACATCATGTCCTCAAAGTTCATCCATGTTGTAGCCTGTGTCAGAATGTCCTTCCTTTTTCAGGCTGATTAATACCCCTTGTATGTGGGGATCCCTGGGTGGCTCAGTGGTTTGGCACCTGCCTTTGGCCCAGGGTGTGATCCTGGAGTCCCGGGGTCGGGTCCCACATCAGGCTCCCGGAATGGAGCCTGCTTCTCCCTCTGCCTGTGTGTGTCTCTCTCTGTCTCTCATGAATAAATAAATAAAATCTTAAAAAAACATATATCCCTTGCATGAATAAACCATATTTTGTTTATCCATTCATTCGCTGACAGACGTATGCAATGCTACCACATTTTTAGCTATTGTGAATAATGCTGCTGTGAACACAAGTATACAGATATCGCTTTGAGACTCTGCTTTCAGTTCTTTGGGTATATACTCAGAAGTTGGATTGCTGGATCATATGGTAATTCTATTTTTGATTTTTTGAGACCCTCCATACTGTTTTCCATAAGGGCTGCACCAGTGTGCCTTCCCACCAGCAGTGCCCAAGCATCCCATCTTTTCCAAATCCTCCCCAATCCTTGTTACTTTCTGCTTTTCTTTTTTTTTTCTTTTGATAGTAGCCATCTTGATGGCTATGAGGTGGGATCTCCTTGTGGTTTTGAAGCCTCCTTTTTGAAACAGAGGGAAGGAGGGGAAGATGAGTGAGAGGCAGAGCTATTTTGAAGTGAATAAGAAAGATGCCGAGGTGGCTCTTAGCTGATCTTCATTTTGTTCACTATTTTAATGGCAAGGCCATAAATCCAGGCAGGAAGGTATGGAGCAGGGAGGGGCTGCAGCGGGACTGGCAAAGGTTAAAATAGGAGCCAGCAGGGATGCAACAAGTGAGTCAGAGACAACTGAGCAGTCATGAGGTTCCATCTGAGGTCAGGAGGCTTGAATACGTGATGAACCTAATCATAGCTCTGTGATTATATCCAGCAGCCAAGAAGTCAGGAAGGAGCAAAAAGGCTGGTGGTGTTACCCAGACTGGTGGCTGCAAATCACTTCTTGTTTGTAATGGGGGGTGAGGGGCAGGGTGACACATCCCATGCCTGCTGCAAGCAGCCAGTGTGGAAATGATTGCTGGAGTTGGGAGAATCAAGAAATTGTGAGGCAAGGGTATTAGAAGTGCCAATGGGAACCACTCTTCCTTGTCTTGTTATTGGGGATCCAGGAGAAAAATACCCTGGGTGAAGTGCTGTCCCAGGAAAACCAGGGTTCCTTATATAAAACACAGGAGAACCATTGTTTAAGGAGAAGATTGGCAACACAGGAAAATACAGCAGAAGCAGGCTCCCCAAAACAGGAATTCCCAGAATGTGACACCAGAGCCAAGGGCAGCAGCCTCATCTGGAATCTTGGTAGAAATGCAAATTCACCACCCTGCCCCATACCTACTGCATCAGAAACCCTGGGAAGGAGGCCCATGAATGGCTGTTTTAATGAGTCCTCCAGGTTCACGCAGGCTCAATTTGGCATGCTGTGCCCCAAGGTACCATCTAAAGGACCAGCAGGGCCTGGTGGGTAGCAATTGCAGCCCATGGAAGCACAAAGCACAGGAGGTTGGGAGATGTGTTGGAGGTGAGAGTGTGGGGATGGCAGAAAAGACTTATTTACTAGATTTGGAAGAATGAATCAGATTGAACAGACACAGAGTTTCGGTTGCAGTGATCATGCATGAGTGAGTATCCCCAGCCTGGCTCAAATCCCAGACTATTTATTAGTTATGAGACCTTGGGCAAGCTGTTTGTTTAAACTCTTATTTTCTCAGGTGCCTGGGAGGCTCAGTTGGCTAAGTGTCTCCCTTTGGCTCAGGTCATGATCCTGGGGTCCTGGAATGGAGCCCCTGCATTGAGTTTCCTGCTCATTGGGGAATCAGCTTCTCCCTCTCCCTCTGCCCCTCCCCCTGCTTCTTGCTCTCTCTCTCTCATCAATAAATTTTAAAAATCTTAAAAAAAACCCCTCCTATTTTCTCAAAGGTAACATGGAAATCATACTACCACCTATTTGGGTTGCTGTGACAAGTAAATGAAATAATCCAAGGGAAGCACTAAGTATAGCACCTGGCACGTAGCAAGAGTTGGTGAAAGTCCGCTCTGAATTTTATTTAAAAGCAACTTCGGACTTGATAGGAGAAGGTAAGTCAAAAGAGAGGATGAGACCTCTATAAATGCCTTTCCTAACCATGCCCTACTCTACACGTCCCTGTTGTGCAATTAATGTTCATTGCTAACGAGTCTCTGTGACTTTTGTCATGAGCTCTGCACTTGTTCGGTCATCTAAGTGATCTTCCGATCTGCACCATCATAAAAGTGTCTTCAGATTGTAAGCTCATGGTCAGGGCTATGCCTACTCTGGATCCATCTCGCTTGGCCTAGAGCCCTACACAGCTCCCACAACTACAGCCTTTAGAAGGCACTTTAGAAATGAACAAGCCCTGACTTTCCTCATTCACCCCGGAGAAACTGAGGCAGGCCCAGTGTGGGTGGCCTGGCAGATCCAGACAGTAGCATGAAAACTATGGGTAATGCAGCATCTGCTTTCACAGTTAACATCTCGGCCGCTGGGGAGATAGGCAGAGACAGGTGGTGTCCCTCGGGGCCGTGTCTAGTGCAGCAAACGTTTCCCAAATACACAGAACTGAGGCTGTCAGGTCAGGCTCAGATGTGGCCTTCCAGGACTGACCCCATTGGGAAGGACCTGTGTGTACAGCTGTATTTCTGCTCCCCTGGTGGGAAAGAGCCTGGCCTCCTGACCTGCCAGGTTGTTGTTTGTTGTATTTTTTTTTTTTAAGATTTATTTATTTGAGAGAGAGTGAGGGAGAGAGAGAGAGCGCACACATAACCAGGCGGATGGGGCAGAGGGAGAGGGAGTAGCAGACTCCCCACTGATTAAGGAGCCCAAAGTGGGCCTCAATCCCAACACCCCAAGATCATGACCTGAGCCGAGGGCAGATGGTTCCAGCCTAGTTACCCAGGCACCTCTCTTTGTTGTATTTTTTAAAAGAGATTTTATTTATTTATTCATGAGAGACACACACACAGAGAGAGGCAGAGACAGGCAGAGGGAGAAGCAGGCTCCACGCAGGGAACCTGATATGGGACTCGATCCTGGGTCTCCAGGATCAGGCCCTGGGCTGAAGGCAGGTCCTAAACCGCTGAGCCACCTGAGCTGCCCTCTTTGTTGTATTTTTAAGGGTGGATCCAGATCCGGTTTCCTCCAGGAGAAGCCTGCTGCCACTCCTGCTCTGCACAAGGACTTAGGTCTAGTGGTTTATGTTTCTTCCTGTCCTACCCTTTAATATAATGATTATAACTGGAAAGATAATTTGAGAAGGCTAAGGAGAGTATTTACCGTGCCCTAACATCCTGCTTCGTTTTTTGGCACATCTCCTTCCATGTGTATAGATACCCACAAGGGCTGTGTGTATTATCTATTTTGGCTTCACTTGATTGCTTGGCGCCTGGTACGATCCCTGATCCGTCGTGTGGGGTCAATAAGAGGTTATTGAATGAATACTATCTTATAACACGCTGCTTCCATTTAGCGTCATAAGAATATTTCCATGTGTTTCTGTAGCATGACTAATTGCAATCTTTAATGCTTCCATAATAGCATGGAATAGCAATTTATTAAAGTTTTCCTTATGTTGGACTTTTGATATTTCCTCCATTGTTGCTGCTTTTACTCTTATAGATAATCTTATCACAAAAATTATAATGCACATTTTATTTAGCTTTTTTGGAGTCTCTTTCAAATAAAAAATTCCCTAGTATGGAATTACTGTGTTTAGGAGCTTTGGACAACTTTATGATTCAATAAAGGTTTCTTAAGAAGCCAATGCTTTCTGGTAGAGACAATCCATTTGGGCCTCTTCTCCAGTACATATTCACATGCCTATTTCTCGAGTGTGTTCAAGTCAATGATGAAGGGCACATAAGCTATCCCCTAATTCAGAACTCTTTGAAGAGTCTGAAGACATTTATTGGAGGCCCACTAGGTGGGGCTGAGTAGATCTTTTGGCTTCTGAATAACAAAATAGATTATTAACAGAAATGATGCCTTTCCCTCAGGTCCTGGAAATCCAAAAACCATGGCCCCTATCAGAGCAAAAATCTCTGAGACACAGCATAGCGTCAGGTGGTTCTTGCTTTGGTGCTGAGTGAGACTCTGAGATCTCAAATCCCAAGGAGACTTGTGTTAGCTTGTATGGCTCCTCTGATAAATTTTCACAAATGTAGTGGCTGACAACAATGCAAATTATCTCACAGTTCTGCAGTAGCCTGACACAGTCTTGCTAGGCTAAAAGGAAGACATTCATAGGGCTGCATTCCTTTCTGGAGGCTCTAGGGAAGGATCCATGTCCTAGGCTTTTCTAGGTTCTAGAGGCTGCCCATAATCTTTGGTTCATATATGGCTCTCTTTCTCTGTCTTCAAAGCCTGCATATCAAATCTCTCAGATTTACCTCGTGTTTCTCTCTCTCTCTAACCATAGCCTACAAACGTTTTCTTCTTTTAAAGGGCTGATGTGTGGGCAGCCCCAGTGGCTCAGGAGACCCAGGATCGAGTCCCATGTCAGGCTCCCTGCATGGATCCTGCTTCTCCCTCTGCCTGTGTCTCTGCCTCTCTCTCTCATAAATAAATAGAATCTTAAAAAAATAAATAAAGGGCTGATGTGACTAGATTGGGCCCACCTCGCTAATCCAAGATAATCTCCCCATCTCAAGGTCCTTAATTATATATGCAAAGTCTCATTGGCTATGCAAAGTAATGTATTTGTATGTCTTGGGTATTAAGATGTGAACATTTTTGGAGGGAGGGTTATTCTGTCTCCCAGAAGACCTAAAAAGGAAATAATATTTTTTAAATAAAAATATATGCATTCATAGAACACATAACATTATTTATGAATGACTAAATTGGGTGAATCAGGTACAAAAGTCAGTATGAGGGTGGAGAACTCTTCCTCACCTGGTTGTATTCAGAGAAAATCCTCCAGGATGCTACGTAGATTCTCCAGCACCCCTTACACCAAGGCCAAACCCACAGCTCTGGACCATTGAAACTGCCAGTCTCCCCTCCTGTCTGTCCCCTCCAGTCCAGGTGCTGCACAACTGCCTGACCTGTGGAAGGTGGGGCCAGAGCTGAAATGTGGCATACCAGGCAGAGAGGGCGACAGGAGAGCTGTACGGAGGCCCTGAAGGTAGCCAGGTGCCTGGAGAGAGAGCTGAGGACACTTGTGTTTGCTGGCATCTGTTTATGGGAGTTCTTTTTGTAAGTGCAGCTTTTTCTTCCTTGGTGGTCTTCAAGCCTTGGCCTTCTTGTACTGCTGAATTTTTTTTCCACCTGGATCTTGTGTTTAGGAAAATTTCCCTTGGAGAGGCTCTCTGATGAATGACCTTTGTGTGTGTGTGTGTGTGTGTGTGTGTGTGTGTGTGTTTGGTGCTGTAAACCTGAATTAACTGAGTCCTGTTTTTTTTCACTTGTGACTAACATGAATGGAAGTACAAAGTAGACTATAGAAGGGCACTCGAATTCCTTTCTGGAAAGCCTGCAAGCTGAAGGTGTGGACTGAGACAGGTCACTGACTTCAGGGATTTAGATCTGATGGCAACATGGGCAGCTGATGAATTTCTGGGGATGCTGTGATGGGCTCTGGGCCTGGGATTCAGGACTCAGCCAGTACAGTCGACTGAGTCTTAGCTCCTCGCTTATCATGAAGGCATGTTGGCACCACATCCTTTCTCAAGCTGTGAATGAGGCGTTAGACTTACCACTAGATGGCACCCGAATTGCGGCCCTCCCCAGTCGCGGAGCAGCAAGGCGGCCAGAAACTTGTCCTTCTAGGCAGCTCTGTGGAGCTGGGCCCATCACATTGCTGGACAGGGTCACTTCACTCACCGAGTTCTCTTTGGTAAGACACAGTCACTCTTGTCTCTGGTTTTGCTGAATTCCATTTTTGGTATCCACCAGGACCAAATGAGGCAATTTTTGCTTTATTCTCTGGATCCAATCATAGGTTGTTTGTTGTTGTTGTTGTTTTTAAAAAAGATCCCCTTTTGTTCCTGGGGCTCGCAAAAGGAAGTGTGAAAACCGAAGAAAACTGATTTGTTTTGTAATTGTATTTTGCTTATTTGTTTATAGGCAACATGGAGCCAGACTGACTTGGGTTTGAGCTGTGGCTTTCATTTTCTGGGCAGCTCTTTCTTCTCATAATGAATCCCTGCCTGATGGGGGTGTCAAAGAGTAACAGGCAAGAATGATGCACCGTGTCCAGCATGGTGCCTGGAGCTTGGTAGGTGCTTTTGTCTCATTTCTTCCCCCGATGCAGCAGGGGCTTTGTTCCACTCACCTGCACACCTGGTTCCTTGTGTGTAGATGGTCCTTTACATATGGTTTGAGCAAATGAACAAACTTGCTTACAAATAAAACTTACTAACCTTAATTTTTTAAAAAAGATTTTATTTATTTATTAATGAGAGAGAGAGAGACAGACAGAAAGAGAGAGAGAGAAAGGCAGAGACACAGGCAGAGGGAGAAGCAGGGAGCCTGACGTGGGACTCGATCCCAGATCTCCAGGATCACACCCTGGGCTGAATACGGTGCTAAAAAACTGAGCCACCTGGGGTTGCCCTAATCTTAATTTTAATAGACTAATCTCCTACTGCTGAAATATCAAGCTTTGTGGGGGATTCAGAAGATTGTATCATGTAACTCCTATGTGAAGTTTCTAACTTTTAGAGGAGACTAGATTGAGCCTTGATTAAGGCACATTTAGGAGTAAGCACAGGGGTGCCTGTGTGGCTCAGTTGGTTAGGTGTCTGACTCTTGGTTTCAGCTCAGATCTTGATCCCAGAATCATGAGTTTAAGCCCACTCTTGGGCTCCTCACTGGGCATGGAGCCTATTTAAAAAAAAAAAGTGAGTACAGGAGCCAATAAATAAAAAAATTATTAAAAATGCATGGCACACACTTTATAATTAAGTTTATAGTTCCTCCAACAAGGCTCATCTTTTCCAATTGTGACAGTCAGGTGTTAGTTTACATCTGTATTAGTAGTCGGCTGGCCATTTTCATGAGAAACAGGAAGACTGATTTCGCGGAAGGGACATTGTCTACAAGGCTGACCTGGGTGGGAATCCAGTAGACATCATGAGAGCATCAAGCTTCTAACGATGGGATGGTGGTGCCTGAAGAAAGAAAAAAGGAATTAAAAAAAAAGGGAAGTGAGAGGATATTGAAGACATTTAGCTGATAATTTCTTCCTCTTTCTGAGGTAGAATTTCTGTGAACAAAGTCACAGAATTTAAATCTGGAAGCTGCTTTTATTGTGTTCCGGTTTGATCTCATACCCCAAATAGAAGCCTTAATTAACATAATGCCTCTGACTAGAGGCATTCATATCACTGCTTAAACACGTTGAGGGACAGGGAACTCACCACCTCAGATGAAAACCCCCTTCTTAGGTGGTTCTCATTGCATTATTAGATCAGAACTTTTTCTCACTTATACACTTTGGTGATGATTCTGCCCCAGAACCACTTAAATGAAGTTTCCTCCCTCTTGTCCAGCGTCAGTTCTTCAAGTTGACAAGAGCTGATGTCATTCAAGTCTTTCTCAATCCCCCCCCCCCCCCCCGCCCCCCAAACTTCCCCCACTGCCTTCAGACATTTTCAAAGGACTCCTTGCCTGTCCTGGACCACAAACTATCTGGAGCTGAGGGAGTGAACAATCACAGGGGAGCCATCTTGTGCCTCAGCTTCCTGGCTCTGCTGTGACCCACCGCCAGAGAGCGCTATGGACAAAACCTCATTCTGGAGCTCTAGGACTACTATTAAAGGTTATCCTCTTTCCCTAAGAAGTTATCAGGGCCAACCCCATCTTGTCTTACAACCGTTTTCCTCAGTGACCACCAGAAGTCCAAATCCCAGCCTCTGCAGTGATGCAACATCACCTGACTCTCATCCCCATCCTCTCTGTGTGCACCCCACATGAGCATCCCATGTTCTGGCTGTCCAGCACCCTACCCTCCTTCTCTTGATGACAGCATTGCAGTTTTCCTTTGAAGAACCATTTCCTTTCTTGCCAACATGTGGTTCTGGTGAGTTCTGTCCACCATAAGTGGGCAGGGGATGCAGGCCTGGCCCACCAGAGATGCCTCCCCACAAACCACAGTGGATGGTTGGGGTTGTGATTTCACTATGTGATAAGGGAAGAGGCAGTGGCTGAAGCCCATTTCCACTTGTTGGGCAACCATCCACTGCTCTGTGGGGAGAAGTTACTTAAGAATGTAGCCAACGCAGAGGAGCACACCCTGAGGACTTTTGGTGTTTGGGTGCTTGATGCATCTGAGACTAAAGCCAACTGTCCCGCTGGGCTTCAGTACATGAGCAAATCAATTCTCTTTTCTTTTGCTTAATTAAGTTTGAGTTGGATATCTGACACTTGAAACTGAAAAGTCCTAATATAATTCTTAACCGGACTCACCCTCTCATCCTTGAACTCTTGGCGGGGACATTTCACTACGCCCTCTTGGAAGACATGTTGAGATCTTGCCACCCTCCCCTGTATATTTTTACCTTTTCCCTGAATGCGCCTCCCACCTCCTTTCATTAAGTGAAATCTTGCACCTCCTCCAGGACACTGGTTCCTCTGCAGTACTCTCAGAAGACAGGTTGATTCCCCCCCAACCCCACCCTTCATGTACCTCAGCACCAAGGAGTAGATAGGAGCCCTTCTTGCTCTCTATCACCATTTGAAAACTACTTCCCTTCCTTCTACTTCAAACTCTCCAGCTTCATTCAAGCTCAGCGTCCACTTGTCCTTATTCCTCACTGATGACTTCAGCTCATGCCTCATTGACTTTTTCCCTCAGCAACTTCCACAGTCACATGAATGATTCTGTCAAAACGGTGGGCCTTCATCACTTTGGCTACCCCACACCTGCTTATCACCAAAACCATAACACATCCAAAATCTCAAATTCACGTCCCACTTCATATCATCTTTTATCCTTACAGTTCACCTAACTGCAGACCCTGATACAAAATTCTTTGACCTTGAGACTGCTAGGTCATGTGACCTCCCATATTCTGGATCCTGCAGTCCATCACTATAACTCCTCTGGAAAAAAAATGCTAAATTCCTTGTCTGTCTTTTCTTTTCTTTTTGAAGATTTTATTTATTCATGAGAGACACACAGAGAGAGAGAGAGGCAGAAACATAGGCAGAGGGAGAAGCCTGATGTGGAATTCCATTCCAGGACCCCAGGATCACGACCTGAGCTGAAGGCAGACAATCACTGAGCCACCCAGGTGCCCCTTTTTCTTTCATTACACTCACCATATTGTATATTTTTATTAATGAGTTATTTATATTGAGAGATGTTTCCCAGTATCCCTTTTGCTGAATGGTTCAAAAGTGAAGTTGTGCAAGATTTGGGAGGCAAAGTGAAATAGCAGCCATCATACCCTGAAGGTTCTTGTTGGTTAGGGACAGACACAGAGATGCCAGAGGTTCCAGTTTGTACTTCTCTTCCCCTGTCTGGGTCTTTTTTCCCACTTGCTGGGACTGCTGACAGGTGACACCAGGCCCACACAAGACACTTTGGTGTGAACTCACAGATGCAGTAGCAGTGGAGAACCAACAACTGTCCTTGGACTTCCACATCAGCCCCTTTTGTGGTCCTACTGCAACAGCTGGATGTGGCTAGCTTCCAGAATTCCTACAGATGCTTGCTCATTCCCCAGTGCCAGGGCTGGTTCACAGCTTTTTTCTGATCCTTCAGCTCCAAATATGGACTTTTACTTCCCCAGCTCCTCCCATGATTGTGTAAGGTCTAATTACTTATAGTAAGCTCCTTATTCCAGAAAGCTGACTTAGTTGAATCCCAATGATACACTCTTTGGGCTTGCCCCAGAGAAAAGTATTGCTGGAGAAAACACACAATCCTGCTAACTAGTTATCCTTTAATTCACGACTCCAGAGTAGTCATCTGATTTTGTCCGTCCAGAATCATTTTCCTCTTCTTCGAGAAATAATACCACAATTTTCCTGGATGAAATCTCTCCCTCTGGCTGAGCACAGTCTTGGTGAGACTTACAATAAAATCATTGTCCTTTGCCTCAATCTGCAAGCATCAATCAGACGCTCTCTCCTTGGAATCTGAATGTGGAGAGATGGAACCCACCCATCCCAACAGCTATCCGTGAGTTTTTGCTGTGGAGTCCCTGGTACTCTGGTCCTTCAGCTTTTCCTATGACCATGGGAACTCTGTCCATCCTTCCAACAGATTTGTTGCTTTAACTTAGCCAGAGTCAATATCTATGGTTTGCATGAACCTCACATGGGTGCCCTGCTCTCTCTAGCAGTCCTGCCATGTCCCAACCCTGTCAGTTCCAAGGCACTTATTTCATAACTTCCCCACTTTGCAAACGTGGCTAATTCTTCATTAAGAAAATGGAAACATTTAACATCTTCCTACCACCAAGTCTACACACCTACCGGCAGCTGACCTCATATTTTCCATTTTGTTTCTGCTTACAGTGCTTCCCCTGTAAGTATTCTGTTTCCCTGCTTCTACCAAAGGCCAGTTCCTCTGCCTGTGCTCTGGACCCATCTCCAATTGCCATCTCAAAGATTACGTGCCTCTTCTCCCTCTCTCATGACCATCTCTTGCCCTCCTCTACTGGATCCTTCCCATCTGCGCACAATTGTATCCTAATAACCTTCCATCTTTTAAAGTACATCCTTCCTTGACTCTGGATCCTCCACTGGCTACGTTCCATTCTCAGCCCTCCACTCACAGCAAAACTTCTAGAAAAGGTTGTTTCTGCTTTCGCACTTCCTATTCTCTCTTCAACCTACTCCAACCGGGCTTCTATTCTCAATATCTCAGCCAAAGCTACCCTTGTATTATGGCCACAAATGACTTCCATGTTGCCAGATTCTGTGGGTACTTCTCCATTCTGCTCTTGTGTGTTCCAGCAGCAAGAAACACAATCAGCCCCTCTCTCATTTTCTGAGGCTCTTCTGACACCCCAAACTCCATTTTCCTCTGCTTGACTAATTGCTCTAGAGCTGATATCCAACTCTATCATTTTCTCTCCTTTATTTCTTTCATAGTACGTATCCTACTATAATCATCTCGCTTATTTTCATATACTAGCTTATTTTTAATCTCCCTATATTCACACCAGAATGTAAAGTTCTCTGGAACAGGAATTTCCTATGGAGCTGAGGGAGTGAAATTTAGTTTGTTATCTGTTTGTAAGGATTGTTTGTAGGAATTTAGTTTGTTATCTGTACTGTTCAACTGGCTCATAGTAGGTACTTGATCCATATCTTTTGAAAGAGAAATATGACATGTTTGTCAGAGAACTTTTATTATCAACTCTGAACTCTCTTCTCAATGAGGCCCTGATTCTTGGGCTCCTGTGTTCGTCTCTGCTTAGTTGAGGTTTAGCAAGAATTCTGCTGGGTCAGTTGAGCAAAACTCTTACCCTTGATTTCTGGGCAAATTCCTTACCACCCCCCTCACCCCCTCAATATCTTACCACTCTAGCCTGCCTTCAACAATAATATTATCGAGTTGGTTTAGCAGAATCCCCTCTACCCCTCATGTTTCATTTTAGTAACTTTCCATCCACTGCCTCTGCTCCTTGGCTGTAAATCGCCGCCTGTCCTTGTTATATTTGGAATCGACCCAAGCTCTCTCCTCTACTACAGAACCCCATTGTAGAAGTCCCCACTAAATAAAGCCCGACCTTCTAGTCTTTAACAAGTATCATGAAAATCTCTTTAACAACTCTACAGTTCTGTGAAGACAGCCTAAATCCACTGCAGCCTTTTGGCAACCATATCCAAGGCCACTTCACTGAAGTCCTTGTAAATGAGGCCCCCTGGAGTTGTGCAACATGGTGGCTCCCACATTACCTTGGTGGCCAGCACTATGTGTGTGTGTGGGGGAGTTAAATGCATTTTATTTTTCCTTTTTTTTTTTAAAATACATTTTCAAATATTTTTAATAGACATGCTTTTTGTGTGTAGTTCCTCTTCTCTACCCCCACCCCTACTTTCTTGATGGAAAGGAAATCTTTATACTTCTTCCTAATGGGAAGAGTTTGGGTCCCTTCCTCAGATCCACTGAGTTGGAATCTTGCTTTTGTCACTCAGCACCTTAGTTATAGATTACCTGAAATTTGGATAAGCCTGCTTGGTTCATTTTCATTAAAATGCTGAATGAATAAAGTCAAAGATGGAGATCTGTGACACAACAGTAGAGACCTTCCTTTGGGCTGATGTGAATAAAAGTCAATCCTCTTTAGGCTTCCCTTAGCGCCTTATCATCTTATGCACACCTTGCTCTCAAATTGCTCAAAAAATAAGGATGTTTCAGAAAAATGAAGATAATCACATTGATTCATGTATGGAAGGAGCATTGGCCCCAACATATTAAGGTTTCAATTCTCATCTTTGATACTCACTAGATCTATGAACTTGCACAGACCACTCCAAGGCTCTGTAGTACAGTATCCTCCATCTGTAAAATGAGGATATAAATGGTTTTGAATATGATTGCAGGGTACTAGACAAGTGAATCTCTTGAAGCAGATGAGTGCTTGAGATTGTAATTCTGTGACTCCCACGCAGGCAGGGTCTTTTATCACCTGCTTGATGTTACTTATAATACTTAGACTAGGAGGAAATCCTGTTAACCACCAATAAGATATAAATTATGATATATGTACATAAAGGGCCATTTTGCAGTAATTAAAACTCATGTGGTGGACAGATTCTTAATGACGTGGAGAAAGAAATGAAAATAATGATTTTATTTAAAAAATGATCCCCAAGCAATGTGGAAGGAAGTATATGAAAGTGTCAAAAGTGGTTGTTTTGGGGTGATAGGATTATTTATAATTTTTCCATTAATTTTTTTAGCTCTATGTTTTAGCATTTTTACACAAGTGTATATTACATACACTGTTTTTAAAAACTGGAAAACACTTAGAGATGCCTAAAACATTAAAAGCTTTATAAATGTTTATGCTCTTTAACTAACTAAATGCCATTTTGAGGACTTAATCTAAGGAAATAATTCAAGTTACAGAATATGCTGTCTACAAAGACATTAATGTGATGTTATTTATAAAAGTATAACATTGGAAACAGTCTAACAATGCAGGAATGATTAGATAAAAACTGATCATCTACTTAAAACCAAAGGCAGACTTTTAAAATTGTATATGTAAATTCTGTAATAACAAAAGCTACAAAGTAATGTTAAGTGAGAAAGTTGAATAGAATTATATTCTGGCTACAGCTATATTGTTTTTTTTTAAGGCAAAAAATAAAGCACTAAAAATAATTGATACTACAGAAAAATGATTGTTTTGAGTGGTGAGGCTCAGGATCATTGTAAAATGTTACTTTTACTTTTGTACACTTTCCAAATATAAGCATTTGTGTGAATAGAAAAAAATATTTAAAACTGAGAAAGTACCTGCTCTCTGGGAGGGAGACTGGTGGGTTGAGCTTATCTCTGAGGAACCTCCTTGTGGGGTTGTGGGGAGACAGACCGATAAAATGCTGTCCTTGAATATTTAAGGGTCCTGGGGCCCCATCCCAGACCAGGGGCTTTGGGGCCCCAGCTACCCACTCATTGTCAGATGCAGCATTCTTTCTCCCAGCCCAATGCAGCCTGGGCCCCACAGGTCCAGTCCACAATGTGGGTCTCTCCCACAGGTGCTAGAAACCCCAGAGTGATGGGGGGGGTCTTCTATCCACTCAAGCCTGCCCTGATGGGAAAAATCCCTTTGTTCACTCACTGTCACCTTCTCCTACTCCTTCCACATGGGACACTTTTTTTTTTATTCATGAGAGACAGAGAGAGTCAGAGACACAGGCAGAAGGAGAAGCAGGCTCCCTCTGGGGAGCCCAATGCAGGACTCCAGGACCCTGGGATCACGACCTGAGCCAAAGACAGATGCTCAAACACTGAGCCAACCAGGTTCGCCAGGACATTTTTTTTTTTTTAAGGTTTTACTTATTTATTTGAGAGGGAGAGAGAGAGAGAGAGTATATGTGCGATGTCACAGACCCTGATTCCAGGTCCCTGGGATCATGACCTGAGCTGAAGGCAGACACTTAACCAACTGAGCCACCCAGGTGCCCCAGCATGAGACACTTTTCATAACCATGTTAATGCTGATGATTGGGATCCCTGGGTGGCGCAGCAGTTTGGCGCCTGCCTTTGGCCCAGGGCGCGATCCTGGAGACCCGGGATCGAATCCCACATCGGGCTCCTGGTGCATGGAGCCTGCTTCTCCCTCTCCCTCTGCCTATGTCTCTGCCTCTCTCTCTCTCTCTCTCTCTCTCTCTCTCTGTGACTATCATAAAATAAAAAATAAATAAAAAATTTAAAAAAAGTCTTTAAAAAAATGCTGATGATTAACTGTAGCTTACTGAGTTCTTCGAATGTGCCAGTGATAGTTCAGTGACTCCTCACAAGGAAGTCTGAACACTCCTGAGAAATTTGCAAACTTATCCTCATTCTACAAATCGGAAAGCTGAGATTTAGAGAGATTAGGCCATTTCCTCATGACTATGCCATTAATAAGTGGCAGATATAACTGACTATCCCTGGTCTGGACCATATTTTTTTTCTTTAAAGATCTTATTTATTTATTCACGAGAGACACACAGAGAGAGGCAAAGACATAGGCAGAGGGAGAAGCAGGTTCCCTGTGGGGATCCCGATGCGGACTCAATCCCAGGACCCCAGGATCAAGACTTGAGCTGAAGTCAGACACTCAACCACCAAGCTATCCAGGTGCCCCTGCTCTGGACCATCATGATGCAGGTTGAATGCCCAGCCCAGGCTCTAGGCTATACTATCTCCCCCTCTTCCTGCAGGTACCACCCCATCACTTAAACTGTCTGGGACTGTCTTTTCTTACATCATTCCCCAGTCATCCTTCTCTCCCCAACTCCCTGAGATCTGAGGAAGCAATTTTAGTAGTCTTTGTGTACACACACATACACACCCCACAACATTTTCCTATAACCCCTCTAAATGACATTTAAATAATAAAATGGAAGCTACACGGATAAAGTCACAAGGCTCCAGTGCACAACAAAAATATCAACTCCAGAGCGCTTCATTTATTTGCTACTGTCTCTGTAGGTGTCCTATTGTGGGGCAGAAAGTGCCTGACTTTTCTCCACATCAGCCTACAGCACCTAGCACAGGGCCTGACACCTCATTGTGGACACCATAAAAGTTTTCTGAATAAGTGAATGAAAGAAAGAACAAATGAATAAATGTTTTAATCCTATCACATAGAGTTTCAGTTTCTTCATCTATAAAGTAGATATGATTTCACCTCTTCTTTGATCTGGGAGCTGCCGAAGAGCAGGGAATGGACTCTATTTATTGTGTATCTCTAGCACTTACTGCAATGTCCATAGACAGGTTATACTGTCAATAAACACCAGTTTGGCTGGAGTGAATTCCCCTGGGCTCCTGAAAGGGGTCTGAGGATGGACAAAGCAAGGCTCGATGCTTGCCCTGCACATATGTCAGAGAAGGACATTTTGCTGTTCCTGAGATGGATTGTGCCGTCTGCCTCAAGAGTGCAGGGTGCAGAGTCCAAGTGCTAAGCATGTTTCTGAAACTCCAATAGAGAGTTGGTCCCAAGTCTGTGTTGGGCTTCAAGATTCTAAACCTTGCTCAGACTCAGGCCTGGCTTCCTTTGGAGAACTGGGGCCTAGAACCACCCAGCCTTCCATCACTGTTTGCTGAGTACCTTCTAAGGGTCAGGAACCTACAGTTCAGAAAATTCTAGCATGAGCTAGAATATTGAGCTCATTTTCCTTTTCTCCCTTCTCATGTTCCCTCACTCTTCCCATTTTCCTTATCCACCATAGAACCTACATATAGTCAACTCTCAAACAGCATTTTTGAGTGGAAGACTCAATGAGCCTCATCCTCCCTCCCTTCACTTGCCTGCCCTCTCTCCCATCACCTGCTTGCACACTCACACATTTCCCTTTCAGACATGCTCACCGCCATGCCAACCTAGCAGCCTTGAGAAGCTAGTAGAGCCTTTATCTCATTTGCTCCCACATTTAGGGAACCCTGAAGGCTTAGGACCATCCAGGTGAGAAAAGCCCCCAACCCCTTGGAATGACTCAGTGGCCCAGTGACCAGTGCAGGACCCAACCATCAGAGGTGTCCACCCCAGCATTCTTAAAGGGGCTATTTTTAGTAGGCCTGCTCTGATTCAATGGAAAGGCTTCATTTCCATCAGATTGGAGGATTAGAGGTTTCAACCAAGCCTATGACTGTTTAGTTAAGAAGGGCTGCTCTGGCTGGAGACTGGAGGGCACGCCTACTCTCCAGATGCAGCATGGCAGGTGTGGGGGTGTCCCAAGGCCTATCATCTGAGGTACGGCTGAGAATTCCCTTCTCAACTTTAAAACTCCTTGAAACAAAGTGTGAGAGGGACAGTTGGCAATAACAGCCTACTACAAGTATAGAGAGTTTACAGTTTGCCAAGTGCCTTTACAGACACTCAATAAATATCTCATTGGAACCTCACCACAACCATAGTGGACAAGAAAGATCGGTCCCATTTCACAGATGAGAAAACTGAGTCCCAGCAAAGACACATAGCTTGTGCAGGGCAATGGTATAGCTGGAATATAAACCCAGGTCTTCTGGATTCCAGAGCCAACCTCCTTAGTCTGGCTGGTTTCCCTCCTTACTCCACCCCCATTAAGATGGCAGATCCTTCTGGTTTGGTAGTTATCTCGCTGCTGAATTATCAGTTAACATTTTTGCAGTGATAAGCAGAGGTTCACTGAGGATGTGATCACACTACGATTGCCCGCAGGATTGACATCTGGGAGAAGGCTGCACTGGAGACAGAAGAGCCCCACGCCTGCCAAACGCCACCTGTCGTCCAGGGCCACCCTGCCAGAGATGAGCCCACCTAGCCATCAGTGCCCGTGTTTTGCCCTCCAGGTGAGATGTCCTCAATTCCTTAGCAAGCCATCTGTCTGTCACCATTTCTTCCTGCTGGTGTGCCGGAGAAGTCAGTTGCTGGGGGAGCATCCGTGTCTAGGAGGAGAACTCTCATCAAGGGTGGGCCCTGCCCTGGGTTATACCCCTCTGTTCACAGGGGAAGCCCAGTCAACAGCAATGCTGAGCACTGAGCAATGCGTCAGAACTGTCTCAAAGGTGGACGCCTGGGTGGCTCAGATGGCTGAGCATCTGCCTTTGGCTCAGGGCATGATCCCGGGGTCCTGGGATCGAGTCCCGCATCGGGCTTCCTGCATGGAGCATGCTTCTCCCTCTGCCTGTGTCTCTGCCTCTCTCTCTCTCTCTGTGTCTCTAATGAAAAAATAAATAAAATCTAAAAAAAAAAAAATTATCTAAAAGGATCCCCTACACCTGAGGCCCTGAGTGCAAACCAGAAGGGGTGGCCCCAACCATAGTGACCGGCTACTTACAGGAGCCCTCCCCTGCCTCCCCTCCAGCAGGCTCAGCAGAGCTTCCTGCAGCCCAGCAATGCTTCCCCACATCAGGAGCAGAGGCAGGGGACTGGTTGCCTTGCGTTTTCCTGCATCTTCCGGTGACATTCTGTTTCCCCACCTCCCCAGGGACCCTGCTCTTGTTCCAGTTGTAATTACACAATAATGAGAACTACGACAAAAATAAGCTGGTATCTATTGAGCATGTCAGACTTAGTAAATCTTCAAACCGCGCGGAGTAAGTTTTGCCATCCCCCTCCCCCTTTATAGTTGAAGAAATGGAGAGTTTGAGAAGTCAAGAAACTTGACCCATCAGTGAGTGGCTGTCCAGAGCCCCCCACCCGTGCTCCCTGCCCTTGCCCACGTGGGCCTGCTCCACAGTCTGGATCGCTCTTGACAGTTTCTCTCCAACCCAAGTCCACCAATCCTGTGTTCCATCCACTAGCCACCCCCCGCAACCAATATGTGTCTACAGAGACCCCAGCCCTCACTGCCCATGGGGTACCTGGTGGGATTTGAAAGGCATGAAGCCATAGCCCCTGCCCCTGAGTTCCTGAGGAGCTGGCTAACAAGATAAGACAAAGCCCAGAAATTCATACCCAACCTCGTTGCCATCTCTGCCAAGTCACTTCCCTTCTTGGGGCTTCAGTTTCCTGATTTGCAAAATGAGTGGGCCGTACTAGGAGATCCCAGGTACAAAATCCTAATTGCGTATCTGTGATCAACCCAGCATGACCCCCCTGATGAGAGGTGAGGATATTGGGGCCCAGGGATTAAGACTGTCCCGGGAAATAGCTGGAACAAAGCCAGAAAAGAAAACCACAAGAGTTGACCCTTAGAAGAAAACTTGTTACTAAGAAGAGAACTAACATCCAGGCCTGAATCCAGTGGAGGCCTAGTGAGTGGGGAGGAGGCTCACTGCTTCCTGGTCCTTCTGTAGCCCACAGAACCCCGAGAGCTTCATCCTGGTGTGGGTTTCCCCTGAGTTCTGGGGCGCCAAGGGAAAAGTAAGCTGCTTGCTTCTTCTGACCCTTCCCTTCCAGGGTACTGGCAGTGGGTCCTGAGAGCAGTGAGCCTCCTGGTGAGTCATTTTGGAGCCGTTTCCCTTAGAAACAACACATGGGTTTTGAGTTTGGAGGAGTGAGTGCAATGAGGCACTGGAGGTCTGGAGAGGGGGCCGGCCCCACTGGCCAGGCGCCTTCTATGCAAGGCACCTGCATACAAACACCCTCGGCTCCCGTGTGTCCTAAAGAAGGAAGTGTTGGCATTGGCCCTGGAGGAAGGGAATGAGTGGCTTGTTGACATATTTTATTACATTTTTTCTTAGTTGTGTTGCCTGTTTTGCCCATGCTGACACGGAAGCTGCATTTTTTTTTTTTTGGAAGCTGCATTTTGAAGTTGGGTGACACTTATTGCCCCTCTGGACCCTGACTGGTAACAATGGTTTATGATGTCGCCTTTGGTTTGTGGAGCCAAATGCCACTTACATGACACTGTGCACACTTTCTCTTGATTTGAATGTAAATTATTATTTGCATATAATCAGAGTGAGGTGGGATAGTCTCCATAATGTCCATTTTACAAGTGGGGACACAGAAATTCAAGGGACTGATTTGCTTAAGTCCTCCAGCATGATATCCAGGGTGAGGTGAGCTCAAATGGTCATTCCGATTTTCTAAAAGCCAGTTAGTCCACGCTCTCTCATATTTCTTTTTCTTTCCTTCTCATCCATCCCTTTGCTCTATTTATTTATTTTTAATATTTTATTTATATATTCATAAGAGCACAGAGAGAGGCAGAGGGAGAAACAGGCTCCCCGTAGGGAGCCCAATGTGGGACTTGATCCCAGGACCCCAGGATCATGCCCTGGGCCAAAGGCAGAAGCTCAACAACCAAGCCAGCCAGGTGCCCTGTTTTTTATTTTTTATAAGGATTCTATTGATTTATTTGAGAGAGAGAGAGAGAGAGAGAGAGAGAGAGAAAGAGACAGAGAGCCAGCACATGAGCACACAAGCAGGGGAGGGGCAGAAGGAGAGGGAGAGAATTTCCAGCTGAGCCTGTGCTGGGTGTTGAGCCCTGACACAGCTCAATCCCATGACCCTAAGTCATGACCTGAGCAAAATCAAGAGTCAGATGCTTAACCCACTCAGCCACCCTGGTGCTCCATCTTTGCTCCCTTTATGTCTTCTGTACGTGGACTTCATTCACGTCTCCAACTAATGGGATGGAGAGCCACTGCTTTCTCTGCCCTCACCTGGGCTTTCAGTTAAGGAGAAAAATAATCAGAGGGTAGGCCTAACTCACTTTGTCCATTATAATCATACGAATCTATATTTGTGAGATGCTTTTAATTTTTAGAAATTAAAAAAAAAAATCACAGGCATTGTTTCATCCCTGAGGGTAGGGTAGGAAGGGCAACTGGGTTTAAAACTATTTCCTAAACACCCTCTCTGCCAGGTTCTTTACATACAGTTACTCATTTCTTCTCAGAGACAGCCCTGCCTGGGAGCTGTGATTACTCCCCAGATGAGTTACACAACTTGCCCAGGGTCACTCGGTCAATAAGTCAGATCCAGAATTTCAAAGCAGACCTGTCTGTTCCCCAGCTACCCTTCCCTGGTGGTGACAGAGCAACACTGAAACTCAGGTCTCCTCACTGCCAATCCAGCCCTGTCTTCAATTCCAGGGTGTGGGACTTAAATATAATTAATAATTAAGGCTCTACCATCTGAAGTTTTTATCGTAGGACCATCTCACTGTAAATGCAGTGTAAACAAGGCTCCCCAAAACTCTCCAGGTCCTAATCTCTGGGACTTAGTATAGTAACAGAGGCTTGCAGGTGTAATGATTGAAGGACCCCGAGGTGGGGACATGAGCCTGGCTTATCCAGATGGGCCCTCATAATCGCCAGGTCCTGAAAGGGGGAGACAAGAAGATAGAGAAGGAAGGAGGAGAGGAGAGGATGGAGGCAAGAGGGTGGAGTGGTGGGAGGAAGGGGTCAGAAGACAAAGGCACTCGGGTCACCCTCAGAAGCTAGAAAAAGCAAGAACGCGCTCATCCTGAGAGCCTCCCGAAGGAACCTTCCAGGTTGATACCTTGTCCAGTGAAACTGATTTCAGACTTCTGGTCCCCAGAACTCCAGTTAGACAATAAATGTTTGTCGTTTGAAGCTGCCAATTTGTGGTAATTTGTTCGAGCAGCCAGAGGAAACCGATACAATTACTATTTATTTAAGAGAATAAACTAAGCCTTTCAAAGGTTATCTTTGTATATGTAAGTGATCTACAGCAATTCACTGTATGCAGAAGCCACAATTGCTTCTCTTGGTTGGCTCTTGGGTATTTGAATTAAACATCATTTTAAATTAGTGGTTAAAGCCAAAACTGTACTGCACCAGGCTTGACAAGGCTTAATTTTATATTGGTGGCATGGAACTTTTGTTTATGTGTTTGAAAATCAGTTTTAAAATCTGTGTATCAGACTTCTAATGCTGATTGCCCTCCCCTCGGCAAATCCAGGAAGGAATATAACCAAGTACACAGGGCAGGAAGACTAATAGACCTAGCCGGGAGGAAAGAATTAGCAACTTAATTGCTCTTGCCTTTGTGTTCACTTCCATTCCGGTGAAGGGTTTTTTTTGTGCAGTTACAGATCTCTGTCTGAAATACAGATGTGTGCATAGAAATATGCCTCTTTTTGGTGGATAAATGTAATTTATTAACTTCATATGCATGATATAAACAGCTTATAATTTTACATCTTTAAACAGGGCAAACAGATTGACCATTAGCTTTAGAACCACTGTGTAAATATAAAGAAAATTCATAGTTTGCTTATTATTCTTCTCCTAGAAGGAGCTAGGATTTCTACTCGCATGTGTGGTCACGTTTGTGTTTTTGTGGAATTGTTATTCACGAAGATGGTATCTCTCACGCATATCTTGTGGAGTTATCACCGACTATACAAATGATTCCTTGTAATAATAACTGTTTTGGTTGCAATCTTTTGGCTGATGAACATGGGTTTGAACAATATAATTCAAAATCTAATTGGCGTGGCTACAGTGTGAGTCATGGTTGCCATTAGGTATCAATGCACCTGCTTTCCGAAGCAGCGAGGCAGACGTACACCTCTAAGTGGGCTTCACTTAAAGGCGGTTAAACAGCACAACAGGGACAAACGCTAGATATTTAGAATGGTGTCTGCCATGATTTTCCTGGGGACAGAATTGTTGGCTTTGTGTAGGCACCGTGGTGGGGCTCCCAGGATTGTCATCTGCTACCTGCTTTGGAACCACAACAGAAACATAAATACAAAACATGGAATATAAATAAATCATGAACTGGTTTTATTTGAATAATACTGATGTGGAATTGCAAGAGCAGTTGGAGACATCACTGAAGAGGAGGAGATGTGATGCTCAAATGGTACCTATAAAAGAGAAAAAGAAATATTGAGTCAATTAAGAGGATACACCCAGCAAGTGAGAGGTGGGCCCATGGGGTTTATCTGAGGTCTGCAGGTGGATCCTGCCAGAAGCAGCCTGTATGCTAGTGAAGTAAATTTGAGTGAAGTAAATATATTCTCTCCTCTATGCTGTCCTTAGGGTAGGACATACACAAACATGGCCAGATACCTTTTTTTTAACAGCCTAGCTGCTGTTGCTTGGAGATGGACCTTAATGTACACCTGGAATGTCCAGGCATGATACTGAGTGGCCATCCTATGGCTCTTGCCCTCGGAGGCAGAGAACCACTGCTGGGGTATCTTCATTAACGGCACAGGCTGGTACTAACAGGGGTGCAGTTTATGATCCTGTCTATATGTTCTGTTTGGGGTTGGGGTTAATTCAGAATGAGCGTGCTCACAGGCTGTATCTTTGTGATTTGGTTTGGAATCTGTTGTCTGACTTGTTCTAGTCAATAGCCTCCAGTGTGGCTTTTGTCACCCCCTCTGGGATGAAGTCACCAGGACCAGGTTTTGTCCCTCTGTTGTAGTCTTCTCCACCTCTTACCCAGTACTAGAACCTGAATCTGTTTGCACAGCCAAACAGACACCAGTGGGAGAGTTGGGTGGGATTTAAAGGAAAACTTAGGAAGCTAGGGAGTAAGAAAGAATGATTCTTTCCTATTACCCACATTTTCAGTGTTGTTTTCTTCCATATATTCTTGCCTTGAAATCACTGCTAGAGTCTCCCCTTGTCCAAAGACAGGTAAGTTACTGGGGGGCATGTCTAGAATTGCCACAACTGTACAAAACATTTTAAAAAATATTTTATTTATTTATTCAAGAGAGACATTGAGAAAGAAACAGAGACGCAGGCAGAGGGAGAAGCAGGCTCCCTGTGGGAACCTCAATGTAGGACTCAATCCCAGGACCCTGGGATCACAACCTGAGCCAAAGGCAGATGTTCAACCACTGAGCCACCCAGGCGCACCTGTACATAACATTTCAATGACAATAGACTATTGCTCCTTTTTTTGCTTCCATTCCACTGGGGGGAAAACATCCTCAAAGACTACTCTGTGGCCAATGGACAGCGATGTGAATGTCCTCCTGGGCAGCATAGGCCTGCTGGAGGGCAGCCAGGGGCCATGGAGCTACTCAGAGCTGACGGCCCTGAAGATGGTCCAGGCCTGCAGCTGTCTCACACACTGGGCCAGCCCAGGCCAAGTATGTGTGTGGTGGAGGGGTGCTCCCAGCCCAGCCCGGACCCCTCAGTGTGGTATCGCCGAGATAGGCCTATTTCCTTGTTTGCAGGTCTGGAAGCATGAATCCAAGAATGTCATCAATCTGCCTGGCTGATCAAACCCAAACAGGCATGTGCAAGAGACTGTAAACCAACTCACCCTTCCTGGGGTTTGGGGCAAATGTAGCTCCCCTTCCAGAAGCAAGGAACCCTTCGTACTCTTTAGTGACATTTGTTTCTTGCAAAAGAGACACTGCCCCGAGAGGGGGACTTACTTTGGATCATACAGTTGTAGGCAGTGGGTGGAACAGACTCTTGGCCCATGACTTCTAACCCACAGCTTTGCCCATTGGGCTACACCACCCTCTCTTCTACCCGTTTCCTCGGTTGCTAAGAGATCCAATTGTTTTCTTTGGAAAATACTTTTCTCTCATTCACCCATTTCTTCTTTTTCCCCCACTCCTACTTATTTTTGTTCTTATTTTATTTTGTTCTAGACACACACCCCAAATGTTTGGGCTGGGTGGATTGCTATCACTCATGGACACATCTGCCTTCAGGGCTTACTCCTCCCTAACACCTGGCATCTGGAGCAGGGAGATGGCTGCTGCCTCAGAATCTGGAGAGACACAGCTGTGGGCTGGCTTTCTGCCCCCACAGAGGGCCAGGGTGATGTCTCTGGGGTGCTGAGCATCCCCACCTTCACCCTACACACACCTGCGCCCCAATTCTTCCGAGGGGAGAGTCTTAAAGTCAGTTGCTCCATGACAGTCATAGCCTTGACCTTAAGTCACATGTTAGGAACAGACCCTAAAGTGGGCATCCGTGGGGAGGACTGAACACACCTACTCTGGTTTGGAGCCAGAGAGCCTTCCTGCCCACCTACTATGCCTCAGTTTCCCTATCTGAACCATCTACCTCAAAACAACATTGTGCTCTCAGAATGAAAAATTTGGAAGAACCTGAAAAATATAAAGAAAATATAAAGAAAAATATAAAGAAAAATATAAAGAAACCCACAATTCTCTCATTAACATCTTGCAGTTTCCATATATCTTTTATGTAACTGAACCACGTTGCTTATACAATTCTGTATCTTGTTTTTAAACAGCAACCTTTCCTTATTGTAAGTGTAATAAATGTTCATTATGTAGCATTCAGAAATTTCAAACACAACCTATTATTATTAATATATGCCACGAGACAATATAATAAACAATATTATCTGTGTATTAAAAAAAGAAATTCCCAAAACAAGAAAGATGACTTTTTGTTGCTCCATTGAGAAATAATGCTAATATGTTGATGTGTATCTTTTTAGTCCCTTTAACAAACATATGACACCAAAAGGGGGGAAAAAAAGCATAGTAGATTCATACTTTACATACCTTTCTGTAACTTTCCTTTTTCACCTTATGCAGCATGAATAATTTTTATGTCATTAAATGTTCCTTTTCATTTATGATGATAGGACATAACATTTGCTGTATTTTATTCAACAAATATGCTATATTTTATTTTATTTAATAATATGTATGCTATATTTTATTTTATTTTATTTGCTATTGTTAGCCCTTTGTTTTGGTTCTAATTTCTCCTCATCATGACAGGGCTAATGCAGCTGAATTTTTGCACTCCCCTGTTCTGCATTAACACCTCTGAATTCCCGATACCGTCGCAGATTATGGCAAGTTTGCACCCAATAAAACATATGAAAATTCTTTGAGAAATACATATGTTGCTGTGCAGATGTGGCAGGTTATTGTGGTAGTCAGTTAATTCAGGGAGTGGGTGGTGTTGGTGGAAATTGTGCACGTCCTAAGCAAAGAATAAATAGTAAGGGCAAACACATGGTACTACTTTCTATGTGCCAGGTACTGTTCTAAGAGCTTCACATTATTTTCAATATATTTAATCCTTAGAACTCTATGAGATAAGTAGTATTAATTGACTTAGCTTTTTTAAAAAAAAATAATTTATTTATTCACGAGAGACACAGAGAGAAGCAGAGAAACAGGCAGAGGGAGAAGCAGGCTCCCTGTGGGGAGCTCAGTACAGGACTCGATCCCAGGACCCTGGGATCATAATCTGAGCCAAAGGCAGACACTCAACCGCTGAGCCACCCAGGTGCCCCTGACTTAGCTTATCTCATCCTTATCTAAAGATGAGGAAGTTGAGGCACAGAAAGGTTGAGTATTTTGTCAAAGTCACAGAGCTAGGAAGTGGTGGAGATGGGATTTTAAGCCAGATTTGCTTCCAAGGCTCTACATGTAAACATTTCCTAAGAAGCCACTCCTCTGACACCAGGTGACTGGGAAAAGAGGGGGAGTGGCAGGATGGACATAAGGAAGACTTTGGTGTGCCCATTGCCTCCCATGCAATAGTAATAGGGACCTGACAGAGGCTTATCACAAGGGGCTCATCAGTCTTCAGGCCCTGCCTCAAAGGTCAGAGCACTTTGATGATAGCACAGAAGTGATTATTTAAAGCAAAGTTATCTTTTATAGATACGCACTGTATATTTAGGAACAAAATGACATGATGTGTTTTGTTTATAACCCTGATTGGGGAGGGTGCGTAATAAATGGACAGAATAGAAGTGATACGAAATCAGCCATGAGTTGAATTTGTTAAAGCTGAGAAGTAGACAAACGGGAACTCTCTCTTCTTTTGTATTGGCTTGGAATTTGCCATGGGAAAACATTTTCTAAAAATCTTGAATCATTGGACCATTCGCAAATGACCTTTGCAGGGATATTCCAACCCAGAGCGTGAAGATTCAGAGTAGAAAATAAAGATAAACCCAACTCTTTATTGCAGCTTCCTGAAAAGCCTCCCCAGTGTTGATCAGTCTGTGAAAACATCCCCTACGGGCCCACTCCTCCTTGTGAATCAGGGGAGTGAGCAGTACATGCTTATTTATTCATCCACGAGGTGTTATTTTTTCATCTCCAGCCCAGAGATGAGCTGTGAGGGGGATACAGCTGAGTTTGGGAGATATGATATACAAATGAAACATTAAGGGACGCCTGGATGGCTCAGTTAAGCGTCTGTCTTCGGCTCAGGTCATGATCCCAGGGGCTTGGGAATGAGCCCTACATCAGGCTCCCTGCTCAGCAGGTGTCTGCTTCTCTTTGCCCTCCTGCCTCTCTACTTCTGCCCCTCTCCCCAATCATGTTCTCTCTCTCTCTCTCTCTCTCTCTCAAATAAATAAATAACATCTTAGAAAAAAAAAAAAAGAGTTAACAACACAAGCTAACAGTTCAGCAAATGCGCCGAACCTTATAGGAAGCTAAGTGGGTAAGGGAGGAGGACATGTGAGGCATTCCTCTGCCCAGGACTCAGAGTTCCCTAGGGAGGAAGGAGAGGTGTATGGATTGGGGAGCATGGAGGGGTGTCTTTGTCCTCAGTCACTCCCTTCACCCCCAAGAGACCTGGGGCTCTGGGCTGAGCCTGGGGCAGAGGAGACATGCAGGATACTACTACCTTTCCTCCTCCCCCTCTATTTTATCACCACTGGTCCTGGGCTCCACCGTATGCTTTGCAAAGGGAGACCTGCTTTCCTGCTGGCTGAACCAAAGAGAGAGAAACTACCTCTCCTTCCACACCTTCTCTCTGCCTTATATGGTGGCAAAAGTTGAGACATATCAGGCTGCTTCCTATTTCCTCAGTGACTTAATTTGCCAGGAAGGATAACAGTGTAAGAGGATATACGCAATCTACTCCCGAATGGATTTTACATGATAAGAGATAGATTAATAAGCAAACGAAGCCCCCAAAATGTGAGGTAGGCCGGGCCCCCTGACAATGAAGAAGTCCAAGAAACTTCTGTGCTGGGAGAGAGCCCAGTGGCCTTCCCATCACGTGCTCCTGTCCTCCCAATAGAAGCTCAGTGAGCTTCCTCCTCCCCCACCTTCCCCGGCCTGCCTCCTCCCTCCTGTGAAAGCCAGCGTTGCCTTCCTGACTCACTATGGTCTATGCCAGGATTTAGGGTAGCAGGGAAAACACAGATCCGTAGCTCTGTAATTAGACCTCCTGGATTTCAGGCAGGGCCCGTTTGTGATTATGCCTGACTTTTGCGGCCTGGAGGCAACAGCTGAGGGCCCATCCGCGCAGCTAGAGTGGCCCCTAGTTTCTTGATCTGCCCCAGTGGGTGTGGCGTCCCCTCCACTCTCCCCACCCCCAGGCACAGCTCAATGGCAGAGTCTCCGCAGCCTCCTACCCATGCCCGAGAGCCTGCCTGTGGTGCAGATGGCATGGTCTCCTGGGGAGGGAATGGCCAGCAGGAGGGGGGCCACCGTGGTGTCAGGTGCTCTGTGGATTAGCCGGAAGATGCCAGGAGGCCCAGCTGAAGCTCTCTGGGACCCTGAGGAGACTAGACGCAGTAATTGGTGTCCTGAGGATTCATTTCCATTTGGCATGGTTGGGCACACACTGTCATGGCCAAGATGGGGAAATAAGCCCCCACTGCTCCCACCCAGTTCTGCGAAACAGAGAGCAAGCATCACTGATCTGATGCTCTGCCTGCCTGTGCCCAGAACGACTCATCTAGGGGCTTCTTTGTTGGCTGGCAGGCTCCCATCTTCCCTGGGCTCAGAGGCGTTCACAGCACCCATAATTCCAGCAACTGGACCTTTTGGTTTTTCCACGCAGGCCTTTCCTTCCTAAAGGAAGGAAAGGCTTCCTTCCTTGGCTTCCCCAAATTTCACCAAAGGCTGTCAGGAGGTAATCTTCCCCTGTGAGATTGTTCACTTGCTTACGTGGAAAGGGCTGAAGCTGTTTTCCTGAGGACAAGGTCAAATAGCTAAAGCCCGAGTCTGTTAGCTCAGGCATGTATGTAACCTCAGGTACATTTATTAAAAAAAGAAGATGAAAAAAGAAAGAAGCCACGTAAGGAATGAGCTTCTCCCAACTTACTGCATGGATCAGATGGAATCTGCAGAATTGTTAGCTTCTCCATCTCACCTTTAAAAGAAATGCTGGCTCTTTTATAACATTTCCAGAGGAGAGATGAAGACGTTGAGAGATTTACAACCATGTCCTAAAAGCAGTAGTTTGAAGAATCAGGAATGGCAAGGCTGGGAAAGATAAAACAGAAGGAGCCATGAGAATCACCTTCAAAGCAATGAGGCCTCTGTTGACTTTAAAAGGCAGAACCAGGGGTAAAGGGGGAGGGAATAGCGGAGACAGGCTTTGACTTCATAGCAGCAAGAATCTAATAATTAGGCTTTTTAAACATGGAAAGAGCTCATCGAGGCAATGAGTCCGGGGCCTGGTCAGGCAGTAGCCAAGCAGGGGCTGGAGAGTCACTACTGGAAATGCCACTGGGGATGCTGGCATTGGATAGGAGGTTAACTCAAAGATGCTGTTATTCTGTAGCTGTCTGAGATGCAAGTTCTATACTTCATGAATGAGATACGGGAATATGTGAAAAATTTTCTACAGCTTCTGAGAAACATCTAGACTTTCAGTTTCTCTTTTCCCGAAATGAAAAGTGAAAAAGGGGAACAAATGGAAAATGTGCATTATTTTTCTAGGTCACTTTGAGTCTTTTGGTTTCATGGGCCTTTGTGTTCCTCTTAGTTTCAGATTCTGTTACCTTTCTTTGATTTCTGCCTCTTGTCATCATATTTTCTCTTTGGCTCCCTTTTACACAGAAGGGTTTCATTTATGCCATGAGTGGTAAGGCTCTGAGGCATACTGGAGAAGTTTAAGGTCTGATACTTTGTGAAATGATCAGAGAAAAAAAAAAATCCATCATGTATCACCTAGACTCATAAGTGTCTCTTTAAATGTTCCCTCCCTTTTCCAACCACATCTTCTCCCTCTGCCTGCGTCTCTGCCTCTCTCTCTCATGAATAAATAAATAAAATCTTAAAAAAAAAAAAAAGGGACACCTGGGTGGCTCAGCGGTTGAGCGTCTGCCTTTGGCTCAGGGTGTGATCCCGGGATCCGGGATCGAGTCCCACATCTGGCTTCTTGGAGGAAGCCTTCTTCTCCCTCTGCCTGTGTCTCTGACTCCCCCCCCCCAACCCCACTCCCCCCCCCCAGCCTCAACCCCTCCTCCCCGCCCCGCGCCATGTCTCTCATGAATAAATAAAATCTTAAAAAAAAAAGGGTCATGACCTTGACTGAGTTTAAGAAAAATCATTAATGCTCTTAATATTACAAGTAAAGGGGAGAAAAGCAGAGTTGCCAGAATGAGAGGAGCACACATACAAGTGCAACCAAACTAATGTTGAAACAAAGACAAGAAAGAAACGAGGAGTTTCTATAATACTATAAATGACATATACCATAATTATAATAATTAACATAATGCTGGCAAAAGTATACACATCAATTAAAACCAAAGTCCAAAAAAAAAAAAAAAATAAAATAAAACCAAAGTCCAAAAAACAGACTCATTTCAGTATATAATTAAAACCCCATTTAAAATCAGTAAGGAAAAGATGACTTATTAATGAAATGATTACTCTTTGAGGGGAAAAAGAGAGTCCCATCTCAGCCTTCAGACTAGAAAAAAAATTCCAAAAACAAAGCCAGGGAAGGACCGGGGGAAAATATAGGTGAATATTTGCATAATTTGGGGGGAAAAGATTTTGAAAAACCCAAAGACTCTGAGAAAAAAATTAATATATTTAACTAAAAAATATCTGTCAACACACACAAAAATATAAAGGCAAATGACAGAACAAAAAGTGTTAACAACATACATAAAAAAAGTTAATATCATAATAAATTAGAAGTTCTCAGTAATCAGTAAGGAAAAGCGGAATGTCTCAACAGAAGACAGAACAAAGTGCATGAATAGTAAATCAATCCAGAAGAAACACAATGTCTGACAGCCAGACGGCAATTGAGCCATGTGACTAATGGCAAATTAAAACTATGAGATTCTATTTTTTTGTCTACTCAATGAACAACAGTTTTTTTTTTTTTAACATAAACATTTAGTGTTGGTTTCAGTTTGCAAAGAAGCCTCTCCTGTACTGATGTGTGGGTGAATCGATGCAAGCTTTTTGGAGGTCTATTGGACAATATATCTCAAAAGCCTTGAAAATAATCAGACTTTTTGGCCAAATGAGTCAACTTATGGGAATTTTTTTTTTTCTAAAGACATAATTAAGGCTTTCAGCCAGGGCAGAGCTGTAGGAATGTTTGTTCTGGCATGAAACAGAAACTGGAAGCAATCTAAACATCTAACAATAAGTGATTGGTTAAGTCAATTTTGACATGTCCTACGTCGCCTTGAAAGATATTTAGGAGAGCATTTCACCACGCAGAAAGATGTGCAGAGTGTGGATTTCTGTTGTTGAAAGAACTGCCATTTATTTATCCTGTTCCCGTTGGTTTGTTTTTAAAAATGGTATAAACTTTGAGTAAAAGAAGCAAGATTTGGTCTGGAAGCTTAAAGAATTGGAGCAGAATTGCAGCTGCAGGGTGCTTTGGTGGCTCAAGCCGTCCTCCTGGATGCAGCCCAAAGCACTCAGCCTCTGGCCTGGAGAACTTCTCCCTGGAAAAATGGCCCGGTCCCTGCAGGGTAGCAGCAGCAGGCCTGCTGTCCTGGGAACTCGTTACCATCAAGTGGCTTCCTCGAAGTCTCTGCCAGGCCTGGAGCCCTGCAAGGCATCGACCTGCAGATCAAGTCCAATCCAATTACTGCCCCAGCCTCTGGTTTACAGCGAATACACTTCCAGACCCAAGTGTCCCAAAGCCAGCCAGTGGTGGCAGGGCAGGCACTGAGGAGCCAGCCTGTCCTTTGGGAGAGACTCTTTGTTTCCTCTTCCCCTCCCTCCCCTGCCTTCCCCCTCTTCCTTCCCTGCCCTACTCCTCCTACTCCCACTCCTACTTAGGATAGCCTAATACAATCTGGGAAAGGACAGCGTCTTTAAGAAAAAAAAAAAAAAAGGCCAAAACCATAAAATAAAATGTCAGTATAGGACCTTAAAAGGGAGGTCCATGTGAGTGAGGGGCTGAAGCTTCATAAACTTTGTGGTAGATCCACTTTTAATCTTGATTTCCGTTGCTATCATTCGCAGGAATTTCCTTTTTGTTTCGGCTGCATGTATATTCCTAAATGATATTAAGTGCTGTTTTTACATATTTTTAAGCCTTCTACAAATGATATTCTCCATGGTATTTGAATGGAAACTTTTATTGCTTGTTTTCTTTTAATCAACATTATATGGGGGGAAATGCATCCATGGTGATTTGTATAGCTTTAGTTTCTATTAATTGCTATATAGTATTCCATCAAGTGATTATAGCTTATCCATTCTCCTGTTGCAATTTTTTCAGCAAAACCAGCAAGTTGTAAAACAAAAGTAGGTTGTGAAAAAAGGAAAGCGGGGCATAAAACAAACACACACCCTGCAGAGCAAGTAAATCAGTGTCATTTTTTGGTAAGACTAGAATAGAACTAGGTCAGTAAAACATGATTTAGAAAAGAATCCAGAAACAACACTAGATCAACTGATATATAGTACATTTCAAATCAGTGGAGGAAGTGGACTCTTTAAAAAATGGTATTGAGAGAATCAGTATTTTAATTTAATTTTTTACAATTTTATTTATTTATTTATTTATTTATTTATTTATTTATTTATTTAAAAGAGTGTGAGCTTGAGCAGGAGGAGGGGCAGAGGGAGATGGACAAGCAGACTCCATGCTGAGTATGGAGCCTGACGCAGCACTTAATCTCATGACCCGAGATCATGACCTGAACCAAAATCGAGTTGAATGCCTAACCGACTGAACCACCCAGGTGCCCCGAAAGAATAGGTATTTATATGTAGACAAAATAAATGAAAGCAAGTCTGTAGCTTACATGATACACAAAATTATACTCTAGATGAATTCAAAACCTGAACCCTCAAAACAAAAATTTTAAAGAATTAGAGGAGAAAAGCATGGGGAAATATTGTTATGATCCCAGGAAAATGGAGACCTTGAGTAAGTCATGGAAAGCAAAACTCTTGACAGTGAAAGTCCAAACAATTTAAATCATATTCATGAATAAATGTTATCTAAATTGTAAATAAGAAAAAGTGTTGTACAGATAGATGGCCCTTGAACAACACAGGTGTGAACTGCATGGGTGCCCTTATGCGTGGATGTCTTATAGTACAGCACTGTAAGTGTATTTTCTTTTTCTTATGATTTTCTTAACCTTTTCTTTCTTTTCTCTAACTTACTTTATTGTGAGAACATACTATGTAACAATATAATGTACAAAATATGTGTTAATTGACTGTTTATTTTATTGGTAAGACTTCTGGCCAACCACAGGTAATTAGTAGTTAGGTTTTGGGGAATTTGGATTATATGCAGATTTTCTGCTGGGGGTGGGAGAAGGCCACACTCCTAAACCCTGAATCATTCAAAGCTTAACTACGTAGCAAAAGATATCCCACGCAATATTAAAGGCAAGCCAGAGACCAGCACATTTTGCAACACGTGTAACAAAGAATGAGTGTAACAGATACATAAAGAAAAAGAAAGCCCACCCTTTACAAAGATGAGTAAAGGCTATGAATACACAATTCACAGAAAGGGAAATACTAGTGGCCAGAAACCTATAAGAAGGCACTTAAACAGATTTTATCATGCGAATACTAATTAAAACAATGAGGAGATAGCAGTTTACACTTACTCCACTGGCCATATTGAAAGCCCTGGAAGGTAAAGAAAGGGTCGTGGAGACTGTCAGGAAGCAAGAACATTCAGACTCTGCACAGCAACTTTAGAGGCACCTGGGGTACAGCCTGGGACCCACTGTTTCCTCTTGTAGGAACTTAAAATAGAGAGACTTGGAAAAAAATTATAAGATATTTATTGCAACGCTGTTTGAGGTAGAAGAACTGTTAGCAATCCTAAGGGTCTACTAAAAGTGGAGAGGACAGGGGATCCCTGGATGGCTCAGCAGTTTAGCACCTGCCTTTGGCCCAGGGCATGATCCTGGAGTCCCAGGATCGAGTCCCACGTTGAGCTCCCGGCATGGAGCCTGCTTCTCCCTCCTCCTGTGTCTCTGCCTCTCTCTGTCTATGTCTATCATAAATAAATAAATAAATAAATAAATAAATCTTTAAAAAAATAAAAGTGGAGAGGACAAATAAAATATGGTATATTCATACAACGGAATACTACTTAGCAGTTGAGAGAAATTAGTTTGTTCTGTATAGGAACACGATTAGATTTCCAAGACATTGCTAAGTTGAAAACCATACTTATAGCATGATGCCTCTTATATAAACACAACCCACAAAATATATTATATATAATTATAAAACTCTAGAAAGAAATGGACCAAACTCCCAAAAGTGGTTGGTCACCTGGGCCTGAGAAAGGCCTAGGATTATGTGAAATAGTCAGTGGATAGTTTAGTTTTATATATGATGTTCTGATTTTCTTTAAAAGATGCATCTATTTACATATATCTTGTTCAATTAAAAATAAAAAATTGGAAGGATGCATGTTTGCAGTCTTAACTCTCAGAATGCAATTATAAGTGATTTTTAGTTTTTTTTCTTATCTACATTTTCTAAGATTTCTACAATGTTGGTCCATCACATTTGTGATAAGAATATAGTCATTTTTTTTTCTTTTTATAATTAAGAAAATTTTTTTCTTTTTTTTAAAAAAAGATTTATTTATTTATTCATCAGAGACACACACAGCGAGAAATGCAGAGACACAGGCCGAGGGAGAAGCAGGCTTCTCGAGGGGAGCCTGATGTGGGATTTGATCCTGGATCCCAGGATCACACTCCAAGCTGGAGGCAGACGCTCAACCACTGAGCCATCCAGGCGTCCCAAGAAAAAAAGTTTTTCTAAGGTAATCTCTACACCCAGTGTGGGGCTCAAACTCATGACCGACCCCAAGATCAAGAATTGCATGCTTCACTGACTGAGTCAGTCAGGCACTCCAAACACAGTTATTTTGTCAAGGATTGATAAACGTTTCAAAAATTCTTAAAAACTTAGTTTTAGGTTACCTTTAAATATAACTTCCTCCTCCCCACCCCTCCAACTTAGATACACAGCACTGAGTTTGGGAAGGGTGGCAGGTTTTATTGCAAAATTAGGTTAATTCCCTAAAGTTTGGAAGTATAGAAGGTTCCAACATTCATTTAGCCAAGGCTGGGTCGGGAGGTTCTGGGTAAATGGCTCTTGCACTCTACTCATCAATGTTCTATCACCCAGCACACCTCAAGGGCTTGACTTACAACTTACTGACAACAAATATTTCACTACAGTTAAACATAGCTACTTTCCAGGAATGAGTCTTCTCAGATGGCTGAGGGCTTATCCTTTAATGTCTTTTTTTTTTCATTGTAATGATTTAGAGTAGAACTATTTTTAGAATATGTTTACTACTTCTTTTTAAACAGAACACAGAACATCTAGTTGCAGCTTTCCCAGCTTTGCCATTTCCAAAGGCTGCCCTGAGTTAGACTGCCAGTTATCCATCTAGAACACCCTCTTTCCTTCAAATCTACCATGGAATTAGAAGTTAACGTCTTGAAGGTATTTGTAAAATCATCAGTGTAAGAAGCTCACCCTAAGAGGGTTCCTTAAAGTAAGAGAACACACAACTTTATGCCATCTTTATTATTTTATTTTCTACTCCCTTCTGGTTTTCGGTGGTGTTCTGACATGCTGATGTCAAGTCGACAAGGTAGGGAGAGAGGAAAGAAGAGCCCCATTTATTGCTCGGTGATCTCTATCAAGGTCAAGGTTTTGCTATTGGCACATGGTTCTTGCCACAGAAACGAGATGCCAACAGAGGAAATGTTTGAATAACCCCACACTGAGACAGAAACTAGAGTCATACAGTATCTGCTACAAGATTTTGTGGTTTATGCAAGAATTTCCCGAGATACAGCAAGTGATTGATTATTAACGACATCTTTGTCAGAAACCACCTTACCCGGCTGAAAAAACCAGGAGTTCGGGGGCCGAGGGGGGTGGGTTGTGCAGAGCCAGGATTATAATCTCAGACCTACTCCTGGCAACATCAGAAGTGGGAGGTAAGGGAATATAAAACAGGGGCTGCCATGCTCACGCCATCTCATTTATCACAGATAAGGACTCTTCCCATTTGGACGTCACTGTTGGTTCTTCTTCATGCTGCTGTGACTAAGGGCTGGTGACTCACAACTGGATCCCGACCCTCTGAGGGCAGGAAGCTATGGCTCATTAGATGTTAACTGTGGTGGTGGTGAGCTGATTTAGTAAAAACAGGTAGGAGAAAATGCCCCTTGCCTTCCAGAAGGAGTGCTGTGACTCTGAAGAGTGCAGGGCTGTGCGCGTGGCTCTGTGATGTGTATGTGCCATCCATGCTCACAGAAATACTACCAGAAGGAGATGGTTGGCTTACAAGTCTTATCCAGGGGCCGTGGCCCTCATCTCTGGCCCATGCAGAGGGTCAATGCTGTTGTACCGAAGGTGTGATGAGGATGGAGACCCCAGGACAAAGCATGGGCATCTGGGATAGATGGGCTGCCAAGGTCCCTTGGCTTCTTCCTGTGCCTTGGTCTTCCTTCAATCACTGGGGAGCTTCTCCCGTGGCCCCACCTAAAGTCTAGCCTTCCGTAAGATGAAAATAAATCATGCCCTTGGAAGTGCTCAGAATTATACGAGGAGGAAGATGATTGTGTTAGAGGGAAGTATGATGTCTCTCCTGAAAGGCCTAGTCCCGAGTGGGGCATCAGAAGGACAAAGCTCTGTGGTTTGTTATCCAGGCCTGTTTAGGATAAAGCTCAGTCTGAGGGTTGCTTCCCATTCTAGGAAATTTGGAACACCCATAGCCTTGGGAGGCTATCGTGAGTACACCTAAATGTCTGGGATATTGGGCCTGGAAAGGGCCTGAGAGATCAGTTCCCTCATACTATAGACAGAAATGGAGGCACAGAGAGGTCAAGGGACTTCTCCAAGGTCACACAGCTACTCTCAAATCCAGGCCTTCAATTTACAGGCCCAGTGTCCTTTTCACAGACTTTCTCAAGTGGGGTCCTCTGATAGTTCTTGTCCGAATTACCAAGGGTGCAAATGAGGGCTCAGGAGAGATGGAGACCATCCCCCCGACCTACTGAGCTAGTATCTCTGGGAGTGGGACCTGGAGAATCTGTATTTTTAACATCAAGCAATTCTTGGGCATCCCTGCTTTGTTTCAACACCACCTTTAAGTGTTGCTTCTAAATGGTCTCTGTGGCGTAGCTACCATTTATACCACCTTCCAGAGAACATAAAAAGGACATATGCTACTAGTTGTCACTGGACAATGCAGTGCCCTCAGTTAGCTACAATGTATGACAGTTCACTATGTGTCCTGTAAGCCACAATCATACAGCTGAATGTTCTGAACAATCAAAGCAGCTCGGGTAACACACATACCTCATGTGGCGCCTTGAAGAGCCTTTCTTCTGCTCGGTTCTGGGATGGGTGTGCTTGCCTTGGCTGGTCACTCCCAGCTTATCTGAGTGTGCTCACCACCCCTCAGAGTCATCTTGCTTTATCCATGTGCCTCCGGCCTGAGAGCAGATGGTTTCTGATACAGGGCTGAACCCATCCCTCTCCTAATCAACCGAAAAGGACCTGGCAAGTCCATGGGAGATAAAATACAGCTGAGATCTGCCCCCTAGGAGCCCCTTGGGAGGTTGAAATTGGAAAGTGAACGAGTGACAGACAGACCAGCCACTTCCACTTACTGCCCACTAAGGGCCTTTTGTACAACTTCCTGGCTGTGCCAATGCTTCCAAACACAATGAGACTGAAAGATACCGGGCCCCACCTGGATCCCTGGGTTCTCTGTAATGGCTAGATCCTTAGGGAGGATTTGTCTCTGGGTGTCTGTACACCTGACTGCCCACCTCCCCATGCCTGCCTCCCAGGCCGTTCTTGCCCCACTCCAGACAACCTTGGCTGCTCTTCCCTGCTCACCTGTCCAGGTAGCATACAGTGAAAATGGGGCCCAGTTTCAAGAAGGGTCCCAAAACGGGAAACCACTCATTAGAAGACAAACTTCAGGTCAACAAAACCTGAAGGCGAGGTAGGAGGGGCCTAGAGAAATTTCCTTCAGTCTGCATTTAATTATATTTTTTAAAAGTTAGTTTTTTGGCTCGAGAAAGGTGGGAAAGGACTGTTGTTTTCATTTCTCTGAAAGCTGCCTTGAAAACCACCCCAGAGGTTCCAACAGAGCAGGGGCATAGTGTCCCTGACACTTGGCACCTGTCTAGCACTAAGAAGGTGCTCAGAGATGATGTGTCAAATGAATAAGCCACAGCCACTTCCTGCCGGGTGGTATTCATTAAGGTGATGGCAACTGACCACATGGTCCAGGGTGAGGGCCACAGACTTCCAGACTCTGAAACCCCATATTTGTTGGCACCCCAGGGGTACTCTGATTCCTCAGGTGGTTGGTTTGTATTGATCAAACACAACAAGGTTAATATGTGGAACTAGGATGCCAGGTTACGCATAAATTTACCGTGAGAAATAAATGTGCGGTGGGGGTGGGGGGGGAGGCTTGGCACATTCCCTCTGTGTAGACAAATCCTCATAAAAACCAAAGGGTGACCCACATGGTGACACGGTGAGCACAGAGCCAGAACCAGGGGATTAGATGAATCAGATGTTCTTGTTATCAAAAGTATCAGGCCTTTATATAACCATCCAGCCAAAGGACGAAATACTAGCACGCCGTTGGTGCTCACGCTCACCAGAGAGGCTGTCAAAGGATGGGACAGTGAAGGTTGCCTTTTTTTCATCTCTGCCCAGACAAGTGCAGCTGAAGTTTCTGTGACTCTCCTTTTACTTCTAGACTTTAAAACCCTTTCGGATTAACCCATTCTTTTTTTCCCCCCTGCACCACACCCACCCCTGGCTTTATTGAGTTATAATGGACATGCAACATTGTGAAAACTTAGGGTTCTACACCGTAATGACTTGGCATACATATATTATGAAATATCTACCACAATAAATTAACATCTATTATTTCATATAGTTACAAAAAGTTTTTGTTTTCCTTGTGATGAGAACTTTTTAAAAATTCTGTTTAAATTCAATTAATTCACATATATTATTGGTTTCAGAGGTAGAGGTCAGTGATTCATCTTATATAACATTCAGCGCTCATTACATCACATGCCCTCTTTAATGCCCATTACCCTGTTACCCTCTCTCCTCACCTCCCCCCCCGCCCTCAGTTTGTTTCTTATGATTAAGAGTCTCTTATGGTTTGTCTCCCTCTCTGATTTGGTCTTGTTTTATTTTTTCCTCTCTTCCCTTATGATCCTCTGTTTTGTTTCTTAGATTCCACATATGAGAGAGATCATATGATAATCCCTTTCTCTGATTGACTTATTTTACTTAGCATGATATCTTCAAGTTGCATCCACATCATTGTAAATGGCAAGATTTCATTTTTTTTGATGGCTGAGTAGTAGTCCAAAGTATAATATATACACCATATCTTATTTATCCATTCATCTGTTGATGGATTTGGGCTCTTTCCCTATTTTGACTATTGTGGACTTTGCTGCTATAAACACTGGGGTGCAGGTGCCACTTTGGATTGCGATGAGAACTTTTAGGATCTACTCTACTAGGAACTTTTAGATATACCATAGAGCAGTGTTCATTACAGTCATCACGTTGTACATTCTGTCCTGAGTCCTTATTTCTCTTACAACCAAAAAGTCTATACCTTCAGACCATCATCCTTCAATCACCCCTCTCTCCCTACCCCTAGTCCCTGGTAGCCACAAATCTGATCTCTTTTTTTTACAGATTCTGCCGTAAGTGAGATCACACAGGACTGGTCTTCCTCTGTCTGATTTACTTCACTTCACTTAAGCTCCTCAAGATCCATTTTTTCCCCCTTTAACTGAAATATTGCTACTTTCAACCAGTTATCAGTCAGATTTTATGGACCTGGCCATCTTCTCTCTTTCAAATGACTACATACCTCTGATGTATTGTGTGTAGGTTTTTGAGTTTAGCACTCAGAAGAAAGCCGAATATTCCTCATGGTTAAGGTGGTGAGAAGCACCCTCCTGTAGCCCCCAAGTACTGACAGCAGCTATGAATCAGGCTTCTGAGAGACAAGTGTAGGAATTTTAGTTTTACCTTTTTCTCCCCGACCCTCTCAGTGCTGTGGTGTCTAGTACAAAGAGCTTAGGTGGATTTTGGCCCAAACCTCCAATGTCACCGAAGGAGGCCACCGATGCTGAGGAAATCCCTCTCGGTATGGGTTCAGAGTGGGAAAGTGTAGTGGGCACAGCTTTGGCCCACCCCGCTCGTGACCATTCCCTCCCCTCCCTTTCTTCACCCCTCCTGAGGACTGTCTGACTTGTCTGAGGAGCCTCTGCTATCAGTTGGGAATAGACATTTTCAGGTTATGAAATCAACCTCGCAACAGAGAAAGCACCACACAGAGGTTATGGGGCACACACCAAAAAAGTAGAATTGGAAGGAAGCAACAATCAGAAAGCACCTAGAACAGAGACCAGTACTCATTAGGCAATTTTGCTATTCATTGACTGGCTGAATGAATTCCTGAATAGTTCAATTGGCTCCTTTCAAGAAGGAGGAAATTTTAAGCCCTGGAAGGAGTGCTGCCAATTTGTTTCAAGTCACACTGCTGAGCCACGGCACCTGGGGGCAGACCTGTAGGGGTTGTGAGTCTCAGCTCTGTGATATTACAACAGTGGCAACTGGATAAACCAAGAGCTGCAGGGGTGGAGAGAAGGGAATCAGGGTGACAATTAGGGATCATAAAAAGAGTAAAACTATTTTAAACAATTATAGAAGAACCCAACCAGCAACAGCCTGAAAGCCTGCCCTTGTCTTGGGATTTTGATACTGCTGGCCCTCAACTTCTCCTCTGTCTCCATTTTTTTTTTAAAGATTTTATTCATGAGAGACACAGAGACAGAGAGAGGCAGAGACACAGGCAGAAGGAGAAGCAGGCTCCATGCAGGGAGCCTGACCTGGGACTCGATCCCGGGACTCCAGGATCACACCCTGGGCTGAAGGCAGCGCTAAATCGTTGAGCCACCTTGGCTGTCCTCTCTCCCCATTTCTATGCAGCTTTTTCCAGGATGAGGCACCATTATTTACTTCCTCTTGCTTCCATCTTAAGTTTCTCTGTCTTCTATCCCCCAGTCAACAGGTAATCATGCATTTTGTACCAAGCAAAACTCTCCCTAGATCCAGCTCCCCTTACATCATGCTTGGTTTCTCTTCCCTCTTCACCACCAAACTCCTTGAAAAGCAGAGACTAGACCTGTGGACCTCAATGGTCATCACCAGCTCCACTGCCTATTAAGCACTTGGAAGATAGCTAGTCTGAATCAAGTTGTGCTCTGAGTATAAAATGTGCACCAATTTCAAAAACAAGATGAAAAAGAACGTAAAATATGGCATCAATAATTATCTTGGAAAAACTGAAATGAATAAAACATACATATTACTAATATTAGCTTTACCTGTTTCTTTTTAGATTCTTTTTTTAGAGATTGATTTGCTTATTTGAGAGAGAGAAAGAGAGAGCATGCAGGGGGAGGGGCAGAGGGAGAGAGAGGATCCCGAACAGACTCCATGCTGAGCCAGGAGCCCGAGGAGGGGCTCCATCCCACGACCCTGAGATCATGACCTGAGCCAAAACCAAGAGTCAGACGCTCAACCGGACTGAGCCACCCAGGCACCCCTCATTTTACATTCTTAATGTGCCTACCAGAAAATTTAAAATTACATATGCAGCATGTGTTGTATTTTTATTGGGCCGTGCTGGTCTAGACACTACTTCAGAGTGTTTAAAGACTGTGGCAGATATAAAGCACTACGCTCATAAAATAAAAATGGGCTTTGAGTCTATGGAAGAGCTTTTGTTCTCAAACCGTCATTTACAGTCAGCTTTTAAGTAAGGTAATGCAGAAGTTGTGACATGAGAAACTGAGGGAAATGACAAGGTACCCTGTTTAGCACTCCAGGAACTTGACCCTGAAAGAGCAGTGATGGTATAGCCAGTGCTGGGTCAGGCTTTCTGTCTATCATGACACCAGAGCAAGCCCCTCAGAAGCTGTGTGAGGATGTGCCTTCCTGGGGGCCACATAGTGCCCTCTGTGACTGCGCAGGAATGCCCACATCGTGCATTTGATGCCCAGGGTGGAGCAGGAAAGTGCAGGAGGCAGCATGTAGTTGCTGGAGGAGGCCCAGACAGCATGGGAAGATGTGGGCTCTGATGCTAGCTTGGCATGACCTTGTGTACGTCACGAAGGCCTCTGGGTCTTGTTCTTGGCACAGAGCAATTGATGCCCGGTAGTACAGCACCCACCCTCCAGTTCTCGCCTTTCTGCCTCATGCTTGGCACCTGGGAGGCCGTGGGCAAGTTCCTGGCAGTCTCCAGGCCTCAGTGTCCTCACCTGTGAGGTGCAGACTGTGATAGTCATGCCTTCTGGAGTGGTGCAGCATCCATGAGCTATTCCGCTCACAGGAAGTGCCCCATCCATGTTAAAGCAAACAAACAGAACTGAAGGGCTGAGGGACTGCGAGGCCGTGCAGTCCGACTCTCACCCGGCCTCGAGAGCACCCTTGGATTTTCCCTGATGTCCAGCCACTGCTGGCTCATTGCCAATGGCGGAGGCTCACTGTCTCCCTGTTTCCTTGTTTGTTCATTTAATTTTCTTGCTGTGGTAAAATATATAGAACGTAAGACTTTCCATTAGGGATACTTAAGCACATTAAGTATATTCACATGGTTGTGCAACCTTCCCACTGTTGAGCTCCAGGGTTTTTCATCACCCCAAACAGAAATGCTATACCCTTTCAACAATACCTTCCCATTCCCCGTCCTCCTTCCCGCGCCCCGGTCCTGGTAACCACTGTTCTTTCCGTCTGTAGGATTTTGACTACTTTAGGTAATGGAATCCTCCAGTGTTTGTCCTTTTGTGACTGGTTTCTTTCTTTCTTTCTTTCTTTCTTTCTTTCTTTCTTTCTTTCTTTTTTCTTTCTTTCTTTCTTTCTTTCTTTCTTTCTTTCTTTCTTTCTTTCTTGATTTTATTTTTATTTATTCATGAGAGACACAGAGAAAGAGGCAGAGACATAGGCAGAGGGAGAAGCAGGCTCCCTATTGGGAGCCTGATACGGGGCTTGATCCCAGGACCCTGGGGATCATGCTTGAGCCAAAGGCAGACGCTCTACCACTGAGCCACCCAGGCATCCCTGTGACTGGCTTATTTCACTCAGCTTCATGTCTTCAAGATTTATCCACATTGTGGCCTGCGTCAGAATGTCCTTCCTTTTTAAGGCTGAGTGATATTCCGCTGCATATATACACCACATTTTGTTTATCCATTCATGTGTTGATGGATCCTCGGGTTTTGAATGGTACTATCAACTCCTCCACACCGTGAAGTGGAACCTGCCTTTCTGTGAATCATGCGCATCTGCCCAGCTCTACCTTTGGGGCCCACAGCCTCCAACTGACCCCCTTCCCACATGAATCCTAGGATTTGAAGAGAAGTCCTGAATCTGCCAACTCCTCAAAGGCTAAGCAATCTCGGACTAGTTCATAATTTCCAGATGTTTTGCCATTGTGGAGTAGGTCATTAGACACACTTCAGTTAACTGATCTCCTTCTCAACTGGAATTATCCGAAACTGAGCTGACTTCTACTCTGTTTTGGGACTACAACCTCTGTTATCTCTTTACTAACATAGCCGGAGAATGCATTGCCTTTTTTTGGGCAGCCATATTTCCTTGATTCATTTATTGGACGAATTTTATTGGGTGCCTTGTAAAAGTGAGGCAATTCAGGGCAGTTGTTTGGAACTTGAGCTCCAGAGCCAGACTCTGTAGGTCAGATTCCAAGATCCATCCCTTACTAGAAGCCATTGGGCATACTTCTTAACTTCTCAGAGCCTCAGTTTCTTTGTCTACAAAATAGGAGTAATAATAGAAGGCACCTCATTGGGTTGTTGTGTGGATTAAGTGAATTAGTGCACCTACAACATTAGAAGTGTGCCTGGTGCTCCATAAATGTGCTATTTCTCTGCTTGGGGCACTGTGCCCAGTGCTGGGGGCATGGTAGTTGACCAGGCAGACCAGCTCTGGGCTTTTTGTGGTTTGCTGTCTAGTGAAATGGTTGGGCAAGTAAACCATTACATGACAACTAGACTTTATTCATGGGCAAATGTGTAATTAAAAGACATGTTTTTTAAATATAAATAAACCCCAGTTGTCCCACAGTGTATTAAATCTTCTGATGAGAAAATTACAGGGAGATATGGGAGCACAAAGTTGTGGCACCTAACTCACCTCCATTCACACTCACTCATTTCTTTTTTCTTTTTTCTTTCTTTTTGAGAGAGAGAAACAGTGTGCGAGCTAATGGGGGGGGGGAGTAGAGGGAGAGGGAAAGAAAGAATCCCAAGCAGACTCTCAGTGAGCAAGGAGACCAATGGGAGGCTCCATCCCACGACCCTGAAGTCATGACCTGAGCTGAAACCAAGAGTCGGATACCCAACCCACAAAGCTACCCAGGCGTTCCCAGACACCCACTCATTTCTTTTTTTTTAATTAATGTTTTCAATTTAAATTCAATTTGCCAACATATAGTATAACACCCAGTGCTCATCTCATCAAGTGTCCTCCTTAGCTCCCATCACCCAGTTACCCTATCCCTTACCCTCCTCCCCTTCTGCAACCCTTTGTTTCCCAGAGTTAGGAGTCTCTCATGGTTTGTCTTCCTCTCTGATTTTTCCCACTCAGTTTCCCTCCTTTCCCATATAATCCCTTTCACCGTTTCCTGTATTCCACATATAAGTGAAACCATATGATGATTATCCTTTTCTGATTGACTTATTTCACTCAGCATAATACCTTCCAGTTCCATCCACGTCGAAGCAAATGGTGGGTACTTGCCCTTTCTGATGGTTGAAATGCTCACTCACTTCTTAAAATTAAATACTTCTTAGGTTCCTGTCATGTGTGAGGTACAGTTGTAAACTCAGAATTATCAGTGGAGCAAAACGAAAATCTCTCTCTTGAGAAGCCTACAGGGTATTGGAGCGAGAGAGACAACGGTGTAATGAATAAAACTACAAGTAGTGAAAGTCATATTATGCATTAATACATGATAAATACAACTATATTGTCTATGGGCAGGTAGGTCTGGCATGATTCTTGATAGGCAGAGTGTTCAATGTAAACAACAATGAGGACTTTGGGATGACTCCAAGGTTTTTGGCCTGAGCTACTAGCTGTCAAGGTGTGTGGGATCAGGATGGCTTCCCAGAGGAGGTGACATCTAAATGGGGATTGGAAGGACAAGTGGTGGCTATGCAATGAAGAGAGCCAGGAAAAGTGCTCTAGAAGCAGGAGCTTGTGCCAAGCTTATGGGCAGCTACAGTCATGTGAAGACTCAGCAGTTCCGGAGGGCTCTATCCTGTTCAGCATATCCATGCTGTTTAGGATTGAAGTGTAATATTTTCTGTTTTTAGAGATTTTAAAAACAATCTTGACTGTTAGCATTCTGGGAAGCTACTCCTCCTGGTATTGTGTCTTCTAAGAGGTTGATAAGTCTGTCTTCCATGCCTTTTTCTCATAGTTGATTAAAAAAAAAAATAGTGGAATTGAACCTGGCCAAGGTCAGAGTCCTGTGTCATGCCTCCCTTCGAGCTGATACTGGTCCCATTAATCAACCCTCGGGGGACAACTACAGATCAACCCGACCATACGACAATTAGATAAGACATGTCAAATTGCTAGAAAGTTCTCCAGAGTCACACAAATTGCCAATGTTTACTATGACTTGGCCACGAATTTCTGGGAATGGAGACACACATGTGCTAAGTGAGCAGGCTAAGTGTCACAGAGCAGATGAGGGAAGGATTCCTGCCCGTTCAAACGTGCTACAGTAGAGCGTCCCTTACTTGTGCCAAGCTGATCAGTTTGGACAGACTGCTATTGCTCTTGAGGTCACTTTTGTGCATGTGAAGCCAACGGTGAAAATTTGAATTGATCCTGTTTATCACAACATTGAAATGAAGCCTATTAAATTTAGCAAGTTGTGTTCATGCCCTGATTTTATACACTTGCATTTATCAAAAACACTTTGGTAAACATGTTATAGACTTGCCTCTTTTGGAGGGAAAAAAAAAAGAGAACACCTAAAAAGCGGAATTAACTCCTGCCTAAGAGAAAGCCTTTGGTGAACGTAAGCATGCTATGAAATATGTCCATGGTTACAGTAATAGATGACAAACTTTTGTCAAACATTAAAGGGGAATTGACATTTTGAACACACACACACACACATTGCTTTATATAACTTCTTTTTAAACCCTACGATGTAGGAATGCCTGTACTCGTTTAATAATTGAGAATCTAGACTCCGAGATGCTAAGGGAATTTTCCAAGCTTACTGCTAGGTGTTAAGTGGTAAGTGAGCACTTCTGATTACAAAGTTCACCTTTTCTATTGAGCTCTGCTTCCTCCTCGATGGATTGAGCACATATTTATTGCTTTCCTGTTATGAGCCTGCTCTGAACTAGGTTCTGGGGATAGAAAGGAGTTTAAACCAGGAGCTCTGCCTTCCAGAGACTTAATATCTAGAAGGGAGACCAGGGCATATACTGAAATGAACCACAGTATGAAGTAGTAAATGGTGAATGCCATGTGGGTGATGTAGCAAACGAATCCTAGAAAAGTTCAGTGACAGAGATGTGTGTGGGCTGTCAGGGTCAGGGAAGGCTTCCTGGAGGAAGTGACATTGCATTTAGTCATTCACATCTATTTAGTGATAGCTGACTCTGTGCCAGTCATATTTCTAGGCACTGGGGACACAGCTTGGAAGATGTGACACCCAGTGTCTGTTTTCTTGAAGCTTACAGTGTGTGAGCGTGTGTGTGTGTGTGTGTGTGTGTGTGAGAGAGAGAGAGAGAGAGAGAGAGAGACAGAGAGACAGAGAGAAAAAGGGAAAGGGAGAGAGAGACATATGGGGGAGGGAGAGAGAATAAACTAACAAACAAGATAATTTGAAAGAACAATGGGTACTACACATTTTTTAAAAAGTGACTCGGGGGATCCCTGGGTGGCTCAGCGGTTTGGTGCCTGCTTTCAGCCCAGGGCGTGATCCTGGAGACCCAGGATCGAGTCCCACATCAGGCTCCCTGCATGGAGCCTGCTTCTCCCTCTGCCTGTGTCTCTGCCTCTCTCTTTCTCTGTGTCTCTCATGAATAAATAAATAAAATCTTTAAAAAAAATAATTAAAAAAAAAGTGACTCGGGAAGTGACTGAGTGGCTCAGTCGGTTAAGTGTCTGGCTTTGGCTTAGGTCATGAGCTCAGGGTCCTGGGATCAAGCCCCAAGTCAGGTTCTCACTCAGAGGGGACTCTACTTCTTCCTGCACCCCTGCCCCTGCTTGTGCTCTCTCTCTCTCTCTCTCTCTCTCTCTCTCAAATAAATAAAAGTGTTTAAAAACTGACTTGAGGGGCAGAGTGCCTGGCTGACTCAGTCAAAGGAGCATGTGAATTTTGATCTTGGGGTCTTGAGTTCAAGCCCCATGTTGGGTGTAGAATTAACTTAAATAAATAAGCTTTAAAAAAAAAAAAGGGACTCGAGGAGCACCTGGGTGGCTCAGTGGTTGATCATCTGTCTTCCACTCAGGGCATGATCCGGGGGTCCTGAGATCAATTCCCACATCGGGGTCCCCACAGGGAACCTGCTTCTCCCTCTGCCTGTGTCTCTGCCTCTCTCTGTGTGTCTATCATGAATAAATAAATAAAGTCTTAAAAAAAAAAGTGACTGGGGACTGGTTTGGATTGTTTTCTTGAAGGATGAGACCTTAATGCTAATAGTGAAAGACTAAGAAGCTGCCCATGGGAGGAGTTGGCAGGGGGAACAGCAGGTCCAGAGCTCTGGGGAATACGTGGCTGGAGCCTGGTGTGCAAGTCTCAGAGAGTGGGGAAGATGAGATGGCTAAGACAGGTGGGGCCACACCACCCGAGCCCCCGGAGAACCAGCTCTGGAGGGTCTGGCTTCGTTCCTAGGGCAGTGGGAATTCCCAGGGGGCTGCATGTTCCCTGAAGAATGGATAGCTTGCAATAGCAAAAAGGAGTCTAGCTGTGTGTAGGGAACTTGAGGGTTCCACTGTTCCTAACTGGGGGATAATCATGAGGGACAGGAGCAGCAGTCACCCTGGATTCAGTTCTAAAGTGTCAGGGTAGGAGGAGCCCTTCACTGGATTTTCTGCACCCCTGGTTCTCCATACACCTCACTCTTCTCTGTGTGGAGGGCGAGAAACAAGATTAGTAGGATATTTCAGCTCTGGATATATCATCGACAAGTCCCATCCATCCATGAGGAAAGATTCTATTTTTCCACCAAAATATACAAATATTTCCATATTTATAGTTATGTATTGACTTATACATGTGGAAGGGTGTAGAAATCATAAGGGCCCAATGAATTTGCACAAAATGAACACACCTGTGTGCCAGCATCCGGATCATGAAACAGAACACAACCAGAATCTCAGAAGGGTAACCCTGTACTGATTCCTTTTTTTTCTTTTTATTTATTTATTTATTATTATTATTTATTTTTATTTTTTCCCCCTGCACTGATTTCTAACACTAATGAGTAGCTTGTCTGTTTGGGAGCTTTATATAAAAAGAATTATACTAAAAAAAAAAAAAAAAGAAAAAAAAAGAATTATACTTTGTATTTTGTGTCTGGCTTCTTTTGTTCAATATCACATGTTTGAGATTCATTCATACCGCTGCCTCAAGCCAGACGTCAGACATCATCCAATTTTACTGCTGCATAATGTTTTTCCCTCGTGTGAACATGCTACAGTTGACTTACCCATTCTGCTATTGATGGACATCTGGGTTGTTTCCTTTCTGGGGCTGTTGTGAACTCTGTTGCCAGAAGCATTTTTGTAAAAGTAGAAAATGTGCATATTATTTATTTTGGTAACAAAGTACACGTTTTTGCTGGGTAGATACTAGGAGGATTGCTGGGTTAGTAGATACAATGGATGGTTTTCCAGATTGGTTGTATCGGTTTAGTTAGTTTTAAACACCAGACTAAAAATACTCCTTCTGATTATGTTGATCAAACACCTTGGTTTTTGATAACCTGTCCTCGGTAGGCAGATTTCTTGGGAAAAACAGCTACATAGCACACTGCTTACCCAAATTTTGTGAATTATTACATTTAGGGTAACTTGAGAAGGATATATGTCTCATAGCAAGTGAGACTCTACTAATTAACAAAGCAGAATTAAGGATTTTTTAAAAAAATAATTAATTAATTTATTTGAAAGAGACAGAGCAAGAGAGTTAGCACAAGCAGGGGAAGGGGCAGAGAGAGGGAGAAGCAGACTTCCTGCTGCACAGGGAGCCCGATGCGGGGCTCGATCCCAGGACCCTGGGATCACGACCTGAGTTGAAGGCAGATGCTTAACCAACTGAGCCACCCAGGTGCCCCTGGAATTAAGGACTTCACAGTTTAGGTGAGGTAGAATTTTCCCATAGACTGGGGCTTTAATTTAGGGAAAGGTATCTTCCAGCCCATTCTAGCATGGCCAGATTGGGAGTCTGGGTATTAGTTCTCCACTTCCCAACAGTGTAGCTGAGGGGTTCGCACTGGGTGGTCTCTGAGGTCACTCTCAGGGCTCTTCTCCTCTACTCTCCATTTCTGAAAGGGACTGTGGAGATGGATAATCCAGTGGTTACCGTTGGTTAACACTTCTCCTTGATCAGACTCCAAGTGCTAACTCAACCCCTGCTTTGTTCACTAGTGACTAGAGCATCTCCATGTGTCTTTCACTTCTTAATTCACAATTGCTCTGCAATTATTCCTCAACAGCAGCTGAAAATGAGTCTGCACCAAAAAGACACCTGTGACCAGAGGTCAGGAGAGACATGCCATGCATAATAGGATATATGGACAGAGGAAACAAATATGAAACCCGAATGAAAAATCCCAATGGTGGTGCTCCAATTTGCAAATGAGTTGCTTTGCTCAAGGACAATTCTTGGAAGCAGCAGGTATTTACTTAATTGATCTTGGTCTGTCTCCAAAGCACATGCTTTCTATTTCTTCTATATTCCCTTAAAGAGCCCCTCTTCTTAGCTCAGTAGCCTATTTGAGATGTTTGAAAATGGTCATTACACTGTCTGAAGGATCATGAACTCTTATTCATAAGGCCTGGAGCTCAATGTAAAACTTACATGTGGAATTTGGCAAATGTGGCCATGTGCTAATGTGCTGTGTCAGGTAAACCTGGCCAGAGTGGAGGATTGATGACTATTGATTTTTATAGAGCAGCCATCTGAGATATGACTAATATGGCAGCAATAAAGGAGTCTTATCAGCCTCAGGGTTTATTTCAAAGGAGTGGAGTGAAAGAGTACTGATGAAACACCTGGGTTTTGATCCCAGTTCTGCCATTAACCACTTTGTGTCCTTGGACAAGTTATTTTACCTTTTGGATCTCTTTTTGACATGTGAGATGAGACTTAGAGACTAGATCACAGTCTAGGTCTCTTCCAGTCCTGGGGCTTTGCAACTTGATGTTTCTAAGAAAAGTAGCAACCTTCGTTAGCATTTGTGACATGTCCTTTGAAAGAAAAGAAAATGCCACTTTTTTCTCTTCTTCACGAACTGTATTCAGAGCCTTGGGATCTAAAGTGCAATGTGCTTTAATTTTCTGGAGATCATGAGTCTGCAATGTTTTAATGTTATATAAGAATACGGAGCTCTTTGGAAAGAAATGCTTACTCCGTTAACAAATATTGGTTGCTTACTCAGGTTACATCCTCAAGGAACTTAGATTGTAGTGGGAGAGCTAAGACATGGCCACTAGAACTGTAATGCAAGGTGAAAGGTAGCAAGATCCATGAAGGAAGCATGAAAGTGTGACAAGGTTCAGCTCACTTCTTCCGGGTCAGATAAGGCTTCATGAAAACAAAGCCATTTGAACTGAGAAATGAGTACCATTTCAGCAGGTGAAGACACGGAGAGCCCTCCCTTAGAAGAGGGTGTAAGGAAGGGACAAGGCCATAGGTTGACAAAGTTTGGGGGCTGGCTTTATGTAGAGTGACCATGTGTCTGAGTTTTCCTAGGACAGTCTCAGCTTATATTTTCTGTCCGGGTGTAATTATTAACAGCACCCCCTTTTTACTCTCAAAAATCTTCGTAATTTGGATGATAAACTATATAGTCACCATAGTTATAAGTGATGCTCTCTAAGAGGCCAAATCATCACATGGCTAATAGGATCTTCGAGGAAGTAAAGGAGTGTTACTAAACAACTAGTAGGTCAGTCAAGAAAGCAAAGAAGAAATCAGAAAATACGTTGAGACAAATGAAAACAGAAACACAACTTCCAAAATCTTTGGGATGCAGCAAAAACAGTCCTAAGAGGGAAATTCATAGTGATACTGGCCGACCTCAAGAAGCAAGAACAATTCCAAATAAAGGATCTAACTTTACATCTAAGGGAAATAGAAAAAGAACAACAAACAAAGCTCAAAGTTAAAAGGAGGAAATAATAAAAATTAGAGAGGAAATAAATGAAACGGAGACTTAAAAAAATTGAAAAGGACAATGAAACTAAAAGCTGATTCTTTGGAAAGATAAAAAGAAGTGAATAAAGTTTTAGGCAGACTCATCAAGAAAAAAGAGAGAGGGTTCAACTAAATAAAATCAGAAATGAAAGAGAAGTTACAACTGATGCCACAGAAATACGAAAGATTGTAAGAGACTATTATGAATCATGATATGCTAACAAATTAGAAAATCTAAAAAAATGGATAAATTCCTCGAAGCATGCAACCTTTCGATATTGAATCACAAAGAAACATACCCTTCTCAAATTATTCCAAAAAATTAAAGAGGACGGAATGCTTCCGTCCTCATTTTTCAAGTCAAATATTCCCTGATATCAAAACCAAAGATAACACACAAAAAAGAAAATTACAGGCCAATATCCTTGATGTAGTTGCAAAAATTCTCAACTAAATATTCGCAAACTGAATTCAGCAATACATCAAAAGGATCATAAACCATGATCAAGTGGGATTTATTCCAGGGATGCAAGGATGTTTCAACATACACAAATCTGTCAAGGTGATACACCATATTAACAAAACAAAGGGTAAAAATCATATGATTGTCTCAATAGATGCAGAAAAAAAAAACATTTGACAATTTGTCAAAAACATTTGACAAAACATTTGTAATCCTTTTATGATTACAAAGTCTTAAAAAAGTGGGTAGAGGAGGAATGTACCTCAACATAATAAAGGCCACCTATAAGTGGAATATAAGAAACAAAACAGAAATAGGCTCAAAGATATAGGAAACAAACTGCTGGCTACCAGAGTGGGAAGGGGAGGGGAGCAGGCAAAGTAGTGAAAGGGATTAAGAGGTACAAACTTGCAGTTATAAAATAAATAAGTTATGGGGGTGTAATGTACAGCATAAGGAATACACTTAATTATATTGTAATAACTTTGTACGGTGACTAATTGTAGCTAAACTTACTGTGGGGGTCATTTTATAAAGTATAAAAATATCAAATCACTGTAACATACACTTGAAGCTAATAAGATATTGTAGTTAATTAGACTTCAATTAAAACTAGGAAGAAAGGGACACCTGGGTGGTTCAGTGGTTGAGCGTCTGCCTTCAGCTCAGGATGTGATCCCAGAGTTTCTGGATCGAGTCCCACATCAGGCTCCTTACGAAGAGCCTGCTTCTCCCTCTGCCTGTGTCTCTGCCTTCTCTCTGTGTCTCTCATGAATAAATAAATAAAATCTTAAAAAAAAAACCTAGGAGGAAAAAGAAGGGAGTCAGGAATGACTTTACGCTTGCCAGTTGGTTGCCTGGTAAAATACAGATAAAAATGACATTAGAAGGAGTTGCCAATTAGTAGGAAAGATGAAAAAAAAATGCGGGGCTGAGCAGAAGGCAGACGCTTAACCAACTGAGTGACCCAGACACCCCAACAAATTCAGTTTTTGATCAGAAAGATAGAGCTGGAGGGGGCCTGTGCACCACTGACTCCACCCCCTCCTTTCACAGGCAAAAGGAATGGGGCAAAGGACATTAGTCAGGACAGGAACCCAGGTCACCTGCCCCCCTTTGCAGCTTTTGCCTCTCTACCTCACTGTATTGAGTTGAATAGCGTTCCTCCTAAATTCACGTCCACTGAAATGGGACTTTATTTGGAAATAGGGTCTTTGCCAGATGTAATCAAGTTAAGATGATGTCATCCTGGCATAGTACGGGCCTCTAATCCAGTATGACAGGTGTCCTTATAAGAAGAGGAAAATCTGGACGGTAGACATGGGGATGCACATGGAGAACACAATGTGAGAGTTGAGGCAGAGGTTGGAGTGATGCATCTAGAAGTCAAAGAACATCAAGCATAGCTGGGAGTCACCAGAAGCTAGGAGGAGACTAGGAGGGATCTTCCCTTCAGGCTTCGGAGGGAGCGAGGCTTTGCCAACATCTTGATTTTGGACTTGTCGCCTCCAGAACCATGAGAGAGTATAGTTCTGTTATTTGAAGCCCCCGTTTGTGGTATTTACTTATGGCAGCCCAGGAACACTGAGGTGCCTTCTGAGGTTTCGGTTCAGGTGGAGTATTCAGATGGCCCTGTCTGTGAGGCATGAGAGGATGTGGGGCCCACGTGCAGGGGAATGGTCAGGATTAAAACAGAGCCAGGGGTGGTGATGGGGATGTGGGAATGGAAGACAGGACCCAAGGGAGGAATAGAAAGGGGCTCTGAGGACAGAGTGTGGAGAAGTAAGACAGGAGGCAGACAGGAGGCAGAACTTCTTGGAAGTTCAAGAAGAGAGAGGAAGTGAGGGAGGAATTCCAGAAGAGGCAGCGGTCAAGAGGTCAGGATTTGGCATTGAGGTCACTGGTGACCTTTCCAAGAGCTCCTTTCGAAAATTGTAGGGGTTAGAATCTGGCAGAGGCTGCAGGGGTGAGGGCGTTATGAGTATGGAAGGATGAGGGGAGATTACTCTTCGGGATGAAGGGAGAAACCGGGCAAATAGCTTAAAGTGTGGAGCAGGGAAGAGGGATTTTTTTTTTTTTTTTAAGCTGTGGAGAATCGAATGTATTTTTGGAGAAAGGTGAGGAGAGGGAGTAATCACAGATGTAAGGGGTTGTGGTGGGTGGCTAATGGATGGCCCACGGTCCAGCCATGCAAGCACACGGACATGGCGCCTCTCACTCAGAATTTAGCTAAAGCTTTGCCTCCTTGGGGGTGTCAGTACTCCTGTGCCACACCCCTGTCCAATCCTGGAGCCTTGAGCCATTCAGTAGGGGATGCGCTCTTGAGTGGAGTGGGCATGGTGGCAAGGCAGAGAGTCTGGGTCCTGATGTGAGGAAGGGGCAGCTGGCATCATTGGGTCTCATCAGAGGAAGTGCATGGGGGCATCTGAGAAGGTGGATGGCATGGGCATCCACAGAACAGGAGTCAGGGGACTGTCCCCCAGCTGTGGGGCCCAGCCTCCTCACAGGGACGATTACCAGTGGACTCAGTAGTAGAGTCTACAGAAGTGTGAGCAGGGCTAGGCTCTCAGGAGGCAGAGTAGGTCAACACTCCACTCCCAACCTGCTGATTAAACCCCCAGCTCTCACCCTTGCCCATCAGCATCCTTTGAAAAGATGGTAAAGTGAAACAGCTCCGTGTTCTCTGGGCCTGATGGCTCTCACTCACTACTTCTGTATTTGACATGGGGCTTTGGAGTAAGACTAGCTTTTTTAAAAATTTTTTTAAATTAAAAAAAATTATTTGAGAATGAGCACAAGCAGGGGGAGCAGTGGAGGTTGGATTCGATCCCAGGACACTGGGATGATGACCTGAGCCATAGACAGATCCTTTTTTTTTTTTTTTTAAGATTTTATTTATTTATTTTTGAGAGATACAGAGAGAGGCAGAGACATAGGCAGAGGTAGAAGCAGGCTCCCCACAGGGAGCCTGATGCAGGACTTGATCCCAGGACCTTGGGATCACACCCTGAGCCAAAGGCAGATGCTCAACCACTGAGCCACCCAGGTGCCCCTAAGACTAGCTTTTTGTCTTCATCTCCTCTTCTGCCTATGGAGAGACTCATCTCAAAGTATGAGTCACAGAGCTTTTAGGAAACACAGTGCTGTCTTTGGGAAAAGTGGGAGATTCTGGGAATACACGGTCCAATATACGTATATATAGGAGGGATCCTGCACATCTAGAGGTCCTCCCAGCCTTTCCAGCATATAACCCTGACTTAAAATAAATGGATATGTGGATGAGTGCACATTGAGAAAAACGAAGACAAAATGCACCCCCCTCACACCCTGGTACCACACCACATGGTGCTCTAGGAAACATCATACTAGCTGCAGTCACCCCAAGGCACAGAGCCTCCACTGGCTGAAATCTGGGTAGGGTGTTAATGTCTGTGTGTTGCACAGGTGGGCAGGTGGATGCCAGGGTTGGAGCAATTATTGTGAAAAAAAAAAGTAAGATTTTAGAGAAAGTCTGGACCTCTTACCTCTGTACCATTAACTCTTTTCCATTTTCTTTCTTCTCAGTACTCCTAAATTATATATCCTTCACCACGAGATTTTATTTTTTCTCTGTTTCATTCACCATGTGTTAGGTATGAATGCCTACCAAGAGATGAGGAAGCAGGCCAACCAATGGGCAAGAGCCACACACCTAGTAAATGATGGAACCAGGGTTTGAACAGGTCTATGACTCCAAGTCAAGTGTTCTTCACCCTACACCCTCTGTAGCTCCCCCTTTCTAATGAAGGCTGGCTCCCAGTTGGGAGAGGGCAGTATGATGACATCTTCAGAACTTCAACATTCAGGAACTTTATGTAAGACTTCAGGGAACCGGCAAATCATTTTGTGTCTCCGGGTCCACCCTACAGGACAGGATTGCTAGTCTGCTCCTGGCTCCCCATGGTCCTCCCTTTTTGCTGACAGTGTGGCCAAAGCACTGGGTGATGGTATCTGGGATGTCCAAACAGGCCTTCCACAGAGATCCAGAACCAGGGCTGGTGGCTGTATTCTGATATCCAGGAATGGAGCCTTCATTATCATGTCCTCTTGCTACCATATGCAATATTGTTAGAGCTGAAAACTAGACTGGGCCTCTGGGAATAACTCTCAGATCCACATTGCCAAACCGGCTTCCCGAGGGATCCTCTGCCATGTCTGAAAGGTGAGGAAGGCTACCTATTGAAGCTGTGGTGCAGGGATCCAGAGGCTGCCACCATTCCTGCTGCCATTCCTACTCCACATTGCTTCTTGACATCCATGAATCTGGTGAGCGGACACTGCAGTGCTGTGGCAATAGGAAAGCCATTGCCTACCCCAACTGCTCCTTCCCCAAGTGTCTCTGACTTTGCTAGGCAGCAGAAATCATCAAAACAGCAGGAAAGTGACCTCTGTCTCCTTACTGCCTCCCAGATCTCTCCAGTTCATCCAACTAGCAGAATATAATTCACATCTGGACTACTAGTTGCAAAGATCCGATAAATATGGCTTAAAAAATATCTGGCTGCTGCAAAACAGAAAGGTGTTTAAGATGGATGCTGAGAACTAAACCACCTTATATGATGAGAAAAAATACTGAATACTTATAACAAATGTACCAAAGATTTTCTAAGAAGCTCTGGCTTCACATTTATTTAATGAAATTAAAAAATATATCTAATGTCTCTGAAGATTATGGGCTTGTTCACATTTGCCAAGAGTCCCCTTAATCATCCAGTGGGTGGCTTCTCTCTACAAATATCACCATTGCAAAGTTCAGAAGGCTTTTTCTCCATTAGGAGATTATATCCTAAAAAAGAATTAAGTTATAAAAATAATACAAGTATTATTTAGGTCTGAAAAATATAGCAAAAATACTTTTAATGCCAGGTCACTATCACAATGACCACTTCCTTCTTCCCATGTGCATAATATTTACATCTTTATAAATGTCGTATTTATAGAGGTTTGTGTTTTTCTTCACCCAACATTGTATCATACTCATTTCTCATCTTATTGCATAATACAACCACAATTTTTAATGGCCCCATAATAGTTTACGAATATACATGTCATAATTGACTCAGCCATTCCCTTCTAGTTAAACATTTCAATTGTTTCCAATTATTTAGTATTATAAAGAGCGCTTTGAAGAGGAGATTATGAATACTTAGACTTTTGTGGCACATTCCCAGAAGTGGAGCAATAACACATACTGGTTAAAAGGTATCCATTTTTAAATGAGTATCAATGGCTTTTGGTTAATGTTTCTTAAAAATCACCTATGGTAAAAGCAGGGAAAATTTTCTCTGCTAACCACTAAACAAAGAACTTCCTTCTCCCTGTGACATCCTTAAAGGGGAATTGTGCCTTTGGCCTTGAAGCCTTGATGCACAATACATCACTGTATCTGAAATCCCTGAGAGGTGCCTAGGTTGCTGTGACCTGAGTCTTGGGACCAGGGTGAGAGTAGAGTGGGTGCAGCATCTTCAGGCTCTCCCCCACCCTTTCATATCTCAAGGCCCAGCTCTTCTGACCAGAAGGCTTCTCTGGATAAGGTGTCTGGTACCTCAGAAGTGCCAAGTGGCAAGCCCCGGAACATGCACTTTTATGTATGCAGATGCCATGCTTTCATGGAGACTTCCATAGACAGGTCATTCCTCTACTTTTTGATTTCTCCCTCTTCCCCGAGATAAAGCAAGACAGTATTGTTTAGGTTGAAATAAAGCCTGGGTTACACTTTTGGAAGTCAGCATGGGATACTTTAAGAACCAGGAGACCAGAGTCTTAAAAGGCAGGCAGATGCAATGCTGCAAGATTTTACTCAGGGCCACTTTGCACCTGAGAGACCAGCCTCTAAAGACCTCGCAGGCATACCAGTCCTGAGAAAAACGCGCTTAAGAGGTCTCAGAGAGGTTCCATTCTGATGCCTACTCATGTCTTTCGATCAGTCCAGGGCAATGGGGCTTTAAGTGTCCTTTTTTTTTTTTGTTTTTAAGATTTTATTTATTTATTCATGAGAGACAGAGAGAGAGAGAGAGAGAGAGAGAGGCAGAAACATAGGCAGAGGGAGAAGCAGTCTCCATGCAGGGAGCCCGATGTGGGACTCGATCCTGGGACTCCAGGATCATGCCCTGGGCCGAAGGCAGGCGCCAAACCGAGGAGCCACCTAGGCATCCCTTAAGTGTCCTGATGAGGATAAGAAGAGAAACAAATTTAGCTCTATGTGTTCTAATGAGATGAAAAAATTTCCACTAAATGAATGTTCTCTCCAACAAAGCAGCCTCGCACAGGACCTTGAGTTTTAGCTCTGTCTCCTCCACCTTATACGCCCTTGTGTTGCACAAAAGAGGCTGCTGCCCCCCCAGATCTCGCGCAGTGTGTCTCCAATTCCAGAACTCCACTCCACCCCCACGTGGGCCCCCCCGCCCCCCTCCGATCCAGCCATCGGTAACTGCCCCATAAATGGCATTGGCAGTAACTGTCCCCACTCGAGGCCTGAGGAATGCCAGTGCTTGCTGAGCAACAATGTTTGCAAAACCCCGGGCTCCGGGGAAGGGTTAACCGTTGTTCCTGCAGCCCCGGGCACGTCCCCCCTGCCGCGGGCCCAGACGACCCTCCGCAGGGACCGCCGGCCCCGTCCCGCCCCGCCTGCGCCGAGCGCGGCAGCAGCCCCCGGGAGGCACCACAACTTCCCGGGACACCCCAACGTCTCCTCTCGCCCCCGTCCGGTTGCTTGGAAATTTGCACTGGACGGTGACGTCACACAGGAAGGCGGGTCCCCAGGGTCCCGCACGCCAATGGCGCGGCCGCGGCCGGCCTCTTCTTTTCCAGCGATTGGTGTCTCGGGCCCCTTGGCTCCACCCCAGCCCGCCATGGCGTCAGGCGCCGCAAAACCGGGGAGGTGGTTCCCACTTTAAGAAGTGAAGTTTTTCGCCCCCTCCCCCTCCCTGCCCACCTCCTGCAGCCTCCCGCGCCCCGCGGAGCTGGCGCATGGAGCTGCGCTGCGGCGGCGTAGGGGGCCAGGCTGTGGGGCGCAGGATGGATGGGGACAGCCGCGATGGCGGCGGCGGCTGCAAGGACGCCGGGTCGGAGGACTACGAGAACCTGCCGACCAGCGCCTCCTTATCCACGCACATGACAGCCGGAGCGATGGCCGGGATCCTGGAGCACTCGGTCATGTACCCGGTCGACTCGGTGAAGGTGAGGCGCGCGGGGACCTCGGGGACCGGGGGGCGCGCGCGTGCGCTTGCATCCCGCGCGCGCAGCCTGGGGGAGCGCCCCGAAACCGCCTCCGCTCCCGGCTGCGCGCGGGGGCCCCGGGGCCGCCCCAGCCCCCGCCCCAGCCCCAGCCCCAGCCCCCAGCCCACGAGGGGGCCCCGGCAGGCGCCGCGCACCGCCGCTCGCGCCGCCTTCCCGACCCGGGCTGCTGGCGGCGCTGCGGCGGGGGAGGAGGACTGGCGAGCGCCCCCGGGCTCGGCGGCGGCGGCGGCGGCGGGGTGCCCGAGGGAGGCGATCGGTGCGGCTTTGCACAGTTTACCGCGCCTGCCCACGCGGTGCCGGGGCTTCGGGGTTGCAGCTGCCCGCGGCTCCGCAGGCGCGCGCGCTGCCCCGCGGGTCGGTGCGGGGTGGCCCAGGCTGCCCACACGTGCGCAGTGTCCGAGGGAGCCCGGCAGCTGGCCGCCCGCAGGCGCTCGGCACGCTCAGCGCTGAGAAACGTGGCCCCGGCTTGGGTGTGTGGCTGCTGCGCCCCGGGTCCCTGGGGAGGCGTGGGAGGGGCAGGGGTTCTACCGGTTCTTGGCAGCTCTCTCGGGCATACCGGTTCAGCGACGCTCAGGGTGTCTGCGCCTCTTCCCGCAGGAGTTGGGGCAGCCGAGCAGCCCACAGGCGAGGGAGCCCTGCAGTGACATTTGCCTTCTCTTTTTGTTGCAGGGAAGGCGGGCAAGGAGAGCATATGCTCTGCTATACGACTCTTTAACTGTGGGTTGTGTAATAGGCACTCACTTGGTTTGCTCGCCCTTCCCCGAGGTAGTTTTAGGTACATTTTTGCAAGAAGGCAGCGTTAGCCAGGGGGATTTTTCCTGTTAGGCTAGAGCTGCCTTCTGCCTGCCTGTATAGGACACCCAGTGGCAGGCAGGTAGTCCAGGTATTGATGTCTTGCACTTTTGTGGGCATCACTCATCGAATCCGTTCAGCAGCCCAGGGATTAACAGATGAACAAACTGAGGCAAAGAGATATGAACTGATCCACCTGGCCAGGCTCATACTCCACCTGTTTCCTCTGACTCCAGCCTTAGAGTGCTTTCGGAGATTTTGGGGGCCTCTCCGGGTGGCAGTTCTCTTGAAAGGCGGGACCCCACAGAGCCCCCCTATTGGTGGCTGTGTCTTGTTGCTGAGGCTGGCCCCACATGGGGGGGGGGGGGCGGTGTGAAGACCCGAATGTCTAAGACAGGGTTTGCCCTGCCCTGGGCAGCTCTCAGCGAGCTAGCAGTCAGTGCACAGATGGGAATCCAGTGAGAGAAAGTGTGGGCATTTGTAGTAAGGTGAGGCCCAAGCCTTTGTGTTTCAGGGCCTGGGGCAAACTCTTGGAGGGTCACTCTTCTGACCCTTCAGAATCCCCAGGGGGGATTAAGGGTTCGCCGCCTGGGTTATGGAGGGCCTGGAGGGCCTGGGGGCAGATCTTGCCCCGCAGGTTTTCACAGCTTCTCCAGGAAAGACCCTGGACACATACCAGATGGCATTTGTATAGGAAAGAATCCATCTCTTGTAATAAAATTTCCCATATTCGAAGCTGTTGTCTCCAATGCCTTGGACAGAGTATGGGGAAAGTTAGGGGCAGGGAGATGTTATTTCAGCAGGCACCAGACCCACAGGGTGGCTGAGATGAACGTCCCATTGGAGAGCTATATCACCTGTGAGATTTTGCTGAGTTTGGTTCAGAGCATCACTAGAGCTTATCTTCAGGGTTGGATGTAATTAGTCATGCCTTCTCACCTTCCTCTGTCAGTCTAAAGAGGCATCTGTCTTATATGTTGTGTGTTTAGTTTCTTACCTGCCTTGCCTTCTGCCCTGTAGACGTTGTATGTTTTAGTCCACATGTCCCTGTGTGCTTAGTATTATTTTACATAGCAGTTTTCACCTCTGGATAGGCAACAGGATTGGCTGTCCCAGACAAGTCACTCACCTTAAGGGGCTTGACATGAAGGCCTGGGTTAGCTCATTAGTGAGGGAGTCCTTCTTTGTTTAAGCATGCAGGTTGAGTTTGAAAGCACCTCATTTTTCACGACAACTTTCTTGGGGGGTAGCAAGGATTATTCTTTTCATTTTCCAGCTGAGACAAAAGGCACACACAGAGATAGTTAAGTGGTGGGAGTCCTGTTGCATGGTCCCAGGGAGGCTACAGCCGAGTGCCGAGTGCCGAGGTCTGCCGAGATCAGCACAGTTGTCTGTGCCCAGCATGACATATCAGGGACGCATCCATGCCTCAGTCATAGAAATGCTTCACTTGGGGAGACCTCGACTGTGTTCTTCTTAAATATTTTGGATGGTGGAGACCGTGAGTAATGGAGACAGGAGCCCTGGGTGGGGTTTCCAGCCCTGCCCCTAACTTGCTTCATGCTTTAGGCACTGTTCTATATCTTAGTTTTGTCACTGTAAAATGGGGGCTATGGGCCATTTGAGTATTTCTCCCCATTTTTAATCTGTCCCCCTTTCTATGTACACAGAAAACCTATTGTCCTCTTTTATGATACTTGAAATTCCAAATAATTATTACAGTTGAAGCCATGGCAGTGTCAATTGTATGTCGGCAAAAAATTTTTCTCTGATTTTATAAGGCACACGTTTTGAACTGTGAATATGTGAATTAAGTGAGGGTATCAGGTGGGCCTGCTTTTTCCAGTTTTTCCATCCTAGATGCTGTGGTCCATGGAACTCAGTGCTGGTCACTTTGACCACTGAGCCAGGAGCTGCTTGCTCTTGTGGTCATAAGGGCAGAAAGCCAACCTTACTGATGCTTAACATTATTATGTTTAAATATGTTTCCCATGAAGTCCCATCCTAATACCCCCCCTCCCGTGTGACTTTAATTACCTGTATTTTTCAAACTGTGTCTTGTGACCCCTTAATGGCATCAACATTTTAAGAAAGATCAGTCTTTCTAATGGTGAGAGTACAAAATGCAAGTGTGTGTGTGCCATACAGTAAGAAGCCTTGCTTGGTGAAGTTGTTTGGGTTTTGTGTGTGTGTGTGTGTGTGTGTGTGTCCCCTGGATGGCTGTGTCAAATCCCCTTCTGACTGGGGGTTACAGCCAAAAAAGAACACTGAACCCGATGATCACTAATGTCTCTCGAGCTCCAGCAGTCTGTGATTATTAAAGGGTTATTTGGAAGACCTTTGGCAACTTTGCTGTTCCTTCCTGTGCCGCCTTCCCTCACTTAGTCCCTAGGGGTGGAGTGTGAGTGCTTACGAATCTGCAAAGGGCTAGGGCCAGGTCACTGGGACCTCCTGTTGGTTCCCACTCCCTGTCTGGTCTGCATGGTACCAAGGGAGGGAGCATATGGGGGCCCTGCAGCGTTTTCGCCAACAGTAGCAATTACTCGTTTCTTTCCAACTGGGGCTTTGCAGCGGGTTTTCCTTGATTCTCTAGCGGGTGCTCCCGAGTGGCCAAGTGGCGTGATCACCTAGACCGCGCGTGGGGTGGCTGCGAGAAGCCCTGGTCGGGAGTGCTCAAGACTGTGGGGAGAATGCCAGGTGGGTGGAGGAGGAAATTCCAACCAGATTAGGCACACCACTCTAGACCATGCCGAATCCCGTGGTGGTGAAAGCGGGGGGCAAAAGGAAACAGGAAAGATTTGAAGCGAGGCAGCTTCCGCTGGCCCTTTCTCAGCCCTTCTCTCTGCTTCTCAGGGAAACGCGGTCCCTACGTGTGCTGGGAGAAGCCCTGCTTCCCAGCCCTGCTTCCAGCACAGTCCACGGCCAGGAGAGGACCGCGAGGGCCTGAGGCTCGCCTTCTCTCGAGGAGCTGGTGGGTGCTGAGCCAGTTGGAAACCTCGGTTGGCCTCAGGGGTTTCTGGAGCAGCAGTGACCAGGCAGGTGCCAGGATGGCTCAGCATTCCTCAGCTTTCGAGTTTTCTCCACCACCCTCCCCGCCCCCCCCCCCCCCCCCCCCCCCCCGGGGTCCCGGCCTTGCAGGCCTGCTGGGAGCCAGGGTGCTCAGCAGGGTGGGGGGAAGGCTGCACCCACTGCAGCGTTTTCGAAACCAAGTACAGTTCAGTAGATGCCATTCAGCTTCAAAAGGGCGTGAAATCCCAAATTGCTCGAGTTCTTGCGAGAAAATTATAGTGATTTTTCCGTCTCTCTTCTCCTGTCTTGTCTCCTTTAGGTCCTTCCCCTCCCCCCTCCCCCCGTTTTTTTTCTGTCCTTAAGTGGGTGATGCTTTTCTCAAAGGTGCATTTGGAAGGGGCACAGAATGAAGAGAGGTGTACTCTTGGACTTGTGTCCTTTTGTTTGCCTCGTGACTGCCCCTGCTGATGCCCGGAGCCTGGGTCTGCACCTTTGCAGGCCTGCCCGGGAAGAGGGGGAGGACCTTACCCAGCCCCCTCAGCCCGGAAGTGGGGGAGGGGCGGGCTGGGGCAGGCCTTGGGGGGACACCCCAGAATTCTAATGGGCAGGGAGGGCGCCCTCCCCTCTTGAGTAGGGCGAGGCAGTGGGCCTTACTGGACACAGTCTACCTGACTGTGTCATTCAAGCACTCAGGGATGTGTGCGCGTGTGTCTGTGGAGTGTGTGTCCCAGACCTTTCCTTGGTTTTCTTTCTTAATTTTTTTTTTAAGATTTTATTTATTTATTCATGAGAGACACAGAGAGAGGCAGAGACATAGGCAGAGGGAGAAGCAGGTTCCCTGCGGGGAGCCCGATGCAGGACTTGATCCCAGGACCCCAGGATCATGACCTGAGCCAAAGGCAGATGCTCAACCCCTGAGTCACCCAGGCATCCCCTTTTCCTTGGTTTTCTTGAGAGCTTCTGCTCTTTGGAGCGCTGACCGACTGAAGTCCACTTTCCCTTTTTTACTTCCCTTCCAGCTTTAGGAGGCTGTCTTTCCCCAACCCACTGGATGAACTGGCTTCTGTGTTGAATGAAGCCTTTGGCAGTCTCTCTTCAACCCCAGAACATTCTGGCTGTCTCCGTATTTCTCCTAGTACCCGACATTTCCTTCTCGGGGAATTTCCTTTTTCTTTTTTTCATCCTCTGAGCCCTCTGGCCTCCTCAGGGCAGGCTGCAGCCGTGTCTCTACGGTCCTGCTGCTTGCTGGGGCTCTTGGGCGGGCGTGGGGAGCCCGAGCCTGCCCTTCCCCTCCCCGCCTCCACCTTGAGTGCTCCTGGCTGACATTTTCTATGGGTGGGGAGAGGGTGGAATGTATCTAACCACTTTGTCTTGAACTACAGACCTTCCCCCAAGCTCTTTCCAAGCTGGAAAGGTTCTGAGGGTTCTCTCACCCTCAGAGAACTCTCTTGGGGAGAGATTCAGATCCCTAGTCTTTGACTTGCTGGTTGGGGCAGGAAGCATAGCTTTTCTGAGATGTGATTGCTCTGTCTGTAAAATGCAGATCCTAATTTTCCCGCTGGTTTCTCTCTCCTGACCTAGCCTTCCACCGCTTGCTGCTTACCGTATTTCTCATCACACCCTGCGGAAGTTCCTTGGAACAAGCTCCCTTATATCTGCACTGAATGTTCCTTCCGTCTCCGTGTCCTGATAGAAATCCAGCTCTTCCCTTGAGGCCACTCCTTCCCTGAAGACTCTGGAGTGTAGCATGCCCATGAGCTCAAGCCCAGGCATCTGTGGGGCTCCTGCCCTCTCACCATTACCGACCAGCCTCTTCTCAGCCTCTCCCCCTCCTTTGAGGCTCCTCCCCTTTCTCTCTCTCTCTCTCTCTCTCTCTCTCTCTCTCTCCATCTCTCTGTCTGTCTCTCTTTCATCTACCCACCTCTGCCTCCGGCCTGACTTATACTGAAGGGCGGGAGGTGGAATGATAAGGAGCAGGGACCCTTGAGCCAGACTATGGATTGGTCCTGGCTCCGCTTGGTGTGACCTTGGGCAAGTCCCTCCTCCCATCTTCCCTCTGGGCCCCGGTGGCCGTCCGTGCAAAGGGGAATGTGGTACTGCTGCCCGGGAGCGACTGTGCGGGTTAGGTCCGGAGAACATTGCTGACAGAGCCTGCCGTGTGGTGAGCGCTGTCTGTGGGTCAGTGCTCCTGTCTCCATCGTCGGCCACAACATAGCTGTGCAGCTCCCCTGCCCCCCTCTCTCTGGACTTGGGCGTCTGGCGCAGACTGCTTCCACCACGAAGGAATCCCGTCATCACTCTGAGGACCCCCCCCCCTCCTGGGTGCCACCCGACTAATCCAAATCCCTGTGTTCTTTATGTCCTTCAGGTCGGTGGCCTTACTAAACTCCACGGGGGCCTTGTCCTAACCCAGAGCTTTGGCACCTCTGAGGGCTTGAATCCAGATGTGTCAACCTGGCCACACTGGGCTAGGTCCCTGCCTCTTCTCTTCCCCCTCAGCCTGGCCCTGTCCTCCTCATCCAGACCGGAGCCACTGCAGCCGCTCCCGGGACCTCTCCTTCCCCTCCACACTGGCCTGCCCAAACCCCCATCCTGGATGGCCCGTTACCCTGTTGAGCAGTCAAGCCCTTCTGGGGAAAAATCACATGTTGTCTCCATTGGTGTTCTGTGTGCGCACGCCTCTGGGCCCTCAGCCTGTCCTTCTGTGGGTTCTGGTCATTCTGCTTCCAGTCCTCTCAACAGCTGCTCCAGACCATGTAGGCTCCTGTTTCTCCACTTCCCATCCCTCTGCTTTCTCAGCCTCTGCTTAGCATATTGCTCCCGAGCTCATCCAGAAACCAAGACCCCGGTCAAGCTCATCTTGCTGTCACTGTCCTCCCAACCAGCATGCTGTCCCATACCTTCCTGCTGTTGTAAGGTAAGAGGGTCCTTCCTTTGCCAAAGGCGAGTCGGTGGGCCTGGGGAAAGGGGGTGTGTGGGAACCACCCACATACAATCCTGCCTCTACCCCAGTTCAGTATCCTTGTCTGCAGAGTGGGGATGTTAACACCAAGCCCTACCTTATAGGGCTCTTGAAAGAATTAAATGAGGCAACTCACATAAAGCTCTTGCTGCAGTGTTTCCTGCACAAATGTGCTATAAATGGTCATGGTGGTAGTTATTTTGGTCATCTCTCTGATGAGTAACTCGGCTTTAGTATCTTTAGCCTTCCCCTGACCAGTGATTCCTTCCTAAAAGCATTTATACAGTGCAGGCGTGTCCCATCTTAAATAACAGACAAACCCTAGACATCTCACCTTGACCCCGTGTGCCCCGAGGGTTTTTCTCCTTAGAATAACAAGTGTTAGGAAAGGATCATTGACACTTGGTCTCTGCTTCCTCACCTTATCCGCCTCCCAAACCCTCATAGGCCCCGGCCTTTGGCTTTGTGCCCAACCCTCTGCTGGAATCCTCTCAGAGGCTGCTAGTGATCTTGCTAATAAAATCAGTCACTGTTTTCCTGGTCTCTCTGATGAGGGGCAGCAGCCTGGTTTTCCTTGGAAGTCAGTCTGCCACCTTCCTTTCTTCTCCCAGGACACATGTCTCAGTTTCTGTCTGGGTCCCCGTTACTCACAGATGGCAGATTGGTGTCTCTGGTGCAGTCTTCCTGGAAGCTGGACAGCCTCTTGCCTCACAGACACGTCGGAGACTTGGCTGTCTCGGTGGCCAGGACGTCCAGTGTGGTCATCCCGGCCTCCCCTCCAGCCTGGACCCCCCCTCCCCCAGAAACTTGGTGGTCCTCTTCACGTTTTCTCTCACCTCTGCCCACTCTCCCCAGCCGCCACCTCTTATGTTTTCAAGACCCTTCCATTTGTGCATCTCTAATAGCTCCTGCATGTATTTATTCTTCTCCCTCCCACCACGCCTTGGTTTTGGGAGGACTCACTGTCTGCTTTGGATCGATGGCATCCCCAACCACTTGAGACACTTCTTGTCCCCATTTCCCTGTGGCCTGGCCATGCCATTCTTCTCCACAGCATGTGTTACCTTCTAACATGCAGTGCCATTTACTTATATTTATTACTTATATTTGTTGTATATGTTATTTCTATTTAGAATATTATGTGTTATTTATGGTCTGTCTCCCCTTATCTGAATGTAAGCTCCCAGTGGGCAGGAATCTTTTGCTCTTCTATTCTCTGGTATCTTCCTATTGCCAGAAACCATACCTGGCACATAATAGGGGCTCAGTTAGGAAATTGTTGAATGATTTACTGGAAATCTTTCATAGCTGTTCACACTCACCTCTGAGTCCTGTAGCTTGTGGGTGGCTGTAGTCTTCTTAAATAGGGACAAGTCACAATCCCCATCCTTTCAGGTCTAGTTCCTCCATCTGGGAAGAAAAACCTGCAGGCAGGTTTGCAGTGAACTGTGTTTAAACAGTGAATGCAATTTAAAAAGTATAAAGCTCTCTGCAGGGGCCAGGTTGTGGTATTATCATACTGGGAGCCTGTTAAAAGGTAAGGTTAGTTGACTAGAATGGAAAATCTAGCCTGTGCTCCACGTGTAGCAGAGTCCACACTGGGGCCTGAGGACCAGTCCCATCTTCTGCATCTCATATCAGCTGGTGTCTCTCTCTGCCTCATATTCCCCTAGCTGTCCCTGTTGCTTGCAGAATAAAGCCTGAACCTTGAACAGTGTGCAGAGACCCAGATCCTCTCCCCTCTGACTTGTCCACCAGAGCAAGACAAAGGTATTGTGTGAATATTGGTTGAATGAGTGCAGGCTCAGTTGTTTTAAAGAGATGGGGAGGGGTGGCGCTGGGTGGTTCATTCAACTGGGCGTCTGACTCTTGACTTTGGCTTGGGTGGTGACCTCAGGTTTGTGGGATCAAGCCCCCCAGCAGGCTTTGCACGCAGTGGGGAGTCTGCTTGAGTTTCTCTCCCCTGCCCCCACCCACCGCATGTTCTCTCTCTCTAAAATAAATAAATAAATCTCTAAAAAAAAAAAAAAGGGAAGAAATGTGGGGGAAAAAGTGCTTTGAAGCATGCTACTAAACAAATGCTAGTTGTAATGTTTTTGTGCGTGTTATTTTTGAATCCACGTGTACCTTGCCCGTAGAAAGACTTTCTCAGCCCTTGTGTTTGTCTTTTTTTTTTTTTTTTTTGTAGTTGAATTCTCAAGCCACAGTTATATCGCCATTAAGCTGTTAATTCATCTGGCCACCCACTTCATTCCAGGCTTACTGAGCGCCTTTCCTGCCAGTCTCTGTGCTAGACACTGGACAACAAAAATAAGTCCTGGCCTCTGTTTCCAGAGCATTGCTCCCTATAATTAGATCCTGAGCTAAGGTGGCAGGACTGGCTCCCTTTGAGGGTAGGAATGGGCCAAATTGGTATTTACTTTCAAATGGGCACAAGGTCTGGGGTGTTTGGACTCTGGAGTGCCCAAGCTGCCATCTTGCAGGTCCAGTGACTGCCCAGGGAGCATCATTCAAGGCTTCTTTGCCACGCAGTCTCGAGTTGGCTCCTTCCCCTGTAGGAGACAGTGGCCGTCAGTTGGCCTGCCCGCCCCCCCACCCCACCAATCCTCTTGCTCACCCCCGAGGTGGTTAGTCATTCTGGAAGCTGAACTTGGCTTCCAGAAGGTGCCTCTGAAAACATCCTCCACCCTACCAGTAACCCCAGACAGTCGGGAAGGGCTGTTGTCCGGTCCCTAAGAGGTGTTATGGTTTCACATTCATGCTTTCTCTCCGAAGAGAAAACAAAACGTGTTGAAATAGAAATCCCAGCAGCAGCTTGGCTGAAGCAAGAGTTGCATAACAGCTTTAAGAAATGCCTGGCCATTGTTGGGTCAAGTGGAGGGACTGTAGCTTCATGTCGCTGAGAGGACTTCCTCTGATGTATTGGATGCAGCCGGCGAGAGGCCCAGGAAGGGGCGGCACACCGAGGTCTGGCCAGCAAGAGCCCCTGCTCTGGTCACTCATCGTGGTGACAGCTCTTGTTCCTTGGCACCACCATAAAGGCTACGTTTGAGATGCTCCTGTGGGCCAGGGCTGGGAAGGGCCGTGTGTGCTGGCGTGGAGGCCCCTAGAAAAGGGCACTGCCCTGGAGCACAGGAGGCCCTGTGAAGTTAAGTCCTGGTCTTGCCATTGGCCAGCTTTAAAACCTTGGCCAAGTTACTTCTCTAGGCTAGGCTGATGTCTCTTTGTTCTAGACTAGTTTTCTAGACTAACAGCATCCGCTTACTCACTTGGCGGGGCTGCTGAGCTCAGGTGGGATCGCGAACTTGCGGGTGGCTTTTGTAAACCTGGGCATGCCCAGATAATGACAGATTGTATCGGAGGCAATATGCTTAATGATTCAGAGGAGGGCAGTTCAAGTTCACAGCACAGGGTCTGGGGCCAGCCTGCCTGGGAATGGTGCCTAGACAAGCTACGTCAGTAGCTTTACCCCTACTTTTTCTCATCGGCAAAACGGGGATCATCACAGTACCCACCTCAGAGTGTTGCTATGAGAATTAATTAGGATACATCTAGAGTGTTAAGAATAGCATCAGGTACCTGGTAAGCAGTCAGTTAAATTTAGCTCCTATATCATTTCTAAAAGTGTTACTACTTGAATCTCTGTTTATGCTTGTATGTTGCTTTTGCGCTTTCATGTTGCGGTATTTTTGAATTGTTTCTGCCTGCATTCTGTCATTTGATTCTCTAGCTCTTTGAAGGTGGGAAAAGGCATGTGCTGTTTCTTATCTCACCCATGAGAAAACCGAGTTTCAGAAAAATAACATGCTCTGGAACTCAGGCATTTTCTGTTACACCAGAGCTAAAGGTGGGGACGGTGAGGAAGTAAGTGAGCTGCTAGGGAGTAGACTCACACGTTAATGGCAGCAGAGCCCCTGAGCTGGGTTCTGAGAGGAGATGGTGCAGCCCCAGCTACATTCTTGGGAAGGAAGAACTAGAGTTAAGGGAGTGTGAGCAGAAAATCAGAGTACGGCCTGGAACGCAGGGCTCTAACGTATAAGTAGGAGTTCTTTGATCAGATACTCCATCCAGTACAGAGGGCGAGGGGATGATGACAAATGGTCGTTGCATTAGGTAATTCTTGGCTCTGTCCAGTTTCTCTCTCTGGAGTGACTTGCAGCTGCTGTGGCCCCTTCTCATTTCAGCGGGGAGTTGAAACATTGGGCTCAATATAGCGATTTGAATTTGGACTGGCGTGAGAATCCTTTCCCAAATCAAAGGATTGAGATGGCCTATTGGGAAGAGCACTATGTCATCGCTCCTTGGTCAGTTAGGACAGCTGTTTTCTTACCTCACCCAGGGAAGTGTAGCAGTGACCATCTTGCTTCCCTTTCACGTCTACTTACTGCATCCAGGAAGAAAATACAGCCAGGCTCGCAGCAAACCAACCTTTATACTGTTGAAGAAGTATAAAGCTCCCTGTAGGTGCCAGGTCATGGTATTTACTATCACACTGGGATCCTGTTAAAGGGGTAAGGTTAGCTCGTTGGAATGGAAAATCCAGGCTCTTCTTCCAGCCACTGTGGGATTCGCTACAGCTGCACGGCCATGGGCGCTTCACCTGTCTCCGCACACAGCGTCTCCCATCTGTTGAGTAAAGACCAGGGTGACCCTCTGCCCCCGCCTCTTGTGCTGGGTGATGCGGAAGGGCCAGTTAGACTCTGAGCATGCTTGGAAACACATTCAGAATTGTTTATTGTGGAACTGGCTCTGAGCAGAGCTGTGTGTGGCTACTGAGATTAGGCTAGTGAATGGTAAGGTCGTGTGCATGGAGGACAGCAGTGTGCCCGTTCATCTCTGTCAGTTGGCATCTTATAGGCCCACTTTCCCCCTTTTTTCTTTTTAAAGATTTTATTTATTCATAAGAGACACACAGAGAGAGGCAGAGACATAAGCAGAGGGAGAAGCAGGCTCCCTGTGGGGAGCCTGATGTGGGATTTGATCCCAGGATCCCGGGATCATGCCTTGAGCTGAAGGCAGACACTCAACCACTGAGCCACCCAGGCTCCTCAGCCCACTTTTACTTTTTAAGTGAGTCTGCCCTTTGAGTGTCAGGCAGATGAGGCTTTCCCACCTTGGGCCCTTGTGTCTGTGTTGTCCTTGTTTTCTCACGACCGCTGTCATAGAAAAGAAAGGGGAAGGAGGTAGGACATAGGTGCCTTTGTCTTGAGGTCCTCTGGTTCTTGTTTCCTCATGCTGCCTGCTTTGAGGGTTTTGCTGGCGCCTTGCTGGCCCCAGGCCCGGCAGTAGGTGTGGAAGGTGGTGGTGGGTGGACACCAGCAGCCTGCAGGAAGCTTGCCAGCCAGGCCTGCTCGGAACAGGAACGTGCCAAACACTGCCATTGACTTGCTGGGCTCCGCTCCCCTGGGATAGGGGATGTCCCAAGGATGTCCCAGGGCTATCATGGGACAGGGTGGTTTAGCTGATGAGCAGATCTGAGAACTCAGACTGGAACAGGGAAGCCTTTCCAACGGAAAGGTGTTGGTGTGTGTACACATGTGTGTGAGGGCCAAAAGGGCAGACCCAGGGCACGTCTTTAACTGAAGAATCAAGTCAGTCTCTTTCCTTAGTCACTGTCTCCGTGGCTTGTTTGCTAAATGTGGGCTTGTGTTAGCCTGATTCATAGAACCATGGAAGAGTTGAAAGGCATTTGCAACAATGCAGTTTCATCTGCTGGACTTCACTGAATGACTCCATTAATTAAGGAGTGAGGACATTTGCAGAGTGACCTCATGGGAGCCAGAGTCTTGACACCTTGGGGATCTCTCCCCAAGAAGTCCTCGTCTGTCAGGGAGGATAGATATATTGACAAATCATTATTGTAGTGGGTGTTGAGCCTGTCCTCAGGGAACCTGAACCTCATCTAGAGGTTCAGGAAAGGAAAGGGCCCCTCAAAGAATTATCTCAGTATCTATATCTAGACCAAAGGAGATGTAGATGTTAGAACAGAGCCCTGCAATTGTCTGTCCCCTAGACTGTCACATCCTGTCCCCAAGGTACCTGGTCATGATCAGGATGCCTGTACCCCTCTGACACTCTGCTTTTGGGGTTCCACTCTGAGCCACTTAAAAAAATATTTTGTGTATTTATTCATGAGAGATACAGAGAGAGAAGCAAGGGACATAGGCAGAGGGAGAAGCAGGCTCCATGCAGGGAGCCTGACGTGGGACTCGATCCCACAACCCTGGGATCACGACATGAGCCAAAGGTAGATGCTCAACCACTGATCCACCCAGACTCCCCTGCTCTGAGTCTTCTGACTGCAGAATCAGCAGAGATAGTTTTCATGGGGCCCTGCACGTGGAACCTGCCCCCGGTTCTGAAATTTTCTCACTCCCCTTTTCTGAAGTTTCTTGTTTCTCTCTCCCATGTTCTGGGATTTTAATTCCCTGCTCGGCTACCAAGTGATTGGCTGGTGGGTTTCCATCCCTGAGTGGAAACTTGAACCACAGTGCTAAAGACCAGAGGAGGGTGGGAACAAGGAGGCAGAGAGAAAGGCTGTCATATCAAAGGCACTTCTGCTCCTAATTGTCTCATAATTAATGGGTGGCCTTAGTGTCAAATGCCAGCTGCAGCAGCAGCCAGATAAGTGGCTAAAAATTAAATACCATCATGTGACTAGGTGGAGGTTTAGGGTTTGCCTGAGTGACCTTTCCTGGCACAGGTCACAGTTTGTAGAGTTATGAGGGAGAAACTTGACAAACAGTGTAGGTGCCTGGTGTGTATTCCAAAGGACAGAGACTGTTCCAGAGCCCCATGGCACCTGGACCTGTTCTTGACACTCAGATCCACATGCCATTCCTAATCGTTTTTTACTTTTTATTATTCTTTTAAAAGATTTTTTATTTATTCATTCATTCAGGAGACAGAGAGGGAGAGAGAGGCAGAGAAACAGGCAGAGGGAGAAGCAGGCTCCATGCAGGGAGCCCGACGTGGGACTCGATCCTGGGTCTCTGGGATCACACCCTGGGCCAAATGCGGTGCTAAACTGCTGAGCCACCCGGGCTGCCCCCTTATCGCTTTTTAAAGGCAACTGTGTAGCTGAACATTTCCCTCGTTCCTCTCTTTCCTGTTGGTCTGTCTGGCTCCAGTGGAGCCTTTTATAAAATACAGAGAGTACAGTCCCCAGGCTTGTCCCAGCAGCCCGTGGCTGTTTTGATAAAGAGCCCGAAACTGGGCTCTTGAGGAATGCTCCCCTGGTATCTGTATTAGTCTAGGGTTTAGACAGAAGTTCCTGGAACTCGCAGGTTCTGGAAACCGAGTCCTGTTTCTCTAAAAGGCCAGTCCGGTGACATGGGCAAGAATTGGCTGACCCCGAGGCTGGCCCTCTATTTCTGTGTCTGTGGATTTCCCTGGCACAGGAGGTCTTTGTTACCGAATCTCTTTGCTGAGTGTTTTGAAGGAGGGTGTGTGTGGGCCTTTTCAGTGTCGTTAGACAATGCTGAGCTGTTACCCAGAAGAAACGGTCAGGGTAGCAGCCAAGATTTGGTCTGGTTCAAGTTATGCCATAGAAAGTGCCCTGTCTGGTCAGGAGCGATCAGTGAAATAGTTAAAATCCTAAATAGCGTGTGAGACTTGAGAGCTGTCTTTTAATGTAAGTGTTTCATTTTTTTCCCCCCTTGGAATCTTGGCTTCTCAGATAATAAACAGAATTAACGTATGTGTATTTATGCAGCCCAGGAAGGATGGGGGGTTCAGGGAACCGACTTTGCCAGTTACTGCATATTTATAGTTAGCACTTAGAGCTTTAAGAATGTCTGCCTCAAAAGTGACTTTTCATCGCACAGAACAATGTAGTAGCAATAAGGAATCTATTGACAAGTTGGTAGGACTCCTAGGTCCTTCTGTGCTTCCAGAAGAATCTTTTGAGTTTAGGAAGGAAGTAGAGAAGGAGCTGGCACTCCATACCAGTTTGTCCTGGGGTGTATGTGTGTGTGTGTACGCGCGTGTGCATGTCAGGATGGCTTCAGGTGGTGGCAGGTTCCATTTATCCTTGGACTTAACACTGTCTCCTCCCCCCCCCCCCCCCCACCCCGCCAGGCTCCTGAGGCCTCTGGTCATGTTTTCCCTGACCTTGGGTAGGAATTCTCATCTGAAACTTTCCTAGTGTCTCCTTCCAGGGTCTTTTGTATTTTCTGATGATCCAGGCACAAGAAAGTTTCTGACGTTCTCTTTCAGACCCTAAGAACTGAGAGTCACTACAAAGCTGGACTTTTACCAGAAACTGCTTTAAATTGGAAACAGATTTCTGATCTCTGAGCAGCCAGTTTAAGAGACAGGGAGAACCTTTGTCAACCTAGAACTTGAGCATAGAGGGCAGGGAGCAAACTGAGGAAAAGCACAGCAAAAGCAGATTCTTTCTGTACATATGCACACATAACATTAGCATTGGCTTTTTATTTTTCTTTCTTTTTTTTTTTTAGCATTGGCCTTTTAGAGCAAATTGTAATTAGCTTAAGATGAGAGGCTGAGCAACTAGTGACTCTGAGAAAAGCACTTTACTCGTGTGAGTCTCTGTTTCTTCATCTGTAAAATGGCAAGATTGAGCTCAAACTGAATGATCTCTTAGGAAGCTTCCAGTTCTAAAAGTTCCACCCCTTATTTCCATGGGGCATTATAACTTTTGGACATCGTCTTCTGACCTGGAATGTCTAGACTAACAGGCACTTCTGTTTGGAGGAGGATGTTGGAAGACTCCTGCCCTGGAATTGTACCAGGGGGGATAAGGAGCAGGGAGAGGGACCAGCCAGGGTATTGTTGGGAGTTCCTGCATCCCAGAGTGCCTGCTGGTCCTTACTAGACTACTAGAAATTATAGGCTGTTTGGTTTACTTGGAACCTCCAGCTACAGTGCTGAAAGACTGCAAACCATTCATTCAGGCAATTCCAGAAATGCTGAATGGCCACAGCCCCACCCTGGAATCAAGGGGAGCCGTGTAGCAGATGCTTCTGGAAGGCCCTGTTTATAACTCTGACTCCTTCCTGCCGGGGACCTTTTACAAGTTCACTACCAGGAAGCTGACTCATTGAGGGGTTAGCTGGCACGGCCAAGGTCAGGCAGTGTTGCCAGCAGCACAAGTTGGGTTAGCCCAGATGACCCGAGTGTTGTTGTGGATGGTGGGGGGTATGTGGGAGGGGGGGTTCCTCACTTCGCAGGCCTTTGGGTCTGTCCCTTCATGGGGACCAGAGCACCACCACTCCTTGTGGTTTGTGCTTCCGTTTAGATTTCACAGTGGGAAATGTTCCGCTGTATCCTTTACCTCCTTTCTCCCCACTTCCTCCTTCTCTGTTCCCTGATCCAAGAGAATCTTCCTCCAAAGCCAGAGGTCAGGACCAAACAGACCAAAGGGTGAACCGATCCTCCTCTGCTGCTGTGGTTTTCAGGGCTCACCGTGGGTCTGTGTTCTTAGGCCTTTATCTGGGGTCACCTCCCTCTGCTCAGCTGGCTGCCAGCCTTCCTGGGGCCTCTGGCCACTTCCAACCTGCCACTCACTACCTGTGCCCCAGGTAGCCCCTTTGTCCTGAGCTCCACTTGCCTGACTCTCCCCAGGCCCAGGCTTCAGGGCTTGCCTCCACCGGGATGCCTCCCCACTTGTACACGAGGCTTCCTGCATTGCTCCCCAGCACCTTCACTTTCTACTTTGCCCTTAGACTTTGAAATTTTGTTATTTGTATGATTTTTGGTTTACTCGAGCTGTCCTTACTAAGACAACAAACCTCTCGAAGGTTTGTTCAGCCCCAGCACCCCCAGGGCACATTGATGTTTATGGACTTGGGGAGAAAAACCCGTTTTTTTTTTTTAAGATTTTATTTATTTATTCATGAGAGATACAGAGAGAAGCAGACATAGGCAGAGGGAGAAGTAGGCTCCCTGTGGGGAGCCCAGTGCAGGACTCGATTCCAGGACCCCGGATCATGACCTGAGCCAGAGGCAGACGTCCAACTACTTAGCCACCCAGCTGACCCCCAAACCCCATTGTTTTACCAATTTGAGGCCGCTTGCCTTGTCCCCCATGCGCATCTCCTGCTCTCACTTCTGGAAACCCTTCTCGTCAGACGGCTTCATTTTAAATCCTTTATAGCTCTTGTTTCCAGAACGAGAGATTTAGTCAGCACGAAATCTCACCCATGATTGTAGGTTCCTGTCATTCCCTTCGGCATCCAGTAAAACTTAAATATGACTCCCCCAAAAGCTTGTGAAACAGTTTGTACGTGGCAGACATTTGCTACGTGTAAGTGGGTTCCAGAGGCTGAAAGGGAAATCTTTGGGATATTTCCTGTGGTGTCTTTCCCCTGAGACCCTTAGAACATCCAGCCTGGTGTTTCTGGTATTTTTGTCTTCTTTCTCTGTTACTGGCTGGTGTGCAAGGTGCGTGAAGAGAGCAGAACGTCCTCTCCAGCTGTGACCTGACCCCACCCTTGTTAATCAGCGAACATCATGGAGACAATTTGATCTTAGCATTTGTGGGAAACCTGGCTTCAGTAGCATCCGAGAATTTACCCTGAATCCCTCCTTAGGCCTCTAGTATACACTGAACTCTGGAGCCCAGCTTCGATGGAGCTTATGTCCCCGGCTTTTACCCTGTGTGGTAGGCCCCCGAAAATGGTGAGGCTCATCGTGTTGCAGGACCCAGCAGGTAGATAGACTTTGGGGGGGGGGGCAGGCAGCAAAGCAACGGCTGTTTGGCAAGGGGAGTGCCTGCAGGGTTTCAAGTGCCTACTTTCTGTATGCCTGTGGGTGAAATTTTGTATACCTCTGAGTCCTTGACAGGTGGTTATTGGGTGTCTGTTTTATAAAGCACATAGGCAGGGCACTGAGATCACAGATGCATGAGGCTGTCCCCTCCTTTCTGTCCTCAGACTTTATTGGAAGACGGGAATGCAGACGCATCACCTGATATAATTATAAGTAGAGAAATGAGCAAGAGAAGGCTGGCGATGGGGCTGCTTTGAAAAGTCTTTTCTTCCTGTGGATAATAGGCTAATAGTGGGGCATGCTTTCGAGGGTGTGGCCTCTGGGAAGGGTGTGGAAGCTGGTGCTGCAGAAGCTGACAGGACCACACTTGACTTGAGAACCATACGTAGGGCTTCTGAGGTGCCCGGCTCCCTGGGCCTGTCTCGGATGGATTCCAGGAGGGCTGTCACTCACAGCGTTCAGGGGACCCCCTTCACTTCCTGGCTCTGATGGCTTGTCATCCGTGTCGTCACCCAGTCTGTCACATCCAAACACTTGGCTGGTTTTTGACAGCTACCTCCATGCCTGAGCAGTTGGGGTACTGATCCCTGGGATAATATCGTTTGGGGTGGCACAGGCTAGTGTTCATGAGACAGGGAAGTGCTACATCACTGAGGCTGGTGGGGGTCAGCCTATGGGAAAGGATGGAGATTCAAACTGCATCTTATCCATTCCTGCCTTCTGGTAAAGCTTGGCCTTCTGTCCAAGAGCCTCCTGGGCTGACCTTCCAGGTGCTCCTTCCAAGGCAGGTTCTGGAACCAGAGTTGTTGCTGTGTCTAGGGGATCACGCTGCACATTGGACATCCTTGGCTGCCAAAAACAAACAAACAAACAAACAAAAAATACTATCTCAGGTGTTACAGGAATTCTAGGGAATTATTTGATTGTGGCGGGATTTCAGATGATGAGAAGTGTGTGGCATGAGCTATTGATTTAGATTTAGGATTTTTAAAAGATTATGGTAAAATACATGAAAGATTTACCATCTTGATTTTTTTTTCTTGTTTTCACTACGTCTTTAATTTTAATTCCAGCATAGCTAACATACGGTGTTGTTTTAGTTTCAGGCATCCAAGATCATCTTAGCATTTTTAAGTGTGTAGCTCAGTAGTGCTGAGTACATTCACATTGTTGTGCATCTACTCTCCAGAACTTTTTCATCTTCTCAGAGTAAAACTGTCTTCATTAAACAACCACTCCCCATTCCCCTCACCCCCCACAGTCCCTGGCAACCTCATTCCACTTTCTGAGATTGGCTTTTCTAGGTGTCTCATAGAAGTGAAGTCCTACAGTATTTGTCTTTTTTGTAACTGGCTTATCACATGATGTCCTCCAGGTTCATCCATGTGGTAGCATGTGTCAGAACTTCCTTCCTTTGTAAGGCTGAATAATAATATTGTATGATATACCACGTTCTGTTTATCCATTCACCCACGTATGGACACTTGGGTTGCTTCCACCTCTTGGCTATTGTGAATAATGCTGCTGTGAACATGGGTGTGCAACTATCTCTTTGGGACTCTGTTTTCAATTTTTGGGGGGTTATAAACCAGACGTGGGATTGCTGGATCATATGGTAATTCTGTTTTTAAATTTTTTTTGGTAACCACTGTACTGTTTGCATAGGGGCTGTACCATTTTACATTCCCAGTGACAATACATGAGGTTTCCAATTTCTCCTGTATTTCTTTTTCTCTTTTCTTCTCTTTTCTTCCCTTCTCTTTTCTTCCCTACCCTTCCCTTCCTTCCCTTCTTTTAAATACAGGTGTTTTAAAGCTGCAGGTAGGCCTGATGTACAGTAATGTAGATATATGGATTTATCTGCCCCCATATATGACACACCCACACATTTGGTTTTTAAAGGATTCTTTATCTAATTCTTATAAATTTAGACTGTATGAGGCCAAAAAGGACCTCCTTAGAGACATCAGTATTAACTCCATTGACCCATTTGACAGATATTTGCAAATTGTAATAGATCTGAGAAGAAAATGGAAGAAATCTCCCATCCTTTCTGGTGTTTACCTGGTGGTAGATATCCATGTTGATGCCCAGCTAGGCTAGATTGCTCCCCAGGGATTTGAGGGCACAACTGGCCTGGAGTCTGGGTCTTCTCAGTCTTGGAACAGGGCTCTGTCCATTCAGTTGTACTCACATTTAGGTGCACATTTTGGGAGGATTGCCCCCATTTGGGCAAGTGAGACATCTGTGGCTAGAGACGTCTGTGCCCTGCGGCACCATGTGGGTTTATTACCCAGAATCCGAGGGACTTGAGAGCCTGCCCATACCCAGGGTGGGGGGCCCACATCCTTCAGGGTGACTGTAGAGCACAGGGTAGGGGGCAGAACCCACAGAGGACTCCCCATACCCAGTTCTGTAGCTCCTCTTGTCCCCATCTGGCTATTTCCCTACAGTTCAGAGAGGAGCCAGTCCTTGAGCATGGGGAGGGCCCTTTCCACAGTGGTGACCTCGAGGGAATGGGCTGCAGTCAGCAGTGTCCGGGAACCTTGGGACTTTAGCACTGGTTAAAGGTTTCTAGAACCTCCCTTGCCGCCCAGCAGCCAGGCCTGGCAAGCAAGCTTCCCAAGGCACAGTCATCCTGGACCGTTTGCACCAGTGTAAACTGACACTGGTGAATTTTCCCTCTACCTTTCAGGCTACCCAAGTTCCCTTTGTTACATAATCAGGATTAATGTAAGCAGCCAGGTCCATCGATTTAGAAATTGAGAGCCAAGAAAAGCGAATGCAGGAGTGGAGCCGGTGGGAGGGACAGGGGCCCTTGTGGGTGCTGTGGGCATATCCCCTGGCCACACTTTTCTCTTCTGTTAGGAGCAGCAGAACTACAAGCCGCTCGGGCTGTCGTGAAGGTGGTGCAGGTGGTCTGTGTAGTCTCAGCGCATGGTCATTGTGGGTGGTGGGCTGTTGCTCCCAACCAGGGCTGATCTCGAGGGCATCCTCCCCCGGGAAAATGGGAGTTTTATGAAGGAATTGGAATCTTCGTAGGAATTTGCTGTTTATCCCCAAAACAAACCAGCAAACAAAAACCCCACCAATAAAGGAAAGCCACAGCTGTTGTAGGCCAGATCCCAAGCAAAGGGCTTGTCATTCGTTATTTCCTTTAATCCTCATGGAAATGTTAGGAGAGGGAGGGGCTGTTATGATTCCCATCCCCCCGCCCCCCATTCACAGATCAGGAAACAGGCTCAGAGAGATCGAATAACTTGCCAGAGGTATAAAGGTGTGAGGAGGAAGCAGCAGAGTGGGGTTTAGACCTAGGTGGCTGGCCTTTGCGGGTCCAGACGTCACTGCAAGCAGGAAGGCCATCTGCTTTGTCCAGCCTCTTTCTGACCAGAGGGGATGGGGCTTGAGTTTCACTCCTGTCCCTACCTCTTGAGGTTATAGGAACTAGGGTGCAGAATCCTCAGCACCAGAGCCCCGAGACTGGCAGCTTCCTCTGGGACCCTCGGGTCTATTGTGTGTGTGTGGTTTATGGCCTGGCCCCCTCTGTGGTCTGATGTTCAGTTCAAACCTGTCATGAGATCCTTTGTGCCAAAGAGCCATTTGTCAGCAAGCAGGAGGAAAAGCCTCCCACCTTCCCGGCAAGATGAAGCTAGTTTTGGTGGTGGTTCTTAATAAGATTTCAAAGCTGTTTTATTAACATAGGTGATGGTTTAGGGAACTGTTTAGGGATGGAGCTGGAGCCCTTACAGAAATAATTACAGAGATGATACACATTTGTGGAGGCCTCCTGTACTCTGCGAGGTGATCCATGTGCTTAAACGTTTTCTTACGTATCCATTGCAGGAAGCATGTGAGGGAGGGGTTTTCACAGATGAGGGAACCGCAGTTCAGAGAAGTTGAGTAACTTCCTCCAAATGCCTACAGCTGAAAAATGGAATAGGACTTCTGTTGAGAGGTGGCTAAAGACTGGGGACATCTTTGTGTCCTCAGGTCCTAGTCACAGAGTCAGGCCTGGAGTAGAATTTGTAATGGAATGGATGAACTTCAAACCCCAGGGACCATCTGAGCATCAGGCCGGTGGGTGGGCAAACAAGATTTCTTTGAGATTCCACCGTTGGGATTTTCAGCAAAAGGTTGAAAGCTGGTCAGCTGGCCAGAGTCTGGGAGTTAGAGCCCTGGCCAGTCCTGGCACAGTGGTGACCAGCTCTGGGAGCTTGGGCTGGTCACGTAACTGTTTCCTAATTAGAGAAAACAGTGGAGGTTGGGGGCTAGATGGGTGGTGGAACTCTGAAATCAAGAGAAACCCATGGAGGGCCCCACCCTGCCAAACCATGATGTCCGAGCTGCCAGGACTGAAGTCGGGAGCAGGGCCCAGATTGTCACGTGGAGACTCAGTGCCCAGAGTTTGTACTTCTGCACTCAGGTAATCCTGGTGCCTTGGGGTGGCTTCATGTGCTCGAAGGGTACTTCCATGTGGATTCTTGCATTAAATTTGTTCTTTGATGTGGCGTTATGATGCTTCAGCGAGTTTGCCTATCTGCGAGGAAAATAAAACACGTTGGAGAGTGAGGTGTTTCATTCAGTTCCGCCCCTTGCATCTTGTCCTTACTTGTAGGTGGGGCGTTTTTATAAGCCAATGACATAGACGAGGCTGCTGAGTCAGGGCAGGCTCTGGGGAGGCCCAGATCTAGCAGTGAATTAAATTCTTCCCAAAGGAGTCTGAACTCTGGAATATTCAGCTTTAGCCTTTGAATGCTGTAAGAGTGCCAGGCTTTCATCCATCAAGATGCCCCTCCCGCCCACAACATGGGCGGGCAAATGGTTCAAGCTTTTTTGGAGGAGTGAGAATGGGTTCATATAGAATGAGCCACTATTACCCGGTTCCACTGGGGACCAGTGGCCAGGTGGCCAGCGGTGGGGAACAGTGAAGCTATGTGGTCTCCATGTGACTGGGTTCGTGACTCTCTGTAAGTACCCTGCTTGTAGGCTGGACATAGATCCCTCAGGAGCTTTGTGGTCTTAACTGGGGAGGATTTGGGTGACTTTGACAACGTCAGGACTACTCCCTCTTCACAAAGGTCAGGCAATAAGGGGTGGTATACATAGGACTTAGCGTGGTAGGAGAAGCAGAACACATCAGAGACAGGAAGGTAGCTGGAGATCACCTGTGATCCCTAACTGTCCACCCCCTTACAAGAGGTTGGGTGGCCTCCTGGTTCAGAGCATGGCTCTAGAGCCAGTCTGCCTGGCTTCCAGTCCTCTGTGTACTTTGTGACCCTGGAGCTAGTTGCTTATTCCTTCTCTGCCTCAGTTGACTTGTTTGTAAGATGGGGATAATTAGTCACTAGAATGACTGTTTTATTATTATAATTATTTTGCGAATAGAGGATTGGGGCTCAGAGAAACAAGCTGACTTGCTTCAGGCCACACAGTCCTTAATACTAGATGTGGGACTAGAATCCTGGGCCCTGGGCCCCTGCTTGTCTTGCCAGAGCCAGACAAGGTGGATAGGAGTGACTGGTGGTTCAGGCTTCCACTCTCCCATCTCCCAGGGGGATCATAATCCCATCCGTGAACTCCGAGCCCCGTTACCTGGAATCTTGGCAATTTTTACCACCTGTAAAGTGGCAATCATTTAATCCTTTGGGGCGACCACAAACTGGATGTTCTAAGTGTGTCCTGGGTACATTGGATCCGACCCAGACACAGATTCTTTCATCCCTGCCTGCATCTGCCGGAGAGTTTTCTAGAGAAGGGGAGGAGTGGCCAGGTTTAGCTCCCCGGATAAAGGGATGAGGGAATGGTGTCCTTTGAGCCATAGCAGGGCAGTAAGCTGCTCGCTGCCCGTGGCTGTGCGGTGGTGGTGCAGTGGCCTTGCTTGTGGCCACAGCTTTGGAGAGAGCAGAGCGTGGCCGGCCTGCAATGAGCCCAGGCAGGGAGGGCTTCTGTTGCCTGGGCCTGATCCCTTCTCCCAGAAGCTGGCGATTTCATCCCATCTGTGTTGCTTACTGTGTGGCTCCGCAGAGCTGCCCTCGAGTGCAATACGTAACCATGGAAAACACTTGACTATAAAGTAAATTCCAGATGCCTGAGCAAGTGGTTCAGGGTCTCCCAAGTCCAGCCCCAACCTGCCTTTCTCTCAGCAAACATTTATTGATTATATAATGCTCAGCCCCTCTCCTGAGTCCAGGACTACCTCTCCACTGCACCTTACCCCTGCCTTTCCCTTTAAACATCCCCTTTGGCCATACCTTCTGCTGGTTCCCAGACCCACCTGCACACTCCCCTCCCCCTAGCAGAATCAGTCACTTCCTCTCTCTCCCGTTTGCTTTTTTTTTTTTTTCCAATCACAGTAACACATGCCCAAAGTCAAAAAATAAAATCGGATGGAAGGGATTGCAAAGACAGTTCCATTTCTTAGCAATCGCAATACTGTTCCTCTTTCGAGCTCAAGTGGCCCCTCTTCTGCCACCCTTTTCTGGGTTGGATGTGATCTGGGGTCTGACTCCTCCCGCTGTGGCCTGTTCCTAGGAAAAGTGATGTTTGGTACTGTGGCTTCTCCCCTGGGAGGCCGAGAGGCTTGGTTTTGGTGGAATTTTTATTTCCTACTAAATACGTAGTCATTTTTTTAAAAAAGATTTTATTTATTTACTCATGAGAGACTGAGAGAGAGAGAGGCAGAGACACAGGCAGAGGGAGAAGCAGGCTTCATGCAGGGAGCCCACTGTGTGACTCGATCCCGGGGCTCCAAGATCACAACCTGGGCTGAAGGCGGCGCTAAACTGCTGAGCCACCCTGGCTGCCCCGTAGTCATTTTATCCTTAGAAAAAGCAGTGCCCTGAAAGCATACTCATCCTGGGCCCTGAAGGTTTCGGGATTCTTTCTGGAATGTGGGAGTGAGAGATGGCCCAACCACTTCACCGCAGGCTAGGCCCCACGCTTCAGAGGCAGCCGGTAACCAGGAGCCCGCTGGACTGTGGCTGGTCCATTCAGAAGGGCAGAGGTGACAGTTCTGAAAGTCGCGCCTCCTGTGGGACATAAGTGGAAGAGCAGCCTTGCTGGTTTGCCTGAGCATCAGGGTGACCGGGAATAGTGACCTGGAACAGAGGAGAGTCTGGCCCTTCTGATAGGTGAGGCAGGGAAATAGATGCAGGCACAATTTAGCTGCGGTGTGTTCCCACCAGCTCTCTGATTTTGTTTCTCTGTTTTGTCTTGGCACAGCCCTTCTGACTGTATAACGCACCTGCCCTTTGTTTGCTCTAAATGAGTGGTTCTTACCGGGGGCTTTCAGAACATACAGTTCAGGGTCTCCCAAGTCCAGCCCCAACCTGCCTTTCTCTGAGCAAACATTTATTGATTATATAATGCTCAGCCCCTCTCCTGAAGCCACCACACACTTCATTCTCCTGCCTCATGCCCCCATTTTATTTGGGGCTGATGCTGGGGAGGCATAGATTTTTAAGGAGTCATTTCCTCTTGCTGGTTCCCAAACTTTAAGAGGATCAAGGTTTCCTTGTGATGAAAAAAGAGAGACCAAGTATATTCTCTTTACATACATACTTTGGCCAATTTGGGAGATTTGAAAAGACAGGATTTGGAATTCTGACCTTGAGAATAAACTTCGAAGTGCTTCTGCTTGCCGTGAATAGTGGGTTCTCCTTAAAGCATTTCCTGCAGTGCTCTGTTCCTGGTTAATGTGTGTGTGGGGGGGGGAGGCGGATGATGATGCAGGGCAGCATCCTCATGCTTCACTTTTGATGGCTTCTACAAGTATTTTCAAAGGGCCAGGGTGTGATTGTCCATCTTCTGTATCACACAGAGTAAGGGCGAGATTGCAGGTTGGGATGCAGATTCTGAGTTGGGACGCTGGCAGTCTTGAGCTCTAGAGTGCCGAAGGTGTGACTGTGTGTGCGGGGTTCTCCTGGACGTGATTAGGGTTGCTTCTCTGTTGTGCATGCCTCCTAAGGATCTGGAAGGCTAGGATAGTGCTTTCTAAGCCCTTGATGAGGTCCATAGCTTCGTTCTGGAACATGGTTCTTTCCTCACAGCACTGTGCCAAAAAAGCCTTTCTCTCCTGGCTGCCTGCTGGAGCCCATGCAACTCTGTGTCAGCAAGCGACACCCACGTGGGAACAGACTCCTTGGCTTGCCTCTGTCTGCCCTTTGTGGTTGTGGGTGGGAACTGGAGTGTCAGCAGCAGGCCCCACTGCCATGGACGCACTGTGCCACGGAAGGGGTGTGGGTGGAAGTGGGAGAGCTTCGGGCCACAGGGCTGGAGGGTGAGGCTGTGTGCCCATGGGTGGCTGGCCATGGGGCTTGGAAAATTGGGAGGTGGCTGGGGTTGGGACCTGCAGTCTGGCTTGGGCTGTAGTTCCACTTCATGACTGTCAGTGCCACTTGGGAACTGTTAGCAAATGGGATAGAATTAAACTTACCGATTTGACTTTGATTCTGCAACGGACACTGGGCGGCAGACACTAATGCTGTTTGGTATCTTTCTAACACCCTGTGGGTGCCTGAACTGAATTTCCTTTCTCTGGGAGCAAGTCTGGAACAACAGAGACTCCTCGGTAGCCTTTTAGGGCCCAGTCCCCATCCCTTGGTGGGATGTTTGTTCACACCCTAAACTGGGAGCCCCACTCACACCCATTCCCGGCCCTGCCTCAGAGTAGGAGCTTGGCAACTGCTTTTGAATGGATGAATGGGTAGATTTCTCATTATTTCCCGGTATTGAAAGTGCACATGTTTTTAACACAGGACGTTTTTAAGAAATACCAAGAAAGGAGGACTTGGAATCTGAGCCAGGTGGGAGGACAGTTGCCCAGTGGTGCTGTAGGTCCTTGGGTTGGGCAGGATACTGGAGTGGAGGCAGAGGTCTCCACCCCAGGCTCAGCTTGCTCCCTCCCTTTGCTTTTCTTGCTGGGCACAGTTTCCTACCTGAAAAGGCAGGTGCTGAGCTACATGTGTCCTCTGCCTGGGGCCCTTGCAGCTCCTGTCATTCGATCCTGCGAGCTCACCTGAGGCAGAGCACACATTTTCCACTCTGTGCGCCCTCTCCTCCTCTCGAGAGGGGAACAAGACAAGGCAGGCTCATCCTGATTTGTCTTCTTAGGGGGAAGTTTGGGCCAAGGGGCTTGCCCCTCACTCCATGCTGGCCTTGCTAGCAGCTTATGGAGCCCGTTTCATGCGAGTACAGAGTTGGTCTCATTGGTGGAGCCCTGCTGTAGAATTGCCCTTCTAGAGCCGGAGGAGACTTGCTCAGTCACACAGTGAGTGAGAAGAGCCAGGCTTGAGACCCAAGTCTCCTGATTTCTGGGCCGGGGCGCTGGAGTAACACGGCCCAGAGGCTCATCCTGCACCTTTGCCTAGCTGCTTCTTGGGCCTGCCTTCCAGGCTGCCCCTGCCAGCTGCTCTGTGCCCAGGCTGCCTGGGAAGGGGGTGGGGGTGGGGGTTGGGATCCAGGGGGCCGGATCCTGCTGACACCCGAAGCTGCTCCCTGTGTTTCCTGCTCCCAGGCCCAGCTGTTTTCTCAAAGTGTGTTCTGTGAGGCGGAACTGGTTATTCGGTGAGACAAGGTTTCTGTTGCCCAAGACAGACGCATGTAAAAAGTGCGTTGTTAAGCAAAATTCACTGGCCACTTTCCTGAAGGACTTCCCAGAGCCTTGAATGTGCTACCGAGTCTTCCAAAGTTCCCAGAATGGAGAATTAACATGTGAAGAATGGGAATTTATCATAAAGAAAGGGTGAACAGCTAGGCCTGAGCAGGAACTGAAACCCAGGACAGGATAGGCAGTTTGTGAAATTCTCCGTCTCTGTCTTTTTGGTTTGTTTTGGTTATGATTTTTAATCTCTGCCCTTTCTCTGTGTCTTTTTCCTTCTGTCCCCTGTCACACCCGGGCTTTTTAAACAAATTGTGGTAAAATACACATAACATGGAATGTGCCATCCTAACCATGTTCAAGTGCACAGTTCGGAGGCAATAAGTACATTGGCAGAACTGTACATTTTGCAGAAACGAAACTCTGTGCCTGGGGAGCAGCCCCGTTCCCCTTCCCCCAACCCCTGGCAGCCCCATTCTACTTTCTGTTTCTGTGGTTTTGGCGGCTCCAGGTACCTCATGTCATGTGGAATTGCACAATATCTGTTTGCGGGTGTGTGTCACAGGCTTATTTCACTCACCATCATGTTCTGAGGTTCACCCAAGCTATAGCCTGGGCCAGAACATCCTTCCTTTTCAAGACTGAATAGTGTTCCATTGTCTGTATGGATCCCTTTTGGCTTATGCATTCATCCATCGAGGGAAGGGCTGCTTGGGTTGTCTCCACTCACCCCCAGCTTCTTCTCGGTTCCACAAGTCACTTAAAAAATGCCTGGCCCTCAGTTGTACATTTTCCAAGTAGAGTCACTGAGAAAGAAAGAAAGATGCTGAACTGGGGGGCTTCCCTGCTGCGGCCACTCCTGTGGCCACTCCTGAGCCACCTTGGCTTCTTTCGGCCTCTCTCCTGGGAGAGCTCCGGCGACCATGCTGGTGCAGATGGCCACTCCTGTCCCCTCTCGGAGATCCTCTGTGCCACATGGACGGAGAGTCTGTGTCATTCTCCCCTCATCTCCCATGTTCCCTGCTATTTATTTCCCCATCAACTTTTCCTTTCTGCATCCAGGTGCCCAATGAAGGGTAGGTGAACTCTGAGAGCAGATTGAAAAATGTAGATGGCACTAAAGGGGCTCCGGCTCTGAACTTGGCCACTGTGGCCACGGTGGGCCTGAGGGACCTTGACTGGATTCTCCCCCTGTTCAGGGGCCACTTGCCTCCATCCCAAGCTTGTGTCACTAAACGTGGCCTCCTTTGAGGAGACCCTCAGAAGTCTACTGGACACAGAAGTCTACTGAGTGTGCAGAGACACCCAGTTGTCTTTTTCTTGTTCACAGGGTGTGGTGCATTTTGGTTCAGTAAAATTTACTCTAGCTGCCTCACCCCTATTTATTTTATCTTATTTTTTTTAAAGATTTTATTTATTCATGAGAGACACACAGAGAGAGGCAGAAACACAGGTAGAGGGAGAAGCGGGCTCCCTGCATGATGCAGGACTCAATCCCAGGACCCGGGATCATGTCCTGAGCCAAAGGCAAATGCTCAGCCCACTGAGCCACCCAGGCGTCCCCTCACCCCTAATTTAAAAAGAAAGAGATGAGGCATCGATCCCAAATTTCCCTTCTGAGTCCACGAGAGCTGGCCAGTGTGAGCAGCTTTGTCAGGGAGAAGCCTTCTTGACACTATATAAAGGGTGAGTGGGAGAAAAGATGGGCATTGTTGCCTGCCTCCTCCTCCAGGCCTTTCCCACGGTTACCTCACTCTGGTTTCTGACAGCTGGGGATCATTCCACACCCCAACCTTGAGGAACCAGCCCGAGGTCCCAGAGCTGGACTGGCTGGCTCTAAGGCTTCCTGCCGCTGCCCCCCTCTCTGTCCACACTGTGTCCCCCACCTTCCCCCCCTTACTTAACCCAGGTGTGTCCCTTTCTGCCAAGGTTGGATACAGAATGTTACTGGAAAGTGCTAGGGCCGAATGGGCCCTTTATTTAGGAGTTCTCCACACTGATGATTAGAATCATCTAGGGAATTAAAAAAAGTTTTGAATCCACATGTGTTGGAGTGGTGCCTGGAAGGACATTTTTAAACATTTCCCTGTGATTCTGGTCATCAGCCACTGTTGTGATCCTCTCCTTCATTTTCCATTTGAGGACATGGAGGACCAGAGAGATGACATGCCATAGCCAAGGCCATTTGGCCCTGTTGGAGCTGGTGTCAGGTCCAGAATCCAACCTCTCCGCTCTTCATTCCAGGTCCTATGTGTTTTCTTACAATGCCACCCCTGCTTGTAAGGGTTCCTACTCCCTAGAACCCGAGGGAAGCCTTCATCACCACTGCTCTTGCTGTCCCAGGCCAGAAACAGGGAGTGTGGGTGGTGGAGAAGGCAGCCAGCTTCTGCATTCCATCCCCAGGGGCTTCTCTGAGAACAGGACTGCCAGGAGCAGCCCTTTATTGACAGGCCCCAGGGACAGGCTGCCTCTGGACTGCTTGTGGCTCAGCAGATCACAGTTGGTCTTGGGAAATGCAGTAAAACGGGAACTTTTTTTTTTTTTTTTTTTAATCAATAGGGAAGGGGTGGTGGGAGGAACAGGTAACTCCAGAAAATCTACTCATCATATTTTAGGGGGGAAGTGAAATAAGAGACATAGTACCCCATGACCCCAGTTGGTACTATATGTTGCACACATTTGTTTGTTCATCCATTCGTTCAACAAATATTTATTGGACTCCCTGGGTGAGCTGGACACCGTAATAGACGTCGAAGATATACTGTAAATAAGACACATGCAGCCCCTTGCTTCCATGGAGCTTAGACCTCTGCAGGGTTAGATGACTAGAACCACATCCTTTATTGTTATTAACAGTAATGATGGTCATAGACATTTAATTTTCTCAACCATTCTGTCACCAGAGGAAATGAAAGTAGGAAGAGTGTAACTTGTAACTGTCTTGCCCAGGGTCACAGCATAAGGGATGGGACCTGGCTCATCCCCTTTCGCCCTATGCCGCCTCCTGCCTTATGCTCCTGCTTTTTATCAGGGGCAATTATAGGAAAAGGGCAGGGGAATACAAAGCTTTCTTTGCTCTAAAATATGAGCAATCTAAGTGTCTTTGAGAATTTAGTGCCGTAGGTAGCCACAGCTGTCCTGAAGAAGCAGGTGTGCCTCTTCCAAAGTGGGCACTTTGCACTTCCCATACTTCATTTGCCCCGGCCAGCAGGACACTTGGAGCAAAGTCAGGTGTCCTCTAGGTTGACCATTTCACTTCTCCTTTGCTTATAATGTATCCTCCATTACTAAGCTACGTCGAATACATTGGAAACATGTTAGAATAGAAAACAGTTCAACCAAAGGTACAGTGACCCTGACCCCCATCCATTCCTGCCCTGCACTCCCCGAGAAGTGTGTGTCCGGTGTGCCAGGCAGCTACCTCGGGCTGGACCAGGGGGTGTTTTCACCAGTCTGTGGTAGAAAAGAAGGCCTAAAGTGGTGAGTTTTTGTTTTTTGTTTTTTTTTCTTTTTCAAGAGAGAGAGACTTGCGGGGAGGGGCAGAGGGAGAGGGATAAGCAAGCTCCATGCCCAGCACAGAGCCCACGTGGGGCTCAACCCTGAGATCATTACCTGAGCTGAAATCGAGTAGGACGCTTAGCCAACTAAGCCATGTGCCAACCAAGCCAGGTGCCCCAAGTGGTGAGTTTTTAATAAAGCTAAATTTAATTTACAGAACACTTTTATAATCAGAGGGAGTCTTTCCTTTTTTTTTTTTTTTTGAACATTAAAAATGTCCTTTCATAGAAAATGGTTGTAATGGAGGACATTGGTGATTGGTTGCTCATGTTGTTACTGTTTTATGTTCTTTCTTGGCAAAATGAAAAGTTGCCAGTGATGTGCCCATTTTCTTTGTGGTTTTTGTTAGCTGGTGAAATCGGAAAATTGACCGGTAATTTTTAAAATTTATTTATTTTTTAAAACTCAGGTGTAGTTAACATACAGTGTCATATTAGCTTCAAGAGTGCAGTGTAGTGGGCAGCCCGGGTGGCTCAGCGGTTTAGCGCAGGCTTCAGTCCAGGGTGTGATTCTGGAGACCCAGGATCGAGTCCCACATTGGGCTCCCTGCATGGAGCCTGCTTCTCCCTCTGCCTGTGTCTCTGCCTCTCTCTCTCTGTCTCTCATGAATAAATAAATAAAATCTTAAAAAAAAAAACACGAGTTCCATGTAGTGATTCAGCACTTCCGTATGTTACTCAGTGCTCATCACCGTAAGTGGACTCTTAATCCCCATCACCTAGTTCACCCATCCTCCCACCCCCCGCCCCTCTGGCAAACACCAGTTTGTTTTCTGTAGTTAAGAGTCTGTTTTTTTTCTTTGCTGTTTGTCCCTTTTTTTTCTCTGTTTGTTCATTTGTTTCTTAAATTCCACAGATGAGTGTTAATTTAGATCATTGGTTTTCACCCAGTTCCTCTGAGCCCTAGAATTACCGAGGGGATGGATGTCTCTGCCTTAGAGTGAGGAGAGAGCCGGGGGCCCTTCCCCCATTCCCAGCTGGAGAAATTCTTCTTCCATTTTATATATTAGCTTTGGGTATGATTTTTGTTTGGTGGTGAAAGGATATCCCCGCCACAGCCCTCCCTTCTGGGCTGTGCGTGTGTTGAGGGGAGCCGAGGAAGGCATGCTGTTGCTTTTGCAGGACAGAACCAGAGTGGGTCTTTCACCTGGCAGACATTATCTCCTGTACCAGTCAGGGTTCTCCAGAGGCCAAACCAGGTGAGAGAGAGAGAGAGACAGAGAGAGAGAGAGAGAGAGAGAGAGAGAGAATGTGTGTGTGTGTGTGTGTGTGTGTGTGTGTGTGTGTGTATGCATGCAGATCCACTATACTACACAGGGTAATTTGTTTTATTCAAAGTCTAATCTAATGATTCATTGATTGATTGATTGATTGATTTTTAAAGATTTTATTTATTTATTCATGAGAGACAGACAGAGAGAGAGAGAGAGAGAGGCAGAGACACAGGCAGAGGGAGAAGCAGGCTCCATGCAGGGAGCCCAATGTGGGACTCCATCCTGGGACTCTAGGATCACGCCCTGCAGAAGGCAGGCACTAAACCGCTGAGCCACCAAGGGATCCTAATCTAATGATTTAAATGTTGATCTCATCTAAAGAAATTCCTCCATAGAACATCTAGACTAGTGTGTGGCCATAGTTGGAGCCATTGTGGCTACCATGGTCTTGCCACGTTGACTCGTAGATGAACTGTCACACCTACTTCAGCGCCCTGGTAGTCTGATAGGGATAACAGAGGTGGGGAAAGCCAAGCTTCTGTCTCAAGCGGGCAGGGCTGCACACAGGAACAAATTAAGAACAAGACCGTTTGTATTTAAAAGTGCTAACTTCTGGGCAGCCCTGGTGGCCCAGCGGTTTAGCGCCGCCTTCAGCCCAGGGTGTGATCCTGGAGGCCCGGGATCGAGTCCCATGTCGGGCTCTCTGCATGGAGTGTGCTTCTCCCTCTGCCTGTGTCTCTGCCTCTCTCTGTGTGTGTCTCTCATCAATAAATAAATAAAATCTTTTAAAAAAAATATAAGTGCTAACTTCTAAAGGCACAATGTGAGGAGATGTGAGATGAGGCCTGGAGGACCTTCGGGAGATGCCCAGTTGGGGCTGAACAAGAGCATTCAGAACTTTCAGATAAGTGAGGACACAGACTTTAGGACCAGAGGTGGAACCATAGGATAAGAATACTTACATGTGGGAGCACCTGGGTGGCCCAGCGGTTGAGCATCTGCTTTTGGCTCAGGTCATGATCCTGGGATCGAGTCCCACATCGGGCTCCCTGCAGGGAGCCTGCTTCTCCCTCTGCCTGTGTCTCTGCCTGTCTCTGTGTGTGTCTCTTATGAATAAATAAACTATTTTTTTAAAAAAGAATACTTACATGTGACTAGGTCTCTGAGTTTATTAAGGAATTATTATGCATTGTTTCATTTGATGTTTGTGGCAATCCTGTTTTTTTAATTGGGGGTCCTGAGGTCCAGAGAGATTAAGGGGTCAGGAGTCACACAGCTTGCCAGTGGCAGGGTACATATTCCTTTTTTTTTCTTTTTTTTAGATTTTAGATTTTATTTATTTATTCATGAGAGAGGGAGAGAAGCAGAGACACAGGCAGAGGGAGAAGCAGGCCCCATGTAGGAAGCCCGATGGGGACTTGATCTCGGGACCCCGGGATCATGGCCTGAGCCAAAGGCAGACGCTCAACCTCTGAGCCACCCAGGTGTCCCCAGGGTACCTATTCCTATCCCAAATCTGCCCCCCCACCTGTTTCCCCTCTCCTGGCTGTAATGAAATCCATGGGAATGTGCGTCTGTGAGGGAGGGAGTCCTCCAGGAAGGAGGGAAGAAATGTTTTCTTCACCGAGGAATCCTGTGAAACCGACAATGGACAGCTCTCTCTCCCCCTGCCCCAGGTCTCCTTTTTCCTATCATCCTTGTTAACATCCACTGTTTTGTCTTCTTGCCCATCCCCAGACACGAATGCAGAGTTTGAATCCGGATCCCAAAGCGCAGTACACAAGCGTCTACGGAGCCCTCAAGAAAATCATTCGGACTGAAGGCTTCTGGAGGCCCCTGCGAGGCCTCAACGTGATGATGATGGGCGCAGGGCCGGCCCACGCCATGTACTTTGCCTGCTATGAAAACATGAAAAGGACTTTAAATGCCGTTCTCCACCACCAAGGAAACAGCCACCTAGCCAACGGTATTTTGAAAGCGTTTGTCTGGAGTTAGAGAGCTCTCTCCTTCAACAGACCCTTCCCCGGGGTTCTCTTCCCCGTGACCCAGCAGCCTGACGCCTCATCTCCGCCGCGCTTGCTTATGAATAAAGGACTCTAGAGTCGTGTGTGCACACACACCCAGACACACGCACGCACACACACACAGGCTTTTTCTGTTTCCCCTTCTTCGCTTTCTAAAGCCTGGGGGAAGTCGGTGACAGAGGTGTTTCAGTTTGCATTGTTGCGTGGGTTTTTCATTTTTTTTTCTTTTTAAGACATTGAAAAGCAGTTAATGATCAGATCTAGGAAAAAAAAAAAAAACCCTGAATAGAAACAAAACTTTTCAATGCTGGATTCAAAAAAAAAAAAAAGTTATCTGGACAGCTTCTTTGAGACTATTTAAAAACTGGTTCAACAGGTCCCTGCAACGTCAAGATCTAACTAAGCTTTAAAAGGTCAAGAAGTTTTATGGCTGACAAAGGATTTGCTGCAGCGCAGGCCACCTTTTCCGTCTTAAGCCTCTGGGGATTTGGGGATTTCGCCCCCATTCTCTTCTGTTGGTCTCTGGTCGAGGTTGCACATCTCTGGGAGCCCTGCGAGCAAGGGCTGGAGTGGTTTTCCTTTGTCCTTTTGAGGGAGCAGCGGGAGGGGGCTTGGGTCAGCGGGCGGCTCAGTGGTAGCTGCTCCTTCCCCCTCCTGTGGGTTTTGCTTTTGTTGGTTTTTCTTTGAGTATGGAAGGGGACTACGAAGAGCAGCGTAAGGTATATTTATTTTAACAAAACTAATTTTTCAGCAACGAAGAGGTAGAGTGACCAGCGACAGCTTCCCCCCCTTCTTTTTGTTCCACTAAGAGAGAACCCCAAAGCATCCCTTCCATCAGCAAACCCTGGTAATAACTACCTGGCTGGTTTGCAGACATTTATTTTGCTTTTTAAAAACAAAGCAAAACCGGGTCCCTGGTTGTGTTTATCAAGACAGCCCCCAAAGGTCACACTTTGATGCTGTTCCCTGAGTACATGGCCTCAGGGCTTACCTTTTGCTGAAACTGCCTCGTGTCATGGTTTAGTCCTGGGTCGCTGAACCCCCTGTAGGCGGTTGGATGGAACACAGTTCTGCCCAGCGCTGTTACTGCTTTGCTGTGATGTATGCTGTGGTTGCACTTTGACCTTTCTGGTGGTAATCGTAAGTGTGTGTGGAAGGGGACGGGGGCTTTATACGCATTTCTGAAGCGTTATCCTGCTGTTGCTCATTCCTTCCCCCTTCTGGTGCTAATCTTAATTGCTGGGCAGTGTCACCTGTCTAGGGAGGAAACCCAAAGCCAAAAGCCAGATTCCAGGCCTGAATTAGACATTTAAAGCTCCTGGTTCTTGAAGCCAGGCCAGATGAGAGCCTGAGATGGGGTCTGCCGTCTGAGACAAGTCACAGCTTTGCAGACCAACCCTGGAAACCTGCCGTATGCAGAGCTTCCTGACGTGTGCTTCCCTTGCCTGTTTTCTTGAAAATGCCTGGATTTTATTAAGGGTTTTTTTCTTTTTGAATTTCTTTTTGTCCTCCCCTCTTAGCTGTGTATATAATCGCATCCCCTTTGCTTGCCCCAGCTTGAGGGCAGATAAATTAATCTGTAGACAAAGGTGAGGGGACAGGAGAGAATTAAAACCTGGACAGTTGTCCACTGGGAAAAGCCACAAGGTGTGGTTCCTGGGTACCATCTGACTTCAGCAGGTCTAGCCTTGCCTGGCAGTGACTACAGATCTGCAAGATGAAAATATGGCTCATGGCATCTGTGTTATCGTTCCCATTTTCCCCAACAGTTCAATCATCACTTTATGTTTTGAGGAGTCAGTGCTCACCTGGGTGCAGCTGATCATAGATTTTGCTTCTTAGAAAGCTCTCTACAGCGTTCCGTCTGATTTTAGGTTCCAGGAACTTCCTCAGAACGCCCGGTCCCAGAGGGTAATTTTCTGAAGTTTGTTTTGCAGGGATAGCTGGGAGTATGGCCACCCTGCTCCACGATGCGGTAATGAATCCAGCAGAAGGTAATGCTTCATGGTCCCAGGGAATGGCAGGAGGGGATGTGCAAAGGGGCAGGAAAAACTGTGGTGGTGGGGACAGAAGGTCGGGCCAGGGGATTTCCAGTCAGGATAAGCAGAATTCTTTACCACATTAGCAAAGGCCTTGAAAAGGGACTGAGCATTTGAGCTTATGGTGTAGGTCCTGATCCCTTGAACAGAGAGTGGGACTATGATCCGGGGAGATCAACAGCGTTAGCATCTCCTCGGAGCACCTCCTGGGAGCACGTTAGGAATGCTAATTCTAGTCCCACCCCAGACCTGCTAAATCAGAATCTCTGGGAGTAGAGACAGGGAGTCTGTTTTAACAAGCTCCCTTGGCTAGTCTTTGGCACTCCTCTAAAACCTGTGTGTACATGTAATGTACGTATACACACAGACACACACACACACCCTAACCTTTATCAATCCTAGACAAATTTAGGGGGAGGCCGTAAAAGGCCATTCATTAGGGCTTGGGTTCAATTTGCTTTTTTAAAAGAAACCTGAAATTCTGACCATTTCAAACCTACACAGTTGTAGAGAGAAGAGTGTCAGGAATGCCCACGTGTGCCTTACTCTCCTCATGAATTAACCTTTGGCCGTCCCTGTCGTAGCCAACTCCTCCCACGTTACTTTTTATTTTATTTTTTATTTTGAGTTTTGGGAGCACTGGGAAACAGTTGTCAGCTGTGCAGACTGGAGTCCTTAGCCGACTCGTGTCCTCACGGTGAGGGGCTTCAGTGGGGCCTTGTCCTGGGCATCCTCTCCGCGGAGTTATTCCCTGTGTGCCATGCATATAACTGTCCACCTTTGTCCCCATCTGAAAATGGTCCCTTGCCAGAAAGGAAAATTCAAGGTAGAACATCAACATTTCAAGTCTTGTGTTAGGAGTTTTTGTCTTTTAAGGTTAAAATTCCTAATTTGCTCTCAGCTGCCTCCCATCCCCTAGCAGACAGAGGACTTGTTCTGACCTGCAGGGATGTGATGGGTCAGGCTGGGAGAGGTGGGCTTCTGTTCTTGTGTGTTTAAGGCAGTGCATACAGGGACCTGGTTAGTGACCAGTTAATTAGCCCATGGCAACCAGGCAAGAATTCTGTTTCTACTTTTAAAAGAGAAATAAGTGAGGTCCAACTTCCTCTCTTTTCTTTGTCGTATTGACCCAAGGACTTCATTTCTTGAAAAACAAAGCAAAGCACCTTGTATGTGTTCACCTGGCCATGTGTGGGGGCTGTTATTTCTCAGAGGCCCCAGCTGATCCCCGTTGCCTCCTGTTCCTTTGAACCAGCCAGGCTCTCCACTGGAGTTTGTCCTGAATCCGGGCTGACTTAATGCCAGTGTTTCTCCCAAGAGCCCTGTGACACACAGAGGCTGAAAATGCTGTGTACAGGATACGTGCAGAGAATAAAAGACGGGACACCTGTGCAGCTGGGGTGGCAGAGAGGCAGGCAGAGGGACCAGAGAGCAGGATTTAGTTCTGCTGCAGGTGTGATGCTGGAGGCCTCCGGGCCCCAGGGGGATCAGATCGGTGGTGAATGTAGTCTGAAGTGGTTGCCCAATTCGAGGACCACCTTACAAGGGCTTCAGGCAGGGGGTGACCCAGCACTGGGTTCCAGGGCCACACTGGTAGGCAGGAGTGCCTGGAGCTGGCTCTGGTTTCTCAGGCTGGGGCTGCGTGTGTGCTAGCTCTCTGGGACCTGTTACCAGTGTGTCTAAACTTGCTTGTTTCTCTTTATGGCTTGGCTTCCCCTCTCACTCCGACCTGGGGTGGGGCCAAACCCAACCAACCACCCATTGACTGCCGGCGGCCTGACCACAGTTGTGAAGCAGCGCATGCAGATGTACAACTCGCCACACCGGTCGGCCCTCAGCTGCATCTGGACGGTTTGGAGGACCGAGGGCTTGGGGGCCTTCTATCGGAGCTACACCACGCAGCTGACCATGAACATTCCCTTCCAGTCCATCCACTTCATCACCTATGAGTTCCTGCAGGAGCAGGTCAACCCTCACCGAAGCTACAACCCCCAGTCCCACATCATCTCGGGCGGGCTGGCCGGGGCCCTCGCTGCCGCTGCCACCACCCCCCTGGACGTCTGTAAGACGCTCCTCAACACTCAGGAGAACATGGCCCTCAACCTGGCCAACATCAGCGGCCGGTTGTCGGGCATGGCCAACGCCTTCAGGATGGTGTATCAGCTCAATGGCCTCCCTGGCTACTTCAAAGGCATCCAGGCACGTGTCATCTACCAGATGCCCTCCACTGCCATTTCCTGGTCTGTCTATGAGTTTTTCAAGTACTTTCTCACCAAGCACCAGCTGGAGAATCGAACTCCATACTAAAGGAACAGGCTGTGGGCAGTGATTCCAGAATCTTTTATTTTTAAAAGGCTTTCCCTGCCTGCTTCCTTTCTCTTGTCCTCATACTTGGTTGAGGTTATCTTGGCAGGAGGTTTGCAGGAGGGGGGGGCCCTCTGCTCCCTGACGCCTCAGGGGACAATGGGACAGCCGCTTACCGGAAGGCCGTCCGCAGGGACATCCGAGGTGGTAGATGGGGAAAGACTTTGGAAGGGGAGCGAGGAATGGCTTTTGCTCTCCATCCCCTCGACAGGAATGTAGCTTTTCTGCCTCACTGTTGCAGTCTCCTGCCCTAGAATCAGCTCCCACGGGAGGGGAGGAAATGTGCAGTGACTGGAAACATTAAAAACAGAGAATTCTGTACATAAAAATTCTAGTACACAGTCGAAAATAGATGGATAATGTTTATCCTTTATTTTTCTATGTAGAAGTTTTTGGCGGGGTGTGTGTGTGTGTGTGCCAGCGTGTGTGTGCAGATCAGTGGTACAGCTGGGAGTATCAGCTGTTCTTTAAAAAAAGAGAGGGCTGGATTCTTCCATTGGGTTAAGTAATAAAAAGGCGCCAAAGTGATAAATTGCTGAACGTGGCCTAAAATTGTGTGGAGCCCCCAGATGGCAGTTTCACTTGAATGTAAAATAATAAAGTTTCTATTTTGAAGTTCTCTTTTCGTGGGGGTAAAAGGTACGTTGAAAACAAAATCCAAATGATGATGTATTACTTCCAGTTACTTCTTTTCTCCTTTTATTCAATCAGTCACCTTCATGTGCCTTTTCCCTCTGTCTCCTGAAAATTCCAGGACCGAAGACCTGGCCCTGGAGTGTCTTCTCTTGCTGTCAGCACACACGTGTGCACACATCATGTGGCAGGATGGGTTGCGTTGGAGGCCAGTGGCCCCCAGTAGGATCGGGATACCTACTGACACCATTCCCTTCTTCGTTGTGAATGATGCGAATGTGTGCCACTCTGGGCCAGCACTTAGCAGCTCTTGACATGCCAATCTTTTGTTACTTGTTGGGCAGGCAATTGGGATAAGTCCTACCTTTATCCTAGGACTTATTTCTGCTTTAGCCTTTAACTCCGGCACTCCAGATAGTCTCGTTTGTGTGCGCATGTGTGTGTGGACTAAATCCGTTTCCCTGTGTGGTTTCAGGGATTTTTGAAAAACCTAGCAAGTATATTGATGGCTTTTGTCCATTCCTCTGTTCACCATGAGCTCACCTGTCCTGTGACAGAGACTCTCGCCTCGCAGGGACTGAGGTCAGATCCTCCGGCCAAGTTCAGCTGCGGAAGTGAGGCCCAGACCCTCGTGCACAAGTCAAGCCGCCTCTCCAGAGCTGGCTGCAGCCTCACTTATCTGCATCAGCTGAGGACTCGAGGCCTAACTGCCTTGTTTTCTGAAATGGTACATCCGAGCCAGATGCTTACTAAGAAAAATGCAAGCTTGTTTCCTCTGGCCACGCCCTTTGATTGGCTGCCAGGCATCTCCAAGGGAAGACCAAGTGGCTTCATGGTTTCCTTCTGGAGCCCTTTAAAAATGAGTAGGAAGCACAGGTGTGTTCAATCTGGTGGGCCTAGCCCTGACCTTCGGCCTTTGCCCTTTGCCCCTCACCTTCCACAGGGTCAATGCAGTGCATCTCACTGAGGCCCCCACCCAGACTCCTTTGGGGGCTGTTACTCCTGCAAAGAACTCAAGGTGGCACTGGGACAGTTTTCGTCTTGCACCCTGCATACTGCCTCCAGGAGTCGTTTTGAGATCAGAGACAGGACGGTGCCATATCAGGCAGCTCCCACTCATGACCCCTGAGCAGGACCTTGGCTCCTGGGCTGGGAGGTCTCGGCTGCTGACCTGTCCTACTTTGGAGCTGGCCACTCCCACTCCCTCACCTTCCTCCACCCAACCAGTCAGAAACCAGTTGCAGGATGCCTCTGTCCCACCTGGGGGTGCCAAAAGCCCATGGAAACCATGGTGCTCTGGGAAGTATTTGCATCTTGTACTAAAACATGCTGTGCGTTACTGTGAAATTCTGCAAAAAGAAGACAATTATAATTCTAAAATAATTATACAACCGCTGTTTTTCATCCTCTTAAGATCTGCCACACTGCTGCAAAATATTCTTTCCTATGGGGTTTTGTTTTCGATGGTATTGAGAAAAGAAACTGTTCACTTCTCTAGGAAAACTCCTTTGGGTGAGGGATGCAAGAAGGAGAGGCAGGGAGTGGATTTGAAAGCTCTGTGGACTGAGCTGGAAGGTCTGGGAAATGGGGTGAGGCCACTCATCCTGCCTTCCCCCCCTGGACCGTCCTGAGCCTGGATGAGCCATATATCTGAAAGAGTTTTGAAAGTAGTGAAGCACTGAACAAATGTAAGTTGTCTTAATTTTATGGGAATTAATTTTCCCCCTTTGAGCTCCAAAGTTTGTGTCCTTGCGCCGTGCAGGCTGCAGTCCAGTTATCAATAGTGACTTTGACATTGAGAAGTAACTAAATGGGAAAGTGTCCTCACCCCACCCCGGTGATGATCACCTTAACGTAATCATGGCATGTGCTTGTTCGTTCGTGTCTTTGGGGTGACGTCTGCAGCCGGGCAGTGCCCCTTGAGTGCAGTGCTCAGTCACTGCGTGGGTACACAGGCATGAACTCCTATGCCCAGACCGTGGTGTGAGATTCAGTCCCTTGTAGAACAGGGTTTTATTAACTTTGTATTGAATCTAGCTATTTACTGGCCTCCATCCTGTGTGTTTTCTGTTTGTTTGTAATGATGTCTTATTCCAAGCACTGTCCTCCAAAGTCCCCCCCCCCAAAGCTTCATCTCTAGCACATTGTTATGCCAATAAGGTTTTATTTAATTTTATTTAAGGATGATTGTGTCTGTTAAATGCGGATGTACTGCTGCTTCCTACCTGTAAGATGCACAGTGTAGAAGGGTGAGCAAGTATTGTTTCTTAAATGCCTGTAGTAAGTAGCACAGTTTCTGCCTCAATTGTTGCCAGCTCTCTGGAACAGGGACAAATGTGTGTTTATGTGTGGGGATATTTCAGATTTGCTGCTACCATTGTGACACTGGAGCTAGAGAAAATAAAGCCTTGATCTTTGAAGTGTTGTGGGCTCTGTGGTGGGAATATTGAAAAGAGGAGAGTGGATGGGGAGAAGGAGGCTGATCCATGGGGCTGGTGCTTAGTCCAGCCTCACTCATGCAAAACCAGATCCATGGCTGGGATAGAAAATGCCGTTTCAGCATTCCTAGAAATGGAAGCAGATCACTACGTTGGGCAGCTGATGGACGGTCACATCATCATGCCAAAGCAAGGGCTGAGAGCCACCTCTCACTTTGATCTCCACCCTGGGGAGGGTGGGAGTTTTCTTTCCTAGTGTGGGAGTGTGAGGGTGACAGGCTGTGAGGATATGGGATGAACAGACCTGGTACCTGGAATGTGCCTGTTTCATGCTTTGTGTGTGGGCATGTGTGCCCATGTGCCCCCCCCACCCGTCTTAGAAGTTCAGTGAGGGTCCCTCTTCATGGAAGGCGCCCAAGAGCAACTAGATTCCTCACATAATTCCTGAAGATCACAGGTTAAGCCAGATACCTAACCTTTTCTGGAGGTAGGAGAGGGGTGGAGAGAGACCTCAGACCCTTTTGAAAAGCCAGGGACAGGTCTTGACTCTTCACAAAGCTCGGAGGTCAGAGAACCTACTTGCAGCATCACCACTGAAGGCTATAGCAAGGGTGAAAAGTCAAAATCGAGGGCAGACCTGAGAACCAGCCGTGGGCAAGGGTGCATGAAGTAGGGAAAGGGATTGGAGAGTGTGGAGCGCTCGAGGTAAACTGGAAGCTGTGGCCTTTTACCAAAGGCCAACCCGAGCTTCTCAAAGCAGATCTGTGGCTTGTGGTTGCTTCCACTCCTCTGGGGTGGGTGGCAGACATGGGGGCAGGGGACTGTTTCCAGAGAATACATGTCCATCCTCCTCTGTGTGCCCCATTAAGTCAATCTGCCACCCAGGCTGGAGTCCATCCCGTAAGCAGAGCACCGTGTCTGGGGCCTTGGGGAAAACAGCCAAGTATACCCTGTGGTTCCTGCCCTGTCCAGCCTTAGGCAGCCCAATAGGGGAACATAAGGGAATACACAGGGATAAAACAGTAACGTAATGCCACTGGGTCAAACTCCATGGCCATGATTTTCTTGGCCCTCTTATTCATGACTGTCCCCACTGGTAGTTTGCCAGAGCCAGCCCCTGCACCCAGCTCCCTGGGGCAGACTCTAAATTTCCTGCCAGCTTCCTGTGCCATGCTGTCATGCTGCTATTTTGAAATCAGGGATGGCAGGAATATTTGCACCACAGAAATAGGCATGCGCTACAAGTCAGGGCTTTTTTCTTACCAGCTTGCCAGTCTGCTACAGCTGGCGCAGAGCCCAGTGCTCGGCACATGGCAGGTGCTTGGGAAATGTGTGCTGAGAGAAACCTTTCATCTTCCACCGGTTCCCCTTCTAGTGCTGGACCCTCCAGTTATGCCCATGGCAGAGGCCCTGTTCATCACAGTGGACCCTCTCCAGCACATCCATGCTCCTCAGATGCCAGCCCTAGAAAAGCCATCAAGGGAAGCAGGTTCCTTTCCTGCTGGGCTTAGGTCTCCTTTCTATCTGAGTTCTCGGGAGAGATGCCAGTCCTACCCACGAGAGTGGTCTTAGGGAACAAACAGCTCCGAGAAGGATGTAACAAGCCCAGAGTTGTGCAAGAGAGAGACAATCACTGGGAGGGTGTGCAGGTGGGCTGGTACTGCTCACAGGGGAATGAAGAGTTGTCTTTGGTCTGAGGCAGAGGCAGCCCTGGGCTAGGAGTGATGAGTGCAACTAGAGAGAACAGCTTAGTGTGTGGCCATCTGAGCATTGTAGGGGGTGCTCCAGTTGGTAAGCTGCAAATCGGAGCTTTGACTGCCATCAGGAGTTTGACCTTGAATCAGTAGGTGATGTGGAGCCATTAAGGGTCTTGGAGCAGAGGACACCGTGAGCTCGGCTTTAGGAAGAGTCTCTGGCAGGAGTGGACAGGATGAGGTGGAGAGGGAATACTGCGGCCAGGAGATGGTCGCTTTGGTGCCACAGTGAAACCACCCAGAAGTGGGATAATGAAGGGAATGGCAAGGTGACCAGAACAGAGTGCATGTAGCTGATAAGCGTGTAAAAGTGGGATCTACAGGGCTTGGGGGCAGGGTGCACGTGACTGTATGGAAAGATGAGAACGAGAGCTCACTGTCTGAGAGCAGGGGTGGTGTCAAGGGGGAGACTTGGCCCAGAGGAATAGCAGGTGGTGGCAGAGAAGGTACCTTGTCTCTACATCCAGCCTCTCCTCCAGCATGCACAATACCAGAGCTTTGAGGTCTTAGCTAAGAGCTGCCTCTTTAGCTCCCCTCTCCTGGCTTCCATTTTCCCGCTCTCCTTCAGGCTGTCCACCTTGACTACCATCCCCTGGCTTCAGTTCCTTTCTGGGCCACCTAGCGATGGCTGCTCGGGAAGCTTCTGCCTTTGCACCTCCTGTCTCTCTTCCCTCTTTTGGTGCTGGCCTGCCTTCATAGCTTCAGCTGGTCCCTTGAGAAAGATGGTTCCCAGATGTGGGATATAGCACCCCAACTTCTCTCCTGAGCTCCAGATCTAAATGTCCAGGTGCCTGCTGGAGATCCTCCAAATCTTAACATTTGTCCCCTAGTTCCAAGAGACTCCTGCCCCCTGCTGCCAGAGGCTTACCGTGCTACTCACTTGCTCAAAACCTTTCAAGGCTCCTCATTGCCCATTGAATTTAAGAATAGGCTCTCCTACATATGCCAGTACCTGATTTAGCTTCCTGTGTGAAGGAATAAAGAGAAACAGGATAGGATAGCAGGATAGATGTATGAGATCCCAGGTCTCAATCCCAAACAGAGCAGTGTTGCCTTCTTTCCAGATCTTTTTTTCTAAATTTTATTTTATTTAAATTCAGTTAATTAACATATGGTGCATTATTAGTTTCAGAGGTAGAGGTCAGCACTTCATCAGTTGCATATAATACCCAGTGCTCATTACATCACATGCTCTCCTTAATGCCCATCACCCAGTTTCCCCATTCCCGACCCCCTCCCATCCAGCAACCCTCAGACTGTTTCCTATGATTAAGAGTCTCTTGTGGTCACATTCAATGCAATCCCTATCAAAATACCATAGACTTTCTTTTTAATTACTTTTTATTTTTTAAAAAGATTTTATTTATTTATTCATGAGAGAGACAGACAGGCAGAGACATAGGTGGAGGGAGAAGCAGGCTTCATGCAAGAAGCCCGATGTAGGACTCGACCCGGGGACCCTGGGATCACACCCTAAGCCAAAGGCAGACACTTAACCACTGAGCCACCCAGGTGTCCCTGGTGACCATGGACTTTCTTCAAAGAGTTGGAACAAATGACCTTAAGATTTGTATGGAACCAGAAAAGATGCCAAATAGCCAGAGGTATGTTGAAAGAGAGAACCAAAGCTGAGGGCATCACAATGCCCGACTTCAAGTTGAATTACAAAGTTGTGATCATCAAGACAGCATGGTACAGGCACAAAAGCAGACACATAGATCAATGGAACAGAATAGAGAACCCAGAAATGGACTCTCAACTCTGGTCAACTCATCTTCGACAAAGCAGGAAAGAATATCCACTGGAGAAAAGACAGTCTCTTCAATAAATGGTGTTGGGAAAATTGTACAGCCACATGCAGAAGAATGAAACCAGGCCATTCTCTTAACCACACACAAAGAAAAGCTCAAAATGGTTGAAAGATTTAAATGTGAGACATGAATCCATAAAAATCCTAGAGGAGAACATAGGCAACAACTTTTTTGAACTTGGCCACAGCAACTTCTTGCAAGACACAATCTATGAAGGCAAGGGAAACAAAAGCAAAAATGAACTATTGAGACTTCATCAAGATAAAAAGCGTTTCCACAGCAAAGGAAACAGTCAACAAAACTAAAAGACAACCTACAGAATGGGAGAAGATATTTGCAAATGACCTATCAGATAAAGGGCTAGTATCCAAGATCTATAAAGAACTTAGCAAAGTCAACACCCAAGAAACAAACAATCCAGTCATGAAATAGGCAGTAGACATGAACAGATATTTCTCTAAAGAAGACCTACACATGGCCAACAAGCACATGATTAAATCATCCATATCACTTGCCATCAGGAAAATACAAATCAAAACCACAATGAGATACCACCTTATACCAGTAAGAATGGCTAAAATTAACAAGACAGGAAACAAATGTTGGCGAGGATGAGGAGAAGGGGGAACACTCTTGCACTGTTGGTGGGAATGCAAGCTGGTACAACTACTCTGGAAAACAGTGTGGAGATTCCTCAAGAAGTTAAAAATAGAGCTATCCTATGACCCAGCAATTGCACTACCAGGTATTTACTTCGAAGATACAGATGTAGTGAAATGATTGGGACATCCACACCTCAATGTTCATAGCAGCAATGTCCACAATAGCCAACTGTGGAAGGAGCCACGATGTCCTTCGACAGATGAACAGGCAAAGAAGATGTGGTATATGTACACAATGGAATATTACTCAGCCATCAGGAAGGACGGATATCTACCATTTGCTTTGATGTGGATGGAACTGGAGGGTATTATGCGGAGTGAAATAAGACAATCATTATATGGTTTCACTCATATGTGAAATATAAGAAATAGTGAAAGGGACTATAAAGAAGAGGAGGGAAACTGGGGAAAAATTAGAGAGGAAGACAAACCATGAGAGACTCCTAACTCTGGGAAAGAAACAAAGGGTTGCTTTGTTTTGAAGGGGAGGAAGGTGGGGGATGGGGTAACTGGGTGACAGGCACTAAGGAGGGCACTTGATGGGATGAGCACTGGGCATTACACTATATGTTGGTGAATTGAATTTAAATAAAATATTTTTTTAAAAAGAGTCTCTTATGGTTTATCTCCCTCTCTGATCTCATCTTGTTTTATTTTTCCCTCCCTTCACCTATAATCCTCTGTTTTGTTTCTTAAATTCCATAAGTGACATCATATAATTGTCGTTCTCTGATTGACTTATTTCGCTTAGCATAATACCTTCCAGTTCCATCCATGTCATTGCAAATGGTAAGATTTCATTTTTTGATGGCTGAGTAATACTCCATTTTGTATGTGTGTGTATCTGTATCCATTGTGTGTGTATATATATGTATATACACACATATATGTGTATATATTTATATCTATATATATCACATCTTTATCCATCCATCTGTTGGTGAACAGATGGACATCTGGTCTCTTTCCATCATTTGGCTAGAGTGTTTTGTTCCCATTGGAATGTCCTCCTCCCTCTCCTGCTTCTTCCCTACCTCCTCTCTCTGCCCATCAAAGTCTTATATTTAAGATGCCCTGAAGATGGCATTTCTTACTCCATTGGAAAGTTCTTCCTGTCTCTCATATCAAATGTGATCTCTCTCTTTCTCTCTTCCTTGTCAGTACCTGGCCTAGAGTCACTGGACCCTACCTTGCTTTGCACTTTTGCTACCATCTGTGCAGGATGTGTGCTCCATGAGAACAGAAACTGCTGTTCATTCATTCTTTTCTCCACAGCACTCCTCCATCCTATCATTTCCCTCATTCTGCATAAGAGCAACGATCATTAGCTGTATTTAGCAAACTTCTGAAGTCCTGTAGAGTTTGGAATGCCTACGGGATATCAGAGGTGGAGATACCTACTCAGAAGGAATAACAATATTGGTGCTCAGGAGCAAAGCTGGAACTGGGGCTAAGGATTTGACAGTTACCCAAAGGGGTGTGGTGGCAAAAGCCATGCACACAGATGAGAACTCCAAGAGAGAACAAGGACTTTCTAGAATGCTCAGATTTAATAATGAAAAAACTAGGAACTGGGAAACACTCGAGTGGTTGGAAAACCATGAAGGTCGCCAAGAGCTGAAGCTTTTCAGAAGGAGGAGGTGTCATCAGTTCTACCTGCTTATGTGTGGTGGGGAAACAACTAAAGCAATTAAAAGTTTCCACATTTTTCTCCTTGCTCTTGTCCTTGGTTTGTTCCCCCCCCTTTACTCTTGTCTTTACTAGTTGCCTTATAAATCCCACCTTTGCCAAGTTCACCTGCTTTCCCTCCCAGCGCCATTCCTAATGTATCTGACATAATATTCCCATAGGTGATAATTAGGTACTCAAAAATGCACATCTTAGGATTGTTCATGAAATTCAAAAGCTGGAAACAATATCTATCAAGAAGTCAAATAATTTGTAGAACATCCAGGCTATCCCAGTAGTTTAGTGGGAAGGAAGAAAATTTCATGAGGGGTCTCCAGCCAAACACCATATTTAAAGTTCAGACTCCCCAGTACATTTACACAATTTGGGAATCCTTCCAAACTTACTTCTCTGGCCTTGCCTCCTACAAGTAATGTTTCGGGGAACATGTGAGCTTTTGCTTTGGTAAATGTGTGGCTATGAGATGATACTTTAGAATTCCAGTTTTCTGCCGATAGGGCTTCATTAGGAAGCTCTTTGCTGATGTTATTATTTACCCATGGTGGTCCTGATCTTTCATTTTCCATTGTAGGTGGGGCACCTGGTGAGAACCACTGGTGGCTTTGCTGAGTGGGCAAAGTGCCACCCTAAGAGGGACAGCCTAGCCCATGTTCACTGTTATCTGAAACTCCTCTGTGGGAAGAAAAGATAGAAATCCAGGTGATCCATTGTTTTTGTCTTTGACCCAGGGCATTTGAGGCCTGCCATTGCTTTAGAATCCTCATGAATTTCTATTGTTGTGAAGGACTCACTGCTGACAGCCCTTACTAAAAAGCAGAACCCAACTGAAGCTTCATGAAGCCCAGAGTGACAGAAGTGACCCACTCTGGATATATGGGTTCCCCATTATTGTCACACTGGCCCTTGTGGCTGCCTTTAGAGAAGAGGTAGCTTAAAAAAAGAAATAAAGAGTAGTCCCGAGAACGTTTGCTCTCTTCTGTTTCTGGACTTGTGGAAGTAGATTCTGGCTTTCTACTGAAAAATGAGAATATCCTCCTGGTGGACGCCTTTGGCTCAGGATGACAGGTGACAGACATGTATCCTGAGAGTCATATATTTACCTTAATGCAACCATGTGAGTGAAATATTTCAGCAAATTTTCTCCCTTTAGCTAATTATGTCTGTGCAAAGTTTGGAATAAAATAATGGGCAAACTTCAATGAAAAACCCATGATGCCCTTTTTCTGGAGTACTGGGCTTAACGAGGTTTTAATGGGTACTGCTTTGTAGTAAGTACTTTCCATAACGAGAATCCTAGGTGAAAAAAATACCTAAGGATTCAAGGCAATGTCCAAACTTCAACTGCTTTGGGTCCCAGACTGAAAAAGCATCACCAGCCTAAAAGCTGGTAAGACCCAAAGGCTCACAACTTTCTTTGCTTCTTGCTTATTTTCTAGCATTTCCAGTGATCTCATTCATGATTTAGTTTATATCCATAATAGTGAAACTTTATGGTCAGTTCACGGTATTCAGGCAGGATCCTGGATCTGATGACCAAGCGTAGTGTATAATCCTCACTTGCCTCCCCTCAAACTCATGACATGAGTGACATCTGGGTGAATGATACAGGAGTCATGGCTAATGGTACTGCGAAGGCAATCATACTGAGAGGAGCAGCCAGGAAAAGAGAAAAGAGAATGTTCTAGATGGAAAGATTGTACCAGACCCTGAGACTATTATTCATCGTGATAGAAAAACTTCCTTCACGCAGAATGGAATCTGAGGTCCTAAGCTTCATGGTGTTCCAATGAGCGAGGGTTGTCAAATGTATGTCAAATGTTCTTAAATTCCTACTGTCATGCTTCATCTGAACCAGCTTCTTATTTTGAAGAGATTGTTTTTGTTGGTTTGGCTTAGATAAAAATCTTTGTTTATTGACGCTCTCTTGAATGTCCACCTTGGCCTCTGTAAGTCTTGTGTTTTTAAGATCAGTGAGTTTCTAAAAACCAGATTTGAAAAGCATACAATTATCTTATGGTGAATACTAATACATGGATAATTTTATTTGTTGTTATAATGAAGTAATTTATTTGCTCTGGTCCATTTTAACCATTGAGCACATAGCAGATGGGTCAGCATATCCAAAGGTCTGGACGCTAGTCCTGGAGCTCACTAACTGGTTGGACAATCTTGAGTGGCCTTGGCCATATCATTTAATCTCTCTGGTCTGTAGTTTCCGCATCTGCAAAATGAAAGGAGTAGGCCAGATGTCCTGTAATAGTTCCTTCAGCTGCAGTAGCCTCTGTTCATATAGCATAGGCTCCACCTTGTCTCTAAGTCTATAATCAAAAGTATGATTACATGCTTTTTATATGAGATTGGAAAGAGAATCTCCACAGACCTTTTAGCCCGCCTGCCATAAAGGATCATTCATTATCACTTTTCTTTACTACTATTCACTTCTCGTTTCCTATACAATCAAATATAAACATCCAGAAAATTGGTATAGGAAAATGATGGATGTTCAGTGTATTTCACATCCTTCTCTGTAATAGGCTTTTAACTGCTACATCTCTGTAGAACTGTAATTCAGTAACTGGTTTACCTATATGTCTATCTAAATTCTGAGTGCTGACTGTTCCTCTGTGTTGAACTCTAGGCTCTGCACAATGCCTGAAACAAAATAGGTCATAATGTATCAAGTGCCTGCAACTTCCGGAATGTGATAGTAGTAATGCCCTTATTTTCACCTAGTATATCCCTATAGGAAGACACAATGTAGTTTTTCTGTGGCTTTTTTTAATTGTAGAGACTGTTTAAACTTAAAATTAGACATGGGGTTTTAAAAAAGATTTTATTTATTTATTCATGACAGACACACACACACAGAGGCAGAGACACAGGCAGAGGGAGAAGCAGGCTCCATGCAGGGAGCCTGATGTGGGACTGGATCCGGAATCTTCAGGATCACACCCTGGGCTGAAGGTGGCGCTAAACTGCTGGGCTACCGGGGCTGCTCTATATTCGGTTTTTAAGAACAGTTTTAGGTTCACAGTAAAGGTGTGAAGAAGATAGAGAGTTCCCATACACCTTCTTCCCCCAGACATGCACAGCCCCCCCCCCATTATTATATAAAAAGATTTTATTTATTTATTTAAGAAAGAGTACAAGTGGGCAGAGGGAGAGGGAAAAACAGACTCCCCGCTGATCAGGGAGCCCGATGTAAGGCTCAATCCCAGGACCCTGACTCTTAATTGACTGAGCCAACCAGGCGCCCCAAGCACCCCTCATTACTAACATCCCACCAGAATGGTACATTTGTTACAATTGATAAATGTATATTGACACATTAATATCTCCCAAAGACTGTAGTTTACATTAGGGTTCATTCATGGTGTCATACATTCTATAGGTTTGGACAGATGTATAATGACGTGTCCATTATTATAGTATCATACGGGGTAGTTTTGTTAGTTTGAAAATCCAATGTGCTCTACCTATTTATCCTTCCCTCCCCTGTCTTCTGGCAACTACTGATCTATTTACTATTTCCATAATTTGCCATTTCTAGAATGTCCTATACTTGGAATCATATAGTATGTAGTCTTTCAGAGAGGCTTTCTTTCCCTTTTCTTTCCCTTAATTAATATACATTTAAATCATTAGTTAATTAATATACATATTAAATCATATAGTATGTATGTATATAGTATGTATGTATGTATGTATGTAGTCTTTCAGAGAGGCTTTCTTTCACTTTTCTTTCACTTAATTAATATACATTTAAAGTTCCTCTATGTCTTTTCATGGCTTGTTGGCTCATTCCTTTTAGTGATGAATAATATTCCATTGTCTGGCTGTACCACAGTTTATTTATCCATTCACCTACTGAAGGACATCTTGATTGCTTCCAAGTTTTGGCAACTAGGAATAAAGTTGCTATAAACATCCTTGTACAGGTTTTTGCCTTGAAAGTTTTTAACTCCTTTGGTTTGAAGAACATGATTGCTGGATTGTTTGGTAAGACCATGGGTTTTTTTTTTTTTTTTTTTTGGAAAGAAACTGCCAAACTGTCTTCCAAAGTGACTAGTATTTTGCCATTTTGCATTCCCACCAATGAAGGAGAGTTGCTGCTGCTTTACATCCTTGTCAGTGTTCTGGATTTTGGCCATTTTATTTTATTTTATTTCTAAAAGATTTTTTTATATATTTATTTGAGAGAGAGAGAGAGGGCATGAACTGGAATGTGGGGAGTGGACAGAGGGAGAGGGAGAAGCAGACTCCCCGCTGAGCAGGGAGCCCAACCCAGGGCTCTAGTGCAGGACCCTGGGATCATGACCTGACCTGAAGGCGAATGCTTAACTGACTGAGCCACCCAGGCACCCCAGATTTTGGCCATTTTAATAGGTGAGTATTTCTGTCTCATTGTTTTTGCATTTCTCTGCTAACATAATATGAAGCATCTCGTCACATGTTTATTTGCCATCTGTGTGTATATATATATATATATATATATATATATATATATATATTTTGGCGAGGTATCTGTTAAGGTCTTTGACACTTTTTTTTTAATTGGGTTGTTTGTTTACTTATTGTTGAATTTAAGGGTTTTTTGTATGTTTTGAATAACAGTCCTTATCAGACATCTTTTGAAATATTCTCCCAGTCAATGGCTAGTCTTTTCATTTTCATGACAGCATCTTTTGCAGAACTGAAATTTTTAATTTTAATAAAGTCCAGCTTATCAATTATTTCTTTCATGGATCATGCCTTTGGTGTCATACCTAAAAAGTCATCATCAAACCCAGGGTCATGTAGGTATTCTCCTATGCTATCTTCTAGGAGTTTTGCAGTTTTGCATATTACATTTAGGACTATGATCCATTTTAAGTTAATTTTTGTGAAGGGTGTACAGTCTGTGTCTAGATTAACTTTTTTTGGCATATGGATGTCCAATTGTTCCAGTACCATTGTTGAAAAGACTATCTTCATTGTATTGCCTTTGCTCTTTTGTCAAAGATCAGTTGATTATATTTACGTGGGTCTCTTTCAGTGTCCATTCCACTGATCTATTTGTCTATTCTTTTATCAATACCATACTGTCTTGATTAGTGTGGCTTTGTAGTAAATTTTGAAGTCAAGTAGTGTCGGTTATTTGACTTTGTTCTTTCTTCTTCAATATTGAATTGGTTATTCTGGGTTTTTGCTTCTCCATATAAACTTTAGAATCAGTTTGTTGATATCACAAAATAACTTCTTGGGATTTTGATTGAAATTGCATTGAATCTATAGATCAAATTGGGAAGAGAGTTCGCATTCTGACAGTACTGAATCTTCCTTTCCATGAACATAGACTATCCATCCATTTATTCATTTCTTCTCTGATTTCTTTCATCAGAGTTTAACAGTTTTCATCTTATAGAACTTGTACATATTTTATTAGATTTAAAATTAAGTATTTCATTTTTTGGGTTGCTAATTAAATGATATTGTGTTTTGAATTTCAAATTTCATTTGTTTGTTGCTGGTATATAGGAAGGTGATTGACTTTTGATATTAACCATATATCCTGCAACTTTGCTATCACTAATTTGTTCTAGGAATTTAAAAAGATCAATTCTTTCAGATTTTTTGCAAAGACAATAACGTCATCTGTGAACAGAGACAGTGAGACAGTTTTATTCCTTCTCAGTGTAGTCTTTCTTTCTTTCTTTTCTTTTTTTTTTTTTTTTTTTTGTCTTATTGCATTAGCTAGGACTGCCAGCAAAATGTTGAAAAAGTGATGGTAGGGGACATCTTTGCTTTGATCCTTATCTTATTGGGAAAGCTTCAAATTTCTCACCTTATGTTAGCTGTAGTTTTTTTGTAGACATTCTTTATTGAATGGAAGAAGTTCCCCTCTCTCCCATGTTTACTGCAAGTTTTTATTATGAGTGGATATTGGATTTTGTCAAGTGCCTTTTCTGCATCTATTGATATGGTCATGTGACTTTTTTTTTTTTTTAAGCCTGGTGATGTGATGCATTACATTAATTGATTTTCAAATGTTAAGCCAGTTTTGAATACCTAGGATAAACCCAATTAGTCACAGTTTATCATTCTTTTTATACATTGTTGGATTTTATTTGCTAAACTTTCGCATCTATGTTCATGAGAGACATTAGTCTATAGTTTTCCTTTTCTTGTGATGTCTTTGGTTTTAGTATTAGGGTAATGCTGTCCTCATAGAATGTATTAAGAAGAATTCCCTCTGCTTCTATCTTTTAAGAGAGATTGTAGAGAACTGGTGTAATTTCTCCCTAAATGTTTGATATAATTCATTAGTAAACCCATCTGGGTCTCATGTTTTCTGTTTTGGAAGTTTATTAATTATTGATCGAATTTCTTTAGTAGATATAGACCTATTCAAATAGTCTATTTCTTCTTGTGTGAGTTTTGGCAGGTTGTGTTTTTCAAGAAAATGGTCCATTTTATCTAGGTTATCAAATTTATGGACATCAGTTTTTCATAGTAATGCTTTATTATTCTTTGACTGTCCATGGGATCTGTAGTGATGTCTCCTCTTTCATTTATGGTATTAGTAATTTATGTCCTCTCTCATTTTCTTAGTTAGCCTGGTTAGAGACTTAACAATTTACAAAAAACTGGCTTTTAGTTTGATTTTTATCTATTGATTTGTTTTTTATTTTATTGAATTCTGCTCTAATTGTTATTATTTCTTCTGCTTACTTTGGATTTAATTTACTCTTATTTTTCTACTTTCCTTAAGGTAGAAACTTAGATGATTGATTTTAGATTTTTCTTCATTTCTTTTCTTTTCTCTCTTTATTAAAGATTTTATTTAGACATTTGAGAGAGAGAGAGTGAATGAGACAGAGGGCTAGAGCAAGGGGAGGAGCAAAGGGAGAGGGAGAAGCAGACTCTGTTGAGCAAGGAGCCTAATATGGGGCTCAATCCCAGGATTCTGGGATCATGACCTGAGCTGAAGGCAGAAGCTTAACCAACTGAGCCACCAGGGTGTCCCTATTTTATTCATTTCTAATAGATGCATTCAGTGCTATAAATTTCCCTCTAAACATGACTTTTGCTGTGTCCCATTAGTTTTTTTCACCTTAAATATATACAATTTTCATTTGCCAAATATACCTCAGTAAAGCTGGAAAAAAGGAGGAAAATGTAATGCAATGGGAAATTAGAAATTTTGTTTTGACAGCTTATTAAGCATTTAGTAATGATTTCATGTTATAAGAGACTCAATTTGTTATAAATTTGCCAAGTGGTTGTGATGCATCGTAGGTAATGAATAATGCCTGATGGGGGTCTGGTGGTCATTGTAGAAGTCTTTTGAAAGCACTTTGAAAGGACCATCCTGCATGGTGTGGAGTGTCTTGCCTCTATTTCTTCTGCTCTCACTCCCTGGTCTGCAGAGCCACTTGGAAAAGCCTCAGCATCATTCTGCTCATGATGCCCTTTATGGGAATTCAGCCACCTTGTGAAGGGTGCCAGCTCCTACTACAGCTAAGATCTAGCATGCTGGGTCTCCCAGAGCCGTGCGGGAGGGGGAGTTTTTTCTAACTCTCTTTGAGTTCTATCTGCATGGAGAATTTTATCAGATGTCTTATAATAAGATCTCTTATAACTCCATCTCACAAATTTTGATAAGTTGTGCTTTAATTTTCGTTTAGTTCAAAATATTTCAAAAATTCTCTTGGATTTCTTCTTTGGCCCATATGTTATTTTGAAGTGTGTTGTCTAACCCCCAAGTATTTTCCAGCTATCTTTTGTCACTGATTTTTTAAAAAATATTTTATTTATTTATTAATGAGAGACACAGAGAGACAGAGAGAGGCAGAAACACAGGCAGAGGGAGAAGCAGGCTCCATGCAGGGAGCCTGACGTGGGACTCCATCCCGGGTCTCCAGGATCAGGCTCCAGGCCGAAGGCAGCGCTAAACCGCTGAGCCACCTGGGCTGCCCTTGTCACTGATTTCTAATATAATTCCACTGTGGTCTGAGAGCAGACATTGTATGATTTCTATTCTTAGAATTCTTGAAAGTGTACTTTATGTCCCAGAATGTGTTCTACCTTAGGTAAATGTTCTAACTGAGCTTGAGAAGAATGTGCATTCTGTTATTGTTGGATGAAGCAGTCTGTAGATACCCATTATATCCAATTGATTCATGGTGTTGTTGAATTCAACTGTATCCTTACTGATTTGCTCCTCACTGGATCTATTTCTGATAAAGGGACATTCAAGTCTTCAACTATATGTAGTAGGGGATTCATCTATCTCTCCTCAATTTATCAGTTTTTGCCTAATTACTTTGATGCTCTGTTCTTAGGTACATATACATTAAGGATTATTTTCCCTTCTTGGAAAATTGATCCCTTTATCACTATGTAATGCTTATCCTTATGCCTGATAACTTTCCTTGTTCTGAAGTCCTGTATGTCTGAAATTAATATAGCTACATTTTTATTCTTTTGATTCATTTTGCATGGTATATTTTGTCCATCCATTTACTTTTAATCTATATGTGTCTTTATATGTAAAGTGTGTCTCCTGTAGACAAAAAAATAATTTAGGCTCATTTTTAATCTCTCTGACAGTTTCTGCCTTATAATTGAGGCATTTCTAAACTTAAAAAAATCATCCAAATAGATAATACCTGCAACAAGGCATGATTATGTTTACATTGTTCTTTTTTCTATTGGAAAAACTCTTAGTTTGAGGGAAATTCTGAACTTTGCAATGCTGTGAAAATTGGTCATATATGTGGCGAAAAAACATCACAAATTATCAATTTTGTAAAAGAAAAATAATTTAAAATAATATCACAAAATATATTTAATTTATAAAATAATACAAAATGTAAGTGTTACAAATTATAAAATATTTTGAAATTACTTCCTTTGTAGACAACTTTTAGCAAAGCATCCATTCTCTTGTTACTGATACAAGTAACAAGATACCAAAATTTTCCTGAGAGTTTTTCAGGGGTTAATCAACACTGGATGTTGGGTGAGGAGACAGCCAGCCCTATAAATTAGAGCAGGGGGGCTTTAGAAAGCTTGTAATTGTCATGTATATATGAATTAAGAATTGTGGAAGCAAAACCTCAAAGATTAGATCAAAGAAGTGCTTTGAGAGTTAATTTGGGAATACACTACCTCTACTAGCATGGAGCAGATTGCTTGGGGAATGCAATATTATATCTGATTCCCAGAGCGATCAGTTCTTGTGCCCAACTAAATTCTTGAATTTTTATTTCTGGCCACAAGATGGCATCTGATTTTCATTAATACAAGAATCACTCACCTCACCCCTCAAACTGGAAACCCACACCTGTCTCAGTTTCGGGAAGTTTATCGTACCAGATTATTTTTTCGAATGGCAACATCTCTAATGGAAATTGCATTAATTTACATTTGTCTAGCAGCCTTGAACCAAACTTTTTTTTGTCTGGTGTTCATATCTGTATCAAGGTGTGCTCGTGCATTTTAAATTTTTGTGATTGATCATTGTGTTGAATATGTATCATACTTTGAGAACTTTCCTCATGTCTTTCTTGCCTTAGAGCCAAGAGAGAAGACACGAAGTATTTTGACATATATGCTACACGCATTTTGCTTGTGAGTGAGAGGGTACAAATAAGCCTTATTCAAATCTAGCTTTCACACTGGGTCTGTACAAGGTACGTGAATGAAATAACCATAAAGGAAAAACTCACAAGGCAAACTGTCTAAGTTCCAGAGCATTATTATGAGTAACATCTCTAGATCCATGAGGAGAGAGAGATCAAATCCAATATGCTCACCATTGTTCCCCCTATAGCTTGCACAGAACTGGCACCTTGTAGGTACTCAAAACCAACAAACAAAAAGACAAAAGAACTACAACAAAACTTATGAAATGCATGGGTGAAGAAGGCTGAGAAGTGTTTCATGGATGAGTAGAGTGAAGCTGACTCTAAACTATGGGTGTGGGTCAGATGGAGAAAGTCGAGGTGGGGATGTGTGTTACAACTTGGGGAGTCAGCACGACCACCAGGGCCATGCTGAGGAGCTGTGTTTTCTCCAGGGGGGAGTCAAAGACCATTTTAATGGATTGTCAAGATGCGAAGTACACCAGGGGGAAGGGGGGGCACCATGAAAGACACATGATGCCTATGTAGATAATAATACCAGGCAATACGGGACACCTAGACTTAGGTGGTATAAAACCTGCATTGGATCTTTCAGAGAGGGAAGTGATCCACCTGGCTGAGTACATCAGGGCTTCTTGCAGGGTGAGGTAGCCCCTTAGCCAGGCCTGCTATGATCATACATGATATTTGAATAGCCTTTTACAGTTTACCAAGCATCTTTTCAAACACCAGCATGTTTAATGTCAACAATATCCCTGTGATGTCAACACAGTTACTATCTCTGCCTTATAGGTGAGAAAGTAGTTGAGGCTCAGAGAGGTGAAATGACTTGCCCAAGGTCACTTGGCCCTCTTGTCTGACCCTGCTTATTGAGGGATGGGCAGAGTAAGAGTTAGACAGGATCTGATAGACCAAAGTAAGATTTCCTCATTTCTTTTTCTGTATTATTACAGCCAGAATGCAGCAATATACACAGCTGTTGCCTCACAGAGCAAAAGGAGACAATTATTTTTCTTCTACTATTTCCTTATCTGATGTTTTTGCCATAAAAATGGTTCAAAAAGGTCTCATTTTTCAATGATAGCATAGGGGTAATGAATTGGTAAAATGCCACTAAGTTAAAACAACAAAAAGCAAGCCATCTCAAAGGTTTTTTTTTTTTTTTAGCCAAGATCATATTAATTTACGATTGAAACCATTTGCATCATTACCATTCCCCTTTTAGGATCTTTACACTCAAGGAGCTTGCTATCTAGCTGCACAGAGAAAGCACACACATGCTCAGTGAAGCAAGTCTTGTGACCTGTGGAGAACTGTACAAAAAACGATGCAGCCCCTAGCTACCTCAGGGCTTTCTCTGAAGCAGAAGAAGTTTACTTGGCTGTGGCAGGTTAAGACCTGAAGGACAAAGGGTGGGATAGTTGAAGCCTCCAAGGAGGCATAACTCCTTGGTCATAGGCCCTAGCCTCCCATCTTTAGTTAGGACAATGCCCAGCGCACACTCCATGGTTCCTCAGAGGATTCTGGTGGGTGTGAGGCCCATTGATGAAGGTGGCAGCTGGTTTATAATGCATCCTTGGCTGGTTTTCTTTCTTCTTCTCTCACACTGTGGACTGTCTTACTTCTGTTTTCTGGTATCACCTTCCAAATAAACTACCAGCACTGAGGTCCTTGACTGAAGCTCCACGAAACCAAAAACATGCACGTTTGCTTACACATGTTTCTAGAAAAGTTTGCTCTACGAGACAGTAAAGTGGCTCCCTGGCCATGCCTGCATCACATCTTCTATGAGCTCAGAGGAGCTCAGGGGGCCACTAAAGGTGCAGGGGTGGGTGCTCTGTGAGTGGGGAGAGATTTGCCTGGAAATGAGCCAAAAGAACCAAGAGGACTACTTGGCTGGAGTAGAAGTTAGACTAGGGAAAGAGATGGGTGTTTAGATGGGGGAGCAGACTGAGGTGTGGCCGTGTTGGGCCTTGAGCCTAGGTGAGCTTTCTTTGCTTGGGATTCTATCACAGGTGATGGCTCTACTTTTATTTGGAGTCATGAATGGAGGGAATTATTTTTCCATCATAGACATTTTCCTGGTTAATTCCTTCTGTTAAGGCCAGATTGACTAGTTGAATCAGATTTTCCCTTTCCTGCTGGCTGGGGGGGCCTCCTTCCCTGTCATTCTCTCCTATATCAGCTTTCTCCAGTTTTCATTGCAATTAGCCTGTCCTACTGTGACAGTGTTTTCACTCTGACATTTTGGGGCTTTAAGAAAAGGGTTTGGCAAAGTGCCCTCTTCATGTACTGGCATCTGTGCTTGCACCTGTCATGCTTTCTTAAGGTAAGCATCGAGCGTAGGGTGATTGTTTGAGTGTTGGCAATACCTCTCAGAACATTCTAGGTGCTCAGCAATCAGATGGTACCAGTCAGGGGTTGAGTTTCAGTATCATTTCTTGAGGGATCCAGGAGGTTCACAAAGGTCTCATGAGAATATGGCTGCCTGACGATTTTTCCTTGTTCTTCTGGGACCCAGTTGCTGACCCAGCTGTCACATCATAGCTGATCCATTGGTTCACTCACCTGCCATGACCTTGGGAAGCCCAACACAGTAGCAGTGTAACTGTTATTGTCTATGAACTTTCTTAGTTTGGCAAAAGACTCCGGGAACCTGCTTCTTCAGTGACAATCAGTAATACTTTTGACTAATCACCCTGCATATGTGCATAGTTATTTTCTAGATTGCAAAGCATTTACATATGTATCAGCTTACGTGTTCTCTCTCTTTCTCTCTCTCTCTTTCTTTTTTGTGAGAGAATGAGAGCACATACACAGGAGTGAGAACAAGCTGGGGGGTGGGGAGCAGGGGAGGGCAGGGACAGGTGGGGAGGGGCAGAGGGAGAGGGAGAGAGAGAGAGAGAATCTTAAGCAGGCTCCACACCCAGTGTGGAACCAGAAGATGAGCTCAATTCTCACAACCCTGAGATCATGACCTTAAGCAAAATCAAGAGTCACATGCTTAACTGACTGAGCCACTCAGGCACTGCTCAGCTTGCTTTCTCATCTTTAACTAAGCAAGGTAACTATTGTTTTCATGTTATAAATGGAGAAACTTAGAAGTTGGGTGGCTTGCCCAAGGTGACATAACTGAGTAGCTTCACAGTGGGAATTGGAAACCAGGACTCATTTACCACTAGATCCCACTGGTAAGGGAGATAGCAAAAAGCATATGACCCCATCTTTGCCTAGCAGATCTCAGAGTATAATTTAAGAGAGACCAGATGAGTAGAAATAAAAAAGTGACACTGGGTTCCAAGTGCCAAATGAGTTTGAAAGATGGTGTGTGATGTAGGCATCCCAAGGAGAATTCCTCATGAGATACAGTAAGGCTGAGAGAGAGAAGGTGATTCAACTCTAGCCCCTTGAAACAACAACACAAACAACAGTTACATGAGGAGTACTTTTTACAGCTTAACAGGGTCATTTTGGACCAAAAGGTAAAGACAGAAAAATATGAATAAATAGCTTCTAAACAATATAAGCAGATCTATGAATGACAGAATTAAGTCATCAGTGAAATTGGCAATATTTATTTAACTATAAATGTTAGGAAGGACAGCTGTGACTTTCTGCTACCTTTGCAGGAGACAGGACTCGGTTGAAAACTGGATTTGGGGGCCATGAGACCTGGATTCAAAAGCAGGAGGATCTTGGACAAGCATTAAGAACTTTTGTGCTTTATTTTTCCCTTTCTTTACATGAAGACGAAACATGAACTTTCTTCCAAACATGAAAGAGTGTTGCAAAGAATTGAATAGATGATATAAGTTAAGCTGACTGCCACTAGGTGTTCGAAAGCTGAGTTCTTCCTCTATTCAAACATTTTGGCCCCTGGTTGGTGAAAACATTTTGAGCTGGATATACCACAGATTTGGTCCATTTCTGGGTTCCTCTGTGCAAGGCCATTGTATGCATTAAACACTATAGATCCAGTGCCTTAGGAGGACCAGCTTTACAGGGGACAGCGGGAATGTGTGGAACCCAAAAAGAAATGTGTTAACTTCAAAATATGAAAAGAAAATCCCAAATCAAAATTAAATGAACATTTAATCAAATGTCTATAAAACATTGTGTCAGTGAATTAACTGCTTATGTAGCCATGTAGAAATCCTATTTAATGTGGTATGTGGGTAAATTTAAAATGTCTGATTTGATGTGGGGTGAGGACATAGGAAGTGAGGCCTATAAAGTCATTGAAACTGTTCTGCTCCTATGGCTGGTTCTGCCATGGAGTCCTTAAGGATGAACGTGACTTGGCAGCCAGGTGAAGCAGGGTCTGGGGGTGTGAATCAGCCCTCCTGACTTGCTACTGTCCTTCAACCAGTGGACCAGATAGCATAGGGCGAGCCCGGCACAGGATGAGGAAGGAAGTGGACCAGGGGGTCTGTGGACTTCCTTATTAGCGGATACTCTTTGACACCTTCAAAATAAGATAATTAACAATTAAAATGTGACTTGTACTGAGCTTTGTTTTAAAACTTTCGCAATATGGGCAGCCCCGGTAGCTTAGCGGTTTAGCACCGCCTTCAGCCTGGGGCCAGATCCTGGAGACCAGGGATCCAGTCCCACGTCGGGCTCCCTGCATAGAGCCTGGTTCTCCCTCTCCTGTGTCTCTGCCTCTCTCCCTCCCTCTCTGTGTCTCATGAATAAATAAATAAAATCTTTTTTAAAAAAATAAAACTTTCGCAACATTCACTTACCCTTGCAGTTGGAGTGAGAGCCCCAGAAAAGGAAAATAAACTCTGGTGTATTTTGGTTCAGTGAAAGGGCATTTACACGTTACAACCTATTTCTTGTTTCCTAACTGCACGCTTTACTTGAGTAGATCCTCCTTAGTGATGCCACTACCTTCTTCCATAAAGGTGGAGACTGCTGGATGGGGCTAGGAGATAAGCAGAAGCTGCTGTGTGCTGCAGACTGAAGAGGAAATACTTCTGTCAGGAGCTTGGAGCTCTGGGGAGTGGTTTTGATATCTAATAATTCAGCTGAAGCTTAATTGCCTCCCAGAAACACTGCATTAAAGCATAGGTAATTTTAGGAACCCAGGAGAGTGACTCCTCACCACACAAAAAAACCATTTTGTGTCAATAAGGATTTAGTAGCCAGAGAAATTGGTGTGTGTGTGTGTGTGTGTGTGTGTGTGTGCATGTGTGTGTGTGTAGAAAGGTGGATTAACTCCTTTACAAAAGGAGACTTCAATTTGGTTTTCTTTTCTTTTTTTTATTGGAGTTCAACTTGCCAACATATAGCATATCACCCAGTGCTCATCCCGTCAAGTGTCCTGCTTGGGGCCTGTCACCCAGTCACCCCATCCCCCCACCCACCTCCCTTTCCACTACCCCTTGTTCGTTTCCCAGAGTTAGGAGTCTCTCATGTTCTGTCTCCCTCTCTGATATTTCCCACTCATTTTTTCTCCTTTCCCCTTTATTCCATTTCACTATTTTTTATATTCCCCAAACGAATGAGACCATATAATGTTTGTCCTTCTCCGATTGACTTACTTCACTCAGCATAATACCCTCCAGTTCCATCCACGTCGAAGCAAATGGTGGGTATTTGTCGTTTCTAATGGCTGAGTAATATTCCATTGTATACATAGACCACATCTTCTTTATCCATTCATCTTTCGATGGACACCGAGGCTCTTTCCACAGTTTGACTATTGTGGATATTGCTGCTATAAACATCGGGGTGCAGGTGTCCCGGCATTTCATTGTATCTGTATCTTTGGGGTAAATCCCTGGCAGTGCGATTGCTGGGTCGTAGGGCAGGTCTATTTTTAACTCTTGGAGGAACCTGCACACAGTTTTCCAGAGTGGCTGCACCAGTTCACATTCCCACCAACAGTGCAGGAGGGTTCCCCTTTCTCCACATCCTCTCCAACATTTGTGGTTTCCTGCCTTGTTAATTTTCCCCATTCTCACTGGTGTGAGGTGGTATCTCATTGTGGTTTTGATTTGTATTTCCCTGATGGCAAGTGACGCGGAGCATTTTCTCATGTGCTCGTTGGCCATGTCCATGTCTTCCTCTGTGAGATTTCTGTTCATGTCTTTTGCCCATTTCATGATCGCATTCTTTGTTTCTTTGCTGTTGAGTTAAATAAGTTCTTTATAGATCTGGGATACTAGCCCTTTATCTGATACGTCATTTGCAAATATCTTCTCCCATTCTGTAGGTTGTCTTTTAGTTTTGTTGACATAGGAAACTTCAATTTGTAGATGAAGCCGCACTGGGCCTGCTCTGTAGGGAACTCCCCCAGGCTTTTATTATGCTCCATGATTGATAATAATGAGATTTGCATCCATTATTTTTTCAGGATGTTATTGAGCAACGTGAGGAACACTTTCCTAGTGGGGGCAAGGGCAGAGCTGTCTGAGTTTTTGGAAGACCACTGAACCTGAAACACAACTTGGGAAAGTGAGACCTGAGGAAATGTGACCAGGATGTGCAAACCGGTGGGGCAGGGCACCTGAGCTAACTGTGGGGCTTGAAGGCAGCCAGAACAAAGTGCACAAAGTTTACCTGGTTTGTTGAACAGGTGTCATCTCTGACATACATCACGAAGCACCAGGCTGAGACAAAGGCAACTTCCTCCTTCTCATGGGGTTGCTGTTTGCTCTTGACATCAGGGCATTCGGAAGCTGGCACAGTGAGAGGAGGGATGTGGCTATGATCCAGCTCAATGGGGCTCAGCCCCAGAGACCTTCAGCTGGAAGTGCAGTCTTACAAAGGATGAGTCCGGGTGCCCTGGGATCCCCCAGCCCTGCCTTCCAGTGTCCTCTTCACTAAGTTAGACAACATGGGTTTCTCCAGTGACAGGTCTTGGGGGACGTGAACTGCCTGGAAGTGTTCCAACTCTTTCTTCCAGTCGTGACATTGGGACAGGCCATGAGAATAACTCACCCAACCCACCTTAGAGCTATGGAAAAAGAAAGAAGAGCCTGAAAAATCTTGGTGTTACACATTCACTTCCCTTTACGCAGGTGATGCAATTCAAATCTCTGGTTCACATAGATAATAGTTGAATTTCAGATGCACCCAGTTTACTTTGTGAAATAATTCACACTAAGGTTCTTTTTAAAAGCAAGCTCCCTTAGTGGATTTTTAAATATTTAAATTTACAAGAGTTCAGTTTGCATTTAGCTTTTAGAAACATGTATGTTGACTTAATGGAGGGACATTAGGAATTGAAGGCATTAACAGTCTGCTAAATTTTTAAAAATGTATTTATAAATTTACATAAAGAATGATGAAATATGTTGGTGTTCAGTTCAGAGTTTTGAGAAATGCAGAGTCATGTAATCACCATCATGATCAAGGTACAGAATAATTCCATCACTTCCTGCAAATTCCCTTGTGCTTTAGAACTTTAAAAAAAAATAAGGTGCATCATTTTCTATCCCTACCAATTCCATCCGCACTAAACAATATAAAATGATTTTTGCTATCCATGAATCACACATATTTTTAAGAACTTAAGAAAAACAGTCTATTAATTTTTCTAGATTTTATCTGCTGCTGCTCATCTTTTTTTGTTCCCAAAGTTCTAGATTTCCCTTCAAAAATTTTTTAAAAAGATTTTATTTATTTATTCATGAGAGACACACACAGAGAGAGACACAGAGACACAGGCAGAAGGAGAAGTAGGTTCCATGCAGGAGCCTACTGGGACTCCATCTGGGACTCAATCTGGGACTTGATCTGGGACTCCAGGACCATGCCCTAAGCTGAAGGCAGACACTTAACCACGGAGCCCCACAGGCGTCCCTTTAGATTTTCCTTCAATATCATTTCCTGTCAGCTGGAAGAACTTCCTTTATCATTTCTTGTAGAGGGCAGCCTGGGGGGCTCAGCAGTTAATGCCGTCGTCATCCCGGGGTGTGATCCTGGAGATCCGGGATTGAGTCCCGCATCGGGCTCCCTGCATGGAGCCTGCTTCTCCCTCTGCCTCTCTCTCTCCCTCTCTCTCTCTCTCTCTGTGTGTGTGTGTCTCATGACAAGTAAATAAAATCTTTATTAAAAAACCATTTCTTGTAGAGCAGATCCTCTATTCTTAGTTTTCTTTCATTTGAAAATGTCTTTATTTGCCTTCAGGAGTATAGTCAATGGAAATGAAGCTTGGTTGATAATTCTTTGAGCATTTCCCTGTTCCATTTTCTTCTGACCTCCATGGTTCCTGGTAAAGAAATCTACAGTAATTGACTAGTGTCTCATATACATAATGTGTCATTTTCTCTGGCTATTTTCAATGTGTGTGTGTATATATATATTTGTATTTTGTTTTTGTCAATTTGATTACTATTTGTTGGTTTTCTGTGTTTGTCTTGCTTGGGATTCATTGATATTTTTGAATTTATATATCTTTATCTTTCACAAAATGTGGAAAATTTTCACCCTTATTTCTTCAAATATTGTTTCTGCATTAGTATCCTCTCATTCTGGGATTCCAATGACTTAAGTGTAGAATTTTAATATCCCATAAGTCCCTAAAACTCAATTTGTGTGTTTTAAAATGTTAACTTTCTTTTCTTCAGATCAAAAATTACTTTTGAGTTATCTTCAGGTTAACTCACTTTTTCTTTTGTATCTTTATTCTGCTATTGAGCCCATCTGGTGAATTGTTTTTTGTTTGTTTGTTTTGTTTTTTATTTTGTTTTGTTTTGTTTTTAGTTCTACTAAGACTCTCTAGCTTTTAAAAAAGTGGGCTATTTCTTCTGATGAGAATATCTATCTTTATATTCTTTTCAAAAGTATATACCTATATCTCATGAAGTATGGTTATCAGTCTGCTTTCAAGTTTTTGTCTGATCATTGTAACATCTGGGTCATCCAGGATTGGCATCTATTAATTATCTTTACTTGGGTATTAGCCACATTTCCTTAGTTGTTGGCAGGTTAGATAATTTCAGATTGTTTTCTGAGTATTTTAAATATTATGTTGTGAGACTCTGAGTCCTATTAAAGTCCTCTGAAGAATATTTATTTTGTTTCAACAGGTAATCAATCTGATTATGTTCAGACTGCAAATTCAACTTCAACTACTATAGATGATGTGTCCAATGTTAGTTTGCTGGTCAAAGACTTTTCTGTGCTATGTCACTCTGCCCTATGCATGTGCAGTTTTGAGTTTATTCTGGTACTTGGACAGTGTTTATATCATAGTTCAGTTCTCAAAGCCTTAACTATGCTTCTTTGCGTCTGTTGGTTCGTATACAGAATTATGGTGGTCACTTCTCCAGCTTTCTTCTCTAGAATTACTGCCACCCGCCCCCCATCTCTAACTACATGGTCTTTTTGCTCTGGTTTTTCTGACCAGAAATATAAGTTTCTCTAGGAGCTTTAGCACTCTCCACCTCCCCACCAATACTCATAGCTCTATATCATGGGGCAACCCTAGGGAAAAAGTGGCAAAGGAAAAGAGAGGACAAAAGAGTTGGAACTGTCCCTACTTTTTTGGTCCTGATCTTAGGATCAGAGGAACATCTTTCTCCAGTTTTCTGTGTCTATGCCACTGCTGTCATTGCAACAGGGGTAGGAAAGAGACGGAAAAAACAAAAAGAAAAAGAAAACAACGAGAGTTTCATCCATATTTTCTGGCCCACAGGGACCCTTTTACCTGGTTTTATGGCCAGGAAAAGGAGATTTCTCTCAGAGCTTTGGCTAACTGTACCTGCTGTGCAGTTCAGCAACTCAGACTTCCCTCAGGACAAAGCCAGGAGATAAAAGAGAAAACAAAACAAAGCAGACAAAAAGCCAAGAAACTTACTGTCATTTAGGTCTGGACTTCTCTCCCCAGTCTGCCTGCTATTCTGTACTTTTCAGAGCCCTCAAGTATTTGCTGTTCTTTTTGGTCTAGAATTTCTGTTGTAATCAGTAGAAGACATAGACTATATAGTCTATTTATAGCAAGAAGATTTCATTTTGGCCAGCACTGGAAGTTTTGGGGTTGCTGATTTTTTTTTAAAGATTTTATTTATTTATTCATGAGAGACACACAGAGGCAGAGGCAGAGGGAGAAGCAGGCTCTCTGCAAGGAGCCTGATGTGGGACTCTATTCTGGGACCTGGAGATCACTCCCTGAGCTGAAGACAGACCCTCAACCACTGAGGCACCCAGGCATCCCTGGGTTGCTGAATTTTAACCACAATGAGGGACTTGTTGCTTGTCTGCTCTCTTGGATTGGAACCCCCTTAGAAGGATAATCAATTCCCGTTGTGGTAACTCCTCTCCAGCTCCATACTTGCCTGTGCACCATGGGACTCTGACCTTAATCCTTTTGGAAACTTTGCACCAGCTAACATGTCCACATCTCATAGCTCTGTGAGGGGGATAATTGGGGGCTTCCCTGACCAGCTATCTGCTTCAATGCTCATATGCCCATTGTGCTTAGAGCCTCATCTCCGTGACCCAAACTTTTACAGCACCTCTCACTCCTAAAGATTTCCACAGGGCCCTTTTAGAACACATGCTCCTACATCCCCAGTCTCTTCTCACAATGTTTCTTTTATCTTCTTATCATAATTAATCTTAACCTGAGAACCTGAGAACCTTATGCCCCTGCCATCCTCTCCAGAAGAAGTTGCTCATTCATTCATCTCCTTCCTCTACTTCTTCATCCATACTCTCTAAGAAGACGATCTTGTCTCCTACTCCACAGACACATGAACCATCAGAGGAGAAGGCCTTCAATTCCCTGCCTTCCAATTTCCTACTTTTCTGAACCCATCCATCCTTCCCTTAATGCCCCAATGTAAAGAGTACTTCTCTCCTTCTAAGGTGAGGCCCCTTTGTGCACTTGATTCCACCTTTTTTCTACCTCTTCATATCTAGCCAATGGAATAAAACAAGGAGTGAAAGCAAGAACAATAAATATTCTTTTAAAAGGGGACAAAATTACCACTAGTAACAAGCACATTGGAAATGTAATTGCTTCCCTATGAATAAAAAAAAAAAACAGCTAAAAACAATGGAAAAAAATGAGTCAATTAAAATATGAAATTGTCCCTAAAGCACCAATACTTAAAAGCCAGATCAATGTAACAGAATAGAAAGCCCACAAATAAACCCAAGTTTGGATGCAAATTTCATATATAATAATAGTAGAGTTGCATACTAGGAGATAAAGGAAGAATTAGCCAATGAAAGATGCTAGGACACTTAGAAATTTTCATAGAAGGGGAAAAATTAAATTCTTAAATTGTGAAGTATCAGTCTCCAAATCATATACCCAAATAAATTAAGATGAATTAACTAATTCAATGTAAAAGGTGAAACCCCCCCAAAAAAAAAATAACAAAAACAATGGACTTTTTCTGCAATAGTTGAAATTATAAGCAAAAATAGAGTTGACTACATAAAAATTTTCAATGTCTATATAAAAAACACGCAGTATTGTTAGAAGTCTGGGAACTCTGTGTTATCTTTGCAATTTTTCTATAAATCTAAAATGATTCCAAAGCAAAAAGTCACACACAGATACACACAATATCTATCAGAATTACAAATCCATATATCCTTTTCCACCTTTGAAAATTTGTTTTCCAGATATACTTGCACATGTGCAAAATGGCCATGCTGACAAGCTTCTCCTGGACCCATTTTTGCCACGTTATTTGCAAGATATTTTATACAATCTAAAGGACAATTATAAGAAACTGTTTTAAAACAATGAGGAAACTTCTGATATGGAAGTATGTCAGACATCCACTTTTTAAGTAAAAAATTTTTTTTTAAATTTTTATCTATCTATGATAGTCACAGAGAGATAGAGAGAGAGGCAGAGACACAGGCAGAGGGAGAAGCAGGCTCCATGCACCAGGAGCCCGACGTGGGATTCGATCCCGGGTCTCCAGGATCGCGCCCTGGGCCAAAGGCAGGCGCCAAACCGCTGCGCCACCCAGGGATCCCAGTAAAATTTTTTTTAATTTAAAAACAATCTCAAAAAATAAACAAAAATAAAACAAAACAAAATGTTATATAATATGTTGCTTTTGAATATAGGACGGAAGTGAGGATATATTTTTATATTGCTTGTATGTGTAAAAAGAGATGTTACGAGGATACACAGGACACTAAGGAAAATGGTGGTGTGAATGGACAAAAACTGGGGGGGGGGGTAGCCAGAGACTTTGAGTGTGTCAACTAAAAAATTACATCAATAGTGCCACTACCATGTGGATGCAGTATCTATTAGAAACAACCTCCAACCAGAAAAATACTTCAAAATGCCACAAACAGCATTAAGGAGTATGTAATGGCAGGATTTCAGACCTCCTATGCCTCTATCAGAGGCATACATGAAAGAAATATTTTTAAGTCCTGGGATGTTCCCTTAGAACTCAGAACCTCTCATCATATTGACACCCATTTACTCTGCCTTCCTGAAGGTGCTGTTTTCATTTCTGTATCAGGCTGGTTATTCCAGATGCCATTAGGACGAGAAACCCCAGGATGGGAACATCAATGAAATTCCTGTCCAAACGTAGCTGATGAGTGCTCCCATGATGAGCAAGCTGTCTACTTCTCTCTCCATTGTCTAAGAAATCACTCAAGATGTAAGCATCCAGAAGTGGGATTTCCAGCTGTCCAGATATGAATTCATCCTCCTTGTAAACTCAGTAAATCCAATCATATACACACATACACCAGTGTTTCCCAAGAATGACCAGCTGGTGTTGGACTGGGTGTCCAGCAGAGTCATGATACTTGCAACAAATTAGTATTTCTTTGACTTAATCTCCTCTTCAAAACCTTGATTATTCTAACCCCTCACGCCTTTGTTTGGTCCTTCAGAGTTCCTGGGATCTTATACAGCTCAAGAATGGCCATCTAGCCTTGCTCATCTTGTCCTCCTCCTTGGTGGCCTCGACCTCATCAAGCAGCTTTCACTGTCTCTGCAAGAATCCCTCCCCAGGGTCCTATGATGATGCTGGGTCCCCAAACCCCAAAGGGCTACTGATGATCTCTGCATTCTTGTGGCCTTGCTGCACTTTCTTGCTGTGTGCCTACAGGTAAATGCAAGTGTCAAAACTGCCTTCTACCTTTACAAAATCAAATTTGGGACTGCAAAGTCTGTGCTCCATGTGGTGCTAAAACTGACAACCCCAGGACCCCAGCATCAACCACCAGAGAAGGGTCAAGAAAACAGTCCTAATGCATGTCTTGCTGTACTTCAATCTGCCCTTTCCCCAGTACCAGCCACTTACCCCAGACACTGCTACGATCCTTGCTGCACCATGCACCTGTACTGATGATTTCCATATTTGTCCATTTGCCTTCCAGGTGAGTCAAGTGAAAGGTCTTGTTTAGGAGGTTTAAGAGTCTTTGTCCTGAGGGCTGGGATCAGACTCAGGAGCCATTTACCAGCTCCTTATGGGTGTCTGGGGATCACTGGATTTACAGTGAGCGCATGATTTAGGTCTTCCCTCCATGTGCCTAGTAGACACACATACACACAACACACACACACACACACACACACACACACACACAAGAATGCACCAGTATACACTTAATTATGTATTTACAAACATGTGAACACTGGTATGAATTTATATGCATTAATACATGACATATTATTGACATCTAGAATATCTCACTTTTAACTCCTTATTGCTTATCTTCAGAGTTAGGGCTGATCTGAGACATGTGGGCATCCAGAGCAGGCCAGTAAATTGACATTCCTTTAATCCATTATTCTTCAGATGTTTAGCATGTATTTAGGGCCCAAAATTCATGTTCAGAAGGCTCACGTGTTCTCTTGCTCAGCAGATCAGGAAATCCTCATGTCAAGTCTGGGATGCAGTTGGAATTAAGTATATTTTTTGCAATAGAATATCTTAGTATTATCCCTAATATCACTATAATATTACAGTCTTAAAAATGTCTCAACTCTCTGCTTTTTCAAATCACATTCATCCCTTGAGGGCCCACCGGAGTGCACTTAAAATAAATAATACTGACCATCTACTATGTGGCACTGGCTGAACTCTGGGGAAAGACAGCCTGGGGAGAGGAGGCCATTTCTGACCTCAAACTTAGGGATAAGATGGGATGAACAAAAATAAGTACATGAAGTATACAAGTATACAAGATTTTAAATCTTTTTTTTTAATTTATTTTTATTTTTATTTATTTATGATAGTCACAGAGAGAGAGAGAGAGAGAGGCAGAGACACAGGCAGAGGGAGAAGCAGGCTCCATGCACCGGGAGCCCGACGTGGGATTCGATCCCGGGTCTCCAGGATCACGCCCTGGGCCAAAGGCAGGCAAGATTTTAGAATATAAGAATTATATTATATAGTGGCCAAAGCATGTATTGCCCTAATCTGGATATTTTCAAGAACAAAAAGAGGGAATTATTAGTAAATTATCAGGTGGGCACCTAGGTGGTTCAGTTAGTTAAGCGTATGACTCTTGGTTTCAGCTCAGGTCATGATCTCAGGGTCATGAGATCAAGCCCTACATCAGGTTCCACACTGGGTAGGGAGCTTGCTAAAGATTCTCTTGCTCCCTCTCCTTCTGCTCCTCCCTTAGCAAACAAACAAATACATAAACAAAAAATCAGGAACATCAGACATAAACCAGGACTGTCCCAGGCAAACCAGAGGTTCATCTTATTAATTAACAAAGTGACACATGAACTTGGAGAACAGAGCATAAATTCAGATTGAGAAGATGGCAGAAAAGTTAACTAAAGAACGGTAATGTTTGAACTGGAATTGGGATTAAAAAATTGGCCCAAGCTTGGGCCTTTCCAGAGAAGGGACACAGCAGGGACATTTGGGGGGAATTCCAGGAATACATTTAATGAATACTCCAAAAAGGCCTGAATGCAGAGTGTAAGGTAGAGTTCGTGACAGGTGGCACAGGAAAGCTGGATCAGGTCCTGGTGGTGTGTTTCGCAGGTCTCACTGAGGTGTTTGGATTTAAAATTTTCAATAACGGGAAACTCCTAGAGATTATTGAGCATGAGCAGGAACAGATCAGCAAGGATGGGTAGGAAATAAATTAGAGAAATTGAAGGCTGGAGTCTGAGAAACCAGTTGGGATACAGTTCAATAGTATAAGTAGTGTAAGGCAGGGAATGGGAAGAGTGCGGAATTCTGGTCTAGACTAGAAGTCTTGGCTCAGTTGTCTATGAAAAAAGAGGGGAAAGGTTTCTGGACTGGTGGATGAGCTTAGTGCTGCCATTAGCTGAGGCAGTGAGCATTGAAGAAACCAGTTGTTTTGTGGCAGACTGAGGGATGAGTTAGTGCATTGTCTTAGGTCTGCTGAACTTTGTGGTGCTGGTGGTGTCTTCTGTGCAGAGACAGAGGCAAACAGCTCCACCGCCATCCTGGGGTTTGCAGGGGGACCCTGCTGAGAGCCACCCTCTGGTGGCATGCTGAGAGAGAGAGCAGTGCAGCCTGGTCCCAGAGCCTTCCAGTGGTTCCAGAAACCAATGGTGTGAAGATGTGAGGGAAAGACCATTGGGAGCACAGGCCTCACTGCTGGGAGTCACTGACAGCCCTGGGTGCTGCGGCTGCACACAGCTACACAAGTTGGTAGCAGAACCACTGTGATGGGCTGTAGCTGACGGGCTCCATGTGGAGCAGCTGCCACGGAATGCTGGGGAAACTCACTCTCCATCCACCTAGTCTGGGCTCCCTCTGTCACCATGACACAGCCACCAACAGCAGGAATTGTTGGATTTCCCTCATGTTCCATACCAAGGAGCAAGTAAATCTGGTAGAATGGAGGCCTGGGCACTGTGTAGGCCTGCACCTGGCCTGAGAACCTAGGGATGCCCTGTCCTCCCCCTTGAGCTAGTCCCTAAAAAATGATTAAGGGTGAGACCTCTGTGTTCCCAAGGGCAGAGCAGAGGCCTCAATATCTATCGTTTAGACTGACTGCCCCTCAGCTGGTCTAAGGCTTCTGGGCAGGCTGAAGTAACATAACTAATGGTGTCTAGAGCCAAGGGCACAGCCCAGAGGCGATAGCATGGATGCCTTGTTCTCTGAGATGCAGAAGCAGGCGGGTCTCTGTCTTTCTGAGCGAGACATCACATCCTAGCCTATTGGCTCCAAATGCTGATGTGTCGTTCTTCATGTCTACATAAGAGGAAATGGTGACCGCCTGGAAAACCATCAAGTAAGAACCAAACCTTGGTGTGGAGACCCTGTATTTAGCTCAAGCTGCTGTAACAAAATACTATAGGCTGGTGGCTTAAATAGTAAACATTTATTTATTTATATCAAGCCTGATGCAGACTCAATCCCAGGACTCCAGAATCACTACCTGAGCTGAAGGCAGATGTTCAACCACTGAGTGACCCAGGCATCCCAACAGTAAACATTATATTCCCACAGTTCTGGAGGCTATGAAGTCCAAGATCAAGGGGAATTCCTGGTGTGGTCACTTCTTGGCTTGCTGATGGACACCTTCCCTCTGTGTCCTCAAGTGGCAGAGGAGAAAGAGATAAAGGGAGCACTAACACACATCTGCTGATCTTTTCTTCTTATAAGGGCACTAATCCCATTGTGGGGCCCCACCCTCATGACCTCATCTAACCCTCATTACATCCCAAAGGCCCCACCTCCAAATACCATCATGTTGGAGGTTAGGGCTTCAGCATATGAATTTGGGAGGATACAAACATCCAGTCCACAATACCTTGGGACTGATTTTAGCCTTATATTGTCACTTGCTGCAGGAGCAAGGCAGCAGGGGTGAACGTGCTAGGGAGTGTCACACTTTCCTCTGTGTACTCTCTCTTTAAAAAAGAACCCTGAACAGTATAATCAAGATTAATCCCTATCTTAAGTGTGTCTCTTAATTGCACCAGAATACACTTTAAATGGGCAAGTCTTATCCCTGGAATGTACGTTTAGGATTAGGATCAATTTTAGACATGTCATTTCTTTAGCTAAAGTGAAGGGAAAACAAATTTTATTTGATCTTCTATAAGATCTTTCCTTAGCGTCTTTCACTTCTCCTGCCATCAAATTCTTACCTTGATTGAAAAGCCACGTTAAATGCAAAGTGAATTCTTTACCTCTTTGCACAGAGATTAGCAATCTCTGGGCTATGGGAGCATCCAGTGACTCAATACGGCCAGTACTAGATGTGAGACCCTAGAAAAGTCGCTACACTTTCTCATCCTTCATCTCTCCAGTTACAGGTCATCTCTGTTACTGAAATTGAGTATACTTGATATTGAGAACAAATGTCTGAATTAAAAAGTGGTGGGAACTAGATCTTTAAGAATCAAACAAAATCTTAAAGATAATTTTATCCTACTTTATATAAAAAACATATTTAAATTAAAACCATGTTTTATTCTGAGCATGAACAAAGGATGACCTAAATATTCATTCTTTCTTGGTGTGTGATTTTTCTGAAAAAAAGTATACTCTGGCAGAGTACAATGGCTTCCACTTTTTTATTGAGTTTCATCCTGTAATTATAAAGAGGAACATTCTTGGAAAGGTATTTAAGAACTTTATTAAGTTTTTCAAGGGCTTCTCTTAATTTAAGGATACTCAGACTTATTTTTTTTTAAAGACAAAGAGAGCTCACATGTGCATGAGTGTAGGGGTGAGGTAGGGGTGAGGATGGGGTAGGGACTGAGGGAGCGGGGGGATCTTAAGCAGGGCCCATGCCCAGCACCCAATGTGGAGCCCAAGACAGGGCTTGATCTCATGACCCATGAGATCATGACCTGAGCAGAAATCAAGAGTCGGTGGTTTAGCCAACTGAGCCACTCAGATACCCCTGGATCATTCTTTTTTGGAATAAATTTTAGTCACCATTCTTAGGATTTTCTCTCCCATTGACCAAATTAATTTAACAGCTCTTCATTTATCAGTGGTCTTGCATGTAGTTGAGCAGTTATTCCACATAAACTTGATTTACTTTATGAATTCTTTCGGTAAGGGATTCAATTTTACTTTGCAACCAGTTGGCATTGTGTGGATGTTTTTAATGATTGGGGAAAGACTGAACAACAAAAACGTTGGCCCAAAGGATGAAGATAAACACCGTGCTGAGTGAGAAGGGATGTTTAGTCACTAGTTTTTAAGTGGACATTTGTCTAGTGAAAATTTTTTTATTAAAAACACTCTTGCTTCCTTACAGTGTCAGAGCTTGGACACCTGGATGATTCATATTGGGATAATGAGGATCTCCTTTAGTTTTTAGGATCTGAACCATATTACTGCCATCTTTCTTAAATTGAAATAGTTAAGAAAGATTTTTTTAATCAAAGAGAGTAGTACATATTAAATATTTAACATTTTTCTAAGATCTAACTCTAAGCAATCTTGAATGTAAACTTCTTGAGTAATTTTTTCCATCTTGGTAAATCCAGAGGCAAGAACATACAAATTCTTAATATAAGCAAGACATTGAACAAATAAATAATTTATTGAATGTTCACTAGGGTGGAAGCGCACATAGGGATTCTTCTCCTAATTAGCTATGACATTACCTTGATAATCTTTTAATCTCTCAAAATCTCCACTGTAAAATGGAGGAATGGGACGTGATAATCTCCGAGACTCAGGCACAGCTCTAATATTCTATGATTCTGTTCTATCCTAGGTGATATGTAGAGAGAATCATTGTTTACCCAATTTTCTGGAATCCCCTGGTAAGTTACAGTGTTTGTGATTTGGAAAGAATCTTAGAAATATTAGCAGGCCAATGAATGAGCAACATTAGAGTGGACATTCATTACCTTGTTTTACTGTTTTTGAAATTTGATTTGAGAGAAGCAAATAATATTTAAGCTGCAAGGAATTTGAATTTCAAAACTAAAAACTGTAGGTATGAATTGGAAGATCCTAACTAATTGCAAATTCTTGGGCCTAGAGTGGAAAGCAGCCCTGATACCACTTCATGAAAAGAGAATACCACCCACTCAGTATCAAGGTGGCAGTGCTCTTCATCGAGTGGGGAAATTTGGCACATATCCCACACACAGAAGTGCACATTTTTAAAAAAGATTTTATTTATTTATTAATGAGAGACACACACCACACACACACACACACAGAGAGAGAGAGAGAGAGAGAGGGGCAGAGACACAGGCAGAGGGAGAAGCAGGCTCCATGCAGGGAGCCCGACGTGGGACTCGATTCCAGGTCTCCAGGATCAGGCCCTGGGCCGAAGGCAGCGCTAAACCCCTGAGCTACCCAGGCTGCCCAAAAGTGCACATTTTAAAAACTTCCCAGCACAAATATTCATGACTGCTTGCTTATCTCAGGCTGCCATTTGTTCAGAGAGAATCCTTGAGCTGCAGAGTGTTTTAACAACTGCCTAAATGTTCAGGCCTAACCTTGAGTTTGTTTTGGCCAGGACTCTACAGAGGTGTCGAGCTATATCTAAGCAGTGGCGTAATAGGAATAAAGCTTTGAAAAACCTCTCATAACCCTACTTATTTGAAGGTTTTGTTGCATCACAGTTGATGGGCTAAGAATCCTTGTCTCCCACCTGCTCAGTGAATGTTTCTAGTGCCAGGAACATTTCCTCAATGCTTGTTATCCGGCCAGCGGGTCATTAGAAGAGAGGGTCTTGTTTTTTGGATAGTTTCTCATGCTTTGGGTAGAGTACCTTGAAGCACTTTTGGAGGCCAAGATTCTATAGGGTCTATTCTTTATCTCCTTTGTAAATACTACTCTGTAAATACTTTTTAAATTCCATTTAGCACTTGGAAACTATGCATGGTTTCACCTCGTTTTGAAACTACATCAACTGTGTAGCTCTTGTCTTCTCCCACCGAGATCTACAACTCCTCCAGGGCAGGAACCAAGTTTTCTGCTAGGTACTGTTGCCCATAGCACTTTGAAAGTCTATACGAATCATCTTGTCAGGGTAGTAAGAACATGGGGCATTTTTCCTTGTTTTGAATTTGCCAAGATTATAATGTGTTTTATTATTATATTTGTACAAAGATAAATCAAATATATTAAATACTCATGTTGAATCATTCCATTGGATTCTATCACTTTGTTATCCTCTCCTTCACATAGCTCTACATGAGCTGTGTAAGAGGTACACAATAGACATGTTGACCTGTCCCAGAATTTTACAGGAGAGTCGATCACAAATGAACACTCTCCTTTATTCGTTCTAAAATATTTTGTTGTCAGAAAGTATCCAATGAAAATATTCTTTTGGAAGTGCTTGAATCCTTGACTCCCTATTTCATATTTCTTAAGACATTTTTATGCACCTAATTGCCTACAGGAAACTATAAAAAAATCATTACAAAGGTACATTTCACCAAGACACTAAAAACATGTAATATAAGATAACCATGTGATGTGAGTACAGAAAGAGAAAAGAGAAGTCAAAATGTAAATCTTAAAAAAAATGTAAATCTTAGGCTCAGTCTGTAAACTATTTGTGTCAAATATGAGTCAGAGATCAAAGAAATTTTGAGTTCTTCTCCAGAGCTAGAACATTTTGGGAAGAGCATAGAGACAAAAGCCATGGAAGTTTGCAATCTACTCCTCGTGTGATTAGAGAGAAACCATCAGACCATTTCAGGAAAATCTTTGGGAATTTGTGGGATTTCAGAAACTGTTTTATGTAGGGAGGATTAGTAAACTTTTTAGAGAGAAAGGATGGCACTCCAAGCATGTTGCACAGCTTTGAAGAAAGCACAGGTATCTCTAAATCAGTAATAATCCAAGCACTTCTAGAACTGCACGGCAAACTAACATCATTCATTCTGCCAACATTAACTGAGGACCAGCTATGTGCCAGCCTCTGTCTAGGCACTAGGGTCCCTTTCCTAAACTACACCCACTGTGAAGGTGGTATCACTGGTCTCACAACATAGATGAAGACAGTTGTATGGGAGGCACAGAAGCGTATATGACCTAGCCTTCCCCTCATGTAGCTTCAGGTTGGTAAAAGAACATAACATTTACATGTATGAAACAGCTGCTAAATAAAATATGCTATAGTAAACAGCAGCTTTCCAAAACTGTCAAAAGTTGAGTCATTCTGGAGAATCCATCCAGTTTTCTGGATGTCTGGGAAACTGTCCCTTACAACACAAGATAGTAGTGTTAATGAGATCAGTAACTGTATTTAGCTCCAAAATACCAGTACTTGCCTTAGGATCTGTTGGAAGTATGTGTTCAGAACAGTTTATTTTCTACAATAGAACCATCTGTATTTTATTGTACCCATATTTTATGGTTTTTCTACGTTGTCCTTTGTAATTGCTTTGTCAGTACCTTTTAATTTGCTGATGATTATCTAGCATGGTTTTGAGAACAAATTAACTAATTTTATTAGATTTGGATATAAAGTTCCCAGTGAGTTAACCCTAAGGAAGCCTATAGATTTCTTCTTTTAAAAAAATTTCCCAATCTTTGAATAGACTGCTCAGAGCTCCTCTCCTCCTCCCTCTTTCAAAGCTTTTAAATCTGATCCTTGATTTTTATTCTGGAGACTTGAGAAATCAGGAGAGCTGAGTGCTAGATGGATAAGGTAGTATTATATATTAAGTCTACTAAACTGAATGTGATTGGGCATTAAAATATCACAGACATGATTTTTGAAGTTATAAATAGAAAGCAGATGCACAGTTCTAAGCAATTCTATAAGAAAAGAGTAGGAATCGTGTTGAAGTCTTTCCTCTGGAAAGTGTGGACTCCGATTTTATTGGAAACACTTTAGGAATTATCAATCTTTATTTTTTGAAGGATAGTATTAAGGCCAAGGATGTTAAGCAACTTGTTCACTTCTTCAGCATCACACGGAGCCAGTTCTAAAATTTGGTCACTTGACTTCTAAGTCCAGTCCTTGACATATTTATTGTCACTGATAAATGAACAGATGTTTCTGACTAAGCCATAGAGAGTCTATCTGGAGGCCCGCCTTAGGCCTTCACTCACTTGACAAAAGCAGGGAAAGAAGGAGGAGCCTGGAAGCACATGCTTCACCTTTTCTCAGAGACTCTACATGGAAAAATGACTGACCCCCATTTCTGGTGGTGGCAGGCCAGGGCAATTGGACCAGCCATCCAGAGTTGACGTTGTATTGTGCTAAGGTGTCACTAGGCTAAACAAGGAAGATGAAAGAGGAGACCTAGGGAATGGAAAGGATTATAGAAGCTGCTTTTGCTATGAGGGCATTTGCTGATCTGGGCTGAAAAAACGTTTTAATGAGCTTTATTGAGGTATAATTTACATTAAATGAAATCCCCCCATTTTAAGTGTACCGTTTGATAAATTTTGATAAACGTCACATAACTACATCCACTATTAAGAAATGTAACATTTCTCCAACCACTCTTTTGTGCACCAGAAACTAATATAACATTATATGCTAATTATATTCCAATAAAAAAAGAAATATAACATTTCCATCACACCCAAAAGTTTCCTTGTACTGCTTTGCAATACATCTTCTCTTTCCATCCCAGCCCCAGATCTGCTGATCTGCTTCTTGCCACTCCAGTTTTGCCTTTTCTAGAATTTCATATAAATAGAACCATATAGGGCAGTACGGGTGGCTCGGTGGTTTAGCCCTGCCCTCAGCCCAGGGCATGATCCTGGAGAACCGAGATGGAGTCCCACGTTGGGCTCCCTGCATGGAGCCTGCTTCTCCCTCTACCTGTGTCTCTGTCCCCCCACCCTGTGTGTGTGTCTCTCATGAATAAATAAATAAAATCTTAAAAATAAATAAATAAATGGAATCATATAGTACAGTCTCATGTCTGAGTTCTCTCATATTAATATGTTAATATGGTTAATATGGTGAATTATATGGATTGATTTTTCAAATGTTAAACTGACATCCAACTCCTGGGGTGAACAACACTGGCTTATCATTTATTATTATCCCTATTGACAGATTTCATTTGTTAATATTTTGTTAAATATTTTATAGTTATGTTCACAAGGGATATTGGCCTGCAGTTTCCTTGTAATGTAATGTAATGTAATGTAATGTAATGTAATGTAATGTAATGTCTTGGAATGTTCTTGCCTTGTCTTGATATCAGGGTGATGTTGGCCTCATAGCCTTTTGAATTAGGTAGTAGTTCCTCCTCTTCTGTTTTCTAGAAAAGTCTGTATAGACCTGGTCTTATTTCTTCCTTAAATGTTTCATAGAATTCAGTGAGATCCTCTGGGCTTGGAGTTTTCTTTGTGAAAAGGATTTTGATAATGAATTAAATTTATTTAATAGATGTAAGGCTATTCATATGATTATAAACGTTATTGTGTTAAGAGTTGGATTTCGTTGTATTACATTCAAGCATGTCCGACTGAAGGTGAGTTAGTTAAGTCACTTGTAGATCAGCTTGATGCTTTTGAGGCTTGCCCTTCTAGTTTTTGTTTTTGTATTTTTTTTAGGGCAGATTTTGTCCTAGACAAAACTACTAAACTACTAAAGCATAGTTCTTTCTAAAGACTCTACACCAAGCTCAGTGGTGTGCTGGTGAATATTTAACAGCTTGTTCTCTAAGAAAAAAATAACCCAATTTACAGTGCTTGTTTACTTTCTATTATGGCCAGTTTCTTTTTTTTTTTAATTAATTAATTAATTAATTTATGATAGACATAGAGAGAGAGAGGCAGAGACACAGGAGGAGGGAGAGGCAGGCTCCATGCACCGGGAGCCCGACGTGGGACTCGATCCCGGGACTCCAGGATCCCGCCCTGGACCAAACGCAGGCGCTAAACCGCTGAGCCACCCAGGGATCCCCTATGGCCAGTTTCAATCTACCAATGTGACATCAAACATCTGTCAAAATCCCTGAAAGCTAACAATCAGCTACCTCAAGTTTGTGCAAGCCTGCTCCAGCATCCATCACCCATGCCCACGTATTAGGAGTTCTCTCTACCCTGACTGGTCAAAGCAGGAATGATCCTCAGCTTTACACGAGCTCCAGAAATTGTTTCATCAACTGCTTTCTGGTGATTCTTTGCCTGTCCACGTGCAATCACACTTCACACATGTGCAGCTAGGTATTCAGCCAACGACTCAAATAGACACCTCTGTATATCCCAGAGCTACTTTACTCTCTCTCTCTCTCTCTCTTTGTTTAGCTCCCTTCGGTTCCTGGAGATGCAGATATGACTAGTACATGGTTCTTACAATTTAGATTCAGATTTAGACCTATAAACAGATAGTATCAATATGATGTGGCGAGTGATACTGTAGAAGAATGTAGAAGCTTTCCTGGGAACTCAGACAATGAACAAAGAGAGAGGAGAGGCACCCTTCAATGATGGTGACACTGTCCACAGCTGCTGCACTGTGGGCTTTAATTTTGGTGCTTTGCATTTTAAGTTTCTTATCATCCTGAGCAGGTTTTTCTTCTCTTTGGCTCCATCTGCTTTATCTAGTGGAGATTCCTTCCAGATTTTTATGTTAGAGTGTTAATTAATTTCCATTTCATTTTTGTATTTTTCTAGGTCTCCTTGGATATTTTAATGGGAAATTGAGAGAGTTAGAATTAGACACTGTGTCCAATTGCCAAGTCATTATTATTATTATTATTATTATTATTATTATTATATTAAAGTTATAGTGCTTCTAAGGACTGGGTTCTCTTGAGGAGGTGTTCCCTTTGGGGTTTTGGATGCTATGTCAACACAATGTTTAAAAAAAGAGTCTTAAAAAAACCCCCAAACACAATGATTTCCAAAATTTTTACCACCAATGACCCCTTTCATTTTTTTCTCCCTTGTATAAAACAGGTTTTAAGAGACATCTTAGAAATACATTATTTAATAAGTAATAAAAATTAATTTGAGACATATACCATTGCCAAGTAGAGTTTCTGATTAGTGTAAAATATTTTATTGGACTTCATGTAATTTAGCTAAAAGCAAAAAGTTGTAAGAGGCATTTACTGAGAACTTACTGTGTGTCCCAGCACTATCCTAAATGCCTTCAACTCAGGTAAGCCTCCCAACAATCATATGATACTGTTGTCACCCTCATTTTACTGATGAGGAAACTGACGCTCAGGATGTTGACTACATTGGACAAGATTTCACAGCTATTGTGTTGAGTTTTAGGCAGTCTGGCTCTACCCTGTAAAATCTTAATCTTTATAATGCATAGGTGATGCTTGAATGAGACCATTGGTTACCTAGGTGTAAATGACTGATTTCTGATAGACTTTATGAAACAAGTCACAAAGCAGCACATAGACATCTATTACTAACTCTGGGGGCATGTCAGCAAAAGCCTCTGCTCTGGCACTTAGAATATTGATTCGTATCCTGAGCTTTGCATTAAATAAATGTCACATACTCCGTATCATCCTTCATGAACCCAAAGAATGCCAAGACACAATAAGATACAACCATGATATATTAACTGGTAACACACAGAGGAGGGCAGACTTACCCAGTGTGCTTGTAACCTAACCAGAATTTCCTTTAAAAACTGAGCTTATGTAAAAGAGGAACACCTCACCCAATAGCCTATTATCCTGCAAATATGTATTTAGGGACATTTGAAGTTATTCTATTTACCTAATCATTACTAATGGCTACTTTGGATCTATGACAGCTGAACATGTAAATACGGCTCTCAGATCTTTCTCAAAGTATGATACTAGTCCAATAGACCATAACAGCTTCTTCAGAGAACAGGATTTCCTGGAAGCAAAATCTGTTGAGTATCCAACAGTGCTCATCATAGGGCTTAGGAGTTTCTTGTTACAACTTTCATGCTGTTTTCTTCCGAGCTAAATGTCAAAATTTACCAGGAAATTTGGGTACCACCAATATCTGATACCAATAAATGTGAAAGCCAAACTATGATTTTTTTTAAAAAAGATGAGAACAGGCCCAGCATGATTCTTCATGGGAAATAAATAGATAATAGGCAAGGAGAAGGGTTTTAAAAAGGGTCTGTGCAGCCAAATCAAATATACAGGGTAGTAAAGTTATGATGATACTGATCACTAGATAGTAAAATAGAAATTGCTGATCTTATCCAGATGGAACACAGATATTTTTCCAGCATGTTATAGCACACTGAGAAATTATTAACTTGACTGGTGAATGTTCCTCTGTGATCTCATGTCATACAGAGAATATCCTTCTCTTCTGCTTTGCCTGTGGGAATAAAGCATGGCTCACGAGACCCTGTTCAGCTCCTGTTTTCATTTCCAAGGCCTGCTTAAACGGTGCCCCATCTGGGTGGATTGAAACAATGGAAATCAGTCTCACAGTTCTGGGGGCCAGAAGTCTGAGGTTAAGGTGTCAGCAGAGCTGTGCTCCCTCTGAAATCTGTAGGGGAGAATTCTTCCTCGCCTCTTCCCAGCTTCTGGTGCTAGTCAGCAGTCCTCAGCCTTCCTTGGCTTGTGGCTGCATCTCTCCAGTCTCTGCCTCTGCTGTCTCATGGTGTCTCTGCTCGTGTGTGTGTATGGTCACGTAGTGTTCTCCCTGTGTCTCTTTCTGCCCTTCTTACAAGGACACTGGTCATGTTGGATTAAAGGGCCCATCCTTATCCAGTGTGATCTGATTTTAACTAATACATCTTGCAAGAACCCTCCTTCCAAATAAGTTCACGTGTGATGTCTGGGGCGGTAGGGCTTCAACATATCTTTTTGGGGGACACAATTCAACTCCTACAAGCTCCTATCTCTTCAATGGGGACTTCCCAAATCACTCTATGGTCTGTATTTTTGCTCCCATCTCTTTAATGGGAACTTCCCAAATCACTCTTCGGTCTGTATTTTTTTTTTTTTTTTACACCTTATAGGTCTGTAGCTATTCATTTATGTACCATACCATATGCATCTACTCCTTATCCCCTGTTGTCTCCTATTACTAGCTGTTCTTGACTACTCTATGTCTGAACTCCCTGATTTTATTGTGAACTCTTGGATTGGTAAGGAATTTGTACTCAAACTTATATCCACAGAGCCCTGGAGCAATGAGTTGATATCAGTAGCTCCTTCTACTCTTAGAGCAATTTATACCTTCCAAAATGTGTTCATATACATTATCTAACATGATTCTTTCAAAATCATGGATTAGATCACTAGCATTATCCTATTTTGATGTCCAATAGAATTCAGATTCACAGAGGTGAAGCAACAGACCAAATTAATGATATGTGGCTTGGGCTAGTCCCAGTGCCTTTGATTTAAAAATGTCTCCTTCCTCTCTACATTCCATATAACTTGATTATTAGTGAGCTGAGACTCCCTTTGGGAAAACTTCCTCCTTGGCTTGAAGGCCAAGTGCGTGAGACAAGAGAGAGAAGAAAAGGGATATGAGTCCAAAGCGTCCTCTCACTAGCATGAGCAGGCTGGAAGAAGTCACAAAACCACCCAGCCCTCATTCTGTGTCCTTGATCAGTGGTCACAAAAAATGTAAAATCTCCTCTTTTCTTAGACTTCAGACCCTACCCCTTCCTCTCCTGGGCTAAGACAGATGCTCTTCCTCTGGCTTTTGTTTTGATAGAAAGTATTGGTGAAAACTCCTTCAACCCTCCTTCTGCCTACCTGACAAATGGCAAGAAGTGGGGTTGGAAGAGGGGGGAGGTCTGTGAGCAGGGACAGAAATTAGTGGCTTCCTAAGCAAGCATTTGCATCAGCTGTAGAGACTCAGCGGCCTCCGTGTGCATAAGCATCGAGGGTCCTCAAGCTCTAGCCCCTGGAGTCATGAGGAACAGAGGGATGGAGCGGGACAGGTGGAGGAGCCCCTGTTGGGAATAGGACACCTGTTTCCACTGTCTTCCTTTCTTTCCTGGGACTCACAAAAGAGAACTTGGAAAGTGATAATCAGCTTAGAGAAAATGCAAGAGGTCGCCTCTGATGGGAGGCGGAGGGGAGGGATGGGGAGGGAAAGGAGACAGTGGACAGGGGAGAGGGGAGAGGAGAAAGAGAGAAGTAACAAAGAGATAATGAGAAAATGCTAAGGAGAAAAAATAGCTTTTCTCTGAGAAGTGGCAAGCTGATATTTAACTGTGAATGACACTCCCTACTCCAAATGGATAAATTATAAGCAGAATTTTACAGATGCACTGAATTTTACAAAGCATCTGAATTTTTTATTTTTATTTTATTTATTTATTTTTCAAGATTTTATTTATTTATTCACAAGAGACACAGAGGGAGAGACGGAGACACAGGCAGAGGGAGAAGCAGGCTCCCTGCGGGGAACCTGATGTGGGACTTGAGCCCAGGACCCCGGGATCACGACTTGAGCCAAAGGCAGATGCTCAACCACTGAGCCACCCAGGTGCCCCAACATTTGCATTTTAAAAAAAACTGGGAATTCCCTCCTCAATACTTTTGCCTCAAGACTTTCCTTCTATTCCTTTAAGCTGGACATCAGATAGCAGTAGTCACTAGTGAGGTGATTTAATTTAAGAGAGAGAGAGACAGAGACGGGGTGTGTGTGGGGGGGAAGTAACTGAAAGTAATTTGAAAGTAATTATACCAAAAATAACGGAATAACTTCCATTGAAAGACAGTTCAAATGTAGAAGTACCATCTGTTTGCACAGATGCAAAGAGAAATGCAAAGAACATTTAGGGACAGGTTCTTTGGGACTCTGTGACAGATTGAGTGGGTGGCTGAGGCCCTTAGCAGAGTACTAAAACTCTAAATCAAAAGACAGGTAGAAAAGCAATATGTGCATGCAGTGTGGTTCTGTCTGCCTTGTAAACCCATCCTCACCTCATGCTTGTGTGCACTCTGAGACACCACACATACAGACACACACACACACTCTCTCTCTCACTCTCTCTCTCTCTCTCTCGCCCTCCTACACTCTTAGAACTGGGGTCTGGCCAGAATCTGAGGACTGAAGCTCTTAGCAGGATCAGGGCGGGAGCAGCTCCACGGCTCTGGGTCAGATATAATCTGAGGATCCCCATTCCAACATGAACAGAGAGTCTTGAAAAAAAAATATGTGCCAAGTGCTGAGGATTCCAGGAGGCTCCGAACCCTTAAAGTAATGAGGGATTCAGGCCATGTGTCCTTGTCCTGTGCTACTATGATAAAACAGATCAGGGTTAATAAAAAGTTACTGGAAAAGTTAGTAAAGGGCTGGAGCTCAGGAGGCCCAAGTGCAACCCTGCCTCTTCTCTAAGCACAACACTTTCCTATGTATCTGTTTCCCCTTCTGCAAAGTGAAATGTGTTCTCCTGTGCTTTAGGGCAGCGCTTCTCAGATTAATGAGTGTTCAAGTCACCTGGGATATTGTAAATGGGAAGATTCTGATTGAGAGGTTAGGATGGGGTGAGGACTTGAGGTTCTGCATTTACAATAAGATCTCAGGTTGGGCAGCCCAGGTGGCTCAGTGGTTTAGCGCCGCCTTCAGACCGGGGATCAAGTCCCACATCAGGCTCCTTGCATGGAGCCTGCTTCTCCCTCTGCCTGTGTCTCTGCCTGTGTCTCTGCCTGTGTCTCTGCCTCTGTGTGTGTGTGTGTGTGTGTGTCTCATGAATAAATAAATAAAGTCTTTAAAAAAAAAACAAACCAGGCTGCCAGGAGTCTACATGACACGTTGGCCTGAATTAGGAAAAGGTGCTTCCCTCTAGGAAGATGCAGCCCTGAAGAAACGTTTACAAAAAGAATCCTTTTCTCCACACAATTTGGGAGTGATAGGTTGGCTAGATTTCAGCCTGGGCACTCTTTTCAGATGGTGCCATTGAGCAGTGCCCAAGCTGCCCAACTGTACAGGGCAGTCCTGACTATGTAGAGGCAGCTTTTTCTTGGACTATTGCTAAGACAGCCCTGCATGTGATCCATCAGAGATGATCTGCTACTCTCTCTCTCCTTCATGGCACAACTCAACCAGCCCATTCTCTCATTCTTGCACAGGAATACCTGTTTTTCTTCAGATACTGCTAGAAGGACATGTGGGCATGAACTGATTTCATCTCTACTCAAAGAAGAGAGTTTGGCCTCTGGTTCCTCACCCTCCAATGCATCCTTACTCAGCCTGGAGCTCAAAGTGGAGTCTATATTGTTCCCAATGCACTGCTTCTGCTGGAGTCTTTACATTTGAAATTTTGTATCCCATTGCATTTATTAAGCCAGGAACTAAACAATTAAGCTCCTGTATCTACTATCAGTACGTGATTATTACCTGGTTTGCTCAAATCTTTTGTTCCTCATCAAATATCACATCCTTTTATAGGGGATCACACATAAAGGTAAAGAGCCAAGGGCCTGAAATTTCACTCAGCTGTATGTTTACCTTGGATGGTGGGATTCAGCCCAATGCTGGACTCTGAAACCTTCCTGGCCACACCTCTGCCCCGGTTGCCTTACTCTGTGCTATCACTGGAGAGAAATCCAAAATATTTGTTTCCTACCCAGTGCTGCTGACCTTTTTCCTTTATAGAAGTTCAAGGTCAAGGTTGTGAGAGTCAGGGAGGCAGTTAGGAAAAGCCCCCCAGCAAAACTGAACTCAGCTATCCCAGGCTTTCTTCAAAGGTTTGGCACTGCCTATTCACATATCTTTAGAAAAGACACTTTCAGCCAAGGACAGAAAATTCTGGTTTCTCTAAATAGCAGATTAAAAGGAACAGCAAAGTAGAATGCAAAGATCCCTGGGCTAGGAATCTGGAGGTTTTCTATTCTACTAACTAATTCTATCAACTAAAATGTGGAAGATCTCTGGTCTTTCTAGTCTTCAGATTATAAGAGTTTAGTGGCTTCAGCAATGTATTTTCTGTTCTGTTAAGTTAAATTTATGAAGTAAAAAAAAATGCTGCATGTTAAGACAGTGGAGTTGATTTGCCATCTAAATATAATTACATTGTTTTTTGCTTCAGAAATTTTTAACAAGTTTTAATTCCGTTGCTTTTCAGCCCCCAGATTTAGAGGTTGGTTTCCTATCGCTAATAAAAGACCAAGAACCTACTGGAAAAAATGGAAATGTATATAAACAGGTTGCTTACAGAAAGGAAAATACAAAGGTCTCTTAAATACGTAGAAAAGATGTTCAGTTTCACTCCTAATAAGATAAATGCAATGAAAAGTACTCCGAATCATCATCAACCTATCAGGTTGGCAAAGATCAGAAAGTTTGACAATGCAACCTAAATTTTCTATCATAAGGGACTGTTTAAATGAATTATGATACATCAGTATTATGAAATAATATAGAGCTGTAAACAAACAAAACAAAGAATAAGAAAGCTTCTCTCTGTACTGATAGGGAAAATTTTCAATATCTTATAGGTCATGGTTAAGAGATAGAGTGAAATAGCAAGGTACAGAATGGTGTGTGAAGCACGTCACCATTTGTTTGCTTTGTGCAGACAGCATGGATTTCTACATGTTTCCCCATGGGTCTCTTGTTGGGGGTGGGGACAGAGGATGGGACAATTGTCAGGGTTTTTCTTTAAAAAAAATATTTTATTTATTTATTCATGAGAGACACAGAAAGAGAGGCAGAGACACGGGCAGAGGGAGAAACAGGCTCCATGCAGGGAGCCTGATGCAGGACTCGATCCCAGGACACTGGGATCAGGACCTGAGCCAAATGCAGATGCTCAATCACTGAGCCACCCAAGTGCCCGTCAGGCATTTTTTTAAAGGTGTGTAGATGCCACACAAGCAAGATGAGGAGGGCCCTATTCATAGTATGGAAGGCTCTGGTGTGCTGCCCAATGTGTGCTTGGCTCTCCAAAGGATTCCCCTCTCCTTCCATTTTCCCTTCACATCTGATGTGGTGCTATGAGCTGGGTCCCTTTTGTTTTTATTTTATTTTTTAAAGATTTTAGTTATTTATTTGAAAGGGAGAGAGAGTGAGCACAAGGGTTTTGTGGGAGAGGCAGAGGGAGAAGCAGACTCCCTGTTGAGCGGAGGCTCAATCCCAAGACCCTGAGATCATGACCTAAGCCAAAGGCGGATGCTTAACTGACCAAGTCACCCAGGCACCTGAACTGGAGCCCTTTTAAATATGTATCCACTGCTCCCTTAGTCTCTCCCACCTGCAGTTAGAAGCACGCCGTGCAGGTAGGCACCTCACTGCAACTAGAGCCTGAGCAAGAGCAATGCCCAGAGAGGAGGTGGGTGTGGGGATTGGGAAGAACCTAAATGGTCTCATTATTCTAGAAACAGCTCCAGAGCTAGATTTGCTAATCAAAGGAGAGCAGAGATTTTTTAAAAGATTTTATTTATTTATTCATGAGAGTCACAGAAAGAGACAGAGACACGTGTAGAGGGAGAAGGAGGCTCCCTGAGAGGAGCCTGCTGCAGGACTCAATCCCAGGACCACGGGATCACGCCCTGAGCCAAAGGCAGACACTCAACCACTGAGCCACCCAGGCACCCATCAGAGATTTAATAAGAATATATCTCATTGATAGAAATACTGAGAATATATTTCAAGGAAAATGTTAGCCAAAATGCATAACTTTTTGGGTCAGCTGATATGGAGAAAAGAGTTAATTCTCTCTCATTATGAACCCTGATAACTGCTCTGGAGGCTCACCGTTTCTCTTCCCACATGTCCCAGGCCTGAAGGTTCTCTGAGATGCTCTTGGAAAGGATCTCTTTTGCTTCCAGTGATTTGGTCTGTGACTTCCTGGCTTGGCTTTTTCTGATCACACAATCTCATTTAAAACAAAATTGTTTCCAGCACTGTCACTAGTCTTCCAAAAATAAATTTTCTGATCTTTCAAATGGCCTGGGGAGGGAAGAGGGTTATTATTGAAAGAAGTGTTTCTGGAGTAATTGCACGCCTCCAGGCTTCACTATACAGGTGGCCAGAGGGACAGGAGGTTTCGGTGGTGCTTTTCCTGGCTGCTTCTCTGCCAGGTGGCTGCATTGCCCTTTTTGGGCACCTCTCCATTCAGCTCTCGCTGCTGCTGCCAGCACCTGCTCCCTCTACCTTCCCTTTAGGCCTCTACCTGGTGAAGGATGTCCTTGCTGCTCCTGCTCAGTGCAGGTTCCTGGTACATCATCCCTTTAGGCTTTTCCTAAACCCTGCTCATACCCTTGTAAACAGTTCCTTAACCAACTCTCAAATTACCCTTTCTGAGAGTGCCTCACATTTTCTGCAACCCCCTGGCTGAGACAAACCCCACTTAGAAGACAATCACTGACAGCTGCCAATGTTTGTAAGATTTTTGGTGCAGTTTTTTTTTTTTTAGGTTTCTTTCTTCTTCTTCTTCTTCTTCTTCTTCTTCTTCTTCTTCTTCTTCTTCTTCTTCTTCTTCTTCTTCTTCTCTTCTTCTTCTTCTTCTTCTTCTTCTTCTTCTTCTTCTTCTCTTCTTCTTTAGAGAAAGAGAGAGAACACAAGCAGGAGGGGCAGGGGGAGAGGAAGAGAGAATCTCAAGCAGACTGCGCTGAATGTGGAACCTGGAATGGGGGCTTGATTGCATGACTCTGAGATCAAGACCTGAGCTGAAACCAAGAGTTGGACCGCACCACCTACGCACCTGCCCATTTACGAAAGATTGATTGATTGATTTAAGAGTGAGAGGTGCAAACAGTTTTCTTAAAGCAAAGTCAGTTATATTACCTAAATGGCACAGTGTTAAAGAAAATATTTTATTTTTGTCTGGCAATTATGAGGTTGAGTTTAGACAGATTCAAGGCCATTTGTTCACACAATTGTTTTGCAAAGGACTTATATGGCCACCGACATACCATGAGCTCTGATTAGATCTCAGTGAGTTTGTAAAAGGAATAACATATAGGATCTCTCCCCACCATGTGTTTTCAAACTATTGGTGGAGTCAAGACACTCACAGAAGATAAAAAACAAAGCAGTACATGAAAGCTGACTTGTTCAAAATTCTAACACATAAAATAGAAGAATCATCTGATTTGGTTTTCTATCTACAGATGCGTCCAGTGTTCTAATCAGAGCTAAGGCCTGAACCCAAGTCTGGGTATTCCAGGGCAGATCTGCTTATCTACCCTACACTGCTTCCCCTTTAACGTAATTCCATATACACTGGTGGTGTCCTCTAGTGTCCCATGAGAGTTATCTAAGGCAAGATTGTGACTGATTAAAACTTTTAATAAATACACAAGAACTCATGTGTGTTTGAATAATAATAGCTTTCTATGCTATTTTAATAAAATAGCTACGGTTACTTTGTAATCTCAGATGTGATATATACAACGTAATAGGTGGGTCAGGAGCCCCACAAAGAGGGGGGTTGATTTGCTGCCCTGAAGAATCCCTCTGCAGTAGCTGCTTGTGTGGGCCAGCCCTTTCTCTGGCTCCAATGGGACATCCCTGGGGACTGCTGGTGGTCATATATCTTGCCATGGCCTCAGAACTACAACCATTCTGTGTGGATGCATCGCTGATGGGATCTTCCTCTCCCTTCCTGGGAGCTTCAGAAATCTATGTGTGTCTCAGGACCAGTTTACAGAGCTAGAGAGCAGAAGTAAGAAGGACAAATGCCTTTCTGAAAGGTCACAGTCATGGCCGAAAGCCCATGTTTCTTTGTGGTGGTCTTTCTAATTAGAATCCCACTTATTCTCTTCTGACACAGCTCTTCTCAGATCTTCAGAGGGTTCCTGTCATTTCCACAAAGACTTTCCAAAGACTCTTGGCCTTTCAAACAAACAACCTCAAAGACAACATCCAGGATGAAACTGGCATTCAGAGATTCCAAATTGCTCCAGATGTGACTAGCACCAGCTGAATCAATGACACTCAATTCTTAGAGAGCATTCTCTGACTGCACCTATGTTCCTGAATCCACATGTGGACAGCTTCTGCCATTCTCCATGATCTCAACGAGACACCTCACAGCTTCACTCACAGGATCTAATTAATTGTGAGACAAAATGTCAAAAGATAGTTACTGGGTCCTTCTGAAAGAGGGGCTCTTCCCTTCCACTCATTGATAAAACTGTAGGATTTTAGAATGATAAGATTATGTAGGGGTTGAAACTTCATTTCACAGAAAATTTCAGCTCAGAGAAACTGAATTGATCCTGACCAAATTTTAATGTGCACACAATTCTCCTGCAGATTTGTTAGGATGCAGAGTCTGATTCATTAAGTCTAAGTTAAAGCCTGACATCCTTCACTTCTATCAAGTCCCCCCATGATACCCGGGCTGCTGGTCAAGAACCATACTTTGATTAGCAAGGGGCTGTATTTCCTGGATAGGGCAAAGAAGTAGCCAGAAGTGGGACCAACACCACATTACCTGACTCTTATTCTACATGATCTTTTGCCTCATGGGGCAGAACTTGGGAGTCCCCTCCACCCTGCCCCCCCTAAAATAGGTGCATGATCATTAAAATGGGGGTAGATGGAAAGAAAGAGAGAGAGAGAGAGAAGCTGCTTTTGTACTAACAGGCATCACAGATAAGATCTCTCTAGAAGAGAGATTTGAATATGGAGGGAGAAGAGAATATGAAGAGAATAAATATGGAACTATTGAAGCTAAAATTCTGGATTCAATGCTCCAACCATTCCAGTTGACTTACTATGGTTACAGCCCAGAAAATGATGCCTCCAACTTAACTGGTCATCTTGACATTGTGTAATGCTTACCTCAAACAGGAAGACAAAAACAGATTCTCATTTAATTTTTTTAAAAAAGCGATGGCTGCTTTAAAATTTAGAATATGTATCTTATTTTTTTTAAGGATTTTATCTTTAAATGAACTCTGCACCCAACATGGAGCTCAAACTCATAGCCTTGAGATCAAGAGTCACATGCTCTACTGACTGAGCCAGCCAGGCACCCCTAGAATATGTATCTTATAAAAATAAACCCTACGATTACCTGTTTCTCTGTTGGTCACAAATATGCACTATAAAGTCCTACCAAAGGAATACATCAAATAGAAATTGATGTAGAAACTTCTACATCGAGTAGAATCTTGGAAATATCAGTGATTAAATCATGATGCATATCCATAAAATACGGACATAAAGTGTGCCATGGAAAATGAAAAAATTAGAACAATAACATGTTCTTGGGAACTAAAAAATGTGGTTTCGGAAATTAAAATATCAGTGTAAAGAGATGGAAAGAAAGATAAAGGATCAAGTAAGAATGTTCAACATCAGATTAACAGGAATTTAATCAAAGTATTTAGGGAAGAAAAATTTCCAGAGAAAAAAATGAAGTGTGAGCCTCAAAATGCAAGAGGCTTCCCAGAGCTGAACAGGATATATGACTAGAGACTCTCACTGGGCAATTTCAGAGCACAAAGGATGAAGGAAAGATCGTAACAAATTGCTTATGAGAAAAACAAATGAGTGAAAAATCAGACTAGTATCAGAATTCTTACCTGCAACTTCTTGTCAGCAATAATAAATGCTAGAAGACAGTGTGCCAAAGTATTCAAAGTTGAGGGGGAAAATAAATTTTCTGTTAGAATTTTATACCTAGTCAAACTACCAGTCAATGCAGGAGCAAAATTAAGATAGTTTCCAGACATAAGAGGACTTTTGGAGATAATTTCTGTCCCAAAGACAATATGGAATCCAAGAAATGGCGTCTCTTACTCAGGAGCTCAAAGAGATCCTGGAATGATACTTGGGCAGCAGTCTAAAATTAAATCTATCAAATTACAACCAAAGTCAGTGAGCTTTAAAAAGAAAAGTCTTCGAGAAGAATGGAATCCAAGCAGCAGATAAGAGCAAGCAGGGGCCAGCAAACTTTTTCTGGAAGGGCCAGATTGTAAGGATTCTAGGTGCAGCTGGGACTAGGGTGAGGCAAGTGGGGCAGGCACCTGCTTTTGGTGCAAAATTTACCAAAAACCTTGGTCATCAAAATAAATCGTATTCAGTGCAATATCTTGTAAAAATCTACATTAATGCAAAAAGATCCATGATGAACAAAATATTACAATTTTAAATAAAGGCAGGACCCAACCCTGCCCCTGCATGAGCCTGTCTCATTCTAATCCTGACCCTGGTTCCACTAAACCTGTACAAAAACAGGCCATAATTTGCCAATTTGATTTCTTGTGTGTTATATTAAAATATCATAGAGTATTTTGGCTCCCCCTTAAATTTTGTATCCCAGGTGAGTGCCTCATTTGCTTCACTCTGTATGGTCTCTCTCCTCCCCCTTCTGTCTTCTGCAAACCTCTAAAAATGTAAAAAAACATTATTAGCTCCCAGGTGCTGCAAAAAGCTAGCTGCAAGCAGAAGTTGGCCTGTAGGGTTGACTCCTGGATAAGGGTATGACGCCGGAAAATGCAAGAGACTTAGTGAAAAAGGTGTGGACTTGCTCTCCCAAACAAGAAATAGAAAGAGGTTTTAAAACTTTAGAAAAACAAAACAAAAAATCCAAAACTATCCAAGCTAGTTGTGACCCACATGTGAAACTAAACTGGGGTAGCACTTTGAAACTTTGGTGAATGTAAAACAGCACAACCTGAGTGAACAGGTCATTAGGAACCATCTTGTTTAAGTAACACAGGGATGATACAGGATACTTTAAAGGTAGTAGACTAACCCACAGCACCCTGTTTGCTCTTACTATTTTACATAAGAAGAGGTACTGATGAGAATTTTATAGAATTATGAAAAACACTTATACTCATACCCAGGATATATAATGCGTCTTGAGTGGGGTAAATAAAAATAAGTCCACACAAAGTCATACGATTGGCAAAAGTGCGGATCAGGGCTAATGGGGATAACATCTTAAAAGCATTTAGAGAAAAAGACACATATGTCCTTTACCAAGAAATGACCATTAGACTGACAGTAGACTTTTCGACAATGAAGGCCAGAGACAAATGAATAATAAATAAAAGTGCCAAAGGAAACTACATGTGAACATAGAATTCTATACTCAAACTACCATTCAAAGGTCTGAGTAAAATGAAGGTGTTTTCAGAAAAGTAAAGTGAGAGTGCTTACCCCTCACAGAATCCACAGAAATAAAGCGAGAGTATTTACCCCTCACAGAGAAACTCGGGAAAAATTAATTGTAACTGAGAGATAAGAAATGTTCTTTAAGAAGAAATGGTGAATTATGATAAACCACATGTAGACATATATAAAAACTGACTTCATTAGAATAAACACAATTAATGCAGCAGCTATAAAAGTAATATGAAACTAAAAGATTAGACAATAGTCATGTGTAAGATTGAGGGACACTGTCAGGAATTAAAGCATTCTAAAGTCCATGATCCTGCAAAATATTTTTAAAAATGGCCTTGCAAGATGTTTTATTTATTTATTTATTTATTTATTTATTTATTTAAAGAGTTTATTTATTTATTTATTTATTTATGAGAGACACACACAGAGAGAGGCAGAGACACAGGCAGAGGGAGAAGCAGGCTCCACGCAGGAAGCCGGACATGGGACTCGATCCCAAATCTCCAGGATCACACCGTGGGCTGAAGGTGGTGCTAAACCACTGAGCTACCTGGGGTGTCCCTTGCAAGATATTTTAAAGGATGGCCAGGGAAGTCTATTGGCCTTAACTAATCAGAAGCCAGAGGGCAGGGGAATCCAACGACTCAGCCAGCCACAGGTGAGGACTTTGTATATTTTGGCAGCAACATTGAATCAAAACAAAAAGAATGACAAAGGGAACAGACGTTATGATACCATTAAGAACTCAGCTGGGCTGGGTGGTGTAAGATGTCTCAATCACATATCTGGTGGTTGTTGCCTGTGGTTGGCTGGGTGATGTGGAGGGCCTCCCTGGGGTAACTGTCCCTGCTCTACTCAGTTGGCCATCCTCAAGCAAGCTAGACCAGAATTCTTTGAGTGGCAGTCTCAGGACAGCTTTCTAAGGGAGTGGGGGTAAGAAGTAGCAAGGCCTTCGGAGGCTAGGTTTGGGAGTCACCTGCTATCACCTCCACCACATTCTGTCGGTCACAAAGTCATTCCGGATTCAAAGGATGGAGAAGTAGCTTTCACCCCTTGATAGCAGGAGTGGCAGAGTCACATCACCAAGGAGTATTTTATATAAGGATGTGCCTATATTTTATGGTCTCTCTCAATCTACCCACTGAATGGATCTCTCCACTGAAATTGTACTCAGTCCATGGTCTTCTCTACCAAATTGGTGGTGATTTGAGCTTTCTGGTTGCTCAAGTGAAAAAACAATGTGATTTATCCTTGACTTCTCTCTTTCTTTCACATCCCACATCCTATCCACTATGAGATAATGTTGGCATTATATTAGAAATATATCCAGTATCTGATCTCACACCCCTCCTCAACCAGTCAAGTGTGAGCCACCATCAATTCTCAATTGGATGATTAGAATAACTTCCTAATTGCTTACATTTACTCTTACAGGATCCCGTTAAAAATACATCCAATCTTGATGTATTGTATATCCAATCTTGTTTCCCCAAACATGTCCATATCCTAATCCCTGGGACCTGTGAAAGTATTACCTTATCTGGCAGGAGAGATTTTGCAGATGCAATTAAGGCTATTGAGGAGACTCTCAGAGTGGGTCCAGTGCAATTACAATCCTTAGGAGAGGAAGGCAGCAGAATTAGAGTCAGAGAGAGAAGGCAGTGTGATGGTGGAAGCTTCGGAGCTGCTAAACCACCAGCTTTGGAGACGGAGGTTGGAGCCAAGGAATGAGGACTGCCTCTAGAAGCTGAAAAAGGCAAACAAATGGATTCTCCTCTCCAGCCTCCGAAAACAACCAACCCTGGTGGCTTGATTTTATCCCAGAGGAACTATAGAATTGTAGTTAATACATTTGGGTTTTTAAGAGCCACAAAATGTATGGCAATTTGTTACAGCAGCAATGAGAAACTAATACATCACTCTTCTGCTCAAAATCCCTACATAAGCTGTACCCACCATTCACCCCTCACCCCCACCCCTTACCAGTACCTTCCTGATCATCTGTTCTACTATTTCCCCTCTATGCTCACTTTACTTCTGCCGCAGGGGCCTCTTAACTGTTTTTCAAACTGTTAGACATTTTCCTGCCTTCAAGCCTTCAAATGATTCTTCCTTTTTCCTAGATTACTCTTCTCTAACATAGTTTCTTGGCAAAACTTCCCATCCCATACCCTGTTCTCATTTATCTTACTCAACATTTTTTCCCATAACACTTCTTGTCTTGGAACATGCCACCTAGTTTACTTATTTATAATGTTTCTTGTTTATTATTTGCACTACCACCACTGACCCCTGGCAAGTACAGGTAAGCAGGGAGGGATGTTTTATTCACTGATGTATCCTAAACACCCAGAACAGTGCTTGAGGCATAATAGTGAGTCAATAATATTTGTTTAGTGAAGGAATACTTATTTTTAAAATTCTTGTAATTGAACATAAAGTGGGTGCAAACTAATACAGACACAATGAATATGATTCATCATCCAGTGTAATAAAAATTACATAACCATTACCTTTGAAATTCTCCTATACACATCCCTGAACCAGATTCTGTTTCCTTGCACTCAGAAAGGATCTTGCATTTTAATTTTATTTTTCCTTGACTTTTCTTCATAGTTTTACCAACCACATTTGCATACCTAAACAATATATTGTTCAGGTTTATCTTTATTTGATGTATATGTAATCATTACATGAAACTGCATATCATTATGCAAGACTGTTGGCCTACTTTTTTGACTTGCTCTTATTTTTTTCCATTAATATTTATTACACTATTTCTTTTTTTTTTTATTGAGGTAAGAACATTTAACATGAGATCTACCCTTTTAACAGATCTTTAAGTGTTCGATGCAGTATTGTTAACCACAGGCACAATGTTGTACAGCAGATCTCTAGAACCTACCTTGGCCAAACTGCAACTTTATGCCCATTGATGAGCAACTCCCCACTGCTTCCTCCCCTAACCCCTGGCAATGATTTTTTACTCCTGACTTGCTCTCTTGCTTAACATCATGTTCTTAAAGTTCAACCTTGTAGCATGTAAACTGTAGTTCATTTACTTCTCTGTTATACAGTATGCTACTATAAGAAAATGCCCTAATGTTTTAATAACAATGCTGTTAATGAAGACTTGAGTTATTTCTACCTTGTTGCTATTGCAGAAGGGCAATAGCCATTCTTTCCTGTATCTATCTCCCCTAGGGATGCAAAAGTTTCTCTAGGGTACAGATAAAGAGTGAAACTGCTGGGTCACAAGGTTTGTGCATCTTTTAAGGACTTTTTAAGAGATTTTAAAGTAGGCTCCATGATAGTGGAGCTCAACGTGGTGCTTGAACTCATAACACTGAGATTAAGAGTCCCATGCTCAAGGGACTCAGGTGCCCCCTCATTACAGTTTAAATGTTCATTTCTCTGATTACTAGTAAGGTGGATTATCCATTTTCTTAGTTTCATTGGCTCCTTAGGTTTTCTTTTCCATGAGTCTGTTTGAGTCTTTAACCCATTTGGGGGGATTGTTTATATTTTTCTTTTTAATTTGTAGGAATTATTTGAATATTCATAATGTGGATGCTGAAATTGACACATATTCTCAGTTTATATTTACTTTTTTCATTCTTTTAATGATTTTTTTGATAAATGAAAGTTCTTAATTTTCTTACGGACTTTTGTAGCTTTTGCAGTTATGTTTTTTGGGCAAGAAATCCTCCCCTACCTCTAGGTATTAAATATATTTTCCTACAGGGACTTCTGGAAGTGTTCTAGTTTTGTCCTTCACATTTAAGTCTTTAATCTACCTGGAATTTATTTTTGCAAATTGTGTGAGATAGGGTCCAATGTCAATGCTTCTATATAGATATCCAATTTTTGTAGACCATCCATTCCCCATTTGATCTATAGGACCAGTTCTGTAGTGAATCAAGTTTCTATTACTCTGTTCTCTTAGTCAGTTTGTCTACCCATTGCCTTAATTATTAGAGCTTTATATTAATTCTTGATATTCAGAGGCAAGTCTTTGTAGTTTGTTTTTCAACAGTGTACTGGCTATTCTGGGTCCTTTGTTTTTCCATTTACACTTTAGGATTGTTTTGTCAAACTTGATAACACTTTTAATGTATTAATTATTTCTCTCCACAAATTTAGTATGCCTCTATATGAATATCCTATAGTGTCTTTCAATAAAATTTTTATATTTACTCTATGAAGAGATGTACATCTCTTGTAGATTTACTCTTGGTATTTCTCTATATTTTTAAAGATATTGTAAATGTTATCTCTTAAAATTTGTTATTTTCTATCTGATTGCTGCTGACGTATAGAATGACAATTTGTTGTTTGGAGTCACAATTCAACTCAAAGATTTTGGAATTATAATTGCTTATTTATTTATTTATTAAAGATTTTATTTATTTATTCCTGAGAGACATACAGAGCTAAAGAGAGGCAGAGACAGAAGCAGGCTCCAGGAAGGGAGCCTGATGTGGGAACTCTATCCTGGGTCTCCAGGATCACGCCCTGGGCTGAAGGCGGCGCCAAACCGTTGAGCCACCCAGGCTACCTCATAATTGCTTTTTTAAATCTACTATTTTTTAGAGCAGTTTTAGGTTCACAGCAAAATGTACTGGAATATACAGAGTTCCCACACATCCCCTGCCCCAAGGATGCACAACCCTCCCTCACTGTCAATACCCCGCACCTGAGTGGTACACTTGTTATAACTGATGAACCTACACTGACAGGTCATAACCACCAGGGTCCATAGTTCACTTTAGGGTTCACTCTTGGTGTACATTCTATGGATTTTGACCAATATAAAAATGACATGTACTCATCATTCTAGTATCATACAAGGTGGTTTTACTGCCCTTAAAATGCATTTTGCTCTGCCATTCATCTCCCCTCCCACCCCCACTGCTGCATACCCCAATCTCTGGCAACCACTGACCATTTTCTTATCTTCATAGTTTTGCCTTTTCCAGAATGTCATATAGTTGGAATCATACCATACGTGGCTTTTTGAGATTGACTTGTTTAAATTAGTAACAACTATTTAAGTTTCTTCCATGTCCTTTCATGACTTGATAGCTCATTTCTTTTTAGCACTGAACAATATCCCATTGTCTGGATGTACCACAGTTTATTTGCATATTCACCTACCAAAGGACATATTAGCTGCTTCTAAGTTTTGACAGTTATGAATGAAACTGCTACAAATTATCACCGTATGCAGGCTTTTGTGTGGATATAACAGCATAAATTAAGTATAACAGCATTAATTAAGTATAATTGATTGACAATTCATAATTAATCTGTTAATATTCCTTTAAAGTTTCTTTTTTTTTAAAGATTTTATTTATTTATTCATGAGAGACATGGAGATAGAGGCAGAGACACAGGCAGAGGGAGAAGCAGGCTCCATGCAGGGAGCCCGACATAGGACTCGATCCCAGGTCTCCAGGATCACGGGCTGGGCTGAAGGCAGCGCTAAACTGCTGGGCCACCTGGGCAGCCCTCCTTTAAAGTTTCTTTAGATTTTTGTAGTTTCTGTAGTTAAATCTCTCTTTTTTTACTCTCATCTCTAATGTTTTTTCTTTCTCTCTTTTTTGGTGATTAATCCTGACAGTGGCTTGTCAACTTCGTTAGTTTTTCCAAGAGAGCAACCTCTGGCATTGTTGATATTTGTGATATGTTTGTATTCACTAATTTTCATCATAATTATGTCTTTCTCCTACTTCCTTTGAGTGTATTTTGTTTTACTTTTCTATATCCTAGACTAGAGATGGATTCTTAGATAATTAATTTCAACTTTTCTCTTTCCTAATATTTACTTTTAAAGCTATCCACTTCCCACCCTATGACCCAGTAATTGCACTACTAGGTAGTTGCTCAAAGGATACAAAAATGCTGATTCAAAGGGGCCTATGCACCCCAACTTTTATAGAGCATTATCAGCAATAGTCACATTATGGGGAGAGCCCAAATATCCATTGACTGAGGAATGGATAAAGAAGATGTGGTTTATATACACAATGGAATATTACTCAGCCATCTAAAAGAATGAAATCTTGCCCATTTGCAACAACTTGGATGGAACCAGAGGGTATTACAGTAAGCAAAATAAGTCAGTCAGAGAAAGACAAATATCATGGGAGTTCACTCACATGTGGAATTTAAGAAACCAAACAGATGAACATAGAGGAAGGGAAGGAGAAGCAAAATAAGATAAAAACAAAGAGGGAGGCAAACTATAAGAGACTCTTGACTGTAGACAACAAACAGGATTGCCTGAGGGGAGGTGGGTAGAGGATGGGCTAGATGGGTGATGGGTATTAAGGAGGCCACTTGCTGGGATGATCATTGGGTATTATCTGTCAATGATAGATCACTAAATTCTACTCCTGAAACCAATACTACACTATAAGTTAACTAACTTGAATTCAAATAAAAAATATAAAACAGTAAGATAAATAAAGCTATGCACTTTACCTATCAGTCAATAGCTACATTAATAAGTTGTGATATTTAATATTTTTTATTGTTCAGTTCTTGCTATAGACTGAATTGTGTACCTCCAAAGTGACTGTATTTTTTTTTAATTTTTATTTATTTATGATAGTCACACACAGAGAGAGAGAGAGAGAGAGAGGCAGAGACACAGGCAGAGGGAGAAGCAGGCTCCATGCACCGGGAACCCGATGTGGGATTCGATCCAGGGTCTCCCGGATCGTGCCCTGGGCCAAAGGCAGGCGCCAAACCGCTGCGCCACCCAGGGATCCCATCAAAGTGACTGTATTTTGAGACAAGGCCTATACAGAGGTAATTAAGGTTAAATGAAGTCATAAGAGTGGGGCCTTGACCTGATAGAAATAGAGACGCCAGATTAAGCTCCCTTCCTCACTACCCCTGGCAATGTGAGGACACAGCAAGAAGGTGGCCATCAGCAAGCCAGGAAGAGAGCTCTCATCAGAAACCTAATACTGCTGCATCTTGATCTTAGACTTTCTGGTTTCCAGAATTCCAAGAGAATACATTTCTGTTGTTCAAGCCATGTAGTTAGTCTGTGCTTTTCATGGCGGCAGCCCACAGCTGATTAATACAGTTCCGATATTTTCTAATTTCTTTTTTATTTCTTCTTTAATCCATGAAATATTTAGAAGTATATTTTCTAAATTTCAAGTCCGTCAAACGTTGCTAGTTTTCTTCTGTAATTTTTTCCACTTAACTACACTATTGTCAAAGATGCAAATCTTTTGAAATTTCTTGACTTACCTTATTTGGCTGAGACTTACCTTAATGTACATCTACATCTACTGAGAGAGAGATAGAGATTTATTATAAGGAATGACTCATGCGAAAAAATAAGTGGGAAATATCCGAAAGGGAGACAGAACATGAGAGACTCCTAACTCTGGGAAACGAACAAGGGGTGGTAGAAAGGGAGGTGAGTGGGGGGTGGGGGTGACTGGGTGATGGGCACTGAGGGGGGCACTTGATGGGATGAGACCTGGGTATTATTCTATATGTTGGCAAATTGAACACCAATAAAAAATAAATTTAAAAAAAAAGTCAGATGTCAGTAAAAAAAAAAAAAAAAAAAAAAAAAAAAAAAGAATGACTCATGCAATTTTGAAGGCTGGCAAGTCCCCAGATCTGCAGGGTGAGTCAGCAAGCTGGAGACCCAGGAGAGCCAGTGCTTTAGTCCCAGTCTGAGGCCAAAGGCCTGAGAACCAGTAGAGTTCATGGTGTTTCAGTTGAAAGACCAATAAGCTTGAGATCCAGGAAGAGCCAGTATTTCAGTTCAAATCCAAAGGCAGGAAAAAGGCTAATGTTTTAGTTCAAAGGCCATTAGGTAGGAAGAATTCTCTCTGCCTGGAGGAAGAGAAGTCCTTTTGTTCTATTTGGGCCTTCCACTGATTGGATGAGGCCCACCCACATAGGAGAAGGCAGTCAGCTTTACTCAGTCTACCAATTTAAATGTTAATCTATCCAAAAACACACTCGCGGAAACATCCAGGGTAATATCTGGCCAATATTGAGGCATCCTATGGACCAATCGAATTGACACACAAAATTAACCATCACAGTCTGTCTGTGGGCAATTTTCATAAATACTTATATGTGCTCAAAATCAGCAGGCCTTCTTCAGTGTTCTATTTTTGTCCAGTAGCTCAAGTTGATTAATTTTGTCATTCAGGAGTCCAGTACCCTTACTATTTTTGTCTGCTTGATCTCTCTACTGATGTGTGTTAATGTATCCCTCTATTGTAGTTGTTTGGAAGTTATGTGCTATTTCTATCATTTTAGATGTTACCCTATAACATTAAGATGTATAACTTAACTTTCAAATCTAAAGTTAATCAATATTAACCATCTTCCATATCTATATAAAAACCTTAGAACCCTAATCTATCAAACTTTCCTTCTGACTTACAAGCTATTATTTCTGTTAAAGCCCACTGGCATGGTTATTTTAACCAACAGTAAGATTTACTCACATATTGCATTCTTTGCTCATCATTCTTTTTGTATCTCAAAACTTTGCTTGGGATTTCATTTTTTCTGAAACACACTTGTTAGAATTTTTTTTCTAAATGATGTTTTTCCCTTGGCATGTTAAAAAAAATATTACTTCATTGACTTTTTGGATCGTGTTGAGGAAATTAGCTGTCAACTTTATTGCTAATCCTTTAATCTTCCTGAATTCTTTGGGCTAGAGTCTTAGTCTGTTCAAACTGCTGTAACAGAATACTGTGGACTGGGTGGCTTAAGCAATGGAAATTTATGTCGCACAGTCTTGGAGGTTGGAAGTCTAAAATCAAGGTGCTGGCAGGTTCAGTGTCTGATGAGAGCCCACTTTCTAGTTCATAGATGGTGTCTTCTCACTGTGCCCTGGCATGGTGGAAGGAACAAGGGACTTGTCTAGGGTTTTTTTTTTTTTTTTTTTTTTTTTTTTTATAAGGGCTATAATGCCACCTCTAAGGGTTCTGTCCTCATGACCTAATCACCTCTCAAGGCCTCACCTCCTTATACCATCATGCTGGGCAATAGGTTTCAACATAGGAATCTAGGTGAACAGAAACATTCGGGCCATTGCAATCTGCTTTCTAGTTTTTCTTTTTTTAAAAATAAATTTTGTTTTCTTTCTGGATTTTTTAATGATCTTCTTTGTCTTTGATATCTGCAGTTTCCTCATGATGCATATGAGAATAGATTTCTTTTTGTTTTTTATGCCTTTTCTTTTTCTTCCTCAAGTGTTTGGGCTAGGGTCTTTTTACAAGCTCTGAAAAATTCTCAGAATTTATTCCTTCAGATATTGTCCCCTCTTCTTTTGGAACTCTGATTATACATCTGTTAAATCCTCACACCTCATTCTCCATGTCTCTTAATCTCTGTCTTGTACGTCATGTCCCTTTATCTGTGTGTGATGCATTTGGATAATTTTTAAGATCTAAGTTCACCGTATCTCTCTTCAGTGGCTTTTTTTTTCTTCAGTGGCTTTTAGTATGTTACAAGCTCATTAAATTTTTATTTTAAATCATTAAATGTTTTCATTCCTCAAAGTTGTATTTGGTTCTTTGTCAAAACTGATAAATGCTTTCAAATCTGATTTAGCTATCTGTTGTTTGTGCTTGATTTCACTCATGGTGCTTTGTTTTCTTGTGTATTTTATGATTTTTTTTTGTTTTTGTTTTTGACTGAGTCATACCCCTTGGAACTTTAGCTTAGGGAATTCTGTGAGAATTGGGTTGAAGGTAAATTCCTTCAAGGAGGAAATTCAAATTCGTTTCTTCCAGGCATTTGGGAGGTCCTACCAGCTCAAAAACATTCTAAAAGAAATGTCTGGCTTGAGATATATTAGTCTATCCTGACAGTGTGCATTCAGGCTGCAAAGCAGACCAACAAACAAATAAATACAATCACTCCTGTGGCTACTAATTCCCAAGGAGGATTTCCTTTTTCTCTCCACTCAGCATCAAGTTTTGAGACAACATTTTAGGTAGTCCCTTGTTGGAGGACTGGGAAAAGCAGGTTTATTTCTGACTTACCCTTAACTGAAGGTGAAATCCACTGGGGTTCTAATTTTATGAAAGACATACCCATTTAGAGTTTCCAAATTGGGCTTTCTTTTTTGTCTTGCATTAGCCTCTAGGCTGTGTCATCCAAAAGTCAACCAAACCAGGATCAGAAAATGGCAGAGCTGGGCAGCAGTTTAGCATCTGCCTACAGCCTGGGGCATGATCCTGGAGACCCAGGATCGAGTCCCACATTGGGCTCCCTGCATGGAGCCTGCTTCTCCCTCTGCCTGTGTCTCTGCCTCTCTCTTTCTCTGTGTGTCTCTCATGAATAAATAAATAAAATCTTAAAAAGAAAAAGAAAAAGAAAATGGCAGAGTCCAGGTTCAATGCATCTCTTACTTACCAGATCCAGATGCGCTCTCATTTAGCTTTTGGTACCTGACTACTCCTTACCTCACAACTCATCTATACACATCCATACACAACTCATCCATACACCTTTTACTTAGGTAAAAGGGTTTTTTAGGCTTAATTTGTATTTATTTTCAGTTGAGGTATAATTTATTTACAATAAAATTTACTTCTGTGGATGTGCAATTCTAGATTTCGACAGTATATACAAGTGAGAATTCACCCCAACGAGTGTAAAGGAGAGTTCTTAGCACCCTCCAGAATTCCCTCAAGTTGGCTCTTTGTAGTCAGCCTACCCCATGACTGAGTTGTTTTCTGTCCCTATAGCTTTGCTGTTTCCTGAATGTCATGTAAATGGGATCAGACAAGATGTAGCCTTGCTGAATCTGGCTTCTATTGCTTAACATAATACACTAAAGATTTACAGGACAAGATTTTAAAATTTTATTTATTTTTAATTGAAGTATAATTTACATATGATGTTATATTAGTTTCGGGAGGTTTTAAAACATTATATCAAGCCCTTTATTTATGTTCACAGGGAGGGTCTGTGAAGGTAGGCAGGTTCAGTGAGAAGGGCCTGGTGAGGTCCTACTGTCAGGTGAAGGCCCACTGCAGACTCTAGAGATTCATCTCTCACTTAAAGGTCTATGGTACTTAACTTCTCTAGCATACTTACTGGATGCTAATTGCTTTTCACATCAGTCTTACCTTCCTAAGTAAATGGTAAGTTAGTTGAAGTCAGGGACCATGTTTTTTGCCACTGTATTCTTTCTCTTTTTTTTTAAGATTTACCCATTTTTCCATGAGACAGTGAGAGAGAGAGAGAGAGAAGGAAGCTCCATGCAGGGAGCCCGACGTGGGACTTGATCCGGGTCTCCAAGATCACCCACTGGGCTGAAGGCGTCGCTAAACCGCTGAGCCACCCAGGCTGCCCTGCCAGTGTATTCTCAAAGCACTGCTTTACCGAGTCAGTTCCCTGCTTAATATTTTTCAGTGGATATAAATTGCCCACATGGTAAAACTGTGTTGACTAATGTGATGGATGATTAGTTTTTAAAATTTCAGTGTATTTTTTTTTTTTCTAAAGCAAAACTTAAAAATTGCTGTGATTGGCCTAATAAGTATAAACTATTCGGGGACACTGCAATTTCAAAGTTGCCTGATTTTCCTTCTTTAATATTCCTTTTTGACTTGACTTTCAGATGTTTGTAATTAGGGCACAAATTAAATGGCTTTGTGTTGGTTAAATATTTGGTAGAGGTAATACATAAAGCCATCATCGGTCTTTTGTATATGACAATAAATGAGTTTATCATATGTTTTCATGAAGGAGAGTTTTGCTGAAAGGATTATGAAGGAACAAGTGGGCATAGGACTCGGGAAAAGCACCCTCCCCCCCGTATGTTGGATCAAAAGTATGAAACTGAGGGAATTTGGAGAAAAAGCCATAAAAGGGTGGTAAAGAAGGGCACATTTTCTCCACCGCACAATTTTGCTAAGCTTGGCTTGGACTTTGTCCAAGATACCTATCTTGTTTTCTTCTAGGTTGTACTCTGCGGCTTCAGTTTATTCACAGAAGAAGAACAAGTTTTAGGACAGAAACCATGAGCCCAGTTCCTCAGCAGAACCAATCTGGGAGAGCAGGAAGAAAGCATCTCTCTGTGCTTCAGGGGAGCAGATTGACTGGTTCCAAAGTGCACTGGGCTGGATTGGCTAAGTTAAGCAACTTTGCTCAGGAAGTGACTAAGAGAAGGGATAAAAAGTAGCGATCAAGATGACTTTGATTCAGTGGACCTAACCCCCTCTTGGACATGGATTCTTAGCAACAGAAGGCTTGCTAGTGCTCAGCTCAGGAGGGAGGCTCTAACCAGGTGTTGGAAGATTTTACCTCTCTCCTCTTCCATTTTGTCTGGCTTTGCCAGTTTTCCAAGTGTCATGCTGAGGCAAACAAGCCCACCTAACCTCTGTCGTTTCTTTGGTAGTTACCAGTCAGCCAGCTTACCTCCTCTTGCCTTTAAGGCTATGAGTTTGGAGTTCTAATCCTGATTTCACCATTTGCTTATCTGCTGAGCAACACGAAAAAATTAGAAAAATGCTCTGAGTTTCTAGACCTACAAAAATATGAATAATTCTAATTCTAGCACATGCTTAGAAACATAGAATATATCTTGTAGGGACGCCTGGGTGGCGCAGTGGTTGAGCATCTGCCTTTGGCTCAGGGTGTAATCATGGAGTCCTGGGATCGAGTCCCACATCGGGCTCCCTACATGGAGCCTGCTTCTCCCTCTGCCTCTGCCTCTGCCTCTCTCTCTCTCTCTCTGTGTCTCATGAATAAATAAATAAAATCTTTAAAAAAAAAAAAGAATATATCTTGTTAATGTTAGTTAACAGTACTTTGTTCTTCTGCAGACTTAATCCCATGTGTCTAGGTATAGGACACCAAGGCTTTAACTCTGGCTGCAGCCTTCCTCCACAGAACTAGAATCCCCTAACTGCCCACTAGACATGTAGGATGTTCCAATGCCACTTCTAACTCACTATAAAATAGTCTCCCCTTATCTGTGGGGGATATGTTCCAAGCCCCCCAGTGAACATCTATATATATATAGATGTTCCATATAGCTTGGAACATACACACACACACACACACATATATATATATATATATACACATACACACACTAGGTTTTTCCCCATAATACCTGCCCATAATAAAGTTTAATTTGTAAGTTAATCACAGTAAGAAATAACAATAACTAATAATAAAATAGAACAATTATAACAATATACTGTAATAACCATTATGTGAATGTGATCTTTCTCAAAAATATCTTATTGCACTGTACTCATCCTTCTTGTGATGATGTGAAATGATAAAATGCCTCGGTGATGAGATGAAGTAGGGTAATGACACAGGCGTTGTGACGTAGTGTTAGGCTACTAGTGGCCTCCTAATGATATACTGCAGGGAGGATCATCTGCATCCAGACCACGGTTGACCACAGATAACTGAACCCGGGGAACGAGAACTGCAGATAAGGGGGGACCTCTGTGTCCCAGATCAAACTTTCAAATCTTCCCAACTTCTCCATTAATTTAGGAGAAACCCTGGTGCTACTTTTTAGTCTAGAGCCTTTTGCCCTGTTGCCCACATCGAATGAGCCAGTTTTTTGGGTCTCCTTGTTCACTGGTATTCTGTGTTCCTTCTCTAATCCCCTTCTCTGCTCCTGCCCTCACTGTGTCTAGCAGGGATCATTGCCTAGCGTCCCAACAGACTTATTTTTAGTCCTTGACTCCATTTATCTGCTTATAATCTGGCCCTAAAGTATCTGCCTGAAGACTTTTTTAAGTGCTCCAACTTCAAGAGATTTGTGTTTCTTTTGGACCTTTGTGGTATTTATTTTTTTTACACATACACATTCCAACCTCCTATGTTAGCACCTACCCTATCCTACCTTACCTTCTAGTTATCTCTTTGAGTGTAGGTTTCAGGCTCTAAACACAAACTGAGTCTTAGGTTTGTTACATCCCTCCCAGTACCTAGATACTTGTTGCCTAATAAGTAGGTGTTGGGTGATTGAAAGTGAGTCCTGATGGGACTCACATTTATTACCCTTCTTGAGACTGTGAGAGAGGGCTGTGTTCTGAGTTTAGGGACTATGCATAAAGGTCTGCTTGACTTGCAGATATGGGAAAAGAGTTACTTTTCTTTTATTTGAAGTATTAATATCAACTCAGACTTTTCGGTACAGAAAGCACTGATTTTCTGTATTAAAGGCACTCATGGACAACTTAGTCTTTAACAATGGCCATTACAGCCAATATCTCAGCACAGATTTATATTTTATATTCAACCCTTGGAATTTGGAGCTCTGTACAGTGGAATAGAGAATAGTGGAAATATCCTTCATACATTGGTCTTTTGACTTCATGACCAACCATGGTTTTTCTTTTTTCCTTTTTCCTTTTTTTTTTTTTTTTTTTTTTGGTAGGTGACTTTGGGCAAGTTACTTGACCTTAAGGTCTGTAATTTTTTAAGATTTTATTTATTTATTTATTTATTTATTTATTTATTTATTTATTTATTTTGGTAGGTGACAAGGGCAAGTTACTTGACCTTAAGGTCTGTAATTTTTTAAGATTTTATTTTTTATTTTTATTTATTTATTTATTTATTTTTTGGTAGGTGACTTTGGGCAAGTTACTTGACCTTAAGGTCTGTAATTTTTTAAGATTTTATTTTTTATTTATTTTTATTTATTTTTTATTTTTTTGGTAGGTGACTTTGGGCAAGTTACTTGACCTTAAGGTCTGTAATTTTTTAAGATTTTATTTTTTATTTTTATTTATTTATTTTTTTTGGTAGGTGACTTTGGGCAAGTTACTTGACCTTAAGGTCTGTAATTTTTTAAGATTTTATTTTTTAATTTTTTTTTAAGATTTTATTTATTTATTCATGATAGACACAGAAAAAGAGAGGCAGAGACACAGGCAGAGGGAGATGCAGGCTCCATGCAGGGAGCCTGATGTGGGACCCAATCCGGGGACTCCAGGATCACACCCCGGGCTGCAGGCGGCGCTAAACCGCTGCGCCACCAGGGCTGCCCTATGTCTGTAAAATTTAAATTAAAATACCTATTGCTAATTAAGCCATGTAGGTAGGATACTGGCAACTGCTATTACATGGTGTCTAGCACATAGTAGGCATTCAATAAACATGTCTGAATTTGAGTTGGACAGCAGCAGTCACGGAGACTTATCTGTTTATCTCCTAGATAAGCACCAGGATTGACTTACAGGACACAGGGAACGTTCCTCTTTACTTTCGATCTCTGAGTATCTCCTTCATCAATGCCTGGAATTCCATGCAGAAGATTCATTCTCTTGGTCTAACATTGCCTTTGTTAAACTGTCGTTTTTAAAAAATGTTCCTAAAATGCCTTAAAACTGTACAGACTTACAAATAAATCTTGACAACATACTATTATTCATTTTCAGGGAAACAAAAGACATCGTGATCTTATGCCTTGGGCAGCTATGGTATTTGGCTATGGGGGAAAAAAGGAGTGTGAGGTTGGAGGAGGGAGCTCAGGCTAAGGTTACAAATTTTCCCTTCTCACCATTTTCAAAACATAGACTTCTTTTTTTATAGTAGTTTAAGATTCACAGCAAAATTGACTGGAAAGTATTGAAATTTTCAATATGCCACCCCACCTCCACACATACTTCATAGCCTCCCCCACTATCAATACCCCCACCAGAGGGGCACATTTGTCACAATTGATGAACCTACACTAACATATTATAATCACTCCAAATCCACAGTTTACATTAGGGTTTTATTCTTGGTCTTGGGTGTTCTTAGGTTTGGACAAATGTATGATAGAATGCATCCACCATTGCAATAACATACAGAGTAGTTTCACTGAACTAAAAATCCTTTGTGCTCCACTTATTTATCCCACTGCCTGCTTAATGCTGGCAACCACTGATTTTTTAACTATCTCTAAAGTTTTGTCTTTTCTGGGATGTCATATTGTTGAAATCATACAGTGTGTAGTGGTGACATTGTGATTTATAATGAGAAATATGTATTGGGTCTTTGTCCCATTTCTGTCAGATCCTTGAAATTTTTGAAGTGTTGAGAGCAGTGATGGTGTCTTTTGTTATGCTAATGAGGCGACTTCTGGAAAAGTGTCTAAGGATAAGGTCTGCTTGCCAGGGAACCAACTAGGAACAGGGGGGAGTGAGGCTACATGTCTAGTGGGCAGTTATGGGAGTGGGGCTGGAAGGTGAATCAATCACCAAAAGCCATTGATTTAATCAATCATGCCTGTGTAGTAAAGCCTCCATGAAAACCCCAAAGGTGGGGATTTGAAGGGTTTCCAGGTTGGTGATCCAGAGTGCTTCCACATGCCACTGTGCCAGGCTCTGAGCTCCACGGGTACAGAAGCTCCTTTGTTCAGAACCTCACCCTTCCTATCCCTCCATCTCGCTGTTGATATTTGTCCTTTAATAATAGCCTTTATAATAAATAGGTAATGTAGTGAGTAAACTGTTTCCTGAGTCCTTGTGAGCTGCTCTAGCAATTTAAACGTAAGAAAGGGGCGGTGGAAACCTTCATGTCTGATGTATAGCCGATTGGTCAGAAGCACAGGTAACAATCTGGACTTGTGATTGGCATCTGAAGCAGAAGGCCATCTTTGGGACTGAGCCCTCCACCTGTGGAATCTGATGCTATCTCCAGGAAGATAATAGTGTCAGAATTGAGTCGAATTGTGAAACACCCAACTGGTATTGGAGTATTGCTTGTGGAGAATCATGTGGAGAAAAATCCCCACATACTGGAACTCATGGCTAGAATCTTGGTAGCCTTTTCAGATGGGCTTCTTTCATTTAGAAATATGCATTTAGGTTTCTCTATGGCTTTTCATGGCTTGATAGCTCATTTCTTTTAAGTGCTGAATAATATTCTATTATCTGGATGTACCAGTTTATCCATTTACCTACTGAAGGACAACCTTGGTTCCTTCCAAGTTTTGTCAATTATGAATAAAGCTACTATAATCACCATTTTTAAAGATGGTTCTGGAAAGGGGTCATTATGATATACAGACAGAAAACTGGAACGGAGAGCACACTGACGAGCCTGAATCTGTCCATCCATCAGTATGAATCACAGTCAATCACGTGTGCTTGTTTCTGCCCCAGGAGTGTAATGGGAAAGGTGACTAGAAACCTCGAACCCACGCAGCAGAGTGAAAAAAGCAGTTCAAACCCCATGTGACCCTTTCACCGAACATGTACAGCATAAACACATGCCACACCAATTAATGTGCGCAATTCCCACTTCCAGAAAAACCCTCCAGTGTTGGATGAATTGTTTCATGTTGGGAAACCACTTTTGAGAATCCCCACAGCATGGATGGTCAACAGGCATGGGCTTTTGACAAACAGGCATGTGTAATAAAATTCATCATCTAGTCAACTTACTGGTACTTTCGAAGAGGACAGCCGTAGAACTGGTCTTCGGAAAGAAACAGCACAGAGTCTTATGCAGACTTGGCTTGGCACAGAATGCCAGCATGGGAGAGGGGTAGCCCTTAGCAGGGAGGAAGGGCCGCTCTTGCTGGAGCCCAGCTTCCACTCAGCTCTGCAACAGCCCGCAGGGTGACTCGGGGAGTCCCCCAGTCACCAAGGCCCCAACCACGTGATCTGTGAGAAATAAGTAGGGGCTCCTTATTTTCCAAAGGCTTTTCCCAGCTTTGACAGCCAGCTGCTCCCTCTAACTAAATGCAAGCTGCCCATCACCTGATTGCATGAAGTAGACAAATGTGAAAGTGCCCACCCTGCCACTTGGCCCCATATCTGCCTTTGAGAGATACTACTTACCATTTTTCCTCTAACTTTTGGTTTGAGCAGGTTAGGCAGTCAGTTCTGTAATATGATTTTGAAGGGCTCTTAAGGTTGAGTGCTCCAAATGTCTCCTCTGAAGCTTTGACCTTGATGGGAGTTCCCTGCCTTGAGGTCCCCACCACTTCCTCTAGTGGCGGAGGTGATGATCTTTAGTGCACCACGGAGATCTTTCACACTAAACATCTTTCTCTCATTAGTGCCTCGTGAGCAAGTGAGTATATAGCCAAGGGCCCTGGGGATAGGCTATGCTTAGTAAAAACACTGGCATTAAGAGACAAAGGGTGGGAGCACCTAAATCAGGAAGGCAAATCTGGGTAGTTCTTAAGAGGTAAAGATGATCAAAGATAGAGGAGGGAGCCCCAGGCTAAATTTGCCCCCTGACTATTTTGATTCTGCATTGTAATAGGTTTGCACAAATTCATGATCATCTGTGAGGTGTTCCTGCCCCCTTTTCAGCTGCCCTCCCAGACCCAGAGGAAATAGACAGGACACCCAGAGGAGGGGGGACTGAAGCCGGTGGGTGGGGTCCCTGACTTTCCCATGCTGATTCTCTTTGCAGTAATATGCACCGCAGAGGGCAGCCCGGGGGGCTCAGCGGTTTAAAGCCACCTTCAGCCCACGGCCTGATCCTGGAGACCCGGGGATTGGAGTCCCACGTTGGGCTCCCTGCATGGAGCCTGGTTCTCCCTCTGTCTGTGTCTCTGTCTCTGTGTGTGTGTGTCTCTCATGAATAAATAAATAAAATCTTTAAAAAATATATATATGCACCGCAGGCAGCGCCCCAACCAAGGGTAAACTCAGAGGACGCCAAAAAGCGTGCACTGATTTTGACCCCAACAGGACATCGGCCAAAAAGTCTGCCCTAGGAAGCCTCTTAAGTGAGCAAATCCATCTGGCTATATGGATGTGGCCTTCTTGTACACCGGCACTTCAGTGTGTTAGAAGAAAGTCCAGAAGATGGCAATGATGTATGCACATCGATCTTTCATTGGGTATCTCACACCCCCTGCGTAGGCCGGCTTGCAGTTACAGGAGGGCGGTGGGGCTGCCTGGTAGGGCTTCCAGGGGCCACAGACAGTCCCATTCTCATTCTGATTTACTGGAGGTGTATTCCCTACAGAAATAATAAAAGCATTTTCTGTGCCGCTTATGGGTTCAAATTCATGGTTTAGCCAATACCCTACTCCTCGGTGCAGTCTTTCTGTTTGGGGTTGGCTTCCTTCTACCTAAGTCCTCCTTTTCTGGGTTTCTCTGAAATGTTGCTTAAAGGTACAGTGGCCTCTGTTTTCAATGCCCCAGGGCTGGCAGACCGGTAAGATACTCTGTCTAGGGCAGCCCAGGTGGCCCAGCGGTTTAGCGCCACATTCAGCCCAGGGCATGATCCTGGAGACCAGGGATCGAGTCCCGTGTCGGGCTCCCTGCATGGAGCCTGCTTCTCCCTCTGCCTGTGTCTCTGCCTCTCTCTCTCTCTCTCTCTCTCTCTCTCTCTCATGAATAAATAAAATCCTAAAAAAAAAAAAAAAAAAAAAAAAAAAGATATTCCATCTCAGTGTGTTCACCTGGAGAGAGATTTTATTAGGTACACACGACAGCAAGTCACCTTTTCATCAGAATACATACAAGGACTTTTGACCTTTTGTAATTATTCCTCCTTTGCCAATGGAAGCGATCCACTCACCTCCCTGAATTCTTCCTCCTGTGGGTTCAGAAGAGGCAAGATGTTCTGAGCCCTGAGGTGTGGGGAGAGGGCGGGGTGGAGATATGGTCATTTGCTCACAAAGAAAACTCCTGAGTAGAGGCTTCTGGTTTTAACTCCCCAGGCTGGAGCAGGCCACTCTTCTCTGACTGTAAATCTGGGTAAATTTACAGCCTTGCTCCTCAGGGGATGAAAAACCAAATCAGAGCCCTCAGGCCTGTTCTGAGAGGTGGCCAGTGAAGTGAGAAAGTCACCATCAGACGGAAAGAAAAGATCTGAGACTCCGATGTAAGTAATGAACTTGTAAGCACCTGAACACATCAGAGGTAAAGCTGATCGTCCTCTCAGGCTGTGTGTCGCGATCATTTTTCCCCTTTCAGCTTCTCTGGAAGCTCATTTAACAGGTTACCCTTAAGTAAACATATTGTGGAGGTGAAGAATCAGATAGCAACATGACGCAATTTGCTTCTGACCCTTGAAGCCTCTTGGGGCAGCTTGGGGCCTGGGGACACGGGACAAGGTGGAATGGGGAAAAGGCGAAAGAAGGTATCCTTCTGCTCGGGGCATGATCCTGGGCTCCTGGGATCCAGTCTGCATCAGGCTCCCCGCAGGGAGCCTGCTTCTCCCTCTGCCTGTATCTCTGCCTCTCTCTCTCTCTCTCTCTCTCTCTCTCTCTCTCTGTGTGTGTCTCTCATGAATAAGTAAATAAATAAAATCTTAAAAAAAAAAAAGAAGAAAAAAAAAGAAAGGAAAAAGGAGGTATCCCTGCTCTTGTCCCCTGCCCTTGTACATAGGAGAGCTGATGGGAGAAATGGGATCTCTTCCAATGGTAGTTGCTGACACAGAAAACCTAGATTAAGACATCTTGTGGCTGATTATGTTTCAGAAGTGCTGAGAGTCAAAAGAACAGTGGCCTGAGAGAAAAGGTGGCAGGAAACAATGGGCATAAGAGGAACTGCATTCACTTCTGTGGTTTTTGTCTCCTCCCAGGTCCAGCCAGCTGGTGGCCTATCAGGCTGGCTTTGCAGTAAGAGGTACGAAGAATGTTTCATCTATGAAGCCTGATCACGGTTTCTCATAAGGTGAAAGAACTCCAAAGAACTCTCGTAATTTCTAATAGCCATGCCCTGGGCAGATAAATGTTGTTACTGGTTTACCTCGTTGTTTTTCTGTTTTTTTCCTTACTAAAGATTGCCTCTTTTTTGTTGCAAAAGTGTATAAATAAGCAATCTTGCTTCTTTATAGCCTGCGAAGGGATGGTGTTGTTGGGAAGAGATTATTTTTTGTTTGTTTGTTTGTTTGTTTTGGGAAGAGATTATTGTTTAGACGGGGGTCAGCAGACTTTCTCTGGAAAGGTCCAGGCAGCAAATATTTCAGGCTCTGTGGGCCACAGGGTGTCTTGCAACTACTCAACTCACTCAACTTGTAGTGAGAAAGCAATGAGGAGGGCTGTGCTCCAATAAAATGTTATTATTTGAACTTCACATCAGTTTTGTATGTAATATTGTATGTATATTCTTTTACTATTTTCCATCCATTTAAAATTAGAAAAACCAAGGGTGCTTGGGTGGTGCAGTCAGTCGAGCATCCGACGTTTGGTTTCAGCTCAGGTCATGATCTTGGGGTCATGAGATTGAACCCCAGGTCTGGTTCCACGCTCAGTGTGGAATCTGCTTGAGACGCTCTCTCTTCCTCTCCCTCTTCCTCTTCTCCTCAAATAAATAAATAAATCTTTTTTTAAAAAAGTAGAAAAACCAAAAAAAAAAAAAAAAAAGTAGAAAAACCATACTTAGCCAAAAGGCCATACACATCCAGAGGGTGGGCTGGATTAGCCCCAGGGACCATAGCTTGTTGACTCCTGGCCTAGGGTAATGGGAAAAAAAATACATATATATATGTATATACATATATATATAATTAGTTTCAAGTTCTTATTGAACTTGAATTCTTATTATTGAACTCTTATTATATATATAATAATTTATATATTATATATATATATAATTCTTTTCAAGTTCTTATTGAAATTCCAGTTAGTTAATGTCAATGTAATATTAATTTCAGGTATAGAATATAGTGATTCATTACTTACCCACAATACCAGTGCTCATCACAGTCAGGGCCCTCCTTAACCCCTATCACCCATTTATAGTTCAATCCCCCTCCACCTCCCCTCTAGCAACACTGTTTGTTCTCAAGAGTTAAGTCTATTTTATTGTTTGCCTCTCTCTTTCTTCCCCCCCATATGTTCATTTTTTTGTTTCTTAAATTCCACATATGAGTGAAGTCATATGGTGTTTATCTTTCTCTGACTTCTTTTACTCTAGCTCTAGCTCCACCCATGTCATCGCAAATGGCAAGATTTCATTCCTTTTTATGTCAGAGTAATATTGCATTATATATACCACAATTTCTTTATCCATTCCTCAGTCGATGGACATGGACATTCAAGCTTTTTTTCCGTAATTTGGCTATTGTTCATAATGCTGCTATAAATATAGGGTGCATATATCCATCCGGGTGCAAAAATCCAAGTATTTTTGTATTCTTTGGGTAAATACCTAGTAGTGCAATTGCTGGATCATACGGTAGTTCTATTTTTAACTTTTTAGGGAACCTCCATACTATTTTCCAGAGTGGCTGCAGCAGTTTGCACTCCAACCAACAATGTAAGAGGGTTCCCCATTCTCCCCATCCTCACCAACATCTATTGTTTCCTGCATTATTAATTTTAGCCATTCTGACAGGTGTGAGGTGATACCTCATTGTGATTTTGATTTGTATTTCCCTGATTATGAGTGATGGTGAGCATCTTTTCATGTGTCTGTTGGCCAACTGTATGACTTCTTTGAAGAAATGTCTGTTCATGGCCTTTGCTCATTTTTTTAACTGGTTTATTTGTTTTTTGGATATTTGATAAATTCTTTATAGATCTTGGATACTAACCCTTTATCAGCTATGTCATTTGCAAATATCTCCTCCCATTCTGTAGGTTGTCTTTTAGTTTTGTTGGTTGTTTCCTTTGCTGTGCAGAAGTCTCAAGAGTTCATTTTTGCTTTTGTTTCCATTGCTTCTGAAGATGTATCTCGTAAGAAGTTGCTATGGCCATTGTCAAAGGGGTTATTGCCTGTGTTCTCCTCTAGAATTTTGATGGTCTCCTATCTCATATTTAGGTCTTTCATCCACTTTGAATTTGTTTTGGTTTATGGTGTAAGAAAATGGTCCAGTTTCATTCTTTTGCATGTCCCTGTCCAGTTTTCCCAACACCATTGAAGAGACTGTCTTTTCCACTGGATATTCTTTCCTGCTCTGTTCTAGTTGACCATAGCATTGAGGGTCCATTTCTGGGTTTTCTATTCTGTTCCATTGATCTCTGTCTCTGCTTTTGTACCAGTACCATATTGTCTTGATCACTACAGCTTTTAATATAGCTTGAGATCTGGAATTGTAATACTTCCCATTTTGTTTTTCTTTTTCAGGATTGCTTTGGCTATTCGGGGTCTTTAGTGGTTCCATACAAATTTTGGGAAATATCTGTTCTAGCTCTATGAAAAATGCTGGTGGTATTTTGATCAGAATTTCATTAAATATGTAGGTTGGGTAGTATGGACATGTTAACAATATTTGTTCTGCCAATCCATGAAAAGTAAATGTTCTTGAGTAAGAAAGACACTTTAAAAGTCAACTGTATTGAGATATACTTTATATACAATAAAATATACACATTAAACATTTTTAATAGACTAATTTTCAGAGCAGTTTTAAGTTGACAGCAAAATTGTGCCAAGTACAGACATTTCTCAAATATCCCTTCTTTTGTTCAGCTTGATATTTTTGAGATTCGTTCATGTTGTTGCCTGAATCAACAGTAGTTGTTTCCTTTTTAATGCTGAATACCCTTCCCCTGGATATATATACTGCATTCCTTTACCCATTGACCTACTGATGGACTTCTGAGTTCTTCCACCATTTTCCCTATTATGAATAAAGCTGCTATGAACTTTCATATACAAGTCTTTGCATAAATATATTTTCATATGTCTTGAGTCAATGTCTAAGAGTGAAATTGCTACATCACATGCTAAATGTACATTTGACTTTATAGGAAACTGCCAAATTTTCCAAAGTGGTTATACCATTTAATATTTTCACCAGCAGTGTGTTGAGTTCTGGTTGTTCACATCCTCATGAGCACTTCTGGGTATGTGATCATCTCTTATTGTGGTTTTACTCCACATTTCTCTATGACTAGTAATGTTATGCATATTTCCTTGAGTTTCTTTCCATCAGCATGTATTCTTTGTGAACTGTCTATTCACATTTTTACCCTTTTTTCATTGGGTTGTTTGTCTTCTTGTATTGAGTTGTAAGAAGTCTTTATATTTTTTGTATGATGTCCTTTGTCAGATATATGTATGGCAAATATTGTCTCCCATTGTATAGTTTACTTTCTTATTTTCTTAATAAGATTTTTTGATGTGCAGATATTTAAATTTAATAAAGTCCAATTTATTACTTTTTATTTTATGACTCAAGCAAAAAAGGCTTTTAATGTTAAAAAACCTTATGGATCCTTTTATGATGGTGGGTATACTTTAGAATCTATCAATTCAGAAAATACATAATACAAAGATTACTCTTATTTTTTCTTTTCTAAAAACAGCTTTATCGAGGCATAATTTACATACTATATAATCCACCAATTTAAAGTGTACAAATTCAGTGGTTTTTAGTATATTTACAGATATGTGCAACCATCACCACTTTAAAACATTCTCATCATCTTAAAAAGAAACCTCATACATTTTAGCTATTACCCTCTCATCTCCTCATTTTCTTCCCCCAGGTCTAAGCAACCATTAATCCACTTTCTGTCTCCATAGATTGCCCTAGTCTTGACATTTCGCATGGATGGAATAATAGAATAGATCTTTTATGTATATTGGAAACTAATATATCTTTTAATATAATAGAAGCCAATAGACTGGTTTCTTTCAATTAGCATAATGTTTTTATAAAGTTGATCCATGTTGTAGCATATATCAGTACTTCATCCCATTTTTATGGTATGATGGAATTTACTATATATATACCACATTTTGTTTATCTGTTCATCAACTGAGGGATAATTGGATTGTTTTCATCTTTTGACTATTATTAGTAATGCTGCTCTAAATATTCACATACAAGCTTTCGTGTGGACATATATTTTCATTTCTCTTAGGTACATACATACCTAGGAATGGAATTGTTGGGTCATTTGGTAACTCTGTATGCAATCATTTGAATAACTGTCAGACTGCTTTTGAAAGTGTCTGCACCATGTTATTTTCCACCAGCAGTGTGCTGATTTCTCCATGCTTTTTTCAATATTTATTATTATCTAACTTTAAAATTTTGACCATTCTAGTGCATGTGAAGAGGTATCACATCATGGCTTTGATTTGTATTTCCTTGAGGACTAAAGATGTCAAGCTCATCTCTTCATATGTTTATTGGCTATTTGCATATCTGTCTTGGGGGAATGTTTACTTAGATTCTATGTCTTTTTTTAAAATTGGAGTATTATTTAATTAATGAGTCATAAGGGTTTTTTAGTAGTGTAGATAAAAGTCTCATATGTGGTTTGCATATATTTTCTCCCATTTTGTGGGTTGTCTTTTCACTTTCTTAATGGTGTTCTTTGAAGACCAGAAGATTGTTTTTGTGATGAGGTCCAATGTATCTACTTTTTTCTTTGTTTCTTGTGATTTTGGCATTCTAAAAATCCTATGCCAAATTCAAGGTCACAAAGATTTACCCTGTGTTTTCGACTAAGAGTTTCATAGTTTTAGTTCTTACATCTAGGATTTTGCTCCATTTGAGTTAATTTTTGTATATAATGTTAGGTAAGGGTCTGATTTTATTCTTCTGCATGTGGCTATTCAGTTGTCCCAGCACCAATTGTCAAAAGACTCTTCTTTGCTCATTGTATGGCCTTAGCATTCTTGTCAAAAATCAGTTGAACAGAGATGTTTAGGTTTATTTCTGGACTTTCAGTTTTGTTCCATTAATCTATATGTCTATTTTCATGTCAGTAGCATACTGTCTTGCTTATTATTGATTTGTATACTTTTTTGGGGAGAAATGTGGGTCTTTCTACTTTGTCCTTTCTCTCAAGATTGTTTGGGTATGGAAGATCTCTTGCAATTCCATTTGAATTTTAGAATCATCCTGTCAACTTCTACAAAGACATCAGCTGGGTTCTGGTAAGGGAATGCCTTAAAACTGCAAAATAATTAGGAAAGTATTACCATGTTAACAATGGTAAGTCTTCTTACTGGTGAACAGGGGATGTTTTTCCATGTATTTAGATATTCTTTAATATCTTTCAATAATGTCTTATAGTTTTCTTTTGTTAAATTGATTCCTAAGTATTTTGTTCCTTTTGATGCTATGTAAACAGAATTGTTTTTGAAATTTTATTTTCAGATTGTTCATTGCAAGTATCTAGAAATACAATTGATTTTTGTTCGTTGATTTTGTATCCTCCAAACTTGCTGAAATTGTTTATTAGTCCTAATAATTTTTAGTGGATTCTTTAGAGTTTTTAATATATAAGATAATAACATCTGGAAATATAGATAGTTGTACTTCTTCTTTTCTAATCTGGATGATTTTTATTTCTTTTTCCTATCTAACTGCACTGTATGGAACCCACAATATAATATTGAATAGAAGTTATGAGGACAGATACCCTTGTCTTTCCTGATCTTTTCCTGGGAAAAGCATCCAGTCTTTCACCATTAAGTATGGTTTTATGAACTAGGGGTGGTGGAAGGGGAGGAGGGCGGGGGGGTGGGGGGGAATGGGTGACGGGCACTGAGGGGGACACTTGACGGGATGAGCACTGGGTGTTTTTCTGTATGTTGGTAAATTGAACACCAATAAAAATTAATTTATTAAAAAAAAAGTATGGTTTTAGCTATGTGTTTTTTTACATGCCCTTTATTAGATTGAGGAAGTTCCCTCCTACTCCTAGCTGTTCAGTGTTTTTATCATAAAAAGATGTTGAGTGTCTGGGTGGCTCAGTTGGTTATGCATTTGACTCTTGATTTCAGCCCAGGTCATGATCTCAGGGTTGTGAGTTCAAGCCCAGGGGAGTCTCATGTGGGGCTGTGCACTGAGCATGGAGCCTGCTTGGGATTCTCCCTCCTCCCTCTGCTCCTTCTCCCCCCAAAAAGATGTTGAATTTTGTCAAATTCTTTTTCTGTGTCTATTAAGACCATCATGTGGGACGCCTGGGTGGCTCAGCCATTTAGCGCCTGCCTTCTGCTCAGGGTGTGATCCTGGAGACCTGGGATTGAGTCCCACATCGGGCTCCCTGCAGGGAGCCTGCTTCTCCCTCTGCCTGTGTCTCTGCCTCTTCCTCTCTTTGTGTCTCTTATGAATAAATAAATAAAATCTTCTTTAAAAAAGACCATCATGTGATTTTTGTTTTTCACACTGAAATTTTTAGTACATTTCTGTTATTAATTACAAAGGCATCTACATGCTCAAGAAACATTATTTCTTCAGTGTGCAGACTGGTTGGTTCACACTGGGATTCTTGGTTAGTTTGAAATCATGACGTAAACCCTGAGTTTTTGTAACTACAAGTACAGAGCCATTGGTGTAACCACTGGCTGTCTACCTGATAATGTAGAGTGCTTACTGTTTTACTTTGTAAAATGGGTTTTATTTCAGTTTACATAGTGTTACAGAATCCTAGAGTTGGAAGAGACTTCATTGTTTTTTGTTTTTTTTTTAGACTTCATTGTTGAGATTATCTGGTCTTCTATCTGATGCAGGAACCTCCTCCATGGTATCCCAACAGGTGGTCATCAGGGTGGAACCCATTCTTGGGAATTAAAGCAGACCTTCTGGAAAAGGAGCAGGGCCAATCTATTATAAACTTTCAGTACTGTTTTTCACAAAGACATAGGTTTGATTTTCTGTATTTAGTTACTTGCTAGACTCAAAGAGTTTCATCTCCTGGCCTCAAACTTGACTTACTGTGTAATCCTAGCCACGTTCTAGCTCCACTGAGCCTCAGTTTCCCCCCTCTGTTAAATGGCAATAATAATAATAATAATAATAATAATAGTGTTAGTAGTAACATCTAATTTTAATGATGTTAATTATATCTGCTCTAGCTTCTTCATATATATTGGGGCACTCAATAAAAAAGAATTTATATGAAGACAATTAAAAATATAAAATCATCTTATACATTCCAATTATTAATAGCAGATTATCTTGGTGTTATTTGGAGTTCAAGGAACAGGAATTAATACCCAAACAGAGTAGGAACTCGCTACTTATATTAGTTCCTTAAAAGTTCAGAAAAGCAGAGCTCAGGGATTTAGTTTCTGTTGGGGTACATGAAAAGCTCAGGGTTTACAAGGGTCGGAGTTGAAACCTGACTGAGCCAGGTGAGCAGGTGTTAGCTGCAGAGTTGAAAGATAAAAGAAGAGTAGTATGGAGCAGAATGGAACATCCCCAATTCTGTTCCAGGGCTGAGCTCATCTCTGAAATTCCTATTATGCAGCCTCCACTCTCCATATGTGGCAATATCAGTACAAAGAAACCATTCCACAAAACACTCACATTGGCAACAATACTTTGGCTGCTGCATTTAAAGTCTTGAAAGAGGGTTACAAATAACAATCTGACACTAACAGAGAGTGGTTTTGAAGACTAGCTTTGTAGCTCCTCACTTTAGGGATTATTTCTGTCTGACCTTCCCAAGGAGCCTCCTAGGGAGGCTTTGGGTTTCTCCTGTTCCTACAGATTTGAGGGCTCCAGTGCTGACATTTGCTCAGATGGAAAACTGAGAGCTCTTCAAATGTATTTGTATTTCAGCAAATAAGACTATAAACCTCTGGGACATTTGTTTTCTCCAATTGTCTTTTTCCTTCTATTCAGAAGAATCCCAAATCCAAGGACCCATTCACTCTCATCAGGTTCGGACCTTAATCATTTCTCTGAGAAGCCATGGAAATCTGTGAGCTAAAGTCTCCCGGGAAGATCAACATCATTGTCAGAATTCACTTGGTTTCCTCTTTCAGGTTCTAGGTTTTGATTGCAATAGCAGAGGAAGACAGATTTGAACGACTGAAGACTACTACTCTTCTTTCCCAGAGCTCCAGGGAGTTTTATGGCAGCCTTTTCCTGTCCTAGCAAATTACTTTTTTGGGGGAGAAGAGGGCAGCAGAGAGCCCTTCTTCTTGATCTGTGGCAGCAGGCCCTGGTTTGCAAATAGCAAGACAGTAACAGTTGCTGGACTGGTCATGTCAGCTGGAACCCTTGCTCCCCTGAGGGGCTGAGGTTAGCAGTTTTGTTTGTTACTCTGTTGCTGTCCAGCTAGCTGGAGAACAGTCCAGTATTATAAGGACCCTGGCACGTGGGAGCTGAGAGCTCTTGATAGGCACAGTAATTAAAAGGGAGCACAAGTGTTTTGAAAGCTGAGCACATCCCTGCCAGGGTCCTTTGCCAGGGATGAGAGATTGCATTGTCCACACATTGCTACTTCACTTTGATGGGAGAGTTGGCAGTCTCTGGGTCAAAGGGAGGTGTGGAACCTTGCAAATGTAACATTTCTTGGGAACCCAAGGCTCCCAGATTCTATTTCTGGGTTGTCTTGATTTAGAGACCAGACTGGAAATGATTGCTTGATTTTCTTTTCCAAGCATTCAAGGTCCCATAAAGAGTCTTCAAATAGTGCATATATTCAAAGTGGTCCCAGAATCTCCTAGCTCTGCCTGGGTAACTCGCTGGTTGGAAGCATTCATTTAAAAAGGCAAAGTGGGGGTCCTTTGCCTTGTGAGCCAGGGAGCTTTGTTCTATTTCATGGCCGTGGGTTGGGCATCTAGCTCCAATCTGGTAAACTGTCATGGATAAATTAGTGCAAATTAAATACCTAACATAGGATGCAACATATAGTAAGTATTTAATCTATGTTTGGTCAATAAATGAACACAGGTCCATCTGAGAATCAGAGAATGATGATGATAAAAATGACTGTAGAGACCACCTGTCGCATCCCTTTACAATATTAGTTGCCAAAGACAAACATAATTCAGAGTCTCATTTGATGATTGCAGTTAATGTTGGACTTGTCATTCAGAGGGCAGGGATTGCATCTCCTTGGTCCTCTTGTCCTTCTCAGCTCCCAGTGCCTGGCCCAGCAGCTAACTGGAGCTCCAGTGGTGGCGCGCAGCAACCTTCGTCTCTGAACGGCCCTTCCCAATGCTTTCCCTGTGCAAATTCTGCACCGGGTACAAAGGCTATCAAGATTACAGGGTATTGAGTAGAGAAGCCTATAATCTAAGAAGGAATTTACCCACAGCAGTCCCTCCTCCCGGGGAATAAAGCTCCCAGCCAGTAATGTGGCTGTTTTGGAGCTCAGAGGAGGCCCTGCCTATAGGGCTGCTAGTTGAGCAGATCCCTGCTGGTGAGGGTCTTGGGACCACCAAGGTGACATGAGAACCCTGGTCTTTCCAAGGTGTTAGTTGTCAGACAGCAGGACTGAAGATTAACTTTTCCAATATTTTTTAGGCCCAAGACTGAGGAACAGTAACTGATGTGTAGCAGAATGGCACTCCTTCGGGTGAGTTGTGGGGGAAAGGCCATCTGATTTCACAGAAGTGTCTACTTTATAGGACAATGCAAACTAAGCAAAGAATTTTCCAGGTGAAGCTCCTTTGCACGGCTCTCATGGATAGAAACATTTGGCTCTTTCAACTGCAGAGCTGTGGTCTCTGGGACACACACAGCAAATGGTTTCTTTTGAAAAGAGACAGATTCCCAGTGGTACAGTCCAACGTCAGAGGGGAAAACTTGGTGGCTCTAAGACAGTAGAAAAAGAAGCACGTTCTAGGAAGGCTGAGGATTGAGGGTACCGACCTATGGAAGGGACCACACTAACCCTGACCCCCCCGGGGCTGAGAGTGAGAGTCTAGCCGCTTAGCAGCCACCCTGCACAGAAAGCCCCTATCCAGGACAGCTGGTCCTTGTTCTGCTGCTTCCTTTACAGTAGCACTTTTAGGAATGCAGGTGGCTTGTGTGTGTGTGTGTGTGTGTGTAATCTTGATTTCTTGGAAGTATTTGTAGGTTTGCAGGTATGATGCATATCTTTCCACATTGGTATGATAGAAAGATGTGAGCCTCACTCCTGAAGCAGCTAGATAGAGCTGTGGCAAAAACCACCCTGCTCTGGATTTGAGGAGACCCAGCAGAGCTGAGGAGAGGCGCATGATCCAGGAGGCCACGGAGGAGGCCAGCCTCTGCACTCTGGAGGCCTGAGCCATATCAGCCCACTAGCTTTTGCTCACAGATTTCTCTCTGCTTTAAATGATCTCCTTCTACCGCCTGGCTTATTTCAGCTCCCACCCCTACGCTGCCACGAAGACTGCCTGGCTCCCGGAAGACAGCCTCCAACCCCTTCCACTGCTCCTTTCGGCACAAAGCAAGTTAGTATCCAGCTTTGTCATCAGAATGGGTGAGTTCATATCCTGCTGTTATCTGCATGACTTGAGAAATTACTTAAGCTCTCAGAGTCTCGGCTTCCTTACGTGTAAAACAGAAGTAATTATAATGGCAATAATAGCACCTCCTCAGGAGCATTAAATAGGACGATACATGTGAACTATTATTAAACACATAATGAGCATTTTATAAAGGTTACCTTTTATTACCAATTATGTGAAACCCAGGCCAGACAGACTGATATTTCATGTGTGATGTCTTGTCCTTCCAAGAGAGTGTAATTTCCTTGATGTCGAGTATTCTTTCATTCATTCAATAAATGTTTACTGTGTTTTTAAATAGACTTTTAATTTTTAATTAGGAAAATGGAGAAGGTAGTAGAGTTCCTATATACCCCCACTTCCCCATTATCAACATCTTATATTACTTTAGGACATTTGTTACAGTTAGTGAACCAACACTGATATATCATTAACTGAAGTCTATATTTTTTTTTTTCAGATTTTGTTAGTATTTACGTAACGTCTTTTTTCTGTTCCAGATCCATCCAGGATGATATATTACATTTAGTCCTCACGTGTCCTTAGACTCGTCTTGGCTGTGAGTTTCTCCGACTTTCCCTGTTTTTGATGATCTTGCCAGTTTTGAGGGTAACTAATCAGGTAGATGGTAGGATGCCCTTCTAGGGAAATTTGTCTCATGTTTTTCTCACGAGATTGGCATGATGGGTTTTAGGGAGATGGTCAAGTTCCATTTTCATATCATATCCGAGGTAGCTACTGTCAACGTGACTGAGGACTGTTGACCTTGACCTACATCATGTGCACGAAGTAGCGCCTGTCACGTTTCTCCCGTGCGGAGTCACCCCCTGCCCCCTTCCCAAACTGCACTTTTTCGAGAAAGAAGTCATTATTTGAAGCTTATCCTGAAGGAGCAGGGAGTTATGCTCCACCCCGCCCTTGAGGGCTGAATATCAGCATGGAATTCTTCTGCACAGGAGATTTCTCTCTTCTTCCCCATTTGTTTATTTATTTACTTAGTCATTCATTCATTCAATCAATCATTTACTGTTATTGATATGAACTCCTGTATATTTATTTCATACTTTGAGTCACTACCACTACTACTTTATTGGTCCAGCTTTGGCCATTTGGGAGCTCTTGCAGTTGGATCCTGTGTCCTTTTGATACACTTCTATTATTGCGGGCTTTTTTTGTTTCATTTAATTCTTCTTTACTTTTTGGTACTACAGGATGCTCCAGGCTCATCTCATATCTTTCCTGTTCCTGTCCTAGAATTAGCCATTTCTCCAAGGGGCCCTGGTTTCTTTTTAATGGAGAATGGCAATCGAAACCAAAATTTGGATGCTAGATATGCTCATTGCTATTGCAGTGTCATTTTTTTTTTTCAGGACCTCTCAGTTGACACGGCAAAAAAAATATATGTGTGTATACCAACTTATACATGTCTAGAAATATTTCCATATATAATCTTGTGAATGTACAGTAGGCTGAACATGGATCTTACTGAGATGTTTCCAGTGTCAATGAATTAGTGCATGAAACATTTCAGCCTCTTCCCTATGCTCATCAGTGGGGAATTCTTAACTCCAGCAGTGAGAAACCTGGCTCCCACCACCTGCCATTCACTTAATTGCTCAGTTCCAGCACACATTGTACAGCAGCATTGGCATTTTTGAACTGTACCCCATGGAAGCAACTTTATCAATAAGAACATAGAGTCTATGTGCATCTCATTTGCCTTTAATATTTTTAAACGTATTTTTTCAATGTCTTTATTGTGGTAAAATACACATATTTACCACCTTAATAATTTTTAAGTGTACAGTTCAGTGATATTAAGTATATTTATACTATTGTGCAACCATCACTACCATACATCTCCATAACTCTTGTCATCTTGTAAAACTGAAACTCTATGTCCTTAAACACTAACCCCCTCTTCCTCCCTCCCCCAGCCCCTAGAGACCACCATTCTACTTTCTGTTTCTATGATTTCAACTATTCTGGTACCTCATATAAGTGGAATCCTACAGCATCTGTCTTTTTGTGAATGGCTTATTTCACTTAGCATCATGTTCTCAAGGTTCATCTATCCTGCAGCGTGTGTCGGAACTTCCTTACTTTTTAAGGCAGAATAATATTCCACTGTATGTATATACTACATTTTGCTTATATCATTCATTATTGATTCCACATTTTAGCTACTGTGAATAGTGCTGTTATGAAGATGGGTGTACAAATATCTATTCCAGACCCCGCTTTCAGTTCTTGCTGATATATACCTATAGACTTGCTGGATCATATGGTCATTCTATTTTTAATTTTTTGAAGAAATCTCATATTGTTTTCCACAAAGGCAGTGTACTTTATAATCCCATCAACACTGCACAAGTGTTTCAATTTCTCTATATCCTTACTAATACTTGTTCTTTTCTTTTTTCTTTTCTGTTCTGTTTTAGCCATTCTAATGGGTGGTACTCATTATAGTTTTGATTTATATTTCCATGATAATTAGTGGAGCTGAGCATCTTTTCATGTACTTGTTGGCCATTTGCATATCTTATTTGGAAAAATGTCTATTCAAGTCCTTTGCCCATTTTTGTAACTGGGTTGTTTGCTGTTGTTGAGTTTTAGGAGGCTTCTGTGTTTTTTTAATTTAACATATTCTGTTTATTAATCTCTTATCATATATGTTATTTACAAATATTTTCTTCCATTCTGTGGATTGTCTTTTTACTCTGTTCATAGTATCCTTTGATGCCCTAGTTTTCATGAAGCCTAATTTGTGTATTTTTTCTTTTGTTGCCCAATCTTAGGTGTCAATATGCAAGAAATCTTTGGCAAAATCCAATGTCATGAAGATTTTGCTTTATGTTTTCTTCTTAGAGTTATAGTTTTAGCTCTTCTGTATATGTCTTTGATCCATATTGAGTTGATTTTTGTTTTGTTTTCTTTTAATTTATTTTTATTTATTTATGATAGACATAGAGAGAGAGAGAGGCAGAGACACAGGCAGAGGAGAGGGAGAAGCAGGCTCCATGCCCGGAGCCTGACGCGGGCCTCGATCCCGGGACTCCAGGATCGCGCCCTGGGCCAAAGGCAGGCGCGAAACCACTGAGCCACCCAGGGATCCCCCCCATATTGAGTTGATTTTTATATTTGGTGTTAGGTAAGGCCCAACTTCATTATTTTGCATAATTCTCCCAGAACCACTTGTTGAAAGACTGACCTTTCCCTATTGAATAGTATTGGAACCCTTGTCAAAAATAACATGACCTTATATGCAAGGGCTCATTTATGAGCTCTATTGTATTCCATTGCTCTGTGTATCTGTCTTTATGGCAGTACCACACTGATTTGATTACTGTAATTTTGTAGTGAATTTTGAAATCAAGAAGTATGTGTCCTCCAACTTTGTTCTTCTTTTTCAAGATTGCTTTGGCTATGGGTCCCCTAAGATTCCACAGGAATTTTGGGACTAATTTTTTAAATTATTTTTGAAGAAGTCTTTGTTTGAGTTTTGACTGGGAGCACTGAATCTGTAGATCACTTCGGGTGGTATCAAATACATTTTAACAATATGAAGTCTTCCAGTCCATGAACATGGGATGTCTTTTCATTTACTTATGTCTGCTTTAATTTCTTTCAACATTTTGTAGTGCTCATTATAGAAGTCTTTTCCTTCCTTAAGTTAATTCCTAAGTATTTTATTTTTTCGATGCTATTGTAAATTGAATCATTTTCTTGATTTCTTTTTCAGGTTGTTTATTGTTAGTGTATAGAAATCTAACTCTTGGGCAGCCTGGGTGGCTCAGTGGTTTAGTGCCGCCTTCAGCCCAGGGCCTGATCCTGGAGACCTAGGATCGAGTCCCATGTCAGACTCCCTGCATGGAGCCTGCTTCTCCCTCTGCCTGTGCCTCTGCCTCTCTCTCTCTCTCTCTCTCTCTCTCTCTCTCTCTCCCTCTCTCTATGTCTCATGAAAAAAATAATAAGTAAATTTTTTAAAATCCTAAGAAAAAGAAATCTAACTCTTCTTTTGTGTGTTGGTTTTATATCCTTCTACTTTGCTGAATTCATTTATTATTTCTAACAGGTTATGTGTGTTTTTATGTATGTGTGTAATCTTTAGGGTTTTCTACATAGAGATCACGTCATCTGTGAAGAGAGATAATTTTACTTCTTTCTTTCTAGTTTGGATGCATTCCTCACCACCACCACCCCCCGCCCCCCGTTTTTCTTGTTTAATTGCTCTGGCTCAGACTTCTACTACTGTGTTGAATACAATTGGCAAAAGCAGGCATCCTTGCCTTGTTCCTGATATTAGAGGAAAAACTTTCAGTCTTTTTCCATTGAGTATAATGTTCACTGTGAATTTTTCATATATGGCTTTTATTATGTTGAGATTGGTCTTCCATTCCTAGTTTTTTGAGTGTTTGGATCATGAAAAGGTATTGAATTTTGTCAAATGCCTTTTCTGCATTAGTTGAGATGATCATGTGTAGTTCCCCCCCTTCATTCTATAATAATTAGTTTATTTTTGTATATAGTATGGTTTCTGCATTCCAGGAATAAATCTTGGTCATGATGTATAATCCTCTTAATATGCTGCTGAAAAAAATATATGCTGCTGAATTCAGTTGGCTAATATGTTTTGAGGGTTTTACATTAATGTTCATGAGGGATATTAGTCTGTAATTTTCTTTTCTTATGGCTTTGGTATCAGTTCAAACAATGGCCTCATAGAATGATGTCAGGAAGTGTCCCTCCTCTTCAGTTTTTGAGGAGATTTTGAGAAAGATTAGTATTAATCCTCATTGAAATGTTTGCTGGAATTCACTAGTGAAGCCATCAAGTCCAGGGCTTTTCTTTGTCAGATTTTTGTTTACCAATTCAATCTCTTTGCTAATTATAGGTCTATTCAGACTTTCTTTTCTTTTCTTTTTTTTAAAGATTTTATTTATGTACATATGAGAGACACACAGAGAGAGGCAGAGACATAGGCAGAGGGAGAAGCAGACTCCCTGTGGGAAGACTGATGTGGGACTTGATCTCAGGACCCCAGGATCACTACCTGAGCTAAAAGCAGATGCTCAACCACTGACCCAACCAGGTGCCCCATTCAGATTTTCTATTTCTTCATGATTTGTCTTTGTAAGTTTTGTGTTTCTAAGTATTTGTTCATTTCACTTTAGGATATCCAGTTTGTTAGTGTACACTTGCTTATAATACTTACAATCCTTTTTATTTCTGTAGAATCAATATTGATGTTCCTATTTTCCTTTGTGACTTTAGTAATTTAAGTCTCCTCTCTTTTTGGTCAATTCAAGTAAAGGTTTGTTAATTTTGTTGATCTTTTTGAGGAACCAACTTTTGACTTCATTGATTTTTTTTCAATTGCTTTTCTATTCTTTTTTTATTTATTTCTGTTCTAATCTTTATTATTTCCTTTCTTCTGCGAACTTTGAGTTTAGTTTGTTCTTCTTTTTCTAGTTCTTTAAGGTTGTTGATTTGAGATCTTTACTTTAAAAAATGTGAGCATTCTTGATGGGCTGAGCACTGGATGATATGGTATATGTTGGCAAATTGAATTTAAATTAAAAAATTTCAAAATAAAAAAAATTAAGCTTTTATAGCTACAATTTCCCCCCTTAGCACTGCTATCACTCATCCCATGTGTTTTGGTATGTTGCGTTTTGTTTTTATTTGTCTCTATAGATTTGCTAATTTATCTTGTGATCCACTGTTTATTTTCTAAAAATTTGCAAATTTTCCAGTTTTTTTCCTGTTATTGATTTCCAACTTCATCCAGTTGTGGTTGTAGAATATACTTAGTGTGATATCTGTCTTTTAAAACCTGTTGGGAGGCATCTGGGTGGCTCAGTTGGGTGAACATCTGACTCTTGGTTTCAGCTTAGGTCATGATCTCAGGTTTATGGGCTTGAGTTCCACATTGGGCTCCATGCTCAGCGGGCAGTCTGCTTTTTTCCCCCCTTGCTGCTCCTCCTCCTGCTCACACACACTTTCTCTCTATCTCTAAAATAAATAAGTCTTTCCAAAAAAATAAAATAAAATCTGTTGAGACTTAATTTGTGAACTACATATGGGCTGCTCTGGAGAATGTTTTGTGCCTTTGAGAAGACAGTGTATTCTATTTTTGTTGGATGGATTGTTCTGTATATGTCTGTTAAATTTAGTTGTTTTATTGTATTAATTGAGTCCTCTATTTCCTTACTTATCTTCTGTCTGATTGTTGTACCCATTATTGAGTGAGGAGTATGAAATCTCTATTTCTGTGGAACTGCATATTTCTCCCTTCAATTCTGTCCATTTTTGTTTCATATCTACAGTTATTAGGTGTGTGTTTACAATTGTTATACCTTCTCTTCTTGCTCTATTTAAACTTTTATTAATATATAATGTCCTATGCCTCTTGTTTGCTTTTTGGATTCATAGTGTATTTCATCCAATATCAGTTTAGCCTCCCTCCTATTCCATGACTATTTGCATGGAGTATCTTGCATTATCCTTTCACTTCCGATTTGTGCCTTTGGATATAAAATGAATTTCTTATAGAAAACATATTCTTGAATTCTGTCATTTAATCTATACTGCCAACCTCTGCTTTTGATTGGAGAATTCAATCATTTAATTTAAAATAATTACTGATAGAGGACTTAATACTGTCATTTTGCTATTTTTTTTCTATGTGCCTTGCGGCTTCCTGTCTCTCGTTTCCTGCATTACTCTCTTCTTTTGAGTTTAGTTGATTTTTTTGTGTGGGTAGTGAAATAATGATTCCTTTATTTCCTTTTGTGTATATTCTATAGATATTTACCTTGTGGTTTACCATGGGAATTTCATTTAACACCCCAAATGTACAATATTCTAATTTGAATTTATACCAGCTTAACTTCAATAACATACAAAAACTCTGTTCCTTTACAACTTTGTCCACACCCTGTCTTTAACATTACTTTCCACTCCTTTCCAAGCTACTTAGGTCAGCACTTTCCCCACTCCTCCTCCTTTGGTAAGTTGTTTCATACATTTGTAATACAGTTAGAATCTCTCATTGCAATCTGCATTCCTTCCTGGGATACCCTGACCTTATAAGTAATTTTTTTTTTTTTTAGTAATTTTTTTAAACCTACATACATTAAGGGTCTCTCTTTGTAATGTGAAGTTCTATGGGTTTTGATAAATCCCTGTCATAAATCCACTATTATGGTATCATAAAGAACTCTTACTGTCCTAAATATTCCCTGTACTCTATTCATTCTTCTTTCTTTCCTTTGAATCCCTGAAAACTACTGATCTTTTACTATTTCTATAATTTTGCCTCTTCCAGAATGTCATAGAATTGGAATCATACCATGTATAGTCTTTTCACTCTGGTCTCTTGCACTTAGCAATATGCATTCAAGTTTCTCCCATGTCTTTTTTGTGGCTTGATAGCTTATTTCTTTTTGTCATTAAATAATTTTCTGATTGCGTAGTGTGAGAATATTGCAGTTTACTTATCCGCCCGCTGAAGGACAACTTCGTTACTTCCAGCTCTTGACAATTATGAATCAAACTGCTATAAATATTCATGTGCAGATTTTTGTGTGAACTTACATTTTCAAATCAATTGAGTAAATGCTAAAGAGTGCAATTGCTGGATCATATAGTAAGACCACGTTCAGCTTTCCAAGAAACTACCATGCTATTTCCCAAAGTAACTGTACTGTTCTGCATTGCCACCAAGAGTGAATGAAAGTTCTCACCTACTATTTCAAATCCTTGTCAGCATGTGATATTGTCTGTTTTTTGGATTTTAGCATTCTAATAGGTGTCTAGTGGTATCTCGTTTTAATTTGTAATTCCTTTTTTTTAAAGATTTGAGTTATTTATTCATGAGAGGCACAGAGAGAGAGGCAGAGGCATAGGCAGAAGGAGAAGCAGACTCCCTGGGGGGAGCCTGATGTGGGATTTGATCCCAGAACCCCAGGATCACGACCTCAGCTGAAGGCAGACACTCAACCACTGAGCTATCCAGGTGCCTCTAATTTGCAATTCCTCAATGACAAATTACATTTAGCATCTTTTTTATATATTTATTTTCCATCTATATATCTTTGGTGAGGTAGTTGTTCATATATTTTGTCCATTTTTAAACTATTTCCTTACTGTTCAGTTTTAAGGATTATTTGTGTATTTCGGATACAAGTCCATTATCAAATATATGATTGCAAATATTTTCTCCAAGTCTGTAGCTTAACTTTTCATTATCTTAATATTTTTCACAGAGCACATGTTTTGAAATAAAATCCAACATCAGTTTTTTCTGTTATGGGTCATTCTTTTGGTGTTGTATCTAAAATCCTATAACAAACCCAAGATCACATGGATTTTCTCCTACACGTCCTTTCACAAGTTTTACAGTATTGCAGTTAATATTCAGATCTATGATCTATTTTGAGGTAAATTTTTTGAAAAGTGTAAGGTCTGTGACTAGATTCTTTTATTTTATCTTACCTGCTTATGAACATCTAATCTTTTCAGCATCATTTGTTGAAAAGACTATTCCCTCTCCACTGATTTTCATCACAGGTCAGCTGACTGTATACATCTAGTTCTATGATTTCTATACTGTCCCACTGACCGAGGTCTCTATTCTTTTTGCCAATGCCACAGCATCTTGATCATTTACAGATTTATAGTTAAGTCTTGAGGTCAGTTAGTGTCAGTCCTTCCACTTTGTTCTTGTTTGGTATTGTGTTGGCTATTCTGGGTCTTTTGCCTTCATATTGTATTTCAAACTGCTTTGACTCATAAGGCCTAGCTCAAAGCTTTATATAATCAGAGGTTCTAAATTAATTGTTCACTGTTTGTCTACCACTGGGTACAGCTAAAGCCATTTTAAGACTGCTTGAAAAGATTCTTTTTTTAAGTTGTCTTAACTTTTCTATCTGAAAGTTTTCTAACATGAATTGTATATGTAATGCAAATGGATAGCTATCATTATTGGGCACTAGAATTCTTCTTATGGAAAAATATGTCATTATTTGGGAAAATACATGAAGGCATGGGACAAGGCAACACAAATTGTGGCAATATGCCCTGGTTAAACAAGAAGTCTCTCTCTGTTTCCAAGAGGGAGCATCCAGAGAGAGGGAAGAAAAGAGAAAGAAAGGAGAAATTAGCAGATGAAATGAGATTGCTGTCCACAGTTGATAAAACAACCAGTAGAAATTCCACAATTTAAGATTAGGGATTTCTGATGCTTAATTTGAAAATCTTCATGTTGTTGTGGAATAACATTTACCTTTGGCCCCTCACTACCTTAACTAATTTTCAGTGTAGCCTACCACACTTACAAATGCTTTGTGTGAAAGTTGTGTTTTGTTTTAGGAATTCAAGAGAGAACTTGAATTTCACTTCTGCAGTGAATAGACATAGCACCTGTGGAAACTGAGAATGAAATGAACCCACTAGGAATTAGCAACCATCTTGCTGAAGGTTTGGATTTTGACAGGGCATGAATGGAAGTTGGAGCTCAGCTTATCTGGCTCTCAAGGGGCCAGGAGATCCTAGTTAAGCTAGCATCTGCATTACACATATTATAGGAAGGATTCCTTTATAGTTCTCAAATGACCCTAGCAGCATTGTTTTCTTTGATTCTATCAACAATCATGTGAAACAAACCTTTTTTTTTAGTTTGTGCAAATTTAACACTACCTACATTGGGCTGAATGTTGTGACATATTACTGGGAATCTGCTTGAATGACATCTTATATGCAAACTTAATTTTGACAATTTAATTTATTCAAACTTACGGTCACGAGAAGGGTCTGATAGCTTCAAAAATGGAATAGAAATCATTAAATACAGACTGACCTTAAAGACCACTGTACAGATGAGGACATCACAGTAAAGGGAAGTGAGTAACTTTCCTAAGGGCACACAGCCTTTGAGCAGTAGATTCATCCATTGGATCAATTCAAAGAAGTCTTATTTTCCTTGCTAGTGGAGTTACTACCTCCCCTTCAGTACTCAGAGATTTACCTTGGCCATGCAAGAGCTTGCCCAGCTCTTTTCTCTCTTTTTCAAAAGAAATCAGAAGAAATAGGGGGCAGGGGGAGGTCTACATGGCCATAAAACACTGAACTTCAGCTTTCTCAGAGGTTCTCTCTCTTGTCCAAATTTTGGGAGGCTTTCGTGAATGAGCACTGGCAAACAGCAAGGTGGTTAGGTAGGCTTTTTCCCACTTAGTGCTTCTCCTAGGACTGGGGATAGTCAACTGAAAACCAGTCAATATAAGTTTCATTTTTGTTTGCTGTATAAATAGTTGACTTATCTAAAAAAAAATAGTTGGCTTATCTGAAATGACCTTTTCCAAGAGCTAATAGCCATAAATTTTTTGCAGCTGGACATGTTTAGAAATGCCTCTTAGCTATTTTTGTTGATTTATTTTCTTTGTCTGTATTTGTGCAGTCCTGCTTTGGGCATGAAGCAAGCAACCCTGGTCACTAGTCCTCTACCTCTAATGATATAAGCCCAGGGACCATAGTTCCTCCCCTGTGGGAAAGACCTCATATGGAATGGAATCCCATGGAGTTATAGCTCAGCCGAGAAGAAGTCACTACATCTTAGAAAATCATCTTCAGTTCCTTTTGTGGTAACCTCAGTATGCATTTTCCCCAGCCTATTTTGAAATCTGTCTATCTATCTATCATCTATCTATCTATCTATCTATCTATCTATCTATCTATCTACCTAGAACTTCAATGTCCAGTAATATGGTGATTATATATTAAGGAGTAGTAACTCACTGGCATATTAAAAGACCACAAAAATGCAAATGCAAACACAATCTGCTATGTAGCTTCATGGAGAAGCATATTTAGGATATGTTGGGGCACCTGGGTGGCTCAATAGGTTAAATGTCTGCCTTTGGCTTAAGTCATGCACCAGGTTCAGCTCCCTGATCAGTAGAAAGTCTGCTTCTCCCTCTGCTCCTCCCTCTACTCATGTACATGTACTCTCTCTCTCTCTCAAATAAATAAATAAATAAAAATCTTAAAAAATAAAGAAATATGTTAAGTGACCATTGCATTATTTATAGTATTCAAATTTTATGCATACATTTAATCAGTGTTTAGATGTATTCTCAAAAAGAGGAAAGTCAGCTGATAATTCTTAATGACCTAATGTATGCTTAATTTATCTCAATCCCAGAACAACCCTATAAATGAGCCATTATTACTTCCATTTAAAGAAGAAGAATCAGAGTCTCAACTATATCAAATAACTTGCCTAAGGTCACACAGCTAATACAAAGATACAACCAGGGTTACAGGTCAGTCCTAAGGCTAAAATACATGCCATGTTTATTAAACCACACTGCATTTAGAGAAATCTAAGCAATTATTGAGTTAGGTAAAAGGCTTAGGGTTATGACATTTTTGGTTAAAAATTAAAATTAAAATAAATATGTAGATGTTTTTGTTTCCCTCCATATTCACTGGATTACTGATTTCTGAGTTTCAGGGAGGAAACATGAATGGTACAATAGAAAGAACTCATCATTGCTTGGTCATTTTCTTCTAGAGCAATGTTACCTTTCTCTAGACAGCCACTTCTCAGGCAACAATATGCATGCTCTGAGGTCTAAAGTCAGAAGTCTTCCATGAAAAGAATGCAATGGTTTAAGCCCTGGATGTAGGACCAAGCAATAAAGCAATCAGTGTGGACAGTGCTAAACTTAGATGAAATTTAGAAATAGAGATTTATTTTTTTCTCTTCAAGCCCCCAGCATTCTCTCTTATGCTTTCCACTCTCTTTTTTAGTATCACAAGTCCAAAATTAATAAGCTTATTCAGGTGTGGGGAAAAAGACTTCACCAAATTCATTAGCTGTTTTGGGAAGATTCATATTTTATTTATTTTTTGAGGTGGGGAGGGGTAGAGGGAGAGAAAGAGAATTTTAAACAGACTCCATGCCCAGCTTGGAGCCCAAAGTGGGGCTTGATCTCACGACCCTGAGATCATGACTTGAGCCTAAATCAAGAGTCAAATGCTTAACTGACTGAGCCACTCAAGTGCCCTAGGAAGATTCATATTTTAGCTGGAGATGGGTTCCGAAGGTTCAAGAATGAATCTCAAAGGGTGGAATTTCAGATATTAATTACAAGCAGCAGTCAGTAGATTTCCATTGCCCCCTGAAATCCCACAATTGTTTGTTTCCCTTATGAGATGGGACCTGTGGAACTGATTTGATTGAGGACTAATTTTCTCCACTCAGTAAAGGAGTAGCTGAAACTCAGAAGATCTGGAAGATTGGCCCTTACTGAAGTAAGGTTAGTAGGTCATAGACCATTAAGAACCAAATACTTCTTCCTAGAATTGTAGAACCAGAGGGCTGGCAAGGATATTAGAGTTGTACCATGCATGCTCTTCCTTATTACCTCCTTGCCAAATAATTTTCACCTCCCCAGTGACAGATAATCCTTATCAACCCAGTGATTTTTCAGAAATTGCTAATCTGAGCTCTATGTCACTTTGATGATTCCATCTAGGACAATACAGAAGAAGTCTAATCCTTCTCTCCCCTTCTCTGACCACCTTGGCCCTGACTTCCTCTTCTGGGTTAAATATTCATAGTGTCCTCAGCTCCTCTTCATGTGACATCTCAAACCCCATACATCGTCTCAATTATGCTTTTCCTTTCCTTTTTAAGATTTTATTTATTTATTCATGAGCGACATACAGAGACAGGCAGAGACATAGACAGAGGGAGAAGCAGGCTCCCTGCAGGGAGCACGATGCAGGACTCGATCCCAGGACCCTGGGATCACGCCCTGGGCTGAAGGCAATGCTCAACCACTGAGCCACCCAGGTGCCTCTCAACTATGCTTTTCTGAACTTGCTACAGTTTACCTCCAAGTAGCAGGCTCAGAAGCAAACCTAGTACTCCGGATGAGGTCTGGACTCATTCATTCGTTCATCCACTGTTCATCCTTGATCAGTGTCAAACTTCTCTCAGCTGAGTGCAGAGTAAGGAGGTATACTTAGCTCCATTGCCCTGGACACAATATATTTCTGGTTGCTGCCCAAGATCAAATTAGTTCTGTTTTTTAGGAGCTTATGGTCAGCTAGCTTTCTTAAGTCCTTTCCCATGGCCTCCTGTTGTAGCATGTGCCTCTTTCTCCAGCTAACTGCTTCTCGGTGTGGGAAGCTGGCCCTATTGTGTGGAAACCCATCCTGCTCTTCTGGGGTGTTTGCCTACACAAGCATTTAAAAAACCTACTTGGGCTGTAATGAGAACACCTTTCCTCAGATCTGGGTCCAGGTTTGTTCCTTTTCTTGATGCCAAAGTTGACATGCTCCCAGTTGGTCTCTGCAATAAAACCTCATCTCCGGGACATGTAGCCATCTCTTCACTCTAGGGTCAATCAGGAGCCAGTGAGAGGGGTGGTGAGCTCACACGTGCAGGAGGGCACTTCCGCAGGCGTGGAAAACCACCCATCCAGGGCCTCCCTGCCACCGCCCACTCTTTGCTGTCCCTCCCTCTTCGCCTTTGCTTCACATGCAGTTCAGCTGGCTTGGAAGGAAAACTTAACAGCTCAGTAACAGGCCACACATTTTAGTCAAGGTCTCAAAGGCATTTCTGGAGTCGAGATTCGGAAATAAAGGGGCTGCAGCACTTTGACATCTGTACCACTGGAGTCACTCATGTGTCTTTCCTTATGCACGCCGTCACCCATTACCCACTCCCATGCCCTTCTCTATCTGAAGGATTCCTTCCAGTGAAATTTCTTTTTTTTTTTTTTAAGGTTTTATTTATTTATTTGAGAGAGAGAGACAGAGATAGCAAGAGAGCACGAGTAGGGAGGAGAGGGAGAAGCAGGCTCTCCACTGAGCAGGGAGCCCAATGAGGGGCTCGACTCCAGGACCCTAAGATCATGACCTGAGCCAAAGGCAGATGCTTCATCGACTAAACCACCCAGGTGCCCCGGTGGGATTTCTTGATGCATTTTAAAACATTGACAACAGGTCTCACTTACCTATTAATAAGGTAAGAAAAATTTAAAACCAGAGAAATCACTTGTGTGGGTCACACTGAGGATCCCAGGACCCTTGTCCTAATCCTCCATCATCAATATACCCTGACAATTTGTTCATTTCACAGAGGGAGCCTACAAGGGCAAATTCTGCATCCTCTGTGACTGTCTCGCTTCTTTAATCCCACTTGGAAGCCTCTCCTGTGGCATCTCCATTATGTTGGGTCTTGTCGTGGGAAGATGTGGTCCTTGCCACTACAGCTCTGCGAGAGCCAAATAAGTGCCTCTCCTTTGCCCGTGGCAATCCTCAGTACCCTCTCCACACCTCACTTGGCAAGGCACAGAACCTGCACGTATGAGCCTTTGATGAGTCAGATCTTCCTTGAAGAGGAAAAAAAAAAAATCAAGGATCTAAGTATAAACAAGCTCTCGGCATGGAGTGAGGGAGAGATTCCAAACTTTTCCATGAGAGAGTGACACTTCTTCCCCACCCCCCAAGTTCATGTTATGAATATTCCCTGCATTCTTCTCCATAAAAGAACTCGACAGAACGAACTCATTTCCAAACTCCCATTTTCAGATGTTGTTTAGGTCAAGTTTAAGCTATCCTGGCTTCAAGCTGGGGTTCTGACGCCAGCTCTGCATTTATGGCACGCGGAGTCAAAAACTGTGCTGTCGCAAGGGATGTTCCTTCCCTCACCCTTGAAGCAGCCTCCACCTTAGCCATCTCTGCACACACACACTTTTTTAAAAAAAGCTTAATATTACCAATTTGGCAGAAGGAAGTGTAAATGTTATGTCAGTGTTAAGACTCTACTTAATCCTGATAGATGAGTTGTCAGGGAAGCGTGACGCTAATTGACAGATGTTAAATGACACCCACTGTTCCCTGCGGCGCACAAATAGAGCTCTGTGCTTCCAGGACAGGTGAGATCTCCTTGGCAAGAGGCAAGGGTGGAATTTTCTTTCCTGTCTTCCATGCGCAGGCGCGGTGTCCTGTCAGTCTGGGTGGACCTGGGCCGGAGATGGGTAATAAGTGCTTGTGGATTACCAGGTTAGCCAAACACCCAGGCAGTTTGAGTCTCTTCAGCTTTGAGTGAGGGATTAATTGGAATGAGCTGGGCTTTCCCGGATTACGGAGGGCCTTTTGATGATGTCAGAAATTCCAAGAGGAGGAGGTTTCAGAAGAAAGTAAGGAAAAGCTGAACATCTGTTTGTTCTCTGTCAAAAGAAAGATCAAGGAAAAAAAAAAAAAAAAAGAATCCAAACCACTCTTCCCTTCCTGGCTGGCTCCTTCAGGCAGCTCTCTCTTGCCCTGGCACCTGTCAGGCTAAGGAAGCCAACCAGATGGAAAGAAATTAAGCAAGTGGTTTGTAGCCTCCAACATTAGTGTTCAAAAAAAATTTTTTTTTAAGATTTTATTTATTTATTCAGAGAGACACAGAGAGAGAATGAGAGGCAGAGACACAGGCAGAGGGAGAAGCAGGCTCCATGCAGGGAGCCTGACATGGGACTCGATCCAGGGTCTCCAGGATCATGCCCCGGGCTGCAGGCGGCACTAAACTACTGTGCCACCGGGGCTGCCCAGTGTTCAAAAATATTGATGCTCGAGCCCTACTTCTAGAGATTACAGTGCAACTGCTGTGAAGTAGGGCTGGGCGGTTGGTGTTTTTATAAAGACTCCCATGCTGGGGACGCCTGGGGGGCTCAGATGGTTAAGTGTCTGCCTTCGACTCAGGTCGTGATTCTGGGGTCCTGGGATCAAGCCCTGTGTGGGGCTCCCTGCTTAGCGGGAAGTCTGCTTCTCCCTCTCCCACTGCCCCTTCCCCTGCCCTTCTCCCTCTCAGTATCTCTCTGTCTTGAATGAATACATAAAATCTCAAAAAAAAAAAAAAAAGACTCCCAGGGTGTTCTATCATTCAATGCTGACAAACATGGGCCCAAGGAGCAGATGTAACTGAGACCATGAGGACGTTGGTATTTGAGACTCAGTGCTGCTGGACTGCTACCTTCACAAGAGCAAAATCAGCGTTTACTCCCCATGTGCCACCAAAACTTCTAGAAGTATCTTCAGTCATTCCAAGGAGAAAACGGGACTTTCCTCTGTGTCATCCCTCCTCCATGCTGTACCCTGTTATCTCCCTATAAGGGCTATGCCTGTCCCTGGATTGGCTGGGAACAGGTGGTGCCTGCCCAGTTAGAAGAGGCCACATGGGGATCTATCCTAAATCTCTCTTAAACCCCATCTCAGGCCCAGACCGAGCTCAGGAAATAAGTCAAGGCAGCAACTGAAGAGGTGAGAGGAAGACCTGGTATGGAAAGTAAAATTCTTCTGCTTTTCCTCTCAGACTTTTGATGGGGTAGTCTGTCTGGGAAAGTTTGCAGGAAGGCCAAATCTATGACTAAACTAGGAGCTCTTCGTATCCTGGGACTATCATTCCGGCCCTTTTCTTGGGCAGTAAATAACTCTTGGCTTTGAAAAACAAGCCCTGGTGACACATGCGTGATGGCTGTGGGAGAAACAGAGTCTGGCCGTCTCAGTGGAGACCTCGGTGCTTCTAAGCCTTGTCTGACCCTTTCGACTTGGATTTCCTCATTGCGAAGAATGGTGTTCTGGCTCTTCCCAAGGGAAGGATCCCATGTCTCACGGTGAATTCCAGAGTGCTCCACTGAGGCCCCAGTATCGGGGAGATGCACCCCCATGGCAGCTGGGAATATTGATGCTAATGACTCACACTGCGTCTCTCAGTGGCCAGAAAGGAGCTGCCTTGTCCAGATTACTCCACTTTCAAGAAGTGGCTTGATGCTGGGAAACAAGTGCCCACCCTCTTTCCTCAATCTGGGACACATAGGCTTTGGAGCTTCTTAAAAAGTATTGGGTGAGGGGCGTCTGGGTGGTTCAGTCAGTTGAGTCTGCGACTCTCAGTGTGGCCCAAGTCATGATCTCAGGGTCATGAGATCTAGCTGCGCATGTGGCTCTGAGCTCAGCGAGCAGACTGCCCGGGATCCTCTCCTTCTCCCTCCCCCCTGCCCCTCCCCTGTCTCACACATGCACAAGCATGCACGCTCTCTCTCTCTCTCTTTCTCTCTCTCTCCCCCATAAATAAATAAATAAATAAATAAATAAATAAATAAATAAATAAATAAAATCTTTAAAAGGAAAAAGAAGTACTGGGTGAGGCCTCAGTCACACCAGCATTGCAAGCATTGTGGGGCAGCTTCCTCACTCTGCCTTCCTCACTTCCTCTTGGGTGTATTCCTCAGTGCATTCTCAATAAACTTTGTGCCTGCAACTCTCCATCACGGGGCACCCAAGCTAAGTGACTTCCTCTTCACCAGTCCCTCGGAGGCCAGCTTTAAGATGTGTAGTATGAACAGCACCCTGGAAAGAGGACTTACTCTGTAGTTGGAAGGAATACATTTTAGTCAGCTCTGGAGAGATCTCTAACGTTCGTTTCTGGTTCTGGCAGCTCTGGCCTTCCTGGGGAGGACGAGTGGGACCACCGGTGACAAAGCTAGTGATGCTAACAATTTGCACCTGAGGTAACTTGAGAGAGGGAGATCGCCAAGGAATTCCAGATACCAAAACATGAGGCGTGCTCCGGAGAGTTGCTGGAAGCAGACGGGTGTGAGATTAGCAGATATTGAAGGAAAGTTGGAAAAGTGACAAAGAAGAGGAGGCAAAGAACTTTCTCCAGAGATGAGAGATTTTTGTTTAATTTCCTGGATTAGTTACTTTTAATGGTTAAAAAAAAATCCACATCTGTTAATTTACTGCAAGAGCCTTTGTAATTTGAGTGCTAATGGCCTTCCAGGGGAGGGGGGTCTGGCTATGGATTTGCGCAAAGAGTTAAATCTCATGATGCCAACATGCTAGGGGAGGCCCCACCTGTGTGTACAATGTACTTAAGGGATTAGAGCAAACTTTGAAATTATGATATGTTTTACCTAGAGTAAGCACCTTACTCGTTAAGCTTCTATTTCCTTGAAGGAGGCATTGCGGGGAGAAAACCGTCAATTCTCTCAGGTAATCAGGTGCATGAGACACTCTGCTTGTGGGATATAATGAAGGTTTAAGTGCAGGCAGATGAAGGATGTGTTATCCGTATATTTTATTTTAAACCTACTTTCAATACTTGGCGAATCCAATTCAGAGGTGTTGCTTCCAAGAGGTCTGCCCTGAATGAAGGTGACATTTCCAGGGAGGTGCATGTACCAGAGAGCCAGGGGAGGGTTGCAAAGTAGGAGGGGTTGGTGGGAGGTGAAAGGGAAAATTTATTTTATTTAAAAATTTTTGTTTAAAGATTTGAGACAGAGAGAGAGAGGGAGAGAAAGAGAGAGAGTGCTAGTGAGTGGGAGGAGGGGCAGAGGGAGAGAATTTTCAAGCAGACTCCCTCCTGAGCGAGGAGTCAGACTCAGCTGATCCCAGGACCCTGAGATGTGACCTGAGCAGAAACCAAGAGCCAGCCGCTTAACCAACTGAGCCACCCAGATGCCCCTGAAAGGGGAATTTAAAAGTACTGCTGTGCTCTCCGTGGTTCTTTCGGGGTCTTCCAGAAATACATGTAAATATTCTCTATTTAAACAGTAGAGATGGAGCAGGTGATTTTTAAATGGAAGGCAAATATTTCTTTCCCTTCCACAGATTTGCCAGGAATGTGTGTGTGTGTGTGTGTGTGTGTGTGTGTGTGTGCAGCGCATTTACAAAAGAATGACCACCATTTGCCACTGGCTAAGCCACTGCTTTTGATTATGTGGTCTCCTTAGATTTGTCAGGCAGGCTGAGTGAGGGAGAACACGGTAAGCAGAAACATGTAAGCTCAAAAGCATGCAGCCTTTAGGAACAGAAGCCCACACGCAAACACGCCTAATAAAGTCACAGGACTTTACGTTAAAAACATTCATAGATTGCAAAAAAATACTTAGAAAAATAAAGTTGGGTTGAGGTACTCTTTCTAAACTTCAAGTCCCAGGCTTTCATGCTAGAGACCGGACCAAGGTTTGTTAGGCAGGTGGAGAATCCAAACTAGCTCACTGAAGGGAAGCAGGCTGTCTGGGGGTGAAGTGGTCAGGGGGGCCCTCTAGTTCCCCTATCAGGTACCCATACACGAGTTCTTCAAGTGCTGTTCTACCGGCGAGTATCCAGCTCCAATGGAGGAAGAGCCAGATGGGCTCATAGACCAAATAATTTTAAACAAAGACTTTTTTTTTCAACACAATACACATCACAGTAAAATGTTTAATACTTGCAGAATTGCAGGGGGAAAGACTGAAACCGGGGGGCGGGGGCATGGAGGGTCCCAAGCAGGGAGTGGGCGCCAAATGTTTCTCTTTAAAGCCAAGTGAACAGGAGCCAGCCATCTAGGCCAGTCTGCCGTCTACACCCCCTGGTACTTATCAGCAGCCGAGCGTTTAACAGTATTTCAATACGGAGCCGAAATGGTAGAAAACAGGGTGAAACGGGCCAACTTTCTATCAACTCTGGCAGTTTTGCCACCAAGAGTAAATCGGCCCTTTTAATAGGAGGAAATTGAATGGTTTCTCACTAAACAGAATTAAGTAGTGGGATCAAGAGCTTTCCAGGCCTCAGGGTACCTCATTAGGAACTGGCTTCTTTTACTCTGATGTCTCCTCTCTGCCAGGTCACCTTAGACAATCCGGTAAAAACAAGCATGGCCAGATTTCTCCTTTGCCCTCTTCTCCTTGTCGCTGGAGTCACCAGGGGACTCACTTGGGGGACCCATTTTTTTATAGGCATTAAATACAGTTTCCGACGTATTTGGACAGTTTCATTGTTTGGTGAGGGAGGCCACCATAATGCCATGTTTTGAAAACTGTTTCCTTTTCCCTAGCCCCTTCTGGAAAAGTGCTGTCCCCCCACCCTCAGCTTGCAGCCAGGGACCCAGCTCCCTGAGCTCGGCCTGGCTTTTCTCCACGCCCTGCCCATGACCCCTGCGTTTCCACCGGACAGCTCAACCGTGCCTGACCCTTCATTTTGTACTGTGTTCTCCTCGTGTGTGAAAGCCCGGTACCTCTTAACTCCCCTGCCTGCGGGGATCCCAGAGGGTTGTCAGACTTTGAACCAGAACAACAGAGCCACCAGAAAGTCTTATAAAAGCAGCGGTGACCTTTTAGAGCTCTCAAGTCTTTAAATAGGATTTGGGATTTAATGTATGGTTTTAAAGAAAAAATAAGAATTGCTAGTTTAAAAAAAATGCATGTCTTTTAGCCAATTTGGAATCCTCCCCCCACCCTACTTTTTTTCCCTTTTTAACCCCAAGAGAGATAAAGCTTTGGGGGGGGAAAAAGACCAGATCGCAGGCTAAATAAGGAAGGTGTATGTGAGGTGTGCAGCCAGCCTAAATGTCTGGACTGAAAAGAAGCCCATCAGTGGGTGACTGTTGCGGAAAATGAACAAAAAATAAAAGGAGGGAAAGGCAGGAGCTTACAGGAAAGAAGTATGTGACCTGTCATGGTGTAGTATGAATTACAGCCTGAAAACTCCAGGAAACTACTCATTCCAATTCTCAGGTCTAGGGCAAAAAAGGTCCAGAGGAGGTGTTTTTACCTTTATTAACAAAAAAATGTAATTACCCTCCCACCCCACACACACACACAAAACAAGCCAACAAGCCACAGTGCAGAGACTTCTCTTCAGGCCCTTGTTTCAGACATGTGGAGAGTCTTCTAGCCCACCCCTTGCAGTACATTTCTGTTTATACAGCTTGTCCTAAAACCAGAGTGAATGCTTCTTGTTCTACTCGGGCCACCCTGTAAATACTTAGGTTGGCGTGTTATTTAAAAAGGAATAAGAAGAAGCTTATATTTTCATCTCCTCCTCCCCATCTCCGTATCCCATGCCAGTCTGTGCTGAGCATGGCAGGTGTCTCCCTCGCTCTTACAGGGACAGAGAGGAACCTTGATCGTAATCCAAGGCCAACAAGAGGTTTTTGAACTTAAGTGTAATTCAGGAGGTGACACCCTTGTCTCGGATGTCTTTTTTCCCTTCAGGTTTGCACTTTCAGGGCTGATGCTCGGTTATACAAGAAGATGGGGTTGAAACCCCAATCAGAAGCAGACAGCTCATATAAAATCATAAGAAGTGCTAGAAACAGCACTTGATTTCAAGGAGGTCCCTAAGAGCAAAAAACATCCCACATTTGTGTGTTGGGAGAACCATTTGGATATTATTCGCAGTCCCCCATCTTTCATTGGCCCATCACTGAGGGCTCTGGGATGCCCATGCAAACCTCCAACCACCTCAGGACACACACCTCTTGTAGACCTCTTCAGTCCTCCCTGAGCTTGGCCCCTTTTGCCTTCGAGAGACGCAACCTGGGGAAGGCTGTGTTTGATCACTCATGATTGTCATCTGAGCCAGCATTACCAGAAAGCTGGGTTCCAGCCTCCCAAGCAGTACAGGTAGGGGTAGTAAGGGTAGCTGTTATGCATGGAGATGAGGGAGGCCTGGGGTAAGCCCTCCTCTTTCAGAGCAGGCAGGGAGGAGTGCTTCTCCAGGTCTCCCAGGTCCGAGGTGAGCTGCTTTCGCTTGGTCTTATAGCGTCTGTTCTGGAACCATATTTTCACTTGGGTCTCGGTAAGCTTGAGGTTCTTGGCCAGGTGAGCCCTTTCAGGGGCTGACAGGTACTTCTGGTGGCTGAACTTCCTCTCTAATTCAATGACCTGAGTGTGCGAGAAGGCAGCACGGGAGCGCTTCTGTGGCTGCTTCGAGGTTTGCGGAAGGCTTGGTAAGGAGCCTGCACTGTTTTCACAGTCCAACAGATAAGTCTCAAAGTGTCTATCTGGAAAGGAGAAGGGAGAAGGAGGGATGGGAAGGAAAAGGTTACATGTTAGAGGGACGAGAACAGAATTCAATCCACCCTTATCTCTTTGGTGAGTGAACAAACAGCCCACTGTCATCTTGGATACATTTCACTTTTTTCACATGACTAAGGAACTCTCCTGAGTGGGGAGTGAGTGAATATGTATATTATGTATTATTTTCTAACAGTCATCAAGAACCCAAAGTTAGAAGCGGCTAGTGGTAGGTAGAGCTTCCTGCCATGCCGTCCAGGAGAACTGAACAGGGTCCTGGATGTGTGCATTGATTGCGAAGCGATGGAAGAAGCAAGCAAGGCAGGGAAGGCAGGAATCAGACAGCTGGGAATGCAAGGCACAAAGGCATCATCAGTGTTGACTTTCGGCGCGAGAGGGTTTGTGCTATAGGAGTTTGTGCTATAGGACGGGTGGTGGGGGCTATGGGCAAGTTCATTTTTCTGGCTTTGGTCCCCCTTTTTCTAAACAGGCCGCTATGATGCCTCATCCAAAGTGACAGGCAAGGAAATAAGCCTACTCTAAATGTTCTAACGGGACGCCGGGGTGGCTCAGCGGTTGAGCATCTGCCTTCGGCTGAGGTAGTGATCCCGGGGTCCTGGGATCGAGTCCCCGCATCAGGCTCCCTGCATGGAGCCTGCTTCCCTCTCTGCCTGTGTCTCTGCCCCTCTCTCTATCTCTCCCTTTCTAGATCTCTCATGAGTAAATAAATGCATTCTTTAAAAAACAAACAAACAAAAAATAAGTGTTCTAACGGTGCCCTATTTCCCAAAGGCCGGAGGGACCCTGCAAATTTAGTTCTTCACTGCGGGTGGAATTGGGAGGCAAAGGGGGTCTCGGCTGGTCAAAGCCCCATCGGTTACTTGTAGGGTGCACTTGTAGCTGCCGAGAGGGAGCGCAGGGCGGGCGCGCGTCGAGGGTCGCACGGCGGCCGGGCGCGGGCGGCGGCGTCTCCAGCTGGTTCGCGGGGGCTGGGGACGGAGCAGAGGGTACAAGTCCCGCGCCGCGCCGGTGGCGGGAGGCGGGGAGGCGCCGGCCGGCGGCCGCGGGGCCCGCATCCCTGCAGCGGAGCTCCGCGAGGCCTGCGTCCGGCCGCCCCCGCCCCCGCCCCCGCCCTCGGGCCGCCCCCGGGCCGCCCGGCCGCGCCGGCTCACCTGGCTCGCCCTCCGCGGGCGCGTCGGCCTCCTGCGGGGCGCGGGGCCGCGCGCTCCACTGGTCCCCGGGCGCGCCGGCGCCGCCTGCCCCCCGCCCGGGCTCCGGCTGCGCCTCTCGCCGCGGGTCCGGCGGGCGCGGGGGCTGCGGGCTGCTGGCGTGGTCTCCGCGCCGCTCCGCGCCGTCGCGCAGGATGTCCTGGATGAGGAAGGAGGTGAGCGGCTTGGGCTGGGGGGCCGCCCCCGCCGCCCTGGGCCGCGGCTCCGGAGCCCTGAGCATCCCGGCGGCTCGGCGTCTGCGGCGTCCGCGGCGGCCGCACCACTTTCACTTTCCGCCGCCCGCGCGCACTTATAGCCCCGGGGAGCGCGCCGCGCCGCCTCCCGATTGGCCGCCGGGCCCGGAGCGCGCCGCTGATTGGCCGCCGGGCGCTCCAGGTGAGGGGGGCGGGAGGGCGAGTACCCCCCGCGGTCTCCCTCACCTCTTCCCCAGACGATTCCTCCCCAAATTCCTGCTCCGGCCCGCAACGGAAGTTTAGACCCTCGGGGGAAGGATGATGCAGGAGAGAGATGTTCCATTTAGATCGTTCAAGCGCCTTTGCTGACAGAGGCTGGGGAAGTCGCTCCCGATTCCAGTTTACAGATGCGATTCTGGGGGCCCGGGACAAGGAAAATCTGATAGCACACCTCGGTCTACTAAGGCTGGCTGGCTTGCCTGCTTTCTTTAAAAAAAAAAAAAGATTGTATTTATGTATATTCATGAGAGACACACACACACACACAGGCAGAGACACAGGCAGAGGGAGAAGCAGGCTCCCTGCAGGGAACCCGATGCGGGACTCGATCCCAGGACCCCGGGATCAGGACCTGAGCCAAAGGCAGACGCTCAACCACTAAAGCCACCCAGGTGGCCCCTACTAAGGCGTTTAAGGACACAGGACAACCAAGTGCTGCTCCTAATCCCAGGCTAGATTCTGTGCTGGAGGTCATGGAAGCCACTGATAAAAGTGGAATAAGAAGGATGGATTAAAGTTTTGAATCAGTGTTAAATTTACTAAAGTTAACAGTGCTGTGATTATACAAGACAATGTTCTTAGGAAATACACATTAAAGCACTTAGGGGCAGAGGCTCACGATGGATGAACCTTACCCCTCACATGATTCCAAAACAATGATACAGATTGAGAGATAGATCCCATATGATAAAATGAACAGGTTAAATATTAACAGTTGGTGAGTCTGGTATGCTGGTGTTCTTTTGAACTATTTTTATATATGCAGCTTTTCTGTACCTGGTCTAAGGCGACTTGCATTCCACTGGAAACTTCAAAAGGGTGTCATGTTGTGTGTCTGGGGAAGAGAGAGAGGGTGTTTGTGAATGTGGCTAAAACAACCGCCAAAAAGAACCGCCCTGTACAATGGGAAGGCCTTTGACAAAAGTGATTTTCTTCTCTCATTTTTTATGTCAAAAATTTTTTTCTAGATTCACAAGGGTTTGCAAAATTAGTACCCCCCAATGATGACATATTACCTAACTGCAGTACAATATGAAAACCAAGAAACTGACATCAATACATTACTGCAGTATAGTTAACTATGCTACAGACTTTATTTTCATCATTTTAAAAAAACCTGCATTCATTTATGTGTGTGTGTGTAGCTCTGTGCTGTTTTTATCACATGTATAGATTCTTTTTTTTTTTAATGTTTTATTTATTTATGATAGTTACAGAGAGAGAGAGAGAGAGAGAGAGAGAGGCAGAGACACAGGCAGAGGGAGAAGCAGGCTCCATGCACCGGGAGCCCGATGTGGGATTCGATCCCGGGTCTCCAGGATCGCGCCCTGGGCCAAAGGCAGGCGCCAAACCGCTGCGCCACCCAGGGATCCCACATGTATAGATTCTTGTAATGCCACAATCAAGACACAAAATTGTTCTATCACAGCAAAAGAACTTCCTGTGCTCTCTCTTTGTATTTACGTATCCAAGCCCCTTCTCTCCATATCTGACCCCTGGCAACCACTAATCTGTTCTTCATCTCTGTAGGTTTACCATTCAAAGAATGTTACATAAGTGGAATCAAACATCATATGGTATTAACCTTTCGGAATTGGCTTTTTCCACTTAGATGGTTGCATATATTAATAGTTAATACTCTTGGGACGACTGAGTGGCTCAGTGGTTTAGTGTCTACCTTCAGCTCAGGGCATGATCCCGGGGTCTGGCATCGAGTCCTGCATTGGGCTCCGTGTAGGGAGCCTGCTTCTCCCTCTGCCTATGTCTCTGCCTCTCTCTCTCTGTGTCTCTTATGAATGAATAAATAAAATCTTTTCTAAAAACATTAATACTCTTTTATTGCTGAGTAGTATTCCACTGTAGGGATCTACCAGAGTTTGTTCAACCATCCACCCACTGAAGGACAGTTGCATCTGTTTCCAGTTTTCTTGTTATTATGAATGAAAGTGCTATGAACATTCAAATATAGGTTTTTGTGTGAACATGAGTTTTCATGACTCTGTGATAGATATCTAGTAGTGCAATCACTGGGACACATGGTAATTGCATGTTTAGTTTTGTAAGAAACTGCTAACCTATCTTCCAGAATGGTTGTACCACTTTAGATTTCCACCAGCAATATTTGAGAGTTCCAGTTTCTCCATATCCTCGACAGCATTTGGCATTATCATTGCCTTCTATTTTAGCCATTCTAGGAGGTGTGTAGTAATATCTCACTGTGGTTTTGAATTTTCAATTTGCATTTCCCAAGAGGCTAATAGTATTGAACATCTTTCCATGTGCTTCTGGGCCATCCATATGTCCCCTTTGGTGACATATCAGGTCAGTTCTTTGGAGTATCTTCTCTTTGGTGAAATATCTGTTCAGCTCTTTGGAGTTTTAATAATTCTTTGTATATTCTCTCTATGGGCCTTTGTTGAATGTGTGCTTTGCAAAGATTTTTCTCTCGACTTGTAGCTTGTCTTTTCATCTTTTAAACAGAATATTTCACAGCACAAAAGTTTTTGTTTTTCATAGGGTCCAATTTACTAATTTTTTTTTTTTTTTTACATATTTTGCTCTTGGTGTCATTCCTGAGAACTCTTTGCCTATCCCTACTACTAAAGATGCTCTCCTGTATTATCTTCTAAAAGTTCTATATGTCACTTTTAAATGCAGGATCTATTCTGAAATTTTTTTTGCATATAGTATGAAGTGGAGGTAGACGTGGCCCCCTTTCATTTTTAAAATCAAGATCCGGGTAACATTTCAAATCAGTGGAGGAAATGTGAATTATTTAATAACTAGTACTGCCATTTGGAAAAAATAAAGTTCTATTCTTATAACAAAATAAACCCCAGATGGCTCAAAGATTTAAAACATAAACAGGCATGTATATATATATAAAAAAAAAGGTTTACCCACACTCATCATTAGAGAAATGCAAATTAAAGCCACATTGAGATACCCCTTTTCCACTTATCGGATTGGCAGAAGTTAAGAACATGGGTAATGTCCAGCCTTGGTGGGGAGTGTGAAGGAACAGTGGTTTGGTTTCCATACCAAATTGGAGGGAGAGGAAATCAGCTTCATATATTTGGATGACAACTTGTCAAAATCTGTCAAAATTTAAACTGGGCGTATCTTTTGACACAGCAGTTCCATGCTTAGAGACTTAGCCTAGAAATATACAAATATGCATTGTACTACTTGGAAAAATATCCTCAATTTGGTCAGAGACTGATTCAACTTGCAAAATAATGTCATAGAATAAGCCCATTGTGTAAAAAAAAAATAGCTACAAGTTATCTAGATAATATTTTACATTTTAGCATTTTCACATACCTGTGATCAATAAGGTGGAGACAGCAGATTAAGGGGGGCGGGGAGGCAAGGGGAGTGGAACAGGGGTCATTTCCCTGTGCTAATTTATAATTAAAAAAAAAATTAAAAGTGTGGAGCAGAAGCTGAGCTTGGGCTCACCTCTTCCAGCATCACCACCTCAGGTCTCAGATGTCCCTTCGGAATGGGGACACTGCTCACAGCACTTCTCCTCACTTTGCTTCACATGGCCTTCCTTTCATGCTTTGTATCTGGGATGTTTATGTGGATGGGTACTCTCCTTTATTAGACTATGAGCTCCCTGTGCAGAGACTATGTCATCCTCCTATTTATACTGTCCCTGATACCTGGCTTAGATCTTGACACACAGAAGGTGCTCAATAAATGTTTGCTGGCTGGAAGTCCAGCTTTAGGCACTGTGAAGCATCTCATAGGCTGGCAACATTATCCATAAGGGACCACCAGTTCCCAAGGCAAATCACAGTGTAAGCTCTGCCCTCCCTCAGCATGTCTGCAGTTTAAACTGGGTGACGATGAGCAAGGGCAATCAGGAAGGCACAAAGGAGGCGCGGCAGGCCTCTTCTGATGCAATAGAATTTCAGAGAAAAGTAATGCCCCCTCCCCAGATGTCCCACTCCAAATTCCTGGAGCTTATGAACATGCTACATGGATAACAAAAGGGAATTAAGGTTGCAGATGGTTTTAAAGTTGCTAATCAGCCGACCTTGAGATGGCAAGGGCCCTGGGTCCAGTGCAGTCACAGAGTTCTTACAAGTCAAAGAAGTAAGGAAGAGGGTCAGGGCCAGAGAAGGAGATGTGGGACAGAAGCAAGGATACAGTGTTGGGAAGTGAGAAAGACTCACCTGGCCTTTGCTGACTTGAAGGTTGGAAGGGGGAGCCTGAACCAAGGAACACAGGCAACTTCTAGAAGGTGGAAAAGGTGAGAAGCAGATTCTTCTCTAGAGCATCTAGAAGAAAAACAGCTTGCTGACACCTTGATTTTAGCCCAATTACACCCATTCTGGATTTCCAACCTCTAGAAAGGAATACAGAGGCATTTATAAAAGGATGCAGAAATGAAGAGATGATTATCAGCTCTGCTTTGATGTGAATTTTGAGACTTTAAAAAAATTGAAGCATAATTCCATCCTTTTCTTCTTCCAGTCTTCAGCCATATTCTATTGTAGGATAATTTTGTATCTTCTTTTTTTCTTCCAACTTCATATAATGGCATAAGCATGCATATATTGCTCCTTTAACATATTTTAAAGCCCTCAAGATCCAAAGATGCTGATAGTTTAGAATCATCTAATATAATTTTTTGGTTGTCTAGGCTAGAACTTGAGGTTTACAGAGACGAAACTATAATGGGAAGTCCAGGCTCATGAGCTCCTGGCACAAACACTTCCATTGTGTCACCTTCCATCCTCCTACGCACCCCAATCTGCCTCCACTGCTACCATCCCGAGGGGAAAGTGGGAGCAGAGTTAATAGAATTGTCCTGTGTAAAATGCGTTTTAAAATGTACCCAGGATTTGTTTTAAGCAAGTATGTATGGGAACACATGCAGACACAGAAATGACTGTCGTGAAGGAAGAAGTTTATACTCACAGTTCCCTAGAAGCAGGAACCATGACACACCATGCAGGGCCACACAGGGAAACACCAGACTCAGGAGGCAGAAAAGTCGCGGGGAGGGGGGTGGGGAAGGGAGGACGTATGGACTCCAGCCTTTATTGTGGTTTTTGTGGGAAGGAATGGAAAAGCCTTAGCATTGGATAGTTTCAACAATTTCAGCAGGCTCTGGGCTAGGGGGGTGGTCTCTAATTGTCTGGTACCTGGCCCTGGGGTGATTTGGGGCAGGGGGCTACTGGCTTGGTGGTGACAGCTAGACAACAGAGGTGGCTGGGGATATGGGCTCAGGATTGGTTGGTTTGCATTTCATGCTGGCAGGTAAGTTGTTTGCCATTCCCAGGAATGAGCTAAACCTGGGAGGGGCTGTCCCTCCCAGGTCTGCAAGGCCCCAAGGCATCCAGCTATCATAAAATATAGAAAATAAAAAACATGATTAATACAAAATGCTTTGTTAGCATGCATCACTTTCACAGCACACATTCTTCTTTTAAAACATGTTTCAGGGCACCTGGGTTGGCTGAGTCAGTTAAGCATCTGCCTTCAGTTAAGCATCTGCCTTCAGCTCAGGTCACTATCCCAGGTTGCAGCAGGGAGTCTGCTTCTCCTTCTACCTCTGCCCCCCCCCCCCCCCCCCGTTCGTGCTCTCTTTATCTCCCCTCTCAAGTAAATAATTACATTAAAAAAAATCTTTCGGGATGCCTGGGTGGCTCAGCGATTTAGCGCCTGCCTTCAGCCCAGGGTGTGATCCTGGAGACCTGGGATCGAGTCCCACACTGGGCTCCCTGCATGGAGCCTGCTTCTCCCTCTGCCTGTGTCTCTGCCTCTCTCTCTCTCTCTCTCTCTCTCTGTGTCTCATGAATAAATAAAATCTTAAAAAAATCTTTCAAGGCCTTCTGGGAGTAGCCCCACCAAATTTATGCTTTATCTCAATACATCAACATGTGTGTCTTCCCATGAAGTCACTTCGTGGTGGCTTTGCTAATTCTGAAAGACAAGAAGATAAAGAAATAAAAAAAGAGAAGTCGACCATAACTACCCTACCAATCCACCATAACCACCACCACCACCACCAAAAGGACTATGCACCTTGCATCAGCCCAAAGGTTCATCTGACTTCCAAGAAGGTAGCGGTCCAGTTGGAGGTGGGAGAGGTTGAGGAACAATCCTGAGGTCTAACCTGGTTGGTGGCAGAGCTTCAAGGGTAAATATCTCAGTGCCATGTTTGTTGCCTATAAGCCACCTGCTCAAGACATAACTGGAGATAGTTGGGGGTAGGATCTTCTTTCCCTTATTCCCCCTTCCTCTTTCAGCCCCTCCCCTATCCCAGCTTCCAGTTCCAGTCCTGAGTCCTAATGGAGCTAGATGTGCCTCAGTAGGAGGGACTGCCTGAATTTCTCATGGTGGAGACTCCTACCATCCTCAATATAAAATAGGCCTCCTGGGTACAGACCCAGCCATTCTTGTTTTTTTTTTTTTTTCTTAAGATTTTATTCATGTATTCATGAGAGACACAGAAAGAGACAGAGACACAGGCAGAGGGAGAAAAAGGCTCCCTGTGGGGACCCCCATGCGGGACTCATCCCAGGGCCCTGGGATCACACCCTGAGCCAAAGGCAGATGCTCAAACACTGAGCCCCGCAGGTGCCCCATGCCAGCAGTTCTTAAATCTGCTTTAAGTGGGCATGGAGCGGTGGGAGAGCGCTTTCCTCCATGTTCTTGGAAGTTCAGTGAAGCTGGGACTCAGACTTTTCCCTTCAGTATCCTTCTGCTCTGGACAGGAACAGGAAAATCCTGGGTCCAAATCTTACTGGACAGGGTCCTGTTTATTTCCCCAGCCTCATGTCTTCCCTGCATAGAACTAAAGACTTTTTTTTTGCCCTAGTGGAGAAAAGAATTATTTAGAAGCAGCTTCCAGGGTGTCTTAGAATCCTACAACAGCTTTGGGGTGGGGACTGCCTTTTTGGAAGGAGGTCATTGGCCAATGGAGTAGGCTCTATCTGTGGGGCCTTGGGCAAGTTACCTAATTTTTCTGAGCATGCTTAATTTCCTGACACAAGATGGGTGCAAAAACAGCATCCCCTTAAAGATTGTTGAGGGCAATAAGGTGACCTTTCATAACGAAGACCCTCAGAGCCTGGCATGCACAGTGTCCAGGAATGGCTCATTTCTACAAATCGTGTTCAGGTGTAGCCTCATTATGCCAAATTTGCTTTGTCCAGGCACCCTGCAAAGAGGCTGAAAAACAGCCATTCTGGATCTAGGAGTCGCTAATAAAACAGGATAAGAGAGGCGCAGGAGAGTGTGTTGAATAAATGACCACGCTTCTGGTCTAGTCCTGGGTACCTCTCCTCCACCACATTGTCAGCCTCATACAGACTCAATCTCCTGCTTCTTTATCCAGGCTTTCCAACCCCTTCCACGTGGGCCTCGGCTTTCCTGGCTCCTCTTGCCCCCCTGCCTCCCCGACATTCTCTTCTGCTTCTACTGACTCTTCCTGGCAGGGTTTCCACTCCTGTCCTACCAGTTCCTGTGTCCAAGCCTCTATGTATTGCTCTGGGTACATTTTTCGTCTCTGGTTTATCTTCACTGGCTCAATTTCCACCCAAAAAATTGTGTAGGACTCTTCAGTCTTCTCAAGTGACTCTGCTGCTCAGTTGAGCATTTAATTCCCTACTGCCTTGGTGTATTTAATCATTGTATGTATGCTCACCCTACCAGTTTCATCGTCATCATTAGGCTTACGGAAGGTCAGGGCCATGTCTCAGATTCTCCTCCCCCCCCCCCCCCCCCGCACACACCAGGAAAGCGGGCAGAAAACTGGCATACACTGAATGCTTACTCTGGATGGATTCATTATAGACATTTAATCTGCACTGCGACCCACCGGGGATCATTTTTTACAGATAAGGAGACTAAAGCTCAGAGACTGAAGGTAACATGGCCAGGCTCTCAGAGCTAACCCAGGTTAGCCAGTGCCTTCCTGTGCAGGCCATGCACTAGGCACACAGCAGGTGTTCAATAGCCACATAGCCTCTGCTGGTGGTATCTTCTTTGGCCTCTTCCAGAATCCTTGCTCCTCCTACCCTTTTCCCCTGCTTCTCTCTCTCTCTCTCTCTCTCTCTCTCTCTCTCTCTCCCTCTGTTCCCATGGGAGTATTATAGGCTGGGGCACTGAAAAGAGGGTCAAAGGGATGAATCAAACCACCCTCTACAAGGTTAGCCTAGACATAGGCACCTGTTCCCAGAGTGGTTCAAAGGTATTGACATCCCACTGATACCACTGGGCACCCTACATTTTTCTAGGTAGTGTTTGGATTAAGATTATTTTTGTGTGTTGATATGAAAATGATATGTGTTTGGTGACACACTAAGTTACCCTCGGTTGCACAGTGGCATGAGTGAGTCAGACTTTAATTTTTAAAGTTTAAGACTTTGGGCAGCCCCAGTGGCTCAGCGGTTTAGCACCGCCTTCAGCCCAGGGCCTGATTCTGGAGACCCGGGATGGAGTCCAACGTCCGGCTCCCTGCATGGAGCCTGCTTTTCCCTCTGCCTGTGTCTCTGCCTCTCTCTCTCTGTGTCTCCCATGAATAAATAAAATCTTAAAATAAAATAAAATAAAATAAAGTTTAAGACTTTAAAAGACTAAGACTTTTTAAAAAGGTCTATTCCTGGGACGCCTGGGTGGCTCAGCAATTGAGCACTTGCCTTTGACCCAGGGCATGATCCTGGAGACCTGGGATCAAGTCCCACATCAGGCTCCCTCAAGCGAGCCTGCTTCTCCCTCTGCCTGTGTCTCTGCCTCTCTCTGTATCTCACAAATGAATAAATAAAATCTTAAAAAAAAAAAGGTCTATTCCTGGGGTGCTGGGTGGCTCAGTGGTTGAGCGTCTGCCTTCCCCTCAAAGCATGATCCCAGGTCCTGGGATCAAGTCCCGCATGGGGCTCCCTGCATGGAGCCTGCTTCCCTTCCCTCTGCCTATGTCTCTGCCTCTGTCTCTGTGTCTCTCATGAATAAATAAATACAATCTTTAAAAAAGAAAAAAGACAAAAATAAAAAGGTCTGTTCCTCCAACTCTGTGGCTGTTTATGCCAGTTTTCCCCACTGGCTTTTCTGTAGGGGAAAGGGATTCGGGCTCGGGGAAGCCCAGCTAGCAGGTAATAACCCAACCTCCTTATGTCCCTCACCAGTGCTTATCGCCCAAGAAAAGCCACCGGGGAAGATTTATAGGGCAATGGGAAGCCAGGAGTATTTTCCTAAGGGTGACCCTGGCCACCTCGCCTGTGCCCCTGCGCTGCGCGGGCCGATCCTGGGGACCCCGAGGCCCAGGCGGTGGGGCTGCGCCTGCAGCAGGTCCCCTGCGCACTAGCTGGGTGGCCGCGGCCCCTCTGCCCTGGTCTGCTCAACAGCTTAGCGGAGGCCCCCACGGGGAGACACGCCGGGGGGCTGTTTGTCTAGGGAGGGAGGCTCTGACCTTCCCACACCCTTAGCTGCCGGAAGCAATTTGACACGTCGTCTCTCCCACTCCCCCAGCTCTCCGTGCCCCCCTCAAGCCGAGCAGGCTGTCACAGATGGCACCCCCAAAGTGGTGGTGTCCAGGGCAATGATGGAAGGAGAAGGGGGCAGGGCCACTTCCTGGCGGTGGGATGGATGCGCAGCCCTGTGGGGTGAGGACTGGGGGCTGAGGCTCTGCTCAGCAATCCAGAGGGTCCTCCTAAACCCCAGGACTGGACAGGGCCTGGGGACCCAGAGAGGCTGTTCCACAGAGATAACTGCTTTCTTCCAGACCCGCTGACTAGAGTTTCTCTGACAGACACTTTCCTGGAAATTAGTTGGGACAATTAAGCTGCAGATCACTGAGCAGAGATTGAGTCACTCAGCCAGGGGTTCCTATTTGGCCTGAGGCAGGTCCTGCCCCTGTGGGAGGCAAGGGCGTCCTGGTGCTTTCACTATTCATAAGGAAAATGGCCATTTAGATCATACAGGGAAGGAAGGGTGGACCCTTCTAGACCACCCCACAGTGTCCCCATGTACATCAGCAAAGCTGCTCATCCCACTTATGTATTTATCCTGGTTTCCATCTCCTCTGAAGGGGCACAGGGAGAGGACAGAGGCAAAAGTAGAATAATCTAGAAGGCAAGGAGACAGGTATGCTAAAGAGAGACAAATGTCCAGAATCAGGAAGCACTGTGGCATTCCTATTTAAAAATTCACAGAACTTGGGATGCCTGGGTGGCTCAGTGGTTGAGCATCTGCCTTTGGCTCAGGACATGATCCTGGGGTTCAGGGATCAAGTCCTGCATCGGGCTCCTTGCATGGAGCCTGCTTCTCATCCCTCTGCCTATGTCTCTGCCTTTCTCTGTGACTCTCGTGAATAAATAAATAAGATCTTTTTAAAAAAAATTCACAGAACTGGATGTTAAGAGACCTCAACCAACATTTTATAACTGGGAAAACTGAGGTTCAGAGAATCTCAATGACTCATCATCTAAAATTCTACGTTAGTAACCAAGTCAGAACTTGGTTCTGTGGAGATCAGTTTTATTTCTGTCTCATAACACATGTGATTTTTTAAATTATAAAATGTTTTAAACGGTCAAAAATGCAGAGATAATTGCTATAACTTAATTAATTTCGTATATTTTATAAAAAAATAAAACATTATAGGTATAACTGAAGTCCCCTTACCACTGTTTTAATTCTACGATGTGTTAATGGACATGTTAAGGCCTTAAAAAAAAAAAACAAACCTGTTGGTGTATCCTCTTGTCAGAGCTAGCAGGTAACTAACTGATTGGTAAGTAGAAAAACTGATGGGTCAAATCAAGCATGACACCACTTCTTCCCCAGAGACCTCTGGCCAGGATTGACCCCAGCTAGAGGAGGCACTGGAGGGCAGGGGGTGGAGTGGGGTGGCAGAGGGGCCTGCTCATTCAGGGTTTCCAAGAGATGAGGCTGGTTTGAGAGCACTGGCCTCTCCTTGCAGAGTCTGGCTCAAGGCCACTGAGAAACTAGGCTCAGTAGCACAGTGGGTCCAGCACATTCCTCCTCTTACAGGGATGGAAGCCGTTTGGTGCCATCTGAGCTCTGAGCAGGAGAAAAAGTATGGAAAGAGAACAAGAGAGAAAGGAGTCCAGGAGAGATACCTGGTCTTGACGGACAGACATACCCACTCTCTCCAGTGCTGGTTCAGTGCCAACAGAGGAGGCTGGACCTTTTAATGTCCAGCCATTTTAGGGTGACCTTGCATTGCATAGAAACTGAATGAAGTAGATCTTTCTAAACAAGTGAAATTCAGCAATACAGAAATCCTTGACTTTGCACCAAAGCAATGGTAGCCAACACTTACCTGACACCTAAAATGTGCTGTTTGAAGTACTTTTTTTTTTATATTAACTCACTTAACCCTCCCAAGAACCCTAATGAATAGATAATGTCATCCCCAACATACACACACTTAACAGAAAAAGGAACCAGGGGACACTGAAGTTGACTAACTTTGCTACAGACACTTAGCTAAAAAGTGACAATCAAGCCGAGATACACACCAAGTAGGCTGGCCTGGGATCGTGGGTGTTTAACCAATAGGTGATACTACACTTCGCTGGCAGCACTCCCAGCAGGGTCCCCCAGAGGAGACAATGTCACTTCCTCAAGGCGGAGTAGAAACTGTTCTTGGAGTCAGCATGTGCTGTGAATTGGGAAGAGGGGGGCTGTGTGTTGGAGGGGGAGTTGCAGAACATGCTGTCTGTCTTCTAGGAGCTTCGAATCCAACCGGGAACCAGGATGTGCGTGAGAAAGCCAACTTCATCTCATATGTGTCTCTGAGATTACCCTTGAAACTCAGGAAATGATAGATCACGTGGCCTAAGACTACCTTTATATGTGATTTAAAAAAAAAACCCCTCAGAGAAATGATTCACACTAACTTAAGGAGGGAGTGGGTAACTCTGGGAAGGGAGTGAGAAGGAGGTATTAGGTGGGGCTTTAGTTTTATGTCCTTAGGGAACTATCCTAAGCAGAAAACAGTCATAACAGATAAACATTTCTTAAACCTTATTAGTCTCTGGAAATAACCAAGTATAAGACCTGGTCTCAGCCCGTGAGGAGTTTATACACTAGTTGCGGAGTTAGACATCTACAGCAAAAGACAAACTTGCAGGGGATAGTACTCACTAGGTGTCAAATCAGTAGTGAACAGTAGGTGCAGTGGGGATTCCATATCTGTAAAATTAGAAGGTTGGGCTGGATACTGTTTATTATGCTATTATTACTATATTATTATAATATATGTGTTAGTATATTAGCCACAGGATCCTTTTCAGATGACATTTTACATGGATCCAAGATACATGACAGATAAAGATGAATCTTTGGCTGCTGAGCAGAGGCAGGGAGCTGGTGACCCTTCCCCAGCCCATGCCCAGCATCTGTTTGTCCCAGTGCCATCCTGAGAACCTCTGTAGTGTTTCATAACCTGGTTTCAAAACCACTTAACAAGGGACCTCTTCAACTCACTTTCAAAGACTGGCAGCTTCAGGATGGAAGGCTTCATGGAGAAGGTAGGCCTTTAAAGGGGCCTGGACATATCCAGAGGTTTGGAGTAGGCAGAGAGTAAGCAAGAAGTGGACTTAACTGCCACACAGAGGGGTCTATACACAACAAGCCACTTGGCAGTTAGGGAGGGTGTTAGAGTAGAGAGAAGTCATATTATCGGATTTGTGTTTCAGAAAGACGGTGCTATCAACAAAACTTAAAGGCAACTGACAGAATGGGAGAGGGTAGTTGCAAATGACATATCTGATGAAGGGTTAGTATTCAAAATATACAAAAAACTGATATAACTTAACACCCAAAAAGCAAATAATCTAATTAAAAATGGACAGAAAAAAAAAGGAAGAAAATGGACAGAAGACCTGAATAGACATTTCTTCAAAGAAGTCACACAGATGGCCAACAGACACATGAAAAGATGTTGAACATCACTGATCATCATGGAAATGCGAATCAAAACTACCATGAGATATCACCTCACACTTCCCAGAATGGCTAAAATTAACAACATGGGAAACAACAGATGCTGGCAAGGATACAGACAAAGGGGAATCCTCATGCGCTGTTGTGGGAATGCAAGTTGGTGCAGCCACTCTGGAAAACAGTATGGAGGTTCCTCAAAAAGTTAAAAATAAAGCTACTCTATGAGCCAGCAATTGCACTACTAGGTATTTACCCAAAGGATACAAAAATACCAAGTCAAAGGGATACATGCACCCTGATGTTTATAGCAACATTTTCTACAATAGTCAAATTATGGTAACAGCCTAAGAGTCCATCAACTGATGGATGGATAAAGAAGATGTAGTCTTTATAAACCATGGAATATTACTCAGCCATAAAAAGAATGAAATCTAAAAAAAAAAAAAAAGAATGAAATCTAAAAAAAAAAAAAAGAAAAAAAGAATGAAATCTTGCCATTTGCAACGACATGGATGGAGCTAGAAAGTTTAATGCTAAGGTAAATAAGCCTGTCAGAGAAAGACTAATACTATATGATTTCACTCATATGTGGAATTTAAGAAACAAAACAAATGCGTAAAGGGGAAAAAAAGAGAGAGGGAGGCAAACCAAGAAATAGACTCCAACTCTAGAAAACAAAGTGATGGTTATCAGAGGGGAGGGGGTAGAGGGTTGGGGGAAAGAGGTGATGGGGATGATGGAGGGCACTTGGGATGAGCACCAGGTATTGTATGGAAGTGGTGAATCCCTATATTGTACGCCTGAAATGAACAGTTAGCAGTATGTTAACTAACAGGAATTTAAATAAAAATTTTTTAAAAAAGAGACAATGCTGGTGGAAACAATGACAAAGTATAGGAAGGGAATCAGGAGACCAGTTTCAAGACTGACCCAGCGAGAGGGAGGCAAGAGAAGGGAGCCCATGCAGGAGGTATTGCAAAGGAATGGCAGGTATGGGGTTATAGGGTAGGCTTCGGGCTCTAAGAGGCTGAGTTTCTGCCACTTAGTGGTGCAGGTTCTTAGCCTCTCTTGGCCTAAATTACCTCCCCTGGCAAATAGGGATGGTTAATAGCTGCCTGTCATGCAGAAATGTCCAGCAGATCCAATGGGGGTGTGGACATGAAGCACTCAGGTCAGTGTCCAGACCGAGGAGAGCTCCAGCCAACATAGCCGCTGACGCTCCAGGGGGTCAGGTCGCCTCCCTCATCAGGACAGAGAGAAGAGGCAGCAGACTAGGACTTCCACCAGCCATAAATCTAAGGAAAGTGACCCAGACTGATCCCCCTGAGGTAGGTATCATTTTGCACCATTTCATTGGGTCTGGGATGGTCACATGATCACTTCTGAGGCAGCAAATGCAAATCAGGGGCAGTGGAGACACCCCTCCACCCCCAAGGCAGCAGTCCTACCATTAATGCCACCTTGGAGTTGTGTGACCTGTCCTGGAGAAGTAGATAGAGCTCATCCCTCTTCAGCATCCTTCCAGACTATGGGTCTCCTAACCTGCCTTGCTCTCGTGGGATCCTATTCATCACAGCCCTTTAAAGCAGCAGCTCTTACCCTTAGGGGCCAAGAGATGAAACTGATAGAGAAATATCCTCCTGACCTAAAAATAGCCTTAACTGTGGAGCAGGGCCTGGGGTCCCGTGTGGGCCAGGCTGTGATACACATGCGCCTGTGGGCTTGTCCCTAGGCTGTAGGTGGTGGGTACTGAGCAGTGACAAAGAAGAGTCCGGAAAGGATAAGGACACGGCTCCACTCAAGAAGGTCAAAATTGTCAGAGGTTTAAGTGCATTAACACCAGGAAGTAACCGCCGACCTGGGCAAGTCACACACCCACTGTCCTGGGGCAGCTGGAGACCCCCTGAGACCAATCACACCGACCTCCAGGCCTGGTGGTCCTCTGTTGGCTGCTGTAGCCGTTTTGACCTGACCACCCCTCTCTGTAAGTGGTGGGAGGGAGCACACACGCCAGGACTTGCTTTGGTTCCACGCTGCCTACACAAGGCTGGTCCTCAGCTGTCTGCTTCCCTTCCCTCTCAGCAGCTCCCCTCACCTCTGAGCCCCAAAGGCTATGGAATAGAGCCCCAACCTTTAGGATGACCATGTACCCAGGGGCAATATAGCCAGGACTCAGGCAATGACGATCTCCAGTTGGAAATTGACTTCTTCACAGATTCCTTCTTACTCCTTAGCCCTCTCTGGTTTGAGGTCAGATGATGGAATTGTTGACAAAGTCTTTTTCTGGGCTGAGCTGGTGGACACATGGGGGCACCCTCCCTACTCCGCCGGCCGAGGCCCAGGAAAAGAGGGTGTGCACACATCACACTGCCAGTCTGCCCTCTCCCCTGTAAATCCTACTCTTGTGAGGAACTACTGACATCTGCACTTCAAGAATACCAGCAAAGGAATTGCCCTGGAGATAACCCTGGATAACCCTGGAGAGAAGATATTCAGCAGGTGAGCTTGGCTTCTTTTTCTTCTTGTTGTTTTTTGGGTTTTTTTGCTGATGATTTTTTAAAATTTAAATTCAATTTGCCAACATATAGTATAGCATTCAGGGCTTATCCCATCAAGTGCCCTCCTTAGTGCCTGTTACCCAGGAGCTTGAGTTTTCTTTTCTTTCTTTTTTTTAAAGATTTTATTTATTCATGAGAGACACAGAGAGAGAGGCAGAGACACAGGGAGAGGGAGACGCAGGCTCCCTGGAGGGAGCCCGATATGGGACTCGATCTCAGGACCCCGGGATCACGCCCTGAGCAGAAGGCAGATGCTCAACCACTGAGCCATCCAGGTGTCCCAGAGCTTGACTTTTCTAAAGCACTCTTGTCCTTGTTATCTTGCCTGGTGCTCACTACCTGCTGTGATGCAGAGGTGCTTAGTTCTTCCTCCACTTGGAGTTGGTGGGAGAATGCCAGTTCCTCCTTGGTTATGGAAGGGTGAGGACAGGATTCTGAGGAGTCATGGTTTCAGCCAGCGGAAGACCACAAAGCTGACCACACCGAGAGAAGCAGAGATGAGAGGTGGATGGGGAGGCGGAGATTGTGGATGAACTCAAAGGCCTGGGTTCAGCCAGCTTCACCTTAAACCTTCCTGACATTAGGCCATGTGGGCCAAGAAATGGCCTTGATTTGCATTTTTTGTTTTGTTTTTTTTTTGTTTTTGGGTTTTTGGGTTTATTTGCTCATGCTGGTGTGAGTTGGGTTTCTACCACTTACAACACAGCGAGTCACAGATAACCATCAGTTTAACAAACTCTATTTCATGCAAGATCAAGTTGAAGCCAGGGGAGGTGATGCACTTCACCGTCCATCACTGAGCTGGTCTGTGGCAGAGCTAAGCCAGGATCCAGTAGATCAATTTAATGGATTCTCAAAGCAGTTCTCAACTCAGGAAGAGTTAGGAACCTCTGCTCTAGATCAAGAATGGTTCACCATGGAGGAACCGATCAGATCACTTTCCCTTCTGGGTTTTTGAGTGAGAGCTCAACAAAAAAAATTGTCAGAGGTTGGAGAGGAGGGAAGGAGGGCAGGATGGCAGGCTCATCTCCTAGCAGTACCTGCTGCTTCACCAGCCCTTTTGAGTTAGTATCCCAAACCCATACGTTTGTATTCTAGACACTCAAGTGCAAACCAGGACAGAGGCTTTGTAAACAGGAGCAGCAGGGTTATATTCAGACCCTAATCCACAAACTATGTCCTTCACCTTTCTCTAGTTTCTTTAGCTGTGTGAGAACAGTACTTTCACATGTGGTGATTAACCAAGAGGCGATAGTTATGGAGGACGTTTGTGCGTGGAAAACACTCTACATATCTCACAAGCACCAGCATCACTAGTGTTAGTATGTGTCACACTGAAATCGTGGTCAACAGCAGGTGTCTCCGGGGCCCTCAATCTACCGATACAGCCTCCTTCTGTCCACTCCCAGCTGTCAACATCCAAACAGGAAGGCAAAGGGCCTGACCTGAAAAAGAAATCTGAAACATCGCTTAAAGCCAAAAGCAAATGCTCTGGGTGGAGGCCCAAGGAATTTGGAGAATTCTTTTTCCCCCACGATGGGAAACTGGAAGCAATGGCGGCCCCTGGTGGTCAGTTTAGGTGCTGCAAACAGTGGCTGGGGATTATTCCCCTGGTGCCATCATCTCCAGCTGTTCTTGGGTTGTATGTAATGCTTCTATGTAACAAGTTTACAGGACCGATTTTGAATGCGAATGTCCCTCAGTAGAGAGCAGGACCCCATGGGAGTGAATCTCTGTGATCTCTTACATCTCCAACATCTGAAGGTGCTCATTCGGCCGGACCTTTTCCCTCTGGTGATGCTCTCTGAGGTTGGGATGGAAATATCAGACTCAGGAAGACACCAGGACTAGTCAGAGCGTGTGTTGGAAGATCAGTCACTAGCAAAGACAGCTGCCTGCTTAGGTAGTTCAATAACAGTGAGGTGCAAGGGCCAGTCTTGCAGCTGGATGGCAACAGAATAAAATGGAAAGTAAATGACCTTCAAGCCCTACCTCTATCTTTCGTGTCAGTGATTTTGAATACATTTCTTAATCACTTTGAGCCTCAGTTTCCGAATTTGGGAGCTTACGGGACTCCTGGGAGGCCAGAATTCACGGAGTGATTATGGTGGTTAAATGATATAAGGCCTGGGGTGCCTGGGTGGCTCAGTCAGTGAAGCATCTGACTTCGGCTCAGGCTGTGATCCCAGGGTCCTGGGATTGAGCCCCACATCAGGCTGCCTGCTGAGCACAGAGTCTGCTTCTTGCTCTCCCCTTACCACTCCCCCACTCACGTTTGCGCTCTCTGTCTCAAATAAATAAATTCATTTTTTAAAAAAGATTTTCTTTATATAGTCTTGAGATACACACACAGAGAGATGCAGAGACATAGGCAGAGGGAGAAGTAGGCTCCCTACAGGAAGCCCATGCAGGACTCGATCCCGGGACTCCAAGATTACACCCTGAGCCAAAAGCAGATGCCCAACCACTGAGCCACCCAGGCATCCCTCAAATAAACAAATTCTTAAAAAAATAATGATATAAGGCCTCCCAAGCATGTGGTGTGGACACTTAGTGTGGGCATTCAGTATGTGTCTCTGCCCACTGACTAGGCACCCCTTCAATTGCCTTCCACTTCTCCAGTGGCTCCACACAACTGTACAAATATTCATGGATCACACCTTACTGGCCCGGATGGCCATATGCTAGACAAAAAAATAGAAGAAAAGAAAAAAAAGTAGAGTAAAAGGAAAACTGACAAGAGGTGTTGAAGGTATGGAGGAGCCAGAACTTTGAGACACTCCTAGCGGAAATGTAAATTAGTACAACTACTTTGGATAAATAGTAGACTCTACTAAACCTGACCACATGCACACTTCATGGCCCGGAATTCCCACATCTAGAACATACCCAACAGAAATGTGCCCATGTATTTGCCAAAAGACATGTCCAAGAATTTCATAGTAGCACTAACTATGGTACAGTTGACCCCCGAACAACATGGGTTTGAACTGTGCAGATCCACTAATACATAGATTTACAGTACAGTACTGTAAATGTGCATTTCCTGCCTTATGGTTTTCTGTTTTTAGATTTTTATTTTAAATCCAGTGTAGTTAAAATGTAGCATTATGTTAGTTTCAGGTGTACAATATAGTGACTCAGCAGTTCTCTACATTACTCAGTGCTCATCATGGTAAGTGTCCCTTTAATCCCCTTCACCTATTTCACCCATACTCCCACCCTGTCTTATGATTTTCTTTATAACATTTTCTTTTCTCCAGCTCATTTTATTGTAAGAATACAGCGTATACTACATATACAAAATATGTTAATCGACTGTTTATGTTAGTGGGAAGGCTTCTGATCAGTGGTTAAGTTTGAGGAGGAGTCAAAAGTTACACACGGGGCACCTGTGTTTGACTCCGTTGGTTAGGTGTCTAACTCTTGGTTTTAGCTTGGGTCATGATCTCAGGGTTGTGGGATCGAGCTCCATGCCAGGCTCTGCACTGGGCATGGAGCCTGCTTAGGATTCTCGCCCTCTGCCCTCCGCTTCCCCCACTACCTCATCTCTCCTTCTCTAAAATAAATAAGTAAATCTTAAAAAAAAAAGTTAAGCACAAATTTTTAACTATGCAGAGAAGCCAGTGCCGCTAACCCCCACATTGTTCAAGGGTCAACTGTAGTTACAAATTGGAAAATAGCCCAAATGTCCACTCACAGAATAAATAAATCCATATTGTATATCCAGACAATGGGAAACTAAACAATAGGAAGGAGCACTCTGCCACTACCTACAACAACATGACTGCATCTCCCAAACATAATGTTGAGTGAAGAAAACCAGGCAAAAGAATATATACCATATGATTCCATTTAGGTAAAGCTCAAAAACAGACAATATTAATCTATGAGGTTAGAAGTCAAGCTAGTAGTTTCCTTTGGGATCAGTGAGATCAAGAAGAAATAAGAGATCTCTGAGCAGGGGATAAGGGATGTTAATGTTCTGTTTCATGATCTGGGTGCTGATTACATGGGAATTTCAGTTTGTAAAATTTCATTCAGGTGTACATATGGCATCCATGCACTTTTCTCTGTATGTGTTACATACTTCAATAAAATTTATAAAAATGAAATAAATTGGATGAAATTTATTCCTTCACTCAAAAGGCTTATGCTCTCATTGGGGAGCAATTAAAGAAACAACCAAGTGCAATTTGAGGGTTAAAATGAGATAAACCATGAGCTGTGAGAACCCAGGAAATCCTGACCAGAGACCCTCACTTCCTCCAGGAGGTGGCTTCTGAGCTGGACCTCAGAGACCAAAAGGGGAGCCACGCCTAGTGTGCTTAGGAAAGCCAAAATAGTTGGCTGAGTACAACAAAAGGTGTGTAGAGGAACCGGCAGGAAGTGAGGCTGGAAATGTAGGTAAGAGTTAAATTCTGCAGGCTCTCATGTGTTGGGTTATAGAATGTGGACTGTGTTTCAAAAGTGAATTCTTCATCAAGGAACACACAATATGTTGGTTTTTTTAAAAAAAGATTTTATTTATTTATTTATTCATGAGAGACACATGGAGAGAGGCAGAGACATAGGCAGAGGGAGAAGCAGGCTCCCTACAGGGAGCCTGCTGCAGGATTCGATCCCAGGACCCCAGGATTATGCCCTGAGCCAAAGTCAGATGCTCAACCACTGAGTCACGCCTGCGTCCCAATATGTTGGTTTTTTTAAAAAATTCTATAGCCGCATGAAAAATGGCCAGGAAAAAAGAGAGTAGAGGCAGAGAAACCAGTTAGAAGGCAATTGTGCATGACCAAGAGGCAGATAATCTGAATTTAGGTATTAGGTAATAGCAGTGGGAACCTAGAATAGGGTTGGTAGGAGCAGAGGGTGAAATAGGACAATGGAGAGTCAGCCTGGATCAAGGGTGGAGCAGCATGAACAGCAGAGGCAAAAGGCAGAGTCGAGCCGGAGGATGGTGCAGAGATGGGCTCGGTTTTAGATTAAAATGTCTGGGAAAAATTCAGATAGAGGTGGCCAGGAAGGCACAGGCAATCTGGATCTGGAATCCTGGATAATAGTAGAGCTGGATATGTAAGTGTGAGATTTGGCAGTTCCCTGCACAGAGACGGCAGTTAAGGCTTCAGAGTAGATGGCATCAGGCGGGGAGAGGGCAGGCCAGTTGAACGCCGTGACTGTGGGCAATCAGAGTGCTGCCTTCCAGGCGTCCTCACAGAGTCCTCGTTCCCACACACTGGGTTGTATATCCCTTTCTACATTCCTCCATGTAGATTCCCCAGCCTCCCCCCCACGCCGCCCCCTTCACCCCCAGCCCCACGCTCCGTCCAAATATTTTCACCCTTTCAAGGGGCTTATCTCAATCTCCTTCTCTTCTCTCAAGTTTTCCCAGATTACTTTGGCTTGATTTATTTCTCCTCTAAGCAGCTTCTGTACGTGTGTCAGCTAGCTTTCTAATTACCTGTGTCCTCTGTTAGATGAGACACCCATTTAGCTGCAACAGATAACAGTGGCCAAATAACAAGCCAACATAACTGGCTTAAACAAGACCAACGCTTATTTTTCTTTTCTATAGTAGCTGATGTGTAAGCAGAGCAAAGCTGATAAGATGCTGGGGACCTAGGCTTCTTCCATCTGTTGCTGTGTCATAATATAAGATAAATGCTATTGTTCCCACCATTCCTTCTGCATTTCAGCCAGTGGCAAGAAGAGAAGGGAAGTGGAGAGAAGGTCCCTTCCATGTAAGGCTGTGTCCTGGAAGTGGCACATGTCACTTCTGCTTACAGCCCTTTAGCCAGAATTTAAGTCACTTGGCCACTCCTAGCTGCAAAGGAGTCTGGGAAATATAATCTTTATCTGGAAGGCTGTGTGATTAACTAAAGCTCTGGGATTCTATTACTTAAGAAAAAAGGGGGAATTGGATATTGGATGAGAGCTAGAAGTCTCTGTTATGTCTCCCCATATAAGCATCTTTTGGGTAGGAATTATAAGTGTAAATGTTCCATTAATTCAGTGAATAATTTATATGTGCATAAAACATATATGTTTTTCCTTTAGTATTTGGCTTTATAGGTGCTTATCTTACCCAGAGTTTAATGTCCTCTTTGAAGCAAGGACTCTGTCTTACGCATCCTGGTGTGTTTCTGATCTTATAAATATTTCCTTTAAATGATACTGACCTTCTATTCCATACTCCCAGTGTTCAATCTTAAAGATTTTTTTTTAATTTGTTCATGAGAGAGAGAGAGACAGAGAGAGAGAGAGAGAGAGAGAAGCAGTTTCCACACAGGGAGCCCGATGGGGGATCCGATCCCAGGACTCCAGGATCACTCCCTGGGCCGAAGGTAGGAACTAAACCACTGAGCCACCCAGGGATAACCCCCCTCCCCGCCAGTGTTCGATATAATTATCCTTAATACTTGCCAGTTAAAGTTAAGCTGACCTATAGGAAAATGGCTAGTAGAATAAAACAGAGGAATTCTTTTTTTCCCCATGGCCATAATCTAGGGCTGACAGAAATTCTGAGAGTCCCTGTTATCATGGCCCAAGATGACCCCTGCTAGGAACCAGATCCCTATCCACACATTGGAGAATTTTCATCTAGAGGATTCTGATTACCAAGGAGCCAGCTCAGAAATTGGGTCTTTAATGCAGACTTTGTGGAGTCATGCATGGAAGCCAGACTGCAACCATTCACTCATTCGCTTAATCAACCAATGGCGTTGGGCCCCTCCTCCGTGACAGGCACAGGGTGCATTGGAAACACACTGAGGTCTGTCACAGACAGGAGGCTCTTTGTTGGAAAGGGACAAAAGACACAGAGAGAACATACATCATGATGGGGAAGTCCACAAGGCTCCAGGAGCAGCTACCCAGAGACCTAACTCATGGGGAACGTCCAGGGAAGACACAGGGGGGCCCAGTGTAGGACTGGAGACAAGTGTCATCAAAGGAAAGGTTCATCTTTGGCCCACTGATGTCTTAACTTCAGATTCCAATTTCCTGGGCCCTAGGGTTTCAAGCAGTTAAGCTGGGCTGGTGACAGGAAGAATCAGGTATGGATGGGAAGGAAACACATCTGACTGAGACCAGTTTATAAGAGAGGCCCCAGAGGGACTGAGGTAGCAAGTGCTCTGTGATTTGCGGCCAAGGCTGCTGGGCATATCTGCTTTCCTTACAGTGGAATCTGGACTGTGTCCCTAAAGACCACATCCTTCTCTTGGGGTGAGAGTGGGGAGACTTGCTGGAGTCTAAACAGAGAGACGGGGAGGAAGGCAGAGTGACTTCCCAGGAAGCTCACCTCTCAGGGAGGGAGGTGGACCTAAGGAAAAATAGTTTGGGGCTGAACTGTTTTCACTCCACAGAGGTGGCCACCTGAATGTGTGAAACAGCATTTCTGGGGGTTCAAAGTGTAGGGGAAAAATGGGCAAAGGGAGGGCCACCCAGGTGGCTCAGCGGTTGAGTGCCTGCCTTTGGCTCAGGTCATGATTCCCTGGGTCCTGTGATTGAGTCCCTCATCAGGCTCCCCTCCCTGCAGCTTCTCCCTCTGCCTTTTTCCGTGTGTCTATCATGAATAAATAAATAAATAAACAAATAAATAAACTTTTTAAAAAATGGGCAGAGGGGATGCAACAGAGTCTTTAAATATCTGTTTGCCCACAAGTGACTTGAAAGTTGTATCTCTTTCCATCTGCTTCCCACTCTCTCTGGCATCTTGCTTGTATTTAGTCCCTCATGAAGCTTTCCAAAGGGCTTTTATGCCTCTTAGGCATTTTCCCCTCAGGGAATAAAGAAAACAGTGTCACTCAACAGTCACTTGATTTGTGTAAGGACCTGAGCTCTCTGAAGAGTATTCTGTGGGAGTCACGCAGGGCCAGAGAGCAGGGAGTCCCGGGGACTGGTCTGAATTTCTGGCCCTTGGACTCTTTCTGTGGAATCAGAAACAGGAATATACTCTGCTGCCAATGGGGGTGATGAGTACACAACGAAATGATATAAAAATTAAAGGGGTATATCAGCGGAAGGCTGATGTACTTATGAAACACACATAACAGTCTGTCAAAGGATGGATCCATGCCCTGCACATCAGTTCATAGTGGCCAGAACAAACTCCAGCTGGAGAATCCAGCTGTACCTGCGGGAAAAATGCCATCAGCAGCATTCTTTGTTACAGTCCCCAGCTGGAAACCATCTACTTTTTCAGTACGTACATATACTGAGGTACAACCGTTCAGTGGAATACAATGTAGCAATGAAAATGAACAAACTTGGGGTGCTTGGCTGGTTTAGTCAGTAGAGTATGGGACTCTTGCTCTGGGGGTCATGAGTTCGAGCCCAACATTAGGTGTAGAGTTTATTTTTAAAAAAATAATAAAAAAATAATAATAACAGAACATGAGAGACTCTTAACTCTGGGAAACGAACAAGGGGTAGTGGAAAGGGAGGTGGGAGGGGGGATGAGGTGACTGGGTGACCGGCACTGAGGGGGGGGCACATGATGGGATGAGCACTGAGTGTTATGCTATATGTTGGCAAATCGAACTCCAATAAAAATATACAAAAAATAATAATAGTAAAATAAAATTTAAAAACTAGAAGAAGAAAGAAGAAGGAGGAGGAGGAGAAGGAGGAGGAGGAGGAGGAGGAGGAAAGCTTCACAGAACAGCATGGATAAATCTCCCAGGCATTAAGTTGAATAAAAGGAGCAAGTCTCGGGATCCCTGGGTGGCGCAGCAGTTTAGCACCTGCCTTTGGCCCAGGGCACGATCCTGGAGACCCGGGACTGAATCCTACGTCGGGCTCCCGGTGCCTGCTTGTGTCTCTGCTTCTCTCTCTCTCTCTCTGTGTGACTATCATAAGTAAATAAAAATTAAAAAAAAAAGAAGCAAGTCACAGTAGAATATGTGTAATATGATTCTATTTATGTGACATTCAAAGCCAGGGCAAAAAAAAAATAATAATAAGATTTTATTTATTCATGAGAGACACACAGAGGCAGAGACATAGGGAGCCCTATTTGGGACTGGATCCCAGGACCCCAGGATCAAGACCTGAGCCAAAGGCAGATGCTCAACCACTGAGCCACGCAGGCACCCGAAAGTCAAGTAAAATTAAACCACAGTGTTGAGGAATGAGTCCCCTGGGTAAATCCACGAAGAGAAGCCTCTGAATTTTCATCACAAAAGTAGGAATAGCAAGTACCTCCTTTGGAGAACGAGGAGGGGAGAGGGGTTTGCATTCTGGAAGTGGCTGCCGAGAAGGTCCGCTGGGGAACTGCCACTCCCTGTTTCTTGCCTGAGAGGTTGCATCTGTGTTCCCTTTAAAATTATTATTTAAACTGTACATATTCATTTTATGTAGTCTTCTGGATATGGTCTATCTTACAATTAAAAATATCTAAATGTATCTGAAACCAACAGGAAACCACCCAAAATGAGAATAGTAGCCTCAGAGATCCACTACCTCAATTTTATAAATAAGGAGACAGAAGCCCAGAGAAATTACAGGCTTGCTCTAGGTCACAGAATGTGTTACCCATTGAAGTGGGACCAGAATGAGGTCCAACAACATTTGACTCAGCGCTCCTCTACTGCCTTCCATCTCTCTGAAGAGTCCTCTCTTGGGGAAGGTGGAAGGCACAGCTTTTTAAACCGAGAATTTCCTCGTTTTGTGGAAAGGAAACAAAACAAAAACAAAACAACAACAACAAAAAAAAGGTGAGTTAGTAGGCTGCTAGAATAAAGAACTGGTATAAACTCTGAGGATTGTAAACACTTTTGAGATGGAATTTTAAAAGATTTAAATATGTCCCTCCAAAGTCACATCACTGTAATGATAAAATTACAAAAACCAAATACCAGAAATCTCTGGCAACTCTGAAATGCAGAGTTGCACTCAGGCTCCGTCTGATTTGCAGATGGTATCGGGATGAAGGGCTTGCAGGGGCTGGGGGAGGGGGGGGAGCAAGGACAGGGAGCCAGGAAGTCTGCAATTTTATTGACTTCTCCACCTGGCCTAGGTGAGACCCCTAGCCCTGGGACAGTCAGGAAAGGAACCTCTGCTATCTCTCTGAGAGCTTTTTTGTTTTGTTTAGAGGTCAATTACTTCCCATTTGGGAAACTTGTGAACATTAAGAGGTGACTGGAGTGACGGGCCAGAACGTTGCAGATAAGAGCTGATTGCTTGCAGAGCGCCTCCCCGGTGAAGGCCCCACCTTGGATAAGCTGGGGACGGTGAGACGCACAGACAAAGGGGCAGCTTTCAGTGCAAAGGGGAGATTACGGGACGGAAGATGGGCAGCTGGAGGGGCTGGGGGCGGGGGGTGTTGATGATCTGAGAGAAGGATCATTTTTTTAAGTGATCTTGATGGCCAGAAAGTGGGGAGATGGGAGAAGAGAGTTTCTCTTCCCTCCACTTTTCTTTTGGAAAGCCATCGCTCAAACTTTCAGGCTCTAGAGAGAAAGCCACCTGGACTGCAAATGGACAAGGTTTCATTAGTTTAGGAGTTGGTTTTGGTTTTATTATTTTTTTGTTGTTTAGATGGGCAAATGTGGATGCTACAAAAATCTCACAAATGTCACACATCAACGGAACCTCTGGAGAGTCACACTCCCTCCCGCCACCCAGGTCCCTTCAGCCAACTGAACGCTGGTTACAAATTCCCAGAAGCTAGCCTTGAATTGTATCTCACACTACTGTAAAATGTGAGCATGGCTTTGTCATGTGCCCACTTAACTTTTCTCCATTCCTAAGTCTTCGACCTTTCCTGGAACCTCTCCCAGTAAACAGTGTCATTCCCACACTAATCACCAGGCTTAATCACCTCCTGTAAGCACCCCCAACTCCTCCCCCACCCCTTCCCTTTCTTTCTAGAGAGGGCGCATTGTCTGTTCTACTTGACACGCCGCATATACCACCTTGTATTTTTAAATACCTTTCTGTGTTAGTTTCTGGTATCCAATCAGATAATAAATTTCCTTTTTTTTTTTTTTTTTAAAGATTTTATTCATTCATGAGAGACACAAAGAGAGGCAGAGACGCCAGAGGGAGAAGCAGGCTCCCTGTGGGGAGCCCGATGTAAGACTCGATCCCAGGACTACGGGTTCAGGCCCTGAGCCAAAGGCAGATGTTCCACTGCTGAACCGCCCAGGCACCCCAGATAATAAATTTCCGAAGGGCAGCAGCCAAAGCTTATTTCCTTTGTATCCCTTCCAGACATGTTCAGCAATGACTGACTTACTGATGGATTGAACCAAGCCCCCTTCCCCTTCACTCACAGCCTTAACCAAGCCATGGTTCTTCCTCCTGTGCTTTTCTACATGGTGGTGGAGGGAGCTTGGGAAGCAAGGTTATTCAGAATATCACATGTCTACTAACTGCCTTTTGGGTTACTTTTCTATGTTAGAAGAGGCAAAGGGGTGAAGAAACTTTTTTTTTTTTAAAGATCACATGCATTTATTCATGAGAGTACACACACAGACTTAGGCAGAGGGAGAAGCAGGCTCCCTGCAGGGCGCCCGATTGGAGACTCCTGATCCCAGGACTGGGGATCAGGACCCAACCCGACACTCAACCACTGAGCCAACCAGGCACTCACATTTCCTCATTTTCTACTCGGTGCCAAGGACTTTGCTAGATCCATGTGATGATGACCTACATTTCTAGGGCAAGAACCTTACCCAAAAAATAACAACAAAGGATTTTTAAAACTTAACATGTGATACTTTAGAAAATGATCTTGGAAAAATTTAATACAACACACTTAACAACTAAAGACTTGTTACTCAGTAGAGTATGAAGGATGGTTACTCAGTAGAAGCATGAACTTAATGTCAACTGTCATGAACATAAGGCCAGTGTCCATGGGTATTTCCCTATTTTAAGGAATATTCCCCAAAGTGAAAGAGGGATGATAACACTGTACGGCCATTTCCTCATGATGGAGATTTTAGCCTCTTTTTTTTTTTTAGCTTAACTTAATTGACCAAGGAATATTTATTGATAGTTCAAAATTTACAGTATACATACTGCCCTTTTTAACCACAGGAGCTCAGCACTAACTATAACTGCATGACACTGTGGGGTGTTTCTAAATGTATTTTTACTAACAGCAAAAGTAGAGAAATCAAAGAGAAAAGGATGAAAATAAAAAGGAGAGAAAATATAAGGAAATGGTAGTAAGAAAAAAGAACAGTAGTCTTGTTTTTAGCTGAAACACAAACTTGAAGAGATGTAAGCTATCAATAGTCAGGTACAGTTTACAAGGACCGAGAAGTCTTGTTTCCCACGTTAAAGAAAACAACCAGGACACATTAAAAAAAATGAGAACATGCAGGTTGAGTACATTTGCACTAAATATTCAAATTTAAGTAGAATTTAACTTTTGGCAAGATAATGCTGGAGGGGTGAAGAACCAGAGTTTTCATAGCCTAAAAATGTTATCCAAGAAAAAAAAAAGAGCCGGATTTCCCTACTAGTGCCTGCCAAAGATAAGTTTATTTGATCCCTTGTTCCCATTAATAAAATGAGCTTGTTTTCAGACTTCAATTTGCATAATTTCAAACATATTTGGGGTGGAGAGTCATGATTTCCCTAAAGTTCAGGCTTTCTACCCTTGGTGTTTGGATTTATGCCCATATGGCGGGTCTCCTTTCCTGCTGCACAGTTTACAAAAGCGTTATGTTCTGAAAGAAGCACTACAGGGGGAGAGGGGGTGTGAGAGAAGACATCAGGTAACCAACTTATCTGGAGGGCTTCATCCACTTTGTCTCCCTAGGAAAGCCTGTAGGTCCCGAGGAGTCAGAACTTCTGGGCTTCATTTTTTTTTAAATTTTAATTCGCAGTTGTTGAGGAGGTGAGAGGTGGGTAGATTCTAATGGCCTACACACATGCACACACACAGAAATATACGAAGTGTATGTACTCAAGGTGCTGAGGTGTATACACGGGGTAAAACGCAGTGACCCTGAAGGGGAGAACCAGAATGTACTGGATACCTTGCAGGAGAGCAGCCTGGTCCCCAGAGGACAAGGTCGAAGAGAGGCCTGGGGTTGGAGGAGGCGGGTTTGGGGGCAGTTTGAACTCCCAGGTGGGCTTGGCTCACCCAGTGGTTCCTCTCCCTGACCCCCTGGATGCTCCCCCTTCCTCGGCTCATCACTTGGGTTCCCACACCTCCTGCGGCTAACTTTTCACATTCTTCCCCAACCTCTGGCCTTTCACGGAGGATTGAGGTGCTCTAGAGCACCCTCCCACCCCATTCACGCACACACACACCCTCCCCTGGCCCAGGTCCCCGGGCTGCTGCACAGAACTTGAAGAGCCTATCAGCAAACCCTGGCTTTGAGCCCCGACAAGTCACCTGCCTCAGGACGGCTCCGACCCCCAAAACTGCCAGCACCCCCTAGGCTTTCCTCCCTCCCGGTGCTGCTTCGTGGGCAGCCGGCGAAGGCCCGGTGCGCTTCACGTCCCTGGCGAGAAGAATGTCCCCAGGGCCTTCAGCGCGATGACCTGCGGGGGGCAGTTCGCAGTCCCGGGGATCGCTCAGGGAGAAGTGCCCTCGGGTCGCCGGTTCCTTCCAGCGCCGGAGCCGGTGGGCGGAGAGGCTGGGCCGGAGCGCGGAGCCGGGGCGCCTCACCAGGCCCTGACACCCTGCAGCGCGGCGGCCACGGGGCTCTGCGAGGTGCCGCCGGGGCCACCCCCACCCAACCCCGCGCCGGCCAGGGCTGCGGGCGGCGCGGGACGCGGGGGCGCACTGGCGTAGCCACCCCCGTAGCCTGCGCCGAAAGGAGCGCCCGCGTAGCCGCCGTAACAGGAGTAGGGAGCCGCGGGGGCGCCGTAGGGCCCGGGAAAAGCTGGCGCGCCGGGGCCCAGGCAGGGCTTGCCGTCCCGCACCAGCACCGGCACCGCCACGCGGCGCGGCGCGAGGGGGTGGCCCGCCAGCTCCAGGGACTTGTCCTGGCGCTGTCTCTTGCACTTGTAGCGCCGGTTCTGGAACCAGATCTTGACCTGCGTGGGCGTGAGCTGCAGCGCGCCGGCCAGGTGCTCGCGCTCGGGCGCCGACAGGTACCGCTGCTGCTTGAAGCGCCGCTCCAGCGCCAGCACCTGCGCCTGCGAGAAGAGCACGCGCGGCCTCCGCCGCTGCCGCGCCTTGGGCTGCTCCGTGCCGTCCCCGCGCGCGCCGGTGCCAACGTCGCCAACGCCGCGCTCTGGCCCCCGCGTCCCGCCGCGGAGGGGAGGGGCTGCGCGGAGGCCCGGCTCTAAAAGCACAGGAAGGAGCAGCGTCAGCGCCCAGCCTCGGGGTTACCTGAGCAAGTTCTACATCGCTTTTAAGGGACGCCCCTCTCCCCTGGTAGCCTTCACTTCGCGCCTCCTTCTGTCCCCTTTGTTGACCCCTCACCCCCGTCCCAGGGCAATCTGAAGGCTCCTTTACCGCCAGCCTCTGTCGCGATGGTACCTGCAGGCCCATATGTACATTGCGACCCTCTGGGGTCTCCGGTGTGCAGCCCTTTCTCAAAAAGTGGTTGGCCAAGAGTTTAAGACAATTTAATTTTCTTAGAATATCTGTGTATGGGTGGGGTGGGGGTGGGGGCGATTCGATTCTAAAGTGTGGTCGAGTTTGGGGGAGCTTTTGCCGCAAGGACCAAGTGTGAATGTGGGGGACTGTTAGATGGAGGTTGACTTTGGACTGCCCTTGACGGGAAGGAGGGGGCGGAGAAAGAGGGAGAGATAGAGATAGAGAGGGAGAGAGAGCGCGAAAACTTGGTGACGTGCTTGTCCGCGGATTCCTGTCTGGGTTCCTGTCTGCCTGGTTATCTATCCATGGAGGTCCTCCGAGCATCACGGGGTGTTCCGATCCAAGCGCAGGGGCGGGTGTCCGGGTATCTCCCACCTTCACCCCACCTTTGCGCACACCCTTGTCTTTTTGGTCATTAAGTGCTCCACCGGCATCAAGGACCCGGCTCCTCTTTCTTGGATGTGTTGCTCTGTAATTCCAATTAGCAAAATAAAGGCAAACGAAATATTTTTCTGACTCCTGATTCTTGGCTCAGAAACCTAGAGTCTCTTGGAGGTATATACAAAGTTTAGATCCATATTAGCCTTTTTAAAAATTATTTTATTTAATTTATTTATTTTCATATTTGGCTTTTTAGAAAGCAGCCTCCTTCTCTTTTGGGGTCTCTTCGGTAAGCAGGTAGCGTTGGTTTGGCTCTGACTTTCTCTCCCCACCCCCACTTCCGTACCTGGCCAATCACCCCGAGATGGCCGTGCTTGAAGCCCCCAGAAACACAGCTTTTCCTTCTCTTCTTCCCCCCTCTCTTACGTCTTGGCTAAATTCTGTTTTAATCCAAGGGTGTGTAGAGAGGAAATGCCGAGTTTTCATGGGAAAGCATGCCAGGAGAAACCAGGAACGTGGAATGGCTGCAAGCTGGTAGCAAGGTGGAGAAGAACAGCCTAATTAAGGAAGGTGTAGGTTGGAACCCGACTTCAAGTCCCCAATTGCTTTGACACAGTCTCCAGGAGGCAGATAATGGAACTGTTTGGTATTTGGAAGTTTGAGGAAATACAAACTTCCTTCAGAGAAACCTGTGCTCAAAGAAACTGAGGAAATCTGTCAAAGAGGGAAAATATGGGCTGGGGCTTTATTCTTAGCAAATTGAAAAGTAACCAGTGACCTTCAGCAACTCTTTGGAACAAGCAGGACCCCGTTTGAGGCTCGCTGACCAGGCAGGCTATACCCGGGTGCATGCCAGCACCCAGCGCTCTCCTGGTCGCCTGCTGGAGCCCCTCTCTCGGTGCATCCTTGAGATCAAGGTGGTTTGACTGGGGACAGATGAGGGGCGCAGTGTCCACCAGTGATGTTCCATGGTTGCAGCGGCCTCGGGCTTCATTCCTGGAGCTGGGCGCTGGCCCCTTCTTGGTGTCCACGGCAGGCAGCCGCTTGAGAGATGCCACTCAGGGTTCGCCAGGGAGGAGGGACCCACTGCTTCTGCTTTTGGCTGCTAGCTGTGGGCCCAGGACTCTGACCCTTTCTCAGCAAAGCCAGAGCAAATGCCAAGTTGGCTGAGCAGCTCTGAGGGATTTAGTGTTTAGAGGCCGCTGCAGAAAACCCGCAGGCTTCTCTGTGAATACAGCAAAAGTTTAATGTTCTCCCTGCTTCTGGAGTAGATGAATAACCAGTCGAGGAATAACTGGGAACTAACTAGCCCCTTTACTTATTTGTTAATGCCTTGAACCGATGGGCCTGGCACAGCCTGGTGGAGGAGGCCCGACCTGCCAGGCCTCACAGGGGGTCACAGACTGCACATCGCTCATCTGGAAGCTGCAGACAGAGGCGCAGAAGTTCGTGGAGAGGAAGAGTGGCTTTTTCATCCCTTCGAATGTCCGAAACTGTCCTGAGGATGCTCTCTGGGTTGCAGGAGACAATGCAACGCAGCTCACTGCTCACTCCTTCCCTTCCAGCGAATGGACGCAGATGCCCGGCCTCGCTGGCGGTGCTCGAGCCTGTGCTTTCCGAGACCAGGGCTCAGACTCCCTGGAGCCCGGAGCCGTCCCCTTGGAGGAGCGAAACCGGAACTGCCCTTACCCTGCGCCCAGACGCGGCGGATTTGTCGCCAGCGCCCTCAGGAGCCGTCCAGGCCTAGGGACTCAGACATTACCTGATCTGGTCGCCACCCCTCATTGTCCAGAGGAGGAACCCGGGCGGAGGAATGGACGTGGCTGGCCAGGCCAGGCAGCAAGTGCAAAGAAAGGGCTGCGATTGATCCCAGAGTCGGCAGAGTTTCCACTCGCAGGGCGCTCGGCTGCTTTGATGGCTACACTTCTGGCAGACGATTTAGAGTAGGGAGACTCGGACGTGGCAGGGAAGACTGGTGGTGATGGAGCACAGCTAAGATACTGTAGAGGGTTTCGCTGGAAGGAAGAGAAGCTGGAGTTTCTGGGATGCGTTTATGGGACTCAGGGGACAGGCTATGGAAGTTATGAACCTCTAAGATCCGGGACCTTATTTTGTTAGGGAAGCACACTGGCTGTCTGGAGGAGATGATAGAGGGGGCTGAGAGATCTGGCTTTTTGGAATTGTCAAATAAGAGAAAAATGAGACTAGGCCCTTGGAGTGAAAAGACCAGGAGATGCGTGTTATTCCCGTGCCACCTGGTAACGACCCCCCCCCCCCCCAGCCATGATCTCCATGTAGGAGCCCAGACCTGAGCGCGCCCACTTACGTGGCTCTCCCACGCGTTCCGCCTCCATCTGCGAGACTGTCTCGCAGGGAGCCCCAGGAGGAGACCCCGACTCGTCCCGCCTTCTGCCGCTGTCGCCGCCGCCGCCGCCACTGCAGGTGCCGGGAACCGCTGCCTTTCGCGGTTCTGGGAGGAGTCGCTGACACTGAAAACGTTCAGGGCTCCTCCGTGCCCCCCGGAGTTGCAAGGACTCGGAACCAATCTGCTCGCGCTCCAGCCTCAGGATGTCATTGACCGAGAAGGGGGTGGAGGTGACGGGGTTCAGCAGCATCCCGAAGGCGGAGGAGGCCGGGCTGGGGTGCCCCCCGTCCCCCTGGATCGCGGCGCCCTGAGCTTCCCGTCTTGTCGCTGCAAGCACCGCAGATCCCAGGTCTGGGGCAGAAGCCCGGTACCCAGCTCTTCTTCCTCTGGGCCATCCCTGCCGGCCGGGTGGCCGAGGCCGAGTGATGAGATCGCCGACCCTCATTGGTCCCGACGGAAACCACGTGCTTAACCCGCACCTTCCTCCCGGGGCGCTATCTTCCAGCACCCTTCTAGTTGCTCATCAACCCCCAGCCACCATCCGGAAAGGTTGGGTTTGTGTTGACGATTCTCAAAAGCAAGGAAGATTGGAGAGAGTGCTGCGCGCAGCTCGTGTTTCGGTGAATACGGTACGAGCGGGAGCTTGGAGGTCACTCCCCCGCCCAAGGGGGCGCTCCTAGAGGCCTTGGGAGCTTGGGGGTGGAACCCTTGCTCTGCAACCCGAGCCTATCCATCCCGCCGGCCTTAGCTCAACTCTTCTCTCTACCAAAGAGGAAAACTGAGGTGGAGACAGCAGGGCACCCGTGGGATTGGAGGAGCGTGCTGGAGTCTTAGCGGGCGCGGGGAGGGGGGTGGTGAGTGGGGGTGGAGGAGGGGGGCGGCGCGGCGGGGACCTCAGTCCAAAGAACGGGGGTGGGGCGGCGGAGGAGCTAGTGTTGACCCGCCTATGCCTAGACTAAACGAGAAACTTCTCGCTTAGAGCAGAATCTGGGTTTGGGGAACCCAGATCGGTCAGTTCCTAGGAGGAACCGCTCGGCTCCGGCTGCGAAGAAAGGGCTGGAAGCTAGACTGGGAGAGCCTCCTGGCTTCCTTGCAGGCTCGGTGAGTGGGTGGGGAGGAGGAAACGTGACGAGCCAGCTCTCAGGAAGGTGCCAGGCAGGGGCTCCCTTTGCCCGTCTAGTCTTCCAGGTCCTTCTCTTCCTCCCCTTTATTCTCCCTAAAGTTAATTGTTTTCATGCGTGCATCGGGCGCTGTCGAGTCCCCGCAAGGGATGGGAAGTTTTGACCAGCGTCAAGATCGTCAGAAAAGCTCCTCGGACTCGGCTGGCTCCGACTGAAGAGACACCGTGTGTACAGAGGCTGTGAATGTGGAGGTGGAGTCAACATGTCTAGCCCTTGCTCTGGAACACATCAACTGTGGGATTTGGGCAAAGTATTTACCTCTCCAAATTTAGGCTGAATTTTTAAATGGAGATAAGAATAGGCCCATCATAGGGTGGTTGTGAGAACTGAGATAATGTGTATGAAACCATCAATGACCATCCACTGCTCTTACTCATGCTACCTTGGTTCAATTAAGAAAACATGGTTTAGGGTCGGGGCCTCAGCAACAGACTCTAAGGAGTTTAAAAATATTTTTTAATCAAAATGAGGTCTCAGGACAGTTCTTTTTTGAGATTTCAGATTAACTGTTTCTTAAATAGACCTTCTTAGAGAATTCAATGTTACAAGGACTGTCTGGGCTTTGTTAGTACCTGAAATCCAGATAAATTGAACTTCTCTCCCTAGGCTAGTAGGCGCAAAATTTCTCACAAAATTTCAGCATAACCAACTAATTATTTCTTATACATCATATCATTTAATCTTTACATCAAAGCTATATCCCAACCCAAGTGTTTCCAGTTTCTCTTTCCTTCCATTCTCCTTCCTTCCTTCCTTCCTTCCTTCCTTCCTTCCTTCCCTCTTTCCTGTCTTTTTCAGTGATGAGTCGTCATCAGAGAGGTTAAGCAGCTCTGAGGTGGCCCAGCTCTCCAACAGCTGGCACACTAGGAATCTGATTTTGCCCAAACAGTACACCTCCACCTTTTTGTCTTAAAGTGATTTGCCTTTTCCCCACCTAGAGACCTCAAACCTTATGATAACACATACATTTCTTTCATTTTTTTTCTGGATTATAAAAGTCATCATTCACCCCTTCGGGGGAGAAAAGGAAAATAAGAGAACGTTGAAAAGAAAACAAGAGTTATCAGAAGATGACTTAAGCTCACTTCCTCCTCTATAGATCTTTGCATAGGCTATATGCGTATTTGTGTATTTTAAATTTACATCATAATCACATCTAGGACTTCATTAAAAAGTTTTTACAGATATATTTTAAAATTACAATATAATAGTGCCTGTTATGGATGATTCGTAATCGACTATAGTTTTAGATTGTATCTATTTTTTTGGTTACTGTAAATAAATCTTCCCGGCTTCAACTTTGTCAACATTCTGGATTATTTACTCAAGATAAATATAGAACATATATTAATGATTCAAATATTTTAATGCTTATAATACATATCCGACGGTTTCCTAGAAAATAGTATCCTACATCGCATCCTCCCCTCCGTGGAGGTGTAGGCAAATGTCTGGGAGGCCGGTGTGCATTACAAGTCCCTCCCCCCCCCAAAGAAAGTGGACGATGAATTTAGAACATTCTTGTTAAGGGCTCTCGGGTAGGCGCCCCTCCCCCTGGCCTCCAGTAGTTTCCCTCGGTGGGGCCTTCCAACCTGAGGCCAGGGCTACGGGGATGGAGACATCAAGCACAGACTGGCTGCCAGCGCATTATTCTGCGGTGAAATTCTTCCCGATGGACTATCGCACTCTAGAAAATCGCAGAAAAAAAGGACACCTCGGGAGGGTCTTGATATCAAAAGCCCTGAGTTCAAATTCGGATGTTGGTTTCCAGCTTTCTTTTTCTCTCCCGGTTTGTTAGAGATTTGGGACATGATAGGGCTTTCTGACCCTCCTAATTGGTGCAAAGTCGAGTCTGCCATAAGGTAAGGGCGGCTTGGGCTCAGGCTCCTGCACACCCACTGGAGACAGGTGTGCAGACCGCCGTTGCCCAGCCGCCTCGGGGAGACAGGCTTCTGTCCTTGGGTCTCCCCCCAACCTGCGCAGCCCGCCCAGCGAACATCCCCGCAAGGGTCTGGGCTTTCCTTGCTCTCTGCTTGCATTCTCCCCAAGTCACCTCCCGGACCCCGAGACCAGGACATCGTGGCAGAGGCCAGGCCTGGGCCTCACCCCCTTCCTCCTCCTCAACCGCTAGAGCGCCCCCGGTTGCCTCCCTCCGGAGAGGGGAACCCATAAGGTGGATCTTACCTGCTTGGTCAGGTGCAGCCACAATAGCTACTGCTCTGTGGTGAAAGGGGGATTCGAGCCACCTGGCTAAAGGGAGGGCATCCGAGAGGGGAAGGGTAGCTAGGCAGAGAGTCCAGAACAGAAAAGGTGGGGAGTCTCCAGCCTCTTAGGTAGGGCTTGGCACAGCCCAGACAGTGTGGTGTCTGGTGGTACAAGTGTTGTGTCTCTTGCTCAAGTGGAGAGGTGGTCATCTCTACTCTTTTTTTTTTCTTTTAATATTGGCTATTTTTTCATGATAAGTGGACTCCATGCATGGAGGGCAAGGTGGAGTTTGAACTCATGATCCTGAGATCAAGACCTGAGCTAAAATCAAAAGTTGGATGCTTAACCCACTGAGCCACCCAGGCACCCCAATTCACTCTCTTCTTAAAATGAGATGGAGCTGATCATGCCAGTAGTGTGAGTGGATCCACTTTAGTCCATTTAGGTCACACAATAAATAAAATGCTAGTAAACCAAACTAGGTCCACCAACATGCTTGAAGTGCCTACCCTGGGCCAGTTTTGTCCAAGCTCTGAACATACTAAGGAAATGAGAAGCCTCAGTCCTTTTGTCTTATCCCAGTCTTGCACAGGAGACGGACTTTTTAAATTATTCCCATGCAGTGATACTGTGCACAATTATTTGGAATTTGTGCACAATGGGGGCACTTGGGTGGCTCAAGGGGTTGAGGGTCTGCCTTCAGCTAGGGTCATGATCCCATCGTCCCAGGGTCCCAAGATCCAGCCCCAAGGTGGACTCCCTGCTCAGCGGGGAGCCTGCTTTTCCCTCTCCCTCTGCAACTCACCCTGCTTGTGCTCACTCTCTATTAAATAAATAAAATATTTAAAAAAAAGAATTTGTGCACGATGTATCCAGAATCTCTTCCCATCCACAGTTAACAAAAGCTTTTTCCCCTTAATTTCTTTCAGACTTTCCTAAAATAAAAGGCTTCCTTCTTTAAAATTCTATACACAACAGGCAACTCAATTTTACAGATAAAGAACACAGAGGTTACCTATGGCCCCAAACCACACAGTTACCAAATAGCAGGGGGAAATTAGAATCCAGGTTTTCTCAATAGGGATTCTGGTTCTTTCTACCATATGCCTATGTCACGAACACAAAGCTACTTCACCTCTACTCTCCTTGCTAACACTTGGATTCGCCAAGAGTAGAAATGAAGATTTGAAAAATAACCCATATTATCTCAGAACAATCCTGGGAGGTGTGTAAAGCAGTTATTTCTAGATTGCAAATGAGAAAACCAAGACCAAGGAAGGTTAAGAAATCTGGGATCCAAAAAAAAAAAAAAAAAAAAGAAAAAGAAAAGAAAAAAGGAATCTGGAATCACACATATCCCATTTTCAGTTTGGTGCTTTTTCCTTTAGTGCACACAGAGTAAGATGCATGCAGTTGCTTAGTAGTTGTATTTTCTTATGTTTCTCCCTACTTCTTCACTCAGTACTTCTTAACACCCTTGTTTCTAAGAAAAAAATGCCCTACATATTTTAAAATTTCATTGAAACTATTATTTCAATATTATCCAAATTATTTTCTTCAATTCAGTAGATATTTTCTGAGTGCCTGTTACATAAGGGAAAGGTAATCATATAATCAATCCGCCAAACTAAGGACATTTTTAAAAGGAAGGAAACACTCACTGGATGGGATGTCAGGCACAAACCAGAATTGTTCCACGCAAACCACAACAAATGGTCACCCTTATATAAGGCAGTTTGCAGGGCACTTAGAACACATAGATAGGGATCCCTGGGTGGCGCAGCGGTTTGGCGCCTGCCTTTGGCCCAGGGCGCGATCCTGGAGACCTGGGATCGAATCCCACATCAGGCTCCCGGTGCATGGAGCCTGCTTCTTCCTCCGCCTGCTTCTTCCTCCGCCTGTGTCTCTGCCTCTCTCTCTCTCTCTGTGACTATCATAAAAAAAAAAAAAAAAATTGAAAAAAATCTTAAAAAAAAAAAAAAGAACACATAGATAAATAGCACACATGCCAGGACCCTCCAGGAATATCCAGTCCAGTTGAGGAGAAGACCGGTGAACTTTCATTATAGAATGTTGCCAGCACACTTTTATCTGGTGAACTGACATTAAGGTGCTTAATTTCACCTGCTAGATGAAGGAAAACATTTTTTTACTTATATTTTTATCATCAAAATCTATGATGTGAATCTGATTGTCATATTTAAGAGACTGGTTAAACACTGGTACATCCTTTTTTATGCTGGTCACAGGCAGGCTCACCTGCAGTCACACACCCAAAGCTCCCTCACTAGCACAGACTCCTCCAGGGAACAAGGGATGCTCCCAGCAACGATTCCTTCTTTGCAATATCTTATAATTTTTTCTTTTCACTTAACAATATATTCTGGAAACCACACTCTATTGGTTCAAAGAGATCTCCCTTATTCTTTTTTTACAGTTGCGCACAGTGGGAACCTGCCACAGTTTTTTCAATTACTCTCCTGTGAATGAGTATTTAGATTTTTCCCAGTATTTTGCATTACAAATGATGTAATGAATGACATTGTTGCTCTGCGTTTTGGTACTGCTGGAAGCGTATCTTCAGAGATTTATCTAGAAGTAGGTTGTGGACCAAAAGTAAATGTATATGTAATTTATTTAGGGGTTGTCAAATTCCTCTCCAGAATGGTTGTAGAGGTTTGCATTCCACAAGTCATGTATGAGAGTGCCTACTTCCCGTAGCAGCCTGGACAACAGAATGTATTATACCTTTTAATTGTTACCAATCTGATAGGTGAGAAATCATGTCTCAGTGTTGTTTTAATGTGCATTTCTCTAATTACGAGTGAGATAGAACATCTACTTATATTTTTAAAGGATATTTACATATGTGTATGCATGGTAGATGTACATATGCATATATAACATACATACAAATAAAAGACGCATCCATTTAGATAATATCTTTCTCATATCCTGTCAACTTTTAAAAGATTTTATTTATTTGTTCATGAGAGACACAGAGAGAGGCAGAGACATAGGCAGAGGGAGAAGCAGGCTCCATGCAGGGAGCCCAGCCGGGATCACGACCTGAGCTGAAGGCAGCCTCAACCACCGAGCCCCCCAGGTGCCGGGGAATCTGCCAAATTTTAAGGATTTTTTATGTATTAGCTATTTGGGGTATCTGTGCTACAGGTTACAAATATTTTATTCCTGTTTGTCAGCTGTCTTCTGGCTTCTTCTGTAATGCTTTCTGCTAAGCATTTTAAAATGTAATCTCTTGCATTAATCTTCTCTTTCAGAGTCCCTGGATCTGAGTCAAAGTGAGAAGACCTTTCCCAACACGAAGATTAAAGAGGAATTCACCCGTATTTTCTTCTCGTACTTGCACGGTTTCGTTTACATTTAAATGTATTTGGAAGTGGGTATTTCGAGTGTACAGTGTGAGCTGAGGATCGAAAACTATCATCTCCCCGACGGCTGTCCTGGGGCCCTGTTTACGGTTTGCCTGAGATCACGTTCCGAGACGCTCTGTGTGAACCCCAGAAAACGGGCGCGAAAAATCTCAGGGTTAGGGGCCGAGCGGGAGCGGGGCGGAGGGGAGTGGGGCGCAGGGGAGAGGGGAGGGGAGCGGGCGGAGGGGAGCCGGGCGCAGGGGAGCGGGGGGCGCAGGCGAGCGGGCGGAGGGGAGCGGGGAGAGGGGAGCGGGGCGCAAGGGAGAGGGGAGAAGAGCGGGCGGAGGGGAGCCGGGCGCAGGGGAGCAGGGGGCGCAGGCGAGCGGAGGGCGAGGGGAGCGGGCGGAGGGGAGCGGGGAGAGGGGAGCGGGGCGCAAGGGAGAGGGGAGGGGAGCGGACGGAGGGGAGCCGGGCGCAGGGGAGCGGGGGCGCAGGGGAGCGGGCGGAGGGGGGATGGGGAGTGGGGGGGAGGGAGCAGATCTGAGGGAGCGGGGCGCAGGGAAGCGGGGCGCAGGGCGAAGGGGAGCGGAGCGGAGGGGAGCGGGGCGGAGGGGGGCGGGCGGAGGAGAGGAGGAGAGCGGAGTGGAGGGGGGGGGATGGGGAGCGGAGCGGAGGGGAGCGGGAGCCGGAGCGGGGCACAGGGGAACGGGGCGCAGGGGAGAGGGCGGAGGGGAGCGGGCGCAGGGGAGCGGGGCGGAGAGACTGCTCCGACTGACGCGGTGCAGAACAGCCCGCGTGGGTCTCTCCGGTCGCTCCCCACCCCCCTCCGTCGCCGGCTCCCCGAGACCGCGTCCCCCCGCCGACCGCCACCCGCGGGGGTACGCCGGGGCGTCCCGGGGCTCCTCAGTGCGGGCCTCGGGGGCCCTGGCGGCGCGGGGTCCGACTCGGGGGCCGCCTATCAGCGCCCGCGGCCAGCTCGGTTTCCAGGACCATCCGGCGGCCGCCCCGGGAGAAACGCCCCACAGACCCCGGCGGCGCTGCGAGCGTGTGTGCGGGTACGGCCTGATGCGGGGGACCCAGGTCACGGAAGCAGCGCCGCGGGGAGCGGGTGTCCCCGGGTTCGCCGGCGCGCGGCGGGGTGGCGGATCCTGCGCGCTCGGAGCGGGGCTCGGCGAAGCGCGGGTGGCCCGGGAGCAGCCGCGGTCGCCCCGACGCGCCCTGCCAGACCGCGGCCGCTCGGGTGGAACCCGGCCGTGGCGGCCTGGCTGAGCCCTGAGAGATGTGAGCAGGTGCATCGCTGCGTCCCCGGAGCCCGCGCAGAGGACTTGCACGCACTGTCTGGCCTTGGCGGGGGGTGGGGTGGGGGGTGTCGGGCACTCTTCGGCAATTTTTAGTGTCTGATGTCTTGCTCAGCCTGGGCATCCGTGATCTCATTGATGTCCGTTCGAGATAAGTAGGCAGATGTCATTATCTCAGTTCCAGGGATGGGATGTGGAGGTGTCGAGTGGCCCTCTAACTTGTTTATAGCCATTTGCCTAGTGAGGGGGCAGTGACGGGCCTGTCCTGCAGCACCAGGGGTTCCAAGTCGGACCTTCCTTAAGAGGTCGCCAACTGCAAACTGCCCTAATTGATTTCTGCTGTCATTCTTGATATTCTCTGCAAATGTGAAAGGTGTCAACATTTCTATGTGCACAGAATATAGGGCCACCTCTTAACTGAGTGGATGTATGTGTGTGTGTGGGGTGTCCAAAATAGTTAAACATTCCAAATGGAATCTTTCTACAGAAGAGTCACCTTAACAAAACACCTAAACCTCTTTATTTCCTTAAAATAATTGCAGGTTGCTCAGTGGTGTTCCAGGAGTGTTCTATTGCCTGCAAGAGTCAGCCTAGGCTTATGAATTTGATTTTTGAAAATTAATTAATTAATTTGGGGTGGCAAGAGAGAGCATAAGAAGGGAGGAGAGGGAGAAGCAGGTTCCTCCGCAAGCAGGGAGCCCCCAACGTGGGGCTTCATCCCAGAACCCTGGTATTCTGACCTGAGCCAAAGGCAGGCTCTGAACTGACTGAGCCACACAAGTGCCTTGCTTCTGCGTTTGTTTAATTAATTTTTCTGTACAACACAGATAAATGAATCATATTTATGAGTTTAATTTTTTAAAGACAATTGAAGCACATCCTTTTCAAAACATGTATTTATTTATTTTAGAGACAGAGCTGGGGGAGGGGCAGAGGGAGAGAAGCAGATTCCCTGCTGAGCACAGGGATGGAGGAGGGGCTGCATCCCATCATCCTGAGACCAAGACCTGAGCAGAAACCAAGAGTCCATTGCTCAACTCAACCGACTGAGCCATCCAGGCATCCTGAACCACATCCTTTAGGAAAAACTAGAAACCTGCTAAGGTGTTGGTGGGTAAGGACTAGACCTGAAGGAAATAGTTGTGGGGTGAGCTTAAACACCATTTGTCCCAGATTTTCTAGCTTCTGCTGGAATGGAAATGTGAATGGGGCACCATGCCACCATTCAGAATGTTTGGCCTCTATATAGAATTTTTGAGTCCTTAGACATTCATAATCTCTCTCTCCTCCTGAGGCCACAACCCTGTCCAAGCCATCTGTAGGGCCACTCGCTCCTGCTAGGTGCTTTGCGTATAAGGAACTTAATTTGTAATACAGTCATAAGTTTCTGTGCTTCTTTACCTTGGGTGGATGCTAAAGAAAATGGAAACTCTTTTGAGATCTCCCCCAAGAGAACTTGTGGATACTTCCTTCAGAGCATAGGAGAAGAGAGAGCTTGTGGGCTGGTGTACAGCCAGGATGTGTGTGTGTGTGTGTGTGTGTGTGTGTGTGTGTGTGTGTGTGAGGGGGGAGCCCAGGGCCATCAGAGCTGCAGGAGTACAGCCCATTACCCTTTCCCAGTGGGCATTCTCCATACATACATGTCAGCTGAGGGGCAGCTGCCTGGACAAATTTAGAGCACACAGGCACAGCCAGCATGCTGATATTTGGTCCCCTGTAGATAAATTATCCTGATAACCAAGTGCGTTTTCCCTGTCTACCTCTTCCCCAGACAGTCTGACGCTGGGTGGATGCATTAGAGAGCACGATGGCTCGTTTAAAAGCTGAATTCGGAGAGGTCTCATGTTTTAAGCAGGTCCACTTTACATAGGAGAATATGCCCAGAAAGCTCTCACTGTGCCAAGAGCCCTTCATCCAGCTTCCTTTGGCAGGCCTCCTTTTGGCCTCTGTTGTCATTTGGGTTTTCCTCCAGGACCTGGATGCTGTAGGCTGCCTTGCCTGCCTGGAGCAGGGCTGGAGTGGATCGATAGCAGAGGGTTCTGGGCTTATTTGGGGTAAAGTAGAGGATGTGTGGGTAACAAATTTGCCCCATGAGATGCTGATAATACATTCTCCTTTCTCAAGTCCTGGTAATCTGGGGAGACTGGGGAACAAGAGTTTGTAAAAAAAAAAAAGGGGGGGATATAAAAATGTTTAACTCTGATCTGTCAGGCAGACTGTTAAATATCCAAATCTTCGAAGCTTTGTGTTTCCTTTTGATCTCTCTGGGAGTCTGGAATCAGAGACAGGAAGGAGGTGCCAAGATTGTGCTTGTTATAATACACAGGAGGCAGTGTCAAACCAAGTTAACCCGGAGAATGGAGGTGCCAGTCCTAACAATCATTGCTATTTTCTAATTCCCATAAGGGTCCCTGCATCCAAAGCTAACTGACCACTAACTTAGTAAACTCCAGGCGTTCTTTTTTATCAATCACCTCCCTCAATTTTAGAGATAGGCCCAGAAAAACTGTAGCCGAGAGCACATATAAGAAGCAACAGAGCAGGACTTCTGCTCAGCCTGGGAGAGCAGACTCCTGATTGGATCCACTCAGCATGATTAGGTGTCTGTGGACTCTCAGCTTTTGACATTAACCCCTTATCCAATGCCTCCCTGCCAAGTAGCCTTTAAGAAACATAGATGGCAAAAAAAAAAAAAAAAGAAAGAAAGAAAGAAAGAAACATAGATGGCTTACTAATAAACCATTAAATTCTCAGCATTGCTTTTCTACTTTGAAAGAAGAATAGATGAAATATTACTAATAGCCAGTACTCAGTGCTTGCCAGGCACTGTACGTGACATGGGTTTTGGTTATGTATGTGTACAGTTTCTTACCCTTACCTCTTGTCCTGTTCTAGATGCCTTCATGGTTCCTTCAGGCTTTTGCTTGGTCCTCAGGTTACCTCCATTCCAGCCCCCAGGGAGCTAACATTCTGGGAAGGGGGAGAAGATAAACAACACAGAGGTAGGTTGTAGAGCATGTTAGGAGGTGATATATAATATGGGGAAAACAAGTGTAAGGGAAACAAATATGTAAAAGGGATCAGAAGCGTGCCTGTGTGTGTGCACTGGCACGCACAGGTGGGCAATTGCAATTTTGGGAAGGGTGGTTGGAATAGGCCTCTTTAAGATGCCACTTGATCAAGGACCCAAGGGAAGCGAGGGGGTGAGTCATATGGATCTCGTATGGAGGGAGTGTGCACAGGCCCTGAGTCAGGGTCAGACTTGGTATGTTCGAGAATCAGTGTGCTGAGAACAGATAGAATGGCATGAATGAAAGGGAAGGTGCAGAGGAATCATAGCAGACCAGGTCAGAGACGTAAGGAAGGCCTTGGGAGGTTAGCAAAGGATGTTGTCTTTGTCTTTTCAGGGAAACTGAGCACATTGGAAAATTTTGAGTAGGGGAATACTGTAATGTGAGTTGAGTTTGTACAGGAGCTGTGTGGTTTCTGTGTTCAGACTAGGCTGCAGCAGAGTAGAGATGGCAGGAGGACTTGTTTTCTGGCAATCTAGACAACAGGTGAAGATGGTGGACCCAGGGTGGAAGCAGAGAGGTGGGGGAAAGTGGGTCAGATTTCCAGCATATTTTGAGGGTTGAGTGAACAGGATTTCCAGCTGATTGGATCTAGAGTAAGACACTGTGAGGTGCAGAATCAAGAATGATTTTAAGCTTTTTCTGCTTGGACAAATGGAGAGGTGGAGTTGCCATTGATTCAAAAGAGAAGGACAACAGGCAGAGGAAGTTTTGGGGAGAAGATCAGGAGTTTAGTTACAAAATTTGAAATGTCTGTGAGACCACTAGGAAGCAGTTGGAACCAGATGTTTAGGAGACAGGCTCAGGCTGAGAAGATACATTTGGGTGTCATTGGCATAAATAAACTATCCAAAGCCAAAGTCCTGGATGAAATCACTAAGAGCATGCATGTGAGTAGAGAAAAAAGGCAGCCCAAAGGTTAAGAAAGAGGTCAGGAATTCAGAGCAGGAAAAATGTACAAACCAACTGTCTGAAAGCTGCAAAAAAGTCAATGTCATTTTTAAAAAATGTGCTGGGCTATTCTACATTAAAAGATAAGAAAGAAAAAAAAAAAGAAAAAAAAAAAAGATAAGAAAGAGACATTAGCACCAAATACACAAATACATTTCATGCACCTTGATTGGATACCCAATAAAAAAACGAAGCTATAAAAGACATTATTGGGGGTGCCTGGGTGGCTCAGTCAGTTGAATGTCTGCCTTTGGCTCAGGTCATGATCTCAGGGTCCTGGGATCAAACTGGGAGTCAGGCTCCCAGCTCAGCGGGACTCTGCTTCTCCCTCTCCTCTATCTGCCTCTCTGCTAATGCTCTCTCAAATAAATAAGATCTTTTTAAAAAGAAGACATTTTTGGAACAATATGGGACATTTGAATTTGCACAAGTATTTATTAGATGATATGACAGAAACAATGTTAATTTTCTTAGATGTGATCACAGTGGAGTGGCTTTGTTAGAAGTGTTTGCAGTGAAGTCATGCCTATACATTTTCATGTGTGACAAAATCCTAATAGTTGGCCAGTGGATAGTGGAATAGTTAAATGAAGGATATGTGCATATCTGCTGTACCACTTTTCAATTTTTCTGTAAATTTGAACATTTTCAAAATCAAAAAGCCACAGGAAAATAGGTTGGAGGAAGTGGAGGAACCAGAAGGGAGAGATCAGGGAGGAGAGGCAGAAACACCAGAATGGGCATTTGGCCTGGAAAGCATCTGGAGGAAGTGGATGAAACAAGAAGGAACAGAAATGATGTAAAATATTACTCTGTAGTCAAGGAAAACGACAAAAATGATTTTTGGATCTAAGAGTTGGATTTAGTGGTGACCTTGGCAGGGCAGTTGGGCAAAGCAGAGAGGTGACTGCTGCCTCATCTGGCTAAGTCCAGCAGGGGATGGGCCTCTGACTGGGCTTCCAGGGGGGAGCGAGGAGAAAGGAGAGAGAGAGAGAAGGAGGGGAAGGGGAGAAGGATGGAGGAGGAGGGAGAGGGAAAAGGAGGAGGGGGAAAAGGAGGAAGAAGGGGAGGAGGAAGAGGAGGGAGTATGGAGGGAGAGACTTTTCCTCTGGCTGTGGTGGTGAGTGTGGGGTGGTGGGGAGTGGGTGGGGGAGAGGGGAGGATCCCTCTAGAGTGCAGCGGCTCCCATTGGCACTTTTTCTTCAGGCTGGGGGGCCAAACAGTCTTTGAGTACAGAAAATACAGGGGTTGGCTTTTATTTCGTAGGGACTGTATTTATTCAGATGGAGGAAGTTGAGCAGGAAAAACAGAATATAACTAGAACAGGACTGGCATTTATTTTCCCTCCTTTGGACCATTTTGAGCAGCACCGATGTGGGTGCTGTGTGGGGTTGATATTTGGACAATTAGGACTAGAAAAGCAAACTCCCGCCTTCTTGAAACAAGAGCAGCAGTGTTTTGTTTTGTTTTTAAGTTTGACTCCTGAATTACCAGAAGTTGCCTGAACTGAGTTTTCTAGGGATGCAGCCCTGGCCTCTGAGTTGATTACATAGATACCAGCCTTGATGACAGATCCCTCCCTACCCCCAACAAGCCACAGCAGGTTGGTAAACGTCTGGAATCTCTCTCTCCTTTCTTCAAAGGTAGCCAGATTCTTAAAGTAGCATGAAATCAACAAAAACAAAGGAAAATAAAGAAATACACACAAAATCTACTATCTCCTAATGGCACTCCTCAGAGAAAAATTGTCATTTCTCCATTTACTCTTTTTCTCTCATATGTGTATAATAAACTCCCAAAATAGGGATTGGAAATGTGGTTTTCTAACTTGCTTTATTCTTTTTTTTAAACTTGCTTTATTCTTAACGTTATATTATGAAAAATTTTGCATGCCATCAACTATTCTTCTAAAACATGACGTGAGTGACTGTTTATACTGCATATTGACTGTATATACCATCTATTGTTAGATGACCATATATTTTACCCTATGGATATATAACAATTTTTGTTTTTATTTTTTTAAGATTTTATTTTTATTTATTCACACACACACACACACACACACACACACACACACACACACACACACAGGCAGAGACACAGGCAGAGGGAGAAGCAGGCTCCATGCTGGGAGCCCGATGTGGGACTCCATCCAGGGTTTCCAGAATCACACCCCTGGCTGCAGGTGGCGCTAAACCGCTGCGCCACCAGGGCTGCCGATATATAACAATTTTTAAAGCTACATTTCTTTTGTGGGATATTTAGGTTTCTCCAAAGTTTTCCCTTTAAATACTAATGCTAGAAAAATTCCTGTAATAAGTGTGTTGCATGCCTCTCAGATTCTTTTCTTGGTATAAAGTATGTTGGAGGAGGAAGGGAAGAGGGAGACATTAGTTCTTCCAGAAAGGTGGTCATGTGATGGCAAACCCTGCTAGAAAAATGGAAATCACTACCAGATTTCCTCACTGTAGAGTGAGGCTCCCTCCTCCCTGGCCCTGGCCAGGGGGGCTTGTCCTAAGGCACGATGCTGGATGCATGCTTCTCATTTAGGGACCGCTCACCCCCTGGGCTCCTCCTTCTTCTTGTCTCCTGGGAGGCCTCAATTTTAGAGATGATATCATAGGAGAGAAGCTAAGAGGTGAAGAAGTGACTGTGGAGGGTAGGCTTTGGAAGGGCCATAATCCAGTGACAGTGGGCACAGCCTGCAGGTGGGATGGCCTCCCCCTCACTTCCAGCCCCTCAGCCCCACCACTGGGAGCACCACGGGTGGGGTACCCTAGGCCTTCCTGCATGTCTGAGAATTGCCCTGGGGACACAGGGGGGCAAACCTAGAGCTCCTTCATGTGTCTCTGGGCTTTGAGAGCAGAGTTCTACTTGGCTACTACTGCAGTTTGGAAAATGAAATGTGCTCCGCTGCCTGGGCCTTCCCCACTTTGGGCAGTTCGAGGTCAAGAAAAACCCATGGTTATAGCGGACACAACCTGAATCCTGAGGGTATTTGTCTTGCGACGCATAAAGACATCTAGCAAGTACAGTTTTAAGGCACTAACTTAAAACTTCACCACTATCCCTAAACCTGAAAAGCAAAATGTTAATACTTTTAAAAAAATGACATGGAAAAATCTTTTCCTGACTTTGGGGCAGGGAGAGATTTCCTATAATATGAACAATTTATACAGGGAAAGGCTGGGAAATTGGACTTCGTTTTGGTGACCAAAAGCCAACTGTAATCTAATGAAAAGGCAAGACTTTGTGGGTGATTTTCACAGCACTTCATGGCAAAGGGCTGCTACCCAGTACATAGAGTTTGTTCAGCAGTAAGAATCAATTGTGAGATCAACAGTAAGAATAGAAAAATGGGCAAACGACTTTCTTTTAACAAAGAAGAAATCTAAACAGCCGATAAACATAAGAAAAGGTGATCATCCTCAACAGGCTAGATTGGCCAAAAAAATTTTTTTTTTCTTTAGATTGGCCAAAATTGAAAAGCTTGACAATACCAGCTGTGGTTAGGATGTGGAGACTGGGATTGTCTATACAGTGCTATTGGGAGTGAACACTGGAAATCTGTATGGCAATATCTAAAAAGCCAAAGGCCCAAATTGCTCAGTGACCCCAATTCTACTTTTGTGAGTAAAGCCTGTTGAAGTGTATGAACATGTGTACCATGAGACAGTATGTCCATGTTCATACCAGTGTTGTTTGTAATAGGTCCAAAGTGGAAATAATCCAAACATCCACAGGTTGTGTTATAGTCCCAGTATGGAATGGTATAGAAGCATATGTATGAAATAAGGTAAATGATCAATATGGAATACGATACAACAATGAAAATCAATGAACCACCAATACAACATCGATGAATCTTAAGGACATAATATTGAACCAAAGACACCAGATACAGGAATACACACTAAGTGATTTCATTTATATAAAGGTTTAAGAACATGCCAAATTTAACTATGGCATATCATTTAGGCATGCATCCTTAGGTACTACAAATACATGTATGGCAAATAACTGACCATTGTAAAAGAAGTCAGGATAGTGGTTACTGGTAGGAGGGGGAAGGGGAGAGTTGTATGATCCAGAAACAACTGGTGAGAGTTCCTGAGAGTCTTGGCCTGGGTGGCTGTTAGTCTAGTGTTTGTTTTACAACAATTAATTAGGCTTGACACTTATTTTGTATACACTTTTTGGGGTATGTTTTTATACACGGCCCCCCTCCCCGACTTAAAAATGATAGAGACGATCTGAAGCAGGATTTGGGGAGAACCCTCCCTAACTTCTGTGAAAGGATAAAGTCTTGCTGTTTTCAGGTAAGAACAGCAAAGCAAAATATCCTAACACATTGTGGACATCATATGATTTCTTAGTGGAGATTCCTTAGGTCTCACTTTAATTCTGTAGGAAAGAGAAGAAATTCCTATTCAACTTTTTAAAAAAGATTTTTAAAATTTATTTATTCATGAGAGACACACAGAGAGAGGCAGAGACATAGGCAGAGGTTGGAGAAGTAGGCTCCCTGTGGGGAGCCAGATGTGGGGCTGGATCCCAGGACCCTGGGATCATGCCCTGAGCAGAAGGCAGACAGATGCTCAACCACTGAGCCACCCAGGAGTCCCGATTTCTATTTAACTTGATTGCAATGAACCTAACAAGGCTTAGCCAAAAATTTTTAAAAGGAGCCCACTGATAAAAAGAGCTAATTATCTCCTTTGCCTTGATAGAATAAGTCCCCATTCTAAATCAGGTGCATTTTGAGTTAGGAGGCCAGCTCTCTGTCTGGGTTCCAGCCTCTGACCCAGCCAGACCCTAGATGGAGACTCGCCAAGCCATTCCTTCCTCTTTCCCAGGGAAACCTTAGTGAAAGGAGCTGCTTAGAAGCAGCCTTATTACCAGAAATGTACCGATTTGCTAGGAAAGAGTTCTGTAGCAAAATTACAAAAGGACAGGGAGTCGGAAGTTGTAGAAGGTGGGCTCCCTGGCAAGGCAACACTTACTGGATCATTTGCCTTTTAAAATTAGAAAAGATAAGCCGTGGTTGTGACAGTAAAAATATTTGCAAAAAACTTACCCACAGTTTGCATTTTCACACGTAGTTTTATTATCATGTTAACATAAGAGCCATACCTTTAAATATGTATGTATATATTTTTAAAAGATTTTATTTATATATTTGAGAGAGATTAGAGATAGGGGGAGAGAGGAGGGAATGAAGAGGGAGAAGCAGGCTCCCCGCAGAGCAGGGAGCCCAAGGCCAGGACCCTGGGATCATGACCTGAGCCCAAGGCAGACTTCACAGACTGAGCCACCCAGGCACCCCTAAGTATGTATTTTGAAATGCACATTGAAACATGTACAAATGCTCTGTAGGAAATGACTTGTTCACTTTATAAGTCTTAGAGACACTCACTCTTCAACTCCTGCTAGTAATGGTTCTTATACTGTCCCAGGCACCGTTCTAGTGTCTTTATACATGTGAACGTTAATTTTTTTTTTTTTTTTGAACGTTAATTTTTAAAATCCCTCTCCAGGCCGTTTGAGCTGGATGTTCCACCTTACAGTTGGGGAAACTAAGGCTGGAGAGCGTTAAGTTCTTTGCCAATTCAAAGTTGGGCAGAGTTCCAGAAGCTGAGTTCTTTTTTTTTTTTTTCTTTTAAAGATTTTTATTTATTTATTCATGAGGGACACACAGAGAGAGGCAGAGACTTAGGCAGAGGGAGAAGCAGGCTCCCTTCTGGGAGACCGATGGGGGACTGGGTCCCAGGATCAGGACTCTGGGATCATGACCTGAGCCACACACCCGGGCGTCCCCAGAGGCTGAGTTCTTGATCACCACCTGCAGGATGACGTCCAGGGTCCCCGGAGCGGGTGGTTCCCGGCTCTCTGATCTGGAGCTTTCGAGGTCTTTTAGTCCCCTCTCCCACACCTGTCTTCCCGTGACCCGGGGCGCCCACCCCTCTCCGGGCCTCGAGGGCCCTAATCAGCTTCCTCCGACCCCGGGGACAATGGGAATCTAACAACAGGAATCTCAAAGGGACGTGCCCGCCCCTCCCCGCCCACGGCCCCCCAGCTCGGATCGCCACCCAGAGGATTTCTGGACGCAGGAGACCCCGAGAGGAGCCGGGCGGCCAAGGTCTCGGTCAGAGCCCCCAGAAGGGAGGGTGCCGGTGGCCTGATGGAGGAGTTCCTGCCACGCGGCCCGCAATAAGGGCGCAGTCAGGGATGGCAAGACCCTCGGACGGCGTCGGATCCTGCGCGCCGCTTCCTGTCGGCCCCACCGTCCCGGCGGGGCTGGGGTGGTGGGGGTGGGGGTGGGGGTGGTGGGGGTGGTGTGGGGGTGGGGTGTGGGGGTGGTGGGGGTGGGGGGTGGGGTGTGTGGGGGGGTGGGGTAGTGGGTGGGGTGGGGGGTGGTGGGGGTGGTGGGGGTGTGGGGTGTGGGGGTGGGGTGTGGAGGTGGTGGGGGTGGTGGGGGTGGTGGGGTAGTGGGTGGGGTGGGGGGTGGTGGGGGTGGTGGGGGGTGGGGTGTGGGGGTGGTGGGGGTGGGGTGGTGGGGGTGGTGGGGTAGTGGGTGGGGTGGGGGGTGGTGGGGGTGGTGGAGGGTGGGGTGTGGGGGTGGTGTGGGGGTGGTGGGGGGTGGGGTGTGGGGGTGGTGTGTGGGGGGGGTGGGGTGGTGGGTGGTGGTGGTGGGGGGGGGCAGCTGTTTTCCTTCGACCCGGGGCCGTCCTTGTCACTCCAGCAGCCTTCCCGGTGGGGCCCCGAGCCCCGCCGCAACCCGACACCTCGCGCTGTTGACGGCGGCCGGCGCCGGGGCGGGGGCGGAGGAGCCGGGGGAGGTGGGAGGTGGGGGGCGGGGGGCGGGGGGGCCGGGGGCATGGGGGAGGGGGCATGGGGGGAGGGCGGGGGGGGGGAGCCCGGGGAGGCGGCGGGGGGCAGCGGGGCCCAGGCAGGGGAGCTGGGGGCGGGGGGGGGGAGCGGGGCCAGGGGTGGGGGTGGAAAGGGGGGGCAGCGGGGCCGGGGGTGGGGGTGGGAGGGGGCAGGGGAGCGGGACGTGTGGGAGGTGGACGGGGGAGCGGGGCCGGGGGCGGGGGGGGGGGGCGGCAGGAGCGGGGCCGGGGGGCGGGGGGGGGGAGGCGGACTGGGGAGCAGGGCGTGGGGGGGGGTGGAGCGCGGGGGAGCGGGGCGGGGGCGGGGGCGGGGTGGGTGCGGTGGAGGGCGGCGGGGAGCCAGACCCAGCCTCCCGAGCCTCATCTCTCCGACAGGAGACTGGGAACCACTGAAGCACCGGGGCCCCTTCCGGGCTCCAGAAGTACTGGCAAGTACTGCGCTCCCTCCCGGGGCACTTAAAGGCAAGGTTTGTCCAGCTTCCTCTTCCCGACCCTGGGTTTTTTTTTTTTTTTTCCTACCGGTATCCGATTTCCTTTGGTGCTGCTATTTACTTAATAGTTTATGTTAATTAGACCCACTTTTAGAAAACGTAAATATTTATTTTAACCTCATTCTAGATAAGAGTGTCCGTAAAAGCACAGGGTTGAAGGGCCATCTAGATATTGGCCAATACACAGTTCAAAAAAAAAAAAAAAAAGGTCTGTCCCTGTACTACTTCTCATTTTACACCATCTGAGAGTTGGACATCACGCTCCAGAAGAGAAGCAGTTGCATTCCCCCTCCCGCCACACACACACACACACACACACACACACACTTTAATAACAGCGGCCTTTTACAGATCAGGTGCGCAGGTACCAGGTGCGCAGGTACCTCTTCCCGGAGAGAAACATGCACCTGCTCGGCGGCCGGCGGGGCCTGCGCTTTCCGCTTGGCTCCCACGCTCGGGGAAGCTCGGGCTCCGCGGAGGCTGCAGAAGCCGCTGTGCTCTGGGGTTCTCGTTCGTGCAGAGGCCCGGATTGAGCATCAGGCTCCACCGGCCCTGGGGGGCGGGGGGGAGATAGGAGAGAGATGCAGGAGGCTCTCTAGCTGCCATCCGATCGCAAACAAAAGACCGAATTTAGTGTTTTGCAGACAAATTTAGGAAGCGGTTCCTGGCCTACTTGCTGTCTTGACCCAAGTTCTGTAGTGATGTCTCACCTTCGTCCCAGCTACCCTCGCGCATTAAAAGCTTCCCCACCCTCTTCTGAGCTGCCCCGATGGAGTTGATATTCAGGTCCCCAGCTCCACCTGTCCACTGTCTCTATTTTGTGCCACAAGATGCCCCTTTGCGAAACAAGGCAGTAAGCTAATTTGATGGCATTAGCTGTCTGGCCCAAACTGCCTCTCAGCTTCTGCTGCTCACTTGATGAAGGGCGGTTCTGGGTAGCACAGCGGTTTGGCGCCTGCCTTTGGCCCAGGGCACGATCCTGGAGACCTGGGATCGAATCCCACATCGGGCTCCCGGCGCATGGAGCCTGCTTCTCCCTCTGCCTATGTCTCTGCCTCTCTCTCTTTCTCTCTGTGACTATCATAAATAAATTTAAAAAAAAATTAAAAAAAAGGGCGGTTCTGACCGCCCACCATGCCTTACCAGAAGGGTCGAGTGTTCTCAGACTTCAGTGTCCCTGTGAATTACCAGGGACCTTGTCAAAATGCCACATTCTGATTCAGTGCTGTGTATCCTCTGACCACACTTCGAGTAGTAAGGGTCCAAGGGATTTCAGATTTGCCAGGCTGGCTCCAGGGGCAGAAAATTTGGGGCTGGGCAACATCTCATCTTTGGCCTGAGGCAGGCCTTTTGCTAATGAAAGACAATGAGGTAGGTGAGGAAGAGTAGAGTCTTGGAGATCAAGCCACAAGTTTGTATTACACATTTTACTATAGGGACTTGGCTAAGTCATATAACTTATTTGCACTTATGTTTCCTCATCTGTAAATGGACACAGTGACTTATATCACTGGGTTTATGCAAGATCATGGCGGGGTGGTGGTGGTGAGGAAACCCACATAATTGTTCTTTTTAAAGATATAAACCACTGACCACATATAAAGAATTCACATTTTATTCTCCATGAATTTGTACTAATTTCTCAAAAACTAGATTGATGTGATCACACACATAAAAGGGATATTAAATGTATATGCATACACCAGACCTTTGTTATCCTAAAGCAAAAGCTACACTCTTCCCTCTGAAATGACTTAAGGATCATGGTTCATATTTTTATGAGTTATCAAGATTCTTAGAGAAAGGAAGAAAAATGACAGTTTTTGAGGTTGTTGCTAGCTGTGTCTCTTATACCATCCTTAGGAGAACATGTCACATTGGGGTGGGATTGCTGAGGGGTAAGATACACTCTCTGGATCTGGTCATGGGAAGGCATTTTTTTTTTTAAAGATTTTATTTATTTATTCATGAGACACACACACACACACACACACAGGCAGAGACACAGGCAGAGGGAGAAGCAGGCTCCATGCAAGGAGCCTGACGTGGGACTCCATCCCAGGTCTCCAGCATCACACCCTGGGCTGCAGGTGGCACTAAACCACTGCGCCACCAGGGCTGCCCGGGAAGGCATTTTTGATCAAACTGATCATTGTATTTGGTGCTTTATTAGAATTTGTACCAGCTTATTTTTGGAGAGTGGTCTTTTTTTTTTTTTTAATTAAGTGGGAGTTTTTCCTGTAGTAACACACAGCTCAGAGGAAAACCAATTTTATTTAATCTTTACCTTAGACAGGTTGAGGACCCAAATATTGCAGCAAGATGGGTTGGAAAGAACTTGGAACTGGAAAAGGAGGCCTGAATTCTAGTCTTGACTTGACCATTTACTACTGTAATAGCCACTTATTACATTGGTCTTTTTTTTCTGGAAATAGGAGTCATCTATACATTTGTGGTTGCTTCATTTCTCTCAAAGACTACCACATGTTGGTCCTTCAGAGATGGTATATTTGACCCACACTGCTTTTTTGTTTTAGATTAATAGATTTTTTTTAAAAGAGAAATTTTAGGTTTACAGAAAAATTGAGCAGAAATGTATGAAGTTCCTATATTAATTACCACCCCCAACAATTTCCTCTAGTATTAATATCTTGCATTAGTGTGGCACATTTGTTATATTTGTGAACCAATATGGATGCATTATTATTAACAAAGTAAATTATTTACATTCAGGTTCATCTTTGTATAGTGCATTCTAAAGTTTGGGACAATTGTATAATAACATGGATCCACTCATATAATATCGTACAGAATAGTTTTACTGCTCAAAACATCCCTGTTTTATCTAATCATTCCTTCCTTTCCCTGAATCCTTGGCAACCACTCATCCTTTTACTGTCTCCATAGTTTTGCCTTTCCCAGGGTGTCATATAATGGGAATCATATATTACATAGCTTTTTAAAATTAGCTCCTTTTGTAGCGATGTACACTTAAGGTTCTTTCATGTCTTCTCATGGCTTGATAGCCTATTTCTTTTTATTGATGAATATTATTTCATTGTCTGCTTGTACCACAGTTTATCTGTTCACCTACTGAAAGTTCATCTTGGTTGCCTATAGTTTTGGGGAGTTATGAATAAAGCAGCTATAAACATCTGTGTGCAGGTTTCTGTATACATGTATGTATTTTCATCTCATCTGGGTAAATACCTAGGAGCACAGTTGCTGGATCATATGTTAAAAGTATTTAGTTTTGTAAGAAAATGCCGAACTGTCTTCCAAAGTGGCTGTACCATTTTGCATTCCTACTAGCAATGAAGGAGAGTTCCTCTCTTTTCCACACCCTACCAGCATTTGGGGTTGTCAATATTTTGGATTTTGGACATTCTAATGGGATCTCACTCTCATCAGTTAGCCAGTCTACTGGCACTATCATTATTGGCTTAGCTTGCAATTCACAAATGGGAGATGATATGGAGCATCTTTTCACATACTTATTAGCCATGTTTATCTTTGTTGGTGAGGCATCTATACAGATTTTTTTGTCCATTTTTAGGTTGGGTGTTTTCTTTCTTTTTTAAAAAAAACATTTTATTTAAATTCAATTAGTTAATATATAGTGTATTATTAGTTTCACATGTAGTTCAGTTATTCATCCAGTGTATATAACATCCAGTGCTCATTCCAACACATGCCTTCCTTAATGCCTATCACCCAGTTATCCAATCTCCACACCCACCTCCGCTGGGTTGTTTGTTTTTTTATTGTGGATATTTAAGAGTTTTCTGTGTATTTTGGATACAAGATCTTTATCAGATGTGTCTTTTGCAAATATTTTCTCCCAGTCCGTGGCTAGTCTTTCCATTCTCCTAACTGTCTTTCACACAGCAGTTTTAATTTCAATGCAGTTCATTCCAACTTAATTAGTTTTTCCTTCATGGATTTTATTTTTGGTATTCTGTCTAAAAAATCACGGCCTGGTTCACACTGTATTTTAAAATGTTTGAATCTGACCTGATATTTAATTCATTAATTAATTAAAACTATCTTATTTACATATTTCAAAGAGAAAGAGAGCACACACGAATGGAGGGGAAGTGCAAAGGGAGAGGGAGAAGCAGATTCCCTAATAAGCAGGGAGACCAATGTGGGGCTGGATCCCAGGACTCTGAGATCATGACCTGAGAGGAAGTCAGATGCTTAACTGACTGAGCCACCAAGGCATCTCTGAGCTGATATTTTAAAACATGGAAACATTAAAAAACAAATCTGACATCGGACAACTACAAATTGAGAGATTTTAAAAATAAAACAACAGGCTTCGTTCTGGTTATGGTGGCTCTATAGCAAATAACCCCAACACTTCATGGTATAAAGTAATCGTTTATTATGCTCATGGCTTCTGTGGGCTAGGAATTCACAAAGGGCATAAAAGGAGTGGTTTGTTCCTCTCCCATGTTGTGTGGATCTCAGTTGGAAGACTCCAAGCCTGAGGGCTGGAAATTTCTAAAGTCTCATTCATTTTCCCGTCTGGTGGTAGATGTTGGCTGTCAGCTGAGACCCTGACTGAGGCTGTTTGCAGAAACACTTATATGTGATCTTCCCATATACCCCCTTGGCTGGGTTCCAAGGGTAAGTGGTGAGAGAGATAGAAAGAGAAAAAAAAAAGATGTATATAGAGAGAATCAGGCAAAACCATATCCTTTTTATGACTTAGCCTCAGAGGTCACATCATTTCTATATAATCACTATACTCTAGTGATTACTAGATCACTATACTCTAGTGATTAAAGCAGGAGCAATCCCACTCAAGTTCAAGGAAGGGAGAAATAGACTCCACCTCTCAATGGAGAGTAGTAAGAAGGTTCTGAAAGAGCATGTGGCACTAGAAATATCATTGTCATCACTTTTGGAAAATGCAACCTACTACAGACCTATAATTTTCAGAATCATCAAGATCATGAAGGTCAAGGAAAGATTGAATAATTATTCTTTTTTTTTGAATAATTATTCTAAAGGAGCTAGGGACACCTGGATGGTACAGTTGGTTAAGTGTCTGACTTCATCTCTGGTCATGATGCCAAGGATCCCTGTGTAGGGCTCTGTGTTCAGTGCGGAATCTACTTCTTCCTCTCCTTCAGCCCCTCCTCTTGCTCACGCTCTCTCTCTCTCTTTCATAAATAAGATCTTTAAAAAAAAAAAAAGATACTAAAAAGGCATGAAAACTGGATGTAAGCAGGATCCAGGATTTTCTTCTGCTAAAAGGGGTATTATTGGGAAAGCTGACGTTGATGAAATCTGAATAAAATATCAGTGCTAATTTCCTGGCTTTGATAGTTTCACTGTGGTTTTACAAAAGAACATACTTAGAAAATGTACACTCAGGTATTTAGGTAGAAAGAGGAATCATGGCTTCAACTTCACAAACACACACACACACAGAGGTAGAGAAAAGAGCAAAGCAAATGTGGCAAAGTTTTAATGTTTGAGAAATCTTGGTAAAGTGTATATGGGGATTTTTGTAACTTCCTGTATATTTAAATTCTGTCATATTAAAAAATTTTTAGATGAAAAAAACATGAAAAAAATCATAGATCTCAAATTTTGGCATTTCTTGAAACTTGGGAGAACTGGCAAGCTTAGGCATGAATTTCCATGTGACAGCCCTGGAACTGAATGGCAGTCATTTAAACAATTGCTCTTACTTGCTTATTAAAATTATGTTTTTTTATTATTATTTTTAAGATTTTATTTATTTATTCATGAGAGAGAGAGAGAGAGAGAGAGAGAGGGAGAGAGAGAGAGAGAGAGGCAGAGACACAGGCAGAGGGAGAAGCAGGCTCATGCAGGGAACCCGACGTGGGACTTGATCCCGGGACTCCAGGATCACACCCGGGGGTGAAGGCGGTCCTAAACCACTGAGCCACCTGGGCTGCCCAAATTATGTTTTATTAAGTTGAAAGCTTGAATAATACATTCATATGGCTCAAAAATTAAAAAAAAATATAAGAAGATATATGTCCCCTATATACCCACCATCCCCTCCCTCTCATGTGTCTGTTTCTATCACCTTCCTTATCAGGTGACCACTTTGGTTGCTTTCTTAGGGGAATTCTTCCTACGTTCCTCTGTGTAAGCATACACAACTTTAACTTGGTCACATCCAATCTGCTTTACACAACAGAAAGTATTTTATATGCATAGCCACACCTATCAGCAGGGCATTTATTCCCATTTGCTGGAGCCCTGTCCTGCCTTTGCTGTTACCCTGCTTGTTTCTTCCCTTTGTATGAATTCCCCAGCCTGAGCAGTCATCAGCTTCTGCAAGCTCTGCTTTATAGGCAGGTTGTAAAGATTGGTTGGAAAATGTTTGTGCAAGTGAACTTGTCTACCAGTGTGAGCAATACAGATCCCATCCATATGTGCTTGTTCTTTTCCACTGAGATAATAGGTTTAGAGAGCTAAATATACTAAGCACTAATACACTAATAGGTGGTAATGAGGAGCATCTTCTCAAGATGACTATAGTCATGCCATTCTTGCAGTGATAGGAAAGAACATGGGCTTTTTGTCCGAGTCTGAGCCCTGATCTCAGTTAGAGATGACCACTGCTGATTCTTAGGACCTCAGTATCCTCTTCCATGAGAGGCAGAGTTTGGCTGAGCTCTAAGGCCCCTCTGACTTTAAAGGTCTAGGATATTCTCAGGTCTCAAGGAAGGGATACAGTAGAATGATGTTGGGTTTGCATTAAAGCATATTTTCAAGTAAGCCAACTCCCCCATAGAGATGATTTTATCATTTATTTCTGAGACTAGTTTCGTCTCATGGGGAACTTGCTTGATAATTCTAGATATAAAATGGTTTAAAATTTTAAATGCACCAGTGACCTGTAAAGCAAATATAGAATCCTCAGGAATAAACCAAGCAATAAAATAAAATAAAACAACAAAAAGAACCCAGACAGTAAAAGCGGGAACCCAAAGAGGTAAGTAGAATATTGGAGGCAGCTTTCACTCAGAAGTCATTGCTAAATCCTTATGAGCTTGAGTTTTTACGGCACAAAGGACAGGAGATAAAGCCTACGTCCATCTATAGAGAAACTAATAGAAGACTTGCCACATAATTCTCTCTGCAAGAGTGAGTTAGGAAAAAGTCCATACCCTGCCATAACTTATGATAGTTAACTTGCCATAAAGGTAGAGAGTCGAAAACATATTACCTGAAAACTCAAGCTTAAAGCTGCCAGTCACATAAGTTTGCAGCACAAATTCACATTATCAAGATGATCTGAACATCAAGCTGATAATTAAATTAAAAATGTTTATAGATTGTAGTGCTTTCAGGTTCCTGATGGAAGTTCCCTGGGGGAGCCTACCTTTAAGACTCATAATTCACACAAGTGAAATTCCAAGAACTATGAAACCACAGGCAAAGTCAAACACACATACACACACACACACATGCGCACACACATGTGCACATGTACACACAGCATCATAAGCAAGAGCTAGTTGAAACAAAAGCAAAATCAGGTCCACAAAAATTTTATATATTGAAATGATCTGACTCAGAATATAAAGTGAACATGTTTAATGTATATAAAGGCAAAAAAGGAAGGATGATAATTTGAGGAGTTAAGAAACCATTAAGAAAGTGAAAAGCAAAAAAAAAAAAAAAAAAAAAAAAGAAAAAAGAAAAAAAAAAAAAAGAAAGTGAAAAGCAGTCCCTGATATCTAAGAGTTGGCCTGGCATTCACCGCTGGGCCATGTAGTTCTGTTGAACATAAACAATTTCACAGAATACCAACAATAGATAAAGTCAATCTATGACCAGGATCACAAAAGCAAGACCCCATCATAATCATGTGGTCTTGACATGATATGAAATTGTGACAAGATATGAAATTGTCCTATTAGAAAAATTACCAAGGGGTGCCTGGGTGGCTCAATGGTTGAGCATCTACCTTTAGCTCAGGTTGTAATCCTAGGGTCCTGTGATCAAATCCCACATCAGGGTCCCCAGAGGGAGGACCTCCACCTCTCTCTTGTCTCTCATGAATAATCCTGTGATCAAGTCCCACATCAGGGTCCCCAGAGGGAGGACCTCCACGTCTCTCTTGTCTTAAATAAATAAATAAATAAATAAATAAATAAATAAATATTTTAAAAAAGAAAAATGACTAAACATCCTCCACCTTGACTAATATGAGTGACTGCTATTATAACTTTAGCCTTGGTCTCTCATCTATCTTCCTTCTAGATAAGATTTACTGATACCTAGAATTATCCTACTTCCTGACAGCATCATGCTCTGCTTCCTTAACCTCCCATAACCCCCCTAAACTACCCATCTGCAGCCCAAATCTTATAATAGGCTTTTATTTTTACCACCCTTTTACTGAGATGCATCATCGTTCCAAGGTGTGCATTTTCTTTTGCTGCAATGAGTAATAAACCCCAAATTTTCAACTATAGGTGTGTTCTTGGCAGTCTTGGCCTGGAGAGCATGAGTAATATAAAAATCAAGCCAATTGCAAAATAACCAAATGTTACTTGTAAGAATATAAATACAGAGATAGAAACCAAATGGACGGGTTTAACACAGCAGCTTGGATGCTAGAGTGAGCTGGAAGATACATCTAAAGAACTGACTGATTATGCACACGGAATTACAAGAGAAAATATGAAAGGGCAGTTGAGCAAAAGGTGTAACATACATCTTATCTAAATTCCAGAAGTTCTAAAAAGAGAGGAGAGGGAGAATGAGGTCAAGGCAACCTTTGAGGAGCTAGGGCTGATACTTTTGCCAAAATGATGACATTAATCCTCAGATCCTAGAGTTTCAACGAATTCCAATCATGAAACATAAATAGAAGTCCACACTTGGATACGATAAAAGAAGCTGAAATTCAAGAAAACCTTAAAAAACAGCCATATAGGAAAGCTAGATTACCCTAAAGGGGACAAGGATGGACTGATGGCTGACTTCTTTTTTTTTTTTTTTTTTAAGATTTTATTTATTTATTTATTCATGAGAGACACACAAAGAGAGAGAGGCAGAGACACAGGCAGAGGGAGAAGCAGGCTCCATGCAGGGAGTCTGATGTGGGACTTGATTCCAGGACTCCAGGATCATGCCCTGAGCCAAAGGCAGATGCTTAACCACTGAACCACCCAGGCTTTCCTGACTTCTTCTTTTTTTAAAAAATTATTTATCCATTTGACAGGGAGAGAGAGAGAGAGAACACAAACAGGGGCAGCAGCAGAGGAAGAGGGAGAAGCAGGCTGCCCCAACAAGTGAGAGCCTAACACAGGGCTCAATCCCAGGACCCCAGGACCATGATCTGAGCCCAAGGCAGACACTCAATCAACTGAGCCCCCCAGGTGCCCCATGATGGCTGACTTCTCAAGAGGATTCTCAATAGCAACAATGAAAGCCAGAGGAAGGTGGAATAATATCTGCAGTGTGCTAAGAATGAACATTTGACAACCTAGAACTGTGTGTCTAACAAAGACATCAGACTAGCTGAAAACTAAGAGCAGTTTTCATCAGCAAATCCTAATGAATGCACTTCAGAGTCAAGGAAAGTAATCCCAGAAAGGAAATTTGAATTGCAAAAAAGGAATGTAAACAAGAAATGGTGAATAGGTAGTTAAAACTAAGCAAATCATGGATGTATAAAACAATCCCAAAAATAATGTTTTATGGGATTGGGAAATAAAATAGAAAAGAGGAAAATATAGTAATTTATGTTAAGAGGAAGAATAAACATTGTTAAAATAACCCATGGTCCTTGTGTTGTTCAGGACAATGGCAAAGACATTGGTTAACTATTGATTTTGTTAAGTTGCATATGCATGTTATAAGTTCTTGCGTAGTATAGTGGTTTCCCAGAATTGCCATCACAAAGTGCCATGAACAACGGAAATTTATTTGCTCATAGTTCTGGAGACCAGAAGTCTAACATGAAGGTGTCAACACAGTTGATTTCTCCTGAATGCTCTCAGAGGAGACTGTGTTCCATGTCTCTCTCCCATCTTCTGAGGACAGTCAGAAATCCATGGTGTTCCTTGTTTTGTGGATGTGTCCTCCAATTTCTGCCTCCATCTTCACATGCTGTTCTCTTTGTGTATCTCTGTCTTTAAAAAAAAATTGAGAGAAAGAGAGAGTATGGTTGGTGGGGTAGAGGGAGAGGAGAAATCTTCAGCAGGCTCTGCACCCACAGCATGGAACCTGACACAGGGTTCAAACTCACAACCTGACATCATGACCTGAGCAGAAATCAAGAATCTGTCACTCAACCAGCTGAGCCATCTAGGACCCTAATGTGTGTCTCTGTCTTATAAGGACATCAGTCATATTGGATTAAGGACCCATCCTACTCCAATATGACCTCATTTTAACTTAACAAATTATATCCACAATGACATTATTTAAATAAGGTCATATTCTGAGAGTTAGAATTTTAACATATCTTTTTCTAGGAACACACTACAGCTTAAAACAGGGAGCCAATTAAAGAACAGAAATAGTAGAGGGGGAAAAACTGGAATGAGCAAAAAAAAAATCTTCATCACAAGAGAAGCAAGAAAGGAAAGAAAGTAAAAAGACAGGAAAGATAGAAAAACTAAAATAAGGTCATAGATATAAATGCAAATATACCCACAATTACTATACATTTCAATGGACTAAATTCTATAGTTAAAGGACAGATTTTTAAACTACATGAAAACAAAAAATCTCATTATATAATAAATAAATAAATGAATAAATATGCATGCATATTTTCCCAAGAGATACATCTAAAATGAAATACACAGAAATACTTGAAATTAAAAGGATGGAAAAAGAAGAAGTGGACATATACTAATTTAAAGCTAGTAATTACTACAAAGAAAATAGACTTTGAGTCAAGAAGCACTATTATTAGTGAAAAAGAGGGTTTCATAAAGAGCAAAGATTAAATTCTCCAGGAAGACACAATATTCTAGACTTATATATATATCTAATAACATAGTTTTAAAACACCTGAAGCAAAAATTATCATATAAGGGGAGATGGATAAATGTTCAGAGCAAAAAAACATTTTTTAAAGATTTTATTTATTTATTCATGAAAGACACATTGAGAGAGAGAGAGAGAGAGAGAGAGAGAGAGAGAGAGAGAGGCAGAGACAACAACACAGGCAGAGGGAGAAGCAGGCAAGGATCCCAAAGGGAGGACTTGATTCCAGGTCTCCAGGATCACACCCTGGGCTGAAGGTGGCGTTAAACTGCTGAGCCACACAGGCTGCCCCAGAGCAAAAAAATTTGTTTTGTTTTAAAGATTTTATTTATTTATTCATGAGAGACACACACAGAGAGGCAGAGACATAGGCAGAGGGAGAAGCAGGCTTCATGCAGGGAGCCTTATGTGGGACTCGATTCCAAGTCTCCAGGATCACGCCCTGGACCAAAGGCAGGCACTCAACCGCTGAGCCATCCAGGCATCCCACAAAAAATTTTTAACATACTTCTTTTATTAGTTGATTTCTTTAAATGAACATGTGCTCAACTTATTTAACTCATTAAATTAGTGAAGGAACCAGTAAGAAGTTACAATTGATTCAAAGGACAATTCAAAGTAATGTGTCACACACACACACACACACACACACACACATAGGCAGTTAAGGAAAGTTGAAATGAATTTAAAATAGATGTGAAATGGGTCAATAATCAATTCTATTCAACTGGTCCTAACTAATTTGCATTTCTGTGGATAAAATCTTCTGCATTATTGTCAAATTTCTTTAACTTACAGAGTTATAGATAACTCAAAGACAATGAAAGGGCAGAGATAACCTGGGAAGGTGTCCTGGACAGAACACTTAGTAATTTTAGTTTTTGCATTTAAAATTTTTTCTTAATCATTCATATCAGTATTCCCTATTGTGATCATAATAATCTCAAATAAAGATTATCCTTTTTTAAAAAAAAGATTTTATTTATTCATGAGAGACAGAGATAGAGGCAGAGACATAGGCAGAGGGAGAAGCAGGCTCCCTGTGGAGAGCCCGATGTGGGACTCGATCCAAGGACCCTGGGATGACACCCTGAGCTGAAGGCAGATGCTCAACTGCTGAGCTATCCAGGTGTCCCAAGATTATCCTTTAAAAAAATTATTTATTTAAGAAATCTCTGCACCCAATGTGGGGCTCGACCTCATGACCCTGAGATCAAGTCACACACTCTATCGACTGAGTCAGCTAGACATTCCAAAGAATGATTATTCTTGATAGCTAATCTCACTAGATTTGGCTTGATCATTTTAAAAAAGTGCTGCCTGCCTGCTAATCCACTGCTTTCAAAGCTGGAGCCACAGAGAATTGAATTAAGTCCAAGATGTATTTCTCTATCACTATTATTTCTAGCATAGTCTCAGCCACTCATATTTTTTATAATGTTATAAGTAATAACTTATACACTCTTAGGTTCAAGAATATATCAAGATTAAAAATTAGATACAGACAAAACTAAACTATCATAAAATACTGCTTTTGGATTTGTGGAACATTCAAGAAAAGCTCTGGCCCTGAATGTTTATAATAGAAAAGAAGAAAGGCTGCAAATAAATGAGTTAAGCATTCATCTTGAGAAATTAATTCTAAAGAAAGAAGAGAAGAAACAGAAGAGTTGAACAAAAGGAAATAGAAAACAAAGGTACAAAGACAGCTTCAGGAAAGTCAGATGTAAATATTAATGTACATGTAAATATTAATGCTGTTGAAAATCCCATGGCCAGATTGATTAAGAAAAAGAGAGAAGGTATAATAAAATAATATTAGGCATGAGAAATGGGACCCTAAACACTTAATGCTGCAGAAATTAGTAAGATAAGAAGATATCATAAATGTGGAAATAGACAAAGTGGTAATTCCTAGAAGAATACAGTATATCCAAACTGACTCAGAATTAAAGGGAAATCTTATGACACCAAAGGCATAATGAACAAAGGAAAAAAACTGTGGACAACTTGGACTTTGTGAAATGGAACAACTTTTTTTGTTCTGGAAAAAGTTTTGTTTTCAGAATATATACTAACTAAAACCCAAGAAAAAAGCACACAAACAACCTGATTAAACAATGGGCTAAGGATTTGAATAGACATTTTTCCAAAATATATACAAATTGCGTATATACACATAGGTAGATGTTGAACATCACTCATCATTAGGGAAAGGGAAGTCAAAACCACAATGAGATACCACCTCATGCTTATTAGAATGGCTACTGTCAGAAAATGGAATAACACCTATTGGAGAGGATGTGAAGAAATGGAAAGCCCTGAGCACTGTTAGTTCAGATGTAAAATGGTACAGTAAAACAGTACTGTGGTTCCTCAAAAAAGTAAAAATAGAACTACCATATGACCCAGAAATTCCACTTTTGGGTTATTAACCAAAAGAATTAAAAGCAGAGACTCAAAGAGGTATTTGTTTACCCATGTTCATAGGAATAATGTGTTATTATTCACAATAGCCAAAGGTGGAAACAACCCAAGTGTCCATCGATGGATCCATCGATGCGTAAACAAAATGGAGCATATCTACACAATGCAATATTATTCAGCATATAAGGAAAGAGGATTCTGACACATATGAGGACGTGGATGAAGTTATGACATGGTGCTACATGAAATAACCCAGCCACAAAATCATAAGATTCTGCTTATGTGAGGAACAGAGACAGGAAGTAGAATGGTGGTTGTCAGCAGCTGGGTCAGGGCAGGAGGGATGGGGAGTTACTATTATTGGTTTTAGTTTTCAAGATGAAAAAAGTTTGAGAAATGGATGGTGGTGATGGTTGCACAATATGAATGTACTTAATACTACTGAACTTTAAGATGGTCTAGATGGCAGATTTTATTATGTTAAATTTTGTCATTAAGTAGTTAATACTACTGAACTTTAAGATGGTCTAGATGGCAAATTTTGTTATGTGTTTTCTACTAGAATTTTTAAAAATTAAAAAAAGAATAAAGTGAACATGAGTATTTTATAATTATTAAAGAAATCAAGTAAGCCATAATCATAGCCAATGCACAGCTCTTGCTGTGGGCCAGGCAATACTCTAGATGCTTTAAATATATTTGATCATCTAAGGTCGGTGATATTGTTCTTCATTCCTATTTATTGATGAGGATACCAAGTCACAGATCATGTAACTTGCCTAAGGTTGCAAGACAAGTAGGAGGTAAAGCCAGAGTTTACATGCAGACAGGTTAGCTTCAGGTCTATGCTCTTGATAAATATGCAGTCTTTAATTGGTAGTTAAAAAAATCTTTCCTCCAAGAAAACAGCTGTCCCAAATGACTACAACTGAGTTCTTCCAAAAATTTAAGGGAATAAGTAATTCCAATCCCACAGAAACTATTCCAGAGCATACAAAGAGAGTCAACACTAACTCTTGTATTTACCCAAAGAATGGAAGTTTGGTTTAATTTTAGAATATCAATGAACGTAATTTATCACTTAATGGATCATTCAATAAACTAAGAAATATATTTGATTATAATTCGACATTAATAATAAAATTCTTAGTGAACTTGGAATAGAAGGAAAATTTCATAAGCTGATAAAGTGTTCATAAAAAACTTACAATGTAGGGCAGCCCGGGTGGTTCAGCGGCTTAGCACCACCTTCGGTCCAGGGCGTGATCCTGTAGACCCGGGATCGAGTCCCACGTCGGGCTCCCTGCATGGAGCCTGCTTCTCCCTCTGCCTGTGTCTCTGCCTCTCTCTCTCTCTCGTTTTCTCTGTGTCTCTCATGAATAAATAAAGTTAAAAAAAACTTACAATGTAAAGGTAAAAGACAAAATGTAGAAAGTTTACCCTCTGCTATTGAGAATAAGACAGGAGGTTTGCTACCAGTACTTCTTTTCAACATTGTGCTGGAGGTCCTAACCAGTGTAAGAATATAAAGAAAAGATGTGCATAATACAAGGACTGGAAGAGGGGAATGAAGTCGTCATTATCCACAGATTATATGATTATGTGCATTACAAAATTCAAAAGATGCTACAGATAAACTGTTAGAATTGTTGAGTTTAGCAAACTTTCTGGATATCAAGTCGATGGTAAAAATCCAATTATGTTTGTATTTACTAGCCACAAATGAAAAATAAGTAAAAATAAATTGTATATAATAAGATAAAGAAATGAAGTATGTGGGACTAAATCTTTTGAAATATATGTAGGACCTCTAATGGTGAAAAGTATAAATTTTTATTAAGAGTAGTTGGAGGGGCATCTGGCTGACTCTGTCATTAAAGCATGTGACTCAATCTCACTTAAAAAGAAAAAGATTGTATTTATTTATTCATGAGAGACACAGAGAGAGAGGCAGGGACACAGGCAGAGGGAGAAGCAGGCTACCTGTGGGGAGCCCAATGAAGGACTCGATCCCAGGACCCCGGGATCACAACCTGAGCCAAAGGCAGTTGCTCAACCACTAGGCCATTCAGGCATGCCTCCATCTTAGGGTTTTAAGTTCATGTTGGTTGTAGTGATTATTTAAAAAAATCTTAAAAAAAAAAAAAGAGTTGTTAGAGAAGGCCAAAATTCTTGATGCATGTGGCACACGTCCTATATATATGGAGGAACTGGTTTTTCTCCCACCTTGGAACTTCCTCAAGCTGCAGACTCCCCTTCCTTCTGTCAGGGGGGGCGGTATTAGCTGCCTCAGGCCTGATCATCACCTTGGGCCTGACTGGCACAGCCAATTCTGTGCTGGTGTCAGCCCAGTGAGAGCCATACTTGAATCTTGTCTTTCTCATGCTCATGGGAACCAGAGAAGTTTGTTCTTTCTTTCTTTTTTTCTTAAATTAAAAAAAAATTATTTATTTGAAAGAGAGAGAGAGAGAGAGAAAGAGCATGAGTAAGATGGGCAGAGGGAGAGGGTGAGAGAGAGAGTCTCAAGCAGACTCCCCACTGAGCATGAAGCACTACATGCGGCTGGACCTCATGACCCTAAGATCACGACGTGAGCAGAAACCAAGAGGTTGATGCTTAATGCAATGAACCGCCCAGGCGCCCTGTGAAGCTCTTTCTTTCTTCTAATATTTTATTTATTTATGAGAGAGAGAGAGAGAGAGAGAGAGAGAGAGAGAGAGAGAGAGAGAGAGAAAGAGACACAGGCAGAGGGAGAAGCAGGCTCTGCAGGGAACCTGTTGTGAGACTCGATCCCGAGACTCCAGGATTACACCCTGGGCCGAAGGCAGGCACCGAACTGCTGAGCCACCCAGGCATCCCCCGAAATTCTTTCTTAATAAAGAGAATACCCAGGCCTTGACAGGTCGCAGGCCCAGGTGGCTCAGAGTTACCTGCAGGGGCACCAAGTTCCCCGGGAAGTCCAGCAAATCACCTCCTTGAAGCGTCTGAGCGTGCTTGCTTTCTCAACCCGTCTGAAAGAATTAGGATCTAACTAAAGACTACAGAAACTCTCCCCTTAATGGTTTCAAAAACCCAGAATACTAAAGTTTCCAGGATGTTTCATCATTTGGGGCCTTGTACCTTTTCAACATCCTGTATTTGATCTTAAGAAGACCTCAAGATTTTACCTTTGAAAAATGGAAGATGTCACAGGATTCAAATTCTTCTGGAAAGCCGGTGGGCTGGCCTGTAGATGATGTTGTGCCAGTGCTCAGTCAGGGCTCCGAGTGACCCACTGAGGACAAACTGGGTGAACCTAGTGGTCAGCCTTACCGGGGAATGGGCTGAACACCTGGGGCCAACTTCCACCTTCCTAGAAAAATAGCCATTTGACAAAGGACCAAGGTTGACCTGAAAAGACCAGACATTTTACCATTATTGTGTTTTAGAGAGAACTCAGTTTACCTATGAACTGAGATGAACTCACATAGCAAACTTATGTGATGGGGCAACGTCTTGGTGACTATGTGAAGCGAGCCAATTCCCAGTAGTTCTCTGCTGTGGGAAGGGGGTTGCCCTCCTCTTCCCCTCCCGGCCTCTTCCCTCTCTGTGCCCCCAACAACCTCACAGACCTATCCTGTTTCATGTCAACATTTCCTCCCTCATCACTTTTCAGGCCTCAGTGGACTCTCCTGCGTGCCTTTCCGGGGGTGTTTTGTCCAGGTCTTGCAATGTGAGGGTGCAAGATCCCTTCAAGGGTGAGGCTTACTAAGGATGTGCCTAGGTCATACATTTTGCTGTCTTGTAGCTTAGAAACTCCTTCTTATTTTTAATTGGGAAAGCCACATTACTTTCAGATGTTTTGGAGAAGTGAGTGGGAATGGGCCTTTTTATTTCAGGTGAGTTAATTTGGGGTAGCAAAAATCCAGGCCTTGTGCCTTACTGCTCATAAAATACCTTCTCTCTGCAAAGTAGCATGTGTCTTGTGCCAAGACTGATCCAGACTGATCCCTTCTGGGGGCAGGAGGCTGTGGGCTGGCTTAAAAAATTCTCAGCACTGCCCGTAGAGACCCTGGCTACCTCTGCAGGTCTCCTGCTGCCTAGGAGATACCTTGCTCCTCAAGAGTCAGCCACTCAAGCCACACTTGCTCTTCATGGGGCTTCATGCAGGCAGATGGGTCCTCAAAACTGTCTCTCAGATCCGGATGGGACTAACCATTCTGTCCTCATCCGGAGGGGCAGTCATGCCCCTAGGTGGAGTCCCCTTTGTCTCGCCACAGACTCACCTGCTCCCTGCCCCAGAGTGAGCAATTTTTATCACCTCCTTCCAGTGGTTTCTTCAGCTTTGGAGCCTCTGTTTTAATTTCACCTTATGCTTTTGTTGCAGTTGCAGATGTGTCTTTTTAGTTGACCAGACAGTCTTATCTTTTTAAAGCCACGCAAGAGAAATAGTTAGAATTATCAACCTTCTATAACAAGATGATGGTAAAAGCGATTAAGCTGCAATCTAAGTTTCACTCCCTGTGTACTACCTCCTGTGTTCTGGGCTCTTTATTCTATTCCTTTGTAATTAGATAACATGGTGGGGCTGGAGTTTGGACATTAGTGAGCAAGTTGCAGCCGCGCGGTGGCCCTAAGGCTGAGCTGGTTAAGGACTTGGAGCAGCAGGAGCTGAAGAGCTGGGCCAGCCGAGGGGAGGGCTGTGGTTCTCTCCAGGACAACTCAAATCCAGCTGTTTAGGAAAAAAATCAAGCCAGACTCTGTTGGCCTGTGAGACCTTCTGGCACCCACCGCCTTGCCTTTGATCCCTCGTGCAAAATCCAGTATCACTTTCCATTTTCTTTCTTTTTTTTTTTAAAGATTTTATTTATTTATTTATTCATAGAAACACACACAGAGAGAGGCAGAGACACAGGCAGAGGGAGAAGCAGGCTCCATGCAGGGAGCCTGACGTAGGACTCGATCCCGGGTCTCCAGGATCACACCCCAGGCTGCAAGGTGGCACTAAACCACTGCACCACCGGGGCTGCCCCACTTTCCATTTTCATATGACTTTTAATCTGCTCAGATGTAAAAACATATCTCTTACAAACATCTTCATAGCTTTTTCTCCCTTCCAAATTGTGCAGCCAAGTTTAGCTTTCGTTCTAAGGGGCCTGACTTTAGTGTTGAGAGTTCAGAGGACACAGGTTTTCGAGGCCTCAGTGTCATGAATCCATCCTCCAACCTTCTTGGGAACAAATTGAACTGAGGTCCTGGACCTGCCCTTTCTTGAGACAGTGGCATCACATTCAAAGCCTTTTTTTTTCTTTTGAAGAAAATCTCCCAAATCGTTCTTTAAACAGAGGGTCCATCCCATGGAGGGAGGACTAGCTTTTTGTCTCAAATTGGAACCGCTCCAGAGCCTAGATCCTGAGTCTGATATACCAATAGGTGCAGTTGAATGAAATGCTTCCTTTTTGGCCAGTTGGAACAGAGGGCTCAGAAGAACCCACAAAGGCTGGACCCTGGCAAGCAGTATGAAATCTTCATCTGACAATTTTTAGCAGAAGTAATTCCCAGTGCCACTGTGGGACGAGGGGTTTGCGTATTTGGTTTCCTGATTTTGTATATAAGGAGTGTGAGTAACAAAGATGTAAATATTTAAAATTTATAATATCATTGGTAGCATAGAACAAGCACCACAAACCCATTTTTTTTATTTTTTAGTGGTGGAGTAGATGTGTTGTATATTTTAAATAAGACTTTTTTCATGGTCGTGGAATAGTTAGTAATCATGAGAAAGTTCTTGTCTCAAAATGCTCAGAGTTGGAAAAATAAATTAAGCCAACTTTAGAACCCAACAATAAAATCAGGATAAATTAAAAGAACAGTTGCTTCTGGGTATTTGGTATAATCTTTTAATGCTTAGTATTACCAAAATATATTTTAAAGCTATTCAATATTTGATAAAACAGGGAATCAAACTAGAAAAAGTAAAGGCAGATGAATATATCTTTTCACTTAACAATCTTTCATTTGTATTCTACAGAAAGAACACTAAGATTATATAAAGATTTATGCTCCAAAATGGTAACTGGAGTGCTATTTGTAACCGAAGAACTAAAAAAGCCTAGATGGGGACGCCTGGGTGGCCCAGCGGTTGAGTGTCTGCCTTCGGCTCAGGGCATGATCTCGGGATCCAGGATCGAGTCCCACACAGGATCGAGTCCCACACAGGATCGAGTCCCACATCAGGCTCCTTGTGGGGATCCTGCCTCTCCCTCTGCTTATGTCTCTGCCTCTCTCATTTTCTCTAGGTGTCTCTCATAAATAAAAAAAAAAATCTTTAAGAAAAAAGCCTAGAAATGCCAGATTTCAGGTGTACTACAAAGCTGTGATCATCAAGACAGTGTGGTACTGGCACAAAAACAGACACATAGATCAATGGAACAGAATTGAGACTCCAGAAATGGGCCCTTAACTCTATGGTCAACTAATATTCGACAAAGCAGAAAAGACTATCCACTGGAAAAAGGACAGTCTCTTCAATAAATGGTGCTGGGAAAATTGGACATCCACATGCAGAAGAAGGAAACTAGACCACTCTCTTTCACCATACACAAAGATAAACTCAAAATGGATGAAAGATCTAAATGTGAGACAAGATTCCAAAATACTAGAGGAGAACACAGGCAACACCCTTTTTTAACTTGGCCACAGCAACTTCTTGCAAGATACATCCATGAAGGCAAGAGAAACAAAAGCAAAAATGAATTATTGGGACTTCATCAAGATAAAAAGCTTCTGCACAGCAAAGGATACAGTCAACAAAACTAAAAGACAACCTACAGAATGGGAGAAGATATTTGCAAATGACATCAGATAAAGGGCTAGTATCCAAGATCTGTAAAGAACTTATTAAACTCAACACCCAAGAAACAAACAATCCAATCATGAAATGGGCAAAAGACATGAACAGAAATCTCACAGAGGAAGACATAGACATGGCCAACAAGCACATGAGAAAATGCTCCACATCCCTTGCCATCAGGGAAATACAAATCAAAACCACAATGAGATACCACCTCACACCAGTGAGAATGGGGAAAATTAACAAGGCAGGAAACCACAAATGTTGGAGAGGATGTGGAGAAAGGGGAACCCTCTTGCACTGTTGGTGGGAATGTGAACTGGTGCAGCCACTCTGGAAAACTATGTGGAGGTTCCTCAAAGAGTTGAAAATAGACCTGCCTTATGACCCAGCAATTGCACTGCTGGGGATTTACCCCAAAGATACAGTTGCAGTGAAAGACCGAGACACCTGCACCCTGATGTTTATAGCAACAATGTCCACAATAGCCAAACTGTGGAAGGAGCCTCGCTGCCATGGAAAGATGAATGGATAAAGAAGATGTGGTCTATGTATACACTGGAATATTATTCAGCCTTTAGAAATGACAAATACCCACCATTTGCTTCAACATGGTTGGAATGGGAGGGTATTATGCTGAGTGAAGTAAGTCAATCGGAGAAGGACAAACATTATATGGTCTCATTCATTTGGGGAATATAAAAAATAGTGAAAGGGGATAAAGGGGAAAGGAGAGAAAATGAGTGGGAAATATCAGAGAGAGAGACAGAACATGAGAGACCCCTAACTCTGGGAAACGAACAAGGATAGTGGAAGAGGTGGTGGGTGGGGTGATGGGGTGACTGGGTGATGGACACTGAGGGGGCACTTGACGGGATGAGCACTGGGTGATATGCTATATGTTGGCAAATAGAACTCCAAATAAATAAATAAATAAATAAATAAATAAATAAATAAATGAGCTTAAACTCAAAAAAGAAAAGAAAAGAAAAGAAAAAAAGCCTAGATATTGTTAATAGGCATTTTGATGACCATCCAGAGGGATAGTACATAGCCATTAAAAGCACATATAGGTTTAGAAGAAAGATGTGCATGATATATCATATACATATATATGTGAAAACGTGAATTGTAGATAAAAGAATATATGATTCCACATTTGAAAAAAAAAAGGTTTGTGTGTATACGTATGTGTATAAATTTACCATGTATTTGTGTGTTTACATTTAGGAGCAAGTTAGGAAGGACACTGATATTAAAGTTACTGACTTCAGGTGGTGGGATATACAGGTGGGTGCGTGCTTTATAAAATTCAAACAAATGATGAGAATATGGGTAGTTTTTGGAAACTTAAAAAAAATTATTATACCTAAAAATATCCTAAAACTGTTGTAGGGCAGGATGCAAACCTTAAGGGCAGCGCAGTGTGGGGAAACTTTGAGCCAACACTGCCCTCTGGTGGGAAAATTGTGTCATGTCATGCATGCTGATGCGGGTTCCTGCCTCCATCCTTCTGTGTTGAAATTAGTTGTGTAGGGTTATATAGGATTAAAAAAATTTCTTTTTATCTATCTATCTATCTATCTATCTATCTATCTATCTATCTATCTATCTATCTATCTATCTATCATCTATCACCTTCTATCTTTAGCAGAGCTGGTATCAAGACCAATCTAGATCTCTTGATTCCTAATCTAGAAAATTCTTTTTTAAAATCAATGAATGACATTTATTACATAATGAAACTTATTACATAAGCACCTGTGAGGAAAACAGATTATTTGATTATCTCAGTTCATATAGAGAGAGCATTTGATAAACTTCAACATTCATTCATAATAAAAACATAAAATAATAATAGAAAGGAATTTCTTAATCTAACAAAGCATAGCCACAGAAGACTAAAATAGCTAAGAGATGCTTATTTTTTTCCAGTTTTATTGAGAAATAAGTGACACACATCATTGTATAAATTTTGTTTTTAAATTTTCATTTAAATTCCAGTGTTAACATATAGACGTCACTGTATATGTTTAAGGCATATGGCATGGTGATTTGATTTACATTATTGTGAAATGACCCACAGTAAATTCAGGTCAGGTAACATCCATCTCTTCATATAGGTACAATCAAAAAAAAGAAGAAGAAGAAAAAGAAAAATTTCTCCTTGTGATAAGAACTCTTAGGATCTCTTCCCTTAACACCTTTATATAGATCATAGAGCAGTGTTAGCTGTAGTCATCATGTGGCACATCACAACCCTAGTAGTTACTTATCTTATAACTGGAAGTTTATACATTTTGACCAACTTCCTATAATTCCTTCACCACCTCCCCTCCATCTCTGGTCACCACAAGTGTGATCTCTTTTACAATAAGGGTTTTTTTTTTTTTTGTTCAGATTCCACATATAAGTGAGATCATACAGTATTTGTCTTTTTCTGTCTGACTTATTTCACTTAGCACTTCAAGCTCCATCCATGTTGTCACAAATGGTAGGATTTCCTCATTTTTCAATGGCTGAATAATATTCCACTGTGTATATATACCACATCTTCTTTATCCATTCAATCCATTGATGGGTACTTGTTCCCATGTGGTGGCTATTGTAAATAATGCTACAGTGAACATGGGCGGGGGCAGATATATTTTCCAGGCAGTGTTTCCATTTCCTTTGGATATATTCCCAGACATGGAATTACTGTATCGTTAATTTTTGAGGATATCCCATATTGATTTCCACAGGGGATGTGCCAATTTGCCACCTCATCAACAGCACACAGGATTCCCTTTTCTCCAAATCCATACCACCTTTTGCTAGCTCTTTTTTTTTTTTTTTTTAATCATGGCCATTCTAACAGGTAGGGGATATCTCATTGTGGTTTTTCTTTGTATTTCCCCAATGACTAGTAATGTTGAGCATCTTTTCATGTAGCTGTTGGATTTTCATATATCTTCTTTGGAGAAGTGTCCATTCAGGTTGTTTGCCCATTTTAAAATTGGATTATTTTGGGGATCCCTGGGTGGTTCAGTGGTTTAGCACCTGCCTTTTTGTCCCAGGGCGTGATCCCGGAGTCCTGGGATCGAGGCCTGCATCAGGCTCCCTGCATGATGCCTGCTTCTCCCCCTGCCTCTTTCTCTCTGTGTCTCTCATGAATAAATAAATAAAATCTTTTTTAAAAAAAAATTGGATTATTTTTTCTTTGCTATTGAGTTGTATGAGTTCTTTCTTTCTTTCTTTCTTTCTTTCTTTCTTTCTTTCTTTCTTTTTTTTTAAGATTTTATTTATTCGCAAGAGACACGGGGGTGGGGGGGTGGAGAGGCAGAGACACAGGCAGAGGGAGAAGCAGACTCCATGCAGGGAGCCGGACGTGGGACTTGATTCCGGATCTCCAGGATCACACCCAAGGCTGAAGACGGAGCTACCTGGGCTGCCTTGTATGAGTTCTTTATATGTTTTGGATGTTATCGGATATTAGATATATAACTTGCAAATATATTTTTTAAGATTATTGATTTATTTATTTGAGAGAGCGAGAGTGTAAGAGCAGGGGGACGAGCAGAGGGAGAGGGACAAGGAGACTCCTAGCTGAACAACAGAGCCCCAACCCTGAGACCCTGACCTGAGCAAGAGTTAACGGACAGAACCACCCAGATGCCCTGGCTTGCAAATATTTTTTTCACCATTTTGTAAGTTGTCTTTTTACTTTCTTGATGGTTTATTTTGCTGTGTAGAAACTTTTTGTTTAATGTAGTCCTCACTTGTTTATTTTGATTTTGTTGCTTGTGCTTTAGGTGTCATAGCCAAATAATCATCACCCAGACTCATGTCAAGATTTGTTTTTATGTTTTTATGTTAGGAGTTTCATTGTTTCAGGTCTTAAATTTTCAGGTATTTTTTTTTTAAGATTTTATTTATTTACGAGAGAGAGAGAGAGAGAGAGAGAGAGAGAGAGAGGCAGAGACACAGGCAGAGGGAGAAGCAGGCTCCATGCAGGGAGCCCAACGTGGGACTCAATCCCGGGTCTCCAGGATCACATCCTGGACTGAAGGCCGCGCTAAACCGCTGAGCCACCCGGGCTGCCCCCAAATCTAAGTCCTTAATCTATTTCAAGTAAATTTTGTGTTATAAGATATGGGTCCAGTTTCATTCTTTTACCTGTGTATATCCAATTATCCCGTGACCGTTTATTGAAGAGATTATTTTTTCATTGTTAAGTATTCTTGGCTCTCTTGTCAAGTGTTAGCTGATCATAAATGTTTGGGTTTATTTCTGGGCTATTGATTCGTGCCATTGGTCTGCTTTTTTGTTTTTATGCTAATACCACACTTTTTGATTTCTTTAGCTTTATAGTATAGCTTTAAAGGGAAATGTGGAAATGTGATACCTTCTGCTTTGTTCTTTCCTCAGGATTTCTTTGGCTATTTAGGGTCTTTTGTCATTTTGTTTAGATATTAGGTGTTTTTTTCCTACTTCTATTTTTTTTTCTACCATTGGAATTTCGATAAGGATTGCATTGAATCTATAGCTAGCTTTCAGTAGTGTTGATATTGTAACAATATTAATTTTTCCAATCCATGAACACAGGATACCTTTCCATTTATTTGTGTCTTCTTAGATTTTTTTGTAGTTTTCAGAGTAGAGATTGTTCACTTCCTTAAACTTATTCCTGTTTTATTTTTTGATGCTATCGTAAATGGAATCAGTTTCTTCCTTTTTTTTAAAGAAATTCTGTTTTTATGTATATCCATGCTACTGATTTTTGTATGTTAATTTTTTTAGCCTGCAACTTTGCTGAATTCGTTGGCTAGATCTAACAGTTTTTTTTGTTGTTGTCTTTAGAATTTTCTTCATATAAAATCATGTCATCTGCAAATAGAGACAGTTTAATATCCATCGATAGATGAATGGATAAAAAAGATGTGATACATATATGTATTTATATATGCAATAGAATACTACTCAGTCATAGAAAAGGACGAGATCTTGCTATTTGTGACAATGTGGATGGGTATTCTGAAGGGGTATTATGCTAAGTGAAATAAGTAAAAAAGATGTTATCATATGATTTCACTTGTATATGGAATCTAAAAAACACAAATGAACAAATAAAAATCAGAAACAAGACTTATAAGTTTAGAGAACAAACTGATGTTTGCCAGAGGGGAGGGGCTTGAGGGATGAGCAGAATGGGTGAAAGGAAATGGAAGGTACAGGCTTCCAGATATGAGAAGTCACGGGGTTGAAAGTACAGCATGGAGGGTATAGTCAATGGTATTGTAATGGTGTTGTATAGTGATTGACAGTAGTTACACTTGTGGTGGGCACAGCATAATGTATAAAGTTGTTGAATGACTACTTTGTGCACCTGAAAGTTATGTTAAATAATTAAAATATTTTTTTGAATATGTTATCCCTTCTCCCAGCTTCAAAAGTTTTTGTTGAGAAATCCTCTGATAGACTTATGGAGATTCCTTTGTATATAACCTCTCTCTTTTCTTGCTGTTCTTAAAATTCTTTGTCTTTGGCTTTTTGACAACTTAATTATAATGTGTCTTGGAGTAGCCCTATTTGGATTCAATATATTTAGGCTCCTTTGGGCCTCATGGGTCTGGAAGTCCACTTCCTTCCCCTGGTTTGGGATGTTTCCAGCCATAATTGTCACCATCCTTCTGTGTTGAAATTAGTTGTGTAGGGTTATATAGGATTAAAAAATTTTCTTTTTATCTATCTATCTATCTATCTATCTATCATCTATCTATCTATCTATCTATCTATCTATCTATCTATCATCTATCATCTATCATCTTCTATCTTTAGCAGAGCCGGTATCAAGACCAATCTAGATCTCTTGATTCCTAATCTAGAAAATTCTTTTTTAAAATCAATGAATGACATTTATTACATAATGAAACTTATTACATAAGCACCTGTGAGAAAAACAGATTATTTGATTATCTCAGTTCATATAGAGAGAGCATTTGATAAACTTCAACATTCATTCATAATAAAAACATAAAAAACTAATAATAGAAGCCTTTGGCTTGGGGCATGATCCCGGGGTCCTGAGATTGAGTCCCACATCGGGCTCCCCGTAGGGAGCTTGCTTCTCCCTCTGCCTATCTCGCTGCCTCTCTCTGTGTGTCTCTCATGAATAAATAAATAAAATCTTTTTAAAAAATTTAAAAATTTTAAAAAATAAACAATTAAGTGCTTGGGGGATGATCAGCTCCATCTGGTCACCTCTAGGTTGGAGTGCTGCTGGTCACACAGCTTCCAGGAGGTGTCACCTGCCTTTCTGATCAGAGGGGGCCAGAAGACACTCTCCATGGTACGTGGGGTTGTAATTCTGCTTCTTGCCTGGGGGTGGGCAAACTGGGCTCTTGGGCAGGCAAAACTCTTCATGTGAGGATCTGGATTAGGCAGGTCTGCATCTCGCCATGCTCCCGGGTCACAGCGTGCCCCTGACTTGGTTTGCAGATCAGTCAAAGCGCTGGTCGGGATCGCTACTCGGGCACTGCAGGTGTGAACTCTGTCTGCCACCATCCGTGTGCTGGTTGTTGCCAGTCCATCCTCCCTTCTCTGTTGCAGATTCCCAGTGGGTTAGCCATGCAGATCCCCTGCAATTCCTGTGGTGCAAGATCAGAGTAGGGGCTGCCACAAAGTGACCCACAATGCCTGGGGGGCTTGCTGTCCTCTCTAGGTCTCTTTCCCACTGAAGGAACTGGAGGCAAGGGGATCTCTCTCCATGGTGCTGCACTCTCCAGGAGGGGGGCCATGCAGTCACCATGGTGCTGCTGCTTTTACTCTTCCAGTGCCATCTGTCTTGCTCTCTGGGGTGCAGGGGGGTGCTTCAGCATCACCCCTGTGTTCTAGGATTCTCTCGTTCTCGAATAGTTGTTAATTGTTCTTGTAAGGAGAGCAGGTCAGAAAGGACCCATGTCGCCATCTTGGTGCTATCATTTAGAACATTCTTTTTAATTCTTCCCCTCATCCTCCTTTGACATTTGACCGCAGTGGCATCCTATTTAGTTTCATGCTCTGAGACCACATTTTGCCAGCAATGACCTTGCCCATTGCTATGGCCTTTCCTGTCATGGGGGCTGCCTGGGAGTTTCCTGGACTTCCTTCTTTCACTTGTCTGTTCAGTTTAGTCATAAGCAGGGCCTGGAGGTCAGAAATCAAAAAGTTAGAAGTCTATAGCCCCTTTAGCTTAGCTCTGTTGAGAGGTAGACAAACACAGGCCCCAGAATTGGAAGGCTTGGTCAGAATCAGGCTCCACCACTTAACAGCTATGAGATCTTGGGCGGGTTACAGCAAATCTTTGAGCTTCAGTTTCTCCATCTGTGAAATGGCAACAAATACTGGTATCGTCTCTCTGATGGTGGTTAAAGTATCAAGTGAGAGAACCTATCACAGTAGGTAACCTCAGAGCCTGGCATCTGATTACATATCTGTGCTATGCTTCCTTTTCTAAGGCAACACGGCAGCACTGAGGGTGGCTAGAAGGCAAAGCGACAGTGAGAGTCTTGAGCAGCATTGATGGCAGTGCCACAGATGGACCCCGTTGACCTCAGAGAAGCTCGGCCAAGTGGCTATTCCATACAGAAAGTTTCTTGCAGATAGGGAAGGATGTATTGACTGAAGACCCTAAAAATTCCAGAAAATAAAACTTCTTTCTACTTTCAGAATTAAAATATTTTTTTCTATAAAAGTCTTGCCTGCTTTTCCTGTGTCTTCACATCAGAGATTAGACTCTCTGCAAGCATCTCTTGAGAACAGTAATTTGTGCACTGTACCTTTCTACATTAACAAAGTGACTCTCGATCTTCAATGGGCATTAAAATATCACAAGTATTCCCACACTTCCCCAAACCTCTTTCCTGCCTGCCTTCCTAATCATGGGATATTTGCAATCTAGCCGGGCACTTTTGGATGTAAGGGTGTCACAGTGGAATTTATCCTGTTTGGATGGGAGGAGTGGGGTAGTGGATATGGGATGCACAGAGTTTAGGGAAACCCAGAGTGAGGTGGTGAGGTGTCTGTGCTGGGGATTTGGATGTTCTGAGGGCCCTGGGGACTCAGAGCAGGGAGGGTGCCTGGAAACACAAGAGGGTAAGAGGAGCCCAGAGCAGGTGTACCAGGGCCGGGATGGGACCTCATGGAGAACAACTGCCTATTTCGGTGCTTTCCAAACTTTGCTGCATGTTAAAACCCATGCAACTCATCTGCAGTAGGCTGGAAAATGTCCCCAGAGATCTTAGGTCCTAATCCCTGGAACCTGTAAATCTTACCTTATTTGGAAAAAGGGTGGTTGCAGATGATTAAACAATCTTGAGGTGAGGAAGCATTCCTGCATCATCCAGGTGGGCCCTGAAGGCACCATATGTAACATTAGACAGAGGTGCAGGCAAGGTAGACACACACAGAAGATAAGGGGAGACAAGGAGACAGAGAGCAGAGTGATACAGCCACATGTCAAGGTATGTTGGCAGCCACCAGAAGCCAGAAGAGGCAAAGGACAGGCTCTCACCTGGAGCCTCCAGAGGGAGCACTGCCCTGCTGACACCTTGATTTCAGGGAGGTTGATACCTGACTTCCCACCTTCAGAAATTTCTGTTTTTGTACACCACCCGATTTGTGGAGATTTGTCACAGTGGCTCTAGGCCACTGACAAAACCATCCAGGAGGATTCTGAACATCTCAGTTCCCAGACCAATCAAATAATACCTAGGAGCTGGAGCCGGGCATCAGTATTTGTGAAAAATCCCTAGGTGATTTCATGTTCCACGTATGGGAACCACTGGCCTACATAAAGATCCTTTCCTCTCCTTTTAAAACCTGCTCTATCTACCTTGGGGCTCCTGGGTGGCTCAGTGGGTGAGCATCTGCCTTCAGCTCAGGGCATGATCCCCGGGTCCTGGGATCGAGTCCTGCATAGGGGTCCCCACAGGGAGCCTGCTTCCCCCTCTGCCTATGTCTCTGCCTCTCTTGCTGTGTCTCTCATGAATAAATAAAATCTTTAAAAGAAGCCTGCTCCATCTGCCTTTCCTGGATTCTGATTTTCCACCAATTAGGGATTTGTTCCTCGCAGTTTCTTTACCAGCTGCTTCATCCATATCCCAGTTGTACCTGGGGTAGAACTTGCTCAGGTTATATAAGTGATAATTCAGATAATTCAGATTTTCCTAGTCCGTTCAGACTAGCTATCTCAGAAGGTGGGGTAGGCATGCAGTGGGTACTCTCAGATTTTAAAGAAGAAGCTTCATTTTCTTCGCAGTAATTTGTACGGGTTATCTTTGACTTCAGTTATTACCTTCTACTGAACTGTGTGATTCTAAACTCAAAATAACAGTGAGTTGTGGTTGGCTCTTGAAAAAATGTCAGAGAAAGTGAAACGAATCTTATGGTACACCCAGCCTCCCTTCCTTTCGGGGATCCTCGTGGGCCCCATTCTTGCCAGTGAAGCTCACAAGGAGTGGCATCCCATTGCCTTCTCATTAGTCTCCCTTCCCTGTGAGTGAGTCACTGTCCCTCCAGAGTAGGTCTATGTCTCATACCTGCAAAAAGGAAGGGCACCTCTTCCATAAGACGAAATCTGGAATGTCCAGGGTGCATACATGGAAGGAGAAGGTCCGGGTGAGGAGAGGTTACCAACAAAGCAATCTCAATCTCGCCCCTTAAATTTTCCAGTCATCTTAGGGTAGCACTTCCAGCCTCAAGAATTTGCTTCTCCACATTTGATCCTCCCTTCCCAGAACTAGGCAAAGCCAGGGCTTTGAAGGAATAGTGAATTTTATTACAGAGAGAGCACAGGGGATTAAATAGAGGATGTAAGGAATACAAAAGATGTAGCTTGGAAAGTAGATCCTGGGGCGCCTGGGTGGCTCAGTCAGTAAAGCGTCTGTCTACCTTGGGCTCAGGTTGTGATCCCAGAGTCCTGGGATTGGCCCAGCATTGGGCTCCCTGCTCTGTGGAGGGCCTGCTTCTCCCTTTCCCTCTGCCTGCTGCTCTCCCTGCTTGTGCTCCCTCTCTCTGTCAAATGAATTAATAAAATTTTCAAAAAAATAAAAAAGTAGATCCCACCAAAGGTAGCTGCCTTCTGGGGCTTGTAGGCCCTGCCCTGCCTCACTTGGGACCTTTGGAGGAAAAAGAGAAGCCTTCCAAGGAATTCTCCCTTTTAACCTTTAGTATCTTCTTTTTTCCCTTTGAGTCAGGCTCATTCCCTAGGTCAGGGGCAGGAAGCAGCCCTGTGTTTAGTTCTGGTCTAACAGGATTCTGATTGCTTAATATAGGAAAATAACCAGAGCCTTTGAGTAGCTAAAACCACACATGCGCCATGAGATGGGAGGCTGGGGAGCCACGATGTCTCTCAAAAGATGTTCTGTTGATTGCAAATATGGACTTACTGTGATCCCATTTTTGATGCATCTGTACATTTTAACTACACTTTAAGTGCATTTATTTATTTATTTATTTATTTATTAATTATTTTTTAAGTGCTTTTATATGAAGGAATGCCTGGGGCCTAGGGTCACAGCATGCTTGGGTGTGTGCATGCGTGTTCCTGAGTATTTGTGGGAGGGCGAATGGTGACTTAGGGTCCCTCTGATCACACAGAACCAAGCAGTGTCATCCATGTTCAGTGGCACTGGTATTGAGGGCATGTTGATTGAGACTTGAATATTTTTAGGGGTGAGAAATGGGAAGGAAAGGTGAGTTGTCCTTTTTGCTGCCAAATCTAAGGGGGAAAAGATAGCTTTGGAGGTGGCGAGGGATCAATGAGTCCCAAAACATTCACACCTGAAGATGCTGAGAATCTCCCTTTGCTTTCAGAACTATGTGCTGTTGTTTTACTACCCACATCAATGACTATCCCTCTGCTCCCCACCACCCGATTGAATCTTTCCCTAACCTAGCCCTAACCCTCCTCGTTAACCCTGTTGTTATTTTTCTGTAGGTCAAGCCACACACACACACACACACACACACACACACACACGCACACAGTGGGGACATATTATTCCTATTATCTGTTAAGCCACAGACCTCTGCCTTATTTCCCCCAGCTCCCTCTCCACCAAGATAGATGAAATATGAACTTGGCCTTAAAATAGAACTCCTTTTCCAAGTTCCAGAATGCGAACTTTTGCCATGCATCTACTACATTTTGTTGTTTGTCCCTTTATTCATTCAATTTTTACAGAGCGCCCACTCAGGCATCGTGCTGGGTGTGGGGATTTGTACTTGCATGAGGAGCCCACTTCTTTTTCACCTCCTGCTCTGACTACCTGGGGGTCCTGCAGTGTCTGTCCTCTTCTCACTTGATGGGCAGCAGAATCCTGTGACTCCCACCTGCCCCTCCCAGATGCTACTCACTGCTATGTGTGGACCTCAGAGTCTTGTTCGCCCTGGGGCTCTGGCTTGTTCTTCCTGGGAAGGAACATCTTGCTATTCTTTGCTTGAACTGCGACGAGAGAGGGCAACCTGAACTTCCAGGGACAGACCATCCTGGTACCTAGAACAGCCTTCTCCAATCCCGCCCAGCTCCAGAGGGAAGAATGAGAGCTGACTCTGGCCCATTTCCCGTGGTCACATAGCACTTGGCTAATTAGCTAGCCAAGTCGTAAAAAGTCTGAATGAAGTGTAGCAACCTATGATGTGACTTCCAGACAACTGCAGTGATTGTCTATAATGTGGATATGTGGCACTGTTAGAAAAGGGGCTCTAAGAGGCGCCTGGGTGGCTTAGTCAGAGGAGCATGCAACTATTGATCTTGGGGTTCGTGAGTTCCAGCCCCATGTTGGGTGTAGAGATTACTTAAATTAAAAAAAATTTTAAAAAAAGAAAAGGAGTTCCAAGAGGAGAAAATTGAACTATCAGAGAAAAAGCCTCCCAAAGGTAGAAAATAAGTTTTTTAAGAAAAAGAGGTCTTGAGCTTGAAAAGTGGAGAGGGGGATCCCTGGGTGGCACAGCGGTTTGGCGCCTGCCTTTGGCCCAGGGCACAATCCTGGAGACCCGGGATCGAATCCCACATCGGGCTCCCGGTGCATGGAGCCTGCTTCTCTCTCTGCCTGTGTCTCTGCCTCTCTCTCTCTCTCTCTGTGACTGTCATAAAAAAAAAATTAAAAAAAAAAGAAAAAAAAAAAGAAAAGTGGAGAGGGAGGCACATTAGGCATGGGGTGGGCTGGCTAATCTTAGTGAAAAGAGAGGTCAAAAGTCCGGTCCTACATATCTGTCTGCCAGTAAAGCCACTATGTGACCAGGGTGGACGAACCATGTGTTTCTGCTGGGTCTGCAGGGTGCCGCTCCCAGTGCTAGCCAATCCCAGAGACAGTAAAGGACTCACCTGAGAGCACAGATTTCATATGCAAAGTAACCAGTTCAGAGCCCACTCTTCCAACCACCTCCTCCATCAGGCTCTTACATCCAGGCCACTCTCCCTCTGCCCTAATTAGCCAGCCCCAGGTACCAGGCAACTAGGGGCAGCTCTGATGCCCCAGAGCCTGCCAAAACTTTCCAAGCTAGCCAGTCTGAAACTTGCTCACCCTGGCATGTTCTTTCTTTTTCGGGAAACCACAATAAAGGCTCTTGCCTGCAGTTACCCTCGCTCCCTTGGCCTGACCGACCCTGGTGCTTCTCTGTGTGGCCTCCTCATGGCACAGCAGTCTCCCTCCTCTTGGGAACTATGAAAACACAACCATCTTTTCAATGGCAGATGTCTCTGATCTGTTGGTCCCACCAGGACTGAGTAATAACAAAAACTTTAAAAAACACACAAAGAAGTCTGAACTTCTGTTTTTCTAACCACTAAAATTAGCTACTAGAGTAAATGGACTTTTCTGAGTCTCCTTTTAGTACCCTGGATAGGCTTGGGAGGTAATGGGTCTGTTGTTTGCTCCCTCACCGCCAGGACCTGAGCCCTGGGGACCCTCCCCTCTCCCTGTCACTCAGGGGGCTGAAGGAAGCCACATCACGTAGTCTGTCTTCCTGGTCCCTGCTGGTGGGCACACTTCCTCACAATCCCAAATTAAAAGGAAGGGGATTGGAATCCTGAATAAAAGTCAGATAATGCTAATGTCCTCTGAAAACCAAAAGGTTACAGTTCAAAAGACAACGCCAAATTCAATTGCTTAAATGTGGAGATATTAATTATCCAAATTAAAAATCTTCATGTTAAGACTTGGCAACACGGATTTTCAATTTTCTGCTTTCCCAGATCATAGAAGTGCCTTAGGGGCATTGCTGTCCCATTTCCCCTTCTCCCCCCATCCCCAAGAACAAATCTTGTCTCTTTTTCTTTTGCTGTGGTAAGAACACTTCACAGGAGATCTTCCTTCTTAACAATTTTTTAAAAGATTTTATTTATTCATTTGACAGAGAGAGAGAGAGTACAAGCAGGGGGAGCAGGAGAAGCAGACTCCCCGCTGAGCAGAGAGCCCGCTGCAGGGCTTGGTCCCAGGACCCTGAGATCATGACCCGAGCAGATGCCCAAGTGACTGAGCCAACCAGGCTCCCCCTTAACAAATTTTTAAGTAGAATCCAGTCTTGTTAACTACAGGCCCAATGTTGGACTGCAGAGCTCTAGAATTAGTCATCTTGCATGATTAAAACTTTGTACCCATTGAACATCCCATCAATGTTCCCTACATTCTCCCTACATCCCATCTCCCCAGCTTCTGGAAACCTCCATTTTTACTGATTCTAGGAGTTTGACTATTTTCGTTACCTAATGTGGGTGGAATCATGCAGTATTTGTCCTATTTTCTACCGTGTCTTATTGGCGGTTTTCTGGACTCTGGGGTTGCTCCGACTTGCCCCTCGGATGCCCACACCTGGATCTGGGACTTCAGGTGTAGCTGCCCCACACGGGGCACAGGTGCTCACAAGCATCTTAGATCTGAGCTCTTGTAAGTGTGGCCCCAGGCAGGAGTCAGCATTTAGCCCTCACTCCTGGAGAACACCTGGGGCTGGTTTTGCTAGAGGATTCGCTTTACCTTCGATTTCCTCTAGATGGTGCTCCTCGTCAAGTGTGAGCATTTCTTTTCTTCTCTTTTCTTTTTTCTCCCCCTTTCTTTCTTTTTTTCTTTCTTTTGAAGCTGCTGGCATTTCATCGTGCACCCCCCACCCCCCACCCCAGGCCCAAGTTAGTGTCCATTGTCTAAGTGGAAAGTTACGGTTGTCAGACTGGGTAAGTGACGTCTGAGATGATTTCGACTGGAAATAATCCTCACCTCTGGGTATTTCAAAATGGTTTAGAGTAGGAATGCACTGTATGACTTGTTTATGTGTGCGGCACGTGGCTCTCATTCTTGGTCGCATGACTGTACGATCAGTAATTCCGTGTGCACGGAAGGTGGTTGATATTTAGGGAGGAATGGCGGGGGTGGCTCGGGAGGAGTCCTAACCTTTCCTCACCCCTTCTCCCTGCTTCAACTTTTCTTTGGATCAGAAAAATATGTGGAGGTCCTGCTCTATCACAGGCCTCCAAATGGCTCCCTTGCCTGTCCTCCAAATTGTCTGAAGTGCCATCAGCACACAGTCATGTCTATGAATTTTTGGGAGCCTTCTCATCGAATATATGTATTCACTCATACCCAGATGGGAATCAGAATTTTAATAGTGGAGGTGGGAAGATGGTTTCAGAATGGAGGTAAACTTTGTGTGGTGGGGGCAGAAAATTTCAACTGGGGGGGGGGACTCTTCTGGTGTAAACATGGCATCATGGGGATGGGTGAAGACCTGGGGGGATGCCAGATGGTGGAGGGAAGCACTGACGTGGGAAGTGGGAGGGAAGTGAAGGCATGCTTGGCCAGGTAGTGCTGAGGACTCCTGACCACCTATCTGAATGGGATGCTTTTCTTCTTCTTCTTTTTTTTCAAAAAGAATTTATTTATTTATGAGAGACACAGAGAGAGAGAGAGAGGCAGAGACATAGGTAAAGGAGAAGCAGGCTCCCTAAGCGAAGCCCAATGCAGGACTCGATCCCAGGACCCTTGGATCATGACCTGAGCCAAAGGCAGATGCTCAACCACTGAGCCACACAGGCGTCCCGTGAATGGGACAGTCTTAATCCAACATGGATATCCTGGGAGCAATCTCTTAGTAGAAGAGATGTTCACCATACTTTGCTAGGCTTCCTGATACACAACCACGTGTGCTCCGGCCAACTTATGGCATCTTATTTGTCCCTGGGAATCGTTTTATGTTGAGGAAGTCAGTGCAGAGTGACCTCAGGGTCTCTGGAGGGGAAAAGTTCGATTGTCCCTCAGTGAAAATGGGCGGGCTGCAGTTCTTCATGCAACTCGGTCAAGTGTTATTGGCAGCATTTTATATATACATATATATGTATATATATATTTATATCTATTTTAAAGATTTTATTTATTTACTCATGAGAGACATAGAGGCAGAGGGAGAAGCAGACTCCATACAGAGAGCCCTATGGACTCGAACTCGGGACTCCAGGGTCATGCCTCAGGCCGAAGGCAGGTGCTAAACCTGCTGAGCCACCCAGGGAATCCCCTACTGGCAGCATTTTATGGCTTTGTTCTACCGCTCAGGGCCATAGGTAGTCATCAACAGGGAAGTAGGTCCTCAGGAGAATGTGGGGCCAGAGCATCACCCTGGGTTTTAGAGCAGTGAATTGTGAAGTAGAGAGATGGGCAGAAAAGGAGCAGGAGTTATCCAAGTAATTAGTTAAGCTGGATCAATGGATTTTAGTTTTCTCTTTGCTGAAGAATTCTCTCCTGATTGCCTTTTTCTTTGTTTCAGTCTCTAAGCTGTGATTCCAGTTTCAGCATTTTATAGCCCAGCAGTGTGGCCATGGGAACAGAATCTTGAGGAAGGACAGGAAGGACAACTAAAGAAAGAAAGAAGACTGTTGTGTGAGCAGAACCTCTTACTTAGGGGCTCCTGGGTGGCTCAGTCAGTTAGGTGTCTGCCTCCAGTTTAGGTCATGACCTCAGGGTCCTGGGATTGAGCCCTGCATCAGGCTCCCTGATCCTGCCACTCCCCCGGGTTGTGTTCTCTCTCTTTTAATTTTTATTAAAAAATTAAATACATTTAATATTTATTAAATAAATATTAATTTATCATATAAATATATTATATATTTAAATATATTTATATAAAAATAATAAATAAATATTAATTAATTTATTATACAAATATATATATATTAAAAATAACCTCTTACTTAGTACCTGGGGCTTGTTTCCTGCCCTTGGATACAGGTATGTAGACCTTACTTACTATTCCACACACCTCTCTAAAGTGGTGATGGCATTTGATCTAGGTGATGGGTGATGGAAACACAGTCCTTGCAATTCATCTGACTTCTTAGACCTAGGGTTCTATTCTTTTTTTTTTTTTTTTAAGATTTTATTTATTTATTAGAGAGAGAGAATGGCAGAGACACAGGCAGAGAGAGAAGCAGGCTCCAAGCAAGGAGCCCGATGTGGGACTCTATCCTGGATCTCCAGGATCACGCCCCCAGCTGAAGGAGGCGCTAAGCCACTAAGCTACAGGGGCTGCCCCTAGGGTTCTATTCTATCTAACTTACACACATGACCAATTTCTTTTAAGATGCTGGCTCATAAAAGCTTAAAATATCACCTTTCCTAGAGATTTTTGCACTTAAATTAAGGACTCTCAAATGAAATCCAAACTCCTTAGCTTGGTATTCAGTGTCCTCTATGCTCTGTTCCCCATCTTACATTCCTGGACACATTTCCCCTTTAAAAGCCTTTCAATCTCATCAGGTCATTGGACAGTAAGCTCTTCCAAGGCAAGTGTATGGCCTATTATTTGGTATTTGGGATAGATACTTAAGGAATGCTTCCCTGAATACCTACCCGGTGTAGTCCCCTCCCTCACTGAGTCTAGATCAGCCATATGACTTGCGTGGACAAATAAAACGCTGTGGATATGATGTTGTGCAGGTTCTGGGTATAGGCCATGAGAGTCCTTGCAGCTTTTTCTTTTGCTCTTTTGCTGTCTTGAATGCTGTACGAGAAATCTTGGGCCAACTTCCACTAGGATGTAACTTCTTGGGGTAAGAGAAGCCCTGGAGTATGAAGTATGAGAAGGGGACAGAGGGACATCTAGCTTCTGGCTAGCTGCAGTCATTCTGGCTGAATTGCCAGATTAGGCATGAGGCCATCCTGGACTTTCTAAGCTTGGTGGAACCATGAGCAAGTTGTGGAGTGGAGATAAACCATGCTTCTAGGCCTAGTATAGCAGAATTGTGAATAATGAATTAGTTGCTGTTGTCCTAAGCTACCAAGTTCTGAGTTACTTCTTACACAGCAATAGGTAGCTGATACAACATTGTAAGTCATCTTTGTGTGTGTGTGTGTGCCCAAGAGGATGTCATTAGTTGGCTCACCATTTCCTAGACATGCTTCCTTCACACATTCACACCCTTCATGCCCCCAAGCCAATCTACCTTCTCTGATACTCCAACTAGAATTGATCCTTCTTCTGAACTCCTTTGGTGCCTCTTTCTATTTGGCATATACTGTCTTCTTACATATGTCTTCTTGCTACAATTACATTTTAAACTCCTCATGACAGGTTCTAATTTTTTTGAAACATCTTTATTGAGATATAATTGACATTTGAAGCATACAAGTCAACGGATTTTAGTATATTTGCAGAGTTGTGCAACTATTCCCACAGCCTAAGTTTGGAATACTTTTATGACTCCCAAAAGAAACCCTATACTCATTAGCAGTCACTCCCCACTCCACCCAAAGCCAGCCTGAGGCAACCACTAATCTACTTTTTGGTCTCTACAGATTCAGGATTTAAATTTTTTTTTTTTTTTGTCAAGTAGCAGAAGTGAAATTACTCTGTGATGACTAATTGGGTGAAACTATAAAACCTTTCTAAGATCACCAAGAATGATTATGCAGAAGTCCAATTTCAGGCTTTATGATATTTGCAGAGAGAGGCTTTTGTGGAGGAAGGTTGCCATGGCACCTCATATATTGCCCCGGATCTTCAGCTCTGTTACTTTGTCTTCAGAGATAACAGGTCATGCTGGAGAAGGGGCATGGCGGGATCTTGGGTCAAGCCTTGTCTCTGCTGGTTACTGGTTCTGAGGTCTGGGGCTAGTGGCCCAGCTTCTCTGAACTCCAGTTTCCACATGGGGTTAGTGTGGTGACCAGATGAGGTGACACACAGGAGACACCTCAGTTGTTACCAACAAAATCATTTCCCTTCTTCTAACATCTGTCCTGTTGAGCACCTTTCACTGCACAGGGAGTCTCTTTACCACAACTTCTAGAGGGACAATACAATACCCTAGACCAGATGTTCCTAGTCAGAGGACTCACTGGGCAGATTTTTCATTAATCCCTTCCAAAGATAAGACTTTGGATTATGATTCTTCCTTTTGCACTTCCCTCTACAGTGGCTTTTGGGGGCACACATGTCAAGGCAACCATTTGGTTGCAGATTACTAGTCTTTTTATATAGATTGGTTGATATAAATTTGCTCACACAGAAGGCTGGCTAAGCATATTGTAGTTTGGTTTCCCCCAGAAGAGGTGGAAGAGAAAGACGAATGTGGGAAACCCAGGGTCAGGTTCCTCTGAACATGCTAGTGCACTTGTGCTCTGTTCTCTTGGTCTATCAACTTTTACGAAATTTACAGTTGTGTCCCACCCCCCTCCATTTCATCCTGAACTCCCATGGAGAGAACTGGAAGGGGGGAGGTCAAGTGCCCTGCATGTCTGTCAATTGCATTCCACTCAGTTCCAGCTGAGTGGCCCATCTGCTTTCTGCTGGGGCTCCTCACACAGGGCCCCCCTGGAGTGGGGGATAAGACTGCACAAACACAGCAGCTTCTCCACAGAATGAGGGCATTCTTGGGACAGTGTCCCTGGCGGCAGCAAAAGCAAGGAAGGATGTACCCTCCGTACCCCAGTGAAGACTGAGAGGCAGCACTGTTCCTTTGCTTGGTCTTATGGGGCAGAACTGGCTCCTTTACCTGGACCAGGGCTCTGATCTTTGTCTCCCTCTTTGGGGAAAGAAGACCAAGAAGGGGCTTCTAGCCCTCAGTTTTCTCCTAGTCCCAAAGTCACATTAGACTTAGCTCTGCTGTCTTGCTCTCCGCCTTTGCCCCACCTGTGCCCCCAAACCTACTGGACTTTCTGGTCAAGTTCTGAATCCTTTCCTGCACATTCTTTTTTTTCTTTTTTTTTTTAAGATTATTTATTTATTTATTTATTCATGAGACACAGACAGAGAGAGGCAGAGACATAGGCAGAGGAAGAAGCAGGCTCCCTGTAGGGAGCCTGATGCAGGATTTGATCCCAGGACCCCAGGATCCCTCCCTGAGCCAAAAGCAGATGCTCAACCACTGAGCCCCTAGGCGTCCTGCTTTCTTGCACCTTCTTGTGTCTCTCTCCCCATCTTCACTTGGCAACAGGTTGCTAGCTGCTTGTTGTTGCACCCCCCTCCTCTAAGTGATGAAATGTGGGCCTGGGGGCTGGTGAGGAGTGAGGGGGTTTCCGATCGCAGTTCCTTCTGCTGCTAAGACAATTTCCATCATCAGCGTGGTGGCATCTGCAGGATTGAGGGTACCTGCCTGCTAATCTAGTTCTATCTTTGGTCAGAAGAGCTCGAAATGAATTTTGTTAGCTTATTTCTTCTCAGTAGGAGCCTGAGGGTGAAAGAGAGGAAGCTGTCCTGGGCCCCAAGTGTAGGAACAGGGCCTGGGGACGTGAGGATGTGAGCAAAGACACACAGGAGACCCACTGACCTATCCCTTGATTGTTCTCTCTCCTCGTCCTTTTTCCACTCTCCTGTACCCCACACTCATAAAAATAGGAAGCGATGTCATCACATGTGTGCATGCCTCCCCTTCGTGTGACGCCTCTGGGTCACCACTTCCTGTTTCTGAGTCATCAGGAAGGTAATTTCCCCCTGATGCTCAATATCCTCAGGGACATTCTGATCACTCAGCATCTACCTACCCAGTTTCCCCGTCTTCTCTCCCTTCTTTAGAAACAACAACAAAATCTACTCCCCCCAACCAAAAAAAAAAAAAAAAAAGAAAAAAAAAACCCTTAAACACGGTACAGCTGCTGGTCTGAGCTGCTGCAAGCTCACAAAATGCATGGTGGATTACAACCTTCAGCCCCAATTTGGATGGATGGCTGAGTGCCTGGATTTAATTGGATAGTTAATTACAAGTGAAGATGACTCTTGAGTGCCTCTCTTTCTGCAACAAGATCTGTCCTAGATCTTGCCTACTAAGAGAAGAGGGGGGAGAGGCATTTGGCTGCCCCTCCAAATAAGGAATGAATCAAACTGCTGGAATAAGACAGCCCAGGAGGCATGAGATGGTACTGGAAGGGTTTGTTAGAATTAACTGAAGCAAATCTTTAAGGAGCTAGTTCCATAGACAAGCCCTCACTGCAGATCCTCCCCCCCCCCCACCTTTCTTCTGTTCCCTCTACCCTCCCTTATAGACCCCTCTTTCTTTTCTTTTCTTCCTCCTCAACTTTCCTTCTCTCTTCCCTCCTTTCCTTTCTCTCCCTTCCCTTCCCTCCTTCCTCCTTAAATCCTGTACCGTACTTGCAGGTACCGTCTCTAATTTTTGCAGGAGGGAGGTAATGATTGGGACCATTCCTTTCCCGGGGAGTATGGACCTCCTGCCAATCACTTTGCTAGGCATCTGGCTCAGAGCCGTGTAAGAGATTCTTCTGGCCTTCAGGAATCTCCCTGTTAATGTAGACATTTTACTCATCCATTCATCTGTCGATGGATTCTGAGGTTGTGACATGATGTTTTAGATTTTATTTTTTACTTGAGAGAGAGAACACCAGAAAGCAGCAGAGGGAGAGGGAGAAGCAGGCTCCCCGCTGAGCAGGGAGCCTGATGAGGGGATCCATCCCAGGACCCCAGACTCATGACCTGAGCTGCAGGCAGGTGCTTTACCAACTGAGCCACCCAGGTACCCCTTGAAATGATGTTTCAAGTGACTCACAGGCAAGGTTAGAGATGCTGGGGGGGTGATGCTGAATTCAAAACTAGAAAAATAACAACAACAACAACAACCAACGCCTGGACAAATGAAAGGAGACAAGGATCTTGAGTGCCTTTTTGCTGGATTTGCCTGGATTAAGGAGGAACATCCATTCTGCACCTGCCGACTGCAAGAAAGCCAGCGGAGCAGTTGAGAAGACCTCGGTAAGTTTGTAAGGGCCCCTCCAGGAGCGGTCCTGCCCCATACTCCCCATGCTCTCTGCAGAAGTAGGCAGGGAGGTGGGCCTGCACAGGGCAGCTGGGGTGAGAAGCGTGAAGAGCAGAGCTGGGGGCACCCCTTATGCTTTGCTAGGAGACCCGCTCCAGGGCAGGTGATTCCTCCCCCCCCCCCCCCCCCCCCCCCAGGGGTTGCTGCTCTCTTCTTATCTCGTTTTTCTTGCAGTCCCGGCTCTGAAACTCTGGTTGGGACTCAGATGGGGGGACTTGAAAATCAGTGCATGGGAAGCGTGGGCCCCAGAGGAATCTAGAAAGCCTCCCTCCGCCTCCTCCCCCCTTCACTCGGCCCCGCCCGCGGCCTGCACGTGGAGACCAGAGGGCTGACCGGGTCCGGCACCGCGTGCACCGCGTGGACACACGCAGGCTGCACAACAGCTCGGAGCCTCGGTGTCTTCACGCACCAAGGAGAGCCGGTCACAGGAGCTGTGGCCTGGGGCCAGGGGACACGGACGGGCGGCCACCTGCAGCATCCAGACCGTTGGCCACCGGGGCCGCGTCCAGGGCGCAGCGCTTCGCGGGACCCCAGGCCGCCGCCGGGCACGCCCCCGCCTCGTGCACCGGAGTTGCCCCCTGGCCCCCCGAATCCTAATCCCCTTCTAATCGCCCGTGGTGCTGAGAAGCTATCGGGTGTCTCGGCCTGGTCCGGGGAGCGCCCCTCCCGTTCTGTGGGAGTCTGCTGGGCACGGCAGGCCCGGTACAATTTCACGTATTATTTGGGCTCATTCAGCGGGGTTATTTTGGAAGCTCGGCTTTGTGAGGCTTCTGGGAGCCCGGCCGGGAATTATGCAACCGCTTCAAGTCTGGTGCCCTGAAGCGCTGCCTCCTCCGGCCAGTGGCCCCAAGCTGGTGGAGAATGTGCTGGGAAAGCCAGTGAAACTGAGCTTCCTGGGCTCCCAGGGGAGAGGGAGCGAGCGAGCTTGGAAGCACCCTTCCCTCCAGGTACTCATATATTGACTGACCTTGGCCGTGAGCCTGGGGAGGAGGCAAGTGGGGTGGAGACTGGTCCCAGGGAGACTTTCTTAGTCCTGGCTCCCCTGCAGGGGTCAGGGGCTTTCAGAGGCCACTGACTGTAAGGGAGTCGAGATAGGAAGAGAGAGGGGCAGGGGAGGAAAGAGAAAGAAAGGCGAGGAGAAAGGCAGGTGTTGGGGGAAAGAAAAAGTTACAAAGTGCACAGCCAATGCCTTCTTTTGCTTCAGATGCCCCTGTCCCCCCAGACTTGCCCTCGGTGAGGTTATTCTGCTCCTGGCCCATCGATGGCCCTTTTGGAGGTGCAGCTGGCTCTCCTGTAGCTTCTGAAGGTGTAAGTTCCTACAGCAGAGTTTCTGAGATAAGGAGCTGGGGGAAGGGAAGAGTGACAAGAAAGGGTTCCTTTTGAACTAGTGGGGTGGCTTCCTGTGCTCCCCCAGAGGGGAGCCCCTGGTCGACTGCAGGGGCAGCTTCCCTGCAGCTTCCCATAGAAGCAGATCCTCTTCAGGTTACCGAGTAGGCCCGGAGCTCTTCTAGTGCATCATCTTTCTTAAGCTCCTCCCTGCTGTCCTTTGACAGACCTGCTCGTTTTCCAGGTGAGTAGTCTGAGGCTCAGAGAGGCTAAGCGGCATGCTCCAGGTCACATGGCTGTTAAGTGGCAAAGCTGCTGCTTAGCTCAGGTTCTTCCGGGCTCCAAAGCCATCCCTTACGGTGCATTACATAACCTAAATGTTCTGTCCATTGTGTCTCCAAAATATGTCCTGATTCTGTGCACCTTCATCCAGGCCGGGTCGCCATCATCTCTTACCTTTTGAACCTGCAGTAGCTCTTTTACTGGTCTTCTTGTTTCTGCTTTTGTCTCTTTCCAGTGAATTTTTCCACAGAGCTGCTAGAGAAATAATTATAAAAGATAAATTGGCTCAGGTCATGCATGCGTATACAACTCTCCAAGTGTGTCCCAGTGCAGCTGGACTAAAATCTGGACTTCTCACCTATGTACAGGACCTGTAAAAGCTGGTTCAGCTGTCTTGGAGGCTCTGAAACTCATTACAGCTTCACTAGTATCATCATCTTCTTTCCTCAGCATGTTATAGCCACACTGAACATTGGGTTCTTTTCTGCCTCAGGACCTTAGCATATGCTGCTTTTTCAGAATGGAGTGACGTTCTCCTCAGTCTGCGTCTGCATAATTTTTTTTTTTCATCCTGTACATCTCAGCTTATATGTCACTTCCTTATAGAGCAGAGACTTTCCTCAGACTAACCTGAGTTCAACCATCCTTGTGCTTGGAGCGTCTCAGTAGACAAGGAAACACGATGAGTTATAAAGATATAGTTGTCATAAAAGAAAGAAGATGCTAATTCTTTTCAGTCATAGTTCCCTTTGGCTCTGAATACAAGAAGAAATTTCCATAGGGGTCATGGAGTAATGTAAATGGAAATTGTTTTCAACCTATGTCATGTGATTAAGGGTAGATTGGATAGACAGAAAATACTAGTAGGCCCCAGACTGAGGGGGAGGACTTGGCCAGGGAAGGCTTCACAAGGGAGGTAGGTAAGACCTTTCCTTTGTGGATGGGAAAGATTTGGAAAGGCTTGTGGAGAAGACAGCCTAGGCAGGGCTTGGTGAAGTATGGAGCTAAGAAACACCTTGCTCAGTACTTGCCTGGTAGGTCTTAGTTTTTAGTTGTGATTCTTCTAGTCCCTGGAGGTCACGGTTTATGTCAGCCTCTGCTGTGGTATCTAGTGCAGCTTTCAGGCTACTCCACAAAGGAGCTAATCCCCATGCCCATGCTACTACCGCCTCCCCCTCTGACCCCTCACCCCCTTCCCACAGACCTTTTGCCAGCTCTGCCCACGCAGGGCCGGGACTAGGGCGTGGTGAGTGAAGCACGCAGGGCACTAGGAGGCTGAGCTGAGTGAAGGCCTGCCTAAATGCTTTGTCCTGGGTGCCACTCAACCCTCGGACACCAACTCCCCTAGGTCAATGTGTGACCTCAGCCAATCAGGTTATTGCCTATTATGCTGAAAAAAAGCAACTGAAACCCTTGGTTCAAATGTGTGGAGAGGAAGTGGGGGAGCGGCAAAAGAAAGAGACGGGGAGCTGGACACAGTTATTCAGAAGTCTTTTCCAAAAACATCTGACTTAGTTTCTTTACATTGTCAAGAAGGCTTTTAAAGCCCAGCTGCCTCTTATTAATCCTGTTTGGGCTGATCCCCTTTCCGCCAACCTTGCTCTCGGGCTGTGCCAGCATAAACGGCCTGGTGGAAGTGGAGGGCATGCTGAGTGACGTCAGTGGCTGCGTCTGGGCTTCAGATCTCAGCCCAAGCAGCTGAGAACACAGCACCTTGGGCCCCTTCCAGTGAGAATGTAAAATACTCTGCCCACTGCCCTAGAAGACCCATGGGGTTTTGGGGGACCCAGAGGATGGAAGAGAGAGTGGGAGGTATCTCCTCTGTGTGACTTGGGAGGTGGCCTCTAGATGCCAGGTCTTGGAGATGTCTTAGTATGAGGTAGGGGAAGGGAGCGCAGGGTGTGGGGATCACAGATCCCTGTTTTTGAGTGCAGATGTTCACTAATGGTATGTCCTTGGCCAGGTTAACTCACCTCAGAACAGGGCTTCCTCAGTGGTGTGGTGTGAATGATTATAGCAGTGCCCACCTAAGAGGGTTTTTGTTGGGATTGAAGTGTGTTTCTTTATGTAAAGGGCCCAGCACAGACAGGGTCTGGTATATAATAGTTGTTCAGTAAATGTTTCCTTCCCTCTGTCCTTTCTTTCCTTCTTTTCTCCCTCTTACCATTTCCTCTTCCTTTCTTCTGCCCCGCCTTCTTTTCCTTCAGAGAAAGCTAACACCTAACTGTCTGTAGGGGTGAAATCAATAAGGAACACACCCTTTCTTGTTGTGCAAGCCCTGAAAGGCTTAATCAGAGGCAACAGGTCCTTCTAAAAGCTAAGGCACCAGGAAGGGGCATAAGCAGAAAGGCTGGTGGCAAGTTTACATAAAGAAATAAAGAACACATAGACAGTATTCAGTCTGTCTACAGGCAACAGCCCCTCTGTCTCCTTCCTTTTCCTCTACCCCCAAAATCAGAGATGCATTCTGGCATTTAGGTAGTGTGTTGAAGGTGGGCACAAAATTAAACACTGCACACTGAACAGTGAGATTCTCATAGTCTCTTCTGCTGCTGAGCCTAGTCCATGCAGATAGCCAGCTAAAGAGACTGTAGATTGTATTCTGGGAAAATTGGTTCACCCAGACAAAGAGCAAACAGAACAGATAGATTCAACCCCTCCTCAAACTCTGGTGAGGTCCATCAGGCAATTAGCCCTGCCCATGCATGCAAAACCTCTAATACTGAGTTCCTCACCATTAGGTATGAAAAGAAGAAGACAAGAATCACCCAAGGTTTGAGGTAGGATTAAAATATGTAAGACAGAGACTCTGACAAATACATGAAAGAAGTCGAGAAAATGTAGGGGACATAATAAAAATTCAAAATGCAATGATTAGTGTCATCAAGAGATAAGAGGAAATGTATTTATGAAAAAAGAACGGAGTGTTATATAAAGAAACTTCAGAGAATAGAAAAAGGCCTTTGACAATTAAAGCGCAATAGCAGAACTTGGAAAGGTCTGTAGATAATGTTGAGGAAATCTTCCAGAAAGTAGAACTAAAGTAGAAAATGGTGGAAAATGGAAGAAATGGGGAAATTAAGGATCAGTCCATAGGTCAAATACCTGACTATTAGGAGCTACAGAGAGAAAAATAGAGGGTTTTTTTTTTTTAAATTATTTATTTATTTATTTATTTATTTATTTATTTATTTATTTATGATAGTCACAGAGAGAGAGAGAGAGAGAGGCAGAGACATAGGCAGAGGGAGAAGCAGGCTCCATGCACCGGGAGCCCGACATGGGATTCGATCCCGGGTCTCCAGGATCGCACCCTGGGCCAAAGGTAGGCACTAAACCGCTGCGCCACCCAGGGATCCCTAGAGGTGTTTTTTTTTATGGAAAAAAAGGGAACTAAATTTCCAAAGCTTCCGAAGTTTTGCATTTCCAGCCCAAAGGGACCCCGTGAGAGCCAAGCGTAACTGATGTAAAGTGGTCCTCATGCAAGGCATACAGTTGTGGAATGTTGGGACCCTACGGATAAAGAGAAGTTTGCAAAAGCTATCAGAGAGAAAGCTGGTTTCATACAGAGGACATAAGACTTGAGAGTTTGGAAACGGTGTGGCAGTGCCTTCAACAGCCTGAGGGAAAGTGATTTCCAGTCTAGAACCTAGAACATTACCTTCAAGAGTAAAGGAAGGTCTCAAAAAAATATGCCTTCCCACACCCTTTTTTTATAGAGCCACTATAGGTGCGCTCCACCAAAATTAGGATGTAAACAAGAAATAGGAAGACTTCAAGTCTAGGAGTCAGGGACGATAAAATGGAGGGAAGGAAAGAAAATTAGTAGGGATGACGAGGAAGAGAAGCCCAGGATGCAGTGGGACAGTAGAAGTGCATCCTTCCATCTGGAAGCAACCATGGAGGGGTTATATTAGAGAAAATAGCAAGGGATAGATTTCCCAATGTGTTTCACTGGACTGAGAAGAGTTTTACTTTCTCTTGGAAAGTGTGGGGCTGAATTAGAGATAGATACATTGAAGGTTGAAGAGAAAGAGGCCATTTTGTAAAACAAAATGTGTACAAGGAAAAACAGAATCATAGTTTACAAGTGTGTGAAAAATGTATAGACATATTAATGTAAATGTTGAATAATAATTTCCCCACTTATCATGATGTAACATATGGGGACTATGGAGGGAGGGAGAGTGACATTGGTGTGCCTGGGATGCGGAGTGGTTGGTAAAGATGAATCCTCATCTTCCACGGTAGGAAAATCAAAGATAATGTCAAAATGGGGATTACAGGGGTGCCCTGAATGGTTTGGTAAATTAAGCACCTGAGTCTTGATTTAGGCTCAGGTCATGATCTCAGGGATTCCTGAGCCAGGCTCCATGTTCAGCAGGGCTCTGTATTCAGCAGGGAATCTGCTTGAGATTCTCTTTCCCTCTTCCTTTGCCCATGCCCCCTTAAATAACTAAATATACTTTTTTTAAAGAAAGAAAAATAGGGATTACAGAAAAATATTAAAATTTTTTGTTAAGCCTAAAAGGCTTATCTGATGTCAAAAGCTATTCTTATGCATTACTTTGATTTAAAAAATGGGAATGGAAAGTGACGAGTATTCGTTGCATGGTGAGCTGTGAAGACCATCACCTGGAAGTGGGGTCTTGAGTCATAGAGACTTTTTTTTTTAAGATTTTATTTATTTATTCATGAGACACACAGACAGAGGCAGAGACTTAGGCAGAGGGAGACGCAGGCTCCATGCAGAGAGCCTGATGTGGGACTCAGTCCTGGGACTTTGGGATCATACCCTGAGCCGAAGGCAAAGGTTCAACTACTGAGCCACCCGGTCGTCCCTTACGGACTTTTTTTTTTTTTTTTAAAGGTGGCAGAAACTCATTTATAAGCTAAAATCTTAAGTACAGGAGAGAGAGATGGAAGATCCAGAAAAAAGAGAGGGAATTAATGTTGCACAGATAAGATCTCAAGCAGAGGTGTATGGATGGATTCATCTTAGGAGAAAGGTCCAGAGAAGAAAGAGTAGGTGTAGGCACAGACACATTTGGGGAGCTGAGAGATCTCCCACACCATAGGGCATCTGTTTTCTCTGTGAAGTAAGGGGCAGGGCAGGTTGTTAGAGTGAAGACAAGAGGTGTTGGGGAGACAAATTTGCCCTGGGTTTTGAACACTACAGTTCAAGTCTGGAATATATAGCATGGGCAGGAGTTGGAGCATGCAGCTTCTCCAATCCCACATTCCATCCCTCCAAAGAGGCAGTAAGTGTCCGTAAGGATTCAGAGGCTGTTAGGGCTACCCCTGGTACCGATGGTCCTTCCCACCCCTAAGAGTTGGTCAGGCCCAATACTTATAGCCGGAGACATAAGTGTGGGGTGCCAGGAGAACAGACTTGGAATGAAAAGGAGGTTTTGTGAAGCTGAGGCAAGAAGAACCCAGCCACACCAATCCCTATAGGGTGAGGAAAATCAGCAGCCCATGGCCCAAGGAAGTGTCGCCAAAATGCTAGCCCCCTCTTACTGCAACAAGCTCACACACACACACACACACACACACACACACACACACACAAGGCATATCTTCCCAGTTGTGTCTGCAATCTTGGGGAACATGGCTGGGTGGGATGTTGGGGGTTTGCTGGATGAGCATAGCCCAAGGGCAGGAAGAAGGAGCTGAGGGAGATGATGAGGGGTGGTTGACATTCTACCACAAAGAAGATAGGTAATGTCAAGATATAAAAAGTTAAAATAGGGTATACCAGGGCTGTTTAGAAAAATGTCTTAAATATTTGTTAGGCCTTATAGCATTGTTTGACTTCAAAGCTGTGTTTACGTATCACCTCGGTAACGTCGTAAAAAAGACCAGAGACAGGAAAGAGAGCAAAGAATGCAGTGAGGACAGGCTCCTTTTCCTGGAGGTGGCCCCTGATTCGAAGAGGCTAAGACTCTGGCAGTGGATCAACCTGGGAATAACAGAGCCCAGGTGCTGGGAGGGTCGTCCCCAGGATGAGGACAGGGTGTACAGTGGAGAGAAGCTAGTGAACCAGTTGCCAAAGTCAGTTGAGTGTACTGGGCAAAACTAGGTCAGGACCAGAGCAGCACGAGGAGAGGCAGAGAGTGGGAGAGGCAGGAAGCATGAGAATCAGACTGGGGGGAACTTTAAAAAATGACCATGAACAACAGCTGGGAGGATGTTCCAGCCCCAGAGTATGGGATGTAGAAATAAGTGCGCTTCGCATTGTAGAGAGCTACAAGAGAAGTGATGTCCTTGGGGGAGGGATCGGCTTCAGATAAGGCAAGTTGGGGGAGGATGTGCCTTTCAGAGATGTAGATGGGGTTTCCAGAGGGTGTAGTTTGCAAGTATTAGAAGGGAGGTTAGCCAGAAGCAGAGGAGTCATCCCGGAAGTAGAGGAGCATGCATGGTGGGTCAAGGAGTTGATGAGATGCATGGGTCTAAGTGTTTTTAAGAGTTTGATTTAAAAACTCTGATGCAGAAACATTTTCTTTAATTGGAAGAGAAATAGACCTTAGGATAAGGTGGACAGAAGGGCAAAGTGTAATGCATTGGCTAAAACTGCCCAAAATGGAAAACAAGCAAAGAAATCCTACATATGACAGAGAGGAGGGAGATTCCTGTGCCATTGAGTTGGCTGGGATCTTACTTCTTCTCTCAGTTTAATACTTTTAGAATGGATAACACAAAACCAGCAGCTTCTGATTAGCACGCTTAAGCTCAACTTATTGGGGGACGGGGTATTTCCAGGAATCGTGTCCCTCTCAGGGACTAAAATCAGGGTAGGAATCTCAGGATGGTATTTTCTTGAGGGGGATTCCAGTAAAATGGCTTTTGCCTTCTCCAGGAATTGCCCCACAGGGAGACTTAACCTTTAAAGTCTTAACCTTTCTCTTTGCCAGCATCTAGTATCTTCCAGGACTTCTTAAGGCTTTAGTTAATGGCCTTCCAGCTCCCCCCACCCCCTTCCCTGCTTCCTGAGGACTGCTGAGGTAAATCACCCCATGGGGGGGGCGGTGGGTGGGCAGTTAACGTCACTTCCAATTCATGAGGGCTTGCTTCCTATTTCACCAAGGAAGACTGAGGCCAGAAGCCTTGATTTTCCTCAGTATCTTTATTTTTCCTATAAAGTTTCCTAAGTGCCTACAGCTGCTCTTTCCTTGCAGGCTGAGAGTTCACCTGTGCAACAGGTTCAGGTTCAGGGCCGCTGCTTTGCTAGTGCTTCTGGTCACATCCCCTGCCATACTGGGCATGCGTGCGTCAACCAACCCCTACTCCTCCTGCCCATCTTGGCTAATGTCCTTGTTCTTTCTCTCTCTTAACTGTTCCTTCCTCTCAGTCTATGAACATAGTTAAGCTCTTCCTTGATCTCTCACTCCCGAGGGCACCCCCCTCACCTTCAGACTGACACTGCTCTTTGGATGGCACCCGTGTCTCCCAATTGGCTGTATCCAGGGGATTTTTTTTTTTAATCCTGAATTTTCTCTAGCTTCCTTCAGAGTCTGACACTATTGGTAACTCTTTCTTTATTTCTTTCGTTCTTTCTTTTCTTTCTTTTTATGACCAAATAACTGTTATTTCAAAAATGAAAGAATGGTTCGGATCAGAAAAATCTATGACCGTAATTCATTACATCAATAAATTAAAACCAAAGATCATATGATTTAATGCTGAGAAGCTCTTGGTAAAATTCAATTGTCATTCACAATAAAAACTTTTAAGAAGGGGCAGCCTGGGTGGCTCAGTGGTTTAGTGCCACCTTCAGCCCAGGGCATGATCCTGGAGTCCCAGGATCGAGTCCCACATTGGGCTCCCTGCATGGAGCTTGCTCTCCCTCTGCCTGTGTCTCTGCCTCTCTCTCTCTCTCTCTCTCTCTCTGTTTGTGTCTCTCATGAATAAATAAACGAAATCTTAAAAAAATATATAAAAAAAACTTTTAAGGATAGGAAAAATCTACTTAAATATGATAAAGACTATATATTTGTTCACTTAATGTGTTTTTAAAAATTTATTTAAATTCAATTTGCCAACATATAGTATAACACCCAGTGCTCTTCTCATGACGTGCCCTACTTAATGCCCGTCACTCAGTTACTGCATCCCCCCACATGCCTCCCCTTCTGCAGCCCTTTGTTTCCCAGAGTTAGGAGTCTCTCATGGTTTGTCTTCCTCTCTAATTTTTCCCCTGATCAGTTTCCCCCCTTCCCTCATGTTCCCTTTTACTATTTCTTATGTTCAGCGTATGAGTGAAATCATATGATAATTATCTTTCTCCGATTGGCTTATTTCACTCAGCATAATACCCAGTAGTGCAATTGTTGGGTTGTAGGGTGGCTCCATTTTTAACTTCTTGAGGATTGTCTGTAATCTTTGCTTTCTTAAAGTATGGTGCTTTGGCAAAAGGTGCACATCTGGTGCTCCCTAAGGGAACTAAGTGAAGTCATACATGCATGAATGAGCTCTTCAGGGGGAAGGACTCTGGGCCAAGGACAGGCTCCAGGGAACCCACACACTGAAAAGGCAGAAAGAAGAGGAGCTCCTGAAGGAGACAGTTACTAAGTGATCGAGAAGGTATAGGAAAAATCAGGAGACTGTAGAGCCCTGAAAGCCAAAGCACCATACTTTAAGGTGTCTGTGGGCCCTCAACTCAACTTCTTCCTTCAACACTTGACTCCTCGTCTCCTTAAAGCAGCTCTACTCCTCTACTCCCATGGACTTCCCTGCCATATGTGTCCCTTAGTTGTACACATCTGCACAATCAACCAAGACCTGACAATTTTTCTTCCTAATTAATTTTTTATTTTGTTCTCTCCCTCATCTCCATTCCTGTTGTGAACATCCCAATTCGGGTTTTTAGTAATTTTTAGCTTACTGTTGTAACAATTCCTGACTTCTCTCTGCCTCTAATCTTGACCCTGTTAAATCCACCCTTCATCCATCTACCACGGTGATCTGCTTAAAATGATGATCTGTCCGTGTCATTCTCGTTTTTAGAACTTTCTAATGGCTCCACCCTGTCCATAGCATAAAGTTCAGACTTCTTAGCACAGCATACAAGGCCCAGCACAAACTGGTCTCTCCAGATCTTTCTGTCTCATCTGCCCTTCCTGCCTGTCTCATGACTATGCTCTAAGAATACCGGCTGCCTCGGCATTGATCAGTCCACACCAGGTTCCTGCCTGCATCATGCTTTCGCCTTGATGACGACGGTCCCTTTCCTCTGCCTGTCCCTTCTTTGAATAATTCATATTCATTCTTTAAGATCCGGTTTGGGTGCACCCTTCTCCAGGAAGCCTACCTTGAGCCCTCAGACTGCTTCTGCCCAGATTCTGCCAAAGTCTGCATACATGTCAGCACTTGCTCTAATAAAAAGAACAAGGACTTTACAGGAAGACTGGCCTGGGTGTAAATTAATAGCATTGAGGCACTGGGCAAAAGACTTTTAATTTTGAACCTCAGTTTTGTTGTCTGTTGATTGAGGATGATAATATCATTTAATTCATAGGGATAGTGAAAGGATAACCTTAAATAATGTATATGTAGTACCAGATATTATAGTAGGTGCTCAATAAATGGTAGCTATTATTATTATTATTTGCATCTTTATTGCTGTGTCTACTATAATATTTTATAAAATTTAGGTGAGGAAGGGATACTTTTCTTTGTCCTTTTAAACTCTTGTTGTTGGGCCCCTGGGTGGCTCAATGGTTGAGCACCTGCCTTCAGCTTGGGTTGTGATCCCGGGGTCCAGAGATTGAGTCCTGCATCAGGCTCCCCATGGACAGCCTGCCTCTGCCTGAGTCTCTGCCTCTCTCTCTATGTCTCTCATGAATAAATAAATAAAATCTTAAAAAAAAAAAACCCTCTTGTTAAATCATGGAGGGTGACTTGAGAATTTAGTCTTATTGCCTCTGAGACACAGCTGATGCTAATTTAATGGTGACTTTGCCCTGTGGAGAGGGGGAATGTGAAGGGTAAGACCTGGATGCCTTTCCAGCCCTGGCTTTGGAATGGGCCTGGGGAGTGCTTCCCACATCTTCCCTGTTTCTCCGGTCTTCTTCAGACCAGACGCCATATCACTGTGGAAGAATAAGAAGTCTTTATTGTCAGAGGAACAGGACAGGGTGAACTGAGTGGGTATTATGTCTGTATCTAGTTTGCGGGCTTCCTTGTTCATGCCTGGAAAGGGTGTGCAGATGGAGGCCTTCAAAGAGAAGATGTCCTGTGTGGCTGCTCCCTGTCTGCCAACCTTTTTTCTTCTCCTTTAGCCTTCTCAATCTCCCCTAAGCTATGCTCCCATTCCTTTTCACAGTCCTGCCCTCCCCCCAGGAAGTGTTGGCTCCCACTCCCATGCTTGTGCTTCACAAATCTGAGTGCCTCTTGCTCTGGCTGGATGGGGATGAAGTTGTCCCAGTTTTTCATTGGATAGGCTCTAATTCTGAAAATAAGAATGGAAACTGGTGCCCAAATTTCAGTGTGATCTCTGTGCCAGTTTATTTATTTATCCTTTAAAAAAAGGATTTTATTTATCTATTCTTGAGAGACACACAAACACACACACACACACACACACACACACACACACAGGCAGAGACATAGGCAGAGGGAGAAGCAGGCTCCCTGTGGGGAGACCGATGTGGGACTCGATCCCAGAACCCTGGGATCACGACCTGAGCCGAAGGCAGACGCTCAGTAACTGAGCCACCCAGGTGCTCCTCCACTTGACTTTGACACATACGATGATCTTTTAATGTGTCTGTGTCACAGAGTCGATTGTGAGCTTCTGGAGAGTCTGGTCCGTATGTCGCTGGTCCTGGGACACTCCTGCTTCCTCATATTGCCCGGCCTCGTGCAAGGCTTTCGGCACCTGTTAACCGTGTAAAGGAATCCCGATGTTTAGTGAGGATTTTCTCACCTTTTCTTTCTATCATCAGTGGTATTAAGTCAAGTCTGGAGTATAGATTTACAGAAATTTTCTTCTGCTTCGAGTCTCTCCTTCATGGGAAGCTCAGCATCATGATGCAGAGGAGCTTCGTCATTCCATGGCTGGCCTCTAGAACATTTTCCGGGGTGGCTGGCATCAGATACTCATTTATTATTCAGCAAGTGTTTATGGAGGTCTTACTGTGTGCTTGCCAGTGTGGTAGGTGCTGGGATGCCAGGAAGTCAGAGACCACCCTCCTAGAACTTACAGTGGCTCTCAATTCTTAATCATTAGGCCGTTTGACATGTACGTGTCTGTGGAAGGAGGAAAACTTGGTGTGATTTCAGGGTAATTTGCCCTTGCCTCAGCCCCATATTCAAAAGGGACTTTAGAGTTGTCTTTATTGATCATTTCAGTCTCTTTAATGGACAAGCTACTGGACAGATAGTATCTACTAGTATTTAACAATTTTTGTCTGAAAAGAGGAACTGAGAGCAGTCTTTAGTTTGGGAAGACAAAAGGCAGGGAAGCTCCTTGGCCACTATGTTTGGAGAGAGGGAAGGCTGCTAACAAGGGCAGGCAGAGGCCGAAGGATCTGGAGGCTGGGCCATGACTGACCCGGAGGGCGGGGCAGTGTCGAGTCAGTCACTGGGGCCTCTGTTCGCCACTCACAAGTGACCTGAGCACCAACAAAATCTCTAAAACTCTCATGGTCTGGGCAGCCCGGGTGGCTCAGCGGTTTAGTGCTGCCTTTGGCCCAGGGCCTGATCCTGGAGACCCAGGATTGAGTCCCACGTCGGGCTCCCTGCGTGGAGCCTGCTTCTCCCTCTGCCTGTGTCTCTGCCTCTCTCTCTCTCTCTCTCTCTGTGTCTCATGAAGAAATAAATAAAATCTTTAAAAAAAAATTTCTCATGGTCTAACTTATAAAATCTGTCACGTGGTGATCGTAATACTCAGCTTTTTTAGAGTTATGGTTAATTTCCTTTTCACTTCCACAGTCTGCCTAGATCTATGTGCCTCGTGGGTAAAGGTATTATTCTCTATTCAAATGCAAATACTCTTGGATTAAGGCATAGAAAACTATTATGGACCATGGGCATATTGGTTGAAATTGGGGTTTACTGAATAAGAGTAGTCACCTTGGGAAATAGAGCCAAACTCCAGGAAACGCATTTCCTGGCAGATATGTTTGTTGAGAAGAGAGGATGAAGTTTTTTATGGATGTGAGCCCAAGTTTGTTCTGCAGTAAGGGCTACCCAGAGGCAGAGAATTCTAGAGTTTGGGATGGGAAAATGAAGCTTGCTATCATGCCTCTTCACAGTTTGGTAGGGTCAGTGCCTTATTTTTGTATTATATATCTCTGTTTGTCCAGCTGTCTATCTATGCATCCATCATTTATATTTTTATGTTTTACATTGTTTGAGATACTCATGGGTGGGGGAGGCAAAGGCAGAAAGAAAAGAAGAGAAAAGAAAAGAAAGAAATGTTTGATGGTCACTGTTAGGTCAAGTACAATATACTCTATCCTGGTCTTGAATATTTGAGACATTCATGGATGCCAGTTTAGGAAGGACATTGGTAAATCTGATGGGAACAAGGTGGGAAGACATTTAAGAAATTGCTGAAGGAACCAAGGATGTTTAAGTCAGAGAAGAATCTCAGGACCCAAATGAAAGCTGTTTTCAAAAACATCTGAAGCAGAGTCTCAGGAAGAGGAAGCAGGGGTTTGTCCTCTGCATCAGGGAACTTGAGGTAAGGAAGTCTCTACTGACAAAGGTAGGGGAATGTTCCTGGAAGTCTGGCCTGGTAGGGTTGCTCCTGTCTGCACAAAGTTAAGCTAAATGATCCCAAAGCTCTTTCCTGAGTCAAAACAGTTAACAACAAGTGTAATAAGACTTACATCAACCTTTTATTAAATACTATTTAGAAATCATGTTACAAAAGTACTATGCATACATTATGAAACATTGGGGAAGTAAAAGTATAAAGAGCCTAAAAATGAGTATTGCTCATAATCCTGCCCTCTGCATCCCAGTCTCATGTGGATCTGACTGGTCCCAGGCCTTTTGCTGTGTTAGTAGGCAGTCTTAGAAAAGTAGTGTTTTTGATTTTACTTTGGGAAGGTGTATAGGGTTCTTCAGAGAAATAGAATCTGTAGGATGGATATATATATCTTTCTCATGGCTGAATATATCCCACTGTGTATGTATGGATATTCCATATTTTCTTTATTCATTTATCTTTTTTTAAAGATTTTATTTATTTATTCATGAGAGACACACAGAGAGAGTGAGAGAGAGGCAGAGACACAGGCAGAGGGAGAAGCAAGCTCTGTGCAGGGAGCCCGATGTGGGACTCAATCCCAGGTCTCTAGGATCATGCCCTGGCTGAAGGTGGCGCTAAACCGCTGAGCCACCCGGGCTGCCCTATTCATTCATCTTTTGATGGATACTTAGGCTGTTTCTATATCTTGGAGATACAGAATAATCTCCAAGATATTGGGAATAATGCTACAGTGAATATGGAAGTGCCGATATGTCTTCAATATCCTGTTTTCATTTCCTTTGAACTCACAGTGGCTTTGTAAGTTGGATATATATCCAGAAGTGGGATTGCTGGATCATATGGTAATTATATTTAAATATTTTTTAAGCCCCTCCATACTGTTTTCCATCATGGCTTCACCAACTACATTCCCACCAATAGTTCACAAGGGTTCTCTTTTCCTCACATCCTGGCCAACACTTTCTCTTGTCTTTTTGATGATAGCCATTCTAACAGGTGTGAGATGAGAGCTCATTGAGTTTTGATTTCATTGCCCTGTTGATGAGTGGTGGTGAGCATCAGCTCATGTGTCCATTGGCCATCTGTATGTCTTCTTTGGCAAAAACGTCCATTCAGTTCCTCTGCCCATTTTTAATTGGATTATTTGTTTTCTTGCTATCGAATTGTATGAAGAATCACTTTTCAATATGCAGAGGGAAGCCAAAGTTGACACCTCATTTAATCATCATCAGGGACACAGACTTGATCCCTGCCTGGGTCACTGTTTACAGCATCATACAAGTTAGTTCCTGTTTATCTTAAGACACAACTGTCTATGTTTATGTTTCTGGGCTCCTTCAAGTCCTTTCTCCATTTCCTTTCTGCTCCTCCCTCTCCGTTCCCATCTGTCAAAATCCCAGACCCAAAAAAACCCTACAAATACAGAAGGCATGCCCCTCCCCACACAAACAAAAGAAGTACTTACCTATAAATGTGCATCTGCTTTCTTAAGTCATCTTCACATTGAGGGGTCTGACTGGTGGTAGGCTTGGAAAGTTTATATAAAGGATGAAAGTAATGAGTTTGAAATATGGAGTATTCCCCTCTCCACCCTTGTATCTCACTTTGGGTGAGTCCAGATTACCCTGGACTGATATAGAAAGGTTAATGGGCTGCTACAAAGTTTGTTTTGGACTGGCCTAACTGCTTCCTGCAGCCTCGGATGGGTATTGGAGCATCAGTCCTTTGAGGAAGTTATAGCAAGGGCAAGGACACAGAGAATGGTGTCCCTCCCAGGTGGCTGGGAGTTGTCAGAACATCTGTAGGTGCCCTGGCCAATGCACTATGTTAGGTTTAGTAACAGCAAAGCAGAGTTCCGGAGTCCACTGTCCCTGATAGTCATGGGGTCAGGCCAGTTAAAGGTGAGGTGTACTTAGGTCTGTTTCCCCAGAAATTTCTGGCATGCCTCCAGGCAAGCCTTCACTGTAAGTGTGTTTCTCTAGGGTGATTTTTACTATCCAAAAAATTCTCTAAGGTTGATTGATGGATGTTGGAATACCTATGTGCATCCATTTGAAATTGGCTGCTTCTTCAGTTTGTCGTTTTTCTTGAGTATCCATTCTTTCCTGTGTGGATGCGGTATAGCAGAAAGGTCACCAGATGAGGGACTAGGGCCTGACTTTCTTACTAGCTATGTGACCTGAGGTAATTTGCTTATCCATCAAATGACAGACTTAAGCTAGTATGTGACATTTACTGTGGGCTTTAAGATGCTTACAGATCCATGAGATCTTTTCAGTATTTAAAAATGACTCCTAGGAATCATAATTTGCCTGTGGTATGGCCACACAAGTTAAGTGAAGCAAAAGATTCTTTGCTGGTGGCTATATCAGGTCATAACCATGCAGCAGTGCTATTGCAAGCTGCCCAGAGGCGGTGTTTGGCTGTGTGAGTCAAACCAAAGTCATCAGTTAGGTTATCATGCTGTCCACATTAAAACGCTACCACCAGTGCTCCTACTACCACTGATGATGATGTTTTTGGTAGTCAAGCTCTGAGATGCCTTGTAGCTTCGATGTTTTATACATTTCTAGGTAGGAGAGGGGAGGACGAGACTGGAGGGAGAATCTTCTTGAATGATTATGGCTGTGTGGGGTGTTTAATTATAAGGTAGAACAGCTTGCCTCTAGCCACACAGTGTCTCTCTACACTTGTTTGATGTTTTTAACTGCTAAGACTTCTTGATCAAGATGTTGTCATAAATTGGCATGTTCCATGTTCCACCCCATCCCATGTACATTTACCCTTTTCTCTGCCAGGTAACAACAGGCTTTTTTTTTCTTTTTTTTCTTTTTTCTTCAAGATTTTATTTATTTATTCATTAGAGACACACAGAGAGAGGCAGAGACACAGGCAGAGGGAGAAGCAGGCTCCCTGTGGGGAGCCCAATATGGGATTCCATCTCAAGACCCCAGGATCATTACCTGAGCCAAAGGCAGACGCTCAACCATTGAACCTCTCAAGTGTCCCAACAATGTTTTTTCCCTACATTTTAAAAATTTATTTTTTTATTTTTATTTTTTTTTTTATTTATGATAGTCATACAGAGAGAGAGAGAGAGAGGCAGAGACATAGGCAGAGGGAGAAGCAGGCTCCATGCACCGGGAGCCTGACGTGGGATTTGATCCCGGGTCTCCAGAATCGCACCCTGGGCCAAAGGCAGGCGCCAAACCGCTGCGCCACCCAGGGATCCCCATTTTAAAAATTTAAATTCAGTTTGTCAACATATAGTATAACACCCAGTGCTCATCCCATCAAGTGCCCTCCTCACTGCCCATCCCCTATTTACCCCATCCTCCCACCTACCTCCCCTTCTGCAACCCTTTGTTTCCCAGAGTTAGGAGTCTCTCTTGTTTGTCTCCCTCTCTAATTTTTCCCACTCAGTTCCCCTCCTTTCCCTTTAATCCCTTTCACTATTTTTTATATTCCACTTATGAAGATTGTCCTTCTCAGATTGACTTATTTCACTCAGCATAATACCCTCCAATTCCATCCACATTGAAGCAAATGGTGGATATTCGTCTCTTCTGATGGCTGAGTAATATTCCATTGTGTGTGTGTGTGTGTGTGTATACACACACATATATATACATATATATGAAGATGTGATATATATGTATATATATATATCACATCTTATTTATCCATTCATCTGTCGAGGGACATCATGGTTCCTTCCACAGTTTGGCAATCCAACAATGAGCTTTTTAAGTCATTTGTCTGAATGTGCTAGAGGGAGCTATATATACATCAGGAGGACCAACAATTCACAAATCTTCCCTGGGGTCAGGTCCCTGCACAGATCACCCGAGTGCTCAATAAAAATGTGTTGAAATAAATGATGTGAGTGCAGTTTGCATTGTCAATCAAAGTGAGATTTAAAGGGGGCCAGCCTGCCATGTTAGTTTTTTAGCAAATCTATTCATACATAGTATGAAAAAGACTGAAAAAAAGAATGCTTAAGACATCCAAGCCAAAAAAAAAAAAGTGCTCTCAGACTTGTTCAAGCACTTTGGAAGCGTGCTTTCACTGTGATGCTTCTGGATTTCATTTTTAATCTTTAAAGAAGTATGGGTTTTTTCACTGTGCAAACAAAAGAACAAAAGGGAACAAAGAAGGAAGGATGAAAGGAGGGAAGGAAAGAAGGAAGGAACGTTGTAGTTTTGGAATCTGCTACCCAGAATGGTGGTACCTCAGACATACTTATGGAAATCAAACAGAAGACAGTCACAGGGACACCTGGGTGGCTCAGGGGTTGAGCGTCTGCTTTGGCTCAGGTCATGATCGCGAGATCATGGAATCAAGTCCTGCATCAGGCTCCCCATGGGGAGCCTACTTCTCCTTCTGCCTATGTCTCTGCCTCTTTCTCCGTGTCTCTCATGAAAAAGAAATCTCTCATGAAAAAAAGATCATCTTTAATAAAAAAAAAAGAACAGTCACAGAAGTATTTGAGAAAATGGCAAACTTATTTTTCCTCTAAAAAAAACTTTAAAAGGCATATTCAGCAGGCAATAGCTCTATATGCAGAAAATGTTTTATTACCACCTGAATTTAAACATTAGTGTCATGGAGCAGCTTTTTAAGAGATACGCAACAGCTATTAACGTATACTAGACACTTACTGTGTGCAGGCACTGTGCTAAGCATTTTATGTGCATCATTGTTTTGAATCTGTACAGTCTGAAAATGTGGCAGGTACCATGTTATTTTTATAGAAGGCAAAACTGAGGCTCAGTATGGTTTCTCACTCGTCTGAAGTTAGGCATCTACGAAGCTGTAGCGATAGAGCTTAAATCCAGGTCCCTGGGATTCTAAAGCGTGTGTCTCTCATTGCCGTCACTGTATTATTCATTGAATGCGAACTGGCACTTCCTCATCAAAGCTTTCTCTGGCTGACTTTTTATAATCTGCTGCTACACAAACTCGACTCTGCAGCTCCACCTGGTTATCTTCTCTTGGAAGCAAAAGCTGCTCTCACCTTTTAGGAAGGAGTGGTGACTCCAAGGTTCGAGAGGGTAGAGTGGGTTTGAGAGATCACCTGCAGAGAATCTGAGGGAGAAAAGTGACTGAGACTTAGAAAAAGAGATGCCTTTTGGAATGAGATGAATAAGTCCTGGGGATGTGGTGTACAGCATTGTGACTGTGGTAACAGAGCTGTCTTATACGTTTGAAAGTTGATCAGAGAGTAGATCTTAAAGGATAGACGTTAACTAAACTTACTGTGGTAATCATTTCACAATGTATACATAGACCAAATCATTATGCCGTCCACCTAAAATTAATACCATGTTATATGTCAGTGATATCTCAATTAAAAAAATAAATTAAAAAAATTGCCAGGAGCATTGAAGGCCCAATATACTTCTTGAGTAAAAATGTTCTGTAGTAGACTAATTCTAGCAATTTCCCTCTTGCTGGCGATGAGGCTTTGTTGAGCTTTTCATCATGGCCCTGCCTGCTACCTTTTGAACAGTCTGCTCTTGAGTAAGTACCCAATAATTGTGGTTTCTGCCCTTCAAAACTACCTCTCTTTCTCTTCCTCTCTCCTTGTACACATCACACAAGAAAAAGAGGAAGACATAAAGTATGATGGTTTGATTTACATGCACACCGCTTCTTCGATTTACAATGGGTTTATGCCCCGATGAACCCATCATAAGTTGAAAATACTGTAAATCAAAAATGAATTTAATACACCTAACATACTTTGCTTTAAAGGTCAGCCTAACTGACTTTAAATGTGCTCAGAACATTTACATTAGCTTATAGTTGGGTAAAATCATCTCATCACGCAAAGCCTATTTTATAACACAATGTTGAATAGCTCATGCTATTTATTGAATACTGTGCTGCAAGTAAAAAAACCCAGAATGGTTGTATGGGTCCAGAATGGTTGTCACTGTCTCGATTGTTGAACATTGTGATTGTGTGCCTGACTGGGAGCTGCGGCTCGCTGCCACTGCCCAGCATCATGAGAGAGTATCATACTGCATGCATATTGCGAGCCTGGGAGAAGATCCAAATTCAAAATTCAAAGTGCAGTTTACACTGAATGCAACATTGTAAAGCCAAAAAATCATAAGTCAAACCATCATAAGTTGGGGAACCTTCCATATTATGAAATAATTTCTACCATAGGTTCAGCTTAAAGTTGGTCATCTCATACAGAGTGCAATAAAATGGAGTGCCTGGGTGGCTCAGTCAGTTAAGCATCTAACTCTGGATTTTGGCTCAGGTCATGATCTCAGGGTCATGAGATTGAGCTCTGCATTGGGCTCCATGCTGAGTGTGGAGCCTGCTAAGGATTCTCTCACTCCCTCTGCTCCTCCTCACTGCTCGCACTCACTTTCTCTCTCTGTGTCAAAAAAAAAAAAAAAAAAGAAGAAGAAGAAGAAGAAGAGAACCGTGGATAGAAGGTGTCTAACGATGGGAAGCATGTACTTCATGTCACTTATTCTTTTGAAATGTAGAATTATTGGTGCCTTTATAAAAAAAGTAAAACATTTCTGAATTCCTTTTCAGGTTGAGAATTGATGGGAATATTTTGGACATTATACTTAACTGGCTGAGTAGCTTTAGCATTCCTTAGCAACCAAAAAATTTTATGTTTTATAGAGATCTCAGGAAGTTTTTTGGAAGGTATTTCTTCATATGTGCGACACAGAACAGAATTTTGAACTGAATTTAAATAAGAATGAAAATTCAGATTCAAACTAGGATCATGACATATGGTTTGCATATAAACAAGGATAGAATACTTTTAAAGCATTCCACTGTATTTTTTTTTAAAGCAGGTAGTCTAAAGGCATCTGTTTTTGTTGAAATTTTTAAATCACAAATTTAGAAAGCTCAATAAAATAATCTTGGAAGTACAACAAAAGTATGAAAGGGCAGAAATTAAAGACCTTAAATCCTATGTCAGGGAAGCAATCATCATTAACATTTCCTCCCTACAACCTTGTTTCTATTCATGTTTTAGGTAGTGCCATGACACACTGTCAGTCGGGATAGGCTTGGTTATGATATGATAATAAGGACATGTGAGTTGTGATTGTGTAAAACTCACACTGTTTCTCACTCACACTGCTTGTCCATTCCAGGTCTCTTGGGGACCCAGCACCCACATCATAGCTGTCTTCATTCAGATGATCACGATCTAGAATATTTCTGGTAACCACGGCAGAGTGCTCTGACAGGCCACACAATAGAGACTGAATGCTCGTGCAGGAGATCTCACATATTCAGCTCACAAATTAAGGGCAGGAACCAGTTACATGGTCTTATCAACCACGAGCCATCCTTACACCATGTAAGCTTTATTAAACAATACCATTATTAGTCCACAATACTCTTATTTCTTATTTATTTATTTATTTATTTATTTATTTTTATTTATGATAGTCACACACAGAGAGAGAGGCAGAGACATAGGCAGAGGGAGAAGCAGGCTCCATGCACTGGGAGCCCGACGTGGGATCCCGGGTCTCCAGGATCGCGCCCTGGGCCAAAGGCAGGCGCTAAACCGCTGCGCCACCCAGGGATCCCTCTTATTTCTTTTTTAAATAGATTTTACTTATTTATTTGACAGAGAGAGAGAAAGAGCACAAACAGGGGTAACGGGAAGCCAAAGGAGAGGGAGAAGCAGACTCTTCACTGAGCAAGGAGCCCAAATGTGGGGCTTGATCCCAAGGTCCTGGGATCATTACCTGAGCCAAAGGCAGATGCCTAACCACCTCAGCCACCCAGGCGCCTCAGTCAACAATACTTTTAGAACTTAAGCTGAGTTGTATGAAACTCACAAAGTCATGTTTCTTTTCAATTTAGTCTATAGTTCAGACTTTCAATGAAGTCTTCTTAGACTGCTGAGCGTTAATTTGGGTTGATCTTATTTATTATATATGGTGTTGGAAAATTTGTATCTTTGCCACTCCAGATGTCTCTTTCTATGATTTGAGGGACTCGTCAATTTAAACTCTTATCCTCTAGTGACTCAATTTGATTGGTGAGTTTGGAAGGAGAAATTGGGCAACATAGCCAAGGCCTTCCCCTTGCCTTCCTCTTACCTTCCTCATGAGAAGGAGCTGTCCATGGGAAGTGCCATCTGTTCTTCTTCTCCATACAATTGGGAGCACTCTGCCCAAAGGCACTCTGGCCCGGCTGGGTTCACCATTCATCCCTGTTTGTTCGGGGTCATGGGTTGCCTGGGATGTGGGTCTTTAAGTGCTAAAATCAGAACAGTCTCTTTCAGTGGCTGGTTGGTCAAACCTGGATGATTCTAGCATCTGGGCTGAGGAAGCTTGTCTGTTCCTTTTATAAGTCCCATCCTCTGCTATCATGTTTATCAGTAATAACAGTAATAAAAGTAATAATTTAGCCACCAAGGATGGCTTTTTGTCTCCTTTCTCAGTTGGACCAGAACTCAAGCAAGTAGGGGAGATGCTGTTTATTGGGCCTGTCCAACCTGAGCCCTGAATTAGAACCACCCCCCACTCATCCTTTTCCTCATAGCCTTACCACAGACTGATTTGGCAGCCTCCGCAAATAATGAACCCAGATCTAAAGTTGCACTTCTCCAAGATAAACATCCCCAGGGGAGTAGTAAGCATCATCTAGTTGAGGTCTAAGATCAGAGTTTATTTATCTGTTTGGCTTCTGTAGTGCAATTTCTCCAAAGCCCAGTGATGTTTAGATAACCAGACCCGGGTGACTAAGGGTGGGTCAGATCAAAGTAGGGGCAGAAAAGCAGGGGGGAGGATGTAACTAAGGAGGGTGGGAAGGAGGGCACGCACTGGGACAGCCCTATTATCCCAAGGAGGGCCAGGTTGTGTGACAAGTCAAAGAGCAATTTTTGATTTCTTAGTAAATGAAATAGTACTGCCCTGGTGGCTGGATTCACTTCACACAAGGAGCCAGTCTGCCGAGAGATTTACTCTCATTTTTTTTTTAAAAAGATTTTATTTATTCATTCACGAGAGGCACAGAAAGAGAGAGGTAGAGACACAGGCAGAGGGAGAAGCAGGCTCCATGCAGGGAGCCCGATGTGGGACTCGATCCTGGGACTCCAGGATCATGCCCTGGGCCGAACGAAGTCAGGCGCTAAACCGCTGAGCCACCCAGGGATCCCCTACTCCTGTTTTTTAGACAGAAAAATTGTCGCATATGCTGCTTTCTCTTACTTTTCATAGATCACCAAATATTTCAGTAAAGCAAGCGTTAAAAGCTTTTCAATTTGAACATTGTATAACTCCTTTGAACATTGTATAACTTCTGCTCTGCATAGCTGTCGTCTTTACAAATGTAGGCTCTTCCATATTTTTGAGATCTAGTTTTGCTGACATTCGGTGGGTTTTTATGTATCCATGCAATGGTGACATGCACAGTATCTAACAGCTGGCCCAGTGTGGCTCCGCTGCCAATCATGACAGTCACCAGAGAGAAACCACTGGTGTGCTGGTTTGGCCACATGTTCACGCAGGTGAATTCATGCCGAAAACCAGCCTGGTGTATATGTGAGTATGTGAATCATCTTGTTAATACCTCTCTGCGGGTCACTTGGACTCCTAAATTGTCTGACTACTTGAGTGTTCTCTGTAACGCCGAGCTTCCAGATTGTTGTATTTTTCCTTTCGTTAGTATAGTATTTCTGGGAGCGGTGTTCTGGGGAGCTTGTTATAAATCGGGTTTCTGAGCCTTCCTTGAGACCCGTTGTGTCAGAATCCCTGGGGTGGGGCCCGGTGTCTGACTTTTAACAGGCTTCTCAGATTACCCAGATGCAGCTCACTGAGGTGCTAGGGTCTCTCCCCTAGTGGCTTTCTCCATTTCTAAAGGGACCCTTGTAACCAGACTGCGTTTACTTCCTGCCATCCTTACCCTCCCCCACCTTTCACTCTATGATTTGCCAAGTCTTAAAGGTAGGCTCTTCTTATTCTTGTTTGGCATTTTGAGGTCATCAACTTCAACTTAACCTGGTCAGTCATCCTTTTCATTGTCTCAGACTGGCCGAAAATAAACACAAGCCCTTCCCAAAGGGGAGGCACATAGGAGGTCTTTGGTCTCATTTTCTTGGCTACAGAGGAGACCTTTTCTCTTTTGAGGATCTGTGGCTAAAGAAAGAAAGAAAGAGAAAGAAAGAAAGAAAGAAAGAAGAAAGAAAGAAAGAAAGAAAGAAAGAAAGAAAGAAAGAAAGGTCAGCCTCTTTTGCTCCCTCCCCCCTTCTTGATGGGAAAGTGGGAATGAGGTACTAATTATTTCGTCAGGAGCTGAAAAGGCAGATCTTACCTTACTCCGCCAGACCAGTTATACAGTCAATGAGTTTATGCACATATTTATTCTGTTTCAGGCACAGACTGTCACCAGAGCTGGTGGTTTCTGTAGCCACTGGGTTTTTAAAAAAATTTTTTTAAATTGAAGTTCGATTTGCCTACGTATAGTATAACACCCAGTGCTCATCCCATTAAGTGACTGCCTCAGTGCCTGTCACCCAGTTACCCCATCCCCCTGCCAGCCTCCTCTACTGGTTTTTAAAAGCAGGTTTTAGGATCTTCCAGCAGTGAATGTGGAGTGGGGATTAAGCAACGTGAATGAGTGTGCTCTCAGATGTGCAAAACGCCCACTGTGTCTTATAAAATCTGTCCCAATCCTGTGGAAGTATTTCCGCCAGGGCCCTCCGCAGGCTGATGAAGCTAGATTTTAAGCATTGCTTCAATTGACAGCAGTTACCATATCATTTCTAAGTTGTTAGCTTTTTACCAAGTCTTGGGGGGGTGGGTGTCTGGAAGAAGGCTAAGGATTGGCTCTTGACCTTTTAGTGTAACTGAGGAGAAATGATCAACATGCATGAAATTAGAGAAAAACAGTACAAGGAGGCATAGGTCTGTATTATCTAAATTGTAGGTGCTGTAGGAACTCAAAGGAGAGAGGACCCAGTCAGCACTGAGTGGCAGGGCAAAGCTTCTTGGAGGAGCTGCACGTGAGCTTTACCTTGAAGGCTTTGGGGAGAGCGACCAGTGTGGGAATCAGCCCAGCAACAGCAGAGGTTCAGTCTGAGACCTCAGGGAATAGGCTGAGGGGGCGGGAGGAGAAGCTAAAAACAAAACAAAATGCAACAGGAAATAGGTGGTGGTCGAATGTTCCTGAATGGGGGAGGTGACATGTTTAAAGGAAAGCTTTTCTTTAAGGGGTTTTGTGGAAATGATTTTATGACCTAGGGTTTTACTGCAATTCAACAGTTTAGCGAATACCTTGCTGAGCCCTGGCACACTGATTTGGCTCGAAGCTGCTGCTTCCTCTTAGACTTTATTTTTCTGATTTATCAAGTGGTGATGATGATGGTGATGATGATGATGATGATGATGATGATGATGGTGATTTTTGCAGCCCTGTCCTATATATCCTTGCATCAACCAATCAAAAAGGATGTGGCCTTGTGCTGAGTAGGTTCCTAAGCCTCCTCAGGTACAGCAGCTAAACCTTTACTTCCTTGATCATGGGAAGTGTGGATGATGTTGGGGGAGTTTTAGGAGGAGGTCAGAGAAGTGGCAATTTACTCAGCTTTTTAAAAACTACCTTTGAGGGGGTGTCTAGCTGGTTTGGTTGGTGGAGCACATGACTCTTGGTCTTGGGGTTGTGAGTTTGAGACCCATGTTGGGTGTAGAGATTCCTGAAATAAATAAATAAATCTTTGAAAACAAAACAAAACAAAACCAAAACACTCCCTTTAGGGAAACATTTAAATGTCTTAACAGCTAGTGCAGCTACACTAGGGAGGACTGACCGGATATCAGCTTCTCATTGATCTTTAGTTCTTGATGTTAGGTTTTCTGCATTGTTTAGCTAAAAGCAGGTAACAGAGAAGCTAAATTACATGTTTTGCATCATACAACAAGAAAAAAGTCATTGTGTATTAGCTTTATCCCTTGGTTGAGAGCTCCTGTTTTTATCTGGTCAAAGATAGGCTTAATTTTAGACTTTTTTTTTTTAGAAAAGGGTTTGAGGTGGGCACCTGGTGGCTCAGTGGTTGAGTGTCTACCTTTGGCTCAGGTCATGATCCCAGAGTCATGGGATCAAGTCCCACATTAGGATCCCCACAGAGGGGATCCCTGGGTGGCGCAGCGGTTTGGCGCCTGCCTTTGGCCCAGGGTGCGATCCTGGAGACCCGGATCGAATCCCACATCGGGCTCCCGGTGCATGGAGCCTACTTCTCCCTCTGCCTGTGTCTCTGCCTCTCTCTCTCTCTCTGTGACTACCATAAGTAAATAAAAATTTAAAAAATTAAAAAAAAAAAAAGGATCCCCACAGAGAGCCTGCTTCTCCCTCTGCCTGTGTCTCTGCCTCTGTGTCTCTCATGAATAAATACATACAATCTTAAAAAATAAAGAAAAAATAAAATTAAATAAATTAAAAAAGAAACAGGTTCAATGAGAGTGAGGGAGGGGAGCAGGCATGGAAAGAAGAAAGGAGTGTTACAGTGAAGTAGCATAACTGAGCATTCTCTGTTCACACCCAGTGGCCCAGCAGGTGAGTCCAGTGGGTCGGAAGCCCATCCTCGGGAGGTATTGCCAGTGACAAGCTCTTTGATGGGTCTTGGCACCTTGCCGTTGAGTGGAAACATGGACATGAGTGAGTGAAACAAGAAAAGGGGTCAGAAGGGAGAGTTAGGACTCTCAAGTTCTAGCTCTAGACTGTAAGCCAGCTCTGGAACCTGGGGCAAACCCATCTTTTTGGAATTCATGTTCTTGCACGCTGCAGAGTGTTGTGGCATCTAACACAGTGATGCCTGCGCATGTCCCTGTAGGCACTGAAGCGTCATGCAAATGGAAGCATTCTTTGTGTCTTTCCGCACGAGCTTGCTTTGTAACTTTCTGTGTGTTTTCCAGATAATCAGCTAATTCACTTCCAGTCAGCAGAATTGCCTGTTTTTCCTCAAGTGGGTCTTTCCTCCCATGTAAGAACAGTTGAAGTGGGTGTCTGTGCACTTTTGGCTAGCTCTGCGACTCCGTCCTATTGAGGCCAATGGACTGCTGTGGGGAAGGGGAGCCCCAAGGCCCGAGGGTTCTTCTTGGGTTGTTGCCACCAGTCATATCCTGTGAGCTAATACCTCCTGGGAAAACAGCCTGCTGACCCAGAGAGAGTCCTGAGCATCTGGACTTGCCCCCAGTCAAATGGTCCCCCACAACCAGGACGGTCCAGGTGGTGGATTGGATATTGGTTGGGCTTCCTGTTAGGGTAGAGTTGTTGAGTATCTAGGACATCCTCCTGACCAATGGCTAGATGTGAGCTGAGGACCTGGATTGTTCTGTCTTCAGTTTCCTTCCCTCTTTTAATTATTTCCAGGCAGCCCCCCTCTCTCTGATGTACTGGCCTCTATTTATGGAATTGTGGACAAATCTTGATTTTGGGGTCCTGTGTTCTCAGCAGGGGAGTAAGGTTAAAGACCCTCAATCCAAGGTTAATGTGAATGTCAAATAAATGGCAGAGGAACTTGGATCTGTAACTGGAATGTCCCAGCTGAAGTCCTAGCTGAAACAATTAGTACTTGGGAGCATCCTGGGAGCCCTGGGCAAGGCTGCCCACTCAAAACGTTATGAGCTGCAGGTTCCTTGTCTTAAAATGAGAATGGTAGTCTCCTCCCACCCCCAACTCTCAAGGTTTGTTCTGAAGATCAAATGAGATCTGTTAGAAGAAGTGATTGTAAATCATCAAGAGTGGTATAATGTAAGATCTTGTCCTTACTGGAACATCAGGGCTTATTTGGGCAAAGGAAGAGCACTGATCACTCAGTTACTGCTATTGTGAAACTTTTGGGATATTGTCAAGGCCCCTAGGGTACAACTGTGTCAGCATGGCTGTCCCTTCAAACCTCTGGGAACTATGCTGTCCTGGATGGCAAGCAGTTACTTGGGGCAACAGAAAAGGAGGTGGCTTAAGGAGCTTTACCCTTTTTGACACACCTGGGGGTATTCACATTGCCAGACAAGGGGGTGAGATCGTTGCTGATTTTTATCTCTCCCATTCCAGTCTGGCCTTGTTGGTGTGCAAATGTTTCTTTAGGGGCCCATGTGATAGGGTGGTGGTGAGAACCCAGTGCCAACATAGCATGGTGTGTGTGCTATTCACTGTCGAAATAGCCAATAGCCGGTAATTTTTGAGGAAGAGGAGCTGGCCAGTGTGTAAATGCCCACTCATTATACTTGCCCTTAATCCCATTTCCAGAAAAGGCAAAATTGCTCTACTCCCTGTAGGTGCCAGAGAGGAGCTGTCCCTTGGATTGGTTGGTTCAGTGTTATGTCTCAACTGGCATTTTTTTTTCTTTTCTTTTTTTTTTTATGTGCTAGATTGAGCCAAAATCTACTTTACCAAATCTCCTTTTCTTCATGTGTTCAAAAGGATATGAAATCCATGTTTGGGACCTATTAACACTCATTCATCACCGACCATTTGGCAAGAGTTTTTATCCAAGAATGATTTCCTGCCTGGGGATGAGGCCCATTCAGGGGCAGTGGGTTTTACCCCTTGGTGTGCTCTTGTCTGTGGTGTGACCTGGGCTAGTCTACTCATCCTTTGTGTTACCCATATCTTCAGCGTTAAGAGATGATGCCCTTTTAATTTTAAAAACAAAAACTAAATGTACACCCAAACCCACTAACCTTCCAAAACAGGGTGAAAAAAGTACCTTTTGAAAAGAGGAAATTGCTTTTTATTAGGTGTCAAAACTAACAAAAAATCTCCCAACATCTCCAAAGGATTGGGAGTTGCCATGAACCGCTGACCCCATTCCGTTAGGTTGGCAAATGGTCTCCGCAAACCTGCCATCCAAGCAAAACGGTGAGCTTGACTTGTGCCACAGAGCAGCTCTGTCTCACCCTGAGAGACGTTTCCATATCCGCCTGAGAGTGCCAAAGAGGTTTTGGTACATGTCTTTTGGAAGAGACATTCACTAGTAGATTCATAACACATGCTGGAGTGGACCTTGGAGGACGATAGTGTGATCACATCATTTGAGAAATGAGGAAATGGCAGCTCAGAAAGGGAGATAATCTGCCCAGGTCACGTGTGGGTCGATGGAACTTGCTCAAAGTACTTGTCATGTTTCACCAGCCAGTAATCCAGCAGCTAGATGCATAGCCATGTGACACAAATCCCAGTTGACTGGTGTGGAAAATATGGGCGCTTGGGGTGCCATACTTGGAGGAACTGCATAGGGAGCCCTAAGATCTGGGAGTGGAGCCTCATTCTTTAGAGCAGTATTCTTTCTACTAAGTCCTTGGGGACTTTAGAGGGCTGGTCGCGGTGGCAATCACAGTCATAGCTCACCAAATACTAAGTTGGGCTACATAAATACATTTGGCCAAGGGGCTCTCAGCAGAACTGAATCAAAGTTAACAAGAAGTCAACTTTTATTCTATTTAGCCCCTGAGATTTTAGAGGCCTTTTGTCATTGTGGCATAACCTAACCTATCCTGATCTATACCCAGACCAACTCTGCAAAACCCTGAGGTCCCCCCTCTTTCTGTGACATTGTCACCCAAGGACATGGAGCCTCTAGGATGGTGTTGGAATATGCCTCACAGAGGAACCAATTCAATTTTAGTATTTACGGATATTTGCTTTTAGAAAAAGATTGGTATATGGACTTAGGTTATGTGACAGCCAGTATGAGTACAAGATTTCAAAATACCTAAGGGCTATGGTTGAAATTAATGAGTACTCTTCTTTGGGGGAGAAAAACTTACAGGGGAAAAATAATAAAACACTGCATAAAACTCTGGTTCCAAATAAATGGATCGCATATCCTGGCCCTACTAAACACCTAGAGAAATAGTTATTTATTTAAAAACATCAGCTTCTCTACTACTGTGAGGCTGGTCTTGGTCTGGGAGGGGGGTGCTGAGATGTAGAGCTTAGGACCAGCAGCCAGTTTAGTGTCCCCTGCATGTCATTTGGGATGGCCTGTGCTCTATCTTCTAGCACTGACCCCGGTCCCACCTGTCTATCAGAATGCCTCTTAAGAATCCTTATTTTGACCTTAGTTATTTTCTAGACTGAAAGGGAAGGGAAAAACCAAAACAGCACCAGAAATACCCTGGGCCTTAATTTCTTTAGTGGAGATTGTGACGAGAAGAGCACTTTCCTTTGTTTCTGTCATGTTCTATTGCAAACTCAAAAGCAGCTTCGAAAGGAGGAAAGAGTTTCCTACAGTCTATATACTCTTGTCTGTTGGATGTTTAAATAGGAAAGGCCCTGTTGTGACTAATGATCCACGTGGGATAACCCCTCCCCACACTCCCCAGCCATATCCTCTGTCCCGGGAGCCAACTTGTTGTCAAAAATATTCACAACTGGGGGATTACCATCAGATAAAAAACAACCTATCCCTGAGATGAGCTCTGCATGTGTCTTCCTGCCTCAGATTTTTTTTCCTGAGAAGTTTTTTTTTTTTTTTTTTTCCAAAAGCAGCATAAAAAATCACTACCCTCTTTTTTGGAGGTTATGAGAAGATAAGTCTGAAGTGGGAACAGTATCATTAAAAACTAAAACTTTGGGGTGCCTGGGCGGCTCGGTGTTTGAACATCTGCCTTTGACTCAGATCATGATTCTGGGGTCCTGGGATCAAGTTCTGCATCAGGCTCCCTCTGGGGAGCCTGCTTCTCCCTCTGCCTATATCTCTGCCTGTCTCTCTGTGTCTCTCATGAATAAATAAATAAAATCTTTTAAAAAACCCTAAAAAATCATGCTTTCCACTTTGCAGGACACTTTCGTTTTCCTGATGCCATTTGTTTTCTCCCAGCATCTCTGTGAGGTGTGTTGAGTAGACATTTTCATCTTGATTTCCCAGACAAAGGAAATGAAACACAGAGAGCCTTAGGAACACAGGAAGTCAATCTCAAAGTCAGGACCAAAACCTAAAGCAGTGTTCCCGAGTGATCATAGGAACAAATAGCTCTTTGTGAGAGACCTCAGGAGGTCTGAGGTTGGTTTCTTCTCTGCCACTAAATGGGAGTGCAACCTTTAGCCAAGCTCTTAAAATCCTTGACCCTCAGTTCTCATTCACACAACGATGGCACTAGCTGAATGTCCTTTAGGATTTCAATCCCTCCATGGTTCTTTCAGCTCTATACAGTGGTCAGGAGTCTGTGTGCATGTAGGGATTGGAGACACTGCTGGAGAATGGTGAGGGGTGCCTTCCAGGAGAATGAGTGGAAGGCTTCATTATTGTGCCTGCAGGTGTCTGGGGTCCGCCTTCTGGAGCCTTCCAAGGCATGTGGCCTCTGAGATGCACCCAGCAAGGCATGCACAGGATGGAGCTGACCACAAATAGAAAGAGGAGTAGCAACTTTGCATCCTTCCTATCTTGGAATCGGACACACCACCAGAACACTGGGGCTAGCTGCGCAATCAGGGCCTTCAGGAGTACGTATTATTTCAAAAGAGATGGAGGGAAATATGATGACTTCGCTGAGGGGCCAGAATTGAACAGGACCTGTGTTCACTAGGAGGAAATTCACAGCGAGAACGAGATTCACTTCTACTCTCTTCCTACAGGGGCAGCAAGCACTGTCTTAATATTTTTCTCTCTTTTTTTATTTTATTTATTTTTTATTTTATTTTATTTTTTTTAACTTTTTTTTATTTATTTATGATAGTCACACACACACACAGAGAGAGAGAGAGAGAGAGGCAGAGACATAGGCAGAGGGAGAAGCAGACCCCATGCACCGGGAGCCCGACGTGGGATTCGATCCCGGTCTCCAGGATAGTGCCCTGGGCCAAAGGCAGGCGCCAAACCGCTGTGCCACCCAGGGATCCCTTTTTTTTTCTCTTTAATAAATGCTCACATTTATCTTGTTGGCAGAGATTTCTCTTCCCCTGGATCTCCTTCAGTCTTTGGATAATACCGAGATCATACAACAAAGCACACAGCCCTTGAAAAATAAATGCCTGCCTTTTAATAAAGAACTGCTATCAAGTAAAATGGTTTAATGACAATACCTTGAAAAGGTCCAGAAAAAAAAAAAGAGTTCTATGTTTTGCGTTGGGTGGCATTCCGGAGTCAGGGCCTGGGGAAGAGGTCTACTCTGCCCAGGGTGGAGCTGAAGAGAGGGGACAAAACGGGGTCACAGTCACAGTCATTGGTCAGGAGGCCCAGCGCCTGTTTTCATCTGCTGTTTGGGGCCTGAGGGTGGTTTTGAACTTGGATGCATCACTTCTCCTCCCTAAGCCTCCCCTTACTCAACTGTAGAACGAAGGAATCAGAAACTCTTTTAAATTTCCTGCGAAGAAATCTTTAATTCCAGGGTGGCCCCTAGAAGTTGCCACTGCTTTTGAGATTCTCCTTCCCCTGCTTCTCACGACTCTCCCCCATCAGACAAGCTTGTTATCTGTCAGAACGGCTTCCCCAGGAGGTCTGGGTCACTCTACCTGGACGCCTTTGAAAATGGGGTAAATACTCCCTCACCTCTGACAGCCAAGTGTGTCCTTCCTTGAAATCTATGGATCCCAAACATCCGTGAGGTCTCCAAAGCCATCAGAATGATCCCATTCATGGGTCCACAAAATAGAAGATAACCAAAGGAGACTGACCCCACGCTCACACCCTGGTGCCATGGAATCCCTAGGGTCCTCTCTGAAATCTATCTGTCTATCTATCATCTATCTATCTATCATCTATCTATCTATCTATCTATCTATCTATCTATCTATCTATCATCTATCATCGATCTATCATCTATTATTTATTTATTTATTCATTTATAATTTTATTTATTTATTCATGAGAGACACAGTGAGAGGCAGAGACATAGGCAAAGGGAAAAGCAGGCTCCCTGTGGGGAGCCTGATGTGAGATTAGATCCCAGGACCCTGGGATCACGACCTAAGTCGAAGGCAGATGTGCAACCACTGAGCCACTCAGGTGCCCCAGAAATCTATATATTTAAGTACATTTCTCAGACTGGGATCAACTGACAGCTTAAATAATCTCTCACATTATTTTCTGGCTTTTTTTGAACAAAGATGTTATTAACAGAACTCCTGAAGTTGAAATGAAGAGGGCCTAACCAAACTGTTGACTACTGCCAGACCTTGCAAACTTATCTCACACTGTTGCTGTCTTCACTTTGGCTTCTCAGGCACCACCCCACATCTGTGCTCACCCACCCCAATCCCTGCTCATGGTTTCCATTCCACCTCAAAGCTCATTGCCCCTTCTCTTTCTAATTTCATGCATTTTTTTTTTTTTGCAGCTCAACACAAGCCCCTCTTCCTCCAAAATACTATCTCTGTTTACTGAGCCCAAATTTATTGTCCTTATATCCCCACCCCAAATTCATCCTGTACTCATTCACACTGTCTTGGCAGTGTACCTTGCCGAGCTCAGGCATGCACATCCTTGACTTTTATTTATTTATTTTTAAAGAATTTATTTACTTATTCATGAGAGACAGAGAGGGACAGAGACAGAAGCAGAGGGAGAAGCAGGCTCCCTGTGGGGAGCCCGATGCAGGACTCAATCCTAGGACCCCAGAATCATGACCTGAGCCGAAGGCAGATGCACAACCACTGAGCCACTCAGGTGCCCCTCATTTCTGACTTTCAGAGTGTGAGCTATTAGAGGGCAGGTGGCCAGGGTGGATATTCATTTTGCATCCTCCTTGATGCTGAACATAGTGCCTATCAGAAGGAGGGCCTGTGTTTTCAGGACTAGCTGACCCAGCTACAGGACTAGAGGTCAAGTTGTAGGGAGGCTGTTGGTGGCTGGATGGGGGCAAGGGTGGCAGGTGGACATAGCTGATGATGTGAGACACATGCCTTTAGTATGTCCAAAGACATATGCCTTCAGTGCCTGGAGGTAGGTGCTGGGTGTACCTGCATCCTCTTCCTGGCAACTATCACCCATGCTTTTCCTTCACACACCCCCTCAGGCACATGATGGCCTTCAAGGATGATGTTGGTGTATATTGTAATTTAGCTTCCCATTGATTGAAAGAAAGTGAGGGTTGATCCTACATATTGTCATTTAGCACATGGTACATTGGTTCTGAGAAGTCTAGATCTGTGCTGTCCAATATGACAGCAACAGGTAGCTATTTAATTTGTTCATTAAAATTAAGAACTTAAAATTCAGTTTTTCAGTTACACCAATCAGCTCTTAAGTACTCGGTTGCCATATATGGCTAGTGGCTACCATATTGGATGGTGTGATAAAGAATGTTTCGATAATTGTAGAAAGTTCTATTGGATAGTACTGGTTTAGACAGTCTGGGTTCAAACCGTGACCTCTTGCTCATTTGCTGTGTGATTTTGGATAAGTTTCTTAGAGTTTTGGTGTCTTAGTCTCCTCATTTGTAAAGTGGAGAACACAATAGTGCATGCCTCTGGCGACCATGGAGGTTCAAAAGAAATAATCCATGTAAAATGAGTAGCAGAACAGAGAGAGAACTTGGTGTTAGCTATGACAGAAACAATGGCTTATATTATTGGCCTTCTTGATTATCTGAATCCTCTCTCCGAAGCACAGAGGATAGTTCTGGTGCCAAACACTAGGTAGCCTCTCATTAGACACTTGTTACGTGAACGAAATATTAACTCTTGGGAGAACAAAGAGCTCAGTTGAAAAGGAGTTAGAAGGTTACTTGGCACAGCCCACCCTGTTGAGTCAAGACTGAGTTTCTCTCTGCGTACGTGCAGCAACTTGGATCTGCCGTTGAACCAGAGGACATTTTGATGCTTTCACCTTTTCTGAAAGGACAGAAATTTCCCTGATTGTGGGCTCTCAGCCAAGGGCGAGAGCGTATTGACCCCCTCTGGTTCTCTCTCTCTCTTTTTTTTCCCACACTGAAAGCATATTCCTTCTTAAGAGGAAGTTTGTTTTCCGTGTCCTGGAAATGTCAGGCTCCCCAGAGGGTTGAAGGGTGGACCTGTCTCAGTCAAATGTCTCTTCCTCTGATGCAGTGGGTGACCCCCCTGCTTTCTTGAATGACATCAGCTGAGCCGTAATCAAAGTACTCACGCCTGACTCACCATGCGCTGTGGAGAATTGACTTCCAGCGTAGCGGGGTGGGGGAGAGGTGGAGGAAATGGCCCTTGGCATGTGAATGACTTCTTGACTTTTGACTCAGACATTTTCAATTGTGGTCAGGCCTCGGCATTCCCCTGCTCTCTCGGAGCATCTGTTCATTCCCTTGCAGCTCCTGGACTTTTAATTCCTTGCCAGTTTACAGTAAACCCACCCTGGGCTTCATGGGTCACCATGGGAGAGTTCAGTAGGTTGCATCAGTGGGGAGCCGAAACACCAGGCTACTTGCAGACCGTGCCCAGATGCTCGTCTCTGACTTGCAAACTCCCATCAACACACAGGAGCTGGAGCACACGAGTTGATAAATTTTAGTGTTTGGTGATGACTTGTGGGGGAAGACAAGGCAGAGTCTGAAATTTCAGGAGCCAACCTTGAATCGCTTTCAAAGCAAAGAGATGTCAGCTGTTTCCCAGCCCCTCAGCCATCTCGTCTCCCTTGTAATTATAACTCATTGTTCCACTGACTTCCTTTTCCATAGGACAGTGTCTCAAGGGTGGACCTGTCTCAGGGCAGGGCTTCCAGAAGCCGTCCTAGAGAGTGCTCGAACATGTGCACTGAGATTTTCCCAGAGCTCCTTAAAGCCTGACCGATGAGCTTGTCTGAGAGCCAAACCCAGCCTACCCAGAGTGAAAATTCATTTACCATCGGGGCTCTTTCCCTCCTGAAACAACGAATAGCTCACCACCTCATCCATCATCTGGAACTCAGCACGCAAAAAAGTTTTCCCTCATGCTCTCGAGTGCACAGCAATATTAGGTCTTTTCACTGTAGGGTATACTTCTTTCTAGATATCAACTTTCTGGGGTAACTTTATTTTTATATAATTTCAAATCTCCAGTACAGTTGCAAGACCAGTACAGGGGACTTTTTATATACCCTTCTTTACCACTTCACCAACTGTTGACAATTTTCCCCATTAGCTTTTTTGCTTTCTCTCTTTCCCTATTTTTTTTCATGTACTTTTGAGAGTAAATTAAAGAGATTGTGACTTTTTACCCTTAAATATTTCAGTGTGTATTTTCTAAGAACGTTCTAAGAATGTTCTCTTGCATATAGAGCAGCTACTAGAGAATGTGTAAGGCTTTTTAAGAAAACACATATATTCTCTACACCTTTCTTGAAGAGTATTTTACCATGAACAAAACAACACCCACCCACCCACCCACCCAACTCCACAAACACATGTATTAAGGCCATGATGTGTATCCATCATGATTTTGGGAATTGTGAACAATATGAGGAAAGTTAAAGAAATAGTCCCTGTCCATATGGAGCTTCTCCAAAAATTAAAAATAGAACTACCCTATGATTCAGTAATCACACTACTGGGCATTTACCCAGAGAATATTCAAAGAGCTACATGCATCCTGGTATTTATTGCAGCATTATTTACAATAGCCAAATTATGGAAGCATGCTGGGTGTTCATTGATAGATGAGTGAATAAAGAAGATGTAGTATATATACACAATGGAATATTATTCAGTCATAAAAAGAATGAAATTTTGCCATTTGCAACAGCAAGAATGGCTCTAGAAAGTATAGTGCTAAATAAGCCATTCAGAGAAGGACAAATACCATATGATTTCACTCATGTGGAATTTAAGAAATGAAATGAATGAAGGAAAAAAAGAGAGATAAACCAGAAAACAGATTTTTAAAAAAGATTTTATGTATTTATTCATGATATACACACACAGAGAGGCAGAAACATATGCAGAGGGAGAAGCAGGCTCTCCACGGGGAGCCCGATGTGGGATTCGATCCTGGGACCCCAGGATCACTCCCTGAGCCAAAGGCAGACCCTCAACCACTGAGCCACACAGGGATTCCCAGAAAACAGATTCTTAACTAAAGAGAACAAACAGATGGCTAGCAGAGGGGAGGTGGGTGGGGATGGTGAAATAGGTGATGGGGATTAAGAGTACTTCGTGATGAGCACTGAGTAATACATAGAATTGTTGAATCACTATATTGTATACCTGAAGCTAATATGTACTGTACGCTAACTACACTGGAGTTAAACAAAATAATTCCTGTCCTAGTTAGGGAAATAGGATATGAGAAAAGTTAAAAATCAAGACAGATTATTTGTTTGCATCTTTAATTTTAATATATTGTTTTAATTTTTGTGTTATGTTCTCTCTCACCCCCAAACAAAGAGCTCTTTGAAGTATATGGTGAAAGTTAAAATTTTATATTCTCCCAAGTAGATTTTTAAAAATTAAACATCTTATTTTGAGATAACTGTCAACTGAGGTACAATTTTAAGAAATAATACAGAGAGATGCTGTGAACCCCTTAGCCAGGTTCTGCAATGGTAACATCTTGCAAATCTATAGTATTATATCATAGTCAGGATACTGAGGTTGATATAGTCAAGACACACAACATTTCTATCATCACAAGTGTTTCTCAGATTGCATATTTTTAGCCACACCCATGTCCCTTCTACGGCATCTGCTCTTTGAGCCTTGGCAACCATTAATCTGTTCTACATTTCTATAATTTTGACATCTCAACAATGTTATATAAATGGAATCAAACAGTATGCAACCTTTCAGGATTGGCTTTTTTTTTTACTTAGCATAATTTTCTGGAGATTCATCCAGGTTTCTGTGTGTATCAATAGTTTCTTCCTTTTTCTTTCTTTCTTTCTTTCTTCTTTCTTTCTTTCTTTCTTTCTTTCTTTCTTTCTTTCTTTCTTTCTTTTTCTTTCTTCTTCTTTTTCTTTTTCTTTCTTAGTACTATTTGTAGTCTGGTTGTACCACAGTTTAACCATTCACCAGTTCAAGTGTATCTGGGTTGCTTCTAGTTTTTGGCTAATATAAAAAGCTGCTATAAACACTCCTATGTAGATATTTCATGAACATACATTTTAATTTGGGGGGCTAAAGGGCAAATTTAAAGAGAGCATATTAATTGGCTAAGTCCAGTTTCTTTAAAATGCCCTTGAAAGAATCATTAGAAAAACTGTAAATTCAATATTAAAATAATTGCTTAAATTTTATTTTTAGGCTGTATAAATTCCTGAGCTAATTATAAGATTGTAGAAAGATTTTGAGATAATTGGCAGTTAAGGTTTGATTGCATTGAATTTTTTAATGACTTCAATAAAATCAGGGTGAGAGCAAAAAAATCATTCTCTGTTTTAGTAGACAAAGACTGCAATTCCAAAAGCAAAGGAAATTCGTCCTAAAACTCACTTGTAATATTGAAGTATTAAAGGATTAGTGGAAAGCTTGACTGTGTCCTGTTTATTTTTGTAACTACCCTCCTCTCTAGCACAGTGCCAGGAACACATTAAATACGCGATACATGTTTTTTGATGAAAAGCAAAGGACTATCTTTGGGGCTGGGGACATGGTACATGAATATATATACCCTGGTGACAGGGGTTTTGGATCATTTATATTCATTTTTTTGGAAAAGATTATTTATTTGTTTACTTGAGAGAGAAAGCAGGGAGAGCACACAAGCAGTGGAGGGTGGGGGGCAGGCATTGATGGAGATGGAGAAGCAGACTCTCCAGTGAGCAGGGAGCCTGATGTGGGGTTCCATCCCTGGATGCTGAGATCATGACCTGGGTGGAAGGCAGATGCTTAACTCACTGAACCCCCCAGTCACCCCCATTATCCTTGTCATGATCCCAAAAGGAAAAGATGCTGCCACAGGATCAAAACTCAGTGCAACTAACTCTGTATACCCTTTTGTTATTTTTTCAGCACTTCTTCCTTGTTTAATGAGAATGTGAAAGAGAGACAAGTGTCTGGAACGGGGTGTGTGTGCACCCTCACCATAACTCCTGTGCCAAATGCCCTGGCCCACTTGTGGGACCAGGATGGGCAGTAAGAATGTATTATTTGAAGCTGAGAATGTTCCAAAATAGGAAGTGGTCACCATTGAGGTTCAAAAATAAGATAACTGGATGAAGAACACTGAAGAGTTACAAGATGGTGGCTTAGATTGGGAAACCAAAAATGGCAGTAGGTTCTAAAGTAGAGAGTTAAGGGATAGGAGAGCTGAGTCTGGAAGACAGAACTTGGCACTAGGCTTTCATGTACACATATTGGGTGGATTTGATCCATTCTGGGTACAGAATGACACAGTAGAACTCCATAAACATCCCCTGAAATGAACAAAAGCTAACAAACGAGTGCCTTATTCTTTAGGACATTAAAAAAACCACCAAAGAACCTCTGAAGTGAAGGCATTGTTGCTACCATCTGCAAGGATTTTCTACATAGCTGGCCTCTTTCCCCCAAATGTGTACGGAGCTTATTGTAGACTGAGTAGGACAACTCTTTTCATCCTGAATTTTTTAAACTCAGAAGCTTAAGTATCACAGACATGAAATATGAAGATGACCACTGCCATTGTGGGAGTCAACAACTGTCCCCTTGATTTTTCCTCCTATTACTTGTGGTCACTTACCTAAAGTGAGTCCCCTGCCCTCACTTCCTTGAGCTCTTCCCTCTTTATCTTGTCCTTCACCCATCTTCAGTCACTCACTCCCTTGGCTATGTTTCATCTCCTCATCAACAATAACTGCAACATCTTCATAAATTCAGTCTTGTGCCCTGCCTCGTCTCTGACCAATTCTATTCTTCTATTTCAGTCTTCTATTTCCCAACACCAAGAACTTCATCCCCTTGATCCTCATTTCCTCTTTACCTGTCTTAAATTCCATGTTCAATTATTATAATCCTTGCAAATACCTTTGATTCTCTTTCTCCTCTTACTTTATCATATTCACTTGGCCAAATCACAACTGTTATTAAATCCAACTCTTTTTTCTGCTTAGTGCCTTAAGCTTGGAGAAATGTAGCTGGAGAAAAAAGCGTAATCACACTGGCTAATCTCATTTAAAAATCGTGACCTTGAATCTAAAGCGGACTTTTTAATACCAAGAAACATTCTTGATCTTCACCACTGGTCATTTCACAATCTGTCACAAACAATTTCATCCTACACACTCCCTTCCATGCAACCTAATTCTTAATTGAGTTTCATCACAGTAAAACATGTACATGGTTTAAAAAGTCAACAGATAATATTAGATATATAATGAAAAAACAACAGTTCTTTGCCACATCTCCATTTCCAATTCTCACATTCTTGAGGTAATACTTTTAGCTCTTTACACTATTTCTTTGGTTTCTGTCACCAAGTACTGTGATTTTATAGTACTATATTAGTATCCCCAATTTTTTCTTTTTTTTTTTTTAAAGATTTTATTTATTTATTCATGAGAGAGACACAGAGAGAGAGAGGTGGAGACATAGGCAGAAGGAGAAGCAAGCTCCTTGTAGAGAGCCTGATACGGGACTTGATCCCGGAACTCTGGGATCATGCCCTGAACTGAAGGCAGACACTCAACTGCTGAGCCACCCAGGTATTTCCAGTATTTCTAATTTTTTCAATGATATATTGCCTTTACACACACACACATGCATGCATGTATGCACACATATGCACATATGTTACCTCTCCTATTCTCTCATTTTTCCAATATGGATTTCTTAAAATTTTTGGTTAAGTCATTCCTTAGTGTTTACACTGTTCTTACTGTATAACTAGTATTTGCAGCTGAGCTACACAGAATGCAAGGAAACCATTCTTCTTTAAAAAAAAAAAGACTTTTAATTTTTTCCCTAGAGTTAATTATTGTCACTTTTTTATTCGCTAAGTTTTATTGGTTACAATCACAAAATCTCCCAAACTTTCCCCTAAAATCGGCAAATCTCCTCTGAATATGTCAGATGTTCTTGAGGACCTCTTTCCACGACGCTTCACTTGTTCCGGTTTGACTGATTAGGTTACAGCCTCCGTCAGAGCTGTCATCCTGGGGCTTCTTTTTACCATCATTCTGTGAGTTCCTTCTCCTCTTTCCTGCATTGGAGGCCTGTTACTTGGATCCCCTGTCTTCTTTCTTACTTAACTCTTTATTGTGGAAAAGTGGGTCAGCCAATAGCTTCCTGGGACAGGAACCTGGAAAGAATTTTTGGGGTATATTGAAGGTCTAAAATATTTTTATTTCACCCATGTACCTGATTGATAGTTTTGACTGGGTACATAATTCTAGATTAGCATCAATATTCTCTCACATTTCGATAGTATTGCAATACTGTTCTCTAGCTCCAGTGTTGGTAGTAAGAATTTTAATGGCATTGATACATCTTTTGTAAATGAACATATATTTACTCTACACATAATTTTAAGTTCTTATCTTGTTCCTGATATTCAGAAATGTCACATGAGATACCTTTGTCTGGGATTTTTCCCCCATTCATTGCATTGCTTATTAAGTAATTCTTTCAGTCTGAAAACTAATATTTTTCAGTTCTGGAAATTATTATTATTATTATTATTATTATTAATAGTTGTTGCTCTCTTTCCTATTGTCTTCTTACATTACTCCTATTAGTTGGCCATTGTGTATCCTGGATTAATCTTTTAATTTTCTTTTAATTTATTATTATTATTTTTATTTATTTATGTATGATAGTCACAGAGAGAGAGAGAGGCAGAGACACAGGCAGAGGGAGAAGCAGGCTCCATGCACCGGGAGCCCGATGTGGGATTCGATCCCGGGTCTCCAGGATCGCGCCCTGGGTCAAAGGCAGGCGCTAAACCGCTGCACCACCCAGGGATCCCCAATCTTTTAATTTTCTTACTTTCTCACCAATTTTCTCTCTCTTTTTCTATTCTACTTTCTGAATTATTTCCCAATATTTTTGCTGAATTTAATTTTGCTACCATGCTTTTACTTTTCAAGAGCTCTTTCTTACATTCTGAATGATTCCCCTCTTTATAGGGTCATGTTCTTGTTTTGTGAACCCAGTATTTCTTATCTCTTGCATGATACCAATCAGAAAATATGGCTTTTAGTCCTGGGTGGGACATTTGGACAAACAAAAACAATTTTGCCAAAGAAAACATGAATACCTCTACCTCTTGGATTTGGTGTTCAGTGCTGGGCATGAGAAGTAACATAAACATTCATTCTCATGAATGACCCCAGGAAAGTATTTCTTCATGTCCCCTGCCTGAAGTCTTAAAGCTGAAGGGAACTGTCTTTACTGCAAAGGTCTGTGGGTGGTGTCACCAGGATTTAGAGAAGGACAAGACTTAGGTGAGTGGGGAGGATGTGAATGACAGGAGCACTTACGTAAATGTGAAAAACCAGAATTAATTAATTTGTCAAACCCTTTTCTCAGATAATTTTAATGCAATAGATTCTTGCATAATAAAGTATCACTTTCCAATAGTACCCAGTATCCATTTCTTGCTCCTCTTCAGGTTTAAATTGTGGTTTCAGAGTTATTCATGGATTAGCGTAATATTTGCAACATTTGCTCATAACAGCTGAAGAACATTTTGCAATTTTAAACAAAAATACTCTTAAATTGTGTATGTGCGGGTCTAGACGTAACATTGTGAAATGTGATACCAATTTTTCATTGGCAACTAGATGGACATTGAATTGAGAATAGGTTTATTTTTATAAAATATGTCATAGTAAGATGTAATTACATTAAGAAATTAAATAAAATCCAGCTTTACTGAAATAATTTTGATTTAAACTTTGATATTTTTATGAAGTTTGATTTTCATCTCTTAATGTAACATCATTTTTAATGCTTTAGAAGACTTTTTGAAACATATTATAAACATATAAACTTTTTTTGACACTTACTTTATGCTTTTATTGAAAATCTATTAGAATTTTGAAAACTTTAAAACTATATTTTATTTTAAAATATTATTACTATAAATAGAATCCTAAATATGTAAAAATCTCTACAACAATAGTGATTATACTGAAGTGAAGGAAAGGAAGGTAAAGTTTGTGGAATATACAAATAATAATTATGAATCATATGTAACTTTATTACTGATCATTGCTAGCCCAACATCAGAAAACCATGGGCAAGAGCAATAATAATTATATTCAGTCATTGTTGGTATTTCTGACTTTGTCATTTGAAGACTCTACTTTTATGCATACTTTTCAATTTCTTTGTTGTGATGTTATACTCATCAAGATAAGAGGAGAGAACATATTTTATTTAACAGTTGATTATCTTTTTTTTAAACAGTTGATTATCTTGATTTAGAATTTTATAATTTTTTTCAAAGATTTTATTTATTTACTTGAAAGAGAGAGAGAGGAGGAGAAGCAGACTCCCTACCAAGCAGGGAGCCCAATGTGGGGCTCCATTCCAGGACCCTGATATCATGACCTGAGCTGAAGGCAGATGCCCAACCAAATGAGCCACCCAGGTGCCCCAGAATTTTATAATATTTAAACCTGGTACATGGAGCTTCATTTGTACTTCTGCTCTAGGTCCTTTCATTTGAGGGGACTAGGATCCTAGTGATTCTCTTAGGTTTAGGCCTAGAATTGAAAGATGTTGAGATTGTTACCTGGGCTCTCATTTTCCCATCTTCTTTCTAGTGTCCACCTCTCCTCTAAACTGGAATAGAGAGGCAGAGACTATAGAAGTGTAGCATGTGATTTAGGATCCAACAATGTATTATTGAGGTTGGAATAATACAGGACATTCTCTATATCATCAGTTGCTTGAGGTGAGATGAAATGTCCTAGTATTTTTGGGATGGGACCAATGAAAATTACTAGCTTTTTGGGGGTAGAGGTAATGTGGAACTAATCTTTCTCATTGATAGTGCCTAGCAGAGTACTGTGCAAGTTAGAGGGTGTTTTTAGAAAAGCTGAAAAATTTGCAAGGCCTCCAAGATGGGTGGAATTTGCAGTATACCAAGTGTTGGAAGCATCTAGTCTGGGAATGCAATTGTGAGCATGGTACAAACGGTGTATATGTGTGTACTGTGTATATATGGATATGTGAGAGGTATGGTGAGGCTGGGGAGAGAGAGAGAGAGAGATTGAGAGAGACTGGGAGATATTTTAGCTTGGATGAACTGGAGACTGTTCAGGTCTGTGCTGGGGAAGAGGGGAATAAGATGGGGATAAAAGAGGGCCCTAGCTAATGCAAGATGCTAGGGAAAGAAAACATTGTTCTCAGGTTACATTATGAACATGTGGAACAGAGAGGATGGTAGTGGCTTTGGAAAAAGGTGATTTATGGGTAACTCTGAATTATTGTAATTACTTCCAATCAAGCCAAACAAAAGGGAATGATTGAGACAGTGCTCATTTATATGAAATTTGACTGTTAATATCTGGAGAGCTCCAGAGAAAGCAGGAAGCAAAGTGCATTACCAACTTCACAACCAGGCTCTTTTTCTAAAGACATTTTTAAGAGCCAACTTTTTGAGTGTCTTTGCTTAACTATAAAGAAAGCAAAGAGAAGCAGGAAGGGTGAGGGCCAGGAAAATTTGAGATGATTTTTCCCTTGTTATGTAATGAAACTTAAAAAAAAAAGTAGATAAGAGCATCAGTCAATCAGTTTCTTTTGATTTGGGGCCAAGTTGAAATGTTTTGGTTCTGTTTGCTCATTTTAAAGAGCCTCATGTTAACAAATCCATTCGTTCTTCTTTGCTCCTAAGAAAATGCAACACCTGTCAAAGGAAATCTCATGATTGGTTCTTACAAAAATGAATACAAAAGGAAGTGGGGCACAGTAATCTCCAGCTCTGACTCCTAGCCCCAAGAAGGGTCTTGGGGAATGTTTAGGAGGAAGAGCTGGTTCAAAGCTCTCCTTTTTGATAAAATGCAATAAATATGCACCCCATGATTTGGAATTGTTTTGTAAATGAAAATCATTGGGATACAAGCAAGGAATTTCAGTGCTGGTCCCCCTATCATTAATTGGCTGTATGACTTTGGAAAACTCCATCTGGGATCTTACTTTCTTATCTAAAACCAGAAGAAATGGGAACAGATTATTTCAAAGGTACACTTTGAGAGAGAAATGGGGGGTCCGTAGGAAGGAGGAAGGGATCATCAAGAGAAAGGGTTTGCGTGCTGAAGGTGTTCCTTGCTACTGAAATGATGCTGCTTCTAAGCCTTGCCAGCAGACAAAGCAAGAAAGTATATGTGCGTGTGCTGACTCATTATGTGCATATATCTATAAATATTTTTGTATGTAACCATTTGCATCTGTGTTAAGCTAAACAGAAGTTCATACTGACACCTCCACTTCTGTTTTCAGGTGAATTATTCTAGCCATCCTTGATTATCTGTATCTTGCAGTGAGAATGTGGCTCTCTACTTATTACTCTTATAATAAGAGATGTACCATCTACTTATTTCCTTGTTTGATTCTAATATATATTTATAGTGATATCAAGATAGTTAAATTATATCCCATGGGAGACAATTTTATCAATTAGGTATAGTGCTTTTATACAAGTTCCCTTGCCTTCATTCACTTCCAAAGTCTGTTAAGGTCAGCATCATTTTCCCTGAGCCCCTTTGATGAGGTTGTTTCATACATTTGTAGTACAGTTAGAGTGTTTTGTCACATTGTGCATTCCATCCTGCTGCCCCCCAAACTCCTAAATGCTTCTTTTTTTTTAAGTTTGCATGCATCGGTGTTCTATGTCCTGTTCTATGGGTTTTGAAAAAAGCAGTGTCATGTATTCATCATCGTGCCATTATGTGCATGTAGAAGAGTTTGTTCACTCATCTATGGAGGGAAATCTTAGCGTTTCCAGTTTTTGGTAATTATGAACAAAGCTGCTGTAAATGTTCTTTTGCAGGTTTTGTGCAGGTGTACAATTTCAGATCAACTGGGTATATATGTAGGAGCACAATTGCTATAACCTGTAGAAAGGAACCCACCGGACTGTCTTCCAAAGTGGCTGTGCCATTTTGTATTCCCCTTAACAATAAATGAGATGAACAGAGCTTTTTAATTGATTGAAGAGATTTAAAAATGAAAACTTTTGACTTTTATTGGGAGTTAACAGTTTCTTCTCATGAGCTGGGTAAAAAGCAACTTCAGTTGAGTGTTCACAGTGTTTCAGACACTATGGCAATGCTAAAAATACAAAGATAGTGCAGAGTTCAAACACTAGAGTGTCTTTGGATACCCAGAAGGTGATAAATGACAACAATAGCATATATCTGGGGAAAAAAAGGAGTGATTTTGGTTTGTAGTGACCCAAAGTATAAGGCTGGTTGCTCTCTGGTTGTACCTACTTGTACACTTAGCTCCAGTGTTTCTTAATATTCTAGTTTTTCAAGGGAAACTGGAAATCTAGATTTTTATATAAACTCTTCCATTTTTTGGATATACAAGAAATTGCATATATTAATGACATATAATTTGATAAGATTTGACCTGCATTTGCACCATAAAACCATCACCCATGTATCACTCCAAAGAGTTTTCTCATTCCTCTTGATAAGTCTTGCTTCTTCCCCTCCCTGCCCTACCTCTCCAGGAACCACGAATTACCTTCTGTCACTATACATTAGTTTGCATTTTCTAGAATTTTATATAAATGAAATCATACATTATGTACTCCTTTTTTTTGTCTGCCTTCTTTCACTCAGCATAATTATTTTGAGAATTTCCATGTTGTGACATCAATAGTTTGCTCATTTGTATAGCTGCATAGTATTCCATTGCATGGGTGTGTCATACTTTGTTCTTCTTACAGACTTCTGTCTCTCTGCTTACATTGCCTGTCTGTTCTTGTATAACATTTAACATTTAACATTAGAGCCCTAAGCATATTAATCATAGGTGGCTTAAATTCCCAGTCTCATAATTCTAACATCCCTCTCTTAACTGGTGCCAATGCCTGTTCTGTCTCTTCAAACTGTATTTTTTATCTTTTGATATGGCTTGTAAAGTTTTCTTGATAGTTGGGTAAGATATACCAGGACAAAGGGACAGCTCTAGATAAGCTTTTGGTAAGGTGGTGGTGAGTTATTGAGGGAGGGGAAGCAGTCTCACGATCAGGTCTCCATCTTCTAGTATTTGTCCATCTTTGCATCATTGTTACATCATCTTATTTGCCTTATACCAAGTCTTGAAATTATTTATAGTCTTTCAAGTTTATTCTTAATTTCCAAAGTGTGTTCTATGAAAGGATAAAATTGATTAACCTTTAGTTGATGGAAGAGGTACAAAATTCCAATAATAGGTGTGAGAGAGTTGGTTCTACAGATAATAAATTTGACAACTTTGATGAAATGGGCAGATTCCTTAAAAGACATATGCTTTCAAAGCTTATTCAAGAAGAGATAGTTAACTTGAAAAACTCTGTGTCTAACAAAAAAATTTAATTTGTAATTGAAACCTTCTCCAAAAAACCCCTCCAGGTTATTGTTTTGACAATTTTGGGTCCTTTGCATTTCCATAAGAATTTTTGAGTCATTTATCAAATTCAACAAAAATTCACTAAAACTTTGATTTGAGTTTCATTGATTCAATAGGTGAATTTAGGGGAGAAATCACTTCCTAACAATATTGAGTCTTCTGACCCATGGATGAAGTGTATCTCTCCATTTATTTAGGTCTTCTTCATTATCTCTCATCAATGTTTTGTAGTTTTTAGTGTACAAGGCTTACATGTCTTTTGTCAGATTTTCCTTAAGAATTTTAATGATTTTTATACTATTTTTAAAAAGATTTTATTTATTTATTTTTTAAAGTAAACTCTCCACTAAACATGGGGCTCAAGCTTAGACCTCATGATCAAGAATCACATGCTCTACTGACTAAGCCAGCCAGGTACCCCCAATAATTTTGATGCTATAATAAATGACATTTGATATTCTTAAATTTCTAATTATTCCTTACTCGATATAGAAATACACAATTGATTTAATTATTTTTTAAAAGAGGGAGAGAGGTAAAGGGAGAGGCAGAAGGAGAGAAAGAATCTTAAGCAGGTTCTAGGCCCAACACAGAGCCTGACATGAGGTTCAATCTCTCAACCCCAAGATCATGATCCAAGCCCAAACCAAGAGTCGGATACTTAAACAACTGAGCTACCTGGTGCCCTGCAATTGATTTTTGTGTATTGATTTGTATCTTGCATCCTTATGCTTGCATTCATTTACTAGTTCTAGTCACTTTTTTTTTTAGATTCCATAGAATTTTCTATATGGATGAGCATATTGTCTGCAATAAAGACAGCTGTACTCCCTCACACCCCCTCCCCCAGTCTAGATGCCTTTTATTTCTTTTCCTTGCCTGATTGCACTGGCTGGAACCTTCTATATAATATTGAAGAGAAGGGTGAGAATGGAAACAAGGAGAGTGCCTTGTTTTTGATCTTTAGGTATAAAGTGTAAAGTCCTTCATCATTAAGTTAGATGTTAACTATAAGATTTTTTAGGTGCCTTTTGTCAGGTTCCTTTTAAACCTAATGTTTTAATAAAATTTTTTTCTTTTTTCAGGAATTGATGTTCTATTTTATAAATACAGTTTTTGTGTCTTTTGAGATAATCAAATATTTTTATTTTTTATTTTGTAAATAGGTGAATTGAATAGATTGATTTTTGAATTTTAAAAACCCTAGTTAGTCATGATGTGTTATCATTTTTAAATATTATTAGACATGATTAGTTAAACTTTGTATTAGAATTTTGCATCTATGTTTATGAAGCATGTTGGTCTGTAGATTTCCTTTTTTTAAAAAATATTTTATTTATTTATTTGATACAGAGAGAGAAAGAGCAAGTGAGAGAGAGAGAGAAAGAGAGAGAGAGAGAGAGAGAGAGAGAGAGAGAGAGAGAGAGAGAGAGAGAGTTTGAATGGGAGTGGGAGAGGCAGATGGAGAGGGGGAAGCAGATCCCTACTGAGCAGGGAGCCTGATATAGGGCTCCATCCAAGGAGCCTGAGATCATAACATGAACTGAAGACAGATGCTTAACCAGAGCCTCCCAGGCACCCCTGTGGATTTCTTTTTTTTTTTTGTAATGTTTTTGTCTGGCTTTGGTATTAGGGTTCTGTGGCCTCTTAGAGTGTATTGGGAAGTATTCCCTTCTCTTCCTTTTTCTGGTAGAGTTTGTGTAGAATTCATATTATTTCTTTTTTTTTTTTAATACTTGGGATAATTAACCAGTGTAGTTACCTGGACCCGAGAGTTTTCTTTTGAGAAAGTTTTCAATTATTATTACTTTTTTGTTAGGCATAGAACTAGTCAGGTTAACAGTTTCTTCTTATTAAAATTTTTTTTATTTATTTAATGGAGAGAAAGCATAAACGGGGCGGGGGGTGGCAGAGGAGAGGGAGAAGCAGACTTTCCACCAAGTAAGGAGCCTTATGTGAGGCTCAACCCCAGGACCCTGGGATCACGACCTGAGCTGAAGGCTGATGCTTAACTGACTGAACCACCCAGGCACCCCTATTTCTTCTTGAGTAAGCTTTGATAGTTTTCGTCTTTCAAAGATTTGCCCATTTCATCCAAGTTGTCAAATTTCCTATGTGTAGAATCAACTCACTCATACCTGATACTGGTAATTTCATATTGCTTCCATTTTTTTCCCCTAGTGTGGCTAGAGATTTATCATTTGTATTGATCCTTTCAAAGAACCACCTTTTTCTTTTATTGATTTGGTGTAATATTCACTTTCATTGTTGTCTGCTTTGATCTTTATGATTTCTTTTGTTCTGCCTACTTTGAATTTAACTTGCTCTTTTTTCTGTTGTTTCTTCTTAAAGTGGAAGCTGAGGTCATTTATTTGGGACAGTTTTCTTTTTCTTTTTCTTTTTTTTTAAAGATTTTATTTATTCACGAGAGATTCAGAGAGAAACAGACACAGGCAGCGGGAGAAGCAGGCTCTATGTAGGGAGCCCAATGTGGGACTTGATCCAGGGACCCTGGGATCATGCCCTAAGCCAAAGGCAGATGCTCAACCACTGAGCCACCCAGGCATCCCTTGAGATAGTTTTCTAATCTAGGCACATAGTGATAGAAATTTCCCTTTAAGGGTGATGTGAAGGAAGATAATGGAATAGGGAGCACCAGGAATCTGTGTCTCTACCTGGACAACAATCTGTCTGAAGGAAATATTTCAGAACTCTAAGAGTTTATTTGAATGCTTGCAACTTGCAGGAAACAGCCTGGCTGGTAAATTGCAGTTAATTGTGGTCCATTTTAGCCATTAGCACAGTGTGGCTACCTACCCCCAACCCCCAACCCTGTGGCAGGTAGCTGTGGGGGATGGCAAACTATGCTTGCAGTGCTGCTTGCTGTAGTGAGGGTAGGTGATAAGGACCTTGTCTTCCAAATATTGGAGTTCTGTGTTCTGGTTGTGGATTGCTGCTCTGATCACTGTAGCATGAGCATGGAGGCTGGCTGCCATTGTTCCAACCCCATGCACTGCAGTGACTTCCAGGAGGTTTAAAGGGCTCCACCTGTTCTTTTGGACATTCAAAAACAACTATACATTTAGGGAAACTTAGAAGCCATCACACATGCCCATGGAAATACACAGGCTCAGAAAAGACCTGAGAAGAACTTAAGCTTTCATCTCAGGCTTATTGGGACACAGAGGTACCTTATAAGAAACAGAAAAAGAATAAATCCTGGGAGAGGAGATTCTGATTATCATAGTTACCAGATTATTTTGTTTAAAGATTTTATTTATTTATTCATGAGACACACACACACACACACACACACACACACACACACACGCAGAGGCAGAGGGAGAAGCAGGCTCCCTGCAGGAAGCCTGATGCGGGATCTGATCCCAGGACTCCAGGATCACACCCTGGAGCTAAAGGCAGGTGCTAAACCACTGAGCCACCCAGGCATCCCCATAGTTACCAGATTATAAGATTCCAATGCTTACAACAACAAAAAGAAATTATAAAATTTACAAAGAAACAGAAAGTATAGTCCATTCAAAAAACAAAACAAATTTGACAAAAATGTACCTAAGAAAGCCCAGATCTCAGAACATTCTGGACAAAAACTTTAAACCAACTCCTATAGATGTTCAAAGAGCTAAAGGAAGTAATGGATAGAGATAGGAAAACAGTGTGTGCATAAAATGAGAATACTAATTAGGAGATAGAAACTGCAGAAGAGGAGCCAAAAGAAATTCTGGAGCTGGAAAGTACAATAACTGAAATGAAAAGTATGATGGAGAGGTCATAGGGAGATAGGAGCAGGCAAAAGAAAAAAAATCACTGAATTTAAAGATAGAACAATAGAAATTACCACATTCTGAGGAACAAAAAGAAAAAGAAATGAAGAAAAGTGAACAGTGCCTAATGGTCCCATGGAACATCATCAAATGGATCAATGAGCACATTATGGGAACCCCAGAAGGAGAAGAGAGAGAGAGAGAGTGGCAAAAATATTTGAAGAACTAATGGCTGAAAACTCCCTAAATTTGATGCAAGACATAGTCTAAAAATCCAGGAAGCTCACTAACAGCAAAAAAAGACCCACTGTGAGGGACATTATAATCAAACTGTCAAAAGTCAAAGACAAAGGGAGAATCTTAATATCACCAGGAAGAAAGTGATTCAGAAAATACAATGGGGTCTCAAGATTATCAGCCAAATTCTCATCAGAAATGTTGGAAGCCAGAAGGTTATGTGTTGTTATGTTCTAAGTACTGAAAGTAAAAAACTCAAATGAGAAATATAGCTCTCAAGATTCTTTCAAAAATGAAGGATAAATTCCCAGATAAAGACATTCCTAGATAAACAAAATCTGAAGGAGTTCATTATCACCACTACACCTGCCTTGAAAAAAATGCTAAAGGGAGTTCTTCAGGTTGAAATGAAAGGAAAGTAGACAGTAACTTGAAGCCATATGAAGAAATAAAGATCTATGGTAAAGGTAAATACATGGGAAATTGTAAAAGCTAGTATGATTATAATTTCGTCTTGTAACACCACTTTTCATTTTGAACACGATTTAAAAGACAAACACATAAAATTATCAGTTGATGCTATTGGGTACATAATGCATACATACGCAATCTCTGATATCAATAACAGAAAGATGGGGACAGAAGTGTATAGGAACACAGTTTTTGTATAGTACTGAAGTTAAATTGGTAAAACTTTAGATTGTTATAACTTTAAGATGTTGAATCTTAAACCACCATGGTAACCACCATGGTAACCACAAGGAAAATATCTATAGAATATACATAAGAAAATGAAGAAGGAACTGAATTTTTGTTTCACTACAAAAAAATTAGACACAAAAGAAGGTGGTACTGGAGGAGATGAGGGACGAAAAAGCTATACAGCATACAGAAAACATATAGTGAAATGGTAGAAGTGTCTCATTATCAGTAATATAAGTTTAAGTGGATTAAATCCTCCAATCAACATACTTAGATTGGCAGAAGGGTTAATAAATGTGATTCAATTGTATACTATCTATAAGTCGTTTTATTATTTATTTATTAAAGATTTTATTTATTTATTCATGAGAGGCACAAAGAGAGAGGCAGAGACATGGATGGAGGGAGAAGCAGACTCCATGCAGGGAGCCTGATGTCAGGCTCGATCCCAGGACTCCAGGATCACACCCTGAGCCGAAGGCAGACGCTCAACCACTGAGCCACCCAGGCATCCCTCATTTTACTTTGTTAAATTTAAATTCAATTAATTAGCATATAATATTAGTTTCAGAGATAGAGTTCAGTGATTTATCAGTCTTCTATAATTCTCAGTGCTCTTTACATTACATACCCTCCTTAATGTCCACACTGGTTACTCCATCCACTCACCCCCTTCTCCTCCAGCACCTCTCAATTTGTTTCCTATGATTAAGAGTCTCTTATGGTTTGAGAGATTCATTTTAGATCCAAATTAAAAAATAGGTTCAAACTGAAAGGATGGAAAACATATTCTATATAAATAGTAACCAAAAGAGGGCTGAAGTATTTATACTAATATCATATAAAAAAGATCTTAAATCTAAAAAGGCTCAAGAGACAAGGAAAGATATATTAATATATAATAATATATAAAGATATATTAATAACAATGTCAGTATAGCAATATAACAACTATGAACATTTATACACTCTCAAACAGAACCTCAGTATGTGGAGAAAAAAATTGACAGAATTGAATGGAGAAATAGGCAGTTCTACAATAATAGTCAGAAGCTTTAATTCCCCACTATCAATAGTGGACAGATCAACCAGACATATGATAAGTAAGTAAGCAGAACTTGAACTACACAATAAAACATCTAGACCTAACAGACGTACAGAACATTCTACTCAAGCATAGAATGTACATTCTCCTAAAATGAACAGTGAATATTCTCCAGGATAGACCACGTAGAAGAAAACAAGTCTCAATAGATTTAAAAAAGGCAGATATCATACAAATTATCTTCTCCAATCACAATGAGATAAAGTTAGAAATCAGTAATTGAAAGAAAACTGAAGGATTCACAAATATGTGGAAATTAAACAACACACTCTTAAGCAACCAGTGGTTCAAGGAAGAAATTAAGGGAAATTAGAAAATACTTAAAGGTGAATGAAAGTGAAAACACAACATACAAACACATACAGCATACAGTAAAGCAATGCTCAGAGGGAAAGTTATATCTGCAAATGCTGATGTTAAAGAACAAAGATCTTAAATCAATAACCTAACTTTATACCTTAAAGAACTAGAAAAAGAAGAACAAATTAAACCCAAGCCTGGCAAAAGAAAGAAGACAATTTAAAAAATAGGGCAGACCAGAAGTCAGTGGCATTTCTATACACTAACAATGAGACTGAAGAAAGAGAAATTAAGGAGTCAATCCCATTTACAATTGCACCCAAAAGCATAAGATACCTAGGGATAAACCTAACCAAAGAGGTAAAGGATCTATACCCTAAAAACTATAGAACACTTCTGAAAGAAATTGAGGAAGACACAAAGAGATGGAAAAATATTCCATGCTCATGGATTGGAAGAATTAATATTGTGAAAATGTCAATGTTACCCAGGGCAATTTACACGTTTAATGCAATCCCTATCAAACTACCATGGACTTTCTTCAGAGAGTTAGAACAAATTATTTTAAGATTTGTGTGGAATCAGAAAATACCCCGAATAGCCAGGGGACTATTAAAAAGAAAACCATATCTGGGGGCATCACAATGCCAGATTTCAGGTTGTACTACAAAGCTGTGATCATCAAGACAGTGTGGTACTGGCACAAAAACAGACACATAGATCAATGGAACAGAATAGAGAACCCAAAAGTGGACCCTGAACTTTATGGTCAACTAATATTCGATAAAGGAGGAAAGACTATCCACTGGAAGAAAGAGAGTCTCTTCAATAAATGGTGCTGGGAAAATTGGATATCCACATGCAGAAGAATGAAACGAGACCACTCTCTTTCACCATACACAAAGATAAACTCAAAATGGATGAAAGATCTAAATGTGAGACAAGATTCCATCAAAATCCTAGAGGAGAACACAGGCAACACCCTTTTTGAACTCAGCCACAGTAACTTCTTGCAAGATACATCCACGAAGGCAAAAGAAACAAAAGCAAAAATGAACTATTGGGACTTCATCAAGATAAGAAGCTTTTGCACAGCAAAGGATACAGTCAACAAAACTAAAAGACAGCCTACAGAATGGGAGAAAATATTTGCAAATGACATATCAGATAAAGGGCTAGTTTCCAAGATCTTTAAAGAACTTATAAAGAACTCAACAGCAAAGAAACAGTCCAATCATGAAATAGGCAAAAGACATGAAGAGAAACCTCACAGAGGAAGACATAGACATGGCCAACACGCACATGAGAAAATGCTCTGCATCACTTGCCATCAGGGAAATACAAATCAAAACCACAATGAGATACCACCTCACACCAGTGAGAATGGGGAAAATTAACAAGGCAGGAAACCACAAATGTTGGAGAGGATGCGGAGAAAAGGGAACCCTCTTACACTGTTCGTGGGAATGTGAACTGGTGCAGCCACTCTGGAAAACTGTGGAGGTTCTTCAAAGAGTTAAAAATAGACCTGCCCTATATGACCCAGCAATCGCACTGTGGGGGATTTATCCCAAAGATACAGATGCAATGAAACGCCAGGACACCTGCACCCCGATGTTTATAGCAGCAATGTCCACAATAGACAAACTGTGGAAGGAGCCTTGGTGTCCATCGAAAGATGAGTGGATAAAGAAGATGTGGTTTATGCATACAATGGAATATTACTCAGCCATTAGAAATGACAAATACCCACCATTTGCTTTGACGTGGATGGAACTGGAGGGTATTATACTGAGTGAAATAAGTCAATCAGAGAAGGACAAACATTATATGGTCTCATTCATTTTGGAAATATAAATAAGAGTGAAAGGGAATAGAGGGGAAGGGAGAAGAAGTGGGTAGGAAATATCAGAAAGGGAGATAGAACATGGAAGACTCCTAACTCTGGGAAACGAACTAGGGGTGGTGGAAGGGGAGGAGGGCGGGGGGTGGGGGTGACTGGGTGGTGGGCACTGAGGGGAGCACTTGAAAGGATGAGCACTGGGTGTTATTCTGTATGTTGGCAAATTGAACAGCAATAAAAAATAAATTTATTTTTAAAAAAATTAAGTCAGATATCGAAAAGATTTGTGTAGTCGTAAAATGATGTCACTCAAAAAAAATAAAATGAAATAATAAAATTAAATAAAAATAGTAAAATTAAATTAAATAAAAATAATAATAAAATAAAAAATAAAATAAAATGTCACTCTTTCCACCCAGCTTTTTACTTTGGAAATATAGTTTTTTTTCATACTAATATGTTACTAATGTCATATAATAGTTTTGTTATTTTATGTTTAAATGAATTAATAAAGAACTATTTCTAGAAAAAAAATCAGGCAGAGATAAATAGAAAGACAACAGAGAAAATAATAAAAAAATAAGTTGGTTCTCTGAAAAGTTCAACAAAATTTAAAAAACCCTTTCTAGAATGACAGTGAAAGAAGAAAAGACACAAATAACCCAAATAAAAGTGAAACTGGAAACATTACTACTAATCAGATGGAGGTTAAAGATGATAAGAGAATACTATGAACAAGTGTATGTCAAAAAATCAGATAAACTGGAAGAAACATGGACAAATTCCTTGAGACACATAAATTAGCTAAACTAACTCAAGAGGAAGTAGCAAATTTTATCAGATGAGTAGCAGTAAAGAGATTCAATCAATAATCAAAAATGTTCCCAGAAAGAAAAGTTCGAGGCCAGATGGCTGCACTGGTGAATCCTACTAAACATTTAAAGTATTAACAACAATTGTTCTGAAACTCTTCCAGAAAATTGAAGAGAAGAGAATACAACCTGATTCATTCTATGTGGTCATCATTACTATAATTGATTCCAATGCTAGATAAAGACATCATAAGAAAAAAAGTTACAGACTCATATTCATTATGAATTTAGATGTAAAAATCCTCAAGAAAATATAAGTCAATTGAATTCAACAGCATTGCATTTTTTATAATAAATTTATTTTTTATTGGTGTTCAATTTACAAACATACAGAATAGCACCCAGTGCTCATCCCATCAAGTGCCCCCCCAGTGCCCGTCACCCATTCACCCCCACCCCCCCGCCCTCCTCCCTTTTCCACCACCCCTAGTTCGTTTCCCAGAGTTAGGAGTCTTTATGTTCTTTCTCCCTTTCTGATATTTCCCACACATTTCTTCTTCCTTCCCTTTGCTCTTTATTCCTCTGTGAGATACACATTTATATGTAGTTACACTTTCTTCTGTCTGACCTTTAAAAACATCTCTTATGTATGAGACTTCTAAAGAATTATTTCAACTTTACAGCATCTGAAAACATCTTTAGTTCACCTTTGTTTTTGAAAGAAATTTTTGCTGGGTATAAAATTCTAAGTGGACAATATTTTTTTCTCCCGTTCTTTTCTTTTTAATGAGGGTTTTCATTCTTTTAAAAAAATATAATAAGTGTGCCCTTAATCCTCATCACCTATTTCACCCATCCCTCACTCCTCTTCCCTTTGATAACCATCAATTTGTTCTCTATACTTAAGAGTCTGTTTCTTGGCTTGTTCTCTCCTTTTTTTCTTTGCTTATTTGTTTCGTTTCTTAAATTCCACCTGTGAGTGAGATCATATGATATTTGTCTTTCTCTGATGGACCTATTTTGCTTAGCATTATACTCTTTAGCTTTATCAACATTGATATAGATACTAAATATATCACATCTTCCTTATCCATTCATCTAACAATGGACACTTGGGCTTCTTTCATAATTTGGCTATTGTAGATAATGCTGTAATAAACATAGGAGTGTATGTATCACTTTGAATTAATGTTTTTGTTTTTCTTTTTGGTAAAAAATGAAATTACTGGATCATAGGGTATTTCTATTTTTAACTTTTTGATGAGCCTCCATGCTGTTTTTGAGTGACTGCACCGGTTAGCAGTCCCATCAGTAGTGTAAGAGTTCCTTTCTCTCCATATCCTTGCCAGCACTGGTTATTTTTTGCGTTTTTGATTTTAGTCATTCTGACAGGTGTCAGATGATATCTCATAGTTTGATTTGCATTTCCCTGAAGGAAAATGATGATGATCTTCTTTTCATGTGCCTGTTGGCCATCTGTATGTCTTCTTGGGAGACATGCCTGTTCATATCTTTTGCCCATTTTTAACTGGATTATTATTTTTTTCTGGATTATTTGTTTTTTGGGTATTGAGTTGTATAAGTTATTTATGTATTTTGGATACTAACTATCATATACATCATTGCAAATATCTTCTCCCATTCTATAGGTTGCCTTTAGTTTTGTTGATAGTTCCCTTCATTGTGCAGAAGCTGTTTATTTTGATAATCCCAATAGTTTATTTTTGCTTTTACTTCCTTGCCTCATAAGAAATATCTAGAAAACTGTTACTATGACCAATGTCCGAGAGATTACTGCCTGTGTTCTCTTCAAGGATTTTTATGGTTTCAGGCCTCATATTTAGGTCTTTATTCCATTTTGAATTTATTTTTGTGTATGGTATAAGAAAGTGGCCCAGTTTCATTCTTTTGTATGTGGATGTCCAGTTTTCCCAACACCATTTGTTGAAGAGACTGTCTTTTTCCTTTCATTCCTCCTTTGTTGAAGATTAATTGACTACATAATTGTGGGTTTATTTCTGGGTTTTTTTCTATTCTGTTCTGTTGAACTAAATGTCTTTTTAAAATGATAATACCACTCTTTTGATTACTACAACTTTGTAATATAATTTGAAATCTGGAATTGTGATATTTCCAATTTTGTTTTTCTTTTTTATGATTGTTTTGACTTTCGAGGTCTTTTGTGGTTCTATACAAATTTTAGAATAGTTTGTTGTGGTTCTGTGAAAAATGCTGTTGATATTTTCATAGGTATTGCATTAAATGTATAGATTGCTTTGGGTAGTAAAGACATTTTAATAATATTTGTTCTTTAAACCCATGAGCATGGAATATCTTTCCATTTCTTTGTTTCATGTTCAGTTTCTTTCATCACTCTTTTATAGTTTACAGAGTACAAGTCTTTTACTTATTTGGTTAAGTTTATTCCTAGATATTTTATTGTATTATCCTAGAAATGGTATTGTTTTCTTAATTTCACTTCCTGCTCCTTCATTATTAATGTATGGGAATGCAACAGATTACAAAGTTGTAATAATCAAAAGAGATTATGTTTCTAGGAATTTATCAATTTCTTCTAAGTTGTCCAATTTGTTGGCATTTAGTTTTTCAAATATTGCTGTTTGTATTTCTGCATTGTTTGTTTGCTATTTTTCCTCTTTCATTAATGATTTTATTTATTTAGGTCCTTTCTCTCTCTCTTTTTCTTTTTGATGAGTCTTGCTAGAGTTTTATCAGTATTGATTTTTTCAAAGAACTAGCTCCTGGTTTCAGCTATATGTTCTACTGTTGTTTTGTTGTCATTGTTGTTTCTGTATCATTTATTTCTGCTCCAATCTTTATTATATCCTTCCTTTTGCTTGGTTTGGATTTTATTTATTCTTCTTTTTTATTTTTTTCTTTTTAAAAGATTTTATTTATTTATTCATGAGAGATGCAGAGAGAAAGAGAGGCAGAGACACAGGCAGAGGGAGAAGCAGGCTCCATGCAGGGAGCCTGATGCGAGACTCTATCCCGGGACTCCAGGATCATGCCCCGGGCCAAAGGCAGGCACCACACTGCTGAGCCACCCAGGGATCCCCTATTCTTCTTTTTTTAGTTCTTTTACATCTAAGGCTAGGTTATTTATTTGAGATTTTTTTTCCTTCCTGAGGTAGGCCTGTATTGTTGTAAACTTCCCTCTTAGAGCCAGTTTTGTTGCGTCCTAACAATTTTAGACTATTGTGTTTTCATTTTCATGTTTTTTGTTTGTGGTTACCATTAGATTTGTATGTAACATCTTCTTCATACAGTCTATATTAAGTGGGTGATCATTAGGTTTAAACCCCTTCTTTACTCCTCTCCTTTCTACATTTCAGGTATATAGTGTTATATTTTAAAGCCCTTTATTTTATGAATCCCTTGACTGATTTAGAGAAATATTTGTTTTTACTGATTTTGTGTCTTTTACTTTTCACACTCTCACTTATGTCTTTTTCTTCCACTCAAAGAGTACCCCTTAATATTTCTCATAAGGATCATTAGTGATCATGAACTCCTTTGGTTTTTGTTTGGCAAACTCTTTATCTCTCTTTATATCCTGAAGATGGGCTTGTTGGATAAAGTAATCCTGGCTGCAGAGTTTATCCCTTTCAGCACTTTGAATATACCATGTCAATCCCTGCAAAGTTTCTGCTGAAAAATCTTGATGGTCTTATGGGGTTTCCTTTGTGTGTAACTGACTACTTTTCTCTTTCTGCTTAAAAAAAATTTTTTTATCACCACTTTTTGCCATATTAATTACTATGTGTCTTGGTGAGGACCTGCATGTGTTGAATTTTTGGGTGGATTCTGTGCCTACTAGATCTGGATATTTGTTTCTTTCCCCAGATTATGAAAGTTTTCAGTTATTTTTTTTTCAAATAAATTTTCTGTCTTCTTTTCTCTCTCTTCTTCTGAGATCCCTCTAATGCTAATGTTATTGTGCTTGATGGAGTCACCGAGTTCTCTAACACTGTTCTCAGTTTGCATAATTTTCTTTCTTCTCCTTTGATCATCTTGGTTATTTTCCATTACTTTATCTGCCAGGTCACTAATTTGTTCCTCTCCTTCATCTGGTTTGTTATTTATTCCATCAAGTGTATTTTTAATTTTATTTATTGTGTTCTTGGTCTCTGGTTCTTTTTTACCTCTGTGTTAAAGGTCTCACACCCGGGAGACCATAAACAGGGATTAAACATCAGTCCTCCAATAATTTCCCAAGTCCAGTGAATATTTTTATGATCATTATTTTAAGTTCTCTATTAGGCATATTACTTATAATATCCATTTCACTTTGATCTCTTGCTGTGGTTTAGTCCTGTTCTTTCATCTGGGAGATATTTCTCTGTCTCATTTGTTTGACTTTCTATGTGTATTTCTGTGTGTTAGGAATGTCAGTCTCTTCTATTGCTCTTATTGATAATAGCCTTATAAAGAAGGGGTCCTGTAGTGCAGTGTACCCTGTTCCCCAGGGCCTGGCACTTCAGCTAATGTCTCCTATGTGTGTTGTGTGTGCTCTACTATTGAGTCTTGGCCTTTTTTTCTTCAGTCCAGTTACCTGCAGAGGCTCTCTTTGCCTATTATGGGCAGCATCTGATCCCCAGCAGGGATGAGGTACATTTTAACAAGATGCACAGTGGTCTGCTTGCCACACAAGATCTGCTCTTTGCCCCCACTGCTGGTCCTGAAAAATGTGTGGGTCAGGAGATGTGCTGTTGGTAGAGTTTGTGCTGATCTTCTGTGGGAGAGGTCAGCAGTGCAGGGACTCAGGTGAGTGTGACTGGAAAGGGTTCCACTGCAGCACAGAGGTGTGGGGCTTGGTGTAAGCAAGTTAGGTGATGAGCGTTAGTGCTGTGCTGGTTCCCACAGGTGGTGATTGTTTATACTGGGGTTTGGGGGAGGGAAATGGTGCCTGCCAGCTCCTGTGTTCCTGGAGATGGTCTCTCAGTGACCCCTCTCTCTATGGGTTGTGGTCTGAGATGAGCAAACCACTCTCCCTCCTGTCTGCCCCTAGTGTTTTTCAAACTGCTGGTTCTATATTATATTTGCATGAGCTATTTGTCATGTCTCTTTAAGGGCAGAGACTCAGCCTCCTAGTACCCTCTGGACTTTCCCAGAGCTGAACTGTCAATTTTCAAAATTCTAGGCTTTCAGACCCTTGGATTGTAAGAACTCATGAAATTTGGTTCCTCTCACTTTCAAAGACAAATATTGTAAGGATTCGTCCTCCCTGTTTATAGTCTTCCGGGTGTGAAAGCCTGTTTTCCACCATTCTTTCTGCCATCGCTCCCTCTCCACTGCAAATGTCCCTGGTCCATTTTCCCCCTTCTTACATCCTTCCATTTGATTTCTTCTCTACCTTTAATTGTGGAGTTTGTTAGTCTTTAAGATTGTCCTCTGGGTTTTTTACACTGATGTGAGAGTTATCTAGTTGGATCCATGGTATAAAGCTAGCTTACGGTCCTCCTACTCTGCCATCTTCCAAGCCAACCTTTACTCCATTTCTTCCTTCATTCTTTCCTTTTTTCTCTCTTTCTCTTTCTGACTTTTTTTAGGGGGAAGGGGCAGTAGGATAGAGAGGGAGAGAATCCCAAGCAGGCTCCATGCCTAGCACAGAGCTGAACATGAGGCTTGATCTCATGACCCTGAGATTATGACCTAAGCTGAAATCAAGAGTCAGATGCTTAACTGACTGAGCCATGCAGGTGACCCAGGAGGACTTTTAAAAAATTTCTACTTATTTTGAGTAATCTCTACACCCCACATAGAGCCCAAACCCACATCTCAAGATCAAGAGTTGCATGCTCCTCTGACTGGGCCAGCCAGAGACCTCTAATCCATTTCTTTAAAGAAGCTGCTGTGCTATCTTGTCTGTTTTTTTTTTCCCCAAGAGAAGTCTGCTTTTTTTAAATTTTAGAGTAGAGATATACAGAAAAATTACAAATATCAAACAGGGTTCCCAAGTATGCCACACCCAAGTTTCCCTATCTTTAACATCTAAAATTAGTATGGTACATTTATCATAATTAATGAACTAATATTGATATGCTATTAACTAAAATTCATATTTAGTTCACATTTTCTTAGTTTTTACCTAATGTCATTTTTTTTCTTCCAAGATCTTATCTAGGATATTATACTTAGTTGTTATGTTTCCTTAGTTTCCTCCTGAGTGTGAAAATTTCTCAGGCATCCTTTGTTTTTGGTGACCTGGTCAGTTTTGAGGAGTACTAGTCAGGTATTTGGTAGAATGTCCCTCAGTGAGATTTGTATTATGTTTTTCTTATGGTTAGGCTGAGGTTATGTGTACTCAGGAAGAATAGCACAGGGTTAATCATGTAAGTCACATCATGTCAGGGGTATACTATCAACACTTCTCACTGGTCGTGATAACCTTCCCAACCAGGGTGAGGTAGCATTTGTCAGGTTGCTCCACTGTAAAGTTAGGTGACTTATATCCCTTCAGAGCAGATTATTTTCAGAAATTAATTATCTGGAATTCTGTGATTTATCTACTGTCTCCTATTTATCTCTTCATTCAGCTATTTATTATTTATTATTTATTATTCAGCATGGATTCATGCATATTTATTTTATATTTTGGGTTATAACTCAATGCTTCTTAATTTATTTTGTTGTTCAAAATAATGAAAAAACAATTTTGTCAGCTATTATTTTTTCAAATATTTTTTCCTCTCCTCTCTTTCTTTGGAAATTCCCACAATACGTATATTAGCCCCATTAAATTTGTCCAGCTGATGAGGTTTTCCCTTTTCCTTGCTGTGTTTATTTCTGCATAGTTCCTTTTGCTATGTCTTTAAGTTATCTATTTTTTGTAATATTTGATCTGCCATTAATTCAAAATTCACCATCTCTGACATTGTAGTTTTAATCTCTAAACATTGTATTTGTGTTATTCTTGTAGCTTACGATTCTTAACTTTTGAACATACGGAATACTCTTATATTTTATGTTTGTTTAATGCCCTCATGTACTGGTTCCAAATTTGTATTAGTTCTGGATTGGTTTTTATTGATTGTTTTTTCTCCTTATGAGCCATTACATTTTTGATGTCTTTGCATGCCTGGTAATTTTTTTTCATATTTCAGACAATGTGAATTTTATGTTGGATATCTTTGTATTTTCTTTTCTTTTCTTTTCTTTTCTTTTCTTTTCTTTTCTTTTCTTTTCTTTTCTTTTCTTTTCTTTTCTTTTCTTTTCTTTTCTTTTCTTTCTTTTCTTTTCTTTCTTTCTTTCTTTCTTTCTTTCTTTCTTTCTTTCTTTCTTTCTTTCTTTTTAGAGAGGGAAGAAGGGCAGAGGGGGAGGGAGAGAGAGAAAATCTTAAGTGGGCTCCATGCCCAGCACAGAGCTTGACACAGGGCTCAGTCCATGAGATCATGACCTGAGCTGAAATCAAGAGTTGGATGCTTAACCCACTGAGCCACCCAGGTGCTCCGGATATCTTTGTATTCTTACAAATCTTTTAAGCCTTTATTCTGGCACACAGGATACTTGTTCCAGATACTTGGAACAATTTTGATTCATTCGCAGCCTTTCTTTTTAAGATTTGTTAAGTGGCACTGGAGCAATGTTTGGTCTACAGCTTATTATTTCACACTACCTCAGTAGTACTCTGAGTACTCTCCCCAACGCCCAGTGGATATGAGGTTTTTCAGTCTGGCTGTTGAAAATAGGCAATATTTCTGGTCTTATGTGAGTACTGGAAACTTTTTCCCTTAATCTTTTTGGACTATTCTTTCCCTGGACTCAGTAGTCTTTTCACAAGCATGTTTTGGTCAATATTCTGCTGTATGCTCAATGGAGACTGCCTACAGATATCTAGAGTTCTTTGTCAGTACAGCTGTCTCTCTTCTAATGTTCCATCTTGTGAATTCTAAATGCCCTGGTCAGCTCAACTTCTTCAGTTTAAGGAGTCCTCTGGGTTCTACACAAGTTGTTTTTTGGTTTGTTTTAGTTTGATTGTTTTAGGCAAGGAGGTTAAATCTGGTCTTTGCTACTCTATCTTGGGTTAAAGTTAAACATCATTTTGTTCATTTGTTAAATATTGGCACATACTACAGAATTTAAAAGATGTATACTGCAGGCAAACAAAAAACATCTAGGGTTGCATTTAGCCTTTAGGTTATCAGTTTGTGGTTTCTAAAAGAGAAGATCACATGGCTAGGCAAAAATGGCGCTTTTTATATCATGTAATAAGAATCATAATAGAAGTTGCTATGGGAACTAAAAAAATGAGGCTCTTCACCCATGCTGGGTATTGAATTAAGCCTTCTTGGAGGAAATGACATTTGAGTGAGCCTTGAAGACCGGGAAGATGTTATCCAATAAAGAAGGCATGGTAGGAGGGAGAAGAAAGTTCAGGTTTGAGGTCCACCATGAGTAAAGGTAGATTGGTGTGAAATCACATGACAGAAGGTGGGAACTACAAGCAGCTTGATTTTACCAAAGCATAATAGGCAAAGTAGGAAGTGGTAGAGTGAGACTGGAGAAATAGGCAGGCAGTTTGTAAAAAGCTTCCTATGTCACGCAAGCATTTGTCAGCCATGGGAGAACCACTGGAGAGTTTTAAGCAGGGAAGGGATATGTCCTGTTAGCATCTTAGAACAATCACAATGGTGGCCGTGTGGAGCGTGAAATTGAAGTGCGAAGATTGACTTCAGGGAGACCAGTTGGGAGATCGTTACATCAGCTCAGGGAACAAATAGTAGGGCATGAACTATGATGTGTGGTCAGAGTTGGACATTCAGGGAGAGATAGGAGAATTATTTAAGTTGTAAAATGTCAGGACATCTTGCCTTATGATACGTGAGGGAGCGAGGGGATGGGTGTGGATATGAAATAAGTTCCAGGCCTTTGGCTAGAATTGCCACATGAAAAATGCTGAGATGAACTGTTAAGAACTCTTATGGGGGAGGAACAGTTCTCAGATAGGGAGAATTTGGGAAATGCTGAGCCTGAGATGACCATGAGAAGATGCTCTCTTGTCTTTGATCCTTGCTCTCACTCCCTCCCCCTGTCTCTCATTTATTCCTTTTGGTGGGGCAAAAAACATGTGGATTTGCTACCTGGTTCAAGGAGACATTGTTCCCAAATCAGGTTCCTTTTTGTAGAATTTTGATCATTGGTACTTTCATCAATAGTCTCTGATAATTCAGGGGAAGTAGCAGTTTATGGCTGACATATTCATAATCTTATGAAGATTGTCTTTTGTTCTACTTCAGAGCCACCATTCATGTCATAGTGCAGTGAATGATGTTCCTTGGAATTGGACAGTACACACCCTAAGCAGCTGTATGTAGTGGTACTTTGTTGTGTCGTAGAAACAGCCTGACCTTGGCTCTAACTGGACCACTTATACAATGGATGACCTTGGTCAAATCACTTAAACTCCATGACCCTCAGCTTCTTTGTTTGTACTGTGGGTGTGATCTTACAGGGCTGATTGTGAGGATAAAGCACATTATAAATTCTAAAAGTGTTAGTTATTACTCATATTTTCATCTCATCTTTTAAATTTATTTGCTAATGTTGGGGAGATTTGGTAATAGCTTTGGGTGATATATTTGCTCCATGGCAAAGATGGCTGAAGCCAAACTAAAATAGAAACAAGACCAAGTCCAGATTCAGAATTTGAGGACAGAGTGTAACCAGATCTTATTCCTTTTGCTGTCTTACTCTCTCTTTCCCCAACTACTTGATTCCTGTATCTTCCTAAAGCTTCCTAAGGAGCATGGACTGGATATAAAAATGAGACGTAAAGTCTAAGGCAGTGGTTTTCAATGCTAGGTGCCCATTAGAATGATATGAGGAGCTTAAAAAAATACTGATGTCTGAGTACCACCCCACGTGATTCTGGTGTAATTGACATGGGGTGTGACCTCAGCATTTGAATTTCTTAATGTTTCCATGATTCTAATATGCATCTGAGGTTGAGAATCAGTACCTTGGCTTTATATCTCCCTGATCTAATGGGAAGCCAGGACTGAAGTTGATGCTGGTGGCAGGGGAGGGTTTTCTTTGTTTTCCTTTTGTTTTGAAATTAGTCTTTGTTATTTGGAGAGACTGCACTGGAACATGGGTATGAAGATGAGAAGGGGTCTGGGGAGCTAGGCATGCTAACCTCTGAGCTTTTTGCTTTTATAGCCTTTTTTTTTTTACTGAAAAAAAAGGCTATAAAATAAATACATTAAAAAAAGACACTCTATGTTTTCAAGAAGAAAGAAATTGGCAACTAATGTCTCACTTTCTCTTGTTTGGTTGGCCAACATCATTACTATGTTGAATACTGTTTGGTTCAGGAGGGGATAAGACGCCAGTATATGAATAAAATAGCGTTGCCAGATCCAGCAAATAAAAATATAGAGTGCATTTAAATTTGGATTTAAGATAAATAAGCGATATATTTTTAGTGTATGTCCCATGCATGATTTAGGATATACTACAAAATTATTTGGTGTTTATCTTAAATTTAAAGTTAACTGGATGTCTTGCTTTCTTTTCTGGCAATTCCAAGATAAAACTACTTAGTGAAGTTGGGAGAAGTACCTGAAGCAAGGCAGGGTGAGCTGATTTAGGAATCAAAAGTCACGTCTTGACTATAATCATAAATGAGTTGTCACTGGCTTAGGTTTTGGGATTAGTTTGGCTTTGAAAGAAAGCTGAAAACTAAGCAGCCTGCAAAGCTGTTTTAATAATATGATCTCTTACGTTGATATAACACATATGCTTTTCCAAAGCACTTTCACAATGCATTCCCTCACTCTATCCTCCAAGCCACCAGAAGTTTAGCTCATATTAGCATAGTTTGACAGTGGGAAATAACCAAGGGCTATAGAAAAGACTATTTTAGAATCCACAAATGGATTGGTATTAAATCAAGACCTAGGATCTATTTTTTCCTACTTGTAGCCCAGAGGCATGTAGATGAGGAGTTGACAGTCTTAAAATAAAGGTGCCAAGGTTCAGACTGTGTGTGCTTATATGTGTATATGGGCAAATAGTTGTGAGTGTGTTGACATTCCTAGCAAGGGAGGAAGAGGTTAATCTGCTTACTATGTGCCTAAGCTTGTGAATTTAAACCAGGCCACTTTTCCCATCCCCCATTTCATAGCTGAAACTGGATCACCAGCAGTCTGGGCACTCACAGCTCTAGTGAGGGCAGTTCTTTTGGTCATGCATATTTCAGTTCTGTTTTTGTTTCTTCCTCTGTTACTGCCTTTCTTTGCCTCTGAGCTCTTGGAGTTATCACCTGTATCTGGATCCACGAAGACAGATTTGAAGTTCTTGAGTTTCAGTATCCTGAAATGCAACTGGACTTGCTCTTACCCTCTGGAACTTCCTGTTCTTGCTATTTTGATTGAGTTCTAGCCCCCAGGACCCCAGCCTGCTGTTGATTGGGTGAGCTGATGTTCTAGCCAAGGTGGGTTTTTTTTTATTTAAAAAATATTTATTTGAGAGAGAGAGAGAGAGAGAGAGAGAACATGCAAGGGTAGCATCAGGCATCAGCAGAGGGAGAGGGAAAAGCAGGCTCCCTGTAGACCTGGGAGCCCAATGGACTCTATCCCAGGACCCTGGGATCATGACCTGAGGCAAAGGCAGATGCTTAACTGACTGAGCCACTCAGGTGACCCCCTGGTGGGGCTTTTGAAAAAGCAGTTGCCTAGTAATCTTAAACTATATATGTATGTGTGTGTGGAGGTGGGGGGGGGGGGCATGCTTTGGCAGCAGCTGATTAACTAGAGATCCTCTGCATGCTATTTTCTTGGCCATTTCTGAGACTCATGGTTGTCACCCCCCACACTCCACTGTGCTGCTAGTCTACCTGCCTCTCAGCCTGGAGTGCTATGACACAGTCCACACCCTTGCAGGCAGGAGCCATCATGATGACTGGCTCTGAGTGTTGATTTAACCTGGGTTCATAAGCATAAGACCCCTAAGGTCTGTTTATGTCTTAAGCTGCCAGCAAATATTTATTCAGCACTTTAATTTTATTTTGCTTTCCTTCTCTTTCTCTCTTGTTCTCTTTTTTGCCCTGTCTCCCTAACCTCCCTCCTCCTCTATCTTTGCCTCTCTTTCCAATCTTGAGTCGTTGAGTCGTTTGAATGGAAATAAGGAATATATGAAGGCACAGCTCCATCCAGTAATATTTTTTACTCTTTTCTAGTTCATGTTGAATGTGTCCAAAACCCAGTACTAAGCCAAAGCAGTGGGTGTCCCTAGTAGCAGTACATTCTTACCAACTGCTTTGAGCTAATGGAATAAAGTGGCTGCTTGAATTGGAAATTTTTATTGACCTTACACTAAAGAAAAAAATGTAACAAATGAGGTGATCATGGTTGCTCATTTGTACTAGTCAAAGAACTCTGTGTGTTGACCTCCGAATTTAAAAATTTTAGGGGAAAATGATATACATGAGCCCAAGTTTTCTATCTTAGTAACAAATAACTTTGAAGTTGGCAAGGGCATTGGAAACTCTGAGATGTTGAATGAGGTAGAGTCAGCACAAAATTCAAAGCCTCTGGGCTTTATGATAATCTGCTGTTATCATGTATTTCCTTTTATTTTATGAATTTTTCATTCCACTCTGTGAACTTGAGAAATTTTGGAATAATATGATGTGGTTAGATTGTGGGAATATCCTAGTTAAGAGTCTAGCTCTTTATTCCATTTAGGATAGGATTGGTTCTACATTGTAGAACCAAACTCCTTAGCTTAGCCACTTAAAATCCTCCACAGGTTGGTCCTTACCTGCTTTTCCATTTTTGTTCCTGACAATCATTTACTTACCCAAACTGGTTTTCTTGCTGCCCACTGAATCCTCTTCATGCTTTGCCTCCTCTGAGTCTACCCCTGTTTTTGGAATGGGCTCTTCCCTCCATGTTATCTATATCCTATACCACATCAAAGCCTAATTTGGATATCACCTTCATTATGAAACTTTGTTTACATTTGATATCCTAAGCCATTTTTGTCTGCACCATTCTTTGAAGATTAAATACTAGGAATGGTATTCAAAACAGTGGACATTGATCAAGTGGTGGCTGGCCACAGTGCTAGCATAGGGCCTCAGAGGCCCTGCTTTTGTCCCTTTAACTACTAGATGATGAGGATACCTTTAGAGTCTGGAGCAGGAACCAGAGTGCCCAAAGTATCAGGGGCACAGAGATAGGAGGGCTTTGGGACAGATACCATTTACCCACTCATAATAGAAATAAAGATTTTAATGGTCGGCGTAGATTTAACAATGCATATCAGATGAATGTTATTTCTCTCTATATTATCTTATCTTCTTAACTTGCTTTATGTGTGTCAGAAATTATCTAGTCCAGGACTTCTCAATCTAGGGCCTGTACCATAGATTGAAAGAGAGCTGATAGCTTTCACCATATTTTTAATGGTCGCATAACACAGAAAGGTTAGGAACCAGAAAGGTTTTCACCAATGTTCACACTTATACATTAAGAAAATATACATCATATGGTTTCACTCATATGTGGAATATAAGAAATAGTGAAAGGGACTATAAGGGAAAGGAGGGAAACTGAATGGGGAAAAATTAGAGAGGAAGACAAACCATGAGAGACTCCTAACTCTGGGAAACAAAGTGTTGCAGAAGGGGAGGGGGGTGCGGGATGGGATGACTGGGTAACGGGCACTAAGGAGAGCATTTGGTGGGATGAGCACTGGGTGTTATACTATATGATGGCAAATTGAATTTACATTAAAAAAAAAAAAAGAACTATAGCCAAGTGAGGTTGAGCATAAATGCTCTGCATGCAAAAGTTTTCAGGGGAATGTTTGCTGCCTACTGTCCAATTTAATTTCCCTTATTTTTTAAAAAATATTTTTTGTTTATTTATTTGAGAGAGAGAAAGAACACAATTTGGAGGAGCAGACTCCTCACTGAGCAGGGAGCCTGATGTGAGGCTCGATCCCAGGACCCTGGGATCATGACCTGAGCTGAAGGCAGATGCTTAGCGACTGAGCCAGGTGCCCCTAAGTCCCCTTATTGAAGGCATTATTATTATCTACTGAAGGTGTTCCGTGACACCATATTTATTGACTATCTGCACCTTTTCTTCTGCAGCGAGCCTTCAGGGCTTGCCTGCTGGGTAGGGTGTCTTGGTGGGGTGGGAGTAGGGAGCAGTAGTTCTTATAAAATAGCAACGCTGATGCTTACACTGAAGTGATGTGCCAATTAAGCAATCTGTTGGGGAGATAGGTGGAGAAACTTAGAGCAAAGAGTCTAAAATGAGTGGTCAGACCATGGAGAGGGGTTGAGAGCAGTTATTAATAGTTTATATATTTTCTATTATATTAGTGGAGCACTTTGTGTGTGTGAAGCTGTTTAAAGTTCACACAATCTTGTGAGAGAGGATTGTAGCATCCCATCTTGCAGATGAGGAACTCAAGGCTCAGAGAGGCCATCTAAGTTTCCCAAATCTCAAGCTAGAACTAATATTGGAGCTGAAATAGTCTTGTTCCAGTGTCTGTACTTCCAACCACTGTCTGAACTATTGCCTTTTAGGAGTTGGGGTGTGGGGCCAGGGAATGAAAAGCAAGGAAGGGTAGGTGTAAGTGGGTGGTATGAGTCAGGGAGACTGCTGCCGGTGGTGGGCTTCCATGTGGCATGGTGCTGGGCTGCTGGGCACTTGGGAAGGGCAGCAGTAGGGTGGACACACTCAATTGAGGGGCTGAAAACAACCCGTGTTATGATATTTATGTATCCGGCCATGCAGGCCCTGTGCTTGGTACTGGGGACACAAGATGCAACTACTGCTGAAGTAACTTGCAGTTCTTTCTGAAGGAAAAGAAACCTGAGAATTTAACAGTTTCTCTTTGGGGCACGTCCTTCCCTTTCTGAGCCTGTCCTGTCCTTTGATGCTTTTCTCCCATCTCTCCTCCCGGGTCTAGTGCCCTCGTCCTAGGAAAGGGAAACTCTGTCAGCCTCATGTGTACGTCACAAGGCAGGGCATAAGCTATCTCACTTCATGGATGTTATTTTAAGTATGTTCTCTCTAGCTCCTCACTTTGAAGCCCTGTGCCTCCCTGAAGAACCATGGAGTTGGCACTGCCACAGCTAAGCCTCAAACATTCCTGCCTTATTCTCAGCCCTAGTGGACTCTCACCCAGCACTGGCCTCTGGCTTTTCTTGTTCTTTTTGTGCCTATACTTCCCTTGGATCTGACGACAATATTAAAATAATTTTTTTTAAAGATTTTATTTATTTATTTGACAGGGAGAGAGACAGAGAGAGAGAACAAGAGGGAGAGGCAGAGGGAGAAGGAGAAGCAGACTCTCCACTGAGCAGGGAGCCAGACATCGGGCTCGATCCTCAGACCCTGAGATCATGACTTGAGCCTTATTGCAGATGCTTAACTGACTGAGCCACTCAGGCGTCCCTCTTGACCTCTCCCCTGGCCTTGCCTGGCTGATCTCCTTGTGCCCCTAGCTCTCAGCTGTGTTGGGACAAGCCTGACTGGAAGGGAGGCTGAGCTGGGTTGGCTTGTGCTTGGGCAGCTGCTCAGGACTGGGAATGGCCAGGGGATGAGTATGACCATTCCTGAGGTCCCACAAGCCTCAGGACTTCACATCCTTTATCTTACTTAATCTTCCCAGTAACCTGATGTGCCTGGTCTTAGTGACCTCATCTTACAGATGAAGAAACTGAAGATTAGGGAGTTTAAAATATAACCCGCTGAAGCGCATACAGCTAGTGAATGGCAAGGCGGGCACTCGGCCCTTGTCTCTGACTGCAAAGCCTCTTGGTGATATTTCCCTGCCCTGGTGCCATGGAAGCAAAACCCCATTGTCAATCCAAGACGGCAAGGAAAGTACTAGAAAAGAAAAGTAAAAGTGCTACAGGTTGAGTGGGCATTGAAATAGAGCAGCCAGAAGAAAACCCAGCAAGGGTGAAGAAAGAACTAGAAAGTGAGACAGTCAGTGGAGCTGGAGTGCCTGAAGTGTCTTATATTTTGGCTCTGAATCCTGTGGCTTATGGGAAGGGAGCCTGGCACAAGGGCACAGGGCTGGGTGGGTACTCCTCAGCCACACTTTGACCCTTCCTCCTACACCTGTTCTGCTCCCAGTGACCACGTCAACTCCAGCCCCCAGGACAGCATGCCAGCCTCAGCCAGCAGCTCAGGGCTTATGTCAGCCTGTGCAACATGGTCAGACAAATTGGGACCAAAGACTTGTAAGGCCATGGGCTGAGCTGGCGGCCTGGTGTTGCAGGCGTTAACAACTTTGTGAGGGAAGGCAATCTTCTTCATTCAGTGGGGCAGGGCGGTGTGGGGGGTTGCTGTCTCAGAATCCCTAAAATCCAACCACCTGGCAGGCATCCGTCTATTTCCCATCAGCTTGAGGCTGGCCTCAGGGAGTTATGGAGGTGCTACTGGCCCCATGGATGCTCACATTTGGTTTTTTTTCTTTTCTTCAGTTCCGTTCTAAGGAGAATGTGATGCCTCCCCCCACCTCCCCATCATTATATGCTTCCTGGCTGAGGCCTGAAATGGAGTCCACAGGTGGTGTGGAGCAGCCCCAGTGGCCTCGGGCTTGGCTCTTGAGACTGGAAAGGGAAGATTCCAGCACTGTCCTGAATGGCTGACTAAGCTCAGCTCCACTCATAGGGCTCAGGGTTGCGTTCTTCTCTGCTTCTGGGCTTTAGGCAGTGTCTTGAGGACTGAACGACGGAGAGAGAGGAAACAGGTGGACACCACGTGGGCTGGAGGAAGCCCAGGGTCACCACCTCCCCTTGGGGCTGGGAGGTGATTGCTCCCTTCGCAGGATGGCGTGTTAATCATCAGATGGCCGTGATGTCAGGCTGCAGAAAGAGGGAAGTCAGGGTGGGACTTGCTTGGTTTGCAAGGAGGAGCCAATTGAGCATCGCCTAGAGTCACTTTCACTTCTCCTTCTCAGCCAGAAGTGAGGCATCGGAAAGGATTGAACATGGTCATTTCTGTGGGCAAATGCACTGCTAGTCTGCACTTCATGGGGGCTTTCTTCCGGCCGTGGAACCTGATAGCTGGAAGGGGGTCCAGCCAGTGCCTGGGGCTTGACTAGCCCTCTGTCAGTGTTGACTGAGTCATGCTGGATTTTCCCAAGAGGGGAACTGACCTGCCCAGGGCTGTAGGGGATTTGGGGCTGGACGAAGTGGGATTCCCAGGCAAGAGAAGCCCTTCTCCCCAGTATTCTGCACCCCCAGAAACCCCTGCCGTAAATCTGATTACCAGGATGAACTGAGTGGAAAGGCAAAGGCAAATAAGAATTGCCTACATTTTGGGTTGTTTATTCTCCTCTGGGTTCATTTAATTTTAGGGGTAACTGACTTCTGTATTGTCTTTAGCGTTGATGAGCATCAGATTTCTAAGCTTTGTCCATTAGTTGCTCTGCCAGGTTTCATTTCGTTTTTGTGTTTTTGCCACTTCTACAAACACTACATGTTCTATGGGGCCTATATATTTGTTGGGGATGCAGTTGGTTTAGTGGAAGGACAAGTAAGAAACAGAGCAGTCCTGGGGTTTGAGTCTTATCTCCACCACTGATTAGATCTGTGACCTCTGGCTGTTAACTTAATTTGTGGGAATTTCTGTTTTCTTATCTGTGAAGTGGGAGATACTAAGAACATTTTCAATGGATTACTTTGAGGATTAAATGAGATAATATATGCTTAGTATGGCACCTGGCACATTGTAAACCTTCAATGAAGGCTATTGATATTAAAAATGTTAAACTGAGCACCCAACATCAATTTTCTTCTACTTACAGGATATCCTATTTTCTGTGTAAGAATCTCCCTGCCCCCTCCCCCTCCTTTTTCTGGAATAACCAAATAGCCATTGCTCTGTAAAGTTGAATGTTCTTATATTGGCTCACATAAATGGAAATACACATCTGTATTTTAAATTAGATCACCTGGTGTTTATAGCATCTCTAGGGTATACAAAGGACTTTTACATCAGTTTTGTTTAGTTTTTTATAAGCTCATTAATTTTCACAGCATTCTTACGAGACAGGGATTAGACATATTGCTCATGAATTAATGAAAGGACAGAGATGTTTTGGCACTTGTCCAATATCACGGAGAAACATCAGTGACAGCAGGAATAGCGTGGACATCTCCAGGCTGCAAACAGAGGGCCAGCTCACTCGCACTTCTGTGCCTCTTCCATCTTTCCATCCCCTGTAGTGGCACGCGGGGAGTGTGGGTGCACAGGGAGTCTCGATTAGGTATTGGCCCCTCACCATTCCCGCCACCACTCCCCTGGGCCACTTCAGTCGGATGAGGAGAAAGGGGCATCTGGAGCTGATGAAGGTCGAATGGAGACTATGAAATGTCCAACTTCCTTTTTTCCACTTTGCACACCTCTTTGTCTTCTGTAATGTCCATGTTTTTGGCTTTTCTGGATCCGAGTTCCTCCTTCACACTCTGATCCTGGCGATGGAATTCTCAATTCCTCTCTCCTAGTTGATGGCTCCTCAAAGCTCATCCTTAATAAAAGTCATTAAGTTCTGTTTCACAACCAAAGACATTGCAGTCATTGGGGTGTTGGCGGTGGTAAATATCATGGAGACCAGTAGTGCCATTTCCTGCATCCCTAAAATCATGTTGTTAGGCAGAGAACCTTTCTACCTATGGGTGAGGGTGTTGGTTGAAATCATGGTGTCAGAGTCTGAGTTACCATTGCCTTGCTTTTAAGGTGGACACATCTGACCCCACCCCCACCCCCCACACTGTGGCAAAAGATGTCTGGCCTTCAAGGAAGCTTTGGGATTGACTCTGGAATGACCAGGTCACCACCTGCTCCTATACTTGGTCTCCCTGTTAGACCATCTCAAACCCTGAGGTTGACTCATGGACTTTTCCTCCTCAATATTTTCTGCAAAGCTTTATGACTTTTGTTGCCTTGCCTGCTAGTTAGACTTGGGACCAATCAGTCTTATTCTATTTTGGCTGCTTTCACTATGTTTTGATTCCCCTTTTCTAGTTTGCTTGCAGCCTACCCTTGCACCATCTCTGAATTTGCCCTTAAACACCTGCCTTGGTGCTGACTCCTAGTCTGTCCCTTCCTGCCCTAAAGTGGGAAGAAAGGGGTAGCACAGACTGATGGCTCACACAAGGTCTTCTGTAGGAGGTAGGAATTTGAACTGAGTCTTGAAGTTTGGGTAACATTCCAATGAGTGGAGAGAGTTGGGGAGGAACCAGGAGTGCAGCAGTGTGGCATGGTGTCATAGGAAAAAGCATTGTTTGGTGTTGGACAGTACTGGATTCAAAGTATGAGTGGGTTCTGGTACTTACGGAGGAGGCTTTATGCATGTTTTAATCACAGTGGTTTTCTTGCAGAGTTTGGGTCAAACAAGAGAGGGGCACTTTAAAAAATCCATAGGAAATTCTTTTTTCTTTCCACAAACTAAATACAAGATGGAGGCTATGGTGGTGCATGTTTATATACGCATATGTGTATCTAACTTCTAAAGGCCTTCTTTATCATAAAAGCAATGAGATCGCCATATAATTTGCTTTTTACAATAAAGGAAGCAGCTTCTGAAAAAATGTATGACAAGTGTTTTTTTTTATGACAAGTGTTTTGAGCATGAAAAATTGTCAGAGCACTCACTTCGGCAGCACATATACTAAAATTGGAATGATACAGAGATTAGCATGGCCTCTGCACAAGGATGACATGCAAACTCGTGAAGTGTTCCATATTTTTTCAAAGGCAAAAGAAAAAATAAAGAAAAGTTGTCAGAAAGGTTCTTGAGCAGATGCCTTATCTTTTCTGTATCTTGGCTTTCTTATCTGTAAAATGGGGATAACAAGACTTGTTTCCTGATGTTATTGGGTCTGTTAAGTGATATGCTAGTGTGATGCCCCCCATAGGTTCTCAGAGCATGTGGATTTTATGTCACTTCATGCTGCCTGCAATGCTGGTTTACTGAGAAGGCTGGAGAAAGCCACAGAGAGGGAAGAGCTCTGGCTTCTGCTGTAACCTCTTGCCTGGCCAATTGCTCAACACGGAGCAACGAGAGTACTTCCTCTACAGATGTGCCTGTTCCCCTGGGCCCGGGCTTGAGTGTTTGGATTGCTGGAACTTGCACACGGGGCTAATGATGAGTTACCTTGCCCTTGTTAAAACTTGGCCTGGGGATATAATGTGATGTCAGCTCCTTCCCCTCCCAAGCGCCTGTGTCCCTGTCCTCTTTCCCTGTGATGATGAATTGTAGCCACCGGTGGCATTGTACATTTAACACAAAGCATTGTTATGGAAACTCCTGTAGTACACTGAGTTCAGGAAGACTTGGTGTTGGGAGTAGTTTGGGCTCTTAATTAGATTCATTTGTTCTTGTTAATCAGATGTGCTTGTGTGCTTGTGCAGATGCGTCTTGTCCCAGCTTAAGGACCGAGTTGCCTTGGGCATGCCCCCTCCTCAGAACACCGTAACACACCACCATATCCATCTTGCTGCTAACTACAGCTCTTTCATATTTATTGATCACCTGCTTTGCCACTGGGTTTTGATCATTGTTTCAGGATTTCCGTCTTGAGACTTGAACCCCTACTAACAAGATGCAGTCTTTGTTTCTGGTCTTTGATTCCTAACTTCTTCCCTTACATTTGATCTAGAAGCCTCATTGGGTTCCATAGTTTCTCTTTAGTAAGTGCAAGTGCTGTTGGTCAATGTGCAGGTATCAATAGTTGGGTCTCAAGTACTGGATGTCAAGGATTCTTCAATTCTATCTTTAGCTGATTCCTTGCATAGAGGCCATTTATAGGTCAAATCCTGTCTGACCAAATATACCCATCCCTGCTGCCAGAAATGCCTTTCTGGAAGGACTTCTAGAATCTAGACTAAAACCTTGAGGAGATTCTGATTCGGAAGGTCAGAAAAGGGGTTGGGGTATGTAAACTAAGGGGGAATGGGGCCCAGACCTGCCTAGGATACCAGGTGCTTCTGATACAGGTGGTTCATGGATCATTCACTCTGGGCCACACTGACCAATGCTGAAATTTCTGAAGTCTGGCTTTCATAAAGGGTGATGTTGTCATGTTGGTCAACAGAGACTTAAAGCCACAAGTTTAAACACTAGGTAAGAATGATTGTTGTAAATCAGAGCTTCTTTGGGGACTGAAAACAATTTAATTTTCTAAATAAGTTAAACATTCTCTCTCTAAGTTTGTCTGTCCTAAACATTTTGCTTGATTAGCTCTTTCTTCAGAGGACATTCAGAGGTGAATTTCAGGCCAGGCTTTGTTCGAATAACTTTAATATTTGAATTTGTTCAAGTCTGTGTTTAAAAATGATGCCTGGCCTTACAGAGTAGAAAGTGTATTCTCATCAGGTACCATTGTCACTTCTCCCCCTCCAGTCCCTGCCCTCGATCTGCCCCATGCTCCAGCTGGCTCCCACAAATGCTAATGTCTTTCCGATAAATGCTTCATGGGTGATCTTTCTATCAGCCATACTTTTGGAGGAAGAGATGAAAGGAGACTGAAAAATTAAAATCAAGATAAGCGGTCTCTCCCTTGGAATGTTATTAGGAGGATGTGGTCATTTAAAAGTACTTTCCCCTCTTCTCCTTAGTGTTTGACATCTGAAGTCATGGAAGATGCTATCACACCTTGCTTTATTAACATAGCTAGAGTCACCTGTTTTGAAAAGCCCAGCCACATTAACCTTAAATGAAAAGAAAGTGGAACAAAAGAAGGAAAGATAAAGGGAAACTAGGTTTTGGCATCGGGAGACGCCAGCTCTCAGCCAGGCCCCTGCAGCTACTCTGTTAAATGGTCCCATGAATTTATTTTACAGGGAAATCATTTCTACTATCTGAGTATACTGAGTGTGCCATTGTCCAGACAAGATTCAGAACCCCGTTAAGTTATGTAACGTGTTGATCTGCAGGAGAACAAAGAAGGGGGCAGAAAGCTAGAGAAGGAACTAGACGGTGGAGATGGCGAGGATTGGCTTTCTTTGGAACCCAGGAGGACTTGCCAAGGAGGGTCATAGGGTTCGGGAGAAGTTGGACTGAGGATTACACGCTAACGCTACAGCCCGAGCCTGAGGCCAGGAGCGTGTGCTGGCAATGCTGGGCTCTCGCAGGAAAGGCGAAGTGAAGCAGGACTGGGAATGCGGGCTTTACTGCAGCTGCCAGAAGCTCTACAGCGAGGCACAGTAGCTAATTCTCTTTCTTTGCACTGAGCCCCAGGCTGACCATTTTATTTCTTCTTATTAGAGATGAAATATTCTTGAAAGATGGGTGAGGTGGCGGTAGTTAGAGTAGGAGTGGTCTTTTTGGGTGTGGTGACCTTCTAGCCCAGATTTCATGAGATATGCAGATTCCCAGTGTCCTTCTTCATGGACCTCATAAGTCACTTGTCAAAGCATCTGCTCCGATTTGGGGATTGGAGACCTCCATTCTTTGTTTCTTGTTACCAAATTTGTCACCGAGTGACTATGAGTCCTGTAACTTGACTTCCAGGTCTGCTACTTCCCTGCCAGGGATTTTAGTTCGTTAGAATATTAAGATACTTTGTTATTCAATAGAATAATGAGGACTGAGGAATGGATTTGCTCAAAAGCGAGACAGTTGGTTTTGCTTTGGTTCCCGAGCTTAGGTAGAAGCTCTCCCCTACGAATGGTCATCTTGGTCACACAGCCTCACTCTCTTGAGTGATGAGGGGGCAAAGATTGGGTGTGAATTTATTTTTCCACTTGGGAAAACAGCTCAAAGTATTTGTCCTCCTGATGGCTTCATGAACATACAGAAGGGAACAACAAATTTGTAACCTGGTAGGAAGTGTTATTTTTATTCATTAAAAACACTGGACAAATTTTTGAGCTGTTATTATTTTGTAGGAGTGAAGGGGCTCATCAGTCCTGGACCATGATGAATCCAGAGACTGGCACTTATTATGAGCTGGGTGATGATGTTGCATGATATACGAATTGCCTTGACCTTGCATTGTGTGATTCAGCAGTTTTCTTGGAACAGACACGTATCTCTTCAATATCAAAATCGTTGGATGTATATGTGAACAGCTGTCAGTCAAGTATGACAAGGTTTACTATTTTAAAGAGGACATTTATATAGATACAGATGGCGAGACCATGGTATTAATATTTTGGCTACTTTAAGGTCAAAATAGTTTCGTTTTACAGCAAGAAGTGATTGATTTGTTTAAGGCCTATTTTTCAATTTTGATTCTTTAAAGTTTTATTTTTGTCTTGTTATAAAAATAGCACTTGTAGAAGTGCCAAAAAAAACCACACACACACAAAACCCACACTGCAAAAGCCAAAGCCAAAATGGCAAGCAACTCTTTAAACAATAACAATTACTATCAATATTTTATTATGTAACTTCTAGCCACATATATGCGTATATGTATATGGGTTCATATACAACATACAAAAATGAGATCACAATGTACATGTATTTTGCCGAGGCTTTTTTTTTTTTTATCACACACACATATATATTTTTTTCTTTAAAGATTTTATTTATTTATTCATGAAAGACACAGAAAGAGAGAGTCAGAGATATAGGCAGAGGGAGAAACAGGTTCCATGCGGGGAGCCCAATGTGGGACTCGATCTCGGGACTTCGGGAGCATGTCCCGAGCTAATGGCAGAGGCTCAACAGCTGAGCCACCCAGACTTCCCTTATCACTTATATATTTTGAACCTTTTCCTATGACTGTAAATATGCTTTTTATCCCTTTTAATGACTAAATATTATTTCATTACAATTCCCTTAATGTCTTATTGCATATAGAGATTATTTTTATTTGGTAACAGAAAGGTTTTTGTGATTAATATCTCCATAGTAAAGTGCCACATATGTATATTTTCTTGGACTACATTTTCTTATACTACATTTCTGTCTGTGGAATTTCTAGTTTAAAGGCATAAACTTTAAGACACTGTACAGATATTAAAAAAATATCCCCTAAAAGGCACTGTTTTATATTCCTGTCAGTAGTGTTTGAGAGTTTTATTTTTTTCAAACACTAATCAACATTAGAAATTATTAACAAAATATAGGTGCAAAGGTACAGATCTTTTTCATCTTTAAAGGCTCATTGTATCTATTCTTTTGGAATTTGCTTTCGTTTCTTTTGCCGCTTTTCCTATTGAAGTATTTATGACTATAGATGCTAAGAGCAATTTGTGTGTCTCACGTGTGTCTTGCTTTTGTAAGGAACAAAATCTGGAAAGAGAATGATCACTTTTTAATTAATTTAACTATGCCACATTCTTATTCAATTAAGTTCAACAAAAGTACCTGTTAATGCCAGATACTGTGCTAGACAGTGGGCATATAATTTTGAAAAAAAGATTCTGACCTAGTTCTCAAATAGCATATAGCTAATGAGGGAAGCAAAACAAGTCCATAGGCATTTTAAATTCTCCAATAAGGAAGTAAGCACAAGAAGCTTTGGAAGCAACAGAAAGAGTAGCTACCTCTGTCTTAGGTAGTCATACATAATAAAGCTTCTTGGAGTCAAGAATGACTTCATGGAGTTCCAGAGGATGGATAGCAGTTAGCTAGATATGGAAGTGTGTGTGTGTGTGTGTGTGTGTGTGTGTGTGAGAGAGAGAGAGAGAGAGACAGAGAGAGAGAGACAGAGAGAGAGAGAATAAGATGGAACAGTACTAACAAAGTGAAATTGTATTGTTGATACAATGATATTAACAAAGGTCAAGGAGAGCAAAGTGAATGCATGAAATTTCACATACTACATACAAGGCTGGAACTCACAGTGAGAGGTGTAAGATGGATTTGACTTGGTTGGCAAGAGATAGTCTAAAAAGCAAGAAGTGGCTAGATTATGTAGCATTTTATGTTATATTCAGTGTGTGCAATGTTCATCTTTTTCTGATGTTTGAGAGTTGCTATTGCTGGTTTCTAAGCAGTAGAGTGACAGAGTCAGATTTACTCTCTGCAAAGAGTCTACTGTCCCCAAAGGAGGAATGTATCTGGGGTCCTGAAAGCAGAGAGAGAATTTAGGAGGCTTTTGAGAATGAGACCTAAGTCAAGATAGTAGTAATGTACATGTGGATAAGTGGGCAGATTAGAAGGACAATTAGGAGGAAATCTATTTGCTAAGAGGGCAAGGGAGCATGAGTAGAAGACAGTGTTCAGTTGGATAGAGATGGAAGATGGATAAGGAGCAAGTCTTTCATAATGAAAGAAGTTTGGAGAATTCAGTTTTGATGTGTTTTGAGTGGCTATTTTATATCAGAGAGGAAGTATCCAGTTGGATATGTATTGGAGATGTGGATCATTTTCAAGGGAAATGCTGCCTTGGGGTTATTAACATAGAAACAGAACTGAGGTATGTGAGTAGATATAGTACCAAAGGAGAGTATGTAGACCGAAAAGAAAAGAAGGGCCAGCATAGAACGCTGCACAATTCCATCATCTCAGGGGTGGGAAGAGGAAGTGGAGACTGAGAAGCATTGTCATGGAGGGCCTTTTAACGGAGGACAGAATGTTTATCAGTGCCAAATGGAGCAGATGAATCACATAAGATAAGGATTTAGCAACGAGAGATATTTTGACCTAGTTTAGAGTCCTTTCAGTGGAGGTGGATGCCAGATTCTAAAGAATTAAAAAGTGAATAGGAGGTGAGGAAATGGAAATGAATGCAGACATCTCTTTAAAGAAGATGGTGTGGTTACGAGAGAGAGAGAGAGAGAGAGAGAGAGAGAGAGAGAGAGAGAGCTGAAAGAAGAGACAGTGCTGAGAGGAGGGAGGCATAAAGGCATAAAGGGGGAGGCTGCTGATGGAGGAGGGAGAGGAGGACCCGAAGGCCAGGGATCTTGCATGAGGGGGGAATGGTTGGGATTGAGACCTCAGGTGGATTCATGATTCTGAGACAGGAAGAGAGATTCTGGACTTTTTGTGGCAGGAAATATATAAAAGGATAGGTGTGGATGACTCTGGTGGAGAATTGAAGGACTTCTCACGTGGTGGTTTCTATTTTGTCTGTGCAGTGGGAGGCAAGATTTGCTGCTGGGCATTAGTAGAGAAGTGGTTGGGTGGGACTGGAGAATGTGTTCATCACTGTTAGAGAGCTGAGCAGGGATGGATAAGAAGATTCACAGGTAGCATTGACGGTCTTGTCAAGCTGGAAGCTGATCAATTTTAAGTGACACCGAGCCTGTGCATGGCTTTATGATTTTCTTCTCTAGCTGAGGGTTGGGATTTTTCCAGTTGAGCGTGACAGAAATTGATGGGACAAGCTATTTGAGGGCAAAGCAATTGCATGGTTGAAGTGACTCACCATGTGCAGAAGGCTGAGTGGGGAGAGGGTGAGGATAGGATAGGAGTTGAAAGATCAGGAGAATGTAGAAAGGTCAAGGGCCTGAGGTCAGAGGAAGGCTAAAGAACTGATGTAGTGCAAATAAATGAATAGGAGAGCCATAAGGGAAGGATGCTGCAGTCAGAAGGGGAGGTTTTTGACTTAAGGTTTCTGAACTATATTAGTGTCAGAAAAGGGTGACATTCAATCTATTTTGGTATGACAATGACCGATCAGAGTGAACCACAGTCATACTGGTGTGTACCTCCTGATTTCAGAGTTTGGATATGAGGTGGAGCTGAGAAAGGACTCAGAGTTTGAGCACTGGATGAAGCATTCTCATGAATATTGAATTTATCCAGACTGGTGATGTGACTTGAGAGTGAAAAGGACAATCATGAGCCTGTTACCAATATCATCCATAGTTAGAGGCAGTTCCTTTTAATATCATTTCAAAGTATACTTGACCTGGGTAACAGTGACAAAGAGAAGAGGCATGTAGGGAAGCCAGATAGCCTATCTCAGTTCTTTGGGACTGCTGTAACAGAGTACCAGAGACAGGGGTCAGAAATTTATTTCTCATAGTTCTGGAGGCTGAAAGTTCAAGATCACGACGATGGCAGACTTGATGTCTGGTGAGGGGTCTACTTCTGTGCATGGATGACTGTCTTCTCACCATATACTCACATGGTAGAAGGGGTGAGCAGACTCTTTCAGGCCTCTTCTGTATGGACGCTAATCCCATTGGCAAGGTCTCTACCCTAGTTCTCTTCCAAAGGCTCCACCTCCTAATACTACCACATTAGGAGTTAAGATTTCAGCATACGAATTTTGAGGGAGACACAAACATTCAGAACATAGCAGCTTAAGCCTCAGTTGGTCAGAAGTTTTATAGAACAGTGGCAGAGTCAGTCTGGAACAGCACTGAGAGAAAGTAGCCATTGGGGCCTACTCATCAGTCTCGAGATTTGGAAGAGTAACTATTTGGGAAGATGGCAGGGGACAATGTTTTTTGAGGAACTGGGTCTCTGATGAGAAACTGAAAGAGTTTCAGTTAAAAACTGAAATTAAAAGAGAAGGTGAAGATATTTACCCTGGAGGGTAAGGGCAAATTTTGGAAGGAGGATAGTAGTCAGAAGTTGATTCTGGGAGGAGGGGCATGAAGCATTAAAAAATGTGCAGCCATTCAATGAGAGAGTTATATGTATTTTTAAAAGTTGACTTGATTATCTTTTAAACCTGAAATTCATCTGTATTATATACTATTAAACATTTTGGGAAAAAAAAGAAAATGTGGATGAGAGAGGCTAGATATGGGAGGGGGGCACTTAGATCTTGAGTGGTGACTTTGGATGACCAGGTATGAGGCATGAAGGGATTAGCAAGATGCAGGCTTTCCAAATAGTCCTAGAAGTCTCCTGATGGATAAGGATGTGGAGGAGAGGAGCTCAGGCCAGTGTGGAGGGAGTGAGCCATGGCCTGGACTGATTGTGTTTCTAGGAAATCCCAAGGCAGATGAGAAGGCTGTCATTGGAATTGGTTCCAAGATTTTTGACCAAATGTTGGAAACACTGACAGTCTCTCTGGGACATATACTGTATCTGGTTTTACTAAAGCAGAGTATACTTGCAATGTGATTTAATTGTGCTGGAGTTGAAAATAGCATTCTGTCCTCAACTGGAAGCCACAGATCCCTTATTATAGAGTGGGGAGCAGGGATGAATTTCATTGGCAAGCAGAGGTCTGAATTAGTGAGTTCTCAGCCTAGCCTGCTGTGTGCTGCCTCCAGGTACCATGTCAGGTAGCACAAAGGTACTCATCTGATTAGTTATTCAACAATTAGGCTTTGGTTAGTTATTTGAAAAGTGGAATAATGTGTATTGCTTTTCAGACTTTACAGTAGAGTGGTGGGGCGGGCTAAGCCAATGTCTCACTCTGGCACTCAAGATATCAAAGGGCCATGGGAAATTCAGTTCAGGGCAGAGCTTGAGTGTAGGGAAGAAGAATTAGTGAACTGAGGGGTATTGTAGGAATAACTATATGACAAAATAAAGAAATAAGAAAACATGTTGTGGTTGGTCTTGCAGATGGTCATATTCTTTCTGTATTCTAGCTCTTTAGTTTGATGCCTTGCACAAAGTTAGCAAATCTCTAAACATGTTTGTGGATGAGTCTTCTGTTGCTCAGGTACCAGGATAAAGTAACAGCAAGTGCAAACTTTTATCAGGGCTAGTGCTGGAAAGAAATAGAGGTATGTGGTGTTGTTATAAGCTGGCAGACTAAAGATACCCAAATGGCACCTGGAATTAATTTGTCTCCTCACTGTGGCAACACACCCTGCATGCCCCAGCATACCCAGCTATTGCTGCTAAGGCTCAGAATTCTACCAAGGGTAAGTCATAGGTTAGTTGGTGGGTAATGGAAAGATTTCCTTCCTTCCTTCCTTCCTTCCTTCCTTCCTTCCTTCCTTCCTTCCTTCCTCCCTCCCTCCCTTCCTTCCTTCCGTCCTTGACTCACAAATGCTTAGTGCGTGCCTGCTTTGTGTTAAGTACCGGAACCAAGGATGACTAAGTCCTCTCTCTTTGTAAGCATTCTGTTACATAGCGTGGCTACGCTGGGGAAGGCTTCCCAGGTGACATGGGCTTTGGGCCAATGAAAAGGAGTTTGGGGAGAAGAATATTCATGAGAAGGAATGATATGTGTGAAGTAATATGTGAAGATAATTAGGAGAAAAAGTAATGGTGTCTTGGGAAATAATCAGAAGTTAGCACCAGGAGAATCTAGGGCGCATGTTGAAAAAAAGGGCCCAGATTTTGAAAGGCTTCAATTTGGAGTCAAAATGTTCATTTGTTGTCCTCCAGGCAATGGGGAGCTACCAAAGCAGGGACCTGGAATGATCATGCTTGCACTTCAGCAACATCCTTGTGATGGCTCTGTGGTTTCTCAAATTGAGGAACTGACCCTGTTTTATTGAAACAGTTGGGGACTTGCCACTCAAAGCATCCTTGGTGGAGCATCAACATCACCTGGGAGCATGTTAGAAGTGCAGACTCTTGGGCATCACTTAGAAGGACGGAGTCATTTTAATAAGGTTCCCAGGTGACTTGTATGTGCAGTAAGTCTGAGAACACTAATTCTGGAGCTATGCTGATAGCTCTTATTGCATCCATGTAGGTCCTCTGGGAGAGACAATCTGATTTGTTCTTTCTCTTATTCGACAGATTCGCAGACAGTCCCATGACCTTTTAAACTCTATTTTTGAAAGGCTGATAGAACTTAAGAAAATTTTAAGTATATTTCAATGATTTGAGAAATTCTATCCCTTTAATCATGGACTCTTTATTTTTTTCGAAGATTGTATTTATTTATTTATGAGAAACACAGAGACATAGACAGAGGGAGAAGCAGGCTCCTCGCAGGGAGCCAGATATGGGACTCAATCCAGGGACCCTGGGATCATGCCCTGAGCTGAAGGCAGACACTCAACCACTGAGCCACCCAGGGGTTCCTAAAAATTTTATTTTTTAAAGTGATCTCTATACTCAACATCGGCCTTGAACTCACAACCCTGAGAACAAGAGTCATATGCTCTGCTGACTGAGTCAGCCTGGCACTGCAGGGGCTCTTAACATGTGACTGTGTTGGTTCAGGGGGGCACACACAAGAGAGTATCTTATCTATGCTATTTTATTCCTTAAGCTTGGTGATGGGATGCAGATGTTCATATATTGTAATCTGCCATTTTGGGTAAGTTGTAATAGTTTATCATCCAAATTCATAAAATCTTGATTAAATAGTAATGTATAGAGATCGACAAAGAAAAAGAATAAGAAACCCAAGTGGGACCTCACAACTCAGGTCAGGGGCAGGAATAGAATCTAAATGATGGTGACAGTGTGCATGTAAATAGTGACAGTTCCATTTGTTGAGTATGCAACAAATACTGTTTGGGGAGCTTGCTATGTGCTAGACACCTTAAGTACTTTATATATAAGTCATATAATGCTCATGCCTCTAAGAGGTAGGACCTATTGCTTTTCCCTCTTTCATAGGGGTACTTTCATAGCTGAAAACACCCAGGTGTGAAGGTGTCAGACACTTGGGGCAAGAGCACAGAGAGTCGGGGACTAGGATTTGCATTCAGTTTAAGGAAATCTCAGGTCTTAGTTCTTAAACACATTAGTGAAGTAAGCAGCCTCTCTGCACAAATAAACGTTGACAGAAGAAGACTGAGGATGAAGTATCAGAATGAGATCAATGTATTCTTTATCCTGGGCCTGGTCAGAGAAAGGCAAATGCAATACATTTTTGGCCTTAGAGTCACAAGTCTTGAAGTATTTGTTAGCTGTCCTGGGCCCCTCTGAACTTGGGAAAATGCAGTTTGGAGGCAGAAATGGATGACACTGAGAAAAATGTCCCCATTTGAATTTATAATGTAGAGAAAATCTACATTAATTAAAAAAACAAAGCAAAACATGTAAGAAGTCTCCTTGAAAAAAATGACGCCATAGAAGCCCACGCCCGCTTTTCTGTGACTGAATTTATAACCATCCCTCAAGACTCAGATAAATGGGGGCACCTGGATGGCTCAGTAGTTGAGCATCTGCCTTTGGCTCAGGTCATGCTGGGGTCCTGGGATCGAGTTCTGCACCAGGCTCCCCGCGGGGGAAAAAAAGACACAATGTCATTCTGCTGTGACTCCTCTCCCCATTTTTTCAAGATGGGAAGTTTCCTCCTTTTGCTCTCACCCCTCTCCTGGATAATAGCTGCCACTTAGTGAGCAACAGTGTATTAGACATGTAAGCACTTATTTTATCTTCTTTTAATAGCCCTATGGATAGTTATCACTCTCCTCATTTTACAGAGGAAGAAACCGCTGTATTGCAATATTAAGTCATCTGACATCATGCAGTTAATAAGTGGCAGAGCCAGAATTCAAATCCCAGAAGTCCGACCCCAGAGTCGGATCCTCATCACCACAGAGCCATCTGCCTCCCTTGTCACATTGATTTAATTGTCTCTGTTCCCCCTCCCACCCCACCCCCAACCTCCTTCTAAATCATTCGTTTCAAGTATTGGGGATATCCTGCCTCTGGGTGCTTCTGCAGTGCCAGGACCACACTGGTGGTTAAACAAAGGTACTTCCAGTCTGAGCACAAGGTAAAGGACAAGGTCTTCTAGAAAGTGAGAACAGAATAAATCAAGGCCTGGAAGGGAGAGAGAGCATAGGCTTCCGCAGGACTCCCACACTTCTGAAGTGTGGAGCTCATTGCTTGGAAGGAAAGGTGAGTCTTGAGGCCGGAGAGCTGAGTGATGTCCGGATCACACAGCTTCCTTGAAGTTTGTCAAGGAGTTTGGATTATGATTTTATTGTGAGGGTCACGGGAGCCACCAAATGGTCTTAAAAGGAAATTTGAAAAGTGTTGATTTAAACTACATTCATTCATATATTGGCACTTAATCTAACTTTAAAGAAATTAATCAGCCGTTAACTTCATGTTCCGAAAGTCTCATTCAAGAAGTTTTCAAAGAATAACAATGAAAGACATTGGGGAGAAAAATAACCAATAAAATGTAACACTTTATTTTTATTATTATTATTTTTTATCTTAGAAGGAATTCACCAAAGGCTTCATATTATGCTATGGCATCTTTAATTATAAAAATAAGCAAATAAAATAACTTGCATCTGTCATTACCATGATATGTTTCATAACCTTTATATGCACATGGAGCTTAAAAATGTAATTTAACAATAAATAATGACATATACCAGATATGCTCACTGTTTATTCCAGTACTCAGCCAAAAACCTAAATATCATTTAAATTATAAATACATAATGCAAATATAATGGCACAAAAATGTCTAAAGTGCAACCAAATCACAATAGGAGAATCATGCAAACTGGTCTAGGTCAGCCCCCGAATCACTCTGTGCAGCAAACACAAGACGAAGCTTTGGAAGTTTAAAAGGGAGTTGGAGGGAGTGGGATGGGATGGGGAAAAGAGAAGCAAAAAACTAGCAACATCGTGAGAACTGCTTCTTTCCATATGTGTAGATATATGTATTACAGATACATATAGAAGAATTACTGTGGGGAGCAAAGGGGGGTACCACGGTTTGAAGAGATCACAGCAAAAAAAAAAAAAAAAAAAAGAGAGAGAAAGAATCTACTGGACTGAAGTAAGAGAGAATTTTGCTAGGAATACTCGTGAACTACTTGTCGCATTGGGGTCCTGGCTTCGTGGGTTTGCGAAATGGACACGACACACAAACTTGAGTAGCTTTTCTGGTTCGGAGAAGTCAGCCTTGCCTGGGGGTGGGAGTGGGGTACCAGGGAGGGAAGGGTGGGGGGGGTGTGGAGAGTCAACTTAGTGTATGGTCTACCTGATTTCCAAGAGGCTAAGGCAGTGTCCATATGTTTGGGGACCTGGGGATGGGACAGTTCTGAGTATAAAAATGCTCTTAACAATCTGATGTCAGCACGCTTAGAGGCTGTGTGGAGACAGGCAGCAGCTCTTGTGCTTGCTGCTGCTGCTGCTGGGTCTGCTGTGATTGCTCTTGGTCCTTGAGCAGCACGTTACTGCTTTTAAAGGCTTTATGGTAAAGTTGTATTGCTTTTCATTTTTTTTTTTTTCCTGGAGATGTGCCCTCCCTCCTCCCACCAGGATCCCTATCACTCAGTTTGGTCAGATCTTGAGTTTAACCTAGTGAGAGGCAAGCACCAATAGTTTCTACTGAAGTGAGTTTGGAGCGGCCCCTACAGTTCTACCCCTCCTCCCTCTTCCTCCCTTGACATTGACCTTTGGTGGGCAGTGACGCTCTTAAGGGACTGTTGGGTTCAAGGACAGTGACCCTGAGAAACTACTGTTGTTCATAGATAGGTTACTCATTTGGCTTTGGTGGTTGCCATCTTGTAAACATCACGGCAGAAATAATCAAACCACCAGCTCTGTTTTTCCTCTTTCCTTCTTTTTTTTTTTTTTTCATTTTTTTTCTTTTTTCTATTTTTTTTCCATTTTTTTTCCATTTTTTTTTGTTTTTTTTTTTGTTTTTTTGTTTTTTTTTTTTGCGATCCTACGGGGATGGCCCAGCTGCCAGGACTACTTTGGCAGGCAGCGTGCTACAGGACAAAAATGTAAGAGGAGTCTATTAAGGCTGGACAGCCCAGGGTTCTTTATATCCCCTCAGCCCCAAGTCCCCGTAACTGAAGACCCAAAGGCTGACTGACTCGTTCCTGACTGATTTCATGGAAAGTCTCCCACACCATCATCGGTTTGCCAGAGGATCGATCGGGCACCGATGAAAGGTGGCAAGTCAAGAACTGCCACTTCCTAAGACAGAGTAGGCCTTAGCACACTGTAAGTGGTCCAAGCCCAAAGGGATGCTCTTTTTGGTTTCTGTAATTCCCAGTTGGACGTGACAGAGCCGTTTCAGGATAGAGCTAAGTCAAGAGTAGCCTCTGGGTTGAGGTGGGCTGGGAGATTAACATTTTACCTGGGGTCCTTCAGACAAACCTGTTGGTTTTTCCTATCTCATACAGGCCCATCTTAAGTTTCGATGTTGAATAAAACTACTTCTACCCCCTTAGTTATAAAAAAGGCCACAAGGAGCATTTATGTGGATATCTGGAAGTGACATAGTTATTCCATTCCCAGGAAAAGAAAAATAAAGCTAAGTTACAAAACTAAATCTATATGCAATAAAGTTATTATATACTGCTTTGTTTAAGCAGAGTCCTCTGGAATTTATGTACAGTACATTAGTTTTCAGCTATTTATATTCCACAGTTAGACCTTAAGATTCTCTGGTTTTAAGACAATTGTTAAAGATACTTTTAAAGCTCTGAGCAGTTACAGTACATAAAGATGTTAGCTTTTTGTTTTTCATTAGATGCAAGAAGATGCAGGCCCAAAGCCCGGTGGAAGAGCCGGGCTTGAGCAATTTGGTAAATGTGTTGGAAAGGGAATTACACACCGGAGGGATCAAGACCGTAAGACACTAGCTCGTGAGAGATCAAGAATTCAAACACGACATTCATATTCGTCCATGGCCAGCACAGATTCATCACACGAATTCCATTTAACACTTTTATGAGCATTGAAGACATGCATTTAAATTAAGATGCTTCTCGTCAGCTAACTCTACTGGGGCAACCATCCTAAAAGGGTTCCACAGCTTCCAATGACAATGACTGGGCCTTATGCGAATGCTTTGTGTTTGAGAGGAGTTTGAGGGGACCCGGGAAAAGACATGGTGGAGGAATATGAGAGAAGAGGGTACTTTCTCCTGCCTAGAGGCAGGAGGATCACACATAATCTGTCTGGGGGGAACGCTGCCATCGCAGAATGTTGGGATATTGATTACAGAAGCCTCGTTTCATGCAATTTTCTGGGAGGGGAATAGAAAATAGGAACTACTTAAAAAAAAAAATCCAACCAGGCACAGTACACTCAAAGTCGGTGTGCGAACACCTTTAAAATGATGCTAATCTGGCGAGGCTGTGGATACCTCTCCCTGCTTATGCACTCTCGTGGGAGGTGCGTTTGATGTGGGAGGGAGAGGCCGCCTCACCTCGGAGGTTCCTGAGGAGGACTTTCAGCTTCTGTGGCTCGCTGGTGCGCCTCCTGTTGAAGTCAGCTCGCGGGTGCGTTTGGGCACAGTGATCCGTCTGCAGGATGTGAAAGAGGCTGGCCATGTTGGGCCCAATTTTCTCCATCAGGCTGTCTCTGATGGTGCTGACTGTGTCTTCGTCACATTCCAGGAGGCTTCGAACGAGCCTGTTATAGTATCTGTGTTGGGAAAGAGAGCACAGGGGACAAATAGTCAATGAGTGAGAGAGGGCACGGCGAGACCTGGCCTTTCAGCCCAGGTGAGGCCAACAGCCCAACCCCCCATCCAGATGGCCAGACCATGCAAATCCAGATAGTTCATCAGCTGAAGATGGCTTTTGCCTCTAACTTTCATGCGCTGTCTTCTTAGTCTAGTGCATGTGCTTCCTGGAGTTGCCACATGACGTGAAACAGCTCCCGTCTTTGTGTTTAATGCTTGGCAGACTTAGGTCACACTTTGTGAACAATCAAGCTGCCCCCAATGTCTCACCGTTTTAGAAACACCCCATCATCTAGCTGGATGGGATCACAGAGATCATCCTTTGGTTCTTTCCCTTCGTCTCATTTTACAGAGAAGAAACAAAGGTGGGAGAGCAGAAGCGACTTGTCTAAGGTCATATGACGGGTTAGTGGTAGAAACAGGACTTAGTCAAATGTAATGAGGTGAGCCCAGGCCTGCTGAGACCATTTCATGAACAGTCACTCATGTGAATTTGCGGGTATTTTGATACGTCTTTGCAATCTGCCCTTTGCTGGGTGGTGTCTGTGCAGGTGGATGGGCACATGAGCATGTATTCGGACTCAATTTCTATTTTTAAAGGAGGCCGCTGCCTCCTCCAGTGGATCGTGCAGGTTTTCTACTCAAATCACTCAGCTAGCCTTGCTAATGGCCATTGACTGATCTCTTTCTCAGTGTTCCTTCAAAGGTACACTGTAGTCAGAAGGCCAGATGCCGGGCAATGGGGATCCTGAAATGGAAGGACTGGTGGTCCTTGATGGTTTCTGTTCCAACAATTCCAAAGCCTTCTCCCACTGCTCTAGCTTTTGCTGGCCTCTTCCTTTTTTTGAGCATTTTAAGGATTCTAGGTTAGCATCACACAGGTCAGCATTCCATGGGCTGGCGACGGTTTGGTTTTCCCTGCTCGACTGCTAACTTACTAAAGGCAGGATTTGCGTCCTTATTCTTTGGAACCCTCATGTGCCACTGTCCTAGGGCTCTGCTCCCTGCTCATGGTCCATCCGTCGATTTATTCTACGGCCACGGGTGAAATGGGGAGTTGTAGAAATAATAATTCTCTCTAATAAGTCATGATTCCAGGAAGAGAAATTAGAAGAAGGTGTGGTTAGTTTTACCAAAGAACCTGGTGTTTGGTATAAATCACCTTCATCTTAGGTGTAAGTTCTTTGGGGGGGAACCAAACACTGCAGCTAAGTGTTATGGCTCAGAAACAGACTGTCTGATATGGACAGCATATGAATTACTTGTCCTATTCACTGGGGAGACAGTTCAGGGCATTTTCCAATTTGAGTTGGGATGTGTTTCTTCCGTTTTGAGGTGGCACTTGTCAAAACCCATTAGCTCTGTGTTCACTAATAAGAGACTCTCCCGATGACAGTGACCTACAGTATTTATGTGGAGAGACTCTTTCCCCAGAGGAGCCTGCGGGTCACTGGGGCCACAAGATCTTCCATGAAAAGAAACCTGTTTATTTTTAACTCACCTCACAGAGCACAGGATCAAACATCCTTCCAGAATAACTTAACCCCCCAGAGAGGTCCTTTCAAGGATGTACGGTAAACAGAGTGGAACACGGGTAATGAAGCAGAGCGGTCACCCTTCTGTGAGTGAGCAGAATGAAGCTGGGGGCCGAAAGAGAAGTGCTGTTGTCTGGGTCTCGGACATAGTCCTGGCTCTACCCCTCCCACGAGGGAGGATTATATCCAGCTGTTGTTAAAATTGGGATTCTCTGGCACAGAAACACATTTTCCAACCCTTTGGAATTATAAAGCACATGAGTCAAAGCAGATCTCACTTGGATGGGGAAATGGGGAGAAAGAGGGTTTTGGAAAAACTGAGAATAAACGACTTTGTACCAACAGCTTCAGATATCTACCCACCCACATAGATCCCCAGGCACCTCTTTACTCTTGGGCTCTGTGAGGACATGGGTCCCCTTGATCTCTGTGTCTACTTCACAGGGTGATTAGATCTTAGAGAATAAGGTTTCTGATCTCTCACCCTCCTGACCCCCAACCAGGACTTTATAACTTAGAAGTTAACCCTTCCACTTCTAGAAAGAACTGTCCACGAGAGATTGCCATCCCTCCACCCCCCACTAGATGAACTGTGGAAGACGGTCTTTCCTTAGCTCAACATTGGAAGCTCTTGCCTGGATGATGAAGGTGAACACCAGTAAGGAAACTAAGCTCCTGTCATTAGCCTTGCCTCTTCAAGGCCACATGTGTCCCATGGGCCCCAATTTGTCAAAGCACTTACTTTCCCTCTGTGAGGGTTTCTGTCTTTCCTCTTGCTTTCTCTGCTTGTCGGGGTATGACACCTGTTGTTGGACTTTCTCAATGATCACCTTGCCAGCTTGACTACCCTTAGTGACTCTCCCCAGATCTACCCTTAGCTTCTCTCATGGAGCTTTGCAAACCCAACAAGGGTAGGCTAAGAGGGCTCGTTGGAATAGAAGATGTCCACGGCTCCATTAGCAGCTCCTCCAAGTCTGGGAAACCTGTCAACCTGTCTGACTGCCATGATGTCAGCATCATTTGCCAGAGTGAGTGAGAGTTTAATCCTGTGCCTCTCCATTAAGGGCTGTAATACACAGTAAGGGTGCTGACCTCTGGGATTGTGTGGATTAATGAGACAGACCTTTTCTATCTAGAAGTCACCAAGTGAGATTATTTAAAAGATTGTGTCTTCAGCGAAAGTTGACTTGCCAATTGTCACATATTTACCGAGCACCATCTTGTACCAACTGTTCATGTTACTATAGCCGTTGGTAAGATGTGCCTTCTCTTTGAGAATAGAATGTACACAAATGTAATTGTTGATTGCCCTGGGGCCCATTTATTCAATTCTCCTTGGTATTCTATTTTTTTTTCTATTTTTATTCTGTTTGGATTGTGGATATTTCCTATAGGTTTTACCGGCTGCCATTTTTGAAGTAGGAATAAGATGGTTTGGCTCACGGCCACATGCATTCTAGACTCAACCCTGTCATTCACTCACTGGGTGAACTTCAGTGGGTCACGTCCCTCTCCAGGCCTCTGTCCTTTACATCAGTAAAACGAGGCGTTTAGTCTAGATAACCTCTGTGACCATCTCCAACTATGACATTCTATGTTTCTGGGATTTGATATATCTATATCATCTATATCTATTCTATATCTATATCTATATTCCTTCTTGATTTAACAAAGATGGTGCAGGTCTGCTTCAGGACCATCCTCTGCAGGATGACTTAGAACTATTTAGGAAGATTCCTTTTTTCACCTTTATAGGGTGAAGGGACTTGATGGGCTAAGTGTTCTGATCACCCAGCCTGGAAGGACCTTTAAAAGCATGTTTCTTTTTCCCACTTTGAAAATTCCATCACTGCCTTTTTTTTTTCTTGGTAAAGAATAAGATCAGATATTCTCCATAGCTACTGTTTCAGCCATGCTTACCCAAATACACACATACTGCCTAGGAACGTTCTGTGTGAGGGTTTATAAATAGTCCTTTGTTTCCCTTGATCAATATTATTCTTCTGTTTCCTGTTCCCTATCCATGCCCTAGAGAGCTGGAAGCTTCGTCAGTTTTCCCACTCTGGATCTGGATTGGTCTGATTTCTTCCCAAGCCTCACATTGCTCAGCTTGTCTGATCAATTTTGCCTGCTTTCCCTCATGGTTGAGAGAGAAGTTTGCAAATTCAGCCAGGGGGGGACATCCAGCTATCCTTTCTCTTCGGAGTGGATTTTGGTCATGGAAAACATCCCTGTTCTGGCTCTTGGTCCAGTCACAGGCTTTTGGATTCTCCCAGGCCCAAATCTCATGCTAGATAAGTCACAGGAAGGTGGAATGAACCTGTAACTACTTCCCTTCACAATTCTGTGCCAACTGGCACAACTTAGTGTGTATCTGTGGTGGGGCAGAGGCTGGGAAAGCAGGATGTTTCAGGAGAGTGAGGAGCTTAAATAGAGCAAGTAAGCCCCAGCAGGGAACCGGAAATCTCTACAGTTCTGAGCAGGAATAATATTAGCCAGTTGAAGTGAAATAATTGAAGAAAGAGCTGCATGGAAGATTCTGGTCTTCAAGGGATGGCCACTTTTCTCTACTTTCCTAATAAGTGTGATTTCTCTATGGTGGAGAAGGGAGAAAACAAGACTCCTTGTGACCATTTGCTAAAGGTGGTACAAAAGGAGACCCCAGCTGAAAGGAACAGTGGCCTGCATTAAAAACTCTTATTATTAGTCTCTTCTTAGATACTTAGGATCACCACTCCAGATTCTAGATCATCCTCTCTATAAGACCTCTCCCTTCATAATGGAAGATATGATCTCAGTTGAAATAGAGAGGTTCATATTGACTTAAAATTAGTTACATGCCATATTGTTAGTCACAAATTGCCATAGGATCCTTAACGATCTAGACTTATAATAATGGCATTGCTAACGTACCCCTTCCCCCCTGCCCCAGCTGACACACAAATGCATACTTTGTCCCTAGCCCCTGTCTACTAAGAATTCTGTGTTTTTTTTTCCTTATGGTGAAGGGAGTCTCCAACAATTAGCCAGGTTTTTTTTTTTTTTTTTTTTTTTTCTCTTCAGATGTAACCAGAATCTTCTTAGGAGAATATTAAGACTGAGGCCAATCTAAAGAGATAGGCCATTTAAGATAAATGGTGGATTTGACTTTCTCGTTCTGAGAAAATCAGTTAGGACCCAATGAGTACTGAACAACCGATTTTTATAAATTGACCTGAGGTTCTGAAGAGCCTTAATGTGTAATTAGGTGTGAATCAGAAATTTTACAAAGTTTTAATGTCAGGGGTCTTAGCATTTCCCTAAGGAAGAACTACTTTTCCTGTCTTTTGATAAGTTGCATATATGTGCATCACTAAACTGCTGGTCAGCCCCAGGAGGAGCAGGCTGTTGCCACTGTTGGAAGAAGGGTGGCAGCACCTGGCTTGAAAATTAATCAGGGAAGTCTGTGTTAGCTCTCAGATGGTCTGGGTAACATGCAATAGAACTGATCTTTGTCAGTATTTGGCTGCAGAGTCAAAGCATCCTAGTGCTTCAGGCCTGGGAGTCAAGTTTTGGGTTGTGGGGCATCACAGCAGGCTGAACTCATCCTGCCCTCCCTGCCCCTGCCATACCTCCACGCCAGCCCCATGGACACCTCTCTTAACTTGATCACAGATGGGGAAGCCCAGGTCTTGCTGAGAAACCCTGTAGGCCTTAGAATGAGGGTGTCAGCCCTCTTCATGTCAGCCTGGGTGTTAACTCCTGGCTGGTAAAGACAGTGAGCCAGTGGCACAGGAAGGCCAGGGCTCAGATATGACTAATTCAGCGGCTTTGGGTCATGTGAGAATACTGAGATGAAAATGTGACTGAGCGGTCACCAGAACACCATTCCAGGAAATCTTGAACTAGAGAAAGGAATAATATAAGCCTGGGAGGGAACATGGGAATCATCTAGTCCAGCCATTTCACTTTTCACAAAGGAAATCCCAGTTCCAGTGGAGTGACATGGCTTACTCTGGGCTACCTACCGAAATACCTGCGTGAGCATGGGACCGGCTCAGAACACATGCAGATTTAAAATTCTGCATTATGACATTTGACCAGCGTTTTAATAATGGCCAATTTTACAGTGCATCGCCATAATTTCAGCCAAATTTGATGTCTCAAATGCTTGTTTCCATAAACTTCCAATTCCCTTCATGCTTATGGTGAGAAACTGACAATGAAAATGCACCCAGGGATGCTGCAGATGAAGCTTTCTATTAGCTGCATGGAAAGACTTTTCCTATAACAGTGAGAAAAAAAAATCCAGGCTGCTTAAACTGTCACCACCAATCACAAACATATTTTTCCTGCAAAAGCTGGGAAGGCTGCAAGCTAAAATAAGATCATGACTGTGGCAATTAACCCCCTTCTGTGTCTGGCTCTGCCAACGCCCCGCCTCTCCCCCTCCCCCCGCCCCATTGCAAAAAAGCGGACTCATTCTGTACCTGTTGGAGAAGTGATTGGGGAGCTGGACGACCTCGGTGATGGCTTCGGGGTTCCGCTTGGCGACACTGCACACATTCAGCTTGCTGTAGCATTCCTCTTGCACCTCAGCAATCATCCTCTGGAAAGTGGAGCACCTCCGAATGGCAAGGAAGACCTTGGAGGTGACCCCATTGGCGATGCACTTTAAGCTCTCTTTGACAAATGCTTTTCCCTGCCAGGCAAGGGGTAGGAGGAGAAGCTTTAGCTCGAGCTGACCAGAGAGGACAGGGCATACAATATGTGGAACTTAAGGGGGCTTGCCTTGGCACTGTCTCATGGCCATCTGCAGGTCCTCACAATGAGAAAATTGTACACCGTGACCAGGATAAAAAAAATGTCCCCACTCTCTTTGACTACCTTCAAAATTCAGCTCCATAGAAATAGTGAGACTGGCCGAGGTGGGGGGGTTGGTGGGGTGGGGAGAGATGAACCATAATCCACCACCCTGCAGCTTAAAAATAGCCAAAATATGGCTTTGTCTTCTTAGGATCGAGACTTTGATAACTCACAAGCCAGTGTGCTAGGTCATACAGTGAGGAGAACTTCTTTGTTAGAAGAACGTTTCTCTTTCCTCTTGAAGAGGCAAAGATTTTTTTGCTCATCACCCCTCCCTTAAGACAGCCTCTGGCAGCGTGGTACAGTCGTGCATTAGAGTGGGTGGGAAGTGTCTTGTATAGAACCGGCTTTCTGGCCAAAATCGCACCCGTGTGTGTGTGTGTGTGTGTGTGTGTGTGCATGTGTGCGCATGCACACGCTGGAGCTGAGCGTGTAGACTGAGGAGGCTGCGAAGCAGCGCAGTTTCCTCACAAGCCTGGCTCCCAAGAACAATAGTCTAACACACTGTTAAAGACAGGCATCCAATGGGAGGCATGGGTCAAGGTCTGATTACCTGAGTGTCAAATTTAGCAGCGCTGTACAAGAAGGATTTACAGATGTCGTACATCCCATCTGTGTCACAGGTGGAGTTCTCCAGGCATGCAAAAGCCCCGCAGCCAACCTGCAGAGCACTGTTGAGGCAGCGAACCACTTCAGCTAAAAGAGACAAATCCACCCAATCTGGGTCAGATGATGAGGGTGATTCAGAGGGGTCAAGGTGGCAAATTCAAGGACATGGGGTCGGAAGAACTTAGACGTCTGCCAGGGGGCCGTGGATGGCCCCATCCAGAGGGGGTAGGAGCAGAAAGAGTGGGGCAGGCAGATCCTTTTGCTTATGAGAGCGAGAGCCCATGAAAGGAGAGAGAGGGCGTGAGTTTTCCCTCTTGGTCTCACCCATTACATACAATTCTGGTGGCTGGAGAAGTTAAGACCAGAGGCTGCGGAATGCACAGTGCTCCAAGCAGCTCTGCAGGATCCAAGGGCATCACCTAGAGCCCCAAAAGCATGGGAAGGCAGGAGGCAAGGGCTGGTGGTCAAGTTTAGGAAGTGGAAGGGCCAGAGAGTCCATTTGGCTTCCTGAAAATGCACTCCAGAGTAATAAGAATGGAATTTTAGCCTAGGTGGCAAAGAATTTGCCAGGAGTTCATCTGGAGACCCTTCCGATCTAGGGCTTTTAACTTACCTTCATACCGGCAGAAAGGGATCTGGTCCATTCCTGTTTCATCCCAACCCCCACCATAGGATGCATAATCTCTCTCATATTAAAAGCCATTGCTTTTTTAAAAGAGAAACACAGGTGTGGAATAACAAGGCAAGGCACCCCTTGTGCAAGACTGGAAGAAAAACCGCAAAGAACTTGCATGAGGCTTTCTACATTCTGGATAAGATCTCCCATAAAAGTAATTTCTCTCCTACAGAAGGGGGGTGTTCTGGCAAGCAGCTCGGCAAGAAATGATCTGCAGCCTTCATACCATAGGATTCTCCTCTGAGATCAAAAGCATGGTTCGGTTAGGCTTCCCCTCCCCCTCCCACCACCCGCAGCCTCTGGGATGTTACAAGTCATTTCCCTAATTATATATTTCCACGGGTTCAAATTATAACTTTGCTTTAAGCAGTTTTAATATGCATTAGGGTTGCTATTGTTTTAGGCAAGCTCGAATTGTGAATCACTGCATTTCTATAGCAACTAAGTACAAAAGGAAGTGAAGCAAAGCCCTCCTCTGGGCAGGGACCTGTGCTCTTTGGAGGGGAGCGTTGTCTGCAGCATTTGGACACCTGCGATCCCATCTTTGCTGACAGTTGGGGGAGTGGGGGCAGTAATGCTAGAGCAGCAGGCCGGACAAGTGGAGTCAGAAGGCAGAGGTGTTAGTACCGGCTTCCTAAGGACTCCTTTCCTCTAGAGGCCAAGATAATACACAATTAACTGCTCTGGGAGTCAGAACCAGAGTGAGACCTTCCTCTTGAAGGTACTGCTGCTACGTTTCACAAATACTCTTTTTTTTTTTGAGGGTCCCTCTGGCCCCGGGCAGCACCGGCAGCTGAATGAAGCGCGAGAAAGCTGGGAGGAAGAGAAGGAGCAGTGTCAGGGGTGGGATGTGCAGGGTTTTCTCTGCATCTGCCCAGGATTTGTCAGACTGGAGGGCTATGGTTCTGTAAATCTGTCTGCAGAGGGAGCTTTCTGTGTGTTGCCTGAAGGGGCAGGGAAGCCCAGTTATGGGGTCCTAAGGGTGAAGGAAGGGGGCAGCATCAGACAAATCATGTCTCACCTTAAGATCAGCTTCAGCTTCTAGAAAGTATAGAGAGCGCTTTGAAGCATGCCAACATTCAAGCCTTTCCCCCGCCCCCTTTCCCCCCCTCCCCCAAGAGGGTACGTGCCAGATTTCAGGCAATCAGGCTAGGCTTATGCAATGAAATACCCTCAGCAGAGCGCCCAGCTTCTTCGTTAGTTGCATGCAATTTATTAAACAAAGGAGCTCCACTTCCTAAGGCTATTGGATTACACTGGCAGTTTATTGCCATCAGGCATGAAGCACATTTATTATCAAGATCAGCCGTCACAGACACAGTTGCAAAAGCGAGAGGCAAATGAGGACAGCTCTTTGGGGGAGAAACCGGTCCTGGGTTTGCCGCTTACCTGAGTTCTGAGCTGCCACCCGGGATTTCCTGGGGCTCACAGAATCATTCTGCTCCGCCTCATGGGTTGCAGAAGCACTGATCACCAGCACCAGAAGCACTGCTGAGTTTTGGAGCATTCTCTGAGAAGTTTCCGCTAAGTTGTTGGGTTTTTTTTTTCCTCCCCCCCTTTCCTCTTTCCCTCTCCCGGCTTGAGTGAAGATGTGGATCTGGATACACTGAAAGCCTAGGTGAGGATTTGATGAGGATTTTTTTTTTTTGTTGCTGCTGATGCTGCTGCTGCTTCTGCTTGCTGCTGCTTGCTGCTGCTGCTGCTGCTGCTGCTGCTGCTGCTGCTGCAGTGGCTGCTTCTTGCACCTCTGGCTTTTACAAACTGGGGACCCAAGAGCTGCACCCAGGGATTTTATAGCCGTTCTTATCGGTCCTTAGGATCAGGGACCAATCAGGTCCCTCAACTGGTCTGGCTAGCCAATCGGAGGGCACGCTCATTGGGCTGGAGCTGTTTGACTTCTTAGAAATATTTTCCAGCAAATTAAAAGTACCTGCTGCCAATGTTTTACATGTGTGTGTGTGACAGTGTGTGCATGGATGTGTGAAAAGCTATTTTCACGGAATTAAGGAATGACTGTGTATTGATTGAACTAAGGGAAAATCAGATGAAAATCTCAACAAGGTGCTTTTGGAAATCCATCCTTTTTTTAAAAAAGAATCAGCTGGTCGGGGGAGGGATGAGCAGCATCAGCAGGATGGGGCTGTGTGGTCTCTTTGGATTCTAATTTAGCCTCTTTATAGCAATTTTGATCTGATTTTACCAGCACACTGGCTATGTTGTAAGCTACACGCACCGGGCTGTCGCCCCATCTCGTTGGCACATACATATCCACAGGTCTGCGGCACTCTGGGCATCCAGAGTTCTCATTCACATATATGAGCCCCCGAGGAGGGACATATATGAGTGGAAGGGCTCTGATGGACTGGGATAGGATAGCTCTGAGCTGTGGCTCCAATTCCTCTACTGACATGACTGTGGTCAAGTCCTTTTACCTTGTTCTGCCTCTGTTTTCAAATCTGTGAAATGCCCACGTTGGGGTCTAGCATTACTTTCATCTCTAAAACTATGATTCTCCAGTAACAAAAATTAACCTCAAGTCCATCTTTTTTAGTCACCAGCCGGATTGCCAACTCCAGGAGCATTAGTTACTATAGGTACACACACGCACACCTCCACACTCTACACTCAACAGGGAGACATCGTGAATGCCTGAAAGTTAACACACCGTGTTTTCAAGCAAGGGGACTTCATAATCACATTGAAACAATAAGCTGGCCAAAGCAAGAGTAAACCTGCTAGGTAAACCCATTTATTTCTTGAGGGTGGGGAAGGGGTATGGGGGCAGGCAGGACTGGAAAGAAGGGGTAGGAAAAGACCAGAATGTGTAGGAAGAAGACTGATAAGCTCTAGACTTAATGGGAAAATTACAGTGGCATCACAAATCATCCCTAGTGTAGAAGCTCATATTTTCTTATAAGTAGACAACACTGAAGCATGTCCCCAACTTTTGAAGGAGGTTGATAATCCAGGAAAGGATTTACCACAGTAAAAAAAAAAAATTGGTCATTGCATCAAGGGCTGGGGTGAAGTGAAGGAATGAAGGAAGAAAACCTTTACAAAATTTTAGGATATAAGTGAGAAAGGGCCATTGGAGATTCACAAAGCTGGGAACAAGGTGATCTTGCAAAGAAACGGAGCCACAGTGGTTTCAGTTTAGATCCTAAAATCTTCAAAGGTTGAAGAAAGATTGCCAACTCTACTAACCACAAACCAAGACTCAGCTCTGTAGGTGTGAGGGGAGTGGGCGTGCTGAGTGATTATAGCACCCCCCACCCCAAAAAAAAGGTTATTTGGGAAGCATGAAGGTTGCTGGAAAAAGGATGGAGGAGATAAAGGATAAAGGAAATATTTAAAGGCAAGAAAAGAAATGTTCACATATTCATTAAATGATAAGTACATTTTAGTTTAGATTAACTGAATCTTGGCATTTCTCAAACCTAAGCTGGATGCTGGGGGTTGAGAATGGAAGGGTAACAGAGAAGAGATACAGAAGAAGGAGAAGTAAGGATTCCTGCTGTTGAGCTTGCAGTCAAGATGGAAAGGTAGTCAATCTCGGTTGTGTTTCCTGAAGGGTCAGGATGTCAGGACTTTGCTCCGTAAGAGAAGGGCCTGGCCAACACTGGGTTGAGATGTGGAGAAGCCTTCATAGAAGGGTATTCAAGGAAAAGATGTGAACTGCTATTATTGCTTTGTAAGAATTTAGGAAAAAGCTATCATTATTTCAGTTTTTACAAAGAGATTGTCTATTTTGCCTCAGGCAGGAGTGGTAGACGTATGGCAATGCCATGTAATAGTTCAATGTTCCCTTCTAGAAGGAGAATAAGGGAACAGATGTATCCATTTTCTTCCTGAGGATCTTGCTTTCTGTTCCTTAGAGTTCTCTACCTCTTTAACCATTTCTCATTGTTAAAGGTAATGCTGTTTGTGTCTTTTGTTGGACTGGAATTCCCCCATGTTGGCCTACTGGCTCTGTAGGGGTAGAGTGATGATTTCTCCCGTCCACATTCTTTCCCCCATTATCTGGTGCTCCCACCAGAACACAGTGTCCTACAAATGTCAGGATGCCTTTTGTGTTTTCTCTGATGTTGATTTATTGTTCCCTCTTATTTCAGTCATTGACTATCGCATGCCTGGAGGTTCACAGCCGGGTGTGCGCAGTGTTTCGCAAGGACAGATAAGCTGTCATCTGAAGAAATCCAATAGCAGCCACGTTGGTGTGAATGTAACTAGCATGAGCATCAGTGCATTTGGGAATGTCAAAGAAAGAAACTGAAGTCTAAGTAGAAATGCCTGATATAATGTTTCTTCCCAAAGAAGAAAAGTTGTAAAACTTAGGCTGGGCATTTGTACTTAGACTTCAGCTCAAGGATATCTGAATGTCCACAATCATTGTGCTCTTATCGTAGCCTTTGATATAGCAATGATGGAAGAGTCTTGGGAACTCTGTGGTGATGACTGGTTCTTTTGTAACCCTTCTGGGTGGTATGAGAGAATGTAGATGAGTCTGAAGAGCAGATTTCTGAGTTTGAATTTTATCCTGCAAGCATCAGGGAGTCATTAAGCATTCTTGAATGGGAATTATTAAAGGATATGTTGAAGTTAGTGTTTGGGGAAGATCTTTTGATCATCCTTATAATGGTTTGGAAGAAGAAAAGAATGGAGGTGATAAGACCTAGATTACTAAGATTACTAAGATTACTAAGATGAGTTAGTAATATCAGCTGGTGATAGCAATGTCCTAGACAATGATGGTAGCAGAAGGAGAGAAAGAGAAGAAAAACAAGAGAGCCCTTTTTTAAGAAAATGGAAAATATCAATTATTCTAAGAAGCTCCCTTGGGGGGGGAACCTTTCTCCTAATTTAATGATAGTGGAGACCATACACATCAGAGTTTTTCCCACCTCATTTATTGCCTATGACTTTATAATTGACAAGATCATCTAACATGTCTGCTGGGCTGACACTTCCCTACTTCTTTAAAGTAGTAGACTTAACTAGCCAAGGAACTTGACTGTACTTCCGGTGGACGAGGAACCTTCCCCAGCCTGACCCTTTAGTTGGAGGTGCCTCAGGTGCAGTGGGTGGGAGGGGAGGGGAGGGGAGGGGAGGCTTTGCCGCTGCTCCTGAGCAGGGAAAGTGCAAAGAAGTGGGTGGGAGAATCTGCCAACACCTGAGGCTGGGTGATGATGCCCTGGCTGTGCCCGTGCAAGGCTGGCATGAGTTCAGTGAGAAGATTAAGCCAAAAATCTCTGGAGCTTTGTTGGATTTGGCTAGCTTAAAGCTAAGTGGTGAATGGCTCCTTGCCTTTTTGGTGAGAGGAGACCAGGAGCATGAATTCTTGATAAATGTTTCTTTTGTTAAGAGAGTACAGGGCCCATCGAGGCTGGTCTGCCATAGTGACCAAGGTTGGAGTGTCATTTTTATTCTTCTTTGGGGATTCTGGCCCTGACTGTATGGTTGGACTGTTAAGTCATGCCTTCTGAACCTCAAGAAAAAGAAGGAGAAGGAAAAGGAGGAACAAGTGGGATGGGAGGGATGTTTATTTTTATCCTATATAAGGATACCAGGTTCTCTGTGTGGACAGTCTCAAATTCTTGAGTGAAGCTTTGCCTCTTTATTTGTCTTTGATTGCTTTTAAACTTGAAAGAAAGAAAGAAAGAAAGAAAGAAAGAAAGAAAGAAAGAAAGAAAGAAAGAATACATGAAGGGGTCAAACTCCTTCCACCCCCACTGGTTTATGGAGGGCTACTGAGTGCCTGGCACTAGGTCAGGTGTTGTGGGAAATGCAGAGAAGTGTTTGACCTTTTTCTGTTCTTCGTGAATTCCCAAGCTAGTTCTTAACGCATGAATGTTGTATTTGAGGAAGAATATCTGTTTTCTGGAAATGTAATACGTCAAGTGGGTTGGAATAGAGTTTATAGGTTTGCATTCAATTAACATTTACTGGGTGCCTATCTGCTCTCTGCCAGGCATTTCTGCAGATGCTTCTTATCTATGAGAAAAGAACCACTCCTCTCTCTTCCCAGAGAAAGAACTCAGGACCCAGAGAGAAGAATGGCTTACCTGTGGTCATAGGACGATGGAGCTAGGTCTCCTGAGATTTGCTTATTGTAGAGGTAGCTCTGGGTTGTTCTTCAGTTGCGTGAGCACCACCTTCGAGGAGGGGGCATGCAGGCGTAGAGTACCCCTCAGGCTGGGTGGGGGGAGGAAAAAGAAATAGGCAGGATGACCTAACATGTTTAAACCAGAACAGGCAAGTTGAAATTAGCCCCCACTTCTGTGAACATTGGCTTCCCATTCTTTCAGTATAAGTTACGAAGTCACTTTACATCAGAGAGGACCAATTCATAGTCTGCAGTTTCACAAGAGGCACCTGAAGCAAAGTGAAACAAGGATGAAGGAGGGTATGTGTGTCATCGAATCTGTCATTACCCGTAGCCCTTTGGAAGGCCTAAAGTGACATTACTCTGTTGAGACACATGAGGGCGCTCGAACCAACAGTGAGATGCCTCTTAAAATTAAAAAAAAGTTGTGAATCCTGGTTTTGTTAGATTGGCCATTGTTTCAGGCCATCAGGATGCTTTTAAAGGGGGATAACTTTATTTCTGTGGTTAATTAAAAAAAAGCGCACTCCTGTAATTTAGCTGGTGAGCTTGCCGACTAGCATGGTGGTACATATTTGGAAGTTTTGCAATATATACCATTCTGTATACCATCCTCTTATTGCTAGTTGGGAAGTAGGTTGCAGGGAAGTTTTTAAAAACCGTTCAGCCCCAGGGCTAATGGGAGGATAGCGTCTGTACCTAACTGTTCCAGGCAGGTGATAACACACATGGATTTGTTTGAGGTCTTTGCTTTAAAAAAGAAATTCTATTTCCAGGTGGTAGTGAGCATTGCTTCTCATTGCTCAAGAAAATGGAACTTCTTTGACCCATTTTTCTACTTTGCATTCTTTCTTCCAGTGGTCTTTAGACAAAGGTCAAGGCTGAATAACTTTTCACTCTATTTCTGACACTTTTTTGGTGCCTATCCTATATTGGAAATCTTCCGGGAGGAGTGTGCAAGGTCGATGTGGGGGCATGAGTCCTCTCTTGCTTCTTGGTCCTGTCCCCAAACACCTTGGTAAAGAAGATATTTGAACTGTGTTACATGCAGGGATTGGAGCAGACCTGTCACACTGCATATGTCGGAGAAAGCCTTCCGCCTGGTGCTTAATGCAGACCCCTCCAGTTGGAGAACAGGGCTTACCGCTTCCAGCCAACCAATCCATCCATCAGTGCATATTTTTTGAGCTCTCTGCCGGGAATGGTGTTAGCCCTATGAAAGAACAGACAGTGAGGTGCGGCGCAAGGCGTGGAGGCGCCGACCTGGACACAAGGCAGTAAATACACAGTGTTAAACTGTGAGCTCCAAAGTGAGATTGATAGAAGATGCCAATGAGTTTGTGAAGTAGAAATTTAAAAAAATCCGCTTCCACAACCTGTGCTGAAGCATCATTCTGACATATTTAGCCTAAAGCCAGCTTGCCGTTCGCAAAATGCCATCTTAGTATAAAGAAGTGTCTTGCAGCCATTCCTGAGTGCTAGACAAATCTATTATTACTAGTTTATTGGCTGAGAAAAGGGAATGTGGAGAGGGAGCAGCCTTTATACAAAGTTACCTGGCAAGTCAGCAAAGGGGCCAGACTAGGAGATTATAGATTTCTTTACTTGATGTTTGGAAATCTTGCCAAGAAATTTATTGTGGCAATTCAAATGCATTTTATAATCAAGTTGCATTTAATATGCTTTAGGCTAAAGTGCAATTAAGATAAACCAGTTTCTGGCTCTGGGTGGGTATCATGGGAGTATCAACAGATTCCGACTACTATATCAGGGTAATAAAGTGCAGAATGCAGAGTCAGAATTTATACTGTAAGGGTTTTATAATGGTAGCAAAAATGGTCACTAAGTGCCATTTCGTTTGTTTTCATGGAACACGGTTTTTGCCAGCTGTTTGGGAAATGAACTCTCTCAGCCCATTTAAAAATTAATTGTAAGGAAATTTAGTGGAATAAATGGAAATCCAAGTGCAAAGGAAACACACTCTGGCCTTAAGGCAAGCGTTTCCTTGAACTTGTCATTCCCCACTCTCTGGTGACAATAATAGGAAGGGGGGAGGAAGAGAGAGAGAGAGAAAAAGAGCTTTGGAGGAAGTGGTGAAATCCTTAAGGGCAAAAATGTCATCAGGGGAGTTGCTGTGCTAAGGCAAGGAAATTTAGCTCAAAATAGTGTGGAGCAGTAGAATATTATTCTTTTCACACAGCGAATTTTAATTATATTCTCATTGCATGTTCTCATATTTGTGTTTATAATGATTTCTTCACACAGTTGTGACTGATTGTCTTTACCGGTCTCTTGTAGATTAACAAAGGAAGGGCAGTTTCCTCTGTGAGTGTGTGTGTGTGTGTGTGTGTGTGTGTGTACTGAGGGGGGGACTTTAACCTTCATTTGGTGTGTAAGTCACTCACAGCAGATTTTTAGGATACAGAGAATAACGAGAATGAGCCACACTTAAAATCAAACATTGGAAATGAGAAAAATATCCTAACGTGATATGAAACAGACCCTGAAAAACAGACTGATCTGATGGAAGAGTCAATGTTGGGGGGTTTTGGAGTCCTGACTTTTTAATTTTTTGGCCTCCATAATGACAGATAGTTTAGACTTTTCATCCCCTGAATCCAGATGTCTTTCCGGATCTCAGAAAAAGGTGCATGGATGCGGGGTGACTTCTCTTAGGGCCCCTGTGGTTGCCCTCATGTATGAGCTCCTCCTCTCAACCTAGGCTGACTGAGCAGGATGTGAAGGAGAAGCCTTCCCTCCAAGTAACAAGACTCTGACAATTTGTGCCTCTCCTTGTGTGTCTGCTTTCCAACAAATGCCATCTCTTTAGAAAATCTTTAGAAACCAAGATTGTCTTTCGGCCCCTCTCTACCCCCTTCCCCCACTCACTCCTTAAAATGTTGCCTTTTGCCACGAATTGGAAAGAGCCACTGAAAGCACCATGCTCCTTTAGAAGCGTTGAATGCAAAGCCATTGGCTGTAAAATAGGTGCCCCTGAATGGCTTTTCACGGGGAGGGGTTGACTTCCTGAGAAAAAGCTGTGCTTTGCTGCAGGGTTCCGTGGCTGGTGCCAAAAAGGATTTGCTATCCGGTTAAGAATCCAGACCCTACTGAGTGCTTGGGCTCTGCAGGCTTGTGGAAGATGGGGAGGGGAATCTGCAACCTACCTCAGTGTTATGTGATTGAATCCAACCGCTCTTGTCATGCCAGGGGACATGGTTTATAATTTTGCTTTATAATTTTGATTCTTAATTGGTTGGAACTTCTCCAGCTTCAGTGTGTGTGTGTGTGTGTGTGTGTGTGCACATCACATTACATTACACACTGTAATACATGATTTAAAGGTGTGGCCCTTATTAAGGTAACTAATTGCCTTATAAACTCTAGGTTCTCCTTCTTAGGGAGCTGTGAGTCACAATATGGCACACATATAATGATGTACCTGTATTTCATTAAAAGTATATTTATAGGGGCACCTGGGTGGCTCAGTGGTTGAGGGTCTGCCTTTGGCTCAAGTCATGGGATCGAGTCCCACATCAGGCTCCCTGAGGGGAGCTTGCTTCTCCCTCTGCCTGTGTCTCTGCCTCTCTCTCTCTCTGTGTCTCATAAATAAATAAATACAATCTTAATAGAAAAGCATATTTATATTATATGATACGTTAAACAGAAAACAGATTTTCTCCTTAGTTTTTAGTGATCTTTAAGTCCTGAAGAGCTCATAGACACTGGGTACTATCTAAGCCTTTGGTTTAAGAAGGAGTTATCAGATAGGACCCACACACCCATTAGTGTAAATCAACATTTCTTACAGTGTGTTCCAAGAGGTAATGGTCCTATGAAATGCACCAGGGGTTTGCCATGAGCATCAGCATGTTGAAGTCCTGCAATAAGAAAGCTTTTACACTGTGTAGTCCAATGTATCCCAAAGATATTGTTGAAAAAAAAAGCTTTTTAATGATTAATACTTACTAACATCCTGCAGGACAGGTGTTCCTCGGAACCGACTTTGGGGTATGTTGGTTGTAATCCAGTTGGCTCCCACTCACCTCCTCTGAGTTTAGCTTGGTCCTGTTCTAGACCAGCTTTTTTTTTTAATAAAAATTTATTTTTTATAAACCAGCTTTTATCCCTGCAGCCTCAAGCTACTTCTTTAGCTTGGTCCTGTTCTAGACCAGCTTTTTTTTTTTTTAATAAAAATTTATTTTTTATAAACCAGCTTTTATCCCTGCAGCCTCAAGCTACTTCTTTAAGCTATACTCTGAATTAGACTGACCTCTCCTTGAGGGTCTACAGGGCTCCAGTATCTCATTTAATCTAAAAACAATGGCAGAGCACAGGTGTTATTATGCATATACCTACAAGCAAAGTGAAGTTCAAAAAAGCACAGTTATTGAGAAGTAGTGCATTGATTCAACATTGGGTCATCTGACTCTAGAGTACATGAATTAAGCCAGTGGGATTCTACAGAAGAAAACAGAAACACTCAATTCAGATAGAAGTATATTTAGGAAGATGGTTTCTCTTTAGGGTCCTGAAAACTGTATATTCAGCTGAATAAAAAACTCTTCCAAATTGCCTGTTGGAGCAGAGCAGGGAAGGAAGGAGCACAGGCACTCCAGAATGGTATTTCTCTTCCAGCTTAGAAAATCCTCTGCTGCTACCAATGAGTCAGGGTTGTCAGACCAGGCTGCGCCCAGATGTTTAGGAGTGCTGCTCCCTTTGGAATTTCTCTGCTGGGTTCAGCTCCTCATTGGCTGTCTCCCTACACTGCTTCTTTTGGTGATGGCTGCTGAATTTGCTACTGGCTATCCAAAATATTGCAGCAAAACCAAACTATCTGGGTTACCCTTGTCTGCGTTTCTTTCACCGTCCCATTGAAATTGCTCTTGCCTCTTGCTGGGGAACAGCTCAATCTGATTGAGGGTTATTTTCTTGTCTTGAGAAAAGGGGAGGAGGAATACAATGGCTGCTTTGATGAGTCTGGGAGAGTGCAGTGGTTTCTTGGCTGGCTCTCTACTTAAAGAAAAGACCTTTAGAGTTACAGCCATTACTGCTTGAGGGGTTCCAAGCTCTCACTCCTCAAAACCACTGGGGAAGCTCTAAGCTTACACTTTTCCTCATTCATATGTAGTATAGTGGGTGTACACCTGGTAAAGTTTCCAAAGTCTAATTTTTTAAAGGACCTCTTTGGTAGAAGGGTATTTGCCATCCAAATAGTCGATTTTCCATTGGTGAGGTCTTTTGTCCATAACTCTTTTGGAGGAATGAGTATAGAGGGGACAGAAATTTGGACATATCTATTCTCTAGCTTCATACCTGTATGAAATGACAAATTTAAAAGGCAAATTATTGGCATAGAAAGGATTATCCATGTTATTTTACTTTGTCTTTCATGCTATTTCTAAGCCAAGAACATCAGCAGGGATAGGAAGAAAATATGTGTTGTTAAATATTACTTAGGCATTTGACATGTTATGAGGGGAAAAATCCAACCATGTTCTTATGTATAACATTATGTTCTGTCCTTTATTAATATCACTAAGTTGGCTAAGTGGCAGCTAAGGCTAATGTAAACAAATAGTCACAAATGTTCTGAGCGTTACAGTTCAAACATTCAAGGCAGTAATCAGACTGAACCTGAGTGGGTGATCAGAGGAGTTTCCTAGAAGAGGAGGTGTTTGGGCTGAAATCTGGACAACAACAAGATGGAGTTAGGCAATAGTGGGGATCGGGTGGTTTGAGTTCCTTGATCCTAGTAGTCACCAACCACAACCTCCATATTCTGTGAATATGATGCCCTTTAGTTATTCAATCTTGATGTAGAAGTGTGTGTCATGGGAGAGGGGGAGAAGTGAGAAGAGTGATAAGGAACAGAACGCATGGCCATCTTGAGATGCAGTATGGTGTATTATCCAAGGACCTGAAAGATGGAGAGAGAGGAAGAGGAATATTGGATAAGACCAAAGAGGTTGGATGGGGCTAGATCAAGCACAATTTTGTAGTCCATGTTAAGATTTTTCAACTTTTTGTTACAGGCAGTGAAAGACCATTCAAGGGGTTGAAGCAAGTGTCATGGGTCAGATTTGCATTTTAAAAGTGTGTATTTCATACTACAGGGTGAAGAATGGATTGGTTGAGCACTAGGGCAGAATAGGTACACTAATAGGAGATGAGAGAGGATGAATGGTGTTTGGACTGCAGGGATAGTGGGGTTGGAGAAAAATCAGAGGATCTAAGAGACACATGGGATATTGGATCAGTATCCAATTGGATATGGGATTGGGTGAATGATGTATGGGATGGGAAACAATGAGGAGAGAGAGGGTAGATTCAAAGATCACTTCTGGTTTTCCCTCTTGACCTGGATGGATGGGGTGACATTTACCATGGTATAAAACACCATGGGAACAGAGTTTTTCATGTGTTTAAGTGCAAAATGATAACTCCAATTTTGGACTGAGTTAAGATGCTAAAATGCCTAACAGATTTAAGTGGTTGAGTATGTAGATCTGTTGGTCAAGAGGGGAATTTGAGCTGGAGTTACAAATTAGGTAGTGGTTGTCAGGGTTTAGAAACTGTGGAAGTAGTTGAGATTACTTAAGGAGAAAGTATTGGGTTAGATATGAGGAATCCCCGCAAAACAAAGAGGTTTGTGAAAACCAAACATGACATGGTTGGGTAGAGGATGAGGAGGTTGCAAGGAGATCTAAGAGGAGGTTGCAAGTCCAATGAGATAAGAGGGCGCAGTCTCCGATTTAGGGGAAGATAATGTTTCACGTAGAAGAAATTAGTAACTCTTAACTGCTGTTGAGACATCAAGGGATAAATTATAACTGGAATTTAAGAAATTTGCAATGCTTCAGGTTCACATTATTCTAATGGCCTTTGTTACTCTGGATTCCCTTAAGTGTACCCTCCTCCATTGCTTTTATCCTTAGACTATTTCTGTCATGCAGACAAAATGGTTGTATTTGCTTCTGGCTTCACATCAGTACCTCCTAGTGTTCTGAAGTGATAGTTTGGCTCTTGCACTTGCTCACTGTTGAAAGAGAGTAAGTGTGTCAACTTAGCTTATAGAATCCCTCACTATACTCCTTCTGGCTTATTGCTGTGCTGAACTGAGTCACAGGCTTATTCCTGAACTAAACCCTGACCTGAAAACTGTCTTGCATTTAATGACTTAAACGTGATTTGGTGACACTAGTACCGCTAAGGGCATGGGGATAAATAGACCAATAAGGCTCAATGCCGGAAATATGGATGAAGTTATATTCTTTTGAGGCTGGAGTTCTTTTTGGGAATGATCAAGAAGAGAATGGTAAAGAAGAAGAAGTTGGGCAACCAGAAAAGTCCAGTATGTTAACATCAGCAAGAGCTGAGAAGTGTTCTTAACAGTTTGGTGAATATTCTGTTAGATACAACATACTATACAGTGTTCTCATTGTTTGGAAATTTAAATGGGATTACGTCACACACATTGCTCCATAATCTGCTTTTATCCCTTTAAAAACATTTTAAATGACACTTTCACTGAAGTATAACAAAGATAGACATTATTTTAAAGCTGTTACATAGAATTAATGTGCAAAATATATAGCCAGCCCCATAATGGGAGACATTTAGCTTGTTCCAATATTTTCTAAATTACAAATTATTCTACATCATTTGTAAATGCCTTTTGGGGCACATGTAAGCCTTTCTGTAGAATATATTCCTTGAGGTGAAATTTCTGGGCCAAAAGGCTAAGCACATAACATCTTAGAGAGTTGAAAAAGCATCCTCCTTTATACTACTTCTTTGAGCAGTCTATGAGAAGGAATATTTCATCTATACACTCACCAATGCTCAATACCAGTAATTTGAAAATACTTAGTGAAACCAAATTGTCATTTTAGCCTATTTCCTAGATTAATATGTCTTTCAAGGTATTCACCTCTCCTCTATTTTTCATTTATTTCATTTATTGCTCTCTACTTGGATTTCTACTCTTTTTTGAGTACATAAGGAAATTTATGTATTTCCAAAAAAAAAAGGTTATTCATCTATGTTTTCATTACTTTGATATACATTTCTCCATGGTATTTCCTTTGAATTTGTAAAATTTCCTCTGTACCTGTGATTAAGACCACTTGTTGGCGTTTAATATTATTTACATGTTTTCTCTGTTTTTTGTTAATCAGACTTGGTAAAAATTTATTATATTGCTTTCAAAGCACCATTTTTTTGCATTTATTAGGTCATTTAGTATTTTATTCTAGATAATTAATCTTTATCCTTACTTTTATTAACTTATTCTTTCTAATTTTATTTTGCTGTTGGTTTTATCACCTTTTGGATCAGAAGTTTAGTTAATTTATTTGAAAATTTTCCTATTATATTATGCGCTAAGCATACATATTTTCCTGAAAGCTATTTTGACCATATTGTGAAAATTTTGTCATCTGGTACACAAACTTACTGTTTTCTTCTCAATAACTTGTAATTTCATTTCAGATTTCCCTTAAAAAATGAAAAATTATTTAGATCAAGTCTAGTTCCCAAATAGTACCACTAATATTTTTAAACATATTTGGACTAATGTTCTTTCTAGTGATGGCTTCTGTTTATACTCTTCCTCATGAATATTAGCATGCTGCAATATTTGCTTTTTCCACTTTTATGGTGTCTAAGTTGTTATCATCTGGGATCTGGATCCAGATTCATATTACTATTTTAAGGTTCCAGGTCAATATTCATTTAGCTTTAGCGATAGAAAGTTTTTTTTTCTTAATTTTCTAGTAACTACTATTTACATATTCCATATTTTCCTCTTTTAAGACACATTTATTTTACTTTTTTTTAAAGATTTTATTTATTTATTCATGAGAAGAGAGAGACAGAGAGAGAGAGAGAGAGAGAGGGAGAGGGAGAGAAGCCTAATGTGGGACTCCATCCCAGGATCCTGGGATCATGACCTGAACCGAAGGCAGACACTTAACCAACTGAATCACCCAGGTGCCCATTGCTTGTTTTGATGGCATAAATCCTTAAGTCATACTCTCAGAAGGGTTCCTAAGATATTTTCTGAGTTCTTGCATGTTGAGAACATATGTTTCCTCCTCATTTAATTGTAGTTTGGTCAGATACAGAATTCTATATTTGGAGTAGTTTTTCTTAGATCATGGAACTATTTCTCTACTCCCTTTTTTAGTATCTTGTGTACTAAAGGTGAGAATTTTTTTTTTCAAGAGATCAGAAGATATCAATCATATTTTTATTTTTATTTATTTTTTTAATTTTTATTTATTTATGATAGTCACACAAAGAGAGAGAGAGAAGCAGAGACACAGGCAGAAGGAGAAGCAGGCTCCAGCACCGGGAGCCCGATGTGGGATTCGATCCTGGGTCTCCAGGATCGCGCCCTGGGCCAAAGGCAGGCGCTAAACCGCTGCGCCACCCAGGGATCCCTAAAGGTGAGAATTTTGATGCCTATTTGATTTTCAGTCCATTGATGGTAAGCTACTTTATCCTCTGTCTGGAAGATTTCAGCTTTTTCATTTATTTTTAGAGATCTGAAATTTTGTTAACTGTGTCCAGTTGTTGGGTTTTTTTACTTTGATCTATTTTGACTTTAATTAATTAAATTAACAATTTAATTACAAAATGCAAATTAATTAAATTAAATTTACAAAAAAATTAAATTTAATTAAGTTTTTTTTGTAAAGATAAAATATTAACATGCTTAGAAATTTAAGAGGCATTGAAGGCTGTTTGATGAAAAGTGTCCCTACCATTCCATTTCTATCTTCCTCTTTCCTTCCTGGGAACAACTGATGTATTCAATTTCTTGTGTATCCTTCCAGAGCTTTCCCCTCTATCCCCCTCCCACCAGGTAGCATATTATACACATTGCTCCATGGTTTATTTCTTTCATTTAACACCTCAGAGAACAACAAATCAGAATATATATAGCAGTCATTCTTTTTTTTTTAAAGATTTTATTTATATATTCATGAGAGAGAGAGAGAGAGAGAGAGAGAGAGGCAGAGACACAGGCAGAGGGAGAAGCAGGTTCCATGCAGGGAGCCTGACGTGGGACTCGATCCTGGGTCTCCAGGATCACTCCCTGGGCCAAAGTCGGTGCTACACCACTGAGCCACCCGGGCTGCCCTATAGCAGTCATTCTTAACTATGTTCACCTGCATAAAATTGGTCCTTTTTTCTCTGGATGATTTTAAGGCACTATCTTTGTTATAATTTTATAATGATTTTCCTAAGATTGGTCCTTTTCCTTTTATCCTGTTTAGAGTGTGCTGAGCTTTATGGATCTGCAAGTCAGTGTTTTTCATCAGATTTGGAGAAATTTCAGCCATTATTTCTTCAAATATTTTTTTCTGCCCCATATGATTCTATTTTCCTCCTGAAGTTTTTATTTCACATATGTTAGATTATTTTATGTTTTCCCCTGAGTCCCTAAGGAGGTGTTCATTTTTCTTCATTCTTTTTTTCCTTTTGTCTCATAGGTTGACTAATTTCCAATACTCAGTCTTCAGACATACTGAACGAAACATCCAGTATGACACATTCATATGACTAGTAGTTGGTGCTGGCTGTCAGTTGAAAACTTACTGGGAGTCGTCAAACATAACACCTACATGTGGCCTCTCCATGTAGCTTAAACTCATACTGTAGCAGCTGCATGAGTGTTCCAGAAGACACAGTTAGAAGCTGTAGGGCTTCTCATAACCTTGCCTAAGAAGTCCCATAATGGTACTTTTACTGCACTCTGTTGGTCACAGAGTTTTAAAGTTAGACCATGGGAGAGTGGGACAGTTACTCTGAAGGTGACCATGTTGCGGGGGTGGGGGTGGGGGGAAGACATTATTGTAGCCATCTTTAGAAAATACAATCGGTTACAATTTCTGTAGGGTCTTTGCTTAATATACCATATGGATATATCTTGGGTTTCGTTTCTATTGATTACCTTTTTCCATGGCGATAGGTCACATTTTCTTGTTTCTTTGTGTGTTTAGTGGTTTTTGACCGAATACTGGACATTTGGAATAATACACAGTATTTACAGTAGAGACTCTGCATTCTGTTATCTTTCTCTGAAAATTATTAGGGCATGATTTAGCAGGCAATGAAATCACTGGTTGATCATTTTGAATTTGTGTCAGCTTGATTTTATGCTTTATCTATGTATGTGTTTCCAAAGCCCCAGTGACAGGCCCCTATAACAGGAAGGATCTCAACCTCCAAACTCTCTTCCATAAAGATCTTTTCAGGGCATGGTTTTAGGCATTGTTGGAAGATCTGGAGTACACTAGAGTGTCATCTTAACTTCTAGAAAGCAAGCTTTTGTGGTGAGTTAGCCTCATGTTGGGGTATTAATGAGGACTCTCCACTCCAGCTGGGTCTGAACTTTCTGCTACTGCTCTTATCTGCACACAGCCCACATTCTAGAATCTCCGTCCCATTCTCAACTTTGTAGTACTTGCTCTCTGGTGAGTCTTTTTTTTTATTTTTTTTAATTTATTTTGTTATTTTATTTTTTTATTTATGATAGTCACACAGAGAGAGAGAGAGAGACAGGCAGAGACACAGGCAGAGGGAGAAACAGGCTCCATGCACCGGGAGCCTGACGTGGGATTCAATCCCGGGTCTCCAGGATCGCGCCCTGGGCCAAAGGCAGGCGCCAAACCGCTGCGCCACCCAGGGATCCCCATCTCTGGTGAGTCTTGAATGAAATTTTCCTATGCAGGTACAGCCTAGGCCTCATCATCGAAGTACCCAACACAGACTTTTGGAGTTCCTCACTCTGCATATATATCTTCCTCCCTCTCCTAGACTTTTTCCTGAAGAATTCATCATTTCAGCTGTTCTGAACTCTGATATCTGCTTCCCCAGCTCAGCAGGACTGCTGAATTCTGCTCACCTCCTGAGTTTCCTTTGCTTAAAAATGGCAGTCTTGTCCTGCCTGTTATCCAAAGCCTTAAAAGACTCACTTCATGTGTATTGTCCAGTTTTATAGTTGTTCATAGTGAAGAGTCTAATGTAGCATCAGTTACTCCATCACAGCCAGAAGTAGAGGTTCTATGAGTCTTCTTATTTACGACTTCTCAGTTTTATGTTATATTTAGAAAAACTGTTTTTGAGATTTCAATAAAAAATCCTGTCAAAATTATTCTCTAGTACTATTTATGGTTTTAATTTTTAAAGATTTTAATCTCTAAGATTGATTTTGATGATGTGCGCTATGAAATATGGAGCCAATTTCACTTTTATCCTCAAGATGGTAGTCCCAAAGCCATTATTTAAAAAATCCTTAATTTTTAACCACTTAGTTGAAATACTTCTTATATAATTTGCTGTATTTTAATTCTTATTTCAATCTGTTTCTCAATTTTCTGGTCTGTTATTTTGGACTCTCTGCTCACAGACTGGTATATCAGCATTTAATTGTAACTTTATGATACATTATAGTATATGATAAAGCTATTTCCTCCTCATTAGTCTTCTTTTGTACAATTGTGATAATTCTTGATATTTTTTCATATCAACTTTAGAATCAGCTTGTATTATTGAAAAATCTCAATGGTGTTCATTCAGCTTATAAAATAATTTAGGAACAGTTGTTATTTCATAGTCATTTTATTCTAGAATGGATATTAGTTTATCCATGATTTAGTTAAGTATTCTTTTGCATCCCATAGTAGGACATTTCTTAAGTACATCTTTGTATATTTTTCATATGAGTCATTTTTCCATGGTACCTTCTAATCAATTGTTTGTGTATATTTTGGCTAAATAATATTCCGTTGTATGTATCTACCATTTTCTTTATCCATTCATCTCTTGAATAGTATTTAGATTATTTCTACATCTCAGCTATTGTAAATAGTGCTACGCTGAACATGGGCATGCTAATATCTCTTTGAGGTCTTGATTTCAGTTCTTTTGGACAAATACCCAGAAGTTGGATTTCTGGATCATATGGTGGTTTTGTTTTTGAGGAAACTCCGTACTGTTTTTTATGGCAGCTGTACCATTTTGCATTTCCATCGGCAGTGCACAAGGGTTACAGTTCCTCCGTATCCTTGCCAGTACTTGTATAAAGTTTCAGTTAAGCAAGATGAGTAAGTTCTGGAGATCTGCTTTACAGTACTGTACTTATAGCAACCAATATTACATTATACAATTAAAATTTTGTTAAGAGGGTAATTTGTTAAGTGTTCTTACAATAAGATATGATTATGGAAGAGGGAAATTTCTTTTAAAATATGGGTATTGGTTTCTCATTTTCAACCAGTTTTTGACAACTCTTTGTGAAGTTACAGATGTTACCTTTTTTAATCTAGCAATATCACATTTGCAAAAACTGAAGAGAAATCCCCAAACAATAATACATGATATTAATCATAATGTAATCCCTCCACCTACAAATCCTCTCTTAGCTCTTGACACAGTTAGAATATATGGATGCTTTTTACTCAGATCTTTCAGTTGATGTGATTGCTGTCATTTGGTCTTTTACCTTTTCTTTCTGGACAGTTTTCTCTTAATGGGATTCAAGCCAAGAACCTGTTATTTGGAGTTTCAGGCATATGAACACGTTATCAAGAATCCCATGATCACGGTGACTACCCTAGACATCCAGAATGCCTGGGATGGCATTTCTCCCATCACATCACTACATCTGTATCTCTGGGAAACAGACTATTTGTCTTTATCCTCTCTTTCCTGCTCTTTCAGTGGAATTTTGACCTTTGGGTGGTTTGTGTTTACATCTAGCTACCTGGTCAGCTCAGAGATGGACATAACAGCTGAGCTACCTACACTCTCCCCTCTGAGGTCTTGTTTCCTGGGGCTTCCCCCACTTTCATTTATATCCAAGGAGGGTTAAGAGCCCAGTTGCCAGCATTTCTGGAGATATTGGGGAAAAAGGGCTAGAGTTTCAGCTTCCTTTCCTTTGTAGGAAGTTCTCTAGAGCCCTGTACCCCTATACAATCCATGGTGCAGAAGAAAAGAGATGATGGTAGGCTCTCATGTAAGCACTGAGGATCATTGGCTGTAGCAATATTATTCCAGGGGACAAGTTCCTTATTTCTGAGGCTAATGATATCAGTAATATAACCTTCTCCAACTACTGTTACTGTTACGGTGCCCCTTTTGTCTTCAGACCTGAGAGTGTAGTGAGTGCTAGGTGGTAGGTTCAGGACCTGCAGTAATTTGTGTTCCTGAAGGGAGGAAGTCATGCAGTTCAGGATGCATTGTTTTTCTCCATGTGCCAGTGGGCCGTGCCTCTCCACTGCCTCTGCCAGGTAGTCCGTCTCATACCATGGTTTCCCATATTGCTACCCCATGGTCTTCCACCACGTGGAATGGTTATTCTTTCCCCAGTGCTTTCAAGAGGATTTGTGCATAATTCAAGTTTGAGAAACGGTGGAATAAAAGCATTGTCTCCAGACAGTCCTGGGAGACATGCTAATATGTTCCTTGGAGGGATCAAAGGTAAATACTACTCCCTCCAACATTCACTAATGAATCTGTAGGTTGTATCAGATTAGCTGGTTATTCTGCATCATGGTATAATAGTGGATTAACATGGGGCCAGCTGCATGGTGATGGAGAAGAAGGTTTAGGATTTATTTAGAATTTGTAAATCCTAATGATGAGGAGCTTGTCCATATCCATTTGGGTTGCTATAACAATACCACAGAATGGGTGGCTTATCAATAAGAGAAATTTATTTCTCACAGATCTGGAAGGCTGGAAGTCGAAGATCACCACCCCAGCATGGCTATATTTTTGTGAGGGCTCCCTTTCTGGTTCTCAGCTGGCTCCTTCTCACTATGTCCTCACATGGTGGAGGGGGCTAGGCATCTATCCGAAGCCTCTTTTATGAGGCATACAGCCCATTCATGAGGATTCCATGCTCATGACTTAAGTACTTCCCAGAGGCCCCACCTACTAATACCATCACTTTGGGCATTATGAATTCAACATTTGAATTTGGTGGGGGGTGGGAGGGACACAAACATTTAGACCAGGCCAGTGCTTAAGAGAGAAGTAAGAAAATTGTGAAAGGCAGGAAGCATTCTTCTTTTAATTAACATTTTGCCTTGGAATGGGCCTAATAGGACAAATATTTCATGAATATAAGAATTTATCATAACTGTAGATAGCCCTTTGCTAGTGAGGCTGGTTTTTATCTCCTCCTATCCATTCCCTTCCCCATCTGGTTCTCAGGTGAACACAGTAAGCCTTCAGTGTCACTCTTTTTTATTCTCCACAGTGCCATGTTGGCAACACAGATCGGATTCAATCCCATCACTTCATGTTCAAGGAAACTCTGTTCTATTTATCTCAAAATGACTTTACCAATATCTCTTCTCTCAGTATATGATCGTTGTGACCTCCTTCAGAAGCCTGAAACTCCAGCCCCCCCCCCCGCCCCAAGTATGGCAGTGGGAAGTGGGAAACAAAGCCCTCTTGTGGGGCTTCTTCTTCTGAGACCATCGTCTGGGAATCTAAGCACAATTTTGCAAAATGTACTGGTGAGCTTCCTTATATTTTGCTTTTCTTGAACTTGTGGAACTAACTTTAAATAGAACTATAGTAACAGTGAAAGCTTTTGGCAGTGACAACCTGGGGTTCAAGCGGACTCATAAAAAGTAGAAAGAGAGTTATTAATGGAAAATGTGAGAAACTGGAAGATAGTGCCCATGATTTGATTTGCCCATGATTTGCCAGGTATGTATGCAGGAGGTAGAGGTTATTTATTTACCTAACGTCTCAGAGTGAATCTTGTCCTGAAGAAACTGGAGAGATGGGAAGCCTACTGTGGAAGGAAAAAATAGATCTCTGGAGACTTCAACTAAAGAAAGAACTGGAGGTTGGAGTTATGACTTGTTTGCTTCCCCGCGACAATTTCTTCTTTCTTCTTTGATTAGCAGAAGTTGGTTTAATTTTATTATGTATCAGATTCTCTCTCACATATTCTCACTCTTGTTAACAGAGATCATGTCCAAGGAATTTACATGTGTATCTATCTACTTATTCATCTATCTATCATCTAGTATCACATTTTGGGTTGCCATGGAATTTTTTGTGGGTTTATTTATTTCTTACATTGCACTGTAATTGTCTCATTATATGTATATTTTAAACACCAGACTGCATTCCTTGAGAAGAGGGCCCATGTCTTATTTGAAATCTGTATCCCTGGGGCCTAGCATCCCATGGGGTAGATGAATGAACTCATAATATAGAGAATGGAGGATAGATATACCTTTTAAATTAGTGTATTTATGTATATGTGTGTGTGTATGTGTAAGTGACTAACAAGTGGTACCAATATAAACTAATAGAAGAATTGAGAAAAGTAAGAGTGCAAGAAGGCATTATAGGGATTAGGCACTCAGCTAGTCCTTGGAGGATATAGAGGAACTGGATCAACAAATAGGATGCCAGAAGTTTGAGGAAGGAAAAATGAGCTAAGGAAGAAGAGTCAGGAAAGCATAAGGTGTGTTTGGGGAATTGTTTCGATTAGCATGTTTCAGGTTGATGATTTGTGTTGGAGAATGATGGGCAGAAGGTCCAAAATTTGGTCTTGTTTGTGAACATTTTGAATATCTGGAAGAAATTTGTATTTTAGCCTTTACACACAGATAAGTACGTATGAAGTGGGATGGAAGTGTCCAGTAGCTTTGATGACAGAACTGTCACAGTGAAAGCAGAGGGGTAAGAAAGAATTTAAAAACACTTGATTCATTTAATATATTCCTGTATGCCAGGCACAATGCTAGCTGCTGAGAAAATCATATTGAAGGAGAATCAGTAAGTATACACCGGCCAGAGCTAAAGATGAGGAAGACAGACGTTTACTATAGCCCTGAGAAGTGGTAAGGGATCCATATGAGATAACTAGAAGGAACATCTGACACTTCCTTGGAGGATGGGTAGGGAAGGTCTCTCAGAAGTGATGTCTTAACAGTTGTAAAGGATAGTACCAAGAAGCCAAGTAAAGGAGGGCTTTTGAAAAGAAAGACCCAGAGTGCTCTAGAAAGAGCATAGCACTTTCACGCATGCTGAGTAGTTTAGAGTGATATCAGTATGGAGAAAATGAGGATGCAGGGGGAGATGTGGTGGCCTGGAGGTGGAGACTGAGAGAATGGGAAAGATTCTGAGAGGCCTGGTTTACAACCCTAACCTAGTTAGAGATTGTGTTATTAATATTTAAAGTATTATTCTTCCTTATACCCCTTCTGAGATGTTTATCAGGTCACTCTCGTTTTCATACTATCTCATCTAAATTCATTGCCCTAAGAGTGAGGGCTTTATTTAGAGATATGAAAGTCAAAATCAGAGGACTTCTGTCCACTGAGTGCAGACTCTAGTTTTCTCCATGGATAGTCTGAATTCTATTAATAGATTTTTTCTATTAAAAGATTTCTAATATTATTATTATTCTTGAGTTCGTGGGATAAAACTGATTTTATTAAAAACACATTTTTTCCCCTGTTAATTGGTGGATTCATTTACTGCTACCCTACTCCAGATTTTTGCTTTTGTGTTTTGTTAAAGAGATTGTTTTGCAACCTTCTTTCTGAGGGGCCAGATGTCAGAGAGGGTAAGTGTAACTTGATGAAATGAATCATCAAGTAACTTCATAGTTTTCTGTGGTCTAGTAAATTTTACACCTTACAGATGTGATCTTTAACTGAAAATTTGAAAACTTTATGATTTAGTAAGAAAAGTTCCTAATGAAGTATTTAAGTTTTTGTATGTATAAAATCATGTCATGTGAAGTAGATACTATTGTACTTCTTTCTTTCCAGTTTTCATGCCTTTTATTTCTTTTTCTGGCCTGATTGTGCTTGTTAGGGTTTTCAGTACTGTGTTGAATAGGAGAGGTGAGAGGGGGCTCCTTGTCTTGTTTCTCATGTCACTGGAAGAGTTTCAGCCTTTTATCATTGAGGATGATGTTAGCTATGTGTTCATAAATGGCCTTTATTATATAGAGTATATTCTTTCTATACCTAATTTGTTGAGAGTTTTTATCATGAACAGATGTTGAACCTTTTTAAATGTTTTTTTCTGATCTGTTAAAATGATAATATGATTTTCACATTTCATTCTATTGATGTGATGTATCACATTTATTAACTTGTGTGTGTGCAGTATAAGTGCCTGACAGTTGGCTTTTTTTGATTGTAATGCAAGTGCATAATATTAAGCCTTTTCTTTCCCCAGTTTTATTAAAAATATTTGACAGACATCATTGTATAAGCTTAAGGCACAGTATAAAGGTTTGATTTACATATATTGTGAGATGATTACCATAATAGGTTCTATCCATTTTCTCCTATAGATATGATAAAAATAAAGAAAAAAAGGAGAAGAAAGGAAAAAAATTCGTTGTGATGAGAACTTTAGGATTCATTCTCTTAACTTTTCTAGGCAGACAGCCCTTGCCTTATGATAATTAAACTTAGGATTTTTAAAAATTTTGCCATGGGACAAAAACAATATGCATTCAATAGAAATCATACTTTTAATCATTTTGATCTTTTCCCTGTGAGTGAGCGATAGGCAGTTTGACACTCTCTTGTGATAAAGGGCTGTGAACCGCAGCTCCCAGTTAGCCAATCATGAGCAACTTAAAACCATTCTGTACCCATACAACCATTCTGTTGCTCACTTTCAGAACTTTATTTGGTAAGTGACATGAGATGACATGAGATATTCAACACTTTATTATCCAACAGGCTTTGTGTAACATGATTTTGCCTAGCTCTAGGCTAAAGCAAGTGTTGTGAGCCTGTGTAAGGTAGGCTAAGCTAAGCTAAGCTAAGCTAAGCTATGCTGCTTGGTAGGTTAGGTGTACTAAACACATTTTGATTTATGATAGGTTGGTTGACTTTAAACCCTCATTGCAAGTTGTGGAAGATCTGAAGTCATACAGCACTGTTGGCTATAGTCATCATGTTGTACATTCTATCCCAAACACTGATCTTATAATGGGAAGTTTGTACCTTTGGACTACTTTCTTCCAACTCTTCTTTTCTCCATGCTGGCACAAAGCATTTGATCTTTGAGGTATACTCTTCAAAGATAGCTAGCTACCTTGAATAGGCTTGTTGCCAACTGCAGGACTAGATAAAGGGCTAGCTGCCCCACCCCTGAAGTTTCCTTTATTTACATACTTCTGGATGACTTAGACAACTGACCACTTGATTGCTTACTTTTTCCTTCCTGCACTTTAATTCCTGCTTTTTTGTTTTAAATTCAACAATAAAGAATAAACCTGTGAAAGCTAGGCACCCCACACACGGTCCCCAATGAAAGCATAACCCAAAGCATATTCTCTCTCTCTGTAGTCTCACTGGGTGGGCCCCATGCATGCCTTGTGCCTTCCAAGATACATGAGTAATAAATCTTGTTTTTTTTCCCAAAGTTCTCTGATGGTTATTGCTGAAGTGCATCTTACAATCAGACATGATTGGTTCTGAAAGAAGTGTCTGAAAGGGCTTACTGCAGGCCCAGATGAGTGCCCCTAGGCGTTTTTAGCACGTACCCTCACTACTGATAGGCTGAGACCAGCATGATCAGTGTGTTGAACCATCCTTGCACCTCAGGAGTAAATCCCACTTGATCATGGTGAATGATCCTTCTAAGATGCTGCTGAATTTGGTTTGCTAATGTTTTACTAAGGCAGTTTGCCTCTATATTCGTCAGGCATATGGACTATAGTTTTCTTTTATATTTTAGAGAGAGGGAGAGAGAGAGAAAGAGAGAGAGAGAGAGAGAGAGAATCTTACCTGACTCAGGGCTTGATCTCACAACTCTTAGACCATGACCTGAGCTGGAATCAAGAGTCTGATGCTTAACCAACTGAACTACTTGGGTGCCCCATCTTAAAATATCCATATCTGGCTTTTATATCAGGGTAAGGCTATCCTTGCAAAATTAGCTTGCGAGTATTCCCTTCTCTTTGATTTTGTAGGTGAGTTTGGGAAGGATTGACATTAATTCTCCTTTAAGCGTTTGGTAAAATTCACCAGTGAAGCCATCTAGTCATGGTCTTTTCTTTGTTGGGAGATTTTTGGTCACTAAATCAGTCTCCTTACTGGCAATTGGTCTGTTCAGATTTTCTATTTCTTCCTGATCCAGTCTTGATAGGTTGTGTGTTTCTAAGAATTTAGTCATTTCTCCTGGGTTGTCTAGTTTGTTGGTGTATAATTAATAGTTCACCTATGATCCTTTGTATTTCTGTGGTATTAGTTGCAATGTTTCCTCTTTCATTCATGACTTTGTTGATTGTGACCCTCACAGGCAAGCTTCTAATGGTATGAATTCTCCTCTGAGAAAAACTATGGTCCCCAACTTTTGTAGCATTATATAGTACTTATATCTTACTATTTTTTTCTTTTTTTAAAAAAGATTTTATTTATTCATGAGAGACACAGAGAGAGAGAGAGAGGCAGAGACATAGGCAAAGGGAGAAGCAGGCTCCATGCAGGGAGCCTGATGTAGGACTTGATCCCAGGTCTCCAGGATCACACCCCAGGCTGAAGCCACTGGGGTTGCCCACTTTCTATTTTTCCAACTAATTTGAGACTGTGGTTTATATTTCTAATTTTATTTAAAAATTGCTTAAGTCTGTTTTCTAGTTTTTAAAATGGTTTCCTTCCATGAATTAAAATGGCTGATATAATTATCTTCCTTTTTTAGAAATCCATTGTGATAATAGATTTTGGTTTAGATTGGAGGGCAGTAAATTTCTGTAAAAGGCCAGATAATATGGCTTTACAGGTATATATAGTTTGTGTTTCAACTACTCAACTCTGTCACTGGAGAAGGAAAGCAGCCATAGATACATGTTAAAAAAAAAAAAAAAGCTGTGTTCCACATGGTTATATTCTAGTAAAACCTTACTTATTTTTTTTTTTTAAATTTTTATTTATTTATGATAGTCACAGAGAGAGAGAGAGGCAGAGACACAGGCAGAGGGAGAAGCAGGCTCCATGCACCGGGAGCCCGATGTGGGATTCGATCCCGGGTCTCCAGGATCGCGCCCTGGGCCAAAGGCAGGCGCCAAACCGCTGCGCCACCCAGGGATCCCTAAAACCTTACTTATGAAGGCAGATGGTGGGCTGAGTTTTGCCCATTGGTCATAGCTTCCAGACTCCCGGTCTTGACAACTTTTGATTTCTGCAATTCAGTAACTTAAAAAAATCTTAATGTAAAATTAACCTTTTTTCCCCCAAAGATTTATTTATTTGTTTGAGAAAGAGAGAGAGAGAGAGAGAGAGAGAGAGAGAGAGAACACATGTGTGCATGGGGCAAAGGGAGAGAATCTTCAAGCAGATTCCCTCGCTAACTTGGGGCTCAAACCCACAACCCATGAGATCATTACTTGAGCCAAAACCAAGAATTGGGCACTCAATCAAAACTGAGCCACCCAGCTGCCCCTAAGATTAACTTTTATAAATATTTTCTGATCACTAGACAAGAGGGTATATTCTATAGATATAAAGTAAAATTTCAATCTCTTATATCTAATTTATGTATAAGTTAGGCCATTTTAGCCTTTTTGGGTTTTAAGTTTCTCAGTCTTTAGAAAATCAGGTCATTTCTGTCAATTACAACAATTTTATTTGGCACAAATAAAATTTTTATAAGTTATCTTTCAAAAACTTCCAGAAGTGTACTGAGATAGCTTTCTGCAGAAGACTATGAGCTGGTAACTCATCCTCCAGCCTGCAGTTATTTTTGATTGGCTTCCACAGTGTGATTGTTTGTTTGATTGATTGATCTAGCTTGAATTAGCTACCAATAGTATAGCTATCTGGGGATTTTATATTCCACACTCTATAAAATCTAAGATGCCAGGATTGATTTTAAGATGTGTCATTATTTTATAGTATCAAGGAAGAAAAAACATTTCTGCTAATTAAAATTGTCAATACCACTGATTGTAAGATGTATCTTGATTCAAAAAATGTTAAGATGTGAAAAAAATGTGCATCTTAGAATCAGTGAATTAGCATAAAAATCTGAATTTGTGGCTTGCTTTATACATGGGACAGTCTAACAGCATTGGGCTATATTGTCATTTCACAGTAATGAGGCTGGAGTTGAGTACTAGCTGTTCCTTTTGAAGGTTTGAGCTTGGCATGCTCCACAATCCCCATGTCACCCACTAATTTATGTAAGTTACATTCAGGTGGGACCCCTGCTTGAGGTGATAGACCCAATCCTGAGGCACATTCTCCATTCCCTATAGAAATAGAGGGCTCATGGCAGCCCTGAAGAGAATATTTGACATCTCAATTTTGCTGCATTTGAATTGCAATGACTTTACCAGCATCTGGAACTTCCTTGACTAAATAATAAGCACTTTGATAAAGTACATCTGCATGATGAAGGAGATTCTCCTTGAGGTACCTTCCAGAACCAAAAGTATCTTCCCTATTATAAAAAAAAATTAAAGATTTTATTTGTTTATTCATGAGACACACAGAGAGAGGCAGAGACATAGGAAGAGGGAGAAGCAGGCTCCCTGCAGGGAGCCCTGTGAGTGACTCGATCCCAGGACCCCGAGATCACCACCTGAGCCAAAGGCAGACAGTCAACCACTGAGCCACCCAGGTGCCCCTCTTCCCTTTATCTTTACATAGATCCAAGCTTTCAAACTATGAATCACAGAAAGCAAGGTTCTTGGTGTCTCAGGAAGTCACTTTGTCCCTGTTTCCTGCTACTAAATGATGAGAAACATTGAGGTCCTTTTTCAGTGTAAGGCTGGAATATTTCTTTGAGTGGTTCAAGGAGTTTGTGTCCAGCAGGCTTTATGTTTAATGTAAAACAAAAAGCTAAAATATTTTACTGTTCTGTTTAGTACAGACCTAGCCCTCCATTCACATATTCATTGTGAATACTGCCCTTAACGCCATAACATAGTCCTCTTTGGAATGTCTTATACTTTTGGCTACAAATCTTAATTTGAGTATCATAAATATAGCTATCCCTAATTTATTTATTGCTACCTACCTGGCATGTCTTTGCTTATTCATTTATTTTAGAACTTTCTGGACACTGTTTTTTAAGTTTGTTTGGGGAACTGACAGAGGGCAGAGGAAGCATGGCATTTCTCTGTTTGCATTGTGTATAGGGTTTCTTTTGTCTTTCCTCAGCATCTGGTGCTTTAGGATCTCTCCTGGAAGGCATTGAACTGTTCCTTCCTTCTTTTGGCCCACTTCATTCTCTAAGATCTCTTTTCCTACTTGTTTCAAAGAGCGAAGTCTGGTTTTGCTGTGAGGAGCAATCTTGACTGGGTGTTTCCAATCCACCTCTCTTTAGTGGAAATTACTAACAGGGTGTGATATTACATTGTCCTTAGGTCTTAGGTTTTGGTGTAGTAAGTTTTTCTAGTTCTCTGTACCCTCAGTGATGTGTTACTGTAAATTTGGTGGAGACGGCTCCATTTTAATCAAGAAGTTCTAAGGGTTGTTTTTCATCACGGATTCCTCCCCAACTAGAAAGGGAGTTACCAGCTGTGGGTTAATGTATCTGGCTTCAATGCTTTAATTTTTTTTTTCCCCGTTCAGCTTGAATAATTTGGGGGAAAACAATTTTTTATTTTTTATTTTTGCTTAGTATTTCCCTTTCAAGAAACATCAAGTACGTTATGACCATTACTTGGAAACAATGCATAGTTTGTTTGGGTCTTGTGTGTTTGGTATGTGTGTGTTTTTTCTAAACAGATGTTGAATAAAATCTTCAGGTCATGTGTGAGGCAGAGTACTTAGAAGAATGTTTCAGAGCCCAGCCGACTTTAAACAAATTGTTAAATCCATTGTTTATTAAAGTGAAACAATGGAAAAGAGGAAGTGGTGGAAAGCTGCTTGGTTAATATTAAATGAAAGTCATCCCTCTCCTCCACATAAGACATGTCAAACCACAGTGAATTATAAGCTAAATGAAGTTTTGAGAGCTGGTTTAGAAATCTTTGAACCAAACCAAAGCAAAACACAGCTCTAAGGGCATGAGTTTCGTGTGAAATGTTTTGCCAGGTTGTTTTCTACAGACTGGCGGTGAGTCTGCAAGAGGTGGATTCCCAGGGTCAGCCTTGGGGCTGCTCAGTCAAACAGAAGAGGAGAAGCCAGACAAGCCTCAAAGAGAATGGATTTAGGAAGATGGAAGATTTTCCTACTGAGACAGAAGATCTGGCTCCCCTTTTCGTTGACTGGCTGCTTGTTTTTTGATGTTTCTTCAAGTAAGATCAATCATCCCTTCCAAGCAGGCTGCAGACTCCCCAGGAAGCTGAGCCAGAAGGCAGAGGAGACAGGGTTGGAGGGATAAGAATGATTCCTGGTTTCCTTACTGTGCTGGTTAACTTTATGTGTCAACTTTGTTAGGCCACCTACTTGGGTAGCAGACTAAATGTCACTGTGAAAGGTATTTTTTAAGATAAGATTAGCATTTAAATTAGTGGACTTTGAGTAAAGCAGACTATCCTCCATATTATGGGTGGGCCTCAACTTGTTAGTTGAAGGTCTTAATGGAAAGAAGATTGAAGTCTCCTGAGGAAGACAGAGTTCTGCCTTTCAGATTGCTGTTGGGCTCCAGTTGCAACATCAACTTTTCTCTGGGTTTCCAGCTGGCTGCATTGCCCTGCAGAATTGAGACTTGGCCAGCCCACACAATTGGCATAAACCAATTCCTTAAAATCTATCTATCTATCTATCTATCTATCTATCTATCTATCTATCTATCGATCGATCTATCTTGTATTGGTTCTGTTTCTCTGGAGAATCCTAATTAGTATGCCTGTCAAAGTACACAGATGATACATTACTCTATAGGCCACCTAGAGAAGTGCCTGCTTATCCTTTCTTTGGTAATAATTCAGTCATCTTGCTCAGACTATGTAGTTAGTTCTTACCTGAATCTGAGAAGCCCCTAGAGTGGCTCCCCATTGTCTCCAAAGTCAAGTCCACACTTCTCCAACTGTGAATTAGTACCTATTAAAATCTGGGCTCCTGTTAACCATCCTACCCATCACCCTCCAACACTCAACCTCTGCTCTAGGTCAATGGTTTCTGCACTTTCCAAAAGAATTTCTTTTTCTTTTTCCACCTGATATAGTCTGTTTCTTTCTTGTGTGTGCAATGGCCTTTGTCTTTCTTCTTCAATCCTTCCCATTCCTTCAAAACACAGCTCAAATTCCACCTTTTCTGTGCAACTCTTTTGAAGTTTCCTGTCAGCTCCACTTGTATCCCTAGTCTGCTTCACTTTTGTTCTCCAATATTGATTCAAGTATGTGTGTTAACTCAACTATAGGAACCTGGGAAGAGGACACCAAATATTTCACTCATTCTGCTTATCCCATGGTGCCCCCTAGAGTACTCAGGACACAAAGGCATCACATAGTACTTGATAATTGATGACAGAGTTATACAGCTTGACCTTCTGTCTTCTAGACCCATAGCTATATGTTGAGCTGTAGCCTGCTACATACTTTCTATCAGGAGGAAGTGGTCCTATTTCCATCTGGTTTCAATGTGAACAATGACTTCCTAGCAGTTAGTGTCCTTCTCACTCATTAATAAATTGCCACCTACCACCTTGTGATAATTCCTGGTATAATTCTCTTTTGAGGTATTGTTTGCTTATCCTGTGCTTTAATATTTCATCATTTTATATCTCAGAGTTAAGGACTTCGTATGCCCCACAGTGTCTGATGCATAGTAGGCCCTCCGTGAACCTAGCTGTGCTATGAAGAGTCTGGGGAGCTATTTCACGCTTTGTTGCAGTGTTCTACTGTTTCATACCTCTATGCCTTTATTCATGCAGCTTCCTTTGCTTCGAGCATTATTCTTTTTCTTCTACTTCCAGATAATTCATTATATCCCTCGAAGCTCAGCTTGGATTTCACTCTACTGTGATGCTCTTTTTTCCTTGGGCTATGTGAGTTGCTCCTTTCTAAAGGTACATAGCTCATAACTCTGTTGTAGAACTTGACTTGTGTTATCTACTTCTTTCTGTGTCTCAGCCCTCCGTAGGACATCATATTCTCGAGGGCAGAACCTGGGTCTTATTCATCTCTGAAGCCCCAGTCTTTGGCACATAATGATAAATTCTTGATGAATGAATAAAGAATGAAAAGAGTCTTGTGTGTAAAGTAGAAGTTCATATGAGACAGTTTAAGGAGGTCTTTCTGATTTTCTATATAATTTTTCCAACTGCCCTCTGATTCTTTTTTCACTGATGGAAGATCATATTTTCCTTTAGTGGGAAGATGTGCAATGACTTTCAGTTTGCTATTACAAGAAGACAACATATAATTACCCTTGGGAAAGATCACTAACTCCTTCTCACCATGAATGGTTGTATGATTAAACCAGAACTCTTCTGAGAGGAGACTTTGGTGAATGATGGTAAGGGAATTGGAGTGCAGCATCAAGGTCCTGGATGCTTGATAATTTGGGTAAGATTCCAAGATGGCTTCATTCAACCATGCTAGGAACTCTTCTGTGGTACTGGATGATCACTGGGGGAGAGATCTTAGTGCCCCCTGCCGGTATGTGATGACTTCTTTTAGTTATACCAGCTCTGCTACATTGTGTTCACAGAATCTCACATAGAGTTTTTAAAAGGCCTCACTTTGTATATAAATGGGGATTACAATACACAACTCAGAAATGGGATCATGTATATAAGAAATGATACTGTTTCTTTGCAAATGGAATGGATTAAGCATGTCATTTTGTGGGTTTTTTTTCCCTCAGTAACCTACTACCATGCCTGGCATATAATATAGTCTTTAAATGTGACATATTTCACATATGCGGTACATAGCTTGTGGCCTTGGTTGAGATTCCTACAGGCCTGCTTCAGGATTGAACCAGGAATAGTGTTTGCAAGCAGAATACCTGAGCCACCTTTTTTTTTTTTTTCTCCACTTCTGATGGCCAACCCCACCCCACCTCCTTTTTTCCTTTTGCTTATTAGTGTGCACACCTTAGTTATTAGAACCCTCTATTGTTACATGTTGGATACAGGAAACTTGGCAATTCTTTTCTTAAAGCCTCTGCTTGATGACAATGTAGATGAGAGTGGACTGTGGTCAAGGAGGGCTTCTGGGAGCACATCCAGCATATATTTTCATCAGTCTTTAGGGACTGGACACCGTGTGGTCTCTTTCCATAACAGAGATTCCCCTGGCATAGGGCCGTGCCTGGTTTTGCAGGTCCTTTCCCATTCAGAAGCTGCTCCACTACTCCTGAGCCCATGTTATTCATTTTTGAATGCACATCTGATTTTTGAGAAATTTGCCTCATTTTCTGAGCTGCAGGAAGAGGACAGAGTTGAGTTTAGGGATGATGGGCTGATATTCAAGGATAACAGTGGATTGGAGATAAGATCAGTGTTTGTCCTTCTGCATGAGTCCTTGGACACCATAGAAATCAGCCATTGTGTGGTGTGCATCTATCATTCTGCCCCACTTCCTGCTGGTCAGTCAGAGATACTATCTTCTGAATATGCCTTGGGCAATGATAGCTAATAGGCCCAACAGTTTGTCACTGGATCATGTTGACAAAATTTCTTCAGGAAGGAGAGGGTCCTACAAAACAGGAAATGCCTATGTGGTGTATGTCAGAGTATACTGTAAAGCAGATTGCCCTCCCTAATGTAGGTGGGCCTCATTTAATCAGTTGAGAGCCTACAAAGAACAAAAGGTCTGACCCTTCTTTGAATAAGAAAGAAGCCTTTCTTCCTGACGGCTTTCAAACTGGGATTGTGTTTTTTTCCTGTCTTTGGACACAAACTGAGGCATCAGTTTTCATGGCTCTTGAGCCTGCTAGCATTTAGACTGGAACTTCATTGTCAACTCTTCTGGTTCTCAGGCTTTCTAACTTAGCCTAGTAGCTCTCCCAGGTCCAGCTTGCCAACTCATCCTGCAGATATTGGGACTTACTGGTTTCCAAAATCCTGTGAGCCAGTTCCTTATAATCTCTCTCTCTCTCTCTCTCTCTCTCTACTCTATTGGTTCTGTTTCTCTGCAGAGCCCTGACTGATATACCTGGTCTCTGCATAGCCCTGAGCTCTGCCTGAGATCTGCAAATTCACCAGCATGACTGATAAAGACATAAAGTTCACAGAGAGGTTATTGAACTAGCTCTTGTGGCCCTCTCTGGTGCCTGGTTACTAATTCCTGTCTTGTGTTTCCAGTTTGGCAAGATCAGAATTTCTGGTACTCAAGCATGGTCTGACCTAGGGCCAGATTCTGCTCAGTGTCTGCTAGAAGGGGATTTCCTAGACCACTAGGGAATTGGGGGCCTCTCTGACAAAAAAGGTGGGGAGAGTCTCTGCCTAGCAGACTTGCAATATGGTACATAGGGATAAAATCAACATAATACAAGTCTTTAAAGGGAACCAGTATGACTGGTGTAACAGGAGCCTCACCAGACTCTCTAAAGTGCAGTTTTCACCCAGGTACACTTCTTGGTGTATGTTCTTAAAAGACAATAAGATTTTTTTTTTTTGACCCTAAGACTTGATATTTTAAGTACAAAAGTTCAGAAACTTTTGTCAGCTGTAAATGGGATGAGAGTAAGTGGGGAAATACTCTTGAAGTGCCATTTTATTGAATCATGAGGGTATATGTGGAGAATAAGACTAGGGTAGAATGGGGGTCAGTGGACTAACTCCTAATTCCATTTCTACTTTTAACTTGGGGGATGACCTTGGGATGGTCATTTAATATCCCTTGGCCTCTATGCCCACTTGCCTCTCAAAAAGTGGTCCCCATAGCAACTCTTAAATACCTTGTTGACTCCAGTCACCATGCTGTACATTAGATCCCCAGAACATATTCTTTTTTTTTTTTAAGATTTTATTTATTTATTCATGAGAGACACACAGAGAGAGGTAGAGACACAGACAGAGGGAGAAGCAGGCTTCCTATAGGGAGCCTGATGTGGGATTTGATCCTGGAACTCCAGGATATTGCCATGAGCTGAAGGCAGATACTCAACCACTGAGCCACCCAGGCATCCATTCATCTTCTAATAGCCTTATTGTGGTAATCATTTCACGGCATATATGTATATCAAACCATCATATTGCACCTTAAACTTACATGATGTTATATGTCAATTATATCTCAATAAAGCTCAGGGGAAGAAAAAAGAAAAGTGAAAAAGAAAAGGAACAAAAGCAAAAAAAAAAAAAAAGAAAGAAAGAAAAAAGAAAAAAGAGAAAAGAAAGAAAGGTAATTCTCAAACCAGCAGCCTCCCCATCACCTGGAAGCTAGTTAGAAATTTAGAATCTCATACCCTATCCCAGACCTACAGAATCAAATTTGCATTTTAATAAGATTTCCAAAAAATCTATTTATACTTGAAAGTTTGGCAAACACTGGGATGGAGGGAAGAGCATAACATTTTGGGCTTACTTAGAAACTACTATTTTCTTGGTCTGGACACCTGTATGTGACTTTGTTCATGTCACCGAAACTCTGAGCCTCCATTTCCTTATCTGGAAACTAGGTATAAAAATACTTGCCTACCTACCTAATACGGCATTCATGAGGATAAAACTAATTTAAAATGTCCTACACATGTACTGAGTGCTTCTCTGTGTCTGGATCTCTGCTAACCACTGCAGGGTAAGGAAATGAATAAGACACAGCTCTGGTGTCCAGGAACTCAGTCTCTGGCACAATGGGAAAATATGTAGGAAAGCACTTAGTAAATGCAAAGGGCTACCTAAATGTTAGCTATTATTAGCATTAATGGAGGTAATAATACTTGCCCTACTTATGCTGCATGGTTATTATTAAGCTCAAGTGAGATAAAGCATGTCAAAGCCATTTGAAAAGCTGAAAAGTACTGACGTAAGAACTTATTATTAGTATTATTATTGGCATCATGGAGTGAATGATAATGAAGTCTAGTAGGGGAAAACCTAGATTTAATTACATTTACTCAAGCCACAGAAGACCCTGGAGTATAAATACCAAACTTGGGACTTTTAGTTGAACATGCCAAGAGATTCTTGCTTGCTTTTGGTTCCATAAGGGAGCTGCATCGAGAAATGAGTCTGTTAATACTTCTGCTATTTCGGTCTATCTGATCCTGGGAGCAAGGATTTTTTTTCAGTTTATTGGCGACTCACTGAAATGCATCGACCTGTGAGGTGGAATGTTCTATCTGATGGGCAGCCTGACAATAGCACCACCCTGCCGATCAGGATGTGGTCAGGTGGAAAAAATAGAGGAGGCTCATGCTCTGAGAGGTCCTCTATCTGGGCACATGCTCCGGAGTGATCTTCTGCTCTGTGTTTTACTGTCTGTGGAGCTCCTGGGGCACCAGCTCCAGCCCTGGGTGCTCAATGGCAGGCAAAGGAATGTGGAAATCATCCAGCTTTCTTCAGATGAAGACACTGGCTTAGAGAGTTGGCCTGTCGTATGGACCTTGCCCTGGACCATACTTTGTGTTGATGGAGAAGGAACTTGAAAGCTCACTTCTCCCAAATCTGGGTCCAGAGTCCTCTCACTACATTTTAATGCACTGGAGGATGATTTGTCCTTGTTGTTCTTGTTGCTTTGAGTAATGGACATGCCAACAGAGAGACAGGTCTCCTTGCAGTTTTACTGTGGATGTGTCTCACTTATCTGCCCTTTGCTTTCTGTTCTTGATAGCGTAGATGCACTCCTTGTTTTCCATCCTTACTGGCTATATCTTCTCTCTTAATGCTGCATGTGACATGACCAGCAGAGATCTTAAAGAGATGGACAGAGGGCAGGATTGACATTTCCCTCCCCTATAGTCTTCCTGCATGTAGTTTATTCTTTGGTTACATACTTACAAGTGAGATAAAGCATGTCTTGACTTTGCTTTTGAGTCGTTCATGCACATTTACCTTCTCTGTCATTTTATGATGCTCCAGGGCTTTGGGGGTGGCAGCTCCACTGTGAAATCCAGTTTTGTCACTTGGTAGCCTTGTGACCTTGAGCAAGTAACATCATTACTCTCAGCCTCTGTAAATTGAGAAACCATCATATCTGCTGTATAGATGGGGAAAATTAAATAATACATATAAAGTCACTGATCTGTTGTAGTTCATGCTAACTCCATCTTTGCTGCCCTCAGATGTGGGTTAAGGGTGGGTGAGGAACTGTACCTGATTAACCTCAGCTGCTCCCCCACTTCCACATGTCACCTATCCAAATAGACTCTTCAAGCAAAAGCAGCCTGAGCTCCCAGTATTATAGATCTTTCAATCACCAATGGGGTCACTTATTCTGATTATTGGTTCTTTTCCAGGGAGGCTGGGTCAGCTTCTTCACCAACCCTTAACTATCATTTCCTTTGGTCTTTTGTTACTGCTTTTCAGCACTGATGTCTCTTATCCTTATCCTGCCAAGCTCACTCCCACTTTGTTTTGAAAGATGGTGATGATTCACTAAGGAGAAAAATGTTGTCTGTTTACCTATGTGTGGAGTAATGTGTGCTGAACTGAGAATCACTGGATGCCACCTGGCTTGGGAGGCTTATCTGGGCTGTGGCTCTTTATTCATGGTACATTTGCAATCCTAGTTTTTCTCATCCTGAAGATCACAGCAGGAAATGAACTCTTCCTTCTTTGACCCTGCCCACCTGGCCTCTATGCATCCAGGGCAGGCATGCTTCTACTGCTGGGTGCCCCCCTTTCCCCCGCCCCTGTCCTCCCTGCCCCATAAAGCATCCTGCATTCGGTAGAAACTCAAAACAGAGTTGTTTGGTTCCTGCTTTTAAACCTGGTGCTCCTCCTTAATTAAAAGATATTTCCCCTTAGCAGCGGGCATTGGAATTCTTCCGAGAGTGTCTGAGCTCCCTTCCTAGGAAAATGCTGCCTTAGCCCACTTGGGATAGAAATTGAGCCTCCAGGGCCTGGATGAGCTGTGGATGCTGAGGTTTCTGAAGGAGAAAGAGACTTTTATAACAGAGAGAGAAGAGACTCTGCTGGAGAATGTGGTATTCAGGAACAAGGGGTGAGCGATGAGGAGAGAGAGAGAGAGAACTTAATAGACAGGATGAACATGATTGGCAGAGTGCTGTGTCTTTGCTATGATGACCTTTACCCAGATCCCCAATAATTGGAGGATCCTGGTGTGACTGGCTGTCCTGTGGATGCTGGCGATAGGCCAGTTCTGCCCATGCGTGGACAGGAAGGCTGACCTCCAGACTGTACAGCACTGTGGTCTCCAGACCTTAGAAGCTGAGGCCCAATGCAGGGTGTGTGGTGTATAAGAATTCAAGTAATCGAAGTCTAGGATGCAAGGGCCAGATGGCCCTCAGTTGACCTCTGGATTATACTCACGTAGAGCCTAGCACAAAGTCATGCATTTAAAATGATATCCTGCCAGGGGTTTTGTTTCCTTAGAAAGGGCTATGCAGAATTTCAAGGGGAAACTGTTGGGACCAGAAGGCCACTGCGGGTCACTTCATCCAGGAGTCTGTGCAAGCCCTCGTGAGGCCCAGCCGGTAGACGTTAGGCACGCGTACCTCTGCGGTCCTCCTTCCTGCCCTCTCTTTCAGTGTAGGTGGTGGCAGCTGCCACTGGCTGTCAGGCATTTGGGGAATCTGGATCTTGCTGTGTCACAGGTAACTGTTCCTTTCTCTGAACGCCACCACCCCCTCTCCCATGGAGAGCTGGCGAGTGAGGCTGACAATAGATCTTGCAAACCCATAAAGGGGTCACAAGAGCCTCGAGTCTCTGCTCAATTTCCTTACTTGCATGACCTGGAGGAAGAGAAAAGTGACCAAACCCACGTGTATATTTTAAGAATGAACAGATGAAGGTTTCTGAGTATCCCAAATTATCCTTTCAGAGAGCACCTCAGCAATCTTTCTCCTGCTCCCTCTGTGCTGTGCAGCGGGCAGAAATCACTGCAGGGAGACAAGACTGTAAGAGGTGGATCAATATTTCTTTTTCAATACATCTTACAGCACCTGTTCACATATTTGGTTTCTTCTACCGTTCTTTCTCCTGGACTTAACCAGACAAGGAGTTCAGTTCCATGAACCATAATGTGGAATGAACCAAAGTTTTACATTAAAATATGACCTTTTAAATAATTCTTGGGTTGGCAGAGAAATCAAAACTACAATAATAGATCACTGAGGAAAGAACTTAACAAGGAGAATACTATATATCAAACTTACACCAGTCTTTGTTCTCAAAGGACATGCCACTGCACTGGATGCTTTCAGAAATAACAAAAAGTGAGAAGAATTAAACTGAGAAATGAACAAGTTAGAAAAAAAAATATACACCCAAGGAAAGCAAGCAGAAAAATAATTGGAATTTGATATTATTAAATTAGAATACTGAAAGGTAATATAATGGATTAATAAATCTAATCATATTTCTTTTAATATAATATGATAGGACAAACTCTGGCTAATGTAAGTTACAAAGGTAGGAGAGATACAAAAATTTAATATGAGATATAAGAAATGGGATATATGCCCTAAAGAAAGAGGTGAGTTAAACCATCAAAAAATATTATAGCTTGCTTTAAGTCAGTAATTCTGAAAATACCACATAAATGAATGATTTCCTTATACCTATATATACATCACCGAGTTGAATCAAGGGAAAATACAAAACTGGAAGAGAACAGTGGCCATAAAATAATTGGAAAAAAAAGTTTAAAGAAGTCTTACTAAAAAACAAGTCCTGGTATGTATAGTTCTACATGTTCTTCTTTCCAATGTTTAAGGAAGCCTGGCAATCATGAAATAAGAATGGACAGATTTGATTTTATAAAACCCAGAAGTTTATTAGGGTACAACCGAAGAATAAAGTTCCAAGTAAAATGATAAATGAAGAGGAAATACATGCAATATGTAAAAAAAAAATTGCTATTCTTTGTATGCCAAGGGCTCTTAGAAATGAATAAGAGAAAACTCTGTCATAAAATACACAGAGTTTATGAACAAACAGGAGAAAAGGAGATGCAATTTGTCGATAATAAGCAGAAAGATACATACCCCTACTAGGAGTGAGGGAAAAACAAAACAATATGGAAATACTGTGTTTCAGCCATCTGATGGGTAAGTTGAAAGATGTAGCTAAACCATTAAAACCTCCTTTGTTGACAGGAAAGGGACTAGTACTCTCACACATAGTTGTTGGAATTATAAACAATTACAACCTCTCTAGAGAGTACTTGGCAGTGTTTCTTAAAAATGCAAAGTATGCCTACCTGTTGATCCAGGAGCAAATTATAGGACTCTATTTCTCATAAATAGCTACTGGTTTTTAAAGATAAATGTGTAAGGACATTGATTGCACCACTGTCTTAAAATGCCAAACGTTCTGGAAACAATCTGAATGTTCAGTGTGGGGGGATGATTGTAGGAATTACAAACATAGTAATACCCAAATGATTTCTCAGATCCAAATCTCTGGAACTATTCTTTACTTCAGTTTTTACGTATACACCATATCCAATCCATCAACAAATTTTGTTTACTTTCCCTTAAAAAGGATTCCAAATCTGAATGCAGCTCTCCTTCCATGGCTAGCCCTTGGTCCAAATCCCTACTGTCTCTGTCCTAAGACTCATTAGTCTACTCCTGCTTCCACACCGTTCATCCTGCTGTTTATTATGTACATAGGTGCCAGAGTGAAGATTTGAAAATATAAAATAGGTGCCCCCCTCTTGCTCAGAGCTCTCTAGTGTCTGCTCCCCACTGCACTTAAAATGGCATTTACAATCTGACCACGGCTTACCAGGTTACTTGATCCTGTGCATGGCCATTGCTCAACCTGATTTCTTCCCCCTTTTCTCTTTGCTCACTTCTCTGTCAACAGTGGCTTCTTGCTGTTCCTTGAATGTCCAATAAGGACCACTGAATTTGATGTTCTGTCTGTTTGGAACCCTTTCCTTCAAGTTATTGGCATAACTTTCTCCTTCACCTCTTTTGTGTCTTTGTTTGATTTTACCCTTCTCCGACCATCCTGTTTAAAAGAGTAACTCTCCTGTGATCTTATCTACATGATGACACGTTCTGAGGAAACACAAGTCCCAAATCTAAGAAAGCATTGGAGTATAGTTTAAATCATTACTTAATTCTTTTGAATAGCTCCTAAAGATGGGTGACAGTATCCCCTACACCACTTTAAGTGCTTAAATCCCAAGCACTTTATACAGATTGTCTCCTTTATTTTCTTTGTATTTGTATTACTTATTCACAGATCATGAATCCAAGGATGAGTGAGATTATACAACTAGCTCATGATTTCCTGAAGTTTAGGTGGGGTTGGGGGACAGGATTTGAACCCCCAGCAGTGAGGCTGGATATCAACACACTAGGTATTTCTTTGCTTCTTGCTCTTGTTCTCTCTCGCAAAGCACAGCAGCTGTCTTTAATCTCAAGTTTCACTCTCAAAATTTCCCCAGACTCTTTCCTAAAACACAGCCCACACTGACTAGTTGCTCTCTCATATTGTCCTCCCTCTGTCCCGGGTCTCTTCCTCCTTGTCCATGTCTAGGGTAAAGGAATCCTGGATTCCTGAGCTCTGCAACACAAGCCCCTTTGTCCTCATTTGCACAAAAAAAAAAAAAAAAAAAAAAAGCCCGAGAGAGGCAGCCCAGGCATACCACACCCTCCTCCAAACAAGGAAGGATGGCAGACAGGATCCTTGTCCCACTTATTTTCAAGCTATTAGGTGATGCCTCTGTAATGGTTAAGTATCGAGTACACACTTGTTGCACTACTCCAAGTAAACACGGTTTCACCTCCTTCTCAATATCTATAGGATATATTACCAATTCCATTCATTTTACTCTTGTATTTGACCATATAAGGCAAGTGGTAGCTGTGTATCCTTGAGCAAGTTACTTTACCACTTTGTACTTCTGTTTCCTCCTCTGTAAAATGGGAGAAATAATATCTACATTTCAAGCTCACTGTAGGGATCAAATAACAAAAGCTACCTATTATTTTTTTTTTAAACTTATAACAAAAATCCTCCCAATATATCTTTTCACAAGATGTTGTTTTTTTTTGTTTTGTTTTGTTTTTTTATTTATGATAGTCACAGAGAGACAGAGAGAGAGGCAGAGACACAGGCAGAGGGAGAAACAGGCTCCATGCACCGGGAGCCTGACGTGGGATTCGATCCCGGGTCTCCAGGATCGCGCCCTGGGCCAAAGGCAAGCGCCAAACCACTGTGCCACCCAGGGATCCCAAAAGCTACCTATTAATATCTGACATACAGCTGACACTTACTAGACATGAGTGATTTTGAGTGAGAATCTGAGTGCAGAATATGCATCTTTCCTCATTCTTGCAATGTTGTGTCATTCTATTAGTCCCGAGGAAATCTCTGGAAAGTAGCCTAAATTTCCCAGCAAAGAAAATGACTTGATCAAGATTACATGGTATATAAGAAAACAAGACAAGCAAAGAAACAAAATTCACGTAAACACACTTCTAACTCTCCTGTACAGGACTTCCAGATCAGACACTTCTAAATGTAGCCTTCTGTGGACCCCTTTGAGCATTGGATGCATATGGATAGTGATGGACAAAGAAATGGACCGAGACAGGGGGTTTGAGCTCTGGTGCCACCTATCTCTAACTAGCTATGTGATCCTACTTGAGGTGCTTACTTTCCTTATGGTTGGTTTTTCTGTCTTTTGAATAAGGAATCCCCCCAAACTGAATAGTCAAATAACAACAGAAACCGTCTTTGTTTGCTTCACGAGGTGGCTGGGTGAAAACCTATAACCTATATTAAGATATTTTGTCTATCATAAATTACTATAAAATGTGAGAGATTATTATGATAGTTTTAAAGTCTTCCTGTCAACTGAAAAAAAAATGTAGCTGTGTTTGCTCCAATGTTGGATTGATTGCCAGGCTCAGAAGACGCTGAGCAGCCTCCACTCCTCCTTGTGGGGAGATGCTGCTCCAGGGTAACTGTACCAGCATCAGGATTAGGAGGGCATGATTGACATTTGGATTTTAATCGCAGCTGATCTCCATACGTCATTCAATTGCTCCCTCTGCCTCTGATAGCACTGTTACTCAGCTCTGGGGGCAGGGAGGAGAACAATGCCTGTTGGCCATGGAATGATCTTTCTCTCTCTCATCTGCCCATATCTAGGTACCTATCTATCTGCCTGCCTGTCTATCTATCTAATCTTTTTTGTAAACTAGGTCAGAGTTTGATCCAAATTCCTCTTTTTGCTGTAAAAGCTAAGTATACTCATTGCTATGAAAGAGGAATGCTCCAGAATGGCTGCTGACCACACAAAGACATACATCTCTCTATTATATCTGTTTTTGTCTGCCCATCCTCCATCCATTTGCCTATCCATCTATCGTTCCAAACTTTGGTTCAATCCTTCCATTCAATCCTACCTGCTGGGATTTATCCTTTTTATCTTTTGACTGTCTTTGGGTCCAACCTGGAATAAGAACTATGGCTTCCATCCAGACAAGCTTCATTCAACTTGTTCTCAGCCAAGTGATGGTCTAAATTTGGAACCTCGCAAGGTTTTGAGAATGTCTTTCAACCTTTGGGTGATTATCTGAACTCGATCCAAACCTTCATGCTTGAAGACTCTGCTATTGTAAATCATGACTCCTGTTCACTGCTGGTCAATCACCTGGCTATTTTCCTTTCGCCTGGGAACTGACCTTATACGAATTCCCTGAATTGTTTAAAGCCAGCTGCATGGCAGAGGCTGGTTGATGATGGGTGAGCCAAAGAAGGTTGATAGCTTTTAGTTCAGCCTTCCCTGGACCGGGGCCGAAATCTCCAGGCTTTGTATAAACTCAAATGCAATTCACCTGAAGAGCAGCATTCCCTAACAACTGTGTATGGTACAGTCTGAGTCTGAAAAGCCTTATGAGAACTCTGGACTAGAAAGCACGGAGATAGGTGTGGTCAAGGGCGGCAGTAGGGTAGGGTAGCTGATTTAGGGTACAACCCACCTCCCCCATCACTGGCATAACTTTGGTTGAGCAGTTTGATTCTAGTACATCCCAATTTAGTCCTCTCTACAATGAATTCTAGTTGAGAAAGAGCTTTTACTTCATTCTTGGCTTAAAAAAATAAGAGCAATATGTTCTTTTAAAAGAGGAAACAACAAAACAGGTTTTACAAGGGCTGGATTTTCAATTCTGGAGTTTCCCACACTATCTGTGAAAGGCCTTGGCAAGGGCTATTTAGGGTGAAAAAGATAAAAATAATATCTTACAGTCATATAAAGCTTAATACTTTAAATGTCTTTTCGAAAATCGTTGATTACATACCTAATCTCTGCCAGACCATGGCCTAGGGCAACAAAGAAATAAAGCAAGGTCCCTACTCTCAGGCAGCTTGCAGCTTAGTAGGAGGAGAGCAACACTGATGTAAACACATGGAACATGCACTGTTCATGCTACCGTTATCTTGCATCTCTGCAGGGGAGAGGAAGGAGGGGACAGTTTTGCTGTGTTGAGCATAGGGCCGTTTGAAGAGTAAGACAACAATATTGTAAAAGGGTTGAAGGGAGTTGAGATTTTACACTCATTTTAAAGATGAAAGAACTTCATCCAGCTGTGAGGTGACTTGCCTGAGGCCATGCAGCTAGGCTCCCAGTGCAGTGGGGCGAGGAGCTCTTCTTCCAGTTCCCAGGCATTGCTGTTCTTCTCCCCCATGATATCGCTCATCCTCCAGAAAGGACGAGCGTACACTGGTGGGGCACTGGACTGTGCTGGTGGGGACCCACTTCCTCTTCTGGCTTGCACACAGAACCAATTTCAGACCAGCGGGGCCTCCAGACCCTACTTTCTGCTTGGACTCTTCACACCCCCTGGACCACCAGTGCTTTGGTACTCAGGGTGTCTCCAGGAATCAGATTCTCACGAACTCTTAAGTATTAATGATTTCATCTTGGAATCTCTCGGGGTACAGCTTTCAGTAGAAGGTCCCAGGAAAAGAGGCTAATAGGAGACTTTTGGGAATTTACTGCTGATAGATGTGGGAGGCAGGGAAGTACACCTGTGTCCTCTCAGTCACACATTACCTAAGACCATTCTAGTTTTAGGGGCAGTGAAATTGTTGGGGGGGGGGGGGCGGGGTAGGGAACCCTGCTCTGATGTCAGAGCCGTTCCTTAGCTCATAGAAGTATGCTGGGAAGACCTACTGTTGCTCACAGGGGCAGTGAGAGGGGAGTTACTGCTCATTTACAGGAGAAGACCTAAGAAGTGAAATGAATGTCAGGGTCACAGCTGGTGTGGGACCTCAGTGCTCACACTGCCTGATGGAATGATGCTTCCTTCTTCCCAGATCCTGGCTCAGTGCAGACACCCACGGGTGCTGGGGAGAATCTGGTGCCTGAGAACCAGATAAGGAGGCACAGGCTCTCTGTGCAACTGTGCCAATCCCTCAGTCCTTGAGCTTGCTGTTACCTCATCGTACTCCCCTGCACTACTCCGAAAAGATAATATTTTATCTCGCCTTGTATTTGACAAGCACTTTATGTGTAGGCCTATGTTTTGTTGCTTGACTCCTGTTGCTTAACTCCTCTATGTGTAGAATGTTAGGTCCTGGGACAGCAGTGTGTGTGTGTCTCTCTCTCTGTGTGTGTGTGTGTGTGTGTGTTAATCTCTGTGAATGCACTAAAACAATGACATTCCATAGTTTGATTTGGACATCTGAGTTTGGGATTCTGAAGGCCTGGATCCTAGAGTACTTAGGCTAAAAAGTTTTCAAGTTGTTTAAAGTCATAGAATTTTTATGTAAAAAAAAATAATATCCCAAAACTGTGGCTAAGAATTATGTTTATATCTGCATCTCTATCCCTGGATCTATTTCTTTTTTTTTTTAAGATTTTTTTTTCTTTAATTTATTAGAGACATGGAAGGAGAGAGAGAGAGACAGGCAGAGGGAGAAGCCAGCTCCATGCAGGGAGCCTGATGTGGGACTAGATCCCAGGTCTCCAGGATGACGCCCTGGGCGGAAGGCGGCGCTAAACCACTAAGCCACTGGGGCTGCCCTCACTGGATCTATTTCTATCTCTATGTCTGTCCTTGCCCTGTGTATATTGCACCTGGCCCCTACTTATCAAGTGAGATAATGTTAGAAAGGAATTCAGGATGGGGAGTAGGTATAGGAAGGGGGTAAAGAAGGATGATACGTTATAATTTTTCAGGATAGCATAATTGACTTTTTATTTTCTCTAAATAAAAATATTTACTGTATCCAACACAAATGTGAACAAACATATACATATTTAAAATATCAGCTAATAAAGCAGAATTTATATCCATAATAGCAGAGGTCTTGATAAAGGCCAGAGGTCTCTAGTGATCTGACGCTTCAAGGATGAAGCCTGGCATCCTGCATGAGAGATTGGTTGCCTGCTAAGACTTCAAGCCAAATGTTCAGCTTACCAGCACTGTCAGCTTGGGAATATTACTTCCTATGGGCCTCAGTTTCCTGTTCTGTAAAATCAGGGGAAATGTTATTTTCTTAGATGATGGTGAGAATAAAACAGAATATTAAATTGCTTGGCACATGGTCAGCATTCGATAGATGTTAGCATGCTCCTAATCTTCTAACCCTTTCTGTTTACAAAGCACTTGCATATTATTATGGACTGGATGTTTCTGGCCTTCCAGAATACATATGTTGATGCTTGGAGACCTCATGTGATGGGCATTGGGAGGTGGGGCCTTGGGATATAATTAGGTTTTTATGAGGTCATGAGGGTGGGGCCTCCGTCATGAGATTAGTGTCCTTAAAAGAATCGATACCAAAGCTCTCTCTCTCTCTACCATGTGAATATTCAACAAGAAGGTGGCTGTCAAAAAAAAAAAAAAAAAAAAAAAGAAGGTGGCTGTCTGCAAGTCAGGAAAATAGTTCTCATTAGGAACCAAATCAGCTGATACTTTGATCTCACACTTTCTAGCCTCCAGAACTGTGAGAAATAAATATCTCTTAATTAAACCACTCAGTTTGTGGTATTTTGTTATAACAGCCCGCACTGATTAACACACACATGATGGTATTTTATTTGTATAACCTTCAATTCTGGGAGTAGGTAGGGGTGGCTCAATTCCTACTTTATAGGTGGAGAACTAAAAGACTCAGGCAAGTCATGAAGCCCAACATTTACAAGAAAGTCTGATTCAGGATTAGCGTCCACATCTCCACTGTCTAATATGTCATTCTTCAGTGATTCTATGCTGTCTGTCTCTATGATGCTTGGAGCTGTAATGTCAGAACCAGAGACAGTGTAGGTTTTAATTTATTTTATTTCATTGTTTAATTTCATTGTTCATGCTAATTTGATACATTATTTGGATGGCAGCAGTGATTCTCAATCCAGGGTGATTTTATCCCTCAGGAACTATATGACAATGTCTACAGCCATGTCCATTTGTCTCCTTTTTGATTGAACTGAAAGGTGCTACTGATATCTAGTAGTTAGAGATCAGAAATTTTGATTCTTCTACAGTGCTCTGGGCAGCCCTCACTTTGTGTAAACACAGAGGAGTGGGGGAGATATGTTTCAAAAATGTTTTCCAGGGGTTCCATATCAATTGCCTAGAAAAATCAATACCCCAGGTGCTCTAGTTAATAGGGTTTTTATTGCAAAACACCCTGCATATACGCAAGACTGAATGGGGGCTTGACCAGGGTGCAATGAGTATACACTTTAGCACATACATTTTAGTAGAGTAAATGAAAGATTTTGCTAGTCTTTACTGCAAGGAACTCAAAGAATCCATCCTCAGCAGAGCATCCTGGGAGGCGTTGGGCTGGGGCATGTTTGATGACAGTGGCCTCATGATTCCTCCCCCACATACTCAGACTGTGGGAAAGTAATTCTGCCTTTTGAAGAGGGGGTTCAGGGAAGTCATGGAAAGATCTGAGTGGTGGCTTGGCAAACCTCTTTTTAAAAAATTATTCTTCTCTTTTAGAAAAATTTGAAATCCACAGGGGGAAAAAACCAAGATAGTGTTTTGAAAACTGAAATGAACACTATGTACTTTTTACCTAGATTTTCCAACTGCTATCATCTTGCTACACCACCTCCATATCACTTTCTCTATATAAACACACTGCCTTTGTGCCAAACCATTCAAACCATCTGTAAGTAAGCTACGCACATCATCACACTTTACTCCTGAATACTTCAGCATGTGTTTTGCAGAAAAAAGATAACTCTCATGCACAATCACACCATTAACAAACCTAAGGAAATTAACACAAATTTAATATTATCACCTAACAGTCCATACTCAAACATTCCTAATTGTCCCAATAATACCCTAACTTTTCGCTCTTGTGTTTCATGTTACGTCCCTTTAATTTTTTCTAATCTAGAACAACCTCCAAGTGTTTCTCTGTTCTACATGACATTGAAGCTTTTGAAGGGTCTGTGATTGGTTAGACCATTTCCTAATGACCTGAATCTTCAGGTCAAGCAAATGTGGCAAGAATATCACACAAGTGATGCTGTGGGTACTCACTGTATCCCACAAGGAGGCGTAAGATGTCTGCTGTCTCACCACAGGGGATGTGAAGCTTGACTACTTGGATAAGGTGTCGACCACCAGATTTCTCCATAGAAAAGCAAATTTACTCTCCACCCCACCCTCCCAACTAATAAGTCACCTGTGGGGTGATACCTGGGGATTTTGTTTTCAACATCCATTGATGATCTTTGTTTGAATCAATTATTACATTGGAAGGTTTTTAAATTTTATTAGTCTTTTTACATATACTAGTTGGCATTCTTGTTCAAAAAGATTTCACTTTTGTTCCTATATCTCTTTCTTCTCCTTCTTTGCTCTCCCCATTCCCTCCCTTCCTTCTCTCTCTCTCTCTCTCTCTGTCTATTTTTCAGGGATCAGTATTAACTTATGTTTTTCAATGATAGTAATTTACTACTATTTTTATTCTTTACCCTGTTGCCCTAAATTTGGACAACAAGAGCCACTCAAGATAGCTTCTCTGTTCCTTTGGCCTGTCTCCACATCGATCTTTGTACATTTGCCTTCTTTCTTGCTTATACTCCTTAGAATCATTTTGTTCTTTCCCCATCCAGGCCTAAAATCAATGTTTCTCAGAGAATTCTGTTTCCTGTTAGTGGGGCTGGAGGGCAGTATTTAGAAATACATACACAGTTCATACACACCTGATTTACGTAGAGTCTCACAGAATTTTTCCTCAGCTTCTCTCGTTCCATGCTTGTACTTTCCTTCCCTTGTAGTGAAAACACTGCCCCCCACAACATTAATTTATTTACATGTTTACTCTATATGACATCACAAGCAAAATAGTTTTAAAATTACAATGCAAGGCATTTGGCTGGCTCAGTTGGAAAAGCATGCAACTCCATCTTGGTTCGAGCCCCACATTGGATGTGGAGAGTACTAAAAAAAATAAACTTAAAAAATAAAATTACAATGCCAACACCACTAAGAAAAGCAGGCCTAATTGTAAATCTCACAATTTCTTTGTAATCCTTATACTATATCCCATTATGTTTAAATTACTTGAAATGATTATTTCTCTCTCCACACGTTTGTTTTTAATTTGACATATAGCTAAGGTCACTTGGTACTGTGTGTAGTCAATTCTAGAGTTTGCTTTTGACATCATTTGTCAATTTTATTTTTGACAGTGTGAAACTTAATGTGGTTCAAAAGTTAAAGCTATATAAAAAGATCTATGCAAAGAAATCTCATTCTATATTCCCTCTACCCCATTCCTTCCACCTTCTATAGGTAAGCATTTTTATTAGTTTCTGGTGTCTCATACCTATTTCCTGTTAATAAAAAATAAATGAATATGTAGATACATTCTTATTTTCCCATATTTCCTTTGTAGAAGGAAGCATACTCTATAATCTCATAAACAGGTTAATGTATAGCATGCAAAAGAGCGAGTTCTCGCTCTTCTTACCCATGGTGTTCCCACTTTCCCTGAGCTCCTCACTGCTCCCAGTTTGCCATCTGTCCTCCCTCAAAGAGGAGCTCTAAGTGCAATGGGCTCAGTTTGGAGAGCATCTCTGAGCATTACATTGGAAGCCATGCAGTCTGATCTCTGTTGCCTTGTGGTGCTTTGAGTGTTTTCAGTATGGTCCAAACAGTCAGAAGCTTCTTGTGCCAGCAGTGGATCCCCATTCAGAAGCCTAGATTGACCTTTAATTTTGACACAGCTTTCCATTACCTTGTGAATTCAAGACTCGCCTGTTGGGGTGCTAGGTGTGATAAGTTTGTTAACACAACATTCTCAATTAAGTGCGTTTTATATACCATTCCTTCTAGCACAATGGTGGAGGGGAACGACACACTTTGTGTATCTCTTAACAATGCATGGCTTCCAAGGGCGATTGTGAGAGCTAATTTTATGAGTCAATTTAACTAGGGCAGGTGGTGCCCAGATTAAATATTATATTTGGGTGTGTCTGTGAGAGGGGCTCTGGATGAGATTCGAGCTGGAATCCAGAGAATCAGTAAGGTAGATGGCCCTCCTGAGTATGGATGAGCGTCCTCCACTCCACAGAGGAGATGAATAGAACAAAGGGAGAGGAAAGAGCCATTCGCCCCCTTTTTGCTTCCTACCTGCCTGCCTGACTGAGCTGGGATTTCAGTCTTCTGTCCTTGGCCTAGGACTTATACCTTTGGCTTTCCTGGTCCTCAGGCCTTTGTACTCTTTTCAGCAGAACTGTGGCAAGAGTGGCTGCCTCAAGGGATGGTTTGCTAATGCCTTGGAGAGAAGTGCAGGGTCAGGATGACCGCAAAAGGAAGGGGCTGCTTTGTTAGTTTGGAAAATGCCATATGAAAACATGGCCCTTTCCCCAAGGAGCTCTTAGAGAGGAAATCATAAACACAAATCTTTGAAGCAGACTCTCCTGGAAAATCATTTATTGCTTATAGCTTCATGGACTTGGCTTTGGAATCCTGTCTCCAGCACAGCTCTAGTTCCAATTTGTTCTGCCCCTGCCCAAGCAATTGGGTCATGTCCCTACCGGTGTGTTGGCCACTCAGATAACTTTTAGAGACCAAAACAACTTATTAGACACGTCTCTCTTGGTGTCCTAGAATCCATGTCCTTTTGAAACACAACTGGATGTCTGCCGGAGTCATCACATGCCCATCTCAAAAGTGTTACCTTTTGATCAACAAGGAACCAGTTAGCTGGTTAAACCCAGTTTAACTCTGGGTCTTGGGCTGAATGAAAGTCAGAGAGCCTTTTTGCTCATAACATGAATGTTGATCTGATGACTGAAGATCTCTTGGGGCATCACTTTTATCAACTTCCACCTCCAAGAAAAAAAAAAGAAGAATTACTTGATGATTATGAAGGATATGACATAGGGAAATAGTTGGTCTTTTCCCGGGCTCCCTGTGTAGAGGCTAGAGATGATAGCAAGAAATATACTCTCTGTTCTAGTGGAGGTTATGGATGTTCTGTAGACCACACAGCTGCCTTTCCCCAGATCTCTTTGACTTTCTCAGTGCCTTGGAGAGTGGGAATGTGATTAAAGAACATAGACAGTGGGAGAGAGAGGGAGAAAAACTAAAATTGTCAAGTTGCTCTCTATGTTGTATAATATACTTTCTTTGTGAAAACCTAGCAAAAACCCTAGCAATAATTATTCCTCCCTTTGTTCTGTAGAAGAGGTAACTGAGTCTCTCGCATACTGAATGGCTTGCCCAAAGATTGTGAGGGGTGGAGCTAGATTTTGAACCTAGGTTTTCCAGCCCTTTCCAGCAAACCACACTACCTCTCCACACTGGTGTTACAATAAAAGATCCTTATGGAAGTGGAAACATTGGGGAAGAATAAAACAATGCCCAATACTGGAAGCAGAGGCAATAAAAGGTGCTCCATTCTGCCTTTGCATTATCACAGGATAAGAGGTGGAGAGTGGGTGGTGGAAGGGGGTACTTCTGCAGTGAGAAGTAAACGGAAAGCAAATGAAGGACAGCCGAAGGACACTTTTGAGATTCTGAGGAGAAGGTCAAAAGAGAATAATCTCTTCCACTCTTCTCTTAATCTTTTATTGTTAAGACTTAAGCCCAGGGTGCATTCAGCTTACAAGACACTTTTGACAGTTGATAGCTAAGAATAGTGGTTCTCAAATTTTTTTTTTGGTCTCAGGGTCCTCTTACTTGGTAAAAATTATGAAGGAACCTTAAGTGGGTTTGTTTATGCAGGTTATATTATTGATATTTATTAAGGCAGAAATTAAAGTAGAGAAAATTTTACACTATTTAATAGTAACAATAATACACCTATTAACATGTTAACTTAAGTTAACACATATTAATAAAAAAGACCATATTTTTTAAAACTAATGGGGCTTTTTTTTTAGAGTGGCTTTTTTCCTTTTTTCAAATCTCCTTGATGTGTGGCTTAGAAGATAGTGGCATTCTCATATTTTCTTTTGTATTCCATCTGTTGTCACACTTGAAGTATATGAAGTACACTTTGTAGGAGCTACAGATATGTAGTTGGGGAAAAAAAAAGAATATTTTAATAGCTGTTTTAGATAACCATTACTTTCTTTGTTACTTCACTAAAGCTTAACAAGTGGTGATTTCTTAAAGGTTAGTGCAATGTGGAATGTGAAATCTTATCAATGAACTTTTTGTACTTTTTGGAATTGAAATCTATTGGTCTATCTTGCCCTTTCAATATATCTTTATTCAAGTATGATTTTATAATTTCCCTACATTGGTTATTTGGACATATGAGCTCACTGAGTCATATAAATCTTACAAATGTTGATTGGTTTCATTAAAAAAAAATCACATTCATTAGTCACTAACCTCATCAGCAAAGTCTCTAAGTATTGGAAAACTATCAAGCTGATAGTGGCAGATGCAAGTTTTCTAATATTCCTAGTTTTTCTTGAAAGTTCAAATTTTACCATTGGCAACAAATACTGATGACTGTTTCTTTTCAAATGACAGGCTCACTTTGTTCATGTTCAAGAAAATGTCTGCCAAACACGCAAATCTAAATAACCATAGCATTGTGGATAGTCTTTCTTTCAAGTAAAAGTGGTGCTCCATGAAAAAAACAGTAGTTCAGCTCAAGCTCCAACAGCACACAAGTGCTTTTTCTGGAGACAACCATTGTACTTTGGTTTATGCCAGAAGTGATTTTGTCATACTGAATATTTAAAAAACAAAAACAAAAATGCACTCATGGGTGCCTGGGTGGCTCAGTCAGATGAGTGTCTGACTCTTGGTTTTGACTCAGGTCATGATCTTAGGATCCTGGATTGAGCCCCATGTTGGGCTCTGTGATCAGTAGGGAGTCTGCTTCAGAATTCTCTCCCTCTGCCTCTCCCTCCAGTCTCTCTTTGTCCCTAAAGTAAATGGCTAAATCGTTTTTCAAGAAACTACATGCACTCTGAAGTCAAAATTTAATACTTTTTTCGTGCTTTATCAAGGACATCCTAAAGAGAAAATGCCATTTTGTGTATGGGGACTACTAGCAGAGTTTGGTGCCATTTTCTTGATTTATGTTAGTCATTAGCAGTTCTATTCACCCTTGCTATTGTGCCATGACTGCAAATGTCAACATAGTTGGTTCAGGATAAAACACGGAACATTTAAAAATTATTCAACACTTTGAGTATTTCAGTACCACTTGTGTTTGCTGCCAAGCACTCATATAAAACATCTTTGATGGTTAGTTGATGCTAATATCAGATGAATTCAAGGAAAACTACAAGTCTAGCCATATCTGTAGGTTCATCAATAACAAAACAAAAATGAAATTTTGCAAATGAGATACTATCTCAATTTTCATGTTTACAGCTAAACAGTTTGTCAAGTTATTGTACTTTTGGAAAGTGGCAGTGTCATGATTTCTTTAACCAACTTTTCATCCAGCAGGCATTCGGCAAGTGTCAAATGTAGAAGCTTTATTAAAGTCTTAGTTACTATGTTCCTTTCTCCAACCAGTGCTTTGGACACTGAATCTCAAAATGACACCACCATTTTACTGGCACCGAAATGCTGCTCTACAATGTCCTGCTGCATGAGACACAACAATTTAGGTGCTAAATTACTATCATCTATCAAACTGAAGGAAAGATAGCTACCGTTAGACTTTTATTTTTAATTTACAATTATCCCCAGTTTCTTTGGAGTAGTTTCTTTTCTTCTATAAGTCAAAGAACTCTCTGATATGAAGCATTGGTTTTTTAGCATTTTTGAGGTAGACAGTATATACAGTTGTGGATTGATAACTAGGTCTCTAATCTCTCTTTCTAAGTCAAAAATTTATCCTAAAATATGAGGAAAACATATCTCAGAAACATTTTTATTTATTTTACAATAAGTTTTATTAAATTACAAAACAATATTTTGATAAAACTTAGAAAGTTAATTTTTTTTAAAAAGTTTATGCAGAGGAAGGCAAAAATTGTATTCTTTTTGTTGTTGTGCTTCCATAGAAGTATGAAGAAAAGTTGGGGATTTTAAAATAATGACTTATTGGATGGGAAAGAGATAACATGGAATTTTAGATGGTATAACTCAAGATAGCTAGGAACATCTCCGTAGAAGTTTTGAGAACAAACTGAGCTAATCTCACATGTTTACATCCTAAAACTACAACTTTAAAAAATTCTGAAAACCCTAAGAATACACAAACACAGATTCATTAGCCATCAGAACAGTGACAGCATTACATATCATGTGGCTTGCAGAAAACACTTTTATATATTTGTGACAGAATAAAAGTAAAAAAGGTGAAGAACATCTTAGTGATACAATGAAAAGAATGTTGACCATATGGAACCCCAGAAAGAACAAGAGCAGCTGGTTATTTGAGAAGTGCTGCATAAGAGGAAACAAGTCAAAGATCAGAAAAAAAGAAAGAAAAGGTTAAGTAGGCAAATTTTTGTGATCTTTGTGATCTCAAGGATGAGAGCTACAGGGATTTGGGCTTCTGCTCAGTCCTTGGCCTGAGTAGGTGAGCAGAGAGGAACTTGATTACAGTGGCCCTATCAAGAATCAAAGATAATTCAGCTGGAATATATTTTGTGGTGTGATTTTAAGTTGAGTCTTTGTAGAAGATTGCTGGCCTGGGTACCAGTCTCATGGAGTGTTAGGAACTCATGATAGTCATCAGTCAGTGTGAGGCTTTTTTTTAAATATGAAAAGGTGAGGAAGAACAGAAAAAACTGCATTTGAAAGAATTGTCTTCCCTCTCTGGAGCCTTCAAAGTCTAGTTCTGACTCGTCTTTTTGAAATCACACTTTAAAAAAATTGACTGTTTCTATACCAGTGTTCTTCCATTATAGTTTCTGATTGATTTTTATCCCCACGTCCATTTTGTTGTTGAGGATTTGGATTAGGATTGCCAAGAGGTACAGAAACCACGCTGACCCAAATCATTAAAGGGTTTCTTAGTTCTTTTGGGCTGCTGTAAGAAAACAACCATAAATTAGGTGACTTGCAAACAAATGTTTCTCATGGCTCTGGACATTGGGAAGTTCAGGATCATGGAGCCAGCATATTTAGTGTCAGTGAGACGTCCTGGTTTATAAACAACCATCATTTTGCTGTGTCCTCCTATGGTAGAAGGGGCAAGCTAGCTCTCTGGGGTCTCTTTTATAAGGACACTAATTCCACTCATGAGGCTCTACCCTTATGATCTAATCATCTCTCAAAGGCTCCACCTCCTAATACCATCACTTTGGGGATTATTCAACATATGAATTTGTTTGAGGACACAAAGAATTTCATCCTGCTCCTCCCAAGTTTATATCCTTTTCACATTCAAAATGCCTTCATTTTATCCCACTAGCCCCCAAAGTCAACTCAATCTAGTATCAACTTGAAAGCCTGAGTTCATGGTCTCATTTACAAATCATCTAAATCAGATATGGGTGAGATGATTCATCTTGAGGCTAATTGCTGTCCAACTGTGAACATGTAAAATCAAACATATTTTTGTGCTTCCAAAATATAATGTTGGGACAGGTGTATGATAGGCATTCCCGGTCCAACAAGCAGAAAATGCAAAAAGGGAAGGAGTAACAGGTTCTGAGCAAGTCCAAAAACTTAAGGCACACTGGAATGGAGTCTGCCCCCATGGTGTCTCCCAGCCTCCAGGGTTTCCATCTTTTGAAATCTAGGTAGAAGGAATCATGCCTCCTTGGTTTCTGTACTCTTAGTGCAGTGGAGATGGCACCATAAGGATTCTCCTGAGGATGCTGCCACGGTTTAGCACTTGTGCCCTCTGGAGGGTGACCCGTCAGCCCTCACTGAACCAAGGCACCTGAATGTAGGGAGCAGAGCCTTGAAATTGTTCTGTCCCATGGGCTCTTGCACCCTGGGCCAATGATGAGAGGAGCAGCCCTGGGAGATCTCTAGGATGCTTTCAGGGCCATTCCTCTATTATCTTGAATAATAGGTTGTGGTTTCTGTGTAGGTGTCCCCATTGTCTTGAAGAATAACTTCTAGCTTCAATTGAAGAGGTCAATTCATACTACTTTATTAAATTTGGCCACACCCTTTGTGATCTCTCCTGAAAGAATTGTGATTTTTTACTATATAGATAAGCTGAGAATTTTTCCAATTTTTAATTCTGCTTCCCTTTTGATTAACAATTATATCTTTAAGTTATTTTTCTCTTCTCGTTTTTTACTATAAGTATTCATGAGAAACCAAGCCGCTCTTTCAATACTTTGCTTAGAAAATTCCTCAGCCAAATACTCGATTTCATGGCTCAAAATTTCTACTTTCCACAGAACACTAAGACATAAATACAATTCAGCCAAGCTCTTTGCTACTTTGTAGTAAGGATCACTTTTCTTCTAGTTTCCAATAACAAATTCCTTATTTTCATCCAACACTTTAACATCTATACTTCTACCAGCATTCTGTTCATGACTACTGAGGTATTCCTTAAGAAGAATGAGGCTTTCTCTACAGATCTCCTCATCTTCTGAGCCCTCACCAGATTTGCCTTTCATGGTCTGTCTGTTCATGGCAATATAAGCTTTTTCTAACATGGAACTTCAGACTCTTCCAGACTATGCACATTACCCAATTCTAAAACTCTTCCATATTTTTAGATATTTATCATAGTAGCACCCACTTTTCTCAGCATGAGTTTTTTGTCTTAGTCCATTTGGGTTGCTATAACAAAATGCCATGGACTGGATAGCCCATAAGTAGTAAAAATTGATTTCTTACAGTGCTGGAGACTATAGTTCAAGATCAAGATGCCAGCATGGCTGGGTTCTGGTAACGACCCTTTTCTGGGCTGCAGATTGTCTTCTTTGTGTGTTCTTACATGGTTGAAGGGGTGAGCTAGCTCTCTAGGGTCTCACTTATAAAGGCATTAATCCCAATCATGAAAGGCAGATTAGGTCTGCCCTCTGACCTAATCGTATCCCATATTGGGGCCTGCCTCCTAATACCATCTTTTTGGGGATTATATTTCAATATATAAATTTTTGTGGGCACACAACAGTCAGACCATAGCAAGACAAAATGTTGGATTTAGTGCCAGTGATGTTGTATTGTTTAGGAAGAGCAGGTGTCCTTTTGATTCATTCTCACCCCATCAAATTCTAACTGGCCTATTCAGTTTCCACTGGTTTTTACTTCTTTATTCCTCCTTGCCTAATTCCATGAGAAGATTTAAGATGAATTAAAAACAAAACAAAAATATAAACAAACAGCAATAAAACTCTACAGCAGGCACTGTTCATTAGAAATTTCTGTAGCAATGGAAATGTTCTGTGGATGAAAATGTGCCATCCAACATTGTAGCCACTAGCCACAGTGGCTACTGAATCCATTAAATGGCTAGCACAACTGATTAATTGAATATTTTAATTTAATTACCTTAAATAGCCACATATCACTAATACCTAATATATTTGATAGCACATTTCTAGAAAACAGTCTTTCCAGTTTCATTTCTTATCTCTGTGCTTCTAAGCTCCTTGGGTTTTGTGATACTGTGATTTAAAATGGACTTGAGGAAAGTGCTGGTATTATTTCTTTCCTATATCATCGTAACTTTCCTGCTCCTTACCTGATACAGTGGTCATATGACCAGGGATGCAACTATGAAGCCTGGTTGCAGGAATGATTCCTAAGGGCATGATGGAGCAGGATGTGCCTTTACCTTATCTGACAAATTGGGATTAACAGTGAAAGCAGCTATATTGCTTAGTAGTAAAGATATCCCACCAGTTCTGTACCTGTGTAACCTTACCCTATGTGAACAGGAGTGGACTGAACGGGAGGGACTTGCTAGACTAGTATTCCTGCCTGCAATCTAGACCAGCACAGTGCTAACCTAATGGCTCTTACAAAGATAGAAAAGTTTGGGTGTAAATGGAAAGAAGGAAAATCAGTAGCTGGATAAATGGCTTATGTAATAGGGAAATCCAGTATTATTACACTAACACTTTAAAAGAAGCTCAGGGCAAGAGATGATATTGTCTTAACTTGAGTGTTTCAGGTGCCTGAAGGGATGAAGTCATATATTGCTGACATTACTTCTGCTTTTGGAACCTGATAAGATTGAATGGAAGCCTACAAACCTGAGCGATCTTGCCTTAGGAGATATTTTAAGAGGATATGATGATGGAATGAATAGTTATTAATGACTGAATGAGATTCTCATAATGTGGCTATATATATGTATATATATTTATATTTATTTATAATTTACTTTTATTATCATGATTTTCCTATAAAAGACTGTGTTCAAAGATCAGGGGGTAGACTGTGATATTGTGATTTACAATGTTAAGAAAAGAAACAGCAGCCCCAAAATAGAGTCCCTTGTGCTAAGCCCCATGTCCTCAAACTGACTTAATATATGACCTAATTGCAGTTTCAACTTCTTCCAGGATTGTAATATTTTCTTTTTTTTTTTTTAAGATTTATTTATTTATTTGGGTGAGGGAGAGAGAGAGAGAGGCAGAGAGGGGGAGAGAGAGAGAGAGCAAGGGAAAGGGAAGAGGGGGTAGGGAGAGAATCTTAAGCGGACTTCCTGCTGAGCAGGAAGCCTGACATAGGCTCTGTCTCACAACCCTGAGATCATTACCTGAGCTGAAATCCAGAGTTGGATGTTTCACTGACTGAGCGACCCAGGTGCCCTCCCAGCATTGTAATCTTAAACTATTCAGTCTGGAATTTCCTGGTCAGCAGTGGTAAATTAATCCACCGATAGATCCCATCTATCCCCCAAAGAAAGAAGAAGTAATCTGCTCTTTCTTTGTCCCTGCCCTCTTCTCCCTATAATATTCTTTCATTTTGTATAGCTCTTTGGAGGTTCTTTCCATTTGTTAGATGGATGCTGTCTGATTCATGAATTGTTGAATAAAGCCAATTAGATCTTCATATTTATTCTGTTGAATTTTTTAAAAATAATGATAGGAAATATATTTTTAGCCTTTATTCCTCTTTCTGGCACAGAGCACTTAAAACACATGGAATTTCCTAAGTGATAAAGGAGTCTTAGTATGTTAATGAAGTGACTTTAGGACTGCCCCTAAGGATGGGGCTGGTTGCCAGTGGAGCCAGCCATATTATTAGTCCCAACCTCTACCCCTGACCTCTGGGGAGGGGGTGGGACTGGAGATTAAGTTCAGTCCCCAACGGCCAATCATTTAATCCATCATGGTTATCTAATGAAGCTTCCATAAAAAACTTAAAAGACTGGGTTTGGAAAGCTTCTGCTTGGTGAACATATGGAGATGTCAGGAGAGTGGTGCCCTCTGAGAGGGCATGGAAGCTCTGTGCTCTTTCCCTCTACCTTGCCCTATGCGTCTCTTCCATCTGGCTTTTCTTGAGTTATATCTTTTTATAAAAAAATCAGTAATGTAGTAAGTAAATGTTTTTCTGAGTTCTGTCAATGACTCTTAACAAATTAATTGAACCCAAGGATGCACTGGTAGGAAGCTCCAACCAGTAGCTAGTAGGTCAGAAACTCAGTGGTGGATGGGGTAGTCTTAGTCTTGAGGGATTGAGACCTTTGCCTGGGGGATCTGATGTGTCTCCAGGTAAATAGTCTCAGAATTACTTTGAGTTGTAAGACACCCAGCTGGTGTCACAGAATTGCTTGATGGTGTGGGAACCCATTCCCCAACACACACATTGTAATTGGGTGTTAAAATCAGAAATAGAAATAACTTATATTTCCACTAGCATTTATTCATGTTGTTTCCTCCATCTGAAATGCCCTTTCTGAGCTTTTTTTTTGGTGAAATCTTATTTGTTGCTCAGATTACAATTTCAATGCCATATATTTTGCCAAATTTCCTCAGCCTTTTTTTAAAAAAAATTACTTATTTATTCATGAGAGACACACAGAGAGAGGCAGAGACATAGGCAGAGGGAGAAGCAGGCTCCCCACAGGAAGCCTGATGTGGGACTCGATCCCAGGACCCCAGAATCACTGCTTGATCCAAAGGCAGATGCTCAGCCACTGAGCCACCCAGGTGCCCTTTTCCCCAGCCTTTTGAATCATAATTGTCCCTTATTCTGTACTCACAGAATATTTTGTTCAAGCTACCAATATAGCCAAGTTGTCTTTTTTTGTAGTTAAAATGTGTTTGTCTCTCTCCCACAGTCTACTACAGATGTCAGTGGCTACTTATAACTACTTAAAATTTTTTTTAATGTTTTAAGTTTTTACTTAAATTTTAGTTAGTTAACATATAGTGTAATGTTGGTTTCAGGAGTAGAATTAAGTGATTCATCACTTACATATAACACCCAGTGATCATTACAACAGGTGTCCTTATAATGCCCATCACCCATTTAGCTCAACCCCACCCAACTCCCCTCCAGCAACCCTCAGTTTGTTCTCTATAGTTAAGAGTCTCTTACGGTTTGCCTCTCTTTTTTTCCCCCTTTCCTCTATGTTCATCTGTTCTGTTTCTTAAATTCCACATATGACTGAAATCATATGGTATTTGTCTTTCTCTAAGTGACTTGTTTTGCTTAGCATAATATTATCTAGCTCTATCCACATCATTGCGAATGGCAAGAGCTCATTCTTTTTGATGGCTGAGTAATAATCCATTGAATATATATATATATATGACACATCTTCTTTATTCATTTTTAAGTTGATGGACATTTGGACTTTTCCCATAGTTTGGTTACTGTTGATAATGCTGCTATAAATGTCTACTTAAATTTAAGCTAAGTAAAATGGAATGAAATTAAGAATTCATTTGTACCTGTCATTCTAGGGATTCAGTAGCCACATGTTGCTACCATATTGGATAACACAGATATAGACTTGCATCATTGCAGAGAAATGGGTAACTCTTCATCCTTAAATAGCTTAGAATAAGGCACTTAAAAATTTACCATCAAACTAATAGAGTTTAAGTTAAATATCAGCTGAATGGCATGGACATGAAGTACTAGTGATAGCGAGTAATAATAAATATGCTCATCTTTGTGTAACTAGGGTTTTCACAGTTTTTGGAAGGGAATAAACACTCATTTTATCATGGCCATGTCAAGGTGATAAGGCTCATGGGGACATTCAAAGCTAGTATGTGAAAGGTAGAATCAAAAAGCAGTTGGTGGGTTAAAGAATCAGGATGTTGGCAAGAGACTGTAAAACATCAAAGTCTCTTGGAATGGTAATAATGAAAGACAGGATTAAGGAGTTAGCTACTGGATGAATTAGCAATTCAGAGCCAAAAATTAGACAGAGATTTGTCAGCGAAAATGTGGGCATTAAGGATTTTCTTGCACAGGTGTCTGCACCTTTGTTAAATGATTAGGAAATTAAAAATTTTTTAAAAAATTATTTGTTTATTTGAGGGAGAGACAGAGAGTGAGCAGGGGTTCTGGCAGAGGCAGAGGGACAAGCAGACTGTGCTGAGTGCAGAGCCCCATGTGGGACTCATTCCCACAACCCTGAGAGCATGACCTGAGCTGAAATCAAGAGTTAGACACCCAACTGACCGAAGGCAACCAGGCACCCCAATGATTAGGAATCTTAGAACTGCATTAAAGGCATGGTTTCTATCAGATGGAAGATAATGCTCACTAATTGTTTATGAAATAAAACTAGACAAAATGTAAATGTAAGTTATACATATCTAGATATAAAAAGTATGTTATAAACCACCTATACATTAAAGAGAAATATATCTATCTAGAGTGAATACTTTCTGCCAATAGGAAGTTTACATTATTGATAGCAGAATAAACACATAGACTACTAGATAAAACAATACAATAATTCTATAGTACAATGAACAAAAGATGATGAATGTTTAATTCTGCTCTTTTTTAATGGCCACATTCTTCCAAATATGAATCCAGCATTTGTGTAGTGCTGTGCGGGTGCAGAGATATTTGTTGGATAGGGGAATGGATGACCTCTTGAGCCTTACCTCATTGTAGTTTGGAAAGATATTTCCAAACTACTAACTCTAGACCAATTTCACCCCTGAATACTTGGACAGTTTCCTTTCCTTAGTAGACAATCATTCAATCAATGTTTAATGGAACATCTATTGGGCATCCTGCAAATTGTTGGGTGCTTTGCAAGATAACATATAGGTCCTTGTCCTCAAATAGCTTAGAATTTGAATAGAACAATGTGCTTAAAATATGGCCACCAATCTAACAGAGTGTGTGTTAAATATCAGATGAATGGTATGGAAAGTCAGTACTAGGCCAGTTCCGAGGAGCAAGGGATATTTTCCAGCTGGTGTGATCCAGCTGTTGTGATTAATCAGCATGAGGACGCCCAGGGGGATGGTAGCTGGGTCTGTTTTCTGAGCCCTTTACTGCTGACTTAGCCATTACAGTAATAAGGAAACTGACTCCAGTGAAAAAGTAGCAGTCTGGCTTCTTCTTTTCTAGAAAACTGTTGGCAAGTGGACTCTCTATTGTAATTCAATGACCAGCAGCTTGACACAACTGTTACAGATTGTCTTTTTTTTTTTTTTTTAGCTTCTCCTGGATATGAATTAGATCCTTTGGGAAGTTGCAAAAATTCCCTTAAGGTCACAAATACAGCATTTTGCTGCCTGGTTCTTGCATATGACAAAAGGTCCCCTTATTAATTGCATACTTGGGAAAAACACAAATTCTTATCATTTACTTGTAATTCGTGATGATATGAGGCAAGATCTGAATTTGAATTGCAGTTTTGTCATTTGCCAGTTGTATGACCTTAGAGAAGTCAATCTCTCTCTCCCTTTCTCATTTTTCTCCTCACAGGTTTCTGCTTTTAATCCTGAGTATGTTAGTGTTACATAACATCGTACGTGATCTGTTTATCCAGTAGTTACCCTTTGGCTTAATAAGATCCAGATTCTCTAGTTTATTGATTTCTTTCCTTTTTTTTTTTTTAAGATTTTATTTATCTATTCATGAGAGACACAGAGAGAGAGAAAGAGAGAGGCAGAGACACAGGCAGAGGGAGAAGTAGGCTTCATGCAGGGAGCCCAACATGGGACTCGATCTGGGGTCTCCAGGATCACTCCCTGGGCAGAAGGCAGCGCTAAACCGCTGAGCCACCTGGGCTGCCCCCCCCCCCCCCTTTTTTATCCAGAGAATTCTTTCTGTTTCTAGCTTCTCTTTGGATATACATTTCATTATACTATCTCCAATATATTTACCTCAGGAAAGGAGATAATCAAACCTCTATCAGGAGCACTGCAGATAAGGGCCATACTTTTAAATACTCAGAGGGAGACACCTTTAATATCTACCATGACTGTGGTATGGTATAGAGATAGAGGTTTCATGAAACTGAAAGATTATCCAAGTGAGGGTGGGACTCTTCATTTTTTTCTTCTCTAACACTCTTCCTTTAGTTACATAGACCTTAGTTTCTGATCTGTTATTTCTTATCTTCTTGAAGGACGATTTTTAAAAAATATTTTATTTACTTATTCATGAGAGAAACAGAGAGAGAGGTAGAGAGAAACACAGGCAGAGAGACAAACAGGCTTCATGTAGGGAACCTGATGTGGAACTCTATCTGGGGACTCCAGGATCAAGCCCTGGGCCAAAGGCAGATATTCAACCACTGACCCACCCAGACATCCCAAGAACATTTTTTTTTTAAAAGACTATATTTGTTTTAGAGTGTTTTAGTGTTGATCCTTCCCCCTGTACCTAGCTCTTGGCACTCATTAATCTTTTACTGTCTCCGTAGTTTTGCCTTTTTCAGATGTTGTATAGTTAAAATCATACAATGCCCATACCTTTTTGCATGGGCTTCTTTCACTAGAAATGTGCTTTTAAAGTTTCTCCATGTCTTTTCATAAAGACTTGATAGCTCATTTCTTTTTAGCACTGAATAATATTTCATTGTCTGGATGTACCACAGTTTATTTATCCATTCACCGACTGGAGGACATTTTGGTTGCTTCAAAGTTTTGGCAAACGTGGGTAGTTGTTATAAACATTTGTGTGCAAGGTTTTGAGTGGCCATAACTTTTCAGCTTCTTTGCATAAAAACAAAGAGTGTGATTGCTGGATCACATGGAAAGAGCATGTTCAGTTTTATAAGAAACTGCCAAACTGTCCTCCCAAGTGGCTGTACCATTTTGCATTCCCACACATTTGTGCTGCCATGAGTTCTAGCTGGTATTTGATGCCAGTTTTCTGGTTTTGGTCATTCTAGTAGTTGTGTAGTGATATCTTACTGTTGCTTTAATTTACATTTCCCTGATGATAAACAATGTAAAGAACTTCCTTTAAAACTTCTTGGAGTGCTGGTCTGCTAGAAATAAATTTCTTCACTTTTTATTTGAGAAAGTCTTTATTTCTCCTTCATATTTGAAGGATAATTTTCCTGAATATAGGATGTTAGGTTGCTGATATTTTTCTTTCAACACTTAAATATTTTACCCAACTTCTTGTTTGCATGGTTTCTGATGAGAATTCTCTCCATTGTAATTCTTATCCTTGTTATTTTACAGGTAAGTTGGCTTCTTTCAACATTTTGGATTTGTCTTTGGTTTCCTACAGTTTGAATAGAATACACCTAGTTATAGATATTATTGATATTTATCCTGCTTGATGTTTTCTGAGCTTCCTGGAGCTGTGATTTGATATATATCATTAATTTTGGAAAACTTTTAGGGCAGTCTGGTGGCTCAGCAGTTTAGCGCCACCTTCAGCCCAGAGCATGATCCTGGAGACCAGGGATTGAGTCCCACGTCGGGCTCCCTGTGTGAAGCCTGCTTCTCCCTCTGCCTGTGTCTCTGCCTCTCTCTCTCTCTCTCTCTCTCTCATGAATGAATAAAGTCTTAAAAAAAAAACAAAAAACTTTTAGCCAGTATTATTTCAAATATTTTTTCTGCTCTGGTCTATTTTGTCCCTCTGGTATGCTAATTATCTGTATATTACACTTTTGATATCATCCCACAGTTTTTGGATGTTCTGTGTATGTTTTTTAATTCTTTTTTCTCTTGGATAAAGAGAAAGTTTGGAAAGTTTCTATTTGACCTATCTTCGGGTTCATGGATTCTTTCCTTTTTATTTTATTTTATTTATTTTATTTTATTTTATTTTTATTTTATTTTATTTTTTTTTCATGGATTCTTTCCTTGGCCATGTCCAACTACCAATGTGCCTACTGAAGGCATTCTTCATTTCTGTTATTTTTGATTTCTAGCATTTTCTTTAGATACTTTAGAGTTTCCATCTCTCTGTTTTTATTATGCATCTGTTCTTGTATTTAAAATTTTTTTTTCATTGAAATCCTTAATATATTAATCATACTTGTTTTAAATTCCCTGGCTGGGAAATCCAAGATTGATGTCACATCTGAGTTTAATTCTGATGCTTATTTTGTCTTTTCAGACTGTTTTTTTTTTCTGCTTAGCATGACTTCTAATTATTTAGTTGAAATCTGTACACGATGTATTGGGTAATAGAAACTGAGGTAAATTGGCCATTAGTGGGATTTTTCTGTGCAAATCTCACCAAGAGTTGGGCTGTATATAATGTTACTGGAGCCATAGGTTCTGGAGGTGTTAAGCTTCTCTAATGTCCTTATTTTTGTATCCCCATTGTCAGTGGGCTTCCCTAAGAACTCCTCCTCAGATAGTCTCCATCTCAAAATTTGTACAGCTATATCCCATTGTTATTCTAATGGAGTCCTGCCTGTGCCATGGTAAGGTATTGGGGAGGAGAAGCATTCTGTAATCTAATGATTAAATTTCAGTCTCTTAGGGGACATACATTTCTGGGCTATGACTTTCACAGGTATTACTTAGCCTCTCCCCCCCCCGCCCCCCACTTCTTAGGTGAGGCGGAAAAGTGAGGTAGGGGTTAGGTATGAGAAATGCAGTTCACCCTGGTAGGATAAAGCTGTAAAAAAACCTCTAACTCTTGGAGAGTAGGTCTTTGTTTTGAAGATTGGTCGGGGTGTATTTCATAATGGTTACTCTTCCTCTCCTCTTACTGGAGCCAGGAGGGGATCTTTCTTCACTCTTCACAGTGGTGGAATAGGTGGAAACCTAGTGGAATCCCTAGAGGTGAAACCCATGAAAGTGTATGGGTCTCTCTAAAGTTACACTCCCAAGAGTTTTTTATTCTCAAGATACTGCACACTCAGCCTTGAACAAGTAATCAAAATTACCATGTAAGTGTTCTTACAAGTTTATGGCTCTAGCAGATTCTGCTCCAGGTAGGCAGATCTTGGCCATGAGCCTGAATTTGCTTGTCTTTTCAGATTTCAGGTGATAAAGAGTTACTCTTTTAAAAAAAATTTACTTAGCTAACATACAGTGCAATATTATTTTCTGGAGTAGAATTCAGTGACTCATCACTTACACACAACATCCAGTCCTCATCACAAGTGCCCTCATTAGTACCCATCCCCCATGTAGCCTATCCCCCGTCCACCTCCCTCCATCAACCCTCAGTTTGTTCTCTATCATTAAGAGTCTCTTGTGGCTTGTTTCCCTCTCTCCTCTTTTTCTTTTTTCCCCATTCCCATATGTTCATCTGTTTTCTTTCTTAAATTCCACATATGAGTGAGATCATACAGTATTTGTCTTTCTCAGACTGACTTATTTCACTTAGAATACACTAGCTCCATCCACATCACTGCCCGATAAAGATTTACACTTTGACTTTTGTATTTGAATGGACTCTTGAGGTTAGCTGGATTTTGCATATGTGTCCTTCTCACATGCAAATCAACCTTGGCTCTAAAATTGCACTTGGTTTTCACGCCTTTTGTTTAGGTTTATTCTAGGGAGACATTGGGAACAGAAGGAAGGATGAGCTTTGCATTGTAATTTGCATTTGATGAATTCTTCAGTTTCTCTTTTATTCTTAGGCTTATGGCAACAAGTTTTTGTAGGTACAAAGGGACACCCTGAAAAATCTTACAATTTCTTTAATTCTTAGTTTATATTTGAAATTAAGAAAATAGGAAGAAAGCTTATGTGGTTTTCTTCCTATAGAAAATTAGAACGTATGGTAGTAAAAACTCTCCATTTATTCTGCTATTTTCCCCCATTTTTTCCATGGGATGGACTTATTCCAGGGACAGATAAGTGACAGCCATTATCAAATCAGAGTGGAAGGAAGAGAACTCTCAGTTCTCTGGCTCTTTCTGTTCAGGTCAGTGCTGGCTCACGAGACTTCTAGGATTCCCTGTCCCTTCCCTCAGGCCATGCAGACCTGTGCGTTGTAGATATGTGCGCTGCAGTTGGCCTTTGTTAAACTGGATGGCTGTCCTAACAGGTAAAGCCACACAGTCTACCGTCAACTCCCACCATGTACAGTACTTAGAAAGTAAATCATTTAAGAATACTTTAAAGATATAAATGATATTTTATTACTTTCTACTATAAAAAGAAAAATAACAAGCCACCTTATTTTATAATTTCCCTTTTTTCATTATATTCATTGTGCTACCTTCTTTCTTCCTTTTTTTCTCTCTTTATTTTTCATATAACTGTATAATGTAGTTAATGTAACTGATAACATAGTAAAATTCTGGTCACATTTTGGTGTGTGGGTTTTTCCCCTAGACCACCAAAAAATTCTCTAACACCAGCTTGGTATCCTACCGTTCAACTCAATTCTGACACTATCTTCCTGGAAATGACATCAGATTCTACAAGTTGAGCGGTCAGTCCCACAAGATGGACCTCTGCTTCAGAATCCAGCCACAAGTCCAGGTTGTTACTTACGCACTAACGGACTGGGTATAAATCAGAGCTCCCTACTACCTCCTCCTTGGGTTTGACTGATTTGCTAGAGTGGCTGACAGAACTCTGGAGACCAGTTTACTCACTAGATTATTGGTTTATTACAAAGGATATTAAAGGATATGGATCAACAGCTGAATGAAGAAATACATAGGCGAGGTCCCAAACAAAGGCATTTCTGTCCCCGCGAGTGTGGGATCTCAACACAGTGGCACATGGAAGAGTTCTGGTTCAGCAACCTGGAAGCTCTGAACCCCTTCCTTTTTGGGTTTTTATGCAGGCTCCATTACAAAGGCATGATTGATTAAATCATTGGTTGTTGGTGATTGTTTCAACCTCCAGGCCCTCTCCTCTGCCTGGAAATCAGAGGATGGGACTGAAAGCTCTAACCCTCTATTCATGGTTGGTTCCCCTGGCAACTAGCACCCCCAGCTCTAGAAAATTTCCAAAAGTCATCTTATTAATAGAAGTTCAGTTGTATTTGTGTCCCCACAAATTCATATGTTGAAGCCCCACTCCTCAATGTGACTATATTGGGGAGTACTTTTAAGGAGGTATTAAGGTTAGGGTGAGTCTTGATCCTGTAATACTGGTGTCCTTATAGAAGAGGAAGTGATACCAGAGATCTCTCTCTCTGTGTGCCCAGCATGTTCAGGGGAATGGTCATGTGAGAATATAGTGAGAATGTGGCCATCTGCAAACCAGGAAGAGAGGCCTTATCATAAACCAAGGTTGATAATGGACTCCTATCCTCTTGAACCATGAGAGAATAAATACTTGAGCTATTGCATCCATGGTATTTTGCTATGGCAGCCCTAGTTGACTAATACATCTATGCTGGTGCATGGTCTTTACAATCAATATTTCAATGGCTGTGAGCCACTATATCGGAGTTATGCAGGAGATGATTATATAGAATGCGTGTCATGGAGGTGAGACCAGGCAATAAAGAAATAAACAAACAAACAAAAAAACCATTGTATTTTGTGGTCATGTATATTTGGTAATCACTGGGCTAAACAAAATTAAGAAGTCTTCATTTTATTTTGAAATTCTGGAGCCTTTACTATACTAATATTCATTGTTAATCTTCAAAAGTCTGCAACTACATGCGCAATGTTTTTCTGAGCTAATGTTCTATGGCACATGGTTCTAAAATTTTGCATTTTGTACATATTGACTGAATTATTTTCCTATTCAGCATCCAAATTGCTTTAATTAACACATTTATAAAGGAATAAGTGAATAAATTACTTTGTTCTTTTTGCAGTGTAAATTTGGGTTAGACCTGCACTGGCAGTAAATAAGTAAGGTATATGGAGCCTGTCTGAAGGTATTTATGTTTACCTGAGCTTTCCAAGACTATCATTGACTGAATTCCAGTTTTTTTTCTTCTGATTGTCTGTGAGCTTAGGAAAGGGCCTGAATAGGGTGAGAAATAGATTCTGAAAGCCTTCCGTGAAATAATTTAAATGTGGGGATGGTGTGATTTAGATATGCTGTTTGGGGATTGTAAGAGTTATATGGCTGTGACACTAGATGGAGAAAAATAAGAGTTATTTCAACAATCTAAGAATAGGATATTGTGTGTATGTGTGTGTGTGTGTGTGTGTGTGTGTGTGTGTTTTGAGAACTTTTGAGTGTTTGGGGATGGATAACAGGTAGAGAAGAGGTCGTTGTGAGGTCTGTGGGTATGGTTAAAGTGTTAGGGACTTCTCTGCCTCTTCCTTAATCCTCTGTCCGGTGATGGGACTTAATAATACCCATACCTGTGAAACTCAGAGCACACACAGACCCGAAAAGACTTGTAACCACAGTGCACACTGTGCTCTGCTTTACTAGTTTACTACATTAGAGTGTTGACCGCAGGAGGTGAGTCAGACACCTATCTGTATCATCTGTATCATTTATATCTGTATCTATAGCTACATCTAAGCCTATATCTAGTGCTTTCATTTGGGAGATCTTGAAGGAAGCAATGTGATAAATTAAGATGATTCAAGCCATACCATGAAATTACAACTACAAATATTCTGGTATACAATTAGCTTAAGCATCACAATATTGTATATATACTAACAACAAGGGGAATGGCGTTCTGTTTCTTCTCATTAGGAAACTTTTAATTGTAATTGGCTAAAATAAAGTTTCTGTTTTAGTTTTATTCAAATTCTCTTCTTGCATTGCCAAGATTTTTAATAATCCTCATAAATGTGAAGAAAATAATCAATAGCCAATATGCACAATCAAGTTTTACTTTTACTACCAAATCTTTTTAATTGACTCTTTCAAGAACACTCTCTCTACACCTGGACTCACTTGTTCATTACTGTGGGACAACTCCTTTACATTTCTCTCCAACATGCCCTACATTGAGTGCTCTGTGCTTTGTATTGGGGTGTGTATTTGTGTTCATTCCCATTCCTTTTATTTCACTGTCTTTGGCAGAAAGAATCACTTCGTGGGGATTCTAGCTGGGCAGACATAGGAATCCTATGTTTTATAGCCATATTTTGTAATGCTTATCCACCAACACTCCGTTCTAAAGAATGCTGATTCATCCCAGGCCTGAGGGGCAATTGTCATATTTTGTCTCCTGTACCCTCACCCCTCCAGTCACATCTGATTGGGACATGGCCCAAAGCAACCTGGAGTTTTGTTAGGGTAGAGATATAATGTGTCTTGAAACTAATTTAAAATTGGGTAATTTACTGAATGTTTTTTTTTTAATGAGCTGCCACCCAGTAGGAAAAGGGAGGATGTTCATCTGGCCTGCAGTCTCAGTGCAATGGGATTTTGACAGAATTCTTAGTGAGGTACATTGCTTCTTTAACAGTATTTGATTTTGTTTGACAATCATTTCTTAATGATACCTAAATGCTTTTTATTTTTAACTTATGGCTTTATCATGACATTATACAAGGGTTTATTGAGGTAGACTGAACTTACATTCCATACACAATTAACATATTCACATACATAGCCTAAAGAGATGTAGATACAACCACAAATAATGTACTGCATGAGAATGAAGAAACCTTTCTTTAAGGGTGGCCAAAAAAAAAATTATTTATTCTCCTCGTTCTATAGGTATCCTCTTTTTTTCTCTAAGTTTCCAGAACATTCTTTTTTCCTTTTCTAGAGCCCACGAGAGTCTGGGTTCCAGGAATACCTAGGGATGTCTGTTGCCTTAAATTAGAATTTTTATTCAAATTTCCTCTTCATGTGCAATTGTTCTAAATTCAGAATTTAAGTGCAAAGATAATTTAAATTGTAGCTTTGAAATCAGATGATCTGACTTTGAATTTTGGGCTCTGTCATATACAAACTCCATGACCATGGACATGTTCTATCTTGACATTCAAGAAGGAAAACATATTTAATGTACACTACTTAATAAGTTCCGAGCTAAGTATACATCCATGAAACTATCATCAAAGTCTATCTCATAAACATATCCACCACTTCCAAAAGTTTTTTGTTGCCTACCTTACTATTATTATTATTCACTCATTTTTTTTATGATAAGAACATTTAAGTGCGGGACGAGATCATTGAGAGGACGTGACTGCTGGTTGACCCTTGAGCTAGGACCAGGGAATGGGAGGCTTCTTGCCACCTCCCAAGTCCTTGGAATGTACACTTTGCCCATTGTTCCCATCTCAAGGATGTAGCCTTGAGAGTGTAAAGTAGTGTTGAAACCCAGTTAAGGCTTCTATCTAAACATTTAAGATTCTGGTGAGGGGCATGCAAATCTACTCATCTTACAGCCACCTAAGATGTGCCTTGTATGTGTGTTCCCTTGCATGCTAAACTTGCCACCTACTGATCTAAGGTGGCCTGACTTTCTTTGGTTTCTTCTTGTCCTTCATGTATGGGGACTGGTTTCACATTTCATCTAGGAAGCACCCCAAAAGTTTGAATTTTCCAACCAATATTAACATATGATCAATGCTGGCTGCTAGCAGCTGGGGAGTGGGGAATGGGAAGGAATTCATCAAAGGGCACAAATTTTAGTGATAGACTAAAATGAGTAAGTCCTGGAGATCAACTGTATGTCCCAGTGCCTGTAGCTAACAATATTGTATTGTATATTTACAAATATCCTGAGTGGTTGTGTTTCTCTGCATACTTTAGTTTCTTCATTTCTGAAAGGGACCTAAGAATGGTCTAGGAGTGAGGACTCAATGAGACAGCCCCATGTTCACATTTGGTATGATCTTGATAAATGTTAGCTCTTAACAATAATAATGCTAACAATAATAGTACTTCTAGACACTGTGGCCTCTAAGGCAGCTAGACTGCTCTGTGTAATGCCAGGCTCTGGGCTGATCATTTCTTCTCTAATCTCTGTCAAGCACCTGCTATAACTGCCTACGCCCAGGAGAGACTTCTTTCTATATTGTGTTGCATTCTGTGGCATCTCAGCAGGAGAATTCTTTTATTCTTCTTACTTTTGGTAGAAAGAACATTTTCCAGATGGAGTAGAAAAGGGAAAAGATCTTTTCTCTCCAGACTCTGCCCCACAGGTACACGCTGCAGTAAGTCACTAATCGTTCCCCCAACCCCTCACCCAGTCCCTGTGTCTCACCTCACAAACTCCCATTTGGATGAAGTAGAGGGATTTCGTTTCCTTGTTGCTTCATGCTACATTCAGTCTACAAACACCTATTCATTTTTAAAAACAAAATGGTCAATGTCTCTGTTGAATTACTTGATTCAACCCTGGGGCAGAGTTTTTGCAGCTAGCTGCATCCAGGCAAAATTATGGAGATGATAAAGCTTGTATATATCCTTTTCCAGATCCTTTGTCTGAATTTTCTTCTCTTTTGCTGTATTTCTCCATAGGTTCTATTGCCTGAGTGTCATTACAATCACACATGTTTATTTTGGCAGGTGTTCTCAGGTTCATCAGACCTTCTCAAGATATAGGATATCCTGACCAAGGAGAGGAGCGGAGTGGTAGGATCATTTATACCCAGGAGTTAACAGGTTTCTATTCTTCCTTTTCAGGCAAAATTTCCACAAAAACGAAAGGAAATGACAGTGCTTAATCTGAACAGGAAAGTGAACCAAAGAAGAAGGAAAACAGGTATCCAGCAGGTGCCTCCTATGAGATGGCCAAAGCACTAGGTAGGCCACCTCATGGTCAATCCTAAGTCTTCATAGGGAGAAGTGCGATTTGACTGCTTTACAAGTTTAAACCTGACTCAGAGAGATGCAGAGACTTGTCCGAGGTTAGCCAGCTAGCGAGTGATAGAGCTGGCATTTTAGATTGAGCTTGCCTTTTTAGAGAGGTTTGGCTGGACCCAACATCCTACCAAGCTGGGCAACTGAATATGCACTCACATTGGTGCCAGTGGCTTCAGGGGGTGTGATCAAAAGGTACTTCTTTGACAGGAAGCTGTATTTTCTGATGGCAGTTTTGAGAGGTGAGATTGGAAAGGGTTAACAGATGGTTTGCAGCTCCTTCAAGAACCCTGCTGACTTTTGTACAGTAAAATAATAAAGTTCCAATTTGGGAGCGAATTTGCTACTGTGACACCAGTACAGCTCCAGGCTATTAGAGGATGAGATGAGCACAAAGCTTTATGAGCCGTCAGCTGTGGCTCTGGAGGGTGATTCAGCATGTCGGTTGCTGGGAGCTTAGCTGTTAATTGGAATGGGAGAGAGAGAAGGAGCCTTGGTTTGGCAGATCAAGTTTAAATGGGTGGATTGTCTGATGGAGACTTTTTCTATTCTCTTTTGGCTTTGGTTCAATGCTTATAGCCAGATTGTCTTGCTCCCAGCTGGACTTTGCTTGCCTTGAAATGCCTTTTTTTTTTTTTTTTTTTTGTCAGTTTGTAGCTCTCGATTGTGTAAGGGCTCGAGTAAATGAGAGGCGATGGCAATATAGCCAGCCTTCGTCATTTGACTCTGAATTCTCTGGAACCCTACTTTAATTTCCAGCTCATTGCTTTCTGCTTTGTCCTAGCCTGCTTCCCCCCGGAACCGTATAGAGCAGGTATTGCTGCAAGCTTATTTTCAGTGCAGTTCAGTTCCGCAAGTGTTTATTAGGTGCCAGTGAGATGGAAGGAGCAGAGAGTTTGGTAACTGAAGACCTGAGTTCAAGAACGGCTTTTATCACTTAGATAACTTGATTGCCCAAAGCCTTAACTTTCTCTGTTGCAAAATGGAGATGAGGGGAAAAAAATGTTCACCCAGCACATTGGTCTTTAGTATTTAAGAGACTCCTATGGAACCAAGTAGTGAAAACTCAAAGAAATTGATATTCTCTCAATATTTATGAAATTCAGCCACAACTTCCGTGAAGACTTTCATGTCCTATCAGGCAGAAAGAGTCTTTTCCTCCCTTCAGTTCTTTACCAAGAGATCTGTTTCATCTGCACAGAGTAGACAGAAAGCAGAGCAAAGGCTCTGGGGCAGACAGACCAAGTAGGATGTTCTTGGGGAAAGTTCCTTTATCTCTCTGACACTCAGTGTCTTTATCTCTCAGTTCATACCTGTCTTACAGGTCATCATGAGGAGTAGAGGTGATAGTCTTTGTGTGGTGCCTTCTATAGAGCTTTGTTTTGCTCCTAGAGTGGACCATAATAAATGGCTGTCTATCTTGTCCACTCCCTGATGTTTATTTTCCTCTAAGTATTCCTTTCTGCTTTGTCCAGAAAGAGGGGTTGACAAAATACTTCTTGAAAATGGGATGAATTGATCAAGTTTCCTCTCAAGTTTTTTTTAGTAAGATAGTACAGTTTAAGTTTCATATAGTTTATAAAGCCAGATAGTACTATAAGTCTTCTAACAAACAACAGCCCTCTCTTCCCCTCATTTCCAGTCCCTAGATCAATTTTAGTAACTCTTTCTTCTGATGGTCACCTCTTGGATTTATTACAGTTTTCTGATTTTTCCATTTTACACCATACACTCTAGAACGTGTGAATTAATCCCTCTTTCATCTCTTTTATTACACTCTGCACCCCCCCTGTATTAGTTTCCTGGGGCTGCTGTCACAAATGACCACAAGTTTTGTGGCTTGGACCACAGAAGGAATGGATTCTTCTGCAGTTCTGGAGGCAGAAAGCCTAAAATCAGTATTGCCAGGCCCAAATTCAGGTGTCGCCAGCTGAAGAAGTGAAAAGCAGACACTGAGGTAACAGAAAGATAGTAACTGCAGGAAGCATAATGAGAGCAAGAAAAGAGAAAGGGTTAGGAGAATTAGAGCCCAGAAGCTCGATGGAGGAGCCTCGTGCTGCTAAGTGTCAGACCTCAGAGGGGGAAGTGTTGCCAGCCTGTGCTGAGATCTCTGAAGGGTGGCAGGAGGTAGGCTCTGGACTGTTCTAGAAAAATAAAATACTCAAAACCTGGAGATTGGTCTGCTATCAGGGCCAGGGGAAGAGCTGTGACAGAGATGATGTGGATCGGCCTAGAAGGCAACAGGAGCGAGCGTGTGCTCGTTCCTTGTGCAGACTTCCAACCTCTCTCCAGGCCACCTATTGACGCGCTCTGACAGGAAGCCGGCTAGCCAAGGAGAAATGGGGTTGGCAGAGTCCCCGCTGTGGGTGGACTGGGGCTGAGAGGCAATAGCTTAGTAACTGGCACAGTTGTCTTCCAACTCCTGGTGTTGCTAGAAGTTTTACAGTCTCCTCTGTGAGCTTGGTATTATAAAATTTCACATGAAGTACCGGGGGTGGATTTTTTTTCTCAGTGATGGAGTATGGCCCGGTCAGGTCCTTTAGATCTGAAAACACTTCAGTTTTAGGAAAATTTCTTAATTTGAACTCTTCCATTTTCTGTATCTTTCTAGGATTCCTGCCTTCTGTCTCATTTATGTCTCGGATTGACCGTCTCATGTTCTTCTATTCTTGCCTTGTATTTCTTAGCTCTTTTTCTTCTTATGATGCTTCCTTGTAGGGATTTTTCTCAACTTTTTGTTCTAACCCTTTCAAGTTTTTAAATTTCTGCCAGCATACGTTTAAGTTTTCAGGATCTCTTTTTATTTATTTATTTTTTAAAATTTGTCTTCTTTCTCACGTGGCATTCTATTCTGTAACAAATAGTACTCGATTTGCTTCAGAGGTCTTGGTTCTTGTATCATCCTTACCCGTATCTCTTATGTTATATTTAATATGCTTTAAAATGTTGTCTTCTACTACATTTATTGTCTTTCTTCATCTGTCTTTTGTGTGATAGACTTTTCTCCAATCTCAGGTACCTGTTGGCCGTCTTACGAAGGGTGAAGTACTCAAAGGCTGAATGGAGTAGCTGTGTGTGTGGGCTCTGCTGTTTGATTTCTGGGTCTTTCAATAGGATAGTCAAATAAGAATCTGGTAATTGTTTGGTCATAAAACATCAATATCTATAGGTATTTTTGGTTCTCCCCCTTCTTGGGCCTGTCAGGTGCCTCAGAGAGGAGCTTTGTAGTTCGGGGCTGTAAGCCTGGCTGCCACTTTCAGAGAGTTACTGAGGACAAGGTGGGGGTGTGGTGCCCACCACTGGCTCTGTCAGACATTCACTGAGTGTCTGGTGTTCTGGACAGCACCTGGCTTCTGGCTGGAGCTTTGCCTGGTGTTCCTGTTTCCAGAGCTTCTCTGTTTATCCTGCTCAGAGAAGGCATCTCCCATCTCCTGTGTAAGGAGGAGATGGCTAGATATTGGCTGCACAGCCTGGAAGAGTCTCTCTGTTCCTTATAGATCTCTAACTAGCTCTTTTCTTTTCCTTCCCAGCCCTCACTCTGGCTTTTGAAGGGTCCTGCTGCTACTGACTGCTGAGGCTGCAGAGCATCCTTGTACCTCAGGCAGGGAGGTGTGAGAGTTCATCTCTGTCTGGCTATCTATTGACTAGTCGGGACTGAATATCATCAGGTGGAGCAACATGACATAGGCCTTTAAAATTTTTTTTAAAAGATTTTATTTATTTATTCATGAGAGATACAGAGAGAGAGGCCAAGACAGACAGAGGGAGAAGCAGGCTCCTTGCAGGGAGCACGATGCAAGACTCGATCCCAGGATTCCAGGATCACACCCTGAGCCGAAGGCAGATGCTCAACCTCTGAGCCATGCAGGTGCCCAACACAGGCCTTTTTTGATCAGAAAAGAGCATGGGAAGGTTGCTAAGTATGGGCCTCACTGCAATGAGAAGGATGTATGCTAAAAGCACTTCAGGGGCCCCCTTCTGGTTCCACTTTCTTCACTCACTCAGGACAACGGGCTGTGGGCAGATCCTTGAGCAAGAATGGGTCACCCACTGTGTCCTCCTGCCATGCTTAAGGACCAGAAGACCTCCCCTCCTCCAGGAAGGCCTCCCGACTGTTGCAGTTCATAGTTCTGTCTTACTTTCTGGTTTTAGCTGTCCAGGGTGCAGATTCCTGTGCTTCTTAGGGATATCTTTGCACCTTGCTGTCTAGGGTCATTTATTCATCTTTTTAGGTGCTCACCACCTTTGCTCCACATAAATGGTGGGTACTTTCAGGGATGGGGCATTGCATTGCACTTGTTCATCTCACCCTGGTCTGTGCAGAGTGCCTTCCTGTACACACACACTTACATGCACACTCACATTCATGCACACAATAATCCTCCCATTACCTTTGACCAGTAGCTACTGGATTATGAATGAATATGTACTGATTAGAATATTAATATTGCATGTAGAGAGTTTTTTATACTTTATAAAACACCTTCATATGCTTTATGCGACTTAATTTTCACAGCAGTTGGGGAGGAGGATGTGTTGCACCTTTTTGGTAGCTGAAGACATTGAAGCGGAGAGAGGAAAGATAGCATGTGGGACTTGGAGCTTTCTTTCTGAAAGTCAAATACTCTTAATTTTGTACACAAATATTCATAACAGCTTTATTTGTTTTAGACCCAAACTGGAAGCGACCAAAATATCCATCCGTGTCCAGGTGACCGAACAAGCACATTGTACTCTACTCATACCCTGGAGTTCAGCGCTGCAACAACAAGAAGTGGACTATTGATACACTCAACATGAATAAATCTCAAAATTATTATACTGAAGGCAAAAATCCAGAACAACAACAACAAAAAAGAATCGATACTGTAGGACTCCATTTACATACAATTCTTGAAAATGCAAACTCCTGCATAGTGACAACAGATCATGTGGTTGCCTGGGGATGGGAATGAGAGTCCAATATGATGTGACCAACTGTAGCTGACTTGCTCACGGGAAGGCCGACCAGTGGGGCGAACACTCAGGCTCAGACCCACTCTCAGAGGAGAAGTCTCCCCCGCCCAGCAGCACTTCCCCTCGTAGGTGAGTGGAGCTGAGGCAGGGCTGGCTTGGCAGAGGCCAGGTGTCCAGTCTCTCAGACTACTCAGACCTCACTTCCTCTCAGACGAATGTGGGATTGTTTTGTCATAAAAATACAAATGTAGTCATAAAATATGTCTTTGTGGGGGAAAAAGTTCCCAGGCCTAAGAATGTGTGTGTGTATATGTGAGACAAGCTAAGACAGGTGTCCCCCCCAACCCCCCTCCACCCCCTAGCCCCGGCCCCGAGGCCAGCACGGCCAGGTGTGATCTCATGCTAGCCTACAATATGGAGGGGGCTCTGAAAGGCCAGTGGCATCTGATACCCTCCATATCAGGCTTAGAAGAGTTTTCCAAAAGGCTTTGCATTCCCTGGGTCAAGAGCTCATTTTTTCCCCCAAGAAACATGTGTATTTCAGCAGAAATTTAATCCCTGGGGTTCTAACTCCTTCACACTTACATCAGTTAAAATGGCATTTCTGAAGAGACATGTGATCCTGTAGAAGCCTCTGGAGACTAAGCTCAGCTTGGTATCCCTTCTCATTGCTTGACCTTAAACAAAAAAAAAAGAGGAAGTCACATTTCGTTTTTAAAATGATCTTGACAAAGTCTTTCCTTCAAATTGGCCTGAGTTGAATCTTTTTCCTCTCACGGATTCTTTTGCCACATTGTCCTATTGTATGATGGAAGCAGCTGTCCGAGCTCAGGTTGTGGACTGTAGGCTGTGTCTCTGAGTTCAAGCTGCCCGGCTCCATGAGACAGCTGACCCGAGAGGGGCTGGGCTTCCACATGAGATTCAGACACATTTTTTTTATTTTTGTTTTTATTGTTTTTGTTGTTGTTGTTCTGGAAGGACCCTAGAAATTCTCTCTCAATTCCTTGCTCCCCCTTCTAGAGATGAGGAAACGGATGTTCAGGGAGGAGGTCTTTCTAGAACTACACAGATAATTAATAGACATACTTTGGGCACCTGGGTGGCTCAGTGGTTGAGCATCTGCCTTCATTCAGCTCAGGGTGTGATCCTGGAGTCCTGGGATTGAGTCCTGCATCAGGCTCCCTATAGGGAGCCTGCTTCTCCCTCTGCCTGTGTCTCTGCCTCTCTGTGTCTCTCATGAATAAATAAAATCTTAAAAAAAAATTAATAGACATTCTCCTTTTTTGAGAACCCAAACTGCCAGACATCACGCTAAATGTCCTATATTTATTATCTTATTTATCTGTTCAGTAGTTCATGAGTAAGTCATTGTCATCCCCATTGTGCTGAGGAGAGAAAGGAGGCCTGGTGGCATTGGCCAATTTGTCTCAGGTCTCGCAGCTTCTGTGACAGGATGGAGATTAAAACCACGTGCTTAAGTTTGTTGCTCATGAGTGTGCTATTCAGCTCCTGCAGGTCGTGGAGGAGTGTTGGGGCAAGGGCCCAGGGCTTCTAACACCTGTCTTCTAATAGCTTTTGTGATTTTGACCTTAAGGATATTTTATAAAATCACTAGACTTCAGTATGTGTGTCTAGTTCCTAAAGATTTAAATCTTTTTGTCTAATTTTGGTGTTCTGCGAACTAATAGTAGGTGATATTGTTACATGTTTCACCATCCTGTTTTCTTTCTAGGTCATTCTAGCCCCTCCATACTTCCACCTTTTCTGTCTCTGTCTCCTGCTAGCACTCAGTTCTCTCTTCCTTTTAGAAATAATTGTCAAGAAGGGATCTACGATTGGTGATTGATAACTCAGTGTGAATGCAAGCCAGTTGGGACCTTTGTAGGGTGGGATGGAGACATTTTTAAGGAAGAAAGAAAAAGGCAAGGAAACTACATTCACAGGCATTTTGTGTCCGATATTGTGCTAGATCCTATCACATAACTTGACTTCTAAAATGCTCCCCTCATCTGCTCCCCTGTTTATAGACAAAGACACTGAAGTTTAGGAAGGTTAAATAACTTGCCCTCAGTTATCATGTAATGACTTTAATTTGTGGGCTTCTTTCCAGTGTACCATTAACTAGAAGGGGAGGATTTTAAGGTGATAAGGTCGGAGGGAGGGGCTTCTTCATGTCCTTGAATCAATTGTGAGAGGCTGACCTCTACTGGAGCATATGGCACTTGAATACCAAAAAGAAGAAATCCTTTTCTTAGCTTCAAATGATCTTTTCTCACATTTCGGGGAGATATCTATTTAACATAGGTTTGCCACGTGCCTCTGACCTATGAAATATGAAATACCGAGCTCAATGCAAAAGTTAAAGCAAATAGACATCAATTCACCCCTGTAGGTCATAGTGTGGTCAGCTTCACCTGGGAGGTTTTTCCAAATAGCAGTAGACAGTGTTTCTTCTAGAAGTACTGGAAGATTAAGGTCTAGCCAAGGAGCAATTCTCCTCCAGGTATCTCCTCCTCATATCATATTTCTAGTTTTGTGATGTGCATATCTGCATCCTGTGTCATTATTTTGTCCCATTGTCCATTTCTTTTCATGCAACGTTGATTCTTTAAACTGCTACCACTGAGAGACACATAAAATGGGTCTGAGACATAGAGAACCAACTCTTATGAATGTTTTATTTACTTATCTATCATTGTTATCAGTAAGTAGCCTTCTCTCCTGTCTCTGGTTACCTTTTTCACTTAGCTGGCTAACTGACAATTAGATGAAGGATGGAAATAAATTGGCAGATTGCCTTTAGCTGCTAGACAAGGGTTCTTTCTTTCTGTGGTTTAGTTTCACAAAGGGTTTTGTAGGCATTGGAAGTTTTGGTACAAAGCCGCTTGGTCTAAAGGTTGCAGCTCAGAAGGGTGAATGAAGAGGTCAGTGTCCTTGGCCTCACGCTGCCAGTATTTGATATGATGAAGTCACTTATACCGAATGTTGTCCCTTTCCTGTCCTTGGAATAATTATTTTGAAATATAGTAGTTATTATTTTATATTTTATTTGGAAACAAGTCCCAACTTCCCAGAGAATGTGCCTACTGGAGTCATACGGCACACAGACAGGTTGGACAACATCATTTGGCAGCTCAGGATCAGGTACAAAAATCACTCTGCATAGAAGAGAAGCGGTTTTCTATTAATTCACAATGTTTTTATTGTGCTTTTCTTATTATAAAAGTATTTCATGCAGAAAATTTGAAAAGTATAGATAAGCGACAAAGAAATACATAAAAGCCGCTTGAATCTTGTCACCCAAAGACATCCACTGATAACATTTTACATGATTCTTTTTATTTTTTATTTTTTTTCTTTAGCCTTTTTAAATGCATATTTTAGTATAGGCAATATTGCACTCTTCACAATATTTTTTAAATTTCTTTTTCTTTCAGCAGTATATTTGAATATCTTTTCATGTCAGAACGATCTTTAGAATATCACATTTCACAGTTGCATAATATTTTGTTATATAGGTGTATCGTAATTTATTTAACTATTTTCTTTTTTAGGGATATTAATTTATATCTAACATTTTGTCATTTTAAACTCTCTGCCCTAAACATTTTTGTTGCTAAGCCTTTGTGCACATTCATGATTTACTCCTTTGGATAAGTTTAAGAGTGCAAAAGATTTAAGGTTTATGATATTTGCTGCCCAACTGACTCTAAGAAAGTTTTATAAGTGTACACTTCTGACCATTGAATCATACCTGGGATGATAGTAGGGTGATAGATTATTTTAAAATTTTGCCAAATGGACAGATTAAAATGGTGTCACATGCACATTTAAATTTCCTTATTACTAAAATTAAATAGTTTTTGGAGTTTTACAACATACTTCTTGATTTTTTAACCTTTTAAAATCCTTTGCTTTAATTTATGTATATTCACATACACAAATATATAAAGCATGGGCTCTGGAGACAAATTGCCAGGGTCTAGCCCAAGCTAGAAAGACCAACTTCAAGATTATAAGAATATTAACTTTTTTTTTTTCCGGGTACTTTTGGGTGCGATTTTCTACATTTCTACATTTAAAAGCTTATGTTAGTGTCTGTGTTGACTACTCTCTATTTTCCCCTTCAGGTTCACTCCCTCTCCTTTTACAGCTGCTCTGGGCCACAGGAGGCTGCAGGAAAGGGCTGCATAGCCTTCTTGGTTTTGGTTGAGTCCAGCCAATGGCCAGCAGTGAAAGGGAAGTGGGGGAGACTGGTAGATTGCAGAGAGCAGCTAGGCTGAAGTTTGGATTGAATTCCATACCTACTGGGAGACTGAGAAGGATTTTAGGTTGGGGAGGAAGATGATCACAGATCAGAGTGGCAAATAAATATGGTTAATTTGATGGCACTGGATAGGCTAGAGGAAGGCTGAAGGCAGGTAGCCCCGTGGTATTGCTGGAACTGCAATGATTACACTGTGAGGGAAGAAAAGAGATTTAAGAGACATTTCCAAATCAAGTAGACTGATCTTGGGGGTGGATATTTTAAGGAACTGAATAGTAGCATTGCTAGTATATAATACTGGCTGCTGCCTTTCTAGAGTGACATCCCACAGTGGTCTTTGCAGGGAGATCCTGCCTGGTGGCTAACGTCCTGTTACTAAAGCCAAACACTGCTTCTGTATTTTCTTTTTCGCTTGATTTCCAGGCCTTAGAATATTATAGGGCCTTAAAAACGTATACTTAAAATAATGACTAATTTCTTTTTTTTTTTTTTTGGCACTTACATATTATCTCATTTAATATTTTTATTCCTAGTTGGCCTAAATATTATTGAAGGATTAGGTGAAAATTCCAGTGGGAGGTGGCTTGGAATGGTGGTGAACATGGGTGGGCGGGGGAAGGGGTAGGGGTAGGGGTGACTGGCAGGGGAAGGGGAGCTGTTCCAAGCAAGGTGGGGCAGCTATGTGTGTTTTCCTCTTATAGACTCTCCAGAATGCTTGTGTGTCGTGCTTTGGTTACTTCTTTATCTTCTAAATGGTTTCCTTAGAAATATGATCTCCTCTGGGTAAAGCAAGATGAAAAGGTGGAGAGGAGAGAGAATTAACTTACTTTGAGGCACATGGTAGATTCAGCCTTCTTTACCATTGGAGCTACTTTTTCTTAGGCATTTACCAAGATAGTAGCTTTGGTTTTATAATTTAGCAATGATAATTGTACTGACTACTCACATTGGAAGTGACTTTAGATATTGTAATAAGCTCTTTATTCTGCCCATGAGGAAAACAAAAAGAGAAGTCCCCCTTCTTTATCCCCTTGGTCTCTTCAGACTGGAAATCTTTTGGTTTCTGTGAATTTGCTCCATTAAATTGGATAGCCTGGAAGTGCCTGGTAAAGTGTGACAATCTCATCATGCGCTCTGGAGCTCTCCTTTAGCCTGTTGGTGATTTCACCATGTTGATAGCACCTTCAGATTTTATAGTTGCTTTTATTTCTGAGGGTGTTGATTTTGGTGAGGCCTGGAGCATGTTAGCTCCATGTAGGGAGCAAGTGATCTTTGCTCAGCAGGATTCAATAGGTGAAATGGAGAAGGAAGTTCAAATGTTAGCTGTGGGACAAAAAGACAAGATTTTATCTGGGAAGGCCCCTTCAAGTAGCAGAAAGTCTGCAGGATTACCTCATTTCCAGTAGAAAATACTCACAGGACTGGAACGCTCTTCACTTTGCCGTGGTTTTAGATTTTTCTTATTTGTATATTTCTTCATTCTCCAAATTTTCTGTCACAAAGGTCTTACTTTGGTATTCAGAGAAATTTATTTTATATATATGTATCAATATGTGTATCACAATTTCTAAAAGGGAAAATGTTTGGGGGCTGTAGCTCTGAAACCTTTGTGGGGAATTTTCAAGAAGATTGAAAGGAAAGCCCTAACCAGCATTTCCTAAAGTGTTCTGTGGGAAGCAATCTTGGAAAAACCATTCCCTGGCCAAATACATTTGGAGTGATGTGCCTCTTTTTGGAGACTTATAATGCCCATTAAGAGCTCTGGAACTTTCTGCAGGAAAATGAAACAAAACAGAAAATTCTGTCCCAATTCTTTTAACTCGGTGTTTCTAAACATGTTTGACTTAAAACTGCTTTTCAGCAAGACCACTATTTTGTGAAATGTACTTTGGGAGAGGGCCCATTAAGAGAGTTCCACAGAAACTCTCTTTGAAGCCCCTGGATCTCAGGATAAGACTCTGGAGCCTGAGGCAAGCCAAACTGTGATGTCTCCTCTCCTTTGTTGGTGTCCAGGTGAACACCAGCTCAAGTGGGTATTAGTCTGAAAGAGGAGAAAAGAAGTCCTGAAAGCACACAGCTTGGAGTAGGAGGGGAGGCAGGTTAATGAGGAAGGTCCCACTAATGGCCTCTTGGCAGAGGGTGCAATGGCATTAGCAGAGCTGGGGGGGCCTCCTCCTCCCTTCTCTTTTCCCTACTTCTTGAGTCATCTCCCAGGAGCCCGGCTGCAGCTGCTTCCTCAGCCAGGAGGGGGCGCCTCCCTTCTCTGTGAGACCCAGAGAGCTGGAATCTGCGTGTGTTGAGTCTATCCTACCTGTTCAGCACTCTTCTAGGTGCTGTGGGGCTGCTGGAGAGATAGCTTCCCTGTTCCCTTACCAAACTGACAGCCTAGTTAAGGTCAAAAGGCATACACATCCGTGGTGTTGGAAAATATAAGATTAGGAGTGTGTGCTTTGTCACGTGTTACAGATTTCAAGGTATCGTATGCATTTAGAGAAGAAGAGTACATCAGTGACCTGGGGTGATTTGGGAAAGACTTTCCTAGTGGGGCATGAAGTAGGGCCTGAGGAATGAATAGAACTTGAAAAGGTAGAGATAAGACGGGAATTGCCTGTCATGCAGGGGAAAGGCCTGGAAGAAACATGAGTTGTCTAGAGGCAGCAATACTGAGCCCATCAGGAGACCTCAGGCCACTCTGGAAGGTGCTACACTCAGCAGAATGTTCCGTTAGGTTATCAGGGTGATGGTAGACATGAGTGTACACTCAGTCTCCCTGAGTTCTTCAATGACCACCCCAGTCTCTTCTCTGCTGTGACAGTTACGGCCAAGTAGCCCATTCATTATTCATAGTTCTTAGCTTGCTCTTACGTACTGTGAACGTATCTTGTTTCCTAAGGGGGGCTGTGCATTCTTTGAAGGCAGGACAAAATGGTCTTATTCTCTGCCTCCCCTGTCTTTTCTACTCATTTGCCCTGAGCATGTCACACAATGCTTGGCATAGAGTATGCATTCTGCAGGTGTCTGCTGATAGACCAGTTGGGTTCTGAATGAAACTTATTGCTTAGCTGTACAATTGTGACCTCATTAGGTCATCACTGAGTGCTGGTGTCCCCATTTCACTGGAGGTGGAAGGTGAGGAAAGGTAATCAATACACACTCCAAGGGTGCACAGCATCAGGTAGCTAGGGAGCTTCACTTTAATTCTCTTTAGGTTGTCTGCTCAAGTCAATGTAAGTAGAAGCACTGAGTCCTGTCCTCAGTCTAGTTTGGGGTGTGCGTGTGTGTGTGTGTGTGTGTGTGTGTGTGTGTAGAGGCAGGCATGGAAGGGCAAGGAGAAGGTGCAGAAACAATGAAGACATGTCGTACCCTCAAGAGGCTTATACTCTGGTAAGAAGAACCAGGATGAATGCTATCACTTGCAAAGGACTTACCCGCCAGCCTTCTGGGGTGTAAGGGTAAGAGGGGCCAATTCAACTACTTGTAGGTTGTTACATGTTCAAGAAAGATGAGTTAGAGTCTCTTGTGTTGCTTACCATGGAGCCTGTTTTCTTACAGAGGCTGACTAGCCCGCAGCCTTCTGGGCCTTAGTCTTCCTTCCCCTTGTGCCCTGACTGAGGCCATGACCAGAAGGTCCTGCCACTGCTTGGCAATTCCAGAGCAGACCCTGTACCTCCAGGCACAGTCCACCAGATGGTGCAACACAAATGAAACAGCCATCGTGGAGGTTTATTCAGCTTATCAAATCTGAAATTGGACAGCGGTGGATAGGACTTTCTGGGAAGTTTCCACTTCTTAGTTCAGCCAGCATGGTATGAAAATGCACCCCTGAGACCTGAATAGAAAATTTGGAGTAGTTTTAGGGATTAAAAACTTGTGTGTGTGTATGTGTGTGTCTTATACGTTGGCAGAAAGGAGGCACTTGCTTATGTGCGGATCCCTGAGGAGTCTAGAAAGTCCTGCCCTCATCCCCAATATTTTTCCACCTCCTGGCTCAGGGCTACCCTTCCATGCTGCAAAATCGTAAAAGGGTTCAGGTGGTAATACGCAAGGGAGAAATAATACTGCCTTATATTTATTTAGAGCCATGCGTGTACTTTCATATTTATTTCTTTCCATCCTTCTTTCTTCCTTCCTCCCTCTCTCTCCTCCCTTCCTCCCTCTCCTTCCTCCCTCCCTCCCTCCCTTCCTTCCTTCCTTCCTTCCTTCCTTCCTTCCTTCCTTCCTTCCTTTTTAATTTTAATTCAAGTGTTGTTAACATACAGTGTTATATTCATTTCAGGTGTACTATATAGTGATCTAGTAATTCTATGTTTTACCTGGTGCTTATCATGATAAATGCCTTCCTTAATCCCCATCACCTATTTCGCCTATCCCCCACCCACTTCTCCTTTGGTAACCCTCTGTTTGATCTCTATAATTAAAAGTCTGTTTTGCGGTTTGTTTTTCTTTTTGCTGTTGTTGTTTTACTTTGTTTTATTTATTAAATTCCACATATGAGTGAAACTGTATGTTATTTGTCTTTCTCTGACTAACTTATTTTGCTTAGCATTATTCGCTCTAGATCCATCCATGTTTCTGCAAATGGCAAGATTTCATTCTTAGGGCTGAGTAATATTCCACTGTATATATACAACATCTTCTTTATCCATTCGTCTATCAGACATTTGGGTTGCCTCCATAATTTGGCTATTGTAAACAATGCTGCAATAAACATAGGGGTGCATATATCTTTTCAAATTAGTGTTTTTATAGTCTTTGGGTAAATACATAGTAGCAAAATTACTGGATCATATGTTATTTCTATTTTTAAATTTTTGAGGAAACTCCATAATGTTTTCCACAGTGGCTGCACCAGTTTGCATTCCCACTAATAGCGCACAGGATTCATTTTTTTCTCCACACTCTCACCAACACTTGTTTCTTGTGTTTTTTATTTTAGCCATTCTGACAGGTGTGAGGTGGTATCTCATTGTGGTTTTGATTTGCATTTACCTGATGATTAGTGGTGTTGAACATTTTTTCATGTGTCTGTTGGCCACCTGTATATCTTCTTTAGATAAATGTCTGTTCATGTTTTCTGCCCATTTCTAATTGGCCTCTTTTTTTTCTGGGTGTTGCGTGTATAAGTTCTCTATACATTTTAGATACTAACCGTTTAACCGTTTACCAGCTATGTCATTTGCAAATATCTTCTCCCATTCTGTAGGTTGCCTTTTAGTTTTGTTGATAGTTTCCTTTGCTATGCAGAAGAATGTAAACCCAACCTATCTCTTTATTTTGATGTAAACCCAACATACCTCTGATTTCATTAAAACTTCATAACAACCCTGTGAAGCAGGTGATGTTATAGTTATTTTATAGATGAGGAAACCAAGGGTCAGAGATAGAAGAGAGTCCCAAGATTATATACTTGGTTAGTGATGGAGCTGCTGGACAAAATGGAGATCTTTAAGTGTTGAATCTCTGCTTCCCTGGGCCGAATTCTCTCTTTAAATGATTAGGATCCAATTTTTTTTAAAAAGGAGATGGTGAGAGGTAGGAGGAAGAGAAGATTGGAGGAGGTCAAGCTCTTGATAGAAGAGAGAAAGGACTGTATAAGGGAAGACTAGGGGCTCAGAGACAATGTGCTTCTACAAGTGTTCTCGGAGTGACTGTATGTGTGCATGTGTGTGTGTATATATGTGTGTGTGTGCATGTGTGTGTGTGTGTGTGTGTGTGTGTGTGTGTGAGAGAGAGAGAGAGAGAGAGAGAGAGAGAGAGAAAGAGAGAAGCATATTCAGTATGCATCCACGAACACCTTATGTAGATACCTTATTATCCAACTTGGTTGTAATGGACTTTGTAATAGTAAAATATACTAGAAAATCAAGTTCCAAACAAGAAATAATAGAAAATAAACAGAAGCTCCTTCTGTGTTAAATCAAGGCTGCACCAATTTCCCAGTGCAGCATAGGGCAAGGCCTAGGAAACATGGTTCCATGCCCTTTCCTGTTTTCCTCCTTGAGCTGTTTGTGCCCTTCCCTTTGCAGCGTCCACATAGGGAGTTTATTGTAAGCCCTTCATCACACATGCTCTGCATTTCTCATTTCTGCCTTCCCCTCAGTAGTACCTGTGACTGTCACAGCTTCTGGAGCCAGCCATGTGATCAACAGATCCTTCATAATTATTTGTGCTAAATGCATTAGTGAATGGTAATTATTTAATGGGCCACTCCTTTTGAGTAACACGGAAGGGAAGAATTTATTTCATTCAAAGCTTTATGCACAATTTAAAACAAAGCAATATGGAGATTCCAAGCAGATACTGGATAGGTCTTCAAGGCTCCTGGAGACTTCTCAGAATCCTGAATATCACTCCAATGGTCTATGTAGCCTGTCCATTGAGTCAGCCTGTAACCTGCCCATGGAGATGTTTTCTAGTAGGCCGTTGCATTTAACCAGCCCAAATCCCTCTTGTCTTCTCCTTTCTTTCTTGTTTTAGTGCCTCTGGTCTAGTTAAGACTCTCAGAGCATCCAATCTGGATTATTGCATTAATCTCTGTATTGTCCACTTTGTCTCTAGCCTCTTTGTACTTTTATCCCAGAGATGGCTTCCAGAAAATTTATTATAAAATGGATAGGATCATTTTACCTTCCTTCTTGAAAATCTTAAGGGCCTCCCCATTTCTTTTTCTTTATTTTTATTTTTTAAAGATTTATTTATTCATTACAGAGAGAGAGAGAGAGAGAGAGAGAGAGAGAGAGAAAGTGTGGGCACAGAATAGGGAGGGGCAGAAGGAGAGGGAAAGAGTCAAATAGACTCTGTGCTGAGTGTGGAGCCAACATGGGACTTGATCTTACAACCCTGAGATCAAACCTGAGTCAAAACCGAGAGTCAGATGCTTAACTGACTGCGCCACCCAGGTGTACCCCATTTCCCTTTTTAAACAAAAGATATAATGAGATATAATTCATATGCCATAAAATTCATCCATTTAGATTACATAATTTAATGGTTTTTAGTATATTCGATGTAGCCCTCACCACCATTATAGACTGAACTGTGTGCCCCTAAAACTGTTATGTTAAAGTTTCAACCTCAGTGACTGTATTTGGAGACAGGGCTTTTAATTGCTAATTAAGAAAAAAATGAGATCATATGGATGAGCCCTAATCCAATATGACTGGTGCCCTTATAGGAAGAGGAAATTAGAACACAGACAACCCATGCACCAAGGGGCCAACATATGAAGACACAGAGGCCAAAGAAAGTCCTTAGAATAAACCAAACCTGCTGATATCTTGATCTTGGACTTCCAGCCTTCAGAACAAAACAAAACAAAACAAACAAAAACAATGTCTGTTGCTTCAGCACCCCCAGTCTGTGTATTTTGTTGTGGAAGCCATAACAGACTAATACAACCACATTTAAATTTAGGACATTTTCATCATCCCCAAAAGGAAACATGTACCCATCATAGTCATGCCTCACTTTTCTCTATCACTCCTAGGCCTAGGTAACCACCAATCTACTTTCTGTCCTATAGGTTTGTCTATTCTGGACATTTCACATAAATCAAATCATTCAATATGTGGTTTGGGAAAAAACTGGCTTCTTTCACTTAGTGTAATGTTTCACTGTTCATCTGTGTTGTAGCGTGTGTCAATACTTCCTTTCTTTTTGTTGCTCAGTGACATTCCATTGTGTGAACATAGCACATCGTATTTATCCATGCATCAACTGGTAGGCCATTTGGATTGCTTCCACTTTTTGGCTATGAATAAATCTCTTATTGAACATGTAATGAAATTGTACATGAAATGTACAATTATTTTGGTGTGGACATATGTTTTTATTTTTCTTGTGAATATACCTTGGGGTGAAAATGCTGGGTCATATGGTAACTTTATCTTTCACGTTTTGAGAAACTGCCAAACTGTTTCTTGAAGTGGTTGTGCTATTTTGCATTCTTATTAGCCACAGGTTAGGTTTTGGATTTCTCCACGTTGCTGACAATACTTGTCATGGTTTGTCTTTTTGATGATAGTTATTCTAGTGGGTATGAAGTGATATCTCATAGGGTTTTGCTTCACGTTTGTCTAATGGCTAATTTTTGTTTTGTTTTGAATATCTTTTGATATGTTCCCTGGCCATTTTTGTACTTCTTTGGGATAAGTCTGTTCAGATGTTGTATATATCTTAAGTGGCTTGTCTTTTTATTATTGAGTAGTAAAGATTTATTATGTATTCTGGTAATAAGTCCCTTATCAGATACATGATTTACAAATGTTTCCCCTTCTTGGGGATTGTCTTCTTACTTTCTTAATGGTATTTTTTTTTTTTGCAGCCAAAAGGTTTTTAATTTTAATGAGGTTTTATTTATTTAATTTATTTTTGTGCTTTTGGCATTCTGTCTTTTAAGAAACCATTACCTGATCTAAGATCATGAAGATTTACTCCCATGCTTTCTTCTAAGAATTTTACAGTTTTAGTTCTTAAAATTTAGGTTTATGACTTATTTTGAGTTAATATTTCTGTATGGTTTTAGGGAAAGTGTGCTACTTCATTCTGTTGCTTTTAGACATTTAACTATACCAGAATTATTTGCTGAAAAGACTTCTTTCTCCATTTAATTATTCTGGCATGCTTGTTGAAAATAAATTGACCATTAATATAAAGATTTATTTCTGGGTTCTCATTTCTATTCTGTTGATCTATATGCCTATATTTATGCCAGTACCACGCTGTCTCAAGATTACTATAATTTTATTTTTAAAGATTGATTTATTTATTTTCAGAAGGAAGGAGAGAGAAAAAGAGAGTGCATATGCAGTGAGGAATGGGCAAAGGGAGAGAGAGAGAGAGAGAACCTCAAGCAGACTCTCTGCAGAGTGCAGAGCCCAACATGGGGCTCCATCTCACGACCCTGAGATCATAATCTGAGCCTAAATCAAGAGTTGAATGATTAACTGACTGAGCCACCCAGGTGCCCCTTGATTACTATAATAACTTTAGAGTAAGTTTTGAAATAAGGAATTATAATTCCTCCAACTTTGTTTCTATTTTTTAATACGGCTTCAGCTATTCTAGATTCTTGTATTTCCATGTAAATTTTAGGATCAGCTTGTCACTTTCTTCAAAGAAGCACCTGGAATTGTGATAGAATCATATTGAATTTGTGTAACAGTCTGAAGAGTATTGCCATCCTAACAATATTAAGTCTTCTGATCCATGAATATGGAATGCCTTTCCAGTTATTTAGAACTTCTTTAGTTTTTTCCAATATTATTCTATAGTTTGCTGTGTACAAGACTTCCATTTCTTTGGTAAATTTTTTTCCCCAAGTGCTTTATTTTTTATTCAATTGTATAGGGAATTAAAAAAAATTCGGTTTTGGCATGTTTATTGTTAATTCAGAGATACAATTGAGTTTTGTATATTAATTTTGTATCCTGCAGCTTTGCTAACTTGTTTGTTCAAATAATGTTTTTAGTGGATTCCCTAGTGTACAAGATCATGCTATCTATGAATAGAAAATAGTTTTACTTTTTTTTTCTAATCAAGATGTTTTGTCTTCCTTCCTTCCTTCCTTCCTTCCTTCCTTCCTTCCTTCCTTCCTTTTTCCTTCCTTTCTTTCTTTCTTTCTTTCTTTCTTCTTTCTTTCTTTCTTTCTTTCTTTCTTTCTTTCTTTTTCTTTCTTCTTTCTTTTTCTTCTTTTTCTTTCTTCTTTCTTTCTTTCTTTTCTTTCTTTCTTCTTTCTTTTCTTCTTTCTTTCTTTCTTTCTTTCTTTCTTTTCTTTCTTCTTTCTTTCTTTTCTTTCTTTCTTTCTTTCTTTCTTTCTTTCTTTCTTTCTTTCTTTCTTTCTGTCTAAATACCCTATCTAGATTTGTGTGCATCTGGAAAATGAATAAGGGTAATACAAAGCCCAAAGGAGAAGAAAAGGAGAGTGGCTATTTAACATTGTCTTGGAAAATTGCCTATAAGAGATGGGCCCTTTGAGTTTTCCTTCTAAATCACCTAGCATAGGAAGCTAGAAGGATAGGTAAGGCACTTTTTAAAAAGCAAAATCCCTACTCATTAGGAGGAGTTTGAATTTGACTGGATTGTGTCTCTATGTTGTTTTGGTCTGCCAACATCTTTTACTTTATTTTCTAATCAAAAGTACCACTTTCATTTGGGGGAATATCTCCTCCTACATTTGTCATGTTCAAGAGAAGCAGTAATTATAGTACTTACCCACTTATCCTTACAGATGTGAGCCTGTTCAGCTCTTCCTTCATATGCTGTGAATTTTACTGTGTTCATATGAAAAACATCTTTTTTTCCTTCCATAGGTCAAAGTTTGTTTCTGTTAATTGCAATAAAAAAAATCTCTAGATACCCAGACATATGTGGTAGATGTCTCTTTAAAACTTTATCATAGCTGGTGCCCCTACCCACCAACATGTGATAGCATTGCTGGTCAAACAACATTGATAATAAAGCAAAATCTATTCAAAGATAGATTTGTAAAAGATAGTAAAAAAGATAGTAAAAGATAGTAAAACATAGTAAAAGATAGTAAAAAAAAGAGAAAGATTCTAAACTGAATTTTTTTTTTTAATTTTTATTTATTTATGATAGTCACAGAGAGAGAGAGAGAGGCAGAGACACAGGCAGAGGGAGAAGCGGGCTCCATGCACCGGCAGCCCGACGTGGGATTCGATCCCGGGTCTCCAGGATCGCGCCCTGGGCCAAAGGCAGGCGCTAAACCGCTGCGCCACCCAGGGATCCCTCTAAACTGAATTTAAGAGAGCTTGATACTATTGATCCTTTAAATGCTAGTACAGAGGAAATACTGAAAGAATACCTGGATGCCCAAAGGACCAAATTTAGAATTTGAATAGGGCCTGGAAGGAGAGTGGGAAGGGGCTAAGCTTATTCCCTTAAATTACCCTAGAGAGGGAAACAAAGTGCTAACTGTGAAGAAGGAAGCAGCATAAGAAAACGATTCACAGGGGCACCTGGGTGGCTCAGCGGTTGAGCATCTGCTTTCAACGCAGGTCGTGACCCTGAGATCCTGGATGAGTCTGCATTGGGGTCCCCGCAGGAAGCCTGCTTCTCCCTCTGCCTATGTCTGTTTCTCTCTCTGTGTTTAAAAAAAAAAAAAAGACGATGCACATACCCCTGAAGCAGGTTCGGTGCCCCACTGTTTGCTCCTTAAATCCTACAGGGCTGGGATTATACCCCCTCCACCCTCCCGCCAACACAATCTGTGCCAAGCCTGATGCTACACTTAGCATCAGGGCTATGGCCTGGCAGTTGGAGCGCCCCCTGCTGGCAGATTTTCCATTGTGCTGCCTCCTCAGGGTTTTTTCCTCCCTGACTTTCCTCCTGACCCATCTTTCCAGCCCAGCGCCCCTCTCAGCCACTGTCTGTCCTCTGTGCTCTGTGACTGTCCCTTTTCTGTTCTGCCCCTACTCTAGTCTCTCAGGGATGGCAGGACTCTGTATTCCCCTCTGGCAGAAAAGGAGGTAAGTCTTTCAGTACCTCTCTCCAGAACCCTCCCTCCAAATAAAACCAACCTGATCTCAGTTGGCAAATAAGATTTCTGTTGGTTAGCTTTTTCATTCAGTGCTTCTTGGGACTCAGAAAGCAGAGGATCTCTGCATCAAAAACAGGGTCTAGTTTTAATAATATCAAGATGAGAAGGGACATACTGAGTTGTTTGACCTTCCTTGCAGAGGAACTGGATGAGGTCCCATACACTTTCAAGTCCTCAGATATCTCAGTGGGGGACTCCAATCGACTTCATGTTCTTATGGCTATAGCTCCATAATGTGCTACCACCACCAGAGCATGTGCTCTTTCATCCTCTTCCCCCATTCCTTCTACCCCAATTGTCTCACCTGTCTTTAGGAGGAAAATCCCCCTTATTCTTCAGTGAACTTACTCCATGGCTCCAGCTGCCCTGTCTTTCCCTTCTTACCCCCCAGTCACATGCCCCCCAGACACATGCCCCCCAGACACATGCAGTAACTTGAAGTTATGTTGTCATGGTCTCCTTCATGAGCAACGCTAGACCATCAGCCTTCCCTGTGACAGTATATTTTTCGGGATTTCAAATGTTGAGAAGACATATCAACCCTTTTGTGCAGAGCAAGCTTGACACATCTCCAACAAATAAATCTATTCATATCAGCAGATTCCTCCAACTTTAAAGGTGAGTGCACATGGCAATACATGCACGATCCTCATCACTCTCTTCTGAACATCTAGTGTCTGAACGTTGAGAACTGCAAACTTCACTTTTTCTTCTGTTTTTCAGAGATATTCATTGACTTGTACATGACAAGCTGTGCACTTCACAAATTCCTTAGAGATAAGGGAGGGAGAGTAGGGGTATATAAGTCTGACAGAATTTAGAGAGCCATTCCAGAGTTTAGGAAATGAGTCCTAGTATTTCATTTCATTATTTTTATTTTTAAAAAAGATTTTTATTTATTTATTCATGAGACACACACAATGAGAGAGAGAGAGAGAGAGACAGAGGCAGAGACACAGGCAGAGGGAGAAGGAGGCTTCCCGCAAGGAGCCCGATATGGAACTCGATCCTGGATCCTAGGATCACACCCTGAACCAAAGGCAGATGCTCAACTGCTGGTGTCCCTAATTTCATTAAACAAAGATAGAATTCAAGAAGATGGAGGCCAAAAATGACAGTGGAAGAAGATGGACAAAATGTGACCAGTTTTAAGAAAGCCTTTTTTTAATACTATAAGGCCGTCTAAAAATCCTCTAACAAAATATACCACTTTTTTGATAGTGAGGGAAGGATTTTTATAACCAAGTGAAAAAGCAGCATTTAAAAAATGAGAATGATTGACATATATTTGCATAAGACAAACCAATTCATGTTGGAAAGATTCAGAATACTTTAAATTGAGGGACATTTGGTATTTATTAAAATCTTATTATACATTAAAGTTTATATCTGAGGATTTCACATATATAATCTTACTGAGCACCCAGAATAATCTTATAAAATTGTCATCATTATTCTCATTTTAGAAATGAGCAAATTGAAGCTTGAGTCAATTAAATTCTTTCTTCAAAGTCAAAGTGAAGAGTCAGATGAAATCCTTTCTAATGTTCTCTGCCCACCACCCCTTCCCCAGCTGTATTTAGGTATAATTGATAAATAAACTTGGAAGACATTTTAACTATGCAACATGATAATTTAAGGTATATGTACATTGTGATAGAATTCTACTCCCCATCAAGTTATTTAACACATCCATTACCCCACATATTTACCTTATTATTTTTTGGTGAGAATATTTAAGTTCTACTCTATGAGTAAATTTTTAAAAAAAGATTTATCAGCAGACTCCCTGCTGATCCTGGAGCCTGACTGGGGCAGGGTGGGGGGTGGTGATGGGGTGAGGTGGGGAGGTGGGGTGGGGGGGTGGGGAGAGCCTCAATCTCATGACCCGGACACCTGAGCAGAAACCAAGAGTGGAATGATTAACCGACTGAGTCACCCAGGTGCCCCTCTAAGTGAATTTCAATTACAAGTACAAAATACAATACAGTGTTATTGTAACACTAATGTTACACATTAGATCCTCAGACCTAATCATCTTATTACTGAAATCTATATCTTTTTACCAATATCTCCCTATTGCTCCCACTGGTGCCTGGCAACCACTCTTCTACTCTCTGGGTCTGAGTGGAACTTTTTCTTTCGTTTTCTTCCTCTTTTTTTTTAGATTCCACATATAAGTGATACCATCTTCCTAATGTTCATGAACTGTTGCAAAACCCGTACAATTACTAACATCCAACAGAAGCCAAAGGAAATAACTGACAATGAAAAATGAGCAGAACCCTTTCTCCAGCGAGGAGGAGTACTTGCAGGCAGGCAATTATACTGTTGCCTAGGGGAAAACAGAAACTTTCTCCAAGGATGGTGCACAGAACTCATTTGCCCAGGCCTTGGGGTTTCAGAGGGGCACTAGATCCAGGCTGAGCTCATGACGATCCATCAGGCAGAGGCGAGGACTCTAGGAGAAGGGTACATGACCACTACCTCACAGAGAACAGTATCTGGACCAGTTGGAAATGTGGCAGAGCTATGCATGACCCAAGAACTCAGCTCACTAACTGTTCTGTCTTTTGGTGACCTTGTAAAAGGTGCAGGTTTTTTTGTTTATCATGTGGAAAATGAAAACTAAGTAAAAGTATGCACACTTCTATAACTTGTGCCTACAAGGGTCTGCCCACCCTGCAGCCTGAGATGATGTGCTCCAGCCAACGCTGCAGAGCTCACCAGGATTGGCATGCAGGGGCCTTACTCCTCTTTGCTGGCCTTCCCTGTCTGGTTAAGTCATCCCAGTGGATACCCCTCTTCTCTCCCAACCGTACCCTACTTCTGGCCATATTAAACTACTCTGAATGCAACCCCACTCTGAACCAAACATTTTCTTTATGCTCTGCTTATGCCCCTCTCCTGTCCATGGAGATGAACTCTTTATTTTAAAATAAGGGACAATGCTTCAAAAACAATTGTCTTACAGGGGCCTCTGGGTGACTCAGTTGGTTAAGCGTCTGTCTTTGGCTCAGGTCATGATCTCGGGGTCCTGGGATGGAACCCCACGTTGGGTTTCCTGCTCAGCGGGGAATCTGCTTCCTTCTCTTTTTCTACCCTTCCTGCCTGCACTTATGGTCTCTCTCAAATAAATAAAATCTTAAAAAAACCCCCACAATTGTCTTAGAGAATGTAGGCAGTGTAATATCTCAGATTAGAGGGAGGATAACTGATGTGCAAGCTCTTTTTAGCTTGGATAGAACTGAGGGAGGATCATGGTGTGGGTTAGTGTAAGAGAACTCTATGGCCTAGGAATTAGGAGATCAAGATGTCAGGTCTGGCATTCAGGATTAATGGGTAATTTAAATGAGAGGTTTCTATAAAGTGAATCTATCTGATAGCATTTAATGAGAAGATAGGTAAGATCAACCAATGTGAAAGTATTAGGTGTGATTCCAGGCACAAATAACCTGGAGACACTGGTGAACAGAAGATGGGTTAGAAGTGGTGGAAAGAGAAAGATAGGCCCAAAAGGAGGCTATGCAATTGAGGACCCACTCATCTACTGGGTGGATTATTCAAGGGTAAACCCGAGGGCCTCAGAGAGATGGATGTTCTCAATGTGGACTCATTTCCTTAGTGTTCTTCCTTTGTCAGTTGAGTGAGCTTGATGGCCGTGGATGACATTGATTGCTCCAATGACACAAGTGCTTCATTCTTCCAAGTGAAAAATAAGGTGAAGACTGATTCCTTGTCAAAGGCCACCTGATGATGATGGGAAGACCATGCTGTTTCCTTTCAGGCAATATAGGATCTGCCCCCAGGCTCCTGGAAAGCACTAGCCTGACTGTTCCAACTGCAAACTTAGGAAAATGAGGTCACCCTTGAGATGGTGGAACTCTGGACATCTAGGAATATCAGGCCAACAGCTCTCTCTGGCTCAGCTGTCACTTTTCCTTCTTTAGGATCATCCAGAGGAAAAGAATCCAGTAGTAGAGAAAAAAGAATTGCCCAAGTGTTAATTTTCTTTATATCAGGCTTGTGGACAGAGTTTTTGAGAAGGAAAGGCTTAGTTGTCTCTTATCACATTACTCTGGAAAGTTTAGATTGCTGAGATGGTCTGTAATTGACTTTTGAGGGAGTGATTGGTTTCACCATGGCAGGTGAGCTCTTGGACTTTAACTTTGGCTGAACAAGAGGGCACTAGAAGACTATACTATTGGTTCTAGAATTTCTATATTGGAGAGGCCTTAGGTAGCAACCTTCTTCTGAGCATGAGTTGGGGTAAGATAGAGGCTGCTCAGATGAATGGGGGGTCAGGGGAGTGAATCAGGTTTAAGACACACTGCTTTCAAAGAGTATATTTCCCTGAGGTGGCTTGGGGAGCATATTTCTGATTATGGGAAAGGGCACACAAACTCTGTCAGAACTTTCATGGTGTTAACTCTTACAAGGTGATGTGTTGGAGAGGTAGGGGTAGTTGCTTGTTGAAGCATAATGGGCAGTGCCTTGAGATGATGTGCATCTGTGCTTGATCAGCAAAGTTAGGAGATGTGGGTTGAAGCCTAGAGTTGAAAACTAGGACTGAATCCTAGTTCTGCTAACAGTCCCACCTTAGACAGATCAGACTCTCCTTTCTTTAGGCAGTGGGTTAATTATGTTTAAAATGAGGAAAGTAATCTAGATCAGCACTGTTACATAGAAATACAATGTGAGAAGCATGGAATTAAATGTTTTATAGCAGCCACATTTAAAAAATAAAAAAAACAAGTCAATTTATATCCAATTTAACCCCGTATATCCAGATTATTACTGTTTCAACAGGTAATTAATGTAAACATTATTAGTGAGGCATCTGACATCCAATTTTGTATTAACTCTTCAAAATCTGGTGTGTAGGCTACACTTAATGACACATCACAATTGGACCAGCATGGTTCAAGTCTAGTGGTCCCACATGGCCAAGGGTTGCCATGTTGGATAGCATGAATTTGGATGATGTCTAGAGGTCCATCCTATGATTCCATGACAGGGCACACCTGAAATGCTTTGCCTTTTCTTAACCATCCTTCTTTTGGGTTCTCATCTCTGGAGGACTCCAGTGTCAACCTGAACAGAAAGCATCATTTGTGACTAGATCCTTCTGCCCTAGATATGTATGCTATAGACCTCCCAGGAATAAAGCAATTAACTCTTCTACTTACCTTGGGAAATTGCTTTGAGATCCCATGTGAAAGGAGATGATACATACAAATGCAAAGTAATTAGTCCTTGAGCATTTCTTCTGACATAGTCACAGACGTAAGTGCAGTCTGTGATGCATGTTCCTGCCCAAAGCCTCAGGAAGTATAATTAACTATCTCCTGTAAAGTGTTATGAGATGCTCCAGATGAAAGGTGGCCAGAGAGAGCCAAACATCACCCGGAGCAACATTTGATCATGCCCATCCCCAGTCAGCACCATTACAAGCTGGGACTGACGTCATTTCTGCAGTTAGCAGCTCTTCCACCTTGGGAAAGAAGAATAGGGGTGTTGAGGCCCCACCAGGTGATCCATTAAAAAAAGAAACACCCCCATACTTTTGCTCAAGAGGCCTTGCATTCTTGTAGATTCTAAGAAGCAGACCCCATTTCCCTGAAATTGCACACACACTGCTTAATTGAGCTTGCCTCTCCTCAAGCTGAAGTCACTTCTGGTAGTAGATGAGTCACAAATAGCTCTGTGATTTCATTTGCACTTGATACTGGAGACTGGGACAGTTCTCAGGCCCTGAGACCTCACTCCCCAGCTGCTGCCAGGTCCTTGACTTCCCTGTGAGAAAGAATTCAAGGATGAGTCAGAGTAAAGTACATCAGAAGAAGCTTCATTGCAAAGTGAAAGTACACACTTGAGAGAAGGGAGTCTGGGCACACTCAGAGAATGTTAGTTGCCCCAGGTAGATGTGAGGCTCTGATCTTTGTGGGCAGTTACAATAAAGAGGTGGGATATTTTTGCAGGGTTGTGAGAGTAGGCAGGACTTCCAAGAACTGTACATGTCATTACGCATGCTCTATGCTAGTTACTATGCCAAATGCAGTCTAACTTTTTTTTTTTTTTTTTTTTTTGCATATACTCTAAATGCATGATTGGTCCTCTGGATCCCTGACTGGAGGGGTGGAGGCATCATTCTTGGTCATTTACAGGTTAATTGGGTCTTTGTGCACATGTGAGCCAGAGTTTGAGCAACAGGTTACTTGTAGCCATGAGAAACCACAGGGCTATCACAGGATTTACTCAGTTGTCACAAACACCCTGTCAGGTGATAGGCTCACCCTGTTCTCTGTCTTTTTTCCTCTTATGGTTGCCCAATATTACTCAATTCTACCTGCCTCATCTCCCCCCTTCTGAGAATTCCATCCCTTAATTCTTTAAGGGGTATAGAAAGGAGTACATCTGTCTTCTGTAGTTGCTTCCTGCTGACTTAGGGGCATTGGCCCTGCCTGGTATGGGAGTAGAATTTTCTGGCCATCTGATCTCAGAGTTTCATGGGTATATCTGCAGGAAAGTCCATGGTGGAAATGAGTTGAAATCCTTGCATGACAATCATCTTAATGTGGAACTGTTGTAACCTGGAAGGAACAAACTTCAACAGTAGATTGAGCATGCACAGGCAAATGTGCATCAATATGCATCAGTATTAGGCATATGATAATCAAGGGTCCTAGAAAAGGTAAGATGTAAACAGTGATGCTGGGCAGGTAACCCTTGATGGTATTTTTTTTTCCTTGATGGTATTTTGTAGCAGATTGGGCTCTGTCTAGAATTTCCCGAGAAATGATGGAGCCTTGGTTGAAGTTGTGAGGTGAGGTAGCTTGTTCCAAGATTTTAGTCACTCCCATTTCCACCTGTCCAGAGACCTTAGTGTAAAAACAGGAAGAAGTATTAGCCAAAGTACATACTTCTTCTTATCCAGCTAATAAATAATCTAAGGCAATTCTTTGATTCCTCACCATTGCTGCCAAGAAATCTATGGATTGCCTTAATGGTTTGAAATCTCATCGTGATTGTTGGGCAATAATGACATAGATCTTGTGATGTTTTTGGCTGTCACACTATTGTAGACTGTTTCTCTTGTCAAAGAAGTGCAGCTTCCAATGTGTGCCACTACTCTCAGAACTATTAACGCTCTTCCTCTCTTTCTTCTGGTTTCAGATGTTTTTGAGGATTTAATGGTAAATATTTATTGGTAAATATTTGAGTCTGTTTGGGGCGGGGCAGAGGGATAGACATGTTGAGTTGTCCAGTAGTTTGATGATGTGTCATTTATGTTTGAACATTGAACTGCATGTCCCAGATTGTTGCACATATCTAGGAACTTGAGTTCCTTTTCTAGGCATATGAGTCCTGGTGTTGGTGATTTAGGAGGCTCGAACTTGAATGGGCTGAAGGAATCCACTTTTTAGAAGGGATCAAGGGGTCCTTTTGTATGACTTTACCTCCATCCTTATAATCCCAATAGTCATTATCCTCCTTGTCATCTCAGTCATCTGGATGACATCTTGGGTAGTCATGTCCCTGCCATAATTTGGGATTTAACTTTAGAATTTCCCTCTGATCTATACCTGAGTATCTATTGTAGGCCAATCTTAGTTGTCTGGAATCAATCCTGGTAGTCAGAAATCAGGGGAACTATAATTGCATGGGACAAGGCATAGGATAAAGTCTCCTCTAGCAGTGCATTGCATCTAGGCAGTCCATAGGGAGGACAAAAAATATTTTGTGGCACATTCATTTGAGAGTCTACATTGGTATACCAGACAAGTAAATGGGGCTCAGACATTTGTGGATGGATGCATTAACTGGGTGGGCCAGTATTTTTAAAATAGTATTTGGGTCTCACTTAGATCTTCTGTAAACTGGGTGATTTTGGATTGCTTTCCCTGAATTGATTGTCCAGTGAGTGAGATTTGTTCCATTTTACTAGAGAGTTGATGATGACATATACAGTTGTTTAAGGAGGTATTTCAAGTGAAGTCTGGAGTAATCTAGACCCAAGTATTATTTTCCCACTCAGAGCCCAAATAATTTGATGCCTCAAAAGCATGACAAGGAGGGTAAGCATATTGGGTATGGTTATATCCAGCAATGACAGAAGAGTTCTTTTCCCCAAGCATTTTAAGTCTGTAATAGCACAGTAACATTGAAAGAAATAATAAGACTGGGATTCCCAGCAGGAATATTCACATTACTTATCTTTTGGCTTTGTTTGCAGAATAGTAGCTTGAGATTCTCCAGGGGCTCACAGATATCCTTCTGTTTTACATCTTGTGTTGACTGAGAAGGAACAGATTTAATCCTAGATAGGAGAACCCAGGTGGCTATTCTCTGGAGTTTTACTGTGGTTGAGGTCCTCAGAATGACCCACTATGGACCCATCCATTTGCATTAAAGTAGATCTATGGGGGAGGCCTCTTTCTAGGTCTTGGGAGGACCATGACTCCTGGGAGGAATGAAGAGGTTAAATTTTGGGAGTTGGGAGCTGGGAGGATTTTACTTCCAAATTCAATAAGGGCTTTGATTTTCTTTTTAACTTCTCCTAAGTTTATGATTTGTCTTGTTATTTCTTGAACCTTGGTATCAACTAGAAAGTATGAGGTAAGTAAAGGTCTTTCATATAACATCTCATAGGGGATATGTTGAAGATTGGATTTGGGGGCAGTTTTGACCCGAAGGAGAGCAAAGGGCAACACTGTTATATGTGACTCAGGAGTTTCTTGGCATAGTTTGGCTACTGTCTTTTTGAGGTAATGGTTGGCCTTTTTCACTTTTCCAGAGGATTGAGGTCTCCATTAAGTATAGAATGATAATTGATCCCAAGGGCCTCAGCTAATTGTTGGGTGATTTTGGCTGTCATAGGAGACTCATTGTCACTCTGCAGGGATCAGGGAAGATAAAATTGTGGGATAATTTCCTTAAGTATTACTTTGGAGATCTCTGAAGCCCTTTCTGTCATACATGGAATGCTTCTGTTTATTCTGTGAAGGTATCAGTTAGTACTGGGAGATATTTATAACTTTATGACTTTGAGTCTGTGGCAATTGATTAAAGTCTATTTGCCAATTTTCACTGGAATAAGTACCATAATGTTGAGCTGCTTTTAGAAGTGGAGGTGGTTTCATTTTGCCTCCTAGATTATTATAGAAGCCCTGAGGACAGGCCTTAGTAATATCTTTAACCGTTGGATCCCCTTTGCAAGGAAGAGATAGGTAACCTGTGACATTAGAGCATCTCTCCCTATGTGGCTGGAGTCAAGTATTTGGTTAATGACTTTCCAATGGCACCATCTGGAGAGTAGTACTTTGTCTTCCTTTATTTACCATCCACTAGGGTCTTTATTAAATCCTCTTTGTTTAGCCCAATATGTCTTCATTGGAGTATATTTTGGGTTAGTGAGGGAGCAGGTATCCTTGTTACAAAGGCCAAGGTAGTGGCTTTAATGGTCTCTGCTGCTGCTGTCTTTTTTGCTGCTTTGTGTGCTAGGGTGTTTCCTGTACTTTTTTCTAAGTCTCCATTTTGTGGCCTTTGGAGTAAAGCTGCTTCTAGAGATTTTTGAATTGCCTTCAGGAGCTGTCCTATCTCATGGCCATGTTTTATAGGAGAGTTTTTGTTTTTGTTTTTGTTTTGCATGTAAAAGTCTTCTTTGTCTCCAGATGGCCACATGGGCATGTAGAACCAGAAAGACATATTTAGAGTCAGTATAAATGTTAATCTTTTTGTCTTTGCCCATTTGGAGAGCTCCAGTGAGAGCCGCAAGTTCAGCTTTTTGAGCTGAGGTGTTAGTGGTAGAGGTTTGGCCTCTATAATTAGATGGAGGCTAACAGTGACATATCCAGCTCTTCTAATTCCATTGTCTACAAAGCTGCTCCCATCTGTAACCAAACCTCATCTGGATATTTCTAGAGGCTTGTACTTTCAATCATGTCTATTAGAATAGCTTTGTTCAATAGTTTTTGTACAAGAGTGGGTCAGATTTTTTTCTGCCCCAACGAGTAACAAGGTTGCTGGGTTTAGGGTTTAAGGTCTTTTCAGGGTTGTATCTGGGAAATCCAACAAAAAGGTTTGGTACTTAGGTAAGTGTCCTTCTGTCAACCATTGGTGTCCCTTTATTTCCAGAATTCCTTATACTAGACAGAGTATTAGGACTACCAGAGGTTGTTCCAGAGTTAGTTTAGTAGATCCTTCAATTAGGAAGGCCACGGCTGCTAAGACCCATAGGCAACCTGGCTATCCACTGGCTATAGAATCTAGTTGTTTAGAGAAGTAGGCTGCAGGTCTGGGGATTTTTCCTAGTTTTGGGGTGAGAACTCTTAAGGTTATTCCATTCTTCAGCTACATTTAGGGAGAAAGGGTTTTCTAGGTCTGGAATCCTGAGGGCAGAGGTGGTGGCTAAAAGGTCTTTGATGGCCTGAGAAACCTTTTGTTCCCCTGTCCACTTGAGGGGCTCATTCTCTGTTTCTTTAAGGGCCTCAAAAAGTGCTTTGGCATGAATCCAAAGCCTGGAATCCAGGTGTGGCAAAATCCTACTATCCTAGTAAAGCCCTGAGTTGGTTTATTTGTTTTGTTTTGTTTTGTTGGTCTGTGGAGGGCCTACCTTGAAGACGGCCTCTTTTCTTTTTACAGATAAGGTCCTCCTTCCAGAAATTGAAATACATCGTACATATTCAACTCTTTGTAGAGAGATTTGTACTTTTGATAGGGAAATATGATAGCCTTTATCCTCAAGGAAGTTTAAGGTGAGGATGGTGTTTTTAGTGGAGGCTTCCTTGGTGGGACCACAAGTGAGCAGGCCATCTATATTCTGGAGCTGGGCCCCTGTTTCTAGTTTCAATTCTCAGAGTTTTGCTGGGGTGTTATCAAACATATGAAGACTGTTTCTGAAACTGTAAGGTAATACAATCCAGGTATATTGTTGGTCAACATTGGAGAGGGCATCTGTCCATTCAAAAGCAGACAGAAACTGTCAGTCCAGATGCAGGAGTGTGCAGAAGAAAGCATCTTCAGGTTCAGAAAAGTAAACCAGTGAGTATCACTAGGGATCTGGGTGAGGATGGTGCAAGGATTTGCCACAATGGGGTAGATAGGAACCACTGCCTTCTTTATGACTCTGAGATCCTGTACCATATAGTATTCCCCATTGGGTTTTTTTTTAAGTGGGAGAATGGGGGTGTTTCAGGGTGATTGGCAGGCCACTATGAGTCTATGTTTGAAAAACTTATCTATGAGAGATTGGAGCCCTTGCTTGGCTTCAAGCTTAAGCAGATATTGCTTCTTAGGAGGAAATTTGGATTTGTCTTTAAGAGGGGCTATTACTGGCTTACTGTCTCTGGCCTTTTCAGAAACTCCCTGATCACAGATGAATTGACTTGAGTCCGTATTTCAGCAGGGACTTTTGTTGGTGGGTTTTGATGTTTGTCCATGACTAGGGCCAGCAATATGTGTGTCCCTGACTTCTGGAGATGTAAAATAGTTCCCAGGGAGCTCAAAAAATCCCAGCCTAATAGAGAGGTGGGACATGACCAGAAACCCATGTGAAATCGTTTGGTTGCCAATCCTATAGTTGAGTGGCAGAGTGAAAAATTTAACTTTTGCACTCTTGTGAATTCCAGTAATCTTACAGCTTTTTGAGGATAAGGGCCCAAATGATCAGTCAAGACAGAGTAAGTGGTTCTTTGTGTTGATTAAGAAATTAACATTTCCACCTACCATATGTAGGATTACCCAGGGTTCCTTAGTTGTGATGGTCAAGGTCAAGAGAGCTGCCAAGGTTTTTTGGGTCCCATAATTGTCAATGGAGGCAGCCATCATGGGTTTGGGAACTCTTTCTTCCCCCTGGAATCTGAGGACAGTCATTTTTTTAGTGGATTCTTTCTCCACTTCGGTGGCAGGGTCCTTTAGGTTTGACCCCACAAGGCTTCATTTTGTGGGGACATTCTGATTTCCAGTGGCCAGTTAAAACAAACCCTAGTATTTGGCCTAGGGCTGGAACTCCTCAAAGGGTAGCCCTGGGGTTGCAGGGCCTTGTTAACTGCCACAGCTATCAGCTGTGTCTGTTTCTTTTACTGGCCATGTTGAGTCTTAGTCCCCTCCTCAGCTAGGTCCTGATCATTATAAAACCCAAATGCCAGGCAGAAATTGGGTTATGGGGTTTAAGGCTCCAGACTCAACTCTTGCAGTTTGCACCTGATATCAGGTGCAGACTAACTGATAAAGTGAGTCCCCAGGATGCCTTGTCTTTTAGGGGTCTCAGGGTCTATATTAGCACATTGTTTAAAGGTTTCTAGTAGGCACCACTGAACTAAGGCAGGATTTTCATCCTCTCTTTGTGCAACTTTCCAGATTTTGTCATAATTCACAGATTTAATAATGTAATTTTTTATTCCCTCAGGTTAGGCAGGCCACTATATGGGTTTTTCTGCCCATTCTCTTCCTTCCCCTCTGGTAGTTTTAATTGGGATCCTGAACTGGCACAGCGTTTGCTCCCACAGGTATTATACAGGGTCCCTAATGGCCAGAGTATCAGCATAAGCTTGAGCCTTTATCCAGATTTGCTGTTTTTCTTCTGGGGTGAAACAGACAGAGAAAATAAAATGTAGATCTCCCCAGCTTAAGGCAAAGGAAAGATCAAGAGCCTGGAACTCTTCTGTGAATTTGTCTGGATTTTCAGAAAATCTGCCTAGATGCTGTTTTCATCTAGGTCAGATTTTTTTTTTAAAGGTTTTATTTATTTATTCAATGAGAGACACAGAGCGACAGAGATATAGATAGAGAAGCAGGCTCCCTGCTGGGAGCCTGATGTGGGACTCCATCCCCCGACCATAGGATCAGGATCTGAGCTAAAGGCAGATGCTCTATCACTGAGCCACCCAGGCATCCCATCTAGGCCAGATCTGTCATGGAGAGGGGAACATGGACCTGAAAGTGCTTGCCTTGCCATTTGCTACTTCTTAGCGAGGGCATAATTTAGAAAGGTCTGGATGGTCTAAGTTTCCTCTACTTGTCAGCCCAACAACACTATCCTTCCTGGGGAGGGGTAGATATCAGAGTTGACAAGGAGGTGGAGTAGCTGGTATTGGAGGAGCTGAAGGGATAGGGTTTTTGTCAGAAGATATTATCTCTGGAGAAGGAGGTACAGGTGTACCTAGTGTAGGTGTCCTAGCAGGAGGGGAACCTCCCAGTAGGGGGTTGCCTATAATGTCGGGTTCTTGGCTAGGAGGACCGGGAGGGTTATGTGCATAGCAGAGATAGCATGTCCCCCAGAGTTGGGATTTTGGTGTAATGCCATAATGCCTGTACCTAAGGTATTTCCATCCATTTTTGTTGCTGTTTAAAAGTTGGTCTAGTTGTAGGATACTATTGTAATTTCGAGTTCCTCATTCTTAGGCCAAAATTATCTTCCCTCCAATTTATATTGAGGCCAGGTGGTATTGTAGAAAAAGATCAATTTCCTTTTCTTTAGGCCATCTAGTTTAAAGCTTTACCAATTTTTAGAAATGCAGCTCAGGGGAGAGTCACAGAGCACTGAAAGAGAGTTATCCATAATTCTGTTCTTCAGCCTGGAAGAGAGAGAGAAAAAGGAAAAAGACTACACCTTGGTGTTCACTCGAGGGCTCTTCCTCCACCTGGACCCATCTGTCTGCTGAGTCAATCCACCATTCCTGGCCTCTGGCTGGTTCCTGACACCCACACATTTCTGGGTGTTCCCGGGTATTCATCCTGCCCATTCCAGGGAGTGGATCTTCAGCCAGCTGTATATCCGACTGTCTGTAGTCCTTGGGACTTTAGAAAGAAGAGGAAGGCTTCCAGAACCAAAGAGTCCACATGTGGGGCTGAATTCTCTGAGAGCATGCAAAATGATGACCCTCACACCAGCCCAGGCTAGCTGGACAGTAGACAAGGTGCTATGCAGTATATGATCTATAAAGTTAGGCTTTGAAGGGAATCGGTAAAGAGAGACTTCTATCTATAACCCCTAAAAAAGCCTATGGAGAGATTTTTCCCTTGAGGAGAAGCTGGCCGTTTGCCAGAACCAATGCCTGGAGAGGCCTAGTTTTGCAAAGTGATCCTGCTTAGGGTAAAAAGAAGGATTACAAGTAAGGGCATGTTAGGAAACAAAGAGAAAGGCAGTATGAATCACATAGGTCCATGAGGTGTCAATCCATGGACCACCCGGACTAATGGAGGAAGCAACACAGACACAGTGAGTCCAGGTGTGACTGGGGCATGAAGGCCAGCAAGACAGGGTGGTAACTTTGGAATGGTTGGCTGAAAAATAGGCAATAGAACCTCTGTCCAGTAGCCAGTGGAATTGGCTTCCAAAGACCAAATAAAGTGAGAGAAGAGGTTATAAAGAGAGAGATTCTCCAGAGACAGCATTGAAGGCAGAGTAAAATGGTGGTCCCTAACAATCTGGCTTAGTTGGGGCCAAGAGTTCTATTAATTGCTCAAGAGTCTGATGAAAAAGATTGGAAACTGTTAAGATAATCAATAGTGCCCTTAACCATAATAGCAAAGGAGTGACTTTTCCAGAAGCTAGACTCAAGTCAGAGTGAAATAGTAGTCCTGGAAATAAAAAAGATGCTTATTCAGGATTGCCACAGGGTCGGACATGCATGATTTAACAGTGTGCCTTGATGCACGGACATTCGCTTGAGGTTGGTGGGTGATCAAAGTCCATCTAGCCCATTCCATGACCAACTTATCCTCACACAGGAGATTTCTGGAGGGTGGTAATCACCCTAATGGCTTTTAACTGCTTGACCTGAGCCCACCATTTAGAGTGGCAACTTCCGAGGACTGTCAAGAACAAGAAAGTCAAAGTCAAGATAGAGAAAGGGTGTAATTTTTAAGGTTTTAGGATAACAGGACCTTGGAAGAGAAGTTCAATGTGTTTCTAAAAGGGGCAGAGGAAGTGTGCATTCCTACAGAGGATGGAAATAACAGGCAGGACTCCCAGAAGAACAATTAGGAGGGCCTATCACTAGAATAGATCCAAAGATTCCCATAAGGACAATTTGTTGAGTAGACTGAGGAGGCCAGGTGGAGTTTGGAGGCACCTACTATTTCTGGGATCTCTTGAACAGAGAGATCTGTTCTCTTGTGGTGGTTTCTCTTGTGGTGAAAAGAGACAGCAGAAGAGAAAGGGAGATCACTAAGTATCAGAGTAGGAGGAGTGAAAGCAGTGATGTATCTCCTGGATGGTTTGCCAAAAATATGATACCAGAGAGTGGGTGAGTTCTCAGGCCCTGATACCTCAACTACAAGCTGATGCCAGGTTCTTGACTTCTTCCCCAGAGAGGCAATTCAAGGACAAGTCCGAGTAAAGTATAGCAGAACAGGCTTTATCGCAAAGTCAAATATCCCCTTGAGAGAAGGGAGTGTGGGCACACTAAGATAGAGGACCTGAGTTGGCCTGGGTATATGTGAGGCTCTGATGATTATAAGCAGTTATAATAAAGGGATGGGATATTTTATCAGGGTTCTGGGAGTGAGCAGGGACTTCCGAGAACTGTGCTTATTATTACACATGCTCTATGCTAGCTGTATGCACACACACCATCTGTCTTTTTGTTTTTTGTTTTTTGTTATACACTCTGAATACACTCTAAATGCACAATTGGTCCTCTAGCTCCCTGAGTGGAGGCATGGTGGCATCATACTCTGTCATTTGCAGACTAATTGGATCTTTGTGCACGTTTGCTGTGGGTTTGTGCGACAACAGGATGCCTATGGCCATGAGGCACCACAGAGCTATCACAGAATTTACTCAGTTGTCACAAACACCCTGTCAGGTGTCAGGGTTTCCCTGTTTCCTGTCCTTTTTCCTCCTACAGTCACTCAACATGTTCCTCTTCTACCTGTCTCACTTTGAATACGGGTTTTTTTTGTTTTTTTGTTTTTGTTTTGTTTTTGTTTTTGTTTTATCGAAAGCAGTGGAATCTATCTTTAGCACTCACCTTTTTTCTTCCCAAGGCCTGTTTCTCCTCCTAAGGACCTATCTGGCCAGTCACCCAAGCCCCCTTTTTCTGATGCTCATTCTCTCCTGTCATTCCATCACCAAACCAGGTCCTGGACTCATTTTTACCCCCTCTCATCTTTAAAACTGGTTTCTCCAAGTTGGTGTCTTGTAAAAATTTTAACCACGTTTTCCTTTCAGATGTGAAAACCATAGTAGTTTGTCTCATTTGTTCATTCCTGTATCTATCCGCTCATTAACTCAGCATCTCTTATGCATCTGTCAGTGTGCTTGGTAGGCAGAGAGAGAGGCTTCTGAGGTAAGATATGTCTCTTTTGATGATTTCTTTCTTCCTACCTGTCCTTTACATGCTGATGATCCCCTGGCATCCTTCCTCCTCATTTGCTCACAGAATGTTCTCTACATTCCTCATGCTCTCCTGAGGGCTGCGGCACTTGGCTGTGAATGCTGTGAACTGCACAACTTCAGGGAACACCAGCATGGGGCTGAGTTCCAGCAGTTGATCCTGCTTTACCTGAGAAGGCTCTTCTAGCTGTATGCCAGTGACCCCTGAATCTCTATCTCCAGGCCCCACTTCACTCTTGAAACTTAGGCCTAGATTTATTTTTTCTCCTCTTTTTCTTCTTTTAATGGAGTTAACATATACCTATAGTAAAGTGTGCCAAGGGGGTGCTCTTTTAGTCATTTCTGGGCTGCTGTAACAAAAATACCATTGACTGGGTGGCTTAAACAGCAGAAATTTATGTCTCACAGTTCTGGAAGCTTGAAAGCCCAAGATGAAAGCGCTGGCCAATTTGAATTTGGTGGTATGCAGATGGTGCAGTGCTGTCTGTATCCTTGCATGGAACAGAGACGGGAGAGAGAGAGAGAGCAAGCAAGTGAGTGCTCTTACATGTCTCTTCTTACGAGGGAACTAATCACATCATGAGGGCTCCATCCTCATGACCTAATCATCTTCCAAAGTCCCCACCGCCAGATATAATTACATTGAGGGCTGAGTTTCAGCATATGAATTTTGAGAGGACACAAACATTCAGTCTATAGTAGGTGCTAATATTAAGTGTACAGTCGATGGATTTCCATATATATTTTCTTTGTCCGTGTCAAGATACAGAACATGCCCAGTACCCTAGAAGATCCCATCAGGCTCCTTCTCAGTCAGTATCATTCTTTAGAAGGAAACATTTTTAAAAATTTTTGACCATGGATCAATTTTGCTTGTCCTTGAACCATATCTATATATTTACTTAATAAATATATATACATATATATGTATATATGTAGAACATAGAGTTTGTATTCTTTTTTTGATTTGGCTTCTTTCATTCAACATAATATCTGAGAGATTTATCCTTGTTGTTGCATAAATCAACATTCAGGCCCATATTTCTAGTACGATCTTCCTATCTGTATATCCTGCTAAGAAATCTAGTGGCGTATAGGCACAACCAAACACATTATTCTGTATTTTATTTATTTTAATTAAAAAATGTTTTATTTATCACTAAATTCTACCCCTGAAGTGTTATTATGTATTTTATTTTATTTTATTTTTATTCTGTATTTTAAAATAAGATTGACGGTCACCCAATCATTGAAAGAATGAACATTGACCCTATAGAATTGCATGTAAAATTCAAGGAGATTGTATAGAAAACATGTAGTATAGTTCTCAAGTAGCTAAAGTTGAAAAAAGTTATTTAGAGTTGGGAGAGACATGACATCCTTATTGGTCTACTTTAATCTTACCTGCTTACTTTCTGTTTGTCAGAGATGGGCCCTGAGCCATCTGGTACTCATATTGTCTTAAATAAAATTTTAGTCTTTAATAGGAACAACTAAAATGATTTTTTGCTCTGGGAATTTAGCAATACATTGAGGTCTATTTATTTGTTCTTTTGAATGTGAGTTAACTTGTTAGGAACTACCTATCAGGCTTTGAGAGTGACTTAATTGACACCTCTGTGTGAGGAAAACAATCTAGATGTTTTGGCACCTTTAGTCCTAGAGTGACACTTTAAATCACAGAGAGGATCTTAAGATACAAGAAGAAAAATATAAATAAAATAGTGACACCCCTACAAGCAGTCTTCATTCCAAATAAATGTCAGACCTACTGTATTGCTACAGCAGTAAATTATTCATTTTGCATAACCTTAAGCTTTAAACATGTGAATCAGTGGTCTTCACTGAAGTTCTATCAAACATTATAAATATCTAGACAAAGGAAAAAAGGAAACGAAATTCTGGGAATTTAGAGTACAGAGTCAGGGAATCTCCCACCCTGGGAACAAATTCGAGGATCTGGGAAAGCGGATGAACTGCAGATGTCCGGAGTCAGGAAAGAGTTGGGAGTTGCTAAGAATTGCACAAAAGAAGGTTAACGGCTGAGCAGGAATCCAATTTCCACAATTCTCTGATGCCATAGTTTTAGTCATTGTGGCTCTACTGCTGTAAGACATACTTAATATGCCATAGAACTGGCAAAATCGAACCCCATCGACACCAAACATTATCAATTTAGCCTAATGGGAAACTTTTTAAATCATAATACATTTTAGAAATAGAAAGAACAGAGAAATAAGATTTCCTTTACACAGATATGCTTCCCAGCCCATTCTGCAGTCATGGTTTGAGTCTGTAATATAAAGGATGCGTATAGTGAAAGGAAAGCAACTGATCTTTTCTTCCCAAAGAAAGGGACTCTCAGACTCTTCTTTTTATGTTAAAGACAACACAGGAGAGACACCATGATGGAAATTGAGGGTCTGCAGGTGGCCATCTGCTGGCTGCTGAGAATTTGGGCAGCAACAGACTGGCTGAGCGAACAGCCACAATCAGGGAGGCAGACCTCATAGCAGAGGCTGTGAGGACTCTCATGATAAAGACGTAGAACTACTTCTCAGAGAGGCAGAGATCAAGTGTGTGGTAAGCAATTGCCCTAGCCTCTCTGTACGTCGGTTCTCATGTCCAAGTTGATGATAGAAATGGTATCTACCTCACTAACTATATTCATTCATTATTCATTTACCCAGTGGTTATCATACTTACTCTATATGGAACATTGTGCTAGGAATAGAACAACACAGACTTGAGAAAAACATGGCAACCTCCGCATTGTTGCTGCTCCTTCTTCACCATGAAGATGACCTAGTTCATGATACCAATTGTTGGCTTAGAGATGGAAAAATCTAGCATAAGAACTTTGGGTTATGGCTCCATGGGCAAAGGTCAAGGAGAAAGAATGTGTGAGGAAAGAAACAGCATAGTGTAATCCCAGAAGTGTGACTCGTAAGTCAGGGTTTAAGTCTCACTTCCATACCTTACTAGTATGTGACCTTGGACAAATAACCTGCACTCCTGGAGCTTTCTTTGGAGAACGGAAATGGTAATATCTACGTCCTAGGACTGAGGTGAGGATTAATGAGGTAACATATGAGCAGGTTGAAAGAGAGGGAGGAAAGTGATAATAATAAATCTACATCCATTTATTAAACAACTACTCTTTCAGTGATTTCCCTTTTGCACTTCCTATGTGCTAGGGCCCAGTGATTCAGCAGTGCATGGGACAGCCCTCTGCAGCATGGAGAAGGTCGAGTCTGCTGTTGCATACATGGGAGTGGCGTGTGGCTCTCCTGGGGCTTTGGTTATAGCTACTTTCTACCTTGATGCCCTGTGGTCAGATCTGTGTTGGATTAAAAAATAAGGGCCATAACAAGAATTATCTTCATTTGAATCACATAAGTTTGCTTATGTATTCTATCATATATCTTTCTTCACCATCAAGAGTACTCATGGGGGGTACTTGGGTGGCTCAGTTGGTTAAGCATCTGCCTTTGGATCAGGTCATGATCCCATGATCCTAGGATCAAGCCCTGCATTGGGCTTTCTGCTCAGGCAGGGAGCCTGCTTCTCCCTCTCCCTGTGCCTGCTGCTCTGCCTATTTGTGTTCTCTCTGTCAAATAAACTCTTTTTTTTAAAGAGTATTCTTGGGATGAGTGGTATAAAACAGGGAGGGAGGGAATAACTAGCATGCCAGCTTATAGATATCTGTTTAGTTGGCCCTGCTATTTCTATAAGATGCCATTAGCTTTCAGGGAGGTCTCTATCTCTGTGTGAAACTTCCAGTGTGCAGAGAGGCCTCATTTTGCACAGCACTTGGTTTCCTAAGAAGTTATATGTAAATTGAGAAGAAAAAGAAGACAAAAACCCCCAAAAAACAAAAGACCCCTCATTCAGCCCACTAGGATAGTTGTGGGTTACATATGCTAAGGCAGTTCTGAACGCCAAGTAATGGGTCCTTAATTTATATTAATCTGGTAAAGTTAGATGATTGAGTCTTGACTCTTCTCAAAGTGAGATATCTTTGTATTTAGTAACAAAAGTTAACAGCGACCACGTGGCCTTGCTGGGGGCAGTTAAGAGCAGGTTACTCAGCTCCTGCTTTAGATAAACATGGATAAGAATGTCAAGTCCCTACCCACCCCACCCCCTTTTCCGGGCTCCCCACACACCACCCCAGCTCTCCCAGATGTTTCAGATTCCAAGAATGTTTGCATTGATTAAACATTCTATTTTTTGCTTATTTCCCCATCCCAGACCTTGGAAATGTTGTCTTTACTTTTATTACTTGAGATCAGGGCTATTTCTGGAAGGTGTGGGGTTCAGAGAAAAAAATCACATTATGTGCTCCTCTCTATCCTGGTTCTTTTCTTTCATACAGGTGGAAGCTGACATGACTCAAGGACTGCTGTTGTAGGTTGAGACACTATCCAAAGTCTATCCTTGAAGGATGCTGCTGGAATGTTCTCTGAGTGATGGATAGAGGAGTGTTTATCGGCTTGTTGCATCTACACGATTCAGCCATCATTTTTAGAACTTTGCAATCTTTGCTTAGCAATTTAGAGTATGTGTGTAGGGTGGGGTGGGCTGTATGGAGGAGGAGGAGGATGGTTATATGTCCATGTCTTGGGGAGGGAAGTGAAAGGCAGCATTGCTGGGAGCTGCACTTTGGAAAATAAGCCACGATCTCTGGGGATTAGCCTATCAGTCATCTAGCCATCTCATTTCAACCGTAATTCACTTCAGTGATTTGGTCCCTAGGTCACTGCCTTCAAGCTATGCTCCGGCTAGAGATTAGAGGCAGCTCTGGGACACACACTGGGCCCTTCAAGTCAGGAGACTGGGATAAAATGGGATGCTGTCACTTTCCAACTCTGTGGCGGTGGGCAAGTCAGTGAAGCCCTCTGAACCTATTTCTGTATCTACTAAAATGTGGGCAAAAACATCACAGGGTTGGCATTTCAGGGTTTTGTGAGGATTAAATGTAATAATGTCTAAGTAAATTTCAGTCCAGCATTTGACACACAGTAGGTGATTTGTACTTTCAGGACGTTTGAAGTTAATAGGGTGTCTTTCCTGAGGAGAGATTCCCTTCATGGGGGCCTCTATGCTCCAACATCTCTTTAAAATGTCCCTCACCTGTCTAAAGCAAAACTAGTATGGAGAATTCTGGATCCAGGCTCTGTCAAGATGGAAATTTTGTCATATTTTCTTGTGGTTGTTTTGTGTAGTTTCTCTCCCTTCCCATTTTGTGAAATAGATGGGGCCTTTGTTTGGGAATGATTCATTTATTTCCCTCTGTTTGAAGTTTCAGTAGGGGGCAGTCCATGGAGTTACCTTGGGAAGGTGCAGGTGGTCGGGCCCACCACACAGCTGAGGGCAGCACCTGAGAATCTGCATTAAAGGTCAGATAACTTGGAGGATTCTTGTGCACACCAAGCTGGAGAGCCCCTGCTCTAAAGTGGTTATTTATTATGCAGGCTGACCGTGGAATTTGAGCACAGATTTGATTGGCGTGGAAGAAAGTTACAGAAGGAGAGTTGGCCCAGGGTAGCATGAGAGGTGGAAAGTCACTGTAGGAATAGCTGAAGGCCAGTTTTGCTGCCTTTGTTGACTTGAAGCTAATTCCTTGCCTCGCTAGGAAGGATCACATTCTGGGGAGAGGAAGCAGGGCTGGTTCCCAAGAAGTTGAGCCTGGAGTGAATCAGTAAATTCACTTGCATTCCCTGCCCCCATCCTCTGACGTTTTGGTTTGGCCCAAAGTTCTGACAGGGTCAGGGATGCACCTATGAATACATGACAGGTGGACTAGGGCACATACTCTGACCATGGATTGTGCTGGTGGGAACTCTTTTTCGTCTCTGGTAACCTTTTTGAACCTAAATCTCATGTTTGCTGGCAGCATAAGAAACAGGCATGAATCAAGTTATTGTATTTCCTGAATTTAACTCTGCCTTTGTAACACTCAGCCCACATGAATAAGGGATATGTTTTCCTCCCAGTGACACGTCTGCGGTTCCTCCTTCTACCTCCCACCCAAACATCCTTCAAGAAAAGGAAGAGAGCTTTCATACCAAGTGCAACGAGGTTTCAGACAATTTAGCAGGCTGTGCTGGGATTCCTGGAATGGAGTGGAAGGCCCAAAATAGATATCCGGGAAGAAAAGAGGAAATGGCAACAAAGAACTTACTTTAAAATTGCAGGACCCTGCAGGACCTTTTATTGCCACAATTGAGTCACGTGAATTTTTGGTCTCTGCCATCAAGGCGAGTGTTCCCACGAATTAACTCATGGTCCTTGTTTCCTTCCTGAAGAAAAGAAAAGAAAAGAAAACCACTCTGATGAGCTGAGCAATCCCAGCCATTAAAGTAGTAAGAACTCATGGATCTCAGATTCACACAGAAGTTTCAGTGAAATAATGTTGGCCTTAGAGATTTGGCTCCTGTGAACATTCATTCAGCAAATGTTCACTGGGTGTCTACTGATATGTCAGACACCGTGTTGAGCACTGGGACACAGAAACTAATAAGAAATTGCCCTATCCACAAAGGAGCTCTTTGTCCATGGGAGAAGACACAAATAAGGAATGCTATAAAACATGAACCTAGAGGACTTCTCTGATTTGCTCTGTGGCTCTTCACGTGGCTACTATCGAGTAAAATTTAACAAGAAGAACATCCCAGTTTATTTGCTATGGTGGATTGTATTGTGTTCTCCTCAAATTCCTATTCTCCCAGAGTCTTAGAATGTGACATTACTTGGAAATAGGATCTTTGCAGATGTAATCAGGGTAAGATGATGTCACATGGGACTAGAGTAGGCCCTAAGTCCAATGACTGGTGTCCTCATGGAAAGAGAAAGAGAGACACACAGGGAAGAAGGCCATGTGAAGATGGGAGCAGAGATGGGAATGATGTGTCCACGAGCCAAGGGACACCAAAGATTGCTTGCAACTATCAGAAGCTAAGAGAAAGGCAGGGAATAAATTCTCCCCCTGAGTCACCAGAAAGAATCAACTCTGATTTCAGACTTACAGACTCCAGAACTATGAAAGAATAAATTTCTCTTTCTTTAAAGCAGCCAGTTTGTGGTGGATTCTCATAGTCTAGGAAAGCCCTAGGAAAGCAGTATATAGTTCCTTTCTAGAAACTGTGTGCTTTGTCCATTCCCTTGTTTTGTCCTTGAATCTACTAAAAAATCACATGCTGTGTTCCTCTTGGTATTGGAAAATTGATGGCTACCAATAAAAGGGAGAACTGGTCATGAGACAGGTCAGCAATGCAAAAGCTCCCATGGTTACTTCTTTGCCTTATACTTTGGTACCTTTGAATGAGGTTGTTCTTACTGGTTCTTAATTCCTCAGTACTAGTCATTCTCTTGGCTATGGTTGACTTCCTCTCTATTCTTACCTGCAATCCCCCTCCACTTGAGCTAGCTCCAATCTCTTTTCTAGAAAAGTCTTTGTTCCTTATAGTATTGCTTAGTACCTAACAACATGGGCCCGCTAACTCTTGGTCCGACTGTGATTCTTTGGTCAACAAAACTTAGTAAGAAGGTAATGGCTGTGTGAATAAATGAGAATTTTAGCCCTCTCAGCTTCCAGTTGTACTTATAAATGTAAGACTATTCTTGTTGGGAGAAGTAAATATAATTACATTTTTCTTGTATTAGTACAGAAGTACAGTGGTAACTAGTCAGTCCCAGAGTTGAGAGGGAACCAAAGATCCATCGGTTCACCTCCCTGCCATGTCAGGCAGAGATGAAGTGGCCATTATTCCACAGATTCCAGTGGTGTAGATGCCAGCAAGAAGGATTTCTCTATCAGGTTGGCTTATCTGGGAAAATTTTAAGAATTCCACTTCTCTTTCCTTTCCCCGGCCTCGTTATTAAGTAGATGCCAGATGGTGAATTGCAGATTGTATTTCAGTTTCTCCATTCACTCCAAAATTTTATGACCTTGGTTTCACATTCACAGGGAAACATATTTCTAAAGAAGCTTGGAAATTATTGAGGGGATTGAATGTCCCTCCAGTCGCCCCCTGGGATACATCTAGGGATAAACATATCTTTTTAATCTATTCATTTTTCTCATTCATTAGGACTACTGAATAGATCATTTGGAAAGAAAGAGTAGGTTAACTTAGTAAAAAAAAGAAAAGAAGAGAAAAAAAAAAAAAGGTCTGAATTATCACTATTCTCTCCCTTCACTCTCCCAAGCATGATTGATCATGAAATTTGTTCTAGAAAGAGAACCCATGGTTGTTAACAGGCCAGCCACCTACCATACTTCTGTTTTACAACCTGAGCATCCATATCACTCTGCTGGCTGAAGAATAAGCCAACCAGGAGTAACATCTCACAGCAGCCAGAAGTGCCCATTCCCACCTCAACTCTATTCCTGAATGAAAGGACAGGCTTCTGAGCAGCAGGACTGCTTGTCAGAGGTGTCACTCAACTTCTCTGGCTTCAGTTTCCTCATTTGTAAAACAGTGACCACGTCTCAGGATTAATTTGAAAACTAGAGAAGAGATACATAAAGCACTACTTGGCAAAGAATGAGTGCTTCATAACTGGGAACTATCCTTACTATTTTTTACTATTATTTTTTACTATGAACATTTGTGCATCTTTGTGCATAGCTTGGATCACCCTGAAATCTGAAATGGAAGAAACCTCCCTTAGGCTTACTAATTTATTTAGGAGATAATACATCTTTGAGTCACCTTCAGTCACATTTTGGCTGATTCATTTGCGCTTATTAATGTGTCAGGACTTTCTCAAGGCTTTCAGGAAACTGGCCAGCCTCAGGTGTCCCAGCGCAGGGACTGTGTAGGGAAAGTAGGAAGAGGCAGTTAGTAGTGTCCTCTTCAAGGGTTTTTGCACACCTGGCTTAAGTTGCTCCAGCTCCAAAGGGCCCATGCCTTATAGGGGACATCTCAGAGATGACTGGGAAGAGGAGTTCATATTAAAATAATGGGAGCATCTCATTGTGCAGTCTGACTCCTCTAGGAGGGACATAATCTCTGCCCTGCAGAAATCATATTGGTTTTTTTTTTCTATAGCCATTTTAGGTGCTTTTTGGTCTCCTGCCGTCTATCTTTGCATACCTCTGACAAGGCAAGGCATTGTTTCCTTCTCATTAAGAGGAATTATAATTGGTGCCTCTCTGCACTTAAAGGAAAGAATATGGCTGGTGTGCTATTAGGTTTGCTGGATTTGAATGTATCTAAGCTTAAAAGGAGCACCTTTTTAACATCTTCCTTAAGAAATCAATTTGGGCAAAACACAAGGCATTCAACTATCAAAAATTGGGACCAGTGGAGAAGATGGAGGGTTCTGGATAAACAAAGGAAGAACTACAAATGAAATGGTCACATCAGCAGCAGGCATATGAGTTTCAGTGTTAACTAGGATGGACACTGCACTTGAAATCAGAAAACCTGAGCTGTGTTTCAGCTCTGCATTGTAGTGGTGTTCCAACATGGGGCAAACCTTGAGCCTCATGTCCTCACCAGAAATGGGGATAAAAATACATGCTCTACCTGACAGACTGGTTGTGATAATCAAATGAGTTTAATGTCTGTAAAGATGCCCTGTAAATTACAAAAGGCCACATAAGTATTACTATCTGGTTATGGCTCAATAAAAATGGGCTTCACATCTGTTTATATATACTCAGCATATAGTTGATCTTGATCTGTGAGGAAATTAGGATCAGCTAATGACTTCATATGGAAAAGTAAAGAAAAGTGTCTGCAAAACTGAAATTGCCACGTATGGCAGCTTTTTGTCATTTCTAAATGGTTCCAGGAAGAATTTAGCAGCTGAAGCAGTTTCACTGCTTCATTTACTTCCAAAACCTCAAGTCATCTGGAAAATTACAGGGTTGGAGTGGCTGAGAACGTGAAGCCACCAAGGAAGGTGTTTGTGGAGGGCCCTGTGGCCTGGTGCCCCCGAGGTCGGCTGCATACTCCATGGAGAAGTCGGCTATTTTCAACGAGAGAGAAGGGCTGGGGAAACTAAATTTTCTGTGTTCAGTTCCAAAAAGCCTGAGGAGAAAGTTAATTTGCTCAAGCTTGCTCAGGGCCTTTCTGGTGCAGTGGAGAAAAGGGGCAAAAAAAAAATCCTTCATGAAGAGGAGGAGCTGGAAAAGTTAGAATCTTCAAGACTGCCTGAACTACAGGAATAAGAAGGATTCGGCAGGAGACACAGAAAATCAAATGTGTCCTTCCCTGACTCTCTTCCTTGATCTCTTTCCTGGCAGGATATGCAGAATTTGTCTTGCTAATAGAGCTCTTGAAAGGTTTTAGCCAACATGTGGGCTCATGTAGGAAACATGTTTTGAGTGGTTTTCTTTCATTACATGATAGTGGTGGATTTATGTTAGGACTATGAGGTATGTCTTTCTTAGTGTGCCCAGTTGAAGGATGAATGCTAACATGAGTTTTTAAGCTCATAATGGTTCCCAGTTAGGCTTCAGTGTTGGGAGAGCCAAAAATATACTCAGTCCTCAGAATTCCTTAGTAATGATTAGGCCTACTTCCTGGGGAAGGGGGCAGTAGGTGACTGACTCATGGTGAAGAGACAACCTGCCCAAAATAATAATAGCTTGATTTACACACCTCATTTATTCATTGTGTTCTATGGTTTATTCACTCAGTTTTGCATGTATTTCTTTTCTCAATTAATCATCACAACAAATTTATGAGGGAGATATTATTACCCTATTTTTTCAGAGGAGAAAACTTGTTCTGACAGAGGTTACATAACTAGCCCAAAGTCACACAGTACTAGATGGATGTGAGAACTAGGATTTGAACACATGTATTATCTCAAGTAGACAAAGATTTATTGAGAATTCCTCAATTTGCCCTGCAAATTTGCCCTGTGTTGTCTTACTCTCTGCTTTCAATGGATTTTTCATCCAGTGGGATAAGCAAAGAACACATAGCCAAACATGAGACTGAACATGGTAGGTGTCTGAAGGATGCGTCATATTCACCATATTGTAACAATAGGTGACTGATAAATTGGAACAGGTTCTGGCCTGACACAATTGACCCTGCAAGGTCACACTAGGGTCAAAGGGCTGAACTGATCTCCACACTCCTTCTCCAGTGTTCTATCCTCATTAGAGTACATGTGTTCATCAGTCTTGTATCTCCAAAGGGGGTAAAAACCTCTTTGAAAGTTAAAAATGCCTTCTCTTTTTGTCTCTGACATGTCACCTCACAGGGTAAACAGTAAGAGCTCAATGTGTACTATGACTTGGTGACTGAAAGAGAAATTCTTTAGTCCAGCTATACAATTAGTTAAAGAGGATGGTGCTAGAGTTAAACCATGTTTTTAGCATTCTCTCAGAGAAAAGAGAGAATAAAGATCCATGAAAATTGAATAAAATAGAATCTAAGCATCCAAATGATTTGTGAGAAGATCTACACTTAAATGGGGCAGGGGGGAGTCTATTGAAAGTGAAGAGAGAGCAGCAGCCTCTTATGGAGTTCAGCGAGGGCAAAAGTGGGGACAGTCATCAAAATAAAGCTGTACCTAGAAGACTAGGAGTCCAGAGATGAAGACCCCATGGAATTCTCAGAATTATCTGGGGGACATGTAGGGTAAAATGGGAGCTAATTTCCCACATCAGTGCCATGGATATTTGTTGAATTATAATTGGAGTTATAAAATGTTTAACTTACATTCTAGATGTGGCCTCATAACCATGATTCACCTTATCACTCTTTGTTGATAGTGAATATGGCTTTCAAACCATTTGTTCAATAATATGAGGACTACTTGCCAACTTGTACTCATTGGTATAGCAGGACAAATTGTTTCATGCCAGAACTTGTTTCATTCCCTCTTACCTAAAAAAAGGAGTGGCAGAATATTTTTTTTTATGTATTTCACCACTTCTTGCTTCTGAGTTCTCAAGAAAAAGAAAAATTTATGTATGCATTAATAAATGTCCTTTGTCTTTCTTATTTTCAGAACCCATTTCCCAATATCTTCAAATTTTCCTAAGGGTTCTCCCAAGTGAAAAGAGTACAGTGGTAATTAGTGTGCAAAGATGATCCCCATCCCCTCATTCTTTGGTGTCAAAGAATGACATCTAACCTTTTTTTTTTTTTTTAGATTTATTTATTTCAGAGAGAGAGAGAGAGAGAGAGAGCATGAATTAGCACAAGCAGGAGGGGCTGAGGGGGAGGGAGAGAATCTTAAGCAGACTCCCCACTGAGGATGGAGCCCAATGCAGGGCTCAATCTCACCACCCTACGATCATTACTTGAGCTGAAACCAAGAGTTGAATGCTTAACCAACTGTGCCACCCAGGTGCCCTGAATGACACCTAACCTTAAACACATTCCTGTGAAGTTCTCTTATCTTGAACTTGGACTGTTCCTGAAATTCATTCAATGGGGAAGTGATGCTGCTTGACTGCCAAGAATAAGTCATAAGAAGCTTGAATCACTTGGAATGTTCAATCTTGGAAAACTCCCTGTGGGAAACTAGCCACCATGTAACCTTGTGGTTATCCTGAGACCATCAGGAAGATGCCAAAGTCATCGTGGGAAGATGAGATGCCATGTGGAGAGAAAGGACAGCAGGCACCAAGACATAGGTGAAGAGGCCACCTTGGAAGCAGATTCCTCCAGCCTAGTAGATGCTGTGTGGATCAGTGACAAACCAGCCAAATCTTGCTGAAACCTCTAACCCATACAATCATGATCAAACCAAAGCAGTTGTTTAAGTCACTAAGTTTGGGGCATAGTATTTAACTGCAATGGATATCTGGGACAAGAGCAACAAACCCATAATACTGTTCCAGAAGTATTTTTTGCATGAGCTTAGAAAATTTGAAAAATGGTAGTGAGGAGTGAAGTTGGAAAGAGAATTCAGTCCAGGTTGTATTGTTCTAAGATATTTGGATTTTTTCTGTTAATAATGGAAAACTATTAAAGTTTCTGATTATGAGAATGACCTATTTGATTAAAAATTTACCTAGAAATCTGACTGATACGTCAGAGAGGGAAAGATCAGAACTAGAGGAATGAGTTAAGAAGCCCAGGAAAAGGGTAAGCAGTGTGTGAAGTGGGAAGACAGCAAAAAGAATGGAGAGGGGGGAATGGGCAGTGTATGCCATGGTATTGGTCTCAAGTCAGGTAGGGAGTGCAAGGAAGCACAGAGGAGATCCAAAGAGGACCTGGAGTTTGTAGCCTCAGTGACCTGAAAGGACTGAGCTATTAATAGAACCAAGGGATTTCAGAGGAGGAAATGAGGGAGGGGAGGATGGAGGAAGGATAATAATTATTTCTATTTTGAGGTGTTTTATTAGTGATTTCTTGTTGTGTAATAAAGTATCCCCATCCATACTCTTAAAACAACAAATTTCATTATATCACACAGTTTCTCAGGGTCAGGAATCAGGTAGTGGCTTAGCTGGGAGGTTCCAGTTCAAGATGTCTCATGGGTTCAGTCAAGCTGCCAGCCCAGGTGCTGCTATCTAGAGATTTGACTGACTCTGGAGGATCCTCTTCCAAACTTGATCATATAGTTGTTGGCAGGAGTTGTAGTTGCTTGCCACATGGGCGTCTCCACAGAACTGCCCCAACATGGCTTCCTCCAAAGCAAGTGATGCCAGAGAGAGGCACAAAGGTGGGCAAGAGGAGAGGGGGAGGGAATGAGGGAGGAAGGTAGAAACCGAGCCAAAAAGAAGCCATAGTCTTTGCTATGGACTGCAGGTGTCCCCTCAAAATTCACATTTTGAAACCTAACCTCCAAGAGATTAGGAACTAGGATTAAATCATGAGTGAAGCCCTCATGAATGGGGTTAACACCCTTAGAAAAGAGATTTCAGGGAGTTCCCTCACCCCTTCCACTCTGTAAAGATACAACAAGTCTATGACCTAGGAGAGGGCCCTCACCAGACCATGCTGGCACCTTGATCTTGGACTTAGAGTCTCCAGAACTGGGAGCAATTAATTTCTGTTGTTTGTAGGTTCTCAAGTCTGTAGGATTCTATCGTAGCAGCCCAAATGGACTCACACAGTCTCTCCATAATCTAATCTGGAAAGTGGCACCCAACACGCTTGCTGCATTCTGTTGGTAGAAGCAGTAGCCTAATCCAGCCTTTCCTCAAAGGAAGGAAAATTAAGCCCCACCTCTTTTGAAGGGAGAATTTATGGAAATCTTTTTACAACTACCACAGATGTGGTAAATCTTAGCTTCTGAGGGTCTATCCAGGTGAAGACAGAATTTAGGAAATACACATATGGATTTCAGCATTGAGATTAGAGGACAAAGCAGGGATTGATGAATTCTTTTTTGATTCTCTTTAAAATTATTTTTTGAGCATTCCCAGTGTGCCAGGCACTCTGCTGAGCGACAGGGATATGGTGGTGACTAGGCCAAGCAACGTGCCTGCCTTTCCCATGCTTAAAGCCTATAGGAGCATCCAGATAAGCAAATAGGAAGTTAAAAAGAGGAAATTATAATATCATAGAAATAGGAAATGGGGAGCTGTGGAGGTGATGTTTACGGTGATATCTGGGGGATGTGTAAGAACCTCCTGGATGAAAGCAAGGTTGGAAGAAAGACCTCGAGGACAGTGTAGAGACGATGTGGAGCTCAGGAGAAAAGGATGCTGCCTAGGAGACAGGGAGCTGAGGCATTGTTTTCAACGTGGCTGTGCAGGAGCAGAATCTGGCCCATAGACTTATTTTATTTGGCCTGCAATCTGCTTTTTTTTTTTTTTAAAGTTGAAATAGTTGCCAACATTGAAGGATCTTGGATTTCTATTTTCTCTAGAAATTTGCATTCTCATGTGACATATCCTGCTGGTGCTGAGATGGGGTGCCTTCAGTCTCTAGTCTGGCCCCTCCCTGCCTCTCTCAGTTAATGGTAATGCCACTATGCACTGTCTTGTTACACTGCTAGGTTGGCTTGTTTTGTTCACCCCTATTCCCTGCTTTGCTCCTGCTGACATTGAAGTTTACAATCCTAGACTGGATGTTTGCATATACCTTCTTTCATGGAGATGCTTAAATCACCCAAGATGATAGCGGATGTAGGATGAGTAGACAAATTATCCCGTAGAAAAGGGGTTCTAGAGGGCAGGACAGAAAAGTCTGGAAGGGAAGGCAGACTTGGCAGAGAGGTCAGAAGAGTAGAAGCCCTTGGCCCTGTGAGGATGAAATGCTAGAGAGGACAGTAATCAAGGATGTCTGTGGAGTTGAAATCAAGGACGACGGCAAACAGCACTGTGTGCTGCAGGCCGTTGTCTCTCTAAGAGCGTAGGTCCTGGTGGTCACCTGAAAGATGATGCAAATAAGAATAGCCCATTGTTAATGAGCACTTACTATATGTCAGGCCCTGGTCTAGTGCTTCCCATGCCTTACTGCAGTGTGTCTCACAATAGCTCTGCAAGATGGTAGGGTTACTATAGCATCTTTTTGTAGATGGGGAAACTGAGGCAGAAAGGAATTGAGTTACAATTAGCTGCAGAACGAGGATTTTATCACTGGCCGTGTGACTCTAGAGCCTGAGCTCTCAACCACCAAACTGGAGCAGAGGACATTTGAAAGTGTCCAAATGAACCAGTGAAGACCTGGGTAAATCCCATTTATGAGTTACTCCTCTTCTCTGGTGGATAATGGGACACCAGTCTCTCTGGAGAGAGGTAACTTCATTCTGGATTAATTGTTGTGTTCTTGGTTTTAGTTTATTTTTTATTTTGGGACAGGTTCCAGGAGGAGGCTGTCTGTCTGAGGCTGCTGGCAAGCAGATTCCCAAGACAGTGCAAGGGGACTGGTCTCGTGTGCAAAGGCAGTCTCTGATAGCACCTCGGTGGTCAGATGACTGATTTCTCAAGGCTGCCCTATCCAAGCTAGAATTTGTACAAATCCAGATTTATTATCAATCACAAGCCTTTCTCAGTGTTGGGCCCAGCCTTCAACATAGTCTGTTGGGGTTGTGGGTAGTCAAATGTGGATCGGGTATATAGGTAGCAGTGGGGTGCTTGGCGGGTGGTAACAGCCCCAGAGTGTGGGGTGGGCTGGGTCTTGCCAACACTATTGGAAATACTCAATCCTTTCAGACTACAGTGTTCTGCTTCCAGCTCTGGCTTAGTAACAGCTTCCTCCTAGAATGGAAATCCTAACATTCTTAAAGCTAAAGCTTCCTCTTTCCTGGACAAGGTTTCTCATAGAAGAGATAATTGAATTTACAGAAGCAAATAACTTTAACTGTAAACACAGTTTATCAAATATGGATCTTTGCAATACGGTTTTGTTTATCTCTTGGCCTGTCTTGAGTCCTGGGGACCCTCTGAAGAACAAATAGGAACTCTTCTGGCTCCTGATTTTGGTAATTACCCTTAGCACTGGCTGCTAAGATTTCTTCCTAGTCCTATGGTGCCAGTTTTCTTTCTCATTTTTCCTTCTTCTGCTGAATCAGAATAAGGCACAGCACAGAAACCTTCTCTATTGCAACATTTGCTCAACATATGCATCTCAGAATATGACAGCAGTATTGCTGTGAGATTTGGACTTCCTGGAAATAGCTTTTTCATAGTTAGAGACACATTTAAAATAATAAAAGTAGGCTGTCATCCCTGGGTTATGGGTGAAGGAGCTATTTATAGATGAGCAAAAAATCCCCAATGTGATAACTTACATTATTGTACAAGGACAATGGAAAATTCTCCAGGAGACAGATAGCATAAAAGGGATTTAAAATTAACCTCATCATGTTTTATTCATCAAGACCTTAAGTTGACTCATTTTTTTTTTTATGAAGGCCATACAATTTTGATTCCTTTTACTTCTTTAAAAAAAAAAAAATAAAACCGTGAGCCATTTAAGTAATTACACTAGCTCACAAACTGTGGTTCTATGGGTTTATCTTGCTTGGAGATTTCTTTGTTTTGCTCAGTCAATATTTTATAAAATTCCCAGCAAAGTCCTTAGGCTGAGCCCAGGCTCTCTGGTTCACTATAGTCTGCACTACTCCTTGGTGTAGAGCCTGGGACTGCTTCAGCTGCCCCCTGGGGCATCTGGGTGTGTGACCCTTGCTCTGGGTCTTCTTGAACCCGTGCAGACTATGGGTATTGTATGCCCTTGACTTTGTACACACTGCAGTCCCAGTGAGCATCTCTTCCTTAACCCTTTCAATCCAAATCTTACATTATTTCCATACACTGCTTCCAAGAAGTCTTCTCAGGATATTTTGGTCTATGGTGATCTCTCTTTCCTATCTTTCCAACACATGTATTCATAAATGTGGTGTGGGGAACTGAGGAAGTGTGATCTTAGAAGGTGTTTTAACAATATTATAATAAGATTTAAGATCCATGAGGGCAGGTGCCATCCCATCTAGTTGAAAATGCACACCTCGTGTCAAGCTCAATTCGTGCACCTTGGGGTTCATTTGGGCTGCATTGCATTTCAAGCTTACTTGGATCATGTGTTTTAACATTTAAAATGATGAACAACTAGGAGAGAAAGGAAGAGAAAGAAGGAAGGAAGATAAAGAAAGAGAAAAAAGAGAGTAAGAAAAAGAAGGAAAGAAAGAAAAAAATAGAAAGGGAGGGAGAAGAATGGAATTTGGAGTAATATAATTCTTTTTTTTTTTAAAAAAGATTTATTTATTCATGAGAGACACAAAGAGGCAGAGACCCAGGCAGAAGGAGAAGCAGGCTCCCCTTTGGGAGCTTGATGTGAGACTCAATCCCAGGACCCCGGGATCACAACCTGAGCCAATGGCAGATGCTCAACCACTGAGCCACCCAGATGCCCCTGGAATAATATAATTCTTAATCACTAGCATTAATATTTGACCTTAAAGAACATCTAATGATCCTCCCTTGTTTTAGCAGAGTTGAGGTGACTAATTCAAGGTCACACTGCTAGTTAATGGAAGGGTGGAACTAGCAATGCAGTCTGCTAATTCTTGTCATAGTGTCATTTTTCTCTCTCTCCCTCTCTGCCTCCTTTTCTCCCTGCCTCTCCCTAAGCCTGTAGATGAGTGAGTAAGTATGTGCGTGTGTGTGTGTGTGTGTGTCTGTGTAAACACACAAACAAAGGTACATAGATAATGATTTGGATGCTTCTTTATAACAAAAGCCCACCAAATGTATCATAAATCTTTTCATACTGATGGCTGCTGGGTGAATTCAAAGTGTAATATTAGGAATTTCTGGTCCATTTGAATTGAGAATGTCAGGGAAGGATCCCTAATGATACATGTTAGATACGTTTTTGTCTTTAATGGTTAAACAAAAGTTAATGCTTCGATGTGTCCAAACCCTTCAGCTAAGTAGAAAGCTTACCCGTCCAGACCGTCTCCTTCCCCAGAGTTTAGAGATAGTTAAGCTTTTATTGCATTTCCATGAGTTAGCAAATGTGTCGCCTCAGCCTTTCTGAATCCTTGGAGCCAAGGAGGGAGGCTCCAGGTGGAAGGGGCGCCCTTGCAGACGACTGCTCTTGCCTTCCTGCTCTGTGTATTTCAGGGATTGATATGCAGCTGTTCTCCAGATGCCGGCTCTTCCCCAGAAGCAGCTGCGTCTCAGCAGGGGCCCCTTCTATCAATGTGACAACCTGCTGAGGGCTTTGGAAGTCTTCCAGATGTAAGGCATGTCGAGGCTATAAAACATAATCATTAGCATTATCTCCATTTTCGTTTTCGAGTCTCAGCTGTTAAAGTTTCTTGTACAGATTTAGGGCTTAATTGTTCTCATTTTTCTTCATAGGTAGCTTCTTTTAGACAGCCTGGGATCTTCCCTTGGAGCTGGATTTCCTAAAAAGAAAGGAGGAATAGCTCTGAGTAATGTTCCTCAGCTCCTGGCAGGCTGAGAAGCTTGAGATTAGGGAGTAGCCTTTTCCCAGCGGCAGTGATCTGCGCGCCTGTGAGCTGCACAAAATCTTCCATGTCTCTCTTTTGCTGAATCACAGGCTTTCTTTGGCTGAATTTACTGGGAATCAATTTCTTCTTTCCTTTTTTCCTTTTCTCGCCTCCTCTCCCTTTGTTAACACAGCCCCTGTCTTACATATTGTCTGGAGAGGATCTCTGGTTACTTCATTCTTCTTGGGATCTATGCTCTATTCAAGAGAGGAAATATATATACATATATATATTTTTTTTGGGGGGGGGTGTTACTTGAGGATTAAAAAGCTAATGTTTCTTTGTAAAAAAAGAAAGAGATTTTATATTGGAGGCACAGCAAATTGTAACCATGGGGCTTTGAAGGTCTGTGAAAATATTAACCAAAGCAATAGATAAAATAAGAACCTTGAATACATTTGCCCATAGAAATTTATCTTGTTGATTTATACTGTAGTCATTTTGTGTTGGAAATCCAACTCCTCAGTGCACAACCTCAATCACACTGAGTTTCGATGACAGGATTAGAAATACTTGCTCACCTCCATGCTGATCTTCACAGGCAGACGATTATGGCATTAGCAGCAAGCACCTCATGCCAGCAACTGCTGAGAAGCATTTGCTCACACTGGGAGCTCAGTAATTGGCCAGAAGACAGAGACTTATGCATATTGATATCTAAATTTCCTACGGTGTTTTACAAGTTTTGAATTCGACATTCAGAAGGTTCCTGTCAGTTTTCCAAACAGTTTACAAAATGCTGAACAGGCTCACGAGGGGTTCTTCGATGGTAGGCTTCTCAGGTGAGGCGAGGTTCTGGACGAGGTGGCCTTGAGGTTGGCCGTAAGCTTGTCCAGGGAGCAACAGTCTCTGCAGGGAAGGATGTATAGTCCATGCAGTGGGTACTGAACTTCAAGCCAGAAGCTCCTTATTTCACCTACTAAGATAAAACTGTATGTATAGTAAGATCCCACTTAAAAATAAAAAAGGACATACGTGCTTATATCTACCTGTCAAACATGTATTTGGAAGAAGATTGTAAGACACAAAGTTAATATTGATTTTGTCTGCATAATAGGATTGTGGATGATCTTTTCCTTTTATTACAAAGACACAATGTTTTATATTTGTAAATAGCCCTTTGTATTTTCTTTTTAGGATTTTTTTTTTGTATTTTCTGAATTTTTTGCTTTTGCAATAAACATGAGTTACCTTTGTAATGAGAAAATATCTAAGGATGCGGACAAATTTACAAAATAGTTGACATCCAAATTAACATCAGACTTGGACAGGCTCCGTGTTGAGAATTTTTTCTCTACAAATTGTACTTGAATCTCATTTACTCAGGAAATTTACTGTGTGTGGCATAAAAGCTAGCTCAGGGAGGAGCTGTATTAAACCCAGATTTACCATTTTTCCTTAGTGCTGCTGATGGGTGTGTCTAATGTCCATATTTTTGTATCTTGTTTCAGCTTGTGTGTACCGTTGTTAAAACTAAACATTCTGGGGGCACCTGGGTGGCTCAGTGGTTGAGCATCTGCCTTTGGCTCAGGGCGTGATCCCGGAGTTCCGGGATCGAGTCCCACATCAGGCTCCCTGCAGGAAACCTGCTTCTCCCTCTGCCTGTGTCTCTGTCCCTCTCTCTCTCTCTGTGTCTCTCATGAGTAAAGAAATAAAATCTTTGGAAAAAAACCTAAAACTGAGCACTCTGAAGATCTACATGTCTTATTCTATGTTAATTATATATTAATAAAAAAGAAATAAAAATAAAAGAATCAGTGTAAGGTAGAATGTGATTTTTTTCAGATCTTTGTAATATCTCTAAGATTATGCCACAAATTTAATGATAGAGAATGCCTGATGGGAACAGAGTATTAGTCTGTTATTTATGTCCTTTTTTTTTCTAAGTTTGTTATTTATGTTCTGCCCAAATGTGAGATGTAGTTAATTTCTCTAAGTTGGAAAATGTAATAATAACACTATTAGGAAAAGCCATTAGGCCAACTCTTCCCCAGGAAACCAAACTCTAAGCAATGCTGTCTCTCCTCCTGGAAAGACATGAGTGTCAGGGAAGGAGGACACTGAGCAAAGTCCTTTAGCTTTTGTAACTGGGAGAGTGACAAATGAGAGCAGACCAAGAGACCAAGTGATATGGAAATGTTTAAAGTATCCAAAGCATCATCAGGAATTAAAACACGGAGGAAGATAAATAAGATGATTTACCTGGGATGTCTTTTATTTTATAAGTAATGAGGTAACCTACAAATTGCGATTTTCTCCTATCTGTTTTTGGTGAGATGCTCATGCTGGGTGGGGCATTTCACTAATGAGTAACTAGCCTCGAACACTCAAGGCCAAGAGCTTATTTCTTAGGACTTATTTTTAACTTAATTTAATAAAGTGATGCAAGATGAATTGGAAAATCAATCAATTATGTTTTATTACAAATATTTAGCTAATGAGGTAATTTCAGAAAAAAATTGAAATGATTCTGTTGTCTCAATCTGTCTCAATCTTTTTTTTTTTTTTTTTAAGATTTTATTTAAAGGCAGACACTCAACCACTGAGCCACCCATGTGTCCCTGTTGTCTCAATCCACACCCATGTGTCCCTGTTGGGTTATGTGTAGAGATACATTATTATATGAATAAGAGTATTTTAAGTTTACAGTGCATTCTAGTTTTGAATCTGGTGCCTTAGGCCACTCAGCCATCTGACTGACATATGACATACTGCATTATAATTTTTTTTTTTTAAGATTTTATTTTATTTATTCATGAGAGACACACAGAGAGAGAGAGAGAGAGAGAGAGAGAGAGAGACAGAGACACAGGCAGAAGGAGAAGCAGTCTCCATGCAGGGAGCCTGATGTCTCCAGGACATCCAGGGTCTCCATCCTGGGTCTCCATCCTGGGTCTCCAGGATCACGCCCTGTGCTGAAGGCAGTGCTAAACTGCTGAGCCACCCAGGCTGCCCTGCATTATAATTTTTAAAGCATTTTCACATAGATGATCTCAGCTGACTACCCTGACAATCCTCAAAGAAATCAGGCTAAGAAGTAATGTATTATTATTTTTTTACTTTAAGGAAAATTAAATTCAACGAAGTTACATGACTTTCTTATTTCCACTGCTAGACATTGGATCTGATCCTCACTTTGGCTTCTGAAATCTCTGATTCAAAAGGACCCTTGTTACTTATTTCTGTTTTTGAGAAATCTGATTAACCGGAATGCACAGTATTAATGGTCTGGGATATGCCAGATAAGTGAACACCCTGGGCCCTTCCACGTGTGGCATCTTTATCCTTGCTGGGCATGTTCCGTGAGTAGTCATGAACAATTTTCACATTTTTTCCCACCCAGGGCCATGTACTTGATGTTACATGTGGGGCAGTCACGGACCATCGCCACTGCTGTCAGTGCCCTCCTGGGATGCCATAGTGGACAAGGGTGCCCTTACTCTGTCCTTGATTTACTAACCTCGGAGGTATCAGAGTAGCAGAAGGGAGGAGAAATTTGTACAAATGGTTGTACTTGGGAGTTAAGAAAGGAATCAGCTCAACTATGTAATTTGCCAACATAAACTGCTAGTAATAGTTCAGCCCATTTGTCACTGAAGGAGGTCTGCTTTTTTTTTTTTAATGGGATCCAAATTTGCTTTTGTAGCCCTGACCCTCCGTGAGCCTCCCTGCTAGGCTTAAGACTCTGAGAAGTAAGCAGTGTGCTTGGTTCATTTGTCTCTGTTTCTCCTTAGCATCAAAACAGAGCAGCTTAGCTCCCTGACCTCAAGAGTTGCTCAAGAAAAAAAAATTCCTCATATTTCCTCTCTACTGGGCTTGGACTTGAATCCATAGGCTGAGCAGAGAACTAATATCTGAAGTCAGACACCAAGCCTTCCCCAGTCCCCTCACCCACACTGGAAGGCACATACCTACATGCTCAAAGTCTTCTCAAGCAAAAACTTAATATGCAAATAATGTCTGGTACCCACACCTATTAGTCATCACATAGGCCAGACCTCAGACACATCCGAATCCCACTTTTGGCTCAAGGCAAGACTTCTGCTTTGTTATCTAGCTGGAATAACAAGATAACACTTGTGAAAAGATTACCATGCAGTTCAAGATAGAATGAAGTCAAATGCTAGATCAACTGTATGTACTGTAAGTGCTATAGGGTTTCAGGGCCAGGAGACACCCCTATCAGCTAGTGTTGTTGAGAAAGGCTGAATGTGAGGAAGAGTCCACTGAATTCTGAAACAACGGTAGGATTTTCATAGGAAGGACCTTCTGTCACATTAATTCTACTTGAGGGATATTTGACATACACACCCTGATAGAGGTAATTTCGTGAGTTTTCTCATTTTGGGTTTTTAATGGAAACCAACTTGCTGGCTTATTCCACAACTGCCACCCCCCACCCCACCTCCTGTCTTCTGGCACTAGAAAGATAAGCTTTTGAGTTCCAATTCCAGGCTTTGATGTATTGAAGTAATCCAGGCAAAAGAGATACTCTTTAGACCAAAGTAGAAGCTGCTGAGACAGTAGAGAAGTTACTGGATTTTAGTACTTGCTGATGAATTGGACATGAAGGTGAAGAAAAGAAAGGAGGTAAAGATGATTGCCAAAGTTTTTGGCTCATCAGTTGCAAGGATGAAAGTCCCATCAACTGGGCTAAGGAAGGCTGCAAGTTGAAGCTGTTTCTGAGGGGAAAAGATCAGGAGTTCAGTTTCAGATATTTTCCATTTGGTATTCAAATGGAGATAAGCCCAGTAGACAGTTAGATATGTGAGTCTGGAGTAAAGTAGAAAGGTCTTGGATGGTGATACAAAATTGAAGTCTTTGGCTTAGAGATGGCCTTTCAATTCACCTAGAAAATGGGAGGCAATGGAGAATGGGCAAGGCTATGCCCCTGGCTACAGAGCCCTGGGGTAAGGAGACAATCTAGCATTCTCAATAATCAATATGTATCCCAGAATTTTGGGCTTCGCTTCCCTCCTGGCACCTCTAGCCCAGGCTCTGGAGTCCAGTGAGCTGCCATGTGCTGCCGTGGGGCACTGCAGGACATTCACAGACACTGCTACCTGGGCCAGGCACCACTGCCACCTGCTGGGCACTCACAGGGCTCCTCCTGAGTACAGCTGCACCCTCTGGATGCCATAATGCTATTGTCCTGCAAGAGCTGTTGATACCTGGGTGTTTGAGGTCCCAGAGGTGGATGGAATGATGGTGGTGTGTAAGAAGGGTTTAGAGACTTACCAGAGCTGTACAGCTTATGGCCCCAAATTTAATAGCTGAAAACTCCAAATTCTCCCTCCTATAAGCCACCTACTCCCACAGCATTAACAGGACTTAAATTCTAGTGACAAACACCATGCCGACCTTAGAATTGTCCCTTCCCTGACCCCATAGGCCATGCTTATCTGTTTGACCTTCTCTTCTCTTGGAATGAATTCTCCCCTGGGAGGTTTCTTCATCTCTCATTCAAATAGACATTTGGCAAGTCTAGTGCACTGGTTTGCCAGACACGTCTAGATATCCATCGGTCCTAGCAGTGGGGCTTTTAGGCATTTACAGGGCCTAAATTTACTTTTTAAATTTCATATGAGAACACATCTGACGTATTAGTTACACTGAAGTCCACAGGCTTAGAGTACAGTATATCTGATTTATTGTAACATGCAGAAAATGGTATGTTCTGATGTGTGAGTATCTTTTCTGCAACCTCTTTGATCATTAGTCTGAAGGAAGCAAACTTCAGTTGGCATCAGCACAGACAAGGCATTTACGTGGCAGTTGATAGTCACTTGCTATGTAGTCAGTTTAGAGGTGAAAGTATTCAGAAGTCTTCTAAATGCTTAAGAGTGTGTGGAAGTGGGACTATTAAAATCATGTTTTAATTCATTCTATTAGTGTTTTATTATGATTATTCTTTCTTTAAATTTTAAGTTTCAGTTTTTAAAAAATCATATCACCATTAGGGATTTATGGATGCCTTAGTAAATACTTATTTTTAAACAGTGTCAGGTCCCACAGAAGGCTTTGTGTGTTTACTTTGCAGGTTATACTACTCCCTCTGCCCCATACTATATGGAGATCTGCTGAAACAAACTGGCATTCTGCTGGTAAACACCACTACCACCGGATGTGTCCACTCCACTGGACAGTGTTTATTTTGGGGGTTAGGTGTCCTCTTTTATTAGTTCATGTCAACACGCATCAGTCAGTAAGTATTTTGAGTATTAACCTCTGGTTTTATATAGCTGTTAACCCATTGATTATTTGCGTTTTATAGAATGATTTGAAATATCATACTTACAGCAATATAAATATTGTATTGGAAAATTATAATAGCCTTATAAGGTAGATGGGGGAGATGTGGTGTTTGTTACCTTCGCTGGAAAGATAAGAAAACTCAAGGACGCCTGGGTGGCTCAGCGATTGAGCCTCTGCCTTCAGTTCAGGTCATGATCCCGTGGTCCTGGGATTGAGTCCTGCATCGGGCTCCTTGCATGGAGCCTGCTTCTCCCTCTGCCTATGTCTCTGCCTCTCTCTCTGTGTCTCTCATGAATAAATAAATAAAATCTTAAAAAAATAAAAGAAAACTCAAAGTCACAGGGGATGTGCCCCAAATTATACCATGAGAAAGTGTTAACATCATCTTTTAAACCCAGGTCCTCTGATGTCCAGCTAGGTGCCCTCTATAGTAGGTAACCTTCCCTTCTCAAGGTTCTACTGCCCTTTAGGTCATCATCCACATGGACTTTAATTTCTCTTCAGAGTTACTATTAGAGGAGGAAAAGCCGGAACTTTTGCAGGTGCATTTTTTCCATTATTTTTAAAGAGTGACATCTCCTCCTTCTGGGTTTGCGTGTTTGGGAGGGATGGCTTATCTAAGTGGAAAAATTAGGATGTGAATTTATAGGCTGATGTATAGGTTAGAGGAGGGGAGTGTTTTGTGGGTGATGACAGGTGTGTGAGGGATGTGAGGTTGTGAGCAGGTGTGTGAGAGGGTGTGATAGAGTCCAATGATGTCAGACTGAGTAACATTTCCTCTCCACAGGGTAATTTACTATGGGACACTTGACACAGCAGGAAATGGGGGAGTAGACAGTCTAAGAACAGCTGGAACACCTGGAGAAATGTTATACTTGCAGAGGACTGTGGATGCAACATCTTCATTTCATTTGCTACCTGGTGTTGTTTGTTATCTCTATTTGGATGTGTTAGGTTTTATTTTATTTTTTTCCTAACTGCATGCCAAACTTCCAGATGGAAGCAATGGTATTTTGCTTCATTTTATCCCTTCAGTGTCTGGCCAGTGCCAGGAACTGTGTATGTGTTTGGAACCCATCGTTAATTGATTGATTCTTGCTGTTCCCTGTGGTCATATATATTATGGCTCTGCAAGCTGTAGTTAAAAAAAAAATTCATGAGCCTCAATAAGGGGAATCAATTAACAATCATTGTTTCTCTTAACTCTTAAGGAGTCCAAACACAGTAATGCTGTCATATGGGTATGCAAATAGATTTTCTAAGGCAAAAATTTAACAAAAATCTGAATAGGCATTTCACAAAGTCTGGTCAGAATAGTCTTTCCCAAGAAGGTTTTGTTTACTTAAATTTAATAATTATATAGACTTAATCATTTCTTTTCTGAGATTTGCCCTGCGATCCATCTCACCTCAGATTTTCATAATTATCATTCACTAACAGTAGAAACTCAGTGGCAGAAAGGATAAAAAATGTAAGCTCCCTGAAGGTAAGGAATTGGCATGAAAATGATGTCTGTGGTATATTGAAAAAATGGCCACAGATGATTCTACTTCCTCTTCCACAGCCCCTTGTAATTGACTGTGGAGTTTGGAGTCTTTTCTTCCATCCCTTTGAGTGCTGGACTTGACGTTGTTAACGGGACATTAATTATGTGATGCAAGCAGAGACTTGAAAAGTGCTTTTTTTAGGGCACCTGGGGATCATAGGTAAGCATCTGACTCTTCATTTCAGGTCAGGTTGAAATCTAAGCGTCACAAGATTGAGCTCAGCATTGGGCTCCATGCTCAGCAGGAAGTCTGCTTGAGATTCTATCTATGCCTCTCCTTCACCCCCACTGCTGCTCTAAAAATAAATAAATAAGTAAGTAGGTAAGTAAGTAAGTAAGTAAATAAATAAATAAATAAATAAATAAAAAAGAAAAGTGCTTTTTCACAGGGATTTTGCCCCCTTGCTATCTGGCAGTCCCAAGCTGACATGTGAGCAAATGTAGGCTGACTGACCACATGGGAGACATGTTGTCCCAGCCGGTAGCCAGCCAAGGCTCAGAAGCAGAGCCACCTTAGCTGATTGACAGCTGGCCCTAGGCAAATAAGTTGAGCCCAACTGAGACTAGAAGAAGAACCACACAGCTGAGCCCTGCCCAAATTGCCACTCTGCTAAATTATGAGCTAAATATGTGGTTGGTAGTTTAAGTACTAAGTTGTGGAGTGGTTATACAGGAAAAGACAATACAGTGCTTACTAAAATTTTCTTGAATAGATAAATAAATACAATGGATGAATGAATGATTCACAAATGAAATGAACTAAGTGGTTATTTCATTCAGTCTTCTCATTTCACAAATAAAGAAACTGAAGTCAGAGTAGTTAAATAACTTAGATACAATTAGGCAGTTGGTTAGTGGAAGGGCAAGTATAGAAAATCCATTATTCTTTAAAATAGTATCCTGTCTCCCTAACGATACCATAAACTCCTTAAAACCAGGAATCTCTAGTGTTGCCATCAGCGGTGTCTAACCAAGTTTTTTATGTATTTCCTATTTAAAAATTACTTTTGAATATAGAATAAATGCACATATAGGCAAAAAGGTACAAAGGTTCCACTGAAAGATCAATCTCTCTCCCACCCCTTATACCAAGCACCCAATTTTCTTCCCCAGAGGCATCTACTGTCTAAAGCTTTTTTGTTTCCTTGTTGGTTTTGATTTTATACTTGTGTATGAGGTCTTCCATGCATTTGGCACTGATGATGGTGAATAAACTTCAGGGCTTGTTTTTTTCCCCCAAATCAGAGAACAGTGGGCCAGGACAATAAAGAAAATCCAATCTCAAGCCTCCCTCCCAGCTATCTGTTATACTATCTACAAAGCCGCACCATTTTGGGAGACAAAAGTTGAGATAGAAGAAAATACTCAAGAGTAAGCATATCTTCTGGGTTATCATAAACCATATCTATCCTAGTAATACTAAGGCAAACTACAGCAAGATGAAAACACAAGGGTTTCCCTGGACACTGGCCAAGATGCATGCCCTTAAATTATGGGAGAGAAGTCAGTCTTGGATAAGGGGGACAAATTCAGTGTATTAATGATAAGTATAACATTATTTTGTCAAAGTACTTTATCTCTCCTATTATAAAAACATGTACATGCCATACAAATTTGCAGTTATTTTTCTCTGTCCAGCAAACCAAACATTTTTACAAGAACATTTTAGCTTCTTATAAAAATAAAAAAGCAAAATATTCTTCCTCCCTTCCCTTCCTTATTTCTCTTCTCTTCTTTTCTTTACCTCTTTCCCTCTTTCCTTCCTTCCTCTCTCTCCTTCCTTCCTTCCTTCCTTCCTTCCTTCCTTCCTTCCTTCCTTCCTTCCTTCTTTCTTCTTTTTTCTTTCTTCTTTCTTTCTTTCTTTCATTTCTTTTTTCTTCTTTCTTTCTTTCTTTCTTTCTTTCTTTCTTTCTTTCTTTCTTTCTTCCTTCCTTCCTTCTTTCTTTCTTTCTTTCTTTCTTTATTTCTTTCTTTCTTTCTCTTTCTTTCTTTCTTCTTCTTTCTTTTTCTTTCAATACACTTTGGGCATTTCTTGTCAGAGATCATGAAGTGTCATCCCCCTGACCCTGTCTGCCATTTTCTTTTGTTCAGCTTTTTTTGTTTGTGATCCTGTCCACAAAGTTGTTCTATCCTGCAATGTTGCCCTGTTTCACCAAGCTTTTCACTGTCAAAATTCTATAGTTCTATAGTTCTTTACTGCAAATGTACTTTAGGCAGGCGCTTTCTCCTCCTCCACAGCACTATAAATTTCCATCAGCCATCTGATGCACAGGACACTCCCCATGCCATCCAGCCTTTTGTTGTGATAGCCATCATGCAGGATGGGCCAACTTGACTCTTGGCAGAGTGCTTTTCCTACCACTATGGCATCTTAGTTTTGTGTAGTGGAGGTTTTTTAGGTTCCAGTAGCCTTTTCACGTGTACCAGGATTTCTGAAGACAGGAGAGGTGATTCTCTTTCTGTAGGTGCCCATGGAAACGTCTCCCTGCATTTGTTCATTCTTGCCTACCCCTATTGCCTTGCATAGGTATGTCTTCTTCTTGGAGGCTAACCAAAGGAATGACATAAGAAATCTCTTCACAACAGAATTGTACTGTAGCACAAAAATCAGAATATTCCTTAGATGCTACATTCTGGAAATTCCATAGGCCTAAGAAGTTAGGGAAGTGGGTTGTTTTCAGTTTTCCCAATATCTTTTTCAAGATTCTGTTGTGTCTTCCTCCCTTTCTCTCTCCAAAATACTCTTACTGGTAAAACTGGGTAAAACTGGTAAGTTTTACCTCTTCACAGTCATGAGAAGGTATTATTAGTATCTTTAGGGAGAGGGCAGTACTGGATCTTATCCTCCAATGATGATTTCTTGGATACTATGGAAGCTGAAAGGGGAGATATGTTTAGGCTGGGGCGGGGGCTCCCAGGTGGTACCCATCTGGTACATTCTCACCTTCTCACCTTCTCTACTTGCTCACAAGATGGCCCAATGGTAATGTTTGTACTTATGCACGGGCTTGAAGGCTCCTTTTAGCCAGTGCCTCTGCTTAATGATCTCTTCCCTTACCCTCATCACCACCTCCAAGCTCCACCCTGCTCTGGCCATGTTGGCCACCTGTGGGTAAAGAGTGTACCTTGTCTGTATGTTTTTTTTCCTCTGGAAACCCTGGCATATTTCACTTCCCTGAACTGGAAGAAGAGGGAAGAGAAGAAGAAAAAGCCCCTCCTTATTGAGAATTCATTCCAACAGAATTACCCGGCATGGAATGGTGCCTTCCAGGTTTCCTCCCACGCGCGCCTTAGGCTTCCAGCTCTGTATCTGCACAGCCGGGACCCTGTGTCAGCTTTGATAAGAGCCGGGCTGTAATCAGCACTGCTGCAGTTCTCTGGCTCTGATTTCCCCTTGTGGCTTCTTCATTCCTGTTGATAATTAAAGGAAGCTTTTCTTGCCATGCTGAAGGCTATATAAAATAAGTTAATAAGTAATAAAGCAGTGGGCTCAGAGCCAAGAACTTGCTGCTTCTGGTATTCTTCCCATCCTTGTGATATAGTTACTGAGGGGGAAGCTTGGCTCTCAGGCTCAGCCTTTGGATTTGGATGGGAGAGTAAACTTCACTTGGCACTCTGTTAAAAATATAAGATACATGGAGAACATTCTGTGAGAGTGTTTATAGGGCCTTGGACTTTGAATGAGAAAGGCCATTGGTCGTTCCTCCTATCTTCCCATCTAGTCTTTTCTTTCAAATCCTAGATTTCTTAATTCTCTTTGTCATTCCTATGCCTGTATCACTAGACAGCTTACTCTTATTTTTTTAAGTTTAAAATAAATGCACTGGGGACATGCTCTCCAAATAGTATATTTGTACTCAGCCATTAACTTCTTCTCTGCCTTTTCAAGGTTGTATCTATACAGATCAGTGCCTCGAAAGAGTACTTACTGTTTCTTTGGGGGTTACTGTGTGTTCACTTATGCTCTCTTGAAATGGCCATGGGTCTATTTTTCTGTTCCTGGAGGCCTTGGATAAACTCTCTGTAAAGAGGTTTGGGCTCCATCACAGCCAAGGAAACTTCCAGTTAAGTGTTTGGGCCTGGAGGAGTAGGGGTGGTGGTGAACCTGTTTTGATTAGTCACAGATGCTTTTCTTGCATCCAGTCTGCCTTTGGCACAGAGGGAGAGAATAGATGAGGCCATTATTCAAGTTATTTGGGTTAAAAAAAAAAAAAAACCCTTGTACTCAACTTTTCTTTCAAAGAAGGTGATTTTAGTTGTAAATAAGCCAAGATGTCTGTTTCAATGAATGAGTATAATCGATGCTCAAGACATATATTTGCTTTTATCAGCTGCCCACATTGTTCTCTGGCAAAGAAAGGACACAGCAATAAAGGGCTGGAAGGATAGTTCCAGGAGCACCCCCACGGCAATATCTCCAGAGCAACCACCCTGAGCCTTCATGGCCCTCAAATCCACTGGCTTCTGAGTATAGCACCAGCACCAGCAATTTACTTCTTGAACTCCTAACTTCTAACTCTGACTCTAAAGTCTACTCTGAAATTATCTATAGCTCATTTCTAATTTCTGTCCTTGGGAGGCTTCTGGTTTCATGCATTTCTCTTCATCCATCCCTTGTTACTGACTTCCTAATTACATTCAAAAACCTTACCTGTAACATTTTTTTCCTGAATACTGATGTATCATTTCATATTTGCTTTACACATACTGTCCCATCATTAGATTCAGAATCCCCCTTGGTTTTCTACCCTAAGTTAGCTCCTGACTCCAGGTCTTAAGGTTATTCACTGTGAAACTTGACTACAGAGCAGATGATGAAGTGTTACCACCACACATCTATTTGCTGACTCATCCTGGAATCTCAAAGATATAATTATGGTAACTTCCATTGGAATTAACCAACCGCACAATGAGATAGAGTGGTGTTGTGTGAGAACTTGGATGAAAGAGTTGTCCATGTAAATAACTCTCTCTTCAACTCTAATATGCAAAATTGGATTTTGGAAGAGTCTGAAAGCAAGCATATTTAATGATTGCAAGAATTTTAGGATCAGACTTGCTATAATTATCTTATTTATTATCGTCTTCTGTGTCTACACTCTAGGTATAGGTGAAGAGCCACATTTAAGCTGGTCATGTACCATATTATAAAATCATAAAGTTGGTTAAAAATGCCCACATTGTTTTCTCTCACATCACCCCAACACATCTAGGCATATTTTTATCCCTAGTTTTCTAAATTGTTCTTAACCTTGAACATACCCTACTATTCAGAGTCTGTTCTATTTTGGACTAGTCAGTTCTCCTCCTAACACATACTGAAGACTGATGCCCTCCTCTTTTTGCCCCAAACACATTTCAGGACATTTCTTTTATTGGATTTCTTTGTTGATAAGCCTGTTGGTGATTTGTAGAGTATTTGCAGTTTTCAGGTAACTTCTGGAATTCTTTGTTGGAAGTCTGGGAGCAGTTGGTTATATCATTATCAGGAGGACCAGGAGTTGAACTAAACTATCAACATATCCTTCCTTTGTAGATATATATGACTTTGGCAAGTACTTTATATCCTTTTATTTATTTGTTGCTATCCTAAGAGGATTATACAATATAGCTCCAGTGAGATCATGGATCATTAAACATGTTACATAAGGGGCTTTAGTACTTTTTGAGTGCCTGCTATGTGCAAAGTTCTGTGCTAGAACTACAGTAGCAAATTAAGAGAGATGTGGATCTGATGTTATATCAAAGGAGGCAAATATTCCAATTAACTACAAAATATCTCATTATAGTATATTTAAAGTACCTTGAAAGAGAAGTATAATAGGCTATAAGAAGTGATAAAAGGGGAACTAGCTAGTCTTGGGGGCAAGGGAAGACTTCTTTGAGCTGGATTTGAGACTTGAATATAGAATAAGGATTAATTAGACAAAGAGATGAAATGATGGTGATGAAGGGATTGGGCAGTAGAGGTAAGCTGGCACTAAATGTTCCAGGTAGAGTCTAGGACATGTCTTGAGGCAGAAAGAAAAGTTCCATATTCAAGGAACTGAAAGGAGAGAATGGCAGGAGTATTGAGGGCTTGGGGAAGCATGTTATACAGGTCAAGCAGAGGTCAGACCATGTATATCCTTCTAGATCATGTTAAGGATGTTATCATGAGTCAGGATTCTCAAGAAGAAGACTGTAAGACATAGATTAGCGGGAAGAAAATTTATTGGTGAACACTCTAGGGATCAATATCTATGGGAGGGTGGAGGAAGTTGGACTGGGCAGGGAGATAGATTGGACTATATAAGACAGTCTCAAGAAACTTGGCACTTCATCCTGTAGCGAACTGAGAGGGCCCTTAGAGTTATCGTAAGTTTAGATGAGACAGCTAGGTCTTGGTACTTTTTCAAGGGCTGGCTGACTACTGGTTGAATGGGAACTTCTTTGAGGAAGAGTGTGTGATCTAGGTTGAGGTGGCTTTTTTTGAGGCCAACTCATAGAGATTCATCTGAGAATTTCATGCCCAGCAGCTGTGGGAAATGTATGCCTTAGTTCTGAAAGAGAAGGCCTCAGTGCACACCATGGCATCTACTACAGATATTATTCTGAGTCTAGTGAGAAACCAACGGAAAGTTTTTAGCCTGGAAGTGTTATAATATTTATGTAAAAAGATTATATTGGTTTTTGGATGGAGGATGAATTGGAAGGGTGACAAGATTGGCTCCAGAGAGATTAGTTATGAGGCTGTGGTATGACTCAGGCAACAAGTAACAATATGGTAGACTGGATGATGGCAAAGGAGATGGAGCAGTGTGTATATTTGAGTGATGATAGGTCAGATATGGGAAAGGGGGTCTGATATGGGTTGGGGGAGATTAATTATGGAGAGATTCAGGTATAATCACAGAGCTCCTAGCCCATAGGACAGGTAGATGGTGAGGCCATTCACTGAATCTCTTCTATTTTGAGAAAATGGGTAGATCTTGAGTCTAATTTAGAGTAAGTTAAATTGAGATGCTTGTGAGATGTTCAAACAGAGGAGGTAGTAGATATATAATTCTAGAACCCAGAAAAGATATCTGGGCTGTGGGCATACATTTTAGAATGGTCATAGTATTTGAGATCCTGGCCTTAGAAAAGATCCTGACCTGAAAAATGAAAATGCCTATAAAATATGGCATGATGTTTCTACGTTCCTTTTTAGGCAAGCGCTATTATTTTATGCAAAGTTTTGTGGATGTACATCATGCTCCTAATTAAAGAAACACTTTGCCCTGATGAAAAGCAGGAAACATTCTCTTTCTGTTGTGTGACAAAGAAACATAATTGGAGAGAATTTACTGAGTGCCTACTACATTCCAGCACACCGCTAAGTGCGGTTGGATACATGGAGTCCACGGTAAGGTTTTTGTTCTCAAGAAGCTTAAAACCTAATTGAAGAAATATGACCTGCTATTTCATTAGGTATGAACCAAGAAAATGCTGCTATGGGATAGTAGATGAGAGCAAAATTAATGGACTAGCAAAGTCAGGAAAGAAAGATGGAGATAACTGAAGTTTTCACTTGGTTCTGAATGTTGGCTAAAGGTCTGAATGGTAGGGAAGATACTTTTGGTGAAGGGTGGGATTTTCAAAATGGTGGAAAGGGTGATATATATAAAATACATTTAAGAGATATTAATAACCGGAAAATGCAAGATGTGGTGGTACTTAATGTTACTTGAAATAATTGTCATATTCTAAATTCTTACCTAGTTTACAATCCTTCAAATATCCTGATATTCAGTTTGTAATATTTTTTGAGGGTCTGAAATTTTCTGATGACATATTTTTTATGAAAAATATTTCCTTTTTGAATTTAATTGGTGTGTGCTTTGCTTTGTGGTTTTAAATTTCAGATTGGCTAACTCAGACATCAAGCCCAGAGAGGTTTCCTCTGAAATGCAATCCAGTGAGCCCTCATATTGTTCTTCATTCTTTTATCCCTACCCCACACAAAACGATCATAGCCTTTACTTTAACTAATGAATTACAGATTAACAGGTTTGGTAATGCTTTCAGAATCCAGAATGAGTAAGTCTTTGAAGAATCTAAAACCTTTGCTAGTACTCTGTCTATATTTATTTAGAATTGAAAGACTGTAAAAAAGGGAAAATATGATCAGCACATATATGTCAAAATAGCTAGCAGGCACAATTCCACAGCATTATTTTTATGATCATTGAACTTATTTATTAGGTGGCAGATTGCTGTCTGGCTTTTACCCAAACACATGATACTGAGTATTATTTCACAGGTTTGTTATCTTCAAACCTAAACTGCTAGAAGATTATCTCTTCATGCCTGCTATGACTCTGACCTATTCCAAAACTGAACAGCTCTAGAGAGCACTGATATCAGACTTTATGTAAATCCCTCCTTTTATTTCCGGTACTTGTGCGATGCACAGCCTGTGCCATATATAGTAAGGCTGCTTGCAAATGGCATAGCAGGTAGAGGTGGTACCTGGTCTATGGCTCATGATAGAGACAATTAGCTTCCCATAGCCACAGGAGGAGGTGATAGTCCTAAGAACTAATCTTTTTTTTTTTTAGAACTAATCTTATATAGCAAGGGTAGAAACCAATGTTTACTTACTCTTAACACTTGATAGATTGCATAAAGATTTCTAGGTTGAAAATTATTTTCTCTAAGAATTTTAAAGTCTGTGTTCTATTTTCTTCCAGCATGTGGTATGACTATTTAAAAGGGTCATATAGAGGCGCTTGAGTGACTCAGTTGGTTCAACATTTGCCTTTGGCTCAGGTCATGATCCCTGGGTCCTGGGATGGAGATCCATGTGGGGTTCCCCTCCCAGAAGGGAGTCTGCTTCTTCCTCTGCCCCTCCTCCTACTTGTGCACATATTCTATGTCATAAATAAATAAATAAATAAATAAATAAATAAATAAAATCTTAAAAGAAATAAAGGCTGATATATTTTGATTCCTGATTTTTTTTTTGTATAATATATTTTAACTCTCTAGAAAATAGCTTTAGAATCTTCTTTGTTCCTGATGCTACCAAATTTTCTGGATTCTGAGTTACTATCTTTTTTGGGATTTTCTTTTGTCTTTCTGGAGAGTATTATTGCTCAGTAGCTTGGGAGGTAAATTATCTGACACATTATGTGTCTAAAGATATCTTTATTTTAGTTTCTAGTTTGGTATTTTGGCTAGGTGTAGAATTCTAAATAAAAGTTATTTTCTGTCAGAATTTTGAAGGAATTAATTCACTGCCTCATTAACTTCCAGAGCTGCCATTGAGAAGGCCATTGTCATTCTGATGTCTAACCCTTGATGTGACTTGTATTTTTTCTTGGAAAGTATTCTGGTTCTTTTTTTTTTTTTTTTTTTTAAAGGTATTAGGCTGTAGACTTGGTAGGTCCTTCAATCTAGAAATTCCTAATCTATAGTTTTGTGAAATCTTTTGTATTACTACTCTATTAATTAATTCTTATTTCTGGGTATCAAAATCTTTGGACATTGAACATACTAGTCTGATTCTCCAAATTTCATAGGACTTTAGTTTCTTCTTGTTTTTGAAATCTCTTGTTTTACTCTTTAAAATTTTATCTCCTTTTCCAGCTTCCTTGTATTGAGTGTTTTATTTGTGCTCTCATATTTTTAATTTCCAAGAATTTTTCTTGTTCTTGGAATGTTCCTTTTTAAAAATAGCATCGTGTTCTGTTTCATGGATTCAATATCTTTTCTTATCTCTATGAGGACATTAATGATAATTAAAACATTTTTTTCCTTCTCTCTCCTTCAAGGCCGTTTTGTATATTTGTTTTGGTCTTTGTCCATCATTTTTCAGGCTTTCCTCAGATATCTAGTGATCTATGGCAGCATTTAATAGTTGAGAGTGAAATTTGGAAAAGGTAACCTCTGTGCAAGGCTTGTGGACTGAAGGGCTCACTGTAGGGAGACTAGACCAGGCTGTTTCACTGGGCCAGTCAGTTTATCCAGAAAAGGGGTCTTTTAATTTTCTGTTGGGGGCTTATAAGTGTGTTTTCTCTGCTAGGAGTCAAATAGAGGATGGAGCTGTGTGTCTCACTCTTCAGTATGTAAACTATCCTGTAATCCTCATGGGGGACTCTGGCCCTCTACTGTGCTTTAAGGCAGCCTTACTGGACTGTCTAGGAAACATCCAGTCTCCTATTGGGCAGGGGAAGTGGGAAGAATTATGTATTTCTATTTTCTTTCTTCTTATAGATTTGTGCCTTTTAAAAATGCTCTTTACCTTGTTTATTTTTTTCTAGTTTTACTGAGAAATAATTGACATACATCACTGTAAATGTTTAAGGCGTGTAGCATGATGGTTTCATTTACTTTATTGTGAAATGACCACCACAATAGGTTCAGCTAACATCTATCTTCCATATATATATATATATACACAATAAAAAGAAAAGAAAGAAAAAAAGAAAAGAGGAAACAATTACTGTAATGAGAACTCTTAGGATTTGCTCTCTTAACAACTGAGATGTAAGAGGCATCAAAGTCAATCTGTTTTTAATCTCCCATATTTAACCTGTGGCCAGGGCCATCTTCTTAGGAAACCAGTGCCCCTAGCCCCCTCTAGCACTCTCCAAGGCCATGCGAACCCCCGATCCTCTTATCATTATAGCCACAAGGGATTTTACCAAAAGGCAATGGTCCCTGAAGCCACCTATACTCTCTGTGCATAGTCTGTTTTCAGACATGGTGATTTCTCACTCTTACTGTCATCTACTTGATAAAATCACCAACATGGCACCTCATCAGGGTTCTGTCTAGATTCTAGAACAAGCAACATTTGTGGTCTATGGCCAGGTCACACTCTATGAGGTCATTATGCCCCTGGTCCCCTGGAAGACTGTGTGCCGCCAGTGAAACCTTGTCTGGCCAGTCCCACTGTGCTTCTAAATTTATCAACATGTCTCCTACAGCGCAGCCTCCCCAGTCCCATCTTCCTGCTTCCTACTCTTCTTACCTCAAGCTCACTTCTCCACCACTCTTCCTCTAGACGCCCTCTTGCTCACCAGCCCTATCACAGATGTCACGACACCAGCAACAAATTCTTTATCTTTAGTTTCTTTATGGAATCCTTTCCAACACTTTTTCTTACCTTCACTTAACTTGACCATATTTGTAAACTGATGGTCCTCCTTTGCAACATTATGTAATTCTTTTGACCCTTTTTTTGGAGTTTAGTATTTATTTAATTATTTTTGAGTGGTATGTGATAAAGAAGTGCTTTCAAGTAAAATGTTTTGCTTGTGTCAGTATACTATTAAATTTCATATTATAGATTTCATTGAAGTATAACTTTTTTTAAAAAAAATATTTTATTTATTTATTCATAGAGACACACAGAGAGAGAGGCAGAGACACAGGCAGAAGGAGAAGCAGGCTCCACGCAGAGAGCCCGATGTGGGACTCGATCCAGGGTCTCCAGGATCACGCCCTGGGCTGCAGGCGGCGCTAAACCGCTACGCCACTGGGGCTGCCCGAAGTATAACTTTTTAAAATAATTTTGTACTTTAAAAAAAAGCTTTTATTTATTTATTTGAGAGACAATGAGAGAGCACAAGCAGGGGAAGCAGCAGAGGGAGAGGGAGAAACCCTCCCTGCTGAGCAGGGAGCCTGATGTGGTACTCAATCCCAGGACCCTGGGATCATGACCTGAGCCGAAGACAGTTGCTTAACTGGCTGAGCCAGCCAGGCACCCCTGAGATACAATTTTTATATTGGATTCTGAAACTAAAAAAGGGAAAACTTAAACCATTTTTCTGTGATAAGGATTATTTATAATTACATACACATATTTAAGTATTTTATCATATATACATTTTAACGTTTCCCATTTAAAGAAAGAAGCATGGGTCTTTATTTTACTGTAAATGAAGACACATATTTTAGAAACTAAATTGAAATTTAATTGTATATTACTTTATCAAGAAAACTTTTTTTTTTTTTAAAGATTTTATTTATTCATGAAAGACACAGAGACACAGGCAGAGGAAGAAGCAGGCTCCATGCGGGGAGCCCAATGCGGGACTCAATCCCAGGACTCTGGGATCACGCCCAGAGGTGCCAAAGGTGGGTGCTCAACTGCTGAGCCACCCAGGAATCCCAAGAAAACACTTTATGGCTTGATGCTTGAGATTGCTTCACTTTGCATTTTAACCTAAAGCTAGCTCCCTCCCAAGGATGCTGTTTTTTCACAGCTCTCTTGAGTAGAGACAATTGCTCTCTCACTTCACAGGGCACAAAGATGCCATCAACGATTTCTCCTCTCCCTTTGTCACTCTGACCATCACCTCTGAAATCATAAACTCCATTAACCAAAAACTCCCTATACCTTTTGTCCCCAGTACTCTCAGCTTAGATAGACTGCACTCTGATGTCATCTCTCATTTCCTTCTTTTTCTTCAGTCCACAAGACTCCTTCATGGTTTGACTTCTTCCCCAAGCTAGCCTAGACCTCCACTGCATTATTTAACTATTACTTTCCCCACCACTCTTAGCACTTTATGAGAATAACAAAAGATAAGGTTTATTAATCATTTTCTAGATATTTGGTATATTATTAACCACTTTATGTATACAAAATTTAATTCTAAAAAAAAGTGCTATGATTAGATACTGTTATTATTGTTAACTCATGGACAAAGAATGTATGACCAAGGAAGGTTAGATATCTTGCCTTAGGTAATGTGACTGAAAAGAGTTGCACTGTGTTTCTGTCTAGGTCCAGAATCCTTACTGTTTTAAATCATTGTACTAGTACCTCAGCAATTTCATTTTTTTTCTTTTTGTCTTGAAATTGCCCATTGGGTAATGAGAGCTGCTGGAGAAAAATCACCACCTCTGTTTTTCTTTGAATTCAATTTACATGCATTATATGAGAAAATTTTTTCCCTTCTGGCAGTAGCTAGTGTAAAGTTTCGACACAATCCTCATGCCCTTTACCCTCCTCACATCTCGTTCACTCTTAGCAAATGACTTTGATTCCTACCTTACGAAGACAATTATGACTATCATATATAAACTACCTTTATTTCCAGGCCACATACTGACAAGGTCTTTGTATCTGCAACCACCTGAAAGATTAGTCTCTTTTCCTGTAGTCCAAGAAGATGATGCCTCTGTCAAGACTAATCCTTATGTCTGGACTCTGTGTTTCACACTCTTCCACCTAGTCCAAGATAAGGATCATAACACAGATTTCTTGCTCTTTCTTCTGTACTTTCTGTTTCCCCATCTTCCCTGGTTTCTTCTCCTCACTGTGGTCTATATCCTCCATTAGTGGGCTAGAAAGATGCGTTAGCCAAGGTCCCAGCAGGAAACAAATAGGACAACTGAAGAGAATATTTAATAGAGTATTTGCAAAGCTATGAGCAGGCTGCAGGGACCCTGTCTACAAGCCCAGTAAGCAGGGAGGGCTGAGAGGCAAGAGAATTGAACAGTTACTGTAGCCCAGTAAAAGATTTATGTGGATAGGACCAACGTAAGAGGAGTTGGTCAAGAGACAGAGATGGTTTTCATTAACTATAGGAAGATTTCTGAGAAATAAGTACCCCAACTTTATTCTCTTTTTTCCAGTCTCCTGCCAGAGCTTCCCATTGGCCAAAAACAACCAGGAGTCAGAGGACAAAAGATTCTTTGTTATAATTAAGGCCCATAGAGACCAGCCTCTAGGGCACAGAGCAGGGTGGAGAAGGATAGAAAGTAGATCTAGATGAGGCCAACAGAAGATAGAAATATTGTATGGAATCATATTTTTTTTCTGGAACATCATTAGTCTGATTTTCATTAAAACTTAATTTTAAAGAAGAAATGTCCTTTTCAGATTTTAAATTATTATTCTTTTGTTCCTAGACAATGGAATAAATTTCAGAAAAATAATACTGAGAAAAGATCCTGATTTCTACCGTTTTCTGTTACATTATTCAAAGTGCCCATTTATTATGCTTCTTGAGGGTACAAAACAAATGATTGATTGAATTTGTTTTAGTTTTATTACACATTATTCCCCTTTGGCTTGTGTTTCTGTTGCCTGGTAATTTTCAAAGGCTTCATTCCATAAAAAACAAAAGTAAGAGAAAAAGCAAAACCAAAAATACTCAGGATGTTTTCCCCAAGTAGCACAACGTAAAAACAAACAAACAAACCGTGGAGTGATGTTACATTTTGTAGAGAAAGATTAATTTTAAGGGAAGGAAGTAGGTTTTCTCTCTATGCCTGGCTTTGGCTAAGCCATTGGCCAAACTGTATATGGCCTAAGGTCCTTTCAGAATTGGTTGCCTTTGCACCTGCACAAACACTCTTTCAGAAAGGGTGCAGTTACATTTGGTGACTGACCCCCTACTGGTCTTTCATCAGGGCTTTCTCTTGCCTTTCCCCATTCCCCATTTATCCAGCATGTATCCCGGCTAGCATATTTCTGAAATCGATATATCTGTGGCTTTCCTGGGAGCATGATGTTGAAGAGGGTGGGGGTTGGTTTCCTGGGGTTGATCAAAGACTGTCTTGGCTTTCTCGGAAGTACTGAAGCCCCAAGTCTCCCTTGGGCTGTCTGAAGGTTTGCACAGCTGTCTTATGTTCGGGGTAGAGAAGATCATCACCAATTATTTTGTCATCGTTATGTCCTGAAATGGTAAAATTTTGCCACTAGGGCATATAAAGGAAACATGGAAACACACTGGTGGTCATGGACTGGGGAGAGAGTGACATGCAAATCTCTGCTTTATCTTGAAAGCAGACAGATCCTTAAGAAAACTCCATTGTCTTCTGAGGAAATTTGAATCATTTGTGCTTAGTTTTAAGCCTCTGTTTTCCCATCCAACTTTCTATTTCCCTTTCTAATTCTTTATAAAAAATTGAAATCCTTTAGAAAAATGTCTCCTGCCATCAGGCATAAAACAGGACAGGTATGTGTCTAGTCATCATCCTTTAATGCCTGGACATCTGTTCCAGTTTATAGGCTAAGTTTCAAATGACCAGGCAGTCCTACAAAAGCTTTTCACTGTTTTATGAAATTATACCTATACTCTGGTTATATGCCACCAGGTGAACAATGGAGCTGGAATCAGGTTAAATGCACACAGATTGGAAAATTGAAAAAGACAGGGATAGTTTTCTTAATAGTATCACTCATTTCCATGTAATTAAACACAGGATGCTGTATATACATCTGAATTAAAAAAAGACCAAATGAGGCCTTTATTTCTTATTATTTTATAGTCATCTTCCCTATGCTTATTCTCTCCACAAATATTTGAGGGCTTTTTAAATGCCACGTATTGTTTTAGATTCTGAGATTACAAAAGGGAACAGTAAGCAAAGTAACTGAATTCAAATATATTTGAGTGAGGCAGAAGTGCATGTGGATAGAATGCCTGGTAGAGATGAGGTCTATGAAGAAGAGTGACACAGTGTGAAGGGAGCTTTTTGACTAGTCAGAGATCCTTCTAGGGGAGATCTGAATCTTGTGAGAGAGTGAGCCAAGAGACCACCTACGGAGAAAACATTGCACAAAGTAAACTCCGCAGTCTGTGTGTGTGAATGCGTATGGTTGCCCAGTGAAAACAAGTGATAAACAAGTGCATGTCTAGATTATATATTTTGTATCTATCTGTGATGGTTAATTCAGTGCGTCAACCTGATTGGCCATTGGGTGCCCAGGTAAATATTATTTCTGGGTGTGTTTGTGAGGGTGTTTCCAGATAAGATTAGCATTTTAATTGGTAGATTCCGTAAACTAGATTGCCCTTCCCAAAGTGAGTGCGTATCAGCCATCAGCCAATCCTTTGAGGGCCTAAACAGAACAAAAGGTGGAGGAAGGAGGAATTGCTCCTTTGACTTCCTGTCTCATTGTTGAGTTGGGACATATTATCTTCTCCAGGCCTTAGACTGAGGTTTACACCATTGACTCCCCTGGTTCTCAGGCCTTTGGACTCAGACTGAAGTACACCACCAGCTGTCCTGGGTCTCAGCTTGCAAAAGGCAGATCCTGGGACTTTTCAGTTTCTATAATTGCATGAGCTAATTCCTTATAATAAATCTCTGTTGCATGTATGTTTACCTATAATATATGAAATGCACATACATAAATGCATATATCAATGTTCTGTGTCTCTGAAAAATCCTAATGGTTTATCCATCTCTCTCTCTACTCATCTCTATCTCCCTATCTATTAGCTATCAGATATATCTATGTGTTTATCTATCATCTACATATCTCTGCATCCTTTTCTTAAAGTTTTATTTATTTATTTATGATAGACAGAGAGAGAGAGAGAGAGAGAGAGAGAGAGAGAGGCAGAGAGACAGGAGGAGGGAGAAGCAGGCTCCATGTCGGGAGCCTGACATGGGACTCGATCCTGGGACTCCAGGATCGCGCCCTGGACCAAAGGCAGGTGCTAAACTGCTGAGCCACCCAGGGATTCCCCATATCTCTGTATTCTATTTATTATCTATCTCTTTATTTATCTACCATTTATCAATCTATCAAAAGTATATTGCCATACTTATTTGAGTTTCTGTTTTCTGTTTGTTTGAATGTGAGGTGACCTAGATGATCATTCAGCCATATGATGTACTTGTATATTCCTAGGATTTATTAGATCATACTCAAGAGACTCAGGAATG